>NC_089887.1:11900833-14850000 GCF_040182565.1 Anser cygnoides
CAGAAAACTAATTCTTGACAGATGTGTTGTGACTTTGGCAATTGTATTTATTCCTCCCCCCCCCTGAAAAGGAATACTGTTTGCATTTGTGACAACCTATTTCAGCTTTAAACCAGAATGGTGTATTTCTGTTTCAGGGGTTTAAATGTGGGGGACTTTTCTGAAGGACAGATGAGAGTGAAAGACATTGAGTTGTGTGCGGCATCACAAGCACTGGTAGGTGGGGACACACATGGTGTGCAGAGTTTGCTTCCTCGGGTGGACTCGATCAGAGTCACCCTCCTCTCCTTCAGTTTCGGCAGCTAGACCCTCCCTGCGCAAGATTTGCTGCAAGCCTTCTTGCCTTTGCTAGCACTGTTAGCCAGCCAACCGCTTTGTTTCTCACTCCTATGTCAAGACAGCGTTACGTTTTTATTACCTAATGGAGATGACGAGGGACAGCACCTCCAGCAGGATGGCGATGATGAACACGACGACTGCCGCAGGTGGCGGAGGGGACGCCACCATCCCGTGTTTCAGGAAACACGTGACAGATAGTATGAGGAAGACTGTGGTGGAGAGGAACACGTCCAGGAGTGAGCTGAAGGTAGCGCTGGCAAATGTCTTCACTGGAGCATTCCTTATAACCTGCGTGGAACACGGGGGTTGAGGGAAGTGATGACAATGAATAAATGCTCTCTTGACAAATTTGACTGTACCATAAACAGCAGCTCACAAAAATAAATAGAGGAATACAGAACATTTTGCCACTTCATTAATCCACTATAAGTACTGTATTAAAAAAAGAAACAGAAGAGGTAGTTCAATGACTAGCAGTTCCCTGAGAATACGCCTACGTTGCAGAAACACACTGGTAGCACAGCCCCTGGGTATGGTGTGCATCTTTTTTTTTCTTAAAGACCACTATCATTTTTTTAACAGAATATAATGACATAGAAATAATACAAAAATTGCCAATACTATGCAAAGGAACATAAAAAACGTAATTACTAGCAGAGAAAGCTATCAAAAGTTTTCTTCAAGTATTTTCATTTAAAATAACAGTAGAACTTAAACAGTAAAAAAAAAAAAAAAAAAAAAAAACACAAAACCCTTTCTGGTTCCAGGGGTTCTTGAAGAAAACCCTCCAAGCACCACTCGACAGAAAGAGTTGGTTCACCGTGGCAGAACTCACATCTCCCTTTCAGACAAGACTAAAAGCAGCAATCGGGACTCTATGGAACCTGAACTGATCTAAGGCCAGGACTCCAAGTAACTCTCTGCTGTAAGCAACCCCTTACCACATGTTCCCACCCCACCTTGTGCTGGCACAGCTGTGGTGTGTGCTGGTTTGGCCAGTCCAGCTGAAAACCAGACCATGAGCTCCGCACCCTGGCTTATTCCACTAAGTGCAGTCTTCCTGAGGGACCGCAGAAAACAAATTCCAAAGAAAAATGAGAAGTATGCTATTGATAACGCCGTGAAGTAGCCCCGTTTGAATACTGCAGTCTTGTACTCTACTTTCATTTGGACATTTCTTTCACTCCTCAGAACATTACTGGCACTCAATAGCATAGCAAAATGAACTTGTTCTTCATTTGTAGCTCTCTGCAACATAATGTATTCAGCGAGCTTTGTTTCAGTGCCAAAATTACCTTTTAATCTGAACTGTAGCAGAATCCCTTTAATCCACATACACAGTCACATAAATTGAATTAAGGAAATCAGCACTGCATCCTAAAGTGACAGTGTTAAGGATGCCCTAACAGTGTTAAGTAGTGCCTTAATTTCCAAACAAGAACAGGCTAAGCAAGCTCTCGGGAAGTGGAGACACTTAGGAATGATCACAAAGCAATCATGCAGCTGGCACCGTGTAATTAGAGGTGAACTCGCTGGAGCTGGAAGTTGCGTTCAGCAACAGTGAACTGCGAGGCATTTCAACAACCAGCAATGCTACAATCACGTCGCTCCCCAAGAGATTTTTGTTGTTTTGTTTTGGGCCAGTACTGTGCTAATACTAAGGCTTTAACAAGTTTTGCCCCAGTCCTGCACAGTTGCTGTTATGGAATAACGTTCCCATTTTCAGGTAGGTTTACGTAATAATTTTCAAATGAACAGCTTACCACCAACAAAATGCACAGACCTCATTCCTTCTCCTTCCTCTATGAATTTCCTGCACACTCACATTACTAGATCAATCTGCATGTGCTTGGTTATTACTGCTTTTCTTCTCTTTCCAATCTTTCAGTTGGAAAGATTTAGATTTACTGTTTTCTGTATAGTTTGTACAAATTGAGCAGGCAAACAGGGGTCTGTGTGTGCACGTGTATGTACGCACACACACTGGCGTGAATACCATGTAAATTCTGATTTATCGAAAGAGCACAAACACTCTTGGTTTGCTCTCCTGTAGCACTCAATCCAGGATATGAGTAGATGTAATACACTGCTGTAGATATAACTTCATAAATGTGAATGTCACCCACAGGAAGCATCTCCCTATTGCTGCTGGATGAGCTTTATTCAGAGAGATACCAATTAAAGTGCTGCAGGGTGAGCATAGAGTTCCTGAACAAGGTGAATGAATTGAACTGCATCATTACTATGCTTCCCTTATGTTAGAAAAAAAAAAAAAAAGAGGAAAAAGAAAAAGTTAGACCTCATTTGTAAAAAGTAGAAACCAAGCAAATGGGCTCCTGCTAAGGACAGTGTGGAAGCGCTGCCCAGCACAGAAAGCAGCCTACGAGCAGAAAGCAACAAGCAGCGAAGCAGAAATCCTACCTGTCCTCAGATACAGGGTAAACTGGGAGGAAGCGAGCATCAACACCTTTGTTTATCATGGTGGGAACCCTGCCAGATGTGTGACCCAGCCTCACAGCTCAGCACTGCTCAAGGGCAGGGCCCATCCCCTCCTGCTCCCAGACCCTCACCTCGTGCTGCCTCTGGCATTCAGCAAGCTGCTGGTTCAATTCCAAAACAGCAGAAAATAGAGGGAAAGAAAAAAAGAAAAGAAAAAAAGCCCCAAACAGCAAAACAAAACATGAATATTTTATGCTGGGTTAGTAAAATGAACTATATCACAGCAGGGAAGTGGGGTAAGCACCAGAGCCATTAGCAGGAACAGGGAGCGGTAGGAACAAGATGGGAGAGCAATTGCCCTTTTTTGGCCGTACCTTTTCAGCCACTCATGGAAATGCGACCTCAGTTAGTACTGACGTCTATTGTTGCTACATGCAAACTTACAACATCTTTTTAGTTCATATCAACCCAGCAGGAATATCTACTGACGTGTAAAGTCTGCAGAAGTACTAGCTCCCAAGGGGGTAAAGGACTTTTTATACTCACTGCAAAATCCTAAAGAATGCACCAAGTTCCTTACAATTTACACACTGTTCCTTACAATTACACAGTGTTTTGAACTGCCTGTTTTTGAATGCAACACATTTACAGAACTTATAATACTGAGTTCAGACCAGATTTGGGTATCACTGAGATAAGCAGGAGGCTGTGGCATGAACAAGAATCAAATTCAAAATACCATTCTCTAAGTCAGGACATTTAATGAGAAGGCAAGCAGTCATTTACAGTTCTCCGACCTGCCTAAAGCCTTGAAACATTAACTTGAAAACGGAGAAAAGGCAGGGGAAGTGATTAGTGTATCTTGGTGGGTTGTGAAAATGTATTTCCAACCCAAATCTTGGACTAGACTCAGGACATGGCACAAGACAGGTAAACTGAGACTGTTTTCAGAGGCAGCAATACCGAGTAGTAAACCCCACTTGACATTTCATAACCCTTGTCATCAACTGCGATGAAATGTGTTAAAAACAATTACAGACATTACTTGAATGGATTACAGAAGAAAACCAATGCCATGAGAAACGCACCTCTTCCTGATAGCTCGTCCTGTAGGCCATCTCCAGATCCTGATCCAAGAAGTTCAGGCTCAGCTTGTTAATAGGCGGTTTAAAGAAGTAGTCTTTCATGAGGCTAAAGAGAAAAGACAATTCAGCATCAGTTTATTCAGCTGTAGCGCTTCCAGAGCCCCACCATTCCGTGGTTTCTGCTTCCAGAGATGGAGGCACTTGCATTTGCAGTTCCTGTAGTTTTCCTTTGCTCTCAGCCACCGTGGTACCCCCTTATCCTTGCTCAGTCAGAGGAAATATTTTACAAAACCATGACAGAGCAAACTTTTATATTTTCAGGAAGACACTAACAAGCTCTTCCAGAAACTTAACAGCTATAAGTGCAGATGGCTACAGATAACTGGAATATAAGCTAGCTGATAGTAAAGGTTAATTGCTGCTACAGGTGCACAACCTTAGGAGATGCATGGCTGTGGGATATTTATGTCTTGGATGGAATTCTATTGGACAAAGCAAGCCAAGGATGATAAAGGTGACAAATTGTTAGAAAAAAAATATTGTCCATTTTAGAAAACAGCACCGTCTTGTTATTTTAAAGACACTAAAATATCTCAGTAACTCAGCTGGGAACATTCGCTTAACGATCCAGGCTGCAGAAAAATGTAACCCAATGGCTTAAATTTACTTCTGCAACAGAAAATTTGA
Organism: Anser cygnoides; assembly: GCF_040182565.1. NCBI lineage: Eukaryota > Metazoa > Chordata > Aves > Anseriformes > Anatidae > Anser > Anser cygnoides. Next base: position 11,905,384 of record NC_089887.1, read on the forward strand.
AATCTCCAGAATCATCAACAAAGGCACTAACAAATAATGAAATGAGCTTACTAGAACTAATGAACCAGTAGGCAGCATCTACCAGAGGGTGTTTATTTACTCCTTCGCCTTATCTTTCAGTGCCAGGTGCAGCACAAACACAAAAGGGGCCTTAAATGTTAAAAAGTTGTTTCTATTTTCTACCCTCCAGAGCAAAAAAAAAAAAAAAAAAAGAGCATTTTTTGAGTTCTACATTAGTTGTAAGAAGTCTATGAAAGAAATTCTCTGGTGATACCTATGACACTTGATCTTCAAACCTCTTCTTTCTCCAGTAGGTGTCAAAGAGCTGGAAGGACTCAACTTACTCAGCACAGACTGCTTTGTGCCTGATGGTCAGGCTTGCTTACCCAAATTTATTTCTGGGATAGTCTGTCACTCCCTCTTCTGTCATCCTAATCTGAGACTTCAGAACACACACTCTCCTTATGAACCTCTTTTCGTTTTCAAGCAACTGATTCCACCCATTATATATAATGCACTGTTTTAAAAACTGCCATAGAATCTGAAATGGTACTGCTTCTTTCCAAGTGCTACCTCAAAAAACATAGCACCTGAGCAAAAATTTGAGCAGACTATTTTGCAGTTGCTAACTCTAAACAAAAGCCACAGAGATGCACGAGACCAAATTCCACGTAACTGAACAAGCTGAAAGACCCTAGAAAGCTAGTCTGTACCTGTATTCTTTTTTTTTTTTTTTTGTACCACTGGAAGATATTTTTTAGAAGCCCAAACTTCCCGATACAAGATAGCACGTGGGAAGCATTTCTTCTCGAGATGCAAGACCAACCAAACACATGCCCTGAGGCTCTAGAAGACAAAAGACTTCAACCAAGAATATGGCAGATACTTTACATCCTTTAAACACTCTGGTTTTGGCGAATATATTAAAAAACATTACAGGATGCTCTTGAGGAATGACAAGACCCACTTACTACTCTTACTACCTCATACTATAGTTTTCTTCTAAAATACATGGTAGCATGCAGATTGCAATGAACAAAGCATGGTATTTTTATAGTGGTTCTAATAAAGCCAGAGTTAAAGCTCAAACTATGTACTGTGCAAAATACATATAATCAATTTCTAAGAAAAGGCAAGCCGATAACTTCCATGGAAAGGATTCCTGTGTAACACAGTAATACAAAATGCCACTCTAACACTGGCTTTATTGCTATTATTTTTAAAGATGACTGGAACTGTGCTGAGATATCAACTCCAAGGCGAAATCTGGGCACACAAAGTGCCCAGCAGCCAGTTGTGAAACCCTCAGACACACACCTGAACTCCAGAAGAGGCTGTGGCATGACAAACACCACCAGTGTTCAATGTTTTCTCACACCCAGCCCTAGGCAGCTGTGCAGTGCGCAGGCTCCTGAATCGTCCCTAGGATATGCTTAACTCTTCCCAGCTGTACGGGAAACCTGCATGATTAATTTAAACACCTAATCACCATATCTAGGGTAGACATCTGTGAATATGATGCCTAATTTACATTGCAGATCAGAACACCTGCATCATGCAATATGGTACAAGTCGCTACCCAATACGAAGAGAAGCTCTCACTCGCTGCTGTTGGGTTTGCAGTAACATGAAAGCAAAGCAGCAACATTCCAGTAATTATTACTGTGAATGATGTGAATCTTCATGTAAGATGACCAAGTGGAAGTTTGGATTTTACCCCACTCGCTGAGAAAAGTCAGATTTCCCATTCAACCGTCCTCATCGATACTAAATTTGAGACCAACGATATATTACGTTTCACAGTAGGGGATCAAACATGTTTTTTAAATGACTCATTACATATAACTTAACTCTAAGAAATGTTAAAAAGGATTGATATAAAATGGTAGGCTTAAACCATTTTGAATAGACCTAATTAATCAGGAGATTATTTTTGGAAAGTTATGTTTACATGAACCGAACTCAGCAGAGAAGTTTCCCTGGCAACAAGAAATGGCCCACTTAATATGGTAATGATGATATTTAATTGAGGAAAAAAAAAAAAAGCTAGGCTTTGACTGATGTCACATCATGGTCCTACTTTTTCCTTTTTCTGAAGAAGTATCCATTTTGTACGTGGAGGAGGAAAGCTCCATGAATACAAGAGCTGGAGGTGGGTATCTTTAGCAGTCCACTGGCATAAATTAAGCTGCTTCTGTAACTTAAGATTTGCAGTATGCTAGTTAAATTTTAAACAAAAATCCGATTTGTTTTTACTGATTTCTGCAAACATTTGGACTTTCACAATCATTCTGTCTTCTAATATTTTGAAGTATCAGCTTAACACCTGTTCTCAGCCACTAATGACAGAACACACACACACAAAAGAACCTAAATTTTTACAGAAGTTGGCCCCAGGAGAAAGGTAATCTGAAAAAAAAAACAAACAAACAAACAAAAAAACCCCAACAACCAACAAACAAAAATGAAACGAAAAAGAACAAGAGAAGAAGAGACTGGAGAAGGACTTTTGTCCCTCTCTCTCACTTCTCCCTGCTTTGGTCATGTTTCCAATTAAGACAACACTGTCCCTGTTCCGAACAGCCTGGAGTATATACGAGCATACAGTTTCAAGGATATTTCGATAAAATGTCCCTAATCTCAGTGGAAGCAGTGAAGCAAAAATAAGAATAGCCATAAATAATAACAAAACTAAGTTATCTGTTTAGCTGATCCAGTCAAATCACTGCCATAATAAGGGAGATACGGCTGTGTGTTTACAAAATCAAACAGTGTTGAATTCTGAAGAACATATTTTCCTCTGCCCAAAACAAGTCTTTTTGTATGAAATGGGGAGAGAGGCTAACTTTACAAAATGCTGTAGGTAGCTAACAGGTCCATGAGAATTCATTCCTATTAATTCTGCTTCCAAGCCAAATGTGATTTCTAGGTATTAGTCACACAATATTATCAGATGTTGTTCTCTTGCAATACAAAAATTTGAATTTTGTGGTTCAGATTGTATATTACACTTTTAATTGCAGATGAAGGTACGTAATATACATATTAGGAGGAGTTTTGAATATAAAGATAAAAAAGAGTTCAACTCCATAACAAGTCATTGAAAGAGTATTTTTCCTTTTCGAAGACTTGAATGAAGAATGTCTGTTAACCACAGAAAAAAAATGAAAAACCTGGCTTTACATATTCCTGAGCAGAATGTTTTTGAGTTCAAGTTCCTACTATAGGTTAAACAGAAGACAGACTAAGATCAGAAAACATACAGCATGTTATAATATTTTTACAATAATTATTGACACGAAACAAAAAGCACACAAATGCTGATTACAGATATGGGACCCCTGTTAATGCCTTTTCTTCCTTTATATACTTTTTCTTTGTGCAGCTCCATTTTCCTTACCTGTCTTCTTTAATCACATCGACAAAGTGAGCATCTGTCTTTTCTCTGATGTTTTTGAACCTCAAAGGAAGGAGGGCTGACTGATCCAGACTCACGCCCCCCCATCTTCCTTTCTCTTGCAACATTTCATAAAGCGAGGTTTGACTGTTGCTCAGCTTTTCTTCTTGTGGAGGACTCAGAAGTCCATTCTGAGTCTTTGGACTATGGCCTCCTGGAGCCTGCATGACAGAAAGTAAAAGATACACAGGGAACATGAATGGTTGAGAAAGCAGACAGGAGAGATTTAATGGAGCAAAAGTCAAAAGTTCTTCCGTCAGCACGCTGAACTTTTATGTGATCATGTCAAAGACCTACCTCCACCTGCCTTGAAATCATTCATGTCTGCTAGAAGCGCACGCCTCTTTAGGTGTTGTTGTCTTTTTGCTTTTTATGTCCCTGTTTCCAAGGCATCAGAAAGCAAATTGCATTTTCACACATGCAATGAAGACCAATGACAGACCAAAACTTCATTCACTCATCTTCAGGTCAAGATTCTTCTCAAAATCTTTTTAAATACCTGCTTTAACTGTGCTATCTTTCCACAGGTCATAAGACAATTAACTCTGCCAGCCTTGCTGATCCTGCCACTGTCCACTACAGCCTCACTGCTTTCCCAGAAAGATGGAACAGCCATATCTGAACAGCCCTTTCGTACAGCTTATTATCCTACAAAAATATTCTGCAACTGAAACCACATTTTCCTCACCAAGATATAGTTCTTTTACCATTGTATTAATAATGTACTTTTAAATTTTGACACCAGCTTGCAATACAGTTGAAGTGCACAGTATCAGCAATTCTGCTGTCACACATTTCAGAATAAAAATGTTTCAACCAAAAACGATTCTATTTTCATGGAATGTGAAGTTTTCTCTTTACATTTTGTTTGATCTAGACCGATGTGCACTGAAGCAAGTCCAAGGAATTAGACAACTAAATACAGCTAGAATGAAAGTGAGCTGCAGTTAGTCAGGATCATTTTACAATTTTCAAATACAAACATGTATCAAAACTTAGCATATTTGAATGTTCATCTCCCCCCTCCACGTCTCATCATTTACCACGTATCATTCATCCTCATCCTGAAACCCACTCATGACAGAAGTTTCTTCATTTCTGCCTGTACAGCAGTCAGCACAGCAGTGAGTAGCTCCTCCAAAGGACTATTCTTGGATGCCACTGCAGTGACCATAAATATCACACCACCCAATCATGCACTGAAATATGTTCCTTAGATTGTAAAATCAACTTAGCTAAAGCTGAGAAATACCAGATTTCTAGCTGCCCGTGCAAAATTAATTGAATCTCCTTGCGTCTCTAGGCTGTAAAACAAATGAGGAACGTGAACATAGGCAGGCATAATTGAAGGTGCACAGGCAACTGTTACTATATTATTTCCTAGTTTTTAACAGGAAGATGTTACAACAAAAAAAGAAGCGTTCTTCTAACATAAGCATTTCTGGTATCCATTTTCTAGTTGAACAAACATAAAAACACAAACATTGTGCGTGTTAAAAACTTTCATGCATCACTGCTTTCACAAATAATTACCAGTGAAGATATGAGACAGCAGCAGCAGCAGCACATCACCTTGAGCAGGGAAGAGTCAGAAAATACTTGGGCTCAGCTCCCCATCCCCATCAAAACTTCCAGAGCAAAAGGAAGACCTGCTCTGCTCCACAGCCGTAGAATGCCGGAGGAAAAGCAGGACAGAGGCAGACTGCACTCCCCTTTCCCCCTGCCCAGGCAGGACGCAGGACTCTTCTGTGCTGGCTGCCCAGCAGGAGTGCAGCACAGAGAGGACAGGATTCCCAGCCTTGTCCCTACTATGACTCAAGACAGCTGTTTTGGCAGCTTGCAGGTGTTCATGGTACAGCGACAGCAGCTGATGAAGTATAACAGGCAAATTCAGTAGTTACCTTGGTGTGCTGCCAATGCTTTACTAAGGAACGTAAGCAACAGAAGAGAAAGGTGATTTCAGCAACGCATATCTCTTGGACTGGACAGACACTTGTGAGTGTGACAGAAGGGCACTCTCCTGGTCACCACCAAAGGTCTCCAGCTTCTTTTCTATGGGACAGCATTCAACAGCTTCCAAACAAGCCCTCCAGCAGCCGGAGCAGGTCACCCAGCCCGCCCAGGGGGAGCGCTGCGAAGGAGCAGAGGGCACGGCAGTGCTGGCCAGAGCGACCGCTGCTCCCGAGGCAAGGAGAACTGTCAAACAAGTGCCTGAAGTGAAGGTTCTTCATTGCTGCTGTTTGTTTTTTTAGTGCTAAAGATTGTATTTGCTGAGAGCACTTTGCAGAAAAAAAAATGAGGCCTAGAAAAATGAAGGTCACAGTTATCACCCTTTTCTTTGTAAAGAATCTTTCTCTTTTTCCTCACCCTGCTGTACTTGAAAAGCAGTAAAGAAGGGAACACAGCTTTTTTGTCTGGGCAGCTCAGAGAAAAGATATGCGTACTGTTTGCTTTCCCTGTCTGTTCTTCGAGTTCATCTGAAGAATGCAGTGAAAATTTCTGCTCTTTCAGAGAAGGTCAGCATGGACTTCTCCTGGCCTTTTCTCTTCAGCTCTTTGGCAAAGGCTCAAATCCCTAAGAAAATTCTTCCCTTTGGTCAGCTCAAGGTTTTCCTGTGCTGTCTCCACTCTGTAATCTTAACAGGAGGGGATTAGAGTTTGAAACTGCTTGCTTGTAAGGAGAAAATCCCTGTTTAATAAATGCTGTTAGCTCCAGTGCTACTGTGGGTTCTGACAGCCATAGGCCATGCAGTTCTCCTGAGCACTCGGAGATGTGATGCACCACGGGACCGCTCCCCTCATGAAGAGACGTGTGGGCTCCAAAGGACACTGGGGTCCAAGGAGGTGGTTAACAGCGTTTTGGGAGATGAGAGAACAGGAAGGGACATGAATGCTGCAGGGCCAGGTGCAGCGACGTGGTGTAGAGAGGGAACAGAGGTGAGCAGAGGGAGCCGATGGCTCTTCTTCCTAAGAAACCTGAGACTGCAAAGAAGACCCGGAAATCAAATGCCACGGCAGCATTGTACATGTACCTGCTTAAGCTTTCACTTAAATGGGCATCCCAGACTCACTGGATAGCCACTTAGCTGGTCCAGTTTTTGGGTAGCAACTTGTGACCTATGAATACATGAGGGACATACGATCTGGTCTCCACCAGCTTATTTCTTCCAACGAAGTTACCGATGTTTTTTTCAGCACTGGACAGGCCTCTTCCAAGCAAGGTTCATCGACCACGTGATTAACATACATGAGGCTAAGATAGCTGCAGTAGGAAGAAACTTTAAAGAATAATTCTGATGAAGACAATATATGACAACAGGTGGTTGGTATTGGGAGGAAAATCTTGGTTTGCAGTATGTTCCTGGAGACCCCTGGCACGTGGGCAGAAGCAGCCTGGGAAGCAGCATCTCATGCTCACCATCTGGGAAGATCTCCCACAATGTTTTCTGTCTCGAAGATCTCATGCTGTTCTGAGACCAGTACCTGCTGGCCACTCTGCTCTATCTTCCTCAGAGTTGGAGAGATGAATATTTTTTTTTCTTAGGCTGTTTCCTAGGAACCCCAGCACAGAACATAGCCTACTGTGCTACATACCATTTACAAAAATGCTGGCAAGTTTTTTTGTTAGCTCTATACACAAGAAGAGTTCTACAGACAGATGAGAAGGAAAACAACCAGATAGCTATCTCTGAGAATAGTTATAAAGTGATTCTCCCCAGTGAGGAAAAGCATTAAACTTATCTGAAAACATAACAGAGAGCTGATAAGCTCTGGCATCCAGTCTGCATTTAGGTGGGAGCTTAATTTTCTGGAAAGGGGGAAGAGATGACAGGCAGAGCAGGGAGGCTACAAAGGCCACAAACAAGACGACAAATAGGCCATGTCTGGTACTGTAGAGGGAGTAGGTGGCTTCGGTAAGAATAGCTAAGCAACAAGCAAGGAAAACAACCTTGGCAGCAGCATGCTGAATATGGAAGATGTTCTATTTGTCAGAAAAAGGATGTGAATGGACTCAGGTGCTGTGAATTTCAGCTGTGGGCATGAACAGGAATGACCGTGTTTTAGAGCTACGATACAGGAGTCAACGGCAAGACACAGTTGTGTGACTTGTGGCTAGGTGACACACGGCGACTGGTGGAAGCGATGGAGAGGGTGGTAGCGTTGTTTGTGCCTCTTTCATTGGCTGGCCTCAGCGTTAATTTAAAGAGCCCAAATTTCAGGTCCTTCTCATGGCCCATGAAATTACTAACTGTTTTGAAAATTTGAGGTGTGCGAGGGGGGGGGCCAACCAAAGTTTAGAATACAACTGCTCAAAATTGGTTCTGCTGCTTAAGGGCTTGAATAAAGTAATAGCTGTGCAAAAATGAGAAAGCTAACTGAAGCAGAGAAATAAGGGGAAAGAAGGGAAGTGATAAATACTCAAATTACCTTTGTACTGTTTTTATGCTCATCCTGACAACCATTTTGGATAGCTCCTTCATCTATGCTGACATCGCAGTGGGGTGCAAGGGTGGTACTACATGAAGGGCAAGGCTGCAATGAGACAAAAAAAATTTAGCCAGGAACATTCTGGTGTCCTCGTAATGGTATGCAATTTATAATGTGGCCTGCTTGTATGCTTGCTGCATGGTTAAAAGATAAACAAAGCAACAGAAAGGGAAACAGGGAACAAAATTTGAAAGGACCAGAATCCACCATTTCAAAAACAAATCATAGCTAAAGCTAAATCTAACCCAGGAAAGATTTACTGGCGTAAAATCACAGATATTCTGTAATCACTACTCTCTGGCAAAGGAGTACCCCCAAAAAAATATTCTTCAGTGAGAGAAGTGCACTTTTCTTGTTTAAAAAGGGTCTGCAAAAGGATCTGAATGGCATTATGACCAGCTGAGGGAAGACTTAGCACAGAATGCAGCATATTCAAAAACACAAAACACCATGGCGTGTTACAAACAGCACAGGAAAACGGAAAGTAACCAATCTGAAAATAATAAAGGAGAATGCTTTTTCATACAGCTCTGTAAGAGAGGGGACTGGAGCTGCGGCTGTGTTATACCGTTGAAGCCAAACACTGAGCAAACATCACAGGAAACAAGGAAAGCAAAACCATCAACACTCCTGATAGTTACAGGTTACGCATTTTGGAAGCAACCTAAAAGGTCACAGTTCAGCTTTTAAAACAACCTGTCCCACTGAATTAAAATGTGATCTTCTTAAGGCAAATCAACCCTCTATCTTCTTTTGCAAAGTCCTTCAAACTTTTCTCTTGTACTCGCCATGTAGAGACAGGATGCTGCACGAGAGGGACCCTATATCCGATCCCTGTTGACAGTTCCTATGCTCTTCAGACAGTTTGTTGTTACCAGGCTTGCCAGAAGACTACTAATGGGTACAGACACACCAGTCACTGGGAACAGCATGCTAAATTCAGCACGCTACACTTCATGTTGGTGGGTTATCCACAAAAGAACTTGTTGAAATTTCCAACAAGCCACTTGAGCATTTCATCCCGAACTCAACACCCCATGTCCCTTTTATCTATTTATTTTGAACTCAGGAGGGACTGGTGCAAGCTTCCATCCAAAACGCAACAGCTGGTCCAAAAACACAACAGCTTCTCCCTTCAGGTTTGCTCCCTATTTCAAAGACCAGCATGTTTCTCTTTTCAGAATTGAATTTTCACCCAGTGCCCCTTTTCCTGTCTCTTGTCACACCTGAATTTCAAAAAAGATTCAGAAGTCTTAATTTTGAAGGTTGTTATGGTGTGGCACTTCTTCCTGGGACTGCTGCTCCACCTCATCATTCAACCATGTATGTCTCTCAAAGGCTGTCATGGAGGCTCTGAGCCTTCTTAGCAGCCAGCAGACCGTGACCATCACACCCACAGCTCCTCAGGAGCACGGGCTGGGCTGAGGCACTCGAATTACCTACAGGTTCCTTAATCTGGCAACGGGTGAGCAATTTTCATCCAATTCTGAAGCGGTACAGCCTGACCAAGTAACAGCATACTGGAAAAAAGAATGAAGTTGTTTCCTAAATGGTTTTGTTTAAAAAAAATATCAAGTATCACGAATGCCTTAACCACTTTGCAGAAAGCATTATCAAATGGCTTTAAAATTGAACATGACCATGGGCTAACAAGCTTTCTATGTCCTAGAACGATAGCTAGTAGATTTAACCATAGCAGAAGTCAGTTAATGGTGATAATAAAAAATCAAATATCTCAAACGTCAAAAATAAAGAAAATACTCCCCACTTGATCTTGCTAATAAACCAGCAGGACCGAATCACATGCTTAGCTCCTAGGGTTAAAGCAGAAGACAAAAATCTCAGAAAAGAAGCCTGTCTTTTTGAAAAGAGATGGGAGGTTATCTGACCTACCCCATGCATTCAAGTCAATATCATAAACTTAATTCTCTACTGCAGACACTCGCACAAGCACCGTGCGTTTGTGGCCAGCCACGATGAATAATGCATTAACGCACTTTCAGCAAACACCGAAACAAGCAGAAGTACTTTCTGTTTTCATACTGAGTTGATAATGACATTTTTTACAAAAAGCCTATAATTCTCAGTCAAGTACGGGATTTCACAATATATGACAGATAAAATAAACTAATACCAAAAATGGCTGAGCAAGTTACAGCATTTTCATACAAAAATCATCTGCTACTTAATGTTTTCAGCATCTTTCCTCACCGTTTTAGTTACATACCCACTTCATGACCTGAAACACGCCTTTTATTGATATCCATACTGCAATGAGATTTGCAATCAAATTAAATGCAGACATAGTGGAGGAGAGGAGGAAATACAATCCCTTTCATGGATTGATTACTGTTGCACTCTCCTTCCTGACCTTCCTTAACAGACCTTGTCCACTAGAACATCCGTTCAAGCCCAAAAGGTGAAAGTAATCCTTTTCATGCAATATGGCCATTTTTTCCCTTTCGAACAAAAATATTTCAGCTTGCCTACAATTTTGCCCCTCCTACTTAGTCTCTTTTGCAGAGTTGGAGTCATCTCCTCCCACACTGACACTGTTTACAGCTTTGTATTTAAAACAGTTGGCATGTAAGTCATGATTCTTCTGCAAATTATCACTCCAGACCCTACCAGCAAGCTGCAGGCTTTAAAAGAAAAACACTGTATAAAAGAAACCCACTCCTTTTCAGAAACTGTGCATGATCTGTGATTAAACTGCACATCTGTTCTTTGTGAGGATTTTTAAAATATATTCTAATTTTTTATTATTATTTTTTTTAATATCGTAAGACCTGTTCTAGCATGGCTGGCAAATCACAGATTTCCTGAATGCTTGACCCAACCCTCTCGGTCCGCAGTCTGCCATAACAGACTACCCAGAGGGAAGAAGGCTGGAGCACATCCACACTTGAGAGCGTGCTGCAGAGCTTGGAGTACTTGCACCTAGCCCTGCTGCGAGAAGCAACAGCACCTTGCACTCCTATACTGCAACTACGGCAAAGGAGCATTTTTTTAACTAGGCGCTGAGCCTTCATATGATTGCTTTATCACTGTGCTGTACACTTTCTAACGTATTTTCGGGCATACGTTATATGGATACTTATCAGACCGCAGGGGAAGCTGAGTTTGGGGCCATTCAAAATTCACTCCAGCATCAATCTGTTTTGGGCAATCAGGCACACTATTTTCAAGGTGTCGTCTGGCCACTTGCAAAATCCCTCAGGAGACCTCCAGTGCTCGTGGTGATGAATAGAAACAGGTACCTATAAGCATAAACTCGATGCAGCAGCTTTAGCACCACTGTAGATAGGGTGTCTGAGAAGGCTGAAACTAAGCCGGCACTTGTCCTAGATGCTCTTCTGAAGCAGCTTCCCTTCTTGGACAGTCAGTGTGAGCCTCTCCTTCAGTTATCTGGATAGCCATGTTCGCACTTCTGTGCGGTGAAGAACAGTGTAAGCATTTAAACAGCAATTAACACCCAGCCAGGATGGCCCCAGACCAGAGGCAGAGAGACGATGAGCAGCAAACAAAGCGCGGGCCAGAAGCATGTCCGAACGTGGCACGCTAGCTGTTTAGGAAGTGATGCACACTTCTGCTGAGTAAGTCACCCTCCTGTTTCAGAAAACACGTAGAGAAGTAAGTGCCTACCTACATGACAGCAGATCAATGTTAGAACCACAGAATCATTCAGGTTAGAAAAGCCCTCCAAGATCATCTGGTCCAACCATCCCCCTACCACCAATGTCACCCACTAAACCATGCCCCTAAGCACCACGTCCAACCTCTTCTTGAACACCCCCAGGGACGGTGACTCCACCACCTCCCTGGGCAACCCATCCCAATGCCTGACTGCTCTTTCTCAGAAGAAATGTCTTCTCATTTCCAACCGAAACCTCCCCTGGTGCAACTTGAGGCCATGTCCCCTAGTCCTATCACTAGTTACCCGTGAGAAGAGGCTGACCCCCAGCTCCCCGCACCTTCCCTTCAGGTTTTGGCAGACAGGGCCACATTGTGTAAACACTCCCCCTCACCTAGCGCTCGGCAGCCTCACCCCGCACACGGTGAAGGGGCATACGCCGGATTTCTCACCCCGCTCCCTGGGCGGCCATTTTAGGCACACGAAGGCTCACTGCGCAACGCAGCAGCGTTTGGAAAAGCAGCACAGCCCAGTTTGTCCCTACACCATCCCTCCGGTCTGTGAGCATTTCCCCAGTGGAGACAAATGGAAGGGGAGGTAAAAGGAGAGGTAAAAACCCGAGAGCTTGTAGCAGCTGCCTGCAGACCCCACAAACAGGACCCCCCCCCCCCCCCCCCCCCCCCACACACACAACCCAGAGGGCAAGCCAATCCTTAACAACAGACTATATTTTGGTCTTGGGTCACTTGAACAAGCACCACAAGTTGCTACGTAACACATGTTAGCAGATCCCAGCTGCAGTCAGGTCAGCACTGTACCTTGCTGTAGTTTTGCTGCCCTCCAGTTAAAGCTTACTTTGCTGTCCCAGAACCACAGAACAGTCGAGGTTCTGAGGCGGGAGGGACCTCCGGAGACCATCTAGTCCAACCTAACCCATCAGGTTAACAAGGCATTCTCACTTTCTCTCTTCACTACTAGAAACAGATAAGCTCCTACCCCTTACTGCCTCAGCAGTACCTCTGTGTGGCCTCGCGCCGGGCAGCACAGACTTGTTTACACAGGCATCCACTGACCGCCCTGCGCTGTGTTCTCCTACGTTTTTTGTGAGTCCCTTCATTGAAAGACGAGAGAGAGCTGGCAAGCTGGTGCCTGAGGGATGCCAAATATGCCATCCCGTTCTTACTTACACAGCAGTAGGAATATAGAAAGGTGTCACCAACAACTTGAGACCAGCCAAACCTCACACTGCATATTTTGGGAAGGACAATGATGGCTTTGCTACCTTCTGTAGTTATACAGCCCCAGCTTGCTCTGTAAGGAGATCGGTTAACTTTGGTCTGTATCTGCAGACCAGCTTTCCAGCTTATCACACTGCGATCAAGTGTTTTTACTCCAAAACTAAAACCAAGCACAGATGCAGGGTAGAGGTGCCTGAACCATGCTCTCCTGATCCAGACGGAGTGCCATGAAAGTCACTTGCTGTCAGCTCTACCAGCTAAATATAAAGAGCTCTTTCCAGGACTAAATACACTAAGTCTAAGGACTTAAACCTGCAGACAGCCACCCACGGGCCTGGCATTAGTGCCCAGCTCAGGCAACCCAACACGAGGAACTCACAGCACAAACGAAAACAGAGAATAGACATCTGTTGTTTGGGAAATCTGTTCTGAGCTGGAAGATTGAGAGTAACAGCAAAGCTTCAAAGTAATACACATTGTTTCACAGATTTCCTTGTCAAGAGTTCTCGTGAGAGGTGTGAACATAACAAAATGTCATCATTTCTCTAAGCTGTTTCTCCATACAAATCGTTGCCCTCTGGGTTTCTAGAGCAAGCAGATAAAACACAGTCTTGTAGCCTACCAAAGCGCTTTCTCCTACCACTCAAACAATTCTGCTGTCTTTCCGTGGAGATGTCTGTTATATGCTCATATAAAAAGGTTCACAGGTGCACAGCATGAGAGATAGGGGAAAGACAGAAGCAGGCTACAGCAAACAGAAAATCATAAAAGTTATAGTAGCTGCAGGAGGCATAGATTCTTTCTCCCCAATAAAATCAAGACTATTAAAAAAGCAGTGTTGACCTCTTAGTCACGAAATACAAATATTAAGAAAATCATTTATCTGAAACCACCTTTAAAAAACATTCACCTTACTTTAGAGATTGCTTGTCAATTGGACTAGGCATTTTACCTTAGGTTTTTCCACGTGTTTGAGAGTCTTTGTCAAGTCGCTGGCGTTCTCAGACGATGATGCTGCCTGTATCCTGGCTCCATCTCCAGCCTCCAAACCAGGAAGCAGGGCTTGTGAACAGCTGCACTGCGGTTCCTTCACCTTCTGACCGGAGATCAGATAGGTCTTCAAACCTAGAGGAGAGACATAAACATTGAGAACTGCAGAAAGACAAAAATAACACTCCTTTGGACTTCTCAGATACGAAATACAGTAGCTAGCAAAGCGCTATCAAAGCTCAAGAGCACAGCACAAAAGGAGAAGCATCTGGGAACAACCACCAGGAATATAAGGACACTCTGGGTGAAGTGGTGGCGATCAGGATTGCCTGACACCTGCTGTCCCAGATTCAAGAGACTACTCGAACCCACAGCAGCAGCCATGCCTGACATGTACTTTATTCCATTTTCACTCACGTACTTTTGAAAAAAGAGCTAAGACTTTAGGCATTCATTTCCAAGCTGTAATTTGAGATCTGACATTAACTCTTTGCTTCTGGAAAAGATTTACAGCCTGTTTCTCAATGATGTCTGGACTGATATTCTACCTCTGAAAACCATCCTGTCTTCCTCCACTTGCATTCTCCATTTCTCACAGAGCTGTTGTGAAGCTCGCTTAATGCGGGTAGCACATTGCAAAAGGAAATGGCGTTTAAGTGCTAGAAATTCTGATGGGTTTTCATAGTCAACGCAGACTTCACATTTCTAAAGAACAAACTCAATCTCTCATACGCCCACACGCACTCTCTGCAACTGTTGCATGAAGTGAAGCATAATTGGAAGCCAGATCCTGTATTAAAGGCCAGGCTGGTAAATACCGTGTTGTATCAAGCTGATCCGTACCAAAAATCTGTTCAAAAAATACGGATCTGAGTTTGGTTCAGAATATTCCTTATTTCACTTCCTTGATACTTCGCATTACAATATTCTGTGCTATTCCTAGGCACAAAGACAGAGAAGGAGCTGCTCACCACACTCCTTCCTGAATTGAAATGAGACAGTTTTATTGATGCTCTGGGGGAAATCTCCCACCTGGCACGGGCAGGCACTGCCACACTCCGCGAAGCGCGGGAGGACCAGCTCCCGAAACGGGCAGTGCTCCTTATTTTGGGGTCCCAGGCTGTTGCCCCATGCGATTCTGAAGCCAATCCCTCCCTGCCTGGCCTTGGAGGAGACGCTCCTGTGCTGGCTCGTGGGTCCTGCATCTGGGTCAGCAAATCTCCTGGCTTTAGATGCCCAACACTGCTCATACACAAGATGATCTACTGCGTCTGGTTGCCTCCTTCTATAGGACAAAAGCCGGACACAAACACTCCAAGCTCCAGCTCTTGGAAGACAGCATGTTTCTGTTCAAGTAACAGCTGACGTTATGATAAAGGTCATTCTCTTGCAACTTTCTTTGGAAAGATTCTATAAACGTTTTTCTGCCTTTGACACGTAATACAGACAGGGCTTTGTCTGTAAGCTTTCCAATACAAATAAGTTAGACATACTAATAGCAGTTTTTCAGCTTCTCTGTTTACTTCCCCAGTACCTCACACTGCTCAGCACTTGCCCAGCCTGTGCAGAAACCCGCGTTCGCATGGGCCCCGTGCCCGAGGTGCTGCATGGGACCCGACCTTCATTTTACATCAGTTACAGCAGCCCTTGGATCCTACTTGGCGGCAGCGCTTCGTAAAACCCTGGGCTGCTGCTGCTGGCTTCCAGATGTTGGGCTGTCTCTAAACCTTACGCTGATGGGGGTTGTCATGTAAAGAATTCACCACAATCAGCTTACAATTGTATGTTTACTGGGTAAAAGCTAGAGCATTAAGTTTTCTACTTCTATTTTTAAATGCTACCTTAAAGCAACAGGATTATTTTGCCACTATGATTCCCTTTTCTTTCCTTTTTTTAAGCACATGCATTTTCTTTGTTCCTTTATACTTTTAAGGTGGCATTCTTTAATGCTTTTCTCCTGTTTTACTGTGTTGCACGGAAGAATTACTTTGTCAACGCATCACACAGAAGTAAAATCATCGCTGGTTTGAGCTCCACACCAAGAAAAAAGCGCCAAGGCCACGGGGCTGCCACAACAGAGACCTGCTCTGGGGGAGCAGCCCTGTGCTGCTCTGCCCCACAGGTGGCCGGCGCCGGGCTCCAAGCTGGCCGAGGGGGCACCGGGTGACCACAGAGCCTCCCTCACTCCCTCCTCGTGCTCCCCAGCCCCACCATGCTCACCAAACACGCAGCACTACTCGAGAGGTGTCCCCGGCATTCAGACAATGGCAGGGCTCCTCCGAGCACTCTGGGCTAACAAATGTTACTTACTTGAAGGACTGGTGTTTCAGGAAAGTAAATAAGTGAAAAAGGTTATTTTTTGAGAATTAGGAGGTTTAGAAACCTTTATTGAACTTTACTAATATTACCTACCTAATACTTGGTCATTAAATAGTTCTTACAATAGGGAAACTGCATGCTTTGGTATTGCTTGCAATTCTGTGACACTTCCTGAAGCAACTCCTGGTAAGTCTGAAGTGTATTGATATAAAAAAGGGCTATTAATTCAGCAGAACTCTATTGATGCAATAAAACGTATCACACAAGAGGCGTAATTTTCCTTCTTTTACATACCCAGTGAGCTCTTCCAGCCACACTGTCATCTTCCATACAAACAGGGTGCAGCAGGAAGAACATTCGCATCACCGTCAAGCAGGTTTACATCAATTAGGTAACTCAACAGTATGAAACAAATAAGCCAGCAACGAAGGAGCAGCTATTTTCTGTGAGATACAGCAAATAGTGCAAGTTTTGGGGTGTGCTGCTGCACGACAATTCATCTCACAACATTACAGTGAAGAAAGTGCTATGAAATGCCAGTAATAAAGATAAAGCTTGTCCTTCTTTCCCCTCCTGCCAGTTTCCTTTTTACAATAATTCCCTTCCCCCAGATTTATTCCAAAGAAATACTGAAAAATAACACAATCTTAAGCTGCCTGATAGCGAGTATGTGCTCTGGCAGGCTTTACGCTGCAGCACGTCTCTGCTTTTTCCAGAGATGGCTCCTGGAAGCACAGACCGGGAGGGAGCTGGCTCATTCCTTCACGGGGACGTATTACATCTGACCGGGGGCACAGCGTCCACCATCTGATTTATTCAGTATTTTCTGCCCAGGAGAAAATGAGCAACATCGTGCGTCTCTGAACAACACAAACCATTTCCTTCACTCATCTTCAGCTTCTGGGAATCTGACAGTGCTATAAAGAGTAACAGCTCCTGTGCACCGAGCCAAGCCATTTACTGCTGGAGTTCGACCATTTTGAACGTTGCCACGGCAGCGTTTGTGGAAGTGCATTTTTGACACAGTAGTTAACAGGTGAGATCTGCACAGAACTACGGTGGGTTTACGACTGCTGCTAACGTTGAATTTTGGAAGCGTTAAGAAATGGCTGCGTTTTGCTCCTTTCTTCTGCTAGCTTTGCTCTCCTTTTTATCGGTGGCCCTCCTCTAAAGCTATGAAGACAGAAACCCACTCCCAGTACCAAAACACCACACCTAACAACAGCAAAACACCTCCAAGCTCACGAACAAACAAAATTATGAGGAAGGCTGTGCATAAACATCTCTGTCTTGTTAACCTGCTTTTGGTAGCATGAAATAAAACGCCCCCGGGGGAGCAGAGGGAGAGGCAGCCCAGCAGTAGGCCGCTGCCGCGCGGCCTCCCCACACCCCTGCCCTAGGCTCTGCTGCGGGCAACGGGCCCGGGAGCCGGCGGGACCTGGCCTGCTGGCACGGGGAGGGGCAAGAGGACGTCCCGGTCACTTCAATTCCTTCGCTTCATTCCTTCATTGGGCCTGACGTGCACGGTGGCACGGGTACTGCTCCATGCCTCTGTGAAGAGGGGATGTCTTCTCTTACAGAAGGCCTCAAGAAAGCGGGGCTAATACCAACATCGGTGAGCAAATTCCTTGGTAAAATAAGATTCCTGCATCAAGTGTTGATGCTTCACCTATATGGAATCAAGGCTTCTTAGCTCTCTGATGATAGGAGACAGGAAAATTACTTTCTCTCTGGCAAGCTGTAGCATACCTCTCACCTCTCTAATCTAATGAACTTCAAATTCTTCTGAAACCCTTCTCAGTATTGATACTAATGAAGAGACGCCAAAAAATCACGGCGATATTTCAATCGTTGCCTCACTGATTCATTTAATGGAAATATAACCCCGTTCTCTGTGCACATCCCTGTTCCTCCCCCTGAATCACTTCACCTTTTTAGCTGTGCTGCTAGGAAATGGCAGTTAGCGAACAGGGCACCTTCCTTTGTGGAATAACTACTTCCCAGTAGCCCTCTTTTCTGTAAAATTAGTAACATTCCTGGTATTGGTGTAATAAAATCCAAATTACTCCAATTATGCCCCCTTTTACCAAACGGCTTTATATTAATGATTCTTTTTCATTATTCATCCTTCCGTTATTTCCCATAAATCTACACGCTTTAATCATTTAATCATATTTCTTTCCAAATAAATTATTTTGTGAATTTACGCTTATTAAATAATGAGTTCTATTTTCACAACCCACTGCTTTTGCAGTCTCTTACCACCCAAAATCAGAATTCACATGAAATCTGTTCCTACCACATGAGAGAACCACCGTGACTACCCTTCCTACGCCAGAGCGCGGACATACAGCAGCACCTTTCCAGATAGAAAGTAATATTAATAACCTGCCCTAGTCTGCTGTGATGAACGGTGTTAGCTATTACCTCCCAATAATTTCATATCTCATTTTATAGAACTCTGGTACAAGTATCTCGCAGCGGTACAGGCAGCTCATCAAAAAGCTCTGCATTTCAGGGCTGGCTTTACCACCTTCCTTTGTAAGTAGCTCAGTACTCACTCACTTTCAAGGTTATGCTTCTTCACAATCAATCATCTCTTGCTTTCTCTTTTTAAAAACCACAATGCAAAGTTTTCCCCACACCCTATCTTCTTATTTTGCCAAAAATCCAGGAGTGAGAAAACTGGTATTCAGCCCCGGCCATTCCAGGGAGAGGAAACTGAGACCGATTTTAGTTTTCCTCATATAATAAAATATGTTGCCATACAATTTCGAGGCTCCTTACGAACCAGAGCTCGCTGTGCATTTCACTGGAGATCCAATCTGGAAATGGGCAAATGCATAATTGGAAGTCCTTTGCCTAGCTGCACAGCCAACATACCGCAAATCAACCGAGACATCTTCAAAGAGGGCCCCAGTAACCAAACTGAATGCACTGCCAAGAAATGCGCAACTTTAAACGAAAATAAGGGTTGTTACTTCTGTAATAATAGTTTTTTCCTATTTTGCAATCTTAATTTGCCAACAGATTGTTGCATTTAAGAACTAACTTCTGAGTGTTTTTCTTCTTGAAGATTCTCATAATTTCATGATTAAAGCATTTGTGCACGCTGAAACGAGAGGAGAAAAAGCTCCGAGGAACGTCCTTAGCTGGGCAGCAGCATCTGGTAAATACAAACTGGATAATCAGAAGGCTTGTGATATCCCCACAGAACGTCTTTCAGTTGATTGAACTTTCAGAGTGGAAATGCTGTGCACTAGCAATAATTCTCCACCTCAACTTGCTGAAGTCGCTTAGGATTTTGTTTTTAAAAATTTAGGCATGTAAAGACCTCTAGGTATATTTTGAATTTCAAGGAAGCTGCCACATTGCAATCGGATCGCCCAGAGAGAAAATTGCCATTGAGCACTTCAGCAACTGGGAAAAGAAAAATTAGCAAAACGAACCAAACCAAAAAACCTCTTTCTGCTTGAGCGCCCGAACCAACCCCGAGAGCTCGGGGCTGTGCACCGGGGCCGCAGGGCGAGCGCTCTCAACACCTTCCTGCGTGGCGCGGTGCGGGCAGGCGATCAAACATCTGCTCGCTCGTGCTGAACAAAGGAGGGCGCAGAGATTCCAAGGCAGAACCTTACAAGTTTCCTCCATGGCATCGTGCCCAGGATGGGGAGTTATTAGCCTGATCTTTAACTGCAAGAGGAGTGGCTTTTCCAGCAAGTTTACGAGATGCTCGCATAGTGGAAACAATTACCTACCCAGCCCGCCAGCTGTGCCAAGGAGTTTATCTGATTTCCTGAAGGAGCCACCAGTGGCTGTGTTTAAACAACGTGAGATACGGCATCGAAATGAGAGCTGCTCGCCCTCACTCCTTGGGCAAGATCAGAAAGGAAGGAAGGAGGACCGGACCTGGTATTTTGTCCTTACGTTTAATCTCTACTCCAGCTGTTAGGCTGCATCAGCTCCCACCCCAAAAACCTACAGGCGCTTCTTTCGCTACAACATGCAGAGCCCCCAATGCCTGGGCTCTAATAAACAAGCCTACCTGGAAAAGCACTTCGAATGTATGGAGCAATATTTCCTGTGACTAAAATTAGAAGGGGAATTTATGAGCCTACTTGTTATCTTAGGACTCTGGAAAGCAGAAACAATGATAATAAGAAACAGAACTTTACAGGCTGGAAATACAAAAGAAACTCCCCCCCCCCTCCCCCAAGAAAAAAAAAGAAAAAAAAGAAAAACCCAAACCTATCTTCATAATCTCAGAAGAAGGATTGCAAAGAGCCAGAGAAACCAGAGGCATCTTCTGTATTATGGAAAACCACTGTTTTTCTTATGCCTCCTTTGTTTAGCAAAACGCTTGCTTTTGATCAGCTAACAGACAACAGTGGGCTTGGAATATGCTGATCAACAACATGTGTGTAATTTTGGTGTTCGACATCTGCCAGCGGGGAGCCGGGAGCCCTGCACCCAAAGCCACGGTACGCAATTGGAGCTGTGCTGCAGGCACAAGGCTGCAGCCGGCCGGCCTCCCTCGAGCCTCACAGCTTCCTCCTACCTGCGTGAGGAACAGGAAAACGAAGCACAGAGCGGGGGAAAGAATCCTGTGCAGATCCAGCGAGGGCGAACGGCTCGAACCACTGATCCAACTGCAACAGCTGCCTCAGGAGTGTGTTTACGGACCTGTTCATAAACTGTCCCTGCCCAGGCTTTAGGGCTGCCTTCATTTATTGTCTGCTCCACTGCTTTGGTGCCAGTGTGCCACTGACCACGGTCTGGAAACGAAGGGCAGATGGGCCCATTCCTGGGCAGCTCCCTTGGTTTCTGGCTCAGTTTTACTCCCTTCAGCACACAGTCTGATGCCTTGAGAGGAAAGAAGGGCTTTGGTTCAAAGGGTAATCTTGGGATTTTTCAGTCCTGCCCTGGGAACTGGGTGCTCCGTGCGGGAAGCTGAAGGTCCAGCCAATTCATTAACGCGCTGCAGATACCAGATGATCCCTGTCCTAAGGATTCCCCACAAAACTTGAGAGATACAGCATTCCTACACGTAAGGCAAAAAGAGGGCCCAATTCCAGCTGCAGGGCATTTGGGAACAAAGATGCTACCTGGCTTGTACTTGCACTATTCAATCTCTGTAATACCTCTGTGAAAACAAATTCCGTGATTCAACTGTGTGTGTTCATAAGCACCTGCTATGTTATTGGCATTATTTTTCACACTTATTGGCTATCCCTTTGCCCTCTGCGTTAATTTCAATGGCTGGGAAGGAACGAGCGTGGCAGAGATGATGGCATTTTGGATCCAAAGAGCTGCCAAAACGAGAGTCTACCAAGCACACAGGAGCTCAGCTTCTTCAGGGGGTTGAAACGTCTTCAAAAATTACCATACTCCTACAGCCCAATCTGTTTTCTGAAAATATAACTAAAGACTAAGGAAGCAGGAATTGAATCTAAGAAAGCAGCCCGCTTGGAAACCCAGCAAGTTCAAAAACACATGGCTAAGGCAACATCCAACCCCTGCTTCTGCCTAGCACTCCATGTAACAAAGGCAGGACCTTGTCCGGGGAGCCAGGAGCCCCCACGTACCGCCCTTGCACTACATCGTGGCTGGCAGGCAGCAAGCTGCGGGGAGCCTCCGAGCGCTCCCTCGCAGCCCCCTGCAGCCAAGCTGTCGGTCTGGCATCTGCAAACGTCCCCTGTGCCTCTGCCCGTGCAGGGAGCCCTGCCGCTCCCCACCGCCCGAGGAGTGCCACGATCCCTCAGGGATACGCAGCATCCACTTCCCAAACGTCCCTTTGTTTCATAATTAAGTACACTAAAATGGTTTCTAACCTAAAGCTGCATTGTGCTGGGGAGGGACGCAAGTGATCAGACGGCTGCAGAGAGGCCACCTCCAAGGCAAGGACCTCAGGCAACCCGTTTTAACAACAGCTTCATAAAGCAGAGATCCGTGGAGAGGCAAGGATTTCTCGAGTAAATTCCAGCCCTCTAGACGGGATAATTACGCACAACCACAGGCATGCCAGAGCTGTCTCAAGCTCTACGTTCCCTCCTGCCCACCTCACGCTGGCGTACCTCGGGGCCGTGGGACAGCCGCACCAGCCCTGCATGGCAGACAGGATTTCCTAAGATGAACAGAGAGGGGTCCAAGCAAAAGTTTTGTCAGCTCCAGGCTCTCAGGGATGGGAACTGATTTCTTTTAAACTAAAAGGCATGGCCTGACTGAAAGCAATTAGAAGTTTATAGAAATTCCACCCTGGAAAACTGCACTCAGGACCAGAAATTTCACCTATCCTTTTGATTGATATTTTAGAAATGAAACATAGCAAGCGTGCACGATGCACAAAAGGATTCCAGTACAAAACAATAGTCTGATGCAACCGGAGTCTGCTCGGGCACTCAGTAACAAAGTGAGCTATTGTGGCCCTTGGTACTGACATATTTTTAATAGGATCCAGACAAGAGCACGCACCAATTTAAACAAGACTTTAGCAGTCTATTTTGTTACGCTGCTGCAATCTCTGTGTGTTGACAGGACTACAATCAGGCAAATTCCTTCCCTCTTGCATAACGCAGGTAGTCTGGGCTCGATGTGCTAAATCAGCATTTTATTTAAAGCAGGGCAATCCTACAGGCTAATTACGCCCTCACTAAGAGCCATGCGACTTCACCACTCTCCGTGGACTTTCAGACAAGGAAGCCTAAACCAAATAAGAATTGCAAGCAGACCTGCTAGGAGCTGGTGGGTTCTGCATGTGTGACTTGGTTTAAAAAAAAAATAAATTTAAAAGGTAAAGGGAAAAAAAAACAGATGCATTACTGTCAACAGCAGTTTTCAATTTTTTTCCAAGCAATTGATAAAATAATACTGAACACATGTTAAGTACCAACACTTTTGCTTAGGTCAAAATGAAGAGAGATCATCTTGGGCATCCAGTGATGCATACAGGAGAGCTCTAACTCAAAAGTTCCTAAATATCCATCACATATTGGTCAGAAAGACCCTTCCCATTTCACCTTTCCTCAGCATTGGGTATCTACAGCCGTAACGTGTCGCCTCTTCCCATGACCAAAAGCACAGAGCAGCAGCGGTGGGAAGGCACAGCAGTGCTTTAGGAAAGGCAAACCCTGCCCCACGGCAGCGCACTACAAAGCTCTGCCCGCCTTGCTCCACGCTGGCTTATTCATGCTCAGGCACCTTTGGGAAGATCCCTGCACCCTGCGAGTAACCTCCAATATTTCACTGAAAAGAATGCAACGTGGAAACGTTCTGCAGACAACAAGAATGCTTTGTGAACTTTCACCAAAGTACATTTACGGAAATTACCTTGAGTAAAAGTTCATTAACATAATTAGCCTAAGTTCATTAACTTGATTAGCCTAAGTCAGACTCAGAAAAATAAAAGATTTTTCCTTAAGGGATCAAATCAAAAGTAGTAAATTTGCATATCACAGATAATTTCTACATTAGAAATATGAGCTTTTTTTTTTTTTTTTTAAATACATTTCTACACCTGGTTTCAAAGTAAAGAAGATGACCATTTTTTTCACCCATCATCAGAGCCTACCCACACAGTTTGAACAATTACTGTTGGGATCAAGCGTTTGTTCAATGCATCTTCCCATTTTATTTTTAAGACCAATGAGCCGACAGCAATCATGTACCCTCTTTCTCCCTGAGGAAGCATCCCCAGACTGCTGGCAGCGGAGGGGCCGGAAGCCTGTGAGATTTTTGTCCGAGTGGGCTGCAGGGACCAGGCAAACAGGAACGGCGTCGCACTTCTAGACTCTCTCGTTTCACAATCCCACCCCCAACGCTGCATCTTGTGCAATACAAACAGGCATTTGTAATTCAAGGTAGGTTGTTATGAATAACTTACGCACCGCTTGTTTACGTGGCCAACAGTTTTAAATGGTTACTAATTCAGTAGTGAAAAATAAAACTAACGCAAATAAAACTGCTGCGAGAGGCGCTTTAAAATAACAATGGATAGTAGCTGTATAAACACAGGTAAGGTGGTGAAAATGAAATCCCTGCATGCAGCCACCGTGTAAGCATGCATCACCATACAGCTGTGCTTTTAATTTAACTGGCAAACTTCAGCCACAGGGTATATGCAGTACCTCTAGAACAGAGGAAAGATTAATTTGAGAGCCAGTGCCGAGAAGAGCTACTGTTCTGAGATTGTGAATGTTGTGTCTCCCCGAGCAGAGAGTATCGTCTTTTCAACCAGCTTATTTCCCTTCCTTAACTAAGAGATACTAACAAGCCCTCCCCAAAATAAAGAATTTGAAAGCTGCAAAACAAAGTTAAAAAGAAAAGGAAATTGTTCCAGAGCTATGTTTATTCACACAGTCAAAACCTTTCCGAAATCCCTTCTATTCCTTCCCGCATAACATCAGGACAACCAGAGACTGCCCAAACGGTAGGCTTGATAGAGCCCTCAGCAAGAAAACCAAGCCTGCTGAGAATCCACTTTGATCCTCCAAGCACGGCAAGCACCTGTACTCAGAGAAGTCCACAAAGCCGAACAGCAGTATGGCGATGTCTCCCTGGACGTTCCCTGCTGCCCTCCCCAGTCTCGCCGCTTCCCGGTGGAGTTTCATCCCTTACTACAAGGCGAGGATGTGCGAGGCGGGCAGGACGACCCCCTCCTGGCTCTGGGGACAGAGAACAAACCTGCTGTCGCATGAGAAGCTGCCGAGTGTCTTCAGGCTGTCGTCAAAGCTTGCCATGTACGGGAGCCACGCACTCGGGCCAGGACAGATCCAAGCCAGTGCAGGTTTCTTGTACACAGACTTGAAACCATGTTACCTCTGCTCTTGTGCATTCATCACAAATGCTTATCACTATCCCATTTAGCAACTTGTACTTCACCACATAATGTAGCATGATCCAAATCATAATTTAGATGAAAGATGTCTAGAAAACGTAGCACATGTAGCAAATTCTTTCGTCCAAACACACCTGGTCCAAACACACCTGATTAAATTTAGCTTGAGATTTGTCACTGGTTACTCAATGAACTCTCTTGATTATCATTACATCTCATCACTAAATCTACCCGTTGTGAATGATGCTAAAAATAAAGTAATACAGTCAAATGCTCATTCTCCAAATACAAGTGCTGACCGTTTCCTTCGGCTTGTCACTGTTTGAAATGAGCGCGCCCTCAAGTCTCTGCCCACTACTGATGCTCACATCAATCTTAATACCAAAAAATACCACCACTACTGGCTGACAGATAAGTAGAAGGCTTCCAAGTGGCACAAAATGGGTGAAATTAGCACTTCTGTTGTTCCGAGGTTTGGATATTTCACCAGTCTGCATTTGGACCAAGCCTGGCGGCCTGCTTCACATCGCAGCCAGCTCCACCGGCTGCTCATGCCCCGTATCACCCAAAGGATGGTGGTTTCATCCTTTGCAAAAACATTCTCAGACTTCGTGCTAATAATTAGCTGATTACATTTCAAACTTCCTTCAGGCTAGAAGTTATTACTGGGGAGTACAGGAATGCGTCTGGAATGCAAAAACAACCGGGGTGAAAATCAGTGGGCTCTGAGCTGGTATAAATAGATAGCTTGCTACGGAAACTCGTCGCCTCTCAAAAAGCAAAACCACAAGAAAGTGGCCCACTATCTCCCCTAGCTAATCTACTGGTGAACCAATTTAGTCTCCTAGCCCTTACGAAGAAGCATCTCTGCAAAAAATTCCATATAAACAATGTTTGTGCTACACTGGCACGCAAGGTAGCTAACTACCCCAGGTAAACTCTTGAAAAACTGGTGTAAGAGAGAAAATCCAAAATAAGCCGAATACTTCACATTTTGTAAAGAAAGATATATACGCCTATTCGGAGTGATTCAATAAAGTTAAGGCAAGCTAAACCTGACCTTTGTGCATCACATCACATTCAGGAATCTTTTCTAGATAAAACTAAGGGCTTGCAATAAGCAGTATACACAACTCCAGAGCATGTTCTTTGATGGTACCCTTGCCCTCCTGACATTCAATCATGCTCTTATTCTTATTTTGCAAGGTTAGCTTGGTTCAAGACTTAAGCGATTGCTTTTACCGTATTCAAAATTCTGATGTGATTTCATAAGAAACAAGCGTTCCATAAAAGTAAGCAAGATGAATATTCAGCTAAATTAACATTTTTATTATTATTTTCATGCAGAAGCTTTCTTTATAGTTGCATGCTACTACTTAACAGGCTTACTGACAGAAAGCTTCTGTTACAAAAGCCTATTTTAGTGCACGTAAATTCCAGCGTCGCCCTCCCTCCCTGTAGAGCCTGGCACCTGCAAGCAGAGTGTTGAACACGAGCTCTGCACACGCGGCACGAAGTCTGTTCTCTTCTTCCAGCCCCTCTGCGTGGGCAACGACAGCAGACACCAAGCAAGCAGCCCTGCCAGTTGCCTGTGCAAAGAGCCCCGGGGTCGGGGGGGATCGGGGGGGAGCAGCCCCCGGCTGGATTTCTGGCAGCTCTGGGCCAGTGCTGTGCTACTGAATCACCCGCCCGACAGAGTCATTCCTGATTTATTTGAAGATCCAGGCATTCAAAAACAAAATTCCTCAATGAAGAGTGAGGTATTTTGTGGGATTACTCTCTCCCTGAGGTTAGGGATCAGGGCTTCTGAGAAACATGATGAATCACAGTGGTTTAGCTTACTCATCTTAAAAAGCTTTTTTTTTTTTTTAACTGATAACAAGCAATTCTTTTTTTTTCTTTTTTTTTCTTTTTTTTTCCAAATATACCTAATCTAAGAAACACTATGAGCTTGTTTGAACAAGAAGGAGAGTATGCTTTTCCTTACCTTCACACTTATATATACCATTTTATGTAAAGGGACAATTTTATAACTGACCACTGACACTTTTTAGCATCTCCCTGAGATAAGCAGTCTGATCTCTTGTTTTAGAAGCAGATGCATGTCCAGAGTACAGCAAGGCAGCTGCAAAACTCACAGAGGTGCACGGGAAGGTTCGAAACAGAAAAAACGATGGTGGTAAATCTCCCTTTAGTTTGCACGTCTTCCTTCAAGGAAACTGAAATCAAAGAACTGACGTTGTGAAATTAAAGACACCAATATCATAAAATGATTTTAAACAGAGTACATGGCATCCAGGTTAGTGTGTAGGATGCTTGGGACATATATCCCCCATCTCTGCCTATCTCTGGCATTAAAACCTCAATCACACAGGCCTATGCCTCAGTTTTCACCTCATTTTTGTCTACAGTGAGATCTCTACACTTTGTTGGCATTTTACCTTCCTCCTGGGTGGATTTCTGACTGCACTTCTTCCCATCTATTTGTTCCTGCACACTCTTATTTCTTAACCAGCAATATGAAAATTATGGAAGAACTTGATGTCAAAATAAAAGAGTCTCTTCTCAAACCATTAAACCTATCAAGCTTTGTTAAACTTGTTCAATCAAAGTTTAATCACTGAAAAGTTAAAAGTAGACAAATACTTTGAAAAAATAAATCATTTTTAATACACAGGAAGGCATGTCAGTGCCTGGGCAGCATGTAGAGGAGAGAGATTTTTCTCCCCTAAAAAGCATCATCGTAGGATGTCTTAGAAATACCAGGAAAATCAGGACTCTAAATATATTAAGATGTATGCGAGCACCCAGCTATGCATTGCTAATGTAGCAGTCTTCCACTGGAGCTTATATAACCATCATCTCTTCGGCAGCAAAACCTGAAGTCACGCCGAAACGTGCAAGAGAAAGCTACTTGCACCACGCAGCTGCCTGTTTCTGAAGCAGATCTCATGCCCCCCCAGCACGGAGCTGCGATCCCCGCAGGACAGAGGAGCCCCGCGGGTGGTGTGTGTGGCCCCACACGTGATGTGCTGCTCACCACGCTTCCCCGGGCTGCAAGACCCTCAAACAAGGCTTCAGAACAAACAGCATCGCCTTGCACAGCACCGAGTCCAACCTTAGACAAACTTTTGGCGCTACCCCATCAATTGATGCCTTTTTTTCCCTGCTGCCTAGTCCAAAAAAGAACATTTTAATTTCTCATTGATCCAGGCCGCTGGTATTTCATGCCAGAGTTCACTTGGGAAACGGGAACGGGAGTATATAAACTTAGAGCTGAGAAAGGAAATACTTCTCTAATAGTTACTGGAGGGCTCCACTGAGTCATAGCCATCTACTGAAGGTATTACACAACAACTGGATGTCCTGTTTGTAGAATATGAAGGATATATAGAATATGGAGATCAAATAGTGTTTTGTTTAAAAGAATTTCTTATCTGAAGCATATATATATATATATATTTATTATTACATATTTTTTTTAATTCATGAAGCTGCCAGAATCTTAAGGAGCAAGCTCTGGTTTTGAAAGGAGGTGTGCTTTTCATCTTTTATGTCAGAAGCATAAAAAGTTGTTTACTTTAGAGGGAAATGGATTATTTCAAGTCTGCTCTCCCATTAGCACCAAAGCACAAGCAAGGCATTTGTCTTTTCAGCTGGAGCTGCATGGTGCACACCTCCAGAGTAGCTGCTCTTTCTCTAGGAGGCAAACCAGCAAGCACAGAAGCCTGGAAAAAAACACGTTGCTGAAAAAAAAAAAAAAAAGAATTAATCTTAATCTTTTGGTGGGAAGCCTGTGTTGCTTTTAGATTGCCATTTTATCTACTAGAGGGTACAGCGAGTTCAGGAAAACATTTGCCAGCTCTAGCAGGGAACTGCTGCGAGGACCAGCACAATAGCCACGCTCTGTTCGAGACAACAAGGTGACTGCAGGAGTTCAGCCGAGGGGCCCCAAACAACATCAGAAACCAAATACGATCTCATGGAAAAAAACAGTGTCTCGGGAAGACATGCAATAGCTACTGCTCTCAAAAGCAAATAAATAAAGACACTGGGTACTGAAGTACATCTATTTTTGCTGGATGCACTAAAAACGCTATGCAGGGACGCTGGAGCCCAGCGATCCCAAAAGAGAGGAGCCTGCACTACAGCAACCGCCCTGAGAAACCGACCCTTCCGAATGCTTTAGCTCACGTCTGCTTCTCCAAGAAAACCAACTCGGAGGGGAACATCCTCTCCCAGTCCAAACCACCGTGTCCTCCCCGAACACTTTTCAACACCTTCACGTGCTGTGGGCCCCAGGACCTCGTCTCCACGTGCCCACGGCTCCTCGAGCGCCTGCAGCGCTGCTGCCGGTGCATCGCAGCCTGCCCGGCGGTCAGCGTCCCCGCACGCTGCGCTGCGGGTCGGGGCAGCGGAGAGAAATGGTTCTTGTCGTGCTCATGGCAGCGCCGCTGAGAGCAGCCCCTCAATCACGCTCTTCAGCCTCCTGAGCAAGGAACCAGGTTGCAGGAATTACTGCACCAAAATAAATACTAAGGCAGAGTCCAAGTCCTTTCAAAACAGTTAAGATCCTCCGTGCATCTACACAGCCTGCAGGAAGGGGGCAGGAGGCTGATTTCCCCCCTCAGCCTTCTCCAAAGGAAGGTTGGACACTTGCCCCTGCCCGCTCTGCCAAGCTATAGGGATGGTCTGGTTGGTGGAAGCTGAGAGGCAAAATACTGGAGAAAGTTTCACCGTGGAGTGCAAAAAAGGGAGACCAGAGAGGCTGTGCGGTCTCCGTCCTCAAAGAGATACCCGAACAGCTGGACAAAGGCCTGAGCTCCCACGTCTGAGCAGGAGCTTGGCCAAGGCACCTTCTGAGGCTCCTTCTAACCTCTGCTGCTCCGTGAAACCTAAGGACTGCCACATGGAAAGTTATAGGAAAAGTCCTCTTTGCTGTAAAGATCAGCTGTGTGCCTGTGCCTGCTTGGTTTAGGTTTTCATGGACCCAGCAGAGGAAGCAGAGAAATTTTCCTGGTGTTCTTCAGTTTAAAAAGCCCTCTTCATGTCCCGATCTTCACCAAGAAAGGCCACACCAGGACAGCTTCCAATAGACGAACTTTCTCAGTTCAGGTAAATCTCTTGGCTGACAAAAACCACGGGCGAACACCGCCCCGGAGCCACCGCCGGTTTCAGAACAGCAGCCTTACACACACGCCGCTGCCTCCTGTCAAGCTCTGGCTGCTGCAAGGAACTCTGCAGGCCTGTACGTTCTCAAACAGCTTTCCCAGCTGAGATTTCAACCTGCTTCCTTCAAGGATTTATTGCTATTTCTTCAGAAAGAACACTGTTTATCATCATCCCACTCTACTCTCTGGCTGGGGAATTTCTGCCATAATCTCGCATGTCCTTGGAAAATGCAGACCACATATATCGAATTATATTTATGCACTGAAGGCTTCAAGAAACACCTTCGATGAGTTGCCTGCACGGAGCAGGTCCTTCCACGTTGCTCCTGATAAGCAGCGATTACCTGCATTTCAAGTCATGTCACTGAAATAATACAGACTTCAGATGAACTGGTTCATGTAACTCGAAGCACGAAGGTTAAATGTGAAAAGCAGCGATTTAAAATGCTGAAGTAGTTATTTTTATCACGTCTCTCACTTTAATTTAAAGCAGGACAGCACTACTAACAATGCTGGGTGCTAGTAGTGTTGAAGAGCAACGGGAACCAATCGTTTGTTCAGGAGGAGAGCGAGCGGAAAGCCAACGAGCAATTTGGAGCCTCCTTCAACTCTGCCTGAAGCAGTTTCAACCACATCCTGGATACTCAAAACCCAAATTATCTCCAACACCTTACTCCTGCCAAATACACTAATTTTTCTCTCATCGTCTTGGAAGTCCCTAGCTCTCACATTCTCAACAACTATTCCAATACCAGTTAACACGATGAATAAAAAGTATGCAGCACATCAAATTCAAAAATCTGGGAACTGCTCTTGCAGCTCGGAATCTGCTATGCAGATTTTATTACTCTTTTTCACAGTTCGGCAGGGTGTACTTGAAGCAGCTGCCTACTTCCCAGTTCAAAAGAACATGAAGCCCTTATCTAGCACCACACTGCACGTTTCCAGGTTGAAGGAGAGTCCAGACCACAATTAAACGAAACAATATTCGGATTCTCACTCTTCATGCATACCTCCATAAAATTCCCACTAAGAGCACATATCACAGCAATATTTTGTTGGTTAAAAAAAAAAAAAAAAAAGTTAGGTCTTGTACTTCACTTGTTTTCCTTTAGAAATTTGTAATGCATAAGGATTTTGCAACGAAAAAAAATAACGAGGTTGAAAACCATTATGGAATGAGAAAACTGCAAACAATGAAATCATGTAAAGCCTTCATGGTAAAGTCATTTTGAATTCAGGTTTAATTGGAATATAGCAGCCTAGGAAATTATGGTTCTAAACCACAAACAAGCGAGGGAATGTTTAGTAACCCCAGGCAAAAATCCCCTGGCCTCTCCAGCAGCACAGTTCAAGCTCGAAGCTTTACGTCTATTTATAGACCTCGGGCACATATCACTACAATAGTTGATTGTGCTTTGCAGCTGTTTTGTATATCTAGAAGGGCAGGAAAGAACAGACTGCACTTTGATCATTCCCTTTTTTGGAGTATTAAAACAACAACAAAAATGCCATTAGAAAGGACTCCGTATTTTTGAACCACAAGGATACCTGTTCCAAAAGCCACAGCTTACGCTAAACATGTAGCGCAGAGCTAACATGGTCAATTGTTTACCATTATTATAAATACGGACAGCAGAAAATATTTATTCTAGAAGCATGCAAACTATTTCACCTATCATGAGAACATATGCCAAATCTAATTATAGGGGCCTCTACTCCACAAAGCATCTGTTGTTAAGTGACACACATAAAATTAAGATGCAAACTGAAAGCAACTGCGCTGTAAATTAGCACACAGAATTGCTCGGGAAATAAAAGAAATGCAGCATTGGCTCAAGATATCACTGAGGGATATGAATTAACTACACACAACCTATAAAACCTGTTGGTATTAAGGCTTTCAAAATACACCTAAATGCACTGGAGATACCGCTGCTAAAGACAGAGGAATGTATTGCTCACGAAGTGGAATCAGCGATCCCCGCGCCACAAAGCACACCAGTGCTTTGGGAGCTCTGTGGTTAGGACAGCATCTATCAGCCACTCTTGCCAGAACAGCGGCACACACACTGTTTTATTGTCCATCATCCTGTTGTTTACCTGTTGCACTAAAAATATACCAGCCTACTATCTTACCTACGTGAGGTGCTTCCAGAACAGTTGTTAAAAACAAAAAGCCAAACAAAACCAGAACAAACGGAGTCACAGCCATGAAATGATCAGTGCGAGCAAGATACAACCGTACTATGTGCATTACTCCAGCGTTCAACATCTGAAAGATGGTCTTTGCTATGGTCAAGACAATTTAATTCTTTCGGCAAAAGAAAGGAAATGAGCATCAAGCAGGCGCCTGCAAAGACCTAACTGCACCGTGTCTAGCCTCCCAGAAGAACATTCCTGATCAATTTCTGATAGGATTTATGCACTTATATATATACATTTATATAAAATATAAAATGGGATATAAAAGTATGGCTTACTAAAGCTATCTGCATGAGTTTGAATAGCTCATTTCTGAACAGCCACGTGCACTGAAGGATGCGAACAGTTTAAACCAGAGAAGCAGTCTGTAAAAGTGATTAAATTACAAAAGAAAAAAAATCTCAGCGGGGAAGAAAACAGAGGGCAAAAGAGCTGGTGGCAAGCCCTGTAGTGCCACAGCCAGGCCTCAGTGCATGCACTGTTTGCTAGGCAGCGAATAAACATGGTTATTGAGCCAGTGAGATGGGAAAGTAGCACTCGGCTGGGAGAGACAGAGCAGATCAAACAGAGGAGAGGACAGGCCTGCAAGGGAAGTCAGCAAGGTCAGACCTTTGTTAGGTGTTTGACAGCCTCGGAATTACCTGTTCTGCACAATCAGTGCAGCACAATTGATGATCACAAACAAAGCTTTCGGACTTTTAAATACATCAGTTAGGATATTAGATAGTATTTAAAAAAAAAAAAACTTTTCAAAGAAAATACTTAAGCACATTCCTATCTTTTTTGAATACAAATTTACTTCTGCTGTGGCTTGTATCTCTGTTGCATCTATCTTGTTTATTTAAACCAGAGTTCACAGGGATTTTTTTTAATGTTTGAAAAGCACTTAAGAGAATGTTCTTGATTTTCATTAAGGCTCTCAGGCATTACCATTATTATATAATCATACATTGGATTAGAAACTAACATATAAAATAATAATTCACTAAATAAATTATTTATATTGGGGTAATATAAAAAATGCCACTACACTGCCCTGACCACAGGTATGGCACTGGCAGAACAAGTGTTTATTGCTAAATGCATAACCAGGTTTTATTGTACACATTTACACAATTATTAAAAAAAAAAAAAAGTTATTTTTCTTTCTTGGCCACAAAAGCTTCTGCAAACCATTTATTTTCCAGTGAGTAAAAACCACTGATACTATTCGGTCAAAGAACAACACAACAACGGATGCTACGTGGCCACGTGTTCGCGGTGCTCCCGGCCGCCTCTCCCAGCGCTGGGACTACGGGGCAGGGAAGGGGAAGTGGCTGCCCTTCGCCACCTTCTGTGGCTGGACCCACCGAGCAGCAGGAAACCTCTTTGCCCTGCACTACTTCGCAAAACTAGTGACGTACCTGGGCTGCTACGAGTGGTGGCCGAAAGTTCCCCCTCTGCAGGTATTTCGGGAGGGGAGCAGCTGGATATGGGCTGCTTCTGGAGAAAGTAATGCAACACAGCGCGTCACCGGCGCTGAGCTCGAGGTCCTGGAGAGCTCCAAACCACAGCTTAAAAATATGACTCAGTATTAGCAGGCAGTATTATAGAAAGAATAAACAAGAGAAAGTATGAGCTGACACAGATAGCGGCACCATCTACGGAGATGATGACAACTGCAGCTTGTAACTGTGCGTGTCACTGCCACGCTGACCTGGCCGAGCAAGCTGCCCGCCAGAAAGGTTAAGGAAGGGCTCCGAAAGGCCCTGGCGTGTCCCTGTTCTGTGCTGCAATTCAACACCAAATTCCTGCATTTTAAAAACCAGTCTTTGAAGAGGTGGGGAAGCTGAAATTTAGCAAGATCTCTCGCGTTGTTCCCTTCTACAAAACTTTCAGTCAAAACACGTTACCTATAAAACAAACATTTCACAGCAGATTTAGCAAAAACCACCAATGCAATTCCAGACTAGCGTTACCTGTGACCACGATGGCTCTTTGCAAGAGAGGGACACCTCCCTTTAATGTTATTTCTAAAGTAAGACACGTTAAGCATTAAGTACAAGTATCAGGTTGGCTCCAGCTGCGCCAAACTTCAGCTTCAAGCGGAGGGCAGCTGTCGTACAACGTCAAGGCATGCTAACAGCTCCCACCTCCCTGCCCTCCTGCCCACAGGGAAGCCAGCCAGGCCCAACAACAAGGGCAGGGCACGGCACAGCTTACCGGGGTCCCGCTCGGCACACAAGCCTCGAGCCGCAGCCATGACCTACCAGGAGCCCGCGGGAAGGGAACGGAGAGGCGAGCTCTTCATTGCGTCCCCAGCTGAGGCGTATGGTGGGGCTCTTCAGGTACAAAACCTTGTCCTTGCACACCTCAAGAGCTCAAAACCAGGTTCTGAAGATGGAGAAAACCTAGCTCCAGCCTGGCACGACATCCGTGGTGAGCGGCGGCATCAGCCCAGGCCTCTCCCAGCACCACACCTCCGCAGGGCCACCAATGCCCCATGGCACGGCCTGGCCGGCAGCGGCCCTGTGCCAGGCCTTGTGCTGCCTCAACGCCAGCATTCGAGGAGCCGTGTTCCTCATTTTGGGATTAGACAGCTCCACAGCCAGGCCGGGGCAGGGACAAACTTCAGAGATGTTTCTCCGCCTGCCAGCCGGGGATCGCCCCGCACCCGGCGGCACAGCGCTGGCAAAGGAGCGTCCCCGAGCAGCCTTAGGCAGACTTTCCAAAATATAAACGCGGCTTCTCGAAAACATCGCCATCGGACAGGCAGCGGTGCATACTAGCAGAACTCTAGAAATATTTTTACAATTAAGACATTACACAGAGTGACCGCTATTTATACTTCAATATGTCAGCCTTAAATATTTACTTTTCCACTCGCTCAGTTTGCACTATATGCCAACAGATCGCCTTCTTCATCATTTAAAGACTTTATAGATATGTAAAACTCTCCGAGCAATAAGGGAATAGTGTTACTATAAAACAATTCAAATTAAATGATGAGAGAAAAAAAATGGCTACTTTTTATCTAAAATTGATTTTTATTGCAAGGATGCACCTTTTTTAAAAAAAAAAAATGGACCTGTTTGCTATGTCTATCATGATAAAATAACTGATTTTTTTAAAAAAAAAAAAACACAACAATTTTGACCTTTAAACCTCTGCCTAGGCTTTACGCCGCTACGCAGTGACCGTCCATGAGTCGGCAGCATTACATCCTCCTGCCCTACGGGCTCCAAAGAGCGAACAACTCTAGTTAGAGCAAGTAAATGTTTACACTCTTAATCTGCACAGCATCCCAAGGCTGCATCAGCCATTACTGGACATTTTTCCCAGAAATCCGCTGGGCTTGGCAGCTGTATTTTGACAAGAAACGCGTTCCCTTTCATGGCCCCAGAGCCAGGGGCCGCGGTCGGCACGGGGGAGCGACCACAGCCGTGTCCCGGGGCGCTCCTAGCCCCCGGCGCACAACCCTGCCAGTCGCCAGCCCTGCTCCTTCCTTCCCATTACTCGCTTACTGTCAAGTGTGAGAGAGATGCTGCGGACCGGATGTTATACTATTTCCTTTCGGGTTTGCTTACTGTAAGTCCCATAAATCCAGAGCTAAAACAAACCAGCTAGGTTGGGAAGTTTATGGGTGCTTCCCAGCCCCGCAGAGTTGGGCTCCTTTCCTGAAAAGGAACAGGAACTGACTCGGTTATCCTTGTTGCTGCTTCTGCCCTTGGTAATCACATCTTTACATTTTCATGTCCTTAAAAACAGCTAAAATGGGGTTTGGAGAATGAAGGGCCTTGACATTCGCTGCCAATCCATCAAAATTCAGATTGTGTAACGTTCCAGATCATCGCCCATATAAAATGAAAAGGATGACCGTGACTCTTTCTAAACAAGTTTTCATCTCCTTTTCGGGAATCCTGTCCCGATGCAAAGGTTTGCTGGACAACAGCAACGAAGCAAACGAGAGACGGGAGGCAGCGGGAAGGCCTGGGGGGTGCTGCTGCAGGACGGGGAGCGCCGCTCCACCAGCGGATCTGCTGCAGGAGTTTCCAACCACCCTACCCAGCTGCTCACTCCCATTGCTTCATTCGCTCCCTGTGCTTCAGCTTTTCTCTCCTCCAGCCATCCCAAGCACTGAGCCAGCCCTGCTTTGTGGCTTCCATCTCCGGACCCGGAGCGGAAACCTGGAAGGAAGGACTGGAAGAAAGAAGGGGCATGGAGAAAGCAAAGATGCTGGAGGCAGGGAAGGAAAACATTTCAAAGACTTTATTAAAGGTAAAATACTTTTTCCAAATGGCAATTGGAAAGCCAATACAATTCCACAATTCTAATCTACGTGGAGGAGGGAGGCCAAAAAGCCAAGCAGCCCCATGAGCACCACCTGCATCACGTCACAAGCAGCAAAGCCTCATTTCTCCCCTACTTAAAAACCCGCACCTTGCTTACTGTGCCGTGCCAGCCCTAAAACAAACAGAAAAAGCTGAAGTTTTGCATGAAGGCAAACTCCAGGCAGCACCCAACAACAAACACTGCATTAGCAGAGAAGAACCAGCCTCTTAAAACATATGCATTTCCCTTGTGTTTCCTTAATTTAATCTGAATACAAATCACATTAACGAGAGGGGAGGGGGAGAACTGGCAAAGGAGGGAAAAAAAAAAAAAAAAAAAGGACAAGTGAGCAAGTGAGCAGCAGCAACTGTGAGATGGAGCCTGACGATTAAGGGCTTTGACATACTCAGCAGAGCTTGCTTTCTAGTAAAACAGCCCCAGTGAGGTGAGTAAAATATATTTATAATTTGATTTTTTCCCCAGTGTGAGCTAGAAGCTTGGTTTTCACAATCTGCACAGGTAGATCCAAGTGAGTTAGGTGTATAGCTCCCACTGGGAGTACGTGGAGTTTAATGAAAAAATTAAGGAGAAACAAAATTAATCAGATACAAAGAAACCCTTAGGTAAGAACCTTGGTATAAAGTTATGGACTATAAATAATACAATCCACCCAAACTTCCTGAGTTTAACTATCCTTAAAAATATATTACTTCAACGCAACAATTCTTCTGGTTATGAAAGTAAACAGAAATGATTTAAAAACAACAAAACAAAAACCTACATGGTGGGAAAAAAAAATATGAAGGCAGGCTCAAGTTTTAGGGACCTAAAAATAGCCTTGAAATAGTTCTTCCCTAATGCTTTTTTTAAAAAAATTATTTTAGTGGCATGTTTCTTTAAGCTATTTTTATTTAGTCTTCCTGTAGATAACTGAAAGGAGAGAATGGCTAACATGATATTAAATTAAGTATACGATGTTGCCCTTCATAACTAAGACGCATTATGTCTGAACTACTACCAACAAAATCATTAGACTTGTTGACCCCAGAGAACTTTTTCCTGTATACACACATTGAGACAAAGCTGGCAAGCGATGGAAACAATCAAAAATCAAGTTTATTTTCTTAATCTTCGATACGAGTACTTATCTGCTTATCAATGAGCAAGCCTACGGAATTGTACTAGTAGATAAGGAAGAAATAAAAATGAGAACAGAAAATATTTGAGAACGTTTCATGATACCAACGTGCTTTGCTGGTTTGCACAAAGCCAAAGAGGAAACAGAACTTCTACTGTTCCTGGGTCATGCTTTCACCCAAAGCACCTTTCCGTCACTTTCGTCTTATTGTTGGCAATATACATTTGGAAAATACAGAAAGAACAGCTCACAAAACAACCTTTCCAAATAGTTATGCCTGGTTTGTTTTTGCAAGCTTAGATGGTGCAAGAGAAATTTCCAGTGAAACAGACCTGGAAACACCATGGCAAGGCTCGCAGAGCAGAGTGGAGTAAATTCCAACAACAAACACATCTGCAGTCACAAAAACTTACCATACAAGTGTGTCCAGAAGACTGCACTGAAAGGAAAAGGATGCAGAGGGACAAACTGTCACAGCTGAGCGCAGCCACCCTCTGGAGCATCGTGAGACCTCCGCCGGCCGCAGGTGCTTCCCGGCCAGCCCTGGCCAGCTGCGGTGCGATGGGACCGGCACCGCTCTGCTGGCAGCTGGGGCATCAGGATGCGTCCCACATCTGTCCTGGTGTTTTGCGTGGCTGCAGCATCCAAGGCTTTTCACATCAAAAGCAAAGCAACCCCCCAAACCATTGGTTTGCAATTGTTTTCTTTTCCAGAATTAATAGTTCCGAGCTAACAGAATCGATGCATTTATTTATATACAAATCGTAGAATCATAGAACATCCCAAGTGGGAAGGGACCCGTAAGGATCATCAAGTCCAACTCCTGGCACCGCACAGGTCTGCCCAAAAGTTTAGACCATGTGGCTAAGTGCACAGCCCAATCGCTTCTTAAATTCAGGCAGGCTTGGTGCAGTGACTGCTTCACTGGGGAGCCTGTTCCAGTGTGCGACCACCCTCTCGGTGAAGAACCTCTTCCTGATGTCCAGCCTAAACTTCCCCTTCCTCAGCTTAACACCATTCCCATGGGTCCTATCGCTGGTGTTTACGGAGAATAGGTTGCCTGCCCCTCCACTCCCCCTCGCGAGGAAGTTGTAGACTGCGATGAGGTCCCCCCTCAGCCTCCTCTTCTCCAGGCTGAACAGGCCCAGTGACCTCAGCCACTCCTCGTATGTCTTTGCCTCTAGTCCCTTCACCATCTGTGTAGCCCTCCTCTGGACACTCTCCAACAGTTTCATGTCCTTTTTGCACTGCGGTGCCCAGAACTGCACACAGTACTCGAGGTGAGGCCGCACCAGCGCAGAGCAGAGCGGGACAATCACTTCCCTCGACCGACTAGCGATGCCGTGCTTGATGCACCCCAGGATACTGTTGGCCCTCCTGGCTGCCAGGGCACACTGCTGGCTCAGTACATGCTCAAATACATGAGCATGTTAAAAAAAAAATAAAATTCTACCTATAGGAAAACCTCTGGCAATGAGGCTTGGGGACTGCTTAAGTGTCATTCCAGAAAGCACCACAGCCCCGACACGTGCCCAGCCCATCCCTCGCCCAGCACAGCCCTGGTTATCGCAGGTAGGACCACGTCACTGCTCCGTGCAGCTTTGGGGGACAGCAGCAAATCTTCTTTCATCCTGCACTGTGGATGAATCATGACATTAAAAACAAAAAAACAAAACAAAACAAAAACCCTCCCCCGCCCAGTAAAGCACCAGCACTTTATGTTTTCAAAAAGAGGATTAAAATTCTTTTAATGCCATCTTGATGAAATACAGCATCTCCACTTGCAGCGGCACAGTTCAGCTCAGCTGTCCCAGCGCCGCTGTTCCCATCTCTCTAACCCAGCCCACCCACACGCCCCGGGGCACTCCCTGCGGAGCTCCTCGCTTCTTCACGAGAACTGCCAGCGGGGAAAACCCTACGACCTCCCAGGGTGATCCATTAATTCATTTCAGTGTTTTAGCATCCTCAACATGATGAAGTTGCTGTCATTCCGCCCACGCTGCCGGGCCCGGTGCTGATGCAGCAGCATAAGGACAGGACTTGGGTCCTGCCCCCTACGCAGCGCCCTCCTACTCATCCTTCCACCCCAACCCAAACAGCTGCAATTGCTTTCCTCTTTTCTAGGCATCTGTCTGTCTCTGTTGCTCTCTTACGGGCCCTCTCCACTTGCTTCACATCTTGTTTTGGCTGCGTTTCTTCTATTACTGAAACAAAACTAACGACATCCAATGGCTAAACAAGAAACGCCCCCGAAAAGCGGTCCAGGTTGGCTTTCTACAGATCTCAACTCCTCACCACCTCTTCCCTCCCACCACCACACAGCATCCCTTTGATTTCCACTTCCCTACCGCCCTCCCTGTTTTTCTGCCTATCACCACAAAATCCATCGCTAATTTACATCTCAGAAGATATGATCTAATGGGTAATTAAAAATACAAAAGAAAATTTAGGAATAACTATTTTCCCTTCACTGCTTCCGTCCCATTAAAATATTTTCCTGCGGTATTGCCTACAGGGCTTATCTTCAGTTGCAAGAGAACAAAGAAAACAAACACTGAAAATTTATCTAAATAAGCCACAATATTTTCAGAGAAGCTACCATGGTGCTATGGGACCTTGGGAAATTGCACCAAAGTATGCGAGACATTGCTCAAAAATAAGTTTTGCTCTTCAGTTCTACAGCTAAAAACCATGATGCGAATACGTGAAAATCCTAGCTTTCCTATTTCTCAACATCCTTTTTCCCATCAGCAAACTGCATTGGAAATGCTATTACGACTCACACCACAAAGTCCACCACCACCTCCAGTTGTTTACGCTCTTGAATTATTAGCAAACAAACATTAAAGAACATTAAAGTAAATAAAAAGGGGGAAATAAACTACAGCAGTAACATATGATCAGCTGCATTAAGTTGTAAATAAAAGTACAGAGTCGTATTTGATAGGGGGGAACTGCTGAGTTTGTTTATAAAGAAGGCTGGTTCTCCTCCAAGTTTCATGTTCCAGCCTGAAAATAACTTCTTAAAACAGCTGTCAGGTTTTGGGGGCAGGGAGGGCGATACCAGCAAATACGACCTTTCTTTAGAAGCGCACAAGTTACCATGGGTAGTGGCTTGCACTGCACTGAGAAAATTCCTCTGAAATGCGGCCCCTAAAATCAGTCGGGAACGTAACGGATAACCCAGAAAGAAAAACTGGTCCCAGCAGAGCCCCCAGCACCTGAACTTTGGGAACCCAGGGGCACGGCCGCCCTGGGGGAACGAGCCATCTCCCACCGGACCAAAAATCCACCGTCTCTCCCTCTTTCACTTCTGCTTCCCTTGAAACATGTTTTTGCCAACTAACCTCCTAGTTATTAAGTAGATTTTAAAAAGAAAAATAAATTAAAAGAGTGCAGTATGTTTCAAAAATTTGGACATTAAAGTTCCAAATGCCAAAATAGCAAATTTTAAAGGCGAACATGAAGGAACTTGGCCACGTACTGCCTGTGCTGTAAGCACTTGTATTAGTGCTTACCTTTCATATTTTCAGGTGTCATTTACACACTTGGTCTCCCTGTTGCTTTGGCTGATAATACCGCAACTATATACGTACACACACACACAGATAGCTCAAAAACCCCAATTTCTCCACACGTGGAGACAGGTTCACATCCGAACATATTCACAAGACCAGTCACACTAAGTGGAAAATGTATTCAAACCAGCCAAATGTCAGCTGGATAAATGTACTGAATCAATCTTTTCTTCTGCACACGGGACAAGTAAAGGCTCCGCCAAGTGCTAAAGGTCTTGGAATTTACTTTGGGGAGATCTCACTGAAATAACAACAAAAAGCATCTTGGATACACTACC
The DNA here is from genome assembly GCF_040182565.1 of Anser cygnoides. Lineage (NCBI taxonomy): Eukaryota > Metazoa > Chordata > Aves > Anseriformes > Anatidae > Anser > Anser cygnoides. Next base: position 11,947,020 of record NC_089887.1, read on the forward strand.
GCCGCTGCAGTATGTTCTTTCCTTCCCCAACATCCAAAAAGGTAAATTCTGGTTCAGGAAACGTCATGAATCACCCCAAATGCTAGGCAGTATCTGAAAACGTTAGGCCATTAAAGAATCATTTCCGTCCTCCCAAGTGAATGTCACTTAAAAATCCTCTCCCTGCCAGAACTGCCGTAACACTGCGGTAGGAAGGATAAATCATTATCTGGTTTGTACAAAAAAAAAAAAAAGCTGCAAAATAGCGTTGACAGCAATTTCTCCTTTCCAAGCCTGGAGGCAGAACACCGGGTTCCACCCACGAGTGCAGGAAGCAAAAGCCGAGCAGAACAACGCGGACACTGCCTTGGACAACGCCACTAACGAGGACCTGCCACCAGAGCGCGGGACGCAGAAGCGAAGGGGCAGCTCAGGAGATGCGGTGGACGCTCCTCCCTGCAAATACTGCGTCTGCCCGTACCGCTGAGGGGGGTTTTCAGCGCTGCTGGGCCGAACCCGCTGTTCTTCATCCTGCTGCCGAAACGTGCCTGGTATCCCCACATCTCCCTGTCGCTTCTCATGTGAGTATCTACATACCGATTTTCCCTTTTAAGGCCCCAAACTCTATTACAGATAATGCATACGGATGTACCAAAAAGGGAAAGTACAGTTCAGCCCTGTATTCTTCCTTAACTCAACATGGGGGGAAAATGCTATGGGGAGAAAATGTGGAGACACAAAATATTCCCAGCTCAACACATAAGTGTACGTGCAGGCAGACAGTGTCTGAGACAGAGGTATCAAGCAACACACCGTGTCCATGGAGTAGAAATACTGATTTTAACTACACAGAATTTAGTTGATTTAGCCCACTTACTTACAAATGCCTGCATTTCTGGAGAAACCTCAAATACTGCATTTTGGGAGCCGCTGTCAGCAATCACAGCTCACTGTCAACAAAACGCAAGCACAGCTTCTTACCAGCGAACGAATGAGCTCGTTGCCCTGCCCTGCACACAGCAGCACTCTGTGGTGCTCCCTCTACCACAATACATTTGGGAAGCGAGCACCTGTTTGCTGATGGGGTTTTAAACCTGCTTTTAGGGGTCGCAGCTTAGAAATTGCAGTTATTGCACGCTGGCACTTCACTGCTGCGTTTTTAGGATGTGTCTGGTCAGTCTCCCATAAAAAAGTGACATTAACAATGGTAATCTTCACAGACCAGGGCACTGAAGCCAACTGTTCCAGCAGCTTTATTAGAGCAGGCAGGAACCCTACAAAACACGAACATAACGACCCCTGGCTGCAGCTATAACCGGGGTTTGATGAAGGCTGACTTACCTCCTCGGGCAGATTATTGAATGGGCATGTCAGAAAAATAACACATTCTGACAGATGCCTGCACAACTGTTTTCCAGGGACGGGCTACACAGCTACAGACACGGAAGAAACTAACGGCAGGGACTCCAGACAGTTCTCAAAGCGAGCACTTGCCCCTGTCCAACCACGGCATCCCTCTGCAAGCACACAAAGGCAGTTTGTCCCAGTTACCCGAACGCACAGCTTCTTCCCAGCTGGTGTGCTCGGCCCATGCTGCAGATTTTTACCTCCTGACCACCTAAGGTAAATAGTAAATATTAAAGAATAACATTTCATCCTCCTTTTGTTATGGTTCAGTTATGTATTGGTATAAAAATATCCACATGCATACACATTGAGACATTTATTTTAGGCTTTCTTGAAAGAAAGGGGTCGGAGGGATTTTTCTTCAAATTACAAGACATGGAAAAGTCACACCAGGAAAAAGAAATCTAATTATGCTTAAAAAAGAACCCAAACCCAAACTTATTTATTTACCCGACAAGGCTGTAGAAGAGCCATTATCAACTCACGCGTAGGGACAGGATCGTGACTGGCTTTGTGAGACTGGCCAATGGCCACCTAATGGCAGCTGCAGTCCTCTGGCTAATTAACATCAACCTCTAACGGTCATGGCAGCAGTGTTGTAATTTGACATACACATTGAAAGGGGCGATAAAAACTCTCAGAAATGCTCTCAGGCTTCCTTCTTCCAATCCCCACGTCTGCGTTTACAGCCCTTCCTCTTGTACTTCGCTTTGTGCTGAACCACCTGAACACCGCAGCAAGGACTGTCCAAGCACCCTTCCTCGTGGCTTACATGTGTGGAAGCCCTTTGCTACACTTAAAGTGCTCTTATTTAAATAAATTGCCGACGCACTCAATGTGTATCAATGCAGTTTTACGCATTACCCCACAGAGACTTGTTACCGGACCGTCCTGCAGGCGACACGAGCGCGCACACAAAATCACACAACCTCCCCAAATCAATAACTCCGCCATTAAAACCAGCTGGCTCCTCTGAAAGGAAACGATTATAACAACTTCAGCAAAGCACGCTGCTTGCATGAGGAAGATTTGCTGTTTAAAATCCGCACAGAACCCTGGCAGGGCCCGGCCCGGCTCCTGGCCGTAGGAAGCAGCGCAAGAATTAACAAATCCAGCACAACCCGGCACCGCAAAGCCCCCTCCTGCTACAGCAGCAGCACGCACACTTACAGCCTGATGTGCTGCATAGCTGTCTATGTCATTAGGCTCACACAAGGCAAATCATAGTCCAAGTTCAGTCCCAAAATACATACACAGTTTATCTAAGTGCTTATAAAATACCTTACTTTATGGAAGGGCAGAGAGTGGGGGAGCGTAGCAAGAAAATCTATCCTAACTTTAAAAACTTTCTTTTTATGTTCTAAGACAACTTCCAACTTTGTCACCTCTCAAAATCTTGGAAAGAATTCAGTGCTTGACGGACAGCCACACTACATTTTAAAAACAGCCACGTCACGCACTCATTTTTTTGCAGCGTTCAGAAAACGCTGTGCCTGATCAAAAATGTTTTCCATATGGCCTGATTCAGTCTCGGCACCTGACTGCAGCCACCATGAACTCCTCTGCCCGCGGCCCCTGCACGGGCAGCGCTGCCGAGCTGGGTGCGCCCCAGGCCCTGCTGTAGCAACAGCGGCGAAAGCCAAAGGCGCTCTGAAAATCTGTCTTAGATGTGCTCCTGCCTTTGCTATCAACAGGTAGGTTCTAGCATGTTCCGTATTAATTATAGATAGCTAAGCAAAGCTTTTTTTTTTTTTTTTTTTTTTTTAACACCAGCCATCTGATGAAGATCTGGCCCGTTGTGCTGCAAGAGCTGAGCACTCCTCCCAAGTTAAGCCTGACTGAGAGCAGCTGATGGTGCCTTCAAACACCAGATCCTAGCTCTAACCGGTGCAATATGTCGGAGCCTCCCATGACCTAGATGCTCTGACCACATGAGATCTCTTGGACCTATGAGATCTCCATCATTTTAAAAGCTTTAAGGCTTTCATCTCAACGAACCTGCACTAATGGCTGAACTTCTAGCCATGAACTGAAAAGAAAGTACACTCGGTTGAAGAGGTCCAGCCATGAAATGAAGGTTACAAGGCGATTTGGTTAATCCAGTGTTTTTACAAAGGACATGTCAACAACAAAAAATTCCTCTCCAAAAAATACTCGCCTACCATGACAAGGATTACATCTCTACAGATATTGCTATGTCTCTGCTAACAAACAAACAAACAAAAACAACCTCACTAATACACATAAAATAAAACGGGGAATATATAACCAAAAACCCAAACCAAAATGTTGTCACAGGTTGTGTTTTTTTTTTTTCCAAGAAGAGACAGACAAACTTTCAGGAAGCACATTAAAAATCTGACTGTTGGGATGTATTACAGGGATGGTTCTTATACCTGCAATGATGCGCAGCAACATAAAACCTTAAGACAGGAGAAGAAAAGTGATCAGGTGCCGAGTTATCAGAGAAACTGACACCAGAATTGGAGACATTCCAGCAAGCCAGCTTACATCCAATATGACCACACATTTATTTGACCTAAGCTGAATGTTATATTTTGGCCATTTTTGCTCTTTGATGAAAAGTAGTAAAAAAGAGGCAAGTGCATTTTCCATAATCATTTCAATAGATGGGATTTCAAAATGACATATTCCTGTTTGCTTTGATTTGTAGCTCATGTGCAGTGATACACAGACAGCGGAATTAGACTTCAAAGTTTTCATGCAGTAAATTGTAAAAGGCAAACCATCCCTGTATAATAAAATAATACAATTCTTCAGACAAGGATTCCCACCACGGCCTCTGGACATTGCTGTGGCTATGGGCACGTAAACCTCCTTACTGCCTTTGGAAAAATCCAGCTGTGAGAGGTTAAATTCAGTGTTATGCCTGATCCTGCAAGTGTCCCTGAACTTCTCATCAGACACACCAACAATCCTGACAGTGGCAACCCTACTCCGGTGATTACTGCTAGAGATACGCTTCTGTCTCATCAAAAGTACCAGCTGTCTAAAGTCCTAATTTTAAATTTTTGACAATGGGTCTGAAAAATAAGACGGTAGAATCACGAGCTTTACTGGTACTAACAGTTCTCACGATGTCTTTGATTTCACCGTAGCCCAGCTAGATAAAGGAGGGACAATGGACACCCCAGCTGAACTGCAGTGAGGCAGAAGGGTTACATAGTGATGGTCATAGGCACAGAAGACCATTTTTCAGAAATAACAGGCTGCAAAGACAAGTTGGTACATTTTCGTACAAGAAACACCCTCAGGATGCACATATTTACTGAAATGCTATACATATACACAAACACATATGTATGCGTACATTGAAAGCAAGTAACTCGCAACAGTTTCAGGCAATAAAGATTTTTGAACTGCTTTGCAAAAAGCTATCATCAAATACCAAAGTATGAGTAAAGTTTCCAACAGAGGTAGGAAAACGTGACTTCAGCGAAGACTAGAGACCTTTTGTTTACAGCTCCGTACCCACAGCAGATTCCAGTGGCAGCAATGTTTCATAACCTAAGACATACATGTTAGTTTAACATCCTCAGCAGAAAAATTCAATTAGCAATCACTACGGATTCCAGAAACTGGGGAAAGGCATGGCACGTGTGCGCGTTTCTCTTAAATGGTTTATTGAGATTATGAAACAACTAATAATAAATTTTCTCATCCTCACGTGGTATTTTTAAGAAAGCTCTCTGCTTCCAGTTGACGCTACATTGCCAAGCAGCAAGTAAAACATTAAATATTATTCATATTGTCTCAATAGTAACTTACATGTACATACGTGATAAAACCGCTTTCATAACGTACTGCAGTAGCAACGTCAGTCACAGAAAGGGAGTCAGACTGAAAGCAAAACAAGTGAAACCCTTTTACATATTGTTATCAAATAAGAACCAAGTCCTGAAAACTGGCATAGGTGGAAAAGGCTACAAAAGTCTTGGAACAAGGTCAGATGATCTGCTAGCAGAACTTCACTGTGGGCAAGTGCCACACTACAAGGTTTTCGCTGTTCTTCTGGAAGCCTGCAGCCATTCCTTCTGCTGGTACAGCCCAAATGCAGACTTCCTAGAAACACCCACAGCTCTTACCGAGCATCACGTTATTTAAACAACAGAAATTTGGAGCTAACATTGTACTTGGGCTCTTTGCAAATAATGTCCTTGCAGTAGCATTTCCTCATTACATCCTGTCTTTAACACCGGCCGTGTCAGGCCCTGAGTACTTCCAAGAGATTTACCTGTTTCACTTCTGTCCAAGTCGGTCAGAGGATAAAGACACTCCGTTCCTTACAGGACAGACCTCACATGTCCACTGAACAGGAGTTAAAAATAACTGCAAGAATTTGATTCAAGAACTACCAGGAACAGCTATGCAAAAGCTTATCAGGCAGCTTTTTGAAAATAGGTGTAAAGAAAAAAAGTAACTTCTATTTCATGCATTAGGCATATGCATTCAAGTCAGACATCCAAGCTGTACATTTAAAAAAAAAAGTTTCCGTTTCTGTTTTAAATGTTCTTGTTTATCTAATGAATGCAAAGAATTAAGCACTGATACCAGAAACAGAAGTTTTCTTACATTTCCTACAGGCTGAATCAACATTTCCAAGTGCATTTTATTTCAATTACCGACTCCTTTTTGCTTATTGTGCTGTTAAGCAGTCAACCTAACTGTCACCATTTTAGCTCATAAAACGTATGAATAATTGCTAATATTGATTATAAACTAGTTTTGCTTTCACCGTCTCCTTCTCCCTCTTATCTCTGAGGGGGCAGAAAAGGATTCCCTGCTTGAGCAGAAGGTTGCATCAGATGACCAGAGGTCCCTGCCAAACCTAACCATTCTGTGAGCTTTCCTTCAAAGGCCTATAAGCTAACAAAAGTGGAAGGGAACCAATGTTAACCCCTAGTTCACAGACAGCTGCATTTGGATGCTTTTCATCTCTCTGTGTCCCTCCACTCCCCATGCAATGGGAGGAACACCGGGGATGGTCCCGCTCCTGGCAGACACACACGGGAACCAGGGTTACCTTCAGCCGACAGCCAAAGGAAAAGAGCAAGAGGCAAGACAGCCGCTCTTTCGCTCTTAGGCAAACAAGACATTACAGGTATAGCAAAAGACGTTTTCTTTTGTTTGCGTGTTTCTGCATATGTCAAGCCACAAACAGAAAGGTCCCATCAGCAAGCTAGCGTACTTCATTCTTCCAGTAGCTCCTCGTCACTGTTCCAATTTGGGGGGATTTTCTCTAGGTAGTACAACTTCATGACAATAATGTGATTTCTAAATTTATCAAGTCAAGCTGAAGACAACAGCTTAAGAATTGCATTCAAAGGAACAGGAAGCACTGTCGGTGAAATAAAGACTTGCAGCATGTATTTATGGTTATTTATATGGTTTCCTAAGAATTCCCACATTAAGTTACTGTAGCAAATACAAATCCAAAAGTTTGCAGGCAGATGTAAGGGACATTTTGAATCTGAGGGATGCTCGCTGAAGAAAAACATCTGGAACATTTTGTTCCTTCACAAAATAACTTTAGAATCACAAAACCTATCTAACCCTAAAGCCATGTATCCGGTAGGCCTAGCACTCTAGGCTAGAGCGTTTCTGGAAACAAGAGAACATTCATGCGATGCAAACAAGTTGGTTTGGAAGGGCAGCACAGGCCAGCGCCACGCAGGACAGACAAAGAGGTTCGAGAGGAGCCCGGCTCCAGCCGAACCTGCCCAGGCAGCCGCGGCCCCTCAGCATGGCCCTAGGCCGCGGCCAGGCCCGCAGCACTGTGGTGCTGCTCCCAGCCCACTCCTGCTGCAACTGTCACCTCGTGTTTTCACTAAATGCTCCTTGGGAGCAAGCAGCTGCACTTCCACAACCCGCACGGCTTTGCTTTAAGTCAAGTTCCAGCCATCTCCCACAAACCTGTGAAACAGCCTTGACAGTAACACAAACGTAGGTAACAGAACCTGTTAAAATGTGTTAATGCGACTACGGTGACTAGCTGGCTTCTTTGCAATAGCAACTCCCACTGGAAGTTAAAAATTGAAAGGCTAGGATTTTTTTTTTTCTTTTTGAAGGACAGAAATGAGATTGAAAATCATCTAAAAATAGCAGGGAATTTTCAAGTGTCAGCTGTAACGGAAGCAGGAATAGCAGTCTCTCCTTACAGAGCCAGGAGGGATGCAGTCAGCTTGTGATTCAGGATCAAGAGTGAGAAAGCTCAACCATGAGCTGCAGAGGGGAGAAAGCAGTGTTAATTTACTAATTTGATTAGTATTCCAGGACAATTTACGGCAACCTGAAATGCAATGAAATTGTACTGTGCTTTAAAGTGGCGAATATAAGTTCTTATATACTTTGCCTGCCAGAAGGAAAAGTGAAGTACATATTGTGAAACAACTGAAGAGGGTTTTAAACAATCCATTCAATCCTTGTGACAGAAGATGAATATAATTATGTGTTTTTGACTGTGCTTTGTCTTTTCCATCAATCTTTTCCCCCTATAAGCTACAATATCAATGCTCTTATTTAAAGAACAGAAAGTTCTCTTGCATTTGAACAGTCCCTCACACACTCCTGAAGATTTACTGAAGTAAATGGAGAGAAAGAAGAAGGGAGTTCTGACTTGCTATTTGTAGGGTACTGGTTTGCATTTCAACAACTGTATTTTGGGGAGCCAAAGAAAGGAACATGAAAGAAAGCCTCTGCAGATGACAATCACCGACTGCAGCAGACGTTACGGTGTCACTCCAATGTTACAGGACCTGATTTCAACACTGATCTTGCCCACGTTTTAAAATAACGCCCCACTCGTGCTGTGCTCACTTCAACTCTTTGAGGATGTAAACGTCTTAAGGGCTAGTAAAGCTGTTACTCCACCCAGCAGCACTGCGGTAGGGCTGAAGCCAGCAACACCTTACAGTCAGACTGGAAGCCACATGTTGACTTCCCTGTTAGTGTCAGGACATACAAAAAAATTGAAACTGGAGGCCACTTTGTTAAACAAAGTATATGGCCAGAGCCAGGCCCCACCCTGTGCAAAGTGAAGAATCTTACATAGACGGTAACTGTACTTACAAATGGCTTTGCACCACGTGCAATCAAATTAGTCCAGAAGTATGTTATCAAAACTCAGGGCCTCAACGGTCAGCATCCAAGTTCCCCTTGAATAATAAAAACAGCTTAGGTGTGAGGATTTCTAAATAGAGATACTTTGCTACTTGATCTTGTGTAAAGTCAAGAGCAACTCAGCAAATCTCCCTCAAAATTTGGAGAAATTGATCTTTCTGGAGAGGTCATACCTACCTGGCAATAAAGCTGATTAGCACTAATACATAAATAAAAATACAAATGTTTACTTTCAGAAAAAGCTCTATCATTACATCATGCAAAGTATCTGGAAAGTTGAATAATCACTAGGTTTTCCCATAAGGTTCTTTTGTTTATAAGTACAAAACGTATCTTTACCAAGTGAAGACTTCGACAAGAATCAGGTTGAGGAACTTCATGCACTATTTATCTCTTTTCTTTTTGCTATTACACTGTAAAATTACAGATCATGTCAAAATGTTAAATCAACGTGGAATTTACTTCTTCCTGGCAACATGCCTTCATGCAAATTATCTCTAGTTATAATTCTTTATCTGTCACTGAGTACTTTCCATTTTTAAAATACAGGAGAGAAGTCAACCTGTCTATGATACTATATTTTCAGTCTCACACTTGACAACAAGATCGTGGACTTCCACCTCAATAACAACAGTTTATAGGTCAGACGATGTAAAAATGATAAACTGACTATTCACTAAAATCTCCTCTTTAGAGACTAAAGCTGCTTTTAGCCAAGTCACGCAGCAAAGACGAACCCGCACAGAGCTCTCTGCTGAGCTGTCCTGCTGGCACAAGCACAAGCCTTCTAGATTTACAGCAGGCCCAGCAGGCTGGGCTCAGGAAGTTCAGGGAAACTTCCATCTTATTTTTCATCCACCTAAGAGCTTCGAGAAGCACACAACTGCACGGGTCCTCTGTATGCAGCCCTGCGAAAAGACAGAAAGATGGGCAGGCTGGGAAGATTTCACTGCCATCGGGTGCAATCCTGGTCTCGCCTGATCTGCAAGAGGGGAGGAAGGGAAGAAAAATTCAGTGCTTTGCCTCCACATAGCCTTATCTGAGACTTTCTTCTCTCAGGAACACCAGCCCTGCCTCCCTGTAACTGAAACCCGAAGAGCAGCAGAGTATCGGGTCACCAGGCAGGGCCTGCCCAGGGACGCGCATCCCGTCGGTCAGAGGTTGCCACCGCGCCTTCACGCAGCCGGGCTATTTATGGAGAAATAACAGCCTTAATGGACCGCACAGAAAGGTTGCAATATCAGGCGAAATGGTGAATTTTATAACCTTTGCTTTTTTAAAAACGCAAAGTTATTAGAAGAAGCGCTGAGAATGGCAAAGGACAAAACATTAAGCCCTGGATCTACAAGTGCTTTACCAGCTGGAGCCACCAGCTGCCACAGGTGAAGGGGGATTTTCACACCACCAGACCTGCACCCCACGGCCACGCACAGCTCGAGCTGCTGAGCCAGTGACAGAGAGCACAGGAAACACTGACATTTTTTCCATGATGAAGCAAATGGCAACCATAGAGAAACTGTGTCTGTCAAGCGCTTTCAGGAATTCAGGGGTAACGCCATTCCTTGAGACAAACTGAAGGAGGTGGCTTGAGGCAGAACAGCCAGGAATTTTTTAGGGAATTTAATAACAATGACTCTCACTAGGCTAACAGCATACATGCAAACGTCCCAAATGAAACCATGGTTCCGTTGTGCTATGCTCCATAAACAGAGCTAGCATTCTTCCCCAACATGCTTACGCATTTTGAGCGCTCAAAAAAAGATGCTGGTGACCCTGGTATTTCTGAAAATGTTGCTGACTGGCTGGCAAATAGCAATATTGTGACCTCCTAAGTAACAAGAAAAAGAAATGCAAACAACCAAGAAGAAACAAGAACAACCAAGAGCAAAACAAAAATATTTCCATAAGCAGGACTTTTTATATCCTGAAAAGAGATCTCTGACTCCACAGAGTCCTGAAGGCACACATTAACACCGTAATCTCACGTATTATGTGACGCTTGCTATCTTATAGTCCTCAATACATGTATTTGCTAGGAAGCTCAGCAAGAAAACAGAAAAAGTGAATTGTCTCAAATCCTACGGCAAAATTAATACAGAAGATACAATTAAACTGACCTCTAGGGTTTATCTATGGACTTGAAAAAATCACTACATCATTGCTCCCCTATAACTCTCTCAAATCCAAGGTGTTGCTAGGACAGCAGGCCTAAGCAATCTTAAAACAATGAGCAGTCAGGCAAAAAGACATTGTAAGGCCATCAATGGCTCTCTTTCCTCGTCAGCATGCTGTAAACACCATCTAGTTAATTCGGAAGTCAGAAACACGAAGGAACATACTGGGGCTGCACTTCTTGCGATAAGGAGGCGAGGAAGCATGGTATCATGGATCAGCCAAAGGAGGAAGAAAAGGTACTTCCATCCTAAAAATTCCAACGAAACACAAAACAGCACAGGGAAGGAGAAACTCGGTTATGCCTCGCGTGTTCCAACAACCAAGCAGAGCAGCAGGAGGATGACTCCTGGCAAACCCCTACCAGCACCCTGGGTTACGCCTGAGCCAGCACAGCGCCGTGTCCGGAGTGCCAGGGCAGCGCTCGTGCAGGCACTAGTCCTGAAACCCACCCGAGGTGGACACGAGCCCTCAGCACCCCCGTTCTGCTCGATGAGGAGTTGACTTGGTAATGTTGACTTAGCCTCAGACAGATAGCAACGACCGCTGCGGCAGCTCAAGCAATTAAGAGATAATAGGCTAGGCATACAACATAAAAAATAGGATATCATTAAGATACCAAAGGTTGAAAGGAAACTGAGAAGTGAAGTATTGGTAGGGAAATAAAGCTTATGCCTGTTATCTCCGCTGCGCTTTGATACTTGAAAAGAGTACGACGCATGACATAATTAAACAACCACAACAAACTTCCTCTGCTCTATCACTGCTATCAACTAATGCTCAGGGAAAACAGTAAAGCAAAGCTTCCTAACAGTACTTCAGTCACAAAACCGAGCAGGTGCTTGGCAGAGGACTATTAATTACAAGGTGAAATTCACTTCACCGCATTAACTCTCAGAGCGGCTCCTTAACTAAACCCTCCCCTGCACCTGGTTTTAATCTCCAGCCCCATGTCATGCAGTGGCACTGCTGCCAGATTGCTTTTATCATTGCCATTTCCCTGTTTTGTTTTTTTTTTTCCCCCCCGATGCCATTCACCTGTCAGCCAAGTAAGCTCACTGTGGAGCAAAGGACTGAGAAAAGAGGAAAAAATGGGCAACTGCCGCAGCCGCCGCACCTTGCAGCACACCTGCACGTCGAGCAGGCACGGCACGGGGCTGCCTGCGCCGCAAGTACACGTGCACACAGGCTTCGCTTTCTATAACCATAGAAGACACGGATAATAAAACGTGAGCTAATTACAGCTCCATGACAAAATAGAGATGGGAAAGAAAAAAATAAAAAAATAAACAAAACAACCCTTGTTAAAGCAATTCCTTGTTCAAGTAATTCTTACCACATCTTCCAAATGCTGTCATAGCTAGGTTTCAGGGTGAGAAGACACCACTAAAATGTCAATCCACAAAGCATACTTCATCTTATCTGAGCTGCATTTCAGCTTGTTCATCCGTAGTGCCCTGGCTAAAGCAGGACCCGTGAAAGGCATTGGAAGCTGCCAAATCCGCATCAGTACGCTGCAGAGAGAGCAGCCTATGCCTCCTTGCAATAAATGGAACCAAGGACGGAACACAAGTCTGAGAAAGACCATGAAAAAACACTCCTGGCATGGGGCGTAACTGCTCTATACAGCGCTCTTGTGATCTCCTAGAAAACATGAACAAATACATTAAAATATTGAAGAGCAGTACCATCCGTCTCCACAAGCCAATTCGTGTCACTTTGAGTAATGACACTGAGTACAGTTATAAATTTAGCAAAAACACTTCATTTCACTTGCTGCTACAGCACAGCCTTTACACTGCATTTAGCTATAAAGTTAGACGAACGAGGGAAAATAAGAACTTAAACATCGCAGGGCTGTTTCTCTAGAAATCATGTAATTTATTTTCACGAGAAAGGCAAGCTTCTAGTTACACTGACAGAGAGACTACATCTGATCCTTTTTTCTCGAAAGTACCCTTCCACGTAACCACCCCAGCGTCAACAGTTTTCAAAGAAATTAACTTAATTTGTATTTTTAGAAGTCAAATAGAGAGCTAAAGCCTCAGGACACACATCTGCTTCAGCTCCGTGGCTTCCAGCCACCAATGTCATTATTGATATTTTCCCTCCCCGTAAGCCTCTCATTTCAGCCCTGTTGCCATATGCATACAGACAGCTAGTTCACCAAAAATAAGTATTTGTGTCACATCAAAATAAGCACCTGCCACAGGCGAGCGGACCGCCGCCACCGCTTCTACCGCTGTTTTGCAACGCTCTCCCCTCGTCCTTACTCGCTGACCTTCCTACAACCATCCTGGCCTCGTTTCGTATTTACTGCCACAAACCTCTCCTTCCCCACCACAACGCTCTCCTGCGACTCCTCTGGTTTCCTCCCCTCCATTTTCCGCACTTTCCTTATAGAAACGTGCCCGTTTACAAGCTGAACAAATAAACCCGCGTCACACAAAAGGGGCTGCAACGCATTCCACGCTCATTTTTGTTTGTCTGCTCTCCACTTTGGAGCACCACCGCTGCAGACACACACACCTCGGAGAGACAAAAGTGCGGTGCTGGAGACGGACAGCTTTTTCCAAGGAGCCCCAGAGTGAAAGCCCCAGCACGTACAATCCCCCTGCATGCATGTCTACGTGCTGCTACCTCTGCTGGAAAGCAGTCAAGGGGCTCATTTGAAAATGAATACTCTGCGGAAAAATGAGTATCGGCCCCTTATCCAAGCTATAAGGGGAACTGAACGATCCCTCATTTTCTTTCCTGCATTGCAAATTTGCAGTTTCATCCCCAAATCTTTAGAGCTGCAGAAATGAGAGCATCTGCTAGCTCACTGCACCACCCCAGTAACTTTTTCCAGCCTAACTTCGAACCGTAACAACTCGCTATCAAACTGCCAAATCTGCAGTGCTCACTTCTTTCTGTGAATCCAGCTGTCAGTTTTCCCAAATGCCTTCGCAGTCCCAACTCTTTCGGTGCCAAAAAACTTTTCACAGATATACATAATTTTGCAAAACACATATGCTGTATGTATGGCACATGAAGTCAATTAACAAGTTTATTTACTGAATTAAAGGATGACACACAACAGTAAAACAAAAACCTCTTGCAGACAGCAAGCACATTAACCTTCTCCTCCCTACGACGCGATAAGCTCACAAGGAATTTTAAGGAGTTTTGAAGTCAAAGTATGCTTTGAGTACCCTCCAAAAAAAAAAAAAAAAAGGCGTGAGCTCTTTCACACTTATCTCCATGGCATCTTTCACTCCGTAATTCCCTTGGCGTTTCTGATCACCAGCACGCAGAGATACGTGTAAAGCACGTTCAGTTTGCAAGTCAACAAGCACAAAACACGTACTGGGGAAAAAATATTCCCTCGTAAAAGGGAAAAAAAAAAAAAAGAAGAACCGAATACAAAATAAAAGCACGTACCTTTTAACTGGTCAGCTACCACGCTCTGACCCACTCGCTCGGTCACCTTTCCATCCTCCATTTCATAACGATCATCCAAATATTTTGCAGTAGCTTCGGAAATGTGGACTTTTCCAGCCACCCCCAGCTGCTCCATCAGATTGGCCAAATTGACATCGTTGGACCACACGTCGAACTTGAACCTCCTCATTCCCAGAATGCCACACAGCACCGTCCCAGTATGGACGCCAACTCTCATGTTCACCATTTCTTTCTTCTCCTGGCAAAACTGCTCGATGGCTTTAATCATACCCAAGCCCATCTCAATGCAGCAGTAAGCGTGGTCTGCCCGGGGCTCTGGGCAGCCAGCTACGCAGTAGTAGCAGTCTCCCAAAGTGCTTATCTTCTCGCATTTGGTGTCCTCACACAGGCGGTCGAAACGTCCAAACAGGTCATTCAGGAGCCCCACCAGCGCGTGGGCGGATTTATTGGCGCTCATTTTCGTGAAGCCGACGATATCTGCAAACAAAATGCTCACCTGCTCTATCTGCTGCATTTTAAAAGGGCGGAATATTATGGGGGTTTTCTGGATGGAGGGCTTCTTCTTCCTGTTTTTGGGGCTTGAGGTGGAATGGCGTTTGACGGAGTTTTCACTTTCATCATCCCCCTGTTTCATTAAGTCATCGGCTATTATTCTTGGCATAACAGAATGAATCATCCTCTCTTTCAGGGCTTTTTCCACTTCCAAGTCTTTTCCGTGCATGATGGACTGCCCCACTTTCAGGAACGTGCTTCTGGACCTGACTTCGGACATGATAAATAAATGAATACCGATGGCGTGGATGCAGATGTGAAGGAAGGCTTTACTCAACAACTCCCAGTAAATCGCCCCGGCTCCAAGAGGCGCGAAACAGTTCTCGTCGCGGAAGCGATAACCAAAGGTCTCAAAGAGGACCGAGTACGACAGTCCCAGAAACAAGCTTAAATACAGGGGTAGGTGCATCACGGTGTAAAGCAGCAAGAGCACTTCGACACACATGGAAAAACTGCCTACTTGAGAAAGACAAGTGTCTGCGGGACTGGCCGGGGGCGTCCGGTTGGACATGTCACCACTTCCTGAGAGAGGATTCAGTGCCTGGAACTGCGGAGCCAGAGTCAAGGCGAAAACCAGGAGGGTGAGTACCAGCGAAGTCCATACGTAATGGCGAGCGTAAGCCTTGGTGAAAGTGAACGCGAAGAACGCTACGCACACCAAGAGGAAGCACAGAGCCGGCACCATGAACACGATCTGTTTCTCTCTCATGTGCACGCCGAAGTAGACGCCCCAGAGCAGGCAGGCCACGCCGATGTAGAAGAGGGCATAGCGGAACCGGCGCTGGGTCTGCGGGAAGCACCTCTCCATGCACGCCTCCTCCAGGTTGTTGGAGTCGAACTTGGGGTTCCACCACTTGGACGAGGCCCGCTCGAAGAGCTGCGGCAGCTTCTTCTGCCGGCGGAGGCCGGGGCCGCCGCCGCCTCCGGCCGCCCTGCGGGCGCCCCCCGACTCCCCCGAGCTGCAGCTGGAGGAGATGCTGTACTTGCAGCGCTTGGAAGAGCCGCAGCCCGGGTGCTGCCTGGGGTTGATTTTCACCGTCACGCTGTTGCTGTCCCCGCTGGAGTCGCAGCTCACCTCGGTGCTGTGGTGATGCAGCAGCTGCTGGTGCGGTGGGGAAGCCATGTTGTCGGCTCCTCCCGGGGAGCTCCGAGGAGCCGGAGCCGGACCCGGCGGGGCCGGGAGAGCCGCCGGCGGGGCGACCCCGCGGCTCCCGGGGCCGTCGCGCTCAGTCTCCTCCCGCCGCCTGCGCGCAGGGGCGGCCGGGCAGCGCCGGGGCTCTCCGCCGCGGGCCGGGCGCGGCAGGCAGGGCAGGGCAACGCGGGCAGCCCCGCATATTCCCCCGCCTCGCACGGCCGCGGGGCGCCGCGCGGGGGGCCGGGGCCGGGGCCCGCCGCTCGCTTCGCCGCCGGCCCGGTCCCGCTCAGCGTCGCCGGGGGGGCGCCGGGCCCCCGCTGGGAGGGCACCGCTGCTCCATGGCGGCCGCTGGGCGGGCAGCGCTCCCCTCACGGCCGCCGCCGCCGCCGCCGCCGGGCCGGCCCCCGCCCGCCTGCCGCCCGCCCCCCGCCCCGCCGGGCTGGCCCGGCCCCGCCGCCCGCCTCCCGCCGCTCCCCGCCGGCCTGCGCGGGGCTGCGGCACCCGGCGCCCCTCGGGCTCCGCTCAACGCCGGCCGCGTGCCGCTGGCTGCCCGCGGGGCCGCTCCGCGCCGCCCCGCTCCGTGCCCCTGCCGACGGGCGGTGCCGCGCCGTGCCCGGGCGGGGGCCGGGCCGCGGGGAGGCGGGCGGCGGCGCTCGCTCAGGCGCGGCGGGCCGGGCCGCGGGCGGCCCCCGCCACCATCTTCCGCCGCCGGCTGCCGGGGGGCGGCCGCGGGCGGGGACGGCGCCCGGCCGGTGGCAGCCGCGGGGGCGGCGGGGCCGAGGTAACGGAGCGGGCCGGGCCCGTTGCCGCTGGCGGGGCAGGGCAGGGCGGCTGCAGCTGCGGGCGGCCCCGCGCCCCGGCCGCTTGTTGTTGTGCCCCCCCCCCGCTATCTGCGCCGCGCCGCTCCCCGCGCCTCGTTATCGCTTCCTCACAGGCGGCGCCGGCCCCCCCCCGTCCCTCCTGCCCCCCCTTCTCGCCCCGGGGCTGCTCGCGGCCCCCGAGGCCTCTCGGCGGCGGAGCGGGCCCAGGCGCCCCCCGGGGACCGGCCGCGGCTCCTGGCGCGGTAAATAAGAGGCCGGGCGGCCCCGAGGCGCTGCCCGCTGCCAGCCGCCCCCCGGGCACAGCCGCTGCCCCGGGCCGCTCGCACGGAAACACCAGCACGGAGAGCGAGAGGAAGGAAGGATGGCCTCCTGGGCTTCCCCGGTAACGGGCAAAGCTGCCGAGGCTCCTTGCGAACTTTCTGTTCGCTTAGCCAAGTGTGCTTTGAGTTACTTCACAAGGGATGGTGAATTTCTTCAGTCTGAGTGCCAGGCTTCCAAAGATTCAGAGGAATTGGGGAGATTTGTTGGGAAAAGGAAGGGATTCCTTTACCTCACTTTTAGGTAACGCTACCTGTGTCGTTTAACATTACTAAATCGTCCTCCAAGACTTAGGTTGTTGCCGAGGTGGGACGATTCAAAGCTCCAGATGTGAGAGGCACTGAGAGTCAAGCGCACCGTTTGCTCCATGAGAGCATTGACTTGTTATTATCCCCTACGAGAGACTCCATCAGCTGACAGTCTGGGCCAGCTGCGTTTCCTCAATACCCCTCTGAAAAAGGTGGAAACTCTACAAAGAGCTGAAATAGGTGGGAAGAAAGGGGGAAATAGGAAATAATTTAAACCCTTACTATTTGTAAGTAAATCAGGATGTCGTTGGAAAGAATGCCAGGGTAAGTGTTCCTCCAGTTGAAGATGTGAGTTTTCCCTCTGGCAAGAAGAAAGTTGTGATTTCATTCAGCTCCTTTGGTCCAGAGTGACTAGGAGCACACCCACAGTCAGTAAGTAAAACAGTACTTGTCTGGAAGGTAGCAGGAGAAGGCCCTCAGGTTGTTATTTACTACTGAAACTTGCTTGGGTAGGCTTTAATTCAGTTTTCAGGAGTATCTGGAATGGAGATGTGGGATCACACCTTCGTTAAAGCCAAACTGTCGGGCAGCGGCTTGCGTGTGCATCACAGGGCGTGAGCATGCGGACAAGAGGCGGCTCAGGTGCGTGTGTGCTTAACAGCGCTCGTGCGTGAGTGCTCGGGTCAGAGGAGAGGGACAGCTTGTGTGCATCTCCCTCTTATGCATGCAGGAGAGACCCACACGTCAGGCATGGGGTATGCATGTTCTGGGGGAGAGAAAATAAGCGGAAGCAAAGCTCTGACCCAAAAGCAAGAGAAATGTCTTGTTCCCCCTGTGCTCAATAAAGCAAGACTTTGTGTGTTCTTATAATAAACAGAATCACTTCAAAGATGCTGACTACATCACAAGTTTTAATGGGGTGACCCACATGATCCCAAATTTTGGCTGCCTACTAGTCAGAGACTGCTTTTGATCTCTGCTAATGAAGTAGTCTCCTCTTTCCCAGCTATTGTATGCTGGCTGGAGGGACAGTGACGTGGGACTGAAGGAGGCATCTGACTTCAGACCCCGACTTCAGGATTGCTCAGAGTCCTTTCTCCCCCGAGGAAGCTCCCACTAGGTTTGTTACCCGCAGGCTCCCATCCTGCTCCTCCTTTTGATCTTTTGTGCAGTAACTCGGTGTTAGCCATTCGCCCCCAAACCAAGCCCTGCCTTGGAATAACGAGATGAAACCTCTAACAGCCAAATCACTGCAAAGTGCTGCGCCATGGCTGCCCACCAGCCTCACCGTGCCCCAGCGGCTTCTGCCATTGTCCACTTCCATGCAAACACGAGCTGCACGTGCAGCAGGGAGAACAGTTGCCTTGTATTTATTTTCGTTAGCTCTACTGCCTGGGAAGAACTTAGGGCTGCCTCCCAAAAGACTGAAACTTTGACCTTGTTATGGGTGCTGTTCTTTTCCTCTGCTTCTGTCGCGAAGATATCTCTCTGTTGAATTTGAGAAGCAGATGAAATGCATGTAAATGGTAATCAAGATTGCCAGTGATGTAAGTATTTATTTCAAGTGGTTGAGTAAAATTTGTCTTAGAAAGCAAGAAGTGGTTCAAAGTTGTATCTGTTATTCCCCCCCTGCATTCCGATTAGTTTTCCAGAGAGAGCTGAACCCTGTGGCATATAATGCTGTTGCTGTGTCCCTCTAAGGTAGGTGGGTGAG
Source organism: Anser cygnoides (assembly GCF_040182565.1). Taxonomy (NCBI): domain Eukaryota; kingdom Metazoa; phylum Chordata; class Aves; order Anseriformes; family Anatidae; genus Anser; species Anser cygnoides. The sequence goes on from NC_089887.1 coordinate 11,965,950, forward strand.
TTTTGTAGCACCCTCCAAGGAAGATGCCTCCTCCTGGTCACTGTCTCAGTAAGCGCACCTTGACCGAACTGGAAGCTACCAGGCAGTGTTGATTTTGAGTCTTGGGTTAATTCTAGCGCCTGGTAGTTCTGGGTTGTGCTGTTTTCCTGTAAAGAATTCTGGCCACCCTTCCAAAATATACTGTGGCTGGTTTCCTTTCTCAGAGACCCAGTTAGAGGAAATACTTTACAGTGCAATAGTTAGGCAAATGCATATCCTACTTGCACATTTCTTTTAAATTCATGCCACTAAATATACATATTTAGTCTATAGAATTTGATTTGCTTCCCTTCTCAGAGGCACAGCTTTGTCAGCTCTTCTGATTAGCTTTTGTTTGACATTCATAATATTGTACTTCACTGCTTATCTGATGGAGCTGTGCAAAACTATTTAGGGGGGGTTCTAAAATGTGACAACCCACATGATGCTTTTTTAGACTTCACAAACCGCCTTCAGGAGGCAGAAGAATATGACATGGGAACTGCTGGCTAGAACAACAAAGTATATTAATGCCGGAGTAGCTGGGAAGGAGGAATGCTATTGAGAAGTTTGTGGCTTTTATTGTATGCTGGCAAAGGAAAACTAACAGCCTGAAAGAGAAGGCATCATGGATGCAATGGATGGAGACTATTTATCCCGTCTGGCTCTGGGAACAGCAAAACTGTTACAAAAAAAATGTTTTGAAACCTGTTTAGTCCATCCAGAGACAGAAAGGCTCAAGGGAGAGAGAACAGATGTCCCTTTCCCTAGTTTCCTACCTTAACAGATAGCAGGATCTCACTTTCAGACAAACATCTGCCTCTGCATCCTAGCTGGCCCAGTAGTGTTCATTCAGAGCTTTGTTCTGAACCCTGACAACCGCTGGGTGAGAGAGCTCATGTTCTGGACAAGAAGCATACTGTTCTGACTTCTGGTTGCGTACTGACAGGTTAAACATTTGGGAGGATTGTTACCCCCATCTGCTTCTTAAATTCAGAAAATGATCACGATGCTTATTTCACTTTTCCATAAAAGAGGAGCACAAGGATTACCTTTGGCACCTTTTCCTTGTAAAGCAAAGGAAGGTGAGAAAGTGGTGCATTCTTCTTTCTTCTGTGAGGTGGCCAGGTTGATTTTCACTGTGCTGTATTTTCATCCTTCTGAAGCTGTGGTTCAAATTATCCGTATTACCGACACAATTTCATGTCCCAGACAAGATGCATGGATAACAGAAGAAAGTAAGCAATAGAAGGTCTTTCTGCATGACTTGTACCTCAGTAGGAAGGATAAATCCTGGCCTAGCTGAGTGGCAAGTGCTGGCTCCTGCAGGACCAGGCTTTTCCTTGCAGGCTTTATGGGTGTCTCATTCAAGTGGCCGTCTACACCAAAAGCGGTGCAGACAATACCACTTATTTGGCAAATTGTCTGCCACCAGGAGGTGGCTTCACTTAAAATGCATTTCCGTAAGAGGCAGGCAAACTTAAAATTTATTGCTGGTGCCATTCTTAACGAGAAGTTCTCCTGACTCGCCAAGCTGCTGAATCAGCGTGGGTACCTCACCCTTGAGTCAGCAAAGCCTGAAATAGAAACTTGCTCAGCTTCCGAGCACAGGAAGTACCACTGTTGTCTGCAAACACTGCCACATCTAACGTGCTGTTTTTTATAACTACAACTTCTCGCTGGCGGAACTTGCATAGCATTCTTTAATTAAAAAAAAAAAAAAAGGCCTTTTTTTTTACTTACAGTAGAGAAGTTAAGATCAGTGTGAATGGGGCTCTCTGGCACGCAAGCATCAAGGAGGAGAAGCATCAACAGCAGGAGAAGGACAAGCAGCAGGCATTGATGTCACCTCGCCCAGCCAAGCATCAAGATCCCAGCGTATCTACCTGCAGGATGGTCAGAGCAGAGCAGGGGGACAAGGGACAGCCTGCAGCTCAGCTAAAACAAAGCCGTAAGCCACTAAAAAACGATGATGAAGCTCTAAAACAGCTGGTGGGAGATGAGCCCTGGAGATGCTCACCCATGATGCCTGAGTGGAGCCGGGTCACTCTCGCTGCCAGGCCACGTCTCAGCTTTGTAGCACAGCACAAAGTACCGAAAAACAGTGAAAGTGACCAACAGTTGCAGTCAAGTGGTGGAACTCAGGCTGTTAAGTCATGGGCAGGACTTCTGTGAGTAGGTGAAAGGCAGTGAAAATGCATGTAAAAATAGCCCATACATGGTGCGCATTAGGGAGGAGTTTCTGTGGCTCCACGTCAGGCTGATAAGTAGGAAAATAAGCATAGCGTTAATTCACCCATTTTCCTCTTCTCAAGTTGCTCAGCTGGCTTTTTATCTTGCAGATAGATTGTCACTATTTTTTAGCACACTACAGAAAGACAGACTTTAGAAAATGTGTCGGGGACATCAGCTGCGTGCCACCGTCCTGGCACTGCTCATTTCTCCCTTGGTGCCTGCTGCAGGCCGGTCTCGCTGTCTTCCAGGTCCAAGAAATGCCCACCGCTGGCAAAGCCTCCCGTGATGAGCAGGCAATTCTATCTGCCAAAAAAAAAAAAACAAAAAAAACCACCAGTAACCCTTTTTGAGCCCTGAGCAAGTGAGATATCCAGCCATCACTGGGCTAAGGCAAAAAATACCATTTGATTTAGGGGAAGTCCTGGTGCACTGCACTTTCGCTGGAAATTTGACTTCCATCTTGTCTAAAGAAGGGCTGGTGACCTATGTGCTGCAATGCCATGAAGACCTTGTACATGCTCCTGTACCTGGATAACATCGTGACTTAGCTGATATTGCAAAATAGGAGTTATGAAGCCAATGCTACAGAGAAACAGAAAATAAATAAAATAAAATAAAATAGTTATACCAGCTCATTTATTTAGACAACCTGTCTTCACTGCACAGTTTCTGTGGGAAGATCCTTAGGGATAAGGGATTTCTGTTCCATGGAATCACCCTCAGAATAGCCTGAGCTATTTGTATAACCTCACAGGCAGGTTTCCTCTTAGGGTGACACTCAGTACAGGATTTTCCTGCATTATTATGAGGAAATGATGGAGATTTGGAAAAAAATCATTTGTCATTTGTGCAATGTGTGTGAACACTACGATACATAACTTCACTTTATCATTTTCTGTTGTTTTTTTTTTATTGCAACAGTACAGTTGCAACTTGCAACACATTTTTATATTTAATGTTTTGGATTATTCAACTGAAAAGAGGTGGGGATGAGAATTTATAGGCATAATTACAGCCTTATGCAACCACCTTGTGCACACTCCACAGGTTTTGAAGAAAGACCTGCTGCAAATCCACAGAAAATACCAGCTCCAGGACTCCAAGTGTCACAGGGAATTACACAACTTAAAAGTTAGTAGAACATTTGTGGTGTGTGTACCAAGCCCCTTTTCAAGTGTAGGTTTCCGAGGCCAAAACGCTCTAGCATTTTTGGGGCCCAACCCCTTTTTCCCAGGGCTGTGGGTGCCAGAACCGTTAGGGTGGCACTGGGGGACGTGGTGGTGGCCGCTGCTGCCCCGAGCCAGGGGCTGCATTTGAGTAATGCGGCATTCCCGTCTAACGCGTTCACTTTCTCTTTCCCCTTCTCAGAATGTCACAGCGTATTTTAGCTACAAATCTGTTATTCTGTGGCGTGGGTGCCAGAATCATCAAAAAAAATAAAATCTGTAATACCAGTTTTTGGTGATTTTTTTTTCTCCCCAAGAAGACAGAAGGCAGCCACCTTCTCAGCTCTACCTGGGCGTTCTCCCGGGTGGCCGCAGCTGCCGTGCTCTCTAGGATCGTGGATAACTCACCGCTCCCCCCGAGCAAATGCCCTTGAGCAGCAGGCGTTTGATTTAAAAGGCTGATGTGGGAGGCACCAAGGAATGATTGTTTCCATTTCCAGCCTGTGTTAGTGATGATTTACACGCGCTGGTGTTCTGTGAGCTTGGAAGGAGCCCACTGCTGCTGTCATGAAGCACAGGCAGCAGGAGCTCCTGTGAGGTACTGCCATGGTGGTAGGTTTAAGGCTTTGATGAAGCAAGAAGAAATCATGTGGAGCAATGTGAACCCTGCTCTGTCAGTGACTGAAACTGGAGGCAAGGCGAGGCGTATTCTTTTGCAGTTAGGGAGAAATATCAGTTCTGGGGTGCTGAAAACAGCAAGAATCCGGTAAAAAGGTGAGTTGGGAGAAACAAAATAGCATATAGAAAAATGAAAGATTGTGGAATGAGAAATTACATGGTCCAGACTAGATGCAATCAGGATTCAGGAATGGGGCTCTTGTCCTTTTATAAACAGGGAATCTCCTTCGCTTGGGTAACGGGAGCACCGGCAGTCGCACGTGATAAGCAAAAATCCGATAACCCTCATGCTTCACAGCACGAGCTGAGCTCTGAATGACATGGTCAGGAAAAAGCATAACCATGGCGAGCTTTCCGGCCATTTCCCAACGAGGTTTGCCTCCAGGCTGCAGCTTTCAGAGGCCCCCTGAAAGCTTTGCAGGAGCTGCTCAGGTGTTGTGTCAGGCAGACCTGGACAGGTGAGTTAAGTACTGCAGGGTATCTAAAAGGGGATTTGGTGCAGGCCAGGTGGCCTGATGTGTTACTCTGTGTGACCCCATCTCCTCACTGCATGTTGTCTGCTAGTTGGTAAATTATTTCCTAGAAGGCTGAAAACGAAACGAGGAGCTGAGATGGCCTCTCGGTATTTCTCCGGCACAAACAAACAACCAGATTTCATCTTATCTGCCTAGCCAAAACATCTCCGTTATTAGGAGTAAGCTCCTGGGATCCCACAGAACCTGCTCGTGGATAAGCTACGAAGATGTGCCGTTGGCTGAAGCACTCACGAAGCGATCCCGTGCCTTTGGACAACGCTTCAGGCAGAGCAGCCCCTGGAGCGCCCCAGGGCTCCGCGCTCCCCGACCAGCGAAGGCCGCGGAGCCCGGCCTGGCCTCAGGATGCAGCAACGTGAGTCCCTGGGGAGAGACGGGAGCGTGGGGGCTGAGCTAACCCCACGGAGGAGCAGGCTTGGTGAATTAAGTGGCTTTTTCCTGTCTTCTAATTTCTCCACTTTTACCCTCCTTTTTTCAGTTCCTTCCTTAGCTTTGGCTCAGTGGAAGAGCAGTGAAAATTCCCCGTTCCCTTCTCACGGCCGTTCAAGTAACACATATCCATTAAATCCCGTTTTGTTATACCCCCAACACACAAAGCATAATGACTGCCATGTTTTATTTTTGAGGCAGCGCTGTCTTTTCTGTCACCTCGCTTGGATAGAAGGACGAGGTTTCCATGATCTTCCCAACTGCTGAAACAAGTCCAAGAACAAGCAGGACGCCTGGACTGTACAAGTGAGAAATTTCACCACGAGATGACTGTGGCTGCTCGCTGGCTGGGGTGTGCAATGAGCAGCGATGGGAGCCCACCGCTGCTATGCCCAGGGGCTGGAGGCAGCGCCGTGACGCTCTGAGAGGATGAACACATGGAGATTTGGGAGTGCGGTCCCGCGCCAAGTCTCAGTGGTAAAAGAAAATCACAGAATCGTAGATTCATTTAGTTGGGAAAAGACCTTCAAGATCACCAGGCCCAGCCAGCTAGCTCGTTTCTGCATCTCCTTCCATGCAACCAGGGATTTCTTCCACCGTGGTGCTGTGTGAACGCACTTGCCAAAAGATTCGCATTTGTGCTTGCGTGAACCATACCACAGAAGTACTTCGGACAGCTCTGCCACCAGCCCAGGCTTGACTGCTGAGACAGAGGGTGCGAGGGATGGGCCGACCTCTAAAGGGGGCCGCCTGTTAGCGCCTTGGCTTCTTGTGGGCCTGGGAATCAGAGGTTTCCCTGGGCTGCCCTCCGGTGCTCGCCCATGGCGGGCAGGGTGCTGGACGTGGGTCACCAAATGCTGCGTTCCAAAATACCTCCACTTCTTTGAAGTCTTAAGACTTACAGAAAAGAAGGAGGCTTGGGAAACTTCTTGGTAGGCTGTAAACTTTGTATTTAGTGTTTCTGCAGCGTGGTGAAAGCTCAAGGAGCTTTCTGAATGATTCGGAGAGTTCCTTGATTTATTAGCGAAAGCAGCCAAATCTACCGGACTGTGGTGTTTGAGGGCTTTCATGTATAGCAAGTAATAACTAGCTTTAATTAGCTGTATTTATACAATAGATTTCAAGCTATCTAAGTTAAAAGGGCAGAATGTCCTTGGTGGGAAATGCAATTTTGAAGCCTAACAACTTGAAAACAGCTGGAAGGGTTTTGCTTGGACTTCCTGGGGAGAAAAATCGCCTTTGGCTCAACAAGACATGCAGAATTTCAAGCCCATGTAGAAGTTTTTCAAGAAAGTTAGAACTAATGAAAATGGAGGATTACAGTTTAAACTGTTTTGCAATCATTGGCCTCAATCCTGCAGACACTTTCACACATGCTTAACTTTATATATGTGGTTGGTTTTGCTGACCTGAATGGGATTATTTACACGTGTAAATTTAAGTACATGCGTAAATGTTTGCGGAGCAATGTTTTGACTATAGCATTTGTTACAAAAATGACGTTATATCAAAGTCTCTGCAACTGGTCATTGAGATTCTTTATGTTGAAAAAAAAAAATGCTGGGAAATTCAGGAATTAAGATTCCTAAGTCTGTCTTAAATCTGCTCCCTCATGTGAATAGGATCTTTTGTTGTGCTGGATCAGGGCATTGTGCCACTAAATTTATTTAGCAGCTATTAAAAGTACACTGTTATGTATTCTTATCCTATTGCCCATAGCAAGACACCATCTGCATTTCCACTTTCTAAAGTATATCAAGGCCAAAGGCAAAAAAAGTAAGCTTGGCCACTAGCTGGGCCCGAGAGGTTTCTCCTCACTGATGGGAAGCAACTCATCAAAAAAATTTATTAGACTGTGGAAGCATGTTCTACCTGCCATGAAGCGACTTGTTGAAAACCTCCGAAACGCCCATAAATCACCTCTGCAAACTGTGCCTCTAACATTTATCGTCTTCTTTCTGTGTGCAAGCCAAACTGCCATTAAGCTGACTCACATTTTGGCATTTTGTGTTTATGTACAACATGATGATGTTTGCAAGCAGTGGAAAAAAACTCCTCCTTCTGCGGCACTGTGATCCCGCAAGCCCTTCCCTCCTCTGTGGTGCCTCTCCCTGGATTTCCTCTGCCCGCCGATGCTGCCGAGCCCCAGACCCGGTGCAGGAGGAGCTGCTGCCCTCGATCCTCTTCACCTCCAACTTCTTCATCCTGGGTCCCTTCTCTGCTTGATGTGCTTTACCGAGGTGCAGCGCCAAGCATCCCTCGCCTCCCAGCTCGTGGCGCTGGGACCGGCACAGGGCTGTGCTCCCCAGCGTTGAGCACACCAAAATCATCCCGGTGTCTTCTGTAGCAGGGGCTGGGGCATCCAGCCATGCTGCCTCTGAGCTGCTGGGACTTGTCGTGCCTGACTCAATGTTTCTGCCACTTCAGCCCATCTCCCCTTCTTTGCCCTAGGTTTTAATTGTGCTTCTGCCCTCCCACTACGTTGCAGCCCTGCTTTGCACTGGAGGGAGAGCACCAAAAGCAAAGCTGGCTAACCCCTAGGTGGGAAAACACTGTCTGGTTGCACTTGCTGCCAATGCAGGCTGCAAAAAGCCCACCCTGCTTTCCTGCTGGGATCACAGCTCCGCCACGGGCACCAGGGCTGCAACAGCCCCAGTTTTGGGCTCAGCCATCCTGGAACCTGCTGGGCACCTTCGTCCTGACTCTGAGCCACTTGCCCGTGCAGCCCTGCTCTCTCCTCACCTGCAGCTGGCATTTCCCTGACTGGACGAGGTCATTCACTCTTGATTTATGTAGAAGTGGGTCTCAGCCACCAAAAATCCCATCCAAGGTGGAAACCGGCTGTGGAACTCTTTGTGGTGGGGCTGCAGTGCTCCTGCCTCAAGCAGAAAGCACCAAACATGCGGCTTTCTGCAGGTGGAGATGAGGGACCCGGAGAGCCGCTCCACACCGCGGCTTCACCAGGGCACACCCAGCCCTGCCGCCAGGCCCCAGGGCAGCTTCAGCTTCGCCCCATCACCCTGCTACTGCCCTCACTTACTTGTTTTTTTGGCTTGCCAGCTTCCCTCCCTGGTGTTAAAATGGGGCAGACCAAAGGAGGGAAGAGGGCATCGTGCATCAGGGAGGGAGAAAGCACCTGGAGTAGCCCTGAGTTTGGACGGGGCTTGGGCTGCAGCTGCAGCTTACCCAAAATTTCCATCAGTTGCAGTCGGCCAGAGGCAGCTGTGGCTCCTTTCCTCCCCGCTATCCATAACTGCGGCGCTGCCCCAAGCCCCACGTCAGGAGCTGCAGACAGGATTAAGGAGAAAAGCAGAGTACAGGTCATGGGAAGAGGGAAAACAGAAGCAGAGCGGCCACCGAAGCGGAAATGGTAGGATGCAGATGTGCGTAGAAAGCTGAAGCCACTTACAGAGGATGCATTTACTCTTATTTCCTTCCACAACTATACAACCACAATGTTTTTTAATGACAGGTGGGGCAGGAGCTGGGCTTCTGGCTGGCTGTCCTCCATCCTGCATAAAAGCGCTGAATTTAAGAGCAACAATTAATCACGGGTGCCGGGAAGTGCTGGGCAGCACTTGTGATCCCTGGGAGCGCTCAGTTCCTGCTCGGCCATTCCCATCCCTTGGCAGACAGCGCAAGAAAGCAGCCAGGAAGCAAGGGCTTCCCCGTGCTGACAGCTTTAGAAGCACGCGTGGGGACGAGGAGCACGTGTGTCACCGCGATGCTGCACCTGTGCAGCCAGGGCTCAGTGGAGACAGGACCCGGACACTTACACACCAGTGTCCGCAGGTCCCAGCGGTGCTGTCCCCACTGCCATCCCTTCTGACAGCCGGTGCTGGGGCACAGGGTGCCCGCTAATGCCTCCGGCTCACCCTGCTCGTCCCCTGCCGAGGCTGCTGCAGGCATCGATCCGGTCCCCGCTGCCGCCGGGACCGCTGAAGGTCACAGGCTGCTCGCTGGAAGAGCAGATCTCCCGATGGCTGTGGTCTTGCAGTATTTTTCCTGTTGCCACTACCATTACTTCCTCTAATATTGGTAGCATTAAATGCTTGTTGCTAATTTGCATATGCATATTAGTTCTTCAGAACAGCTAATGTTGGCATTCTGCAATTAAATGACCGCTAATGAACGTGCTATAAAAGGAGCAACCCAATGAACTAACCTGTGACAGAGGGTGCGAGGCTGAAGCGACGTCCCCAGGGCTCCACGCTGCCCGGCCTCCTCTGAGCCTCCGCCTCTTGCCCTGAGCCTCCCTCGGGTCTTGGCTGTGCCACCGGGCTGCGAAGGCGGGCGGTGACCTGCTGGGGCTTTGCCAGGTCCTGTGGCACTTGTGAGCCCCAATTCTGGTCTGAGCCCTGTGCAGGTGCCCTCTCCCAAAGGCCGTGGCAATCTTCTCCCACTGCATGGAGCGCGCCAGCATCCCCTGCGTGCTCCTCAGGCAAGGCTTTGTGCACTTTCGTGATTCAGCATGTACGTGCCTCAGGCAAAACCCATTGATTTCCAGCTTATCCCAAGTAGGCGCAACTGCGTGCGACAATCTGGCTTTCGATTCTCTTCCGATGAAAGATGCAGCACGCAGCCGAGTTCCCCACTAACGAAAGGCAGGTGCTCCTCCATGGGGAAGTTACACCTGGGGAGGTGCGAAGCTTAATTATTTACAGTGAGAAGCACTGGCCTTGTGCTTGCAGCAAGAAAAATTGATCAAGTTACAGGCATTGATCCTCACCCCTGCAAAGTGTAATGTGATGTCTACACAAAAAAAAAAAAAAAAAAAAAAAAAAATTGAATCAACTTCGTTGCGAAAGAGCCACCGAGATATTTTCATCCCTGAAATGCAGAGATGCTACCGAGGGTGGTAAGGTTTCAAGCGGTGTGTTTTAATAGGCAGAACACAACCCTTTTTATTTACTATTGGGCTTCTTCAGGTTTCTGAGCCTTGCACAGGGGGAAGTGGGAACATCCCATGGCAGGTACGTCCCATCACCTCCACACACCACTAGGGCAAGTGATGGAGACTTTGGGGCAAGTCTTGGGGCAAAGGAGGCAGCAGTGACAGTAACACCCTCAGCTTGTGCCTGGACATCGGCAGTGCCATGGCTGCACTTCGGGAACGCTGCTGAGCCGGCCCCGGGCACAGGCAGGAGCTGGACTCTGTGCCGGGGGCCGCCAGCAGCATGGGCAGCTCCTGCCCAGCTAGGTCCTGGGATAAATGTTTGCTTTTTCCATCAAAGAGATATGCCAGGGCTGCTGCCAGCACCGCGTCTCAGTGGAATCAGTTTTCGTTCTGCCAGGAGCGTTAATTTCTCGTGATTCACGTCCCTAAAGTAGCTCTGGAAAGAAATTGTGCTTTTCGCTAGTCAGACCTTCACGCACGTTGAGATGCCATGGTTTTTCCAGGCTTTCCAAAGGAGCCATGGCTGAGTGAGATGTTCCTCCACCTATTCCAGCTTTCTTGGGACAACCCCTTCTGACCAGCAAGCTAGCCAGATAGTTGGGGGGCACCAGGTCCCCGGGGTAGACCAGGTGCCAGTGCGATGCTCAAGGGGGAGAAGCTGCAGGCATGCAAGGCGTCAGCTGCTTGTGCATGCCCCTGGGCTTCATGTGACATGGGGGCAGCGGGGGGACCCCGGTGCTGGGGAGAGCCCACATGGGATGGGACGCGCTCCTTGTAGCCTCAGGGACGGGGACCTGGCTGCTGCCCCCCCACACACACCCTGCTGGCCCCTGCCTTGCTGCCCCCGGGCCAGAGAAAAAAGACCAGGCACCCTCAGGGAGTGTGTTTGGAAAATGCCAGGATTTATTAGGCCGATGTTCAAGCTGACAGTTTCATACAAATGCACTCGATCATGGGCATCTACACGGGCCTGTGCCCCCACTGTGTCACTCCTGCGAGTGTCTGTCCAGCACACGCTCAGGCAAGATGCTCGCAGCCCGCGACGCGGGGATGAGGGCAGCAGGAGGCGGCCCCGGCCCAGCCCCAGCTTCAAACCCCCCCGCTGCCATCGCTCTTGCGTGGGACGTCGCGTGGGAGAGAGAAGCCCAGCGCAGTGTGCTGGGGAAAGGAGCTGGCCATGTCAGAGGAGCCCTGTCCAGGACACTTGTGCCAGTGCGTTGCACGGGGCTGCAGGCGGTGGAGGAGAGAGCGAGGGGTCGTAAATGGGAGAGAAGGCAATGAGTGCTGAAGAAAAGCTGGAGCAAAAGAAAAGAAGGAAAGGAAAGGGGCTGGGAGAAGGATGGGAGCAGCCTGAGAGCACAGTGATGCTGCCTTCAGGTCTGAGGCCATCAGGGAGAGGTCAGGCTCCTCCTGGGCTCCGGGGGCTTTCCATGGGGCACCCCGGGCAGAGCCCACGGGCTCTGGAGGGACAAGGCAGCAAAGAAAGAGATGGCACAACACGGCACTTGCAAATAGAAGGTTTGTTGGACTTTGCTTACTGTGACAATGACACACAGCGCAACGGCAGGAACAGCAACTCTATTAGCACATTTCTTTTGGCATTTCAGTGCCATTAGCTCTTAAGAAAACCATGCAAACTCACCCAGCGGAGGACAGTGAGAGGTGAGAAAGAGTGGGTGAGATAGAGAGGGACGGCGATGAGCAATGAGATAACGTGAAAGAGGGAAAAAGGAACAGGAGCGAAGGGAGGCAGCAGGTTTGAGACCTCACAGCACTGACTCATGAGTGCATCACTTCTCTCCAGGCTATCCTGGCTTCTGCTTTCTCTGACACCTCTCCTTGCCTTCACTCGTTACTTCCAGTCCCCTCTGCATGAGACATGTCCCTTCTCATGCTCGGAGGTGGATTTGTGTCTCGTCGGCTCTAGTTCAGCTGCACAGTCCTCGCCCCAAGCAGAGGCAAGGAGCTTGGGAAGTCCCTGGGCGGCATCACCCCAAACCCACCTGGGCTCAGGGGACCTCTTCTCTGCAGCACCCAGCCTCAGCGCCCGGGGACATGGCGCCCCAGGGACCTTCTGCCTTGGCCCACGTCCCGTGGGGCACGTGGCGACAAGGGGCACTGCCCTTCACACCTTTCCCATCACAACAGAGCCTTCTGTTTCCAGCTTTCTCTTTCCCTCGCTCATTCCCTTTGCCTTCTTCTTGCCTCACCCGGCACCTCCAACTCTTCTTGTTCCTGCCAAAGGTAAGTCCTGCTCCAGAGGTTTCCTGGAGAGCAGCAGTGGTAGTGGTCCTTTGGCAGGACGAAGGAGAAAAGCCACTCAGCAGGCTGTGGCTGGGCTCGAAGGCACCAGGCTCCATCCGGGAGATCTTTGTCACTTGTGCTGGGCGGCGCAGCTCAGCGGCGGGGGCCACCCGTAGTCCTCCAGCGCTCGCTGCCAGGTTCCAAGGTCGGCTTCCCTGGGGAAGGTCGCCTGTTTGGGATTTGTCATTCTCCCGTGACTCCCAGGACTGAGCGCCGATGCACAGAGATAAGCCAACAAAATTCTGGATAAAATGGGTGAGGTTTGGACAATAAGCCACAGAAACCTGCCTGGATTGTCCTGGGGAGAACAGGTCAGCAGAGGGGAAAAAAGGATGTGGCGAGTCATCTCCCATTCCTGTCTGCCTCCACAGAGCAAAAAAAACCCAGGGCTGCTTGGAGAAAACATGCAATGAGGACTTAAATGAGGTCAAACTGCCAAACTATTAACCCTCTGAGCCCTGCTGACTCTCAGGCTTGACTTGCCAGCATGGATTTTTGAGGTTAATGGCAGGAGCAGGCACTAAGTGCCCTGTCTCTGTACTGGCCTGGAAAGAGAACTTGCTGACAGCTCCTTGCAGGACTCTGTGAAGTGGGGTGCTGCCCCTGTTCCTCCAGCACAACTCAGCCAGGTCCTGCAGCTCCTCTCCAGACCACTTCTTGCTCTGGCATGGACTTGCAGATCACATCACGGTGATCCATCTGGAGCAACAAATGCCCCTGCAAACGCCCGGTGGGGGGACTGAATCCCTTCTTTTGGCTCACGCTCAGGTGAAGGCTGCAGAACAAAGTTAAGCTCAGCTGTTACATGAAAGGAGGACTCTACCAGGTGACCTAAAAGCCTTGGAAGGAAAAACAGGATCAATATTTGCAGAGATTTGTAGGATTTCTGTGCCTGAAAACAACAGCTGGAACCTGGCCTCTGCTCCCCTGCGCAGCGCCGTGCCCCGGGGCTCCCAGTGATGCCCCAGGTTACTGTGTCACTGCTCGCCCCTGTGCTCTCGCCGTGCCCTCGTCCTCACTCCCTGCTGGCTTTGTGTATGCAGAGGTTGAAATTCCAGTTCACCCATCTCGGCAGTGAAGAAGCAGCTACAGTCCTAGCTCACCACACATTGCTCATACTTACAGCTTAAACATTGCCTTCTACTCAAAAGAACAAAGATAAAATGTCAGGAATTCACAGTTTTTATTCTCTTTCTTATGCCCACCCATCTTCCCCTGCCATTGATGTCAATGACTCAAAGTCCTCATTGTACAGTAGCCTTTGCCAGTGTGGCACTCAAAGGGTTAACAGACCACGGCTTCTTGGACAGATAAGACATAAGCTCATTCACCGGTAGGAACACGTGGACTGTTGTGTTACAGAAACCTTACGGCTTCTTGTAGCGATTCTTTGGGTTTTCGCCACAGCCGGTGATGTCGCAGGAGAGAACATTGGGCTTCTTCCCCAGGCCGATGCTCCCCAGCAGATCGGGAAGCTCGCGGGTGATGGCCTTCTCGATCTTCTCGAGGAAGCACCCGCCCATGTAGGAACACTGCTGAGACAGCAGCTTAAAACTGGTGATGGGGTTGATGCCAAAGAAGTCCTTGTAAGCCTCGCGGTTGGGGAGGTCAAATTTGCTGACATTGGTCTTTGCCAGAATGGACTTAAAGATAAAGAACTTGTCAGGATCTTCCACAATGTCTCTGAACACCAGTTCTCCATCACTAAAGAAGGTCATTTTGTCCTTGTAGGTCTGGAGATAGCGATCGACCAAAAGGGCGTGGATGCGCACCCGGATGGCGTGTTGGCGTATGAAGGCGATCTTATTTTCCATCCTGTTCTCAATCACCTGGTTGAGATCTTCCAGGAGTGATATCTCTTCTTTGAGGAACAGGTCTTTGTGGGTGTCCGGTTGATACTCGTGGGGCCAGAAGGAGCTAACGTACACCCTGGGTGGCTCCGTGACGTTGATCAGAGGAGCCAGGCTCCAGAACAAGGCACCGTAGACTCTCATAAGCTCCTGGGTAGCCAGGCTGTCGGCTTTGTTCAGGATGATTCGGATCTGGGACTCTCGGCCCTTCAGCTGGCGGAACAGCATCTCCAGCTCCAAGCCCACGTCCAGCTTCGTAGGATCAAAGACAACAAAGATGAGATCGGCTCTGTCGATGAACCACTGGCACACGTCGTTGAACGGGTAACCTTGAGGAGAGGAAAGAGAAATCCAGCAGCAATGGCCAGCACAGTGGGAGTCCCTTCAGGTCAAGGGACAGAGAAACCTTGAGCCTGCTGCAACTCACCCCTGTCTGGGTTGTACAGGCTGTGAGACACAGCTGACTTCCCATGTGGCACAGAACCTGTTTCTCATGTGCTAAAGCACTTCAGAGTTAATTTCTTGGCATGAAAACTCATCCCCGTGGCCTGTGACTGCGTGTCTCCCTCAACCTCACCTCCAAACCTCCATTCTCCCTGCTGCCAGCCACAGCTTCCTGCTGCTCCTGTCAGCAGGTATCGTCCCCAGCACCGCTTTCCCCAGTGGGCACCGAGAGGGTCTGCAAGCCCTGCTGGGCCTGTTCTGGCATCCAGTGCCAGGTGCTCCTCCGGGTGCTGCTGCAGTGCCAGCCATTGGCAAAGCCTGGCTCCAAGTGACAAACGGGACAGCAAATGCTGAGCCACAATGTCCGGGTACGTTCCCCAGGCCACAGGCAGACACACTTCCCCACCCCCCCCAAAGCGAGAGCAGACCCCTCCTGTAGCCTAGGGCTCTTCCTCATCATGTTTCAGTCATCATTGCTATCCTTCATCGTAATAGCATCTTTTCTGGAGTCCCTCGGATGAACGCAGTAAAGCCCTACCTCGTTCTTGCTGCTTGCGGTTTTCAATGATGCCTGGCGTGTCCACGAAGGTGACTCGCTCCAGGAGCTTGTGGGGCACCTCTATCCCTATCAGCTTCTCCAAGAAGTTCTGCCCAAACTTCTCCAGGGGCGAGAAGGAGCGTGCGCTGTCTGCAGCCATCACGATGCCCTCGATGGTCTTCAGCTTGGGGCCGTGCATGATGACGGTGAATTCGGAGGTGGTGGGTTCTGCCCCTGTCCAGCACAAGAGGAGCAGCAGAGCTGTGAAATCTGTGCCGGGCACTGGCCATTGCAGGGGCTGGCCCGGGCCTTTGCGGGGAGCACCTCCCAGGCTCCAAGACAACGTCAGTGGGAGCAGAGAGGAGGACTGGGAAGGGCTATTCTCCCGGGAGGGTGAATAAACTGGGCAGGATGGGGAGAAGACATTGAGTTGCCCTCGCTACATGGCTGCTGCTCTCGCAGCCATGCAGGCGCCCTGCTGCGCTGCACCCAGGGGGCTGGAGGCGGCGAGCGCTGCGCTGCGGGACAGGGATGTGGCAGGGGAAGAAGCCCTCCCACGGGGGCCAGGGCTCAGCGGGGCCGCCGTGAGCGAGGTACCTGTGTAGAGCTGGTAGGGAGTGTCGTCCAGCCCTAGGAGGTAGTTTATCATGGAGGATTTACCGACGCTCCACGGTCCCAGGAATAGCACCATCGGCTTGGAAGTGATCTCCCCATCTGTGGAGAGGGGAAATAACAAGAGGAAGTGAAGAAACAATAGCCGTAGCCGCTGCGCATTTAACTCCCTGCCGTAATGAACATCCCATCTGAGCGGCACGGCCGCAGAGCCTCGGGGAGACAGCCGCCCTCGGGGCTGCTCTCCCAGCACCGCCGCTGCGCGCCAAGCCACGGCATCGCCCAGCAGGGCCCCGTGCCGGCACCGCAGCGAGATCGAACCCTGTCTGCCCTGCTCTAAGCTTTGGCCCTTCTTAGACTACAGGACAAGTTGAAAGCCTTTTAGATCGGGTCTCGGCTCGGTTCAAGTTCAGCCAGGGTGAGCTCGGGGCTGGCTGCAGGGGGCTGTTGGAGGGCAGGCGCCACAAAGCACTGGGCATGCAGGGGACGTGGCCATGCTGCAGTCAGGTAAATGCCTCGTGCAAAAGGAACTGGGGTGTTTGAAGGCTGCAGGGCTCCAGACCGGCACAGGGAGGGCAAGCTCAGCCAACAGCCCTGCTTTGGGCTGGGGGAAAGGCAGGAGGAGAATTAACCACAGTCCCCAGCCCACGCTCTGGAAGCCCCACACTTTGCTAAAAGCTCACGGAATGCAGACAAGGGCTGGCGTGGGGCCCGTAACGACCTGTCCCCCGCCCAGGAGCAGCCGCTGCTCCAGGAGGTGCTGGGGCCGACCTGCGCCATCAGCCCGTCCCTGCACGGCCCAGCCCCGGCGGCACTGGGCAGGGGGCCGCTTGCGCCAGGGGAGCCCCTGGGCCATGCTGGTCCCCAGACCGTGCCCTGGGAAGGTGGGAGTGTGCTGGTCGGCTCGAGGCCAAATCAGGCCAGAAATGGAAGTAAAAACTGGATGAGTGAGCTCCCGTTTGTGGGAACCTTCCCCATCCCCGCTTCATGCAGCCAGGCAGCCACACTGCGACAGGAGCCACGAAGGATGGCGGGGATGTGTCCCCTGTGTCCCCGCTCAGCATGGGAGGGGGCCTCTGGTGCGAGTGGGAGATTTGCCCGGTGGGGCTGGGTGCCTCCAGGAGCCGGGAGCCCTGTCCCGCAGCCTTCCCCCGCTGACAGGACAGGGCACCCACGGCAGGGTCGGCCCCGAGCCCTGCTCCTGCCCCTGAAGCGTGAGGCAGCGCCAGGCAGGCAGGGTCAGGCAGCGGGGTGGCCGTCACCCAGGGGCAGTCGGACCAAACCCCCTCCGTCTCCTCCGCCAGGGAAGAAGCAGCCTTCCCACTCCTGTCTCCCCAAAATATTTGGGATCTGACTTTCTGTTCCCATGCGGGACAAAAACAAGTGTCGAAACCTGGGGCTTTTATTACTAATCATTCCTCTGAACCACTGTATCACTGCCGCTCTGTTCACTTGCCGGCTTTAATTGGGTTTCGGATTATTATTGTTATTATCCCCTGTGATGTTGTGCCAGAGGTTTGAGGCGGGTCCCCGCGTGCTCTTTCATAACAGGTTCCCGGCCAGGTGTGGCTGGGTGAGGGCAGGAGCCAGCGAGCCCCGGCTCCGCTGCACGTGCCGGGGGGGCTCCTCGGGGTGCAAGGTGCGTGGCTCAGCACCATCCCTGCGTGCCGGGGCCGCACGTCGCCGTGCCGAGGTGGGCAGCCCCTCTGCAGGTGACTAGCCGCTCACCCAGCCCATCCTCTCCCTTGCTTTTGAAAGCTCCTGGGCCCTGGGGGACGTGAGCCCTCCTCGCCCCTGCCCACGGCGTGGGGCTGGGGAAGCAGAGCATGCCTCCCACCCTGCTGGGTGCCTGGCCAGGCCTCCTGCCCTGCTGGGTCCCCCCGCTGCGTCCCTCCAGCATGGGTTTGCGTCACCTTGGTGCTGCTGCCAGGGGAAAAGAGGCTCGGTCCCTGCCAGCACCAGCACGGGATGACGGCAGCTCCGCCACCGCGGCTCTCTCCAGCCACCCTGTGGCTGCTCGCTCCCAGCCCAGCCTGGCTCACACCACAGTTGGTGCTCGTCCCAGCTCGTCCCAGTGCATCCCAGCTCATCCTGGTGGTGTCTGCAGGGCGGCCTCACACCGGTGCATGATATCGCCCTGCATGTGAGTGGGGGGACGCTCAGACCTTGCAGCTCTTTGCATTTCATTTGTGGTTCTGCTTAAATCACGGCAGCTGCTTCTCTAAGGGTTTCTGGGGCACAGAGCATGCTGAGACGCTGCAAAGCACCTGGCAAACAGGGCCAGCAGGTCACATCTCCCCTGCAGAGGCTGTGTTCATCTCGTACTGTCCGGCTCTGGCTCAGTCCATGCCCCGGAGCATTGTCGCTCCTGGAAGGGTTGCTGTCCTGCAGGGGAGGACAGAGAACTGCTTCTCTCGCTCACGGAGGGATTTTTTCCTACAGTAGTGGCTTTGTGGGTCGTTTTCCCATGTTGCTTCCAAGGCCAGGCTGCCCTCAGGTGGGAGCCCCACTGCTCTGGGGCCGGGATTAGCCCTAGGTTGGGTCTTCTCCTTCCTCAAGCCCTGCAGAAATGCTGGGTGCTGGCTCAGCCCCATGGAGCGAGGGTGACCCCACAGTGCAGGTCCGTCCCGAGGACACGCAGCAAGGCAGAGGATGTGGAGAAAGCTTCCTTCCTCTCCTGGCTCAGACTGGCCCAAACATCCCGCTCTGCCCTCAAACCAGGTGGGTTCAAACACCTGGCCAGGCTGTCCCAGCATCGCCCACCCTGCTAAGCCATCCCCGACCCCAAATGCTGTCGGGCACTCTGCCGGGGGCAGGGACTCTGCCTGCAGCCCCAGCAGGGCTGCCAGCCCACCCGCGAAGCCTCCTGTCTGCCTGCACAGCACATGTGCCCGCGGACGGGGGGAAAGCTGCACGTGGATGCTCGCCCTGTGTCGTGCTCCGTGCGTTCGCCCCCTGCGTGCACACACCCACGCAAGCAGCAAGCACGCACGCCCATGTGCCTGTGCAGCTAGAGACGCAGATAATACAGCTATCTGACACGCTATATATATCTACAACACTCTCCACTGCCTGCACGCTGCCATGACAGGGAGCCAGAGGCCCTTGGGCACCACTGGGGCTCTGCCACTTTGGGGCGGGGTACGTAGGAGCCCATTTTGGCAGGATCCTAGAGCAGGGGCCGTGGGGTAGGACACGAGGGCCATAAGATGGGATTCCCCATCCTTTGTGTGCCTTGTGCCGCAGCAGGAACCAGGGGAAGAGCGGTGTGATCACCGGCGCTTCTTGGCCTCTCTCCCAGCCCCTGCTTCTCCAGGCTGGTGCTCCTGGGGGCCCTGGCAGCTCCCCCTGGGCATGACACGGGACAGGAGCCAGCTCCAGCTCCCGAGAGGGCTGAGGCCGCCGCGCAGGGGCCAGGCTGTGTTAGTAGGACAGCTGCTGCTGGGTCATCGGCTTAAACTGCAGCCGGGGGGATCAAGGGGAGGCATTTGGGGAAGTTTCTGCACGTAGAAGGGTGAAAAGAGATCACCCCCGCAGTGTGGGCTCTGCTCCGCTCCCATGGGTGGGAGACGGACCTGCGGGCCCACCACGAAAGCCCTTGAACCATCACTAGAGGACCTCGAACCTTCTTGAGACTGAACCCACGAGAGAAAGGTTTAGAAGCCTGGCAGAGGCGAGGACGGCTGCGGGGCGGGCAGTGCCGAGGCAGCGCTGTGCTGCTGAGCTCCGGGACGCACTGAGTGCCGTGGGGCGCGTGAGCAGCTGAGACGTGGCTCTGCTGGGATGGGTGAAGAGGAAAGCCAGAGGCCAGTGAAGAGCTCAGGCAGCGTTGGCAGCATGCAGGGGGCAGGCAGCAATACCAACCTGTGGCGGAGGAGCCCAGGGTGCGTCCGGGGTAAGCTGTTAGCAGGGGACACGGGGAGAGAGAAAAGGTACCGTGAGTCGAAGAAGGGATGCGGCTGCCTGGGTCTGGCCCGGGCCGAAGAGGGAGCTGAACACCGGCCCTGGCCTTCTCGGAGGCAGGACAAAGCCAGAGGATGGCCACGTTTCCAGAAGGAAAGAAGGAGTTACAGTCTGTGAGCAACGAGACCCGCAGCTACCAGGATGAGAATCCAAACCCAGGCAGAGCTGCCTCGCCGGGGATGCCCTGCGCCCCAATCCTCCTGCCTCTGCCTTCCCTGGCAGCATCACCAAGCAAACGGAGCCACACGAGGCATGCTTAGGACAGCAAGCAACCCAGACACGTGTCCTGACCGCCCCACAGTTATCTGCATGCCTCCCTAGACAGCCTGGTGAAGGCGATCGGCAGGCCGTTCCTTAAGCAGGCAGGCTAATTGGCACATACACAGTAATTAGCATCGGTGGCATGCACCATGGCCTGGTGGCAAGCTTCCCATCGCCAGGCTGCGAGGCTCCCTGAGCAAGGGACATCCCCGATGGGTGGTCTGCAGTGACCAAGCGCACAGGGGACCCAGCCCATGCTGAGCATGGGATGGAGACGTCCCCTGTCGGGCTTCACCATGCTGTGAGCAGGGAGCTGGGTGAATGCTCTGGGCTGCAATTTCGAGTCTCAGCCAGGCTCACGGCGCCGGTCGCAGCCCCCCAGGGCAGGTGACACTCGCACTGGTGTGTGTGGCGGGGAGGCCCCGCTCGGCTCAGACCCACGCTGGGGCTGACGTGGCCACAGCTCCAAAGCGGAGGCCAAAAGGGAGCCCATGGAAGGTGGACAAAATGGAGGGCTGCCGCGTAATGGAGGGGCGAAGGTGCCTGCGGTGGCACCCCTCTATATTGGCTTACACCTTCAAAGGTCATGCATATTCCATGACACTGCTGCCCCGCCGCTCGCCCAGCTGTCCCGCTCCCCCCAGCCAGCTCAGCCGCAGCTCCGCGCCCTCCAGCCTCCCGTGCCGTGGGGGCTCACCATGGGGGGAGGCTTGGGGCATCTCCTGCTCACAGGGGCACCCCGATGCCGGGAACCCCTTGTGGCCACAGGCAGGACAGGAGCTCACCCCACCACATGGTGGAAGCAGGTGAGATGGATCCCTCAGCCCCACCATGCCCTCAACCACCCTACAAAGCCAAAGGGGCTCCCTCGGCCAACCCTCTAATTAACCTGCAGGCTGCTCTAATTGCACCACTAATGAAGGGTTGGGGAAAACTGTGTCAGTGGGTATAAAAGGCAAAGTGCTGTGCTTTAGGCTTTTAGGATGTGACTATGTATGATGGGGTTGGGGTTTCCAGAGGTACTTGAGTTTGGTGGAAGGCAAGACAGCTCCGGTGGGAGCGTGGTCTGGGCTTCTCACAGCCCAGCGGGGCTATGCCTGGCTGAGCCGGGGGCTGCAGGCAATGCAGTGCCCCTGTGCCAGGCAGCTGAGACTCCCCAACAGGGAGCAGGAAGGGGCTGCCTGGGCGTGGGACGGCTGAGGAGCAGACCCAGATGTCCTGAGCTAGGCCACAGGCTGTGCGCTAGGGCTGCATCCTGTAAGGAAAGAGGTTGTGAGTCCACTATCTGCCCCTGCGACCGACCTCAAGTGGTCTCCAAAACGCAGTGCCCCGGGGTGAGCTGAGAGCGGATGCTTGTTGCTGAGACCCCCCCCCCCCGGCCAACCCCCAGCACGGCAAGCAGCTCGTGGTCCCCAGGCACATTGAGGCAGGCCAAGGCAGCGCGAAGGCAGCGGCACGGAGCGGGCTGCGGGGCAGCTGCGCATGCCTCCGGTCGTGTGAGACCTCCAACCGCCCGCCCCAGAACCCCGGTGGGTGGTGGCCGATGCCCAGGGTGTGCTGTGAGGTGGAGGGACAGGACCTGGGCTGGTGATGAGGGCTCCACAGCCCTGACCCTACCCCGTCCTGCTGCCCCGTGGGTCCCCCCGTGCTCCCCACTGGCTCCAAGCTGGAGACGGGCTGGCTGGGCCGGGGGTGAGGAAGCCCACCTGCCGAATGTCAGAAGTCTGGCACTGACCTAGGAGTGGCATTTGGGCTGCAATGGGCGCCTCTGTAAAGCAGGAGTTCTGCTCTAGGTGGATGTGTCCTGTGGGTTCACCCATACGAGCAGGGGACCCATGAACAGCTGCAGAGGAAGGTCAGGGTGGTGTGCGGGGTCCTTCTGGCTCCGGTGGGGCAGGCATGCCTCTGGCACGAGGAGGGGCAGGCATGGCTCCAGGGTGTGAGGCCAAAGCCCTGAGGATGTTTGGGGGAGGAAGCAAAACCCCGGGGCTAGGAGGGACCCTGGCAGGAGGCTGATGTGAGCATGCAGCCGAAGCACGGGGCGACCTGGCCCCAGCTAGGGACAGGGCTTTGGCAGAGGCTTAACCTGGGGCTGGAGCCATCTGTGCTTGGAAAATGGGGTGGTTCATGTCATAAGGGTCACAGGAACCTCCAGGTGTGTGAGCATCTTGGGGCCAGAGCTGCACTTTCCTCTTCTGGAGGGACACGTACACCACTGGGGCTCAGCCCAAGCCAATGCCCAGGGCCACAGGAACCTGCTCACCTGAGCCAGTGTGTCTGTAGTTGCCAAGAGGTGGAAACTCTAACTCCCGGTATGAGTGAAGGCTGCCGAGCTTGAGGAATACCCTGCCCACATGGCCGTGTCCCATATGGAGCAGGAAGGATGCCAGCTCCAGTCACCCCCAGGAAGCTCAACCCCAGCCTCGAGAGGTCCTAAGCTTCCTTGCCAAGCCCGTCTTTCTGGGCCATGATCTCTGCTTGGCACGGGTACAGAGCATTGATGTTGAGCAGGTGGAGGCCCCTAAGCAGGCAGGGTTCAATGCTCAGCCTACACAGATGGTCCTGACAGCAGATGGGCTAAGGCAGATGCAGGAATGCCTGCCGCTGGGTGCTGGGTTCACTAGGGCACGTCCTCCAAGCCCAGCATGTTCATGGCCTTCTTGGGAAGCTGTAGAGGAACACGAACTATCCGAGCCTTTCCATGATCTGCTCTCTGCACTGCTGTCTGAATGCATCCCAATGACCTGACGGTGCCGGAGACCCCGGTGCCCGCAGCGTTACCTGTGATCTCGTGCTGCCTCAGCTCATTGTATCTGTAGGACTGCTCCAGGGGCTTGATGGAGGAGTGGTAGATCTTCCTCAGCCGCTGCAGTACTCCTGTGGGAGCAAAAGCATGCAGATGGGTGACAGGCAAACCCCAGCCACCCTGGTTGCATCCCTTCTAGGTAAGCTGCTGGGCATTCCCTGCAGACCTTGAGGGTGACAGCTGATCAAGAGACGCAGCTCATGCTTGAAATCTTGGCCAAACTGATCCAAGTCACGCATCTTGATGCCCCTGCCCTGCTAATATTTCCTACTGGGCACTGTCCCCATCTCCTGCTGGTCTCGTGCTTGCCGGCAACTGATGCAAGGAACCTCTCTCGTTAATGCTGCTTAGCACTCAACACCCGTGACCCCAAAGTCCTCCACCACGGAGCCCAGGGACCCCTGCTGCAGCCAGAGCTGCCCCCCTACTGCTGGCATTTCCCAGCCACTTTTATTGCTTCCTTTCTAGTCCTGACTGCCAATTGGACCAGCAGAAGCAAGCCTTATAAGAATAGTACCCAATTCATAATTGGAATAAAAATCAAAACCCCTTATTATAAGTTGCCCCAAGCTTCTCTGAGCAGCAGGCAGCAGTGCGGCTGGCCCAGGCCAATTCATGATTAGCCAGCCTCTCTAGCCTCCTCATTCTTGTTCGCTCTTGGAGCTGTCTTTAAAATACCTAAAGTATGCTAGTCCAGTGTAAGGGCTGGTATTGAAGACGTGGTGCTACTGCACCCACAAGACATAAGGCTATTGACAAAGCAGCCTAGGGAAGGAGAGCCCTGTCCATGCTCCTCACGTAGCAGAGCAGGTTTGCCAGACTCAGCTCTCAGACAGTGGCAGGGAGCTTATCCTGGAAACATCGCTGGGATTAAAGGAGCAGGGTTTGCACGCATCGGTGCCACCCAGGCTCCCTCACCTGAGAAGTCATCGGCAGGTTTGTCTTCATTCAGCTTGAGGGTGCTCTCCAAGTGGGACCGGTCGCGCTTGGTGGGCTCGCTGGCATCCTCAACCTCTTCTGGAGGAAAAAACAAGGAGACCTGTTACTGATGGAGCTGGCGGCGGGGGACCCGCACAGGAGCTCACACAAGCTGCTGCTGGGGAGAGGGCTTTGGGGAGCGCGCACACCCTGAGCCCGCGGCCCCATTGTGCACCCAGCACCCGCCAGCTTTGGCACGCCGCTCAGTTTCTGTTTTGCAAATGCTCCTGGAAGCTTGGCCGAGGTTGCTGGGGCCATGGCTGCCGGGGGAAGCATCGCAGGCAACTGCTTGGCTCCAAGGAGGGGCTGGTGGGGGAGGCCCCTGGTGTCTCCCGAGGGGGAGGCGAGGGCCGGTGCTCGCGGGGAATGCGAAGGATGTGCCTGGAAGGGGCTCTCGGGCGCTGGGGAGTGCAGGGCGGGGGCACGCGGCAGCTGCTGCCCACGGGGCTCCTGCCTGCCCCGCCACTCCCCCCAGCAGCTGCAACTCCCCTCAGCTTTGGGTGCTCTCTGCTCTGCCTCTCTCCCTGTCCACCCCCCAGAAATCACACGTCGAGCTGCAGACATGAGGGTTTGTGAGGCCTGGATTCCCTCCTGCCTCTCCACCTCTGCCTCTCGCCAGGCTGGAGGCTGCCTCTCCGGAGCCTCCCTGGCTCGGTGCCGAGTGGCAGGAGGTGGCCCTGGGCACCTTCCCCAGCCTCCCCGCGGAGGGGGACAGAGCTGTCCCTGCTCCGGGCGTGCTAGCAAAGGGGTTGGCACACAGAGGGCCCCATGGCTTGGGGCTTTGAAGCGGGGCCTCAAGGACACGTGCCCTACTGCCTGGGCTGGGGAATGGGTGCCCGGGCAAACAGGGGCGCTGACGGGCCCTGGGGCTGCCCCGAGGGACTGCGCTGAGCCTCTCCCTGAGTGTGGGGCTGAGGAAGACCTTTTGACTTGCCAAGACACAGATTCCAAACTGGGTTTTCCTCTCGGCACAAATGTGAGCTTTTTGAGCCGGGATGTTATAGAAGGAAGCAAAAAAGAATCAGCTGTGTCCAAAGGTTGCTGCCTAGCCCATGGGCCAAAGTCCGTAAGCGTTTCTAGTAAAACATGGAAGGGGGGGGGGGGGTCACTTTTCCTGAGCTAGCTCACATTTCAGTGACCAAACACACCCTGTCCGTGGCCAGAGCAGGCACTTCAGCAATTCAGCAGGCTGAATTGGCTCTTTACACGTTCCTTACATGGCAAGGGCTGCGGGCCAGTGGCTGATGGACACGAGACCTGCCGGCCTGGGCAGCATCCTGCCTGCGTGCCAAGAGAGCCGGGAGTTTGGTCTGGTGGACTCTGAGGACTGGTAAATGTCCTTTAGCAGGTCTGTGGCTGCTGAAAGGGGCTGAGGGGAAGGGTAGAAGTTCATGTGTCCGCAGATGGGAGAAGTCATGGGCTTAAAGTGCAGCGAGGGAAATGTTGGCCCGCCTTGGTATCGCTGCAACAAGCACCTGCGTTGCTGGCATCCGCGGGCTCCCACCTGTGCCACCGCTGCCCGTGGCGTGGCTGGCCCGGCCGTGCAGCAGTTAGGGGCGGGTGCAGGAAGCACAAGCGTTAGGAGAGGGCCATGCATTAGGCGCAGTTTAATGAGCCAAGCGCAGCTCCGCCAGGGTTGATAGTAGGTCACTCTCGCCGCCCTCTGCTCACTACGCTACGGCACACCAACAGCAAAAGACTCCAACCTATCTGTCTGTGCTGGTGCTCAGCGGCAGCAGGGTGGGCACTGGGGCTGGGTGGGCTCTCCGTTTCTGCCAGCGATGGGTTGTCTGCAGGGGGGGCTTCCACTGCTGCCGGTGGGTCTTCTGCTGTTGGAGGGTCTTCTGCTGTTGGAGGGTCTTCCACTGCTGGAGGGTCTTCTGCTGTTGGAGGGTCTTCTGCTGTTAGAGGGTCTTCTGCTGTTGGAGGGTCTTCTGCTGCTGGTGGGTTTTTCACTACTGCTGGTGGAGTTTCAACAGCTGCTGGTGGGTCTTCTGCTGCTGCTGGTTCTTCCACTGCTGTAGGTGGGTTTTCTGCCGTTGCTGGGCTGCTGCTGCCAGAGCCAGGCTCCACGTCCCCACATGGTGGGTGATGGCAGCTGGTAGGGCCATCCTTGGCTTCTCCCTTGCTGGCAGCTGCTGCTTTGCTGTGGCCACTTTCCCCTAAAGTGCTGGTCTCTTCCTTGTCACTTCCTTCAGCTCCGTCCTCTGGCCCTGCTGGGCCAGCAGCGTCCTCCTCAGACTCTCCATCCTCCTCAGACTTTCCCTCCTCCTCCGACTCTCCTTTGCTTCCATCTTCTTCAGACTCTCCACCTTCATCTCCCTCTTCCTCAGATTCCCCCTGCTCGTCATCTTCCTCTGAGCTCTGCTCTTCCCCTTCTTCTCCAGTTTCAGGAGCAGACACCACTCTTGGCTCCTCCATTTTCTCTCCTTCAGGCTTACCCTGCTCCTCAGTGGCTACTTCTTTGGAGCCAGCATCAGTCTCCTCATCCTCCTGGTCATGGAAGCCATCTTGTGGGCCAGGCTGGTGGGCGGCCTCTCCCCCTGCCTCAGGGGTGCCCAACATGGCATCATCCTCCCCAGGGCCCTGTGCCCTGTGGGGCCCCTCCTGGCTGAGCCCCATGGCCCCGCTCAGGCCTCCCTTCAGCTCTTCCTCCCCCTCGCCGCCTCCCTCTTCTGCAGCACTGGGCACGGAAGCATTGGCGGTGCCGCCATCTTCCTCCTCCTCAGGGCTGCCGTCGGCGGCCATCTCCTCCAGCCGGGGCTCCACAGCCAACGAGGGGCGTTGTGCGGCATGGCCAACATCTTCGGCGCCCGGCGGGGCTGGGGCACGCAGCTCTAAATGATGAGAATAGCTCGGTCAGTCTTACCCGCGCCCGCCCGCGGCTGCGGGGCGCGCGGCCCCGGGGGACAGCGGGGGCAAGAGAGGGGGTTCGAGGCTGTCACCAAGACTTTAAATTCTCCTAACGCATCTCCGATTCCAGCTCGTTTCCTGGCCGTAGCAAGAAGCTGGACGCAAAGAGGTGCTTGCGGGCAGAAGCGCTGATGCTGCGCAGGGCTGGGACGTGGCCCCGGGGCCGTGCAGGCTGTGGGGCACCGCAGAAGCGCTGTGGGGCTAGGGCGAGGCGGTGAAGCAGCCCTGAGAGAGAACCCAGTGGTGGTGGGGATATGAAAGTGGGGCACTGGGTGCGAGAGGCCTTGGGCACTTGGCAGGTGAAAGGGTCCTTCCCCAGCCCCGCAGGGCGGCGAGGGCGGCCGGCGGCTCCCTGGAGTGGGGCCGTGCCTTTCCGCAGCCGGCAGCGTGCAGGAAGGGCTGGGCCGGGCGGCACCACAGGGCCTGACCCTGCAGCGGGGCGCGGAGCTATTTATTGTGAGCGTCCCTTCATTAGGAAAACATTTGCCACTCCGTGCAACTGGCTGGAACACAATGAATTTGTTCTGCAGTCCGGGAGAAGTCATCTGTATTTTCCATAGGCCTCCAAGTGCAATTTAACATTAGTCAACTGATGCCAAAAATAAAATATCACCAGCTATACTGTCTCCGTTACAAACAGTTGCTGCTAGTCTAAATAATCCCCTGAAAACTCTAATGCCTGCATACCAGGGAAGCGTTTCAGAGGAAAATAATGCCTTTGTACTCCAGCTGGCAAGCAGATGCCAACTGGGAGAAACGCCACCTCCGCCCAGGCCACAGGAAGGCAGCGGGCATGGCGAGCAGTGCGGGCACAGCACGCAGCATGGAGCTGGTCTCCTCCTCCGGCCTCGTGCACCATGGCCCTGCAGTGGCACACCGCAGTGCTGTGCCGGGGACACGGGGACCTGGCTCGCTGCGGTGTTTGCTGCAGCACCGCTTCAGCAGCATGATGGTGTGTGTCTTAAAACACCCTTGAAATTTTGGGTACCACACATCCCCGGTGTGAGCACGGCAGGAGCACAGCCAAGGACAGCGTGGGGCAACCCCAGGCCTCTTTGCCCACTGCAGCCACTTTGCCACTGCAGCCCTGGAGCAGAGCGCCGGGCAGGCGGCCATGTGTCTGTCTGTGCCATGCCGGGGCCAGCCACGCTGATAGCCCGCAGTCACACGACAGCTGAGGGCTCGCGCCGGGGGACAAACGATGCCAGCGGAAGGCAGCTGGGAGGCACCAGCCCACCTCAGCCTGCCAGGGTTTGTAGTCCTCATGTGCAGCCTGACACCATGGCTCAGAGCTGCCAGCATCCCCAAGCCTGTCACAGATGCACAGTCACCCTTCTCTGCCCATGCTGACCTCCCGAATCCTGTCCTAGCAGGTGGCTCGCAGGTACCCGCAGGCTCCAGGTCCGGCCTTGAGCACGGCAAGCCCCACGCAGCTCCCACCCAAGAGGGCCTGAAGAGGCCGGCCGGTGTGAGGCATGCTCTGCCCACCTGCACCCTGAGGGTCCCCACAGCGGATGGGGACAGGGAGACTCTCAGCATGGCCCCAGAATAGCTGGTGACCTGGAGGTCTTGGAGGGAAGCTGATTCCTGAGTGGGCATTTGGAGAGGGTCAGGGCAGGTGAGGAGGGGACCAAAGGAGACCCCACCGGAGATCTCTGAGGCCGGCATGTCCCCTCTGAATGCAGGGCATGGACATGTCCCCTGGGCAATGACCACTGGGCCCCAGCGCTCAGCTGTGAGCCATCCCCTGCGGGAGAAGGGAAATGTTCCCCACGCACTCTAACTGGGATATTCCTGCTGGTGTGTCAGCCACGGGCTTTATTTCCTGTGACCTTCACAGCATTATATAAAGTCCCTCTCCCCTCTCCACCTCCTTCTCCCTCCTGTTTCCCCTACATGGTCTCCAAATCCATCACAAGGCAAATTGTGCTGATCTGCAGATGGCCGGCTGATGAGCGCCGTGCAGCAAAATGGGCCGAAGGTTATGGGCTTAACACCCTCCGCCCGGCCTCTGTGGGCTAAAAATACATCCAGCAACTGTACGGTGGGGTCAGGAGGAGCAGCTCAGCGGGGGCACGGATGGCACCAGCCCCCTTGCAGACACCCACTTGCTTGTCCTCAGCCCCTGGGCCCCGGTGCCAGCCTACCAGCCAAGGGTGATATCCTCGGCCAGGAGATGTCCCCACGCACTTGCAGGAGAGAGTGGGACAACTACAACATGCAGACCCATTTTAAGATGACTCCAGGGCTCCCCTACTTCACACCCTGCATTGTACTGAGCAACACCAAAGAGGAGACCTTGCCCCCCTTGGTGGTGGGACCCCAGGTCACCAAGCTTGCTCCAGCCCTGCCCACATGGCTGGGGACATGACCGCCCTGTCCCCAGCTGGAACAGCAATGTGGGGCACAGCCGTGATGGGAATCCCACGGAGGACTCGGTGTGCCGCAGGACACCAGTGCTGATGCCAGGAAGAGGGATGGCTCGGCCATCCTATGGCTACAACATACATGACCCTTCCCTGCCATCCTCGCACAGGGCCCCATGAAATAGCAGCACCACGGGTGAACGGAGCCCACCGGGAGGGATTGCCTCTGAGGGTGGCGCCAGGATGGGGACAGCCAGGAGGGACAGATGGGCACAGGTGGCCCCGGGAAGGACACTCTCCCCCTCCAGCAGAAATAGGAGCCCCGAGCGTGGGGCCGGCGATGTGCAGCACCGCGGGGATGGCTTTTCACACGCCCTCTTCCTCTGCCCGAATGCCAGCCCCTGCAGCACGCGGGGAGTTATTTCTGATGGCGTGGCTGATTCACAGACCAGCGGCTCCGCAGGCTGTGGGAGCAGTAACCTGGGAGGCACCACGAGATGCCCTTAGGGGCGCAGAGCCCCACACGAACCCTGACTTTGCTTTTCCCTGCACTCCTGTGTTCATCATCGGGCCCCTCCTTCCTTGCTTGTGTTTTACGTCATGGGGGAAACAGAAAAGCCATCACTGCCTGAGCTGGTTTCTGTGCTGCTCTTCAGGGAATGGGGACCCGGCCTGAGGGACAGCTCCCAAATGGGTCCCACCGGCAGCCCATAAACCAGCACCGCGGGGAAGGTCACCGGGGGGACGGCCACCACCAGTCCTGCCCTCCCCTTGCCTTTCCAGAGGGGCTCTGGGGACCCCAGGCACACGTCCCCGTCTGCTCCAGCGGCCGTGCGCGTCCCAGTGGGAGCAGGAGTGGCAGCAGTGACGGTGGCACTGCCCAGAGGTACACGGGCAGGACGAGCAACAAGGACTGAAAGGAAAACAAGGCCAGGCCTCGGCTGCCAAAGCACTATTTCTTGCCATCATTACTTTTATTTAGGCCTGGTCAAAGAAAGGTTCTGGTCAAATGGGCTCTTTGACTTAGGGGGACGTCTTGCTGCTATGAAAGAAGGAAGCACGTGTTTCCTGCTGGAGAATTTTGTACCAGACCCGAGGAAGCCCCCAGCCCCTTTCTTCCCTCTTTCTGAGGATTGGCAAGGCTGCACGAATCCCAAACCATGTGCCTGCTTCTGACAAAGTCCTCCAGAGGTGCAGGGAGGTGGCTGGGCTCCAAGACGCCGCCTGGCACCTCCTGGGAATCCCGTGGCACCGGCCGCGCCATCTGACCCGCTGCAGTCCCCCTGTATCACAGCGATGTCCCTGCCTCTGCTCGGGGACGGAGGGCTGGCCCAGCTCGCCTCCAGCCAACAGCACGAATGCCCCAGGGGAAACAAGGTGGGGAATGCACAGAAGGTCTGAAAGGGAGGATGCCCCGCACTGCTGCCAGCCTGCTGCCAGAGCAAGCACCTCGAGGAGGATTCGCTTCGCCACCCGGACCTAGCACGGGCGGCGTGGCAGGGCAGCAGCTCCTGCCTGGTGCCCCCGTGCCTCAGTTTCCCACCCCGGGCAGTTCCAGCCACCCCAGTGCATTTTCCAGCCTTTTAGCAGGAGAAATCCCAGCGTGATCTCAGAAATCCCAGATGCCCACCTACAGGGGAGATGGCTGATCGATACAGATCACACTGCTGACACGGGAAACAGATTTGTCAGGCTAAAAAAAAAAAAAGAAAAAAAGACTTCATTTCTGTAAATAGGGGGGTAGAGCTGCATGATATTTTGATTAAGGAGTCAGGGTAAGGAAACCTCACCAGGATGCACCAAATGGATTAAACCAGGCTCAGGGCTTGCTAAATATAGAGATGAAAATTGGGAATCGTTTCTGCGGGGTGTTTTTCAACTGTCTTCCCACAGGGTGCCCACTCTGGTGTTCCTATCAGAGACTTGGAGGCAAACCCAAACTCGTGGCTGGTAGCTTGCAGGTGGCACAAGGACGGGGCAGCGGAGAGTGACAACGTGAGCAACTCCCTGGCCAGGAGGCCGAGGTCCAGGCACAGCCGGAGGCCACACTGTGTGCCGAGAGATGCTGAAGGACCCGGGGCTGGAGGCGGAGATGCCAAGGTGGGAAAGGCTGTGCCGTGGCCGGGAGACCCCAGGGGAGCCCCTTCCTTTGGTGAGCCACTCCTGAGAGGGCACACTGGCCTTGTCCTTGGGCTACTGGTGAGGGAAAATGTCATCAACTGGCCCCAGGGCCACCAGTGGCCCCAAGGGGTGCCCTGGGTCATGACCCTTCATTCCTCTTCTCGTTTTTGCCAGGGACTCCTGGCCACCTGCATGGGACAACCCCCTTGGGGCTCACCAGCCTGGATTTTGGTGCTGCTGCTGCTGCTTTGTCCCACAGGATCCTTAAATCCTTGGGATCATCCAGGCAGGGACGCAGCGGCTACCCAGCCCCTTCCAATAGCCCCAGCAGCAGGACAAAGGACACAGACCCCCAACTCATCCGGGGTCCCACCACCCCGGCTGGCACTGGGGCTTTACTCCTGGTGCCAGCACCCCTGCCTGGCTTGGGGTGCCCGGCTGGAGACTGCCCGGCCCCTCCGCCAGACCCCGCCGGCACACGAGCTCGATGGCTTCCTCGGGCTATCGCTTACAAGGGAAATGTCCCCGCAGGCTTAAAATAGCCCAGAGGAACACTGCCAAGCCACCAGCACTGCTGCTATTCCTGCAGCGCCTGAAGAATGGGGTGATTTTAGGAGTGATTTGGTCACTCTCGGACCTGCCTCATGGGCTGGGATTTCGGCACCCCCCAGTGCCAGCAGCAGGCAGGTCAGTGAGCAGGGATGCAGTGGGGACATGGTGGGGACGTGTTTCCCTGGCTGCAGCTCAACTCCCAACCCCTTCCCCATGGGGACCCTGTGCCAAGGGGGCTGCACACAAGCGAGGTTTCCCATCCACACGTCCTGTGTGGCTGGATGTCACCTGCACAGCATGCCAAGAGCGCTCCCAGAAACATCGGGGCTGGTGGGACAGGGTGCCACATCACACCAGCATGCCTGACATCTGCCTTGCTTTCCTTGGCCAACAATTTGGGAGGGATCCGGGTCACCCACAGGGGCTGGGATATCCACCAGGTGAGGGGATGTGACAGGGATGTAGGTGGCACGAATGGCCAAGATCTGTGGGTGGCTGTGGCACCCCAAGCCCTGTGCCTCTGCACCCAACAGCAGTGATGCCCATGGAGGCAGCTGGCTAGGGTGGGCAGCCTGGGACTGGCAGAGCTGGGGCTCTCCCACGGGTGCTGTGTCCCACCCAGCCGAGGTGATGCATGCCAGGTGGTGGAGCTCACATCAAGGTGTTTTTCGTCCATCCTGGCAGCTGGAGCCCACCCCAAAGTGACGTGTTGAGGGGACAGAGCCCACATCAAGGTGACTTGTCCTAGATGATGTCGCCCACCCCAAGATGGCATATTCCTGGTGACGGAGCCCACCACGAGGTGATGTGTCGCAGGTGATAGAACCCACTTGCGGTGACATGTCATGGGTGACGGGGATCACCCCAAAGTGACACGAGGACGTGGTGATGGAGCTCACCATGAGGTGACACGTCCCACTGGTGGAGCCTATGCCAGTGTTATGTCCTGGGACACGTTCCCGGGAGATGGGGCGCTCCTCAAGGTGTATCCCAGGCAACGGAGCCCAGTGCGAGATGACACTTTCCAGGTGGAAGTGTCCACCGTGTTTCCAGATGACACTTTTGAGGTGGGTTCCACCCCAAGCTGACACGTCCTGGGTGCTGGGGACACCACAAGGACTCGTCGACGGTGCCCACCCCCGGTGACACATCCTGTGAGGAGGCAGGGTGAGGAGTCCCGGGGCGTGGCGATAGTGGCCGAGGCCGCTGCTATGGGGAGAGCCGTGTGCCAGCCCCGTAACGCCCTCGGGGCCGTGCCAGGGCTTCCCTCAGCTCCTTGCCCAGCTGGAGGTGGGCAAGCACCCGTCCACGCCGGGGAGCTCTGCCAGCCCCGGCCACGTGGCCCGCGGGCCATTCTGGCAGGGGCTCAACGAGCACGGGGCCCTTCCTGCCCCGGGAGCGGTGGCGGGGTCCCAGCCGCCCCCGGCATCACCACAGCCACCACAGCGGGGCCGAGCACACAGAAGCTAAAAAAAAAAAATAAAACTAGGGGGGCTTTATCCCCACGTGCCAAGTATGAGGCCAGGGTTGGTCACCGGGCTGCAGGAACCACCCCAAGCCCTCGCCCCGAGCCACCAGGTGCCTGTGACAGCCCCTCCGGCTGCCCGTGGGGTCCCCCTGAGTTCTCCTCGCCGCAGGGCCTTGCAGGTCCCACGGGAAGCCGAGGCTTTCAAGATGGCAGCAGCGCCTATGGGAAAAGCCAGGCACAGGGTGACAGGGGCCTCCTCCTGCAGGCCAAAGGGGAGCTTGTCCCAGAGCCCGGCTCCGCACCAAAGGAAAAAGCCAGAGCCACCTCGCCCAAGCACCGGGGCGAGCCCAGCCGGGCTGGTGGCCACCTCCTGCGGTGACAGGTCCCCCACTGGGCCACCAGCCCGACCCTGGGTGGCACCAGCCACCAGCCGTGCCCGGAGAGGATCCCCCTGGCACTCCCGTCCCCATCCCTGGCGCACAGCTCCACGGAGGTCCCCCAGCCACCGACGGGACACGTCCCACACCCCGAACCCCTTTTATTCCCCAGAAGGGTAAAAGATGCCCTTAAAAGGATAAAACTCCGCCGGGCCGGGGGTGCCGGGCTGCAAGAAGGCAGCAGCTGCGGGTGCCCGCGCGCGGGGCCGCGGTGGCGCGGGGGCCAGGGCGGCCGCAGGAGCGCAGTGTCCCGTTACACGGCTGTTTCCATACTTAGCCGCCCCCCGGCAGCGCGGCCGCCCGAGCCCAGCCAGGCAGCGAACCGGCCCAAATTAACTCAAGGGCAAGCAAGGGTAACGGCGATGTCGCCGGCTCCCCGTGGGACGCCCGGCCAAGCACTGCCACGGGGCCGGCGTGCTAAGCGGGGATGTTCCAGCCTGGGGAAGGAGGTCTGGGGGTCACCCCAATGCTGTCTTGCTTGGCAGACACTCGGTGGGTGGGGGGGTCCCGTGCTGGGTGCCCCGGAGCCCATCAGACCCCACGCGGGGGCTTCATCCCTGCAGCCCACGGGTGACGCTTCCCTCAGCACGCCAGCTGCAGCACAGCCCCTGCACCCACCCCGGCTGTGGAGTGGGGACCTTCACAGCCCCCCCCCCGCCCTTTGTGTCCCCGCATAGTTTTGGGGTGACTGCAGCCCTGGCATAGATGAGCTCAGCCGGCTGCAGCCCTGCAGCATGTCCTGCGTGGGGCACCCGCCCTGTGGGCAGGCTGGGCTCATGGGGCACTCACTGCCCCATGGTGCTCACAGTCCCACGGGCACCCACAGCCCCACGGGCACCCACAGCCCCACAGGCACTCACAGCTCCAGTGGGCACCTGCAGCCCAACGGGCACCCAAAGGTCCGTGTGGGCACCCACCACCCCATGGGCACTTGCAGCCCCAATGGGCACCTGTAGAACTACGGACACCCACAGCCCTGCAGGCAGCTGCAGCCCCAAAGACACCTGCAGCCCCACAGACACCCACAGCCCCACAGGCACCCAGACCTACATGTGCACCCGCAGCCCCACTGGGCACCCACAGCCCCATGGACACCCACAGCCCTATAGGTACCCACAGCCCTATAGGCACCTACAGCCCTGTAGGCACCCCACAGCCCCAGTGGGCACCCACAGCCCCACAGAGACCCACAGCCCTATATACAACCACAGCCCTATAGGCACCTACAGCCCTATAGGCACCCCCAGCCCCCTGGACACCAACAGCCCTATAGGCACCCCCAGCCCCTGCAGACAGCCCCAGCCCCACAGACACCCCCAGCCCCGCGGGCAAGGTGCGGGAGCCGTACCTGCTGTGCCGAGGAGCAGGAGCGAGGCCACGCAGCAGCACAGCAGGTTGAGGCGCTTCATGGTGGCTGCCAGGAGCTCTCTGCTGCTCGTCGCCTCTATTTATACGGCGCGGGGGCCGCGGGGCCGGGCTGGCTGCTGTCAGCACAGCCCTGCACAGATGCTGCCGCCGCCGATCCCGGGGGCCCGCAGCCGGGGGACATGGACGGGGACAGGGGCGGCAGCGCTGCAACCCGGGGAGGGCTGGTGTCGGGGAGGTGGCACTGCCCGTGGGGTCACCGTCCCGTGCCAAGAGCTGTCCCCAGGGATGGGGACAAGCCCTCAGCGTCCTGGGGACATCTGAGAAAGTTCTCCCCCATCCCAAAGCCCAGCAAGAGCAGGGGGTGGTGGGGATGGGGACAATGGTGCAGGAGGCCACGGGCTGCGCTGGGAGAGGGGCGCAGTGGGGAAGCAGGATCCGGCCCCTGCCAGGCACCACGGGTGGCCACGGTAGAGGGGGAGACAGAGAGCCTGGCCCGTGGGGGTGCCCCCAAAAAGCCCTGGGAAAAAGTGGTGTGCCCCCCTCCCCAAACCACAGTGCTTCACGGGGCACCCCCATCCTGGCACCCCCATCCTGGGGCACACTGGGCCCCCGGTGGGCACAGAAATCCCCTCCCCAGCCCCCCCAGCTGAGACACGGTGTCAAAACCAGCCCCAGAGCCCCCTGGCGTGGGACACGGCCCCGGGACTGGCACCCTCCTGCCACATCCCGGCGGCTTCCAGGGGACAGCGTCCCCACGGCTGGATCCACTCTGTCCCCGAGCCCCCACAGACATAACGCTGGGGCAGAGCTTCTAAAAAACAAAGTACAAACTTTATTTTGTTTCTTTACAAAGGCACAAGCCTCTTTTTTTTTTTCACTTTCTTAACAAAATATAATAGCTTCTCAATGAACACAAAGACCTGAAAATCGTAAAAAAAAATACAAAAAAATGAAAGAAACCGAGAGAGAAACAGCTGTGGTGGGGGAGGAACCTACCAAATACCAACAAGGCTCTACACACGACTGGCCTAAAACCCTACAGCCAAACGGGGGGGTGAGGGGGGCAGAGGCGGGGGGCAGAGGCGGGACAAAAGTGGGGCCCCCCCCGCCCACAACGAAAAACAGAAGCGACACAACCACGAAACAGAAAAGCTCTTCTCACCTGACGAACCCCGCAAACCGGATTAAGTGCTTAAAGGAGGGAGGGGAGAGGGAAGGGGAGCCCCACAGGGCCGGCACCAAAAACGGAACCCCAAAACCCCGTCCCCGCGGCGGGGCCGGGGCTGGGCGTGCCGGGCAGCCCGTGCTCCGACGAGCCGCATCCCGCTGGTGTTTGCTCTCGGGGTGGGTGGGAATCCTCGCCCCGGCACGGTGCAGGATGCTTGTGGGGAGCGGGAGCCGCGGCGGGGCGGGCGCACCCCGAGCCGGGGTCCCCGTCCCTCTGGGAGAACCGGTGCTGTGTCTGCGACCGCGTCGCTTGGAGTCTGCCCCCCCCTGCTTAAAAAAACGAAAAGTTTAAAACAAAGCAAAAAGAGGTGGAAAGAAATCAAAATCCCAACCGACATCCCCCCCCCCAGCCCCGGCGTCCCGAGGGAAACCCGGCTCCGGCCGGCACGGTGCCCGCTTGCCAGCGGGAACGCCGGGACCGGCTTTGGTTCTGCAGGATTTCCCGTGGGTGGGGGGCGAGTTTGATGAAACCGGGGGGCTGGGGGGGCTCTGACCCCCGCCCGGCCCAAACCCCGGCTGCACCCCGAGCCCCGGTTCCAGTTCTGTCCCCCCTCGAGTGCCCGCCGCCGCCCCCCCGCCCCGGCCCCCCCTGGCTCCCCGCTCGCTGGGAAGTGAGCAGCGAACGTCGCCTGGTTCTAGCGCTCTGATTTACAGTATTGGAAAAAGGTCATAAAAGAGACCCAAATCGCATCGTATTTTTTAAAAATTTCAGCATATTCTCTGACGTTTCCCTCCCTCGCCCCGCTCCCCGCCCCGGCTGCTGGCCGGGGGGTGTCAGGGCAGTTCCCCTTCCCCCGAGGGGTCTTCTTTGCTCTGGTCCATGGAGTCACTGTCGTTGCCCTCCGTGTCGGAGGCGGTGTCGGAGGCGGAGGGCTCGGGGCAGGCGCGCGCGGGCGTCACGATGACGGCACGCCGCTGCTCCTCTTCCTGCAGCTGCTTCTCCTGCGTCCCCTCGATGTGCTGGATCGCCTGCCGGGGGCAACCGACGGCCGTCAGGATGGTGACACCCCCCTCACGTCGGGTTTGGGGACCCCCACATCCCCGGGGCACCCTGTGGCGCTCCCCCCTGCAATGCCGCAGCCCTCCCTACCTGAACGATGGTGTCCAGGTTTTGCCGGGACGTGGAGACTGTGTTGATGACCGAGGATGGGCCCATGGTGACCACGGTGACGTGATGGGAGGGAGGCGGTGCTGGTACGATCACAGTGGGGTGGTGGGTGGGCGCTGGGGGACCGTGTGCTGGCAGGAGCTGGGCACAGAAGCAAACCCCCCCGTCAGCATGGCAAAGCCTCCCTCCGGGCGAGCCTCTGGGGAAACCCCCCCACCCAGGGCGACAGCTCCTGCCCCAAACCCCTCGTCCCCTTTGCCTCTGCCCTACCCAGAGCTGTGATCTGTAAGGGAACATCCCCAGGTCCCCGCACCCCAACACTGGTCTGCGCCCCGGACCAGTGCTGGGGGCCGCGTGGCCACCCTGACGCTGGTTATCAGGGACGGAAGCAGTGCCCTAACCCGTCCCTCCCGCTCGCAGCGGTGTTTTGCCGTGCTCCATGCCCAGTTTTCACTTGAGATAACTGTGGCTCGAAGCGAGGAGGGAACCAGAAGAGGGGCAGCCCCATAACTGCACACGGCGGTCAGGAGCCCCTGGAGCCGGGCAAGGCGGCGATGGGGAGCGCCGCTTGCCAAAAGGCCGTAAAAGCTCCATCAGCTGCTGCTCGCCCGTCCTAGATGGACACAAGAGGACGCCAGCTGAAAGCTGCAGTCAGCTTTGCTTTGGCAGAGCAGGAGGCATCCAGATGAACTGGAAGAATTCCTCCTCCCCCCCCCGTATCCTGAAGCTTTCGGTTTTCGGGCAGGCAGAGGCTTAAAGCCAGACCCGAGCGGCTGCTGTGCGCTCGCCCTGCTATCGTCCCGACCTGCTCAGCCGGGAACATGCCGCACCCCTCGAAGATCCCCGCTAAAACAGCGGGTGCAAAGAGCTGCCCTCGCAGGAGGCTAAGGAGCCTTCGCCTAAAAACAGGCTGAATTTCCCCAGGAGGTGGCTGGGAGGGCTCCTGCAGGGAAGCATCTCTGCAGAAGCCAAATGACAGAGGAAGCCAGTTTTCCTCACTCCCTTTTACGCTCCCCACCCCTAGGGGTGAAGGCTCCTATCCCTGCAGTCCTGCTACTTCTGCCAGGCAGCGATGCTTGCCAGCATGCCTGCTGCCCGTCCCAGCCTTGCAGGCGGCAGCGAGCAGTTTTGGCATCCCCAAAAATCAGCTGGAGTCCCCCAGTGAGACGTGAACCCTCGGCGCCAACCCCTTCCAAGCTTCCTAACACAGGCGCTTTGCCGGGACAGTGCTGCCCACCCCAGCCTCCCACAGGTGCCAAGCACATCATCAAACTGCCCTGACCCCTTGTGCTTCACCGCCCCGCGCATCCCGGGGGAAAGCCTGCAGGGACGGGGGCTGCCAGGGCGTCCCCGCAGCCAGGCAGGTGGTGGGATGCGTCCGCACTCACCTGGGTTCGGATCTGCTGCTCGCGCTCTAGCTTCTCCTGGTGCAGCAACCTCACCTGCTCCTGCTGCTGCTGGAGCTGCACTTGCTGAGCAATCACCTTCAGCTTCTCGGGGTACATGTGGGCCTCCAGGGAGCGAACCTGCCAGCAGAGAGGGCCCTGGCGTGTTGGGGGAGCACAGCCCATGCCGTGCACGCTGCCCTGACCCGAGCTGGGATGTCCCCGGGCACGGAGCCACGGGGTGGACGATGTGGAGACAAGGCGGAGAGCGCACGGCCGAGCCTGGGGACAGGGAGCTGGACAGCGGAGCCCTCTCCTTACAAGAGGGGCTCGCTACAAGAGGGGCTCGTCCCAGCCACGCAGCCGGACCCGCACCATCTCCAGCATCCCCACGGCACAGCCCGCTAGAGGGCGAGCCCGCCCCGCGCACGGCCGGCTCCGTCCCGCGGCCTCACCTGCTCCTCCAGCATCATGCGGACCGAGCGCTCCTTGTCCAGCTGCTGCCGGAGCTCGATCATCTCCCGCCGCAG
Source organism: Anser cygnoides (assembly GCF_040182565.1). Lineage (NCBI taxonomy): Eukaryota > Metazoa > Chordata > Aves > Anseriformes > Anatidae > Anser > Anser cygnoides. Next base: position 12,005,137 of record NC_089887.1, read on the forward strand.
GTCCTCGGCCTTCTCGTCCTCCCAAATGTCCGGCGAGCCGATGCCCTCGTCTTTGTCCTCCGCCCGTCGCCGCTTCGGGGAGGAGCCGCTGAACTCCTGCCACGGGGACGTGGAGTCAGGGGACGGGGCCCAGCCCTGGCGCTGCCCTCCTCTCCCAGCCCTCCACCCGGACCAGGGCTGGGCAGTGCCACCCCTGTGGCCATCCCCAGCACACCCCAGGGCTCCCCACAAGGGAAGGGGCTCCTGGGGACATGTGCAGCGTGTGGGGTCAGTGCCTCCATCCGCTCCCCCGGCCTGCCAGGAGGGCAGGGCATCTCCCCCCCCTCCATGTCCTAGGATGGACCCCGAGGAGCAGCAGCGAAGTGCTGAGCAGCGGGAACCGTCCCTTCCCCAGCCCCCAGGACTGTCCCCTCCCAGCGCCTGGGGCAGCACCTGGATGAACCGCTTGAGCTGGGTGTTCTGCTGCAGTAGCCGGGTCTTCTCCTGCTCCAGGGAGAAGATGTACTCCGCCGTCTGCTGGAGGATGGCCGCCTGCGGGAGAGCCGGGGGGGCGGTGAGGCAGCAGTCACGGTCCCTCCCCGAGCCCCCTGCCCCGCACCTCCCCTGGGATTTCCCTGCAGCCAGCGACCCCCACTTTGCCCTTCTCAGGCATCGCCCCACAAGCACTGTAGGAAACCACAAGGTGCGGGACCGACACCTGCGTCACCCATCGCCGCAGCCCCGGCTCACCTTGCTGAGCTTCTCCCCGTCCGTGTGCGGGATGAGGGTTTTCAGCGACTGGAAACCAGCGTTGATGCTCTGCATCCGCCTTCGCTCGTTGCTGTTGGCGATCTCCCTGCGTATCCGCCGCTCCTGGTCCCGCTGGGTCTCCGGAGTCAACGGGATGTTGGCCAAGCTGCGAGAGAGGTTGGGTGTTAGAGGTGGGGGGGCTGCACCCCCGTGCGTCCCCCAGGGACCGGCCGTTTGTGCTCTGCATCCCCAGCACCGCACTGTCTCGATTTGCACCCCCGAGCGGCGGAAAGGATGGGGAACACCGTGGGGAGAACCCTCCGGGAGGGCAGACCCGAATCCCGACAGCACGGCCAGAGCTGAGCCGGCGGGGCGAATGCTCCAGCTGCAGGCAGGTGGGGTGCAGCGCAACCTCTGTCCTGTGCAGGACGGGGAGAGGCTGCGTGACGCTGCTGTCGGGGCAAGCTGGCAATGCTCCCGTACCCGCAGGGCTCCAGAAAGCTCCGGAAAGCCGGGAGGAAGGGGGACTGACGGACACCCCGTGAGCAAAGACGGCCTGTCCGGGGCCACATGCGGGTGCCTGCTCCGCCGGCATCGCCTCTGAGCAGCCGCGGGGCCGTGCCACACCGTGCCCACGCGCTGGCAGGGGCCACGGGACCCCGCGCGGGCGGGAGGGCGAGGCCGCCGGCTGCGTCCCCGCGGGGCCGGCCAGCGTGTGTGGCCCCGGGAAGGCGGCTCCCTCCGCCCCGCTGATGGCTTCCAGATGACAGCTCCCAGCGGAGAAGCCCCCGTCCCGCCCGAAGCCGCAGCTCCCGCCTGCTTCCTGCGCGCCCTCGCCCCACAGCTGGGCCGGGAAACACCGCCGGCCACCGCCAACGTGCCCCGGCCGGGCGCTGCGCCCTGGTGAAGCCCAGGGCTGGGGGGGTCCCGGTTCTTCCCCCCGGCTCGGCTTCTTCAGCAGCCCCAAGGTGGTGCGGGGAGCAGGGAGACTGAATCCTGGCAAGCAGTGGTCAATAAATGAGCAGAACAAAAGGGGATCCGCGGCGGGAGGGAAGGGGCAGCACGCGCACCCTGCGCCTCCTCACCCCGTGGGGTGCTGGCACGCAGAGGACAGTGACGGTGGCACGGGGCAGCGAGCAGGGCGGCGAGCAACACAGAGCCCTGAATGCTGGGGCGACAGCCAGGCACCAAGACCAAAGCAGGCGACGTGTGCCGCAGCCTGCCCCCGCCGCCAGGCGCCCAGCTCCGTGCAGAGCCGGGGCTAGGAAAGCTGCGAAATGCCGAAGACAAAACAGAGGGGACAGGCGGCCGGCACGAGGCGAGATAAGAGGGGCTTTGGCCTTCCCCTGCAGGCAGCAGCGCCGTGCACGGCCCCAGCCTGCGTTTTAACATGCGTCCAGGTGCCAAGCAGCGCCGGGGCTGACGCCACGGTGCAGGCACAGCGAGCCGAGCCTCCCCGCCGCCTCTCGCCCCTCGTCTGCATCGCGCCGGGTGCGGGGCCATGGTGTTATCTTCAGCTCCAGCACGGGGAGCCGGGACCGTGCCACCAAACGCCTCGCTCAGGCTGGGAAGCAAAGCCGTGTGTCTGGGGAAGGTCCTGGCTCAGCCCACGGGGACGGGGAAGACGCCGGTGCCCGGCTGCCCAGACAGCGCCGCGGTGCAGGCTGGCGCTGGGTGAGGAGCACTGGAGGCACCGGATCCCCCGGCACAGCTCCGCAGGGGTGCCCCGGGGCTCTGCATGGGTCCTGGGGCTCTGCCCCGCATGTGCCCATCGCGGCCGTTAGGACGCGGCGCGACGTTGGGGCAGCCACAGCAGTGGGCACGGGCTCACGTCCCCTCGTCGTGGGGACAACCCTGCCGAGAGCGAGTGTGGAGGCTGCCAAGGTCACCGTCCCTCCTCAAGGGCAGGATCTGCCCCTCGTCATCCTGCACTGATGCCTCTCAGGCCCGAGAGCCACCAGCTGCAAGCCCACAAGGGGAATTAGATGGGGATGTTTCAGGCCGGGCAGCGCGGAACCAGTTTCTTAAATACAAGAAAAGGAGGAAGAGCCCGTTTCCTCACCAGCAGACCTCTCGTAACCTTCCCCAGCTGCTCTTCCTGGGAAGAGACCTAAAAAGTGACAGCTAAATACAGAAAGGGGAAAAAGAAAGGCCTCGATTCAGAAGCTGTCCTGGCGCCCAGTGCCGCCCTGGGAGCAGGCTCCACACCGGCATCTCCACACGGTGCTCGGCTGCTGCCTGCCCGCACCTGCCCACGGCGGCCGTGCTGCAGCCACAGGGACGGGGGCAGAGCCCCGAGCGGGGCAGATCCAGCCCCAGCTCCAGCCCCGCCGTGCTGGGACGCGCCAGCAGCGCACCCGGGCTCTCCCTTCCTGCTCCGGCCGCTCCTGTGCACGGAAGCGCTTGTGCCATAAAAGCCACGGCGGGGAGAAGCCCCGGGGTGCCCACAGCCCCCACCCCGTGCCGCGGGTGCACCCGGACACGAGGCGTGGGCTGGGCGGGTAGAATTTGATCCTTCCCTCTCCAGCTGCATGGCTGTACCCACGTGGGACCTGGCGGGGACACCAACGCTCGCATGGACCTCGAGGAAAGCAAAACCACGGGGGATCAAAGCCGGCCGCCACCACACAACTCATGAGGACGTGCCGGGGCTCTGCGGGCGCCCCGCTGTGCCAGCCCGTGTTTGTCGGTGCCTGCAGCTCCCAGCCTGGGCTGCACCGGTGGGCTGGATGTCCCCGAGCTCGGGGTGTTCCCAAGCTCGGGGTGTCCCCAAGCTCCCAAGCTGGGTGTTGCTGCACTCTTCAAGCTCTCAGGCAGGGTGTCCCCGAGCTCAGGGTTTACCCGAGCACCCTGAGCTCGCCAGCTGGGTGTCCCCAAGCTTCCTGAGCTCACAGGTATGGCATCCCTGGGGCTACCCATGCACGCAGGCAGGGTAGGGCATCCCCAGGCTCGAAGGCAAGGTGTCCCCGAGCTCCCCAAGCTTGCAGGCAGGACGCACCCAGGTTCCCCGAGCTCCCAGGCAGGGCGTACACACAGTCCCCAAGCCTGCACGAAGGGGATAGTGTCCCCAAACTCCGAGGCAGGGTGCACCTGGGTCCCCCAAGCTCGCAGGAAAGGCAGGGTGTCTCCAGGCACGTGGGCAGGGCATCCCTGAGCTCCCCAGGCTCACAGGCAGGGTGTCCCCAAGCTCCCCGAGTTTGCAAGAGGGGCGCACCCCAGCTCCCCGAGCTCACGGGCAGGGCGTCCCGGAGCTCCCCAAGCTCACAAGGAGGGCGCACCCCAGCTCCCCGAGCCCCCCGGGGGCAGCACCCGCCTCCCCAGGCCGTGCGCCCCCGAGCTCCCCGCGCCCTGGGGCAGGCCCGGGCACCCCCCAGCCCCTGTAGGGGGCCACGTCCACACGGCGCCCACGCCGCAGCCGGGCCTGGGGCCGTGTGGGTGTCGGTGTGCGTGTGTATATGTGTGTGTACATGTGTGTGTGTGTGTACATGTGTGTGTGTGCACGTCTGTGTGCGTGTGCGCGGGGGCCCGGCAGAGGCCCGAGCAGGCCCCGCGCAGGGCCGGGCCGCCATGGAGCCGCGTGGGGACCCGCCGGGGCCGCACCCGGGCCGAGGGCGGGGCGGAGGGGCCGGGGCCGGGACCGGGGCCGGGATCGGGGCCGCCATCCCCTTCCTCCTCCTCCCCTCCGTCCTCGTCCTCCCGCGGCCGGGCCCGTGCCCGCCGCAGCCGCCCCCCCCCCCTCCCCCCCACCCCCGGGGGCGGCCTCGCTTTGTGCGGCGGGGCCCCGCGGATCGCGGCCGGGCTCCGCACTACAAGTCCCGGCAGCCCCGGGCCCGGCCCGCCTCCTCCGGGAGGGCTGCAGAGTCACGGCCGGGCCCGCAGTAAACACACCCCCCCGGCCCCGCCGCACGCCCCCCGCCGCCGCCCCCCCGGCCCCGCCGCCCGCCGCCGGGGCGCCCCCGGGCCCCCTCCTCCTCCTCCTCCGGGCTCCGCTGCCCCCCATCCCCGTCCCCGGGGGGCACGGGGCGGCCCGGTGCCGCCCCCCCTCTGTCTCCCCGCCGCCCCAGCACCGCCAGCAGCGGCGGCGGGGCCCCCCCGGAGGCCGCATGGCCGCTGGCGGGGCCCGGCCCCATGTGCGCGGCGCCCCCGGGCGCGCACCCACGTGCGGAGCGGCGGCCCCGGGAGCGCGGCTGGGGGCGGGGGGGGGGGGGGGGGAGTAATACAGAGAAATTTTTTTTTTTTTAAAAGCATAAAATAATAATAATAATAAAAAGAAAAAAAGAGAGAGAGAAAATGGTGGAAAGGGGCATAAGCGCGGGGAGAGCCGTGCCCCACCTGCAGAGCCCGCCGATGACCTCCTTCTCGGATTTCCTGAAGTGCTGCAGGGAGGGCATCTTCGGGGCGGGCACCATGAAGTACTCCATGCCGGGCTGCTCGGCCGCCGGGCCGGGCTGGGAGCGGCGTGCGGGGCCGGGCGGTGCGTGTGCGGGTGTGAGTGTGCGTGTGCGTGTGTCTCACAAGGCGGGAAACAGCTGGGGAGAGCACAGCAGCGCTCCCTCCCCCGGCGGCGCCGCCTCCGCCAGCCACCGGCCCATGTAAACAAAGGACGGCGCGGGCTCCGCCGGGGAGAGGGGGGAGAGGGGCTTCGGGGGGGCGAAGGGGGCTCGGGGCGGGGGTGTAGAGGGGGAGCCGGGGCGCTGCGGGGATCGCAAGGGCTCGCGGGCGGCCTGGCGGGCGGTGCGTTGCCCGCAACGCCCCGGCCGCCGTCCCCGTGCCCGTGCCGTGCTGCCCCGACGCGTGCTGGCCGAGCAGGGCCCCGGCGCGGCCGGTGGCACCCCCGGGATTGTGGCCTGCCGGGTCCTGGCATCGTCCCGTCCGACCCTGTCCCGTCCCGTCCTACCCCATCCCGTTCTTTCCTGTCCCCATCCTATCCCTGTCCCGTCCTGTGCCACCCCCAACTGACCTTATCCTGCTCTGTCCTGTCCCATCCCGTCTGGCCCTATCCCATCCCGTCTGGCCCTATCCCTATCCCATCCCTATCCCATCCAGCACCACCCCCTCCTGACCATATCCTGCTGTCCTAACCCCATCCCATCCTATCCGACCCTATCCCATCTGAACGTATCCCATCCAACCCTATCCCATCCTTTCCTGTCCCCATCCCATCCCATCCTATCCCATCCCATCCTTTCCCATCCCCATACTATCCCTATCCCATCCTGCATCACCCCCTCCTGACCATATTCTGCTGTCCTGTCCCCATCCCATCCCATCTGACCCTATCCCATCTGAACGTATCCCAGCCAACCCTATTCCATCCTTTCTTGTCCCTGTCCCATCCTGTCCTACCCCATCCCATCCTTTCCTACCCCCATTCCATTCCTATCCCATTCTGTGCCACCCCCCCAACCCTATCCTGCTCTGTCCTGTCCCCATCCCAGCCTATCCCATCTCATCTGACCCTATCCCATCCTTTCCTATCTCCGTCCCATCCTGTCCCAGCCCAGCCCAGCCCAGCCCATCCTTTCCTATCCCATCTGACTCTATCCCATCCTTTCCTATCCCATTTGGCTCTATCTGCTCTGTCCTGTCCTCATCCCGTCCCATCCCATCCTATCCCATCCTGTCCTACCCTATCCCATCCTGTGCCACCCCCACCTGACCCTATCGTGCTCTGTCCTGTCCCCATCCCATCCCATCCAAACCTACCTCATTTGACCCTATCCCATCCTTTCCTATCCCCATCCCATCCCTATCCTATCCTATGCCACCCCATCTGATCCTATCCCTGTCCCATCCTGTCCCCGTCCCATCCTGCCCTGTCCCATCTGACCCTATCCCATCCTACCCCATCCTTTCCTATCCCCATCCCATCCCTATCCCATGCTGTGCCACCCCCACCTGATCCTATCCTTCTGTGTCCTGTCCCCATCCCATTGTATCCCATCTGACCCTATCACATCCCATTGTATCCCATTTGACCAAATCCCATCCTTTCATATTCCTGTCCCATCCTCTCCTACCACATCCCATCCCATCCTTTCCTATCCCCATTCCATCCCCGTCCCATCCTGTGCCATCCCCTCCTGACCCCATCCCATCCCGTCTGTCCCCATCCCAACCCACCATATCCCATCTGACCCTATCCCATCCTATCCCATCCTTTCCTATCCCCATCCCATCCCTATCCTATCCTCTGCCACCCCCACCTGATCCTATCCTGCTCTGTCCTGTTCCCATCCCATCTGACCCTATCACATCCCGTGCTATCCCATCCCATCCTATCCCATCCGACCCTATCCCATCCCATCCTATCCTATCTATCCCTATCTCATTATCCCATCCCATCCTATCCCATCCCATCCTATCTATCCCTATCTCATTATCCCATCCCATCCTATCCCATCCTATCCTATCCCATCTATCCCTATCCCATTATCCCATCCCATCCTATCCCATCCCGTCCTTTCCTATCCCTGTCCCATCCCTATCCCATCCTGTGCTACACCATCCGATCCTATCCCCATCCCATCCTGTCCTATCCCATCCGGTGCCACCCCATCTGATCCCATCCTGCCCTGTCCCATCTGTCCCCATCCCATCCTTTCCTACCCCCATCACATCCCAACCACCCTATCCTTGTCCCATCCTGTGCCACCCCATCTGACCCTGTCCCCCTCTGTCCTGTCCCCACCCCCGTCCCCATCCCACCCCATTCCGTCCCCGTGGGGCTGCCAAATGGGGCTGGGGGGGGGCAGGGGGCGGCTTGGGGGGCTGGGGGGCCTTGGGGGGGTGGGCTCAGAGCACTTGTGGGGCTCAGAGGTGGCTTTGGGGACCACGGGGCTCACGGCACAGTGGGATTTTGGGAGGCCCCACAGGGGGACGGTGGTGTACGGGGGGGGGGGGGGCACATTGGTGACAACTCCCCTGGGGGGGCACAACGCCGTGGCGGATGTCCCCGGGGGGGCTGGAAGCCACCCGCCACGGGGCTGTGCCCCGCTTTCAGCTCTGATCCCCCCCCCCCCCCCAAACACACGCGTGGGGCGTGACAGCGGGGACACCCCCCCGCGGCCCTGCAGCCGGGCCAAGCCGCCACATCCTGCCTGCGGAAGGAGCCCCGGGGACAACCCCCCCGTGTGCCCCCCCCCCCCCCCGCCCCATCCCGCCCCCTTCCCCCCCTCCCTCCCTCCCTCCTCCAGCCGCACCGCGGGGGGGTGACGTCATAGGGAGGCCCTGCCAGGCCGTGACGTCACGGAGCGGCGCTGGCGTCACGCGGGAGATTCGCCCCCCCCCCCCCTCCCACCCGAGTTCCCCCGAGCAGGGGAGGGGGGGGGGCGGGCCGGGGGGATTCGCTTCCTGCATCCGGAGGGGGGGGGGGGGGGTCCCCGCGCCACGTCCCCCCCCTCCTCCTCTTCTTCCCCCCCCCACGCGTGACACCGGGCACGGCCACAGCCCCCCCCCCCCCCCCGCGGGGCAGCAGCGTCCACGCGTGTGCGCGTCCCCGCAGCGGGGCTCCCCCTTCCCCCTTCCCCCGCCGCTCTCTCCGTGTCCGCGTGTGTCCGTGTGTCCGTCCGTGTGCCCCCCCCCCCCCAACAACCCGCAGCCCCCCCCCCGGCCCCCGGGGCGGGCCCAGGCATGCGCTCAGCTCCCACCCGCGAATGGCTGCCGGGGCGGCGGCGCGGCGGGGCCGGTCCTAGCGGGGCGCTCGGTGGGGCGGCCATAAATCACGGCGGGCAGAGCCCCCGCCCCGCCCCGGGGCTGCCGGCCGGCCGGGGGGGGGGGCCCCGCCGTTCCCACCGCCCCCGGCCCCGGCGCTCGGCGCCTCGCAGATGTGGCGGAGCCGCCCGCTGGCCCCGCGGCGGGGGGGGGCCGTGCGCCAAGCCCCGCGCTGAGCCGCCCGCAGGTAGGCAGCGGTCCGGGGGGGGGGGGGGGTGATGATGGTGATGATGGTGCCGGTGCTGCTGGTGGGTCCCCCCCCGGACGCGTGACAGCCCCCCCAGGGGGCTCCCGGCGTGCCCCCCCCCCGCAAGCCGCTCGCCTTTTGTGTCACCCACCCGTGACCGCGTCCTCCCTCCGGCTCCGTCCTTGCGCTGCTGGCGGTGGCGGGGGGGGGGGGGGATGCTCGGGGCTTTATTTATCCGGGCGGCGATTTATTTTTTATTTATATTTATTTATTTATTGGGGGGGGGGGGCGGTGATGTCACCCCGTCGCTGGGTCCCCCCCCCCCCACGATCCCCCCACTGCCCGGAGCGGGGTGGCTGTGGGCTGCCCGGGGACCCCCGGCTGTCCCCGCAGCGAGGCCGTGGGAGGCTTTGGCGGCCCCCCCCCCCCGGAGCCATTTCAGCTGCCCGACAGAAGCCGCTTCCCCCTGACCCCCCCCCAACGGCACCCCACGAAACCCGTCCCGAGTGGGGTGGGGACACACACGGGGACAGAGCGGGGGCCGCCCGCTCTTGGGCACCGGCCTGGCACAGGGCCGCGTCCCGGCAGCGTTTGGGTTCGTCGCCCCCCCAGACCCCACCCGTGTCCCCCCCCCCCCCCGCCGCCCCGCGAGGCTCCATCGCCGCATCCCCGCGTGGGGCGGGGGCCGCGGGTGGCAGGAAGAGGAAGCGGCCCCAGACGTGGGTTTGGGCGTTTTAAAGCGCCTGGGGCTGCGCCCCTCCCCTGGGCCCCCCCCGTGTCCCGACCCCCCCCCCCCCCCGTGGGGTCAGCCCCCACGCCGCACACCCGGCTCCCCCCCCCCCAGTGCGTGCCGTGGGGCCCCGCGCCCGTGGGTGCCGCCTGTCCGTCCTGGGGGTGCAGGGAGAGGCGGGGGGGGGGGGGGGGCTCAGGGCAGCGCCCCAACTATGGGGCAGGGGGGCTCTGCCCCCCCCCAGCCCCCCAGCTGCAGTGGGGCAGGCCCCACGGCCCCCGTGGGGGGGGGGGCACCACCCTATGCAGCCCCCCCCTCCCCCAGCTGCTATGGGGCGGGAGGGAGCTCACCCCCATGGGGCCAGCCCCACAGCCGGCCGGGGGGGGGCGAGGCGGGGGGTGTCTGTGTGTGTGTGTGTGTGCGGTGGGGGGGGGTCTCCCCACCCCCGCGGCCGGGCCCCCCTGCGTGTCCCCCCCCCCCCCCGCGGCTCCTCCGCATTCCTCAGCGTCTGCGCCGCGCTGGAGCCCGGCCAGCGCGGGGGGCCCCGGCGGCGGGGCAGGGCGGGGGCCGGGCCCCCCGGGGGGCGGCAACGGCAGCGGGAAGGGGGGGGGGGGGGGGGGGGGGGCGTGGGTGTGTTGTGGGGGGGGGACGCGGGGGGGCCCCACGGTGCCACGTGTGCTGGGTGCGCTGCGCCCCCTGCCCGGCCCCACGCCCCCCCCCCCCCCCCGCGCGCGCACACACCGGGATGGAGGAAAAAGGGGCTGGGGAAAGGGGAGGGGGGGGCACCGGGGAAGAGGGGGGGGTGGGAAGGGGCGGGGGGGGGCCGAGGAGGAGCCGGGGGGGGCCCCGAGCCGAGCCGCGGGCAGCCCCTGCCCGGCCCCAGCGGCGGAGGGGCCCCGGCGGGGGAGGAAGCCGGGGCTGGGGCCAACGCGCTCGGGTCACGGCGGGGCTGGAGCCGCCGCCGCCCCTGGGAAAGGGCGGGGGGGGGCTGGGGGGGGGGCACCGCGGGAGGTGGGGGGGGCCCGGCGGCCACCCCCGTAGGCGCAGGGGCGGGGGGGTCGCGGGGGAATCCCCGGGGGGGGGGGGCGGGGAACGGGGCCGTGTCCGCCCCGGGGGATGGGGATGGGGTCGGGCACGGCCCCGCGCCCCCCCCCCCCCCCCCTCCTCCGTGCCCCCCCCGTCGCCCCCGCGCTGCGCCCTGCCCTTTGCCCGCCGCGGGAGGGGACACCGGGACACGGGGACACCGGCACGGCCCCGGCCCCGTGCCAGCGCCCCGCGGCCTTGAGCCCGTGCCAGACCCCCCCCCCCCCCCCGCGGCGGGGGGCCGGGCCGGGCGATGCGGTGGTGACCCCCCCCCCCCCCCAAACACCGTGCCGTCCTCCTTCCCCGCAGCCCCCCGCCCGCCGCCGCCATGCATTCGCTGGACGAGCCGCTGGACCTGAAGCTGAGCATCTCCAAGCTGCGGGCCGCCCGGGACAAGCGGGAGCGGGGCCCCCCCTGCGCCCGGCCCCGCGCCCCCCCGCGCCAGGACGCCCCGCCGGCCGGGGAGAGCCGGGGCTCGGCGCGGGGGGGGCGCCGGGCGGGGCCGGCCCCCGGCCTCCTGGCACACTCCAAGCTGCTGGAGAAGCGGGACGGGCGCTTCCCCCCCGTGCCCGTCATGGACCTGAGCCTCTCGCCCCCCCCGGGCGTGGAGTCCCTGGGGGGCAGCGCCCCGCTGTCCCCCGAGAGGCCGGGGGCGAGCGACCTGCCCCTGCCCGCCGTCCCCCACGTGAGTACGGCCGGGACCCCCCCCCTCTCCACCTGCACGACCCCCCTCCTGGCATCCCCGAGCCGCCCCATTTCTTTTTTTTGGGTCGGGGGGGGGGGGGATGGCCCTGCGGGCTGGCCCCCTCCCCGACTGCCGTCCCCCTGGGTTCTGCCGCAGGATTTCCAGTCCCTGCGCTACATCGACGGCATCCCCAGCTCCTTCCAGTTCTTCCTGCCGCTCAGCGCCGGGGGGGCCCTGCACCTGCCCTCCTCCGCCTTCCTGCCCCCCCCCAAGGACAAGCGCCTCTCCCCGGAGCTGCCCCTGCCCAAACAGCTCGTCTGCCGCTGGTCCAAGGTCAGCTGGGGGGGGGGATGTGGGGCTGGGGGGCAGCCGATATAGGGCTGGAGGAGGGGGCTGATGCGAGGGGTCATATGCGTTTCCCCAGCCCCTCACGCTGAGCACAGGGCACGCATGGGAGTCGGGGGGTCCTCAGGGATGGGGACCTGGAGGGGCATGGAGGGTCCCCAGCCCTCCCCCCACCCTCACCCCCAGCCTCCTGCCCACAGTGCAACCAGTTCTTCGACCTCCTGCAAGACCTCGTGGACCACGTCAACGACTTCCACGTCAAGCCCGAGAAGGACGCGGGGTACTGCTGCCACTGGGAGGGCTGCGCCCGCCACGGCCGGGGCTTCAACGCCAGGTGGGTGCGGAGGGGGGGGGACACACCTCGGGCTCCATGGGGGACTTTGGGGCTGGGGGCGCAGCGCTGCACCCCCGGGCAGGGCTGGGCTGTGAGGGTGGATGGCGCTGGGTGACCGCACCGGGTGTCCCCGCGAGCTGTGGTAGGTGGCAAAGTGGGGTGGGCGGGGGGCGTGGGTTTGGGGTCGGGCCCGGCCCCCCCAGCTGACGGCTGCGGGTGCAGGTACAAGATGCTGATCCACATCCGGACGCACACCAACGAGAAGCCGCATCGCTGCCCCACCTGCAACAAGAGCTTCTCCCGCCTGGAGAACCTGAAGATCCACAACCGCTCGCACACAGGTCAGGGTGCGGGGCCGGAGTGTGGGGGGGGTGGCCCGGCGGGGGGGTGGCGGAGGCGTCCGGCCCCGCCAGACCCGGCACTATGCCGTCCCGCAGGCGAGAAGCCCTACATCTGCCCCTACGAAGGCTGCAACAAGCGCTACTCCAACTCCAGCGACCGCTTCAAGCACACCCGCACCCACTACGTGGAGAAGCCCTACTACTGCAAGATGCCGGGCTGCCACAAGCGCTACACGGACCCCAGCTCGCTCCGCAAGCACATCAAGGCCCACGGCCACTTCGTGTCCCACGAGCACCAGGAGATGCTCAAGGGCCACCCACCCCCCAAGACGCCCCTGGGCTCGGCGGACGTGCCCTACGTCAACGGGGCGCAGCTCGTCATCCCCAACCCCGCCGCCCTCTTCGCCCCCCACGGGCTGCCGGGGCTGCCCATCCCGCTGGCGCCGGCCCCGCTCGACCTGAGCGCGCTGGGCTGCGGGGCGGGGGGCTCGGGGGGGCTGCCCGCCCTGCCCGGCCCCGCGCTGCCCCTCAACGGCGGCCCCCTGAACTTGGCCAAGAGCCCGCTGCTGTCCTCGCCCTTCGCGGCCGGCGGCCTGGGGCTGCCCGTCATGTCGCTGCTGGCCGGCGGGGCCAAGGCCGAGGCCGAGAAGGCGGCGGGGGCCGAGGGCCGCAAGGGCGGCAAGGGGCCGGAGAGCCGCAAGCCGGGCTGCGAAAGGACGGAGCTGGGGCGCCTGCGGGCCCCCCCCGAGAGCCTGGCGCTGCTGCCGGGGGCTGTGCTCGACCTGTCGGCTGGCATCGGGGCGGCCAGCAGCCCCCCCGAGGCGCTGCCGCCTGGCTGGGTCGTCATCCCACCCGGCTCCCTGCTGCTCAAGCCGGCCGTGGTGAATTGAGGGGCCGGCCCCGCTCCCGAAAATGGGGGGGGGACACGCCAAGACCCCCGGTGCTGCCTCTGCCAGCAGCGGGTCTGCGCACGATTCTAACCTTCACGAAAGAAGATCGGACTCTTCTGAGAATAGCAATAATCCCTCGGCGCACAGAGCCAGCCGCGACCCCGTGCTGCTGCTCGGCGTGAGCGCCACGGCCCCGCGGGGTGGGCCTGGGGGGCCCTGCTCTGCGCCCAGCCCCGGCCTCGGCAGCCGGAGACGCCGCTATTTATTTATCGACCAGACCCCTGCTCTGACGGGGCCCCTGTTGGGCTCTTCTGCTGTCGCTGACTTGGCGTCTCCCTGCCCGAGGCCTCGGCCCCGCCGGTGTCAGCCCGGGGCTGCCGTGGGGACAGCAGGGTGACAGCTCGGGGGCTGCTCCCGCGGCTCCTGGGTGCCCGTCCCCAAACGCCCGCTCCGCGGCTGGGCCACCCCGCGCCGCCTCCCCGGCCCTCCCCGTGACAAGGCACACGGCCGCGTGTGCCGCTCGCCGCACCGGCTCCGCACCGGGGCAGAGCCACTGTGTTTAGCTATGTTCATACCTAACCATGTAACGCAAGCGCATGCAGGCAGCGCAGGCAGGGTGCCTGGCGCGGGCAGGGCTGCGGGCAGCTGCCAGCGGCACGTTGGCACCGGGTGGCTCGGTGCCGTGCCGGCTCCCTGGGGCCCCAACGGGGCGGTGTTTTCTCCTGGCATGGCCGGGCCACCCTGCCTGGCAGGGGACCCACAGGGTGTCCTGCCGTGGGACAGGCCAGCCCCACAGCAAGCTTCTGAATGTGCCCCCACGCCGTGGGGCGGCACCGGTGCAGGCTTGGTGCTGCAAATTGCCCAGGCTCTGTGCAGCGCAGGCAGAGCCCATCCTGGCCCAGGCCTTGTGGCAAAACGGAGATTTTGGGCAGCCCCAGTACGGCTGGGCAGACAGGGCCCCTGCTCGGCTCTGCCAGCAGCACCAAGGGGCAGGAGCCTCGGGGATGGGGACCCCACAGAGGTGCCCTGAGGCCCCTTGAGCTCCATCCCTGCTCCCCCAGCCCTGACCCTCCCTCTCTGAGGGACCGCTCGCACTCACCCGGGGCCACGACCACCCCCAGCACGGGGGCCAGCTCTCCCTGACCGCTCCCACGGCACCGGTGCCTCTCTCGCCCCGGTGCGCACAGGGGGGTCCTGCGTACCTCGCCCCGCCCCGGGCAGGACCCCTGCCCATGGCTTTCTCCGAACCGGGGGTCTCCCCGACCCTGACCCAGCTGCAAGGAGCCCCACGAGGGGCCCAGGCTCGGGGAGGGGAGCGCTCCCCGGCCGCACGCCCCGCGGGGAGCCGGTCTCCCCATGCTCACCGTCCTCGGGCCGGGGCGCGGCGGCCACCCGGCACTGCCACAGCATGGCATTCGGCCATCGACCAGGCCTCCCCGGCCGGTGTACGTTTTCTTGCTCGTTTGTTGGTTTGTTGTTGCACATTCCAGGACATCAGTATTTTAACGGTCTCTAAGTGCCTTTCTATTGTAGTTTCTGGGTTGTTTTTATTTTCCTCCTGTTGGGCTCCATCGCTGTTAGCATAGAGTTTAAGGACTACAGAAGTAAGAGATAAGCTAACGACTATAACACTATATTCCTCCATGGGAGAGGAAGTTTATTAAGAAAACAATAAAGCGAAGTTGAAGTAAGTTCCTGTTTCAGTCTGTGCCCGGGGCTCGAGGGCAGCGAGGAGCCCGAGATGGGGACAAAGTGCTGAGCTCGTGCCAGGGGACAGAGGGGTGACACCAGCACGGTCTCCTTGGGGCTGGGGTCCCGGAGCACGGCTGGCTCTGCCTGGCCTCCCTGGGGGGCTGAGCCCCCTCCAGGGGCCGCAGCGAGGACAGCCCCCCTGTGTCCCCGCACGGCTCCTTGCTGCTGTGCCCCAACCCAGCGCCTGCCCTTGCTGCCTGTCTGCACGCAGCTCCCAGCTCTCACGTGGTCCAGAGCCAGAGGCATGTGTGCAGTCCGGCCAAGAGCATCCAACCCCCCACTAAAATAGCTCCTGCGGCCTTCCCGGGCGTGATCTGTGCGCTGGCAGCCCTCGCTGCCCTGAGGCCCAGCTGGGGACACCCCTCCTTCCTCCTCCACCTTCCGTCATCCGCAGGACAGGACGCAGCCCGTGCCAGTCCCTTGCGTCTGGGTCGTGTTTTCTTGCTGTGCGCCGAGGGCCAGGGCACAGCAGCAGGGCAGCGGCAGCGCCAGGGCCGCCCCCTCTCCCTAACCGGGGCGCAGAGCAGCCAGGCCAGGCGGTGGAGGACACGGCGTTTATTGGCTACCTTTAACTTAAGGGAGAGGGAAGCGGAGACACGGGTGGCAGGAGTCACGTCTCTGCTTTCCAGCCCTTCTCCTTCTCGTCCTTGGCCTGGATGCGGAGCTCCTCGTCCAGCCGCTCCTTGGCTCTCACCACCTGCGGGACAAGGGGACAAGGTGACACAGAGGGCCAGAGCACCCACACCCTGCCTGCTGGCACCAGGCTCCGAGTCCTTCCTGCCTCACCAGGGCTCTGAAAGGGGCTCGTCCGCAGTGACTGTCAGTGCTGCAGGTCCCTTGCCACCCCCCCCCCCCCCCGCCCCGAGGCATCCCCCTGTGCTGGATGGCCTCCAGCATGACAAAGGGTGGGGACAGAGCCTATTCCTGACCCCTCGTCAGCCCAGCTCTGCTCGGCTGGCACCAACAGCCCCCATTCCCTCCCAAAGCAGCCAGGCAGAGGCAGCAAAACCCTCCCTGCATGGCCTTCAGGTGGGTTCAGCCTGTGCAGGAGACGCTGTTGCCCCAAAACATCTGTTTTCTGGAAGGTTCCTCTCAAAGCCAGACAGGCTGAGGGCAGAGCTGGGGGGCCCCCGCACCTCTTCTCCCTTTGCTCACCTTGGACTGCAGGTAGAAGGAGCCTCCCACAGACTTGTCGTTCACCTTGAATAAGTGGTCATAGTTCTGCCAAAGCAAAGCTCCCCGTCAGTCGCTGCCTCCTGCACCCTCTGCTCCCCGAATCCTGACGGCCTCTGGCCCTGGGGGTGGAGGCTGCTTCGTGCAGTGGTGACAAGCACCTCTGGGGAGCAGTGTCCCCATCCCCAGGCAGCTCTGCCAAGCAAATTCCTCCGTGCTGCAGCTCAAGCCGGGGCAGTGAATCTCTCCTGGGACGAGCCATGCCCAGGACAGCACCCACAAACCCTCCGGAGACCAGGCATCACCCCCCGCCGCCCCGCACCAGCCCTCCCCAGCCACAGGCACTCCGAGGGAGCCTCTACCTTCTGGATCTCCTCCTGGTTGAGGTTGGAAACGTTGAGGATCTGCTGAGCTTCCTGCAGGCTGATGCCGATGATCCTGGAGGCAGCAGCGGACTGGGGCCTCTCCGAGCGCCCTCGCGCGTCTGCCGCAGCTCGGCTCGCTGCCCGGGACACCGTCAGCCCTCCGAAGGTGCCTCACGGCCTGTCCCCGCACCCCAAAACCCCGGGGGCTTCCAGGCGGGTCACAGCCACAAAGCCCCGGTTCAGCCACCCGCCCCCCCCATGGGGCCACCGGGGTGAGGTCCCCTCCCTGCACCCAGCGCTGGGGAGGTGGCAGGAGCCTGGGGGCCACGCAAAGGGACCCGGGGGTGTCCCCTGTCCCCTGCACAAAGGGACCCGGGGGTGTGCCCGCACCCCGGGGGTGTCCCCCCCGCACAAAGGGACCCGGGGGTGTCCCCTGCCCGCACACAGCCCGGGGTTGGGGGAGCCGGGGGTGTCCCGGGCTCGGCTCCTACCTGCGAACTCCTGGCGCAGCGCCCGCATGAAGGCCCGTCCGACCACCTGGGCCCCCACCAGGATGATCTGCGCCAGGTACTTGGCCTGCGGGGACACCGGGGCTGTCACCGCCGGGCCCGACGTGTCCCTGCCGCGTCCTGCGCCCCCCGGGCCGGCCCCGATCCGGATCCGGCCTCCCCCTCCCCGGGCCCCGTCCCCTGTCCCCTGCCCAGAGCCCTGGCTCCTTGCTCTGTCACTCGGGCCCTCAATGGCCCTGTCAGCCCCTCCCGGGCCCTGTTCCCTGTCCCCGTCCCGGTCCCCTGCTCCGGGTCCTGTCCCCCTGCCCTGTCCCTTGTCCCCCGTCCCCTGCCCAGGGCCCTGTCCCCTGTCCCCCTGCCGACCTCCACGTCCCCTGTCCCCGTCCCCCGTCCCCCTCCGTGCCCCCGTGCCCGTGCCCGTGCCCGCCCGGTGCCCGCCCGGTGCCGCGGCCCGGCCGCTCACCATGTCCCCGCCGCCCCTTCCGCTCCGCGCGGGGCCGGGTCAGGGAGCGGAGGGCGCGGGGCGGAGCCGCCGCCCCCACATCGCCCCCTGGCGGCGGCGCCCGGCCCCGGGCTGGCGGGCGGCGGGCGCCATTTTCCCCTCCCCGGCCCCTCGTCCCCACACAAGCACGGCAGAGCGGGCCGAGGCTGCACGGCTTTAATGGCGGGGCCGGCCCCAGCGCCGCAACCGCGCCCGCGGCTTGGCGGGTCCGCTCCGGAGAGCGCGGTGTCCGTGGGGAGCCGTGGGCTCCGGGCGCGGATCAGTCCTGTGGAGATAGGGGGCGGTGAGAGCGGCAGGGCTCGCTCCCCGCGTCCCCGTGTCACGGTGTCCCCATGTCGCAGTGTCCCCATGTCCCCATGTCACGGTGTCCCGGTGTCCCCATGTCGTGGTGTCCCCATGTCACGTCCTGGTGTCCCCATGTCCCCATGTTGCGGCGTCCCGGTGTCCCCATGTCGTGGTGTCCCCATGTCCCCACGTCCTGGTGTCCCCATGTCCCCACGTTGCGGTGTCCCGGTGTCCCCATGTCGTGGTGTCCCCATGTCCCCATGTTGTGGTGTCCCGGTGTCCCCATGTCACGGTGTCCCAGTGTCCCCACGTCCTGGTGTCCCCATGTCCCCATGTTGTCCCGGTGTCCCCCGGTGTCCCCACGTCGTGGTGTCCCCATGTCCCCATGTTGTGGTGTCCCGGTGTCCCCATGTCACGGTGTCCCAGTGTCCCCACGTCCTGATGTCCCCATGTCCCCATGTTGCGGTGTCACAGTGTCCCCGTGTCCCCATGTCACGGTGTCCCCTTGTCCCCACGTTGCAGTGTCCTGGTGTCCCCATGTCCCAGTGTCCCCGCATCCCCGCCGTGCCTACCCACTCGGCCTCATCCACGCCCTCGAAGGAGTCCTGCGGCAGCGGGTCGTGGCGGCTGCCCAGCCGGGCCACCATGGCGCTGAGGAGCTACGGGGCAAGCAGCGCGGTGGGGATGGGGCTTCGCAAGGGGGTTCAGCGTCCCCTGGCGATCCCCATCCCCGCGCTCACCTCCTCCTTCTTCTGCTCGTCCGTCTTCTCCCCCAGGTACACAGCCGCAGGGACAAACTTCCGCGCCGGCTGCTCCTTCGGGGCCTGGCTCACTGGGAGGGCGGCGTGATGTGGGGCAGCTCCAGGTGGGGCAGCCCCACACGCGCTGCCCGCCTCGCCCCTCCGCACCTACCTGGCGTCATGTCGGCGGGACGGAGGTCAGCGCGGCGGTGCTGCCCGTCCGCCCCCGCCAGCCAGGCGCCGGCGCTGAGGGAGGGCTCCCACCATACGCGGGTCGGAGGGAAGATGTCGTCCTGGAAATACTCCTTCTGCAGGAGGCGGGGTGGTGAGGGGGGGCCTCCACCTGGCCCCCCACGCAGCCAGCCCTAATGACTACCTTGACACGAGGCACACGGAAAGCCACGGGCTCGAGGGCGCCCTGCCCCAGCCGCAGCGCTCGGGCGAACTCCACCTCCCGCACGTCGCACGCTGTCTTGCGCAGGAAGACGAAGCCCTGGGGGAGCAGGTACGTGAGCGGGGCTGGGAGCAGGGCAGGCAGCACGGCCCCAGCGGGCGCCCCCTCACCTTGTGGGGATCGCTGGAGGTGAAGCTGTTGCACTCGAGAAAATAGGGTGGCTCGGGGGTCACCTCGTAGAGGAACACTCTGGTGTCACCCTGGGACAGAGTGGGACGGGGGCTGGTGTGAGGGCACGGCGGGTCCCATGCCACGGTGCCCTGTGCAGGCAGCCCTCCTGGACGCAGGCCCTTCCACCTTGCCAGTGAGGAAGACGACGCTGGTGTCCTCGTCGTAGAAGGGCAGGAGGGTGGATGGGGCCACGTCGAGGCCGAGGACAGAGAGGGGCCCATCAGGCAGGGCCCGTGCCCGGTACAGGAGGATCCTCCGCTCGCTGCGGCTGTGGGGACGTGGGGGTGGGCGGGTGGCACGGCAGGGCCCAATGTACCCGGTGTCCCCATGGTGGGCACCGAGGCGCAGCTCGTCCCCCGGGGACTGTGCCCAGTGGTGGCCATGCCCAGGGAGGCGCGAGGGACGGCCATGTGCCCGCCCTCACCTGTCGAAGCCGGACACGAGGAGCAAGTCGCCTCCACACACCCAGACCAGGCGCGCCCCGCGGCCCCCCTCGGGGCCTGGGCCCTCCTGTGTGGGGAGAAGGAGGGTCACCGGCTGCACCCCCTGCTCAGCAGCTCCCCGCATGGGGACCCGTCCCCTCCCAGCTCTCCTGTCCCGTTCCTGCTGCTGTGGTCCCACCTGCTGGGGCTGGGGGCTGCGCCGGGGCTCGTAGAGCCGCAGCCAGCCGTCCTTGCTCGCTGTCGCCAGCTGCCTCCCATCGGGGCTCCAGGCCAAGCTGAAGATCTGGGAGATGGAGGGTGCCCCCATCAGGGATCTGTGCCCCAGCCCCCGGCTGGCCCAGGGGACTTGGTGGCCGGCCAGGTGCATCCCTTGGGTGTCCCGTGGGCACCTCTCCTCCCCGATGGCATCTCAGCACCGTAATTCAGGAACCGGCTCCCAGCTGGCACCCAGCTGCGCCGCAGTGTGGAGGCCTGGCACGTCTGGGTGCTGCGGTCCCCCGACGGTGCCTGACCCTACCTGGTCCGTGTGTCCCTGCAGGCACAGCACCTCCTGCCTGGTGCCCAGCTCCCATATCCGCACCGTCATGTCATAGGAGGAGGAGACGAGGAGGTCAGCTGCCACAGGGTGGAAGCGGATGGAGTAGATCTTCTCCGTGTGCCCTGGTAAGGAGAGCGGAGTGCTGGCACTGGGACAGGGACACCACCAGACCCGTCTGCCCGTGCGGCTCTATCTGGACACCCAGGGACAATCGGTGCTTGAGCTGTGTTCCTGCACCGCACTCACCTTGCAGCACAGCCTCGGGCTCCTGCAGCGTGTCCTGCAGCCCACCTTCGGGGACCCGCCACAGCCGGATCTTGGCATCTTCACCCGCTGCAGCACCGAAACCGCCATGGAGAGAGACAGGCAGGGGGTGAGTGGTGACACAGGGTGCAGTGTGCCACGGCAGGGTGTCAGTGCCCCACGGCGCGTGCCCTGGGCACAGCGCACGTACCAACAGCGAGGCGCCGTGGGTCAAAGGGGTCCCAGCAGAGGTCGGCCACCGCTGCGCTGTTCTGGATGGTGGGCACGGCCGTGTCAGGGAGACGGCCCGGCTTGGAGAGCTGGCGGAGAGCAACGCGTCACCCAGGGTGCGCAGCAGGCCTGGGCGCCCATGTGCTGGGCACAGCGGTGGCACGGAGAGCCTCTTCCCACCGCTGTACCTCGAGGATGGCAATCTGGCCGCCAGCGGAGAGCAGCGGGAGGGCGACGCGCTCGTGGTTGGCGCAGAAGCCGTCGCTCTCGCCCGGCGTGGTGAGGCTCAGCCCCCGCAGGTTGGTGATGTGGGTGTCGCGGTGCAGCACCGCGCCCTGCGCGTGCCGGAATCGGGAACTGGGCCCTGCGGAGGCGGGGACCGCTGAGTGCCACGGCTCCTTTGGCCATGTGGGTGGGGGACGCCGAGCCCACCCCGGCACCCACTCACCCAAAATGCTCTGCAGAGACTTCTGGCTGGGGCTGCTGGCAAAGCCGCTGGAGGGGCCGGTGCTGGCAGAGAGCGAGGTGGCAGCGCTGCTCGGCGAGGCCAGCGAGCCAGAGGGCGAGGAGTAGCCGCTGCCATCCTGCAGGAGACGGCGCGTGGGCACGGGGTGCTGCCCCCACCCAGCCCCTCCCCAGCCCCTCGTGCCCCCATGCTCACGCTGCGGTCGGTGTCGGCGGGGCCATCGTCAGGCAGCTGGGTGCTGGGCGTCGCAGCGGCGATGACGGGGGAGCGGAAGGTCTGCGTGGGTCTGCGCGCCGGGTGCAGGCTCACCTTCCCCACCTGCCGAGCGGCAGCGCTGCGGCGAGCGGGCACTGGCAGAGGAGCCCCCGAGTCCCACCCGCTCACTCTCAGGAGCCGCACCGAGGAGCGGGTTTGCCCCCACAAAACCCCCTTTTCCCCCTCCTTCTGCAGTCGCCCCCACCGAGACCTGCCGCTTGTGGTATGTGGCTTACAGGAGAGGCCCTGCTCCGGCTCGTGGCTCTGGATGCATTAAGGATACTGCCTCAACCTCTACGTTTTTAAGGAAGATGGTGGGAAATGTGTTTTCACTATTAGATTTTTACTTTTAGCTGCACCTAGATGGAAAATAGAGCTCACTTGGCTGAGCTCAGGAGAGCCTTTTTGAGCAGTTCCTTGCTGGAAAACCATTTTAAACTCAGTGGGCGCATGTCAGTGGCAGGACAGACGAGACCTCCTGAAGCTGTGTTTGCGTTCAGAAGCAGCCGAGCGCAGGGCTGGGCGCACTGGGCGGCTGGGGGTGAAGCCCTGCTCATCCCCAGGGACCTCCTTCCCACTCCGCAGTCACGAGGTGCATGGCACCCTCTTGGGGGTGCACCTCGGTGCCCTGCCACCATCGCGGCCACCCCAAAAACCCACTGGCGTTTGGGAAACAGACTTGATTTGTATGAATCTCCACTTTCCATTAAAAGGATGTGATTAAAAAATTGCACACACGCCCCTCCATGTCCCCATCCCAAGGCTGTGGTGTGGTCGCTGTGCCGGCACCAGTGCTGCCCCCAGCCCCGGGCGACGCCTGCCATGGGGACACCCCCTGGGTGACACTCACCTGCTGGCTGTCCCCTGCCCACCAGGCCTGGGCACCTGTGGCTGGCAGCACCCCGGCGCAGTCGGGGAACAGATCCTCGTGGAACTCCTGGACAGACTGCGGGAGAGGGGGCGGGCGGAGGTGGTGCTCTGCCTGCGGCCCCTTGCCGTCCCTGGGCACCGAGCGCTGGTGGCCCCGGGCAGGAGACCCCCGGGCACCTTGCGGCCGCGGAGCCCCAGCCCCGGCCGAGCTGCACGCCGGAGCCTGTAGGTGTCAGACGCTGCCCAGCTCTGGGCTGCGCCGTGCACCCCTGAAAGTATCCGGCCTCCAAAATGCAGCCCCCAGCCTCCGCTGCCAACGGCGGCACCCAGCTCTCAGCACCCGGCCTGCAGCCCCTGCCCCAGCGCCCAGCCTCCGTTAGGCAGCGGGGTCCGGTAGCACCCCACATCTTCCACACAGCACCCAGGTTTCAGCCCCCAGCACCCAGGTTTCAGCTCCCCGCAGGTTTCCCTCCTCTCCTGCTGCCCCCAGGCCAGGGACCCGGGTCCCCCGCCACCCCTCACCACACCTGGCTGCCCTCCATCCCCCGGCGGTGGCCAGTGACGTGGCACCCGTGAGATGGCACCAGGCCCCCCGACATGGTGCTGCCCGCAGGGGGGGGCAGGGGCCGAGCTCTGTCCTGGTGCTGCTAGGGGGGTCCTGGGGTGAGCGGCGGCGGCAGCCTCTGTGCCTCATTTTCCCTGGGGAGCTGAGCCCTGCCCGGGCAGCATCCCTGTGGGGACAGAGCCCTCCCCCCAGAGCCCGTGGCCGCCCTGCAGCAGCGCTTACGCTCTGGTTCTTTTTTTAAACGTGAGTTTTTTCCACAACAGTGTCTGTTTACAGAAAAGGGCATTTCTGTAGCCACCACCCTTTTTTTTTTTTTTTTTTTTTTCCCTCAGAAAAATGCTTTAGGGAGTGGGGAAGAGCCTGAGCGCATCGGGGGCAGCGAGAGAACCTGGCTGAGACACCACGGCCCCGCACGCTGCGGTCAGTCCCCAAATCCGTGGCACGAGGGAGCGGGCGCCAGGGTTACGGGGACACGGGGTCCAAGCTTGGTGCTGATCCCCCCCCCCCGAGGGAACCCCGCGCCCCCTTACCTTGCGGGGCACGATGTAGCTGACGGGGACGAGGAAGGTGTCGGTGAGCTGCAGGACGCGGAGCACCTCGCAGGCCATGACGTCCAGGGCCAGGCGGGGGACGGCGGCCAGGCCCCGCGTGCGCCCCTCCGTCAGGCTCTGGGTGACTGGGGACAGGCAGGACAGCCGTGGGGTGGGGGCGAGGCTGGGGACCACGGCAGCCCGGCGCGGGGCGCATCCTGCTTACCTTGGGTGAGTGCGGGCTGTGCTGGTGCCGCCTCGAAGCAGTACAGGAGGTTTTCTCCCTGGAAGAGACGCGGAGGGGCTGGGGTGTAAGCGGGGGCGCGGGGAGCACCCCGCCGCCCCCCTGTGCCGTGGCTCCTCACCTTCCCCCCCAGCACCAGCAGCCCCGTGTCAGCGTCGAACAGCGGGATCATGGCCCTGCAAAGGGAAGGGGGGCGCTGAGCACTGCAGGACGGGGCCCAGCACCTTGCCTTGGCACGCGGCAGCGCCCCAGTAGCCACGGGGCCGGATCCTGCCCTCTCAGGCCTTTCCCCCGCTGGAGCCCCAAGCCCCAGGATCACGGCAGGTGGGCGCACGCCGGTGGCTTCCCGGCAGCAGGGCAGTGCCGGGTGCCCTCGGTCAGGCGCATGGGAACGGCCTTGAGCATCTCCCCCGATTTACAGCCTCCCGTGGCACAGCCCTGCCACGCTCAGCCCTGCCGTGACAGCTTTATGGCCGTGAGACCTTGGCGGCCGCCTCCAGCCGCGCGGTGCGTGGCACGGCAGCGCGGGGACGGGGCACACGGATGCCAAATGCGGGCGAGGGAGCCCGGGGCCCACCTGGCCCCGCTGCGGCACTGCCCCGGGCTGCCCGGGCCGGCTCAGCCTGTTCGGGGCGGGCACGGGGCCGCGGGGCGCAGCCGGCACACCGCACGCCTCACCGGCACACGCCACCCTGCCAGTCCCGCGGTCGGGGCCGCCGGCTGGGCTGGCCAAAGCGTCCCTGTCCCTGTCCCCAACCCCGTCCCCGTCCCACCCTGTGGCTGGAGGGGACGGGGAGCACCAAAGCCCTTCTCTTCCTTCCCCACGATGCGGGTGGAGGAGAAAGCTCCAGAGGCAGCTTCCAGGAGAACAAAGGGACAATATATTACTTTCGGGTTGACATTTTTGTGGTCGTGCCGGCTGGGGGAAGGGAGCACGTGCAGTGCCGGGATTTTACACGGAACGACTTTGAGGAAACGCAGCCAAACAAAGGTGCCCGGCCCTGTGCACCCACCCCAGCCACTGCCCGGCCCCGGCAGCCCCGTGCCAACGGCGGGTCCCTGCGGCGGGGACACTACAGAGGACGTCGCGGGGTGGCCGGGTGACACCAGGGACGGCCCTGGCTGGCACGGCACAATCCTGGCCCGTGGCTGTTGGCACAACTTGGACAAATACTGCTGGGGTGGCTCCGGCAAGCACGGTGGGTCCCCTGCCCAGCTGCGGTCACCGCTGCCAGCACTGCCACCGCCAGCAGGGCCCGGCGCTGGGACAAGGGCACCTGTGGGTGCCGGGACACCCAGCCCACCCCGTCCTTGAGGCGATGAAGGGCGAGCGCCGTCCTGGAGCGCTTGGCACAGCTCTGCTGTCACCGGGGCGCCGCGACGCCAGCCCCGCGGGGACACCTGGAGCCCCTTGTCCCCAGTGGAGGGCGGCGGGGGGGCACCGCGTCGGGGCAGCGCCATGCCGGGACCAGGTTTGGGGGTCGTGGCAGGGGGCACCAGGGCTCCGCTGGGGCACTGGGGTCACCCACAGCCGCGGGGGTACCGGGGGGGGCTGCTGGGGGCCGCAGGGGCACCAGGGCCTGGCGGTGCCGGGGGCGCTGCGCCTGCCCCCCCGCGCTGCCCCCGGGGTCCGGGGGTCCCTGGGGGTCCCTGGGGGTCCCTCCCTGGGGGGGGCGCCCCCGCGCCGGGCCCCAGGTGCGCAGGGGGCGGAGCCTCCGCGGCAGCCCCGCCCCCAACCCCCTCCCCCGGCTCCCTCAGCCAATGGGAAGGCGGCGGGGGAGATGTCCCCGCCCCCCGGCCCTTCGCCCCGCCCCCGAGCTTTAAAAGCCGCCCCCCCGCGCCCGGCGCGGCCAGAGCGGGGAGCGCCCGCCCGCAGCCATGCGCTGAGCGCCCGGCACGGCCCGGCCCGGCCCGGCCCGGCCCCGGTGAGTGCCGCGTCCCGGGGGCCGCGGGCAGGAGGGGGGGGGGCCGGGCTGCACGGCCCCGCCGGCTGCACGGCGTCGCCCGGGGACGGGGCCCCGGCGGCAGCCCCCCGGGGTGCGCGGGGACGGGGGAGCCGGCGGCGGGGTCCCCATCCGGCGCGGTGCCTCCGCGGGTCCCGTCCCCCGCCGCCCGCCCCTGCCGCGGCTCCGGCCCCGGGCCTGGTGCTGCCCCGGCACGGGCAGGGGGCGAGACGTGGCTGCGGGGGACCCCCGCTGCTGCCGGGCGGCCGTGAGCCGTGCTGCTGGCAGAGGGCTCCTGGGTGGCGGTGGTGGGACCCAGCGCGGTCCCGAGGGATGTGGCAGCGGGGCTCGCCGCTGGGGACAGCAGGCAGGGGACAGCAGGCACCGGTGTCCCCGTGGGGCTGTGTGCCAGCAGGGCCACCGGCCAGCCCGGTGGTGATGCCCCACCGGCTCTGCCGCTGTGCGCTCGCTGTCACCCAGCGCGTGCCGGGGCGACACCGGGCCCATCGACTCCCCAGGCGTGACGCGGGCTGAGCATCCCTCACCGTGTTGGGTTCCCTCCCTTGTAGCCACCACGCTGCCCCAAGTGCCCGGGCATCCCGGCGCCACTGCGGGGAGATGCTCGGGTGACAGTGCCAGCCAGACGTGTGTCACCCCTCCTTGCCACGGGCAGGTCCCTTCGTACCGCGACCTGGTGGCAGCCAGCCTGGCCTGACCCAGCTGGGGCCGGGCTGCTGCCCACACGGCGCTGGGCCGTGCCGGCGTGACGAACGACACTAATTACTATTTTTCGCCACCACACCAAGCCCGGGTGGCCTGGCCCGGTCGCCCTGACGCAAGCGCTGCCTGCCCGGCTGGCTCCGCCGCCCCGGCGGGATGCGGCAGGAGGAAGCGCTCGGGGACACGGCAGCCACAGTCAGGCCGCAGGAATCCGCGCGTGGCAGCAGGGCGGCACCGCCGGGCTCCCGGGCGCGTTGGCTCCCGGCGAAGCCACCCTGCTGGTTTTTCCCCTTCCCGGCACCTGAGAGCCGGGAGCGCGGCCGGGTCACGGGGGCAGGAGCGAGGCCGAGGGGCTGGCGCCGGGGGGGGGGAGGCAATAACCAGGCCCGCATTCCTCCGGGGCTGCTGCGGAAACTTTAATTAAATAGGGAGGGGAGGCTGGGAGGAGGTGGGAGCTGCGGCGGAGGGCGGGTTGAAGGGAAAAGGGGGATTAGGGGCTAATCCTGCGCCCCCGCCGGGGGTCGGGAGGGGGCACGTGCTGACACGGGCTTGTTTGGGGGGCGTTAGGGAGGGCCCCGCGAGCAGGGGCTGGGGAGCGGCGCCTGCAACTCGAGCCGGCCGCCGGTGCAGGCCCCGCATTCCTGCGCGCGGGGCCCCGAGCGGTGGCGGGGACGCAGCCGTGCCTGCGCCGGTGCCCGCGAGCGGCCGGGGTGGCCCACCGGGCTTGGCTGCGTGCCGGTAACAACGGTGGCTTTGTTCGGTGCCGGGAGCCGGACGGATGCGGGGCCTCGCTCACCGGTGTGGGCGGTGATGGGAGGAGATGTCCCGGCTGTGCTGGGTACCCCCGGCTCAGGGACCCGCCGTGACATGGGGCGCGACGTGAGAGCTTGTGGGACCCCTCCCGGCCGCAGTCTGGCACCCCCGGGTTCACCGACCTCTGATGTCGGGAGGGCGAGCAGCCCTGCGGGCGCTAGCGCCAGGGACAAGGGATGCTCACCAAGCAGCAGGGTCACCTCCTTGTGGCTGCGGCAGGATCCATCTGCCCAGGTGTCACCCACGGCATGGGGACGGGGACCCCCTGCAGGAGCCGGCCCTGCCCATCAGCCCCGGCAGCTGCACGGGGCTGCTATCAGGCTCCCCCTCACATGGGAAAAGGGGTGACCCCGCCGTGTCCCCAGGACAGACTAGCTCTATGCATGCCGGCGGAGGCGCCACGGTGCCCACCCTGAGCAGGGAGCGGGGCTTGCCCAGGGCACCTCCCCGGGGAGCGGGGACGGCGCTCCCAGCCCACCAGGCTGGCAGGCAGAGGCTGTGTGAGCCGGGGAGGCTGAGCCCGGATCCTCCCGCAGCCGGAAAATATGAATAATTCGGCAAGTATCTGCGGTGCAGGCAGGGGGGAGCCCAGCCAAGGCAGCAGCAGGCCGCTGGCAGGGCGGCCGCGGGATGGCCAAGCACCTCCAGAAGAACATCTCCTCCGCCTGGACACGGCGAGGCTGTTCCACTCCCCTGCCCGTCACCCCGGCCCCTACGGAGCTGCCAAGCCCCCGGGCTGGATCAACCCCTCAGCACCCTGCAAGCCCATCAGGGTGCCGAGGCGATGCTGGCGCGTGCCGGCGGAGCGTGGCGGTGCCGAGGGAGCGGTGGCGGAGGCGGGAGCCGCGCGGGTGGAGCACACGGGCGCCCGGCCTGGCCGGCGAGGCGGGATGCTCGGCCGCGGTCACGGCCCGGCCCAACCTGCCCGGGGCCCGGGCGAGCGGAGCCTGGCAGCCGGAGAGGAAATGCCAGCGTAATTAAAGGGACGAGAGACTTGGAGTCAGCAGCTGGTTGCAGCATGGGACACGTCAGCGAAACCCGACCCTGGCATTGCAAAACCCGGTCCCAGCCCCGAGCTCCTGCACCACCGGCACCCGGCGCTGCCCACCCGGGTGGCCTGGCACGGCCACACGCTGTGCCGCCCTCGAGGCTGTCCTGGTACTGGTGTGGCTGTCTCGGGGTGCCCGCTGTCCCCCGCTCAGTCCTGAGGTTGGTGCAGGGCTCTTGGCTGGCTCCTCGCTCCCAGGGGGCAGCCAGGACCCCAGGGTGTCACCGGCAGCCTCGAGCTCCTGCAGCCGCTCACCTGGGCCCTCTGCCTGGCACTGAACCCCCCGAGGGCTCACACAGCGGTGGGAGCGGTGCCAGCCCACTTCCCAGTTCCCTTAACCCCCCCAGTGTCCCCAAAACCCCTTCATGAGGCTGCACGATGCTTTCTTTGGCTCGGCCATCGTGCCTGACCGCGTTGCGCAGGGTGCAGCAGCCCCTGGCAGAGCCACCCCCCCGATGGGACCGGGCGGGGGCTTGGTGATGGTGACCCCGTGGCCACGGAGCGGCTCCTCCCCACCGCTGGCGTCCCCAGGCCAAGTGACTCAGGCGCTGCGGTGACCCTGCCCAGCGGCGCGGGTGCACCCCACCCTGGGGCGCACCCCGGGACCGGGCCACGAGCCGGCTGCTGCCTTAACTCTGTCCGGGCGGTGGCACAGGACAGGGGTGGGGGGGCACCAGCACGGAGCTGCCCCTGGGTGTCGGTGTCACCCCCCCAGTGCTGCTGGGGCTCGTGCTGTGCTGCTGGTGCGGCTCGGCTGGGGCCCCCCACGGTGGAGGGGCAGCCGGGGCAGCCGGCGCGTGCTGCTGCACGACCCGGTAGCCCCCCACACACGGCGGGGGCCCCTCGCACACCGCAGGGGTTTTATTTGCCTGAAGCTATTAACAGCTCGGAGTGGCTCGGCAGGGGGGGGAGGAGGCGCTGGGGAAGGGGCTGCGGGGGCCGCGGCACCCCTACGGCCTGCAGAGCGCCTGCGGTGGGGTGGCAGAGAAAGCACGGCCCTGTTGCAACCCCGCGCCTCACCCCCCACCCCTCGCCGGCACTAATTAGGGCTGTCATTAAAAGGGCTGAAAGACGGGGCTGAGAGACGAGCCAGCCACGTCCTAGGCAAGGACATCAGCTGGGACGTCTGTCCCCGGGGCCCCTGGCACAGAGGGGCTGGAGCAGGGGCTGCTGTGGCCTTGCTCACACCAGGAGCGTCCTCCCCTTGGTGCTCTGCCCCGAACAGTCTGCCCACGCCGGAGGGATGAGGGCCGCAGCCCAGGGGCTCTGTGTCCCGACGAGGCCGGTGCTGTGCCAGAATCCCGGGATGCCAACAGAGGAAGCTTTTTGGGACGCCAAGTCGCAGCGTGCAGCCAGGGATTTGGGAGATGAGAGGGCTGGAGGCCCGCCAGGGGCTGAGCCCGCGGAGGGGTCACAGCTTGGCCCAGTGCCCCCCTCTGCAGCCCGGGGACGTGGCCCCGCTGCCCTCGGAGCAGCAGGACGGTGCCGGGCAGGGGCTCCCGTCCTGCCAATGGCTCTGCTCTGCCAAGGGGAGCGGAGCCCAGGTCACAGCACTGTCCTCTCCCTGCTCCCTCACGCAGACACGATGCAGCATCTGCCCGTGACTTGGGGCCGCGAGGAGCGGCACGCAGGGGCTGGGGGGGGCTGGCAGCACCCGTCAGTGGGCGTTTTGTGGCTCCGCACCGCTCTCGGCACCTCGCCAGCTTTGTGATGCCCTCCTGCCGCCCATGGCCACGTCCCCGGCACCCTGAGCCTCCCCGCTGGGGCTGGGGCGGCCAGCTCCTTCGGCCCCACAGCCTTGCCCTGGCAGCATTTCGTTAGCCAAGGCCACCCCACGGTGGGTGCCACCTCCGGGTGCCACCGTCCTCGGGCGCGTTTGCCACCACCAGCGCCCGCACTGCCCTGGCACTGGGGGGTCCCCAGTTCCAAGCGCTGGAGACTGCGCGGCCATTTGGATACCTCAAAGCACTGAACCCCCCTCCCCAAAACCCTGCCCTACGCTTCGCCCTGGTGCTGGGGGCCACGTGCCCACCCCAAAAAGCAGCGCCTTGCAGTGCTTATGGGGGGGGCAAAGCAACAGCATGGGCAGGGGTCCCGGGGGGGTGCTTCGCCCCTGGGCGCAGCTCCGGGTAGCTGCCGTGCGGGCGGCACAAGCAAAGGGTTAAGTCCTGCTCGGCATGCGGGAAGCGGGCGCGCTCCCACCCCCTTCGCTGGCGGAGGCCGAGCCGGGTGCGTCCCGGGATGGAGGCGGCGCATCCCACATGTTTGGTTTGCACCCTGCCGAGAGGAGCCGGGGGGAAGGAGGGGCCCTTTCCCCGCCGCCTCGCCCCGCGGGAGGCAGCCCCTCGAGCCGGAGCCGGGACACCGTGCACGGAGGAGCTGGGGGTGCGCAGACACCAACGGCCCTAAATCTGGGGGGCCAGGGGAAAGGGAGAGCATTCGGCCGGGGTGGGCAGCTCGTGCGCTGCTTCAAGCCCCGGGCAGGAGCAGCGGCGGGGAGACGCGAGCGCAGCGGGGGCTTTTGGGCTCTTTCATGGTCCCTTTGGGGCTGCAGTGTCCCGGGCAGGGCAGGAGGGGATGGCGAGATGCCGAGGGGCTCGTGGCATGGCCACTCGGTCCCTCTCGTGTGGGCAGCCGGGGGCTGGGAGGCTGTGGCGCCGTGCTGGGACGGTGGGGACAGCGGTGGGGACAGCAGCGTGCCCGAGCCTGGCTGTCCCTGCCCCACCGGGAGCCAGGCTGGGGGCTCCCGTGCCAGCCCGGCCCGGGAGCTGCGGGGAGCCAGCCCCTCCCTCAGCATCGCCAAACAAGCCGGGTGTTTTGCGTGTGAAGCCGCGCTTGCGGCGGTGCTTGCTCCATGTATCCTCATGCAAACCTCTCTCTCCCGCAGAGCTGACACCATGAACCAGCTGGTCCTTTGCACGCTGCTTCTCTTGGTCCCCGGGGAGCTCGCGCGGGCATGTCCCGCTGGCTGCCAGTGCCAGGACCCCAAGACCATCCTGTGCGCGGCCAGACGGGGCCACACCGTGCCCCGGGGGCTGCCCCCCAACACCCTCTCCCTGTACGTCTTTGAGAACGGCATCACGACGCTCAGCGAGGACAGCTTCACGGGGCTGCCCGCCCTTCAGCTCTTGGACCTCTCACAAAACAAGATCACCAGCATCCAGAAAAACGTCTTCCAGCCCCTAACGGAGCTTGTCAACTTGGACCTGTCCTCCAACCAGCTGCAGGAGATCACCAATGAGACCTTCCACGGGCTGCGGCTGCTGGAGCGGCTCTACCTGCAGAGGAACAGGATCCAGCACATCCACGCCGCCGCGTTCGACACGCTGGAGAACCTGCTGGAGCTGAAGCTGCAGAACAACCAGCTCTGGGCAGTGCCCCCCCTTGACCTGCCCAACCTCCTGCTGCTGGACATCAGCTGGAACAAGATCCCCACTATTGCACCCGGGACCTTCCACGCCGTCAACATCGAGTCTCTGAAGATTGCGGGGCTGGGCCTGACGAGCTTGGACGAGGAGCTCTTCCAGGCCCAGAACAACCTCCACGAGCTGGATGTCTCCAACAACCTGCTGGAGCGCGTCCCGGCCGTGCTGCGGCGCCTGGGGAGCCTCACCAAGCTCAGCCTGGCTGGCAATGCCCAGATCTCCCAGCTGCCGGCAGAGGACTTCCACAGCCTTCACAACCTCCAGGAGCTGGACATCAGCAACCTCAACATCAACACCATCCCTCGGGACTTCTCTGGCTTTTTCCCGAGGCTCCGGGCCGTGACAGCTGCCGGCAACCCCTTCAACTGCATCTGCCAGATGAGCTGGCTCGTGCAGTGGGTGAACGCCAGCAGCGTGGTCCTCCGGCGGCCCGAGGAGACGCGCTGCCACTTCCCCCCAAAAAACTCCGGCAAGCTCCTCCACCACCTGCAGTACGCTGACTTCGGCTGCCCCACGACCACCACCACCACCACCACGACCACCACCACGCCGCGCACCACCACGCTGCGGCCGCCTGCGCCGCTCCCCACCAGCAGCCGCCCGCCGCCGGAGCCCAGCACCGCCGCTCCCACCCCGCAGGCCAGGGCCTCCCCCGGCAGCTCCGCACCGGTGTCCTTCAGCGTCCCCCCGGCCCCCAGCAGCCCCCCGCCGCAGATCTGCCCCCCGCGCACGTGTCTGAACGGCGGCACCTGCCAGCTGGACGCACGCAGCCACCTGCAGTGCCTGTGCCCGCAGGGCTTCGCCGGGGCGTACTGCGAGGAGGAGGAGGCGAGGGGGACGACGCCGTCCCCGGCCACCCAGGCGCCGACGCCGAGCCGGCAGATCAGCATCACGCAGGTGAGCAGCACGTCCCTGAAGGTGGACTTGCAGAACTACGTCCAGTCCAAAGCGCAGCTGAAGGGCATCCGGCTGAGCTACCGAAACCTCTCCGGGCCGGACAAGCGGCCCGTGATGCTCCGCTTGCCGGCCTCGCTCTCCGAGTACACGGTGCGGGCGCTGAGGCCCAACTGCACCTACCGCGTCTGCGTCGGGCCGCTGGGGGAGAAGGTCTCCAAGGAGGAGTTCTGCGTCGAGGCGCACACCTTGCAGATGACCCACCAGCAGCACTCGCCCGTCACCCAGGGCAAGGACAACAACCTCACCCTGATGATCGTCCCCGCGCTGGCCGCCGTGCTGCTGCTGGTGGTGGTGGTGACGGCGGTCACGTACTACCGCCGGCACCGCCGGGCGAAGGCGCACGCGGGCGGCGGGGTGGACGCCGGCCCGCTGGAGCTGGAAGGCGTGAAAGCCTGCCTGGACAACGGGGATCTGAGCAACCACAGCCGCAAGGGGCCGGAGGCCGCGATGCTCTCGGGCGGCTCCGAGTGCGAGGTCCCGCTCATGCAGGCGCACTACCCCAGCAACAACAACACCACCGCGCTCAAGCCCTCCTACTTCTGAGCCAGGCGGCACGGGCAGCCGGGCGAGGGGAGCCCCGCGCGGCCGGCGGCAGCACCCGGCCCCGTTCCTCCGGGCCGAGGAACAGCGAGGAGTTAACTGAATGAAGGCACAAAGCCCAAACCCGTAACGTGCAATTTCTGAGAGGCTTACACACTTAGGGAGTAGACACTAATTTTACCGCTCGGCGTATGACTAAGTGCCTTGATTTCTGTGACTCTACGTAGAACGTGGGTAGCGAAAGAGAGGGGTTTTCGTTTTTAATTTGGGGTTTGGGTTGGCCTTTTATTTTTTTTTAGCTAGTGCTAAAAAGAAAGTCATCGGTGACTTAGCTAAGGGGCATCAACGTGCTGGCAACAAGGGCCCTTTAGTGGAGCACGGCCCGTGGCTCTCAACTCCCTGGAAGCTGATGTGAGCGGCGCGGCCCAGCCGAGGTGCTGGGACCCTCGGGACCCCCGGGCCGCGCGCCAAAGGAAGCGCCGAGCAGGCAAACCGGGAATCGAAGCTTTAAGAACTCAGAGAGAATATTTATACATGGTTATTTCCCATTTCTTCTGGGAAAACTCTTTTTCTAGTACAGGTTTGTGTACATCTGTTTTGTAAGGCAGACCAGAAGGGTGTCTTTTTGTAAAAAAAATAAAATAAAATAATAACAACAAGGAATTGTGCACAGCATTTGCAATCTTGGGAGCTGCGGGACCCCTCCCAAGGGCGGCACAGCCCAGCTCCCCTGGGGCTCTCGGGCAGACCCTGCTGGTGGCAGTGCCTGTGTCCCCTGCAGAGGAGGGGACAGG
This sequence comes from Anser cygnoides, assembly GCF_040182565.1. Classification (NCBI taxonomy): domain Eukaryota; kingdom Metazoa; phylum Chordata; class Aves; order Anseriformes; family Anatidae; genus Anser; species Anser cygnoides. The sequence continues at coordinate 12,038,750 of NC_089887.1, forward strand.
TCGGCCGCGTCCTCCCCGTTGCTGCTGGCGCTGGATGAGTTGGGGCAGTTTTTTGGAGGTTCCAGCCCCATGAAGCTGCCCCCCCAGCGCGAGCTGCTAGCAAAACAGAGGCCACGAGTTTCAAATGAGACCCTGCCCTGCGCATCATCCAGCCTGACTTCATCCTGCCCCGGCTGCCAGATGGCCGCGGGGCGTCGGACAAACAGCGTGGCTCAACCTCGATAACCTCCTGACGTCACCCTCCTCCTCCTCTCCTCCACCTCCTCCTCCTCCTCCTTGCGCCAGCCTCACGCCAAGGGGCTGCCCGGGGCTCTGCCCTGCATCTGGCACCGTGCCGTGCCTGAGCCTTCATCCCCAGCCACGCAGCTGCTCGGCCTGCAGGAGGGCCACGGTCCCCCCACGCCGGGGGCTGCCACCACGCCGAGGCTCAGGCAGCCCGTGCTGGGCCCCCCTCCCGGGTGCGAGCCCCCCCGGCCCCAGGAACAGCCGTGTTCGTGCGCTGGCTGCGGCGGGGGGGGCTCGGGGCCGGCGCGAGGCAGGTTCCTGCTGCCAAGTGCTTTCTGCTCCAACCTCTGGTTTTAATCGTTTTCCAATCCTTTATCTTTCGGGCTGGAATTTTCCAGGTTGGGTCCCTGCCCGCGGAGGTATGTTTTATTTGGAGAAAATGAGCAAAGCGGGCTGAAGCGCCGCCACCACAGCGAGCGGAGCTGTGGCGGGCCGGCTGCCGAAAGGGTTACAGAGGGGACACGACCCAACGGGGCTGCTGCCTCCCCGGGCTGGCGGCTCAGGTGAGCGCCCTGCAGCCCCCCCCAGCCTACCGGGACCCCCAGGCGCACCGCGCTGCTGCAGGATGTGGCCCTGACCCGGTCCTGTGCGCGCTCTGGATGCAATTAGGGGCGCGGGGCGGCAGCGGGGGCTGTCTGGCGTGGCCCCCCCCGGCTCCCAGGTGGGTTTCCGGCAGGGCTGGCTCCCATTAGGGCCGGCGCAGTGGCAGCGGGGGCCCCTCTCCGGCGCGGGCGGGCAGGCGCGAGGGCCACGCTCGCCCGCTCAAAGGGCCCATTGTGGTTCTCTCCCCACAGATTTTTCAAATTAACATCCCAAATTCCTCTGAAAATTGCTGCTGTGTAAATATTTTCACTGCGAGCTTTGTATATTTTCCAGCCCTGCGAGGAGGAGAGCAGAAAACTCCCCGGCGGAGCGCAAGCCCCGTGCCGGCGAGTGACGGGTGCCTCCGGACGGTCACTGCCGCAGCCCCCGAGCCGGGACGGGCGCAGGGACGGGCTCAGCCCCAGCACCGTCCCCTCGCCTCACCAGACCCCGCACCATCACACAAGGAGCCATCACGCCTCTTCCCTCCTGGCCCCTTTCTTTTGCCTCCCTATATTCCTACAGCTCCAGGACCTCGCTGAGAAATCCCCTCCCCGCTTTCAAGCAGCCCCATCCTTCACCGCCCAGGCTGGAGAGGGCGGGGAGGGAGCACAAATCCCTCTCCCACATCCAAGCATTGGCACAGCCACATCCCCTTCCAAGGGTCATGCTCCCACCGGAGCGGCTGCTTCACTCCTCCCTGACTTCTCTCGCTGCTTTGCTTCGTGATGTGCCCCCCTCCCAACGAAGGGACTTTTCCCACTTGCAGTTAGCTCAAGGTTTGCCAGGCTCATTTCTCCCCACCGCGAAATGAGATGCCTGGGCTGCGAGGGTTGGAGCCGGGGGACCCCACGCACGACCCTTGGCTGGTCACATCGCTCCTGGTGGCTGCCGACAGCTCAAAAGCAACTCCCCCGGCACGAAGCAGGACGTTGCTGCTCGCGGGGCTCCCAGACAAGGTTTTGGGGTGGTTCAGGCGACGGGGAGGGGGACGGAGCAGCACGAGGGGCAGCCCCTCGGTCCCCTTCTGCCCATGCCACAGAAGCATGCCGGGGGGGCCAAACCTCTGCTCGTGCACAGCCGTGCTGCTGGCAGGAGGTCGGACCCCGCAGAGCAGGCTGTTGGCCTGCAGCCCTGGTGGCTGCCACCCCCCCACGCCCCCCCCCCGGATCGGGCTGTTGTGCCAAGGCACCGGCTCCCTGAGCACCATCCCCACTCAGCGTGGCTGAGGAAGGCCCTGGCACAGGGGGATGCTGCAGCGGGGCGCAGCTTGGCACACCGCAGTGCTTGGACCCTCTGCGATACCCAGCACCCACGTCTGCACCCATGTGGCTCTGCGGAAGCTCAGTGGCACCCAAAAAGTGTCCTCGCAGCTCCCCCAAGCCCTCATGGCTTCCCTAGCCCCAGCACAAAAGTCCCCCCAGCCACTGCCAGCTCCGAGCACGCCAGGAGCAGATGAGCGCGGCACATTGTGCGGCTCTGCTAATTCCTCCGAGCTGAATCAGCGCAGGGGAAGGATTGCAAAACCCCCTGAAATGAAACCAAAAAAAAAATCCCTCTTGCTATTCTCGGGTAACCGAGAGCCCTGGGCAGAAGCCACCAGCAGGACAGGGGCCCAGCAAAGCGCATCGCGAGCTGCAGAGGGGCACGTCCCGGTGTCCCCAGCACCTGAGCAGCCCAGGGAGCCTGAGCCGGGTCCCCAACGTCCCCATGGCTGGAGCAGAGCCGCAGCAGGTCATGCAGCCTTTGCAGGGCCATGAAGGGGGTGCTGGGTCCCCGTCCCCTTGCCCCAGGGCGAGGGATGCCCACGGGGAGCCGGAGCGTGCGTGCAAGTGTCCCGCAGCTCCCCCCCCCCCCCCCCCGCCCCGCGCTGCTGCAGAGCATTTGCTGCCAGGAAGAAGTTGTGGAAAGGCAGAAATATTGCTGGCTTCCTGGAAAGCTGACGAGGCCAGGGCTGGGGAGCGCTGGTCGCCCGCGGAGGCGGCTGCGGGCCAGCACGAGGCCGGGACGAGGCTGTGGCCCATCTGGGAGCGATTTCGGCAATTAGGCCGCTCGCCGCCTTCCCGCTGGAGCGGCCGCGCAAGCACTGGGCTATTTTTACACGGGTGCAATTAGCAGGGCAGGCTGCGGGGCTGGGCAGCCGCCCTGGCGTTAACCCCTTCGTGCGGCCACGGGGAAGCATCTGTCCCCACTGCTGCGCGGGGACGGTCCCCGCTGGGGCCGGCACCTGGTCAGGTGGCTTCTGTCCTTCCTTGCGTCTTGTGGCAGCAGCCAGGGGCTGGCTGGAGCAGAGGGAAAAGCCCTTTCCTTGCTGAGGGGGACCAGCACGGGCCTGGGGGCAGAGGGGGCGAGGGCAGGGCTCTATAGGGATGCCTGTGGCACAGGGATGAGGACGGGGACCTGTCCTGCTCAGGGCTCTGCCACCAAGGCCTTGCCACTGGGGTGGGAGCTGTTGGAGACCCCCCCCCCCCCCCCAAAAATGTCCGTGCTACCCAAAATCATAGAAAATGGCTGCCAAGTCCCAGGAAAAGCCAGCGTTCGTGGCTTCGTGGCCAGACTGGGACGGGAGCTGGTGGTGCTGGCGCTGCCTGCACGGGGACTTGGGGTAAAAGTAACCCCAAGTGGCATGGGCGCACCCCTGGGACGAGCCGCGTCGCACGGGGGAGCCCCACTGGGCTCAGGGCACGGGGAACACAACAGAATCTGCTGCAGAAGTCCCATAAAAGCCGATGAATGGGGACAGGGGACAGCGAGACGGCGGAGGTGTGTGGCTCAGTGTGCACGAGAGCTGGAGCTCCGCGGCCGGGCAACGCCGGGTGAGCAACGCCGCCGGGAAGGGCTTGTGCTCCAGCCCTGGCCACTTGCAGGCTCTGCAGTGAGCTGCGTCCCACCCCGCGGGGAGCGCCGGGGCTCACAGCAACCAGGGCCCAGCCCCACGAGCTGGAGAAGGGAAGGATGATGAGTACAGAGCGCTGAGCCTGCCCGGGTCAGCGCCCCTGGGGGGAACCACCCGGGGCCCTTCGCATCCCAACCCAAGCGGCGCTAAAGCCCTCTGCAAACACGCCGCTGCCCCCGCCGCGGGCACCTCCCAGCGCTGGTGGACTTTGCACTGTGAAGGGCAGCACAGACCCAGCCGGCCCCACCGGGCCCCATCGCTCAGCCCTCCCGAAAGCTCTTCCCCAGCCCTCCCAGGGGGGGGCCCAGCATTTCGGGAGTTTTGGGACATTTTGCAAGACCCGGTCACCTTGGCCCAGCCCCGAGATGGTTGTGGCAGGGGTTTGAGGCTGCCGGCTCTGCAGGGGAAGGTTTGGGTGGCACAACAAGGGAGCCACTGTTCTCGGCATCCCCGGCACAGAGGCGGCACCGGCCCGGGGCTGCGGGCGTGCGGCAGCGGGGTCTGGCCGCTGACCCTGAGTCTGAGCCCGTAACCCAACCCCACCGGTGCTGGTTACAATTTAGGGCAACAATAACCTATTGAGGCCCCTTCCTGCTGCTCCTTGATCCAATTAAAGGGGGCCGGAGGGAAGACAAAACCTGATTCAAAGGGAGCGACGGGCAAGCAAAAGGCAAAAGGCGGCACGTGAGGATGGCGGCGCAGAGAGGGGCCGGGGCCACCCGCGCCTCCTGCCACCGCGTCCCTCGGGGTCTGGGCACCGGCAGGGACTCAGCCCCCAGGCAGGGACTGGGGAGGAGGGCCAGGAGCGCCCCCACCCCACCATTCCCAGGACACCCGGGGACACATCCAGCACAAGCAGCTAAGTTGGGCTGTGCCATATGCCGCTATCTGCCTGGCTGCTGCCCTGTGCTTTCAGAACAAGGTGTACGTGGTCACAGAGTGCTCACCTGCTCAGGGTTTGGGATGAGAAACCCCCCGAATGCACTTGAGGACATAGAGGACAAAGCAGGGTGAATCAGGCCAGGGCCTTCCCTTCCCACCCTCACCCCTGGGGACGCTGTGCAGGGGCGCAGCCGCCTGTGGAGCTGCGGTGGCTGCGGGCACCGCAGGACGTCGGGGCTGGGTACGTGGGGGCTGTCCCCCCCTGCCCCACCTCGGGCCACGCTCCTGCCCCATTTTGGGGTGCCCAGGGATGCGTGGGGCAGCCTCAGCAGGCAAGGGGCCCCCGCAGCGGGGCGCGGCGGGGCACGCGCTCCCCTTCCTGCCGGCCCGGCGTCAGTAATGAATGGTATGAGCTTCCTGCCCGCCCACTGATTGCTTCCTCAAAAAGCCTAAATGAGCTGCTGCTGCGCCGGGCTGCCTGTGCACAGCTTGTGGCCACGGCCGCCGTGCCAGCCTGGCACCCCTCCTGGCACAGCCGGCACCGCACAGCCGGCGCTCGATGGCCCCGTGACCGGCACCTGCGGCCACGTGTGACCGTGCCCAAGTGGTCGTGGGCAGCGCAGTGCCCGGCTGGCTCCTGCGTGCCAGCTTGGCGTGGCCACGTCTCCGTGCGGGGCCATGGAAGGACGGAGATGGGGCAGCGGGGATGGAGATGGTGGCAAAGAGGTTGGGGGCCCGCACCGCTGGGAAGGCGCCGGGGAGCGGCACGTGCACAGAGCGGCTTCTCCGTGCCCTGCCTGGAGGCGGCTGCGTTTCCCCAGGGGTCCCCTGGGTGCCAAGCACCGCAAGGGGACACGGTGGGGACAGGCTGGTACGGCCCGTGCTCTGCGCTGGGCTGCGATGGAGAGGGTCTGGTCCAAAACCTAGGGGAGAGCAGGCGGGGAAGGGGCTGATTCATGGGGGGTGGCCTTCAGGGAAGGGGGAGGCAAAAGCCCCTTGAGCACGGCCCTCATGCACAGGTGCCGGTGATGGCGTGGCCGGGTGCTGTGCCATTTGGGGTCTGTTGGTCCTGAACCAAGCGTGCAGCTCCCTTGCCCAGGCTCTGCCGCCTGGGGGGACCCCTGTGACCCCCAAACCCTCACCCCCCCATCCTGCCTCCCCGAGCATCGCACCCTGCCGTGCCGTGCCGGGCGGCTGTGCCGCAGGGAGAGCGCGGCTTGCGCTCAGCACGTCTGCTGGGAGCGAGCCCAAATCCCCCTCCGCGGTTTGTCATCTCCACGAGATTTACAGGCGGGGAGAGGTGGGGAGAGGGCTGGAAAGGCGGCTGCCAGCGCTCAGCCCCAGCGCGGCTCGCTAAAAAGAGCACCTCCCTCTCCTCCGCGGCTCCCCAGAGCAGGGGCCCCGCTCGCCCCCGGCGCCCCGCGGCCCCTCTCCTCCTCCGCCTTATCAGCTCCCCTCGCCACGCAGCCACAACCTCGCGGAGCCCCGGCCTGACACGCCACTGCGGGCTGCGCAGCAGAGCCTGCCAGCCGCATTCCTGGCGGCCGATAAACCCGGCAGCCAAAATAACTCCAGCCTGCGCAAACAGGGCTGCGCGCGGCCTCGCGTCTGGATCCAATTTAGCCGGGCGGGCTCGCCCCGGCTGAGCGCCGGCACGGAGGCCCACGCGCGTGGGGGATGAGGAACGGCAGGGTTTGGGGTGATTCCTGGAAAGGCGCAACGGGGTGGGTTCTGGATAAAGGATCCCAAAGCATCCCCTTTGGCAGTGTGTTGTGCGCCCTGGCTCCCCTCAAGGGCGTTCACTCTGGACACTAATGATGCCCGGAGAGGCTGCCGCAGCCCAGAAGCACCCTGACAGCGCCGGGGTGCTTTTCCCAGCAGCAACCTCGCTCTTCCTGGGGCACGGCTTGGCGAGGCTGGACACAGCACCCCTGTGGCTGCTTTGCCTGTTGTCCTGGCACAGCTGGGGAGCAGGCGAGCTGCAAGCCCCGCGAGCTCGCAGGAGGGTGAGGGATGCTCCGCGAGCCTCCTGTTCTGCCTCCCTCCTCCTGCTGCTCCCCCGGTCTCTGTGCTGAGCTGCCCTTCCTCGCAGGGACGTGCCAGCACCTCCCCGCAGCGCCGGCGGCCGTTCCTCTCCCCTGCTGCCGGTCCCAGCTGCCGTCAGCGCCGGCTCGGGGCTGACACCTCGCGCGGGGATGCGGTGGGGCAGCCAAGGGCCAGCCCTGCTGTCACAGCTCACTCAGCTCCTTGCCAGAGGCCACGTATCGGCACCCGGCGGCTCCCGACCACCCAGCCAGCTCCGTCATCCCGCCACGTGCCGCAGCCAGCTTGGTGTGTGGCGAGGGTCCCGGTGTCCCTGCCGCATGTGACGGAGCCAGCCCAGTGTGCAGCGAGGGTCCCGGCATCCTGCTGCCCTGCCAGCAGCTCTGGGACAGCCAGAGGCTTCCAGCACGGCCCAGAAAGCCCTTGTTCCAAACCCCCATTACCCTGGCAGGATGAAGACAATGCCTCCTCCTCCTCCTGCCTCTCGGTGTGGCCCCCATTTCCCTGCCTGCACCATGATCCTGGGCCAGCTCACGGGGGCGGCGTGGGAGAGGCGAGGTCAGCCCTCACTGGAGTGTTTGTCACCTCCGCAGCCTCGGTGGTGCCACGCAGACAGGAGACATCTCCACCGAGCCTTGAAAAGAGGCGCTGACCCCTCACGGCCACAAAAACTGCTGTTCCGTTTCCCAAAACGACGCCCCACGAGCAAAGCTCCGCCGCCAGCCAGCCCCCGTCTGTCTGGGCAGCCTCAGCGCCGCACAAAGCACCGAGCCCTGCCGCCAGCCGGGGTCAGGGCCGAGCCGTGCCAAAGGGACTCAGTCGCCCGCAGCATCGCGCCGGGGGCCCAGCCCTGTTCCCAAGCAACGTGTGCTGCCCGGAGCACGCGCCCGCCCGGCCGCGGCCACCTCAAACACTGCCTTGTGCTGTCGCCAGCGCTGCCATCACCTGTCACAGCAGCACGGAGCACCCTCCCCAGCCCCGCGCTGCTGGGGATATGGACGTGCTGCCCCCAGCACTGCCACCTCCCGCCCTTCCCACCCGCGTGGTGCCAGGGACGCAGCCACATCGTCCCCAGGCTTGTCCTTGGCTTTGTGTCCAAGCGCTACCGATGCCAGGAGCTCCCTGCCAGGTCCTGCTCTCCCGCTGTGTTCACTGCAGGTCCCCGAGCAAGGCGGGGGTGGTGGCCATGGCAGGGCACGTCCCCACCCCGGCACTGCCACGCTGCCCCACGTCCCTCCTCAAGCATCCCGTGGCGAGTCCCCGTCCTTACCCGGGCGAGGTGTCCAGCGTCAAGGTGAAAGTCGCGCCGCTGAACTTCCGCGTGTCCCAGAGCTTCACCTCCCGCTCGCGCATCTGCAGGGACGAAGACACGGCACTGGGGGCTGCGCGGCAGCGGGGTGGCACAGCCGTCCCCACGTCCTCGCCTTCCGGCCTGCAAGTGCCAAGCCACTCGGCCACCACGGGGGACACGGCTGAGTGCACGCAACGCCCCAGGCCACGAGGGCAATCCCGGGCAGGCAGCGGAGGGGCTGTGCCCGCCTGACCTCGCTCGGTGTCCCTGCGGCTCAGCGCGGGTTCGAGTGCCGGTGGCTGTTGTGCAAGGCAGGGGAGAACCCAGCGCGGCCGCTCCGACCCGATGTGGCTGCGGGCAGGGCGCTGCAAGGACTGGAGGTGGCCGGAGGCTCTGCCACCCACAGGGACTGGGAGGGGAGCTCCTGCTTCCCGAGCTGCCTGCTGTCGTGGGGGCCAGGCAGCCCGAAAAGCACCTGGGGGTGCCCTTGCTTTGCGATCGCCATGCCGTGCAGGAGCCCAGGCTGGCGCCAAGGAGACGCGTGGGGACAACGTGCCGTGGCCCTGGCACGGGTTGGGAAATCCCAGCCAGCGCGGAGCTGCCTTCCCAGCGAGGACCGTACCTGGCTGAACCCCACGGAGATGAGGCAATCGCTGGCGCCCATCCAGAGCAGCCGGGAGTCCTTGTTGTTCTCATGTCCCGGGACGCTCTGCAAGGCACAGGAGACACGGCCGTCAGCGTTCCCACCGCCCGCGCCGGGCCCGCCGCGCGGGACGCGTGCTTCATGTGCGGCTACAGCACGGCCGTGACCAGCCCCGGGGCCGAGCCCGCGGGGCCGAGCGCTGGCTCCAGGTCCCCACCGAGAGGTGCCCACAGTGCCAGCGGGGTGGGGGCAGCCCCCAAGCGGTGACCGTCCCAAACCCCCAGCCGGCAAGGTGGCCTCGGAGGTGCCGGTGTGGTGGCTGGGATGAGCGGGGTGGTGGCAGCAGGTGACGTGAGCGTGACGGCAAGGCTCCCAGGTCCCCCAGCACCGCCCGGGCTCCCCCTATGGCAAGCGTGGGGGTTCGGGGGGCCAGAGCACCGAGAAGCTGCTCCATGCTGGCAGGCACCAGAAGATGTTTGACACCAGCCATGGCCAGGGAGGGAGAGGCACTTACTTCCCCGGATGCTTCCCCGGGCTCTCGATCTGTGCCAAATCCTGGCTGCAGGAGGCAGGTGCCCCACGCGTGTCCAGAGGCTACCGAGACACTGATGGCAAACTGAGCCCGGCAGTGCCCCCCGCACCTCCTCCTCCCCTCCCTGCAGGGCTGGGACCCCCCCTCAGCAGGCCTGTGCCTCATCCTGCCCACCCCGGCACCATCCCCAGCCCCGTCCCACCACCAGGCCCCAGCGCTGCTCCGCCGAGGATGGGAAGGGAAGAGTTACTGCGGGCCGGCTCCCATGTGGCCCCCAGATGGGCCCTGCGGTTCCCGGCATCCCAGCAGGGCCCGGCAGCCAGCTCTCGCCCCGCAACGCAGGAGGCGCTGGAGCCTCCTCGTTCTCGTTTTACGAAGCGCCAATAAACCAGCCCAACCACTAACGATTCCAGAGCTGTCATGGAAAAGCGGAGCTGAGCCGAGCGCAGCGCTTCCGGCCCCTCCGCGCAGCCGAGCGCTCCCAGCCCCGCTCCCCGTGCGGCACAGAGGGGCCTGCAGGACCCGGCGTGCCCAGGGCGGGAGGCAGATGGGGGTGGCACGCACACGCTGCCCCGGCACCCGAGGGAGCCACGTCCCGCGAGCCACATCCCCGCGGAGGTGCCGTGCCTCCTGCCCCCTGGAGAAGCCTCGCCGGGAGCTGCCGCCCCCAGTCCCAGCGGGATGCCCGCTCTCTGGACAAGCCGCCGGGGCCTGCGGCCAGGGCTGGAGAAGGTGCGCGTGGTGCCAAGCGCATCCGCTGCCTGGCGCCGGCACGCGGCCGCCTTGCCAGCACAAACACGGCGCAAGCCAGCCAGCGCGAGCGACGCGCGAGGAAGGCGCTGCGCTGGCCAAGCCGAGCCTGGCGCTCCCAGCAGCGGCGGCAGGATGTGGGGCAGGATGTGGGGCAGGATGTGGGGCAGGAGGGGCCCATTCCCCACATCTAAAAAACTGGCACAGGAGACTTCTCCAGCGGGGACAGGAGGCCCCCGACAAACCCCTGACCCAGTCCCCCTTTCCTGCTGGCTCCATCCTGCTGCACCACGCACAGCTCCAGCACCGGCGCCCCTCCAGCCACATCCCGCTCCTGGGGCCCGTGATGCCCCTGGGGCCGAGGGGGGGACGTGTCCCCCTTGCGGAGCAGGGCTGTGTCACCGTGGTGGGGACAAGGAGAGGCCCAAAGCGGGGCTGTGGGAGAGGCAGCCTGGGGGCTGCCAGTCCTCCCAGGGCCCCACCGCCCGCCTGACGGACAGGAGCCAGGATCGGAGCCGAGCGGGGAAGGAAACCCCGGGAGCTGGGGCCAGGAGAGCTGGAAGCCCAACCCTGGCCAGCCCAGATCATCAGCGGGGAGATCGCTTCTGCACCTGAGCCACGCGGCCGCGGCAGCCAAAACTCCACAGCTGGAGATTCGATAGCCGCGCGCGCCGGCTCCGCTGGCTCCCGTGCGCGGCCGGTGCCGACCGCGGCGGTGCCGGGGATGTGCGGACGGTCCCCGGCTGGGTGGGACGGGGCAGAGCACCCAGGGGCACGGCTCGGGACTGCTCCGGAGCGCGGACAGTGCCAGGACCCTCGCACGGGCCAGCCCAGCGCCCTGGCGGGGCCTCGCTGCTCCCAGCCCACGTTGCGCACGCTGCAGCGGGGAAACATGTTTTCTGCATTAGTTCCATCCCGGGCTGAGCAGTACGTATGTCAGCAAATATGCAGGGAGGCTGGGGCCGGGGCGCTCCGGTTTCGGAGGTGGCTCAGACACCAGGCTGTGCAGATGTTGCCAGAGGTGAGCGTGCGGGGCCGGGCGGCGCGTGCGCCGCTCCACCTAGCGGCAGCGGGTCCCAAGGGGGTCCCCAGGACCCCCACCCGTGTCCTCTGCCGTGGGCAGGTGCCAAGGCTGGGATGGGGCGGTGCGACCGGGATGCTTCGGTCAGCTGGGAGCTGGGGAAGCCGCAGGTCCCTGGGGCTGCCAGAGCTGGGCAAGGACCCAGCGCTTTGAACCCAGGTGACGCTGGCAGCCCCTCCGTGTCCCCGCTGAGCTGCTCGTCCTCCTGGCAGGCTCAGCGGAGGCTGGCAGACACCTCCAGCTCCAGGCTGGCACGCAGGGAGCCCAGGAGGGCCTTCCAGCTCCCCCGCCACCACCCCGTCACGCCAGCGCCGAGGCAGCCCAGCCTCCCCCAGCCCATTGTGCAGGTTCAGCCCAGCTGGTTTGAGGCAGCCCAGGCCAAAGGAAGGGGGAAATTTTGTGCTCCCTCCTCTTGAGGCCGATCGGCAGCGCAGGGAGGGTGCCGGGGAACTCTCCCCACCTCTCCTGGCGCAGGCTGGGTGCCGTGCCAGCTCCTGTGGCGGGTCTCTGGGGGTCCCCAGCCCTGTTCCCTGCGGGGCCCCAGGGCCGCTGTGGGACACGGGGGCTGCGGGGTGGCCGAGCACCGCGGGGGAGCAGGGCCGGGGAAGCTCGGCCGGCGTGTCGGATGCAGCTGTTGGCAGCAGAGCCACGGCGGGTCAGCACGAGCTGGTAACAGCTGCTGGCGGATTTCGGCTCCTCGGCTGCCTAGGAGAGCCCGACACAAAGCGAAAACTGCTCCCGCACCAGGGCGATCCCTGCCTCCGCAGGGAATATTTACCTTGGGCAGGGAGGCGAGGGCAGGGAGGGCTGGGGCTGGGGAGCCCAGGGCAGAGCCGCGGGGCTGGGTTGGGGGGGGGGAGCCCCTCAGCTCTGCCCTCTGGCAGCCCGCAGGCACCCGAACCCCCTGCGGGAGGGAGCGAAAGGGTGGGGAGAGCAACCGCTGCCTGCAACAGCCACGGCCCAGGGGGCAGGGGGAAGGGCTTCCCGAGGAGCCGAGGGGGTTAACCGCTGCGCATCCTCCCCGCAGAAGAATGCGATCTCCTGCTGCCAAATCCCACTTACTCCAGAGGTGGCCAGGAGTGCAGAGCAGCCTCTTGCAGGCCAGCCCCACGTCTGCAGATCGGCTCCTCCGACCGAGGATGCTCAGAGAGAGGGGACAGTGCACGGATGAGGGGCCGCAAGCCCCCAGCGAGCGCAGCTTTTGCGTTTAGAAGCCGCCCTCCTCAGATCCGCCCTGAAGCTGAGCGCGGTGCTTGCGGGCAGCCCGCCGGCCGGCCACCCCTCGCTGAGCCGCACCAAACCGCGGGGCTGACAGGGGATGAGGGGCACGGGGCCTCTCCCCGTGGGGAGCTCCAGTCACTGCATGCGGTGGCGGCGATGCTGCGGCAGCCATCATGCTGCTGGCGCTGGCCCAGTGCGGGATGAGCGGGTGCGGGGCGTCAGCGGGAAGGGAGCAGCGCTGCCTTAGTGTCCCCGTGTTACGGGTACACACCCGCAGGCCCCGCATCCCCCACCCCACTGCCGGGAGAGGCCCCAGCCTCCGTCCCGTCCTTTGTGCTACTTGGCAAGGCCAAAGCAAGGCTCCCGAGGATGCCGCCGGCCCAGCAAGGGCAGGAAGGCGAGCGGGCTCCCAGCGGGACAGCCGCCAGGCTCCGCAGCCTCCCACCTCCACAAAGAGCCAGGAGGAGGGGGGGGACCCCAAACCGCCCCAGGCCCACATAAGCGAGCAGTGGCACACCCCGAGCCTGCCACCCGGCACGGCCATCCCCAGCACGCCCGCAGGAGGGAGAGGCACCCAGGCGAGGGCGAGCCCGTGCGCCCGCGTCCCTCGTGATGCTCGGCCCGAATCCTCCTCGACTTCCCCATGTCTGCAATACCAGCGGCATTCCTGCGAAGGACGGCCGAGGGGGAAGCAGAGCAGAGGAAATATAAACAGTCCCGTGCAGCTACGCTGGGGAACAGAAGCATGAGAGCGCGGAGCGCGCGATGCTATAAATAGGCAGCCCAGAGCTAGGCCAACTTTTTCAAAGCTTCCCACGGTCTCCTTGGGAATGTGGGATGCTGCGGACCTTCCCCCCGCCCGGAGGAAGCTGCTGCTGAGGCTGGGAGTCAGGTACCCCCGGGGTGACCCCGGCGTGGGATGCCGTGCTGCTGGGGGGGGGGGGATGAAGGCAGAAAGTCTCTGGCTGTCCTGGTGCTCCTTCCCCCTGTGGAGTGGTCCCCAGCCAGCCCTGGCGGGCAGGGATAGGGCCATCGCTCCAGCAGGATCCGGGGCAGAGGTGCCACGCTGGGCTCTGATGACCCCAGCCTGGTGTCCAGCTGGCCACGGCATCGCCCTGCCAGCACGGCCACAGAGCCCCCAGCCCCGCTGTACTCATGGCAGGGGCCTGATGTGGCCCGAGGGACGGGGAGGCAGGGTGACAGCCGCGGTGAGAGGGGCTGCGGGCAGAGGTGGGCACCCCCACGTCCCCACCTGGGCACTGCCAGGCGCCGGGCTGTGCCCCCTCGACGTGGCAGGCACAGCAGGAGGGATAAACCCACAGCGGGGACAAACCCACAGGGACACCCTGCAAATTGTCCCCAGCTGCCCTCAGCCCCGGCCCCGCAAGCACCAGGCTCCAAGGGAGCTCTTTAAAACGTGAGCGCGGGCGTGCGCTCGCCCGGCGCGTGCGGCTGTTCCCTCGCCCCCGGTCCTGCCGAAACGACGGCGGGGGAAGTTTCTCGTGAGAACGAGCGCGCTCCCTCCCCATCCCACGCTGGCCACGCTCAGCCACGGCCCCGCAGCCCGGCCTATCTGCGGCGCCTGCCCCGGCCCCGCCGTGGGAGCCAGGTGCTGGCCAGATGCGCGCAGCCCAGCGCGTGCTCGCGCAGCCTTGTGAGCACAGGGGCGGCCGGGGGATGCGGCCCCTCGGGGCGATGCTGGGTCCTGGTGAGGTGGCTCCGCCGCACCAAACCAGGGCGCTGGCTGGCGTGCCAAAAAAGCACTCGCCTGGAAAGCGTGGCTGGGGCAGCCGGCAAGGGGAGCTGCCACCTCCAGCACTGCCCACGCTGCACCTGAGCTGCTCGGTGCGGGTCCTGGTGGCTCACCCAGCACTTGGCCGCGGTACAGGAGCCCTCCCAGTGCCCCAGCTCGTCCCCCACCAGGGCTGCTGCGTGATGAAACCCCAGGGCCCCGTCCAGGGGACGTGGGAGCGCATGGAGGCAGGAGGGACGTGCCCAGGCGTTGCAGGGTTGATGAAGGCAGGAGGGGAGAGGCACTGAGCCCCAGAAAGGCCACAGCCAGGGGGAAGGGGATGCGACGCGCTTCCAACGCGAGGGTAAAGGCAAGGAGGCAACTGTGCACAGCAGCAGCGAGCCCTGAGCCCGTGGGAGGCTGCGGCACGGGGAGCATGGCCTTGGGAGGGGGGCGAGGCCAAGGCAGTGGATGGGACTCACGGGACCTCTTCAAAAGGACAGCAGTGCTCACACCCAGCCCAAGCCGGGCTGGGGAGCACGGCTGCATGGGGAGGCATGGTGGGACCGGAGCAAAAGGGTGGCCCCAGAACCTGGTAGGGCTGAGCAGCCCCTGCTTGAGGCTCGAGACATCTCCAAGGGCACTTCTGGGGCCCCAGGGAGCCACACCAAGCAGCGAGCGGGTGCAAGCACAGCCCTAACGCTCACAGAGGGGCTGGCGTGGTTGCACCTCCCTGTTCCAGCCCAGATGCAGCAACGAGGGGCTGTGGGTCCAGCAGGATGAAGCCGCTGTCCTCCCAAGGGACATCATGGCCGTGGGTATTCACTGGGCACCCTCTGGGGACTGCAAGCCCCTGGCCGCACAGCTCTTGCGCCACCCTGCCATCCGTCACCGCTCTCGCTGCGTCACACGCTCCTGCCCGCGGCCGGGACGTGCTCGAAATAGCTGCGAGGGGAGCGGGGGGGGCGGGCCCTCCCCACGCACAGCTGCGGGAGCCTCCAGCCCGGCTCTGGAGGCCGAGCCCCCAGCACGACCTCCCAGCCACCCCACGGTCCCCAAGCTGGCGCGTGCGGCACCCGCGAGACCCGCGAGCAACACGGGGCGTTGCAGCCCCGTGGCAGCGACCTCTCCTTCCTGCTCCAGAGGCTCCCGTTTTAGCTCCTCTCGTCCTTTTCCCCTGCTCTAAAAAAGGAATGGTTTAATGAGGCAGGCTTGGCAAATTAAGAAAACCAGCCGGAGGAGCAGCCCTCTGCCGAGCCCTACAAAGGGATGGGGCCGCGCTGGCGGCAGAGCTGAGCCCGAGCCCTCTGCTCCAAGCGGGGCTGGCTGGAACCCATCGCTCACCTCCTTCACCGCCGCGCCACCCGGGCCACTTCAAAGACGGGAGCTGGCGAGCTGCTGGCACCGCGCAGCGGCCCCGGCATCACCCGGTTTCATAACCACGCTGGCTCCGGGGAGAAGGAGCCCTTCCAAGCAACCCGGCCCTCCAGCAACAGGGGGAAAAAAAACAAAACACAGGAGTGTTATTCCTCTTGGCTAAGCCAGCCCTGCGCAAGCTTCCAGAGGATTTATGGCATTTTAAAGTTTTCCCCTTCGGCGCAGTACTTCTCCAAGACTAAACATCTTCATCAAATCTCAGCCGGACGGGGTTACGGCTGCGGTGCTGCGCTTCTCGGCAGCGGCGGCGAAGGTGCATATTTCTCTTGGCAAACCGAGCGCCGGCCAGGGCTCCGCGCCGGACCCAGTCTGGCTCAGCCGGCAGCGGAGGGAAGTGAGCTGCCTGCTTTGAACAGACACCATCATTCACACATTATTTTTAATAGCTCAGCTAGACGGAGTCCACCCTCCCTAGGAGACTTGGCGCGAGCCCACGGAGCTCGCGGCTCTGCAGAAACGCCGGTCCCCAAGCCGGCAGGTCTGGCGGGGGAAGAATGGGGGGCGGGCAGGGTGGGCACGGGGTGAAGCTGGGAGCAGGGGCTGGCACCTCCCCGCGATGCTGAGCGGCTCCCGAAGCGATTCAGAGGGCGGGGAGCACTTCACCCTAGCTCAGTTGCATATGCAATCGCCGGGTTTATGTAAATATATTCTATTGCTGTATTTACACGGCTGCGTCGAGAGTCAGAGCACCTCTTGTACCCGCAGAGAGCGCCCCTGGGCCTTTTGGGAGCCAAGCACTCGAGCACCGGAGGCGGCTGGCCTCCCGAGCCCAGGGGCAGGCGCACGCCAGTGGCAGGAGAGGTGCGAGGACCGGCGGAGCCTGCTGCCGCCGTCCTGTCCTGGTCTCCACTGCTTCCCTCCCCTCCCAAATGCCTCCCACCGCTTCTGCACGGAGGGACGGCAGCTGCCAGCAGCCAGAGCCCCAAAGCCACAGGAAGCCTCTAATAAGAGGCTGTTTAAACTTGACGCTGACGGCAAGGCCCAAGTCCTCTACTTATTTCCTAATCACTGTTGTTTGCTGAGCTGTGCAGATCCAGCTGCCCAGCCTCACCCTTGGCAAGTCCTTGTTCCCAAAAGCCTTTTGCTCAGCCCCTGCACGGCAACACAAAGCCCAGGAGCCCGCAGCCACGCTGGAGCCCTCGTGCCTGCAGGGCTCAGGACCGCTGCCCGCAGGGCTCCTCAGTGGGAAGGCGACGGTGCCAAAGCCCTCGCGAGTCCCTCCTGCCCAGCACCAGCGTGCTGGAGCACCGGGAGTGCTCACCAGCTCCAGCGGGAGGGCAGGGACCCCATGTGGTGAACGTCACCGGGGCCGAGAAGGAGGCAGCCCCGTCCCCTCTGTGCCACCACGTTGCCACCAGGGCCCCTTGGAGTGCCTGCGAGCCCTGCCAGGGCTGGGACAGTTGGGGGCACCGAGCACCCCGGCTGGGCAGGGCTGCCTGCAGCGCGCCGCACGGCGCAGCCGGGAAGGACGGTACCTGGGATGCAGCCGGGCTGGCTCGGGGGTCAAAGATCCGCAGCTTCTTGTCCTGTTGAGATAAAAAGAAAACAGAGAGGGGTTAAGGACCCCAGGGCCAGCAGGATGTGTGGCCATATTAAGCAGAGGGCTGCAGCGAGCCTCCTCCTCCCCATAGTGCCGGATCCTACGACGTGCAGGGCACCCTGCAGGTCCTGCCCCATGCTGCGGGCATGGACACATCCCCATGGCCTTACCAGGGCCCCGACACCCCCAAAACTGCTCCAAGACACCCCCACAACTACTCTCCCTCCAAAGCAGACCCAGGGCTATAGCTGACCTCTCAGCCCCCACCCTCCCAGCGCTCTCCAGCACCCTGAGGGCGGTGTGGCGAGCCTTTCCCTGCCCAGCACCCCACAGCCAGACGGGTGGGATGCGGCGGGGAGGTGCCCTGGAGCCAGCTTTGCTCTTTGCAGTGTCACGCCGCTCCAGCCCGACCCGCCCGGGCCCTCATGGCAGCAGCACTCACTACCAAGCTGTGCCACGGACCCGTACGTTTTGTATCTGTCGGATCAGGCAGCGCCGTGGGGCCAGTGGGGCCGTCCTGCCCCACGTGGCTGAGCCACGTCCCCTCCGGAGGGTGCATGCGGGATGGCCCGACACCGCCACGGGACAGCCCGACACCGCGGCTGCTCGCTCAGCCAGGCTCGCATGCTCAGTCCTGCTCGCTTGGCCTCCACACAAGGCAAGGCCTCCACGCAAGGCCTTCACACAAGGCCTCCACGCACCCTGCGCACCGCCTGTCCGGCACCGCACGCCGGCGGCGAGCAGCAGGCGCCATCTAGCGCTGCTCAGCACCTCTCACCGGGCTCCGATTGTGCCTTTTCTCCCCAAAACGGGGTCACCGTGCGCACCCCGGGAGCAGGTTAGCCCAGCCGTGCCACAAAGAGGTTGCCCCCCTTCCAAAGCCCCTGCGCTCAGCCAAGCAGCCAGCGCTCCTCGAGGCGGATTCACGGCCACCAGCAACACGGTGCGTGGGTGACAGGCAGCACTCTGCGAGCAGCCCGGCCAGCACCTCACGCAGGGCAGCCAGAGCCCAGCAAAGACCCCATGGAGGAGGAGGAGGAGGAGGAGGAGGAGGAGGACGGGAGATGCCCGCTGAGGTGCTCGCGGCGCTCAGCAGCCTCCCCGCGCACGGCCGAGGGCGGCTGCGCTGCTCACCTTGCAGGAGGTGCCCAGGAGGCGGCCGTCTCGCTTCCACGACAGGCTCTGCAGCTGGTCCCCGTGAGGTTCCAGTGCTGGGAGAGGAAAGCACGATCAGGGCCTCCCGTGGGGCTGGGCACCCGCTTCGTGCTCCGGAGGACAAAGCAGGACCTCCCCACCCCAGCCCTGGGCAGCCAGAGCAGGAGGGCAGGGCTGGCACGGTTTCCCAGCAGGAGCGCCCCTCGGCACCACGCTGCCCGCTGGGTTTCCGCCCGACCGGCTTGGTTTTGCCAAATGACACGCTTCTGCTCGAGAAAGCAGATTTCTCTCCCCCAGGTGGACTGGGTGCTTGCCACATGGAGATCGCGAGGCAGTTGCTGGTTCTTCTGGACTCAAAGCCACTAAATTCAAAACCCAAACCAAGGTGGTGCTGGTTTGCTGAGCCCCTGCGAGCCCAGCCTGCCTGCCCACACACCCCACGCTGCTGGGGGAGCACAGGTTTCATTTCCAGCCTTCCCCTGCCCAGTCTCCTCTTGCAAGCCTCCCAGTAAAGCCCTCGTGACCCAGGGATCTCCAGGGACATTCTGCCAGGGAAACCCCGACCCTGCAGCCCATCAGAGAGGTTTCCGGGAAGGAGCCATTGCTTTTTGCTACCCATTTTTTCCAGCGTTTCCCAGGTGAAATGATTTGCCCTTTCTGGAGGGCCTGCGGTTGCCAAAGCTGAGGCCAGGACCCCCTGGGGACACAGCTGCAGCCGTGCAGGAGCATCCCTGCGCCCCTGGCAGCTTGAACAGAAGGTCAGGAGCCACCACGCCAGGGCAGCTCAGCTCCGGCTGCTCAGGGGCCAACGGCACCCGCGTCTGCCACGCGCCTACCTGCCAGCGGCTGCTGCTGCCCCACGTCCCAGACGGTGACTCGCTTCCCCGCGCCGCTGGCCAGGACGCCGTCCACCGTGGGGTGGAACTGCAGCACGTCCACCGGGCCCCCGCCGGGCCCCAGCGTCAGCCCCGCGCTGCTGGGCAGGTCCTGGCCGCCCTCGGGCAGGCGCCAAACCTTCACCTGCGGCCCCCAGAAGACGCGGGTCAGCCCCCAGGCAGGTGGGCCGGCCCTGCACCCTGCACCCCGCAGCCAGCTCTCCGCGTCAGCATGGAGCCAGCAGGTGGTGCTTGCTGCTCTTCCAGGCTTTGGTGCCTTCTACCCAGAGCCAGGAAAATGGGACACCAGGTGAGCCTCATCGTGTGACCCTTGGTGGGATCGGGGCTGCAGGCGTCCCGGGTGACAGGAGAGGGCTGATCCTCCGTGGACGTGCCTGAGTCCCTCACGTCATTCTGCCCCGTCTCCTACAACCCAGGGACTGCCCACACTGCTCTCCGAGGCTGGCACCCTCCTCCCCAGGCTCCTCGCCCTCCCATCTCTCTGGATCCACCTCCCCAAGCTCTGCAGCGAAGCCCAGGGTCACGCCGGGGTGGGGACAGCGTGGCCCCGTGGGTCCCCACGGCACCGAGCACTCACCGTCTCGTCAGCAGAGCCCGTAGCCAGCAGGAGCTGATCGAACGGCGAGAAGTCAAAGTCTGTCACCACGTCTGGAAGGAGAGGAGCAGAGGTCCAGCCCCGCGTCACCACCGCTCTGCCGAGCCCCCCGCAGACAGCACGTTCGCCCCCCGTTTCTGTCCCCCATTCTCAGACCCTTGTCATGCACACGCGGGGAGCAAGGTCCCCTTGGGGGACCCAGCCCCACCAAGGTATTTCGGGGCAGCTCAGCTTTGCTGCAAGCCTCCACGCTGTCCCTCGGGGAGCCCTGAGCGCACCACAGCTGCATTCCCCTCTTCGAGGTGCCGCCTCCAGCGGCACCCAGCTTTGGCTCCAATTTCACAACAGACGTCCCCAGAGCCGAGCCGCAGCAGCCTGGGGAGGCAGGAGAAGCACGCATGGTACAAGGGCGTCTTGTGTCGGCCCCGCGCTGGTCACAACGCTCCCTTTGTAACGGCCCTGAGCAGCGTGCCGGCGGCAGAGCCCCGCGGGAGCAAGGCTGGGCTGGCACCGGCACTAAGAGCCCCTCCGGTGCATCGGCATGCTCGGGAAACTGGGTCACTGTGTACTTTTCCGCTTCCACGAGGCTGCGGAGATACGGGCCCAGAAGGCACGAAAAGAAAAGCAACTTACTCCAGCTCCTGACTTATCTGCCGTGTTTGCCCCGGGGAGGAGAGAAAAATCCCTCCCCTGCTCTGAATGCCGAAGGGAGGCATTTCCCGGGCACAGCCGGCTTCAAAGGGCTTGCGCTGAAATCTCATTAACGGCTGCGCTGGCTGCGTGCGCCGCCGGCCCCACCAAGCATTCCTCCGGGAACTCGGGGAGCTTGGTGGCACAGGGATGTCTGCCAGGACAGGACGGAGGCTGCAAAACAGTTCTGGAAGGGCAACAAGCCCAGAAAGGGGGGCTGAAACGAGCCCAGCGGATGATGGGCTGAGCCCCAAGAAAGGGCAGCAACCAACCCTGCGAGGAGCCCTGCCTGACAGTAGCCCGAGGAAGCTGGGAAGCTTCAAGCCTCCTCGTTCCAGTGGCAGCTCGGCTGCCCTTACGGCAGCACCAGAGGGACTCGGGTCAGTCCGGCCGGCCGGGGCAGAGCCCAAACCCTCCTGGCTCTGCCAGTGGCAGGCGGGGAGGCAGCGGGAGGCAGCAGGAGGCAGCGCAGCACCGCGGGGCGCGGGGAGGCAGCCAGCCCGCTGCTGCCCGGACAGGGCCTCCCCGCGGCGCCGGGCTCCAGCTCCCTGCCTTGGCTTGCCTCGCTTACAGAAGGATTTTGCTGGCCTCCCTGCCAGCGTGAAGCAGCTCTCGCCTGCCGGCACCCCAGCTGGAGGAGACGCGGTGCGCCGGGCAGAGCCGAGGCGGGCAGAGCCCAGCCTGCGCACGCCGCGCGCTGCCGCAGCCCTGCCGAGGCACCGCACGCACCAGGGCGGCGCTGGGAGCGGCTCAGCAGCCTGCTCCCATCTTGATGCTCTGTCTGTCGCAGTGTTTGGGGAAATGGGCAGCCAGCACACCGCAGACACCAGGGGAAGGGTGCCCCAGGCTTCCCCTCTCCTTCCCCGTGCCTTCAGCCACCGCTGCCAGCCGCCTCTCCCTGCAGCACTCGCTCGGCCGGGTCAGAGCTGCTCAGAGCCATGCGGCCATCAGCCCATTCCCGTTCCCATTCCCATTCCCCTTGTCGCTGGAGCCGACTGCACACCGCCGGGATCCCAGCTCCTCCACCGGCCTGGTGCTGGGCTGCTCCCGTGCTCCTCCTGCAAGGCTGCCTGCCCCGGGGCTGCTCTGCTGCTGCTCCTCGGGTGTCTTCCAAGAGCCTTTTGCAGGATGCTCGAGGTGAGTCGAGTCTAGAATTATGCTCCAGGGGCGCTTTTCCCACCGGTTTGCTCCGCTCACATTTTGTACTGGGAAGTCCAGGGCACACAACGAGTGACACGGGAAGGGCGTGCTGGAGGAAGGTCCCCAGGAGCCTGAGACCACTCGGCAGCTCTACAGATGAAAGGACCGGGATCGACCTTGCTGAGCCCCTCGTGTTCAGCTTGGCCTCTCTACAACCCCTCTGCTACGCACAGCTGCCCGGATGCTGCAGGTGGGCAATGTCCCAATGCCCTACTGCGACACAGGGGGGCAGGGCACTGAGAGAGGGTCCTCAGCGCTCACAGCGTCCACGGCTCTGAACTCAGCAGGTCCCTGCCTCACACGGGAGCGGGACGTGTCTGGGTCACCCTGCCTGCGGGTGGTGGTCCCTGGGGACTCCAGCAGCTCTGCCAGCCCCTCTCCCAGGACACAGATGGACCAACGCAGCATCCCCGGGTGAGCCCAGGCTGAGAAGTAGCTCCTGAGCCCCCCTGCATGGCCGTGCTGGGCCAAACGCCTGCTGTGGAGGTGGCACCCGCCACCTTGGTGCCCCAGTGCAGAGCGCTGTGGAGTACAGGACGAGCTGGACTGGGCTCAGCAGACGCCCAGCTCACCTGAGTGGCAGCAGAGCTGAGACACGGTCCTCTTGCCTCCATCCTTGGTGCCCTCCAGCGGCACGATGCCCAGCACACCTGCAGGAGAAGACACAGCCGCAGGTCACCGGCCACCCACAGCCTGGCCGCTGCCCACAGGAGCTCCCAGGAATCCCCGGGACGCAGCAGGGTGCACCCAGCTTTGCAATCCAAAGAGACGGACCTGCGGGACTGCCAGCACCTCTGGGGGAATTCCACGTGCCCGTGTGCCTCCTGTGCCCTATGCAGCTGCCAGCCAGCCCCAAGGGACCGCAGCTCCGGGGACAAACCCATCCCACCTCCCCATCCTCACCTGTCGCCTCGGCGCTGAACGCTACCCAGTGGCAGCTGGCCTTCACGTGGTTCCCGCAGGACGCGACGGAGCCAGCTCGGAGACCCCCAATCCAGGCCTGGGATGGAGAGAAAAGCCCGTGTTACGAGATGCCTCTGCTTCGGAGGGGGCCTGGTGCTTTGGTCGGCGCATGGCTGGAGAGGAGAGCACGAAGCATTGACACTGCATTGCTGGAGACCTTCAGTCCCAACAGAGCTCCCTCACCGAGGGACCTGGCTCCACCTGGAGGCACGTTTGTAGGGCCCTGTCCTCAGGGAGGTATGGTGCAACGTGGCTGCTCGTGCTCCATCCATAAAATCACAGGGGCTGGGGCTGCGGGGCCAGCTTTGCTGCTACTCTGCAGGGCTGGGAGCACCCCAGCTCCCAGCGCTGCCTCTCCATGAAACCACAGCTCCTGAGCCAAAATCCCACAAGGCTGCTCACTCCCCACCACCTCTGTGCCTGAGCATGGCACCCGCGGGGCACCGAGAAGCCTCACATCGGCCGGACCTGCTCCAGGCGACATCAGTGCGCAACCGCAGGCCCGTGGGAGCTCCCCGGCACACCCGGGGCCAAGTCCAACCCTCGTGCAGAGGCGACAGCGGGGCGCTGGACGGGTGCCAGCAGGGCCACCAGCACCGCTGCAGCGTGTGCCCGCGTCCCACACAGAGCCCTTTGCAGGACGGGAGCTGCACAACCCCACAAGGAGCGAGAGCTGCGCTTCCTCTCTTTGCACGGCTTCCTTTTGGGGCCTGACAGAGACGAGCGGTTCCTGCAGCACTTCCTCTGGTCCCTGTCACAGCAGCCTGCTTGGTGGCAGGCCCCTTAACCCTTCCCGCACCCGGGGGAGGTGAACACCCCGGCCACATCCCTGCAACAAGCCGCAGCCCCTCAGGGCGTCTCCGCCAGCAGAGCCCTTCGGAGGCTGCCGGGGGGGAGAAGCGACCCAGATGCGATCCTCGTGTCTGTGCCGTGCTTCCTGATCCGGCCAGGTCAAGCGTCTGCCTTCGCCTCGGTAAACAAGCGGCCACGCTCAGGGACGCGAGGCGCTTCCCGAGACGCGTGGGGACGAGTCCTGCCCACGGGGCTGGGGCACGAGGCCTGGCTCCCTGGGGCACGCTTCATGCCCGGATGGGGAATGCCTTAAGGGAGGCCCCGTCCCACACAGGCTGCCGAGGCCGAGCAGATGTCTCCCTGCACGCTGGGCCCTTGACGTCCCACAGAGCTCTCCCAGCAGGGTGCGGGGACGCCCCTGCCTGCGAGCCCCTGGGACCTTTGCCGCGGGGCTGTGACAGTCCCGGCACCCGCACGTGCTCTCCGGGCCGGCTGGGCACACGCGCGGGGGCAGCCACATCCCTTCCGACCCTGCATTAACCCCAGAGGGACACGCCGGGTGCTGGCAGGCCTGCAGGGGTGTGGGTGCAGGACGGGCCAGGCTTGTGCAAGGGCAGCTCGGACAGGAAGGTAAAGGGAAGGAGCGCGCTGAAGCCCACGGGCTGGGAGATGAACGCATCCGTGCCCCTGGGGGGCCCAAACCTTTTCCAAAGGCAGCGAGACCCCAAGATTTCTCGCAGCATCACCCAACCCGCTGCTGGCCCCACAGCCCACGCCGAAGGGCGCCGCACCCCACACCCGGGTGCCGCCCCCGGGAACCAGAGCGGCCTCGGGGAGCCCCCGCAAGGGCTGCGCGCCCCGGGAAGGCTCAGCCCCCGCCTGGCCCAGCACAACCCAGGCGGCATCCCTGAGCTGGAGGGGTCGGGGACGGAGGGCGCGGGGCACCGGGAGCCCCGCGGGTGCCGGGCCGGTGCCGCCCGCCCCAGCACGGCCCCGCCGCACCGCGCCGCGCCCGGCCCCGCCCGGGGAGCCCCGGCTCGCCCCGAGCCCCCCGCGCTCACCTCCCTGCGGGGCAGCCGGGCCTCGGTGTGCCGCAGCTTGGACGCCTTGAAGCGGTTCATGGTGCGCCGGGCCGGGCCGGGCCGGGAATCCCGAGCCGAGCCGAGCCGGGCCGGACCGGACCGAACTGAGCCGAGCCGAGCCGAGCAGGGCCGGGCCGGGCCGGGACCCTCAAGCCGGGCCGGGACCCTCAAGCCGGGCCGAGCCGAGCCGGGCCGAACCGGGACGCCCGAGCCGAACCGAGCCGAGCCGAGCCGGGCCGAGCCGCCGGCCCCGCCCTAGCCCCGCCCCCTCCGCGCTGACCACGCCCCCGAGCCGGGCCGGGCGCGGCGCCCCCCCCCTCCCCCCGAGGCAGCTCCAAGGGCCGCGGGTTCGAGGCCCGCCGAGGCTCCGCCGCCCGCGGTCCGGGTGCTGCGTACCGGCACCCGGCCCGCGGGGCGCGGCGAGCCCCGGGACGGGCCCTGCCGCCCCGGTGTCTCGCTAGGGCTGTGGGCAGCTGTGTGTGTGTGTGCTGCGCTCCCCGCTGACGGGGCTCGGCGGCAGCGGCCCCGGTGACGGAGGCGGGAGATGGGCGCTGGGCAGGAATCGGGAACAGCTCCTGCCCTCACCGCGGGCTCTGCGGGAGCGCGGCCACCTCCGCGAGAGGAACCTGCGCCTCAGCCCGCTGCCCGCGCCCCGCCCGGGCGGTAAGAGACCGACCACGGCCCCGGGGTGCCCGGGAGGGCGGTCCCGAGCCCCGCAGCGCGAACCCCCCGCCCCTCACCGCCCCCCCGCCACTGCGCACGCGCGGCACCGCGCTTCCCCCCCCCCCCCGCCGCCGTGACGCATGCGCAGCGCCGCGCGCGGGCCAAGATGGCGGCCGGGAGCGCCGCGCGCTGGCTGGGGGCCGCCGCCGGTGCCGCGCGGGGCTGCGCGGCGGGGCCGGGGCCGGGCCGGGGCCGGGGCCGGGGGGCGCTGCGGCTGCCGCTCGTGTGGCTGCTCCGCGGGCTCGGCCCCGCGCCGGGACCCGCCGCACGCCGCCCCTCGCTGCTGTGCGCCGGGCCGTGGGCCGCGGGTGAGCGGGGAGCGGGGCTGGGCGGCGGCGGCGGGGCCCGAGGGGGGCTCGGGGGCTGAGGGGCGCCCGGTGCCCGCCCGGCGCCCTCTCACCGCCCCCTCACCGCCCCCTCACCGCCCCTCTCCTCCTCCCGCAGGGCCGAGCCGCGTCCCGGCCGCCTCCTTCCACAGCAGCGCGGCGGCCCGCGCCAAGGAGGACTACTACCAGGTGCTGGGGGTGCCGCGCTCCGCCAGCCAGAAGGAGATCAAGAAGGCCTACTACCAGGCACGGCCCCGCCGCCCCCCCGGGGCGCCCCCCCGAGGGGCTCCGTCCCCCAGGGCGCAGGCACCGAGCTTCGCCTGCCGCCTGCGAGATTGGTCTCGTCTGTCTCTAACGCTTGGGTTTTTTCTCGTTTAGCTGGCGAAGAAATACCATCCCGACACAAATAAGGACGACCCCAAAGCTAAGGAGAAGTTCGCGCAGCTGGCAGAAGCCTACGAGGTAACGCATGGGGTTTTATTGCCGTGAGAGGGAAGAGAGGTGGGAACAACTCTTGGAGTAGACGGAGTGGAAATACTGCGTCTTCTTGTGTTTGTTGTAAAAGCACAGCTGTTTTTTGACGTCTTGTGCTTCAGGTGTGAGTGCAGCTGCCCTAGAGGTGTCTACAGCGAGTTATTTAGCGCAGATTTCTGTTTTACCTGATCGTATTTTGGGCTCTTTGCATTTTTGGCTCTTAGCAATGAGGGACTGGCACAGTTGGGAAAGGTGGTTTCTGCGGTGGAGTTCGCGCGTAGGTGAAATAAACAAACAAACAAACCTGTCAGCAGTTACCAGCTTTCTGAGACAAAGGTACGTTCCACTGTGCTTCAGCTCCGTTTCTGCTCTCCACCTTGTGTTGTGCTGGCTTGCACTCTGGCAGGTTTCAGATTTCCTCCAGCACTCGTACCACCAACTTTCATTCAACATACAAGCAATGAAATATACAACATAAGTTCTTCCTGCTTGTTATGAACCAGTAAGACCTTGTCGTCTTGCTAATGACAAGCTTTTCGATAATTTGTATGATCGTGAAGGCTGGGACGCGCTTCCTGAGGACATGAAGGTCTGAGCGAGCACCGTCTGGTGACAGACAGCCCTGAGTTCCGCTGGGGGGGCTGCCCAGGACAGCCAGGCTGCTCGGGGCCTGGTCGGTGTCCTGATGGCATCGTTCTTTGCCTCCAAGGTATTAAGCGACGAAGTGAAGCGGAAGCAGTACGACGCGTATGGGACAGCTAGTTTTGATCCTGGCGCAACGGGTGCCGGTGCCGGTGCTGGGCGCCAGTACTGGAGCAGCGGTCCATCGATTGATCCGGAGGAGCTTTTCAGGAAAATCTTTGGCGAATTTTCGGGGTCCCCTTTCGGCGATTTCCAGAACGTCTTCGACCAGCCGCAGGAGGTAACGAGATGCGCGCGTTTCCTGGGTGTGTGAAGCTGCAAAGCTGGAGCGGGGCAGCAGGCTGTCAGATCGCTGCCAGAGCGAGGTTAAGCAAAGCGTTTGCTCTGGGAATGTCAGCACGTGAGCGTCCTGCTGTGTGTGGGGGGGTATTTTTGGTAAGCCATGCGGATACCCTCTCCACGCCTCCAGACCGAGCATTTTTTTGTGGACTTCAGCTCCTTTTCCTGGTGTTTACTGACCCAGTTAGTGCTGCCAAACAATTTCCATCTTTGTATAGGCAACTTTTCTGCTTTAAGTTGCTTTGCATGTGTCTGCTTCGTGCTGTAATGACAAAAACCACAGAATACCTTTTAACTATAAAACGAGCCTTCCAGCATTGGGTTTGACTGCTTAATTGGCTTAATTTTGCAACTTAATTGGCTTAACTTTGCAGTGGAGCCCATAATAACGCAAAAAATATTTCTTCTTTGCGCTGCAGCTAAATGCTCTTTAAGTCTTGACAGCCTTGATTCACGCGACGCCCTCGGAGATGTGTGGCGTTCAGTGCTTCTAGCTGGGAATGGCCTTCCTGGTACAAACAGAACTTCCTCTTTTGTGGAGTCACCTTTTCTGCTGAATTCCCTTGCTAAGTAAAGAGTTTATTCAGGAAGAGCAGATGCTTTCTTTGGGAGCAAAAGCCTCCGCCCATACCTGTTGATGTATTTCTGTTCAGTAAAACCTTTGGAAATACTAAAGGTCTTTCCTGAGAGCAGAAAAACACCTGACTTGCGTTTTTTATACTTGTCTTTTCTCTTTTAAAATCTCCTTTCTGTTACACAATGGTATAATCATCGTTCCTGTAATGTTTGCCATCCTTTTTATTTATATGAGACAGGCTGTTGCTTCCCAAATTGAGGCAGAACATTTCTGAACGAGTTGTGCATCCATCTGTTTCTTTCCCCCTCTGTTACCCGGACGTATTTAAGCACAGTTTGATATTTGGCAAAACCAATTCCAGTTTGCTTAAGACCCCACCACACATCGGTTGTGGACTGACGTCAGTGTTTCCCGTGCAGTACATCATGGAACTGACCTTCACCCAAGCTGCAAAAGGTGTGAACAAGGAGATTGTGGTGAACATCAATGACTCCTGCGAGCGGTGTGGTGGGAAAGGGAACGAGCCTGGTACCAAAGTACAGCACTGCCACTACTGCAACGGCACCGGCATGGTGAGTGCTTAAAGCGCGGCAGAACCTGCCTCTCTTCCTTACCGGGGCAAGTCAGCCCCTTCCACGCTGAAGAATTCTCACTACACTCATCGGCTTATCTTGGGTGAAATCAGGTTAATGTGGACTTGATGTTAATCTGCACTAGGAGTTTTTTTTTTCTATGTTAAAGGCATGTTCTATCTAGCTAAAGCAGTAGCCTTCAGGACGAGGTCAGTTTGGTATCGTGACCAGTAATATTTACCCTTCAGGTAAATACCGTTATTTACCTGATGTAACAATTCTGACATTACTTGGGCATACTTTGAATTGAGGGCTGGAGGGTGGAGCAAGGATAGCTTAAGGATAGTCATGAAATGAGAAGATGTATGCTGCTGACAGTAAGTAAAGAAGTTAGTAAAGAAATAATTTGAAATAATGGGCTTTTGATTTTCCGTGCATCAAAATGGAAACTGGCGATCAGTCTGTGGCCAGAATAGCTTGCTGTGCGGAACGGGCACAGTTGGCCAGAGGACAAGGCGAGCCTTTCCCACTGTCTCCTCGTGTGACGGGTTGGTCCATAGTTTAGTCTCCGTAACCTTTTCCTGGATACAGCAATAATTCTTGCAAGTAGATTGTCCTTGGGCTCCTCAAGATACAGTTGTTTGTAACGCCACGTGAAAGAGCACTGCGAGGAGTCTTGTTCTTCTGCGTTATATCCTAGAGATGAAAAGTGTTGTGTCTCCCTTCCCCAGGCCAGCAGACGCTTGCTCATAGTCGTGATGGTTTTCAGTGGAAATCAGCATATGGTAGTGGAAGCTGAATCTGATCCATCCTCTTTGGATTTCCGAGCCTGTTTTCTGCTCCACCCCTTGTTAAGAGATAACGCTGCCCTCAACTGTCCTGTCAGGCTGTATGCGCGATTAGAAGGCCTCAAGTCTGCCGGGCCAGTCACTGTCAGCAGTACTGTGGAGGTGAAAAGTACCACCTCGGTACTAAATATTTGTATGATTGTGTTTTCTTCACCAGGAAACGATAAATACGGGCCCCTTTGTAATGCGATCTACGTGCCGACGGTGTGGCGGTCGTGGTTCCATCATCACAACCCCGTGTTTAGTGTGTCGAGGAAGGGGGCAAACCAAACAGAAGAAGACAGTGGTGGTTCCGGTGCCAGCTGGTCAGTGTTGTGTTTGTGCACTGCCGTCTGTTAAAGGGACTGTAGTCATTTATTTCTGCTGGGCTAACAGCAAGGCACTTGCCTGTAAAGCGTGGCTGTTCCCTGCCAGGTACAGAAGTCAGGGCAATGTAAAGAAGTTTTGCTGCAGATAATTTAATCTTAAGAACAAAGCAGATCAATAGCTTGGTAATTGAAAGCATTAGTAATGAGAGAAACTTCCTGGCCGTGCGTTTGTACCTGGCAGATAAAAATATTTGCTTTGCCCTTTTTGAGATGAAGTTTTGTTTCTTGCATGGATCCTTCTTGGCAGTGTTTGAAGAGTGACACTTTCAAAAGATTTTAACTTGATTTTTTCATTTGTCCTTGGTGAAGCAGGTGGAGAGGGTGGGAGTCTTGAAAGCCTTAGCTTAGCTCAGAAAAGTTTGCTGATTGCTTCCCTCACCAAAGAGGGTAAAACAAGCAGTGGGACTGAAGATGCTGCTTTGAGACCGCCCTGGGTAACCAGCGTGTAATTTTCCTGTAGCTTGTAGAGGCTGCCCAGTGTTCCTTAGGCTGATGCGTTTCTCAGGAGAACTCTGTAGGGACTGAGCCTGCGTAGGGGTGCTGCTCTGCTCGGCGGGCAGCGATCACCTCTGGGGTACCAGTGTGTGCTGGACCTCTGCCCTTTGGCTGCGGTCCTGGGCTCGTGGCGAGGGGCTCGCTGTGCCTCTGGTAGGTCTTGTGCTTCCGCTCGTGGTGTGCGGGTGCTGATAACGTGATAACATTCCCCCTTTTTTTCTCTCTCCTGATTGCAGGTGTTGAGGACGGGCAGACAGTTCGGATGCCCGTGGGGAAGAAGGAAATTTTCATTACGTTCAGGGTACGTATCGTTACAGCGTAAGCTCTTTTCCATTATTAAGTTGGTTGCTTGTTCCCTTCACAACTGCCTGGGAAGTCCAACAAAATGGGAAACAGGAGGAGGAAGAGCAAGTGATCCTTCTAAACAGCTGAGGTAACGTGATCCGTGTGAACTTTCTGAGATAGCAGAAGATCTGCATTGTAACAAGTCGAGTCTGCTCATGAAGAATTGTGCTGCTAGTTCTGGGGTGAGGCCTTTGTGGTAGTGTGTATCAAAACACCGAGCAGGTTCTTGGTGCCTTTAGAATTTGACTTGGAGACTTGAAGGAGGTGTCTGCTTGCAGCGGTGGGAGGGCTGGAGGAATGCACGGGAGGCTGGCTGGTCAAGTACCCTTTTGCAGATTTGCATTAAGTGCTGCTTTGCACATTCTTTGTAGCTGGGGCCCTCTTCTCCCGTAGGTATCCTGTTATATGTGGCTCTGTCAGGGAGAAAACTCTTTTTTTCAGTACCTTGGTGGTGCAGGATTTAATTCTCTTCCAGCTTGTGAGGCCACCGCAAAGGTTCCTGCTTCCCTCTTCAGGCTTTCCTTTTTTTGGGGTACTGGACAAGACAGCATTGTCTTTGTCTCTGCAGAATCGTACTGACACTGATGAATTAACAAACGGGATTAGAGGAGGGAGCTGCTGAGATAAGCAGCAGACATCCCCCTAAGCCTCTGGCTAGTTACAGTTATGTCAAGAGCTGTGATTTTCTAAAAGACTGAACGTTAACCTAGACTTG
Organism: Anser cygnoides; assembly: GCF_040182565.1. Classification (NCBI taxonomy): domain Eukaryota; kingdom Metazoa; phylum Chordata; class Aves; order Anseriformes; family Anatidae; genus Anser; species Anser cygnoides. Next base: position 12,069,462 of record NC_089887.1, read on the forward strand.
TTAGCCACACGGTTTGTGGGTGGTAAAGGGTCTGACTGCAGCTTTCTGGTGCTTTCTGCTGAGACCTTTCAAAGCAGTTTACCGTGATAACTTTGTATTGTTCCACTCACTACGTTTTGGAACTGCCTGCCTTTTAGGTTCAAAAAAGTTCCGTGTTCAGAAGAAATGGAGCAGATATCCATTCAGACCTCCTTATTTCAGTAGCACAAGCTGTTCTGGGAGGTACAGCCAGATGTCAAGGCTTGTACGAGACAATCAATATCACGGTAGGTACCGTTACGTGGAAGAGCTCGGGCGTAATTCAGTGTGGGACATCAGAGCCCCACTTTGCTGCAGAGATGGTGCAAATCGTCTCGGTCCCCCAGTATCAAGTGTCAGACTTCTTCAGGACTGAGTGTCAGGTAGCTTGCGACCTGCTTGGGCACACCTCCTTTCCAGATCACTGTGTGGGGACAGGGACAGGAGCGGCTGGGTGGATTGCTGCACAAATCCCTTCCAAAGTCTGGTGAACCCTGCTAGGTTCTTTACAAGCTTTGCCATCGTTGTTGACTTAGCCTCTGAACGTGTTCAGATGCATGAACCTACCAGATCTCTCCCATCTTATTTTGAAGCCTGCTGGAGCAATAATTGATTACAAACATGCAACACAATTACTGTGTAAATGCATACGGTGGAATAACAAACGTGTCCCCTGTGTGTTCACAGATACCCCCTGGTATTCAGCCAGACCAGAGAATTCGAATGAGTGGGAAAGGCATTCCCAAGGTTAATAGTTACGGCTACGGAGACCACTACATTCACATAAAGATAAAAGTTCCTCAGTAAGTAACACAAGTTTCTGGGAAATCTTGAGCTTTTTGCAAAAAAAATAAAAATAAAGATGTTCAGAAAGATTTTGTGAAAATTTCTTACTGCTTTATCAAGATCTGTTTTGAATTTTCCTTGGACGGTTAGAGTCATTTCTCTGCCTTTTTTTTTTTTCCTAGTGTGAGGTAGACAGGTAGACTTTTGGACTTCTGTTGTGGTTTTTGTTTGTTTGCTTGCTTTTTTTGAGAATACAGTTTGGCAACACAGCTGTAAAAATCCTAAACCCTAGAAATATATAAATAGTCATGCACCTGGATTTCTGCCACTTCTCGTCTGGAACCCAGTTACGTAAATTCAGTGTTCTGGCTTACAGCATGTCTGTGCTCTTATACCTGCAGCTTAAAGTAACTGAGGTCCTTGGCAGTTGCTTTTCAGGCTGCCTCACCACCCTCTGCTCCTGTGGTGAAGCAAACTTTTTAGTTTGCATTGCTGCACGCAGCAAGGGAGTTCATTTCCTGAGGCCTCCCCCCACAGGTGTTTGTTCTGTTGCAGCTCCAGATGTTTCTCTCAGCACTTGAAAAGGTTTTGCTCTTTCACTACAGTTTGGTGAGATGCAGTGGGTCGTCTCTCTCCTCTTCCACTGGGGCTGGCTCTTTATAGATTGGTCACAGGGATTCTCAGGGAATGCCAGATGTATTAATCTTGTGCTTCCAGTAGCTGCCTCTTGTGTGTGCTGCCAGAGGAGGTTAAGGAAGCCTGGCGATGTCTCTAAAGGCAGCTGTAACCAACACCTCTGTCTTTGACCTGCAGGAGGCTGACGGATCGCCAGAGAGCCTTAATGATGAGCTATGCCGAGGACGAGACAGATGTGGACGGCACAGTGAACGGAGTCACAAATACAGCATCAGGTGGGCTGGGGGAATTAGTGCTCCTTCCTCGGGGAGGTGGTGTGGGAGAGCACAGCGCTTCCCGGGGGCTCAGGGGGGACAGTGGAAGGTGAGCCAAGGCGACTGTCGGACGGCGTGTCAGCACAACCTGCTGTGTTACTTTGAAATTAGTTTTAGTGAGATATTAATGGGCTGTGGCATAAAGCCTCTTCCCAGGGAGCATTGCTCTGATAGTCACTGGGCAAAATCTGTGTGTGAACAAAGAGCAGGTACTGTGATACTCCAGGTCCTGACAAGTTCTGGTGAGTCTCGCTGTGGTGATGAATGCCTCCTGCTGCCGGCTTTTACCCCTGGGCCAGAAGTAACTCGTCATGGTAGCAGAGGTGGAAAAAGCGAATGTGCTTCAGGCCAGCTCTCTACGTGAGCTAATCCATCCTCAGCGCTTGCTTCTGGCTGCAGTGGGGACGTTTCCCTTTGAAAGCTGCAGGGGAGTACTGCTGTCAAGGTTACTCTGAGCCATAGTTGGTGCACATGGGGAAGCCTTGGCTAGAAAGGTTTGTCGGTGCTGGGTGTTGGCTCCAGTCAGCAGAGAGCATCCAGCGTGATGGAAGGCGTGAAGTCAGCTGGGAGCTTTGTAAAGCTGCTTTTTCAGTTCCAGATTAAAACCTTGGATCCAGCAGTTGTGTTTTAAGTGTCAGTGGTGAGGTATCCTGCAGCAGTAGCAGCTGCAGACAAAATATATGCAGAACAGTAAGGCAAGACAAAAATTTTGTCTTTTCTGCTAGCAAAACAGTGCTTTCTTTACTCACACTGGAACAACGAGCTTCTTAATGCCTGTTAGATTGTGGTTTATTTCTGGTTGAAACCAAAAAGGGCATTTTTGACTGTGTACAGCTAGGCAAAGGTAAGCTTTTCAAAGCTGCTATATGGTTGTGGGAATTGAGGTCCTCTCTACCTCAGATGCCAAAGCCTACGATATTGGAAGTTCAGGATATTGGAAGGTAGAATCTGCCATATACTTACCGGTGTTATGTTTTATAGTGCTTTGATGATAGAGAAGTGAATGGGATTGTCTTTTCCGCTTCAGGTAACATTAAAGATGCATCTTGGAGGGAAGGGCAGAGATATCTTAAATGCAATTAAGCAACAAGGTGGATTAAAACCAAAGCCAGTAGCTTGTAGTATTGAGACAGGCTGCTGCTGAAAAGCCTGTCCTTGCTCTGGGAGGCAGAAAGTACCCTGAGTGGATGGAGGCACGTTCTGCTGCAGGCCTCAGTGTTTCATGGCATTGCATCAGTCTGGGCTCGGGTGTCGGCTGCGGGAGGACGGGGAGGACTGGACTTTGTGCCCTCTGTGTCCCAAGAAAGGCTGGGGAGGATTTGGGGTTTTGTTACTGATGGTTAGGCTGCAGAAAAAAACAGAGTAGCAAAGAGGTTTCCTTTGTTTTTGCTGTAGCCACTTCTCAGAAGGACAAAAAACTTCTCGGGAGTTTTTTATATAGGAAAACTTTGCCAGCTGCTGCCAGTAAGATTCCTTATCTGGACACTTGTTCTGAAATATCTGTAGCCTTTTTCATTCTAGCCTGAGTTCAGTTTCTCCTTGATACTGTTTGTCTGAGCACTGAGTGAGAATTACTTACAGCAGGCTCCTGCTGTGGTTTCGCACTCCTTTGCCCTAAACGTGACGCAGACGGTGAAACATGGGCAGACAGATTTTTCCAGGGACCACTAGCGTAGCTTACTCTTCTGTAGGGTGAAGTCAAGAACTTGCTTTCAGTGGCAGACTCTTGCTTCTAAGCGCTTGTGTTCTAAGTATGTCAGGCCTCTGCCCTGGTTGTGCGGAGCACAGGAATTCCCTTGGCAGCTGGAGGGCTGAGGAGGGAAAGGACCGCCGCTACCTGGGCTGACCTCCTTCTGTTCCCCTTCTGGGGTCAAGGCTCCCCGGTGCTTTCAGAGAGTGGCCCTGGTACCGTGGCTCGCTGCCTGCTGCAGCCTGTCATGGAGAGATACTTGAGGGTGCTGGCGAAACCAGCTGACCCGACCGTTCCCAGTCTAAAATAACCCTCTCCCTTTGTAAGGGGCGCTGGCTGCTGGTGGGAGACGTAGCTGGGGCAGCCTGAGGAATGTATCTGACTGCAGCCCTTTGCTGTTTGTGTCCAGGTGGCAGGGCCACGGCTAGAGCTGACGCAGGCGAGGATAGGCCTGAGGCTGAGGAGAACAAGGAGGGATTCCTTTCCAAACTTAAGAAAATGTTTAGCTCCTGATACCCCATCCGAGGTAGGAAGCCTCTTATGTTTTGTTGTTGCCTTTCCCCCGCACCGAGCAGAACTTGCCCTTCTTGGGAGGTGGAAGAAGCGAAAGCAGCGCATTGCTTCTCACTTAGCCTCAGGCCTTCCAGCCACCGATGTGACCAGCCCTAGCTGTCCCCTGCGACCTGGAGCAAAAAGCCAGGGCCCCAGTTGCATTGTTGCTGCACCAGAAAAGGAAACGCTGGAGACAGCTTCAGGGAGGTTGGTGGCCTCCCCTGCAGCTCCGCTTCCTGGGAGTACTTGTCCCCTCGGGGACTGTCCCTCCTCCAAGCACTGGGGGCGTTCCTGTGAGCTGGCAAAGCTGGGGCCGGGCAGTTCTGCTGCCGCTGGGAGGTGCAGGAGGGGCCCGCAGAGCCTCTGGTGCTGGTCGTGGGCTGACAGCAGCCCACTTGGAAACGCCCCCTTGGATTCCAGGGGCTCAGCTTCAAACTCGTCCGCTCCCTGTGGCTGACAAAGCGTGACCGCAGGTCAGGCGGGGACTTGCTCGTGCTCCAAAGCGGGGCTGGAGGGGCTGCGCACCTTAATCTGGTGCATTCGGGAAAAATTACACATTTTGCTTGCTTCAATTGCAGGGAAACGTTCTACTGGAAACTAAGAGCCAGCAGCAGCAGATCGTCTTAGCAGTCGGGGATGAATCCTTCTGGCAGCGGGCTCTGTGGAGCGAAGGATGTCAGTCAGCAGCACAGCGAGAATCCCAGCTGGAGGCCACAAAGCACTGAGGCACCAACCCTCATCACGATACAGTAGCAACCCAGCGTCCCAGGAAATGGTAACAATGGAAAATGCCAGCTTTGTGGTAACGTGGGTGTCTCCTGAGATTGTTCCACTGTCCGTACTGCTGCTAGAAGCTTATTTGTTTCTGTTTTTGTTTTTTTTTTAAAAAAAAAAAGTTGAAAAATTACTTAGAATCCAAACCAGTGGAAATGTGAAAATAAAGAATTGTCCTCCCAGCACAGAGTGGAGCAGTCTGCTGTATGGAGCCCGAGATGGCTGCTGTTCACTCAGGTGCCCCTCTGAATGCTAGACGTGCGTGGTGAACTTGGCACTGCTTATCTTCTCCTAGGAGACTCAGTGTGTCCGTGGCTTTTAAGCCTGTCTTCACAACAGACAGTCTCCCGCGCCCTTCTAGCCGCCCTGCATCGCGCTCGCAGCAGGATGTCTCCCCTTCGCTGGGACTTGTCAGAGCCCAGCTGCCCTGGCTTCCTCAGCAGCCTTGGGGTTTCTTAGTCCTGCTGATTTCCTGCACGAAGTGCAGCGACGGGATCTGCGCTTTGCCTCAGGTTTCCTCCCCCTCCTCAATCAACTGAAGTCACTACGGAGATGCTGTTGCTTCTAAGCCGGTACAAATTTATCACCAAGCCCTTTGCCAGTTTGGACAAATTTATTGTTAGTGCAACACCCACAGCATAAATGATTGTTCAGAGTCCTTGTTCTACGTGTGTGAGAATACAAGTGAAGTGGATCAGTCCTTCCAGGAGGAGCTGAGCTCTTGCAGTATTTTCATGGTTACTGTTGCCCGCTGTTAGCTATGCCGTGCAGGTACCGTCAGCCCACAAACTAATCGACCAGCTAAACAAGAACATGTCGCAGTCCTGCCCTTCTTAATTAGCTGAAAAAAGCACGCGTTGCCTCCTGATTAAATTGCCTGTAAAATGATTCTGTATCCGTGTAAATAAGATTGATAAAGATATTTAACACGTGCTGCGCCTCGCTGCCTTGTCTGCTCTTCCCCCATCCCGCCTCTGTGGGTTTGTCGTTGCTCCCTTCCCCACCCCAGGGACGGGCAAGTAACGAAGGTCGGCTCTGGGCTGGGGGCGCAGGGCTAGGTAACGGAGTCGTGCCCACACCTGACTTCAAGCACAAAGACAGCCCAGAGCTGTGGCCCAGAGCTCACCCAAACAGTACCGTCAGGGGAGGGTGAGGGAAAAAGCTTTTTAAACAAGTCTTAAATTGTTAAAGACAATTAATTGTCTTAAAAGACAATTGTGAAAGTTATACTCAGCCACTGAGGGCAGTGTTGGAAATCAGCCCTGTGAGCCCAAAGGCCAGGCTGCAGGTGCCGGGAGCTGTCTGGCTCGAGGAATGGAGCTCTCACCCCTCGGGGCTGTCTCCGCAGACACGCAGCCAGGCCTGCCGCCCTACCTGTGATGCCTGAACGTGGGCCAAGGAGAAACCCCAGCCTGTCCCGGCGCTGCTTTGGGGCGCTGCTGTGGGTACCTGGCGTGGGCACGGCGCTACTGGGACCTGAGTGCCCAACGTTGTGCGGTGTGCTCGGAGCTGCCTAGGGAAGCGTGTGGTCCCAAGAAACCAATCCCAAGAAACCAATCCCATAGATGTGAAAACACCCAGAATTACTAAACACCTCCCTAAAGACGGTGTGCAGAGCAGTTACAGCCCAGTCGGCACGCTGCTCCTGCACGTGCTCCTGGAGGTCAGCCGCCCCCAGGCACGAGCAGAAAGCTGCGTGGCTCACGGCCTCGGCCAGGTCCTGCTACCTGCTGCAAAAGCTCGGGTGGAAGATGAGAGAAGGAAAGGTCAGAAAGCAGCTTTGTTGTCTGCCAGCCACTGATGGAAGGTGCGGGCCTTGGGGTTGAGTTTCATCGTCAGCTCCACGTTGCGGTCTGGCCTCAGGGCATAGAAACGGAACATCGCAGCCAGCTCCTTCGCCCCCGGGAAGCCGAGTCTCTCATACTCCTCTGGTGAGATCTGCAGAGAGAATCAAGGAAAAGCACCGTCTTCACAGGGCAGAGGCTGCTAGGGCATCTCTCTTACACCATGCAGGGAGGCCGAAGAGGGCTGCATTATAGCAGTCTGCTGCATTAATTTCCACGGGTGAGGAAGGATCTGCTGCTCAGCGAGTCTATTGGGTAGGGTCCACGAGTCATCCCCCCCCCCAGCCCACCCCTCCTCCAGTGTGAGGAGGGTGTGCGTAGGGGGCCATCACACAGCAGATGCTCAGGAGCTTGTTCTGCATCCGTCCCGAGGCAGCTGCCTCCCAAATCCACAGCCACGTGGCAGGGCAGTGTCACTGAGCGTCCTGCGGTCCCGTCTGGCAGGGACAGCCCAGGCTGCTCGGGGCCAGCCCCCAGCCAGGCTTAGGCTCAGACACGCCACGCGCACGCCCCAGCAGACGAGGCCCAGGGCAGCCAGCAGGAGCCTTTCCCTGCCCCTAGGCACAGCCATGGCTGAGGGGCTCTGGAAACACCTGGGGGGGTCTGGGAGAGCTCTGGGGCAGCCCAAGCAGCCTGGGCTGCCACCAGGTACCACAGGAGCTGCTGTCCCTGCCTGAAGCAAGGTGTGGGGCACTGCTGCTGTGCTGTGCTGGAGGCCTGGGAAGAAAAACTCTGCTTGCCTATCCCTGGCAGAGGAGAAGCTACAGCGAGCATCAGAGGTGCTTTGCTCTCAGAGCAGAGCTGCTGCAGCCCCTGCCTGTTGTCCCAGACAGGACCCAGCTTCCCACCTACCTCAACAGCATCCAACGCACCAAGGGGTGCTTCCTACCTTGGAGGCTTCCACGGTCTTGCCCGTCTGCTGGGAGAAGGCAGCGGCGTACTCTGCCACGGTGAGCTTGCCAGTGCTGAGCCCGATCACGCGGCCTATGTACTCCTCTGGGGACTTCAGCACGCTGAGCACAACGGGCCCCAAGTCCTCCACTGCCATCCCATCCATGGGGGTGTCCCCCATGGGCAGCGCTGTAGGGGACAGAGCGATCCCGGTCAGAGCGCAGCCCTGCGCGAGAGCCCAGCTCCCCGGATGCAAAGCTGCAGTTTTTGGCACCCTGCCTCTGAACGTGAGGTGTGGAAAAGCCAGGATCTTTTGAGCCTCTATGTTCTGAACTGCGGAGAAGCCCGCAGAGGGGATGGTTCCTCCAGCCCAGGGAGTTTGCACTGAGCAGACAAGAAGCTGGGAGAGCGAGCTGCAGAGCGAGAGGCTCCATCTTACCCAGGACAAACCCATCTCCTTGTGGCGCCTTCTCAGGTTTGAAGCAAGAAAGAAAATTCTCAAAGTAGCATGGCATTCGGATAACTGTGGTGGGAACGCCGATGGCCTGGAAGTACTCCTCCACCATGCCTTTGCCATCAAAGTGGGGCACCTCTAGGCAGCCTCCTGTCAGCTTCTTGACGTTCTCCAGGCCACTGTACACCACGTGGCGCAAACCCAGGCGCTTCGACAGATCAGCGAGCCGCTTCCCCTGCGTGAAGAGTGACACCAGCCATGAAGAGAAGCATGGCTCCCATGGGACACGCAAGCTTTCATCCCCACACACCCCTTCCCCTTCGTTCCACTGGGCGGGCAGGCAGCATCCAACACACCAGGGGACACGCTCCACACACCTCATGCTCTGAGCCCTCAGCCGGACCGGGGCTGAGCAGACCCAGCAGTGTGTGCTGGCCAGGTGGAGCAGTCCTCCGCTTGTACATCCTACTTTAAGGGGTCACAAACCCTCCAGCTCCTCCGCCGAGTGCACAAACCCCAACCCTAAGCACCCTCCAGGGATCTGCCCTAGCAGATCTTACCTTTTGAAGCCATCAGCCTCCCCTAGGATGAGCTCCTCTCGCTGGGGAAGACCCTGGGATTTCTGATGCTGTAACACGTTTTGGCCCCAGAGCTGCGCGTGCAGCGGAGCGCAGGCAGCCACAGCCCTGGCTCCCTCCCAGGGAGGCTCTGCGGGGCGGTCTGCCCACCCCTGTGCTCTGAGTGCCCTCCACCGCCCCGAGTCTCAGGGCATCTCAGCGTGTGACAAGGTGGGCGCGGGGAACGAGTTCTGGCTTTGCAAGAACCGGGACCCGATCCATTTGCAAAGCCCGGTGACCGCTGCGGACCAGAGGCCGGAGCCAGCGGGGCTGGCGAGGCTGCAGGAAGAGCTCCGCGAGCAGCCGCGCCCCGCTGCCACACGGCCGCACCTCTGCCAGGCGCCGGGCCCGCGACGGCAAGGCGCTACCTGCTCCACTTCCCTCTCCCGGCTGCAGTGATTCCAGAAGTCGGTGACCACGAAGGCTCCGTAGGCGCCCGCCAAGGCCGGCTCCAGCGTCCGCCCGTCGTCCAGGTCCGCCGCCACCACGCGGGCTCCCAGCTGCCTCAGCTGCGCGGCCGCCGCGCTCCCGGGCCTCCGCGTCACGGCGCGGACCTCCCCGCTGCCCTCGGCCAGCAGGGCCCGGACCACCGAGCCGCCCTGAGCCCCTGCGGCGGGAGGCGACGCGGGGCCGTGAGCCGGGGGCCGCCGGGCCGAGCCCCCCCAGCCCCCGGCCCGCCCCGGGCCCTCGCTCACCGGTGGCCCCGAACACGACGACCGGACCCCGGCCCGCCATGGCCTCGCCTCACGCACCTCGGCTGCGCTCGGCTCCCCTCGGCTACGCTCGGCTCCGCCCGGCGGCTGCCTTCGGCTCCGCTCGGCTCTGCTCGGCTCCGCTCGGCTCTGCTCGGCTCTGCTCGGCTCCGCTCGGCTGCCTTCGGCTCCGCTCGGCTCCGCTCGGCTGCCTTCGGCTCCGCTCGGCTCTGCTCGGCTCCGCTCGGCTGCCTTCGGCTCCGCTCGGCTACTTTCGGCTCGGTTCCTCTGGGCTCTGCTCTTCTGGGAGCGTTATTTCCGATTATTATTATTGTTATTATTGCTGTTATGATTATTGTTATTATTATCGTTATTATTAATAATCATTACTGTTAATCATTATTAATCATTATTATTAATCATTATGATTTCCTTTTAATGCCGCATTCCTTTCTGACCAATGTGAGGTCTCTGCAAAGTTCATCGCTCCGCACCTCCTTGTGCTGGGACAGTGGACACGGGTGGACACGGATGGACACGGATGGACACGGATGGACACAGATGGACGGACACGGATCACTTTAATTACAGAAAAGGAGCCTCACATCCCTGCAGCCAGCCTGGAAGCTGGCGCCGGGGCAGGCTGCGGCAGCGAGCACGCTGCGAGAACAGAGTGCAGCCCCTTGTATGGACACCACAGAATTACAGCATTGTGTGACCCAAACTATATCTGTTTGAGTAGTATTAATATTCACATTAATATGTCAATATATTAATATATCATATTAATACACATTGTGTTAATATATTAATTATATGAATATATTTATAATTTTATATATTAATATATATAACTATATTAATATATATTAATATATATATACAGGTTCATATTAATATATATAAGCAAACACATGGGCACGTGATACTAGCCGAAAAAATAAATAAATGTCCCTTTCCCCAAGACCTAGGGGCCGCACAACGGGCATCGGGGGTTTCGGTGCGGCTTCATTCGCGCTACCTGCCAGAAACGGAGCGACCCCTTCCCCACGCAGGACGCGCTGTCCCCACCCGTTCACGCAGGGCAGACGGCGGCAGCAGGCAGAACGGCAGGCCTGGCACGGCCACGGACGTGTAAGGCAAAGCCGGTGGGGGCAGGAGGCTGGCGGCAGCCCCGCACCCAGGGGTGATGGTGCTGCTGCCGGGGGACACTCAGTGGGAGGCACCCAGTGGGGGACACCCGCTGGGGGCCTGCAGACAGCCCCACGGAGTGACTGAACGGCCCAAGGTGGACGGGACCCACGAGGATCCTCACGTCCATCTCCCGGCTCCACGCGGGGCAACCCGAGTTACACCTGGAGAGCGTTGTCCAAATGCTGCTCCAGTGCTGGCAGGAGAACAGCTCCGGAGGAAAGGGACTTCACTCCTCCCCTCCTGCTCGATCAGCGTTTTCAAGATACAACTTGAATTTACCAGTGGAATGGCAAACGTTTCCTGGTGCGGCCCAGCGAGGGGAAGAGCTGCTGTGCGTGGCAGCAGCCTCCTCCGTCGGGTCTCCCCGGAGCTTCAGCCCCGGCTTGGCGACGTTCAGCACCCAGCTCCCCTGGGCTCTGCCCACGCAGGGCTCCCCTGTGCTGTTGTTCGGGGGGGATTTGTTTTTGTGGCGACGTTCAGCACCCAGCTCCCCTGGGCTCTGCCCACGCAGGGCTCCCCTGTGCTGTTGTTCGGGGGGGATTTGTTTTTGTTTGAAATCGCTCGGTGGAGATGCAGCAGCCAGGAGAGCAGCCGTGGCTCAGGCGGCGGCCGTGCGCCGAGGCCTCACGTCGGATGGGGTGGTTCCCAGCGCTGCGGGTTTCTCGGTAGAGCCGCGCTTCGATTTGCGTACACGGCAGCCCCACAGCTCTGCCGCGACAGGAAGGAAGATCGAGCAAGACCCACAGCACAGGAAGGGGCAAGGAGCGAGACAGAGCAAAAGCGGCTCGGCTGGCACGGCGCAGAGGGCGGGGGGAGCCGCCACCACCGCCCCCGGGTGCTGCCCCGGCTCCTCTGTGGGGGCCCACGGCCCCCAGCTCCTCCTTGGGTCCCGGAGGGGCAGGGGCAGGGGCTTGGCTTCCATTTTCTGACTTGAGCTCGAACATCCGGGCGGCGAGAGAGCAAAGCTTTGGGGAGACGTCTGAGCGGGGACATGCAGGGGCGCGGAGGATGCTCCCACCAGGACTAGGGGCGTCCTCCCTCCCGCCCTGCTCGCACGGGGACCTGGGGAAGGCGGCGCGAGGCAGAGGTAAGGTCTTGGTGGGGCTGGTCGGAGCTTGGCCGTTGTCACCTGGGTGGCGTGCGGGATGGCAGGGTGCCGCTTGGCCGCCCAGCGTGGGGACGAGCTGCTGCACACCTCGCTGCGGCAGCCATGCGCGGCAGCGCCGGCTTTGCTGCTGTGAGACGTCCTGGCTCTCCTGGCCCGGGCTTGCTGGCCTTCTCACAGCTCAGCCAGAGGAGGAGAGGCTCAAGAGCAATTGTGTGCAACGGGGACATGCGTGGCACCTCGCGGGGATCTGTCCCTCATCACGAATCCTGTCCCCTTGCCTGCTGCTGGCTGCACACACTGGCCCGGTGCAGCCTGCCCACCTCGTGCGTCGCCAGGTTTTGCCCCCGTGTTAGTGCCATTTTGATGACTTCAGTCCTCTTCAAAAACAACCAAAGAAATGTAGCATAAATAGAATATGCTATTTATGTGGTGTAAACAGAAAAGGATGAGATAAGCATCCTTCAGCGCATCATGCTGCCCAGTAGCCCAGCGCATCAAGGAGCGAGCAGGGGTCCTGGGGCTGGGATGAAACCAGATGGGCCTTGAAAGCTTCTCTGCTGGGCTACACCCACACGTCCTTCTTCAGGACATGGGACCACTGAGCCCTCCCTGTGCCCAGCCACAGGAACAGTGAGGCCAAAGGCGTAGTAGCTTCACCTGGTACCTCCTTGGGCTCTTTTTGCTTGTGGGGATCCCAAACATGATGCACGAACTGCAGGTGCCAGGGCAGGCCAAGGAGGCAGGGGACGTGTGTCCATGCCCAGCGTCCTGCAGCACGACACTGCGTGCTGGGCACTGTGGGCGGTGCACGAGGCTTAATCCTGCTCTTATTTAAGTACCAAAGAGCATCAGGGATGCTCTGAACCCTGGAGGCATGGGACTGTTGGGAGAGGGCAGCCGGATCAGGGGCCGGGTGCTGTCACCAGACGCCTGCGGTTTGAGTGCTGCGTGGAGGGCGACCCAAGGCCAGGCACGCAATTTGGGGCAGTCTGAGGAGAGCCCAGCACGAAGGATGTTCAGTGTTGCACGAAAGTTTCTTGAGAACTTGCAGCTGGTTTTGGGGGTTCACAGCCGTAGCTCCGGGCAGGCGCCGTGTGACCGAAGCCCCGGGGGACCTGGCGCGTCCCCAGGGTTCAGCAGCGGGGCAGCACCGCGGCAGCTCAGCGCCCTCAGCTCTGCCTCCCCGCCGGGGCTGAGGCTGGCCTCGCTACGGGGCAGGCTCGTGCTCAGTGTTTGTGCTGATATCCTGAGAGCGGAGATCCCCGGGGCGAGAGAGGCTGAAACTGCTCAGGGGGAGAGGGTCTGCATTTCCGTGAGCTGCAGACACATACGTGCTGAAGTTTGTCCTGAGGGCACAGTCAGCTCAGTAAATGCTTCATTTTTCATTTTGAGGCTTCCGAGGTGTAGCAGCACCCTGCAAGAAACCTTCTGTGAAATTAGCTTCATTTTTGTCGGTTTGGAGTTACCCGTAGATCAATCCTTGCTTTTTGCTGATGAGATCTGGTGTCCGGGCTCCTAGCACACAGCCTGCGGGCACTCGCTGGCTCCTCACCTCCACCGCTTGCTGTTTAACTCCAGCTGGGTCTGGGCCCTGCTTTTCTGGTTTAGGTTTTGGAGGAAAAAACAAACCTGGTAGGGGTTAGACGTGGTGCATCTAGAAGACGTTTACTGGGGCAGTGACAGCACTGCCTGCTGCGATGCTGGGACGCGCGAGGCCCAGCCAGCCTTGTCTCCTGGTGACACTTCACACCGGCCGGTCTCTACAGGGTGGTGGCTGGGGTAAAATGGCCTCTGGGGCCTCTGGTTTTGAGAAAGTCCTCCTGGTAAAGAAGGGCTGACGGGAGAGTGCACACAGGAAACTCTGTGTGGGCACAATCGTTTTTGCTAACATTACGCGCAAACGGTAAAAATAAAATAAGGTGGCATCTTAAAATCGTGTGCAAGCTTAGGTGGGTGAATTACCTGCAAGTCTGTTGGCTCTGTAATTGGGTCTAACGCAGAAACGCTTCAGTGCTTCAGTGAAATTCTCTTCTGTTCTGCCAAAAGGTGGCAGCCCGTGCTGCGCCTGCAGGATTTGCTCAAACCATCGGCGGAGGGAGAGCGGCTGGAGAGGACGGCCTGGCCGCTCGTGCGTGCGATGCGCTGCCCCTCAGAGAGCTGCCCTCCCTCCGCGCCCCGCAGATAAGCAGCAGGAAAAACCAAAGCACCCGCTGCTGCTGGGGTGGTGCATCGATAAGGGAGACTTCCAGCCTTGCAGCAAGAGCACCGCCACCTCCCACGTCACTTTAGCAGGGGCAGTTTTCTACTTCCAGCTTCCAAGCTCGTCACCGGCTTTACCTACAGCCCCGAGTCCCCGGTGCCGTGGGAACAGATCCTGCTCTGGTCCTGGGGACCCAGCTGCTATCGCACCCCCTGCCCCAGCTCGGAGAGCGCCGCCGGAGCAGGATGCCACCGAGGTTCATGCGTGCCAGGAAATGGTGGGAAGGCAGGCTGGTTTCCCTCTGAGCAACGCTGCTGCCATGGCTGGGGGAGAGCGAGCACAAGAGCACTGTGCTGCTGGGCTCGGCGCGGGGCCTCCCAAATTAACCAGTGAGCCCCAGCGGGGTGGTCGTGAAATGGGGAGAAGGCAGAGGCAGCACCGAGGGGTTCTGCTGGTTTGGGGGCATGGAGCTGCACTGGAACGGGCAGTTCATTGCTCCTAGAGGCACCTGGTTAATAATGCAACTATTAATTAATGTAAGAAGCTTTATAACATACCTAAATACTGCGGATCAGCCATTTTCCACAGTTTTCCAGGCAGTCTGGCGTCTGCAAAGGCTCCATGCTATGCCAGCCCGTCCTGTCCCACCAGGGCAGGCCGGGCCCCTGGGCTCTGCCGGCTGGGCTGCGCTGCTCGGCGTCAGCCACATCCCCCGCGGCACGCTGCTCCGCGCCTCGGTCACACACACCGCACGTAGCAGGGTTACGGCGCACGCAGCCCGCTGAACCAGGCCTGCTGCAGGCAGGAGCCCGAATCCCCCGCGGTTGTGCTGAGAGCAGGAGTGTGTTTAGGGAGCTGGAGCCAAAGACGAGCAGAAGGGAGGAGGTGCGGCTGCGTACGGGACCCTTCCAGCACGGACTCCCGGGTACAGATGTGCTGTGGACATGCGCCCTCTGCTCACAGGCGTGGTGGGACGAAGGAGGCAGGGCCGCAGCTCTGCTAAGGGACAACACGAGTGTTGACCGGACATCCTCGGATGGGCGAATCTTCTGTTGGAAGACAAAAGCACCGCTAAAGCCAAAGCACTCCGCAGGACTCCGCCATGCCCAGGGGTCACCAGCAGAAGCCTGCCCATGCACTGGCACTCCACTTACCCCAGCCAGTGGTCCCCATGTCCCCAGAGCCCCGCGTCCCACTGCATGGGACCCTTCCGACGATTAACGCCACCTTCTTGCAAACTAAATCCCACGTTTCCCTGCCTGGGGCTCACAGATGCTGTTCGCCAGTTCAGCTGTGCGGCTTCCCCTTCTCCCTCTTCTCACCTTGGCGCTCCCAGGGACACCGGCAGCACGGCAGGACAGACACAAGCCGCTGCTGGATCCCCCTCGGGCGGCCACGCGGTGTTTGCAGCCTCCCCGCCTGTGCAGATAACATCTTCCGCCCTCCTGGAGAAAACCAGCACCCACCGGGCAGTCCTGGAGCTGCGTCCATGGGAAACTTTCGTGCCGGAAGCAGAAAAAAATTGCTGCCACTGCATCATTTCTTCTGCTGCTTTGTTCTCCGTGTCAGATGTTTTTGGATGAGCTGAGCCACGGCTGCTGGCTTCCAGCAGCAGGATTACGTTTTGATGTAGCACCAAGGGATGTGATCAAATAATCTCTAGCATTAGAGCAGGTTCTCCCCCATCAAAGGGCTTTTCCTGACCAGCCACGTTTCAGAGGAAGGGCTGACAGGGAAACATCACTACAAGCAGCAAAAACCCCTTTCATTTTAACCACGCTACTGGTTGCAGAGCAAAGATGAGAAACCTAGAGACTGCTGCATGCAAAGACTTAATTGAATCTTCCAGGCCAGTTAGAGACAAGAAGACATCAAAGGGTGAAAATTTTGCGTGAACTGCTCTCTGAGCTCCTTTAATTTCTGCTGATATTTTAATTGACCTAGAGGCTGCCTGGGGTGTGAAATGCGAGGCAGCTGAGCTGCCTCCGGGCCTCTGAAACCAGAGGGTCAGAGCTGGGCAGCCGAGGAGGAGCAGGACGACTTGGCTTTCCCTCTTGGAGGGAGAGTGTGTGGGTTCAGACCCAGCTACCCTTAAAACAGCACCAGCACCCAATCCGTGCCTCAAACCTTGGCTTGCCAGCGGGCGGACGGGGATGGGCTGCGTAGGAGGCCTGCATGCGTCACTGCGCCCCGCTGTACGCTCACCGGCTGCGAGGGGTCTCGAGGAGAGAGCGGCCCCGCAGTGTGTGCAGGGCCCCCCTGGGACTCGGCCCCACTCCTCCCTCCTGCAGCCTGGGCACTCACCCCTCGCGTCTGCTGTCGGGAAACACAGATCTCACACGGGTCTCCTGGCAGGACGAGCAGGGGAGACTGCAAAGGGGCTGTCCCGCATCCTAGCCTTGCACCATGGACCTGACCACGGACCAGAATCTCCTCCAGGTTCCCTTGGTCAAAGCTGTATTGACACTTTTTCTCTGGAAGAGCTCGGGTTTGTCCGACCAAAGCAAGCGACAGTTAGCTGTGACTGCTGGCCAGGCAGCACAAAGCCCCTGTGGTGCCCACGTTTGGCTCAGGAGAGGGTTTGGGCAAGGGCAGCCCTGCCTGCGAGCTGGGTCACTTCTTGCAGAGCACCCGGCTGGCATGCGTCGGGGTGAAGTGGCACGGACCTACGCAACCCAGGTGCTGTGCCAGGGCACTCGGATGTGGTGCCTGTGTTGCTGCTGTGTTCGGACAGCCCCGGCCCAAAGTAGCTGCCCCTGGAGGTGCTGGGGCTCCTGGCTCCACGGGCTGAGCAGTTCCCACCCGGACACACCCACAGCGATGGCTTCAGGGCTGGTGACGAGGTGTGATACAAAGTGCTAATATAGATGGAGCCTGGAGCATTCTCTGCAGGAAGGTATTTCCCTCCTCACCTCTGCTCTCTGCTTTAAAAACAATGGGACTTAATGAGTGGACGCGCTTCTGAACAACAAAACAAAAGTAAGAGCAGTCTGGCAGTGGTCCTGCAGCAGACGAGGGGGAGGGAGTGGGTAGGTGCTCTGTCTGCGCTACGATTCACTGGCGCTGCCACTGAAATGGAGCACCTACAGCTCTGCAACAGGATGTGGTGTTTGCCACCGATCAGCAAGCTGTGACGGAGGCTCTGGACGGCAACGAGGTGGCTTGGAAACTGAAACGGGTCCTTTGTCGTTCTGCTGCTGCCCCACAACTTCCTTTACAACAAAAAGAAAAATTGACGAGCAGTGCACAGTCCTGCTGACCCACAGGTGACAGTGCTGGCACCCAAACGCTTGCCGGGTGCCCTGCAGGTGACACGGGGGTGTCACCGCACGTCTGGGCACTTAACGCAGCCACAGTGCCCGAGAAAGGCACCTGCAGAAGCGGTGCTGGAGAAGGCACCAAGCCTGCAGCGCGCGAGGTCCGGGCAAGCAGGCAGAGATGCTGCAGCACGACGGGCTCAGCCCCTGCCAAGCCCACAGCAGTCTGAGCTTTTGGCTGACCTGAGCCCCAAGTTAAGATGGATGCTGCTGGATTTTAGTGTCAGAGGATCAGGGCTGAGTGCTGGCATCCAAGCTCTGCACGTGGCAACCTCAGCGCTGGCGTGGGCCCATGTGAGCTCGTGGCAGTGGCTGCAGATGGCCACCAGCTCAGTGCGCGTCCCCCTGTGCCGGCGGCGGGGAGGGCAGCGTTACCTCGAGGCAGCTCCCTCCCACGCCGCTCCTCTCGTTCCAGCAGGAAGATGGATAAGGGCTGAGCGGGGCAGCCGGAGCTTGCACTGACGTGCCGTCTGCTGCGTGCCTGCCCGAGGGAACACCGGGCGGTCCATGGGAAGGTGGTGGGCGCAGGCTGAGAGCCGTGCTGCTGCCAACACCGCGCTCCTCGCCCCGGGATCGCCGATGCCACGGGAGGCCTCTGATGGAAGGTGAGTGGTGGCCGGAGGGAACTGCAGGGTCACTGACACAGCCGGGTCCTCGGGCCTGGCTGTGGCTGGGCTCTGCAGCAGGACGGGCAGTGGTTCAAGGAAGTCCTTGGTGGGGTTCGTGGCCAAAAATGGGGTGAGGGGGGGCACCCAGGTGTAAGCACTGACGGTGGTCCCTGGTCCGAGGGCTTGGGGACTGCTGTGCTGGCATGGGGGGAGCAGCTGCCCCTGAAGGCAGATGATCTTCCTCAGACCCTGCTCTCTGCGCAGGCTTTGTTTCCAGGAAGAAGCATCATCTCTTGTGTTTTTGGGTTTCTTTACCACCATTTTCTATAGCCACCACCTTGACCAAGCACCTCCTAACAAACCAGCCTGCCACAGCTGTGGGACGGCATCACCTCCAGGAGGACTTTGCCAGGTTCCCCTGGAGGGCTCTGGTTTACGCCCTGCTCCCAGCAGGGCTGCCCTCCCAGCCAGACCGGGCGCTCCACTGCCGCCCTCCCCAGCACCCCCGAGCCACGCGCCCAGGCCTCGTACCAGACCCAACCCTGCTGCTCTCCTCTCCCACAGAGGCTTGGATCAATCGCTACCAGAAGCAGCTGGTGAGGTCCATCTCACCACAGTTCCTGGAGGAGATCATCTGCTACCTGCGGAGGCTGGACCTCCTCACGGCGGAGGAGGCCGGCCGGGTGCAGGAGGCGAGCTCCCTGCCCGAGCAGGTGAGGGCCGTGGTGGATGTCCTGGCTGGCAAGGGCAGCTATGCCTCCCAGTGCCTGCAGACCTTCATCGAGACCACCAATTCCCAGCTCTACCTCCACATCACTGTTTACGGTAGGCAGCGCACAGGGGGGCAGGACACGGGGTGTCCGCGTGCCCGTGGCCAGGAGCCAGAGTGCCCTGTGATGTGTCCAGAGCTGGGCTGCGACTGGCAGCTCAGGTGGGCTCCGCAGCCCCATGCCAGCGCTGCTGCTGGCTCAGGGCCTCCTCCAGCATCAGCTGAGGAAGGACACAGCAAGGGGGTGACAGGAGCCTTGCCAGCTCTGAGGGACCTTCCTCCTGCCTGCTCTAGTGCACTTCCCCAGGCAGCCGTCGCATTTGGCAACGGCCAGACCGGGGGCAGAGCCTCACAGCCCTTGTAGGCAGAGCAGAGCAGAGCTGAGGGTACAGGCAGCAGCTGGGCTCGCGAGAGCTGCACCGACGCCGTACCTGTGCTCAGAGGGCGGTGTCTCCCAGGGAGTTCATGCAGCCTGACAGGACCATCTGGGGATGGATCCTCCATCGCCACCCAACTGCAGCAATGCAGAGACGCAGCAGGGCCCCGGGTGGGCCATGCAGCCTCCGAGACATTTCTGCAGCCTGGGAAGAGGCAGAAAGTGGGAGGACCACGTCAGTAGTACTGAACTGCAGCCCCCAGGCTCATACCCCAGCTGAGGCATCTCCTCTGCTCCCTAATCAGAAGCAGCAGCCCCAGACACCAGCTTCTTCCTCCCCTCGAGTCCCCGTTTTATCCTGCACTTCAATATAAATAACTTGCTGGGGTTTGAGTGCAAGCAAGGGTCCAGCTCTGTGGCAATGGGGCTGAGGCCAAGCCACGGAGCCACGCCACAGGATCAGCCCCGGGGAGGAAAACCGGGGCCAGGCACATGCCAGAGACCCCCAGACAAGTGCAGAGTGCTGAGGAGGGCCTGAGGACAAGCTGAAAGGCAGTGCACAGATCAGGGTCCGGATCAGCAAGGCCCACAGCAGGCACAGGTGCGGTGGAGCTGTCGACAAGCACTCCTACAGCACAGCTCGGGCAGGGACGGGAGGCCCAGGCCTGAGCTTAAACAGGCTCCTGGCCCTGTAGGTGTGGGTGGAGGCTGCAGGTGAGGCCAGTCAGGGCCCTGGCACACGCCTCGTGTACGGGCTCCATGCAGCTTCCCCTCCTCACAGGAGTGGCAGAAAAGCGGAGCAGCGTCTCTCATTTGCATTTGTGGTTGTTCTCCTCCCCCTCACCTCCTGTTTCCTTTCTCTCTGTGCAGAACCGATGGTGCAGAAACATCTGGAGAGCCTCCAAAGCTACTATGGGAATGGCTTGGAGACGGGTCCTCTCCAGCGCCTCACGAACCTGCTGCTGGTGGAAGGCTTGACCGACATCCAGCAGAAGGAGCACGACATCCTGCAGATCGAAACCACCAAAGGCCTACGTAACGTATCCAAGAGCATCCCTTTAGAGAAGCTCTTCCTGCCCCTGTCCAAGGTCAGCATCCCCCCACGGATCTCCGTGACCGTAGGGGTGGCTGGGATTGGCAAAAGCACGCTGGTGAAGCTGTTTGTCTACAGCTGGGCAAAGGGGGAGATCAACAGGGACATCATGTTGGTGCTGCCCCTCACATTCCGGGAGCTCAACACCTACGAGAAGCTCTCTGCCGAGCGGCTCATCCGCCTGGCCTTCCCTCACATCACCGAGCCCAGCTGCATCTCCGCGGGAGCCGCCAGGACGCTGCTCATCCTCGACGGCTTGGACGAGTTCAAGACTCCTTTGGATTTTTCCAACACGGTTGTGTGCACCGACCCCAAAAAGGAGATTCAGGTGGACAACCTGATCACCAACATCATACGTGGCAACCTGTTACAGGAGGCTTCTGTCTGGATCACCTCACGGCCCACAGCAGCCAGCCAAATCCCCGGTGGCCTTGTTGACCGGATGACAGAAATACGAGGTTTTGGAGCGGCAGAGATGAAAGAATTTTTGGACCAGATGTTCCTTGACAACCGAGACTTGTCCAGCCAAGTTCTGCATCATATCAAGGCTAACAGGTCTTTACACATCATGTGCACAGTTCCTGGCTTTTGCTGGATTTCTGGCTCTTCAATTGGTTATTACCTAAAAAACAGCACCGATCAATCCCAAGAAATGACAGTTGTTCCTAAAACCTTATCAGAAATCTATTCCTATTATTTTAAAATGACTTTGAGCTGTGACTGGCCAGAAAAGCAGAGAGAAACACTCAGGATTGAGCAAGCTGTGAACAACAGCAAGAAAATAATGGGCAGCCTGGGCAGGCTGGCCTTCTACGGCCTGCTCAAAAGGAAGTACGTGTTTTACGAGCAGGACATGAAGACGTACGGCATAGACCTTTCCTTGCTGCAGAGCAGCTTGTGCAGCAGACTCTTACTCAAAGAGGAGATGCAGTCCTCCACAGCCTATTATTTTTCCCACCTAACCATACAGGAGTTTTTAGCAGCTATTTATTATTACACCGCTGCGAAGCGGGCAATATTCGACCTCTTCACGGAGAACGGGATGTCCTGGCCCAAGCTGGGTTTCCTCAACCACTTCAAGAGCGCTGTTCAGAGGTCGCTGCAGGCCGAGGACGGGCAGCTCGATATCTTCGTGCGTTTCCTCTCGGGGCTCCTCTCCCCCCAGGTGAACAAGCTGCTCTCCGGGTGGCTCCTGGCGAAGGATGAGCACAACAGCTTCAGGAGCCAAGCGATCAGCTTCCTCCAGGGCTGCCTGAACACGGACTACGTTATCTCCTCGCGGACAGTGAACACCGTGCACTGCCTGTATGAGATCCAGCACATGGAGATTGCCAAGTCTGTGGAGGAAGCGATGAAGAACGAGAGCTTGGCCGGGATGCTCACGCCGGTGAACTGCTCTGTCCTGGCGTATCTCCTGCAGGTCTCCAACGTGTGCATGGAGGAGACCAACCTCTCCAACTGCCTCACTTACAATGTCTGTAAGAGCCTGCTCCCCCAGCTCCTCTTCTGCCACAACCTCAGGTAAGGCGCAGTGGGGCTGCACTCGGATTAGCAAGCAGGGACACCAGACTGCTCCCGTGACTCAAAACCCCAGGTGTCTACAGGAGATGTAGGCCCACCAGCGCTGTCCGTCACCACAAAGCTGTCCTCTGTCCTGGGGATGGCACGGGGCCAGATCTGCAGGGAAGCCACCTCTGCTTCTGTCCCTGAGTTTTTCCACTTGTGAAGTGCAGACACCATGGGACAGCTGTGTTCCTATGCACCTGTGGGTAGTCTTTTCCTCACTTTTTGTTCTCCAAAGTACCTTGGCTTTTGCTCTTTTCTTCTCTTTCCTCCAGGCTGGACAATAACCAGTTTAAGGACAATGTGATGGAGCTGCTGGGCAGCGTGCTGAGTGTGAAGGACTGTCAGATCCAGAAGCTCAGGTAGGACCTGGCCCAGATGAGCTCTTCCTGGGGAGAACCAGAGCGAGGGGCCTCCAGGAGCAGCCGTCCCGCTGGCTCCCCAGGGTGCCAGGTGACAAGGACAGCCCCACGCGGGGGGCTCCTGCACCTTACCCTGCTTCGGGAGCATGCTCCCTGGGGCAGCCATCTCGCCCGGGCTCCCTGGGACAAGCTGCCAGCAGCAGCCCTGAGTTTGTCTCCAGTGCAGGCCATGATTCATCCAAAATCCTGATCAGCGCCACCCTCCTCGGTTATTTTTAGCTGGACTCCTACCTCCTTGCTGTTCTGAAACCTGTAATTTGGGCAGCAAGCTGCAGATTGCTTGTCTTGGTAACCCACTTCCCAAGGTTCTGGTTGTTTGCTGGGCACAAGGGGCTCAGCATGGGTTAGACCAGCTGGTGCACGGAGGTGCGTGGCCCCGAGAAAATGGGTCCTCTCTTTCCCATCTCCCTTCCCTTCCTTGTCTGTGGCTGCACACAGAGGCCCCTTCACTGTGACCTCTCCGTTTCACTACATGAATTAAGTCTAGAAACTCCCTTTCCACCCTGTCCCTGCAGTGCCACCCCAGGGGAGCACACCCCGAAGCATTTGCACAGCGAGGCAGGGCCGTGTCGCCCACCAAGCAAACACTCCCCATCGCTCTCCTGTGCTGCACCGTCCCCAGCTGTGTCCCAGCAGCGCTCGCAGACGCACCGGGGCTGTGAGAGCCTCTTCCTTCCCCTGACAGACACCCGTTCTCTTTTTCTGGGCAGCTTGGCAGAAAATCAGATCAGCAACAAGGGTGCCAAAGCACTGGCCAGGTCGCTGATGGTGAACAGGAGCCTGATGGTGCTGGAGTAAGTGTTACCTCCTCCCAGCTCGCGCCGCGCCGTCCCTGCGCAGCCAAACCCCGCCTGGCCCGACGGAGCTGGGGACAGCCTCGTGCCCAACACCGCGCTGCTGCAGGGGTGGGCGCAGCCTGCAAGCCTCCGGCATCCCACAGCAGCACTCAGCTGCGCTGGGCGCGTGTCGGCCAACTGCCACAGTCCCTTCACGTGGGTTCGTTAATAAATGTCAGACCGACGATGTCCTACCTGGACACTAACAGCCCGGGGACAAGGGGACATCAGGAGGGAGAGCAGCGGTCCCAAGGCAGCGCCACGTGGAGGCATTTGGCTTAAAGCGGGCACGTCCCGCTCGGATGCCGGTCCCGGTGTGGGTGGGCGAGTGCCGCTCGCGCCCTGCTAACCGCGTCCTTTCTGCACACCTCTCCCCTGCCTCGCCCCAGCCTGCGGAGCAACTCCATCGGCCCCTCGGGAGCGAAAGCGCTGGCTGACGCACTGAAAAAAAACCAAGTCCTGCTCTCCCTGAAGTAAGTCTCGACTTCTGCAGCACCCCCAGGAGCAGAGGCATGGGATGAGCTGCCTGCAGGGCTGCACATCGCGGTTTCCCTGCCCTCGTGGGGAGTCCCTGGGCACACCCTGGTTCGGCTGTGCTGGGCAGCAAGCCTGGCCACAGGGGGCACAGAAATAGTATGGGCCCTAAATCCCCATCAGCCAGAGGGGCCCTAAATCTTCGTTGGGATGCAGGACTGCACAACAGCAAAGCAGACTGCTGTGGGCAGTGAAGCTGGGAACCCTTTAGTGCTGTAACAGGGGGGTTCCTGCTCACCCAGCACTGGTGGCAGCCCTGGACGGGTGTTTGTGTGTCTGGGGGTGCTGAGATGAAGCGGGTGCCGCCCGCCCTGGCGCTCGCTCACAGCTTGCTCCTCCCTCCTTGCAGCCTGCAGCACAACGTGATCAAGGAGGACGGTGCGGCGTTCCTGGCCGAGGCCCTGCTAACCAACCACAAGCTGACGACCCTGCAGTGAGTGACTGGGACCCGGTGCCCCCCTGCTCCTCCCAGCCACCAGCAGACCCCGCGCAGGCTCCGGCTCGGCCGCATCCTGGTGTCTGGCTGGCCATGAGGGCCAAGCAGCAGAGCCGGGGCTTTCCCACCGCGCTGCTTTTCCTAGTTTACTGTCCCCACACCACCCCTGTCAGCAAAGACCTTCCAGGCCTTTAGAGATTGTCACAACCCAATTTCTTTCCCAGCCTGACGTGTTCTCAGGGTGCATGCGGGGTGGAAGAGCACTGCCAGAGCTGAGAACAGTCTATAGGGGAGGAAGGGGGTGCAGGTGCTGCCAGCAGAGACGTGACTGGGGCTGGCTGATAATCGTGGGTGACTTCCCCTCCTTTGCAGCCTGCAGAAAAACTCCATTGGAGCCCAGGGCGCGAGGAAAATAGCAGAAGCACTGAAGCGGAACTGCAGCCTCAAGGAACTAATGTGAGAGCCGACAGGGGCAGCACAAGGCCGAGGGATGGCAGTGCCAATGCCATATGTCCCTGGGATCTGAGGGAGGGGTCTGGGCCGTGCTACACAGCCAGGGCAGGCTTTGCTAGCTTCGTCCAAGGGGACTATCGTGGGGGAGGGTGGGAAGCGTGTCAGAATGGCTTTCGGATAGACCCGGTGCTGAGTTGCTCTGCTTACCTCCGGGGAAACAGGGAGCCATGGAGTGAACCAAGGGGCCAAGCTGCCCTCCAGAATGGTAGGTCTCCTGGCCCTGTAGGTACATTAAAAGAGGTTTCAGCTAAAAAGCAATTTTGATACAGCAACACAGGTGTGTGGAGGTTGGAAATTAGACCGCACCAAATTCCTGCTTGTTGAGGGACCCCGAGGGTGTTCCCGGGACCCAAAGGTACACCAGGCCCAGCACACGGGGACCCTGTGGTGGGACTCCCGCTGGGTCAAATGAATCCTTGGCAGCAGGTCTAAGCACGGCCCCAGCAAGGGAAGGCCAGCAAAGCTGCCCAGGTCCCGCTGGAGGGCAGGGGACTGCGGACCCCACGCTGCTGGCAGGGGCTTGGGTTGTGACACAGCTGCTGGTAACGCTCCCTTGGATTTGTGTCTTAGGCTCTCCAGCAACTCCGTTGGAGACAATGGCTCGGTCGCCTTGGCTGAAGCTCTGAAGGTCAATCACAGCCTGCAAAGCCTCGAGTAAGTCCCCGACACGTGGCAGCCCCTGGCTGCCTCCCACCCTGCTGCCACAGAGCCCCTTGCTGGGTGCTCACTG
This sequence comes from Anser cygnoides, assembly GCF_040182565.1. Taxonomy (NCBI): domain Eukaryota; kingdom Metazoa; phylum Chordata; class Aves; order Anseriformes; family Anatidae; genus Anser; species Anser cygnoides. The sequence continues at coordinate 12,094,429 of NC_089887.1, forward strand.
CTTCCTCCACGTTTGCTCCTTTGGCCTCGGCTCCCCGCAGCGGGGAGCTGCTGGGTTCTCGGTGGAGCAGGTGCTTTTAACCCCCGACACAACCCCACAGCCCACCTAGTGGTGCCAAGAGTGGCCCGTCCTAATGCCCCCCTCTTTGTGTCAGTCTCCAGAGCAATTCCATCAGCAGCGCCGGAGTCGCCGCCCTGACAGTGGCTCTCTGCTCCAACAAGGGACTCATCAACCTCAAGTAAGTGGCGGCCCCTCTGGCCCCCCTGTCCCAGCGATGCCGCCCTGGGGCACAGCTCTCTCAACAGACGGGACACGGGAGCTCCTCGGCAGTCTGGGCTTGTGCCCGGCTGCTTCCACGAGTGCTCCGGATGCTGAAAGCAGCCTCGGTCTCTCCAAAGGCTGAGAGCTGGAAGTCGTTAACTTTCTCCCCGTGAGACAGTATCAGCTCAGCTGTCTCTTGCAACAAAGCGATCACAGCAGGGAAATAGGCTGAGAAAAACCCCGATAAGCTGGCAGTGCTCACATCTGTGGGACGTGCTGCAAACACTAGCTGCTCCAGGGAGGGGTGACAGCAGGGCACTTGTGACAGCAGCTCTGTTCCATCTAATGCCACCCCACAGAAATCACAGGAGGCTCTGTCTGAGCACCAGGAAGCGCTTCTTTACAGGTGATGGAGCCCTGGCACAGGTTGCCCAGAGGGGCTGTGGAGTCTCCTCCTTGGAGATCTCCAAAAGCCACCCGGACATGGGCCTCGGCAGCCTGCTGGAGCGGGGGGTGGAGGAGATAGGCCCAGGGGTCCCCTCCAACCTCAGCCACGCTGTGATCCGTGATCCCTATTTTCAGTGGGGCAGCCTGGACAGTTACTGTGCACAGCCCCACACCACGAGGTCAGACTTCAGGCTTCTCTTCTCCGAGGACATCTCTTGATGAGAACAGCTGCAGCTTGTTTCGCTGCAGACAGCAATGCAGGGAACGGAGATGCAGACGCTGGTGGAGATGCTGGTGCCACAGATGGTTACAGCCCCAGAGCAGGGGGCAGAGGGGCTGGGGGGGGCATCCGATGCCCTGCCTTGGCGCTCCCCCCCAACCTCTGTCTTTCCCCAGCCTACGGGAGAACTCCATCAGCAAGGAGGGGGGCCCCGCCATCGCCCGCGCCCTGCGGACCAACAGCACCCTCAGGAGGCTGGAGTAAGTCCCACGGGCCCAGGAGGGCACCCACACTGCTGCGCGGTGTCGCTGGAGATGTCCCAAACCATGTGTGACTCGTGTCCTCTGTCCTCTGCCCCTAGCTTAGCAGCCAACCTGCTGTACGACGAAGGCGGCAAGGCCATCGCTCTGGCGATGAAGGAGAACAGGGCGCTCACGTCCCTCCAGTGAGTTTCCCTCGGACCTGGCGTGCAAGTGGCTTCCTTGAGTTCCCCTTCCACGGGACGTGGAGCGTGCCATCCTGCATGGACCCGTGGGGGCCTTGCACTGGGTGAACAGGGTCGCCCCCGAGCCTCCACCACGTTGGAGGTGGTGAGCGGATGGGTGCTGAGCCCGGAGGGAAGGGGGCACCCCGCAGCCTGCAGCCCCGGCCTTCACCTCCCCTTCTTTTGCAGCTTGCAGTGGAACTTCATTCAGGCAAACGCTGCCACGGCGCTGGCACAAGCACTCAAGTCCAACAGCAGCCTGGCCAGCCTCGAGTAAGTGGGGATACAGGTGGGCAGGTCCTGGGCACCCCTGGGCAGGGACCCCCAGGGCACTTCGGCACACCGTGCCCTGTGCTCGGTGCCCTTCGCTGCCCGTCTCCCTGCTCCTGGGTGCTCGGGCTGGGGGCAGATGCAGGATTTCTGTGTCTTAGCTTGCAGGAGAATGCCATCGGAGACGAGGGAATGGCCGCCCTGTCTGCTGCACTGAAGGTCAACACAACCCTGGCAGATCTCCAGTGAGTACCCAGGCTGTGGCAGGGCCCTGGCATTGCAGCTAGTCTGATTAGCTTGTCTAATTAGCACACCACGGCCACCTCAGGACGTGCACTGAAGGGCTCTTGTTCTCTTGCAGCCTTCAGGTGGCTTCAGTTGGCGCGGCCGGGGCCCAAGCCCTAGCAGAGGCCTTGATGGTCAACAAGAGTCTGCAGATCCTGGAGTAAGTGCTCGGTGGGGCCAGCGAGTCCCCATCACGGTGACACTGCTGCCTGGGGGTGTCCGAGGCCCCGGCCTTTGGCTCATCACCCCTTGCATCCCCTACATCATGGCCTACCAGGCTTACCTGTCCCTTGGCTCGCTGATGTGGGGCTGCCTCTCCCACCTCCTCCTCTCGCCCATGGAGAGCATGGGGCCCACGGGTCACCCCGGGCTGTCCTTCCCCATGGCCTGCCTTCCTTTGCAGCTTGAGAGGAAACTTCATCGGCGTGGCAGGGGCCAAAGCGATGGCCAACGCGCTGAAGGTGAACCGGAGCCTCCGCAGGCTCAAGTGAGTACCCTGCTCCCCGGGGCGAGGCAGGAAGAAGGCTCCCAGACCTTGCTGGAGGTCGGTGCTCTGACCCTGCCGCCTCCCGCAGCCTGCAGGAGAACTCCCTGGGCATGGACGGAGCCATCTGCATCGCCACCGCTCTGAAGGGGAACCACGGCCTCACGTACGTCAAGTAAGTGGCTGCTGAGCTGGACGGTAAGGCAGGGGTCGGGGAGACCGCAGGAATGGTAAGGCGACCTTCCCCACTGCTGGCACTGCCCATCCCCAGCTGCCCTGCAGGGTCCTCCCCAGCGGGGCTGGGGTCCAGGGCATCCCGATCTCCTCCCGAGTAGCAGCCAACATCCCTACACTGCTCCAGACCCCACAGCTCCTCTCTGGGGATGCCTTCGGGGCAAAGAACCATCCCAAAAGTCAAACGCTCCCCAAAATACCACAAGGTCCAGCTGGATCAGCCCTTCCAGCTCCCCAGGGGTGTTCTACAGCTGCTCACCTGGCTGCCTCGGGGCTCTCAAAGCCAGAGTCCTCTGTGACCAGGGTCCTTGCAGGAGGTCTGGGCTGGCGTGGGGAGGGTGCGATGCTGGAGGCTGGTGCAAAGCTGGGGAGCTTCTCTCGAACCCGCTGGGGATCTTGCTGCACCCCGTATCCAAGCCTGAACTCCTCTTCCTCCCCTCTCTCAGCCTGCAAGGGAACCGCATCGGCCAGTCGGGAGCCAAGATGATCTCTGACGCCATCCGGACAAACTCGCCCGACTGCGTCGTGGAGGTGTGAGGGCCCCTGGCCGCCGCGAGGAGGTGGCCTGGTGGGGCGGAGGGCGTCCCTTCGGCCGCTGTGCCTGTGCAGGGGGACGCCGGGCCCGCCGCCCGGCAGGGGAGAGCAGGGGCAAGGAGAGCCCCGCAGCTCTCAGCATGGCCCCGAGGGGCTCGCAGCTGCTGGGACCTGGGGCTCCGGATCAGCAGTGCACGAGGGTCAACACTTGCCAGCGTTAAAAAGCTGGGGAACGCATGGCTGGGTGCCCCTACAGCCGAGCCCTGGGGAAGCTTCGAGGCTATGTGAATGGGTGAAATGGAAACAGGAGGGAGGGGGGGACACCCCACGCGCCAAGCCCTTTTCCCATGCACTGGGTGACTTACCTCCCACCGCCTGGGCAGCAAACCCCTCCTGTGATCTCCGTGACGCTGGGGCCGCGGGGCTGTGCCCAGAGCCATGCCCAGAGCCTGTCCCAGACCAGGCACATCCTGACCGCCCAGGAGCTCGGCTCTCTTCTCACCCTGGGTTGCTGTAGGCAAACGTCATGGCACCCCAGCCCGGCCCCAGGACATTGCTCCCAGTGCCAGCTCTTCTCCATTGAGGTCTGCTAGGGAAAGGCTGGGAGAACCGGGTGCAACAGCCGCCCCTTCTCACCAGACCAAATACAGCCCCGTCCTGCAGCTCCCGCTGAAGTCCCGGAGAGATGAGAGCTTTGCTGTTCCCTTGCTCAGATCAGGCGGTGGTGCTTTGGACCAGGGCACTTCAGAGCAGGGGCTGCTCCTTGTGCGGCGGTATGCCTTGCCGTGCCCTCAGTAACAAGATTGTTTTGGCTGGGCATGCCCAAAGTGTTTGGTAGTGCTGTCCTGCATCAAAGCCTCTTGGAAGAGACAGAAATCCCAACGTGTAGGAGTAGAACCATCTAGAAAGGCCTTGGGAAATAAAGAGCCCTTGGGAGAAAAGAAGGAGGAGCAGGAGGGTGTTTGGAAGAGGAACAGCACTGCATGAGGATGGGCCACCTCCAGCACATGCATCCAGGTGCTGCTGGGAGGCCTCCTGACAAAGTTCTGCCTCTCACAAGCTTAGGCTGGATTTCTTGGGTTTCCTGCTCTTGCCATCGGTGACAAGCTGGGTGACCTTGGGACGTGTCTTCCCACTGTCCCAGCTCCAGAGAGGGTCCTCCCCTAGCAGGTCACCTTCTGGGCAGGCAGCTGCTGAAAGCAGAGGTGCCCAGTGATGCCTCTGGGTGTGCAGCAGAGACACGGTGATTCTCCAGAAGGTGCGAGGTTTGCAGGTGACCAGAAGGCAGTCTGTGCAGCCCCCAGAGCCCCTGCCAGCCACTGCCCCTCTCCCTGATCCACCCCAGCCAGAGTCCACACGTGGATGTGCTGCTGCTGTAGTCCTGCTCCAAACACCGCTGTGGGCTGATCCTGGAGGAATGCTGGGGTGAGCTGTGCGATACGTACATACTTGGAAATAAATTGGTTCCTAGCTGGAAAAATGCCTTTGCACTGCCTTCCTCTATTGGTTGTGGATCATTACATAGGACATTCTGGGTGCACCACCAGGACTGCGTTCCCCTGCCCAGGCTGGAGACCCCACACCCTGTTCTAGCACATCAGGAGGGCTCGTGGCTTTTCCATGAGGCATTAGAGGCTGGCTCGTGATCTCCAACAGGATATAGTGATGCTGAGTGATTGAAGTCCTACCTCTGTCATCATTATTTCAGGGCAGACAGGGCCTTGAGGCCAGCTCTGCCCAAAGTCTGTGTTTAACCCCGAGCTGAAATGTTACCTGAAGTACCAAAGGGAGACAGCAATCAACAATCCCATGCAGGCTCGTAAACCCTAGAGCTGCAGGAAATACGGGGTTAACAACAATCTGAAAGACATTTATAGATCTGTATGCACGTACACATACCTAGCTACAGAAAAACACTTCCGTGCTGAAAGTGTCAAATACTCAGAGGGTGCATTTCCCCTGGCACTGGGGGGTGGCTGCTAAAAGCACTGCTGTTCATGCCTGATACAAGAAGCTGCAATGCAAACCACAGCTCCCCTAAAACCCTGGCAGGCCCTGTTGAAAGGCTAGGTGGCAGTGCTGCCTGAAGAGGCTCTGGCTCTACGCACCTGATTTAGTACATCGGCTTTCCATTTCAGCCTACGGTATAGGAAATAACAGAAAAGTGGTCCAAACTCAGAGACTGTGCCCAGTCACATGGGAAATCTCCCTCACAGGTCAAACACATCTCTTTCAGCATGCAGGGAGGACCAGAACGGATTCCCTGAATACCACGAAAGAATGTTTTCAGATCAGGTCCTAAAATCAGGACATTTCAGCCCTTGGGAGAAGGAATGGGGCAAGCACATACACTTTTTCCCTAGCTGTCACAGGACCACCCTAATGGATTTGCAGTAGGTATCTAGCGCTAAGAACGCCATCTTCTATGTCTGCTTTCTTTGAAGTGAGGTGCAAAATGTTGATTAACTTCATAATTAAGGGTGCAAAGAAAGATCCTAACTGTCAGCCAGTTCAGCTCAAGCCTATATAATTCTGTGCATTTCAGCACGTCACAGCACCCACATACGTCCTGTTAACTACATAAAAGTTGTGGAGCGTTTACCTGTGAAGTTTTGGCTCATTCCAACAGGACATTTTAAGTTCTAAGCTCTGCTGACAGGTGTCAGAGAATCGGAGAGATGAAAAATCTCTTGGTTTTTCAAGTATTCCTTCCTTCGTGTATTCCTTCCTTCAGTGTCATAATGGAGGGGTTGGACCTGACTGTAGATTTCAGATGGAGAGAAAGCAAAGTACTTCGGTGATGTGAAGAAAAGGGAAGGGCAAGAGAACAGCCTGGGCTCTTGCCTGCCCTGATGAACACACACCAGAATGAACTCTTCTAATCGCGCACTGATTTCTGCTCCTGTGAAGACAAACCGTGACACTACAGCAGAGCTAAAGGAAAGGAGCGAATACGCTAGAAAAACTCCAGCTTTTGCTTTCATCTGAGTACCTTCACTGATGGCATCAGTTAAACCCACCGAACTTCCCAGTATGCTAAGCACTTCTGCGAGCAGCAGACTACCAAAGCCTGGATGCCTACAGGCTTGTGCCCGCATCCCAACACCACCACTGCCCTACACTAACCCTCAGCTCCTACCACGTACCTCGTGATCTTCTGGCTCCTGCACACACCTCTTATTCCTCACCAGGTTAACTGAGTATCTCCATTAAGTATTCTCCTAACATCTCCTTATTTTTTTTCCCCAAAGTTTGCAGGAGTTTAATATCCAGACATCCTTACCACTCTTCACTGAAACTGGCCAGGTATCCTAAAAGTTCTTCAGGGAGGGGTAGACAAAGGGGGCAATCACTTGATCTTGTTCCTATAGAAAATCAGGCTAAAACTGGTGAATAATTAAGTACAGAAAATACACCTATTCCTGATACAAGTAGGAATGTTTTCTTAAATAAAAAAATGTAAAGGGGACCTCTTCTACCAGAACAGCATTGCACACCAGTCAATTTCTACTGATTTTTGGGTTTGGACATTTGTTCTCTTGGTGACCCATGATACATGAAGAAAGGCAAGCAGAGGAACAAAAGGAAGCAACAGTGCCCAACTTCTGGCCATTTGAGCACCTAAAGCTTAGTCTGCCCCAGAAGTACCAGTATAACTAAAAGACTAATTTCATATGGATTTAGTTACAGCACAGTCTCACACAGTTGCTCTCAGGACACTCAAGCACAGTGCACTTAAGTCTGAGAACAATTCCCATTGACACAGCTGAAATACTAAGAGATGCTGCATGGAAGGCAGGCTTTGAGGATCCTTTCACTAGTTTCCCAGTTTTAACTTCATTCCTCTAGTCCTGTTGGCACTGCTCTTTGTAGAGACAAGCCCTTGATTAAGGAAAGGGTATGTTTAGGATAAACAGATTTAAGCCAGTTTCAAAATCAATTTAAATGTGTTCCCAGAGCAGCTTTTCATCCAGCTTTATTAAGCCAAAAAATCTGTTTGGACATAATAAAATGCAGGGAAATCAGGCACACAATGCTCACTGGAGTGAGACTTCTGGCACTGCAGCGCATGAGGGCCAGTTCTAATGCAATTATGGAAATAACAGCACTCTACATTACTGTGATTCTCATTACGGATAAACTGTTCATACTTTGCAAGTCACAGGACTGGCAATCCAAGTTTAATTTTCAAGTTTAATGAACATTATTTACCAACTCCTGAATTCATGCTGACGAGCACTTTTCAGATGGCAGGATATTAGTTCCTGGCCTGAATACTCTCCAAAGTTTTTATTTCAAGGTGCCTCCTGGTCCTGCTACTAGAGGGTCAGAAGTCGTTGTCACTTTCCTCTAGAGGCTCTGGCTTCTTTGCTCGGTGATTGGATTTGCTTGGGGAGATTTCCATGCTGTCATCTTCCACATCCTCTTCCTCCTCTTCATCTTCATCATCATCCAGGTCAATCTCACTATCCCCCGACTCCTCCTGCAGGGAAGCACACAGAGTCCATGACCAGTTCAGCTCTCGGGTGGTGAGGCACCTGTGCCAGCTCAGAAGGGAAGGCTGGTGCTTCTGGCTGACATCAAGCTGCTTCCTCCCCTGCGCTCTGCACAATCACACGCCTGGGGGCTACGGGGAAGGCCATTTGTCTGGACTGCTATGGATCCAGGCTTGGACTTGCCCTGGGCAGCAGCAGCAGCTTCTGCAAGAGGTTTCATTCTAGCCCACAGCTCTGGCTGCTGCCTTTTAAAATAACAATAGGCCAGAGCTCAGCTGCCTCTGGGAGCTAAATGCCCACACGGCTCCACCAGCAGCTCTCCACCTTGCTAGACACTGGCTGCTCTGGTCGATTCACAGCAAACATCCTTCCTCGCTTCACGGGGCCGACAAAAATGAACTTCCTGACTTCTACTCAATCTGTGGTATTGAAGGCCTTGCAGAGTGTTTAATTTCAAAGTGATACGTACTGTGAGACCGAAGAATCAAGGCCTAGTGGAAGAAAAACTGCAGAAGAAACCCACCTGTGCCTTGGTGATGATCTTGCGCTTGCCTGGCTGGGCTGGGGCAGATCTCCCCTTGGAGAACCAGAGCAGAAAGAACAGGAGAGGCAGAGCAGGAAAAAAAAAAGTACAAAAACATAAAAGAAAAAAAAAGAAAGTAACCAGAATGGGAGCAGGAGGGAAGGTGGCAAAGGCAGGTAGAGCTGGGGCATCATGTGCCACATCTGAGAACCGTTTGTTACACTGCAAAGGACACTGAGAATACAACCAAAGTGGGGGAAACTGAGACTAAATTACAAAGCACAAGCAGGTGCCCAGAGACCTGCTCACCAAAAGGAGGCATGCAGGTGGGCCTGCCTGAAACGTGTGCTGCAGGAAAGCAGCTGCCCTGTATGGGAGGGGAGCTAGAAGCAGGGAAAGGCAGAAGAGCTGCCTGGACTGCGTTCACCCCCCCCCATCCCATGTGGGGCAGCAGTCACCTTCAGTTCGAGTGCTCACCTTGCCTTCCCCGACTCAAGGGCAGCTCTGCCAGATGACGGGGTCGGTGACTGGGTCTCCTCCCGACAGCCCCCAGCTGTGCTGCTGCAGGAGATGCCCTGCTCCACACACAGGAGAAACCCACAAGCAAAGGTGGGGTGCCCTGGGCAGGGGGTGCAGGCTCACTGGTACAGCTCAGGGGCTCATCGGATACGGAGGGGAGGGGAGGGAAGGGGAGGGGAGCCACATGAGCAAAGAAATGCTAGAGGCCAGCTCCTGGGGAGGCTGAAGTCTGCTCTCTTCTCAAACCCCTAGCCAGATTAACTCCTAACCAGCCTCACTAGTTTTGTTTCCTGACCTCAGACACAGCAGCCTGCAGGAGTCCCCAGCAAGCTTCTCAGCCCTGATGCCTGCTGAGATGCAGAACTAAGAGGGCAGAGCCCTAAGACAACCAACGTGGCTGCAGCTGAGGCAGTGAGAGGCTTTCCTTTCCACACCTGGTGTGCTAGGGCTGTGCCAACAGGGAGACATGGGAGAAGGCTGCGAACGGGATGTGGTAAAAAACAACACAAGGGAAATCCAAAGGGCGGAGAAATTACAGAGGATGGTTATTCATAGACAAAGCTGGCAAGGACTTGGTAAAGAACAATCAGGCAGCACTGTGACTGAAGTCACAGCATTTTCACCTACAGCACTGGCACTCCTGACCCTACCCAGAAATGGGTCTGAGTGCCAACGGCATAACTCACTCCCCAGAAGGCAACAAACAGCTTTCTCTACATCCCTTCTGGCAGAAACAAACAGCAGAGCACGGTCTGTAAGCTGCTTTCCAGAGAAAAAAGTGAGGACAAACAAGGTGAAGGCAGCTCGTCCCTCTCTAGCAGGGCACTTAACTCCCTTATCGCTATGGTGCCTCTGAGTCTCTACAACGACCGCTTAACAGCAGCGTTTTCCCTCTTCTGACCCTACCTGCAGGAGAAATAGCCAGCCCGCAGCTTTGCACCGCTAACCTAGCGGCATCGGACAACCATGGCAAATGGCTTTTGTACTTGGTGGCAAACATCAGGAGTTTCCAACTATCCTTACATCCCGTAGAGGTGAATTCCCCCAGCAGCTTCTCTCTCATTTTAAACTCTCCTTGGGACCCTGGGGCCTGGCGCCCCACCACGGCTCTGGTGGGACACGTCCCTCGCCGGAGGGCTCTGTGGCAGGCAGTGCAGCGCTGCTGGGGATTTGGCTGGGAGGACGGCGGCGCTGACCCTGCCTGTGCCCACGCTCCCGGAGCTCACGTGTTACTGCACACATTGGCTGCTGTGCTTTGAGCCCACCAGAGCTCTGAGATGCAAAAGATGGCCCAAAGCCTCAGACCCCTGGGTCGCAGGGCAGAGCTCTGTACCACTGGAACACCCAACACCTCCGCTCCAGTGCAGAGCTACGGAGCAGCCTGGGCTAGCTCACGGCTGACCACTAACCTCAGCTTCCCGCTCCAAGCCAGTGCTTTGCTGCTTCCCCAGGGTCTGGAGCCTAACTTTTGTGAAGGGATTTCTGAAAGAGCACATTCTTTGTTTCACAGAGGCTTAATTTCCATGTCATGAAGACAGCGAGAGCCGAGGCAGTACTGAGAGGACTGATAATGCCCCAGTGGCGCAGGGATGTCTGAACTCCTGGCACGCCTCCTCACCCAGACAGGCAACACGGGGTGAGGTGTCTGCTGGACGGTGAGACAGAAAAGCTCCACACTAGTAAATTAATAGCATGGACTCAAACGTGAGTTCACAGTCATCACAGTTTTTAAGTGTTTGTCCCACTTCCTTACACGGTTTTGGCCTGTGCCAGCTAGCACTCTCCCAAAGTTCCAGCATCACTTGGGGAACAGGACAGCCCCTCTGATCCCTGCTGGCAGCTTGGATACAGGCACCTTTTTGGGATGGCGGGGAGAGCTTACAGTGTGGATGCAAGCCATATCAGAGCAGCTGGCTTCAGGGCCAGAGGCTCTGTCTTACTTCCTTGTACAGATGTAGCCACTTAAGAGTGCCCAGAGGCATAGAAAGATCACCCATATGGCAAAGGCTGAGCAGAGCAGTCAGAGCAACTGCCCGCTGTACAAACCTGGCCGTACCTGTTTAGCTACCATCTATTCACCAGGTCAGCCTCAACCAGATGCAAAGCCAGGAGACGGCTTCATCTTCAAGGCAGGGACCCCAAGGGGTACAGCTCGCAGTTCAGCTCCCACCCATCCCATCAGCTGGAGGACTGATGCTTGAGATGCTGCGTGGTAGTACAGGTCGGTGAGAGGGCTCCAGGGAGCATGACTTTGAGCAAATTAGGGGATTCAGATCAACACATCTAACTCCTATTATGTTGCACTGATCCCTCCTCCCAGCAACCTGCCCCCATGGCTCAGCAAAACAGCATCACTGTAGCCTGTGTGCCGCTATTTACATGCTCTGGGCTGAGGTGAAAGCACAGGGCAATGCACAGAGACTCTAAGAGCAAAAGAACAACAGGAAAGCATGCGTGTGTGCAGATAAAGGGAGAGCAGTCAGCTGGAGGGAAAGAGGGGAAAAGCAGGCCTGTGGCATGAAGATTGAGCAGATACAAATCTGTGTCTCTAGCTAAGGAGAGAGCTGTCATTCTGAAGCACTGCCAGAGAAGCCCTGCAGGTGCGTGGGATGGTTACTTACTTCTTCCTCTGTGTCTCCACCTTGCATTGTTCCCACGATCCGCGTGCCAGTTCTCCCTGCAGAGCAAAGAGAATCACCATAAAGCCTGGCTCGTGGTTAGCACGGAGGGAGAACGAAAGATGAAGCTCAGGGTTTCCTTTTAGAGAAGCAACCAAATGGCAGCGGGAGGATGAGATCCCAACGCATGTAAGGCCACCTCACTTGTTAAGCCTCAGAACTGGAAAGAAGGTGGAGAGGGTGAGGCTGACAGGAATTCCAGTCAAGACTGTGTTCCCAGAGCTACCCGATGCTGCTAGGCCAAGGCATACAAAAGGTTGAAGAAAAGATATGCATGACAAGTGAATCAAGAACTTTGTAGCAATGTTTTGACAACTGTTTATACCTTCAGGCAAGGAGAACCCCCAGCCACGTAGCTCAATCTATTCAGGTTGCTGGAAATCTGACTGGGAGAGGATATGATTATCCTGTACAGATATGCCTCATTGGAAGAAAATCTTACGATATACAAGGTGCTAAATCGCTAACAGAAAGACGTAAGAGTCAGGGGTTAGAAGGTGAAGCCAAACGTAACCCAATCAGAAATATGGCAGGGATTTCTCACTGCAAGAGCAATCAGTTGGTGGCACAGAAGGAGTGGCAGGTCCTCCCTCTCTTCTTGTCTTCGCATCCAAACCACCCGACTGGACGCAGTCCTGCACAAGCTGCTCAAGTTGATGCTGTTTGAGCTGAGGGGTGGGACTAAATGCTCTCAAGAGGTCCCTGCCGACCTAAATGGTTCCGTGAAATTGCGTATTCCTTCTTCCACTTGAGCATACAGAGAACAAATGGCCATCTTTTTCTCCTGGTAAGCCCTCCGGCCCTTAGACAGGCCACGATGCTCAGACCCTAGCTGACATTCCAGCAGGGACTGACATCTCACAGGAATCCTGGGCAGTGCCAAGGCTCAGGAATCTCCTGCTGAGAGCGGGATGTGCAAGTCTGAAGAGGCAGTGGTTGTAGGGAGTCCACTGAAAAGGGACAAAGCACTCAAGCCTTGCTTTGGTACTTTGGGACACGCAGAGGCCATCTGAAGTGGGAAGATGATAGCATGGTCCTTTTTGCTGAGAAAGGAGGCAGGAAGGGGTTGGGAAAGGGTAAAGCAGAGCTGTAACTGGGAAGTTCTGCACATGGGCTGCCTGGCTGAGCCAGCCCTGCTTCCTGCAGCCACTGGAAAACACTCAGCACTGACTGGATGCCTGTTTAACAACCCTGCTGGGGCCATCCCATTTCTCCATCTCGTGCCATCACTAGTTTTCTCTATGACAGACAGATATGGGATTTTTTCCAAACTAGACAATTTTTTTTTTTTTTAAGCATGAGAACAACACAACTTTAAAATATATCCTGTCAAACCTCCTTTGCACCTCCCAAAGTACAGAAGACGGGTCCCTCTCACCCCTTTTTGCAGGTTGATTTGGGTTAGTTGTAGCAAACAGCTGGCTAACTCATCCAGAAGCCACCAAACAACCCTTGCTGTGTCAAGACAGATAATTTAAAGGATCCTATATCTTCAAATAAAAAGTATCGAGCTGGTTGCTGACAACACAGGCAGCGGAGCTGGAATTATAAGATGATTCCTGGACAGAGCTTTAGATTCTCAAGCTTTAGAGACTGATATACATAGGCTTACTACGTGAATTCAGAGGTGATTGCAGCTGACATCTTTAGATGACAACAGAATGACTCTTTTGCTCAGCCAACAAATGGGACCAAGAGTTTAACTGCAATTTTCTTCCATAGAAGATTCAGCATAAAGTGCTAGATAGGGATTTATTACCTCAAAGCAGAAAGCAGCAGAGAGTTCCTAAAATTTACTGATAAGACAAAGTTGAGGGAGATCCTGAAGAGAACCAGACTATCAAACGAGGAGAGCTGATGAAATAGGACAGTTCAAAAATGCCAAGGAAAGAGCCTGAAGAACGCTAACAAAGTCTACAAGATGCTGCTTTTCCACCAGCAGATACAGGAAGAGCGTCTTACTGGCATCCAACTGCTTACAGCTGGAGAAAGAAGAGGACCAGGTACTGCCCCAACTTTGATGCCTACATGGGTTTAAGCTGGGAAGACCTCTTCAAACTAGCGCCTGCGGGATCAGCAGCATTAGATCCCGTGGCACAGCCCTGGGATGCTCATAGAAGACACCACGACATGCAGAGAGCCTGGAGCTTCAGGCTGTGCAATATGCTGTAGTCTAAATGGGAGAGAAGGCAGATTTTCCATGTTACCAGAAGAGCTTCTGTGACAAAGGCAGGAGCCTCATTTTACCGTTCTGATATTAAACCCCAAGTCTCTGCGTGTGGGAGCAAGAGAAGTGACAGATGGCCGCAGTGAATTTCCTTGCGTGCTGGAGGGGAGGCAGGAAACAGAGGCGTTGCCTGCACGCAACAGGGAGGGCTGGCAGGTACGGGGGTGTTTGGCACTTGAAATTTACTGGGTTCAATTTAGCTGGGCTCAGCTTGCTGCGGCATTAGTGCTGCACCACTCTGGCCACAGAAGCTCACGCAGCTTCCAAGCGGGTGAAAGCCTGTTATGTTTACTTACAGATAATGTGAATTCAGCTGGGACAGACTGTACAAAGTGATAATTAGGTAAAATGCTAGTAATGAACAGGCTGTAATTCACTGCACCTTTGGATTCAAATCTAATCTCAGTGCATCGCCATGGTTTGTAGCCACTGAGCTTTCAAAGATCAGAAGTGAATGTGCATCCATGATTTTATCCCGTGAGCATTTGCCATTTTTGCTCTGCGTGTGATGCCTGCCATTGTACTGACCTGTGCAGCTGCCTACAATGGATCCACAGGACCAGAATGATTTACATCTTCTTACTCAGCAGTAGGTATATGTTAACCCTGTTCCTGACAACAAGAAGTGACACTTAACCTGAGAGGTTAGGACAACCTACCCCGAGGGGAAGAGAGATTTGCAGCTGAAACATTTTGCCTCCAATTTGGAGATCTACCTTCAGTCTTCCAATCTTAATGCAAATTTCCAGGGTGAGCTCCCTTCCCTCTGGCTTCCCCTCCTTGCACAGGAAATGAGGATAAATCTTTTGCCTGATCTCTCTGATTTGTGCACCCTTTGGGTTCTGCCCTCTTACACGTGTGAGTGTAGCCCTTAGCAGAAGGCCCTGATCTCAGCAGCGTTCTCCAGACACTGCCAAAATACAGTGGTTTAACAAGCACGCTACAGTTGCTACTCATACTTCTATTTCTCACATCACCCATGAAAAGGAAACTTGCTTGGAAGTAAGTCACCTGTCTCAACCCCACCATCTCAGACCTACAGCCCTCCTCCTCCTCCACTAGGTCCAGCGGCCGTAACACAGGCTGAGAGCACAGGGCCACACCTCCTCCATCCCTGTAAGCGCTTCACTTTGGTGACACAATAAGTGCAGCCGGAGATAGCTCTGTTGGGAGAAGATGACGAGATGGAGGGAGGGAACTATTTCAAGTTAAGACAAACTCAATTCCATGAATTCCAAACTGCGGACCCTTTTTGGTGTGTCCAAAACCACCTGACTCTTCTTTTCCCAGCTACACGAGGACATCCAGCAGCTAGCCACATCAGTAAACCTAAAGATTTTGCAGACTCTTATCTGAAGGATGGGAATTTACAGAGATCCACACAGAAATATGCTAAGATCAGAAGAGCAGCTATACTGGCTTTCCTCCTCCCCAGACGAGTTTCCTCTAAGCACTGGCAGTCAGACCCAGCGGTTCCTGACGCAGCGCCGACTGTTTTTCCCTTCTGCTTGAGCTGAAGAGGCAAGGAAAAAGAGACTAACCCGATTCTCCAAAATCACTTTGAAGTGCTTGCAATTAGAACTCACATTCCTTTATTAGAAAAGCATATTCACCCCAGAAGCACAATCACAAGGATCCACAGTATGACATGGATACAAAGCCCCAGTCGGATTAAAACTGCAGTTTGTGGTGTTTTCAAGGAAGGAATTTTTAACGTTCATGGAGAATCATACCAGGTTGGCAGAGTCCTCTGAGGTGCTTTGAGAGCAGGTGCATTTGTGAAATTGTTCTCCTCGACTTCATACCTTATCAAACAGCGGGAGAAGTTGACTCCTGCCCGTGCACAGCCAAATGCCTTTCTGCAAGACCCAGTCTTCATGCCTCAGCCTTCTCCCTCTGCCACCACCACAGGATGTGCAAAATCCAGACCCACTTTCACAGACTTTGGATCAAGGCCTGTTTGCAAACACATGCAACGAGAGGCCTGCAAATGCCTGGCTCTGTGAAGAGCTGTCAGGAAGAGAGCAGTCTGATCAGGTCAGAAGGGAGTTTTGTTTCTGTTGCTGTATATCTCTTGTTAACTGCCAAATAATCAGATGGGGATTTTTCAGAGGAGCTCTGGGGTTACAGACAAGAATCACGAACCTCCAACAGAAGGGAAAAGTAGAGTTTGATGCCCAGCAGAGCTGGTGTCAAGGCTGCTGTTCACCCCGACTCACCTTTCTGTGAGATATATATATATATATATGTGTATGTGTGCGCGCAGGCATGTGTCTCCTTTCAGTGCAAGCATCAAACTCTATTTTCTACTCTGAAATTGTGAGATGTAGAATGCCTGCAAGCCTCACTGAGCATTTGAACTGCAGATTCCTGGTACCTTTGAGAGCTGTTGGGACATCGGAGGGACACTGACAGTTTCTTGAGTCTGTGGCTGAAGTCTGCATGGGCAACAGACCCTTGGCAAATCCTTCTTAGTGACACTTTAGTTACCAAGTGTGGCATGACTCTGAACGAGACATTTTCTTCTCTTCATTTATTTTTTTCCAACAACACAAGCTCCAGTGCCTCTGACTGCAGCAGCAGGAAGATCCTGACTGTTACTTCTGAACACCGGGGGGAATGACTGGGGAACAGTAAAGTGGGAGACCACATCCTACACTACGCTGCATGCCAGTAGGAGGCAGCTGTCCCTATGGAAGAAGCTGAGGGATCAGGAACAGACTCACACAACATCTGAATGATGCCTAGACAACTGCAGCAGGCTTCAGCATGTTTTTCCTATCAAAACTCATTTTCAAAAAAGCAAAGAATGCAACATTTTGAGAAAACCTGTGTTTGTAAAGATAAATGCACTTGTATGTTTCTTGGTCTTGGACTTACAAATGTAATTTCTTTTAGGAACCAGAGAAAAGTGAAGACAGATTAATTATTTAACATACATTTTTAAAAATCAGACATGTGACATCCATAGGAACTCAATGTGAACAAGACATCGAACAAGGAACAGGCAGCTGTTGCACATTCATAATTGAATCCCTCAATTCCCCCTCATATTGATGGCATGCCTATGGTTTCTAGGCACTGAGGAAGTTAGAGGGAAGTAAAGCATTCTAGAAATTCAGTAGCAGAAGCCTGATCATGGTCATGAGCTGGGGAGAGAATTGCCACAAGAGGAGTCTGACCATTTCCTTATGTGAGAACAGATAAGGACTTTCTTGGTTTCCAGCTTGCGTGCTGTAAGGAGGGATTAGGAAACAGGACTGTGCAGGCCTGGGAGGATTTCTTGCTGCTCTGTCAAAGCTCCCATTCTCCCTAAAGGACTGAAAACATGAGGGCTAATTCACCCACTGGAGCCTTGCCCCCAGCATGCAGGGCATCCTGAGCCCTTGCCCCATGCCTGCTAGCCGGCTCCTACTTAATTATCACCAACAAAAGCTTAAAAAGAAAAGTAGGACAGGGAGACTAGACATCACTATCATCTCAAAACACTGAATATCTGCCACAAAAGCATCATTGGCATGCTTTAGGCGTGCTGCTCTGTGCGCAGTGCCTCCCTGAGGTTCATCTGTACGGGACCAGGGATCCCCACATGCCCGACTGCAGCACAGGAACAGCTGGCAATGGCAAGCCAGCCCGTGTCCACGGGGACCTGGGGCCACACTCCCTGCCTGTCCCAAGCTCATCTCTGGTTTGATTGCTGTACATTTGTTTCCACTTCCTTCAGTGAGATATAGCTGGCTTTCTTAACAAAACCCCTCTGTTCTCATCTGCTGTCCTTGCTATGTTAGGCTGCAGCTTTTCACAGGCTAACGTTTTATTCCTTCACTGGCAAGTAGTCTTGCTAACCTGGCTGCCAGGACTTCATTACCACATTGATCCTCTGGGGCAGTTCTGGAAAGGTAAGAGGCTCCAAGAGAGCTGTTCTCACGGTTTCACCATGGACTGATTGTTTAGAAAGTAATATTCAGCATTTGAAAAAGCTGTCTAACAATAAAGACCAAATGGAGCTGAAGTTGTTATTGTCTCGACAGCAGAATAGTCTCCATAGTCCTAACAGGACAAAAATGCCCCTCAACGCCAACATCACAAAAGGAAACACAGGAGAGAGAACAACTGGTTAACTGTTTTTTGGGAGCTGAAAGATCCTGGCAGTGGGGAACAGAGGATGATTTACTATATGGGCACAGTCCCATTGTTTTGCAAGCACTAATCACTTCTGTTTCATTCAGTAGCATTTCCACTGCCTACCTTGTTCCAAGCACAGCGTGTGCCAGTCTGCCATGGCTCGCACAGTCAGCCAGTGCAGCCTCTGGGAAGAGGAGAGATCCTGAATTTGCTCATGATTTCACAATGCGTTTCAGAACTCTGGATGAATGAGTCTGAAAAGATGGATCTGCACATGTAACCACAGCATCACTTCAAAGTCTGCCACTTTTGGTAGTATGGGTAATAAAAAACCACTTTAGTTCAAGGGGAGACCGGACAGGTTCTTAGAATAAAACACCTACCAAGGGTTAGACCAAGTATGTGGAAACCAAAACCAGCTCAGGAAACCCTGATGGAGCTTGAACCAGTTTGAGAATGGGAGAGAACCCCATGGAGGTTCTTGCAGTCATCCCCAGGCATGTTCCATCAGGCAGTTCTGGAAACAGAAGACCAAGCTACATGGACCTTATGCCAGACCTGGCATGGTAACTTCTACCTTCCCAGGATGAAGCTTTGCATATTTCTCCCCAACATCTATACCATCTGCACAACCACAGGTGAACAACCATGCTGCTGCAAAACACTGGTCTATGGCCTGATTCAGGGAAGAGCTTTGTCTGCATTGCAGAGGGCTAAGACCTTGCAACACTGCAAGAATTTCTTTTTCTTTGGCTCTCTGACAAAACAGAATCTTATTTCAAACATCAACACTAACTCACAGTTTGACCTCAGGAAAGTTCAAGCATTTGCTATTTTATTTGTGTAACAGCCTCACTTATCTATTCCCAGGCAGAACAAAAGTGGATGTGAATTTTTATTTACGCTTACAATGTTCAAATTAAAAGATGCAGATGATAAATAAATGTATTCTTTCACGTATAAAAGCAAATGATTAGTGACACGTGAATTTATTACAATAAGCCACATCAAGGAGAAGGCTTGCCTCCAACTGTGTTGACAAAGCTGGCTGTAGTGTCACAAAGCCAACAAGGCAGCATCTGCCAGTTTGGTGACCATCCTTCCAGACATTCATTCTCACCCCCATGCCTGTTCTCTCCTTGTACAGATGCACCTCCTGGCTTCCTAACGCTGGGTTTGCTGTATCAGTGAATCAGAGTGTAAATATCTTGAACTCGATGGAGATACAGGCTCCATAGCCCATTTTAACCTCCTTCTTAGCCCGCCTATTCCTCTTTGTACATGGGGAATAAGGATTTGATTTTCTCTCTGTACCACAGGAGTTGGCAGTCTGTCACGTCTCCCCTAGCCAACACTCTTTTCTCTGCTCCATGGGTGACTAAATCCTATACCTTCAAGTCTTTTAACTGGCTAAAAGAACAAAATCAGGAGCAATATTGTCAAAGCTGCATTTAGTTTGAATTTTACTGCATTTAGACAGACCTGCTGAAACGACCCGAGAGAGAAAGTGTGTTGATTTTCCTCATTTATACCAAGTGGCCTAATAAGAGTGATTATCTCTCCCTATGAATCTTGCCTCTCTAATGGGAAAACACACTAGAATATCTGCCCACCTATTACAGGGGGAGGAAGTCTTCTCTTACAATACTAATAACACGGAAATTAGAGATGTAAAACTGAATCACAGCAACTGCAGGAACTAACCGCAGTGGACTACTTCTCCTCAGCAGAACAAATATGGCTCAGAAGCATCACTTTGTAAGAAGAATACTTCAAAAGAAAGCAATGGGAATCTCTTGAATTGAGCCAAGGAAAAAAAAGTGGTAATTAACAAAAATGATGTTCTTATTATATTGTCTTAATTATTAAGTACATTTTAAATGCAAACTACCCATGCTGAAGTACACGAATAGATTCTCTCTGCATTTAAGGATGAATGGCCAGTGAGTGCTCAAGCTCAATCTGCTAACGAAGCTGAAGAACCTGACATTAATCTCAGATCCTGACATTGTCTCCAGCGCTTCAGTTTGCCAGGCTCACGCAGTCAAACACAACCTCACCACTGATGTGACCAAAGGGGCCAATTAACACAAAAAAGAGGCAGACTGAGCTTGTCCTTGAGGCTAGAGCTGCTCCTCACTAAGTGTGCACTCTGGATCAGGCTGGACCTCCTGAAGGAAAGCCTGGCTGGTGTCTTGACATAGTCCAAGCTTTTTTTTTTTTTCCTATGTTCTGTACCGATAAGGAATCGGCAGGCCTGAGAGAGCTCATTTTACACCAGAGGCAGAGATATAGCAAGGCTGAGTTTCCTAAACAAAACATTTTTAAGCAACGCCAGCAGTACGCAGAGCCTGCTGTTAATCTCACAGTGTAGATACAGCTAGAGCAACTAGGTGATTTGCCCAGGACGATGAGGAGTAACCTCAGCAAGGCAGAAAAGCAAGCTGATAATTCTTCCCTTAGAAGCCTAAGGATGTTTGTATCCATCTCTGCCAGCAGAGATTGCATGGGAGCACAGTAGGACTGAAGTGCTGTGAGTTACAAAAGGACAACACAGCCTCACCCCTGGATGAACCATGGAAAAGGCATCTCAGGATCCATTTAAACATACAAGGAGTTGGTTCAGTAGTTCTGTTCATAGCAAGTGAGAGGCAAAAAGAGGACAGAGAGCAAAGGGAGACTTCCAAATTACAGAGACACACTGAGTAAAGATTGGTATGGCCACTGGGTAGTCAGCAAACCACAATCAGAACATGCAAAAGCCAGAGGATAATCGTGTGTCAGAAGTAGTTTACTAAAGACTAGGATGAGACCTACAAGAGCAAAGAAGCCATCTAAGCAGGAAGGCAGAGGAAATATCTCAGGGATTTCAACTGCTTTCATTAGGTTGGACAAGTTAAGGCTGAGTCTCCAGTAAGTATAATTAGCAATAAAGTTCATCCTAGAAAAAATCTACTTGCAACAAAATCTACAGCTTTTATAATAAAACTTCTTCCTCCTGAAGCTGATGTTAAGAGCTGACTCTAACTGCAGCCAGGACCCATACCGCTGGGTTACGATGCCTGCTGAGAGGGGGCATCACAGACAGGTACAGTCAGCTCTAAAGCTCTAAAAACTGAGTACAAACTTTTCTTTGAGAAACTGCACTGTAAAAATTGTAAGTGAATATTAGGGTATCTGGCACTTTCAAGACTTTCAACTTTTCAAACTTTTCAAGAGTTTTCGACTTTATGAAAAGTTGAAGAAATGGGGATAAAAATGCTTGAATCTTTTTGACTTGAGAACTTTAGCTTCTTACTCTAGTCTCCATTAGAAAGTGGGGAGCAGAACTCTGCTCAGAAAGAAAACACATTTGCAGTCTATACAAGTAACACATTCCAGCAGAAGTAGTGGCACACGATATTATCCACACTGGCACTTCATCCAGAGCCCAGATAGGCTTTTGCTGATGGACAGAATCACTCACAGCTGACAAGAACGTCAGTGAGAAATAACCCGATTTTCTGGTTTCATTTTGCTTGACTGTAAACTGAGCAGAACATTTTTTTTTTCCACCTAAGTGAAACACAGATCCTCAGACTGCTCCTGACCCGGAATCTATAGGAATCGGCAGCCAGGGGCTGAAGTTCCACTCTACATCAACTGTGCCAGAAGCTGGGGGTCCTCCCCTGAATGAAGTAACTCAGATGTGTCACACCCTTGACTGTGTCAGTGCAGAAGGCTTTACAGACTCACTGAAGGTCCCATTTTGAAGAAGACCCTACAGGAGATAATGTCTACACCTAAAGGGAAATATATGCCTTGCAATGAGAAATCATACTACTTTTCTAAGGCTTTGCACAAAGCTACTTCTGAATCTGCAAAGTAATACTAAGAAAGGTTTTTTCTCACTTTTTTTTTCTTCAGTAAATCCTCTTTAATTTGCTCCCCTGAAAGTGCTGTATTTTCTCCATAAGACACTGTCCTCTTACAGCTCGCGTGAATGGAGCAGTGCCAACGTCCTTGAACAGGGTCTTTTACATTTAAGGTTACTCAGATGCTTTGAGCATGTCCTTTTGAATAAAAGCAACTCAGGAAAGCTGAAGGTACCTTGCACTAGAGCCTCTGTGGCCATGCGCTGCTTCATGATCTGCCCCTCTTCCACTTCACTATCAGAGCCTTCATCCTCTTGAATGTCTGCATCGGAATCATCGTTATCTGGTTAAAACAAAAGCAGAAGATAAACATCACTAAAAACAACGCGCAACAGCCCATAATAGCAGTTAGACGGAAGAGATGCTAGCGCTCTCTACCTTTGTTCAAGTCCAAGATTAATTCAAAATGTGTTGGAAACAGGGCACTGTCTCTGCTGACAGGCGCAGGGGAATAGCCAGTTTCCACAGCCTCACTAAGGAAGGCATCTTTCCACACGTAAGTGCCAAAGAAGTTGAGATGAGCAGAGCGTACAATACAAACAATTGTCTTGAGACCACCCTCAGGTCGTACTGTAAAGGCAATGTCCTGAATACACTCTCTGGGTATGAACCGTATGTCCAGTCAGAAGGTGCTATTTCTGAAACCGATTTCAAAATAAAGATCTTTTAACAGCTTTTGGAAAGTGTGGGCTTATTAATACATCTTAGTCTTTTACTCTGCTGTAAGTAATATCACAAAAAGTCCCCTTAGACTCTTTGCCTTTCATTTAGTCATAGGTTAGAAAAGCACAATGAGACATCTCCAGATAAATGAAAGTTGTTAGAGCTAAACCCAAGATGTCTAGAAAAACAGGACTAGGAAGAGAGCCCAGAGTTCCCAAGATGCAGGAACTTCAAACGTTTTCATAACCTGCCTTTGTCTTCTTCCTCCCACCCAAACTAAAGCTGAATCCCTGACAGCAATCCCCCAGTCACCAAACTGGAATAAACCTAAAGGACCTGTCCTTCGGAGGTTTGAAAGGATGACAAAAAACTTCAAACACATTGAAGCACCTGCAGTGGAAAAGAGGGCAGGCTGTTCTCCAAGTCAGCCATATCGGTCCCATCTGAGTCCAACCTCAAGGTTCACGTGCAAGACCAACCAAACTGATTCTCCTCTGAGCCTCTTCAGAAGCAGGCCAGCTGGGTGCAGGAGTGTGTGAGAAGTTTGGAAGAGGCTCGGCTCCATTTAAGTCTCCTTCTACCCATGAGCTTTTTTTCCCCTCTGTGCATGCAAGACTACTTGTTCAAGCTCCTTGGCTCATGAAGACCAAGCTCTGCCTTCCAGCTTCTGCCCACTCGTGATTGTGTAATTCCCTCCCCAGCTGAGCCTTCAGCTCCTGGCATCTTACAAACTCCTGTGCTTTATGTAGAGATGAGCCCCCCACAACAGCTGATCCAACAACTCAGGGCTGATGTTCCACCAAGAAGCGCTGCTGCATGGTGGCCGGTCTGCAGGAGCTTAAGGAATCACCGGTGCTACACGGGATGCTCCCCACGGGACTGCGAGCTTAGCACTTGGCACAGCAAAAAGAGTTGTCTGTTATTTGCAGAAAGCAGGCAATTCTTTCCCAGGTACACTTAATTACACACGTCCGAGGTGAAAATGGAAATAACTACTTTAATTATGATTAGTAACGAGCTGACACGTCTTTGCAATACTTAATTATCGGACAATATACGATATATTAGACTTTTTTTCCATAATCTTTTTCATTGCAATATTAAGTTAATGACAAAACAGCAAGGGATATATTTGATACCCTGGTAAGATTACGAGGCTCCAAGAGCATTAGCTGCAATGTCTGTTTGTGTTGCACCTTCTTCCTCGGCAAGGGATGGAATCACTTACTGCTGTGGGAGCTGAAGACTGTTTCTGTTTACCGATATTCAGGAAAGCCAGGCTTTGTTCAGGCAAACTCCTCGGGAAGACCCATGCGTAGCCTAAATTCAGATTCGTGCTCTGCATGTTGAAGAGTCAGACCACCTCATCTGCAAGGGGTCTCACTGCTACTACTGAAATGCTCTTTTTCATTTTGGACTTCTTTTTTGCGCCTTCTTTGAGCAAGAATTCCTCTCTTGCAGATTTTGTCATGTGCTCCTCCTGTTCCGCGGCACCACCAGCCAGAGCAGAGGATGCTGCTGAGGGCCCTCGTGAGTGCTCTGCCAGACCAGTTCAGTTTCTTCCCCATTAGCACCTTCTCCTTCTCACTCTCCTGAGCATGAGCGGACAGCTGAGACCTGGACTAATGGATCCGGTGCTCTCTGGTGGCAACCCAAAGTGACAAACCCAGTTAACACCACTTTGGGGACAGGACTTAGAGCCTTCACCCTGCAGAGCCAGAGCGATGCGATTCCGCTCGGGGTGGGGGCACTGCTGTAACACACAGGGCTTTAATTTTACATTTCACTTTTCTGGAAACCATTTTTTAAACCATTTGTAGCAACAGACTCTCAGATACAACACGTAAAACATACTTCCCTTCAGACAGAACAGTGGTAAGATGACAAGAAGGACAGAAATGAACCTGCCATCACCCCTCTGCTGTCCGTAGAGGTGCTCTCTCTCTGCTAACCAGCCGTGCTGATGGCTTAATGCTCTCCTGAGCCACGCGAACCCTGCTGCTGCCTGCAGCGCGCTCCTGGGCTCTCCAGCCATTTCTGACCCATTTCAACTTGCAAAAAAGGAAGACCAGCTCATCATATAATTCCCCCCAGTATCTTTCTGCTGGAATTGGGACTGGCAGTAAGATCCCACGGTGAACAGTGCCTTGGGATAGAATTGATACCTACTGTGGAGAGAGAATCCATGGCTGGAGGGCCTCAAGCTGCTGCTTCAGGAAAGAAAATGGTTTAAACACAGCTTTTTTTCTCTCCCAATCTCTTCTTCCACTCAGTTGCTCTGCCCCTCCTAATGCCCTCTTTCTCACACTGTTACTTTTATCCCTCTCTCCCACTGACCCAGATGTTTTACCTCTCACCTGCCAGTGATGGAGGTGCTCAGTCCATGCGTGGACACCACAGAGAGCCACCGCCCCCCCCAAAAAGCACACCTGGTGCCTCAGCTCCACCTCTCCTCTTTCAAAGTGTGCTCTAACAGTCAAGCCAACAGCAGCTGAAAACATAGTTTTTATTTACACCTTTAAAAATCCTGGATTACTTTTCACTAAAAATGAAGAGAAAAATTCATCAGGTGAGTTCCCGGCATGCAAACACAGTGCGCCATTCTTCCAGCTGAGATGGGACCTTGAAACAAAGCTCGTTATGGATTTTGGCAAGAGTCTGGACTGTCTTTGAACAGCCTGTCTGGAACTGTGCTGCACAGACCCCAGTGTGAAGTTTCACCAGGCTGCTACAGCGAGCACATGCTGAAGGAACAGAAAGGCTGGAGCTGAAATGCAAATTCAGCAACAACCTGTGCCTCTGAGTCTCCTGCCCACCGCCTGGACAGACACCGAGCACTCTTTTCACTCGCAAAAAAATAACTGCGTTGCTCTAACCCAGCGTTCTGTGATGGGCGGCTCAGTGGCTCCTAGCACCAAGCTCTTCAGCCCGAGTTATCGCCCACGGGGCACAACTGTGCAGGGCCAAAATGCCAAGGATGCAGAGCATATTGCTAAAAAATTATTTATACATGGTGAAAACAAGCTGAGTACAGGTTTTATGGAAGGATGAAATGGCAAACTAGTCTAATGTTGTGTGATCTGACCCACCTAGAGCATTACAGGACTCCTCCACCCTTTATTTCTCATTGTACAAGCCCAGGGTGTCTAGTTTCTAGAAAAACATTCTGGATACTCAAAAAAAAGAAAAAAGGTGACAATTCAGAATGTTTCACTTAACACACAGAAAGAAATCACTCGTTGTCGTAGGAGAGGTGACAACCACTAACTGTGTAATACTACACAATAGACATTACAGCACAACAGAAATGACAATACCTCCATTCTGAGCACACAAGGAAAGTTTTTTATGGAGAAAGTGTGGATTTCTCTTAATATAAAGCAATGAGAATAATAAAGCATACTACTTCAAATTCCCACATACTCGTACACGAAGTACAGAACACATTCTAATGTAGCTGGATTATGAGACTTGCATGGCTTTACATGAAGGTTATTTAACTTTTAACAATAAACTGCAACTCAGCAATCTACGTGCCCAAATTTAGGCTAATGCTGGCAGCTTACTGAAGCTTAAGGCTGGTATTTTAACAGGCTCCTGTATTTTTACTATGAAAAGGTAATCAAGAGAAACGCTCCATAAACTGCATTTGGCCCACTTCCTCACTGCTGGGATTTACTCTACTGCACAGAGAATATTGGCAAAATATCAGACCACCTGAGAGAGAATATACCAGGATTTTAAACTCTTGCCTTACATTTCAGTATTTCCATTTCATAAAGGTGGGCTTCAGTCAACTAAATTAGTTTCAATTAAACTAGTCCAGCCACAGAAAGTACATCCTGGTTATAGCTGAGAAACAGTGCTCTCAGAAGGTGTGTCATTTGTTCCAAAACACACCTGTTTCCAGAAAAAAAAAAGGAAAAAGCAGATACCTGGACTGATAGTACGATATCTAAATGATTAAATTTGGGGTAATTTGCAAAGCTTGAAGGAAAAACAGCATGATTTAATAACGTACCAGTGATTTCATTACAGATTTGTTAGTTTGCATAAATATTCAAATAAATGTATCCAACTGTAAAATAAGAAGGTACTGGGGTGAAGATAACGAGCACAAAGGGCATAGTTTATTGATAAGAATGAATAAATTTAGAATTAGATGTAAGTGTTGCTTCGCACGTTCAATTTCTTAATAAAAATCACTGCTTTGAAAACAGACCCTGGCTGCATGATTACTGTATTCAGCAAGACGCTGATTTTGGTGAAAAATGTCATGAGAAAACCAAGTGGGTAACCAACAGCCACTTGAGCCAAAATAAAATCCACTTGATAAATAGCATTAAATTTTAGAACAGGAAAAAAAAAAAGGAACGGATTAGGATTTTAACGTTACCAAGGGAAGAAAAATGTTCAGCTCCCACTTGAAAGGCTCAGTTCTACCAAAGCCAAACTCAGAGAAACCAGTCAGATGTACCAGCCTGAACACTGACGAATTTGCAGCTCTGAAAATTTGAATGGAAAGAAATGCTTTGATGTATGCATTTCAGTAGGGAATATCCCGTCTCCTTAGCACAAAACTGAGACCCTTTGTGTCATCTCAGAAAAAGTCATGTTGGTCTAAGAACTCCCGAGCAAGGTCCGAACACCTATGGTCCTACTGACCTCAGCAGAAAGCACGGATATTCAGACTTCACGTAGGAAAACTGAGCAATACCATGCCCACAAACACCAAGCAGGTGTTGCAGTCAGGTCTAAGTGCACTTTCTCACCTCCCACCTTTTGTCATTTTAAAATGGTCTATTGCTGCACCATCCGATCTCATGTCTTAAACAGTACAGATAACAAACCACTGCCCAGGGAACCCATAGGTCTCCGTCGCTTGAAATCGTGAAGAATAGTTCTCCATTCAAACTGGGATTTGTAGCCTTGGCACAGGAACGAGTAGCTATTTGGCCCATTTTACAGAGGGGTCATGTTCAGCCACCGTAACAAGTTTCTAATGATCTCAGAGGCCAAGAATCCATCGTAGTACTATTATATTAGAACATGAATTTGCAATTATTTAATGAGCAAAACACAAGACAATTGTGGACAAATTTCAAGCATCTCTTACAAGATGGATGGTCTTAGCATGCTACTGGTGAGGGTGCTGAGCATTAGCAATACCATCCAGGCACCCGTGGGGATTACCCAGCAACTCCCTGCTACACTCCAAATGTGACAATTACTGCCACTGGGCTTTTTGTTTATCACCTGTCAGATGTCAGAGCATCAGTTCTGGAGCGGGAAGGATACAAGAGATTCAGTACAGCACCAACCTGCAACAGCGCCACGTGATTTGCTATCCAGAGCACAGCATCTATTTGCTCTGTTTAACTGAGCAAGACGCTAGATCTGGGCACATCTTGCTTGCCTGTCAAAAAAAGAGTTAGCTCCGCACGTAGAACTGGCCAAGAAAACGCTTTGGTTGTGTACTGGGCAGAATTCAAGCTGTACAGGAGCATCGATCAATCCTGCTGCTACTGTTGGGACACGAGGTTTGCTGACCACCACCAGAGAGCTGCACATCTCAGAGTGCTGCGTGGCACGGGCGCTTCTTCCTCCTACAGACCAAGCAAGAGCAGCCAGGGCTGGGCTGGCCGACTGCAGCGGCAAGCCAGAGAGTGGCACCTGCACTGAAAAATGCAGTTTTACAGCAAATATTTTTGCAAACTGAAATCAAATGCTAGGCATAGATTTGGCCAAAAGAAATATAGGAAACAGTTTGAAACCTTCTAAGGGTTTATTTTTTTATATTGAAAATACATCTTTTTTTAAAATATGTATATATATTCTGCTTTTAAATTCACAAAAAGAAAGAACGTGTATAAATGAAATAGTCTGTTTAGTCTGAAAAAATGTATTTTAGCTTAGAAAAAAATTCACTAGCTACTTTTTTGCTCAGCAAACACATTTTTTTTCCAACAACGGGAGAAGCTGAAAAAATATCCTGAATTTCTACTGTGGTCAGTGACCCTCCTAGCCCTCTCCTCTCGCACCAAACCATTATCAGAGCAACTCTTCACGTATCTACACCTGACAATAGTTCTATCAACAGTTTTCCCAGTGCTCACCCAGCAGTGTCGAATATAATATTTTAAGAGGCACTGTTCCATTACCCACAACTACAGCAAGCCCTGAGTTTCAGGCAATTGGCATTTGTTACTTTGCACCAGCCCTGGATGTGCTACAAAGGCAGCACGCTGTGAAAAAACACCACATCGTATATTGGTTTCTCTAACAGCATCTTATGTGAAATTAGGATTACAAAAATACCAGCAATTTACTTATCACTCTTCACGCACAAAAACCATTTCTGTAGTGCTGCAAGTACTTAACTGCATATATTGTCATCATGCAAATACTGCTGAAAGCCTGATCTGTATCTAGAGTTCAACGTCTTTACATAATTTAAGAACAGTTTTTACCACATAACTTAGTGTTAACTTTTTTTTTTTTTAAGTGCAGTGGTTTTATGAAGATGTTCTGTGAGAAATGAAAGATGATTTGTGATGTACACTAGAAAAAAAAGAAAAAAGAACCAGGCTATTTCTGAATTGCACTAAATGTTGTTGCAAGTTTTGTGTATGCATCCTGACATATCCATTGCCTTTTGCCTTTCTGTGTTCTTAACAGACCTGCACAATTCGACCTATGTTTTACAGCCATTCTTCATAATAAATATCATTTAGGTTTCTTCACTATTAGTTCAGCCTGAAAGGAAACCGAGAGCCGTCCAGAATTCCTGCAACTTCTGCTGCAGAGAAATTAACTGTTAATTTGCAGCCCTTCTTACCAAATTAGCAGTGGATAAGGTCAAAGGATTCAGACAATAAAAGAACTGCATCGATTACAAAGGTATGCAAAGGTGAGAGTGCTTACAGGGGCAGAGTGAGTGCTGACTTTTATCAGTTAATGGTAACAAATTTATCACCTGATTCCAGCCTATGCTGTTCCAAGAGCATCATTAAGTGCTTTGCAGCTCTCAGGGGCAAAGTGTAATGAGATTTAGAGCACCTTCCTTTTCCCTCGCAGGAGGCACTGGCCCCGAGCTGCCTCTGTGCAGGCAGACCACAAACCTGTCCCAAGGGAGCTCACGGGAAGGTTCAGCCTTAGGAGACAGGGACCCAGGCCAGGCTGCCTGCCTCTGAGCGGAGCTGCAGGGGAACGAAGCTCAGACGTATTTGTTGCCCTAACGGCCCAGACAGCAAGGTCCTGAGGTTTTTTGGCAAGCTGAAGATGGAAAACAACTTCATGATAAAAGCACTTGGACTGTGTGTGCGTATTACTTAAAAATGCAAGTGGAATAAACAAGTGATTTTTTTCTCCTAAAACCTGCTTCAGAAAAATCTTTCTAATGGGGAAGAAAAGCCTTTCTTTAATCTTCCTCGCGCCTGTCTCACTAAAAGGCAGGTCCTGTCTCTGAAGGAGGACACAGCATGCAGAACCTCAGCACATCGGTAAAACAAGGTCTAAGTGCTCGTGCCCGTTAGGTTTTACACCAGTTCCCCACAATCCACATGACGCTTGCAGTAGCTGTTGATAAAATCACGGAGTGCCAGGCCAAGGCTGCAGGGCTCTTGGGAACCCTCAACTGCCGAAGCTCCATCCCTTACCGTCCTTTCTATTTCTAGTGGGAATTTCACTAATAACCTCTTTGGGGCAGGCAAAGCTGTTCAGTGATGCTGCACCGATCCTGCTGCTGCTTCTGTTTCCTCTTGTGCAAGATATATCCTTGACTTGTGACTAGGATCCTAGGGTTAACTTCACCCCTAACAGGGCACTATGAGATACCAACTTCTTCCTTCTCTCCTCCAAGTAAATTTCTTTGTTTTGAATTGTATAAAAGGCATCTTGTAACTAACAGTGAGAGGAGAAAGCGGGGTCTGGTCTAAGAGGAAAGCACAACTTGGTACCTGATCATTTCACGTTAGCAAACTGTGATCTCAGCCAGTTTTACAGCATTCAATAAATTAACCTCACAGCACCCAGTAACAAAGCTGTGCTCCGTGCTCACGACTGAGGAAACGGCCTCCAAGAGCCAAATGTATTACCTGAGTTACATCCCTGCAGCTCCACAGACTTCAACACCATGTTCAGGTAAGGGCAGACTGTAGCTTAGAAAGATGACTTGATTTGCCAAGGTTATGGGACAATCAATAAATAAGCCAGCACTGAAAACCAGGCTCCTGTTGCTCCTATCACTAGAACAAACACTAATTTTGTCAATTTGGAATAAAGACATATTATGGCAGTATTTTTTGAGGTCAGTAAAAGTCCTAATTATGAGTTCTTAGGTAGAATTTAGATCACTCACTAAAAGGCAAGGTTTGTATTATTTGAGAGATGCAAAATGACTGAACAATTTTCTAAGTGAAGGTCCACTGGCAAGGAAAAAAAAAAAATCAGGAAAATTTCATGTTACACTTCACATTGCTAATTATTGATGATAAATGTTCTTCCCTCTTGAACTTATTTACTCTGGAAACCTACTGAAACCAAACTTAATCATCCTGGAAACTATCACATAGCAGGACCTGGACTTTTTCACTCAAGTAAATCCTTGAAATAGTTCCACATTCTTGCAATTTACTTTACAAATCCTATGTTTCAGATAAAACTTCACTTTTTACTGCATTGACATAAGGAGCTGAGAGATCAAAGATGGGCAGAGATGAATGAATTTCCTCTTTCATGAGATTGTTCAGAAAACATCTGCCTGCAAACAAACTGTGAAGCATAACTTTTATGTCCTTACCCAATTTTAGCTTTCATGAACTCTCCCTTTGATCCTGAGAGTTAACCCTCCTCTTGTTTTTTTTCCACTACCATATAAAAATGCACATATTGCAATATTCAATTCACAGGGGCAACTAATGAGGAAGTTCTGCTGACGCTTGACTCAAAAGAAGCAAAATCTGGTTTGTTAGCTTTCTGCAAAATCTCAAGGGGTTGTTGTTCCTTTCTGTTCTTCAGCTAGAATTCTAATTAATTAAAAGTTTAGAAAAAAAGATAATCCCCAAATTTTAATTGCATTCACATTTTGCAGGTACACTAAACCAAGGAAACCCAAGAAGGCAAACATGGACCACACTTTGATGATTAGTGATATTAACAAGGATTTCAAACAGAGGTTTTTTCACGAGTGAATGTCACAATCTGATAGATACATCACAAAGAATTAGTCCAAACACAGAGCCACCTCCACAGCACACAACGTGGCAGACTAACTGGTGAGGACAAAAATGATCCTCCAGTTTTGCAAGGCAAACCAGCACCCGTGCAACACGAGGCAGCCAGGTAGTCCCACAAACCAGCGAGACTACTCACCAGCACACAAGCATTTTCCCAGGTAGAATCCTCTAACTGAGCTTGTTAGCGAACCAACTTTTCATCATCAATCCCACTGTGCTGGGACAACTGCTTCATCTGCAGCTAGCCTGAAGGGGCTTGGATGCCAGTAAAATGAAGCCTCCCTCTGCCCACTGCAGCTGCACAGCATGTTTAGTGAGCGACTGTTTTCGCCTCTCAGCACTACAGGTAAAATTTACAAGGTAAAGGAGCATTTCACTGAGGTTAGGTTCTCCATTTCATTGGTGTTCTTTTCAAGTTATCATCATCCCACTTTTTCTAACATCATCTGTTGACTCAGTCGTCTATCCCATGTCCCTGTGGCTTGTAAGTGCACATTTATACAAGTAGCAGCCAGCGCTTCATTTTTCTGCCAATACAACCAGTTTAGAAATCCCACTTACTTCCACTCTTAAGCAGGTGTTGTTCCTCTTCCTTCAGCCTGTTCTGCATAAGACGCAGCATGTTTGCTGCTTCCTGTAACAGGTGAAAACAAACGAATCAGAAAAGCTGCCACATTGCCCAGTCAAGTAGCTAATTGGATGGTCCTGTAACAGTTAAGAGCACTCAAAAGCAGAATGAAAAAGGAAAATTTCAGCACGGGAAATACTTCATGAAAAAAAAAAAAAAGGTCTTAACTGAAGCTTGGGAACTCCTACTTACTTTGCCCATGAGGTCAGGATATAAAGCATATACCCACATAAAACAGTGCACTGAAAATCAACCATACATCCCTGCCAGCTGAAACTTCACTTATTGCAGTGAAAATGAGTTCACTTGTTTCCGTCCCACAGAACATTACTGCCATTACAGAACAGAACGGACTTTCTTTGGAAAGTGGTTTTTGGTTGTTGTTTTTTTTTTTTTCCAACCAATACTTCATTAACCACCAGAAGTGGTTTGTGAAATGACTGCAGCTTTATAATACATAAATCAAACCAGAACAAATTCACACATTTCCATGCATGCAAACAGAATGGGAAGAAAAAGCCCAAACAATGAGCTGGAAAAAGTATAGCCATATACTACATAATACTAGTATACTATGCTATTGTATAGTACTACTTATAGTATTTGGGTGCAAAGGAGAACCGTGATAACAAGACTGCACAAGGTGGATCATTGATTTTCTTTTTTAAGTATAGCAGATTAAAATATGCTGAGAAACACTACTGTACTGACAGTATAACAGAGTTCTGACAAAGGCAGTTAAGAGCAAATGAAAAGGGTAAGTAGAACAGTGGTTGCTGTGCTGGGGAAAAGCAGCAATCACAACCCTCACCCCATTCAAATGAATGCCAGCAATAAAGGGAATATTACAACAAGGCCTACAAGGACCTAAAAAAAACCCACACTTAAGTCTTGCAGTATCAACTGAGCAAGAAATGTGACAGCTCAGAAGGGAAGAAGTAGGCTGACGGGAGCTGGGCAGCAGCAGTTAAAACAGACATTTTCATTCCAGCATAATGGATTGGTAAGAAAACATGCCTGCCTCTGTAGACAGTAACAGATGGGAGTAATTTTAATCCTCTGGTATACATGCATTTGCTGAGCATTGCACACCAGATAGACTAAAGGAACTGTCTGATTGCTAAACACAACAGCGCAATTCTAGGAGGTCTTTTGCTGAGTTCATGAAGTTCTCCATCCAGTTAGGACTAAAATCTACTGAAGTTACCAAGGGATTTTAGAAATTAAGGGTCAGTATTCCAATAGCAGTATCAGACAGAAAAATATATTTTTAATTACATCTAGCTTAAACTAGGATAACATCAATGGTGAAAAGCAAACTAAACATGACAGAGTAGGTAAGACATAAAACATACAACCACATCAAGATAGAACCTATAATATTAAACAGATGGCAAACAACTGATGGAAGGATTTAGCCGCTCACTTTACTAGCTCTAGTTTTTTCTACAATTGCACTCAAGCAAGACAAGTAGATGGGAACGCTAATTAACTGTAGATTGAGCTGCAATTTCTCTGAGCCTTTGATTTTCTACGCAGAACTTGTATACAATAAAAAAATAAACAGACAACTGCTGCTTTGACACGGTCAAATCTGCACATTAAGTGCATGTGCAGAAAGGAACCAGTGGATCAACTGAAATACCTGTGGGACAGAGGGGAAAAAAGAAGATCATCTGAAAAGAGCTGAATGGTAGGAAAGATTTTTACTCTCAGATGGAACCGTGTATCCTTACATACAGTAACAGCGTGGTAGCTTGAGAAAGAAAAATCTTCTCCCACCAACCTCTTGGAAACCTACCAGGTCCTACCAGTACACGAGGAAGCTGCTGGAGATGAAGGCCTGGCTTGCACATGACATTGCATCTTGGGATAAGCATTCCTGTCTATGGAGTTGAAAGTCACGCTGAAAAAGCTTGCAGAGAAATTGCTTCCAGGCAGTAAGCTGAAGTCATTTAAATTCTGCTTTTGCCCTTAGTATTTGAAATAAGTAGTGAATAGCATTTTTCTTAATTGGTTGCTTGAGTTTGGAAGTTGGGTTAAAGGACTGGCTGGGTAAATGGTCAAAATTTATGTCTAATCACGTATTGAGTATAATTAATGAGCAAGGTCAGCGATGACATAGGGATCAGCAGCTGCATTAGCGCACAGCACACATGCAGCCATCTCTATGTGCTCATATAACCTTATAAGTTGTTTCTAGGGCAAAGATCCTGGTTTCTGTATGGTTGTGCTTGAGCAACCATAGTTTTGAATGCAACAGAAGTGGGAGACCACAGACAAGGGAACGGGCCAAAACCTGGACTGGCTGGGGAAACCGGTCACATACACTGCCGTGTCTGGTACTGACACAAGCTGCCAGCACAGGTGACTGGAGGAGTTTCAACTAACACAGCCGAAGTCGCTCAGGAGGATGCCTGTGACTCCCAACACCACCTCTCAGACAACGACATTCATCCTGACAGCCTTCTGAGCAAGACTTACCCCATTTCAAAGATCCCAGTAAAGCTCTCTTACAAACAATTGCAACCGGCTGCTGTAGTTCATATCATGTGCAATAATTAAAGCATCACCAGCAAAGAGCTTTGAGTTTGTCTGAATCTTAGGAGAAGAATCTGTAGGAAAAGAGAATTTACCGGACCCCAAAATCCCCGGGTTAGTTCTTTAGGTAATTACAGTCCTGCTTGCCCAGATCTCATTCTTCCATGAGAGACGAGGAGCAGATTGCATAAAGCCAGTTAGCTGGGGGAGCTGTGCCAGACCAACACAAAACCTGGGTGAAAACCAGGAGAAACCCAGGTCCATTGCCTTTTGGCAGACAAACCACATTTATTTAGTTTTCATATACTAAAGCAATGTGAATTTTTTTCCTTACACACTTAGCTCTCTTTTCCCGACATTCTCCTGGAGGACAAATTGTGACACCCATCCCCCGCCCAGCACCACCGCACCTCTCCGTCCTGAGCCGTCGTGACATGGGGTGGGCAGCGAAGCAGAGCCCCGGACCCTGCAAGGCTTCAGGGCAGACGGGAGCAGAAACCCCACAGTGCCTGATCAGCTCCTGCTTTGGGGTGACCCGGGAGGCCCCGCTGTAATCACCCTGATAACACAGAGCACATTCGCTGCCTCATTCAGATTTCTTAATTATAAGCTGACCGGGCTGCCTCAGCCTCTCTCCAGTGAGCCAGACACATCCATAATACCCTAATAGCTACTGCTCAGCGAGGCTGAGCATGCTCCGGGTCTCAGCTGTTGCGAAGCAGCTGGAGCACAGGCACCTTTCACCGTCTGTATAGTGCCTGGAGGAAGGAAATGACAAGCGCAAGAGGCATCTCCGTACTGCCATGGCAGCTCACACGGGTGTATGGGCAAGACACAAAATACCAACGCCTGAGGTGCAAACCTGGATGTTTTAACAGGAGGATGAGAATAAGAAAGGGGCGAAAGGCTCCTTGGGAATTGTCACGGTGTCCGTGGGGAAAGCCCGTAGGCACAGAGAAATATTGCCCCTTATAATGAAAGCATCCTGACCAGAATTTTCTGTGTGCCTGTGCAGGTGCTGAGCACCGGTGGGTGCGCAGGCACTCAGCGCTGGGCCACTTGGGCTCACAAACCTGCCTGGCAATGTACGAAAGGTTCTGGGAAGAAACCAAACAATTCCTGCTCGGAGATGGAAAGATGCCTGCCATTGCAAGGAGTGTTACACAAAAGGCAATCGTGCAGAAGCCATGCTACCTAGAAATCAAAACTACTGGTGATGGATATGTATTCTGCACGAAGAAACTAATTCCACCTGCAAGAACAAGGAAGGGAAAAGGCAAAAAATATTTTAATAACCTGTTTTGTGGAGGTTCAGAACATTTTAATTACCCTGTTTAAGAAACTGTTCTTCTTTATTAGCTCTTTCTGTAAGGAACAAGTGACCAGGAGACAGAGGAGCGTAACTAAGGATTAAAGGCAAGATGGAGGGGTGCTGAGGACGACACGGTGCAGTAAGCGGGCCGGTAAATCTCACCTGCCTCCTCTCACTCTGTGCTGCTGGCAACGATACAATGAGCTCCCCAGAGCAGCAACACGTCCACACACCGATGGCAAACCAGCACAGCTCAGTCCCATTTAGAAGGTTAGAAGGGTAACCGCTGCAATGATTACCACCTTCCACACTCCTCTGTGTTAGCAAAGCCTTCTTAAAGACGGATGAATGTGAAAACGAATGTGGACTTGAAGAAAAATACCCAGAGGGTTCTAGCTACCAGTGTTTCCTTTGGTGTCCATAGCACATCCCCTTTCCAAGACTTCCCTCTGCAATAGTGGGTCCCAATATTTTCTGGTCACTGCCTCAGCTGCTACCTGCTTTTCCCACCTTTTCTCCCAGCCAGCCATAAGACCTAAAGATGGTCACTGAAGGTATAGAAACTGATTTAAACAAGCCTTTCCCCACCCCAGCAAACATTTACAATACTTGCTGTGTCCTTGGGATGAAGGGCACAAACGAAGGGATCCGTCAGCCGTCTGAATCTCAACCCCCGTGGCTGCTGCAGCCTACGCAGTACACATGGCAAAGGCCAACAAGGAGGTAGAAAAAGAAAGGACATTTCCCAGATATCATGGGGACAAATTCATAAACCTGGAAAACATTTTTAAAATACATCTATTCACGGACCATTGAAATAATAATAGACATAATCATTGCCTAATAGTGTAATCCCATGTATCTGTTAAGACTGCTGAAGGCAATCCAAATTCAATCAAATAAGCAGCCTTGCCTGGCCCGCACCCTCAGCCACTTGTTCCTTCACTCCTGCTCTGGTGCAAGCATTTGTACAGCTACACAAAAGAAACCCAGGTGAAAACTACTAATCCAGCAAAATAAAATTAAACCAGACAAATTCTCCAGCGCAGTTCAGCATGATGCTGCACAAAGTCTCAACTTGCACATGGAGGACGGGGCATTGCCGTTGCAGGAAAAACCGTGAGGGTAAGAAGAGGGAGCAGTGTTGCTTTCAGCTTCAGTGCTGATTCCTGTGCTTAAAATATAAGAGAAGTGGAGTCTAAGAAAATGATTTGACCATACAGCTGAGACTTCTCCCCCTTTCCTGTAGCCTCTTCCTTGTGCTGGCAGCAGCATCTCAGCTGACCTCGTAGCGAGCCAGCACAGAGCTCACTGGCAAAAAAAAAAATGTTGATTTTTCTACGGTTTAGATTTCTGAATAGCTTCAAGCATGGTCAGATAAATGCTGCAGTCAGCCCAAGGGAGCTGTTGAGACTGTACAACACCATCCCTTTCAACAACAGCCCATCACTGCATCAATTTAGCTGTGCTGCCAGGCTACGTCCTACAAAAGCTTACCAAAAACTGCAGCAAAACAAATTCGTTTCAAAAGGGCAGCCTCAAACCAGTTGGAACCAGGACAGCATCATTATGTGCTGGCTGTAGTACTTCTGAACAAGCAAGATCTTCAAAGGAGAAGGCAGAAGCAGTAGCCATTTACGTATTTAGAAAGTGAATTATATTTACCATGATTCAGGTTTTTTTGTCACGTTCTCACTTAAAAGAATCTGAAGGAGACATGTTAAAGTAGTGAAAAAATGCAACAGCTTCATTTGTTTTTAACGCCGAAAACTTAAATCATGTCAACTTTTGAACAGCTGCATCAGTGGTAGCTTCAGTTTCCCTCTGTCTCCCTGCTGCTTTCAGTGCCTGCAGTCACCAGGCTGTATTTTCTGCCCCCACTGGGCTCCACCTTCGCCCCAAACACCGCTCCCCAGACTTCACGTTATCTAACGGAAGTGACTTACACCAGCTTGGTGAAAACAAGACCGTGCTAATCAGAGATGGCTTCCAGTTTTATGCTGGCCACTTCTGTGAGCTTTTTCGTGCTTATTTCTTCAAAACTGTCCAATTCAGCACCAACGTTACCCATCCCTCCAGCAGGCCAAACGCTATTGCGAGATAGGCGTACGTTCTTCACAGAACGGGGACTGAAGGAGCACAATACAGATACCCTGCATCTGCATCTACTTTAACTGGCAAAGTAAATGGCTTTACCTCTCACATCGGGCTATGAAAGCCTTTGAAAAACAGCAAAGAGACAAAACATGTCTGTTTGGCAGAATATTTTACTGCAATCTAACTTATTACCCTACAGACAAGTAAAACGTCATCTACAATTCCCTACAGCAGAGAGAGCGGGAGTTGGCTTTGAAAATCCTTTTGCAGAAAGCTACATGAAAGCAAATCCCAAGAAATGCTTTTTCATTTATCAGTTTCTTATTTAATATGAATTATAATTTCTCTGAGAGGCATTGCTAAAAAATATGCCATTACAACCACTTGCAAACTATACATAGCTATGAGCAGGGCCTGGGTGCGGGGCAGATTGTTTGGGTTTGTTTTTTTTCTGGTTGTTTTTAAACAGACCGATATGCCACCATGCAGAATATCCTCCAGCAGCTGACCCCCAGATCACACAAGCTCTGCCACCAGCTCATTGTTTGACTGAGGGAAGTGATCCATGATTTGAATAAGCCACATGATTTCTTGACAGCCAGTCCCTTATGATATAACTAATGCTGCTGAGCATTGTTTTAAACAATAAAATTGAGTTGCTGAAATCATGTAACTGAAGACAGCCCCATGTCCCTTCAGAATGAAAAGTGGCAAATCTAGGCTCAAGAAATTAAAACCAAAAATGATGCAGTATTTAATCATTTAAGGCTTTTTTTAAAAAAAAAGTTAACGTCAAAATTTTGTTGGGAAAGGCCTGGAGAAAATGTCAGCGGGATTTTGAATACCAAAAGTATGTGCCCTGGAGCCAGCTGGCAGACAATATGGTTACCACTAAGCAGAAAGACAAAGGAAAGAAATGAAGAAAATAAGAAGGGGTAAGTGTGAAAGAATGACAAGACAACAACTGGAGATAGCTGACTTTTTGTTCAGATGCTAACATTTCAATTTTTGCCTTCATTATTTTGTCTGCTCTCAGACACCCTCCAAATCCCAGAAATCTCTCAACATCTCTCTCTATGTATAACCTTTTCATCTTAGTAAGAGAAAATAATGTTTCTTTTTTTTTTTTCCTGGCCATTTGCTAGAGCATCCTGGTAATCCTCCTGCTCTGTAGTACACTTGAAGCGAAGCGATTTGAAGATGAATTGAGCCACCTCATCTTCACCTTGCCTGTTAATCTCAGCAGCTGTTTCTTGCTTTGTTGGAGAACAAAGCAGCTGAGATTAGCTCTTGCTACACTCATGCAATGGGATTTGTTTTTCATAATAGAGTGTTGCCACTCATTCAGCGGGGGTGATGAGATATAAGGACCAGGAGAAATTGCTCGGTGCCTGAGCAGGGAACGTGACCGCACTCTTAGCGGGAGGAAGCCTGCTAGGTACAACAGAAACGTAGGGAACACAACACCAAGGCTGCACAGCTGAAGCTCACGACAGCATGAGGTGCCAACCTACCCAGAGCTGTTCTTTAAGAACTGAAGACAATGCTCCCTATCATGCTGAACTGCTTATAATTACCTCACCCCAAATTAATTAACCAATGCGTGGAAGCCCATCTCTAGTCCTGTACACAAACGCGCACGGCATAGAGAATGAGATTGGAGGCGTTAAGAGGTACACAGGTGCAGACCGTTGAACCCACTGGGATTACAGAACCACGGTGAGAAAGTTTGCAGCCTCAGAGCATTGCAAGAGATGGATACAGGCACTCCAGAAAGGAAAGGCTGAGAGAGGAGGATGAGGAGGGGCTGCTCTCTCCGCAAAGGAGCGGCTTGAATGCACTGAATCGCCTTGCATTAGGCGCTGAGCCTGGTGAGAGCTCATGGTTACGGATCAGAGGACAAAGCACTGGCCTATAAACCAACACAGATCATGCTGCATAAGCTAATGTTCATTTTAACCTCAAACTTCGAGCTGCTTAAGTCATGTTCTTAGCACATCATATCATTTCAGTAAAAGAAACAACAAAGAAACCAAAGGCACAGCTGGGTTTCTCTGGTTTCCCATCTCACCTGCAGTCATTGGATAAAGACTTTCACTTTCCTATAGAAGCTACCAAGTCTGAAAAGTCAACAACAACAAAAAAATACTCCTCTCCATACCACATGGTATTGCACTCGGTGAACAGCACAGAACCACAGTGGAGCTGGCTTGCAGTTCCCCGGCTCCCTGGCTGGAAGACAGACTTTGCATCTAGAGGTTGCTTTCCTTTGATGCCACCACCTCAGTACTTGTGAACTGCTATCACTGGGAGGTAGCTTCCTGATGAATGCAAAAAGCCACAACCTCCCTCCGTCCTGGCATTAAATCAAGGACAGTGCTTTGGAGATTGGGGCCTCCAACAAGCGAGTCACTGCTTCAAACACAGTGCTCTGCATCAGAAGGAAAACACAACCTTGTCCTAGCAGATTCTCTGGATCACTCTAAGTTCACACTAATAGATAACTTTTACGTACGTGTATACCTCTTTACCATTTTGGCCTGAGGAGTGTCTGAAAATCACCACCTCTGGCCATTTTTTATTTATTTATTTATTTTAAAAGAGAGGTCATCCTTCCAGTGGATGGGCACACACCGAATGAATTGAAAATCACCAGCCCCTTTTACAGGACCATCTGTCTCCTCCCTGGTCTCATTATTCCCATCTTCTCCCTCAATTTTATGTCCTGAAACAGTCATTGCCTCTCATCATTAACAGCCATTTTTACAGTAATCATTTCTATTGAAACACACATAAAGCATACTTGAGAGTATTTTATACGCTTAACTGATACTCAACAGAAATTCACCAACTGTTATCATAACACTGTCCCTACAGCGATGGTGGAAAGGGGGGAGCAGCTCATTTCTGCCAGTGTCATTATTTTAAATAATGAATTTGATTCATTGTCCTTCTTCAGAGGAAATTGTTTACCTTGAAACTATTCTTCTGTCCCAGCTAGCCATTACAAACACCCATCGATGATATATCTATCTAGAATAATTTTTTTTTTTTGAAAAAACAGCAAATCTTACGCTACTTTACAACA
This sequence comes from Anser cygnoides, assembly GCF_040182565.1. Taxonomy (NCBI): domain Eukaryota; kingdom Metazoa; phylum Chordata; class Aves; order Anseriformes; family Anatidae; genus Anser; species Anser cygnoides. Next base: position 12,135,695 of record NC_089887.1, read on the forward strand.
TGATTTGGTCTTTCCAGTCTGTTCTTTTCCTGTCTTAAACCCTGCTAGCCTCATGTTTTGCTGCTTTTTGTGGTAGAAGAAGTGTTCACAGGGAGTACTGTAATAGACACACTAAAGGTACTTGAATAAATGGGGCAGAAGAGTATTAGTCACTAAAGCTGACAGAATAATACTCATCCAAGTGAAGCACCAACTTCGTACTGAAAGGAGCTCGGCAGAATCACAAAGACGTTCACGTTCATTGCTTCACAGTACATGGAGAACACTGCATCCTCCCCAAGACAAACTCCAGCGATCACATTTAGCAAAATAATTAGATCTGATAGGTCACTACCAAAGCGCACTTCCATCAACCAAAGATGCAAAAAGACTTGAAATTTTCTTGAACCGCTTATCTTTACAAGGAAACACATGATAATTAACCAAATGCCATTCATGCTATCATAAAGGGGAGAAAAAGACTAAAATGTTTTCTAATGTAACTAAATTTATCATAAGGAAAGATAGCATAGTATTAAAATATAAGCATGAGCTCTCACGATGACCATTTTGGAGAAGGTCTTTAGGAAGGCAAGCTGCTGTCAAGGATCTGTGGGAAAGTGAAGCCAGTACCAAGCTGCCCGGCTGTGCCTTTGCAGGATGTCACCTGAACAGCAGAAGGCAGAGAGAGAGAAAGCTGTGATTTACAGCCTAAACTACCTACACTAATGCTATTCCACCATAGCAGCTCTTAATGCTACCAAGCTCAGGCCACAACCTGTAAAGGACATTCAAAAAACCCACTAAACGTAACAGGATGAAACATAATCCACAGGAAGCATTTTGAAATTATATTGGTTTAATGTTTCTCACATACTTCTTCCTAAAACTCCCATAATTACTGAGCAGTTTTTTACTGAGCAGTTTTGACTTCAGTACTTCCAACTCACAAGCACTGCAATAACCACTTTTCGCGGAACAGATAAATTGGAATTGAAACTGAACAGCACACTTCATAAAGTGAAGTTGAGAGGTGGTGTCCTGAGACTTTTGTCGGATCGGCTACTCACCCTCTTGAATAAGCAAACTGCGCATGAAGGTCTCACCTTGAAATTAATGCTTTCCCCTCAGGAACTCAAAAGGATGGGACTAAATAGAAAGAGCAAGTTAGCTCAGGGTGACAAATTCCACCTTGGTAAGTGTTCACTCTTGCACTACTGGTTGGGTTTCACGACTTGCCCTATAGACTGGAGGGCCATGTTTATGCTTCGTGTAAACCTCTGCTTCCCCCTACAGCTCTCCCCTCTTGTCCTTATGAAGTAAATTGGTTATTCTCCTAGTGGCAGGTTTCTTGATGCACTGTGCATCAAGATAAAATCTTTCTGCACAGCTTACTCCACCGTCTCTGCCACATACACATTATTGTTTTTCATTCAAATGGTCAAACAGTGAACAGCTTGCCCAGGGAGGCCGTGCAGTCTTTGTCCTTGGAGGCTTTCAAGACCCGTATGGATAGAGTCTTGAGCAGCGCGGTCCGATGCCATAGCTGACCTTTCTTTGAGCAGTAGGTTTGGCTGGAGGCCTCACAAAGTCCTCTCCAACCAGAATTAATCTGTGAATCAGTGATCAGTGTGAAGCAGGCTTAAACGTTATTTACCTCTTTTGACCATTTTTCTATTAAAAACAAAAAACACAAACTACCCCAGATAGTCATCCCCACTGCTGTACTGAACTTCTTTTGTGCTATATATTATGATGGATGGCAATTCAAAGAATTTGACATAAGCTACCTGAAGGCTCCTGAGAAGGATGGCAGTTGAGCTCTCTATAATTTTATCTCCTTCATTACAAGCTCTGCCAGTTCTGAAGTCAACGCTGGCTCCTATGAACTTGACGCTTCAAATCCTCCTTTATTCCATGACCTTTCCTCCCCACTTTTTGAGGCTTCAGTGATCAGGATCCCTTCTTATATGCACACATGCACCCTATTTTCATTACTTCTTGGGGCAGCCAGTTTCCCCCCACACCTACGTGTGCATTTTATACAGCATGGGTCACTTTGCAGATTGATGTAAATTTTCCCTGGACTACCTCAATTCGTTCAACAATAAAGGGAAAGAGGCATCATAAATGTGGAGAAGCCTTCATAAAACACACAGATGACATTTATGCCAAATGTTTCTGCTGAACTGCTTTTCCAACACTACTCCCAGAGCACACTTTGTTGTGCCACCAGCCAGAGCCATCTCATTATTCACATAAATTGGGCCATTTGGAAACAAGGAATGGTGCAATGTCATGCTTCACAAGGATAAGTACAAGCTTGAACACCTTTTTTCAGTTGGTTAAAGAAGCACAGGGATGCTGCCTACAGGTAAGTCTAGCATGCTTATACTAGGCTTAGTTTCCTCTTCCACATAAAGATCCAGGTTCAATAAAGCTGACTAAAGGCCTGAAGTTAAAGGCCCCAAGAGGATACAAGAAATACTCCTGAACCATCCAAGAACCACAGATCAGAGTTGAGGGAGCAGAACGTTACAGGTAATACAGCACTGGGTCGCTGAGGATTTCTGTGACCACCTACGACAGGGCATAGCTCAAGAGGATCAGGAAGAGACAGAAGAGAAAAGGGTTGGAAGGGAAGCAGCCAGAATGCATCATGAGACTGGGTGAGATCACAGGCCTCTAAATCATCCTCTAGTGCTGAGTGATAGAATCCAAACAGAACTGAGGAAAAAAAAGGGGGGGGGGGGGGTAGAAATCCCAGACTAACATTTTCTGCCCAGAATTTTCCAGTTAAAACGCTTTCATACAAGCTTCAAATCAGCACTAACACTCAGGAATTCACTACTACCTGAAATTGTGTCACAGGGGATGCAGAGGATGGACTTTACCCTGCGACTCAAATGTAGTCATCATCAGATTTAGAGCAAGTTTACCATCACAACGGCTCCTCTCTATTTTTCCAATTCGCTTTTGTGGAAGACGTGAATTATAATGACTCAATAACAGCTCATTGAGCATTCCCTCCATGTAATACATTTTTATTGTACTAGCTTACAAGCTATATTGGTTAGATGTATGATTTATTTGAATTAATGTACAATTCCGCAATGTAAACCTGAGGTCAGTTTGCACTGTGTGAAGAAATTATCATCCAAATTAGTATTGATTGGAAGTTAGTAGTCACAGCTATATCTTGTTTACCACCATCAAGCAGTCACTGTCCCATCACCGCTAAAATCTAACAGCAGAATTATCCTCTCCCTGTGTCACAGGTAGCACAAACCTTTAAGCATTCCAAGGGGAGCCAGGATCACTTGCTATTTTCAAGGATAGCATTTATTATATTACAGGGTGGTAATTCTTGTTGAACTCAATGGTTCCAGGAATTGACAACAGAATCTGCTTTCATCTTGAGATCAATTAGTTCCAGTACAGCCCATGTTTCTTACAGCAAAGAATCTCTTCTACAGGTGGCTGACACACACTTCAGTTTATTTTTTCATTCCCACCAGTCAAGCCTCAAATTAAGAGGCAGCACCAGCAAGCCTCTGTCTTAACAGCGCTGTTGTTAGAACCCTAGCACAGGACTTAGAGACCTAGGTTTTACAACTTCTCCTGCCTGACAAGATTTGAGCTCCTAGTTCCTGCTCACCAAGACAGTGCTCTAGCTACAACGCCAGAAGACAGAGATAACAGAGATAAGGCCTTTTTTTTTTTTTGATTTCTCATTGTGATGAGCTAGAGAAGAATAAAGTAGACAAGACTTACGATGCAGACAAATCTCTGTTGAAAGGAATAGCAAACACTATTTCTAGGACTGTTCACATACATCAGGCTATTATTCTTTAACACAAAATAAGTAATAATTTCTGGGCAACCACTGATCTACAAAAACATCAGGTTTCACCTTACACATTATTCTCTACTTTTCAGTAATTCTGTGTTCTTCACCACATAAGCTCTTACCTCATTTCAGGGTAGCTTCATTCCAGCCTAGTGTGCAGATTAAGAAACAGACACTGTTGATTTAAATCTCCTTGTGCTGAGAAGAAACTCAGATGTAGGATGCGCTATATGATACTCTTGTTTCTTGTTAAAAGATGGCCACCACCAGGTATTTCAAGCAAATGCAAACTGCCAAAGGGATTTAGACCCTGCTTAACAGGCTGACCTCTCAAAGATGCAACAGAGCTTGAGCAAGAGAAAGGCACACAGCTTCACAGCTCAACGGATTTAAAAAAGAAGGCCCTCGGAGAATCTAGTGGCCTTAAAATGGAGGTTCCCGTTGATTTCAGGACTACATTGTGCTCGATACAAGGCCAAGTGAGAATGAATATGGAATCCTGGCAATACAAATATGACCCATAGTCCCTGGGCAGAAAGATGCTCTAGCATTTCTTACCTTTCCTTAATCCCAATGCTTGATCCTCTTGGAATGCTTCTGAACTGGTACAGCTCCCAATTTAGGGTGCTGGTATCCATCTCAACACCAGAACCAACTTCTGTGAACCCCAACAGCATTCTGGAGCATTCACAGGATGAAGGGAAGGACTCTGGGAGGTGCCGTATCTCCTACCACCAGCCCGTGTGCTAGGTGGGTGTCTGACACAAGGCTTCTTGTTCTGTTCATACTTGCACAGTCTTTCATTTTCATATATTTCACATAACTAGAAATTGTTTCTACACAGCTGGAAATCTGAGAATTACTCTACTATTTAACATTATATAAAAAACAACCTGTTTTTCACATTGAGATTATGCATGTTTGTGTGAATCAAAATGCCAGTGTTTCATAGCTACCTGCCTCTGCTGCTCACATCATTTTAACATTACCTACTTATGTCATTTGGTGCAAATCAGTTGCAAAATGTCAGTCCCAAAATAACTGTTATTTGGGCTTTTTCTTTCAACCAATTCCTGGGCTTGTAACCACTTATTAAAAGGTTTCTTGTAATGATTTTTTTTTTATTTGTGTTGATCTTGGGGGGGGGGGGGGGGGGAAGGCTGGAACAAAAAGAAACTTGATCCACTTGATCAGTGTTGCTTCAAGTGATCTATAATTGTTTTCTGCTTTGTCTTCTACTTAGCTAGATTTCCGTTATATAAGTCATTCATGTAAAATACTTGTGAATATTCAGAAGCGTAACTCAGGCATACAGGGAAGGCAGAAAGACCACCACGTGAACAATCCTCTTATCCTATTTTCTTGCCAAATAAGATCAGATAAGAGAATACTTAAAAACTGAAAGGCAGTGCATTCTGAACACACAAAAGACACCATTATCCTCTAATGTTTCTTCAGGAATGGGGTCACTGCAGAAGAAATTCAGCAAGACAACCTAAGAACTTAAGAGGCTGCACAGTCTCTGATCTCTAGCAGCATTCGTGGATTTCCAAGCTAAGCTATCACTGCAAGCTGTTACAACTCGTGCTTTATGGAAACAATTGCTGGCACGACAGAGAAGTTACCTGCGAATTACTACGGTGCAGTACTTAGTGGACACTGTCCCCATCTTCCTTCCCCAGCTGCAGAGCATTTCATATCTAACAGGATGACAGCGGGTTTGCAGCAGCAGCAAAGAACTAGCCTGGAGCAGCCTATGCAGGGGGTTCGTATCCAGCACAGCACCAAGCCCAGATGCACAAGGATCCTCTCCACCTCTTACTGCTGAGGAGTTCGTGGGCTGCTGAGGGCAGAATATGAACATTGTTGTTGTTCAGAAAAAAACGTCTAAGTGATGAACCTGTACTGAGTAGCTCTTTCCAAAAACTGACAGCGGTAACAAGCGCAAGACAATTTAGCAGCCACTCTGGGAAGTCATCTTCAGTCCTGCCACCCCCTCAATTCTTTTAATGAATCCCACTTCAGGTTGTGTCAGAATTTGATGTGAGAGCAGAGATGACCTGCATTCCTGCATCATTCTCCTCTTACCAAGCCCCAGCAGTCTTGGCTTTCTTCTCTATCGCCAGATGCGTATTGGCCTATTCAAAAACCTCTCTGCTTTCCCACGTATCCCTAGCTCACTGAAACATTTTAAATCTCATCTTGGCTCCCTTTTTAATTTAGCGAGTGGAGTGAAAACAAAGTTCTCAATACAGAGTTTCAGTTCTATACTTGTACCTCCTGAGCCACCAGAAAACAGTTAGGGCTTCTCAAATATCAGTTTTATTCTTCCGAAGCCAAACTAGGGGTTATCATGCAGTAGATACAGTGAGTTTTAAGTGGTATTGTTAGGGTTTTAATCAACTGTTGTTTGATCTCTGAGTCTGCAAAAAGTTCTAGAGTCTGTCGAATAAAAGGAACACAAAGCCTTGAGTCAAATGACCCCAAATCCAGGAGACAAACGCAAGCTTGTTTGCCCATATGGCACATCACATGTCCAGAGAACCGTAACAAATACGTGGACCTTTGAGCACTGAGAAACATACGTCTCAATTGTTTTCATTTCCCAAAAAGTTTATGCTAAGGTTTTTAAGGTGAGACAGTGTCAATAAAGCACCAGGAGCACACAACCACTTCAGGGCAGTTCGAGGTACCTCTGAGACTCCAGCTCCAGTTGCCATGGTATTGGTAGGGGATTGCACATTTTTGCTTCAGTGGAAAGAACGTGTGCAGCAAAAGCTCCTTGTAACCTCCATCTTTTCTAGCTTGCTCTTCACATGCCCTCCCACCTTTTCTTTGTCTCCACCATCTTCTCCTACTGTGTGACCATAATTTCTCAGGCCAGCAGTTTCCTATGTCTTTTCCTCCCAATGCTCCATTGCTCTCCTTCTCTGCCTATGCGATCCCTTCCTCCTCTTCTGTTTTTTTCCACATTTCTCCATTATGGGATTTCTGCGTCTCAGCCCACCATCACTGTCGTACTTGTAGACTGGACTAAATGCCAGAACAGAAGCAATCAACAATTAAGATGCCCGTGCTTACTTTTACATCTGATATTCAATATAATTTAGCTATGCTGTACCAGGAGTGCTCTCCTGATACCTATAAAAATGTTTCCAAACAGTCATAATTCAAGTGCACATTAGCTAGAAGATTAAAGACTGTAACCAAACGCTTTTCATATTAACCTTCTGTCTGGCTATTTCAGTAAGCAGACATTGCAATGGGAATGTCTAGATTTAATATTTCAAAGGGATAGTGCAAGGCAAAAGACAAAAAGCAAAACAGCAGAACCAAAGATTATCTTGGAGAGCAGCAGAACTCAGATATCCCTGATACGTACATGTTCAGAATAAAGCACCTGCTTCAGGTATGGAGCTCTGATAGGAAAGCGTTAGGTAAATGAAGACAGGATTTTATCTGGGTAGGGTGGGTTACGAAGAGAAAGTCACGATGCAGTTTGTTTTTTTCCCTTGCTTAACCTCTCATCATAATGGACTGCTTATTGAAAGTAATATCAGAATGGTGAAAAGAAAAATGGTTTACGCAATCCCAAACCAAAGATAATGACAGAGTAGCTTAGAACATCTTTTTCCATGTCCACCACTCCATGGCATTTCTTAGTTGAGATTTCACAGTACCATCATAAAAGCAGTCTTAAAACACATCAGTAGGAAGTAGCTGAAGAAAATACTCCAAGCATGCCCTCTGCAAAGCGCAAAAGAAACATAAGTATATTCTGTCTAGAAAAAAGGCCAGCAAATGCTAAAGGATATTGCCATGTTATTCTGGCATTACACAAACTAGTTTCAAAAATGCCTTTCTAACTGTATTAGCCTGTGCTGTCCTTTAAAGGACAGGCATCTATTACAGTCCAAAAATTCAGCCCCCAGTCTGAAAACCCCTGAAACTTTGAATTTTACAGCAGCCAAAGTTCTAATAACTTTAATGGCTAAACATCAGAACCAATTTTGTCTTAAAAATAGGATAAAAATTAATGAAGAGCATCGACTCTTTTTACATAGTAGAAAAATAAGAACAAATCTTTCAGAAGACACGGCACATAAATCCCTGCTTCTGTGCGGACATGCAAGAAGATGGATTAGTGCCACGAGCAGCACAAGAGAACGGAAACAGAATAAAAGAGGTGACTGAAAAATGAAAAAATGGCTAAGGAAACCACAAAGACAAAATACCCTTATTTAAATTCCTTGGATCCAATAATAAATAGTGCATGACAGTTTGTCAATAAATGTGAGAAACTCACTCAAAAGAGGAGTCATGTAAGGACTTCTGACATTTCCACAAACGAGAGTTGATAACAGACAAATAATTTCGTATTTTTCATACATTTCAAAGGGTTTCCACATCAAACAGGCAGGCACTCTGCAGGTGGTAATTTCATCATCAATTAACTGTTCAGTTCTGCCAATGCTTTAAGTTGAGACTCAATAGCAAGCCTTCAAGTTCCTTTTAACACCGACGGATATTTCTCAGTCCGGTGCTTGGCAGGAGACTACCGCCAATTGTCCTCCAAACGCTGCTCCCTGTTATCACAGTCACCGGGTGGCAAGTAAAATAGGAACGGGAAGCTCGAGGCCGCGGCGGCGTGAGCTCTGGAGCGCAGCTCTCCGAGCAGCCACACACCTCCCGCTTGAAAGAACAAACCCAAAAAATCCACACAAACAACCAGCACCGCGGTTTGGAAAGGCTGGAGTGCTTCCACTGCTCAATGTCACTTAATTAAATCTGTGTGCTTGGGTACAATCTTTAAATCACTTTTCTAATTAGGAAATGCACTCTGGCCTATGTCATTAGCCCTGCTACGTCAGCAGGCTACCAAACGGCTTTGAGTCTAAGCACGCTAGAGATTAGTCTCGTTATTCAGCAACAGTCTCTCAATCAGAACAAAAATTCCTCTTTAAGACATGCAACCAGTCAAGGAAAGTGATCCAGGAAACAGCCCTCAGTACTGAACAGCACACAGAGTGCCGGATTAATCTAATTACGTTGCTGTTGCTTTTCCTAGCAAGCTATTTAACAAAATACACTGCAACGATAAAAGAGTTGACTCTCACTTCTACCACACAAGATAATTAAGATTTGTTTGGTGGAACAAAAGACAAATCACAGTTAAAATCAACACAATTTTCAGTATTTTTGACAGTTCAAGAGACTGCATATTACAATGGATTAAATGCAATTATCCCAGTTATTTTTCCTCTGTTGATTCTAAAAGTGATACAGAGATGATAAACTCTAAGACGGCATTCAGCATCAGCTTGGAGCAAATTCCTTTTTTCAAGCATGTAAGAAAACCACCCCCTGTTTTGCTTCACCAACACATACCAAAGGTGAAGAAACACTACCTGAAAAGCAGACCAAGAAGTCAGAATAATGCCCTGGTGTTCCAGCTTGGTGAGAGACTAACACAAAATGGATTAAACACCACACTCTTAAAAATAAAAATACCCTCCCACCAGTTTGGAGCTACGAGAGTGCCAGCAAGTCTCTTGGCCTAGTCAGGACCCAGATTCTTCATTCTCTTTCAGTTACCAAGTCCTGGAGCCTGATTTCAAGCACTGACATCTCATGACTTCATATACTAGCTTGGACTCCAGCACTCCTGAGAATCTGGCTGTAAAAGACACGCACAACCTCTTCTTTTACCAAAGCAACAGCTTCTGCAACAAAGCAGTCATCGCTGCTTGAGTCGCTGGATTGCTGCCCACAAAGGGACGTTTAGAGCCTCACTCTTTAAACATTCTAAGTATTTTAGATACTCTAGTTTTCTGTTCTTCATACCCATGCTCTTTTCCTCAGTCTGAACAAAAACTGTCAAAGGTACCTTTTTTTCCTCCCTTGTTGTTTGTCTTTTTTGTTTTGTGGTTTGTGTTTTTTTTTTTTTTTGGGGGGGGGGGGAGGAATGGGACAGTATTCTCAAACATTGCCTCAGGAAAAGATTTAACAGACTTTAACCTATGGGAAATGAAATGAAATGAAATGGTCTCAGGGTCTTTTCAGGGCTTAGCTCAAGCTAGGGAACTAGACAGGTAAACTGCTGGTTTAAGCTAACACAATGCATTTTACAGATGGTTTAAGCAAGGTAACTAGATCGCTTGAGATCATTGTTAGGAACACTCAACCATGGCAAGAGCACATTCCAAGTGCAGAAGACTTGATGCTATTTTAATGTTAACATAAAACACACGTTTAAGAAGTTTCCAGTTCTGATGCTGGCTAATGTGTACCGCATATAACAAGTAACAGAAGTACGCAGAGAAAGACACATCTTTTTTTCACAGCCTTTAATACTCTTTAATTCTGCACACTGCTGAAATATCACTATCTGCTTAGCCTACTAAATTAAAAGCCAAAGAATCTATATGGATTCTCCAGGCACCTCACAGAAAGAAGAAGGAAAATAAAAAGTGCTCTCCATATTCTAAGCACAGGAACATTCCTGAATGGCAAAGGCTTTTCCTTCATCTTATTATCTTTTAACAAAAATCCTCTCAAGAGCTGTAAGCCAACTCATTACTAACTTCTGTGCATGAATTTATAAACAGTTCCAGGTAGTCGAATTCAAAACATTTCTACCTCTGGTATTAAGTCTCAATGACATTTGAACAGAAGGGAAAAGAATAAATCAGATTTTAGGCTTCATTTCAAGAGTATGATTTAATTGAGGAGGGTTTTTTTTTCTTCCAAAGAGATGGGGAAGAACTAGAGTATTATTAAACAAGACACATGAAAATATGAAGCTCGCTACTGGTTAGAAATATGTGACAGTTTCTACAGAGACAGATAGCTTATAAAAAGGGAGATTAATAGGAAGTTGGTTCACAACAATTAACAAGTTGTCAAATGCCCATGTTATCTTTTAAAATACAGATTGACTTTCTCCTCAGGCAAATAATGCAGTAAAATATTTGAGCCTTCTGAACAAAATAGAGCATCCTTTTCCTGTGTCCCAGAGGTGACGGGCATTACTGTATTTTCTCTAGACAGCAAAAAGAACTGAGAGCCTGGTTATGAAGCCCTCTGTACATCATGTTGTGCAGCTCAGATGCACAGAAAGAGTGCAGACAATACTCAAAGGGGAGGTTTCTCGACACAATCAGTTCTACAGAATTGCAAAGCTTTCTAAAATGATACAATCTCACCAGCTCAAGAGAGACATCATGGAAAAAGAGAGACAGAGTTACCTTATCTTATTTCTAGCCTAAGCACAGGTCACAAAAACTTTAACTAAACTTGGGGGTAAACGACTTAACTGTTTTTTTTTTTTCCTTCCCCAAATCAATAGGCTCATACAGATATGACGAAAGCAAAATGTGCAGTTGTAGACCAGACACAAGGAACGCTACTTGCAGCTCTCCCAAACTTCTGCCAAGAACGAGAGTGAGTTGTGTTGACAAAACAAAACAATCTGCATATGAAAGGTAGGAGACCAGAAAGTGGAAGCACTGTTTCACTCAAACAAGGTATAGCACACCCACCAAGATTAAGGCCCAAGGGGACATCATTCACTGAACCATCTCTTTTCAATGCAGACAGAAAATGTACTGGGTAAAGATTGCAAGAAGGATGAAAAGCCAATAATATCAGTAAACCACAAAGCTACAGGAAGCTGAATAAAAAGCTGGCTGAAAGTGCTGCAGTCCAGTAAACACCCAAAGGAAAGGAAAGGATGAAATAAGATGAGATAGAGATGCATATTTTCTATCCTGTTGGATAATCAAGAATCACCCTGAACTGATACAATTCAGTAAGTCTGCAGAAAATAGAATTTCCTGCCAAAATAAAGTGAAGTCTTTGTGAGAGAGGATTCCAGCATATCTGATTCTTTCACTGCTACTTTTTGCTATGTTTTCATTGAAGAGAACAACTATGAGGAAATTGAAGAGCCTTGTGCTAAGAAGCCCTTATAAATCAGTTGTTGGCAGACAACAAAAATAACTGTCTAAAACTCTTAGCACATACACTGTATGTAGCAAGAGGAAGATTAGAAATACTGAAAATGCTCCACACAATAAAAGGCATCAATTGAGAAAGAAAGAATCAAGAAAAGTTAGTCTGGAAAGGGGTATCGTTACATTGGTTTAACTTCACTAACCGAAAATAGAAAGCTCTATTATCACGTTTGTCCAAGAGCAATCACACTTTACAGCACATTAGTAAACTGCCGGTCATTTGGAGCTGGTTCTACAAGCAACAGGCTGCTTTGGCAAAGGGGTATTATGACATTTTCTGTTATAAGGCCAAAGACTACAGTACAGAGAGTCTTGATGAGCATTTCTAAACTGTTTTACCTCAAACATCTCTTGCTCTGTCCGACGATGATCATCCAGGAGCTGCTCCAAGTAGGTTAGATTACGGAATTTTTCTAGGTAACTACTGTATTGTTTCTGCAGTTGCTCCTCTATCTTCTCATACTCATCCATAAAAGCGGGACTGCAGACAACAAGAACAAACTACTCAGAGAAACATAGACCTGTACATGCAGAAATCTGGAACAGCATTCCTGTTTTTGCAGCTGCTTTTCCATGTCTACTGTATTAATCTATAAGGACCTTCTCTTCCAAGGTTCCACGCTACTTCAGAGACTAAAAGCACGAGGCAAAGAAATACTACGCTATCCTATGAAAATTACACATAGCAAAGGAAACATTACTGCATATCCACTACCATTCCTTTCCAAACAAACAGAAGGCAGCATTTTGGCCTCTTTAGCAGACAAATCTAAATTAATCAGCTTGCTGTTCCTTAACTCCAAAAAAAAAAAAATCAGCTTGTTGCATGGATGGTAAGCCACCTACTTTACTGGAGGCTTATCTGCAACAAAAGTGTACGGTGTTATTAGAAGCATAACTAGTCCCGATACGAGTAAATGATGAGGCCTTTTACCACAGTGCCTACTGCTGTGCCCCACAGAATGCTACTGCTGTTCAGTGCTTCACATCTACCAGCTGAAGTGTTCTGGATCACGACGTGTATATGAATCCAATGTTATTCTTCCCACCACTCATTTTTCTCATATTTATATTCTTTTTTCTTCATATGAGGTTCAAAAATAGAGAATGATCTTATAGATTGCATAAATCTGCAATTTAACCAAGGGGGCATGGTTAATTTAACCAAGCTAAACCATGGATCTGAACATTTTGATTTTATGGCAAGCTGTGTCACTGCCCAGAGGAACCTATCCCAACAAGGGATGCCTAATTACTTTGGTGGCTGGGAATGCTGGAAGCCTCTGGAACAAAGGGAATACTTGCCCCACATGTCATTTTCAGTGGAAGTACATGTCTCCATTTATGTTTAATGACAAAGGAAAGAAGACATACTACCTGACCATTTTGTACAGCTCAAGCAGCAACTAGGCAGCCCACCAAATAGTGTTTTGGGGGCTTTTAACAGCCCTGATAATCTGATTTCAAATACAAAATAACCGAAAAAATAAACAACTACAATCCAGATTGGGCATCTCTAGAGATGAAAATCCTTCTCCCACGGGCCATCATCTCAGTCTCATTAACAGACTTCACTCCTCGCTGCTCTAAGCATTAAGAACACACAATACCATCATTTATGCTAGCACTCATTTATGCAGTAGGTAATCAGTTCATAAGCTTTACCGAACACTCTGTAGGGTCTGTAGCCTCTTCTGGCTTCTTTCCAGCTCCAATTTTCTTTTTTCAATCTTGGCTTCCAAATTGGCTTCATCCAAAGCCACATTATTCAACATGTCTTTAGTCTTTTGGACTTGTTCCTAAAGGAGAAGGATGATAAACCATAGCATGCACTGGAATAATTAGAATTGTCTTTCAGATGCTAAACATCCTTCTGTATTATCTCATATAACATGTTTTCATAAAACTTTATAACAATGAGCTAGAACAAGCCAGGCAATGAGAATGATTTTTTTTTTTTTTGTGACCAGGATAACGAACTAGCAATACATTTAGAAATTTAAAATACCTATTTTTTCCCCATGCATTCTTAAAGAAAAAAAAAAAAGTTGTCCTGAGCTTTAACTTTCTCACTTTCTTTTTCATCAAAATGGTACTAAAAGATGGGAAGGAAAGAAGCCCCCTCCAAAAATCTGACAGGATACAGAAAGTCGTCTTTCAACAGGTAGGCATCTGAACAAACACAGATGAGAAATGTATTTATTTCTTGGCGCTATTTTAGGGAATATCTAGGCTTTTATCAACATTCTTTTTCCTCCTGATAAATGTTACTTTTGAAAAGAAGTTAATCTATCCCAATACCTTCATCCTCTTCTGAGTCTTGCTGCATCCATCTTTTCAAAATCTGGGAAGCATCCCAAAATTTGTAACGCATTACAGGAATAAGGAGGGGAAAGCTTTTTAGAACAACTGAGTGCATTCAGGGTGCTCATGCTCTAGAAACTCTGAATCTTGCTTGAGTGAAAGGGAAGAAGGACTTCACAGTTACTCAAATTCAAGAAGTAATTGTTACGTGCTGTACAGCTATAATAGGTCGTTTCATTAACTGGTCCAGAACTAAACCAGATGAGGTATGTGTTATTGGTATTTCTCCATTGCTCTAATATTTTCCTGGTAGTTTATTAGCACTACTGCCTAGAATATCAATGCACGTTAACAACATTTAGAGTTGATATGGACTGCAAGTAGGAGCAGAAACAAAGATCGCCAGGAGTATCTATTGATTATGCGCTGGCTGTTTAAAACCTGGAACTCCACTCCTTGTAATTATACAATTGGACTGGATACAGTTTGCAGTTAAATAACCTACAGTATTCACTAGGATTTAATTAACCACCATACTTGCCTCTCAGGGCAGCTAATGATTCAGAGATACAGGAACCCAAGCACTGGAGCAAGGACAATGTTCCCGAGACCAGGACAAGGGACTTCTGAAACTGGAACCGTAATGATGCACTGGCATGCCAATAATTAGCACAGTGCAAGTTCTTCTCACCCCTTTCTCAGTTCAGCTATCCTTTTTCCAGAGCCCACCTTCACAACCCCAGAGGTAGCAACACATTTTGAGTTACCAAGTATGCCCCTTGCAGCCAGGACTGTAAAACTGACACAGCTTAAACAATGGAGGTGGCATGCAGATTTCTGTGCTGATGCAGTCAATCATTCCTGTAGAGATTCTGGGACTACTGCTGAGCCCCTACCAGAAGCAGGGATTACGACTAAACCACGGAGGGGTTTTCTGTTGATTTCTCCCAAGATAGAGACAAGGGAAGCTGTTCTTTGACACAGCTGTATTGACAGCAACACCACAGGTTTGTTACCAAAGTCAGTTCAGCTGGGAGAATATTTCTGCACATTAAACCAACACAGCCATACAGCACAACAGTCTGGCAGCAGAGATGCTCTTAACATGTTCTCCAAGGCACTGCTGCTAACATAGTTTATCCGTTCTGCTGCAGGCTGTGATTTCTGACTGCCAGCTCATAATCAGCACTGTGCAGACACCTCTTCTACTCTGCCAAGAAAAGCTACCAGTTACAGTTAACAGGGCTGTTCACTTTGAACACAACAGATTTTCCACAGAAATCATAAAGATCATCACTATATTCATTGCCACGATGCAAGGAGTCATCACAGACTGCTCTCTGCCTTGATGAACATAGGTAACATTAAACGTGAGAACACAAAGACCAAAACTTGCATTAGCCATTAGTTGAAGTTTCACACTACCTGTTAACTAACCAGGCAGAGCATTACTTGGCCCAGTCAGTTGAAGGTGATGTGTGCGCTACAGCTTAACCCTAGGCTGTTGATAAGAATAACTACGTTCTTCTTGCAGGAGAGGAATGATGATTTTGCAATTAAATATCAATTTGCTTACCAGAACACAGTCAATGGCAATTTTCATCATCTTCTCAGCCTCATTTATCTCCAAAGGTCTGGCAATAGATTCTGTTCTTGCTTCCTATGAAATAAAAGTACATAAATAAATTTAAACAGTACACTAAGAAATTAGTATTTGCAGAACAGAGGACGGTCAAGCAACAAAAACATAATCATCTGCATAACAAATGGCATAGGATTTAGTATTTATGCACCAGGGCTCAAACAATTAAAAGAATGGGAGGTTATGAAAAAGTCAGTTAAGTGAGGCTGGGATCAACATGGAGCAATTAAGGTAACTTTTCAAAACAAGGTAAGTGTTATCATTTGAACTGCAACTATTCTTGAATGCAGATTTTTTAGAAACTGCACAGGTTATTACACGTTAAGCAAAGTGTGCAACATTACACGGAAGATTTCATCATTACAATGCAGCTCACATAAACAGCAGTGCAGGCAGATGAGCCCAGTGTCAAAAATTCACAGAGACACAAGCAGTGTGAACCCACCTAACTAAGCCAGGCAGTTGGGACAGTCCGTAGGCTCTTCCCATGTGGGTGCAGACCCATATGAAATGAGCTGATGCAGATGTATGGGCTTCTCTGATTCAGACTCCTCATCAAAACTGCATTCCTTGTTTATATCCCCCCAAAAACCTCTTCTGCATACAGCAGTTTTGGGGACGGATGGGCTTAGGAGTATTCAGCATGCCCTCGTCCGTATGATGTCTTACAAAACTGACCAGGTCATTACACACAAACACTGAATTGGTTGCTTGATTGGGAGAAGAGGGAGATTTTTCCAGCCCAAAGTCCTTAAAATCATCTTATGTCGGCAAACCATTTGGAAGCAGGTGGATAAAGACAGAAATAGCATCTCTCTAGAGAACGTCTGACTAAGAACCTGAAAACACGTTACACACACCGCAACAGGCTGCACCCAGCCTACTACAGGACAGCTGCTGGCAGCAGATACAATTACTCCGTTACGTTACCAGGCCAGATACTCCAGCTTGCGTAAGCACGTACTGGCGGAGGCAGCCCAACTCCATCCCGCTGCCTCACCAACTCAAACTCAGAGAGTTGCACAGTGAATCCAATGGGGGAGCTCACCCAGACAAAAAAAGCTGCTTTTCGTGCAGAGCTTATTCCTCTGCTGGATCAGCTCCCTGAATCAGCCTGCCACACGATGTGTGTAGGGCTTTTGTTATTTTGGGGGGGGGGGGGGGGGGGGGGAGGGGCACAAGAGAAGTAGGGGAAATATCCTGTTGGGGAATGACAAGAGCTACATCTGTTAGTGGCAGTGACAGCTTACGCCGCCTAAGGTGCTTATGAACGTTCCCCTGCCCACGCAGAAATACAAGCGCCAAGCAGCAGAAAGTCAGTCTGGTTGAATATAAGATGCGAAGAGTCTGCACAGTACATATTCCTGAATAACTCCACAGGTAGATGCTTTTGGAGGAAGGCCGGATAGGAATAATGTAGCTCAGTAGCTATTATGAGACCATTCTGCATCCACAAGCTCAACAAAATGCCTGTTCATTTGTGAAGACTCCGCCTGAGCCGAGATGCACAGAAGCTGAAAAGGAAGCCAGATCAGCTGCTGGAAACACTGCCCTGCCAAGTGCACTCAGCTCTCCCGATGGCAACAGTGAGATCTCTGCTACAAAGCGACTGTATTTTCAACAAAATAGTTTATCACTCAGCAGGAGGAAGGAAATGATTTTCCTTTCCATTTTCAAACAAGATAAAAGAAACAGCAAGGACCTTAGATTTTAATTACACCCAACTCCCTTACCAATTTCCTTTTAGTAGCCTGGTGAAGCACCCACAGATAACGCACAAGTCACTCTGACCTGTGTCAGATCAGGGTAACTGATGGGTTTCAGATATACCTTTCAGGAGCCACCATTTCAAGTTGGAATCATCTCTACACGTTTGATGTCTCTCCTTCTACCTTCCCTCTACCACCCATGGAAGTTTTACGTACAGTCTTCATGGAGAAATCCACATCAATGCCCAGAATGAGGCTCAGTCCTCGAGTCACGCCTGCTTGGAAAAGTGTGTCAGGCCAATGAAGAGCAGAGTTAAGGCAGCAATTTGTGTTTTCAGACTTGATTACTGAACCACAGCTGAACCGAAACGAAGGCAGTCAGTGCCATGAATGTCCTCCTTGCGCTCC
Organism: Anser cygnoides; assembly: GCF_040182565.1. NCBI lineage: Eukaryota > Metazoa > Chordata > Aves > Anseriformes > Anatidae > Anser > Anser cygnoides. The sequence goes on from NC_089887.1 coordinate 12,153,602, forward strand.
AGCAGACCGAGAGGTGAACCCAGGTGCACCACTGCAGCTTCCATGGGCACACAGCTCCTCCCTAAGGGTCTACGTTTGCATGCCCATTTTTCACTTCACTGCTACAAACAGTGCCATTAACCTGTGAGACTTCAGAGCAGTAAATATAAGTGGGCACTAAATCATAATGGAAAAATAAATACATTTTGAGAAAATGAAAATGGTAAATTAATTTGTTACTGGATGTTTGTAAAGGCTCCCATAGGTATCTATCAGCGGGACATTTCCTGTCACCCCATGAAAACTCTTGAAGAGAAAGCTTTTACTTTCAGTACCTCTTTTGAGGAAGGACCCTGCAACTTTTATGGCAAAGGCCATAAAAAGAAGATAGCTCACATTAATGTGCATGAAGAAAAATAAAATACCCCACAAAGACTACGGAGATGTTATGAAAAGTATTTAAAAATACCAGAGTTGACTAGTTTAAACATTATTAAGCCATTAGCAAATGAAAGAAAATGAATTTAAGTTCACACGACCACTTTGACAATCTCTGACTCCCCACACAAGCAAATAAACCATATTTTCCTGCCAGCCCAACTTGTCATCAATAGCATTTCTTCCCCGGTATAAAATACGCAGTAAGATGACAACTGAGATTTTTAAAACCTGACTTGGCACAAAAGCTGCCTGTTTGTGCTCAAATCTGTGGCTACAAACAGGCTGTACACCTGAAGGCAAACCAATATTCTGAATTTGCCCAAATACCAGGTATTACATTGCTACTGGCTGTACTCACAATTCCATGCGCTCAAAAAAAGTGTGCAAATGAAACCAAGCTGCAAAATGTGTCTTTCTTCATTTTCTTTTGAAGTAATGTACTCTTTGCAATTAGGTGTACTAATCAGAATGCACATTATAATACACAAGAGGCTTCCTTTAAATTAACCATTAAAAACAGAGTTCTCAGGAGAGGTGAAAAATATAGAAAAAATTATCAAGGCAAGAGGAGGGAAGAAGCTGAACAATTTAGGACTATGCCTAGTAATTACAACTTAAGAAGACAAACATATACAAAAACAGAGAGGTGTTCATGAACAAGCTGATTGTTTACCACTTACCAGTGCTTCCTGTTCAAGGTGTTCAAAGAGCTCCCTGGCTATACTTTTACATGATAAATACTAATTAAAAATCAGGGAAGCCAAGTGTAAAATCATTTTTGATGAACGAAAGCTGACAATTATTAAAGAAAACACACAAAAGTACACAAGAGACACCATTTGCTGGCATTGAACCCACTCCGGTTCAGCCAGTATTTGGTGCTGCACAAGAAAGGCTGAGATGTTAGTTCTGCAAGTGTTGCATCTCACTTTGGACAAAGCCAACTGAATGTACTATCAAATTAGTTGGCTGGTTTAGACTCAAAAATTTTGTTTTCTTTGGAAATGAGAATTTCATTACAAAGTTAGAAAGATCTCTAATCAAAGGCCAGCTGACTGCCCAATCAAGCAGAACAGAGCGCAGCCTGACAGAACAATCCCCGCAGGATGCAGAAGGCTAACAGCGAAGCCAGCTCCACCCAAGTCGCACCAGTTTTGGCATCAAAAGTGAAGATAAATTTCCTTAGAGCAAAACTGTACTGCCATCGTTTCAGGAAGTAACACTGAGCTTAAAGCCTTCAAAACTCCATCTGTCTAAAGAAATTACTAGTCTCACGTGTGCACTGCTGCTGAGTGACGGTCCCCTGGCTCAAAAACCAGCAAAGGAGAAGGCCACAGCAGATGCCTGAGGTTCTGTCGACGGAAACCACACCAGCAGCTGGCCCTCCAGAAGCTGCAACAAGCTGCGGTTCTGGTCATCTACCCCAGCAGCCACCTTTTGGCTCCTATTGGAGATGTCTGCCTATCACAGGACCACAAACTGTCATTATAGTCACAACACTCAGTTTAGTGTCACAGTAAGGCTTCTTTCTGCCAAAGGACAAGGAAGCAACTCGTTCATTGCACCAGGAGTTCTGCAGCACTCATCAAAAAAGCATCCTTTAGGATACAAATACAGGGACAGTAATTTTTATCAACCCCTCTTTCAGCTTCACTGCCAAATACCCAGCTAACGTACAAACGCTGTTTGAAATATAAAATGCAGAAAAGCAGCGCAGGATCTGCCTTTCCTGAAGACCTGTTCCACAAAGCTCTACGGACAAACTTCCTGGATGTGGAAAAACATGGATCTCTAAGACCATTAGGGAATATTTATCTTTTATTCAAAGCAAAGTTCCCCTTCAGGTATATACAGGATCTCTGAAATAAATGCTAACATGCAGGGGACTCCAGTGCCCGAACAAAGATGTCACTCATCTTCCAGGTACGCCCTAAGTCCTGTATTATATTTGCCAGCCATTTTCAGATGTCTTGGTCAACTTCAGCCATCCAAAATGGGCTTAGATGGCTAGATTTGGGCACCTGCACTGCAAATTAAAAAGCAAAACAAAAAAAACCAACACAGTATGGCTTTGTCATCTTCCTGAATAAAAAGTAAAATAAAAGCCAGATAAAAGCTCCTGTAAGTTTGGACTTCAGCCCACTTACACATCAATTATAAGAAATATTCCATGCAGTCAACTAAAATTGTCAAGAAAAACAAATACAAAACTCTCCCAAAGCACAAGATGCAGTAGCAAACATTACAGAAGGAACTGGTTTGTTGTCAAGTGTCATATGGGCTCCACAGAGCAATTACTGGCAGAGGGTCAAGATACAGCTCCCAGCATCTTCTAAAAGTACATGGGATCGTGGCCTTAGCAGAAACCAGCAGCAGCACTTCCAAGGTACATTTTAGCTTTCCATTATGCAAGAGGTGTTATAATCTGATTCACAACCCTTACATGAAGGGCAATGTTGTGAGCCCATTGTGAAATCTAGAAGCACTTACATGGACTCAGCTGCAGCGTGGCTCATTTGGCTTGCATTTCAGACCTAGAATGGGAAATAGCTGTACAATTTCTCAGCCTTCTACCACAACCTGAAGAGCTTCTATTAAAGTCAGCGGACTCTGAGTACAGCGGCGATGCTGGCACTTTGCACAGGAAGTTCCTGCAAACAGAACTAAGGTGGTGAATTTTGAGTGTACCTGTGCTACTTCGCGTTGTCTTGCTGAGCAAATACGCTGACATGCAGGAGTGATGCCACTGAGCAAGGCAGGTCGTTCCCACTGCACTATGCTCCTGTTGATTTGTTTCCCTGGGTGCTGCAGTGATAACAAGGAACACTTAAAGTCATCCTAAATTCACAGGCTGCCTGGCCACAAAGTAATGTCAGCATGCAGAAAAGCCAAATGTACCTACTGTGCACGCAACGTGGGGCCAGGAAGTTGCTGCCATTCCTGCAAAAGCCCCCCACCGCTTCCTTTACTAAGAATTTTTCCCTCTAGGAGTTTTATATTTGGTTAAAAATGAAAAGCCACTAATGCAAAAAACAGTCTACAAACATGCCCAGTGAAGAATTTCCAACTAGCTATTGTTTTCCAACATGCTGAATCAAAACCAGCTAAGCCAGCTTCCTGCACGCCTGATATGTGCGATAAATGGATGCACATATCTTCTGAAGTGCAGTAAGGGGTGCACAACTAGCATACAGGTCACTCATGATAACTGTTGTATATTATATGTATATACTGATGTGCAGAGGTCTAACGGAGGTTTCTAGATCTTTTCTTTTTTTGTCTTAAGGACTGGACACAAAAGCTTTTCTCTACCACAGTAGATTTTGCACATAACATTTTTTGACCACGGATTAAATCTTTGCTCCTCTCTCAGGAGCACATGCGAGTTACCTCCTCACTGCCACTCTCTGCTGCCTTCAGTCTTACTCCAGGAAGCATTACATCCCATACTCACTGCAAACAGGGTTTTTGTAACTACAGCTGTCCATGCAGGTAATAAAACTCTACTTTTGGAGAGTTTACCATTCAGGAAACTAATTAACATACACCGTGATCACATTTGGCCAAAATGGAATGGATTATTAGGCACAGTTACACACGAACATGAAGGTACAGGATGGAAATTAAAAATAATCAGGACTAGAATGTGTTTTGAGCAAATTTGCCAACACCACCAAACTTGGAGGAGTTGTAGACTCTGCTGAGGATGGAAAGGCCTTGCAGAGAGATCTGGGCAGATTGGAGAGCTGGGCGATCACCAACCGCATGAAGTTTAACAAGAGCAAGTGCTGGGTCCTGCACCTGGGATGGGGCAACCCTGGCTATACGTACAGACTGGGCGACGAGACGCTGGAGAGCAGCCCCACAGAGAGGGATCTGGGGGCTGTGGTTGACAGCAAGTTGAATATGAGCCAGCAGTGTGCCCTGGCAGCCAGGAGGGCCAACAGTATCCTGGGGTGCATCAAGCACGGCATCGCTAGTTGGTCGAGGGAAGTGATTGTCCCGCTCTGCTCTGCACTGGTGCGGCCTCACCTCGAGTACTGTGTGCAGTGCTGGGCACCACAGTGCAAAAAGGACATGAAACTGTTGGAGAGTGTCCAGAGGAGGGCGACGAAGATGGTGAAGGGACTAGAGGGGAAGACATATGAGGAGTGGCTGAGGTCACTGGGCCTGTTCAGCCTGGAGAAGAGGAGGCTGAGGGGAGACCTCATCGCAGCCTACAACTTCCTCGTGAGGGGGAGTGGAGGGGCAGGGGACCTATTCTCCGTAAACACCAGCAATAGGACCCATGGGAACGGTGTTAAGCTGAGGCAGGGGAAGTTTAGGCTAGACATCAGGAAGAGGTTCTTCACCGAGAGGGTGGTCGCACACTGGAACAGGCTCCCCAGTGAAGCAGTCACTGCACCAAGCCTGCCTGAATTTAAGAAGAGATTGGACTGTGCACTTAGCCACATGGTCTAAGCTTTTGGGCAGACCTGCGCGGTGCCAGAAGTTGGACTCGATGATCCTTACGGGTCCCTTCCCACTTGGGATATTCTATGATTCTATAATAATCAAGACCTTCTGAAGGAACCTGATACTCCTAACAGCCTACTTTCTTCCTCAGGAGATTAAAGCTCAAGTTCATCGAGATTTTTGCTGCTTCCAGGCTCCCAGGAAGCTGCTGTCTTGTATGCTCATCTCAGCAGTCCACAAAGTAAATCCACAGAGACATCTGCCTACTCAGCAATGCAGAGCCCTCAACCAAAGCTACTGTCCGAAGCCCCAGTAGCTATTGCAATGTTTAAAAAACATGGCACGAGAAGGGGATCTGAGCTAAAGAACCAGCTGGAAAGCATAATTTTCTGCAGACCAAAAAGAATCAGGCAGCCTGCCTAGCCAGATAAGATGTAATCTGAACATATGTTTTATGACAGAAGAAACCCCTTGCAAACATTAGCATCCAGACTGCTGAACTGTGAGGCAAGAAGGAGAACTGTAAAGCTTCCTGACAGGCATGTAGTTACGCTGCTCTCCCCTCCCCACACCGACCTCCAGGTGGTCCACGGGTCTTCTAGCTCAAGAGCTGTTTCCACTGAATTACCTTCCGCTCACAAACCCCAGCACGTGCTTACTGCTGTCTTCCTGCATCCTTCAAACCCTCACCTTTAATTTAATACTCGACGGGTTTCACGGCACATTGCATTGGTAAAGTTTGGATTAGTCCACAGGGCTGCAGGGTGCTGCTTGGACCGGGGGTCCTGATCCAGGTGGCAGCTTGTGATGTCTCTTCCACAGTCTGGCAAGAAGACAACGAACGTATGTCTGCCAGCACAGCAGAAGCTGTGTTTGTGAGTGGATTTCCTATTACAAACAGATGAAATTGGCTTTGGCCAGCACGGACAGTTGGAAGCATGCTTTTTGTTTTTTAAAGGAAAAAACAGCAGGGTCATAAAAAAGGCAAGGCACCTGCTCAGGCCAGAAGTTACTTCAATATCTCCTTTTATCCACATCCTTCTGTAACAAATGTTTTTAAAAGTATTTCCTTGCCCTACTCGATAAAAATAAAAGGAAAGCTTCAGGAAGGGTTCTGATTTCCTCAGAACGAAAAAGAAGCATCAACAAAAAGAGTGTTTTGTTCAGCAGCATCTTTCAGACCTCAAAAACATGCTATGACACCATGCAAAGCTGCAGTAAAAGCAGGAACAGGCATTGGGTATGCAGCAATACCACCCGAGAGACAGTTTAAACTTTTAAACTCGCATCGAGCCCTCGATTCCGTAGACATTGCCACGCAGCTTGGGTTTCCATTCCCAACAAAGCTTAACCAGCAAGAAGTGGAGTGGCTAGTGTGCTCCAGTGACAGAAATACGGGGCGGCTCTTCGGCAGAAACAAAGGCAATTTAAGTCAGCACATTTTCCTCTGATGTAATTAAAATTTTGACATGGCTATACTTTGTCTCTAATGAAGGAAGGTTAGGAATAATGAGCAACTGAAGCCTCACCAGATATTCAGAACGCAGCGTTTCTGATGTAGCCCAATTATTAAGCGAACCTTCTTGCAGAGTCATGCAGTTTTTGACAAGTGCTGTGACATACAGAAGATGGTTTGGATGTGATTTGCTTCCCAGCTAAGCTAGAATGGCTTTTCAAAACAGTCTAGAACTGAGCTACAAGCATGCAAGTCTTCCAGCTGGTTGACAAAATCATCACTGCACTGAAACAACTGGCCCCAAACTGCAACGGGAAATGCACCCCCTACCAATTTATAGATGATGCTATGTCTCCAAGCCAAATACTAATGCAAAGCTCACCAGAAAATTATTTGTCACGTGAACATATAACCATGCCTATGGTTAAAGCAATCCAAAGTATAGGACAGTATTGATTCAACTTCTCACAATTTTGAGGTTTAATTTTGGCTTCCCACCTTGCAATAATCCCTCTTCTTCAAAACTGGTAAGTTAGGTTTTGGTTTGAAGCAGCACAGCTCAAAGAATTTGAAGCAAACTAGGTAATTCTCTGGAGTTCTGGGAACTTCGAATTACAAGTTCCCACTAGAAATCACTTTTACCCCTGTGATGTGCGTGGCAACTTTGTAGCCAAGGCACGGGAAAGAGAGAAATTAGTTTATCAGCCTCCCCTAGGCAGTATCTAGCACCCAGAACTAACATTTGGCAGATGGAAAACGTTTCCAACGTTACAGGTAAAATAATTTCTTGTAGTTACCTTTCAAGAACGCAGCTGTCACTCCAAACCGACCCACCTCTCCCTCGACGGAGAGGGGCAGGCAGCAAACTGCAACAGAACGAGCAGGGGGAGGCAGGGGAGAGGGAATCTTAAATCAAGAAGCAGGGAATGAAGAGATCCAGTTAAATGTCTTCAGAGGCATCTCTTTATGTTGTAACTAATGCCATTTCAGTTCCACAGCTGGATCTAAATGCCTTTGGCTCTCCTGAGAGTTTAATTCAAGCATGTCACAAACTGAAGTCAGCAAAGATTCTCAATGGCTTCCATCAATTTTGGGATAAGCTTATACTGTGTGCATACATAAGAGTAACACTCGTACCAACACCCTGTGCTTCAAAATTCATCTTCCGCAGACTTGGAAACACTATCTGGCTGTTAAAAGCTCTGATCTACAAAATTACAGAAATTACTTTATTTACGCAAGAGAATACACAGGGACTAAATGGTTTGTTCAAGGTCGCAGATTGAGTAAGAGCCAAGAGGAACGTGAGAATACTGACCCAGGGTGCCGCCCATCTTCAGCACAAGCAAAGTGCATCAGAAGAGAGATTATTTTCACCTTTCTTCAGTTTTACATGGCTTGGAGTTAATTAAGAGGTAAATAAAATGAAAACAACCTTGAGAAGGTCAGAAATCTTTACGCCTGCCACCAGCACAGAGGCAGTTTTATTTTGGAATTTTTTTGCTTCATTATCTTACTGCGTCTAATAAGCCAGCAAGCCTAAGCAAGGCAGCTACTTGACAGGCTCCTGCTAACATGTCCACGGGACCTCTGGCAGACGCAAAGTGGCAGCCTCTCAGAGACAGTCAGCTTCGCCCAAGTGTTATAAATAGCCGTGAATTTTTCCTTTTGGATGTTCATCGTATGACAACTCAGGAGCATCCTTCCTCAATTGATCACAATTGACCTTGAAAGTCGTTACTGCTTTATGCTAAAGAATCTTTTGGGTCACCTCATCAGCCCTCCCACCCAGTAAAGACTTGTCTTGCCATCTTCCCCACGAACGACCTGTGGGTAACCAGCTGTTACATGACACAGGGGACCACTGGCTTTTCTAAGGTCTCTGGGCCATTTACAAGACTGTAGCAGTTAGCTGTGTAGGTCCAGGGTCAGCCGACCCACGTGAAAACTGAACTGAATGCACAATGAAGTGGCGCTGCATTTCGCCTGAGCACCAACATTAATTACTCTAGTGCTTTTCTTGATTTGGGGCTTGACAAGCTTGATCACAGCACCAGTAGTTTCAACTTCTACTTCTTTTGGTCCTCGTAAGCATAGAAAACAATGTATGCAGAGAGAGAGAGAGAGAGAGAGAGAGAGAGAGAGAGAGAGAGAGAGAGAGAGAGAAAGAGGGATGGAGAGAGGGAGAAATAGAAATCATCTCTCTCCATCCCTATCCCAAACTCAAATCAACCCCCACATTTCCTCATCTGGGGGGGGGGGGGGGGGGGGGGGGGCGGGGCGGGGAGGGAGTGCTAGGAAACGAGAACTCAGTGTCTAGTTACTCTTCCAAAGCTGGATATAAATACTCTGAAAATTAAGGCCACATAGTCATGCAATGCAGAGGAAGTCCCACTGGCAGTAAAGGAGACAATGAAGATAAATACATGCACCTCCGTACACAGAATTTGCTTTTCAGCTGGGGAACTCACTGTGTTGCACCAGAACTCATTCACCAGCTCCGCTACAGTCCTAACATATATCAAGATTACAACGATTCCACGCATGAAGAAACAATTACTGAGCGCTAGGAACCAGCATATTGAAAAACAGACTCTATGAACTCCAACTTTCCAATTTCTATGCTTGGACCAGTAAGACTGGAAACTGCAAACTACCCGCAAATATAAGGGCTAAATCCACTTTAAAACAAGAAGCCTGTCCCTCCCCCAGCACGCTGCCACAGGACACCAACCTATGCTGTGCTCACCAACAGCTGTTCTTGAAGCACGGCATCCCAGCAGCTTCAGTGCACTCCAGCACTGAACTCCAAAGATCCCCTGATGACGTCCAGCTTTCCGTCTCTCTCCCCCTTAGCGCTGAACTGTGCCAAGTTCCCCCCCGGCAGTGACCTGCCAGCACCGGTGTCCCCCAGCTGGAACAGGGCAAAGGCAGCGCCTGCACTTCTCCCCACCCACACCTCGCGCCCCGCAGCCCGACACATGAGGTGGGAGAGCAGGAAAAGAAATCTCCTGACCCGTCTGCAGGGCTGGAACCCAGCGGCTTCTCCTCACGTTTTAGCTTTCCGCTGCTGTAGGGCTGTTTATCGGGAAATGCCTTCCCGTTCTGCTCCAATATAAAATCTGATTTCTTATTTAAACCAAAAATGACATTTGTGATTTTCATCTGATGAGATAAGCATAGCTTTTAGTTAAGATTCTGACCAAAAGAATTACCAACAGCACCCTAGTCTGAATTAAGCAAATAAGTACCTGTAGGTTTTGCTTCCTTCGGTATTCTTAAATCAAATGTTTGAGTGATGTTTATTGGTTGTGGGTTTTTTTTTTGTTGTTTGAACATTATAGATTAATTCTAAAAGCAGTTTACAAATATATCAGAAATTCAATGAGGAAATCATGGATTTATAAAGGCATTACAAAGGCACAGTACCACATTTCCATGAACACAAATACTCTACCAAATTAATACAGATGCATTTACATCAATACGTACCTACAACACATCCGATATAAATTTTCCCTTAATAAACCCTTCCTTTCTCTGGCTGAAATTTGTTTTCATTCAGAAAGTAATTTACGAAAGTGACCCATGACTTGGATCAATAAGGTTTATCTTATGCATAAGGATTTTCTATATAGCTTCTATACAAATTATGTGCAAGAGCTCCAATAAAGAAAATAACGGTTGTGACACAAATTATAGTCAACATTTCTACAGGAAATAAAAACGAGTTTTACTTCACTTTTCCCAGTGATCTTTCCCCAAAAGGTGCTTAGACAATGAAAACAGATCTATTCAACCCATTAATGACAAACGCTGGCATTTATTTTACAGTTACAAGAAAATGAAGCAGTCTTTGCTTAGGATAGAAACAAGATCCTCAGCTTAACTAAGCCTCGGTAGCAAGATCCTCCAATTGGATATTTGGAGAAGGATGAATTGGAAGGGAAGGGGGAGGGAGTTCGGGGAAAATAAAACAACCACGTACTCAAATTCATTAAAACAATATCAGAACTGTCGATGCATTTTAATATATGCAACAGGTTTACAGGACATAAAACGTAATTAACAAATAAACCATACTGCTCTCCCACTGCCCTTCAATAGCACAGTCTCTCCTCCAGTGCAATTTATTGTGTGTGTTACTTAGCCATGCAATGTCAAAAGAAAATAAGCAATGGCAATCAATAACCAACACATTAAAAAAAATACTAAAAGTAACCTTAGATTAATGGCAGCTAATTTGATATGTACAGACAAAGCTCTAGCTCTCCACATGAAGGCAGAATTCCCAGCACTTCTCCTGCCCACCTGGAACGGGGTGGGAAGGGCAGGCACAGGATGCCACCCCATCAGCTTCAGAGCACCTCACCGAGTCTGTGAAGAATCCAGGGAGATGGGGTGAAATGATGACGGGCAATTCCTTACTGCCCTCCACACTGGCTGTTTGGAAATAACTACAACTCCACTGACTTCCATAGGCATTATCAGACTTAATGGCAATGGCAGAAAACAGCAGCATTTGGCTCTCTGCCTCTCACTCGATGAGTTCATTTCATACTCAAGTGAGCTCATGTAACCCAATTATTTTAAAATATTTGGGAGGAAAAATTAGGATGATGAAATCTTCTAAAGGTTACCATACATCCCTCTTTTTCCCCCAGAGACATCCTCCCTCCCTGCCATAAACTTTGTGTAGGAAAACCCCGCAGCCCTGAGGATTCCGCTCCCCCAGCTGGGATAGCCTGCAGCGAGGCTGGAGCTGCTGCTGCCGGGAGTTGGAGGCACACAAAAGCCCTCAAGCTGGGCAGTGCCGGGCAGCACATCAACTGTCTTACACCACACACACTCGGGTGCTCACATCTGTGATTGCAGGATCACCTGGTGCACCCAGTCAAGATCTTTGACCAAGGCCTGCACCGGCAGGTGAAAGGGGAAAGCCATCTCACCAAGCTGCAGGTGTCTCACGTTCGTGCCATCCACACTGAGTTCCCTTTACACTCAACCAAAACATGCGTGCACACGGTGCAGTTCTGGGTAGTATCCTGCATCCCAGCAACACAGGTGGCTGAGGCACACGGGGCCGGTTTGCCCTGGGATGGACTGCATTGATGCGCACACCCTTCAGCACCACCAAACAGGGCTCAAACCGCACAATGGAGCGGTGAGCCAGTGACCCAGCTGCACATTCAGCCGAATTCCAGCTTCAGGGAGCGGTAAGATTTATCTCCCACCTACACGTTATTTCTGGATTTCCCTTTTCCATCTGCTTCCTAAAGTACAGAGCGAGGGTCTCAGGTTCCATCACAAAGATCTCGGTAGCTGCCAAAAGGAAGGTTATCACTCCTGAATCGAATCCCGGCTATAATCATTCACAATCGTATTGCAGATTCTGTCAGAAAAGCCCAGGACAACACTTCCCATATTATTAGTTAAGCTTCGCAGAGGAAGAGAAAGTTACTGTATCTACTTTACAAAGAGGTAAGCTGAAGTGACCCCAGTACCAATTTGAGGGTAAAGGTTTTGCTTTGTGACTCCTGAAAAGATGGAAGTGACAAGAGCCAGGGGAATTCGCTTGTGTTTAGTCTCACTTCACCTTATGCTTTCTAAGCTCTGCCAAAGGCGCTGTGCTGGCCTCCACCGTCTCTCCAGACAACAAGAGGCATGACAGTGCCAAAACCAATAAAGCTGCCCAGCACTTTGGTCATTTCCTGGTATAAGTGATCTGTAAACTACTCAGAACAACACATTAAGTTCAGCTCGTTTTGAGGAGATTACTTTTTCTGGTGCACGGGCTGGAAATAATTTTTACAGTATCTAAACTGCAATTTTGTAAAAAATGGCAGCAACAGGTGTCTAGTCATAAACTTTCTATTACTAATTGAAAGCAAATTCTTCATCCCTTCCTATCAATTTATATGCTCTTTATATGATTAAATACATTTTCCATAAAAAAATAAGAAGTCCCATTTAAAAACCAACCACTGTGAAAGTGCTTTTCCCATACCCATTTTACAATATTTGTTCAACAGAACAGGACATGAAGACACAGTCCTCAGGGAAGACCATACCCATTGTGCTCCCATACATAGCCCTAGACATATTCCAGGTGTGGATCAGTTCCAAAAAGGCCATGGCTACAACTGCCTTTTGTCCCTTTCTCTTTCAAAGATGTTGCAAGTGCTCAGCGACCCCATTTAAAATAAAAAACAACAAAAAGCCAAGTAATCACCATCACCACGCTAGCAGTCTTTGTAGAAGAAAACAAAGCCATGAAGTAAAAAAACAACTGCTTATAATTAAAACAAACAAACTTGACAAACTCCACCAGAAAACTGCTTATTGCAACCTCATGGCTTTTTAACCTGAAAATTATTTGCTTTGCTAAATGCTTAAATCTCAAACTCGTACACAATTACATACCAAACTTGGCATTTAACACACAAGCCAATTTTTTTTTTTCCTCCAGTTTTAACAAATCACTCAGAAGGCTGGAACCAGTATCAAATGCAAAGGAACAGAGCAAGAAATTTTCTTTGTTGCTCTTGAGGTACTCACTGCACTGGCATAGTGTCATGTTGTGCTTTAAAGATATAAACTCGTAGCTAATGAGACAGAAGCAAAGGTCATCTTTCCTAGGACAGGATTTCTTAAAGATAACAAATTCAGTCTGTCAAGCCTTTTTGCAAAATACAAACTGCGTACCTCTGTAAGATCAGTTAGCCCCAGCTTGTGCACTCGGTCGTTACACCACAAGAAACATACGCTCTCTACAGTATATAATAAATTCTATCCTTTTACAAATCGCACCCTTAAACAGACTACCATTGAAGGTCTCTTAATGGGTGCAATGAGAAGTGGCTGCGATGAAGCACTTACCCATCTCTTGATTTTTCATTTCACACTTTCAGCACTCGGCACTTGTGTAAGTCCCTATTTTAAGGCCCAGTTCTAAAGTCAGTTGGACTCCTAAAAGCCTTGATTTAAAGTGATTAAACAATGACCAATTTCAAAGCAATGCTTAAGTACTTTCTAAAAATGCTGACTTACACTGACCTATACTTGACTTTTTAGCTGAGCTCTAAGAGATGCCACATACAGAAAAAAAATAGTTTAATGCTCTAAAGCAAGCATTAGCACGTTAGGCAGTACTCACGTGAAAATGTGAAAATGTCAAAGCCAGCAAATTAAGCAAAAAGTACAAGATGACAAGTGACTGATTAACAGTTTTGTAAGACTTGTGTATGTTGAATTAAACTGGTTATCACTTCTCTCTCCCTTCTAAGATACTAATGTCTTTCACACAGCTGTACACCATGCTAATGTATCTAGAAGAAAAGACAACGCTCCACAGGTAATCTTCCCTGTGCATCATCCATCCTTTGAAACACTCGCACTCCATCAAACGAGGACCCGGGAGCATTAGTTGTCAAGGCACACAGTCTACTGCTCTTACAGGATGCGCTTCCCACAGCTCAGATATTACAAATCTGAAGATTACCAAAAACAATACTAGATATTCTGGGCTTCCCTCGCTTAAATGTCTGTTAACAGCAAACAAATAATCTACAGCATTACAGATGAAAGCATTAAAGAAAATATTGAAAGACTTATTGGCAAAGTGTTTGATGACACTTCCGTGACTTCATGCAATAGCTTGTGATTTTACAACAAAGCTAAAGAATATGTACCCTGCAGGCTTGTGGGGCTTTCAATTACTGTAACAGAAATAACGAGCCTTGCACTTGGATAACTAAAGGCATTAATCATTTATCTTTCAGAACACATTCATCACCACTGCTAAAACATACACGTGAAGTCAATATCCCCAAATAGTTCTTCACAGACTATTTCAGTTTTCTTCTGAAGAGAAAGTGCCAAAAACTGTTCTCTCAGTTTCATTGCAATCCAGGTGTTAATGAGTGGGAAGAAAACGCAAACTTTCTGACCCAATCCTACAAATAACAGGATATTCATTTTAGATGCAGCTGTTAAAAACAGCTACATACTTTTTCCACCTTTTTTCCTTCGCAGCACCCAGCGAACAAAAGTTCTTGTACACTCTCCAGGGTTTACTTACCCTTAGCTCAACTTCTTTGCCAAGTAAGTCATACAGACTTGCTCCTTTGGAGGTGATTTCAGAAGCAAGCTGTCTAGCTGCCTTCAAGTCAGCAATCTGGAAACAGAGCAACAGCACTCAATGGCAAAAGAGAATCCACAATATCACACAGAAGATCCACAGATTTTTCCCATTTTATGTTAAAAATGCATGGGAGGCCAGCACAGAGGCTGAATCTCTACTGTAGCACTGAAGTTCCCCACCGGAATCACAGTGAGCCTGTCTCTTGGCTTTAACGTGGTCTAGATTAGCCTCCATTTACACATCAGTAAAACCCCAGACACCTCAGGCCAACAAAAAACACTCCTCAAAACTGACTCTGCCAGTTGTTGGTTCACGTGCTGCCCAGGGAAAAGGGAAAATACCTTTTTCCACATGCAAAAGTAAAAAGTGCATATAATAGAAGGTACATGACTAGCATGGTGCATAGATAGCAAATACTGATCATCTAGGATAAGTGTTTTTTCATGATTTCTTCTCGGTACTTTCTTAGCAGATCTGACATAGCACAGCTATAATAGAATCAAAGACTAAAGATACCAGAACATAAAAGAGGTGATAAAAGTAACAAAAAAGCAGCAACAAGAATTCCTCTTATTTAACACAGTTTTGTTGGTTGCCTTTTTTTTTTTTTTATGAAATATCTAGAGAAGGCATTTATTTTAAGGGCTTGAACAACATTTGATGTCCGTTAAGATGATAGGAAGATTCCCCTTTCACTCAACCCAAATTGGCTCAAAACCCAACTATCAGTCAGTGGTTTGGAAGCTCCCTTGTTGCAATGAGATTAAGAGAGAAAAAATAAGTCTTTATTCTGGCCTACTCCAATAGCTCTGCAATTTCAATAGCAATGCAAAACAAAGATAACCAATTTTGTGCCTCTGTTGCCTCTACTTCTGCTTAAGAACACACAAATTAAAAACAAGCCATAGTGTGTAACTTCAGCCACAGAAAGTCTGAGATAAAGACATATCAACTTCCTTTAGAGAACATTCTCTACTTAGGTTTCAGCCAGAAAATGTTTGGTTTTTTTTTCCACAGATTAATACAAAACAAGATTACAAGTTTTCCTTACTTTTGAGCCAAGATCAAACTTGAATTTGCTGCTGTCTTCCTCACTCACGTCTGCGCGCTCCACTCCCTTGGTGTTCATAGCACCGTAAAGCACAGAGGTGACTTTCAGCAGTTCCTTCACTGCATAGCCATCTGCCTGGTAAAGCTTCTTCGTGTTGAGCTTTATGTGAGCCTTGGTAGCCTTTGGGAAGAAAGAATTTATCATGTAACAAAGAACAAAATCTTTACCTTTTCACACTTCACTCTAAAGCTCTTTTTGGGGGCACCATCCTCTGCTTTATGAGAATAAATCTTCCTGTTTGGAAACAAATTTGCCTCACCGTATTGCTGATGTTTCTAAAAGAATTCTTTCTGAAATATGTGCACTTTCTGCACGTCAGAACATTTGCAGATAATTACCAGAATAAAAAAATCTCAAACTCTCCATTAATTCTTCCCTGTGCGAAGATCAGCAAAAACCCTGTGCACCACTTAAATTCAAATTAAGTTTAAGTGGAATGTAAGTGCTGCCCAGGTCTTGTGATGATGCTGCAGAGAGGTAAATTTCACCCTTAATGAGTTACAAGAATAAGATCAATTATCCTAATTTAACTGTCTTCTCTTTCAGCAGTACCTTCAGAATATTTTATTGTTTCTCTCAAATTACTCCCTGCTACAATATTACCGACTTTATTCCCTTGTCTTCCATCTCTGAAAAGTACGGACAGACCAGTAAGGAAAAAAACCATCAAAAACTATAACGTTATCATTTTTTAATTCAAAATACCAAAGGGAAAAAGTGAGCATCGCAGAAGCTACACATCTGTTGCAGAAAGGACACAAACGGAGTTCTTGAAATTCCTAACAAGATTACGTTACAAACGAACAGCCACAAGGAGCCAACACCAAACTCCAGGTTAAACCTTGAGGCACTCTTGCTGATGGCCTGACTAAACAGACAAGCAAAGAAGAACTGTTTGCCCTCTAGTTCTACAAATACAAATACAGCTAAGTTTTAACTTCACATCCTCTTACGGATGCCTAGCAGTGCAATACCTTCAGCCTCGGGATACACGACTCGAACACCAGAACGGTTGGTACTAGCTTTGCCCACTCTGCACTGGGCTTCTCCGAATACTTCAACGCAGGAAAGTTTCACGTGAAACGGAAGGGAGAAAGGACTGCATCTCAAACCACGGACCTAGCTCCAACTTTTCAGGGAGCAAAGGAAACAAAGCAAACAGCTGTTGATCAACGTTTTGTCATCTGATTCCGGCCAAGCTTCATGACTTTACAACCAGATTTCTGGGCGGTGCTTGCATCTTGCCTCTTTCTTCACCAAGTCACAATGCAGCACAGTGACTCTACACCCACTTCCTGCACGCAGGAGCACAGGTAAAAGTGAAGTCACACTTTCCAGAACAGGTTACTGATGTTGCACACCCTGATCAGGGGCAGTATGAGGCTTACGGTACAAAAACCCCGAACCGCTTTTGAAAATTTTGGCCAATGTGACCTCAAACGAACCGACACACAAAGCAGAAAGCCAGATGTGTTCTTCCATCTCTTTGGGTACAAGGAATCTAAAAAACTAAACCGTAGAAACAGTAGGTATTAAATTTTAAGAGAAGTATGCCATTAAATTGACAGAATCTGTTAAACATCCACTACACAAAGAAGACTAATACACCACATCATGAAGGACATGGTTAGAGACAGGAATTCCAATTTCAGTTCCATTCAACCTCAAGAAAGAAAAATCAATGTCTAGTAAAAGGAAAAAAATGTTTTGCACTCAAAGGCTACTTAGAAATAGAAAGAGGAAAAACACATAAAACTACATATATTTTTCAGATTGACATAATTGCACTGCCTATTCAAGCAAGCAAACTTCATGTTTGGAAAGCTCGAGATTCAGTCACCTATTTTCTAACAACTCCAAATAGTTTTAAAGTATCATCACGAATCACTTCCATCTATCCTGAAAATCCAATTATTACAATGCAATAGAAAAGAAATAAAAATTTACTATAAGAATGGAATCAACAGCCAGAAAATTTCCTCTACTTTAAAACCTGCTTCATTATTATCATGGAGCCAAATTGTGGACCCAAGGCAGAGCCTCAGTAAAGACATTCAGAGAAGCGGGAACGCGAAAGGTTCCTGCCTGACCCACAGAGCAGCACGGCACCGTGCCACTGCCACTGTGCTGCAAGTCCCCTTCCTGGGGGATTAAAGTGGCTGGCGGATTTTTCCAGTCCCATCTTACTTTCCTCTGTGCTGCGTAGGAGGGGATGCTATGCCGTACCATTTAAACCAAAGGGTGGCAGGCTCAGTACCTTTGTCCTTGCTTCTCCCAACAGTCTACATCTTTCCTGTTACGTTAAAACTTTCTATCTGTCAATTCAGTAATTCAATAAGAGATAACCGCAAGCAGGAAGAATTTATATTCCTATGAGACAGGACAGATGAAACGGATATCCTAATTACATGAGGTCATACGCATCGTAACCCTCCTCCAAACCCCACAAAACCACTAGGTCCCGAATCTGACAACAAACATTAATTCCAGCAGTGAGGGCAGTCCCAGGACACAGAGCTATGGACATGCCACAAACACAGGGCCTTGCTGTGCAAAGCAACAAGCCCTGCAATTTATCTCCTCTACCCCATGGCTCACTACTAACACACTCCTGTGCTCCTAAGAGCTCTCTGCACATTACCAATAGAGCATCCAAAGACAGTAATAGTTCGGGCCCTGAGATCCTTGGTTGGTTTCTGCAGCGATCCTTGCTGCTGACATTTGGCCTTTTTGGAACCCCGACACAGCTGTAAAGCACACAGCCCAGGCAGTACCAGGAGCAGGACTTGTGCCTATGCCAGACACAGGTTTCAGTCCTTGTAACCAGTTAATTAGCCAAATACTGTGTGATGGGAAAGCAAAAACAGCTCAGGGAAGAACCACCAGAAGTCCCAGCTGTGTGCTCCAGCCATTCAGTTGCAGACCCAGTCTTTATCCTAGCTGGCCCAAGCATTTCACATTCTTTCCTGTACAACAGCACAGTCTCGGTAGTATCTAAACCCAGTAACACAGAGCAATGCATTGTTTGAGTAAAAACACATTTATACTCCTTGTCTGGTAAAGGAAAGGAATATTCTAGATATATTTCATGGTGATTAATCCATCCCGATATTCCCTACAATAAATCTGTCTCTATCACATCTCACCTCTGGCTACGGACGCATAAAGCTCCCAGCTACTAGACAAGATAACTGTGGGTTCCACAGACATTGAGTTATTAAGGAAATGTCTACAAGCTTTTCTCATTCTGAAAATGCTGAAGAACTACAATAATCCCCACATTATTTTGTAATATTAACTAAGCATAGGATGATTAAAGAAATTTCAATTCATTTCATTTTCTCAATAAAATAATTCTTCAAAATCTTTAGGGATATCTTCCGTGAAATCAGGTAGTAAAAGGAAAATGTATTAACAACATTACTAATGACTCCATCTTTTCATTTCAAGACATGCTTGGTTTGGAGGGAAGAAATCCCTCCCAACAAAATACATCTGTTCACTTCATCTTACGATGCTCCAGGGCTCAGAAGTACATTCTGGTATGCACAGATGTGAATCACATTCGGAACAACGTAAAATTAAGAATCAAGGAAACTTATGGTGGACACCATCACAAATCTGAAGACAAAAGTCATCCTGATTAGAATATCATTTTAATATATTTTAAAAAATCAGAGAAGTTTTATAAGAAATTAATCTTTGGCTCTAGCAGAAGGAATTCCACTGTTTCCAAACCCATCTGTAAGTTTTAACCACTAAGTTTTTTCCACCTGATTAAAGTTGTGCACAGGTGTGTCGTAACAGCAAAGGCTCATGCCACATACATCAAAGTAACAAGGCTGATGTGAAGGACTGTGTTCTTATCGCATGAGATTACAGAAGTTGATAACCTAATTCAAGTATGGTTAAGAATAAGGGGGTAAAAGATTGGCTCTGAGAAAAACGTGCCTCAGCCCAATCAGTGAAAAGGCTCATATGACAGAATACCAGTGTACAATTCTATAGAGCACATCAGAGGTTATAACTACTCAAGCATATGAACTAATTAGGTATCCAAAGTTAGTAGTAAATAAGACAGAATCTCTTCTGAACCCATTTAAAGGGCTTCACAAACGTCCTATCTACAGCTATATCTTTCACTCTTACTCGCACTCCCCACCCCCCCAATATTAAGAGATAAAGATGAATTCTGTTTTATCATTAGATGTTTAGATTCCAATTCTGTGAAGTCACGGACATAACTCTACATGATTTCAGTAACAGCATACCCTGGGCTCCTCAAGTTTGTAACAGCTGTTACATCAGGATCCCAAGTCACGGACAAGGTCGCCACTTGTTTTGGATCCGTGCAAATACAAGCCAAAAAGAACACTCAAGGCCCAAAGAGCCTATGAACCAAGGAAGAATACTTCTACTTGACTTCACTACTATGACTCAAATGAAGCTACTTACAGTATCAGGTAAGCAGTTATGCTTATATCATTGCAATAGCTGAAGCTTTATTAGTAGTAAGTTCTGAAATGAACCTCTCTCTCCCTTCCTCTTCATTGTCTTACTATTTTTTAATTTGTATTTTTGATCCTGAGCAGAATTCCCCAGTAAATTATATAGCCTAAATTATTATGTCAGAGAGAAAACAAAGCTGACCTGCAATTTGACATACATCACAGAGTACAGTACATACTCAGCCACCCATCAAACGGAAATCATAAGGGATTAAGAGGGAAACCACTAAAGCTAACACAGAACACGTATTTCAATGTGAAATAAACAGACATACCATAAACTGAGCCACAGCCTTAATGAAGAAAACACGGTCCTGTTCCGTCTCAACATCAGGAGGAATGTCAGTCTGAGGCTCGTACCTGTGGAAAGAAGCATGTATCAATTCTGAAATAAATACGCAGTATTGAGGAGACTCTTTCATTTGTGAGGCAAAATCAAAACAAAAAAAGACAACACACGTATAAAACTGAAAATAACTCTTTAGCTCCTACTGCAGATACAGAGATCCAAGCCCTAGAATGCATTGAGGGGTTTGTGTACAAACTGCAAAAACTATGGAACTCGAGATACTTCTCCAGCAGAAACTGTTATTTTGGGATCCAGAATACATCTTTTCACTCAGGGTTTTGCAAAGGAGCAAAATTTAGCTGACTTAATCAAATCTGTGAAATACTTATACTCAGCAATAACTTACTACTCAAATCACAAGCTGCTTCTGTAAATCAAACTAAACTTGATCACACGTGGCTTCACAATTTAAAACACCTGGCATATGACAGAGCTCATCTTCTCAGCCTTTCAGGTGGTACGTTAAAATGTTGTGTGCTAGATTACTACTGATGGCAGTAACAAAAAGAGCCACGTTGTCTTTTAAAATGTTACCATACATGTTTCCACACTCTCAAAATACATAAGAAAAGTACACGCTCACGGACATCCTTTCACACATATTACTTTTAGAATTAAATGAAACATGAAAAAGCAGACGGAAAGATTGTGAACTGCTTTTTAAAAAGGACTAGTGAAGCGCAGAAACTTCCAGAAGTCCCCAGCCTACAGGAACCAAGGAAGAAAAAAAAGTAAATTCCTGGGGTTATTCCCGGGCTTTGAGATTTTCACCATTCAGACAGGCAAAAAAAAAAACAACATCTTCCCTTTCAAGTCACATTTGCAATTAAGAGCAAGGCATGTGCAAAGTAGCCTCTCCGCTTTAAAGTGTAATCAAAAGGCTTCTTGAGAGGAAAAGCTGCTTGTCAGTGTCAAGTGTAAATCTGACTCATAACAGAGAAGGATGCTGGCATTCAGTTGCTGTTTGGTCTGAAAGTAAAATGCTTCCCTAACAGGCACAGAGCTCCCAGTTATCTCACAGCATTGAAGTTTAAGCTTTTATGTAGGGACATACTATTTTTTAAAATGATATTTTATTATTTTTATTATTTTTAGAAATACTATTTTAAAAATGATATTTTTATTTTCTTTATTTTCACAGCAACCCTGTTGTGTTGCTGTGGGGGGGACACTGATTCACACTTTTAAACATGAGGTGGAAACAACAAGTAATTTAGACCCTCTGTGTAATAGCAGTAGTTTAAATAATATTTGGGTAACTCACTTCAAGTACTTTTGAATCATTTTTAAGTATTCCCCTATTTTACTACAATTGTGACAGCATTCAGGAAACATCCATTCAATTTAATTTCCCAGCTATTATATCAATTACAAATCCAGGCCAAAGAAACAGCTATCAGGCAAACAGATCACTATTTTCCATTGGAATATTCGATGTGGGGAGTAGCTTAAGTTGTTTTATTTTTTTCACATGTGAGGGAAAGAAGAGTATGTATCAGCAGGTCAAGTTTCATAAACGTTTAAACAAAGTCTGTCAATGGGTTAGGTGGGTGCAAAACCGTAGCTGAATAGCGGTAGGTGAATACTGTATTTATATGCACACGGTTTTACAATGCAGCACGGATGCTAGACAAGCCCAAGCTGAACCAGTAAGAACTGTAACAAGATAAAAACTAACTAACGAGCAGTTCTGACTGCACATCGCCCTGGTTGGGGTGCAAGGCCAGCGGTACAGCCTGTGGAATACGTGAAAGGTAAAAGCACCTTTAAGTACACCCAACTTCAGGGTGCCGTCTCTGACAGGACTCGGGGACTATTCTCTACTTCAGTTACCAAAACACGTTGTCAGCTTCTATAATTAAACTCCAAAGCCCCAAACTTAATTACTGCATGTTCTACGTGACGCGGAGGGGAGATGTCAGAGAACGGCCGGGTCGCGTTAAGTTTCTCCGTCGGTCCGAGGCCCGCGGCCCCACGGCAGCGACCACCCACCCACCTCTTCACCAGCCACAGCAGCACTTCGGCAACCAGCATGAAGTTCGGGGCGTGGAAGTTCTCCATGGAGATGAGCCGGGGATACCCCAGCGCCCTCATCATCTCGGTGAAATCTGAAAAACAGCCGAGAGCGCGGGTCCGGGCGCTGCTGCGAGCACCGACCCCGAGCCCCCCGTGAGGAGCCGGGGCCCGGCCGCCATCGCGGCGCCCCTAACGGAGCACGGCGCGGCTCTGAGCCCGGCCCGGGAGCCCTTCGCACCAGCCCGGGGACCCGAGGGGGGACACGGGGGGACAGGGGGGGACACGAAGGGACCCGTGGCCGCGCTCACTGCGCAGGTCGCGGAACGACATCGGGAGCTCCGCCGCACCAGGCCGCGCCGCTCGTCGCTACAGCAACCGCCCTACGGCGCAGCGGCCGGGCCGAACTTCATCGGGAAGCGAAGCGCCGAGGAGGGCCGCATCCCGCCTCGGGTCCCGTGGGAGGGCCGGGGGCTGGGATGGCGGCGAGGCGGGGGCACGCAGCTCTGCCCGCACACTGGAGCGGGGCTGAGCTCGGGGACGGGCAGGAGCGCTTCGCTCCACACGGCGCTGGCAGGATCTGCCCGGCTCACCGAAACGCACGGGCAGCCCCAGGAGCAGCCTATGCCGCATGCAGCAGCGCAGACCCCTGCGATGAGCAAATACCTCCAGCAAATACTTCCACGTTCGCTGTCCGTCCTCACGACACCCAGCAACAGCCGTGTCCCCAGGCCGGCCCCTCGCCCCCTGCCACCCCTCAGCTCCTGCCCACGACTGACGCCGACTGATCCTGTCAGCGGGGTTTCATAACAAACTACTCAAAGGCTATCGGTGTCCCGAGTTTGCCCCTACAGACGTAGCCAACAGGAGTTCTCATGTTGATGAATCAAGTAAGGACAACGTGACAGTTTTTCCGCCAACACTTTGTTGTTTCAGATGTCCTAAAGGAACGGGAGCTCTGGCCACGGGACTGCGGAAGCACCGGGCAGAGTGGCCACAGCTCTTACTGACAGGGCCATCAATATTGCGGGGCAGAATGACCTGAAAATAATCTAGATGTCAGGCTGATCTATGGATGCCTCAGTACATTTTGTGAACAGTCCTCAGTTTACCAGTTCCGACTGCTCAAGCATATGTAACACATGCACACGCAAACTCTGTTGAGCAGCCCCCTATCTACATGATCAAAAGAGCAATCAAAAGCAAGGAAATAACAATGAATCCTATGAAGATAAAAATGGAAAATAAGTAGTTACATTAAAAAACAGGATACATGATTAGAGGTTGGGTTCCTAATGCCAGAAAGCCGTAAGATAGAAAACCTTAAATAATTCATTAGTTCAAGAGCTTATCAGCCATCCAATAACTTGGGCAGGGAAAACCAGAGAAGGAAGGAATCATTCCCCTGCTGTACCACATTGACTGGTGGGCAAAATAAAATAAAATAAATGAAATAAAAGGTCACCATATTGTTTAACTCAGCTCTTCACTTCATATTCATAGATGAACATTAGGCAGCATGAATGTCACTGGAGTGAATGCAGCTTTGAAGTAAAAGGGCCAGGAGCAAACTGCAGCCATATAACTGGCAGGAACCTGCAGCATGGGGCCAAACCTTTCTCCCTGCCATGTTCCCATCCCCAGAAACTCTGACCCAAGAGAAAAGTGCTATACATTTGTGTTCATACCCCCAGACATGAACTAGCCTCCACGTAAACTACTCCCCATTCCACAGCCCAGTTCACACTTTAATGTTGCATTGGGTTTTTTTTCTTCCCTTCACCACTACAGAAGCTGGACATTTTGTTGGAAAGGAAGGAAAACCTAAACTTCTGGCGCAGATTTCCTGCAGCAATAGGTGAACTATGTGACAACATCGCAGATTTCTGAGTTGATATCTTTACTGTACACCTGCAGCGACTGGTCTCCATCCAAGCCTCTAATTTCATCTAAATGCAATTTCATTCCATTAGGGCTGTGGGAAGCCTCAACCTCTGCTGGGGGCCTGGTGAAGGTGTAGGAGGAAGCCAGGCAGGGGTGATGAACACCGCCCAAGCGTTTTGTGAGCACACAGGGCACTGATGGCCCCTCAGGCACAAGCAGACCGGTGCCTGGTGGAAGGTGGTGGCTGCACCACTCAGCCCAGACCGCTGGTGATAAGGAATTAGCAGCCCCTGCTATGAATGGCAACGCTGTGAGATGCAGTTGGGAATGACAGAAGAGACCATCAGTAACAGCTTATTATTTAAATCCTCATGGAAAATTTTCTTATCTGCTTGTTTCACATGTTGCACACGTGAATTTTGGGGCTCCCCAAATCACCTCAGGGCTGATAAGCACCATGTGTGCTACAACTGGGGCCAGGCAACCCCTTCCACAGCCCGGGCCCTGTTTGTATCACCTCATCCCACTTATGTCCTTCTGTTTTGACTTCAGGGCTGTGCCAACAACTTTTAGCCATTTCTCTGGCTCCATACCACTGGAGTGGAGTCATCCATTGGCTCATGAGCATCCATCAGTCAGTGGTTTCACCAAGAAACCACTGACCTGAGCAGCTGAACATCATTGATCCAGGCTGCATGCCATCCGGTCCCTTTTAACTGCTGCAAGTGTTTAGCAGAATGTGCTTTTAAATAGTACATCATTCAAATATGCCATCAGACAGCCTGATGTCTGTGTCAGCTCCTGACTTAGTGCCAGAGGCTGCTGTGCAAACTGCCGTGCCTCTGCAAGAAGCACAGTTTCTGCAGCAGGGCCGGAGACAAGCTCTGCGACCTGAGAGGTGGCAGGCAGGGAAGGAGAAGCAGTCTCACAAGGTTCGACCAGATGACCCTTCTAACTTCAGCCATTCTGTGAAGCTGTCAACAGATAAAGTATCATTACAGTATCTTGTATTTAGCTATGTAGGATGACTTCCAACTAGCTGCTGAAGAACATCTAGCACTTCTTGACTATTCACGAAAAACTGTATGTAAAGGAGACTGTAAAGAAGACGGAGTGAGGCTCATTTCAGTGGTACCCCGTGACAGGACGAGTGGCAACGAGCACAGCCTGAAACACAGGGGTTCCCTCTGAATGCCAGGAAACACTCCTTTTACTAGGAGGGTGACTAGGCCCAGAGAGGTTTGTGAGTCTCCATCCCTGGAGATACTGAAAAGCTCTCTGGACATGGTCCTGAGCAGCCTGCTTTAGGTGACTTGCCTTGAACCTCACAAGGGCAGCCAGACCTCATGACACCTACCAGTCTCTGCTTGCTCTCAAGAGCTGTTTTCAGAGCCTTTAGGAAGGAAGAACTATTTGGTCACATCTGCCTACCACATCTTCATCTGAGAAGAGAGAAAGAGTCTCGTGGCTTGCCTATTCCTCGGTGTTCCCCAGGTGCTCCTTGCAACCAGAGCAGCCCTGCTGACCTGGTGCTCCGATTCTCCTGGCCGTCAGCTGACACTTTCCAGTTCCCCTCTGGCAGCTCCCATCCCAGGCTCCACACGGTCCCGTCGCATCCGAACACTGCCCCCCTGTCTGCCAGGTTCCCAGCACGCAAATAACCAGGTCTAGTAATCTTTCCTTCTTTCAGCCATCTGAACTCTTGTTGCCAGCTTCCTGCAAATGAAGGCTTTTTTTTTTTTTATATATACTTATTTTTCATTTTAAGCATTCTGCTGTTCTTTCCTAAGGTTGTTCTTTTGGCAGCACTTGACATTAAAGTTGCTATGGCACGTTTCTAGCCAAATTCTCACACCTCTACATCGTAACACCTGGCAGATTGTCCTAAAGTGTTTTTTCCATAACACTTGGTGGAGAACTGTTCTTCTGTGCTGTTCCCACGGGGGACTGCTGCTGGCAGCCGGGCTGACCTGGCCGCTCGCCGCGCATCCCTGGCGGCACCTGCCCGTGCTCACAGATGCAGAGGCAGACAGGGGCTGCCAGCGAGGCTTCTTCCAGCTCACATGCAGAAGGAGTGGCCACAGTGTCTCTGCCAGATCATTGAAATGGAGCTTTCCTGATGCTCTAAAATCCCAAATAAGCTGCGCTTGGCGGGCAGCTGAGCAGCACGGGGCAGTCTGGGGAGCGCTAGGGCAGGTGGTGGCATCGCATCACAACGCCCTTCCCAGGGGCAGGCTGAGCCATTGTGCCCACGCTCCTCTGTGCCCCTGTTTCAGAACTGCACCCCACCTAGAAACTCACATATCTAAAACTGAAAGAAGAAATTTTTCTAGCTAAAACAAACTTCTGAGAGCCTGAGCACAGCCTCCCTCCAGCAGCAGCTGATCCCTGCCACGTCCCAGAGCCTTGCTGCTCACTGACCTGCCAAGCAGGGAGAAGAGCTGCAGGCTTCACCTACTTTTTTTCCCTGATGTTGTCTCCTTGTCTTGTGTGGCTCTTCTTGCACTGCAGATTCAGTCCTTGATCCCAGGGCTGGCATGGCTAGAGCTCTTGGCAGGGCTGGGATAAACTCTGCTGTTGAAAATATGACCACGTGAGAAAGCCAGCAATTTTTATTCTGATTTCTCTAATGTTTTTTTAAAATGAGAAGTAGAAAGCCTTGAGATGATCGAGGATTCTTGAGATTCCTCGAGCACAAAGCAACAAACATTCATCTGTGCCCTCCCTGATGGGAAAAAGGAGTAAAAAGGCCTCACACTTCTTGTACATCCCAGAAGAGCTCCGTGTGAAGTTGCTGCAGGCATCAGCCTGCTCCAAGCCACCTCTCAGGCACCGCAAAATGAGAATGTGGTTGCCTTGATGGCTGAGAAAATAAAGACCGCTTCTGCTGTGTTGCTTCCTGAGCTATCTGTGAGATAAATGCTGCAGGAGAGCGTCAGCTCTATGGGCAGACCCCTTACGGCTTGAAGGACTGGGAAGGGAATCTGCCAGAGCAATTCACTCAGAGAGAAGCTGGTGAGAAAAGAAAAGGCAGGGTGGGAAAAAAAAGGCTTTCATTTGGCTGGTATATGCGAGTGTCACACAGATGCTTCACATTCAGGTTTCTGCACCCCACTTCTGGTGCCTGGCTTCTGAGCCTCCCCCAGCTCACAGCCGGGGCAGATTCACTGTCACCTGAAGGTTGTTTTGTGCCATGTGCTGCCACCTTCGCTGCCCCATCCACACAACCTGGGGTTTCTGCTTGCTGCTGAGCATGGAAGAGAGTTTCAGGAGCAGCCCCCACACTTCCCACTTGTTTACCATCTCCTCATCGCTCCAGAAGCGAGGACAGGACAGCGACTGCTATTTCTAGGTAGGGGAGGACAGGGGACGGCTGGAGACCACTGGTGGGAGCCACGGGGCTGTGCCAAGGAACCCCAGAGATGCGATGCTTTGTGCCTGGGGAAGGGAAGCATCCAGGAATGTCACGTTCCCTGTAATTACATTGCACAGCTGCTCCCTCCTGCTAATGTGCTGGCATTAAGGGAGCCTGGAGAGCAGAGTGCGGTGCCCAGGATGAGCAGCAGCCCATGTATCATGCAGAAGGGGTAATAAATCAACCGCCACTGTTTGATCACTCAGCAGATAAGCAAGAGAAGCTACTTAGGATGAAAAAACATCCCCAAGCAAATAGATTTCCAGATCTATCTCAGACTTCGTCTGACAGGTCAGGAGAGGAGGGACTGGATTCTCATCTATATGCAGTGAAAAACAAGACGATATTTCCACTCTCTAGCAGCTCCCTTCAAAGCTGAGTGCCACGTGGCCTGCCTGAAGCCAGCTGTAAGCACTTACCTCCCCCAAATCCCCCTAATCTTGGGGTGTCTGAATTCAGATGGCTTGGCACAGCTTGATTTATAGACTACGTGGGGCCAAAAGTCCAGATCATCATCACTACTAGGCAAAGGGATCCAAAATCATGGTTCACTTGTGAAAAGTTTTGTGTCTCTTCTGTACAGTCAATATTTTGGCTCCTGATCTCTGCGGATGGGACACTGGGCAGACCCAGCCCATGTGCGAGAACGATTGCAAGGAAGAGATGAGCAATAGCAGAGCCATGCCTCATCTGGAAGCAGCCCAGATGCATCCTGTCTGTCCTTAGTGTCCTATCGCAAAAATCCACTCAGCTGTGAAATTGCCCATGGAGGAAGCGATTGCTCTTGTATCAACCCAACATCATTCCAGCAGCTGGCTGCACCGCAGTCCTCACCTGCCTCTGTCCGAAGCGCACAGCAGATGGGGAGAGCCCTTGTAACCTTTCTGCAGTTGAAGCAAAAGCTGTTGCACTGGAGATATTGAGGGATTTGGGGAGTTATTGGTGAGGTAATGAAGATCTCAGGTTTCCTGGGCAGGTGACATTGTTTCCTCTGCAGTTAAGCTGTTGGAAGATCTGCAGTGACATCAGGAGAAGCTCATGGTGGACACGTCTGCACCTCTTTGAGCAGAGGGGACACATGCACCCAGAAACCTCCCTTTGGGGGAGCTCCAGAAGATGTACCGTGGTGCCAGTAAGCCCAGGGCCCATCTCCAGCTTTCATTCACTAAGAGAAGTGAAAACCCCTCAAAACCTCACCCAAAGCACGTGGAGTCGCAGGAGGCTCCAGGGCTGCTGACACCTGGCACCGCCTGCAGGACCCTCCTCGTGCGTGCTGCAAACTCTGGTGCCAGCAATGTCAGGGGAAAGAGCCCGGAGCAGCAGCACCTGCTGGTTGTGCCGAGCCACAAAGGGCATCAGGGCACCGGAGGCTGAGGTTCAGCTGGAGCCATCCCTGGCACGCAGCAGAGCCCCACACCAGCAGCACAGCAAAGCCCAGTCCCAGCCCAAACCAGGAGCTTGGCACGGTAACACATGCAAGGAACAGCTACAAAGGGAAGAAATCAGGAAGTCTCATTCTTGCTTCAATTTCCCCAAAGGGAGGAAAAGGGGAAGATTTTGACAGCGATCCTGAGCCGAACAGCAGCTTCAGGCAATTCCCACACCGGGAGGCTGGAGCAGATACAGCTCGACCAGAGCAGGGCTCGCAGGGCCCTGCCTCCAGCTGCCTGCTGCTTCCTCCGGCTGTAAGCTGTGTCTGGTACCCCGGGTGGAGGGGCACTATTCGGTTGTTTTTCTTAAGCCCTCAGATCTACCGGAGAGAGACACAAAGGAACCCAAGGCAGCAGCACACCCACCTTTGCTCCCACATTAGTGCCGGCGATGTGCCCTGCAGCAGGACCCAGCTGCCATTCCTCGAGCAGCAGCCAGCGTGCATTTCAGGGAGGAGCAAAGGAACCCTTTCAGGCTGCTCAGCATCCATCTGAAGACTTTTAGGGAGCAAATTACCACCTCTTATCTCCTGCCCAGATCTGGCAAAGCAGTTCCTTCAGCCTCAGATGCACCTAAACAGTCAGGGGGGCGCTCTGAGGACGATTCCTGTTAAGGGCTGGCACCCGGGCTCAGCCCAGAGCCGCACCCAGGCTGAGCTCAGCAGCAACCAGCTGTGGTTCCACCTGGAGCTGGGGGCAGGTACCTGCGATGCTACAGGCTAAATGTCTGCAGCTGAGGCCTCGTGGTGGCATTTTGAAGTGAGACCCATTTTCCTGGGACAGCAAGGACGGACACAGCCACGTCCCGTGCTGAGCAGACGCCCATTAGCTGCCCATCACTAATAAAAGCAACATCCCTGCGGGTTTCTTGTGATGCACTGAGCCTCAGCCCTGCAGCTTGGTGACCTCAGGGGACAGGCTGTCCAGAGCCACTGCTGCAAGGGGCGTGACTTCGTCCACGTGCTCCTGTCCATGGCGGGTGCAGCAGAGACCAAGCTGCAAAATGCATCCCGTGGTGCTGGCTCGGCTGCAGCAAAGATGCTGCCGGCGCTGGCGGGGTGGTGGCATGGGAGAAGCGTTGGGGAGAGGTCAGGGACTCCTTGCCCAGGTTGGTGGCTGCCCAGGTCGGTATTTCTCTCTGGTGGGAAAGGCCAAACGCTGTCAATTTTCATCCCAGCTTGGGGGGAAAGATAAAATAACATGACTTGAGTGTATAACAACAAATCGAGTGCTAAGAGGTTTGGGAGAACAACGTGCAGATGCAGACACAGCATTTGCAGAGCGCGTTGAATCACACACTTCTCCGGGAGCGCCGGGTGCCACCAGTGCCACTGCTTTGTGGCCGCTCTGGGGATGGGCAAGTCCTGCCACAGTGACGGGCACGGCGCCGAGTCACCAACGGCTGCACCCAGCCGGCGTCAAAGGGAATGGGAAAAAGAAAGATGGTGAAATGCAAACACAGGGCTATGGAGAGACCTGAAATCGATCTCAGCATGTGATTTAAAATTATTCCATCGGGAGAAAACTTCTGGATTTGGCTTCCCTGTCCTGGGAGAGAGGACAGGGCAGCAATCTGTTGGATGTGACTCTGTTAAAATAGGTGGTAATAGAAGAAGTTGCAGCCAGCCTCCTAATGGGCAGGAGTGAAATAAAAGCTGCAGCCTCTTAGCCACTCCTTGAATTATGGATGCCAGGGGTATAGCGACCCTGCCCTGCAATACGGCTGCCGCGCCGCCTGCCAAGCCGTTACATATGGAGGAGGGCAAGCCGTGCCCTTCAGCAGAGGACGGGTACAAAGAGTCCAGCTCCAGGGCAGGATGTGAATATAGATGATTTCCAGAGAAGTTCTTGATCTTATCGTTCAGCCTTCCTGCTTGAATAAGGCGAGAAGCACAACGGAAGCGCGAGGGGCTCGGTCAGCTCTGAGGGCAGGCCCAGCGAGCCGCGCGCCCGGGGCGCTCCGGTAGGAAGGCGTCTGCCGAGGGCTTCTCTGAGAGAGTGCCAAATTCGATAATGGCTTTATGAGCTGGGAACAGTCATTTATCACGAGCATGTGGCAATGCGGCGCTGAAGCACCAGCTTGGAAGTGACCTTTGCTGCAGAGCGGTGACTGTGCCGGCGTCCCCGGCCGCCGCTGCCCCAGGGGATGGAGGTGAGGGCGACGGGCCGGCCCATGAAGTCCGTGGCCATGTCCTTGTTGGCTGTGGTGACCTGGTGCTCCCCAGAGGATAATTAGGATGTCGCTTTGTGCAAGAGCCACCCCAAGCCACAGCCCTGCAGGAAGAGGAAGCACTTTGTGGCTGGGCAAAGCTCGGGGTCATTTTTAGGGTTGAGACATGGAGTCTGAAGGCAATGCATGGAGAGCACACTGCTTAGGGGCAGCTGCAGCACTTAGCCTGGCACTGGGTTGCTGTTGGCTCTGGTGTCTTGTTTTCAGGATCCATCCCCTGCCGAATCAGAGAGATTCAAACATGAAACAAATTTTTCCCATACGCACACAACGGCTTCTGAAAAGAGCAAAGTCTGGGGCAAGCGGCTCACCGCTCGCACGGGTCTGCCTCCGCGTGTTGTCGGGCTGCGCTTTTGCAGCTATCTTTAATAGCACCATCTGCTGATATTAAAAATACTTTGCTTTTTAACTATACAAAAGCCTTTGGTGCACCTGAGCAGGGCAGGATGGAAGCGCGGCGCCGAGCATCGTCCTGCCCAGCTCCCACCCGCGCCGCGCTCACTGCCTGATGAATTTCCCTACCCGGTACTGCTCCGGCAGCCTTTTCTGAGAAGTTCACTGAATAATTGCAAGTCAGGGTGCGTTGATTAGCATTTCTGTGAGAAGCAACACATTGCGATTAGCAAAGCCGGCAGTAAGACACACGTATGACTTTCCCTGCCTGCGGTGGCTACATGAAGTGCAGCCTGCTTTCAGGAGGTGCTGGGGAGGGGGGGCCGTGGTGGTCCCATGGGGTGTCCCCAAAGGGGGGAGGAGGTGGGAAGGGGGTTCAGGCATCTGTATCTCTCGCAGAGCTGCTGGAGCAGTGGCTGCAGGTGCTGGGACCTGCCCCACGCACCACGTGCGGGGCTGCCAGGGCCACAACCGAGAGGAGGATGCGGTGAGCGCGGCCCTGCCGCAGGACAGGTGGGGTGGACATGGGAAGTGCCCGAGCAGACCCAAAAAGGCCGGGCAGCGGCAAGGGGCAGGGGACAGCAGAGCTGCCACCTCTAGCCCGGCCACACTCACGGCATCCGGGCTCTGCGGCGCCCAGTGGGTCAGGATCCGGCCCCGCCGAGCTGCAGGCGCTGCAGTCGCTATGGAGACTCTGCCCGAGATGCATCAATATGGAGAGGAACAGCGCGTTCCTCACGTCCCTGTTCAAGGCACCGGCCCCGTTGGGTCCGCTGCGGTGGTGGAGAGGGGCTCAGGTTGTGTGGGGGGCAGACACGGTCCCTGCGAATGGCCATCGTTGCCAAAGGATTTCATTTACCAAACCCTGAGGAAAAAACACCTTTCCTCCTGTTCAGACGTCTCCCTGAGCGCATCCGTGCGTGCACGCTAACAAACTGCTTATGTCAACCCGCGATCAGGGTGTATTAATTTCCTATGGTGCCGTTGATGGGAAGTCCAAAGGCACATCAGCATCCTGGCCGGAGTGCTGAGCTTGCCCTGCGGGCAGGATGTGACCCCGGGAGAGCCGGGGCCCTGGGAGGGTGACCTGAATTGGTTCACCCCAGTGAGGAGCCCTCCCGCAGCCAGGGTGCTTCTCACAGGAGCAAAGCCCTGCACCGCTGAGCACCCACGTGCGTTGGCGGCAGGGAGACCACACCAGCATGCTGATGCTTTGCCCCCAGAGCCCCCATTTTCCCCTTGGGCATTAAAGCTGCCGTGTGGCAACGTCATCCCATGACCAGGGCTAATGGGTAGCAGAGGAGGAGGAAGAAGAGGAGGAGGAGGAGCGGTTCTTCACCTGCAGCAGCGAGGGCGAGGAGCAGAGCAGGGCGGGACGGGGAGACCGCGGGGTGCTGAGCGAGGCGCCATGCACCTGAGGGTCACGCTCGGCTGCCGCCCGTTACGGAGGTACCGCAGCGGAGCAGCAAACCCAGGTGCTGCTGCCTGTGGGAGGCTCCCGGCCAGGCTGCAGCCCGCGCCCCGCTGCAGCAGGGGTCAGCTCCGTGCCCCCGCTGGGTCAACATGGGGGGACGTTGGGGCTTCCTGCTCTGGTTTGGAAGGGAACCCATGCCCAGATGCTCTGCTCTGCTGCGGATGTCCTAGGGAGAGGCTGGAGCGAGGGGCACGGGTGGGTGCAGCCCCCAGGTTCCTGCGCAAGGAGCGGCGGGCACGTCCCGCTCCACCCGCAGATGTGTGCCCTGGTGCTCTGCTGCGCCCCGGGCGTCTGGCAAGGCCACTTCCCGGTGGCTGTTTGGGCATTACATGCTTGTGCAGGCAGCATTTGTCACCCTGAGGCAAAGTTAACTGTCCGCCAAGGGGGAGAACGGCAGAACCCCCAGGGAAAGGGCTTCAGCAGCGAGGCTGCGGTGACATCTCCAAGGCCACGTACCTCCTCTGCGCCTCAGCCACCACCAGGGGTAAGGAGCCGTGCTGGCCGTGCTCCCAGTCACTCCTTCGTCCTCCAGCAAGGCTGTTCTGGGGGGAAGAGCATCTCTGTTTGGGCTGAAGCTGCCTGCGGGTGCACATGCTCACCCACTTGGGGGTTCACAGCTTTCCCCGGTGGCTTGGTGGGCAGCAGGGCATGGTGCTGTGCCCCGTTCCACGTGCTCGGTGATGCTCAAGCAGAGAAACCCCACTGGAAACCCTCTTCCTTTGGATCCTCTGCTGTCTGGAGGCTTTGGAGATTTCGGTCACAGCCCAACTTCCATTGCCAGCCTTACCCCCGACGTCCCCAGCCAGGGTCACCCCGCGATCCCCTCACCTCCGCCTCAGCAGCGCTGCTCTGCCCTGCCCTGGGCAGGACCCACCTGCCCATCAGCACGGGGTCTACCTAGAAATAAAGGGTTAGCACATGGCTCCGGGGCTGCTCAGTAAGGGGTAACGGTTCTGGAGCATGAAGCAGCCCCAGTGCCTCCCTCCCAGCATGAACCAGCACGGCTGGGACCCCAGGCCCAGGGCCCTCCAGCATCGGGTGCCAGACCCTGCCCCGGCTCCGCTCTTTACATCTTGTGCCTTAGTCCCAGGTTTCCATCAGCGCACTGCCCGGGCTCACCGAAGCAATGAGCAAAAAGCAAAAAGCACGGGGCAGGGAAGCCCCGGGAAAGGCCCGGTGCCACCTCGCGCTGGGAAAGGCATCCCGAGGGCACGGCTCCCCCCGAAACAGCCGGGGAGGGATGGTGGTGGGCCCCCCCGTAGCGCATCGCCTCTGCCAGCCCCAGCAGCGAGGTTTTTCCGGCGGGGGGCAGCCAGCTGCGTTTCGGGGCGCAGCCCGGCCGCCCCGCCGCGCTTCCAAACCCCCCCTCGAGCGCAGGGCGCCCCGTAACCTCCCCTGGGCTGCACGGGGGGGCTCCGGGGGGCACCAGCGGGGTCCGCACCCCCCCCTACACGCCCCTACGTGGGGCTCAGGGCCCCCCCGACAGCGCCCCAAAGGGGGTCCCCGCGCGGGGCCGCCGCACGCCCCCGGCCCCCCGTGGCCCGGGGGGGGGCCGGGCCGGGCCGGGAGCTCCGCGGGGCGGCCCCGAGCCCCGGGAGGCGGCGCCGCCTCCGCCCCCCCCGTCGGGGCACGGCGCTGGCGGGAGGCGCCCGAGCCGCAGACGCCGCTCGTTCGCCGCCGCGCTCACGTCGCGGAGCCGGTACGGGGCTGGGGGCGGCACGGGGCGGGGGGGGCGAGGGGCTGGGGGGGCGGCGAGGGGCTGCGCGGCGGGGGACCCCCCCACCCCCCGTGGGCACGGCCCTGGGGGAGCGGGGCGGGGGGTCCGGGGGCCGTGCGGGGGGCTCCGGGAGCCCCCGGGCGAGGCTGGGCCGGGGAACGCGGGGAGCGCCCGTTTGCAAGGGGGAGCCCCGGGGGGGCTCCAGCCCTGACCCTTTCCCAGGGCTGTGGCAGCCCGGTGCCACCCTCGCTGGGATGCCGGCACCCCCCGGGCCGTGCCTTCGCCCCCCGCCAGCTCCCAGCCCGGTGGCACCAGGCTGGCGCTTGGTTACCCCAAGTGGCTTTTGCTCCCACCCCAGCCACTGGTGCGCTCGCAGCCCGGTTCTGCCCCGGGGAGCGCAGCCCTCGGCCGTGCCGCCCTCAGCAGCCGCCTCTCGCCCAGGACCGGGGTGCCGCGGGCCGGCGGGGACAGCCGTGAGGGACGTGATGGCACCCGCGTACCGGCGGAGCCTCGTCCACCTCGCCTGGATGTGCCTCTTCTCCTCCGTGCCGGTAAGGTGCAAGCCGGGGCTGCGGGGCCGGCGCGTGCCGAGGGGTTGCTTCAGGCCCCTGTGGGCTCCGTGCCCCCAGCGTGCGGGGCTGGCAGCTCCAAACCGGGCTCTGGGCTTGCAGCACGGCGGGGCCAAGGTGCTGGAGAGGACCTTCGAGGAGTGGATGCGGTACCGAGACGAGTGCCTGAGGAGGATGGCGAGCGAGCCGTACCCGGCAGGTACCCGGCTGTGCGCGGGGCGCGGGGCTGGGTGACATCCAGGGCTGGGATTTAGCCTCCTGGTGACACCGGTCACCCGCAGAGGGCTGCTGAGCCAGGACCGGGTGTCTCCGTGGGGGGCACCCAAGGGCTGGGGTACCGGGGGGCTGAGGTGTGGGGACAGTGGGACCAGGCTTGGCCATGCCGCCTGTGTCCGACCATCGTCTTCTCCCCGGCGTGGCGCTGCCGACGGAAGGGCTCTTCTGCAACCGCACATTCGACATGTACGCCTGCTGGCCTGACGGGAGCCCCGGCACCGCCGTCAACGTCTCCTGCCCCTTCTACCTGCCCTGGTTTGAGAAAGGTGACGATGAGCTTCGGCCATCCCGGACCCCGTGGGGAAGCGGGATCTGGTGCTGGCCCACAGCAGGTCTGGGAGCTTGGGAGTGAGCAGGGTCCCACAGCCTTGGGACGCGCGTGGCATGGGGAGGGCAGAGCAGAGGCAGCCTTGTGGGTGTGAGCCATGGCTGCGTGCCCCGGTGCCCCTGCAGAGAGCCATGGTTCCATCATGGGGTGGGGGTTTGGGGCCCCCGGCAGCCCGAAGGAAGCCTCTGCTGCTTTGTGCCCGCAGTGAAACACGGGCTGGTGAGCCGCAGGTGCGGTGTGGATGGGCAGTGGGTGACGGTGAACGGCAGCCAGCCCTGGCGGGACTACTCGCAGTGCGAGGAGGAGATGGAGTCCACCATGGAGGAGGTGGGAGCCCTGGCCGGGGCGGGGGCACCCCAGGGTGCGCGGCGGGTGCTGCTCAGCCGGGCTTAGTGGAGTGGTGCTTGTGTGCAGGAGGGTGCCCGCAGGCTGATGGTGAGCTTCAAAGTGCTCTACACCGTGGGGTACTCGCTGTCACTGCTGACCCTTGTCTCTGCCCTGCTTGTGCTCACCGTCTTCAGGTAGGACAGGCTGGGGGCTGCGGTCCTGCCATGCACCGGGGGTCAGCCCCAGCAGGGCCACGGCCCCTGCCGCACATGGCCCCTTGCTCGTGGCTGCCAGCCACGGCCAAGGGGTGTCCCCCGACCCCCTCGCTCTCACCAGGAAGCTCCACTGCACCAGGAACTACATCCACGCCAACCTCTTTGCCTCCTTCGGGCTACGGGCGACCTCGGTGATGGTGAAGGACGCGCTGCTGGAGAGGCGCTGGGGCATGGAGGTGGTGCAGGTGGCCGACTGGCAGGCCCTGCTGAGCCACGAGGCAAGCGCGGCCTGGGGGGGGTGACACTGAGCCCGGGGGGAAACTGACCCTGGGGAGGGCGTGCAGCTGGGTGCCGGTGCCCACGCAACCCGTGTGGCCGGTGGGTGAGCTCGTAGGGTGCACATACGCCTGGTGGTTGGGCTCACAGGGTGCCCATGCAGCCAGTAAGCAAGCTCTTAAGGCACTTGTGCACCCCATGGGCAAGCTCTTGGAGCACCCATGCACCCTGTGGGCGAGCTCTTGGTGCACTTGTGCACCCCATGGGCGAGCTCTCAGCCCCATGGCGGGTGTCCTCTGGCAGGCGGCGCTGGGCTGCCGTGCGGCGCAGGTGCTGATGCAGTACTGCATCCTGGCCAACCACTACTGGTTCCTGGTGGAAGCCGTCTACCTCTACAAACTGCTGATCGGTGCCGTCTTCTCCGAGAAGAATTACTACAGGCTCTACCTGTACCTGGGCTGGGGTAGGGGCCACCCGGGCGCCCGGTGACGGGGGGACGGGCCCTGGGCCAAGGTGCCACCCCGCGGCGTCCCCAGCCTGGGGGCGCTTTCTCAGCTCAGGCGGGTGCTTGGTTTTACAGGGTTTGCTGTGTGACTTGCAGGGACTCCCGTGGTGTTCGTGGTGCCCTGGATGGCTGCCAAGTACCTGAAGGAGAACGCAGAGTGAGTGGCTGCGTAGAGGGCTGGGCACGGCCTCATCCTGCACCCCCGGCACGTCATGACCGGGCTGCTCTCTGTGTCTTCCCGGGCAGGTGCTGGGCGCTGAACGAGAACATGGCTTACTGGTGGATCATCCGCATCCCCATCCTGCTCGCCTCCCTGGTAGGGGGGCCCCAGCGACCCCCAGAGCCGTTCCCGGGGGCTGGAGCCGGCTCCCGGCTGGGGTTTGGGGACGGTGGGAGGGAGGGCTGGCCCCGGGGCGGGACTGGTCCATGGGTGCCCCCCTTCCCCCCCACTGTCACCCCCCCAGATCAACCTGCTGATCTTCATGCGGATCCTCAAGGTGATCCTGGCAAAGCTGCGTGCCAACCAGAAGGGCTACGCCGACTACAAGCTGCGGTGAGCGGGGCCGCCCTTGCCAGCTCCCCCATCCCGTGCCTCATTAAATGACCACTCAGGTTAAATGGGAGCTCGTCCCTGCTCACAAAAGGGCCCTGCCCCCCTTGTGCTCTTTTCAGGCTGGCCAAAGCCACGCTGACGCTCATCCCCCTCTTCGGGATCCACGAAGTTGTCTTCATCTTTGCCACCGATGAGCAAACCACGGGCATCCTGCGCTACGTCAAGGTGTTCTTCACCCTCTTCCTCAACTCCTTCCAGGTGAGGCGAGAGCACGGCGCGTCCTCGCACCACGGGGTGAGAATTAGGGCCCCCTCCTCCAGCTGGCTGCCCCTGTGCTGCACGGGCTGGGGGATGGGGACGCCAGCCTCCTGCCCAAGCCCTGTCGAGTGTGTGATGGTGGCTGAGGAGTTGATGCGCACGTGTGTTGGGGATGCTCTGGGGTGGCCCCAAAAGCACAGAGAGGTGAGGCAGAGCCAGTCCCACACCCTGACGTGGGACTCAGGTCCGTGCTCTCTCCACAGGGCTTCCTGGTGGCCGTGCTGTATTGCTTTGCCAACAAGGAGGTACGTGCCCTGCCCTCCCGAGCCCTGCCTCTGCCACCAGCCAGCCCTGCTGGCCCCAGAGCACCAGTTTAATGCTGTGGCGCTGGCTGCTGCCCCACAGAAGCCAGTAAAACCCCTTAACCTTGCTTTAACCTTGGCTTTATTGGGGCGGGTGCTGGGAGCTGGGCTTGGGTCGTGCCAGCCGCAGGCTTTGCGAATCTGCCTCTCGCATCGCTCGGTCTGGGGAGGGCACAAAAAGCCGAACCCTAAGCCTGCCGCCCCTGCCAGGTGAAGTCCGAGATGAAGAAGAAGTGGCAGCTCTGGAAGCTCGACCACCCGGCGCTCTGCTGCACGCAGTGAGGGTCCCCGGGCAGAGGCAGGGCCCTGGGCGCTGCTCAGACACCGCCAGCCCCTCGTGCTTGTGCAGAGCGGGCGAGCAGCGTGAGGAGCTGAGCCTGCCCCTCCCTGACCCCACGCCATCACCTACCTCTGCTGGCACCACCAGACGATGCTGGCCGCAGGAGAGGCCCAGCTGAAGCAGGATGCAGGCTCCTGCTGGGAGCAGGATGGATGCCGGGCCCTCCAGGGCTGGCGCTGCCCCAGTCCAGGGCATCCCCTCCTTGCCTAAGTGAGGGCCCTCGCCGCCACCCCGAGACACCTGTCCTGGGGTCATCCTGCAAAGCTCTTCACCTCCTCACCGCAGACCATGGCATCGGCATCTGCCTCCCTCCTCGCTGCTCTCCAGCCGCCCCCTTTCCTCCTCTCTGCAACCTCCTCCCATGGCAGAGCCCCCTCCGGAGCCCCCCGGCGCCAGCTGAGCGGCACGCACGCAGCTTAGCACAGCGCTTGAGCACTTGGACTTGCGTTTATCCTGCCCCGGAGGAAGGGCAGCGCTGCTTCTCTGGTGGGGCCGGGGAAAACCACTGCAGGGGAGAGCGAAGGACTTGGACCCCGGCCTGCCCACAGCAGGGGGGGGGAGCTGAGCCCCGGCCCCCCCAGGCCCAGCCACCTCCTCCTCCGCAGTGAGCGCTGTAAAGCCCTGCACAGGAAAGGCCACAGGCTCGGGAAGAGAAGGCTGGCAAAAGGCTGGGCATTTTGGGGCCCGGCTATGCAGCAGCTGCCTGTGAAAAGCTTTGCTTTCCAGGAGGGGGCCAAGCACTTGCTGTACTCCCTCGCCGCCAAGTAGCCTGTCGGGAGCCCAGTCTCTGCTGCCGTGGCCCAGCTCGGCCCCCCCGCTGGGATGGGGACCCCCGCCCCAGAGCACCCAAACCACAGAAGAGCCTCCAGCAGCGTCTCCGCACCTCCCCTTGGAAGCCCAGCAGAGCCCAGCCGCGTGCACCAGGCTGCAGCCGAAAGCTCCGTGTCCAGGACTGGTCCTGGTGCTGCCGTGAGGGCTAAGCACAGCAGCGGCCGCCAGCGCCACCCCAGCCCCCTTGCTCTTGCCTTCAGCAGCAGGACACAGTCCCTGACTCCTGCTGCACAACGCTTTGCCTTGCAACGGCCGCTCCATCAGGAGGGAGAAAGCAGCTCTCACTCCCTGCTGCATGCAAGTGGACACAGGTGGTGCTCCAGCTCAGGGCAAGGGGCTCGCACAGCCCCTGGGCTCCTGGGCTGAGCCTCTTGCAAACACAGTGGCTCGAGGAGAGCTGCCTTGAGCGCAGGAAGGACAGAGCTCAGCCCCAGTGGCATGTGAAGCTGGAGGGCCAAGCAGGAGGTTTGCTGGACAGATGTAACCCCTGTGAGACCATTTTGCACATTGACTCTTTTCAGATGTAAATAAATGTTTATTTTTCAGCAAGCAGAGCATGCCGCGTGTCTGCTCTGAGGGAGGGAAATGGCTCTCAGGGACCAAGGTAAAGGCAGCTGTATATGTAAGAGCACTGATGTGCACTTACGTGCACACACTCCTCACTGTAGGTTACTAAACAGGCACCAAGAGCCCCTGGCTCAAGATAGCACCGTGTTCCCCACCCTGGGATTACATTACAGGGTGCACAAGGACAAAAACAGCAAAATAAGTCAACGTGGTGATAAATAATACAAACAGCTACCACAATCCCATGCCAGCTCTGGTACCAGGAGAGCCAAGTCACAGGCAGAACCAGGGAGCAGGTAGTTTCTCCCGGCCAGGAGCTGGGTTGCAGCCTGGACTCTTCACCCTTCACTGGGTGCTGCCAGTCCCAGCGGGGGATGGCCCCAGGAGCTGCTGCCGGGCCTGCACAGTGACACACTGCCTGGGGAAGAGCTAGCCCTCCTCCTGAGATCAGCTAGTTGCCCCCCCAAACACTGGCCCCTGGGTTCCCTGTACTCTTCTCCCAAGTGCTGCTGCGTGCAAGATGAAGCTGAGGAGAGACAAGCAGCAGTTCTCAGCACCATGGACCTTGAAAAAGACAGCACGAAAGGGAAGCAGGGAAGCTGGCGCCAGCTCTCTCCCAGCAGCTTCAGAACTGGGTATGGGACCAGCCCCGGCCGCACCCTGCCCCACAGGCAGGCTGATGCAGGATACAGGGACCACAGGGATCCCGGTGTGAGCCTTCTCTGCTCCACTCCCACCAGTTCAGCCCCCAGGTCAGCTTTGTTTGAGTTTCAGCACAGCAGCTTTACTTCTGACCAGACAGGTTTATGTTACAGCTGC
This sequence comes from Anser cygnoides, assembly GCF_040182565.1. Taxonomy (NCBI): domain Eukaryota; kingdom Metazoa; phylum Chordata; class Aves; order Anseriformes; family Anatidae; genus Anser; species Anser cygnoides. The sequence goes on from NC_089887.1 coordinate 12,194,826, forward strand.
TGAACGGTAGCTCCTCTTGCCCACCTGTCTCTAGTGACAGATCAGAGCTTGGCTGAGGGTTTGGCAGAGCGCAGTCACACTGCCACAGCTCACACGTCTCAGACCAGAGCTGGGCCCAAGATCAGCATTTCGTCTTAAGAAAACCCCAGCACGCAACTCAACAAGGCCTAAACTCATTTCTGAGCTACTGCAGAGATCGCCACCTTTCTCAAGCAGCGAGGACCTTTTGGATGTAAAAGTGGCAGTTCCCAGCTAGGAAGTAAAGAAGCTCACACTTACCTGTGCACACTCCTCCTCCTCCGCGGCTCTGGTACTGCTGACTACATGAGTTCCCACACCACCTACCCAGCAACACCAACATCATCACCTCACATCAACACCAACAACATCACCTCCAACAGGGGCCAGGCAGGGACTGGGAAGCCATGGCCAAGGCAGCCCCAGAGCCCTGCAGCCACCTGGGGGAGAAAGCTGGAAACACTACGTATTCCTGATGGTCCTGAAATAAATCGGTCAGGTTACTCACAATTCTACACCAGCTCCCTCCCGAGAAGCCCACACACCAGACACCAGAAACAGGTTTTCAGTTTTTATTGTTTTAGCCAAGTCAACAAATGCTATTTAATTTGGACAGCTTGACTTCGGGTAGCACCAGACTCCCTGCTACCTGCACAGCCACCCTTCCAGCACTGAATACTGTTTCAAGTCACACATTCAAGGGATTGCTTCCTCAAGGGAACACAGTTCTATAAAGCCCCTTCCCTGGCATCCCCCTTGGGACGCTCTAGCACCCTTCTGAGCCTTTACATCTGGGCTCCCAGAGAACCTTTTCTGTTGGGCTTTCTTCACACCTACACTGCGAGTCTCCAGCCTACCCCTGTTCCATAGGGGGGAACGAAGGACAAGGCCCCAAATCCCTCTCCTAGCACATCCTCAATACTCTGAGCAGCTTTCAGGGATGCTGCCTCAGAATAGCTGCCTCTGCCACAACAACAGTGCTTCAGCATGAAAGCTCCTGCAGCCTCGTCCTACTGCCTGCAGCACTTGACACCTGCATACACCCATGTCATTCCCCAAACAAGGGGCACAACAGCAGCTTTTTCATTTCAAGAGTTAAACATGAATAGAAAGCGACGTTCCCCAGCTGAGCACGCTGTCAAGTGCGCACAGGCTGCAGCAGTGCAGGTGTGCCAAGTGGTGTACGTACCTGCCTCAGTGCCCCAGGACTGCCCCCAGAAGCGCAGGGACAATTCACTGGGACAGCCCAACTGGATGTCACCTTCACCAAATGCAGACTCATTTTCAAGCCTAAATAGTCCTGGGCAGTTGATCAGAAGGGGATAACTAGCTAAGGATGGAGCTGGGATTTTTTTTTGCGTTTCAGCATTTGTGATTAAGGTTAAAAAATAATCAGAAGGAACAGGGTTTCTTCCGCTTCTCAGCAAAGAGAAGGGAACTTCTCCAGACTCATTAAGGCCATCGGTCAGACCACAGATATTCCCTCCCCACCTCCCACCCGCCTTGGACTCAGCAGTACGCAGGAACAGAGCTGCTGCACAGTGCTGGAAGCCATTTTATACGATATAACTGTCACCAGAGCCCCTGTGGCTGTTTGCCCAGCTCCAAGAGACCGGGCAGTCCCCTTGGGAGGGGGCCTCTTCCTGCGCCATGCGGTTGCCCTTTGAAAACACCCACCGTGCCAACACAAGAATGCCTCAGCAGCCTTATTTCCTAGCACTGAAGCCTGGAAACCAAAGGCAGGCAAAGCTGGGGACTAAAGCTTTGCACGGCAGCTACATCTGCAACTGGGATATGATTTTATTTTTATTTTTAAATCCACCTCCCACGTGGGGACAGATCTATTCCTCTGTTCTTGTTCTGCCCGCCTTGGCACTCTGTTGCTTGCCAGAGGCAAAGGAGACCAAACAGTCTTGAGCTTTTCCTTCTCTCTCATGTCCTTCCAGGGGCACATCTGCCTTGCAACCACTGTCAGTGTTGGGATCTTGGCACCGACAAACCTGACCACTGGAGTCTCTGCCACAAAGCATTTACCACAAAAAACAGTTATTTGGGAGTGAAAAACATGATCAAAAGTGACCCCGGAGGGGGGCAAGAATCTGAATTGAACCAAGGCAGGCTGGCTAGGAGAGGTTTTGAAGTACAGATCTGAGACAGCAGTAGGGAAGTCATTCCAGCTACAGACTAGGGCTGCGTGAGCTTCTCTGGAGGCTCACTGCAAACACCACCACCTCTGCTCACTTTACTCATCCACAACAAGCCTGCTCTCCTTATTGCCTCAGATACATTTTCTGTGTCAGCTCCTGAGCAACTACCAATCCATGTGTGTTGGAGGCCTTCAGGAGGGGATTCTGAAAAGGATAACTGATTGCTGTAGGTAGCTGTCAGCTTTCTAACACCACACAGCCCTGAATGACAAAGGCTACAGGGAGTTTAAGGCAGATAAACCCTTCGGGCTCAGTGCTTGTCCTCTTAACTTAACCTTCCAGTACGGACAACACGTTCCTGGGAGCCTAGACAACAGTCAGGCCCATACAGCTGCTGAGTCCTTGTCCTCTGCTGTCCCTCATTCTCCCAGGCACGTTCTCTGATGGCCGAGACCTTCTTCCACACGTCGGCCAGCCCTCAGCAGAGCTGCGGTGCTGCCAGCACAGTGCTCACGCTCACTCTCCCAGGCACACTCAGCTTCCGGGTGGAACAGTCACCCGACGTCAGTATTCCTGCAGCCACCAGGAAAAACAGGACAGTTACCCTTCCGGGGGGCACAAAGAGATTTTTCCAAACAGAAAGCCAGGCAAGGGGCACATAAGGACCGGAGTAATCCTCAGGGTGGATGCTACAAGCAAACACTGGGCACAAGCTACGGATGGCTGTTACTTGCTGCAAGAAGTGATGCTCCCTCAATTCCACAGCCTCTTCTAGCTATCATTAGTTCCCACTCACCATCCTGCTTTGTTATGGCTCTAGCCAGCTCTGCCCGCCCTGCCCTGGGGCCTGGAGCCTTTGGAGGTTTTGAGTCACAGTCTGCAGAGCTTTACCTGAGGACAAACCAAAAGGAAAAATCATTGTCAGCAACAGGCCAGCGAGCGGGAAAGAGCAGGCTGCAGACTGCATTCAGCCACCATTATCCTGCCTCTATGCCATCTTCTTCCTTGCAACTTGCAGGGCCCATGGAACAAAACCGTGCCTGTTGCTGGGACAAGTTCCTGTCTGCAGGGCACACGCTTTGGGAACCCCTTCACATGCAGCTCTGATCACTGAGCAGGAGAGGACAGCAGCAAGGAAGACACAGGGGGCTATGGATCCCCTTCTCTCAGGCTGGACCTGTCAGCAGAGGCTAAGGCAGAGCCCAACGTCTGCAGTGAGAGTAAGTGCAAGAAAACGCCAGCAACAGCTCCATAGTTGGGAGACTTCCCTCAATGAGGGGGGGATTGTTAGCTCCGTCCAACCCATACCACTGCCAAACCATCAAAAACACGCCCCGCCATGCCTCCCCCCACACAACAGTCACTTCACATGGCCAGCGTCCTCCCCCACCTTACCCATTTCTCCCACACACTTCTCTAGGACAGCTGACAGCTCAGGCAAGCTCAGAGACTTCAAGGAAGGTGGCCATCCTTCCCGCACTGCAAGAAAGAAACCACACATTTGTCAATCTGCATGCTCTGCAACAGAACAGAGAGAAGGGCTCGGTGTTGCTGTGAGGTGTCTACACCCAAAGTGCTTCCAGTTGGGGGTTCTGAGTCACATGTGAAGGGAACTAGAACTGCCCATGGCAGAAACTGAGTTTTTTCCCCACCAGTTATACCACTTGTGATCCCCCCCCCTCAGAAATACTGGCTTGGTCACACAGTAAGATAGATCTCAAAGATTAAGTGTAGCAGACTGAAATCATCATCTCTGATTACGTCACTTTTAAAACACAAGCAGTGAAGAGCACATCATGTAGGGCAGCATGACCATTTGCTAGCTCCTTGTGATCAGGAGCTGGAGAGCCAGCCCTACCCAGCCTCGTACAGCCGTTTGCCCCACTACATGAGCAGCACATCCACCAGACTGGGTCACTGAGCCACCACTGGTTCCGATTCAGACCTTGCTCTAGTGCCCAGTGCAGTAACACACCTGAGGCGCCCACACTGCGGTGCAGGAAGGGGAAGCCACAGGATCTTTAAGCACGACTGCCACTGAGTGCCTGTGCTACAGCTCTATGTTTTTAGCCAGAAACACCTGCCAGACCCCAGGACTTCTGACTTGCTAAGGATCAAGAGCTTCAGAGAAACTCTGCTGCAGTGAAAGCCCAAACACCTTGGACACTTTAGATGCTTTCCCCAGGCAAGGCTTTTTATACTGAGTGTAAGCATTTACCTGCTCACCTAGCATTCCAAATCACACCTAGCCTCTCCCTCTCAGCAGTGAAAGGCAAGCACATGGCCTGCTCTAGGGTCTCCGACTGTTTGCCCACCCCCTGCTCCCGTTTCTTTGGTTCGATCAGCTCTTCCTTCCCCAGACATACTACTCAACTCTCACCGGTTCCCAGCTGCACCTTTGTGTCCAGCGCTCTGCCAGCTGCCTGCTCTTGGGTTAGCCGGGAGGACAGCTCTGCTTGACAGGATCTGCCAAACAAGACAAAGCCTGTCAGAAATGCACAGGGAGGTTTCTGGAACAGCATGCCGGTCTGTGCCCTCCTACATCCTGCAAGTACCTGCTTGGGATGCCGAGGGACCACATCTAACGCCCTGGGTTACAAACTGCTCCTTGTTCCTTCCCAGGAAGAGGAAGACGTGCCCCAGACAAAGCTCAGGGCGCTCTCCACTGTGCCCCATCTCCACAGCAATCTCTGCCCCTGTCCACAGAGGAGCTGCGGGGGGAGAAGAGAAGGAGGGGGTGGGGTGAGCAGGAGAAAGCCTAAGCCAGGGGCTGCATCTGGTTTATATGAGAATCAACCCCAGTCCAATGTTTCTAATGGGCAAATGAAGCTACCTCAGGACAGTCATCAGGGGCACACAGAGTTCTCTGGTTAACATCATCATGCTATCAGTTCAAACACTGCAGCCTCAGCTCCTCAGTGGGAAGAGTGCTCTGGGAATATCACTCTGCTCTCCTTTGGAAGCCAATCCCTGGCTTGGATGTGAGCTGAGCCTTCTCCCCTGTTAGGCTAGAAACTGTAGCAGTAGGACCACTGTCATCTTCAAGGACACGTCAGTCCTATCAACCGACAGATCAGGGCCGTGACAGAACAGGGGCTCAGCTGGGGCACGGAGAAGAGTACCACAAAGGCAGCAAAGGACATAACAGCAGGTAGGGGAAGACGGAACTCAGAGGCAGTGGTGGGCATGAACAGGGCAGGCTTTTCTCTGTTAGGCATCAGAGCTGCTAAAAAAAGTATTCTTCACTAGCCAGGGTTGGACACTGGAAGTCCTTTGATACTCTTTGGAAGTTAGAAACTCTTTCCTGCATTCACGCAGTCACCAAGCCACATGCCCCCTAGTACTTGGGTCTCGTATAAGCACTTAGGCTTTTGGTTCCAAAGGAGCTGAGTCCCTTCATCTTTGAGTTGGAATAGGAGCACTCGGTACTGAAAAAAACAGCCCATTTATAGCTCATGCATCTAATCAAGGCTTCATATCTGCTCACATGGCCATGACTTTCCACTAGAGAAAGCCACAGAGGATCCAGAATGAGTTCAGATGCCTCATGAGCTGTCCTGCCTTACCCTATGTATCACCTGTAAGAGTGACAGCACGACCTCTGATCTCTTCATAGCCCAAATCCCCATTTTCCCCATTAGCTTCAGTGACATTTGCTGGGAAGAACTTACTTGATCTGATCCAGTAAGACCCCAGCATCCTTGGTGATGGCCTGAGCCTCTCTGAGCTGGCACTGGATGGCATTCCAGGTCTCATCCCGCTCCATCAAACAGCTCTCGGCCACCGCACGCAGCTTCTGCTCCTGGCACACCTGGCCCTTCATCACCTCCACCTCTTCACACCTCTACAGCAGAACAGAGCGCAGATGACTACACTGCAAGTACTGTACATCACTCCAAGTACTGTACATCACTCTCACACATCCCTGCTCTGACATATCCCTGCTGTTTTAATGGGTTTGGCAGCCAGAGGATCCCTGCAGAAACGTGCCAAAACCAGCAGAAATGAAACTGCCCAAGATTTATACACTGAACAGAGATTCTATCCACACCAAGACCAGCCCCAAAGTTACAATTTCCTCTTGCTCTCCTTTACCAAAGATATTCAGAAGACCTAACTTCCTAAATCACTAGAAGCCCGTTTGCAGATGGCTGCACAACTTCATGTGAAGTGACACTACCAAAAAAGGCAGGTAGTCAGTTCCCCTCACCCCCTCATTTTAGTTCTCAGGTGAATGCAGAGGGGAAAATTTGTATTTATGGGGTTAACTGATCTACTCAACACCTAGTGTGTCCTCTGGAAGTTATGCCTGTTTCTTTACCCCAGTCCATTAGAGGCAGAACATAGAAACATGCTACCGGTCACTCATTAGACCACAATAAGCCACTGAGCAGCTCCTGGCAGACTTCTTACCTTGTGCAGCTGAATGGCCAGTTCCTGCATCTCAGCCTCCAGCCGATCTGCATAGGCCAGCTCCAGGGCATCACTGGGCGGCCGGGCATTGCTGTGCCATCGGGCAATAGCAGAAGTCATCTTCCTCTTGGGTCCAAACAGGCTGGTGGGAGAACACCAAACTGTCAGGGAGCAAACATTGCATTGTCCGTGCCCAACAGGATGCCTGCAGGACCTTTGCAACCTCCTGGTTCCTCCAAAGGCACCGTCCACAACAAAAGCTTGTTGTGGCCAGGAACTAAGGGATATCAAAGTTGTGCAGGAGACTACCAAAACAGATAAGCACTCACCAGCTAAGCTTTCTTTACCAGGTTGCATTTGTAGTTTTAATGGAAGAGATAAGAACTACCTGACAGATACTCACGTGATGCCTATTTCCTTCAGGTCACTCTCTGTGAGGGTCAGGAAGATCCTGAGGTCAACATCTTGCTCCTCAAACACTTGCAGGTACTTCAGGCACCCAATCTGCTCAAGGAACGTTGCCAGGTCCTGCAGCCCAAACAAAAACTATTTATGCTCTCACAAACAAAAGCATCACCTCTCTTCTTCACCATAAAGATCTGCTTCCTCTTGTTACTGTTATGCCTTCCTGGGTTCCAGCAAGTCATGACTTGTCCTGGCCTGTGCACTGCAGCTACTACCTCTTGTAACAACTGCAGAAGAGACAGCTAACCCCCCACCATTTGCCCCAGTCCCCACCACAGCCCTGAAGGATCTGTAATATCCCTCCAAGCAACATCAACACCTAAACCAGCAGTTCTTTGTACAAAAAATTGCTCTTTCACAAGTATTTATATTTGGGCAGGGGGTGGGTATCAAAGACATTTTGATGACTTTTTGATGAAGCTTTCCTTTTATCTGAGAAGGCCAAGAAAGCAGCTTGAACAATTTCAAAGAAACCTCCCAGGCTTGGTACAGTGATGTGGTCTGCATCATTTCAAAGATAGCTTTCTGTCCTCAGTTACCTGGGGTCCTGTATAGGCAGGGGGCTCTGGAAGCATGAGGTGCTGGCTAGAGCCTCCAGCTTTCCCTGGGCAGTGGGTCCACTGGTTATCACTGTTGCTGTAGCGGTTCTTGACCTTAAAGCTTTTGGCTTGTTTCCGACTTGGAGGACTGTTTGTGTGGTCAGAATCCTGAAAAAGGAAAGAACGCAACAGGGAATGTAAAGGTCAAGGACAGTCATGCAAAGGTGCCAGGATCACTACGTCTAACAAGCGCAGGCTCCAAGCCTAAAGCTCTAAATCCAGACAATGGTCTACAAATACAAGCAATGACGACTAAAAACATTTTTAGAAATAGCTGAGTCAAATCACTGTCAGGATGGCACCTTGTTACAGCACTGCTCTAGACTGGCCTGGAATTAACAGGCTCTTGCAATTCCAGCCTATGAAGTAGCATGCAGGAGCAGAGAGCAGCACCAAATCCTCCCCAGACCAACACAACACACTGAGTTCCTATTTGCGAGAAGCACCTCAAGAAACAGGATCTGTGTTCACAACCTTTCTACGTACCAGCCCAGAGCTGGCTCTGAAGCGCAAGCTGTGACTTGAACCACCTCTTCCCTTTTCTGTATTTCAGGGTGACAATATAGCATCACTGTGCTTCTCTAAATCTTACAATACTGCCTGTTATCTCACCACGCTAAAGGACCGACCCAGCTCTATCTAGCAAGTGATGTCCTTTACGGATTGCTAGATAGATGGTGCTCAAGAAAGAGTTCGGAAGCAACAGAAAGAGCTTAAAAACCATTGACTCAACATCAAAAAATCTACTTGAGTGAATACTCTGATAGTTGGCTACTAGCCAGAGACCAAACAAGCCAATGTGTAATCTTCAAATACAGAAACTTGGTTTCGCGTGCCTTCGTGTACCTTTTCCCACCCAGCCTGGTAGTGCAGCCTTCTGTGGAGGTAGAATCATAGCAGGCTGTGGAAGGGTAACAGCACAGGCCAAACTGAAGGCAGAGAAAGGAAAAAGGACAACCTCACCTCATTACTTTCCAAGGAGCCTTCACTGCTGACCCCCAGGGCTTTGGTCAGGCATTCACTACTGCTGCTGCTGCTCCTGATGGCTGCTAAGTTGTTGGTGAAGAAAACATTATCCTCTGGAAAGGAATAGGAAAAAAAAATCTCGAGGTTGAGCTTCATTACACTCAAGACTGTTTTTGCCACACAACAATCAGGGAAGTCTCCTGGAAGGCATAAAGGAAGTCTTGTTCTGGGTTTCTCACTCACTTGTAATACTCATGATTACAAGACAGTTCTGAGACAGACATGTCACAAGTCTGATCCCACACACTAGTCTTTCTCCTAGTCTGTTTAGTATCTCAGAGAGCAGGAAGGCCAAGTGTGTGTTTGTGTGTTTCTGTGAGGCTCTTGGTGACAGGGTGGACAAGTGAATTATTACCTACAATAAGCCCTCACTCCCATTACTGAAATCCAGGGAAAATCTCTCTTTGAGCAGGGCCAGCACAGTGCCACATTACCCTCCATTAGTTTAGGAACTGCCCAGAGATGCTTTCCTTGTGCTGCTTCACAGGATCATAGAACGGTCAAGGTTCATAGGGACCTCTGGAGGGTATCGTGTCCCAAACCATGCTCAAGCTAGTCACCTAGAATCATGTAACGGCAACATCTCCAAGAAGGGAGTCTCCACCCATCTAGGCATCCTGTTCCAGTGTTCAATCACCTTCACAGTAAAAACTGTTTCTTTACGTTCAGAGGCAATCTCCTCCATTTCAGTTTGTGCCTGCCACCTCTCGTTCTGTCACTGGACGCCACTGAGAAGAGCCTGGCTCCGTCTTCTTCACACCCTCCATTCAGATATTTGTACACACTGCCATCCCCACAGAGCCTTCTCTCCTTTACACTAAACCACCTTGGCCCTCTCAGCCTTTCCTCAGAAGGGAGATACTTCAGCCCTCAGCATATTAATGGCAATTTGCTGGACCTCTTTTACCAAGGGAGTATCTTACTTGCTCCAGAATGCCTCCCTTTTGCCCCTCCAGGTTCTGGGCTTTCTCAAGGTCAGTCCTACTACTACAGACAGAGGTGAAGGCAGCATTCAGAATGGTCTTTCCTCTCCCTGCCCACTGGGGCATCTCACTCTCTGCTTGGAGGCTCAAGCACAACCTGGTTCTGGCCAGTGGTACAATATTACGATGCCACAGACTCAGGTCAAAGGTGAAGATCCAGTGACCACAGCTGCCTAACAGCTAAGGAGATTGGAAAGTGAACACGGAAGCCAAGGGGCCAGTCCCACACCCAGGTGAGCTTTGCAAGTAGATTCTTTCTCCAAGGCAGTGATTTACCCCTGCTGCTGCTGCTCTCCACATCCTGCTCATTAATTGGAGAGGTAACATCCCGGTTCCGGATACCATCTGCTTCACAGCTGCCATCATCATTGAAGGTAACATAGCCCTGAGGAGGGACCTGCTCTGTGCGCACGAAAAAGGGAGAAGGAACAGAGTAATTAGGATTCAAGTTACCAGGGAGGTTCCAGCAGAAAGAGCATTCATTCAGGGATTTCAAAATAACCAAGAGACTGTCACTTCAACTAGCAGAATCCATTTTAAAAAGCACAGGGGAGAAAGTGCGTATGCCTACAGTTTCCCTCACACAAACAAATAGCTGGACTTTATTTAGATGGTGGCATTGATGAAAAGTCAGAGGAAACAGCCTTATAGCAGAGCTGTACCTTACTTATGGAGCAGCTTTCAAGCATTTCCTCTCATCTCCACACTCACGCTAAGTGGAAAAACATCTGCTTAAGACAGCAAAGTGCCAACTGTGCTTCACCCCCCCAGCCAAGCACAATGTAAAACTAACCCTTCCGCATCTGCGTTAACATCTCACTATCATTTCAGAAGCTGATTATTGTGCTGATACAGTCACTGCCCATGGTGTAGCACGCATCTGTGCTAAGAGAATGAACCAAGTTTTGAATATGCTTTTAAGCCCATATTGGCTATTTCAGAAAACTAGGTAATCAGCCTGAGGAATACCTATAGCTACGACACATGCATGAGAAGGCAAGTTCATACCACTGCATCCAGTGGTCAATGTCTGAACTACCATGATCTTTGTCCTAGCCTTCTACAAAGGCCTTAAATTTTTTTTTTGAAGTGGTACTTCAAGCATCAAGGAAAACAAAGCTGACAGGTCCAGGTGTAGCAAATTTACTTTCATTATCAGTTATTTCCTGGATTGTGTGACCTCGTCCTTTTTTGTCATCAACCGAGAAGGGCTCTCAAGCCTTTGAGCCCACCTCAAAAGAGAAGCTGGACTGTTTTCAAGAGTGAGGGGGAACAGTAATTGAAGTAAGAGCAGTGTTTGTTCTACAGATAATTTTCCACTCGATATCCGGCTCTCACAAGTGCATTCAATAGACTTTGGTTTTAAACCAGAAGCTCTATAGCCTTGTATGATGGAGTTAGTTCACTGTTTTCCTTTCTGTGTAAGCCATGCATAGAAAAACCCAAATGAAAAGAGAATTGTTGGCACAGAAATAGCTGTAAAGCACCTGAGACCATGAAGGACTCGCAATTAGGCTTCAAACTATTCTCACCATAGCGAGACTGCTTCTTTCCCCCGATTCCAACTGCTGTTATCTTAGCCAAAGCCTGGGGCCCATCATGGATGCTGGGACCCTTGGTCCTACGAACAGGTCTCTGTCTCTGGGGAGCAGAACACGACTCATCTGAAGAACTCAGCTCTTCATATTTTCCTGTAGTCGAAACAAAGACTGTTAGCAGCATGATAATTCATGTACCTACTTATTTATTACTGGTCCTATAAAAGCAATGAAAAGAAAAAAGGAAGTGTTAAAAGAGAGGGTGAAAGTTTAACTAGGTCAGAAAAGGGCCAGCAGGCAAGAAAAAAGTGTTGGATCTGTGCCTCTTACATCCTAAAAAAATACTGAAATTTCCAAGACAGACCAGCTAATATTACCCCATATATGTAATTCCATACTTACAAGACATCAAGCACCTATCTTCATGTTCTACCTTAAGATGAAGGAACTAAAACCTGTTTACCTGGACCCCTGCAGAAGACCTTGGGCACGGGGGCTGCATGCAAGTCTATCAACCCCACAATCTTCGTATGTCCATACTTCATAGCTAGTGTCCGTGCCGTGGCTCCAGTGTTATCTCTGACATCTGCTTTCACTCCCTACAGAAAAACAGGCATTTGGAGTGTTCATAGCAGATATGTATTACATAAAAAAATATCTTCAAGGAAGCTAAAGAATTGTCTTCATTTCTCCAAGCCCATCAGAAATACAGGCTCACCTTTGATAGTTCAAGCTGCACTATGAATTCCTTGTTGCCTTTCTACCTGGTCTCCCCAGTCCCCAAATGCCAAGGAGGCATATGGCTCTTGTGCATTGCCACTGGGAGCTACTTAGTTTTATCTGAAATGTTTTGCATTGCTGCCTCCTTCTGGAAGTAAGCTGGACCAGCTGAGTGGGATATTAAAAACTGTTTAACATTGGCATTCATGTCTCTTGATAAGCTTTAGGACAGAGACTTAAGATGCCCAGCAGTCCAAGCACGCAAGCCTGTAAACTCAATGCAGATTACTGCATTAGCTGCTTCCTAATTCAGCCAATATTCAGTCACATCAGACTTTCTCCTCTTTGTGCAAGACTAGCAGTGCACTGAGTACTAGCCTTCAGAAAACAGCTATTTTTAGAACAGCCCTTGGAATTCATTACTTTAGATCAGAGTGACTGTCAGTGATTAAACAACACTTAGAACTGTTATGGCATTAGTCTTGTGGTTCTCCCTCTCTGAAGGCTCAAACCACAGATTTTGAGCTTTACAGAGAACTGTCCAGACACTTACATGATTGAGAAGGTATTGAACAATTATCTCATGGCCAGAAGCAGCTGCTTCCATCAGAGGTGTATATCCATACACAGGCTCCCTAGAAAGGGAACAAACACACATGGATTAGAATAATCAAACATGCGCTGCATTCCTTGCCATATCATAATAGGACACTTCCAGCCTCCACCCTTAGCTGATCACAAACTATACAGTATATTGGCTATATATATACACACTGCATTCTGGCCTATCTCAATAATACAGATGCAGAAAGTGTGACTCTGCACAGCAACACGCTGCTCCTCCAGCTGCCTATCTGCCTTTCATTGGCAAAATCTGTTTTTCAGGAACTAGCAAAGCCGAGAACCTCTTGCCGTCCCTAGGCAATTCAATACACAAACGTACAGGTGGTTCCTAAATCACAGGAATTCGCTGCACACTCCAAAAACTAGAAACCAAACTTGAGTTCAGGAACAGTTGCACCCGTTTTCTTTTGGAGTTTATCCCATAATTAAGCCAGTAGTAAATCTAATTTCTCTTGTACTTGTTTAAATAAACGATAGCAACATGGGCAGCCTCCACTGTTCTGTTTGCAAGTCACCTGTCCTTGTACTAGCTAATAGCTAATACTATCCTGTGCTTTAGGAAGTGAAGACAAAAGCAGGCATCTTCTTCCTGTCTGTATTTGAATGCATTCATACATCAACTGTTGCTTTCCTATATGAAATGAGAGATCTTTTGAGAAGTGATAGATTCTTCCTTACTTGCAGTTGGCGTTTGCCCCGTTGTCGAGTAAGAACTTGACCATCTGCTGATGTCCAGCACTGGTGCAGTGAAATAAGGCAGTCCAGCCATGAATATCTTTCATCTCCAGCTCTGCGCCTTGCTTCAAGAGAACAGAGAATGTTCTTTACTGCATCCCCTCTGCTGGGTCTCTTAGCCACTGCCCCTCTGTGGTGTGATACCAAGAAAGTTTAAATCCCTGTCAGGAAGCTGGACTCAACAGAACAAATTGCAAACTTCGGTCACAACTGATGGAGAATCCTACTCTGCGCATTTAAACCATGCAGTGTGGCTCTACCTATTTATTACAGGATACACACCTGGAGGAGGAAGTAAGCAACACTTTCATTTCCACAGCTGGAGGCCAGCATGAGCGGTGTCTGTCCTTCTGGTGTTGGGATGTTCACATTCACTCCTGCTTCCAGCAGCAGGTGCACAATGGTGTCATGGCCAATATAGGAAGCATACATCAGTGGAGTCCAGCCACCACAGTTCCTCTTATTCAAATCTAGATCTCCACTAAATAACAGAAAAGAAATCAGCTGAACTACTGGCCTGGAGATAGACTCACAGCAGATTCCAGCAGTCTCTGCTACCACCACCATATTGAAAGAATGCTGAAAAAAAAAACCAAAACAATAAAATCTAGCACTGAAGCCTGCATGGGAATTCCTACCAGCTCTGGAACAACATCCACCAAATCACCGAAGAGATCATTTTTAACCAGCAGGATTGCCCCCTGTAACTTTGTGCCTAAGAACACATCAGGAGTTCCATGGTGTGCCCTTCTTGCAATGTTAGGCAGACCTGTACGGCAGCCAGAGGAAAAAAAAGAAAGTTAAGTCACTAAGTACAAGAGAGCTGTGCCCTCTCCAGCCCCTCCTTACCGCTGGATACACTCCTGCACCACTTCATACTGGCCGATGGAGGAGGCCGTGTGCAAGTCCAGAGGAACATCCAGTTCTTCCTGACAAATCATCTGTCCGACCCCATGCCACATGGAGAGACTGCGGCTCAGCAGCTCCGACTCGCTGGCTTCATCACTCAGCTCCGACATCCCGCTCTGAGCAACCAAAGCAAAGCGGAACTCTGAGCTGGCTGATCTCTGTCCTGCACCGAGTACTGCCTCACCAGGGAGCTCTGAAGCTCCAAGGCTTGGAGGCAAGGTCACCTCAGAGGCACAGAGTTTCAAACTCCTACCTTTACTTTGATGGCCTTCTTAGCCTGCTGTAGCCTGAAGCAACAAGACTTGCCAAGGAGTTTCTGCTGGCAGTTCTTTCTTGCTGCAGGAGACTCTGGGATTTGAATACACTAGAAAAATAAAAGCCAATAATGCTAAGAACATCTTTCAAATCTCATTTTAAGACTTCAGAAGCACCGGCTTTATTTCCTCCCCTTCTGATCAAAACATGCCTAAGGCACCTTTGGATAGCTTCATCAAGAGAAGACATTAAACTTCTATTTAAGTGCTGATAGCATGCTTAGTGCTATACAAAAGGATGTAATTCTTGGTCTGCATGTCTTATAATTCAGAGAGAATTAAGAATTGATGTGTCGGGAGAAGCACCAGAAACATATCTTGGACCACAGGATGGCCCTGCCTAAACTAGAATTTGGTCATTAATACTGACAAGTGCCCACTGCTCTCAAAAGTAGTTAAGATCACCTGAACAAGGTGCACACTTCATCATGTCATCAGGTTATAAGGAGATTGTTTCCACTGTTTCAGCACTTCAGCAGCAGCCTAGTCCTATTGCTGTGAATCTTGGAAATTGCTGAAACGCTCTGAACAGCCGCGCACCTGCCCATTTGTTATCTGGCTGTACCCACTGCTCTGCAGACAGTAACTTAATTACAAAGCTAGCACAGTTTCAGGACTGTCTGAAAGGTTTATTTTCCATCCGTAGCCTTGGGGAGCAATTGCAAATTAATCATTTTAACTACTCACAGGAGAGCGTTCTCATTTGGTACTTCATAAAAAGCTCTTCACACAGCTGCATCTATCAGCTGTGGTCTTCAGCTGTGGTTTCAGGCTACATCTGAGTCAACCCAATGGGAAGTGCTTTACCCATCCCTCTAGTCTCACTGCCTCCCATGCAGCACTTCTGGGGTTTGCCAGATCCCACCACGTACTACGTTGGGCAGCTGAGCTAACCAAGAAGCATTCTCTCCTTCTTGAGAGCTTCTTGCCAGTTTAACTCCTCATTTGGGGGTCACGCAAGTGCCACACTTGGCAACAACGAAGGAGAGACAGAACGTGATTTTCAGCAGCAGTTGGTCTTTATGTTGCCTCAGATATAACATTAGAAAACATAAATATGCTTGCATAAATATGCAAGAAGAGGAGTCCTCTTCTCACAAGCACCAGCCCTTTTTCTTACAAGATAAGGGAATCAGCTTTAACTCCTACCTCTTTTCTGCCCCACTGGAGATTTCCCCATAGCTTGCTTCCCCCTCTGCCCTCTTTAACTTGCTAGGACCACAGAAGCACCATCCATTCTACCTAATCAGCATGTGTTGGTAATGTGTGATTCCTTTCTCAAGGCATCACCTGTTCCACCTGATAATAGCAATTTCTATTACACTGGCAACGCAGGGGCCTCGTGCAGGAACACACAGGGCTGAACACAAGTGAAAGACCAGAAACACCCTGACCACCTCACAATCAAAACACAACTATATAAGTGGATAGGTGAAACATAAGCAGGAAAAGTAGTAGTGTTTCTCACCGCAACAAACTAAAGCTTCCACTGGAAGGCAAAAAGGCATGTTTGCAGTCAGTTAAGAGGTGAAGTCCATGACAGTTTGTACGTGCATATTCAGATGAAAACAGAGCTTGCTGATCTCTCTGCAGACCTCCTTTTTAATTGGGTACATTTACCACGAAAGCCAGATGTTTAGCCTTTACCAGAACCTGCCCCACGTCAGTTACAAGTTACAAACACACCTTCAGCAAGTTGTCAGAGCAGGTTTGACACAACTGAAAGGTTAACTTACTTAACACTTGACTACAGAATATTCACAAGACTCCCAACCTCATCGCTACCACCCTGACTCTGCTCTACCTACCTACATATTGAGAGTTTAAAAAAGGCAAAAGTTTCACCCCAGACTAAACTGGAACATGATATCAGCTGTGAACGCGCCTAAGAAAATACAGAGAACAGCTGAACAAAATACAGAGAAGAAGAGTGTAAGTGATCAGAGCCCTAAAGACTAAAAAGAGCAAACTGGCTAAATTGGGTTGTCCAGACTAA
This sequence comes from Anser cygnoides, assembly GCF_040182565.1. Taxonomy (NCBI): domain Eukaryota; kingdom Metazoa; phylum Chordata; class Aves; order Anseriformes; family Anatidae; genus Anser; species Anser cygnoides. The sequence goes on from NC_089887.1 coordinate 12,211,313, forward strand.
AGAAAAGGAGCCTGGAGGAGATGTGTGATGGCCTTCAAGTGCGTGAATGGCTGCTGCAAAGAGAAAGAGGACAGAAATAACCTGTTCCTTGGGGCTACAGTGGCTATGACAAGATGCAATGGAGTTAAGTTGTAGCATGGAAGATTTTGGCTAAAGACAGCAGAAATCCTTGCATAAGTCAAAAGAAGCGCGGTAGGATGGATTACCAGCGGAGATCTGCTCATTAGCAATAAGCTAGACAAACACCCCGAGAACGTTTGCAGACTGCTCTTGCTTTGGGACAAAGTGATTAACTCGGCACTCACCAGAAGCCCTCCGCAGCCCCCCGAGGCTGCCTGATTGCTACTCCTCACCCGCCACCACCCACCTGCTTACCGAGATCAGCGCTCCCCGCAGACACCGAGCAGCGAGCAGGCTGTCCCGCGCCCCGAGCTCGTTGCCTGAGCAGGTGAGAAAACCAGAATGCAGGAAAAGAGATATAAATTAGTCAAGTTGTTCTGAAAATCGCCACCGCCCGGCAAAGGGTCCAGTCCCGCCGCCCCCGGTCCCCCCGGCCAGGCCCCGCGCGGGGCGGCCCAGGCCTGCCCCCACCGGCGGGGGAAGCAGCCCGGGCCGCTGCCGCAGGGCCCGGCCAGGCTCCGGGCGGCCACAGCCGGAGAAGCCCCCGGTGAGGGGCCGAGTCCGAGCCGAGCGCCCCCTGCCCCAGCCCCGCCGCCCCCCACCTGCCGCCCGGTGAGGCTCCGCTCCCGGAAGCGGGCACCGAGGCTGCCGGGAAGCAGCGTCCCGTAGAGCCTCGGGACTACAAAGCCCAAGAGCCCCCGCGGCGGCAGAGCCAAGCCCCGCCCCCTTGCAGTAAAGAGCCAATAGGTGGCGGCGCTCTCCAGGGGGCGGCGCGCCGAGCACCAATGGGGCTCGAGCCCCGCGGAAGGGCGGGCGGTTCGGCAGGCGTTGCGGCGGCGGCGGCGAGGCAGGCGCGGGGGTGACGCGGCGGTGACGGGGACCCCGGGGCCGCGCGCCCGCCTCCCCCTGCCCCACGAGCGGCGCCCCCGCGCCTCGCCCCCTGCCGGGACCCGCGGGCCGAGGCCGGTGGCGGGGGAGGGCGGCGGGGCCGCTGCCGGGAGGGGAGGGGCCGCGCGGGCGCCGTGGGCCGCGTTGCCATGGCGACGGGCGGGCGGGGGCGGGGTTGCGCGGGCGTCGCCGCCCCGGCGCCATCTTGGCCGCTGTGGGCCCGAGGTCGCCGCGCTTGCCACCGGTCCCCCCCGGAACCGTGTGGAGGCGCCGAGGGCAGGGATCGGCTCGGGCCGGTTCTCCATCGGGCCCCGTGCCCACGAGTGCCGCCCCGCCTCGCGTTTCCAGCCGCCGGCTGCGGTCGCGCCCCGAACGGCGGGCGGCCGAGGCGGGCGTGACAGAAAATGTCGGCTGTGGTGGCGCGGGAAGCTCGGGGGGTGCCTCCTCAGGCGGCCGCGGCTCTGCAGGAGGCACAAGTTGTGTTAGGTCTGGCCACGGCTGTTCTACGCATACAGCAGGGCTCATGCCGCGGGAGGACGCCGTATGTGACAACTGAGAAGCCAGGTCCAGAGCCCTTAATTTTGGGAAAGCCGCCTTCTGTCAGCAGGGAGCTGCAGCGGGCAGCTTGGTTTTAGCCCCGTCCCCTTAGCAAGCTCCTGCTCGCTGTCAGAACGCAGTACTCCAGCCTTGGTGACTTCTCTCACAGTACATAAATCAGATCCAAGCGTAGGCTTACGAACACTGGAGCCGCTGTATGTGAGCGGCACATAAAATAGTTGCAATGGCCTTCCTTGAGCTGTAAACTTGCCAGGGCACAAGATGGGTTTCAGGTAATGTTCAGAGGAGTTGTCAGTCCATGCCAATGCAAATATCAGTCTAATCCTCTGGACAGTTCTCTGCTGAGCAACATACAGTCACAGACCTCTTAACCTTTCTCGCCAAACAGTACTGATTCCTGCTTTTGATTCCCCAGGAAGCCGTGCAATTTTGGCATAAAAACTTAAAAAGCAAAGATTTTCCATGAGGATTAATTATTCAACTTGCTAGCACAGCAGTAGTCCCTACTGTGTTGTCTCAATTCCTCTTGTACATCAAGGAAAACACAAGGAAGGAGTCTGCTTTAAAAATCCTGTAAGAGGTCAAAATCCAAGAGCGTGCCTGTTCTCAACTATTTTTGTACAAATGCAGTGACAAAAAGCAAGCGTAAATCATTTTATCTATTGTTTGATCAGTGAGGAGGGGAACATGAGGAGAAACAGGAAAAAGGAGTAAAGACCAGCTGAGAGCAGAGGTGTCAGTCTTGTCTTCCCTCTCAATGCAGGCAGTGAGAACAGGCTTTCCTAAGAACACAATGACAAGCCAGTCCAGCTAACGATCCTGGAAATCCGTTATAAATGAGGGGCTAAAATGGCCTTGGTGAGGCCCCAGTTATGCATGTGTACGGGGAGTGGGGCAGAAAGCTCTGAGCCCAGTGAGCTCAGGTGGGAAGGAGCGACTCCAAGAACACAGATCTTAGTGTTCACTGCTGACCGTGAAAACCCTGGGAGTGCTGAGAGTTATGCTGACCCTGAATGCACACGCTTTGTTCTTGCTCTGTTCTGATGTTCCCTTGCTTTCTTTCCTGAGGTGTACTTAAGTTCATCTTTCATTTGATTGAAGGGAAGCTGTTCTAATGGCCTCAGAAGGGCAAAGTGAGGATACAGAGCATCCACCTGAGCCTCCTACAGTCCCTGCTCAGAGTAACAGAGCCTTTCAGTGGGGAGCTATACTTGCTGCAGTGAAAGATCAGCTCCCATCTCTGGACTCTGACACTTCCACAGTAAGCACTGGAACCTGCCTATCTTCCTCACTGTCTGTTAGAAAAAAATCTCAAAATCAAGGTCATCTTTGCCAGCCATTTTTGAATAGCTAGTATGTTATCCTTGGTGGTGTACTTGTTCATTCTGAGTATCGTTACGGTGTGCATTAACCCACAGCGTTACCTCTAATTGTTGGTGTAATTGCTATCTTGTCTCATTGTGTTCTTTGGAACCTCAAAGTGGGACTGATTTCTCCAGATGCTCATATTGCTAGGTTGGGAAGAGGTGGGTAGTGGACACCTTGCAGAATGACCGCACATTTCTGCTTAGTTTGTTCAGTCAAAAATACAAGAGGAAAGAATCATACAACTTGTCCGAGATGAAATGCTAAGGTTTTATCCTTGAGAGTATTGTGCTCGTCATTCTGATAATGTACTGGCCAGACAGTAGGCCCATACAGAAAGTTTTTCTGTGTATGAGGATCACAGGAAAGTCATACTCCTGAAGCCTTTGTGGTCCACTGGAAGAAGCATTTGTCTGATATTTGATTTCTGGATTCTACTTTTTTCCTTGCCTGTAATTCTCACAAAGCCACATTGATTTCTGTTCTTCAGTTCTACCTGCAAAGAAGCATAATGCCACTACTGTTTTAACATAAAGCATGAGATTCATAGATATTGTGCAGTATTCTTCACCGTTATATGTTTATTACTTGCTGGGTCTTAATGTCTGGGACAGGCTGCCTACGGGCAGCTTAAGATCTCAGTTCACAGGACAGCCTGGTGGAAATAGAAGTGCCTGCCTCTCTAGTTCAAGATGCTGGTTCTGGCATTGACTTTTCTGAGGTGATAGTGTGTCTCAAGACTTGATTAGTAGTGGCCTTTTGCCTAAATCAAAATATTTTGTTAATTGTCAAGCAGGTAACTGTGAAAAAATGGTTTTGCACTCTTCAGGAAATTTATTTGGGAGTTTATTCCAACTTAGCATGCCCCTTAATGACACAAAGGGAGTCTTGTGAGCCGTGAAGGAGTCAGAAGTGCCTTCATGGGCTATTTATTGCCAGTTAATAATCGGTTATGAGAAGCAGTGTGATGTAGTGGGTAAAGGGTAGGTATAGGTTCCGTGACCTGTTTTCTGCACCTGGCTCTATCAGGAACATACATGTTGGACAAGTTACATGGCCTTACTGTTTCCCAGTTCCTCCCTACCTATATCCTGGGTTAGTTATTTAAAGCAACTGTTGCATTTTCAGATGTGTCTATGCAGTACAGATTAGACATCAACACTCAGGAATGATTTCTAGGCATTCTTGTTCTATAAGTGTGCAATAAAGTTATGGCAGAGAGATACCTTTGGTTTTTTGTGCCAAATACTAGTCTATAACTCTAAATCACGTTGAACATTTTTTTACTCATAAAAAGTCTCCAAATTCTTTGTTTCTATCACATGTGGAACAAATTTCCTGCTGAAGGAACTGCTGCAGTCTATTTGGCATTTACATGCTACCTTTAATTTACATTCAAAGGATCTGCTTGTATAATCCCTCTCCTGCTTAATGTAAACCAGTAGCCTGCTGAGCCTGTGGTTTCCCTCCTGCACCTTTGCCCGAGTGGTTTCCACTTGCGGGAAGATGCATTTTTGTGTCTGAGATCTGTAACCTCAGCAGGCTGTGCTCCTGCATCGCAAGTGGCACTGACAAATAGCGTTTTATGCCCTGAAGTACTTTCATTACCTTCATATGCATTTTATTAAGGGGAAAGAAGTTACGTTGCACTTTCGTCTATGTTAGGAAAAATTAATTATGCCGGAGAAAGTTCTCTGAAATGTGACTTACTGAAAATAGATACTTGCAAAACAATGAGACAAGCAGGAAGCCAGGGTCCTAACTGCAGGGAAGCTGCTTATTCTCTCTTTGTTGTCTGTGCGTAAGAATTCATGTCAAACATGCATCTTACGTTCAGAAAAGAGATTTTCAAAACTATTTAAACTCTGTCCCACCAAGTATAGGTAGTGATTTGCATTCTGAACAGTGAATGTCAGAGCCTTGAGTGCAATAATAAGCCTTTATGGCCCTGACCAGCCTCACCTGGAGCTTCCACCCACACCCACTGGCCCAGCAGCTCTATTTGAACTCAGCCCTGGGCCTTTGCTTTCAGTCTGGGCTCTGTTAGAAGAGCATTGGTCTTCAGCTACAGTTCTGCCTTGATCCAAGCTTTGACTTGTGAATTGATTTCTTTACTTGGCCTGAGGCATACATTCTTACTGCAGCATGACCTTATAGCATGGGTTCTTGGCTCCACGTGGCCGCTGCTTCTAGCCTGTCTTGCTTATTCCTCTTAGGTACTGTGGTTCTGACCTCCTAGCTGGTGAGGTACTTACATTTCTGGCTTATCCTCCTTTAGGGAGCAGCTCTGCTCTTGCTGCTTCCTAAGGGGTAAATAAGGCAGTACAAAGAATCATTTAGGATCTTCAGGGCTTGCACACCACTTTAATTACTTTGCTAAGAGGAGTATTAGTTATCATGCTCTGTGGCAATTCAATGTTTTATCTGTTTTTTTTTTTTTTTTTTTACTACTGTAGCTTGCTCAAATGTTAGTCTATTGTAAGACAGTCTAGGTTGCTGAGTGTCAGGCTATCTAATTGAGGTGTGATTGAGGAGAAAATATTGGTTTCTGAACTTCAGTCAGGTGGTGATAACATAGAATTTGTGACCACAAAACAAGCATTTAAGTGAAGTTTAATTTTTCATTTAACTTCTCTGTTGACAGTCTGATTGTGAGAGTGATGAGGAGCTTTTTATCTTCCATCGAGAGCATCCCAACTTAATTCCTGACCTGTCAGAAGAATTGCTGGAGTTCTCCCTGGAAGACTGTGACACACAGGTTGTTGGCTGTTGTGAGCAGGTTGTATGACTGTAACCTGTTACCTGACCAATTTGGCTGAATAGTATGATAGAAGAACATAGTCCCCAGTACCTTCTCCCATTGGAAATTAGGTCTTTTTTTCTATATATAGTGACCCTCTTAAGATTTCTCTGCTTGTGTGCTTTCAGACTTTATTTTTGGTCCCATCATTTAGTTTTTATTATTTTCCTTTTACCTTTTTTTAAGACTATGGCACACCTTAGATCCTGGTGATGTGTATCCCATCTTTTCTTTGTTAAAATACCAGCCTTTTCTTTACTTGTGGTCCTGTCTCTCAAGAAATCTTTCAGTCTCTTCTAAATCTAATGAATCTTGTTATGGTTAATGTACATTATGGTGCGTATGGAGCGGGAAGGCACGGTTTGTCATGTGATAACAGGTGCCCAGTTTGTAGTCAGAAAGACCATGCGAGTATTTATGGGTTGGTGGTAACACCGAGTCCTTAAGGCAGACGATGCTGCTCGCTGAGTCTGTGGACTTCTCTATAACAAGCTCCTTCTAAGTTTTAGACAGTTTGAAATGGTTTCAGCCACCATTTTACGTACCTAGAAAAAGCAGAATTCCTAATGGCAGTGTACTAAGGGTGAGTAGGGAGTTCAGCCCTTGTACCAGTGTTCTGAGATAAAATGATCACATTGCATCTGCACTGATGAAGACTAGGTGTCATAAGAAGCTGGAAGAGGAGCCAGCTGACCTTATTTTGTCCCGGAAGGACTAACTTATTGCGCTGCTTTATCCCCATTCATTTATCTCAGTGTAAGAAGTGGCATATAATGAGCAGATGTAAGGTAAACTAATTTCAAGGGTGCTTAGCACATCCTGAAGCTATAGCCTTTGCAAAGTAAACAGTCTTACTGTTTTCTGTGATGGACGTTGTGTGTGCTGCTACCAGATGGTGTCTGAGTTGGAGTTGCTATCTGCCAGTCACTTTGTTTTGGTTTATTGTCAGCTTCTATAGCTCAGGGAGATGTGACTTTGTGCATGTGTGTATTTTCTCTACCTGTAGCAAGTAAAGGAAACAGGAAGATATCCATGGGAGATCTGGAATGGAGATCTGAAAAGTTTTGGCTTTCAGAAAAAAACAGATGGTGCCCAAGTTAGTGCAAGAGAACATGTACTGGTGATTAAAGATGAGACTTCCAGTCTTGCCAGCCATGCTGAAGAAATTCCAGGCCAAAAGGGAGCTGTTTTTTTTGAAGAACCTCTTGCAGATTCCACAGATGGACTTGAAGAGAAAGAGCTGGGCAGGCAACAGGCCAAGGAAAGAGTGAACTCTTGGCTTAATACAGCATTGTTAGTGGAAGAGCTGGGCAGTAAAAAAGAGAGAAGAAAGCTGATAAAGACAAAGATACTCTCAAAAATATATCTAGAGCCACCACCAGGCCACCCAGAGCTAAATGTCAAGCCTCCTTCCCATGGCATGAGCGGCAGTCTAGAAAGAAGTGTTAAGGAAGAAACTTCTACAGATGGCCACCTTCAAGAACAAACCCATCTGTCCTCGCAGGTGAGCGGCCCAAACAAGTGGTTTCAGAGTGCTGTTCATGGGGTAGAAGGGCTAGGGCATTGGTTGCATAATCCTACTAAAATAGAGAACCAAAATGCTGAATTCTGCACATGCCACAGCATTTTTCTTTGCTGTTGTCCTGAATTTGAGTTTTGGTGGGTTGTATGCTATACAAACTGCTAAGAAGCTTCTCTTTGTCTTGTGGAGCTGCCCTTGACAGTCTGTAATGGTAGCAAAAGTCACTGATCAGCGGCATGGTTTGAGCTCTCATTCAGGAGCACCAGCCACTGCAGCTGTCCCTGGGAAGGCAAGGGATCTCTTCTGTTTGCAGGCTTTACATTAAAACAGTGAGCTTTCTGGCCTTCCAGTATCTCGTCTCTTCTGCAGCAGTGTGGTAATGCTGGAGGTGAGAAGAGAGCAGTCAGGGTTCCTGAGATCTTCACTCTTAAAAATAAAAAACAAAACCATAACCTTTTGATGTTGGAGCTCTGCTAGTACAGGTAAAGGGTGACAGTGCTTACCTTTCTTTCTGCATTGTGCTGAATCATTTAATCATGTAGTTATTGGAGGGTTTTTTATTTTTTCAAGTGGTTCTAGATTTAATTCCCACCTCACTTAGCGCAAGTCAGTTGCTCTGTTACTTGGAGAGGCATGGTTTTGTCTTCAGAACCTGTTTGATATCACTGACATCAGTGAACTGAAGCCTGATGCTTTTGTGTGTGTTCTGAGGCCAGGCTCAGTGTATTCGCACTTCACAACAGTGAGGGCAAAGCTGTATCCTTTACATGCGTGGTGTATATGTTTAGATTTGAAATCTGATTGCTACTTCCCAGCTCAGCAAGGTACCTCAATTTGTCAATTAAAATTGTTAAAAACTAATATGTTTGGAATCAGAAGAAATTCCATTAGCTCATTTGAGAAATATTTTTTTCTTCCTTAATGAATATTTAAGTCCCTTCCTGTGTTTGAAATTTAATCCTGTAGATCTTCATTTCTTACTGTTCTGTACCCTTACAATACCTTACGATAGTGTCATTCCTATTAAAGCTCAGGAGGATAAAGACTTACTGCTGCAAGTTTAGATGATAATTTGGTCTTTTTATTATAGTAGTTGATATTCAAGCAGTATTGTTGAAAAAGTTGAGTATCAGTTGCATCACAGCACAAAAGCATGTGCGGTCTCTCCCTCCAGGCTGTCTGATAAAACAACACCTGTACTGAACCATGATGTGGTTCTCTTGGTAGTGAGCTCAGCTGTCAGTCACTCTTCCAGACCAATACATCTCAATGTTGTTGTTGAACCAAGATTAGCTTATGGCGATGTGAGAGACTTAAGCCTGTGGCTATCATCAGCCTTCAACGTTGCATCAGCTGTGGCCTGTAATATTAGAATAGATCTGATCATGGTTCAGCTATGCGTGAAGATCTATCGCTCTGGAAAGAGTGAGAATCAACTCTTGATAGGGAGGGGCAAATGACCGAGGTTTTCACAGGGTGAAGCTGTTTTCAAGACTGGTTCTGCTCTTCTAAAGTCCATAAAAAGTCACACAAAACACCAGTTAATTGTAGTTGTGACATAAAAAGAAATTGGCTGTCTATTATGACAATTAAAAAAATATAAATACTTTTAAGTTCTGGTGCTTCAGACCAGATTGGCATATCGTATTTTAAATGAAACTTTATATTAAATATTCAGAGGGGAAAGCAGACAGTGTCTGAAATGCCTGGGAGCCTTTGTCATCACAGACTGGTTCTCATACCTATGTGAGCGGTGTGCACAGTGAGCATATCTTCAGCCAGTGTACATGTGATTTGCGCTAACAAAATCGATGATCCCATCTTCAGTTTGGGATAAACAGCTGTGAGATCCCAGCTGATGCTCACTGGCCTTGTGTCAGACCATCCTTTAGCCTGTTTCACTATCTACAGTTGTTTTCTATAGTCTGTATCAAAGGCATTCATGATTCTCAGAGAAGAAGCCTCAACGGATGTGGATGAGGCAGCTGAATAGAAGCAGTATCCAAAGAGATAAATACATGCTGTTCTTTACAGCACTTCTTTGTGGATCTGTGTAACAAAGCAAGTTAGGGGGAGTGTCAGGGACCTCATCTTTCTAAGATGGTTGAAAGGGAGAGGAAAATAGTACTTGGAGGGGTGGACAGAGGACTGTCTCTTTGTTGGTCATGCTAATTGTTGAGGCTCGTGCTTAAGCAGCTGTATCCAGAGTGACTGGTTCATCTACTGGCAGGTGACAGTGGGGCAGCGCTGGGGATAAGTAAGGTGAAATTCTGTGTCACATCTGTGTTTATGTATGGCAGAAGAATGAGAGGAAGTTACCACAAAGTGTGCAAGTCAAAGGAACTCTTATTTAGTAGCAATTTTTTGGTGGTGAATTTTCCATCACAGTTTGGTTCTCTTCTTTCAGAATACTGAGAAATGGGATCTAGACAAGATTCTTGAGGAGCAGAAGCAGCAGAAAGATAGCAGTCATGCAGAATTTGCCGTCTCCTCAGCAGATCATGGTAATACTGCTAAATTAGTACCAATTTCGCTGAAAACATGTAAAAATAAAGAAAACTCAGCTTCATATGTTCAAGTCATTCCTGCAGCATCTTCTTGAATGTTGAGATCGTGGTAGCCTTTTGAATGCCTCTTTAAAACATTATTTTTTTAAGAACTTGCAAAAAGTGCTTTGTAGCCTCTCATAGCCTAAGAGTGAATCAGAGGCAAGACAGATAAAGGTTTGGAGTGAATTTAGTCAGAGGCAGACATCAATAGTATTTTTTTATCCCTCCTGTTCTGACAGGCTGTAGAGAAAGGTGTGCTGTTACAATGGGGAAAGGGTCTTCTGCCACTGGATCACCCAATATACCACAAATGGTGATTTTTGTTGTTGTTGTCTCATAGAGACCTTCAGGTGTAGATCTGAACATCAGCTCATGGAAAAACTAGGAGAGCTGTGTGGCAGGCAGTCCAGGACAATGTCTCCATGCCGCAGGAGGCCATCAACCAAGATCTCCTTTCAAGAAGAGCAAGAGAATAAGAAGTAGGTCCTTTACTCCAATTTTTATGTACAGCAGGTAGTTGCAATTGGTGGTAGAGATGCTTGGAAACTCATGGTGTTCTCTAGGTGCTTTCCTCAGTAGCCTCTGCAGAAAGCTTGTGTTGTTGTTGGAATATGTTGTAGTGGTATTAAAAGACAAAGACTCGGTCATTCATGTACATCTATTTAACAGGCAGTATCCTGCCACCTGAGCCTTCTCTACCAGTTCTGTTTAGATCTTGCCAGACTTGAGATGAATGGGAAAGGAAGGGGAACAAGGCTGAGCAAATGATCATGGCCATGTTTTTTTGTCATGTAGGTTAATTTTAAGGCTTGCAGTGTCTCTTACTGGTCCTGATTTAGCTAAAATACTAATTTAAATACTAATGTTGCTAAAAGTCTCCTTGCTGACAGCAGGAAGAGCCATGAAGATGACTTGTATTTTGTATGCTCTGAAGGATAAAATGGACTTGTTGAAGGAGGCAGAGAGGAAAAAGGGGACTGTTCTTGCTGATTGACACTGGGATCTTGTAAGTTACTTGGTACAGTAACTGCCTGTCAATTGACAACATCAGTTGTCAATTTGACTACATCAGTTTTTAAGAACTAAATATCCTTCATTATGCTGCCTGTGACCTGTGTTCCTGGTGGGGAGCTGAATCTTTCAGTTGAGCTCTGGAAGGTGGTGGATAGCAGGCAAAAGTAGAGTTTGAATTGGTGCGGTGGCCAAGCACAAAGCTTCTTTCACAGTCCAGTTTCAATCATAACCTGTGCCCTGCAGGATTTCTCCTCTGGATAAGGGAGAGGAAGTGTTAAAACAATGTTTTCTGTACTTAGGGATGTTGCTTTCCTATCATCTTCACCAAGTTCTCTGAGGACGGACACGATGAGATTACCGTGCCCGCCAGAGCCTCAAACTGTGTACATTGATTTAAGAGATGCTAAACCACAGAAGTCAGTAACACTCCATGATGAGAACCAAAGGTAAATTCTGGCTTTACTGTTAGAAGTCAATAACAAAGTGGGAAGTTGGAAGGAACCTTCTCTCTGCATCTCATACTTGTGAAATAAGCTTTTAAAGTTTTCTCTTCTTGCACGCTTCTGTGACCTTAATAGGAAGGCATAGCCCATAGCTGAGCATGAAAGTATTTTGAGGAGAGGCTAACTTGTCTCAGAACATGTAAAGGTGCAGGGATGCAGGCAGCACAGAAGGGACATGCAAATCATCCCTGGAATAACATTTAGAAAGCTTCCTATCTATGAAGGAGTGGGCAGTGATTGCAAAGCAATGCTTGCAGCTGTCTGTTGGAATTGGGCTAGCATTTGACAGCACTGTGTATGAAATGGACTTCCTTGACTACATTCCTGGCAAGCAACTGTAGATGATGATTTCTTAGCCTCCCGTGTGATAAGAGGGCTCTATATAGTCTATAGGAGGCCCGGTTCTTCTCAGTCTGCAACAGATTCTGGCAGATGTGTCCTTTCTTCAGAACTAACGGTGTCTTGCTTCCTTCTCAAGATGCATACTTACTGCAGCAAGAGACTGAAGAAAACAGCACAAGAAACCTTGTTAATAAACAGCAGAGTGCAACCAACACATTGTGATCTAGAATTGCTTGAGTGTTGTTTGCTTCTTTTTGCCTTGCTGGAGTAATAGTGTGAAGAGCTATCCATAAGACCTAGAGATCTGCCCTAGAAGTGTCTCCTGATTTTCCTAATAGCTCTAAATTTACATCTTAGAATTGACTGAAATCTAACACACAGTTTGAACTAAGTTAAGTAACACTATCTAATTTATTTCATAGTGCAGGCGACAGCTCCACTGAAGAAGAAGAGACTGTGACAATTAAGGACCAAACAGAAAGGAGAATGTAAGATTCTTTACCTTGACCCTAATTCAAGTGTTACAAAATTAAAATAATTCCCCTAAGAGTGATTAGAGCGAGAGCTCACATACTGAAATATCTCCATTCCTGGTTTTCACAGCAAAAGCACCCAACCTAATAACAAAAGCGTTTCAGTCTGGACCGAGATCTCTGTTGCATGGTAAAGATATTGAAGTTAGAAACTGATTGGTGTGAGATGGTATAGCACCATGCTACTTTACAGCTGTGTGGCAGTGGCATAAAAGACAGAGTAGACATGACTTTTTCTCCAGACACGTTTAAGTGACATGAGAACTGCTTTTAAATGACTTGGAAGCAAACTTTGAAAATGTTACAGCAAATTGACTCAGACAAGCCTTTATTTTTAGCAGTAATAAAATAGGCTAGAATGCATGTTGACTTAAAGGGAATATTGAATACATTATGTGGGCACAGATGCTCACATTTCTCCTTAATTGTTTAGGGGTGTGTGTGTGTGTATATATATAGTCATGGAATCCTAAACCGGAGATTCTTCAATAGGCACAGATGCTAGCCTTTTTCCTGTTACTAAACTTAGGACTTGATTCATACCCATAGATTTTTAGACATCCATTTAATGTGAAACAGGTATGTCAAGTTTTAAACATCTTACTGTATTTATCTTCTGTATTATATTTAGAAACCTGATGCATGTAAGTTCACATTACAGCAGTACAGAGGACAGGCAGAACACTTCGTATTGTTGTGCCAGCCAATTACTCTTATTCTTTTTTTAATAGTCTAAAAGAATAAATGACTTGGCAAGGAACAGAGCTGAATACTCAGCGTAACTTATGACATCTAATCCAAAACCATCAGAAAATGGGGATGAGATGATGCTTGGGGAACTCTCGCTGTCACTGAGGCAAATGCAGAAGTTGCATCAGTGTAAATCTGGTGTGATGGAGAACAGAGCTTAGCTGAGTGGATTTTGATTTGTTTTAATGGTGTTAAAGTAAATACACAAAAAAACATGGCAAACATTATTCAGTTCTGTTTCTAAATAAGAAAGCCTCATGGTCTCAGTAGTGCAAGATCCTGACCTCATTTGCATGGGTTCAGTGCCATTTTCACTTTTACCTGGATGGAGTTTTTAATAGGGCTATGTATGCCGTAGCACAATATACCTACATGTTAAGGCCTTGGATGGATAATCTTATAGTCTTAAGATCTCCAGGCACTTAGTTAGCATGGAAAATAAATACACTGTTAGTTTATTGCCAGAGTGGTCAGATAGTTCAGAGCCAGTATCACAGCTGTCAATGTAAATGTTGATCTGGTGGTTCTGGATTGGTTGATGTGATGGCAGAAGTGAGATCCTTACGGAGGAAGAATACGCTCCATCTGGATTTTCTTTGTTCCAAGAAGCACGTTTAGTTTGGATTAGTAGAGCGCTATGATGCTATGTATTCAAACACCACCTAACTGCAACATCAATATCTAACTGGAGCAATCTGTCACTTAGTCCATGTACTGTTCAGCTACTACTAAAACAAGGTATATTTGCTACAGATGACAGTTTTCCTGTAGCAGATAACCTGGGAGTCTCATCACTGAATGGAATTGCAAGACAAAATAACCATATCTGCTTACGATGTCACGAGAGGACATTTCACAGCAGAATACAATCAAAATATTGTACTACTGACAAGACAGCAGTCACAATAACTTGGTGGAGGCATAGGTGAAACGAAGCTAAACACTCAAAAGTCCTAAGAGTTATCAGAACTCTTCCTCTATGTATTTGAGTCCCAGTACCCATATCCAAAGAGGACAAAAATCTGCAGACCTGATTTCCATGCCAACATCACACTTATTCAGGGCTCTTCTAGTAGTTAGTTGTCTCTTCTGCCCGAAATCCAGAAGAGGTAAGAAATTCCCAGTAAGATCGGATTCACATTCTGTCACTGTGGTGTTTGTGTTACCTGTATGCTGGTGCTGCTTTTATCGACAGCTATTAATCTGTGTAGATGTCCAGTCTTTGTTTTGAGCTGTTACTCATGAGAAGTTGTTCAGAGCATAAATTTATTCATGTAATGCTCTATCTTGATTAAATCATTTTTTTATTCTTCTGCAGGAGGAATTGCTCAGGGAAAAGCTTGCTACTGCAACAACTCCGTACAGCCCGTAAAGAAGCCTCAGAGCTTCTTCATGACGCAGCTACCCCAGCTGAAGGACTCAGAGGCACAAAACAAGATCCAGAAAGTCTGGAAGAGATGGGTGCCTTTAAACTCAGTCAAAAACAATATAGTAAATTGAGACAAGAAACGAACGAGGTGATTTCTAGGAAATTGAGACTGCAACCAGAGAATAGAAATGCCCCCTTGTCAAGCCAGGGGAGCAATGGAGCTGACATAGAAAGAAAAAGCCAAGTGGAAGCTGAGAACGTTCAACATTCAGGAAACGTTCTGGAGTCTCCTCTACCCACAACAGAATTGCCGAGGTATCGCACAAGAAAAGTCACCAGTGGTTTTGATTAGGGCTTATCTAATTCTGTAAGATTAAAGAACATGGCTTATCTGGTATGTAAGTTGGAGCAAAAGGATGTCTGGTTCTCTTACCTAGAAAGATGGCCAAACTTGGCAGCTGTTGCTTAACATTTTAGAGGCTGCCAGACTTAGTAGATCAGAGAATTGGCCTAGGATTAGACATGGCTTACTGTGGCACTTCTGACATAGTAAATTTAGACATTTTCTTTAGTCTGGATTATAGGTAGGAGGGTAACAGTATTGATCGCCTGTATGAAGAACAAAGCTGAGATTTACTATGCATAGTATCATAGAAAATAAGTCAGGAAGGGTCTGTTTTCCTGTACCAATATTGGGAGAGTTATAATCTAATCCTTTCCTGTATCTTTTTTTATTTCCCCTGAACAAAGCAATTCTCACTCTGTCATCAAGAAAAGAGCAAGAGCTCAGTGGGGCAAAGTATAACCATGAGGAGCTGTTCTTACCACAGGAGTTCCCTGGAAAGATAGAAGAGAGAAGTAACAATGGTAACAATTGAGGAAATCGGAGAGTTTTCTCCAGTTACTTGGGCTTCTGCCTCCTTAGGCTTAATGAAGTGTATTCTGCATAGGATCTAACTTTAAAAGTGAAATCAGGTGGGCACCTTGTGCACCTGCTCAGCTATTTGGGAGATCTCCATTATACTGACTTATCAAAAGCTATATTCTGCCTGCTATTTTCAGGGTGAAATTTAACATTTTGACTTTGACATATGAGCCCTTGGGAAAAAAACGAGAATCTGCCTGCTCCAGAGACTATAACTTTTTCAGTTGTCTACCCCATCACTTAAACACTTCAGTTGGCATGTACTAGTTTTAAATGGCAGATGGTTGGTTGTGGATTATTCCTCCAAGAAGCTCCTGATACTAAAGCTCACTGCTTCCATCAGTTCTATAAAAACTCCGTTTTGTCTACCTGTTAGTCTGCTGCATAGATGGTAGACTGTAGCTTGGAAAGAATCTGGGTTTTTGTTGTTGCTGAATAATAGCTCACATTGATTTTAACATATTTCAGTTTTCTTTCTTGCTATTCTAATTGTTGAGTCACCTGGGGCTTGAAGGATTGTGAAGAAATTGAACTTCATCTGCCATTTCCACAGCAAACATGAAATCTTGCTCAAAATATAGAAAGATGGAAGATTTTGCTTCAGGGGAAACTTGCCACTCCTATAGCAGATAGGAAAGGAAATGGCTGGAAGGCTGAGTATTTTGGTGTGGAGAAAGGGAATGAAATCTCAAACAAGCTTCTGCTAAATGGCATGTTTTTGGTCTCCAAACAGATTGTTACCGCTTATCAAAAGTTTGAGGTCTGCTCCTCTTCTTTGTTATTTCAGAGAGAGATGATTTCACCCAATGACAAGTTCCTGTGTCCCCCACAAACACCATAAGCGCTTTCTAAATCTATTTTAGCCTTTCACGTCATGATCCACCCTCAAGTGTATGGTATAAACATAAGAATAAGAAATGCAAAGAGATGAACAAGGATGTCTTTTCTACAGAGTAAAAAGTTAAAGCAAAAAAGAATGTGTATATTTTGCAGGACAGAAGAAAGTAAGATAGAACTATCTCAAAAGGAAGAACAGATGAAAGAGAAACACAGGAGACACAGATTCCAGGAGCAGCTGGAGAGATTGCAGCCTCATCAGTCAGTTACTGGAAAGCAGCCCATGGCAGAGAAAACACCGGTTTTGTTCCACATGGTTAGTAGTTCAGCACAGGACTGTCCATTTTGGAATGGCTTCCTGGCCAAACATGGAAGTGGTTGTAGAAGAAAAGTCATTTTCATTGCATCAGTTTAAATCTGTTTGCTGTGGAGCAGTATAACCTGGATAGATGAGCAGTCCTACAGCTCTTCTCCCACGTTACGTATGTTTTTCTCTCCTTCCCTGTAAGGGGAGTGTTCCCTGTACAGCTGCCCACCAGACTCGATGTATGGGGTCATGACAGGAATCCTAACTTGAAGTTGGAGGGCTCAGTGTCACTTACTTCCCTGGAGCCAGACCTTTTTTTACTAACTTTAGAAAAGGTGAAACATTTTCACTGTTGTACTTCTAAAGCAAAGCCTATTCTGAGTCCTGTCTGGTTGTTTGCCCCTAGAAATTGTTTCAGTTTTGTGGGTGTGTGTGAATAAGCAGTTGTTGAGGATTGTGATTTTAATAATAGATCTTGCTTTTGGCTGAAGCTCTGATTATGGGAGCATGAAATTAATCCAGATTTTTCCCCAAACCTAAAGTATGGCTCAGAGGACAGGGTAGTTTTCCCTTCTGAGATGATTTGTGTATGCTGAGATGATTTGTGTATGTAGTCCTAATTCATCCTTGCACTGATTTCAGTGGGTGCAACACCAGCTGAAAAGGTAAGAGGAGATGAGAAACTCTAGAACTTGTCTGTGATTACTTTGTGATGATTTTTCTGGGCCAGTAGCAATAACAAAGCTCTCTTGTCTATACAAAAGGTGATAGACCTTACAGCCCTAGCCTCGGGAATGGACCATTTGGGTGTGCTTGTTTTGTAATGAATTGAATGCCGTATTTCTGCAGATTAAAAGCTCATTTTTCCCACATTGGATTAATCACTGTCAAGAAGTACAGGACTAACAAACTGACGGGTGAATTTCCCCTCTATCAGCCTGCTTTGGAATAGACTGCACAGAGCTGTTCCCTTAGCTCCTTCAGTCCCTGGTGTAAAGGTTGTGAATCTAGTCTTCAGACTTGCTTCTTTCTCAGTCTGCCAGGAGGTGCTACCAGATTCCAGTTAGGCCTTATTAAAATGCAGACACTTTCTCATCAGAAATATACTTGAGCTTTGCTAACTCATTCCTTGCAGTGCACTAAGTGATTGCTGGATTGTGTTGTATCCTGGTCATTTCCCATATTTGCTGCACGGAAGCCAGTGTAATGAAGATGAAGGCCTGGTAATGTGGTTTCTCTCAAGCACAGCTCAAGATATATCTGCACTGTAGGTCCTGCTGTCACCGAATCACCGTGTAAATACACCCGTAGTCACGTTACTGCCAGCTAGCCAATGTGGTGTGGTCATTGGCATAAGCTAACCAGCTCAGAATTTGCTCAAGTTCTGGGGCCTGTAGAAACTAGCTGGCAGCTGGGGTAACTGGTACCTAAACTAACTGACAGGCTGCTTGGGGGAAACCTGCCCAAACTTACAAGGCACTGTTGATAGTAACAAAATCAGTGTAACCCATAATCTTTTATTATCACTTCTTCGTACTGCAGCTTTGCTCTTAGTTCTTCAGAAATACTCATTATTAAAATTAAGAATGAAAAATGGATCAGCATCATCCATCAAATACAAGCCATTTATAAGATTACTTGAAATTCATTCTGACAGCACCAGTTTTTGTCTTTGAATTAGAACAGGTTTTCTCTCCTTTCTTTTTTCTTCTGCACATAGGAAGGCAGAAAAACTTGAATGTTTTGATGTTTAAAACTAAAGGAGTGTAATTTGGCAGCTATGTCGCTCAGTGAAACTATCTAATATCTATATATAAACATGTATATTCAAAGAACAAACCACAATGTTTGACAGAGTAGAATACTTTGAAACTTGTTTTCAAAGTCCTTTGTTTTGGCAATGATAGGTGTCGAGATCTGGAACACTTGTCATGGTTTCCAGAATTCCTCTGACCATTTTTAATGTATATAAATAATTGAATTGAATAATAATCAGAGGGGAAGTTTAGAAACTCTGTAGTTACTGTAGCTGATGTGCTTGGAAAGAATTGTAAAAATTTTAAAAGCTGCATTATAGTTACATTAGAGTTCTTGTCTAAAATTTGAAAGCAGTGAAATTCAGATTTAATATTAGTGTCTCTTTCTTAACCTAGTTCAGTCAAATTCTGTACTCAGCTTCGCTCTGTGGGATGCACTAATATAAATGAGAATCAGGTTTGGGAAGAACACTTGCAAAACTGCACAGGTAACTTAAGATGCTGAGAACTAACTTTCAGAGGTATTTCAGCATCTAAAGAAGGGGCTGATATCCAATGGTATTTTCCAGACAAGCAAGTACCAAGTTCCCATGGAAATCAGTGGGCTCATTCTATGAATTCTGCCTGTCATTCGGATTCCTAGACACGTGGGGTACTTTTTGCAATCTGAACCAACTCTTATTTTCAAAAATGCATGGAAGAGCCTGATTTCTCCCGCCTTCACCCCTCTGTTCACCTCTACTACCCAAACTTTCAGTGAAACAAGACTGGCCAGATAAGTAGATTTCTCCCAAAAACAGGCCCCTTAGTCACATTTTAACCTTTGGATCTAGTTCAGAACTGATTTAAGCATCTGCAGCTCTGCTGAAAGCCAGCTGAGTGGTGATGTAATCCATGTTGTGAGGTCAGGTTGAATTAATAGCTTAAAGTAACGTGCAGATTTTGTTTCAGTATTTGAGCAGAGCATTATTGACAAGGGAGATGGAGAAGGAATGCTGTACAGCATGTAAAACAGTTAAATGAAAGATGTAAAATGAAATGGGTTTGACCCGTCACTTAATTGATGTTGTCTGGTATGATAGAGTGACTTAGTACTGATGTTTATTTCTGTATTACATTGACATTAGATCCAGATAATAGTTGCTACTTTTGCTGGGCTCGCAACTGATTTTTGTGTCAAGGAGCAGCACAAGCTGCTGTGTAAAGGAAGACAAGACAAGAGCTAAAGGTGCCAGCAAGGCAGGCAGGGGCAGAGACCTCACCAGCAAGGAGTGCAGTCCCACAGTGCCTAGGCAAGAAAAGCAGAGCAGGTCCAGTGAGGGTAACCAGTTGCCAAGTCTCTGGTGGTGAGGTAGGTCCAAGGTCAAGGTGAGAAAGTCAAGGCAGGGTCAGGATAGGGTCCAGTGATGGTAAACTGGGTCAGCCAGCAGGCAGCGATTATGCAGTAAGTTTGTAGTGATGAAGCATGTGGCCAGGTGCAGGTATAGCTGCCGTGTGGCTTGGTCAAGGACCAAGGGCAAGTGTCTCAGCTTAAATGCAGCTCCCAAGCAAAGGGGCAAGAGGCTTCACACAGCTTTTTTTCACGTCAGCAGCATGTGAAGTTACACAGCTGTGCTGTGTCAGAATTGGCCTCGAACCCAGGCAGCTAAACCACTGCAGGGGGTGGTGTTCATGGCCCTGATACTTTACATCCAGATACTTTACATCCTGCTATGGATTTAATTTAACAGACAGCAAATGTCAGTTAGCTTTATGAAACTTTTATTATTAGGACACAAAGGTTGTTTTCCAATGGGGCTTCAGCTTGATTCTTTGTTTACCTTTATTGCTTTATCATGATATGGCAGAACAAGATAGTGCAGTTTGAAAGCTATTAGGAACCACCTTGTTACCAGTACCTTTTAAACACTGTTTTATCTACCTTGTACAGTCAAACTGTTTGGAAAATGAATGCATTGACTCATACTGAGACATCTAATTTTTCTTGGCTACGCATTCACTTTGGCTAACCTTGTGCTAGTAATTATATTACTATGATCATCGTCTTATTGCAGCTTAGCTTTACAGCTGGCTTACTAAACAAAAACAGTCGGGCATGCAACCGAGTCATTCTAGCTTAACAAATATATTATGCAGACAATTGCTTTCCAACCTGCAGACATAAGACTCTATAACCTTTCTGTTAAAACTGGCAGGGTAGTGGTTTTTTATATTAATATATCCTTGATTCAGCTCACTGATGTCAGGTAAAACTCTTAGACCAGAAGATTTTCTGCTTGCATTCCCATAAAGCTAAACTTAAAGTACTATGGTCAAAACCATCCTTGACCTTTTACTGCCTTACTCTCCTTTGGATCTGATGTGACTTTCACAGGAAAATCTCTGAAAAAATTCCTGGGTCTTAGCAACCGTCAGGAGTGGTGCTGAAGTATTGTATGTTTAGATACTGTGACAGTTACCCTGGGATAGCACAGTATGACTGAAAGTAGAGGTTGATTTCCAAAATCTCTAGAAATATTTTTAGTTCAATTACTGGTCCTGTGTGGTTTTTTATGTAGAAGATGCCTTGATCTGCACAGTTTTCAGTGAATTGCTTTGATTTTTCACCTGTCGTACTAAAATAGGTGTCTGTGATTTTCATTACTATTGTAGAAGAGTCTTGATCTTTTTAATGCAATAGCGTGACAACACTGGTAATTGCCTTTTTCTTGCATTGTACCTGAGCACAAAGAGTAGCTGAAGGAAATTGACTGCGGGTTCCAGGGTCCTAACCTAACCGTTTACCAGCTGGACTATACTACTTTGGCATCTCACCAACTCAGTTGTATACCTGCTTATGTGAATGTGCTTAGGTGATGTCCTAAGCAATATTTAAAAGTTCTGTTTCTATCACTGTGGAAGAGGCATAAATGAAAAAGAATAAGATTTCTGCAGGTTATGAAATTAAACAGATAAAGCTACGTAATTTCATACACTTGCTTCAGAGCAGGGCCATGCTGACCAAAGAGAAATGAAGGTGAAATTCACATCTCAGTAGAAAGATCATACCAGAACCCGATCCACCAGTTATGAAAGGAATAGTTTTTATGCTGGTTCTGCACGGAAATGCCAGTTTTCCTCCAACAAAGTGGTGCCATATACATATTTGGAGAAATCAAGGAAAACTTATATCTTATTTCAGTTGCAATGATCTTGTCACACAGTAACTGAACTTTGCTATATCTCTGTTACTGAAACTAATCTTGCAATGTTAAATCTCCTTGTGACCAAGTGTTGTTTTCATTTATGCTGGACCACAGCAGCTACTACACTTGCACCTGTGTGAAGGTAACAGAAACCAACATTTAGCCCTTACTATTTTACTATAGCTTAAAACAATTAATTTTAAAAATTGCAAAATATTTCATACTCAACCTTTTTCTGGCATCAGAGCTGAATTTGGCTTGTCCTTCACTCTAGGTCTTCTCACTCTCTTGCTCTGACTCTGTCTGGGGTTGTGGCCAGCAGTGATGTGCCAAACAGCCAGCAGATGGCCCCTGAATTCCTCCCTTTTTGTACAGTGCGGTATTTAATGAGTTCCTGGAGCAAGATTAAAATCTCTTGTACTTAATGAACCTGCTGCCTCAACTCAAGAAAGGCTTAAAAATAAACTAAAGCAATTAGAGATGATGTAGTTAAATTTAGCTTGCAGAAACAGAAGGCCAAGGTTCCTGTTTGTACCACCAGTCCAGCACACAGGATTCAGAATAGCATGGAAGTTCCCAAGAAAATGTTTTTCTATCAAAGGCAACTGTTAGCTGGCACAGGGCCTGTATTTCTGGCCTCCTCTTCATCTTCCCACATGGTACCAGAGTAGGAAAATGGGAGGGATTGTTGGCAGAGTATTTCATGCTTAGGTTGAGTTCAACTGATTTATGGTCCCCTTGGTTGTGGTTAACAAGCTAGAGGAACTGAGGCTGCTACTGCCTCTGCCACGGCCCTGGATGTCACAGATGCATCCTGAGGATTTGCCTTAACAGGCAAAGCAGAGAATCTAGGCCTTAAAAGTCTTTGTCACAAACGACTTCCTTTCTACAAGCATTCTGCTTGCTTGTTCTTTGTGTTCTCAGACTAATAGATGTTACTGGAAGTGTGTGCTTTGGCACGCTTTGGGCACAGATAAACGCAAGTCAGGAACTTTACATCCTGATAACTCTCCCAGTAGTTCTGTGCATGCAGCAAGAGCAGTTAAAAATGACACACTAATCCTGCTTTAATAACCTGTTGTCTGCTTCAGCAGGTTTCTTAGCCACGTTGCTGCATCTGTGCTCAGAACCAGGAGACGCTCATTCTGTACTGAACACAGCAGGACTAACAAAATGCTGTAGAGAACTTCATTTAAATATCCACACAGAGACCCGGTCTGGTTGTTTAGCAGGGGCTTCCACCTTTGTCCACTGTACTTACCAGCTATGGAATGACTGGGACAGTCAGGTCTTCTCAAAGATGAGATTTTGTGCTGTTTCTCTGATGGGAGTTTGAAATGGCCATAGGGAAATGTGAAATATTTAGTCCTTTATATTCCCTGACACATCTCGGAGGCAATTAAAATGAGTTTAGGCTTATTATTGAATATACTTATGCATGATTTTGACAGATGGGAACATTCATTGTTGCTCCTTAAGGGAAAGGTTAATATAAGTAAAAGGAATATAGTTTCCAGAATTACATGCGTGAACTTGCTGCCAGTAGAGGTCCTAAACACTCCTCTGTTCACTTCAGAAGAATGGTTCAGATTAAACTTGAAGAGAAGACAATAGAGTAAAATGTCCATGGGCTAATATTTATTTCTCATTTAGAAGAGGGCAGGAGGAGGGAGAGCCTTTTTTGTACCTTGTCTCTTCAGGCCTTGCTCTTTGGTAGGTCCTGTGTTTGTTGGCAGGAGGAGTAGCTACGATAAGGTTGCAATGCATATGAACAAGTGCCAGTCAAATTTACTTACGTAAAGAAATACTTCCTGCCATGCGCATCTTTCCTGGAACTCACAACTCGTGGCCTTACCTCATGGTTGAGACCTGTGAGACTATTTGTAGATGAAAGGAGGTTGAATGTGGCCTTCTGCTCTTCCAAGGGGCTGTTCAGGCATGTCTGACGCAGCTATAATGCTATTGTTAAAGGAGCTTTACAGTTTGAACTGTATTCCTAGTTCTTCCTTATGCCCGCTTGCTTAGCATCATGACTTTGGTTAGACTACAGCCTTGAATCTTGACATGTTGGGGGATAAGCTTGGTTACAGCTTGTGAACACTTTATAACAGAAATAATTATAGAAACATTATTCTTAGTGGCAGGGCTATTGAAAGGAATTCAAGGCTTCGTCTGAAATTACCAAGTGGAAGAATCTTACGGTTAGCTTTTATTTTAAAAACACAAAGCTCTGTCCAGCGATGTGCCAAGCACTTGGAGTTCCCACAAGATTCGTTGGAAATTGTAAGCACTTAGCGTTTCTCAAAATCACAGATAACCCATATTTACTGCCTAGAGAATTCAGAGGTCCAAAGAGTTGTATGCGTAGTATTTTGCAGCTGGACACAAGATCACACAGCCTGTATGACAAGCTGGACACAATCAGGTTATGAACTGGCAGCCGAGAGGTTGAAGAGCAGGCCACTTAAGCTCTGGTAAAACGTCTGGATAAATCAGCTGAGCTTTCAGCAAACCAGCAATGCTGCAATACGCTATATGGATAGTCCAAACCAGAACCTGTTATCACACTTGCTCTGCAGGGTGGCTAAGCTCACTCTGAGTTTGGGCATGACACTGCCTCTCAGCATGTCTTTTTCCTATGTCAATTAGAGCGTTGCCCTAATCAGGGACTTGGCAACATCACAGTGGAAGGGACTTAAGTACTACAACTGTAGGAGCTGTAGAAGGACTCAAGAGAGACTGCATAGTTAGCTCCCCACTTTTTTTTCCCTGTGGGATTTCTGTCAAGTATCAGAGAAATATATGACAAGATAAATAGTTGTTTTTTTAATAGGAAAAAAAAAATATGGTTTTTCCTAACTTGATAAGCATATGATGAATTTCTTAGAGTATCAAGCTACTTGTGCCCTTTTAGGAGTATTTAAAGCCAGCTGGGAACAGTTGTGAAATACCAGCCTAGTTTTCAGATGGCTGAGGACCGATTCCATGCTCTATCACAGGTTTTCAAAGTGACTGTGTACAATTTCCTTCCCTGCTGCAGGTATGGAAATCACAGCATATTTCATTTGTGAGACAGTTTGAAATCAGCTGAAGAACAATAGAAAATAAAGATACTACTGCTTGGATTTTAGACATGATGCTGTTTCAGTAATGTTTAAAAAAGTTTTCTTAATTAATCTTTCTTTGTAATTTTACTCTGTTCCTCTTCAGAGTGTTTTACAGGCTTTTGATATTTAATTCAGTTAGAGGGGATCTAGGAGAAGGAAATGTTTTACTCGCTTTGCAGTTTCATAGAGAAATAATCCATTCCAGAGCCAAGACTAAGGCACAAGTTCCTAATTCCCAGTACTGTGTTCACATGAAATGTGTAAGTAATTTAACTTCTTTTACATATTTCAGCTGCTGCTTGTCAACCAGGAGTAAAAACTCAGTAGAGCAGGAGCTTTTTGTTATGTGTGCATAGAATACCAGCACAATGAGGCTCTGAATCCCTCCAAGCCGAAGTGTTACTGTAATGTAAACACCAATCATGGAGAAGGCACTTCTCATTTTCAATGATTATGTCTCAGAAAGCAAACAAAATCAAATGGGATTCAATGCTACTTTGATTTAAATTTTAGTGCAATTTTCAGAGCGTTTCTTTGTTTACCTGAGGAGTTGAGTCTTTGACAGAAAATTTTCCCACTTCCAGCAAATGAAGAAATTGTGTGTAAAACAGCTGCTTCTTGCATGTTATTTTTGCCAATTACTTGAATGTTTTTAGCTGCATTCAGACTTGTGTAAACTGAGGCTATTTGGCAACAATTTCTCTTGAATATATTTAGGTGAAAAATAACCATTTAAAAACATTTTTGATTAGTTAATATGCTTCATAACCACACAAACATTGTGTTCTCATGAACATTAGAATTATGTTGCAATTGGTCCTCAGTCATCTGAAAACTAGGCTGGTATTTGACATGTACTCCTAGCTGGCTTTAAATATTACTTAGAACATTCTATGTGCTAATGAAGTATTTCAGGGAGCAATTCTATCAAGAAAGTCATAGTTGCTCTGACTGTGCTTTCCCCGTCACTGCTGACCGATAGATGTTCTTGTTTCATTCATCCTATTCTGATCTAGTGATCTCAGAGTGACTAGAAAGATGTTGTCCAAGAGAGACCATTACCTGGCTGTGTGAGACTCTCAGACAGTGATAATGTTCCCAACCCAGGACAGAGCAAGAAATCCCAGTAAGTCTCACACTGGCATATACGAGAGACAGTGTGACGAGGGCAGTGCTGTGTACTTGCATTAGGAGTACTTGGCAACACAGGCAAAAGTTGAGCAGGTTAGGACAGAGCATACCCTAAGGTACAAGATTCTTATTTAGGACCAAATGCTTGATGCTGTGGACTTGTCTTGTTCACTGCAGACAACAACAAAAAAGTACATTGAATTTTGGGCCAAAAATACTTCTCTGTCTGTGTG
The DNA here is from genome assembly GCF_040182565.1 of Anser cygnoides. Lineage (NCBI taxonomy): Eukaryota > Metazoa > Chordata > Aves > Anseriformes > Anatidae > Anser > Anser cygnoides. The sequence continues at coordinate 12,237,108 of NC_089887.1, forward strand.
ATCCTGAATGATCACACAGTGTGTCTCTAACGTATTCTTTGGGCGACATCCTTGACTCTCCTGCCAGAAGGGTTATATATTTTTTTGGTAGCACAGATGAGCTGTTAAGGCTAGTGAAGCAGCTGAAAAATTCCTTATAGGGAATAAAGGATGGGATAGGATGAAAAGGGATTGTTGTAGAACAATGACACATCCTGACCCGGAAATGTAACTGATCCTACCTATCACTGGCTGCCAGAGCTGTGGTGGATATAAAGCTACTTTAGATTGCATTTGAGGTTGACAATGCTCAGATGTTAGCAACACGAAAAGATGTACAAAGTGAATTTTTCTGTTCTTGGTTCCTGTGCCAAGCAGAGCTCAGTTCCTTCCTGTGTCATCTCTGAACTGCATTCCTATGCTCAGTAATTGCTGGTGGTGAGCTGACATTTCACTCTGACACTTACCCTCTTCGTGCTCCAGCAGAGGTGCTGGCTAGCTTTAGCACCTCCATGATGCCAAGGATAGATAAGTGGCTCCTTCTGAATCAGAAGAGATGATATTCTTCATGACAAAGATTAAGAATAATTGTCCACAACATGAAAATAATTTTCAGCAAAGAAATTTTCTTTATTATTCTTATTTTTTTAACTTAACCTCACAAGATATGTAGTGCCCTATCTGGAGAACTACCAAGTTCATAGCAAATAATGCTTCTGTTTCTCAGCTCTTTGAGTTCCTGCAATCTTACTCTGGGAGAGTTGTTTGCTTTGGAGGATCGTATCTCCTCCATTTTAGCAATCTGAAGCTTAGTTCAAATCAAAAAAATTTCAATATCATCTTGCTACCATTATATTTTTCAGGTCCATAACCTCAGCACGTTTGTTATTCAGAAAGCCATTCGTGCTATATAGAGTGAATCTAGTACAAAAATGCATTAACAGGAAGACCATTCAGACCATTAACATCAATCATACTCTCCTTTTTATTATTAAATGTTGCCTTTCTAATTACAGTATGTTCTGCCAGTTGCATACAGGAAATGCAGATACTTTCTGCATTCTTATCTGTTGCTCCCACTTTGCAATGATAAAGCAGTTCTTTGAATAGTTTCATGGTTTATTCCACGATCTAATGTGGAATTTCAGATAATCTAGCAGATGGCATTGTCATCATTTTTCCTTCCCTACAGAATGAAAATGAACAAACACTTGACATTTCCAATATGGCTTCATCTAATGCAAGAATTTTTAGAAGCCATGAAAGCGTTATCTGCTTTGGTTTGGGGAGAGGGGCACAAATGTTAAATGTATCCCAACTATCTGCTGTCCTACATCAGCAACATGACTGCATGGAAAATAGATTTATCACCACATAATCAGCATGCTTGTGTTTTGTACTGTGAGCTGTGCCTCCAGCAAAGCGTGAACATGCAATGCTAGAGCTATTTCAGCATAAGAGTATAGAATTTTCATTAGAGAAATTAGCTAGAGCTGCTAAAGTACCTAGAAATCAGTTCACATTTACAAACGTACAGCAGATGCATCATTTGGCAGAAGATTTCTGCAGTCAGTAATTTGCCATTCATCAGGGATTGCCTCTGAAATCTGCGATCCAAGCTAGGGTGCGGATGACATAGAAGGATAAATTTAGACATGGCTGAAAACAATTATTTTGATTAAGCCTACAGCCAATGAGAGTAAGATTCTTCCTATTCCTCCCCTTCCCCCTCATTCACCTCCTCCAGTAAAGAAGGAGGAGACTCAGTAAGTATAACTTATATGCTTTACATGCAGCAGATGCTTTCATTTAGCTCTCCATGCTATAGAGTCTGTTCAGCATAGTAGAGAGTTTATTTTGATTGAACATGATGCCTTGCTTCAGCGTTAGCATCAGTTTAGTTTGTATTGGAAAAAAAAAAAAACGCTAGAAGGAAAATGCTAAAGTTTTCTTTATTTGCAAAAGTGAGGCTGTATCTGTAAAAAGTTTGCTTCTCCTTGACCTACCCTTCCACTGGGAGATAACCCTCAGCCTGGGTGAGCCGATTCTGATGAGAAATACTGACTGCTTTCTTGGATCCGTGCAGTGAAAAGAACTTTCCGAACATGTAATGTAGAGTGTTTTTCAAACAGCAGTTGGATGGCAATCACTTCCACTTGCTATCGGCCTTATACCTAGCTGGGAGCCAGCAGCAAAGTTCTTAGCTGGCCCCCTTGGCTCCTGAGCTGCTGCTCTGCCATTCCAGCCTCTAACAGCTTTGATAATCTTTCCCAGTTCTAGGGCAACAGAGCTGTTTGTCCAAGGCGGTGTGCAGGCATAGTAAAAGCAATGCCAACTAGTCTTTTCAAAAACCATCAACAAAAGCATCATTTAACCAATTAGAGCTATTTTATTAGAAACAAAATGACATTAATCTTGGCTGACAAACTTGTATCCACTAAGCTTCAGCTTGCTGTGATTATAAACAGCTCTGATTTAAAATAAAAAAAAAAAGGCAGATCTGTGCAGATCCTTTTGAATTACTTTTTTTTTTGTAGCTGAAAGCTAGAAGATATAGGTATCCATAAGGCATCTTTCAATTAATTTCTCCTTTCTTTTCAGTGTGGATTTGGGGGTAGGTTATTTAATTTTTTTTATGTATATATTTAGTGTGACCTATAGACGTGTTCTTCCTTGGCTGCTCAGGGTGGCCAATGCTTCTGCTTGCACTGTTGTTGTGTCACAGTGGAGAAATGTGGCCAGAACTGGGTGTGGAAGGGTGGATGGAAAATCAAGCTGAAGGGTTGTAAGCTGCAATGTTGTAAACTATAATTGCAAAATAAAATAGCAAGCACTTTGGAAATAGGAAATTTTATCTTATTTACTCTATAGTAATTGCTGGTACTTGAGTACAATCAGCTGCAAGCCTGTCTGTGATTGACAGCACAATTCTAGCCAGAGCAACCAAAAATAGCTCAGGATTTCAGTCATTTTTATCTTTTTACAATCTAATACTGTCACAAAAGTCAGTGTAACATGTAGGGAAATTGGACTCTCTTCATAGGTAGACGAGGTAAATTGGACAATGCTGAGCAAAGGCATACTAAGAAAGCACTGAGTGTAGCTGACTTCAGCAGTTATTGCCTGGAATTCAACAGGATTAGCTCCTTTTCATTTTTTTGTTCATTAGCCTTAGTATTTCTGCAATTAGTTAAATTCTTCTTTGCCTAGATCTTTGTTGGGTAAGGAGACTGATAGAGGAAGAAAAGGGCAAAGCAATGTTCAAAGCCTCATTCGCTCTCAGGAAGAAGCTTAACAAATGGAGAAGTGAAATTCTTTTCTGAGCTTGGTCAGAAGACTTACGGAGCCCTCCCATGCCACTGGGCCAAGTAGATTTGGAAAAGTTTAAAATTTCCTGCTTAAGGAATAGATCCTGGTTTAATCTTTAGCTCTTGAGTTACCTCCAGTCATTGATTGTACTCCCCATATGGTTGCTGAGAGAGGAAGAAAGAATCACGTCTCCAAACAGGCTATAGAAGGTCATATTTTTCTGAAAGTCTCCAAGTTTCTTTTCAGGCCTCTTGGAGAATTATGATGGTAGTGTCAAAGCCGTGTTAGCTCCCCAGGACTACAGTAACATTAGTACTGCAGATCCACAGCATCAGAAGATTTTGCATGACTATTTTTCCTTTATTACTAATTGCACTTTTATTTGGTGCTTGTAGGCAGTGCTGTGTCTGTGGCAGCTACCTTAGCAGCAAAATAACTGGGCAACACAGTAGATCTGCTTGTGGCTTTGTATTTATGGGTGTGTTTTTTTTTTTGAAAACCATTTTAAGGAATCCCGTGTTTTGAGGACAGGCACAAAAGTCAAGCTACATTAACTTGTCAAGTGGATTAGTCATTAAACACCTTTGTGAACGTTTTAATTCAGAATTAAAGTGGCTTTAATTGGATTTAGCTGATTTTGCTTCCAAAGTACATTCAGGTAAATCAAATTAAGGTTAATTCAGTGTAAAGGCATGGGCAGACATCCTCATTAAGGGTTACTTGGAGCAACTGGAAGCAACTGCCCAGCTGCTCCTCAACACCCTTCTGTTCTCATGGTGCTTCTCCTGTGTTCCTACAGCTCAGCTCACAGAAAGGGGAGCCTGCTAGCCTCGTACTACAGTAGGTCACTTCAGATTAATTCTGCCCACCTTAATTAGCAGTCTAGTCTGTTGGCTGATTGCACTGATGTGCACAGGAAGTGCAGTCTTGTTGCACTTTGCTGACTCTGAAGTGGTGAGCATAGCCTTCGTCTGATGCTGTAACTAGTAGCTTGGAAATAACACCACCATAAACAGCTCCAGCTATTTGTAAATGAACGTGTGTCTAAGCCTATAGAATACATGCTCTCAGGATGCCTTGGGGGGGCCCTTAGGGTCCTTATTCAAGGATCATACCTGTTGAGGAACAATACTCATATGTGTACTGGATAATCTTTATGATTTTAGGGACTAGTTTCCTAATTTACAGAAGAAATGTCAGGGACAGCAGACTGAATATAGATAGGAATAGCAAGCTAGCTAATAATTACAGCTACTCTGGAGAAACTTTTACAGCTTCTTTGGAGAAACAGAAGAGATCCCTTAAACTGTAATCCCACAATTCAAGGTTGGGGTTGTTTGTTAAAGAACAGGTCTCTTCAAGGAGATGGATTTTCATCCTAAATAACCAAGTATCAATACTAAAGTAAAAGACAGGTGATGAATTCACTTAAATATATCATCATCTGTGAATGAGGTATGTAGATGAAGCAGAAAATGATGGAAGTTTTGACACTTCTGCCATGCTTGCCTTGGAGGTGTTCATTGTTTTTTTAAAAAACACCAAATCTTAAAGAATACTGAGTAAATCTGATCATGCTATATCCAGCTGTGACCACATAATCTTCCATTTACCAAGCAGTATTAGGCTAAATGAAGACCCAGGTGACAGCTCTCCAAGAAAAACTGAAGTACTACAGAATGTGTCACTGATATAATGACCTAGCTTTTATGGCTCCCACTTTCTCTCTGATAAATGTTCACTAGATATTAATTGTCCCTCCTGTGATAGCAATGAATATAATTCATTCGTGATGATGAACACGGTTCCAGTAATCCAAATGATGTTCTTTTTCCTACTTTTTTTTTTGACAGGAAGCCTCTTATTTGCCAGATATTGACACATTACCTAGATCAGCCACTATGAAAAATGAGGTTCTGCTTATGGCAATTTGGCTGTCAAGTTGTGGCCAGGTATCTACAGATCAGTGCAGTGGGCAGGTGCCTAACGTAGTGCTGAGAGCAGCCGACATCTACAATGCCCTTGTGGCGTGGCTTCTGTCTCTGGTGAGTATGTGCAGTGACTGCACAAAAGAAGGTTCTGCATGATTAAGGGTGTGCTTTTCCCTCCAGTGAATAGGTTCTTGAAATCGCTTTCTTCCAACAGCTACAAAACAGTGGCTACACAAAGGGGAAATTATGTCCTAACTTGTCTTTAAATGCAAGATTTGCTGGATTGTGCCTGTAGTTTACAAAGAGCATGGCAGAGAAAGTAAAAATAAATAAATGTATTAATTTGAAAAAATAGTGAGGCAGACTCAAAGTAATAAAAAGTGACTAGTGAAAGCAGAGGGCTAAGTATTACACTTTGTCTGCAGCAAAACGGAGACATTTTCATCCATTCGCTTGTCTCGACACTTCTATTTAAGAACAAATCCTTTCTGATAGCCAAGAGGGCAATAAACAAGTGTTGGTGTGTTTTGTCTTAGTTGTCCTTTGGATCACACCTTTTCCCCTCTAAAGAAACCTTCACTCTTCCCATTCATCTGATGCTACCCTTTTCCTCTAAGGAAAACAGGAAGTATTTTTTCTTTCCTCCCATCTTGCATGTTGGCATTATTTTCCCTTGTTAAAGATGTTGGCATACCTATCCATGCGCTCAACGTAAATTTCACCGTGAGTGGACAGCATGCACAAGGCTTTTAAATCACTTAAACTCCACTTAAACAGTATTAATTGTTAATGATGTTCATGCTTCCATTAAAACATTGCCAACGTTCCTTAATGTTAGTTCAGTGCTAATGAAAATTGCCACTTGAACAACCCCAGAGTCTGAATCTTCCATTTGGAAAATAGTTAGCTCATGAACAGCTGCAGTTTGAGGTTTCTTCCCTTTACTCCCATTTGAAATGCCTGAGCTCTGACTTGCAGCAGCTCTCTTCAAGCCTGAAAGGGCATCTCAGCTTCCACGGTTCAGCATTGCATCTACTGAGAGGGTCAAATGTTGTGGTGGACTTTATGTCCAATGCAAACTGGGATAAAAGCCACAAATTGATTTCAAACAGATTCCCAAACAGCTGTCGGATAGCAATGAAAATGTCTGCGTTTCTGTAATGAAAGAAAAGTTGAAGCACTTTAGACCAAATTCTCATCTGCTGATCGTCTGTGTAATTCCACTGAATCACTGGCTTCCTGGCTTGTGTAAATCAGCATGCCTTTATTGACTTCCTTGAAGATATGCTGATTTCTGCTAGTAGAGAATGTGGTAGAGATGAGCATTCTCCAGTAGCAGAACTACTACAGAAATCCCCATGTCAAACCAGTATTCAAAGCAGTCAAGGACTTGACAGTGCTATTTTGAGTGATACAACTGACCTATTCCACAGTTTGAAAATGCACTCGAGCTTTGTGTTGAGAATATATTTTTAAAGGCATTTATCTCACTGTAAATAGCTTTGTTTTATGTATGCAGTGAATAGCAGAGCTATTAATCTATCTAGAGACCATGGTGATGGTGTAAACCATGAGAACAAGGCTTAAGTGGTTTCAGTATTCACCAGAACCCTGGGAACGAATTACAGTCCTGTAATTCAAACTTGCCTGTCTCTTCATCTAGTACACGATCTGGGTCAGGGATCTTTGCCTCACATGGCTGCTGCTCTTTCTTGTGGCTTTGGTTGCTTGTGTCAGACTTTCTGATAGTCCTCTGCCCTCTTTCACCTGCTACCCAAGTTTCAGGATGCTTTGCAGTGCTGTGATGCCTTCCCAGGCTGTTTTGGATATCTTTTCTGTCTTTTTTCTACCCAATGGTAAGGTTTCTCGTGTATTCCATTGCTAAAATGCACCCTGTTTCAGCCTCATTTGGGGCAGCCTTGTGAGCCAACGGAGTGGTCTCTCCTCCTGGAATCCTGTCTCTGGAACAAAACTGATGCTCACAATAAAAGATGCCCAGTGTTCATCTTGGGGTTGGCAAAAGTCCCTTTTTATCCTCCTTGGTTTGGATCAGATATGTATATTGGCAGATAGAATACCTCCCACACAGGTACAGACGTGAAAAAATCTGTCAAAAAGAAATCACCTCAAGTCTAGCTACAACGTGGATTCACTGGATAGAGATTGATGGGGTTTTGGCTTTTAGAGATCCCTAACAGGGAAGATGAAGTCTTATTAAAGATGCCTGCAATAGCTCCTCAGAATGACATAATCACTGAGCACTGGTTTTGAACTGAGATTGGACTGATTTCATTATCATTGATAAAGGCAGCATGCAGTGCCACGGTGGCACGAATGTGTGGTGTTGACAGGGACTCGGTTCTCATTTCTTCCTAGACTAAAGAACAAATGTAGGTTCTTGCTTTCACTTAGTGAAACTGGTGGAAGTCAGAGCTTGCAAGTCATGAGAGTCCTCGCTGAGAAAATAAATCCTATGACTTATCAAAACCTACATGTTATTCCTATTTAATTTGGTCTTTATTGATTTTGCTAGTGGCTAAACCACAGCTAATCCACTAATCAAGTGAGAGTGCTCCCTGGGTTATTGTACATTATGTGACTACTCAAAAGCAACAGAGCAAGATACGGGGTTACCTTCAGTCTCTAAATACAACAATCTAAAAATGAAATTATGTTCAAATGGATTTACAGGTGCCTCCTGTGAAAATTGAAGGTGGACCCAAAGCTCCGTTTCAGGTGGTAGGGCTACAGCAGGCCTGGCAAGAGGATGGATTGGCCCTATATGCTTGTCTAATGCCAGCAGATGAATCTCTAGCACAAAACAGCACCAAAATCCAGAAGATTAAAGTAAGTAGCAGCCTTTACACTTGCTAGTCGAACAGAACTGCCACAGGCAGTTACCGCTATCTTTCACTAGAGACTAGGCAATTCAAGCTCAAATTTCAGTGAGCCAGGACAGAAAAGCATAAGTGCTGCTCTAAATTAGAATGGGGGAACAGCCCAGTACTGTGTGAACTGAAAGACTGCTTACAGCTAATTGCCAACTCAAGCTGTCCTCAGTTATGCTGAATTTAGATTATGTGCAGATGAGAAACCAGCTCTGAATGGCAAAGTCTTTTGTCTCTACCGCTCATTAGCTGTTAATATATTTTTGGTGGCTGTAACCCCACAGTGCAGGGACTTGACTGAGGAGACGTATGTTTGGCGTGTATTATGTTTTGTGCTGTTATATTTTAACTGTGTGAAGAGGGTGGCCTATGAGAGGGAATGTTGTCTTGCTATTTGGCTCCCAAGTGTCAGGACCCAAAGATAGGACCTGAGACTCTGTTCCTTCAACTCTGCTAGACTACAGAGTCTGTGCTGAGCACCAAAACACCAAGCTGAAAGGTCTAGCACAGAAGCTGAAAATCTAGCATGTGTAGGTGGCACAGTGTATTGTAAGGCATGATATGAGCTCGTGTCCTGAAAACAGCAGAGCTGTGAAATGGAACAAAGTAGGGCCCAGAGTTGCTGTCTTTTAACAGAGCTAATTTGAAACAGATTGCATCAAGATGCTCAGAGTATCGACTATTTTGTTCCCCTTTGTGGAGACAGCTTGTTAGGTATTACCCTGAGACCTACTGTCGCCTCGCTACTCTTGCCTGGTAGAGATACCTATACCTACCTATGCAATATGGCTGGCTCTTGCTGGAAAATTTTTCCAGGCTTATTTGGGGAACAGTGATCCTTTTGTACCTGAGGCCTTCTGTGGGTCACTTGCTTGACTAATGATCCTGTTACTGACCAACCTTAGCTGAGACACTGGCCCTATGCTCTGATGGGTACGGTGAGCATCTCCCAGGTGGCTCAAAGCAACCTTCACAGGGGTTGCTTTGGGTTTGGCAAGCTGGGGGTGGATTTCCTACTCCTGAGAATGCCTGCCTCACCTAAACAGCTGCACTGTCTCTTCATCCTTCCTCACTGACTGGTAATAGCAATGTGGAGAGGGATGCGCTAATTCCTGACACTTCCTCTATGCTGAAAAGATCCTGTAGGATCCAACAGAATCAGAGTGGTTTGGGTTGGAAGGGACCTTAAAGATCATCTAATTCCAACCCCCTGCCAAGATCAAGGACACCTCCCCCAGCACAGGCTGCCCAAAACCCCATCCAGCCTGGCCTCGAACACTTCCAGGGATGGGGCATCCACAGCTTCTCTGGGCAACCTGTTCCAGTGCCTCACCACCCTCTGAGTAAAGAATTTCTTCCTTATATCTGATCTAAACCCACCCTCTTTTATTTTAAATCCGTTCCCCCTTGTCCTATCCCTACACCCCCTGACAAAGAGTCCCTCCCCAGATTTCCTGGAGCCCCCTGTAGGTACTGGAAGGCTGCTGTAAGGTCTCCCTGGAGCCTTCTCGTCTCCAGGCCGAACAACCCCAGCTCCCTCAGCCTGGCTCCATAGCAGAGGTGCTCCAGCCCCTTGATAATCCCTATAGCCCTCCTCTGGACTCGTTCTAATAGGTCCATGCCCTTCTTGTGGGGGGACAACTTGCTTAAGCTTCCCTTGCTCAGCTGCAAAGAGCATTCTTTGCTCGCAGCTGCCTGTCTATCAGCAGTGAAGATTGAATTTCCCATGATGTGTCATAAAGCCTGGAGTATGACAGCTGCGGCTCCAGTGCTTGCACACGTAAATGATTGATGCTGGCAAAAATGTCATGATTAAAACACTACTCAAAAAAACCCCACACCTTTCTGCTAGTGTTTGGGCATCTGTTGGCAGAAGCAGCAGGGCTAATGAGGCTAAGCAGCCTGCTAGGCTGGACAAGGGCTTTGTGTTGATTTCTGTCTCAGGTGACTCAATTCTAGATGTTTTCTGTGAAACAAAGAAAACAGGAACATGGACTAACCTGTCTTCTGTCCAGTTGTCTTGTCACTCTCTGCTGATCTCAGATGAGGAGCTGACCAGAGCATCAGAACTGATGAGCACTGAGTATGCTCAAAATGTGTATCTGGTATCAAATAATTGAATGAACTTGTGACGTGCAAGCCCAGGCTGCTCCGAAGGTTTGCTTGGAGCTGGGAAGGATTCTATCACAGGTCAGAATGAGCCTTGTGGAGTTTCCAGTCCGCATATAAATTGTAAATGCTTTTTTACTGCCCCATTTCCAGCCGCTAATGTTGCTGTTGAGTTCAGCTAGTGTGCATGGAAGTGAACGGGCAAGGCATTTGGATGGTGTTGCTCAAAGCAAGACTATGTATAACTCTTATTGGAGGCTCTACCGTTATGTCATTTTGATAACAATGACTTTTGTCAGTTTTGCTTTCTTGAGGCGTTTGTAAAGCTGCTGCTCTTTCCCCAACGGAGATTTAAGCTGATAGGAACCACAAAAATCTTTCAGAGACGTCAGCTCACAGCAGAGATGAGGAAAACAACTAGCCCTAATGGGCAGACTAGTCCTGTCTCCCCACTCCTCCCCATGAACAGCTTCAGCTGTTGTTGGAGAGAAATGTGGTAGACTTTACTTTTCACACTTAAGTCTTCAGTCTTGTACTGTAGAGTTAATGTACAATACTCTAATGGTTGAATCTGATAATAAAACTATTCTGTTGTGGCATTTACTGATTCTTGTTCTGTTAGTCTCCTGTTGGCACAATAAGAACCAGTTACCAGGGCTTCCTTCAAAATATGAAAATCCAGGAAAAATCAGTGTTTCCAGGCATTATTACTGCATCTACTGACTCCAAGAATGACTATAAAAATGTAGGAAAATTTTACTTACCTTTTTTTGTATTGTGTAGAGAGGCATACCAGGTAGTATAAATTTTAACCAACAGCATTCTGACAAATGATATTTAATGTTTTTAAAGTGGAGAGTCCAGGGTCCATTTTCGGTGCCAAAGATGGAGGTGTACAGACTACACAGCTTAGTAGGTAGATTTTTGCTTATTTGACGCTAGGAAGGAAATGCCCATCTTTGTGTGTCTGTACTTGTATCTTGTGATAGCAGCAAAATGACAGTTGCTCTTGGATTTTTTTCAGATTGTAACATGAATACGATTTTTACAGCAGACAGTGGATTGCTAGAATCTGAGGACCTATCTGTATCAAGAAGGCAAGATTTCACCTTCTGCAGCTTGCCTCACTGATAATGCCCGCCCCTGGTGTGGCTGAACACCCTGAGTGTGTTCATCAGTCTCGTTGGCTTTGATGTATTTGATTCTGTGGCTTGGTGCTTGCCCTAGCGTCACAGCTCAAATAATGCTGGGGTACAGTTCATCACCAGCAACTGGAGCAAGACAGCCTGCTGCTTTCACGTAGCTGTAGTGTGCTGCTGGTTGCTTTGGGGTGTTTCTTTGGTTTTTGTGTTTGGTTTTTTCAGTAACTAGTAACTGGAGATGAGCTACATTACAGAGCTGTAAGCCATCAACTCTTTATTTACGAGCTTCTTCACTGCCATCTATGTCTTTCACATGGTTATAAGTATAATAACGGTTTCTCAAGGAAAAAGCTCCTGTCCTGAGCAGATTAACTTCTGGCTTATTCAATTATGATGACATCTATTCCTCTATCAAGTGCTTCTGCAATGTTTTAGTCCCATTTCTGTTGCTTTTTTGGGGTTTAGTTTTGCTTGTTTTATTTCAGCGCTCCTTCCAAACAATTGGGAAAAGTGAGAAAAATGTGAATATTCCTGCGTGGTTTTGGTTTCTTGAGTTGTTAGAGCAAATGCTTGTACACCTCTTGTAATTTCTGCATGCAGATTGACAAGCTGCATTTACAGGCATGTCTGATGGGAATTAGATTTGTACAGAGTATGCTTTCTAAGAATCTACTCAGCATTCCCAATTAGGCACGCTAGCACCACGCAGAGCAGCATGGTTCTTCTCTGTACGCTTCGATCACTTAACAATTCCGTGGTGGTTCAAAAGAGCTCACGATCTCCGTCATTAGATTTGGGGCTTTTTTTTTTTTTTTTGCAGACCTTTACTGCTCAAGTTCTAATTTCTAGGTGCTGTAATAGAGGATATGGAGAAGATGCTTTGCATAATTGCTAATTCTGTTCATTTCTGATTGGGTTACATTGAGGTCACCAATTTGTTCTCTGAAAACCTGACTAATTAAGAACAAACTTGAAAGAACAAAGGGCTTAGAGGGGAGGTTAAATGATGGAAAAAAGTAATTTAGCAGTGCAGTGTTCAAAATTAATGTATCAGTATTAATATTAGTATCAATCTTTTAAAAATCCTGAAATTAATAAATATTTTCATTTTTATCCCTATAAAACCCTTTGCAAATTTGTTTCATCGTATCAGACTGTTTTGTAACCCGGTGTACAGCATTTTCTCCCTCTTCAAGAGGGATGTATGTATGTAATGTGCTTCGGAGCAGTATTTGCGGGCTGTCAGATGTCATGAGCCAGTTATTTTATACCAGCGTCTGGCTACCAGTCGAAGATTGCTGTTAAGTCTCCAGTTATCATCCACGATGGGGTTTTATAGCTGAGCTGTCCAAGCGTATCAAGGACTATGGTGGAAGGGCAATGCTGCTAATCTTCCCAGCCCCTTTACCAAAAGGGTCTTTGAGGCAAGTCCACATGGGGGCATGTCCCCAGGCCATGGTGTGAGCATGTCACACAGTCAGCTGGTGGGCATAACTGGCTGTTGCAGACAACATCTGCTCTCACGTCCCATCTCTGGTGTCACAAACCCAGACGGTATCGGGACCTTCAGTTCTGTCTTTGGTCCTAGAAGTGGAGACTTTGCAGAGTGACAGCAGGATCGTGGGAGGAGTGTGCTTTCTGTGGGTAAGGGGACAAGTTTAGAAGCTCTGGTTGCAGGGATGCAGGTTGTGATGGTTTGGGAGGCTGAGAGGGGTTAAATTAAGATTTGGTTTGGAGACACTGAAGTGCAGTTGTATGGCAGATGCGTGAAGCATGAGGTTGGGATTGTTGCAGGCAGAAAGAGCTGTTACAGGTACACAGTGCAGCACAGAACAGCGAGCTGCAGTGCCTATCACCAATGCATTTTAATTGTTGACTTTTTGCAGACTGAAGAAGATCTCCAAGACATATCCATTTTTTACCAGAGGATTACTGAATTTCTATCCTGTACGTGGCTTCCAGATGTTATCTGGTGGAAACCAGAACTGGTCAATTGCTTCCAAAACCAGCTATATCCACTTGCTCCTGAAATTCCCTCTGTCCTGCTGAGTTGCATCACTACTGTTAGTCCTGATCCTCAGGTACTGTACAGAAATGCTTGGGCTTCTGATTTTTTTTCTCATTATGGCCAATAGAAGTCGTTGTTCTTCCTGTGTTACAAGTATTTTCATTTGGTTTAGCTAAGCATTTAAACTCTGTTTGAAAATAAATTCTTCAAAGCAGTGTTGATTTTCCACTGAAGTGCATGAGATTACAAGGACATAGCAACACTTAAAATCAAGTGATTAAACTCGTTTTCTTAGGGAAGTCTGTAGGAACATTTACCTCATGCTGTCTAGAAATAGAATGATAATTAACTTTTTCACTGCTGTCAGTTTAGCAAGTGTTCCATAACAGATATTCAAGTGAATGTAATGTTACAAGAATTCATATACCTTGGGCTTGCTCAGGGAGTTTATTCCCTGTGGGCATCAAACATTGCTTTTAGGCCTCTAAGTACTTAACTGCCTCTCCCACTTTACTGTAAATATTTATCCCAGCTTTTCAAAGAAGCACTGAATGCTACCTGATTTCCATACCTTTTGAGGGAATGTTCCACTTATTCCTTTCCCATGACATCACCAGCCTTTAATTGATCATGTTTTCTTCCCAGTATTCCTAAATCATCAAAAAAACTTGAGATACAATTCCAGGGAATTGTGAAGGCTACAATTCTGGTTCACAACAAAGTTTAGTTCTGAAAATAATGTACCATGAGAACTTTGCTGCAATCCCAACCAGATTTGGGGATTACTATTACAATGTGAGAATCAATGCCATGAAAGCTTAGGGGCTTAGCAGTGCACTCAGCAATTTGCCTCAAGGTTTATCCCACTTCTCTGAAGGAAAAGGAGGCTTAATATTGTTGATTTGCAGTCACTGTAGCTTTCAAGTACAGGCAAGTGCAATAAAGCAGGCTGACATACTTGTAAAAGATAAATCTGCTGTATACTCGTAAGGCATAAAGTAAGGCATCATTTAAAACAGTCAGGGCTTTTATGCAAATCCCCTATTAGGGGGATTATAAATCATTAGAAGTTGAACAGCAAGATAGCAGGCACTTTCTGGGGGTAGGTCTTTGCCTTGATGCCATAGAAAAATGAAAGACAATTTAAAGGCCACATTCTCTTCCTAAGTTCAAATGCTCTGTGCCACCCAGGTTCCCAGGCCTGAATTACACTGAGACCACGAGGTATCATGGCTTTTTAATAGATGTGTCTTGCAGTTAAACAGAAAGGCTGACTTCTCTAAGCAAGGCGCAATGAGCCAGCCTCTCAGCAGGCAGCAGCTAACCCTGTTGTCTGCCTGAAGCTTTACAAAGCAGTACCAACTGAGAATGTTCCCAAGTGTCATTAAAACACAACCAGTATAAATTCTACGTGGAAAATTCAGTATCACATTTTTGATACTGAAAGTCTGAAAACTTTGTACAGGGCCTGTGATCTGTACTTGCTTTTGATTTACTTTATTTTGGAGTGGTGTATGCAAACCTGAGTTGACCAAGGGACCTGCTGCTTTCTGTTGGAAAGGCGTACAGTGAATACCCGTTCTTGCTCCAGGTAGCTTAGTCTGAAACACAAGCCCTGGTGGGTGGGTGAAACAAACGGGTAGGAGTGGAGGGAGGAGCAACATCAGGTAAAACTGCCATCTGCTTGTGTGCTGACTAGCTCTGTGTACGGCTTTACATGCAGTTGGTAGCAGTTGCTGTAATACACTCAACAAAGTGCTTAAAGGTTAAGCCAAGGTCTTGTTTTCAGTCAATTGTTCTAGCGTTTTTTCAGTCTGTTCTGAACCCCAACAGATTGCTTTTCTCTTGCAATCTTTTTTTGAGGCTTTCTTATTAAGACTATGCATGCTGCCTATTAACCTCCAGTAACTCACTTTAGACATGAAGAGTAAACTCACAGAGCAGTCATTAAAACCTCAGGTTAGGTTAGGAGCGGCATAGTCCCTGTAGAAGTCATTAACCACAGTGTTCCTTGTCAGCAAAAAGAGAACTTCATTTTAACAGGGAAGTACTTTCTGCTGTTAAGCCTTAGGATGCAAGCATTAACCCTAGGGACAGGGGAAACCTGTAGCCAGCACTGTTGCTTTTTGCCTCTGCTAATTTGTTTCATTAAGGCACACTGCTTTTGTATTGCACTTTCTCCAGTGCTCTGTACCCTGGGGCCCCTGCCCAAAAGGTACAGCCCCACCATCTACCACTTGACATCTTTTTGCACGCTTCCTGGAGCATCTTGTTGAACTCCCAACCTGTACAGATGCCTGCCATGATAGAGGAGTCAGGGCACAGCAGGATAGGGTGAGTGATCATGTCAGCAAGGTTTCAGGGAAGGGAACCTCCATCCCTAAGTGGAAGTGAAGGTGATTTTTTTGATTTTTTTTCTTTTTTTTTTTTTTAGCTCCAAGGAATTGCTTCTGTTGCACCTCCTGGTGATCAGTTCCCTACTTGCTCCTTCTTTAGTTTCCTTCCTGACTTCCAGCACAGGTGTGTTTTTTTGTTTTGTTTTAGACAGTACTAATTGAAGGCAGGTCTACACAAAGCTCCCTCTTTGCTTTTCACTTAAGCAAAGCTCCATTTTTTTATTCAGTTTTGGCTAAGCAAGGATGAGAATTCCAGAACTGGATTCAGGGCACCAAACTTGCCTTGATGTTGCAACTCAATGCTGCAAAAAGACTTTAAACAGTGGAGACTGAACCAACAGGAAGTTTGATGTGTGGGAGAGGACTTGCAGAAAGTACAGCAGTTCTTTAATGTGGTATTTCTGTAACACAAATGCAAACTTTTGGGATTTTCCTGCTGGCAAGTTGGTGGCGACTACATTACCAGAAGAGCTTTACATGTACAAACACTCAAGCTTGAAAGTTGCAAACTTTTTTTTTTTTCCAAAGACTGAAATAACCAGGTAGAACAAGAGCAATGCATGGCTGAGGAAATTAGAAAGCACTGTTTCATGCTATGGAAAAGTGGGCACAGATTCTTTGCTTGTTACTTTGTGCACTTGAAGGCTCCTAATGGAGACATGTGAGTGCCTGAACTCTGTACGTAGTCTTTGAAGCGGGAGTGAGAAGCATTTCCAGTGACAGCATGCACAGGGTGACCCTTCTAATTTAGGCACGTAGGTTAAAACCCTGCCTGGGATGCACCTGTTCTCTAAATAGCATGGAGAGAGGGAAGCTGCTTGATGTGAAACTTCAGAGACATTGAAAAATCTCCCAGGAGAAGCAGCAGAAACAGTGTTTTTGCAACATTCAAAACAAGAGTAGAAAAAGCCATCTGACAAACTGAGGTGTCCCAGTGGAACGAGCCAGTTCATGCAATGAAGCTTTTTGGATTCTTCACTTCTGACTAGAAATGAGGAAGCTCTTTCCAAACTAAAATTTCGTAACGGGACCAGAACCTTCTAGAGAAGTGGAAGGGAAAAAAGGCACGTTACAGGTGGAAGTAATCCTTAACATTTCCATTTCCTGGTGCTTCCCTCCCTACAATACAGCCCACAGGGCATGTACAGTTGTGAATCTGGTCTTCTTGTCAAGCTCGTGCTGAGCTATAAGAGTTTGAATGCTGTGATGTTGTTTCACTGCTGAGTATCATGGCTTTACCCATGCTGAGTGGCTTCAGCATCTTCCGCTGTCTCTTACTACAACTTTTTAATTCCACTGCTAAAGAGGCTTGCTCAGAGAACTGCTACTTACTACCACATCAGCTTTTCACCTGACACTCTTCCGGCCCTTGGCTGCGTGGGCATTGCCTCTCTCATCACCATCTCAAATGTAATAACTGCCAGTATGCTCCGGGTCAGTGCCTCATGGGTGTTGGCAATTACACTGTTTTGGTTTATTGCCCCGTGTGTTCTCCCCTTCTCCTTTAGTGTTGTCTGAGAAGCAGCAAACTAATAGCTTTAAGCAGCAGCTGAGTTAGGCCATGTAATGTTTCATGGGTGGAGAGTGCAGGCGAAACTACCTGGCACGCAGCACAATTTGGCCAGCTGTCAGACCTGATCCATGTGTTGCTCTAAGGTCTTGGAGTTAGTGCGTGGCTGAGGGCCATGCTTTCCTCCTCCAGGCTTGTACTGAGCCTGATGGCAAAGCTTGAAGGACTTGATCATTTTGCTGCTAAACTGGGCATTGGGGTACTGGACCGACACATGTGGGGAGGTACAGCCCCCAGAACAGCACCTCCGCATCTGCATGCCCAAACAGGAGAGCCAGCAGGATGCTGAGACTTGCAGCATGGCACACGCTGGCCCCTAAGCCCAACAGCTCATCTGTTTAAGCCCCGGCTGAAGTTCTAAACCAGAAGATCTATTCATCCTCTCCCTTGCTTTCCAAATCTTGCTTGTGTCTCATCTTTACCTGAGATGATGCTAAGGGCCCGTGTGTCTGGCACCCTGCGTCTGCTAGGCGGCCTGATAGCCGTATCACCAGCTTGGGGGAGTGCACTTACGTACATATCACACGTCATGGGACTGATGAGTCCGCGTG
This sequence comes from Anser cygnoides, assembly GCF_040182565.1. Taxonomy (NCBI): domain Eukaryota; kingdom Metazoa; phylum Chordata; class Aves; order Anseriformes; family Anatidae; genus Anser; species Anser cygnoides. Next base: position 12,254,991 of record NC_089887.1, read on the forward strand.
GAGATGAGTCACCTGTGGGTGAGACATTTGTCCTGGGGCCTCCTCTACGTGCGTTTATAGCAATGAATCCGTAGCAGAAGAGCTGCATGGCTGTATCTCAGCCATCTTCATGAGACAGAGGGGAGATGGTGACAGCCTGGCTGTAGCTGAGTCCTGTTGATTTTTTGTTGTGCTGTTGATTTTAGTGAGGCCAGGAGTTCAAGTTGTCACTGGGAGTTGTAACTAGAAAACCCAAGCCTTTTAAAAGGAGAAGGGACTGCAATGGCATCTGCCTGAGTTTGTATGGAGATGAAGACTTCGCTTGGGGAAGAGTAGACCATTATAGTTCATTTTTCCTAAAGTTTGGTAGCTCATGTTTAAATTGGGACCATCGCTAACTATTGCAGAAGAGAGCAGTTTAAAAGAACTATCAAGCTAATGTGCTTTGCCATTAGTGCTGTGCATGATTGGCAGAATGGGTGGAAATTACTCTCATCCATTCTCCTGTGTTTTTTAGGACGTCTCTTTGCTTATACAAAAGGGGTGCAAGCAGAAGGAGATGCATCTTCAAACTGCCTGAAATACAGTCATCAGAACTGCACGTTTTCAGTGACAAAGTCCTGAATTAGCTCGCTCCCTCCCCAGACTTTCCCCTACCTGGGATCTTCCTACTGTGCTTGCATGTTTCCTGCGCTAAATCTGCAGTCACCTGAAGGGAGTATGCAGAATGGAGAAGAAAAGGTGTGAAGGAAACAAACTCAAGTTGGTGTTAATCTGTATTCCACAAGGAATACTGCACTAATGCATTGGGGTTTATGACAGTGAAGAGAGGAGAAAGTTTGAGGATAGTGCACTCTAACTCAGCGGCATGATTGAGTGTGTCCCATTAGCCATGAGCCTTGTCTGTATTTTAATGTCAAAGCCTTTGCTAGAATGAGAATAGTGCTTCCTCTGCTGCTGCTGAGGTGGTCAGTGGAGTTGAAATGTTACAGACGTATCGGATTCACAGGCTGTCTTTTGGAGGTGGGAGGGGATGCACCATCTATCTCCTAGGGATATAGGTGCTGTCTTAGTGATAATGGCTGAGCAAGTCTTTGCATTAGAAAGCACTTTGAGTGCAAGGGGATGAGATTGTGGAGTACATAAGAATTCTTCCTGTTTTCCTGCTGTGGCTGGGAAGCAGTCTAGAAGACTTGTTGCAACTTAAAAGACTCTCTTAGATCATCTGACAGCAAAAGCTATTTCTTTGTTGTCGGAAATGAGAACAGAATATGCTGTAAGCGAGAAGAAGAGATACTGGATTTGGTCATATTTCTGTATGACAGTTAGACTCATGTTTTTGCTGCACACAGCTCCAGTCTTCTCTAAAATGTGCTTATTCATGTCTCTGCTCAGTATTTTACAACATGTTTCTGTTCTGCTGTGAATTTCCTTCCCATAACTGTCTGGCTTCATCTCAGTAATGCCGTCTGAAACAAAGCAGTGGCTCTGGGTTTCTTTTTAATGCTGTTTGAAAAATGATGTGTGTTCAATCCTAGCTATGGTGTAAATCATTCTTTTCCACTGTTTTAAGATAACAGAAATCAGAATTTGTCTCCTCATTAAAAAAAACCAAAAGGATAATTTTTGACAAAAATCTAGAGTACCTACAAATGGGAAGTTACAGACCTGCCCCTCCCTTCCTGCTCTGATAGCAGCAGTATGTACGGAGAAGATGTAAGTGCTGTAAGAAACCCCATTTTCTTACATTAGTAGGTGGGGGAGAAGGTCGTGGAAATGGTCGTGGTTAAATGATTTGGGGTTTTGGAGCCTGTCACAGCATAAGTCAAAGTATCCCAGGGGCTGCTATAGCTGCCATTGGTTGAGCACAGGGTACCTCTCTTCACCGGTGTAATGCGTCTCCCATGAGATAGAAGATTATTAGAATGCGTTGCAGAGCCTTCCAGAAGAGGCATTTTCGGGTAGGTATTGAAGGCTGGCCTGCCTCTTTACCATTCTGCACAGTGCTCGGGGAGGGAGTCTCTGTCAAGAGACAGGTCAGCGTTCAGAGATGATGTATCAGCTAGCCTGGGAGAGACTTCCTGAACTGCTGTGTTTGCACAGAAGCTTTACAGCTACTGTAAAATTGTTAGAGGCATAAGAGAAGAACCAGCCCTGAGGTGAAACCAATGCAATTCTCATGCCTACCCTGTCTCTCACTGTGGAACACTGCAAGTAGTGTTACCCACCAAATATAAAAACAGTAGCTTAAAGCTAAAGAGTGTCAGAATCACCAGAATTATTTCAATAAGAGTGGGGTCACTCAGCTACCTGGGGAGGATCACTGTGTGTTGCCTGTCAAATAGGGCTCATCTCAATATTATAACAACTGAACTTGATGCATGGGAGCGTTGCTTTCTTCCTGTGCATGGCATGGGAAGGTGGTGTCAGGAGTCTCCACTTGAACATTTTGGCTGGACTGAACAAAACAGGCCGTTGTATTGCAGCCAGCTATGTGTATTTTCTTACCCATGAGAAAAAGGATTTTCTGGGAGATCTAAAGCTTTTCAAGCTTAATTTTCTGCTGCTTTGTGAAATCCCATTCAGGTTGGCTGCTAGAAAACAGAATATGACAGATCATAGAAACAATTTCCCATGGGCTTTGATTGCCTAATAGGTGTGGCCAGATCCCTGCTCTGATGGGGAGGGAGGCCAGCCAAGCTGCCTTGGATCTCAGCTGATCCGCAGCTTACACCACGGCACTTTGTAAAGGTCAGCTTTTTACCTTGGACTTCCCAGCTTGTGTCCTCTGCGTCTGGATGATTGTAATGAAGGTTCCCGTGGCAATGTAGGCTGGAGTTGGTTTGTCCACCTTTGGCCCTCCTCTTTTCCTTCTTGGAAGTTCATAGACTTGAGGTTTGCTCAAGGAACAGATGGAATAAATGGAAGCCTGGGGTCTTGCTGCATTCCTGTTTTGTAAGGCCTGTCCGATCCCTCTGTGCTCACTGCACCATGCCAGTGTTGTATGCAGCAGCTGGCAGCAAACATTGGAAAAAAGAGGAGCTTCTGCTTCCGTAAATCAATGTGTGTTTTTTTTTCCTCTAATGTTTTCCACAGCAACCATGTTTAATATCACATGTGGAGGCTAGTGGACGCTGAATTGCAAGACAAAATGAACGAATCCTTGAGCAATGTCAAAGCACTTAGTTTGGGGTAGTTGTGCTGACTGAAACCAGGTGAAAAGTGAAATCCCTGGTTCTGCTTTTAGGCAAATATCGTATGAAGCATAGAAAATAGAGGAAGGAGAAAACACAAAGGGCAGATGTCAGAGGGATTTTAATATCACTGAAATAAATTTCACTTTGTAGATGTTTTTCATTTCTCAAATGATATGAAGTGCATATCTTTTGCCAAGCAGTGAAAAAAAATCTCTAATCTCTTTTGTGATTATACACTTAAAGAGCTATATGTACCTCATACTCTAAAATGGACACTTCTTCATGCAATTAATACATTTTATATTCGTAATAAGTCTTGATGGGACCATGTTGAAATAAAATTTCTTTTTTTATTATTATTATTTTGTGGCATGTGAACAAAACCACATGAGATGGGAACAGATTCATGACTGCTGAAGGTCAAAGTAGAGACCTTAAAAATAGTGGAAATACTCAGGTTTGCACCTTCTGAGCCTGTGTCTCAAAAGGGACGATTTTTTTTGTCTTGGGAATTCTGCCCAATGTGCACTCTGCCTAAATGCACCCATATTTCTGGGATGCTCAAGAACAGTGTAGCTACAAAAAATGCTTTTTCCCAAAATAGAACTTGGCAAACATGACTTTCAAAAGCTGCATTCCTTCCTGGACTATGGCCTTGCTTACGAAGCATGAAGTCACAGCAGATTCTCATGAGCGACACATCCTTCAACATCCTTAAACTTGTCCTTGTACAGGTTGCATGCTTGACTGCCCAGAAAATGTATGAGGAACAGAATAACGTGCTGAGATTGGGAAATGCCACATTTCTGTAACGCTGTGACCTAAATGCCAGAGTCTTTTGCCTATTCAGGAGTATGTGGCACAGTAAGACGTACAGATACGTGCCACTTGTGGTGACATGAACACAGGAGAAATGTCCTATTTTAGTTACAGGCACATAAAAAATTCATGCAATTCTTTCTCTGCCTTCTGTTTGGTTGGTTAATTAGAGCATTCACTTTACAAAGCTCTTTTCTGCTGGATGCCCAGTATGATCCTGGAGAATCAGGGTCTCAAGCTGCTGAGCCTGATTCTGCAGTGCCTTTTGTATGCGACTCCTGTTCATGTTAGTGTTTGCTCCCCATGTGGAGGGCCACTGTGTTGGACCCTAGAAAGGTTCAGCCCCTCAGGAAGCAGCTGCAAAGTCATATTCGCGGGATATAATTTCACTGGAGTTGGTGGTACAGATGCAGGAAAGTAAATGATAGGGGAACAACACTGGGCTAATAACTCTAATCCATGAATATGCATCCTCATATGTTCTTTAGCTGTAAAACTAACCATGATGTTTTTTCCTAGCTCTTGATTTTGAGGGATCAAAATAACATACAGGTAAGAAATATCATTTGTGTGTTTCAGGCAGTGGAGAAAGTGTTTGCAGTGCCAAATGGATTTTACTGGCAGACAGTAGAAACTGATGAAAAATACTTCCCTAATAGCAGCAACATTGAGGCTTGCAGCGACATAGACACTGAGGTAAAAATAATAATAATAATCACAATTAAGTGACCTGAAATATTTCCATCCTTAGGTTTGGTACAAATACTCAACTTGAAGTATTTCTCACTCAAACGTAAATAAGCTGAGTCTTTTGTGTCAGTGGTATTGATATACCGATTGCTCTGAGCCACAGAAGATTAAACTATGAAATAGATGGGTTGGAGAAATTGCTACCAACCAGGTGCAGATCAGTAACAACAGACAAATTCTGCTAACCCAAAGCCCCATGACTGCAAGCCAGTGTGCAACACAACTTTTATAAAACTTGTGCTCAGAAATCCAAGTTTTTCTGAAGCCTCTGGTACTATTTACCTGACCTACAGTAACTGTGTTGTAGGAACAAGTTGAAAGTAATTCTACGTTATTTAACCCAGAAGAAGAGGTCAGTGTAACTTGAATTAGCTCATCTTTACCTCAGTGTAGGAGTGCATACCAAAATGTACTGGACCCCTGTGCAGATATAACGTTTTACCTGGGGTAACTCACCTTTCTTAGCTCTTGCACAACACAACCTGGCACGTTTGATCTGACGAGTTCAGTTTCCTGTTAGGAGTGAATCAGGAAGATGCAGATACCTTATGTTGTCCTGAACAACCAGCAAGTCTGGCCAGTGGCTGAGTCTGGCCAGTTAGCTGTACCAGGCTTGCCTCCTGGAAGATACTAGAAAACCACAGTTATTTACTGAAGATATTGGGTACCTGGCACAGTCAGGAAATGCCTCGTATGTCTTCATGACAATTCCTTGACTCGCCTCAGGAGTCCTACTAGGGGGCCCATACAGAATCTCTCACAGCAAGGGCAGGATGCCCTGTAAGGAAATGGCAAGCCAGGAGGTGAGACTAAGCAAGGCAGGCAGGGCCAGCCACCTCGCTTGGCAGGGTGCAGTCACACATTACCCAAGTGAGAAGAGCAGAACAGGTCCAGCAACAGTAACCAGGGTCAGCCAAGAGTCCATAGGGACAGGGCCAAGCCAGAAGGTCAAGTCAGCAGATTAGGATAACGGCCAGAATCAGTGACATACGAGACTGGCCGCAGGCATACCTGCAACAAAGCTCAGAGACCAAAGCCAAGTGGCTGGCTCCCAGGCAAAAGGGAGGCAGCAGTTACCGAGGTTTGTCAGTGCTGGACAGCTGCATTATCAAAGTTGGCCTAGAGCCCAGGCAGCCAGACCCCAGAGACTCTTATAGCTGCTACAGAAAAATGCTTCCTTACTGGCTGCTGTGATCACTGGGTTAGTATCAGGAGAGCTTGAGCTAGACGAACATAAAGAAATAAAGCTTTTATTCCTAATTAGACTACTTTTTTATGATTTGTGTAAATTTATATCTTCATTTATTATGATGTTATAAGCCTTGTTGTGTGTTTATCGGGAAGTAGCATTTCATTTAAAGTGTCCAGTAGTGATGAATTCATTTGGCGTTCACTGCAGACATAAAGCTTGCTGCTGGGGATAGCATTGTGTCTGTACACCCAGGAGAACCATGCACAAATTTGAGGCCAATACAACCATGCTTGTCTGATCCTCAGCTAGACAATTTATTGCCCTCAGCATGTCAAGCACCACACAACTTTCTGTTGTAAAGCATCTGTGTTTCGAACCAGTAAGTTTCTTCTGATAGGAGAGTGCAGAGCTCAAAGTAGTTTGCTTTCCTTTTGGGTATAGACATTCAGTATGTAAGAACGTATGTCTTCCTGTGTGTCAGGATGAGCTGAATTGCATTCATCTGGTCGGGAAAAGTTCAAAAGGTAAATCTGGGACAGTACCAGGGATGTACCTGCCTTTTGAATCATTTTTCTGTGTTGATTTTGGCTTTTTGTAGGTATAAGGAAACAACCAGTTGGTCTATTATTATTATTGGGCCATCTTTCTGTAGTACGCAGAGTTAAATAAGAGTGATTCACTTTATTCTCTGCCCCAGAGAACTTGCAGTCTTTTACTAGTAGGTTTTTGTGACAAAAGGCACAATTATTTCAGTAGTAGTACATAATTATTATTCAATCATAATTCTCATCATTATGATTCAATCTGAAGCTAAAAGCCTGCTGTGCTGAACTGCATGTAAACAGAAGAAAAGAAAGCCTCTTTATAGCTCTTGTAGCGTAGGTAGAGCATGGGAATTTAAGGTGAGTAGAAGAGACACAGCTGTGTGGTCACTGTGGTCTTGGAAGCATTTTGGCTCACTCCTCCAATGTGCTCTCGCTGTTCAGGTTGCCATGGTATTGCTGTTTGAAACTCTCCTCCGAAGTTCCCTAGCTACCCATCACATGTTGCAGCTGGTACTCAGCTCTGGTCTGGATGTCTGCGGACTCCGCCTGCTCTATCCTCAGCATGATGTGCTGCTCTCTAGCTCAGGTGAGGTCTAGTTTTCCTTTAGCGATTCCATTGTGTAATGATGCTGAGGTGAAGATCTTTAACTCTACTAAGGTGAAGAATGATGTGGTGCTGCGGACGTGGAGAAAAGGGTATCGGATTTACAAGAGCATCATATCAGTTGCCTGTATCTTTTGCAAAGGAAATTATAAAAGACCTTAGACTGCTTCTTTCTATCTACTCCCAGTGTTGCTAGAATTGAACTACTCCAAGTTGAATTTTTTAGTCCTTTATGTATGTGTGTCTCAAACCACTTTTGTTGTTCCTTTGTAGAGACCATTCCCAGACTGCAGTGCTGTGAGCTGCAGGATTAGACCCATGTAAGTTAGGTATACCAAATTAGTTCCTACTGATTTTCCTGCAGGTACTGCAGAGAATCCGGCCTCTCTTCCTCAGTTCCCCCCATCCCATCACCTCTGGTACTTCAGTCTTTACTTGACCTTTAGGAGAATGTGTGAAAGGAAACTACAGATCTATCCATCCTGTAATTATGTTGTCTGATAAGCCATCATCAAAACATCACAATTTGCCAATAGAAGGTGGTCTGAGGTGAGAGACCAAAAAGATAAGGCAAACAAAAATTGTATGAGTCCCCGATGTCCAATCTCAAAGCCCTTAACATTAGACACCAATGGCCACGTGTTGGCCCATGCCACTCAAGTCTTCCATTTGTGAAGCAGACATAATGAAGCCTGTCTCAAAGCTTGTATAGAATATTAGTAGTAGATAATGCAGTATAACTTTAGAACAACAGGCAATTATACTAGCTGCAAGGTGTAGAGAGAGCCTCTGAAATGTTTTGTGGCTTGTACTTTCTTTTAATTCAAAAGTTCTCCTGGAAGGTTTGCATGTGGCACTGTAGTGGATACAGGCAATCCATTTCTCATGGGGAAAGTTGTGGGCAGACAGAGTGAGAGAAACAGGCTTCCGTTTGCTTAGACAGAAGATGAGCGCAGACCTGCTTAAATAGAGAAATATCCTGCAGTTTCCTTGCCCCTTTATGCATTTGAAAACCATACGAGCAGACTGCCTTAGAAATGTGATTGCAGTTGTCTCAGCATTGTGCATGTAATATATTCATATTGATAGCTGCAGAAATGAAGAAGGACTTCAGCAATGAGTAAGAAAACCATAAAATCACCAGTCATTAAGAGATGACTGGCAGCAGATCTGCTTCAGTGCTCTGTACCCTGTATCTAAATAGGAACATTTTGTATGAAGGGACAAATCATTTGAGCCAAGGACTGCTACGTGAGTTTGTAGACTGGATTTTTACCTTTAGCTTGAAAACTTTAATATGATTATTTTAAGTATTTTCAGTCAGTTTCTCCTTTGTCTACCTGTTCTGGAGACTTATGTTCTGGTTTCTGATTCTTAGGCAACTAATGATGTAAATGAATACATTTAAACTCCAGGGAAGAGAATGACACGTCTTTCTGCTCTTACACAGTGAGAAATGTGGAGGAGGCAAACTTGCTCTTTACTGGGTTTACTTATTGGACCCAAATAGTGCTGAAGTGAATGTGCAGAAGGGTTTGCCAGAGATGTAGGGAAGAATTGTTGCAGGAAATAAGGAAAGCCACAATTCAAGTCCTGGAGGGGAAATAAAAGAAAACATCAAATATTTGGACACATTAGGCAACGTAATGCAAAATCTGTATTTGATACAGAAGAAATGATCTAGAAAAGATGTACATGGATATCTAGCTTGTGATTCCCTTCCCAGTTTTCCCATATCTGATGAAAATTACGGAAAACATTCTTCTCTTCAGGCCCATATTCTTGCCCTGTCTCTCCTTCAACCCCACCAGCCTTCCTTATGAATACAAACAATGTACAGCACCAGAAGTTAAAGTGCTGGTTTCTAGTGTATCAGCTGTGTAGTATTTAACCCCGTGCACACCCTTTTCCACAGCAAATAAGAAGCCAACCCACACCTTCTTCTTTAACAGGTAAGCTACCTTGAGTAATCTCAGAATTACTACTGGGTAAAAAAGTACAGCTGGTTGCCAGCATAACACCCACAGGACAGGTAACCAGTAGGTTACTTTGCCTAATTCCCCTATGACAGAGCTAAAAAGGGCACTTGAGCAGAATGAATGACCTTGGTGTGGGTTGTTCCATGCTTTAGTTACACGTGTCTTTGTCTTTCACAGAAAAACTGCCTTCTTCCTATGCTTCGGAGATGGGCAAGGTGCCACCAGTGCTGGCATTGGGCGTGAGAGGGCCTAAAGCACGTAGCACCTTGCAGAACATCATTGGGCCATCCGACCCGCAGCTGGCTGGCGTGACAGACTGCAGTTCCATCAATGCCATCTACTGCAGGAGCCAAGCAGAGCCTCTCGTCTACCTGCCCCAGCTGGACAGCCGTGTGCACAGAGAGCTGTGCCTCTGGTTCGGAGGGAGGGCTGCTCATGCAGCACTGCATGGTGGTGTCCTAGATCCAGCTTCCAGATGCAACAGAGTGAGGTGATGGCACTGGCCTGCATGTTTCTGAGCTACGGTAGTTCTCACAGGCAAAGTATGACATGGATGGCAGACAAGCACACAGCTAGTGGGCTTTGTCTTTATCAATTAGTCTCCTGCTAAAGGTCTGAATGAACAAGAGTAATGGATGGGAGCAATCTGTACATTTTCCATTTTCACATATGTTACTACAGTCTGTAAAAGCCCTCAGTCTCTCACAAGACTGTCTCTTCTGGTTGTGTTAGGTGCGGGACTCTTGCAGTTGCCTCCCATCATGTGTTCCCAGGTAGCTAGACCTGTAATTCATACACTTGCAGCACCTGCTCGTGGGTCCTTGCTGTGCCAGGTGCAGCTGGTCAGCCTGATCTGAAATCTCTTTCAGCTGTACCTGGTGCTGGAGAAATGCTTCAAGGTTGTGTGCCTCTGAGGGGCTTGTTCTCCAGGAATAGCTTTGCCCATCCTTATCAACTGATTGGAGATAAGGAGCTTCAGATGGAAAAGGCTCTTCAGAGAGTTATGACAGAAGTCTGTGAAAACAAAAGGTGGCTTATGAACTCAACTCAAGCAATCAGTGTGAGAAATGCAATTTAGGAACTGGTGGTATAGCAATAGGGTGCCAAAAAGTGCTGGGAACAAGTGAGATTCAGGAGTCTGGAATCTTGCTCTCAGATGGGGCTGGATATAGCTGCGGAGGGAAATGGGCTATTAAGTAGCTATTAATCCATCATGCAACCTACAGCGCCTGTGTTCTGCTATGTAGTACTATAAGGAGGGGGGACTACAGCCCCCAAAGGCTCACGTTTCTGTCCAAGATAGGCAAAACCTATCTAACGTTTTTTTATTCTTAAAGTTGCTTGGTTGACAACAACATAGCAATGATGGTAGGCTGCCAGAAAGTCTGCTCTTGACCTTACTCAGCGGAGCAGAGGTGCATCAGGGAAAGGGATGAGAGGAAAGGAGAAAAGCTTCTGTTCAGCTCTGTGAAGTCAGCACTGAGCAGCACATGGTCTGCAGCTGCACAGAGGCAGAGGGAAGGTCAGATCAGTAGCCTGAACACTCTTGCAGAACTCCTTCCTAGCACTCTTTTCCCAAACCTCTCTGCAGCTTTTTTTTTTTTTTTATGAAGCACTTTCTAACAATCATTCCCTTCCTGACAATTTTGCTACCTTATGGATGGAGACTTAAACCTAAGAACCCAGGAAGCATGCTCAGTCCACACCGAGCCACACTCAGTAAATGAAGGGCTCTGCTGTGCTCAGAGATCCTTTCCTGAGACTGTTACAAAGACAGATCAGAGTAGGCTGGCCTGCAGAGGGAAGAGAAGAGACACAGGTATTCTTTTGGCTTTTGAAAGACACTCCTTTGGTTGTTCCAGGCACAGGATCTCAGCCTTGAAACATTTGTTTTACAGTGCTTTATCAAAAGATTTGGCTTAGGGCTTCAAGAAATTTCCACCAGCCAGGATAACATGAAACTCAGACCTCCTCTCCTGACTGTCATTTGTCACGCAGACCTGTGTAATCGTGTGGGGTGTCAGCCTTTACAGGCTGGATTTTTCAGACCCTGGGCATCTCCTTTTAATGTTACTGGATCAAATATGTACTGATGTGGTGAAACTCCCCTGGAGAGAATTCATATAGGGCCCTGAACCTGCAAGTTCTGGACAGGTTTTTGAAGATCCCGGTTGCTCAGTGCAGTGTGGATCACTGTGTTGTCAATGGCAGCAAACCTGGGGTAAGTTGTTCTGCAGTCCTCTTGGTGCTTTCTGCCAAGGGGCAAGGTGCACCCCTGTAGAATCAATCTGATGCACATAGAGGGGATTGTCAGTTTTGTTTGGCCATGAACAGTGACTCTCGTCATTGTTAGTTTTAGGATTTGGAAAACTCAATTTGGCAAAGTTTCATTCATTTTATTTATTTGTTTTCCTCAGGGATGCTTTTCCTCCTACAAAGATGATGAATTCTGCTCCTCTGGTACAACTTAGCCAGTCCAGAGTGGTGCTGTGTTCTAAATAATGCGCTTGTCTTTCTCTTAATGCTGGTAATTCAGACCATTGGGAGATCAGAATACAAACTGCACCTCAGAATTCGGTTTTTCAAATTTTACTTGCAAATATTGGTGGCTTCTGTTGGTCTCCTGGGAGCGACAAGTAGGATGTATTCCAGCCGACTCAGTAGCAGGGGATGAGGCAGACAGGTTTGCCTGAACAGCCTGCACTTCACAGACCTAGCCGAAGTGTTTTACAGAGTGACGTTTGCGTTGTCAGTCCCTGGCTTTCAGAACCACACCTTATGTTCACCATGCCATAATTTGGACCTTTTGGGAATGCAGAAATGTTTAGAGGCTTCACTGCCATGAGCATCTCTGCCAGACTTGATAGTTCTTGTTGCCCAACATGAAGCAGCAGAGGGATATCATGATAGCTTTAAAATTGCTTAAACTCTAGCTAAAGAACCGAAAGTGAATAGCAGCTGTAATATATTTGTGGCTGGGAAAAGTACTGCTAATGCAGCCTGACCTATCTCTTGATTCCCAGGTTTCCTTGCCAAGCTGGCTACTTTGTATTAGGTACTTATTGAACAGAGAGAGCCTCGGGGAGTAATACAGAGAGAGATGTTCAATCAGAGAGACCTTGATGCAGTTCAAGTCATGGACAAGGGGTTGAAATGGTGGTTTCAGTAAAGCTTCCTTGTCCCTGGGCTTGTTGTAGAAAGTGGGTTAGAGTCAGAACCTTGCATAACAACTTTTAATATCTATTGTTTTTCTTTAGGTCTCAGAGTCCTTCATCAACTAGAGCAGAAGCAGATGAAGAAAACGTTCATCTCCAGGACATGGTGCAACCTCGACCTCCAGCGATGCTTGTCTCAACTTCCAAAGGTCTGCAATAGGGAATGAATCATGAGGTTTTATGGTTCTTCTTCGCTGACAGTGTTACCTCACTCCAGCCCACCTGTTTCAGGAAATTCTGCCTCCCTGGATTACTCAGTGCTGTGACCTGGCCAGGTCCAGAGCTAGGAATGAATTTCTGGTGTTGCCTAAAATGAAGTGACAGAAGAGTGTTATCATCACCTCATCCTCCTCATGGGAGTAGCTGCTAGAGTCCTGTAGGCTGCTTAGATTTCACTGAAGGATAAAGAAGGAAAAAAAAAACACAGCACATTTTTGCTTGTAGGGGACTTGTTCATCCAAGGAACTGTCATTTGAAGACCTACCAGTGTCTTTAAGCTGCATGTTTATCTGATTAGAGATCATCTACCTCTACTATTCAAGAGTTGAATATAATGGGGTATGAAATTACGACTTCATTCAAGCCAAGACTGACCACACAATCAGAAAAAAAGTATTTCACAGGGCTACTATTAACTAGCTCTCACCTGGCTCCTCTGTCCAAATCCACTTTTTCCCTTTGTAGGAGTAGTCTTCCAGCTTCCGAACTCGTACCAGGCTAGCTGCAAGCTGACTGTGCTCAAGGGGAGCCTGCCAGGGCATTCAGCATCACTACTGGCTAAGAAGGGTCTGTGTGGTGTAGGGGTGTCTGCTGTAGACGGGCCAATGTGCTGGTAATCTTCTGTAGTTTGGCCTGGCACAGCAGATCTCAAGTGCATATGATTTTGAGATGATGCTATTAGGGTGCTGCTGCCCTGTTTCTACTCCCACAATTGAAGACGGTTCCCTGGTGGAAGTGGGGGGTGGGAGGGGTGGAAGCTCAGCAGCTGTCAGAGAGAAGATGGCAGGAGGAAAACAGGGTTGTATTGACATAGAAAGAAGGTACAGAAAAATATGGTGCTAAAGGAAAGAAGGTACGAAAGCGTAAGTCAAAAAGGGGGAAGGTGACAGAGAAGGTGACAGGAAGAAAAATAGAGAAGGGAAAAGGAAAGGAAGTCTTACCTTTGAGATACACTCTTTCGTATAACTGGGCATGTTAATTCAAGTAGCTTGGCAGACAGCCATTGGCTCTGCGTTATTTGGGATCGGTATTGATGGCAGCTGGTTGCTGCTGATGGAATGACTCACATTTTTGCATCTCCTTCCTTTTATGGCCATTAATGATTCACATTTGATGTGGGCTGCTGAGTTACACCACACCACGTTCCATCTGTATTTGGGCTCAGGAAGTCACTTTCAAGCTTTGCTCCTCAGATAACTGTATCATCTCTATCATGACTCTCAAAGAGAAGCTGAAAACCTGGACTGGGAGCAAGCACCCTATGGGCTGTTAAGGAAAAGAAACATTCACTTATTCCTTCCCTCAGGTCTCCAACAGCTTCTCTTTGAGACACGAAGATACACTCATGCAGAGCATGCAGAACAAATATACTGCTGCTCCTACCAGGTATATCTGTCCCCCTTCCTTCCCAGTAATCAAAGTTTTATTGATCCTAGCAGATATTCTTGTTAATTTGGGATATGTGTATGTGAAATTTTGTTTGTTTAGGTGTTATCAACTAGAGATGAACCAAAATCTTACCACCTGCAACCCTGAATTTTGACAGTTCATATATAATGAGTGCAGCACTGTCAGCCTGGCTCAGAGTCTGCAAAATTAAAGCCGTATAGAAATTTTAGGCAAAGAAACACTCTGCTTGTTGTATCCTTAACAATAAACACAAGCTTTCCCTTGTTTTGTTGCTATTGCTTTGAAATGGCAGGCTGAGCCTTGGTCAGGTTCTTGGGGGACAAATATCTATCACAAAGTTTAGAACCCCAGGAAACATACACTATTGATAGGTCTACCACCAAAACCAAGTGTAATTGGGACACAGAGACTAAAATATTTTCAGCCCCATTATATGGTTTTTAGAGCTAGGAGAAATTAATAGGGCAGTACAGAGGAAACCCATGTAGAAATGGTACTGAGCATGTACTTTCTTAGCTCCTGGCAAGTTACGAAGATCTGAATGTGTGTTATGTACAAGAGAAGAAAATCTGTTAGAACTAGGACAGTATAAAAGCAAAAGAGACGGTAAGAGCAGAGACCCAAAGATCAGAACAAAGCGAAGGCCTCAGGTAGATCAGAGGCTACTGGGAAGCTCCATCTTAGGTACAGCAGGACACTATACAGGAGGTACACTGTTCAGGAGGCCTTGTGGGCTGTTTCTTCTGAGCATGCTCATAGCATCTGTTGCCAGCGTGTTGACAGTGAGCTTGGGATTTAATTTAGAAAACGAAGTGGAAAAAAAAAATACAAGGTTCTAACCCAACATAAACTCCAGTTGCTTCTATGAGCATATCTATTGGAGTGAGAGATGCAAGCAGTGCACAAGCAGCCAGACTTAATGCATTGGGCTCAGGGAGGAGGGAAACCCTGGAAGGAGAGAGCAGGCTGGTGCCATTATGATGACCAAAGATAGGAACCTATGAAGCCATGGATGGTACAAAACCATAGTGGGGTGGTGTTGTGATCAGAGGCTGGTCCAAAGGTACAGTAACCCATGCCGCAAGGCAAGCTCTGGGATGACGAGTAAAGACAGGACTAAAGAAGGGCTGAGAGGGAGCAGAAAGTAGTGCTGACCAAGGCTGTAGTCCTACAGGCTAGGACCACTAGTAATAGCAGAGAGGAATGCCTGGGATTGCTTCATGTACTTCGCAGTGGACAAACCAGCAATCAGTCTTGTCTTCATTTGGTTACTCATCAGTTTGGCCAGGCTTATCAGGTCCTTGGTCCTCAAAGGGTCTGGCTGCTGTCAGACCAGCTGTAAGGGTAACAGCTCAAACACAGCCTGACAGGGGCTGACACACAGCCATCATGTGAACTGAGAGCATACATACCTCAAAGAGAGATAACAGCTCATAGACAGCTAGATAGACCTTACGAGACAGACTATCTGGAGTAGATGATTCATAAAGAGATTGCTTGTAATGCCATAAGCTTTACTGTTCTGTGTTGACCTCTGATAGCAGCCATTATAAGCTGAATAGAGCAAATAAACCATAAAATACAGTGTCTCCATTTGGAGAGTGCTTCAGGTAGGAGCTGGCCACTAAGAGAGTTTCCTTGCGGTAACACCACAGTTTCTGTGGAAGTAATATGCTGTTTTTCTTACTCTCTTTTTGACCTAGGGGACATTATTTTGATGGTGTCACCTGTGGTATCCCCTCATGCATATGGTAATGTGATATCGGTCTGTACTCATCGGGGTTTTCTTCTGCAAGGAATCAGACAGCTGCAGCTTTCACCCAAGCAAGCCATTGTGCTGAGCATGACAACAAGTCAGGTACTGGTCAGAACATACAGCTCAGTTGTATGCTTTGGGTTACCATTTCTGAAACTTATTATATTGTGGGTTTATGGATGTGCGAGCTGACGCACTCCTGTAGTGAGTGTTCTTGAGTGTTCTTCTCTGTTCATTCTCTCTTTACTAGCTAGCCAGCACTCGTGTTCCTTGTATTCCTACGAGTGGTGCTCTTGTTGCTTTCAGTACTGATGTTTTTTCTTTAGTAGGAAAATCCCACTAGGCCTAAGCCTCTCGCTGAGACTAATGCATGATCAGGCTTTCTTCTATGAAGTTAACATGAATTTTACCATTGATCTCAAAATATGCTAGAGCAGGCAGTAACCTCGTAAACCAAAATAACAATCTCTGGCCTGTAAACCTGTGTTCAAGAGAATAGTCTTCATCTACCAGACTAATGTGTGATTATGTACTTTGCTGTCCCTCTGGGTCTGCTTGTGGCCTTTCAGAATGAAGTCCCCTAGCATAATGCATTCAAATGGCTTGCGAGGAGAGCTTTCCTATTGGCAAAAATGAAGTGTTTTTTTTTCTTTCTCTCAAGGTCTGTTAACGTGATGATAGATTTATTTGAGTTAGAGTGCAGTTGGCATTTTGACATATCAGCCTAAAGAAACAAATAATCATAAATGCAAGATTTCAGTCAAACTCACCTGTACAAGAAGACAAGTTCTGTATTTCTTACAAAATAAATCAGCCAGGAATCCTATGACAGTTTATCTTATAAAGAGCTGGACCCCTTCCTTTAAATTTTCATGCCTGGAGTTGTTTCCTGTGTCAATCAAGAAATGCATAATTTTGCAAACTAAACTGTGCACAAAGCCCCTCTTTTCTGCTTGTTCTCTAATCAAGCATGAGGAAGAACACTTTCCCTGCTCATAATATTTTATAGAATAAAAGTAGCTCCTATTTATGTAATACTATAGTAAAAATAGCCAAATATTTGGAGCACGCTCCTAAATGGCCGTTTCAGAAGTTCAGGAACTATTGCTTTAATGTGTTCTCTGGTGCTGTTTCAGAACCTAGGGCTCAAGATCATTATTGCATGAGTGACTTAGGATGGTACCATGTATTGGCTGCACTGTAATTGTTGTGGTTTTAGTCCAGCCCAGTTGTAGAGCAAAACATTTTATATTAAACCTTTTCCTGATGTTTAAATTCCTTTGTGTCATGAACAGATGACGTATGAACAGCCAGTCATTGGAAGTTACTACGGCTCTGCTGGTGTGCTGTACCTTGATATGCCATTGTAACTTAACTATTTGCTTGAGCCCTACAATGATTAAATCTGCATTTAGTAGTCTAATCTGGTCCTTGTTATTTCAGATTGCTGTATTTTGCCCTAGAAAGATTTCAAGTTCACCTGCAAACAGTTCTGCAAGAGGAGAGCTTTCTGCTGAGCCACGCGCACACAGTCTCATTTTGTTGCTGAGAAAGGAGAATGCTAGTCACCATATTCCTGCGCTGGTAAAAGGTAATGCTTTCACTTAACCTCAGAAAACAAGGCTTACATTTCAGTTCACGCGAGCTAAAGATTAAAAGCCTAACCAAATCTGTTACATTGCAGGAAAGATTTATTGAGAATATCAGGAATTTATAGTTTTGCTATATGTATCTCCAAGCCCACTTGTAAATCAGCCACTGCTATGTTTCCTACATAGTAGATTGATCTTTGTCAGTTGTATGATCTTTAGCACTGAAGTCCTTTTGACTTAGAATCATAGAATAATTCATGTTGGAGGGGGCAACAGAAGGTTGGTCACCCAATGGCCTGCTCAACACAACGTCAGCAGTGAATTCAGACCAGAATGCTCAGGGCTTTTTCCAGTCAGGTCTTGAGAATCTGCAAGGACAGAAATTCCCCCATCTCTCTGGGCCCCTCTTCCAATGCTTGCTTATGCTCACAGGGAACTGTTTTTCCCTTATGTCAAGCTGGAACCTCTTCTGTTTGAATTCCTGACCCTCGTCTCTGGACTTCCCACTGTACGCCTTCATAATGGTCCTAGATTCATCTTATCAATAACCTTCTCAGGTATTCTTATTGCCCAGAGAAGTATGCTACCAAAAATGTATGGGTGTCATTGAGCCTGAGGATAGCACCTGATCCTATCAACCTCAGCCTTGAGTTCTGCGTAGTTTTGATTTCCAAGCATCTGAACTGCAACTCATTTTATAAGCAGGGACTGCCAAAGAACAGACAAGTAGCTGCCCCAAATCTTCTTAGATGAGTCAGACTCTGTTCTGATGCTCTCGTTCAGGAAGAGAGTTTAGTTTTTCTAAGGATAAGCTGGTCTCTAGGGAAAATCACAAACAACAACAGGGATCAGTGCAGAACAAAGAACCCTGCCCTGCCTGCTTCCTCTTGCTCTGGCAATGGGCAAGTTGCCTGTAGCAGGAGAGTCTGTTCCTGTGTCTGTTTTCCTGCAACCTGCCCTTTAGTCACCACCACTAGGAGAAGTGGGTCAGTGTAGCCTGGACAGTCCCCAGCACAGTGGTTTGACCCCTCCATTAACACCACCACAGGTAGTTCCTGATGGAGGCATTCATCCGCTGCCTGATTGCCCCTTCTAGTCCATGGATAATGGAATGGAACATTGAGAGGTTTGGGGGGAAAAAAAAATAACAATTTCAAAAAGTCTTCTGCTTTTTCTCCCAGGACTATCACAGTATGTTCTGAAAACATGTTCAGACACAGTGGATTAATCATGGCAGACTAATTACAGCACCGTGTCACCTGCTGCCTGTAGACCTAAGGGAAGTTGCTTATTAAAGAAAGACAGCTTTTTTTTTTTTTCTCCTCTGAGTGCCAGATGATGTTTAAAGTGTTTGTTTTGCACTGCAAAATTTGCACTAGAAGTATCTATGCGGGCACTGGAACAAAGGATAGTCTGGAAAGGTCAAGTGTTTTCCCTCATTGTAGAGAACTGTTTTTTTTTCCCTTAGTAGAGAGATTTTGCAAGTGCCTCTTTTATGTCTTCCTTTATTGCCTCAGAAGTAATCCGGAAAGATAGCTTATTCCATATTCCAGAGCCCTGAAGAGGGGAAGCTGATGATATTGTCACATAAGCTTTGGCTTGGCCTCTAAGAAGTGTGAAACAGCGTTAGGAATTGAGCAGTGTAGATACCATACTAAACAGTTTCATGTTTTTAATCAGTGCCTCCTGAAAAGTAGTCACCCATTTGATGAACCCTGTTGGACAATCTTCAAAGCAAAGAAAACTTAATCATTCCTACAACAGAAGAGAAAGATAGGTGTCTTTAGGTAACCTATTTCTGGCTTGAGAGTCAAAACACCATAAATTTTTGACCAAGGTTTTCTTCACTAAGTTTGACCAGACAGCATATAATACTCTTGGATTACAGAGTCATTTAGGTTGGAAAAGACCTCTAAGATCATCTAGTCCAACCTTTAACTTAGCACTGCCAAGTCCACCGTTAAACCATGTCACTAAGCTCTACATTGACAGTTTTTTTTCGTGACCTCCAGGGATGAGCAACCTTGTCAAGTGGAAGATGTCCCTGCCCGTGGCAGGGGGCTTGGAACTAGATGATATTTAAGGTCCCTTCGAAACCAAACCATTCTATGATGGTGACTCAGCTACTTCCCTTGGCAGCCTGTTCTAATACTTCACAACCCTTTCAGTGAGGAATTTTTTCCTAATATACAACTTAAACATCCCCTAGCGCAACTTAAGGCCATTTCCTCTTGTCTTACCACTTGGTGTTTGGTAGAAGAGCCCAGTTGTCATCTTGCTACAGCCTACTTTATGGTAATTGTAGAGAGCAATAAGGTCTCCCCTGAGCCTCCTTTTCTCCAGGCTAAACAACCCCAGTTCCCTCAGCCGCTCCTCACAGGACTTGTTCTCTAGATCCTTCACCAGCTTCATTGCCCTTCTTTGGACGTGTTCCAGCACCTTGATTTCCTTCTTGTAGTGAGGGGCCCAAAACTGAACATAGTATTTGAGGTGTGGCCTCACCAGAGCTGAGCACAGAGGTATGTTCACTTCCCTGGTCCAGCTGGCTACACTATTTCTGAAACAAGCCAGGCTGTAGCCTTGCATGGGCTTGTGTTGCCCCAAGTGCAGGGCCCAGCACCTGGCCTTGTTGAGCCTCATACAGTTGTCCTTGTCCCATCGTTCCAGACTCTTCAGATCCCTCTTCAGAGCCCTCCCACCCTCAAGCAGATCAACACTCGCACCTATCTTGGTGTTGTCTGCAAACTTACTGAGGATGTTCTTGATCCCCTCATCCAGATCATTGATAAAGATATTGAAGAGAACTGGCCCCAGTACTGAGCCCTGGGGAATACGATTAGTAACCAGCCCCCAGCTGGATTTGACTCCATTCAACATAACTTTTTGGGCCCAGCCACCCAGCCAGTTTTTAACTCAGTGAAGCGTACACCTGTCCAGGCCTTGAGCAGCCAGTTTCTCCAGGAGAATGCTGTTGGAAACAAAGTCAAGGACTTTGCTGAAATCTAGGTAGACAACATCCACAGCTTTTTTCTCATCCACTGAGCGTGTCCTCTTGTCGTAGAAGGATATCAGGTTCATCAAGCAGGACCTGCCTTTCATAAACCCATGCCCATGGCCCTGATCGCCTGGTTGCCCTGTAAGTGCCATATGATGGCACTCAAGATAATCTGCTCCATGAGCTTCCCCAGCACCTAAGTCAGGCTGACAGGTCTGTGGTTTCACGGATCCTCCATTTACAGCATGTTATAGAATCATAAAATCAGAGTGTGGTTTGGGTTGGAAGGGACCTTAAAGATCATCCAGTTCTAACCCCCTGCCATGGGCAGGCACACCTCCCACCAGGCCAGGCTGCCCAAAGCCCCATCCAGCCTGGCCCTGAACACTGCCAGGGACAGGGCATCTACAGCTGCTCTGGGCAACCTGTTCCAGTGCCTCACCACCCCAATAGCGAAGAATTTCTTCCTAATATCTAACCTAAATCTACCCTCTTTTAGTTAAACGCCATTGCCCCTTGTCCTGTCACTATATTCCCTGATAAAGAATCCTCTTCCAGCTTTCTTGTAGGCCCCCTTTAGGAGCTAGAGGAAAGTTTTGGTTGTTCATACCATCTGAATTTCAAAAAGCAGATAGGCAATTTGCAGTGGTATAAGTTCAAATCTGTGTCACTGCCACATTTGGCATCTAAGGTTTTTCATCAATGTCTAGTGCTAATAATCTAGTTTTCCATTCTATGCCGCAGTAAATTGTTGACAGGCTTGTACAGTGTAAATCAATCAAACATATGCAAAGTAATTGTAAAAATAACAAACCTTCAAAAATGTCTGAAGCGTTATTGCAGGACACAATCAATTGTTGTGAAGCTGTACCGTATGCCAGTACCTTACCGCACTGCCTGTGTGTCGCCCGGCCCTCTGGGGGAAGAACGGGATCTGAGGGATTGCTAGTTTCAAGCACTCAGTATTAATAAAAGTGGAGTGGAATCAGATATTTTCTAGACTGGTGTTTACATGAGCAGAACGTGATGTTTCTGTTCAGGTCTGATCCTCGCAATGCCTCTGTGGCCACGTGGCATTGTGTAGCATGCAGGACACTGGCCTTGTAGCTGACCTCCAGGGCCTGGACTCAGACACTGGGCTCGAGATTTGTGACATTTTTCCTTGTGGGCACCAACTTATTTAGGACACCTACTGCAATTCAGGAGCTGTGTAGGATTTTCAATGTGTACATTCCACAATTCAGTCAACTTCCTGTAGCTGGAAGGTAATAGAAACAAATGGGATCCTGGTCACAAAGCAGAGATGTCTGCAGAGAAAGCTGGGGCCAAGCCTCAGTTTTTCAAGTTACTTTTCTAACTGTAATTGAATATGAGCAGGGGGAGAGGGGATGATGGAATTGCATTTCATATCTCTTAGGTGAGCTCAGCACAACCCACACTGATGTCTCTGTAATGGTTCTGTGGTCAGATGAATCAAAATATTTGATAAGCGTGTTTTCATGTCAGACTGCACCAGAGAGTTATGTATTCCTCACACACTCTTTGTTCTGTGCACAGGACTGATGAATGAACTGGCAAAGCAAGGGCTCCTTGGTGACAGGCAGAGCAACCTGCCTGCCACTGCTGGGCTGGATCCCTCTGTGTGCTTTCATGTGGCTCCTTACACCGAGACCTTGCTGCAGGCACTGGGTAGGTCAAGACTAGGGGGAATGCATTGTTCTGTCTCTTATAAGGTCCGACATCTTTATTAGAGGATTTTCCTGAACAAGAACGTTATGAGTATGCTTGTTGTCTACAATAATTTGTTCGGTGTTCTGTTGTCCTTCAATTATAGTAACTCTCAGTGGATGTCTTCTGCCACTGGGTAATGAATGTGAGGATCAATAGAAAAGTGATATGGAAGTATCTTTAAAGTAGATTACAAAATATATGGAAAAATAAATTACTTACAATTAAATATGACCTGACAACAACCAATTAAGCCTTAAACCTACCATAAGTAAAAGAATAGTATCCAATCAATAAGTATTTACTGACATAGTTTCGAAGATAAGTCAAAATATTAAAATGAGAAAAATTGCTCATTTAGCATGTAAAACTAGAATTTGCTGAAGTGATAAATGTTAGCAGCTGTAGTTTCTTGTGTAGGTGCAGAGAAGGCACTTTTACATTTCACTTTACTCAGATGTTCTTAATTTTAGTTTATACAGTTGAATTCACTTCAGTAACTCATTCATTCAAAGCTGGGAAATTGATAAGACTTGGAAAAGCAAGTAAACTTGTCTTCTCTTACAAATCCGTGACTCAGACGTATAGGAGAGTCTTTAAGTTCTATACAGCTCTATACTAGTTCTATACAGTTGGAGGTCACAGCAATCAGAAGTTTATTTTGATAACTACAGGTAATGTTCTCTTATGTATTCAGCAGATAAATACAGTTTTATTTAACTGATTAAATTATTTTAAATATCGGATATCAAGATTTGTAATCGAAGTCTATCGCTTTCCAAAAACAAATCTTAAGGAAATATAATCAAATGCATGTCATTCACTAATTTCTAGCATTATGACATGTTAAGATGTGGGAATAACTAAGTACATGGATATTAATGTATACAATTGCTTAAATAATAATGTAGTTGAAATAGTATAAAATCAAACACAGATTTCTGCAGGGTATTTTGCAGGCTATGCTGCAGACCATGGACATATGCATGATATGATAACAGGCCCCTATTTAGTCCTCAGTTGTATGCTGTGTGATCTCCTAGAACACAAAGTGAAGTATCAATTTAATGTGAAGGTAGTCCTTAGTTATCAATCTGAAACTGATGTCTTAAATAGTTTAGGTATAGATCTATCAACTCTGCTTAACAGTGTGAATAAGGATATCAAAGTTAGGATTTAATATATTTGCTTTACATGCCAAAAGCAATACCAGTTAAGGAGTGCGACTGATTAGTAAGGATTTGCTGTGATACTGCTCCTCAGGTATGTTTCTTTTTCTGGCCATGCTGAGCTGCAGCATCATGGTGAGGCATTGGCCTTTGTTTGCCCAATAGAGAATTAGTCAATTCCTTCACGCTAAAAAAAGAGTGGATGTTTGTTTCTGGGCAGTAACTACGTCTGTTTTGATGATTCTCTTGGGCAGGAGGAAACCTCAGTGCAGTGCCAGACCCCTGTAACATTCCTCTGGATTTTTTCTACAATCGAATATATGCCTCTGAACCTGAAATGGAGCAGGTTGTCATGCTGACACTGATCGGAGTGGATGCTATGAAGAGTGCTGGAGAGCTTCTTTGCCAGATCCTTCTTCCTGGGAGCAGTAACCAGTCTCAGAATGCAGGTGACCACAGCTCTGGGGGAGGACTGCAGACGTCAGTCAGGAAAGTCTAGCCTGTCAGCTATTTTTGTCATAGCCAGAACATTATGAATAATGTGGTGAACAGGGCCTCAGGAAGGACCAGTTTCTTTGTTTACCTGCCTGAAGCGCTAAAGAATTTATCATGGCTAGTTAGTCATGGGCAAGGCTACTTTTCACGTTACAAACAGGACATTGGCAAAAGTGGGCATCATTTTCTTCAGAGAGTGTCAAAATAGTTCAAAGATGTGTGTAATCCAGAGTATTGTGTCTTTCCCTGTTTCCTAAGTATTGGGAGATAATGCAGCTGTGTAAGGGAGTCGCAGTGACAGGAATTCAGAAGTCACAAATTCTATTCCTGGTCCTCTGACATTCTTTGTGATCAGAAGCAAGACACCGCACCTCTTCATGCTTCATTTCCTCGTGCACACAGGAAGAATGACGCTGTCCCCCACATTAAATGCTTACAAATGCATGCATGAAGAGTGCTGTGAAGTGCTAAGCAGGATGATTTTATATAATTTCATGATGCAGATGCTAATAAAGGGCAGAAGTCTGGCATCCTGTCTTATTCTATGTATCCTACTCTCTTGAAACAATACTATGGAGTGAGATCTGTATCATGGTAGGCAAAGAGAAGGTTCCAGCTGACAGAAACTTCCAGCAACATGCAGTCATGAATTGAGCCCCTAAACATCTTGTTACATTGGAAGTAAGACT
Source organism: Anser cygnoides (assembly GCF_040182565.1). Classification (NCBI taxonomy): domain Eukaryota; kingdom Metazoa; phylum Chordata; class Aves; order Anseriformes; family Anatidae; genus Anser; species Anser cygnoides. The sequence continues at coordinate 12,279,324 of NC_089887.1, forward strand.
ACTTTACAAATAATGTTTAAATTACTTTAGAGACAAGTCAACATTAAATTGTAGCTTATTATGGTAATGAATATAGCTTAAAATGGAATGTTATAAGAGGTGGTAAAGGATCTATAATTATGGATTATGTTGTGTCAAAGCATTTAGCTATCAGTCTATTCTTGGTATTTCCCTTTCAACTCCTCTCCATTTGCTGTGTTCTCTAATCAAATCATGGCAGTTATTCTCTCTGGCTCCCTGTTGATTTCCCAGATAGCCCATTTATTGTTTTCACTGTAATGTAATTTTCTAGCATTTGTATCTTGTTTTTGCTTTTTTTTTTTCCCCAGTATATTTCTATATCTGCGTTATAGTCCATTTTGGATGCAGCCGGGACTGAAGTCAAAGCAACTTTGGAACTTTAGTCTAGTTTAAAAATAATAATAACTTAGAACACTTCTCTCCAGTATAAGACAAAGCTTCTAGGAAACACATGCTGTCAATTGATACTAAATGTATTTCCTTTCACTTGCAGAAGGACCCGATTCAGGGTTTGAACTTCTAGGTCTCAAATGGTTGCCCTATCTCACTCGATGTCAGGCAAGAGAAATAACCCCTTTTGAGGTCGGAGATACTTTCTGGCAAAGAAGCCTCGATAGACTCATGTCAAACCCAGTCCTTGTGTGTGCGTTACGGCGGATCAATGCCTTCAAAGTTCTTGCAGATGCGCTGAACAGATTAACAGAGAACAGGGAGGAGCTAAGCAAAAGTGGCAGTGCTCTACAGAGAGTAATGGCCTTGACCCCAGAGATGACGTTCAGACAAGCCATCTTCTTCTTCACAGAGAAGGATTTTGTAACTAGTAAGCCATATTTTACCATTCATAACGTTCTCGGGTATAGGGTGTTTGGGAATTCATTGCACTTGGATAAAGGAATCCATTTCTACTTGTTTTTCTACGGCACAGAAAAACTTAATAATCTGGGGTTAAGTTCTTCACTTGGCTGAAGGACCAGTGATTAATATTAAATTACCAGGAGCCAGTTGAGGTCATCTACAAGTTGGCCTATCTGTTGTGGCTATGTATGGCCTGGTTCCCCTTCTGAAGATTTCAAGGTACTCCATAAATACTAACTAGATGTTATAACAGGTAGCAGGACCAGTAAATAATATTCTATGCACTTTGCCTCTGTATGTAAGAGCAACCGAGAAATGGAGGCCAAGATCTGTACCGCCTGTATGTAGGCATGTAATTGCAATGCCTGACTCCTTGAGGCTAGATGCCCTGAGCTTGTCCTATACTCAGGGGGGTGAAGGTACTACCAATCTGCAAGAGATGAAGAAAACAGTTTTTCTTGAGAATTTCTTTTCATCCTGGAGCAGGATGAACAGTTCATGAGGAATGGAGACCTTTGTTGTCAAGACTTCTCAGACTTCAATGATATATGCTTGCATTGATCTTTCAGCATAGTAAACCTGCTAGTTTCTTCCTGCAGCAAGGAATGTATAGCCACACCTCTTTAAATTAAATCATTGTGTAGACTGAGGTGTTATTCATTTTGGATGTTTTGGACTGCCACAGTATGAGCTCCCACTGTTTTCTTGTAATGTGAAACATATTAGTATGTCACCTAAGCTCTTGGGGAAGGCTGACTCTTTAGACCTAAAGATAAATAGTTCCAAGCCTGATGATTTCTGATTGTTCAAGCACATAGATAAATCAGGATAGTGGAAACACTCCGTATCAACAGAGGAGTGGTGGAGTTCCATACATGCGTTCATGCTTTGTAGTTTAAGCTCTTCCCCTATCTTTTGGGGAAGAAAGGTTCTTTGTTGTCAACACCAAGTTAGATGCTTGTTTCAAACATGCTGTGCTTTTGTAGTGCAGAATAACAAACTGGCTTTACTGAATACAAAGAAGAAAATGTGGTGGTGTCAGGAAAAAGATACTCATTCTAGTCTCACAAAAATTAGGTCTGACAGTGATCTGTGTGTTTTATGAGACTTTGGAGAGCAAGAAGAAGAGGTCTTCAAAAAACAAGGCAGCAGACATCCCAAATTACTGCATGAAACTGCAAGACTGCATGCATTGCTGTCCTTCGTTGGGGTTATCTTGAGACTAGAAGGCAGGATAACAAATGCAGAACTGAAATCAGTTTGTTGAGGGAGGTTGTAACCACAATGTCAGCTTTTCCCACCTAAGCCATTGTTGACAACAAAGGAGCACAGACACATCTTTTAACTGTGACTTCAGCATCCTCCACTCTCTCTTTTATAAGGTCATTACATTTCTCCTCCTGTTGTGGGAGGAGTGGAGGGGTCTTCATTCTACGGAACAGCTCTTCAGCTGTCATTTGCCCTGTTAAATAAAAGTACCTTCCTCGACCCCTGACTCCCCAGTGAAGGTCCTCCATCTGTGAATCTGTAAAAGCACATTTCCTTCCTTTTACAGATGCAGAATACCGCTCTGCTACAAAATACCTGCCTCCACCTGGCAAGAAATCCAGGGCTGAAGGTAAGATCAAAAGTATGCACCAGTTGCCTCTTGAATAAAAATATTTTTTTTACTCTTAAAATGGATTCAAGGAAAAATAACTCTACATCGTCTACGTTGGAGTCATCAAAATGGGATTAGTAAACCCTTGGTTAGACATTGTAATCCTGGCCAATTAGGAAGAAAAGGTCTGATAAGTCTACTTGGTACTGGGGGAAGGTGGTATTATTGCCATGATCACCTTTATTCTGCACAGTTCTTCTCTGCATGCCTGGACAACCTGTCTAGTGCTGCTGTGGAATGTAGGCTAGAAGAGTAATTAATCCCAGCTCTTTAGTAGTACTTCTCAGCTGTAGGTCTTGAAGAATATGCAATTCATTGTTTTACAGCAAGGGTAATTGAAGCCTAGAGAGGTGAAATGTGTTGGTCACCATTTCCCAGTAAGTGAGTGACAGAGATCAGAGCAGAATGCTCATTTCCTAAGTCTCAGCCAGGGGCTCTGCTCATTGCGTTACATTGCCGTGCAGGTCACTAGGCACTTCACAGATTCTAGAAGTTTTTAGCTAACCCCTTAATACTAAAGGAAAAAAAGTGGTGTTTTGAGGATGGGAGATAAAAACTGTGAGGCAAGGAGATGGTTTCACCTTATACGTTCGTTCTTATTATTTACAGCAAAATAAGAGAAATACATTTGGAAAGGGAAAAAAGTCTCATTAAAATTAAAAAAAAAAAAAAATACACTTTGTCTAGATAACCTTCCAGATATGTTGCTCTGGGAAATAGAAATGCATGGACTTCAGACAGTATTCAGACAGTAATAAATATTGATGACAGTAAAAAATGATGATGATTTTGTTTTGACAAACAGATTTTAGTTTTCTGCTATTTACCTTGTATGTCTCTTTGGTTAAACTTGCCAATGAAGATCACTGGAAAAGGAAGTCCTTTAACAGTCTACAAGTTTCTCCTCATTGCACCCTCGTCCTAGCTAACTTCTCAATTCACACATGCCTTGAGGTGTTGTAAATTTTCCTCACCTGTCTAGGTCACTGCAGGTTTTACATTAGACTGAAGAAAAAACATTTTTATATGGACTTTTGTTGTAAGGCCTAACTCGCTCATACCAGGCTCCTTTTACACTGCTTTGCTCTTATGAGGAACCACTGAAGTAACCATTCCTGGCTGTTTGGGGAATGTCACTGACGTTTCATCAGCAGAGCTGGGGAGAGGACTGAACCACAGATCAGTGCTGCCTAGGTGTGTAGTCAGAATACACAGCCCTTCTTTGCTTCTGGGGCAGGGAAGGAGGGAAAGAGAAACAGATCTGAGTTTCATGGCAGCTTCCAACTTGACTGTGAAATAGTGCATGAAGTTGGCTTAAAACTGTTTTAGCTGCTCCCTGAAATGGTGACTAAGAAAGAACCCACGCAGAAAATATAAATGAAAATCAACACAATTTAGTGTTTGTGGTCTTTTTCAGCATATGCTATTGGGCTGTCTGGAGAAGTGAAAAGTACTGCATCTCCCAGGGTGTCCCAGTACAACTGAATGCCCAACCATGTATGAAATCAAGCCACGCATGTGCCAGGGTTGCATTTTAAAATGTGTGTCATAGCAGTGTTGGTTGCATTATGCAGAGATGGTGGCACTGTTCTCAAATTACTGTCCCAGAACATACACACTTACTAATCAGATCTATCTGCTTATCTCATTTATCAGAAAAGAGCCAGAGATGCCGTGAAGAATCACTATTTACCTACTTGCAAACAGGTGAGAGAAGAACAAATTGGAAAATGTGGCTTCATAAGGCCTTTGTGGACCTAACTCATGTAGATGTACCAGCAAAAAATAAGTGAAAACATTTTCTTTTTTCTTAGGCTTGAATACTGGCAGTGATATACATTATCTTTTCTAAACATGTCAGGAAATCTGCTATTTGCTTGTCTTGAGTTTACGTTTATTTTAACATGCTCATATCTCATGTATATAAATAGTATATAAAAGAGATCCAGTGCTGTGGTTCTGTTACACTATGAAATCAAAACCCATAGGGGAGGAGGGTGGCCTGATCATGGGCCGTAGGAAAGGATCTAAAAATATTATGGTGCTGAAAAACATAACAAAAACCAGGAAACTTGGGCAAACCCAGAAAGGCCACTGAACAGCCAGAACTGTTGAAATCAGGCATGTCTGAGGGCTGCCAAGCAGGCCTTTGTGGTAATTCATGATCAGCAGAGACTGTTCCGTTGATAAACAGCAGTATGTTATCAAATGCTCTCACTTAACAGTCACCAGGGAGAGAAAACCAACTCTAGGCGGCAAAGTGTCCCACCTTGGTTTAGACGCTTGCCTTTGACCAGAGCAAGAAGGCAAAGTGAGAGAAGACAAATCCCCTCCTGAAGTGTCTAAAGTACATAAATATGCAGCATGTAGTGATTCACACACCACAAGAATGAGAATGTTTGCCCAGAAACATAGCAGATGGTGAGTAAAACGTCTTGAGGACAATGAACGTTTATGTAACTGTATACAGTTGAGATTGCCGTTCTGTGTGAGAGCAGCTGAGTGGATCCGAACGGCTTGCTTCTGCACTTGCAGGCTGTTGCTATGGCATTTAAACCTTTTTGTTCAAGAAATATGTGCAAAAAACCAGCAGTGCCTTAATATGAGGGCTTTGTGCAGGAGAAGGGTTAAGTTTCCATATCAAATGGGGGCAGCATTCCTGCCTTTTATTTTTGATCCCATATTTCTCTGTCACTGAATCAGCAAAATGCCTCTTGCAAATTGAAAATAACAGTATGCATCAAATTATATGCAGCATGGTTGATGCTTCGTTGCATCGACATCTGTATAAATAGGAATGGGGTGTATAGGAAATATAAAATGACATTTTATGTACACAAACAGATAATCATGGATCAATTTTAGCAGCCTGCAATACTGTTACCTCATGCTTCATGCTAATTGACATGGTTAGGCACCAGCAGTTAACGGGTCCTATCTGACTGCTTCCGACACTACAGTTGCTAATAAATCTTCAAGGGGTGTTATTAGGATAAAATCTTAACTACAGTCCCATTAATAAAAAGCTTTAGATTTTAGACAGTACTTTATATTAGTAGAACTAATGATTTGAAAATGCTGTCATTTAAAAATGTAATTTATGTATTTTCTGCCTTTTAAGACATTTTGTATTGTCAGATAGCAAAACTATCTTGGTCCGTTTTGTTCTGTTTCTGATAGCACACTGTGTGCACCTGGCTGGCAGCCCTGCTGCGGAAATATTGTCAGAAGCAAAAACTTTTTGCTGAAATCTCAATTTTAGTAAACACAATTCCATTCATAATAAGGCTTATAACATTAATTGGAACCTGTCATACTTGTTAGTGCCTCTCTGAAACATAGCTCCAACGGAGAGATACAGAGCTCTGAGAGATGAACTATGAGGAATAAGAATTTAATAGGTGCCTGAAGAATTTTATCGCATAATCACTACAATTCACATCAAAAATGTAAAAGGAAATATTTTATCCTGCTCAAAACATTCAGCTATAATACAAAGGTTAGAGTCTCATCCTACAGACCTGCCAGATAAACCTTTTGGACCTTTTGATACCGCAGATTTCCTGGAGAAAAAAAAAAAATCTACAAGCCCAGACTGTTTTAGCTAGCTTTTTTTTTTTCCTTTTTTAAAAATAAATATATGTGCACAGCTTTTTTATGGACTTGCTTGGTTCAAATTTCTATGAACTTCATGCCAGCTTTTAGATAACCCTCTTCTAGAGATATCTCTCTTGGCTAGTAAACAAATATTGCTGTATGTTTCGCCTCTGTTTTTAAGAGCAGCTTTGGGTTTGACTAGTGTGCTTTGTTACAGGAGCCCAGATCCTTTGCACGGTGCTGCTGATCAAACCTGGTGCCTGGAGCCATCGTCTTGCAAGGATCCTCCGAAAAATAGACCTAGAAAAATTCACTGTGGTTGCGATGAAACATGTACATCTGGAACCAGACATTGCCTTAGGACTCCTTTCTTCTGAAGTGAAACAGGTTTGTTACGAAACTGGCAGATCTACAGCTATGCTTAGGGTTAGAGTAGGAAAATATGTGAGCTAGTGAGTGATCCATTCCTGAAAGAGCAAAAACTCCCATCCGGGATTTCTTAGTTATTGTTAGAAGTGAGCTATATAGAACAATCATATCTGTACAATACCATGCACAAAGCAAGCTGACACGCTGACAGTTTCTTTTATCGTATGCCATAAAGAAGCAGACCTAGTTTCTCTAAAACAAAAGTTCAGAGGATATGGGCGATACAGACCTCCCAAGAATTTGTTTAATTGCTAATTTACAATGCTGACTCTTAACTACAAAGCAGGTGTCCCCTTTTTCTTCTCCCACAGTCAATCCAGGTAGGGCACCTCAGGGAGTGTACTGCCCTCCCTGCCCGTGTGCCTGGTTTTCCATCCATGTGTTTAAACCAGGGAGCTGGAGAATATTCCTTGCACTGCCAGAGAATATATATATACCTCCTGAGCCCAGTAACAATATGGTATTACGTTACATCTACAGTTGAGTTTCTGTTCCAGAAGCATGTGTGCAATAGTCTATAAAAATGACCTGCAAAGAGAGAAAATTATTTTGCTGTCATTTCTACTGTCTAACAGACAGTAAGGAGGGTTTTTAAACCTTGGGGCGTTAAGAGTTTTTGTTAGCTGAAAATAGGTTTGTTTCTGCTCTTTTATAGCCTTAGAAATTCAATTTTTGCCCAACCTGAAATATTCTGAGATGATAGATGAGCGTAAAGATATTGTGAAAATCAGGAAATGGAAAGCTGAACATTTTCGAGGAGTTAATTTTTTTCTTAAAAAAAAAATAATCTTATTTGATTGCTTTTCTGAAGACACTTAACCAATTAACTTTTACAGAGAACAAGCCTTTTTTGTGGATATTACTCTTGAGTTAAGTTGGGAGAGTTTAAAGCACATATCACAGGAATTCATAATAGTCTTCCAGAAGAAGATGGGAAATATCACAGGACGGTGTTCTAACATAACCATCTATCAGCAAAAAAATAATACTTTCTGCATAATAGCAAAGGAATGGGGCAAAAGCATCTGATATTTAAATATTTGCAGATCTTTGGTAAGAGGAGTATAGTGCCTATTAGAATTGCTGGGGAAGTACTTTCCAATAAAGTTTTTGATCATGTGATGAAACACAATAATATTTAGTTGATCATCTGAAACAAAAGATGTTTAAAAAAAAATCTAAATGTCTACGTTGGGAAGTAATGTAGATATTAGGGTAAATTTGAAGAGAAGTTATTTCATGAAAATTTTCTCTTGTTTTTAAGAGTTCTCTAACACACTGGAGCAGCTGTTGAGCATTGATTTAGTTTCCTTGAAGAGCTGGTGACTAATGAGCTTAAAAATTACAGAGTACTGGGGTTTTGTTCATGGAAAAAAGCATGTTCTGAAAGTGAGAAAACAGTGATAATAGACTGCCTCTGGCAAGGGGCAATGGGCAGTACAAAATGCTTTCTATTGTACAGGGGTTCCTCCTCATTTTAGAACGTATCTAAAAGTCTTTTAGTCATGTGGACTGAAATGGGTTGGGCTCCCAAGACAAACAGGATAAGATTTTCAGGAAGCCTCAGCATGCTTTAGGGACTGGATTATTTTGAAAATTTGGCGTGTAATTGTTTCAATGGCAGCTGATGGGGGCAGAACTATTTTTTTGCAGCTGAATTTCATATAAGCATTTGAATCAGAACAATGTTAATTGTAGATCTGTCTCTCAGTTTAGGGGACAGCAGGATACAAGGCTGTTTTTAAAAAGAGTCTCTTAACTTGGAGGCAAATTGCTGAGATTGAGCATCTCCTGTTGAAGAGCTTGGAGCCAGTGTCAAACCCTTCTAGAAGTTCCAGGCTTTCTGTCTTTTCCTCACCCAGATTCTGATCCAAAATCCATCTCTAAAATAATCTCTAGAAACTCCCATGTGCTGTGCAATGTGCCAGTTTGGTTTATGTACGTAGTACTTTGGTATCAAATCTGGGGTTTAGTCACTGGTAGCAATACCGAGCATCTCCTTCCTCTTTCAAATGTATTATTTACGTGCACATTTATGAACATCCTCAGCAACATGCTTTCAGCAACATGATTGCTTTTTCAACTTAAATACTAGCAGTCAGCTTCTTAGTAGCTTTTGGCCCTTGGACTACGATAAATAATGGGGTGGTCCACTGTTTGCTGCGATTGTCTAATCACAATAATGCTTTTTACCTGAAGGCTAATAATAATAATAAAAGCAAAGGTCAGCTAAACAGAGCTGACGCTGTCTTCTCAGCTTTTACCATGATCTAATAGTGTCGAAATTGTGAGAAGCAACTGCTCCCAGAGGGAGTTCTGCCTGTTTTGATTGGTTTTCCTGTCTGCACTTACCCAGGATCCAGAACTGCAGAGACTTACAGTTGTAGCTGCTAGAGAGAAAGCCTGATTTTACAGTGGGAGCTGATCAATCTTTCAGGAATTTACCTGATATGGTTGCCAGTGGCAGCAGGTCACTGGACTCAGTAACTTGACTGCTTCCCTCCAGTCCTGTCCTGTGAGTCTAACGGTAGAGGCAGAAGGACAGTTTTGCTGCGTTTTAATCCTGTTAGTCCTCCAGAGCCAGCACGCAGCTGGAACTTCCCTTCCGTGTGCATCAACAAAATTGCTCACTGAATTCGAGTCAGCCGCACATGTGCAATCTCGCTGCAGCTGCTCGGGTATCAGCAAGGACACGGTTTGAAGATGGTGCAGAGGCAGGATGTAAATAAAAGCATCATTTGCCTGGAAGGGTCTAGACCGGATACGAGGACGTATCAGAAGGAAAGAAGTCACCTTGACTCACTGACACCATTGCTAGCGGTTAGAAACAACATAGTCTTTAACCCCAAGCCTCCTCATAAGACAGGATACAGAAACAAAAGCGTTTTGTTACATAAATCTAAAAGCACTGTTTTAGAAGCTCTGGAACAAAACATTTCATTTTTTATGTTCTGTTTAACAGAAACTGTCTTTGAACGTTTTCTTTTGCAGATGTCTGACATGGAGTCAAATGAATGTTGATATGTTTTGTCCAGAGCTTTTGAAAGTTTTCATGGAGACGCCATCATTGTTTTTCATCTCCGAAGGAGAAGTCTTGATGACTACTTGGAAAAGTGGATTATGTGCATATTTTTTAAACTATCAAAAGTTTTCAAGCAAAAAGGGCTTATTTTGTATTATACAGAACTGAATTAATGTCAAAATTTTGCAGTATGCTATGACATGCTGAAACTGTTTATCCTAATCTAAACAGGGCATTCTAATCACAGCACAGCCTATGAAACTTCCCTGTATGTTTCTCATGCGCAGTCATGCAATGTGACTGCCATCCCCGAGTTTCCTTTGCCCTTTATTTCCATGGCATGGGTGGACTGACAAATATGACAACTTGTATCAAATCTCTCATCTAACTAACCAGCTTAAGAATGGGTCTGTCTCATGGATCATTTTGCATTTTCAAATATCAGGATTGAGCCAGTGATTTTCAATTTGTAGCCTACTTAGAAATATAGTTTAGGAGGAATGTGAGTGTGAGAAGATTTGGGTCAAAGTTAGTGAATGGTTTCCTATGACAGAAAAACAAAAGAGGCCTTGAAGTATTTTATCTTCATATTTTTAAATGAAATGATAGGATTTTCCTTCGGAAATGTTTTATCTAGAGAACTGTCATTCTCTGGTGCTTTTAAAAGATTAAAAAAGAGAGGAATGAAAATCTTTAGGGGGCTGCATGATGTTACTCAGTTGAATCAAGCAAGAGTTTTTCCCTCTATGTTTTAATTTCTTCAAAAATTGAAAAAAAAAGTAAGTAACCGTAGCTTGGTTCAGCCAGTAGGCTGAGAATGTTGTCTGTAAGCTGGAAAGAGCACACAGCAGTGCCCTGGAGTTGCTCAGCAGCGCTGGTGTTGCTGCACTTTGCCATTTGGAGGGCAGGGAGGCAGACCTGTGTGCTTCTGCCACTTTTTTAAGATGAAGGGAGCAGGAAGAGGCGGCTTGCAGCTGCTGTGGACACCCTGACCTCACACTCAGTGGAACATCTGCAACAAGCCTGGTTTTCCAAGGTTTTGCTTAATGAAAATAGTCAGCATGGCCTTGACGGCTCTGCTGCTCAGCCACCTTCTGCCCCAGGCGCTTGCTACCTTTCCCTGGGTTTCTCACTCATTATGTCTGTCTCTGGCCAACAAATTGGTCTCTGGTTGCTGGTGCAGTGGCTGCTAGTTGTTTTTACCACTCATCCTGAGTTAAATAAAGATCCCAGGGTGTTGTGACCTGCACAGCTGTGTAACAAATATCTCTGCTCAGGGTGGACTGGCAATGCTTGTAAAAGAAACAAAGGTAGTGAAAATTGTTGTGGAGCACACAGTACATCAGCGGCAAAGCCAGGAGGGCAAGCCGTTTTCTTTCAGCCTAGTGCCCTGCCCTGAGCATCCTTGTTTTAAGCTCACTATTTTTGTGGTCCAGATCCTGACTAGTGCATGAAATTCTACCACCCTCTGGGAGAGGCTGGGCTCTAGCAGCAGGGTGTGTGTGTTGGGGCAGGGGGGTCCCTTTTGTGAAATCAAAGAAGAGTTCTGGTATTTGTAGTCTATCGTCCTCTATAAGCAGAACTAAACATGGCTCCTTATCCCAGAACATTTATGACCTCCATGATATTGCTCATGTCTGTTGCTTCCCTATCTGTATGTCATGCTGAAGGTACTGTGAAAAGGGTATTTCACAAATCAGCTAAAACTGCACACAAAGCAACTAAACTGCAGAGTGGCAGTTTATATTTGTATTTACCCACTAAAAATGAACTCCACCTCCAGCCTAGCATGTGCAGATCGTCAGAACAAGTCACAGCACAAGGCTTTTCTTTCTTTTAGAAACACAATTTTGTTTCCTTTCTTACTGAAGAATTTTAGGAAATTAATGCAAAAGCTGTTTGTATGTGTAAAAACTGCCATCGGCTGATCCGTGAACCTGGGGACTAAAATCATGAGCTGCTTACAGCTACAAGACAAGCTCAGTGCTTAACTTTGTTTAGCTCCGTGTGTACTCAGGGTGGGAACTAGACCTACGACTACCAGGTGATTGTCACAGCAGATACCAGCTCAGAGGCTGTGGACTATGCTCTGGAAGCTCTGCTGGCAGAGGCCACTAGCATGCGTGTTGCAAAGAGGAGAGAAGGCAAAGAATAATGGCAGATCTGTTTGCTTCAAACAGAGATGGTTATAGCCAAAGGAAAAGCTGGGATGTATCCAGCACTCACCTGCACTATTTATTATAATCTGTTCCCTCTCCATTATTTCTTTTCAGGATCCTGCTGTTTTAGAAGCTCATTGTACCTACCTTACCTCAGGCACTTCTCTCGTGCTTTGTCTTCAAAGACCAAATGCTGTGAAGAAGCTGATAGATTTACTGGGGCCAGAGGATCCTAAAGTGGGCCAAGGATTAGATCCATTCTTCTGGAGGGCTCAGTATGGCACCAGCACAGTCCAAAATGGATTTTATGGTACGTTTTTGTAAAAGAAAAGTCTGAAGGCTCAGATATGCCAATAAAAAAAATGTTATGTATTGTTTCCCTCCTACATCATCACTACAGATCTGGCCTTAGTGGACAGGCCATTATTCCCTAGAAAGCTTTCATTCTTTTGTTGGTGGCGGAGCTGAGTATGTCTCAAGCTATGAAATATTCTCCCAGAAGATATATCAAAAAGTCGTCTTCTCAGAACGGCCCCAGATCTGTCTTCCTTCAGAAGAGATTTCCTTTGATCTCTTCACTGCTTGATCATTTTGTAATTATCCCCAAGAATCCATCTGTCTTCTCTCTGCTTTTGAGTGCCCTCCTGATAACCTTATAAGCCACTGGCCAACTGCAACCAGATTTCACAGAGGGTTTAAAGTCTCCAGGATAGTGAGTTCCTCTAGTGTCTCAAAACATTAATGACTGGGTAGAAAGAGGTGATCAAAAATTACTCCCACTGAGGAAAGCAGGTAAACTCAGCTGTTTTCCATTCTGAGAGGCTCTTGCCAGCTGGCACATCAGCAGAGGCATGCGACCTAGTCAGCATCCTCAGTGTGCTGAACCAGCCACAGTTTCATCTGCCAGCAGCAGGTGGAAGAAATGGGAGGGAGCTAGGATGTTGCAGTATATATGTTGGGTGGGTGGGATAGAAGATAGCTGAGAGTATGGGTGAAGGATGGGAAAATGGGATGTATTGCTGGAGAGAGAACTAGGAAGAACTAAGGGTATTGTAGGAGGGGGGTCTGAGCCATTGTCACAAGGGGGGAGGAAAGTCGTAATTCAAAAATTCCTAAGGAATCATTAGTTGCCTACCCATGAGTAGTTTGTTTTTCTCAGTGTGGTGCTCTTTGTGCTGTATGTAGTTAAAGGAGTATATCAATAGTAAAATCAATAAACATAAACACAGGTGAACTAGCAGGGACTGTATGCTTTCAGGTTCCACAAGAACTTTCCTGTCAAGATCCATTGGAATAACAGGCCCTTTTTATTGAATTCTGTACTGTCAGATCGCTCCCTCGTTTTGCCCATATCAAAGAGGAGAACTGGTAGTGAACGAGGTATCATAGAATCATTAAGGTTGGAAAAGACCTCCAAGATCATCTGGTCTAACTGTCCCGCAACCACCAATATATCCACCACATACAGCTTGGGGAAGAGAATCGACCCCTTGATTTAGAATGGCTTTTTGTCAGATATGGTCATAATCCTTAGGACTAAGATAAATCAAGAGAGATCTCTTACCGTGATTACTTACAGGATCTCATTTGTAGGAGTGACAGGAGAGCAGGGTCTACCTACACAAGAAATGGTCAGAGCTCTTCAGCCAGTACTTTTCAGTTATCAGCTCCTGCTTCTTTTGCTCATAAGATTAATGGATTGCCTTTCCATGTTGCCTTGAGAATGAGAACTCATCAGTCATGGGTAATATATACCCAAACTTGATGTACCCATGCTACACTTAGAGCTTCCCTAGCATAATTCTGTTAGTTTACATTAGCAAGAGAGCTGTGTGTTAGAGAAACCCTCGGATATTTGCTTCAGGATTCCCTTCAGATTGCTGCTTCCTTCCAAGGCTGGACTGGGCACAGAGCTGAACTAGCTGGCCAGCCACCTGCCTGCTGAGACCAGATTGTGTATTAGTGTATTAGAGCCAGCTATATGGATGGCTTACAAAGCTGTAATTGCACACATTCAAGGAAAATTGTTGCAGCTGTAGTTTATGTACATGGCAACTCAAATTCAGGAATTTGATCCAGCTGCTATGCTAAGGAGGAGTCTGTCCATAAGGAAAGGTGTGTTCTTAACCCCTTGCACCTCCAAGAGTTTATCCTTCAAAAAGGGAGAAACATTTGCCTACAAGTAAAGCACGAAGAGTTTAATCGTTGAACAAGTGATCATCTGGGGGACCGTGGAAAATACTTCTTTCCTAGGAGGGAATACCAAGTTTCCTCAGTTTTGCTCCAGCTGAGGAAGATCTCTAACCAATGCCATCTTACTGAATTGGAACAAACCCTCAGTGTTTCCTTTGGAAGTGACTAGGGAAATTAAGTAAGATGAAGACCGGCTTCCAGTGGTACAGTCAAACCAAGTAGTGCAGTTTTAGTGCTCTGAGACTCTGCAGAGGTAAACCTGCATTCCTCCCATCTCCTCTGGGCCTTATGAAGTCACTGTGTAGTGCTTTTTCTTGAACCCAAGGAGCTCTGTGTGCGCATCTTATACAGTCTTATACCTTGAGCAAGGTGAGAGTAAAACGTTGCTATTCTGTTTTGAGAGCATGCGTCCCCTTTTTGTAATGGCATCAATGATTTAAACAAGAAAGATTTGACATAGAGGTACATAAAGGATACAGCATGACTTATACACTGGTGACTTACACAATCTCAGGATTGTAAACTATTGCATTAAGGACTCTGGCTACACAATGCCTAGAGTTATGAAGTTCCACACAGGGCTGAGTGATCTAGGAGCAGCAAGGCACATTTTTTTTTGCAACATGTAGCCTGCAAAAATGATAATATTTCAGAGGATATTTGCGTTTTGTATATTTGTATCCCAGGAGTATGGATCTGTGCCAGCACATTGACAATCTATCTGAACTCCAGTTACATAGAAATAGCTTTTCCTTCTTAAACATTTTCCACCCACAAATCTCAAAACATTCTGAGTAGTGGTTTATAACAGCGTTGCTTTATAGGGTAATATTCAAATGCTAAACTGGAGGGACCTCTCAAGTCCCTGGGTTGAGTTAATGCTATCACCTGCAGCCCCATCATCGATTCACTTTCATAAGCATTCACCCAGTTGGATGGTTGTTATAGAACTTCACAGCTCTGGTAGCTGGAAATCTTATTACATTTTCAAATTTAAACATAGTCATAAACAGTTTACATCCATTTGTTCTTGTGCCAATACCTGTACTTCAAGTAGTAGTGTGCTTCTCTGACCTTTTCACCTTGATGTATTTATCAGAAATCAGACTCCTTATTTTTTTGTTATGTTGGATCTAACAACCCAAGGTCTTTTAGTTTTAACTCTTCAGATGATTCTCCATTCCTTCTCTGATCCTCATGTTCATTCTTTGTACCTCTTCCAGTGTCAATCTGCTTTTTGTGACCACAGGTGAACAGAATAATATATTGCTGTCAGTACTATCTCATGCTAATTATAGAATCATAGAATCATTTAGGTTGGAAAAGACCTCTGAAAGATGTCCAACTGTGTTGGACCGTAATGTTTTCTGTTGCCCTGTTGTACCCCCACATCACCAGCATATTTGGGCTTACATTATTGTTATGAAGCACACTTGTTTTACTACCTAGTAACTCCTTCCCATTCAGCAAGACTGAACTCTTTGTCAGGGAGTGTAGTGATAGGAAAAGGAATAATGGCTTTAAACTAAAAAACGGGTAGATTTAGATTAGATGTAAGGAAGAAATTCTTTACTGTGAAGGTAGTGAGGCACTGGAACAGGCTGCCTAGAGAAGTCATCGATGCCCCATCCCTGGAAAGTGTTTGAGGCCAAGTTGGATGGGACTTGGAGCACCCTGGTCTACTGGGGGGTATCCCTGCCCATGGCAGGGGGCTAGAACTAGATGACCTTTAAGGTCGCTTCCGACCCAAACCATTCTGTGATTCTAAGACTAGCCTGGTGTGATCCAGAAGCATGGGAGAAAAAAAAATGGGGGGATTAGAGCTAGTATTGAAGAGTTTCACAGGCTCTTTAACATGATACCCTTGACTACACTGTGAGGAAAAAGGAGTCTTGTTTACATGTAGAACAAGCTGTGTGATAATAGAGCAGAATCAAAATACCAAGAAGGCAATGAAACTATTCTAAATATAATGGTTTTAAATGTTTGCTATTACTGTACGGAACAGCTGGCCTTTAAAGCAATTACTTCAGTAAGTTGCACATCATCAATCTCTCAGGAAGATGAGTGTGAGTCCAGAGAATGTTTAATTCATGGTCTGAGAGAATCTTCTCATTGTATTTATCTCTCAGGCTCCAAATCCTATCAAATAGCTGTCCGGGATATGAAGCTGTTTTTCCCAGAAGGGCTGTGCTGCGCCGAGTGTCAGACATTAGAGGAGGAAGAGGTAGGATTCTGCCCTTTCCTGAAAAGTGTCCTGTTGTGTCAGAGCAGTGGCTTTGGTCCTGCTATCCCCTGACTTCCTTCCCCTTACACTGTAGATAATGCTTTCTTGCTGTGTTTCACCAGCTGCTGAGATTTTCTTCTCCTGTGAATGTCCCTGTCACAATGTGCTAACTTTGTATTGACCCAGACAGTCTCAGTGGAAAAGTGCTTTTTCAGATACGTTTGTTCGGTGACCTGTGCTGTAAATTCAGGAGGGCTCAGGACTGATGCTTTAGAAGCAAACTTCCCATACCGAGCCAACGTAACTTTGGAAGCAGGTCATGGGGAAGCAGCATCACTGGTGATTGCTGAGACACAGCTGGCCAGAGGCTGACTGTTACCAGGTTTTCTCACGTAGTGTTCAGGAACTGAGAATGAAGCAGGACAGCTGATGATATAACTCACCGATTGCTGAATGTGTCCCCCAGAGTGCATACGTGCTCACAGCATGGAGCACTGCCACATGTGTGTGAAAAGGGTGCTGTCCCCCAGAGGTACTGGTCCACAGCACGGGAAAGAGTGGATTCTTGCCTCTTGGCTTGTATTGTAGGTAGTGCTGAGAAGCCTACCGGTACTGGCATGGACGGCTTCTGCTCATCTGGCCCTTCACACTGCGTCAGTGCTGGTCTCTGATTCAAACCACCGTAATTTGCCAGTGGCTAAAATGAAACAATAAGTCTTTCCTTTTCAGCTAGTTTTGTATGTTGTTTCCACCCTGACCGGTTTCTTCTCAAAACCAAAGAGTTTGAAATGATGGGTTATGCCCATCAAAGGGATGGAAATTTTTGACTGATGTCCTCATGGCACAGAGGTGACCCAACCAAGTCAGTCCAAGGAGGTTAGCTCTAGAACTACAAGTAGCTGGCCAGATCTTCAAAGTCCTTCACTATGTGTATGTCCTCCCTCTGTGACTCGGTCCGGAATAGCAAGGCTACACTGTGCTGGGACACATGGATGTGCTGATTCACTCAGAGACAGAAGGGGGCTGCTATACACTGGAGTGTCACTGGGTAAAGATGTTGGCTACTCGGAGTCTTTGAGCTTCTGGCCTTGAAGAGCTGGGAACAGAGGTGTCTGGATGCAAGACCTTTAAAAGGATAAAAAGATGCTGTACTTAATTAAGCCCCAATAAGAAAGAATGCATACAAAATGTTCTTTTATTTCGAGACAACCAGGTGTTTTCTAGGCTGGCAATTATAGGAGTACAGAACACCAACAAAAGCTTCACAGCTTGGCTGAATCAATACTTAAGAAGAGTTATCCTTACAGATTAGGTAACAATGTTCACATGACTTGCCTCTTTCTCCTTCCCTTCCCTCCTGCAGATCTATAACCTGAAACGTGACCCCATAGTTGGTTTGGAAATCAACAAGCAGCGCAGAATCATAAAACATGAAACAGGAGGGCGACTCAATTTATTGGGCTCTGGGCAACCATGCGATCTTGGTAAGGAAACGCGTAACTCTTGATATAGATTGAGACTGTTATTGATTAATTGGACAGCAAGACAAACCATCTGGTGACAGCAAGATTTGGTATTGATGTCCTTTCAGAAAGGAGAGACAACTGAGCTGCAAAGAGCAGCTCCAGTGGAGTCCGGCCATTTAACTGTTTACCTGCCAGGTCTTGCCACTGCCAGTGCTTTCCTGTGCTTAAATATAGGGCTGTTCAGAAGTGCTGACTTTGTCACCAGCAGAAGAAAAAGCACTGTCAACACAGATAACGTAAGAAACGGTGAACTTTTTTTCTGCTGGACTTTTGCAATATGTTTCAACACCAGCTTGGCCACAGTGGTTTGCGTGCCCATTCAGAGCTTGCCACAGGAGAGACCGAGACGCCATCGTGATGGGCAATCGTGAGACCTTTTGTTCTGTACGTAGATAGGTAGCAATTTATGCAGGGAGTGCTTTTGGCAGTGTAGACATCTATCTCTTGGGAACTGGACTGAGATCTCATTCAGTTCCCACTAGCTGCTGAACAGCTGCCAGCTCAAAATGACTTCCAGTTAGTGCTGGTCTGAATTTGTTCTGAAGTCAGAACTTCAGCAAGCCTGTCAGTGCCCTCAGATGCCTATGGTTGCTCTGGGTCTTTTCTGCTGATTGTACTTGATTGCATGTGTACAACACAGGCTGTGATGCTGTGCCTTTTATGTCAGGAGATGTAACTCGCACATGGATGTTTGTGGACCGATCCCAAGCTTTTATAACCAAGCAGTGACCAGGTAAAGTATCCCTGTGGTATTCACTGGGGAGCAGGCATGTTTGGAATCAGGTCGTTCTCATTCCTGTAGCTTGAGTTCCAATGTGACCAGCAAGCAGGAGGGTGGGCAGCTGAAAAAAATGTTCCTGCACTGCAAATGATTGCTGCAGTTAACCCCAGCAGTAAAACCACAACATTGTTGTGGACAGGCAGAAGAGCATGATAAAAATGCTGCGGATATACAGATGCTTATTTCCTATCTTAAACCCTTACTGATGTGGGACTTCTGGCCCCATACCAGCAGGTTCACAAGACAGCACACGTAGAAGTGCAAGGATGATGGTGGTAAGTCAAGACCTTTGCCTTAATGAGAGCAAAGGTGCTTGGTAGGCACCAGGTTTCTTTGTGTAGGGGGTCTCTGAAGGAGAAATTTTCCCAAGGTCATTATCAACGGATTCTTTCCATTGTCTTATGTTGACCTTGGACAGTGCCCTACACATTCTTCATGAAAATGACAAAAATCACGTGTAAGGCCCTATCTCCTCAGGCAAGCTCCTTTTTTTATGTTGCATGCTAATGCATCAGAAATTGACTACATGAACATTTTAGATTTAACTGTTGGCTGGGGTGAGGGGTGAGGCCTGTCTCACAACATTACTGACATTCCCAAGCCGTTATATGAGCCCTGAAATAAGAGATTGGCAACTGTGTGTATTTAATAGCAGCTTCTGGGGGAATGACCAGGCTGTTCTGCATGTAGCTGCCTGACCTTCTCATCTGGATGGCTGCAGAGATGTCACCACATCTTGTGTTGTGTTTCCTGCGGGATGTGTTGGCTCAAGCTCTGTTCAGAGGACAAAGCTGCAGTGAGAGGGGACTTGCAGGTGTTCCCCATCCAAACTATTCCATGCTGCTATGGCTGACAAGCAGAGTATTTCCCCCAACAGCTTAACTGCACCCTGGAAAAGGACGAGGCCTGAAGCACGGTTTTGTTGTGACTGAAGCACTTCTTGATTTTAGCCTAGCTTGCAAGTTAATAATAATAACAATAGAGAGCTAGTTGTGGAGAGAGCACAGGTATTCTGCAAGTTTTGTATGGCTCAGTCTTGGGAGCAAATCTCAAAATATGTGCCCCCAATTTCCTGCTTCATAAGGAAATCTCTTTGCTTTGAAGATGTCTAAGCAGAGTGGAAGGAAAATTAATGTACAGCCCTGATGTGTCTGCATCTCAGAAAATGTTTTTCAAAGAGTTACTGTCCTGGAAAAGCAAGTACACGTGATCTCTGAACTGTCAGGCACGATATAGTAAGCGCCGCCAGCAAACCAGACACATCATTCACTTTATGGTCTCATCTTAAACGCTAGAGGTAGCTCTTGCACACAAAGAAACCTCCTTTCTGCAATTACCACAAAGCTCTGCCTAATGGACAGACGGATTTATCATGGGGAAAATATGAAATACATTAAATCTTATGTATGTTGCTGAGAATTACATTTTGGATTATAAAAGCAGCTGGATTAACAGATTTCTTTGCTTGGAAGAAATTAAATGGAATAGTATCTCCTGTAGCAAACCAGCAGCTGTCCTTGTCTGACTCCTGAAATGGGGTCACAACTGCTGTCTTGTGATCTCCAGATACATACACGCAGGCATACAGCAGTTTGACAGTTTGGGATGAGCAATCACATCTGTGAACATCCCAAATGATATAACAATGCCTGAGTGCCTCTGATCTTCCAGTTACTTGTATGTGGCAGGGAAGAATTACTTAGAGGGCTAGCAGTTGGTGGGGGTAGGTATAAAGCAAGCATCTGTTGTGTTTTGATCTTTTCCCATCAGATCGGCCGTTGCTTGATAACCTCTGCCAAACCACTTGCCTCGTCTTGCCTGGGATCATCCTTCGGGGGTCAGACCCACCTTATGTTGAACTGCTTGATCAGCTTATTGGCAAAGATTTCACAATGACTGGAGTACGCCTCACTGTCCTGGACGCACCACAAGCTCATTGCATCTCTGAGATACTAAGCAGGGCAAAGTGCAGTGTTGCAGCAAAGGTATGAAACAGCTGGAGTTGTTTTGCTTCTTTCCCTGTGGAAGAGTCATTTGATGCAGTGCTGTGCTAAGCTGTCCGGGCTAGCTCTGGGCAGACTAGCTTTGCTAGCAGCATTAGCAGAGCACTGCAATCTGGTCTCTAATAAGCTGGTAAGTAATTTGGGCAGCGTGCCTTGCTAGCTCGTCCCTACCTTGTGTTCCTCTATCTCCATTAGCTCGCTGACACCTAAACTTGACATTGTTATGTTCAAACATATCCTTACTGTGAATGGTTCATCCCCACTACACATTTTATTCCATTCACCTATCAGTGGGCAGTTGCTGCTATTATGTACGTTCTGCTGTATTTATCTGGAAGAACAAGACAGAACACAGCATTTTCTATTTTCCTTTCTGTAATCACACCCCATTAATCCTCTTCTACGATGCTAAATAACCCTTCCACTTTTTGGATGGTGCCCTGGAGTTCTGGGCAGAGATTTCATTTTGTGTCTCATTCTGCTGGTGATGACAACTCAAGCCACAGTCCAGCATTGGGTTTAAGCAAGTGCTCACAGGGTGTAAGCACAAGATATGCTTCTGGGGTGAGCCAATACATCACTTTACATCAGTGCAGCATTGTGCCTGAACAGTTTTTCTCTTTGTACTTGATGTAGGATAAAACCAGCATTTCAGGAACCTTGCTAGAGGAAAAGCAGTAAGGTGGAATACACAAGAAAGTGCTGTTAGGAGCAGAGAGTAAACAACAAGGAAAACTACTTATCCTGGAAGTAGTTATCAACAAAGGGCTGTTAGAGGCACACAGCAGTTCCTGTGAAAAAAATACAGACAAACATTTGTGTTCCTATCCCTTCAGTTCTTATGAGAGTCTTAGGTGTTACCTGTAATAAGAGCAGGTAAGATCTTTTTAGGTTGTGAATTTTTAAACTGACAGCATCCCTTTGAAGTACATCTGTACAGAATAGCAATTACATCTAGCATCCAATTAGTCTAAGCACTACTTTCTTCTCCTGTGGTTCCCCTGAGGATGCCATCCCTCTGCGCGCAGGAATGTGCAGAGCTCTTTAGGAAGGACAAAGCGAATCAGCGTGTGGGAAGGAGAGCCACGGCAGTGGCACTGCTCTCCTGGCGATGGAAACGCTTCCTCCTGTTGGAGATGAATTACTCTGGGCACAGCTGGCATGTCTCCAGGAGGGTCTGGCACTGCTGAGCCAAAGGTGAACCTTACAGCATTTGTGTTCCCTTGCCAGAAGGAAGATGGGCTCCTTCAAGTAATGAGTGTTTCTGCTACAGTATCTCAAACATTTACGGTTATCTGCGTGTTCCTGCTTCCAGCAGACTTAGTGACGGAATAATACACCTAAGCAACCTGCTTATTTTCACTCTGAGGGATGAGAACAGCGATAATAGCATGCCATAGGAATGGGTTAACTAACAGTTCAGACGTGATATTCTTTCAGTTTGAAAGAATCTGTCTCTTTGTGTCTTTCCTGCCCTCACACAGCACACAACCAGTTATCTGTGCTGTCAGCAGCTCATCAGTGAGGCTTACAGACTTATTTAAGTGGATAGCAACCCAAAGCTCTGTTCTTCCTTCCCTTAGTGTTCCCTTTTAACGGACGGTTTGTGTCTGGTGTTAGCGGCAGAGCGAGACAATGCGGTCATTTGCTTCGACTCCCTGCTGGACAGGTAAGTGAGGAACAATATCACTTTAGCAGCACTTTTTCACCACCGTCTCAACTCTCTACCAGAGAGTGTGTGATCTGAACAAGGACAGCTGACCTTCATTTTTGTAATTCTCTTGTGGTTTAGACTCACATGATGTTAGGTACCACTCAAAGGCAATGTGTTCATCCTAAGCTGTGTTGTTTTTAATCTATTGACATCTCAGAGCATTCCTTAGTCTCAAGTCCATGTGTCCCATACTCAGGATGTTAAATAGTGAGTTGTGTTGTTTGTTAAGGACTTGGAGTGTCTGTAAGACTTGGAAACATTGTTCCACAAATACAGGGAATTCTCTAAAATAAGGGCTCACATTGGGAATAGACCTGCTGAATCAATAGAATTCCTAGGAGAAATATCTTAGCAGATTCTGTGTTTGTTATGAAAAAAAATGCTTAAAATAAACACCAGAGCAGAATCAAAAATCAGCCTCTTAAATAAATCACCAGAAATGCTGGGTAGAGGATTTACAGGCCTGATAAAACAAACAGAACCCCTCTACAGGGACTGATTAGCGAAATAGAATGATTATCAGGCCAATTAACCCACTGTCTCCCAGAGGGAAAGTTTCCTTGCGCAGGGGGTGGTATTTGGCAATGCGATGTGTAGTTCACGCACATGGTTTCCTCTGGGAAAGAAAGCCAAGAGAATCTGTTTTCTGACACAATCAGTATAGAGCAGTCCAGCAGCCGCACCACTAAGGCTGCCATGACTTTGGCTGTTCCATCAGGAGGATTTCCAGACACTGTCAATGGGCAGGAATAAGAATTCAAGGATG
This sequence comes from Anser cygnoides, assembly GCF_040182565.1. Lineage (NCBI taxonomy): Eukaryota > Metazoa > Chordata > Aves > Anseriformes > Anatidae > Anser > Anser cygnoides. The sequence continues at coordinate 12,302,277 of NC_089887.1, forward strand.
CTGGAGTTTACAAGCATCGAGGTGATCAAATCCAAACATTTGAATTGGTAGACATCTTGGAGTTCTCATACTTTGATCTAATTTTATGGTGCTCAGCCACAAGGCTGCACTTGGGAAGGGTAGGTGGAACAAATTTCTTAGCATATTTTCAAATATGCTGTTAAGCTAATGGCAAAATTTGGATATTGCTCCTATTGGTTTAAAATCCCACCCTAGGGAGCCACATCCTAAATCTTCCATCCAACAACGTACAGCACTAAGGGGAAACAAAGAGCAACTGATCTTTCAAGTGAGTTTCCTTCCACCCTTTTCCTGCTTTATAGGAAAAAGTGAGCTATCAGGAGCCCCAAAGATCACCGCTGAAGGGGGTTCTGGGAGAGTGGCCATCAGCAGGGCTGGAAGCCGATACATCATCTCCCCCTATTTTTTTTTTTCCCAAGACTTTCAGAGTCTGGGCACTGCATAACACAATCTGTAACACAGTGCTCCCCCCTTCTGTAGGTTTAACTTGATGTGTTTTAAGATTGCCAGTCTGGAGGCAGCACCCACAGAGCAGACATCACAGTGGCTTCTCACTACCACTCACAGTGAGCCCAGGGGCTGAGAGGGAAGTGGGGAGGAATAGATGTGGACAAGGCCAGTCTCAGCTGTGTCCCTCATCCTGTATGGCTGCCTGTACAGCACATAAACGTCCTTGCCAAACTGCAAAATAGACGTGCATAAATCACAGAGGCACTCCCAAATGGCAGGATCTGCTCTGCCTTTAGCCCTGGTGCCAGAACTGGTGATCCTGCAGCCATTTAAAACTTGCTCTACAAGAATAATATTTTTCTTCATGATCAATGATGTATGTGGAAGGGAGGGGCAGCAAAGTGTTGCCTAAGGTTGGGGAGGTGGAGAGGCATTGATCTTTGGGTAGACCATCTTAAGCCAACAGGTAAGCTTACTCTACCATAAGCTATCATACTGTTTAAAATCAACTTTGCAAATATCTTTGAAAACGCAGCCAGTCTGAGCTAGTGTCTCATAAGGACACTTCATGCTAAGGCATCTTCATTGCCTAGTTTATAAACATTTCAAAATAACATCTGAGGTTAATTACACTTACGGCTCCATCAGCAAGAACCACGTGACTTCTCTTGCACTGAACAGGTTGCTGTGTATTTATCTCACCCTTACTGCAGCAGGCCGGGATTCCACTACCTGCACGGGCTCTGGCCTGCATTTCAGCTGCATTGCTGAAGCACCAGGGTGTAAGAGATTGTTTTGTGGCCCTGGGAGCTGATTCACAGCTGAGCCACATCACTTAGGCTCTGTGCCATGGGGAAAACATTGCCATCTGTATGAAAGCCTGGACATGATGTCAGAGATGGGCTGTGATAAGGAGGAGGAGTCAGGTATTGGGAGGAACAATGCAGGCTCTGCCAGTGTAACTGCTCTTAGTTCAGAACATATTAAAACTTTCCTAAGCCAGCTCTATCAGTGGCACATCAAGGAGACATTCAGTCACTGGAGGATGTGCTGTGCAGAGCAGTTGCCTTAAAGACAGACACAGATCCTCATAACTGTGTAGTGGTTAGTGTTCAGCAGCAGTGCCCACCCTGTGCGCTCTGTTCTCTGGATGTCTATAAATGGATTAGTTCTGATCCAAAGGGCAGGAAGAACAGAGAAGGGGACAAAATTTATGCAGGTGGGGGCACAAAAGCAGCCCGTGAGATTGGCTGACTGCAAAGAACAGAGCCAAAGTAGGAATCTGGGAGGGTGCCAAGGGTAATTCACAGGGCAGAGTGATGTAAGTGTTTGGAAGAGGTGAGGGGAAGCTGAAGCACAGCCTAGGAGCAGTGGGGACTGGGATGGGGGAGAATCAGGAGAAGGAAGTGACACACAGACAAAGAAAAATGATGTGAGACATCTTTCTTCTTCTGTTAGCATCCAGTTGCCGAGATCTCCAATATATATAATGTTTGAATTTATCCTGTCGTAACTTGTTTTTAAAGCCAGGCTTCCTAGCTGCAGGGTGGCCGAGGGAAGAATTTACAAGTAGATTCAAAGCAACTACTAGAAGAAAGGCATGCTCCGCTTTTTATGCGTGACAAACTAGATTTAGTTCTGTAATAAGTGATACATATTTTATAGTGACCATGCTAGAAACTACTCCTGTATGGTTATTTGAGCTTTTAAAAAGTACTTTGAGGTGCTCCTAAGGTTGTTAGGACCTAACTATGTTGTGTAGGGTTTTTAGAAATTCGTCTAGTTAACAACGTGTGGAACTCAGCAAGCAGTGTTTGACCAGAGCTCACAGAAAACGTAGCAATATTGGAAGAAAATCAGAGTGCAGACTAGACCCTATACCTTCCCGTTTTTAGATAATGCAGTGCAATCAGAACAAACACCAAGTGTTAAGGAACTTAGCTGGATGTTATTCTGTCTGATGAAACATTCTTACCAAATGTTAATTGCTGTTAGCAGGGAGTGATGTTATCCCTATAGGAAGCTCATCTCTGGAGGCTTTGGAGGGAAAGGAGGTGTAGAAATCAAAAGATGAACGCACGAGATGTAAAATCCTGGAGCTGTTGAAAACCACTGAAGGGAAAACTGTTGCCAAGCACAATACCTGGATATGGCAGTAGCGAGTGGTTCCAGAAGCTGAAGACTCTGCCTGTGCATGGAGTTAGTTAAAAAGGCAATTTTGAAATTTGTATCTTGCCTTTAAATCTCTCTTGCCTGTGTCTTGTGGTCAACTCATGTGGCTTGAGGGAGACCAAGCAAAACAAGGTCTAGTGAAGCAGACCTGTTGTCAAAGGCAGGTTAGAAAGTCCTAGGTTTTTGGAAAAACACAGAGATTATATTAGTTGAGAAAAACGCCGTTGCAGAGACCTTAAATATCTAGATGTATGTGCATTTCCCACTGCCCTAGAGACCCCATTATGCAACAGGTCATTACTGTTTGTTTGGAGGCTTATATTTTAAGAATCCAAATCCATTTATACAAAGCTTTGTAAAACCCAGGATTTGTCTGTGTAAAGAAGTTCAGTAACAGATGCACATGGCCAGAGCTGCTGGCACTAAGCATAGCTCTCCTTAAAGCTAGGTCATCAGCAGTCTCCGACAGCTTAGATGGCGAAGTAACACTGGTTTCTCTTTTTCTTTACCCCCAGTGTCTGTTGGCAGAAGCAGTCGCTACTGGACACTGCACAGCATCTCCTTTATCCCCAAAATGAGAAACAGGCAAGTAGTTTATAATAGAAATATATGTTCTTTTGTGCTCCTGTGGTGAATGAAACTTGTCCAAATCGACTGAATTTTAAAAGAAGATGTCAACTTGTGTGAGACATAAATGTTGCTTCATGACAGCCCCAAGCCTTGGCTTGTACTGAGAGCTCAGTGCATGATGGCAGGTAGGACCAAAAGCCTGTCAAACTGTCTTCCACATTACACCAGTAGCACTACTTTGAATCAAAATATTTGGAGATTTTGATAAAGATTCAATATTTTCTGTAGATGCCAGTTACTTTTTTTATGAAGAATCAACACTTAGTAAGGTATCTGTGATATTTCATCAAAAATAAGACAGAAAATGTTCCTTCAGCCCTACTGCCAAGCTGTCACGTGTCCTGTGTTCTAGAAGTCATGTTTCAGAAGCCCAAATCCAAATGGAAAATGAGAAACTAAACCATTAGCCATTCCACGGATGGGCTGGCTGAGTCTTCTCTCAGTAGTTCCCCCCGAGAAAGGAAGCACTAAGTTCCCAGTTTTTAAAGACATTTGAGCACTTAATGGAAATAAACCAAACAAATATCTTTAAAATTCTGTCTGTAATCATCAAAGGTTAGTATGAAACAAATACAGAAGGCAGTACCTGAAGAGTTAGGACTAGGAGGTAGAAAAAGAATTTGGGAGAATGAGAAAGGGTAGCAAGTAGGCAAGCCTCTCCTGTGGATCCCTTTTGGTCTCATCTAAGAGAGTTAGATGTGTTTGTAACTTCCTATAATGTTGCAGAGCTGCTGCCTTCAGTACCAGTGCTCCAAGGATTGAACCTTAAAAGACACAGAACCCTCTTTGAAGTCTGCGTTCCTGCCTGTAACACAAGCAAGACTACCCCAAACTTCCCAAAAGTCTCACAGCTGCTGTTTTCAGCAGCTTTCTCTAAGGCGCAGCGAGCTTCTCCCTTGGTTTAGCTGGGATTGTATGTGCTGCAGTGCCTGGAAGGTCTGCCTGCACAACTCTGCGATAGCTGCAAGGCTGTCATAGCACAGCGCGTACTGCTGCCAGGGTGCCCGTCTGTTGCCAAGTAATGTGACAGGGCAGCCAGTCCAGGCTGGCTTCTGATTTGCTTTGAAAAGGACATTGCATATCTCTGGCTGACACAAAATCCTTTCTGCTTCACGGCCATGGAGAATCAGCCTATCAGAACGAGGTTTATAGTACTTTCTGTGATAGATAAGATAAAAAGCAAATACGCTCAGCCCTTTTCCCTGCTTTTAGCAGTCTGGGCCGCTGAATCAAATCCCTCTGGCATTGCTGGAAGCAGGGGCTATTCACAGCAGTTCAGAGCTTAGACCACATGTCTAGCCATGGGACAGTGGTGGCTGCAGCACTTCCCAGAGTGGGTTGCAAGAAGCACAGCAGCAAGTGGTGTTTATTTTCAAAGGGGCCTTTTGCTCCATAGTTCAGGGTGGGTTTAGAAATCACAGAGCAAGATCTGAGGAGCAAGCTCACTGGGGAGTGATTGTAACTCAAAGGATGTCCCTAGAAACCATGTTTGATCCTCTGATCTCGTGCTAATGAGTTTATGAAATGTCAGCTAGGCTTTCCAGGTCAAAGCTAATGAGCATCAACATGATATCAGGCAAAGTTCAAGAGGGTTAAGTGAACGTGGATTTCAAATCCTTACGGTTTGAGCATAGCTGTATTGTTCACTGGTGGAGTCAAGCCATGGAAGTGAAAAGGAATTTCATACTTGCTCCCTGTGTGATTTGGGACTAGGCAATGGGATGAGAATTCAGATTTCCAAATGCGGACTGTTTCAGTGCTGAAATCTGTGTCTGGGCTAGTTGTCTTGCCTCCTCCTGTAGCTGCTGAGAGAAGCAAGCATTTTTATAGCGCGTTTCATCTGCCCTAGTTGAAACATTGACCTTAGGAACAGATGAATTCACGCTTTGGAAGTGCCTTATCCTCATGCAGTGTCCCTGCAGATGCCTGCTCCCCACACAAGCTTATCTCAGCACACACAGACCACACATCTGGAAGTGACAGAGCCACTTTTTGTTGGTGTCACCATTAGGGGCTGGAATTTCCAGTGGGCCTCTGTGACATGGTCTCAGCTGTCCCCGCATCTGGACAGGGCTGGAATCTCTCCAGAGAACAGAGCAGTCAAGGAGTGCTGTGTTCAAACAGCATTACAATACCTCAGGACTCAGATGTCCTGTGGCTTGGCAGAGTTTCTCCTTGCATGCAGCTCCCTGTACTGCAGCTGGGACAAGGCCATGAGGCCAGGGTGGCTGTCCCTCAGTGGTGGTGCAGTACGTCACTGACCTGCCACCATTAGCGGGTCAGAAGAGGAGACAGCAGGGTCTCTGTGCATTCCTCAGCAGCAGCCCACGGATGTGTGTTTGAGCCTCTGCTGACAGGGAGTGCTAATCCCTCTGCTCCGCCTGGAGCCCTCAAGCAGATGTCAGCAGCTACCAGCACCTCCCTCCCTTTAGAGACAGCCAAAACCTGGGAGTGGAGCAGAGCAACACAGGCAAAACACATCCTGGGCACTCTTGGCACAATCCTGAGCCCCTCGGCAGGAGGGCTGCAGTCCTATAAGAGTCCTAAAAGCAGCTTTGAGGAGAGGCAGAGTAGTGGCAGGAGGAGGATGCAAGGGCTGCATGGGGTGGACTGTCAGCACGGCTTGTTTAATGCTATGGGGGAACATGCTGTTCAGCAGCACAGTCAGAACAGCAGGCAGGTCACACAGGTCTTGCTGCTAAGCAGGCCACCTTATCTCTGAAGCCACCATGACAAAGAGCTGTGCAGGATGACATGAACTAACAGCATGAAGTTTAACAAGAGCAAGTGCCAAATTCTGCACCTGGGAAGGGGCAACCCTGGCTGTACGTGCAGACTGGGGGATGAGAGGCTGGAAATCAGCCCTGCAGAAGAGGGATCTGGGGGCTGTGGTTGACAGCAAGTTGAGCCTGAGCCAGCAGCGTGCCCTGGCAGCCAGGAGGGCTGACTGTGTCCTGGGGTGCACTGAGGCCAGCACTGCACCGGTCAGGGAGTGTTCGTCCTGCTCTGCTTTGCTTGGTGTGGCCTTACCCCGAGCACTGCGTGCAGGTTTGGGCACCACAGTATGAGAAGGGCGTAAAATATCAGAGAGCATCCAAAGGAGGGCTACAAATATGGTGAAAGGTCTAGAGGGCAAGGTATATGAGGAGTGGCTGAGGTCCCTTGGTTTGCTCAGCCCAGAGCAGAGCAGGCCGAGGGGAGGCCTCATGGCAGCCTGCAGCTCCCTCACAAGGGGAGCAGAGGGGCAGGCGCTGAGCTCTGCTCTCTGGGGACAGCGACAGGACCCGAGGGAACGGCATGGAGCTGGGACAGGGGAGGGTCAGGCTGGGTGTTAGGGAAAGGTTCTGCACCCAGAGGGTGGTCGGGCACTGGGACAGGCCCCCCAGGGACATGGTCAGGGAACTGAGCCTGCAGGAGTTCAAGGAGCATTTGGACAGCGCTGCCAGACATCGGGTCAGGTTTTTGGGTCGTTCTGTGTGGAGTCAGGGGTTGGTCTCAATGATCCTTGTGGGTCCCTTCCAGCTCGGGACGTTCTGTGATTCCAGGGGTGAGATTTGGGAAGGTGAGGCAGAAGCAGCCAGGGGGAGGGAGTCAGATTTGGAGTGGGGAGTCCCACTTGGCACTTCACGTGATACTCGTTTTCAATTTCCTGAAAATGTGGATCTTGAGAATGGCCAAGCAGTTGTAACAACCAGCAGACATTTCCTGCTGTGGGATGCTCGTAGCTACCTCTGTGCAGGGATTAATCCAATCCACAACACCGCTACATGGTAAATCCCCTCACTATGCTGCCTGCCTGCGCCATGCACAGGAAACCTACCTCTGAAAAGAAGTTTCTTTGCAATGCACAGAAATCACCGCTTACGCCCAATACCTTCCTTCTTTTCTCCGCAGGCTAAAGAGCTGCTCTGTTGTCTTTTTGACTCCCTGACGTCTGACAGCATCCACCGCATTGAATCCCAGGACTGCTAGCCAAGACGGTCAGCGCCGCCAAGCAGCACAGGGGTGGATGCCATTGTGGTGGGTATCTGTGCAGACGGACACCAAGGGGGCTCCCAGCCTCCAAGAGTACTAAGATTTGTTTGTCATTAAAACCAAGGCTGAAGCATGGTATTAGCATCAGTAAGATAAATGAGATTTGTGGGAGGAAGAATCAGTGCCCAGGAGCAAATCTTTCTGAACTGTAGCTGTGCTTTCTAGCGGAGTGCATTCTCAGGCAATCTGCTTGCATTTGTGGAGCAAGGTTCGGAGTGTTCTGGCTGGGAAAAAGATCAGGAGGCAAGCACTGAGGCAGAGGTTCGCTGCTGGCTCTCAGGCACTTGGGGACTCCCATCTTCCTCAGGCCCAAGAGACAAGACTCCATGTTCTGCTGCTACTGTGGTCTTTGAACCAAAGATAAAACCACAGTAAGTAACGTGGAAATAGGTGGAGGGAAGGTTGGATCCCTGGAGAGCTGAGCACACCAGGTAGAGCCATTAAATAAAAAGCTGTCTCTGCTCTGGCAGCCCTGTTACCAGCCATCTCTGCCCAGCCCCAGCTCATTGCCCACCCGTGGGCGCTCAGCCCTGCCCCGTGTTCCTTGCGCCCCAGTAAACGCTGATCTAGTGCTACGCCTCCTCTGCCGAGTCCTTTCGGTGAGCTCTCTGGCAAGGTGGCCGGCTTTAACGCAAAGACTGTCAGTCTTCTGGGGACCTTCTTGGCAAATTCAGCTCCTTTGGGGAAGACTTCTCAGCCCAGCAGGCCTCTTGTTCCCATCTGCCCCGTTGAGGCAGACTTAACAAATGCACGTGCATCTCATGCAGATGTCGCGGTCGTGGCACCAACAGTCCCTGGGTCACCTCCAGGTGGTGTTAATGCAGCGTGGCATGCAGCTGGCTGGCCAGCCACCTCTGGCTGCTGCTGGCAGGGTGAGCCCGTCCCACGCAGAGCCTTTCCCTCCACAAGAGCCTGGTGCAAGTCCTCCTCCCAGCCATCACTCGCATAGATTGTGAGACAGAACACCTCTGAGATCTCTGTCCCCTTCCAAACCAGGCTGGAAGTGTCCAGTAAGTTCAAAAGTAGTTTGAGGTCTGGCGCTGCGTGCTCTGCTTCCCCAGGCTGGTGATACCCCTGCCCCAGTCCTTCCCCTTCTCTAAGCTACGTTTACACAGCGATGAGAGATTGCACTGGCAGCTGGAGGCGGGGAGGCAAGGACAGGTTGCCTACCCGGACCTCACGCAGTAGTTTGGTGTCAGGACTGCGAGTACCCTGCAAGCCTCTGCTCCCCAGCGCCGTTCTGCCTGGACGGAGACTGCTCGGGCTTCGTGGTGGCACTGCCTGTCTGCTGAAGAGAAGCTCAAGAAATCACGTGCCCTGAGCCCCCAGGGCTCAGCGTGACCAAAAAGCCTGCTCTGCTCCTGCAGCTAAGTAGGCCATTTTCCTGCACTCCAGGCACACTCCTGTCGTGCTTATTAGCCACGTACAGCCTTGAAACAAATGAAAATTAAAAGGATCCACCCCCAGCACTTGGGGAATTCGATCTGAAAAAAACTGAGAAATGGGATCACGGGGAGCTGCACAGCCCCTTTCCCTGAGCCTGGGGGACTCACACGTCAGGAGGTGATGCTCCTGTGACCGGCAGCAGTCAGCCCAGGGAGGCCATGTCCCGCCTGGGGACACCCCTGGCCCAGTCGGCTGTCACACCAGCACGTGGGACTGCAACAGCATTGGGCCACGTAATAAACCAGGGCCTGGCACAACAATCACCCAGTACCTCACCCACTTCCAGAGAGCCCCACCGTGGAGGCTTGCTCTTTGTCAGCCCCCATCTGTAGACACCCCGGGACTGTGCCTCAGTTTCCCACCCATGGCACTGCCACATCCCCCAGGCACACCAGCCACATCGCAGAAATGGGGCAGCACCTGGGGATTTTTGAGAGATGCTGCAGCCCTGTCTTCAATCCCAGTTTTAAAGCCCAGCTAATTGGTCTCGGTGTAACAAACTAGCACGCCCTGCACAGAGCAGGGGAAAGCATCATCCTCTGATATTTCCAAAATGCCAGGATTCCATAAATAACCTCACCAGCCTTTCCTCCCAGAGCTCCCCACTCCTCTCCGGAGAGCTGACAGCCCGGAGCACCGTGGGCCCTGCAGGAATCAATCCCGTCGCCCCGCCGTCAGCTCCGGCAAACGGAGCCGCAGCTCGCCCGGTGTTTTCCTGCAAACTGCCACAAGGCAGCCAGGATTAGCTAATCAGCGCTGAGGAGCAAATTAATGACTGCTAGAACTAGGAGAAAGGCAGATTTGATCTGAGATTGCCAGCTTTGCAGCTGGCTCCTACTTGCAAACAATTCATTTAGATTATGAAAGCAAGAAATTGAGTACAAAACCCCCTAGATTGTTTGCTTCCTAGAGAAAGAAAAGAAAAGAAATGGAATTTAGATTAAAAATTATGCAGAATAGTATTAATTCCCCACCCTCTCGTGCCTCCCCTCTTGCTGGAAAACCAGAGCTAATCAGAATTTAGCATTGTTCTGCTGCCAGTGTCAGAGCTGCCTCAATGGAGGAGAGAGAAAATACAGTAGGTGGCATTTGGTGTTAACTCCTTAGGGGCCTGTGATGAGGAAGACGGGAACACAGCACCCTGTGCCCATCTCCCGTTTCCCCAGCGTGCCCCAGTCCTGTCGTCACCTCCCCGCGATACGCGGCTGCCTCGGGGTATGGAGCAGCTCCACACCCCCCAGCACCATCGGGTGCCTGCGCGCTGTCTCCTTCCGTCGTGCTTATTTGTCCCGAGAAGCCGACGTCCCCAGACTGAGCTCGGTTTGTGACGGTGGCTTTTGGTGATACCGGCAAAGGGACGGGGCTGCGCGGTGGGTGCGCGCACCCGCGAACAGCAGCGAGCTGCACACCGAGGGCTCAGGAGGTCTCGTGGGAGCCCTTTGCTGCAGCACAGAGCAAATCGGCATGCTGAGGGGAGCGGAGGTGCTGGGCGCGTGTCCGCCAGGGTGGGCGCAGGCAGCAGAGAGCCGCGCTCGTGTCACGGGTTTCTAGCTCACAGCGTCCCCCTCGGCCCCGAGCCGAGGCGGCCATGTCTCCATGCTGACCCCTTCTCAGCCACCACGTGCAGGTTTGGCAGCTGCTCGGGGGCTTTGCAAAGTGACCAAACTGATTCTTCTGCCCCCTGAAGTAAAATGGCAAGGAAGAACCCAAATTAAAATGGATAACCTCAGAACAAAACTTGCAGATATTTCACTTTGGTGTACCCTCTCCATCCTACTTCAGCTGAACGAAGCAGGATTGAAAACGTGACACCTGGAACTGAGGCAACCCCCTAAAACAAACGTGTGGATTTGATTTGGGCCAGAATGAGTTCTTTTTATTTAACATTTACTTTTATTCACCCAAATAGTTTCTGCTCCAGCCCTGTGCACGTGAGCCCTGCAGAGCACCCGGCAGGTCTCCCATCACTGCTCAGACAACGTGCGGGGACTTGCTGCCCTGCCTGTGGGTGGCACCAGCACAGCTGAGCAATTGGGCACCGATCTCAGCTCTAGAGGCCCACAACCAGCTCCGGAGGTGGGCTGGGGGCTGCTGCGCGGCCGTGCCAGGGCTCTGCTGCTTGCAGCAGCATCTTGCTATTTTAGGTTGCCCTTGCTACTGGCTTCACGTTCCATTATCAGCAGATGTGGCCCCGGAGGCGTGTTGGACACGACACTGCCTTCGCTTGCTGCCTGCATCCTCCCTTCTGCTGCGGCTGCTCCTGCGGGCAGCAGAGGAAAGACGGGGACCTGCGCGGCGCTGGGGGCGGCACAGCCACAGCCCTGCTCCCCCCACGGCCTTGGGGCCGGGTGCTGGGGTGAACTGGAGGTTTAAGCCTCCCCCAGTGAATCACCGCCATGGCATTTACGGGGCAGAACGGGGAGGCGGGCAGAGCCCGTGGGTCACCCCGTGGGCTCCTGCGGCCGCAGACCCCCTGCCCTGCCCTACTTGGCTCTGCAGCGAGGGGAGGCCTGGGCTGGTCCCTGCGTGCGTGGTGTGACGGCGGCAGCGTGTCCTGCTCGGGCTGTGCTGCGGGGAGCGTGTTTGTCCCCGTCCCCATCCCGGGGTGGGACCAGCACCGCCACACCGGGCGGGCAGTGTCCCCTCTTGATCTCCTCTCCCCGGGGCCTGTCGCAGCGGGAGCTGCTGATTAATTGGCACTTGGCAATTCCCCGTGGCCAAGGGGCTGGAGGAGCACAAAGGGCGATTTGTCTGCAAGGCTGCAAGCTTTGATAAAGCAGGGCCGGGGATGACTCAGATGTGGGTAATTAAAGTGTTTGAAGCAGCGGATGGCTCGGGCAGAAATACCAGCTCCAGGCTCTTTCAACTGCTGGAACTGGGTCACGCAGGAGCCTGGCGCTGGCGTGGCCGCGAGCCAACGGCACCGCCGGTTGCCCTTGTGCCGGAGGGCGGCCGGTTTGTCCCTGCCCTGGGGCTGTGCCGGCTGCTCTGCGGGCAGCGGGCGGGCCCGGGGGTTCTGCGCCCCAACGGCGTGCCTGGCGTGTGCCCGACGTCGGCCTTGTTCCAGCGGGAGCCTCCCGAGACTGAGACCCCGGGGGATGGCGGGCTCATGCCTCTAGCGAGATCAGCAAGTTTCCATCGCTGCCAGTCGTGATCCTCCTGTGGCCCCAAGGGGCCTGCGTGCAGCCGGTGCAGGCTGGAGCCCGGAGCCTTCCTCCCCTGGGAGTCCTCGTCCCCTGTGAAGCACAGCGTGAGGCCACTGGGGAGCTCCCGGCCGCTCAGCTACCGCTGCCTTCTGCGGGGGCGCAGCCGCCCTCGTGTCTCATCTGCAGCCTTTAATCCTGACGTTTCCTTCCCGTGCGGTACCTTCAGGGCTACAAGACAGCCAACGGCCATCTTACGCACGTTGCAGACATCTTCGGGGTGCCTTTAAACCCCTGGGGTGTTACAGAGGGCTTAGAGCCGGGCTCCGCTAGCCGTTGGTTCACTGTTTATTAACGCCCCCATTAATCTCCTATTAACGCTCTTCGAACGCGACCTTTCTGGAGGTGCCGCAGCAGCCGAGGCGCGGGGCTTAGCTTCTCCCAGCCCGGCGCCGCTGACACCAGCGAGGGTTTCGCTCGGGTCACGGCCGTGCCGAGCACGTCGATGCCATGCCGTGGCCGCCGAGGTGAGAGCCCCCCGCCGCCTCCTCCTGCCCCAAGAGCCACGTCTGCGGGCCGGAGCCCACCCATGGCCCCAGGCCTGCATCTCCCGGCCTCACCCCGGCTCCCGGCCTCGACCCATCTCCTGTCCTCACCCCATCTCCTGCCCTCGGTCCTCGCCCCATCTCCCGGCCTCTCCCGCCGAGGCCGGGCTGCAGCAGTCGCCATGGCAACGCGGGAGGCCTGCGGAGCCTGGAGCCAGGCGTTCAGGCAGGGGAGGGTGCGGCGCCGGGGGTGCTCCCTCGTCCCTGGGCCTCGTCATTGCACCCCAAACTCCTGGTCACCTCCGCCATCCCCAGAGCTGACAAACCACCCGTTTTTCAGCCCCCAAAATGCTGGCTTTTGTACCTTTTAGTGGAAAAATGTTAAAACCTGTGTCGATGTGACCACGTCGGAGATGCCAACAGCCTCCTGCCCTCCTCTGTCCCGCGCCAAAATCCTCCCCGCAGACTGAGGCTGGAGGGAACGCGGTCAGAGCCTGGCAGTTTGGGGATGCCTGGGGGGCTGCTTCCACTGGGGATGGGTTGGAGATGGGTTGGGGATGGGACGGGGATGGGATGGGATGGGGTGGGGTGGGGTGGGGTGGGGTGGGGGGAATGGGGACGAGGATGGGATGGGGATGGGATGGGACGGGACGGGACGGGTTGGGGATGCAGCTCTCCTCTCTCTTTTCCTTTGTCCCTGTGTGACTACATGTGTCACACGGGGTCACCTCTCCCCACCTGCCATGAGCTGTGGCCCTCCTGGAACATCCCAAACATCCCACGTGGCAGGGGCTGGATTTTTCCCCACCTCGGGACAGGTTTCCTCGCTTGGCTCAGGCAGCTCATCCCCGCCAGGGCCCTCTGCAGCCGTCAGGCTGTGGGTGACATCCGCCCATCACCTCCTGACGGCTGGAAGCGCTGAGCAGGATGGGCAGCGCAGCTCCGAGATGTCCCCCAGCGCCGGGGCAGGGGCACCGGGGCCGCCACGCACCAGGGACTCAACAACACCCCGTGGTGGGGGGCTCAAATCCACACCATCATGAGTCACATTTCCTCCCAGCGCCCAGCTCCTCGGCTCACTGCCGACGCTATTTTTGGAACCTATCAGCCATGAGGAGCGCGGTTAATGAATAAGCTCGCCACGCCGGCCTCGCGTCTCCCCGACGTCTCCGAGCGGCTCCAGCAGCGCCTCCCCGGGCTCGCGGTGCCCCGTCCCCGGTGGTGCTGCAGTGGTGGGGACGGATCCTGCGCAACGGCAGCCCCCGAGCAGCGTCCGCGTGAATCAGCCGGGAGCTGAGGTGGCGGTGCGGTAGCAAAATATTTCCTTTAAAAGGGCTTGTTTGGGGTTTTGTGGTTTGTTTTTTTTTTTGGCTCGCTGCAGAGCCTCACGCCGACTTGGCGTTGATCAGTTGTGCTCCAAATGAGCAGATCGTTCACGGTTATTTTTACTCGCAACCTCCAGTATTTCAGGTGGGCCTGCAGCGGCTCACTTCGTATCCCCACGCAAAAACCGGCCAAATTAGGTTCCAGGAGTGGATGAGGTGAGAGGAGGGCAGCCTTCGCTGGGTGCCTGGGGCAGGAGCCTCCAAAAGGCTGCAAGGTGCCGGTGTGGCAGGGCCGGGTCCGTGCGGCCGTGCTGCTGGCAGCAGGCTCGCTACGAACCCGCCCGTATTTTTCTCATCCATCACCTGGGGACTGCCCCAGGCCAGCAGCCTCGGGGAGCTTTGGCACCTGGGAATGGGGGGGCTTCCCCCGGCCCCGTTCCCCCCAGGGGTTGCTCCAAGAGGCCAGGAGCAGACCCGAGGGGCTGTGGCAGCGCCCGGCCGCCCGCAGCCCCCGTCCTCACAGCGCCGGGCTAAAATTATCCGCCTGGCTCGGCACTAACCGAACGGCGCGGCCCAACGGAACCCGAGCGGGCCACTGCGGGGACATCACACCGCGGCTTTGCCTCTTCTGTCTGTGACAGGGAGGGGAGGGTCCTTTCGGCCACAGCCTGGTGACAAAGACATTGATTTCCTAGACCTTTCGGTGTGGCCAAATCTGTATTTTTAGCTGGAGGAAAAAAAAAAAAAAAAAAGAATAAATCACGTGTCCAAGAAATGCTTTCCCTGCCCTGACGCGAAGCAGGCTGGAAGCAGGAGATGAAAGCCCTCACCGCCGGAGCCAGCAGATGTGCGGGGCTCGCCGCCTGCTCCCCGTGTCCCCAGCGCGGGCGCTGTGCCACCAGCCTGTCCCCTGCGCCCCCGGCCCCTCCAGGCGCCAGCCCCGCTCCCGAGGGGCCGGGTGCCCGCGTGTCCCCCCCGGTGTCCCCGCGGCCGTTCACCTTTCGGGGGGGCGCTGCCTTCGTCTCCCCTTCCCTGCCACCTCCTCCTCCTCCTCGCTCTCCCCCACCCTGTTCTCATTTCCCCAAGAAGACTTTAATGAAATCTGCCCTTAATTAAATCCACATTCATTTGCATAATTACCAGGAAATTGAAATTAGCCTGCCAACGTGGCTGGAATACATTTGGGTGCCAGGCGGCCGTGCCCGCTCGGCAGCTGCCCCCGTCCCTGCTCCCAGCCCCACCCCCACGGGGACCATGCTTTTGGCTTTATTTAAAAAAAAAAAAAAGAAAGTCTTCACCGCCATTCAGAATGTTGTTTGTTTTTTTTTTTTGCTTTTATAACTATATATTTTGTCATTTTTTATGTTTTTAGTTGCTTTTTTTTTTTTTTTCCTTTTCAACAGTGACAAACTGAGGTAACGTCTGTGACACTACAGCCTCTCCTACGGGAAGAAGGTCCGAAACCCGACAGCCGAGGGAAGTCGAAATTAAAAACCTGACAAACCGACCGAGGTGGCGACCCGGTGCCCGCCCCGCGAGGGACGCCCCGGGGAGCCCTGGGTTCCTTACCTACATTATTGCACGAAAGATCGAGGACATCGAGGGACCTAAGGCAAAAAGGAGAAAAAAACCGCGCCTAACATCTCTAAATCTGTGCGATGCTACTTCTAAAACCGGACCTGGGCCCCTGCGGGCGGGCAGGGCGGGGGGGGGGTGGAACGGGGACGGGGGCAGCGGCACCGATGGCAGGCTGCGGCGGGGGCACGGGGGGACACGGTGGGACCCCCGCCTGCCTGGCGGCTGCTGTGTAAACTGCTGCTGCTTCGGGGTAGCGTGATAGCCCTTTGTGCGGTAGTTCGGGGTCCAGAGGGGATGGGGGTGCTGGGGGCCCCTCAGGGTGCCCCCGCCCCCCCCCCCCCCCGTGCCCATGGGTCCTGCAGCAGCACCAGCGAAGCCCTGCCGGGGGGGGGGATGGGGGGGGGGAGGCATCTGCCCCCGTGTCCTCGGCGTGAAGGGGCCACCGTGGCTCCTGCCACTGCCCTGCCTCACTGCGGGCAGACCCCGGGGTGCTGGGGACAGGGTGGCAGCAAGGAGGGGTGACGGGGACCCTATGGAGGACCCTGGGGAGGTGGCTCAAAGGTGTGTGTCTGCTGCCCCCCCCTCAGCTCCCTCCTGGCCACGCAGGAGCCACCAGGCCAGCCCCGGAGATGTGCCACCGCATTCCTAGTCCCTGGGTAGGAAAAGGCTGCAAAGCCCCCCCCGGAGCATCGCGGCTCCTGGCCCTTTGTCCATCCCCCCCCCCCAGCCCACACACCCCCCCAGCCGCAGCTCCCCAGCCCCAGCAGGGAGGGGACCGGTCCCTCCGGCCACCGCCACCCCGCGCCGGGGCAGGGAGGACAGGGTGACACACAGTGACACTTGCTACATCAATGGCTGCCGGCGCACGGCGGCGGGTGCGCAGCACCTCCCGCGGCATGGAGCCAGCCGGGGGGGGGCCTCCTCCATCACCGGCCTCCTCGCCGCCTCCCGGTCCCCCCGGCGGGGCAGGGACTGGTGGGAGGGGTCAGCTCGCCACCCCGAAGGCCTCCTCCATGGCGTGGGGTCATTGGCCTTCCTGGGGCCGGGCATGGCGGGGGTCCCAGCGCAGCCCCCCCGTCTCGTTATTATTATTATTATTGGGGGACCCCTCCGCATGCCACTGCAGGGGGGTCCTGGAGGGGGCAGCGCAGCTGCTGGGCAGGGGACGGTGGCACCGGCGTCCTCCCCAGCTCCTGCCACCTGGGCGGGACAGCGGGGCCAGCATCCTCGGCACTACCGAGCGCAACCAGTTTTGTCCTTTTCCTCTTGTTTTTTTCTTTTTGTTGTTGGTTTCGTTTTTGTTTTTTTTGCTTCGGGAGGAACGGCTCCCGGTCCTGCTGCCGCCACCGCCAGCAGCCCCTTGCCCGTCCTGTCCCCGGGCTGGAGCCGCTGGGAAAGGAGCCGCACGCCGCCCCGGCGCCCTCAGACGCAGATCTCTATTGCTGTGGCCAGGACCATCTGCCCTTTGCCTTTGTCCTGCCGTCCGTCTGTCCTGCTGGCCGGCCCGGGTGAGGCCGCGCTCGGCTCGGGGCCGGCGAGCCGGGGCCCGCTGCCGTCGGTCAGGATGGTCCTCTTGAGCGGCGCGGGCGTGCAGGAGCCGGCCGCCTCGTGGCGGTGCGCCCCGGCCGGCAGCTTGTCCCCGGCGTGCTTGCGGGAGCGGTAGGAGGGCCGGCGGCGCACCTCGGCCATCAGGTCGTACTTGATGAAGTAGAAGACCTCCTTGACGGGGCAGCGCTTCTCCGGGTCGAGGGCCAGCAGGCGCTGGAACATGCGCAGCGCGCTGTCCGTGAAGCGCCGCCACTGCGAGGGCAGCCCCGCCAGCCGCCCCTTCTGCCACCGCACGAACTCCTCGAAGAAGGTGTCGGAGGCAGCCGCCGCCTCCCAGGGGAAGTTGCCGGTGAGGACGCAGAAGATGAGCACCCCGAAGGCCCAGACGTCGATGCTGGTGTCCACAGCGAAGCCCTCGGCCCGGCCGGCTTGGCACACCTCGGGCGCCGTGTAGGGGATGGTGCCGCTGATGCGCTTGACCCGGCAGCCCACCTTGCGGGTCATGCCGAAGTCGGCCAGTTTGACACGGCGGCAGTCACGGTCGAAGAGCAGCACGTTCTCCGGCTTGATGTCCCGGTGCACCAGGCTCTTGCTGTGCATGTAGTCCAGCGCCAGGCCCAGCTGCTGCACGCAGCGCTTCACCATGTCCTCGGGGAGCCCCACCTGTGGGTGCGGGACATGGTCACCCCCTGCCACCCCATCCAGCCTGCCCGTGGACCCCCGGTGCCAGCTGCTGCTCCGTTTGCTCTGCACCAGGGTTTTACTCGGGGTACTCTCGGTGTCTCCCATCTCGCTCCACAGGGCTTCTCCACTTTTTGCTTCCCTTTCTCCACCCTTCCTCCTCTTTCCCTGCCCCTCCTGCTCCAGGGGAAGGAGGGATGCCCAAAGCAGGACCAAGCCAGTGGGGGCCCCAGGCCACCATT
Source organism: Anser cygnoides (assembly GCF_040182565.1). Classification (NCBI taxonomy): domain Eukaryota; kingdom Metazoa; phylum Chordata; class Aves; order Anseriformes; family Anatidae; genus Anser; species Anser cygnoides. The sequence goes on from NC_089887.1 coordinate 12,320,093, forward strand.
TATGTGACCCAGGGTATGGGTGATGGGTCTGGTGATGGGTCCCAGGACACCCAGGGGAAAGGTTATGAGTCCCAGGACACCCAGGGGCTGGGCGATGGGTCCCTGCTTTTAGGTGCTGCACTACTCAGGTGTTGGCACTCTGCTGCCAGCGGGACTGCCCCGGGTGGAGGTGCCTGGTCCCCACATGTGAGGCTCCGAACAGCTCCACCGGCACCAGGAGCCCCACCTTGCACCCTGGTGAAGTGTGAGTCGGGTCGGTGGCTTTGCCCAGCATCCTGGGGACACCGAGCCCTCGCGTCCCCCACCCCAGCACCCCGCTACGGCTCCCACCTGCGGGGGGATGATGTCGAAGAGGTCCCCGCCCGGGGCGTACTCCTGAGCAAAGACGTAGCAGTCCTCAGTCTCGAAGACCACGTCAAAGACCTTGATGATGAAGGGGCTGGAGGAGAGTGTGTTGGTGATGCTGAACTCCCGCAGGAAGTTCTTCAGCTTCGTCTTGCTCTTGTTGACAAACTTCAGGGCCATCTTGGTGCCTGCGACGGGCAGAGGGCCGGCTGAGCGCGGGGCATGGCCATCACGGGTGCATGCCCAGGTACCGCGCTCCCGAGCTCGGCCGCGCATGGGTGCTTCCCCGTGCTCGCTGCCCACCCCGCTCCCCTCACCTGTGCTTTTGTGGGACACCAGGTCCACCTTGCCGTAGGTGCCCTTGCCGAGCTCGCGGATGAGGTCGTAGTGCTTGTTGATGTCAGTGCCCGAGAGGGTGCGGATGGCCAGGGACTGCATGTCTTCGGTGATGAGCGGCACCCCGCAGCAGGCCAGCTTGCGCGACGGCTCCTGCTCAATCGACCCGGCACTCATGACTGTGCTGCAAGGCAGAGGCGTGTCACGGCTTTGGCCCGCGTGGACGGCGGGAGCCAGCCCCGTCCCCTAGCCCCGCTCTGCCCGCGCAGAGCATCCCTCGAGTGCCCATCACACCTGGGGCTGCCCCAGGACCCCAAAAAGCACCCACGACCAGCAGAGCCTCCACACGGCGCAACAGGAGCTGAGCTCCCACTCACCAGCACGCTGCAGCCAAACCACCCGCTGAGCATCTTCAGCGAGCGCTGCCCTCCTTCATCCCCAAAACCACAAACCCAGCGCCGCTCCCCGACCGGCCCTACGGGAGCGCAGCGACAGCGCCCGGCTGCCGGCTCGCCCCAGCCCGCAGACACTGGGCACCCCTGGGACGGTTGCAGAGAGGGGACCTCAGCGGATGGAGCCGGCTGCGTTTTGTTTTGTAGCAGATTGACAAAAATCATGGGATAGCAGCTGAGCGGGCGCGGGTATATATTTAGATTTTTAATGCGGCAAAAAAAAAAAAGAAAAAAAAACTCAAAATTAATTCCAGCGCCTCCGGGACAAGCGGCATCCCTGGGTCCCAGGACCAGGGCTGAGCCTTGTGCCACGGCCCCACAGAGGCTGTGGGGGAGCAACGGAGCTGACGGAGTGGAGGTGGATGAAGGGCATCAAGGAGCAAACCTGGGTAGGGAGAGGGGAGCGGAGACGCACGGGGACGGTCCTGGCCCAGCCCTGCCCGATGCACGGGGACCAGCTTGTCCGCCGAGGCTGAACCCGATCTCCAAACTCGCTCTTGTTTCTTTAAACTACGGCCGTGCTGCCTCTCATCCCAGTTTTTCTTTTTTTTTCTTTCCTGGGAAGTTGGGCAAAAAATAGAAAAGGAACTTAAACATCATGATGTTCCAAAAATGTAACGGCTTGACTCATAAGATCTCCAAAGCAGCTCATCTCCATAGTGCTTTATTGGCCTCGTGGAAGAGGAGCACCATCTCAGTGTCTGGTTGCTGGAGGTGGAGGTGGGTTAGTGCAGAAGCTAAATGGATGCAGCAGGACTAAAAACAGCTCGCAATATCCTACAAGAAGAATTATGTCTGCACTTGAATTTACAGTCCTGCTTGTCAATGTCTGTTAATTAACCTGTGTTGAAATACAATTATTCAAGTCAGCAAAGTTTTTTTTTATTTAAAAAAAAAAGAAGCCTGTGGGATAGGAGATGAAGGACTGCCTACTGCTGAGCAGCTCTCCAAGTCAAGGACTGCTTGCTTTTCCTTAATCTGGGTTTCGGTCCCCTCCTGCCTGATGGGTTTTTGAGGCTGTGCTGCAGAAAGCTCCCTCCTGACCTGCAACAGAGACGTGGCCCTCAGAAATGGGTGTCCCCAGGGAGGGACGCGTCCCCGAGGAGGGGGTGTCCCTGGGGATGGGGCTGCTGCTTGCCACGCTCCCAGCTCGGCCGCTGCCCTCCCCGAAGTGCCAGAAGGTTGGATGGGAACACAGAGCCACTGCCATTCCCGGGAAAATCCAGCAGCGGCGGCGGCCGAAACACCAACACGCCCGGGGAAAAAAAAAAAAAAAAAGGAAACGCAGAAGTTTTCATTAAAAATTGAAATGCTTTGAAAACATGCTGCTTTCTATGTAAACAGCAAAGGCAGCAGCGAGGACAGGGACGAGGACGCTTCCATCTGGCTCTGCGCAGTCACGAGGACCGTGGGACACCCGTCCCTGGGCTGAATTTTGGGGTGCTGCTGGGGAAGGAGCTCTGCCCCGCGGGGGGAACGCCGGCATCCTGCCGTGCCCGAGCAGACACCACCACGGCACGAGACCAGGGGTGACACCCAAGGGGCAGCAAAGCCACCGCCGGGTGCCACCAGTCCCCACTGCCCGCTGCAGGCAGCTTGCGCCGTCATCTGCGTGTCCTGAACCGTTTCTCCTACTATTCAGACTAAAATTGTTCTGTGTTTAAGCTTGAGAACCATTTATCTCATTGAGCGAGGAGGATAATCCACCCACTGCTTCCTCGCTCCATGGCATGTATTTATAGGCAGGCGCTCGTCTCCCGGCGGCAGCTGTCTCTCCTCTCCTCTCCTCTCCTCTCCCTGAGCCTCCCCTGCTCCGCGGTCCCCAGCACCCGCTCCCGGTCCCCATCGCCCGCCGGGTCCCCGGTGCCACCCGCTGCAGGCGCGAGGCTGCACGAGCTGCTCGGCCATGTGCCGAGCCCTGGGCGCATCGGCTCTGCCAATAAGTAATTGGCAACTCATTAAGAGCTCATTGAGAGGAGCAGGAGCAGGGAGAGGCGGCTGCCGGAGCGGTGGCTGCTTGGAAATGGAGAGAGGAAGGGATTAAAAAAAGCCCTCCGGCCACATCGGAGAGGGACAGGTCAGAAAACCAGCCCGGCTTTAAATGGAGGAGCAGGGTTTGGTGCTGGGGGTTTGGGAAGAAGCCCACGGGGCAGGGCCCGGGGCTCTGCAGGGCACAGATCTCCCTTTCAGCGAGGAATGCAAAGCGCCCGGCAGCAGGCAGGTGTCCCCGCGTCCCAGCCGGAGGAAACTGAGGCACAAAGCAAGGAAGCGACTTCCCGCGGCCACACAATGCGCCAGGGGCCAGGATTGGCCCCGGGTGTCCCGGTTCTGCTCCCGCAGTGAGCGGGGTCCCCCTGGCACCAAACAGGCACCGGCCCTCGCTCCCCATCCAGGTGTGGGGATGGGGGACCAGGGCTGTGACACAGCCCCGGAGCGGGATGGGGTCTCCCCTCCTGGCCCACATCCTGCGAGGAGCTCTGCGCGCTGCTCTGCACCCGTTTAAGCACCAGGAGCCCTTCCTGAGCCCATTTTGGGGGGAAGGATGCTACGGGATGAGCTGGCAGCCGACCCACCGTGTGCCGCACCGTGACTTTGCTGGAGGAGTCACTGCGGGACACTCGGGGACGATTCGCACAGCGCATCTGGGTGCTCGCCCTGCAGCTCAGCCTCAGGCATCGGGGGCAAGCTGAGAAAACCGGGGCCCTACCGGCAGCGAGGAGCAAGGGGACAGCAGAGCTCACCTGTGCCCGGCGCAGCCCCGCCACGGCCGTCCCACCTACCGACGTCCCCACGTCCCGCACCGCCCTGGCAATGCCCACGCCGCGGCCGGCTGCAGCCGGGGCCGAGCCGCAGGCTCTCAGCGTGCCGCTCCATTTCCAGCCTCCGCCGCCTCTCGGCTCCGTTCTCATCTGACCCCATTACGGGAACATGTCAGCTCCTCGCGGCTCGTCGGGGCCGTGGGGACCGGCGCCAGGCAGAGCAGCGTTATTAGCTGCGCTTCCCATGGGCATCAGGACACCGGCACCCGGGGACACCGGCAAGGGCACCTTTGCCTAACGAGGCCGACGTCTCCGCGGGAGGGCATTGTGCAGGGGAGGGCATCGTGCAGAGCTCAGGGTGTTTTTGCCAGGGTCAGTGGTATTGCAGGGCAAGACCCACATGGGTGCAGCCAGAAGGCCGTGAAAACATCCATGTCCCAGCTAGTGACCCCGCTCCGGTCCCTCCTTGTTCCTGCGCAGGGAACGGGGGGAATCGCTGCCGTTTTGGGGTTTCTGAAACCCCAAAAGCTGGCCCAAAAGGCAGCAGGCAGCAGCTGGGCGTGGCCGCCCGACACCAGCACACGCACAAGTGATGCCACGGCCATAAGTGCGCACGGGGAGAGGGCGCCTTCGCCGGGACCCACAGTGGGGCTGCCCAAAGCTGCAGCATTTTGGGAGCTGCCCAGCATCCCGCAACCCGGGAGGCGCAATCAGCACCCAGAGGGCAATGGACGGGGCAACAGCTCCTTGTCCTCTCGTTTCTCACGGAGCGAGACCTGACCCCTTGCAGCGGTGACCTGAAGCACTTTGGAAAGCACTGGGAGGTGCTCGAGCGCCACATGCCATAAGCCTCAGCCAGTGCCACATCGCCCTGATCTCCACCAAAGCAACAGTGACATCCCAAGTTCCTGGGTCCGTGACACTTCTCTGCACGATGGCACCGCGTCCGCAGCTGGCCGGATTTCCTCACACCTCCATTCCCAGGCCGGGGCAGAGTGCCCGGCAGCAGCCCTGAAACAGGGATCGGCTTGGGCAGAGCCGATGAGCACCCCGCAGCGTGCACGATCACGGCACGCGGGAGCTGCCTTCCTCCTCCCGGTGGAGACGTCTCAGCTGCGGGGCAGGGGCAGGCCCCGCTTCGCCCATCGGCAGCACCCCTGCAGCGGGAGCCATCTCCCACCCCGGCCCGCGACGAGCTCCTTCAGCCCTTGGTGCCGGTGACTCAGGTTGCACAGGCGGCCTCGAGAAATTCTGGGGAGAGCACATCGCCAACAGCCCCGCTCTGTCCGACAGCGCCCGCAGCCCTCCCGAGGGACCGGCAGCGCCCCGGGGAGCCTCGGTGCCCCCCACGCTGCTCTCCTGGAGCTTCCGGGAGGATTTTTCCCTGCCCTTGTCTCCCAGCTCAGCACTTGACACAGCACCGCTTCCGTACAGCGCGGCCCGACGACAGGACCTTGGCTGCCTTTCAGCGCGCTGGCTTCCCAGGATTTTTCCTGCTGAAGGGGATTGCTTTGTTAGGACCTCAGCTCCTTCTGCCTCCGGCTCCTCCCGCCTTCTCCCAGACTTGCCGCTGGCACCGGGGATTTATGATTACTTCATTGTTTGATTGGTTTCATCAGCCTGTCAGCATCTCCCTCCCAAAACTCTTCCACCAGTGACGGCGGCACCGCACCTTCGGGATCTGCAAAGACAAACGCCGCGAGCGGCACCTGCCTGGTCCCCGCGGGGCTGGGCCGGCCACGGCCTCGTCCCTTCCCGCCCTCAGGGGCAGTGTCCCTGCCACCTCGGTGCCAAAACCAAAGCTCCAGAGGGGCTGCGTCCCCACGGAGGGGCTGCGTCCCCGTGCTGGACCCTCGCAGGCCGGTGCCGCCCGTGGCCCAGTCACCCCAGCACCCCGGGTGCCACCGCTAGGGACGAGTCCCCGCCGAGGTGGGGTCACCAAACCCCTCGGCTGCGCCCCGAAACGGCCCAGCCCTTCCGGGAAGGGCAGAGTGAGGCCGTTGGAGCCGCAGCGAGCCGGGATGCTGCCGGTTGGCGGGCTCGGCACCGCCGGTCGAGGCTTCGCCTCCCGGCACCCGGCACCGGACGCTCGCCGGCCGCAGGGTGGGTGGCGGTGGGGCGCGCTCCCCTCGCCCACCTCTGCCAGGGCGATGCTGGGGGGGCTCGGGGCTGCCCCCGGTGCCCTTGCCCACTGCTCGCCGCCGTCCCCGCTCCGCTGTGGGGTCGCTGCCCCCAGCCGCTCCCCCAGCCCCGCTCTCAGCACGGCGCCGCCGCATCGCCCCCGGCCTCCCGAATCGCCCCTCGTGCCCTCGAGCCGTCCCCGCGTGTCGCCGGGCGGCGAGGACGGAGCCCCCCCCCGACCCCCCCCCGGTCCCCCCTCGCCCTCCCCACGCCTCCCCAGCCCCTCTCGGCCACAAAACTCCGCTCAAGTCGGGCTCACGCCGCTTCCGTCTCCGGCCCCGGCAGCCGCAGGGCTGGGGCCGCACCGGGCGGGGGCTGCGGCGCAGGTGGCGGCGGGGACCGGGCGGGGACCGGGCGGGGACCGGGGGGCTCGGGGGGGGGGGGAGCCCGGTGCGGGGCTGGGGGAAGCGACCCCCGGCACGGGCTGGGAGCGGGGGGGGCTGTCCCCGGCCCCCCCAAACACACACACACACACACAGCCGGGGGGGAGCGGGGGGCAGCGCCCGGCCCGCGGGTTTCTTTTGCTATTTTTTTTTTTCATAATGATCCCTTTTACCGGGATCCTCTCGAAATGGCGCTTCCCCCCCCCCCCACGCCCCCCCCTTTCCCCTTCTTCCCCTTCCCCTCCACATCGCCGTGCAGACAAAAGGGCCGCCCCGCCGCCCGCACAAAGGCGAGCACCGCCGCTCCTCCCTTCCCCTCCGCCGCACCGGGGCCGACCCCGAAGCGCACCGGGGCCAGCGCGGAGCCTTACCGGGGCCCGGACCCCGCCGTCCTCGGCGGCTCGCGCAGCCTCCGCCGTCAGCCCCCCGCGCGGGGCCGCGCCGCCGGGCTCATCCCGCCGCTGCCGCCGGGAGCGGAACCGGAGCCGGGAGCGGCGCCCCCCCCACCCCCCGCTCTCCGCCGGAGCCCCCCCGGCAGGGCAGCGCCGCCGCCGCCCCGCCCCCGGCCCCGCCTCCGTGATCCACGCGGGGAGCGCGGCACGAGGGGGGGGGGGCGCGCCCCCCGCCCACGCGTGTCCCGATCCCACCCCCCCCCCCCCGTCCCCAAAATCCCCCGGCCGCGTCCCGTCGCCGCCGCGCACCGGGCTGGGGATCCCGGCGTGGGTGACCCCGCAGCGGTCCGGTGCCCCCGGGCTGGGTGCCGGGGGTGGGAGAAGCGTTTTGGGGGAGAAAACGGCCGGAACGGGCAACGCTGCGGGAGATGGGGCGGCACGGCGGGGACCTCGGGGACCCCGGGGACGGGTGGCGGGCCGGGGACCCCGCGCTGGGTGGAAGGGGCCTCGCCGGTGCCACTGCGCGAACGGGAGCCGCGCTGGCCCGAAGCGCCGTGACCTCCCGCCCTCCGCGCCCGGCTGCCCCCCGGGGCTGTCCCCCGCGTCCCCTCCCGGTGCCACCCCGGCTGCGGCAGCTCCCCGGGGCCGGAGCTGCACCTCGGCTCCCCGCGGCTGTCCCCATTTACAGCTGCGGGCCGCTTCCAGGTCAGGTACGGGGAGCGGTGCCGGAGAGCGGTGCCAGGGGAACCTGCGTGGGGACAGCGGCCGGGGACCCAGGACGTGTCACCCGCCCCAGGTGACATCGGGGGACCAGCACCCGGGGACGGGGAGCGCTGCGGGTGCTGCTGTTTGCAGCCCCTTTGGGCGCAGCGGGTTTGGGTGAGCGCACAGCGTGTCCTGCAGTGAGCCGTGGGGAAAGTGCCCGCTCCGTGGGGTTCCGTGGGGCTCCGTGGGGCTCCGTGGGGCTCCGTGCGGCTCCGTGGGGCTGGCTGGCCCCTGCCCATCGGACGCTGGGTTTGCAGCTGCAGACCGCGCCCCAGCACGTGGCAGGCCGGCGGTCACGCACAGATCGAATAATAACAGCAATAACAATAACAACGGCTACTGTTTGCATAAAGCTCACGGTCTTCAAAGCATTTAAAGAATATTAATAACTAATTATGATCAGCGAGATGGAAGGAGCCGGGTCCAACACGTTTGTCACCCAGCACAGTCCCAGACCGTGCCAAAGCCCCGAGTGCCCCCGGGATTTCCGCCAGCGGCTCGGGGGGGACGTCCCAGCTTGTGCCGGGGGACGCGCTCGGGCAGAGCGGGCAGCGGGGAAATGACCCAGAAAAGGTAAAAGACGAATTGCGGCTCCCCAGGAATGGCTTCCTGCATCGCCACGAGCACCACGAGGGTTCGGAGAGCCAAGGACGAGCTGGGGACACGCAGGTCCCTGCGGGAGCTGCTGTTCGGATCGCAGCTGTGTGCGTGCCACAGAGCGGCGGACCAGCTCGGGGACACGTCCCCAGATTTGGGGTAAGCAGCTGCGAACGCACCCCACTGCTTGAGAAAGGCTGGGTTTTGAGCATCTCCCCCCTGCGAGCCAAGAGAGAAGTATTGCAGAAGCAGAAAGCCCGAGATATTTCTAACAGCCCGGTCCCCTCCAAACTCAGCGAGGTCGCTCATCCCCTCGCCATCTCTCGGTGCCGCGAGCCGTGAGCAGCTCAGCCAAAAGCGAAGGCGCCGCCGCCGCGAGCGGTGCTGCCGGAGGGCAGAGCTGGTGGCCGCGGCCGGTGGGCACGGAGCCGCTGTCACGGAGCCGCTGTCACACCTCGGTGCCAGAGCTGAAACCTGCCTGGAGCTGATGGCGGGGATGCTGGGAAGGAGCAGGCGGGAGGGAAGGAGGGAGGCAGGGAGGGAGGCAGGGAGGGAGGCAGCGGCGCAGGAGCGGAGCACGCCGGGAGCCGCAGCGGGAGCAGCCGGGGATGCGCTCGGCCCCCGGGGAGGTGCCTCCCCTCCCGGCTGCTTTTGGAGATCTTTCCCCCATCTTGCTCCCAGACCTGCTCTGCCCTGGTGGAGGCTGCCAAGCCTTCGCTCCGCCTCTCGCTCGGCGTCCTTCGCTGCCCGCAGGTCATCATCATAGCGTGCGGCCGCTGCTGCTCGCCCACCCGGGGGTACACGACCCATGGGGGGCCGGGGGGGGTCCCAAGGGGAAGTGGGGCCGGTGGGAGCCGGTGATCCCTCCGTGCGATGCTCCCCTGTGCCCAGACCAGATTCCCGGCTGCTGCTCCCAAGGTCAGGGAGGAGACGCAGCCCAGGGCACCGCAGGGCACCGCGGGGCGCAGGCTGCGGCTCTGGTGGGGAAGGGCCGAGCCGCTGCCGGCGGCCGTCAGGGCGCTGCCTCCCCTCCCGCAGCCCCCCAGGCTCCGTCCCCTGCTCCTGGGGGACAGGGGAGCAGGGGCGGCCCCAAGCCGGCCGGGCAGGGGGCCCAGCCTCCTGCCCGCTGCCTCCCTCGGCACAGGCTGGGTGCCCGAGGCCGCAGGAGCCGCTTGCAGGCAGCTCGGGAGTAGCGTTAACTCTGGAGCGTAATGATGGCTATTGAGTTACTGGTTTGGGAAGAAACATAACGGCTTTCTTTTGGGGGGTGTTTCTTCCGAAACGAAGCAGAAGGGGTTTCTTCGGGGGTGCAAGGGGGTCACGGCACCGTGTTGCTCCCCCTGGTCTGGGTGCGGAGCCGCAGGCAGTGTCTGCAGCGTTTCCCACCCCGTTCCCATCCCAGGGCCAGTTCGAAGCCAGCAGCGGGAGCGAGATGGGGGCACGGGGACAGCCTGGCACGGCCCGGCCCAGCCCGGCGCTCCCACCGCCTCCGCTCGCAGCCCGTTCTGCTGGCACCATCTAGCGAGGGCGAGGGGACCGGCAGCAGCCGCCGGCACCACGTGCGGCTGGCCCGGTGGCCCGGTGGCCCGGTGGCCCGGTGGCGGAGCAGGGCGCAGGCGGTGCCAGCGCCTCTCCCTGTCCCCTGTCCCCCAGCCCGCTCGGGGATGTCACCTCCCTGCACCATCCCGGCTCCGGGTGCGGGTGGCGCAGCGGGACGGGAGCCAGGGGTGCTCGGGGACCAACGGGGGGCCCCGCCGCCAGCCCCGGTGCCCCGCGTCACCACATCGCCCCAGCCCCTGGACCATGACTGACAGAGATCGAGGCTCCGAAAAAAAAAAAAACAATAAAATGTGCTTTACCCACCAAAATACATCCTACAGCTTCCGGCGTGCTGGCAGGAAGGATGGACACCTTGCGGTGTGCCCAGGCTGCCACGTGCCCACCGGGGACGAGCCGCAGCCCGGCTCACAGCCCTGCCTGGCCCCTGGGACCCGGACCCGGACCCTGGCGGGTGCTCCTGCCACGGCAGGAGGAACAGCCAGGGGTGGAGGGAGGGGGCTTTGCTCCGGGGACGGCGGCACGGGACAGCAGCCGGCGGTGGCCCGGTGCCACAGAGGAGCAGCTGGGCACGGCATGTGCCGGCGTTCACACCTCGCATCCCTGCCGGCTGCCCGGCTAATTCAGGCACCGCGCGTTTGCCTTGGCTGCCGCTCAGCAACGCGGGTGGGAGAGGTTTTGGGGCCAGAAAACAGTGGGGAGGGAGGGAGCCGAGTGCTGGTGCCGCTGCAGAGAGGCCTTCGCGAGCTGGCGCTCGTGGCCCTCCCTGGGGACCATCACCTGCCCCCGCAGTCCCTGGGAGCAGGGTCCGGCCCCGCTGAGAGGAGAGGGTGCAGGCAGGATGGTGCCAGGATGCCCTGTGTGCACGGATGCCCTACGTGCAGCTGTCCCGCAGCTGGAGGTGGCCGAGCAGGAGCTGCCACGCGGCTGCAGGGGGACGAGTCCTGGGAGCACGTCAGTGCCACCCCCAAATCCAAGCCAGCCCGCTGCCCCCAGGGCTCCCCAGGCTGCCGGGGCAGCCCTGCAGCAGGACACAGCCTCCGGCTCCTCCGGAGCTGCTGCGACCTGTTGGGATGTGGCAGGAGGTGCACCCCAGCCAGCAGTCCCACTCCCGTGGGCACGGCACGGCACGGCACAGCACAGCACGGCACGGCACGGCACCAGGGAGGGACACACACACACACACACACACACACCTCCAGCATCTTGGAGAGCTGCTGCCAGGGAAGCACATGCTGGCTGTGCGCACGTGCTGGGCACGCAGCCTCTCCTGGCACGGCATGGCACGGAGCCGAGCCCCGGACCCCCTCCAGCTGTGTCTGCACCAGGGCAGGCTCTGGCACAGGCTCTGCAGGTGGCTTTCCGCTGGCCACCGTCCCCAACCCACCTCGGTGCCGTGTCCCCCCCGCGGCATCCCCGTGGCACTGACCTGTGCAGGTGCAGGGGCTGCAGCTCCTCTTTCTGGAAGCAGACGAAGCAGAAGGAATCCATCGCGCGAACGCACCCGGGCGAGGGGGAATCCAGGCCGGGCAGCGCCGGAGGAGTGTTGGCATCTTCCTCGCCCTCACCTGTGCCGTCGGTGGGGACTCACGTTCACCCGGCCAGGGCCATGGTGTCGGGGAGCCCCTCACGCCGCTGGGCCGAGCACTGGGGCCGGCCGCTCACCGCGTGGGGAGGCAGCGCCGGGCCGGGCCGTGTCCCTCGTCACCCTCGCGCCGGAGCCAGCAGTGCCCGATGCCATCCCGGCACCCATCGCGCACCGGTGCTCAGGGGCTGCGTGCGGGGACCTGGGGTGCCATCGCCCTGGCTGAGGGGTCCAGCAGGGCAGGATGAGGCCCCGGCCGAGCCCTCGCGGCACTTCAGAGGCCGGAGGACGCGGCCGCCCCACTCCGGCACCCAGCGCCCATGTGGCACCCAGGCGGCGGGCACAGCCCCGGTGCCCGTGGCCCCGCCACCGCCGCGTCCCCGCGGCAGCGTCCCCGGCGCAGGACTCGTGGCAGGCAGGCGGCCGGGCCGGGTGCCCCGCGTGCCCGCGGAGGAAAGTTGTGCCGGCGGCGAGCCGCGGCTCCGCGGGGCCGCTCTCACCGGCAGAGCCGCCGCTCGCTCTGGCGGCTCAGGCAGCGTGCGGGTATTAATAGCTCCCGAGCCATGCGGCGAGGCTGGGAATTAACTCCTCGGCTGCCGCCGCCGGCCCTGCCCGGGCTCCGCGCTGGTGCCGTGGGGTTTGGCAGCGCCGCGGCTGAGACCTGGCAAACTCAGCGCTGTGCTGGCGGTGCGAGGCAGGGCGGCCGTGGTGGTGTCCGGGAGCACCAGGCCCTCGTCCCAGCCCGTGTCCCACCCCTTGGGGCAAAAGCAGAGGCCGGGTCCCCGCGGGAGGACGTGGGGAGGCTTCCCCAGCCTGGCCATCGGCTTCGTCATCTCTCGCCGTGAATTATTCAGCGCGCCGCTCCGGTTGCAGCGCATCTGCCCCAGCCACTCCCACCCTAATGGCAAAAATCGATGGATTTTAAACTCTCATGGAGAGAAAGCTCCTGGCCATGCCACCGAGGGCTGTGCTGCGGGCAGGCTGCTCCTGTTCCGCATGGCATCGGTGCTGGGGACTGTCCTCGGTGCAAACCTCCCCAGGACCAAACCCGGAGGGCGATTCATCCCTAACTCACAGCCGTCACCTTTGTCACCAGGGAGGGACATTTCCTGCAGGGCACGGCGTGCCCCAGCCGTGCCTGGGTGTGGGCGCCAGCATCCCGCAGGCATCGGGAGCCCCTCTCCACCCCGCGGGGTGCAGCGGGTGCCTCCTCCGCTGCCTTTCCCCCAGGGCCCTGGCACCCACCCAGGCACCCACTCACCAGCTTGCTGCACAGAGCGACGAAAATGTTAAAATTTAATGTCTCGGCTAATGGGCTGAGCAGCGGAGAGGAGAAATGTGGAAAAAAAAGGGGCCGCTCTCCCAAGGAAGGGAAGAGGAGAGCGTGTCCAGCCCTGGGGAGCCCCTAATGGCTCCTGGAGGGGCCGCGTGGTGCTGGGCTGATGGGACCCCTCTCTTTTGTTAAAAACCATTAGCTCCTCGCAGCCCCCGTGGAGATGTGGGATGGAGCAGCCGGGCGCTGCTCTGCCTGGCTCCGGGCTCCACCGTGGATGTCTCTGGCTGGGACCCGGCACGTGGAGCCCCGGCTGCGCTGTCCCCTGCAAGTCCCCTCCCCAAAAGACGGGAGGCTGAGGACAGGGAGAGGTGCAGAAGGGCCGATCCAGATGTCTCTCTGCATTGCCTGTCTGGGCTTTTGAGGCCTAGGAAGAAAAGCAGGGGCAGGCACTGAAATTTGTGTAGGTTTAAAAAAAAAAAAAAAAGCCACAGCCCCCAACTTTCTCCAAAGTCCATCCTTTGGCTGGAATAGAAGTGGCGCCTCTTACCACAGAGAGCAAGGTGGAGGTGAAATACCGTCACCTCTTCCAGACACCAGCCAAGGAGAACACGGCAGACAAAGCTCAATTCTTCCACGTATCCGCAAGCAGCTGTGGCTGGCACTGCACCCTGTGCCCTCACCAAGCCCCTGCTTCAGCAAATCCAACCCCTGGCCATGGAAACAAAACATTTGGGTCCGTGGGAAGGCGTACTGGTGCCTGCCTGCCACTGGCAGCCCGATACCTGCTGTCCCCTCCGCATCTTGTGGCAAGCACAGCAGCAGAAGAAAGCCGGGGAGGAGGCAGTGGCACACGAAATGATGGCCCTGCAAAGCCTGCAAACCCCCCCACGCCTGCTTGTCTGACCTCCTGTCACGTCTCAACCCCCTGAGCTTGTTTGGTCCCAGCCCCAGGAAGCAATTCCCAGGGAGGTAACCTGCAGACAGCCCCAGGGGCTTTCCAGTGAGAGGAAACCCTCCGGCCTCGGGGCATCCCGCCTGTTTTGGAGGCGAGTGTCTTCTTTTTGGAGGGTCTTCTGGAGGAGGAGGGACCCGTGGTGGGGAGCACACCTTCCCCCAGAGCAGTGGGCTGGGGGTTTTAATTAATCACGCACGACTGTACTTTGAGGTTGTGGGCATGGGTATCTGCACTCAGAGCCTTTACCTGCCGTGTATTTTAGAGCTTGCTAAATGAACAAACTGCTTATTGCCAAGCAGCTTACTGAGCAAAGGGACTGGTTGGGGTTCCCTCCACAAAACTTTCCCTCGCGTTTCGAAGTTGCTCTATTGTACTTATAAAATACAGCTTAACCCTTTCAATGAAATTATCTTGGGTGGATGTGCAGGAAGGCGCTCGTTTGTGCACCGCAGTCAGAATGAGTTACAGCTCAGTTTGTGGTAGGAGCAATAAAACGGCAATAAGATGGAAACAGATACCCGGCTGGATTTGAAGAGAGGCGTAGACAGCTGCTGGATTGGAATTAGACTCAGACTCAGCCTGGAGGCAAAACCCAAACTCTGCAAAACTGGAATAAAGCAATTAACTGCAATGAATATTTGAGCGTGTGATTGAACAGGCTGGAACGAAGACTGGAGCTGTGCAGGATGCTTTGACAAAAGGGCTTCAAATCAAGTTCTAGTGCGTTTCTGTGTATGTTTACAACAAAGATAACCGAGGGATAAACCATACAGTTAAGAACAATTTTCACAAATTCTGTTACCTTGGCCTCCCGAGGTAGCCATTTGGCTCCGTGGTGTTTCCCTTTCTTCTGGTTTGTTTTTGTGGTTTTTTTTAAGACATAAAGTTAGAAAAGTTTGATGGCTTTTCCCGGCTGACTGGGACATAGTCGGAGCCTTACTGTCTCCCTCTTTAGGAAACAGAAGATGAAAAAGCCCCGAATTGAAACATAAGGGCTGCAGACAGCCAGTGGTTTCCCCGGCCAGGGCAGTGCAAGACCTTTTATTTCCACAGCTATTGAAGGCATGAGGATATTTTGTTGTCCTTGGAGCAGATGTTGCTAGAACAGGGACAAAAGCTTCTGGAGCTCAGAGCACGCTGTCAGCCCCAAATCCTGTACTAAAATGTGCTGCATGCCCTTTGGATTTTTCAGGGGAAATAGGAACACAGGACAAAAGCTCCCTGTAAGGATCCAGCATTTTGGCACCTTGGCAGAAGGCTAAAGCCGGCAGCTCTCGCCTCTGGGGCCTTCTGCCTCCAGCAAGAGCTGGCAAAAACTGCGCCAGGAGCAGAAGCCCAGCTCCAGCCTCCCAGGCTTTCCTCCAGCACTGGCAGAGCAGCTACACGCTCCTCCTCTCTGCTTTCTGGGTCCTGCTCTGTGCCCAGCTCAGTTTTCTTCTTTCTCTCGGTGCCCACCAGCTTGTTCAGTGCCGTCCGTGTGCCAAACCCCTCCCGCTTCTGGAGTCTCTTTTGTTAGGCAGAACAAAACCCAACGCTCCTGAAAATGCAGTGCGGGGAGAAGCAACTTCCACAGCATCAGGAGGCAAGCTGCGAGCGGAGCGGCGACGGCAGCAGCTTTGCATCAGGCCCCGGTGTGAAACGTGCACGCTGGAGCACATGTCAACAAACAACGTGCTAAAATAACAAACCACGATCGTGAGATTATCCTTTTAATGGTCTCCATGGATACTTGTCCCCTGCCAGTGCGGCTGTGGTGGCCCAAAGTGACGATCCGTGGAGTAAGAGGCCCCAGCCTCCGTGAACACGCGCGCGGGCACGTTGCTGGGCTCGGCCTCACATTTCGGAGACGCTGGAGAGGCTTTGGAGACGGTGCAGTGCCTGGCACATAACAGCAACCAGAGCGATCTCCAGAGCAGCCCGACAATGTCAAAGCTGCAAATCTGTGTGATGAGATTTCACCCTGGGGCATGGACACGTGCTGCACGTCCCGGTCTGGGAAGAGCTGCAGCACCTGGACCTCAGGCAGGGTTAGGGCTCTGGTCTCCAGCCCTTTACGCACGAGGGATTCACCCGCATTTAATGAGCCCTGCCACGCAGGGCCCTGCGGTTTAAAGACGAGAATGGGGTTTCCACCAACAGGGAACAGCACGGGAATGCCCACGATGAGGGGCTGCAGGGTCAGCGCGCTGCTGAAAGGCAGCCACAATTAGAAGCAGGGAAGTGGAAGAAATTCGACAGTGGGAAAAACACGGACTATTCAACCGTAATCTTCTTGCTAAGCCTTGCAGTTAGTTACACTCCCCTAGAGGGTTTATTTCTCTCCCTCTCCTGTTGTGTTTAATCCTCTAATGTAACTGCAAGCATTTGCAATATCCTCACATGTATACAGCCCCCCTCTAAAGCCTATTAAGCCACCGGTTTCAGCGATCTCTTGTAACGGGAAATGCCACAGGAGACTTCGGGAACCATAAGTGTTTTGATCTGTATTAACTTCGCTGTTTTTAGGCTCTGATTGGTCCTGGCTTCATTTTGAAAGGCAGTAACGAAGGGCTGAATTTCCTGTTTTAATCGTGCCCCTCTTCTCGGTCTCCCCATTACGTCTTCTCTCCCAGCCCCTTCAGTCATTAGAAAACAGAGGGCGTCAAAGCGGATTGCGCTAAACCCGCGGGGCTGGGATTGGTCTCTGGTACCAGGTAACTGTTCGCTATGGCTGCTGATTAGGACCTGCGGTGTGAGGATTTTCCTTCCTTGTTCATTATTTAATTAGTTACACAGGCACGAAGCCAGTAAATGCAGATAGTGTTCCTGCATGCGTGCGCCTCCCTTGCAAGGTCCTTCGCTGAAGGCTCTCGGGGGAAGCAGCCACCTGGGGAGGCGACAGGGCCCCTGGACCCGGTGAAGAGCAGGACACGGGGGGTGGGAGCGTCTGAGGCGTCTGGGCACCGGAGGCAGGTCTCCGCCATGACCTCCCGGGCCCGTGCCGCTGTGGTTGTCGCACGGAGCAGGCGGCCGGCAGCGGATGTCTGTGTGCCCCACGCTGTGCCGCGGGCGTGAGAAGCGCTCTGTAGCCAAATAACACAGGCTCAGGTGAGGATCTCGGTGAAGCAGCACTTTTATTCGCGATCGCAATGGCGGGCGTCCCACAAGCCGGAGCGCGCCTACTAGTTCCATAACACAGTTTATATACTTGTGGGTTTTTTTTCCTCAACGAGCGGGACTCTCCCATTTCCCCATTGACTGGGTAATCCAGGTTCACAATCTATCCGCTGCTTCACAGACAATACGTGGCTTTCAGTTGCCGGCCTGTTAGAAGCCAAATTTGACTTTTTTTACTCTTTGAGGCGGTGACGTTTCGTACACCATGATTTCCGCCTAATTGCTCTAAGGGTTCCGGTGGTCTGCATTTTACGAGGTCTCTGCTAAGCTTTCTTATCGCTGCAGGCACATCGCAGCACCGCGTTCCTTCCCTCTAACCGATGTAACTGTGCAAAAACGACATTTTTGGTCCCACAGCGGGCAGGGAGCGCCCCTGTAAGAAGGCTCAGCGCCGGGGGTGAGGTGACTGCCGCGGGCAGCGCGGAGCTGGGGGTCACTGAGGCCCCGCACACGGGGCGGGGGGCGTCGGGGGCAGCGGCGGGGCCCCGGGGGCGCGGGGCTAGGCCCGAGCCTGCCCCCCCCCCGTTGCCTAGCAACGCACGTGCCCTACGGCAGCCGGCCCCGCCCTTCTGGAGGGGGCGTGTCCCGGAGGAGCCACGCCCACCGCGCCATCGCCACGCCCCTCCTGACACGCGCGAGCACAGCCCCTTCCTGCCGTGCGGGCAGCGCCCCTCGCGCATGCGCGGCCCCTCGGGGGCGGGGCGCCGCTCCCCTCCGCTCCCCCCCCCCCCTCCCCGCGCCGCGAGGCGCCGCGCCCTCCTCCAAGATGGCGGCGGCGGCGGCGTGCGCGGCGGCGGCGTGCGCAGGCGCGGCTCGGCCTCTTCCTCGCTTCCTATTGGCCGGCGGGGGCCGGCGGCCGCTTCCGGTGGGCGGGGCGGGGCGGGCAGGGCCGGGCCGCCTCCCGGTGCGCGGCGGGACGCGCCTGGAGCAGCCCCGGGGACGCCGCCAGCCCCGCGCCCCGCGCAGCCCGGCCCCGCTCGGGCCGTCCCTCCGGCCGCCCTGCCTCGGCGCTGGGGGAGGCCGGGGGGGCCGCGGCCGCTGCATGGCCGCCGCCCGTGACATGAGCGCAGCGCGGCGCCCGGCCTAGAGCCGCCCCGCGGGAGCCGCCGGCAGCCATGGTGAGTGCGGGCCGGGCGGCGGGGCCCAGCGGCGCTGCGGGGCCGGGACGGGGCCTGCCCGCTCCGTGTGCGCCTGGGGGAGGTGGGCGGTCCCGGGGGGCCGCCGGTAGCCCCGGGGCCGCTGCGGGCTCGCCCTGCCCTCCGCCGCCGGACCCGTCCCGGTGCCCGTCCCGCTCCGCTGTCCGCCTAACCGAGCCCGCCGCGATCTGCACACCCCCCCCCCCCCCTTTTTTTTCCCCCCTTTCTCCCCGCCCAGACCCCGGGCCAGGAGCGTTGGGTCCCTGGGAGCCCCCGCGGGGTGCCGGGGGGGAGCCTGCCCGCGGGGGGGTGCGGCGGTGCTCAGCGCCCCCAGGGCCGTGTTAAGGAGCGGCTGTTTCTCGTATTATTTTACCTATTTTTTCTTATTATTTTTCCCCCCGTCCTGCCCAGAGGGAAACCAGCGAGCGTGGCGCCTGTTGGGCTGGCGGAGGGGAGCCTCAGGTGCCCGGTAAGCAGGGAGCTGCCTCCGGCCCCGCCGCACCTCAGAGTCCCGCCGGGCAAAGGCAGCAGGCACCGAGCTGGTTTTCAACCCCTTCTATTTTCAGCTCTCAGACGCTGCAGGCTCGGCCTTCTCGGCCCCTTTTTGTCAGGAAGTCGGTTTGTAGCTGTAAATTTGTCACCCGCCGCGCCGTCCAGCTCAGGACGGGCTCCTGGCTTGGCTGCCAGATGTCACTCACAGTTCTCAGGGCAGCTTTCGCTGAAGCTACAGCAAAGGGCCGCGCTCACCAGGTGGGCCCTTTACCTGTGAGGACCCCTGCTGCAGGAAGATGGGCAGCTACCAGGGTTTGGTAGGCCCGTGCTGCGTGACGAGCTGTGGCTGTGCTTGTGGAGCAAGGTTACTGCGTTCTGTGCTTCAGGGGGCACACCGGTACCTGCAGCTGGCAAAAGGACTGATTAGTTCTTCCTTTTCCTTCCTGTAGCCGTATGCGTCTAGCCTGATGTATGCCGAATCCCCCCTTGTTTTCTTTTTTTTTTTTTTTTTCCTTGAACATTAAATATTTGGTTCGGTCACAAGCCGAGTACTGGGTATGGAGGCGAGAAGCAGGCAGGGGGCTGTAGTGCAGAGCCGGCTGTTGTAACGCTTCATGTGACTACGGTGCGGGGTTTTCCTTCTGTTCCGATTGCCTCGGAGCTTGCAGATGGGCCTGTTCTGCTGCCGGCGTACTCTCCTTCCCGGAAACAGTGGGGAAAGCGTGAGGATGAGCTCCTGCGAGGCACACCGGGAGCACCTACGGCGTAATTAAACTGCCCTGTCAAAATACAGGCTTGTGGGAGCGGGCTTCCTTAGTTGAAATAGGTTAAAACGGAAGGGTTTAAGCGGTAGGGGCGGTGGTGAGTTAGGGCCTGGTCACCTGGGCAGGAGTGAGGAGAACAACCAGGGCGGTGTGAGGGGCATCAAGGGTGCGAGGGGGAACTGCAGCGGGCGCTGGAGCTCCCGGTGTAAACAGGTGCCGGTTCGGTGTGCTCCACTTCCACCGACGGCTCAGAAATGTTACGCCACCGCTAAGAAGCTATTTGGTCTCGCAGGAAGCTCGAATCAGTCATTTGTTTTGTGAGGTATCAGTTCTTACAGAACAGCTCGGCTGGCGTCAGGCTTTGTGGTCGTGGTGCCGAAGCTGGTGCCGTGCCAGGCCGCTAATGCGCGCTGCATCTCCGCTAAGTGGGTCTCGTGCAGCTTCCAGGCGGTGGCTTTGTGGGGAAAAGGTGTGCGTCAGCCTTGGCGACGTCGTGCTGTCTTTGTAGGGAAAGGGAACAGCGTAAAATTTGGGCATCTCAAAGGGATTTCTTTGGAGTGAGTTGAGTCCGTGGGCTCTAAACACAGAATAACCAGCTCCAAAAAGTATTGGTGTGCTTCCCAGGCGAGTTTTAGGTTTCCTCTAGGTGATACTAAAGAATATTCAAAATAAATGTTTGTGGAACTAGTCATCAACACGCTCATGTTTTGCATCCCAAGAAGCCATGCATTTGTTTCACCTCTGATTCTTTCGCCCTTTTTCTGCTCCCACTACCCAACGGGTTCAGCGGTGAGGCTCAGAGACCAGCGGTGATCACCAGAGCCCAGCAGCCACCCGGCCAGTGCCTTCTTGCCTCCCCTGGGGGGCTGTGGGGCGGGCACTTACCTCCTACAGAACGTGCTCTTTGTTTTGCTGGGACTTGTATTGTGCCAGCAGCTAGAAGAATATCTTAGGAATAGTGTTTCCTTCCCAGAAAGGCCGTTTTGCTAGCTGTGGGGCTTTAAAATGGTACGGGAAGCCACTGGTGCTCGCTGCGAAGCCGGGCACTCTTCTTTCCTGTTGTCACTAGGCCTCACAAGTGCGTAGCGAAACGGGAAGCGTACACCACGAGTAGCAGCAGCGGACCCAAAACAGCCCGTGTCCCTGTTCTGCGGGAGGCAAATATAACTCGCAAAGATGGAAGGAGGCAGTGGGCGTGGGTAGCTCGGATCTTTCGAAGTTTTTCACAGCAGCATCCTAGCTTTTCTTTTATAGCCCCCATTACCAGCTTGCTTTTTTTTTTTTTTTTTAGCAGTAAGCGCTGTCACTTTCTTACGCTTAAAGCTTCCTTTGAAGAACCCACGGTGGTTTAAGCCTCCCATATGCTAGGGAGTCAAGTACGCCTGGATTGCAGAATATCCAGGCAGGGTGCTGGCGAGCTGTAGGTTATTCTGGCGCTCGTGGTTACCAAGGAGCTTGCTGCTGAATTATCAAACCAGCCCACGCTTTCTGCGCGCAGCTGAGCTGGCGGCCCGGGGGCTGACTGAACCGGGCCCGTGTCGGTGGCCCTGCCGCCCGGAGCTGGAGCTTGGGCTGCTGCTGCCTGGCCGGGAAGCTGGCGAACCCTGGGGACGCCTTCCAGGAGGAGACGGAGGAGAACCCGGTAAGGCCGCGCGGCCCCAGCGCTGCGGCAGGCAGGAAGCGCTCGTGCTTGACGAGGTCGCCTCCGTGCCGCGGGGAGGCCTGCGAGATGGAGCGGGGCCTCGCCGCCTCCTCCAGCATCAGCGCCGGGCCGCTGGTGTGGCAGCCTGAGGTTCTGTCCGCCTCCTGATATCCCCTCAAAGCGTGTAGCTGAAAAAGAAAAGTAAATCTTTTTGAAAAGTGTCCTGACTCACTGTGCTGTGCGGAGAAACGAGAGAATAGGAACTGGTAAGTCTTCGCCTCAGCTCTAACATCTGGCTTCCTTTTTTGGCCTGCAAGTCACGTCAATTTTTCTGCCCCTCCGGAGTATTATCCCCATTTTATTAAATCCTGACGCGAGAGCTCAGGCTTAATGCCTGTGAACCGTTTCACGTATTTACCGTCTCTGCAGCAAAGCCTCCGTGGCTGCAGGAGGTAGCACGGCGCGCCGCGGGGCCGGGTGGCACGGCCCTGTGCTGCAGCGCTGGCGTTCGGCGCTGCAGCCTGCCGGCGGTGCTCGGGCATCGTTGGCAAACCTGGGTTTAACTCGGCTCTGGCAGAGTTAAAAGAAAGAGGAGTCAGAACTGAGTTTGTAGTGGGAAGGCCGCTCTCGAGCGCGGCTGGTAAGGGGGCTTCCCCCCTGGTGAAGGCTTGGTCTCGGCAGGACGGTTACGTGTCACACCCTTCGGTATCCGCACGTGGTGCGTTACCTACGCCGCGTTTCGAAGACCCGGGTAGCTCTGCGGCCTCCAGTGAGGCTAAAAGGTATTTAGGCAACGTCGCTGAGCCTCAAGATCCACCAGGCTGTCTCGAAAAGCCTCCTGCTGGGTGACGTTCGCGGCAATCTGCTGGGAGAGGGGCGGTGGCTGCTGGGATTAGTTTAGTGCAAAGCGCTGGGACGTGGCGTGCGCTCGGTGCAGTTCCGTGCCGCAAAGAGCCTGCTCGGTGTGCAGGTACCTGAAGGCTCCCAGGAGGTTGTGCTCGGTCGGAGGAGTTTAACGCCCGTTGTTAGGCGGTGCCTTTTAGATCGGGAAGAAGGATCTGCTACTGTAGTGTGCAAAATAGAGAGGGGGGGAAAATAGGACAAGTAGCTTTTATATCTGATACCCGGCTAGTAGCACAGCATGTCCTAAAATCCCTCTGAGCCATTGTCCTGTGTCAGTCAGCAGGTGTCCCCTGGTAGTACCTATATTTGTATTTGGGTCGCTGCTGTCTTGGCCTTCTCCGCGTCCCAGGTGTTCCCGTGGCAGCCTTCTGCTTCTGCGAGAGAAACGAGGCCTTTGCCAGCTTTATTTTATCGAAGTGGAATATCATTTGTAGAGGTGAAGCATGCAGCATCTGCCTCCCGTCCTGTGAAGGTCTGCTCGTTCCAACCCAAGCACAAATATTAGTAGTTTGGTAAAGGAAAAATCAACGTTCTTCCATACAGATTATCTCGCACACGAGCACCTAAAGCTTAGGAGAGGTGTTTCTGCTGTGGAGCAAGGCTTTTTCCAGCCCTCCCCCTGATACACGCGCATTTCACAGCTTTCGTTAACAGTTTATGGTCCCTACTTAGAGACAGGAGAGAGAACTTTCACTGTACCTAAATGTTTCCGACTCTTTTAGCAACATTGCAAATTCTTTAATCCCACATCTTCCCTGATCCCTCTCCCGGGGGAATCATGCCCAGAATTATATTTCTTTTACAATTTTCCAACGCGCTGCATTCGTGCTCCAAATCATCTTTTATTTGTTTCAGCATCTCCAAGTTTCGTAGCTGGGTCTGCAAGCCTGTGTCTATTTTTAGCAGTTTGATTTAATATTTTATTACGGCTCTAATTGCAGCATGAATTTCTTTTGGAGAGGGATTGTCGTATTTCCTTTTTTTTCCCCCTGTGTTTTGGGAAAAGGAGCCAGGATGCCAAAGTCAGCGCTGAAGGCAGGGGACATAGCCTTCTAGATGAGCGTGGTTTTTTTTTTCCTTATGGGAGATGATTTTGTCTGAAAATTCTGTGTAGTGCTTGGTTGCTGCTGTCCTGCTTCGATGGGTCAAAAAGAGTGATTTCTTTTATGTTGGAGTAATTCTGGCCCTTTTCCTATGGGCTGAGGGCTGAAGTTCGCCCGTGTGGTTGGTTTTCAGCAGGTGGTAGCTGGTGTCTGAGAACAGCGGTTGAAGTCAGGGTCTGGAAGGGCTCCTGTAAGGGCAGCTGCTCTGCAGCGCCAGACCTGTGCTGTTGTCCCCCTCCACGTACCGGTGCCCAGTATGGGGGGAAGGTTGAATTATCCACTGCTTCTTGGGTTTCTCTGTGCAAACATGAAGCCAGGAAAGAGGAAGACAATGCGATCCGTAGCCTGCGATCTCTACTGTGCAAGCGTTGGGCAGGTGCTCGGCAGCAAGGACAGCCGGGACACCTGGAGAAATAGTTTGCCCTCGATGGGGAAAAGGTGCGGAGGAAGAGGCTGCTTTGCAGCAGCTTGCTGCAGAGTTTCGGCTGCTGCTTTTTGCTTCCTGATGGTTCTCAAGGCGAGCCAGGTCATGCTGACCCGAGCCTGTGTGTCTCGGCCCCCCTGTCCTCGAGGGGCACAACCTTGAGAACTTCCCTGGAGGCTTCTTGCAGCGGATCCCCAGAGAGACATGAGGGTGAGGAGCAGGGTGCTGTTGTGAAATACCCCGAAGTGCAGAAGCATTACTGATAGCAACATCTTGTTTTTCTTTAAGTGGACGAGATGTTTTGTCTGAATGTGCTGTTCTTTGGAAACATTAAAACGTCTTGCAGAGTTATTCCCATGGTAAGGGTTATCCACAGTAGTTTCATAAATGCTCTTAAATGCCCAACTCAAGTTTTAATGCTCTTGCCAGGAATTAAATTTGCAGTACTGCGGGTTTTTCTTTTCTTCAGTGGGGTCTTATAAAACATTGTGTCTTTGTGCACCGTAACCACCTCCCTGGAAATCAGGTTTGGCTGCTGTAGTATTGGGCAAGGTATAATCCTTGTCCCAAGCTTTCTGTAACATAAACCGTGCTTTGATGTCCCTTTGTCTGTGTTGGGAGAGTTTTTCACCAAGGTAAGGGGATTTTTCAGCGCAGTCAAAATCTCAGCAGGGGTTGCCTTTATGTAGATTGAGCTGCCTCTGAATAGGAGTGCCATTTTAAGAAATATGCTGAATAATCGTTGTCTTCTTACATTCACTTTCTTCTTTGCTTGTTGTAGTACTTTCAATTTCCCTCTCTGCCGACGTGCATGCTTCCAGAGACTCCTGAAGTTAGGATTGCAAACAACTGCAGTTTGGAGTGTTTGCCCACTGTTACTGAGTTGTCTGCAGCTTGGGATGAATAAGGGTTTGCATTTGCAGTCCTGCCGGCAGTAAAGTATTTGAGAAGTGTTTTGGAAAATCTGTTAATGCTTCTTGGACAGCTTAGTGCTGATATGCAGGCGTGCCAGGTTTACTGCTCCTATCACATCTTAACTCTTCTCCAGTCTCCTCCTCCCTGGTCAAAGGAGCTACCACATTTGAGTGAGTCACGAGGAAGAAAGCTTTTTACCATTAAGTATCAAATACCCATCTGTAAGAGCATTAATAGCGCTCTTTGTAGGAAGACTCAGTTAGAACTTGACAATTGGTGCTTGTTTTAAGCTGACTTCAACTCAAAAGGCCGTGCTTCGTGGTATCTTTTGTAAGTTCATCTTCCGTGCTGCTGCTCAGCTGCTTGTCACGGCCCATTTGAGCGAGAAGGTGCGCGCAGTTTCCTTAACACTGCAGGTTTTGATTTCTTCCTGGCATGCTCTCCCGCCCCTATATACTTCTGTCCAAAATAGTGTAGCCTTGGGGGCTGTTCCCCGCCTGCCTTGTTAAAACCCAGCTTACTTCAGATAAAATGCCAGGGGATCTCCAAACGAGCGCTGCCTCAAAACGCGAAAGCCGGTGGCGTTTGGCTGGGCAGCCCTGCGGGGCCGTTTGCTCAGGCCTGGATTCCCCTCTGCGGAGAAGAGGGAAGTGACCTGCACCCCGTGGCCATCGCCTCGAGCGGTCCCACACGAGCGTGGCCCCACAAGGCCGGGCAGGGCCCTCCTGTGCTCTGTGGCATGGCGGGCTGGCACGGGGAGCCCAGCCGAGGGCGGGCCCTAACGCTGCCATCGCGAGCCTGTGCCCTGCAGGTGTGAGGTGCTGGGCTTCACTGGGAGGGGGGGGGTTAAGTTGCTGGTGTACACTGGGAGACAACCGGGGAGAACCCGAGCACCGCGTGGTGCTCCAGCAGCCATAAAGCAGCGTGTGGCCGGCCTCGTGCAGCCTGGAGGGCGCGCGGCGACGCCGGGCCTCGTTCCTCTGGCGGCGCCCGAAGCAGAGGCGCTCCTCGGTGAGGGCTTAAGAAGCGGTGGGCAAACGGAGAGCTGTGTGAGCACGGTGTCCTCTGAGGGAAACGTAGCGGCCGTGCTGGATTGTTGGACTTCAGTCATGAGTCCAAAAAGTGCCTGCGTGTGCTGTCTGGGCCCTGGTGCTGTGGCAGTGTGCTGGAGAAAGTGGGTTGTAGTACTCTGCTTTGGATGCTTCTACACTTCTCATCTGTGTATTATTATTTTAACGACTACTAGGCTGGGGAAATAACGCGTTGCCAAGTCTTTTCCAGCAGCGAAACCACAGTAAATCAAGTGGCAAGTCATCGCCACGTGACCAGCCCGTCTTCCCCGGGCCTGCAGGTTCAGCCACTGCTGCTCGTGTCCTCAGCGAGAGCAGGGCTTGTGATGGACGATGCCACGGTTAAATCCGACTATGCTTTTGCCAGGTTGCTGTGATTATTTTATTCATCTGGTAGGTTTCTAAAAGAATTTGTAGGCGTTGAATTTTAATGCTTTATGGTTGCTGCGTTTCCATGTGTTATTGAGCACCTTTTGTGAAGAGCAGAGCGAATGCTAACTGCTTGTTGGGGGACGCGCTTCTCCGGGGTTGATTCTCGCCATTAAGAGTTCCCAGTTTAGAAGGGATCCGATTTGGACACTTGAGCCTGTTAATCAAAGTTCAGCCTTAAAACCTGAAGCCTGGTTAACTGAACCTGCCTGTACAAGATTTAAGAAATATGATCCCGTAGGTATTCTAAAAGGTGCCTGATTACTTGTGTACCAGGCAGTGTTTACAGGTAAGATGATCTCTTCATCCTGTTCGAGAAATCAGCTTATCACTGCTGCCTCTCCGTAGCCTGCTCTACGCAGCAGTGTTCAGCCTATAATCATTTTTAGTCCCCAGCTGATGTTTACAGTGATTCCTGAAGCGTAATCTGGCATTTCTCAACTGATGAGCTGCAGAGGCAGCTGTCGTGCAGGACATCAGCTCCATCACAGCGGAGGGACTGCGTGTGGTGTGGTGCGTTCGCTGCCTTGCTTCGCTCCTCTGTTGATTGCCTTTAGATAGAACAGTAATTCATGACATCTATGGTAGATCTTTGGCTTAAATTGTGCTATAAGAGAAATGAGTTTGCAAAATCAGCATCTCATCGGTGAACTGCTAGACTGGCGGCTCCTGAAACGAGTGAGCCAGATGACCGGGTTGTATTCTGCAGCCGGAAAATCTCTCGAAATGGCACCAGGAGCCTGAACTGTTCTGAAAGCGCAGAGTGAAGCTAAGCCTAGTTTCTGTTCATTAAACCACAAAAACACGTCTGAAATGCAACAAGGAAATTGAGAGTAAAGACAGCACCGTTGATATCATCAGCAACGTACTGCAGGGGAGCACGTACGTGATGGGCTGTGCACTGTTTTCTGTTTGAAGACTTCAGGATGAGCCTTGTAATGCTGTTACGGAGAGCCTTGGAATGTGTGTGAAAACCCAGACTTGTAAAGCTCTTGGCTGGAAATGATTAAAAACAGCAAGTATTGAAGTAACTCAGAGCTCTGCCTCTGCGTAGCATGCATTCAGCCTTTCTAGAAGATGTGTTGGGTATCATACAGCTTTTTTTAAGCGCTCCATAATTCTGGTTTTTGTTGCTAAAAATAATACTGTGCTTCGCTTCTTTCATGAGCTTCACTGCGTGGAGCGGCTCGAAGCTGCTCTGAGGGATCGCTGCAGCAGTGACAATGTCTGCGCTTTGCTGACAGCAGCAGAAGGAAGGCTTTTGTGAACCACACCAGCAGGCTTGAAGTGACCCGCCATCTTCTGAGGCTGTAATTAGTAACTGTAGGTGTTCGTTGTCACATTAGGCTAGGGTTTGGACAGGGAGGGATTCCAAAAGACACCCCAATAATTAAGGTCAGCGTGTAAACAACTACGTTAGGGCACGTGCACATGTGTTCGAAGTGTATAATTACATTCCGCAGCTTCCACTGTGTGCTTAAAAATGATTTACAATGCTAAATAATATGTATAAAGGGAAGAAAAACCAACTATAGCGTTTGTGTGTGTATATTTATATATATATATATGTATATATAACTGTACTAGTAAGTAACTGCACCAAGTTGGAAGCAGAAGGTTCCCAGGTGGAAGAGGATGGGGCAGGCTCACTTAGAGGCAGCAACGACAGGGAATTAATGAATTTTGTTATACCAGCAGTTGCCGTTGTGGTGTGTCTGTGTGTTTTCTTTTAACCTTACCCACTGGCTTACTGGTGGCACGATGGAAATTCCTGCTGGGAACACTTCAAACCGGGGGTAGGGTTTTCATATATGCTCTCCTGCAGTTCCTCCTCTCCTGGACGAGCCGGTACCAGCACAAGAGGCAGATGTAGCTGATGCTCCTTTTAGCCACGCTGCCTAAGATGTGCTAAGATCCAAACCTCGATAAGCAGCAGGAGGCTGAGCTGTGGTGGGCTGTGTCTCGTACTGCTGGTGGTAGGAAGGGGGTATAAAAGCAGGTTCAAAACCATAGGAAGTGAGGGTTGTGCTGGTAGAAGATGTACGTTTTCTGTCTGCGTGGCGTTGGGAGGCTTTCTGGGCTGGCAGGTGTTAGGTAGTGTGGAAGTGCTTTGCTGGCATCCTTCAACATCGCAGGTATCAGAGGGAACAGGAGTGGGCTTCGGAATTCAAAACTTGAGGGGTGCAGCAGCGGCAAAGGGCAGCTCTGTGCTGGGAGAGCTCCCGTCCTCGGCGCAGAGCGGGGCTCACACCCGCTGCCTGCCCCTCCGCGAAGCTTCTTCGGTGCTCAGCCCGCGTGCGGCAAAATCCCCCCCTCAGCATCTGAGGAGGCCGGTCCAGCGCTGCCCGACGGACAGCTGGAGTCACCTTTGTAACGTTGCAGCTGCAATTAACATCTTAGCAAACAAACAAAACCCTTGTAGAGGGATTACCTTAATTTTGGTTTAGTGATATCCATTTCCAAATGCATTAAAAAAACAACAACCCTCTTTGCAGTTATCGTCTGCCTGCGATGCTGTATTTAGAGCATAATTTGTATGATCGATTCTCTGCTGAGCTGTTAATAGCAGCCATTAAAAGGTTAACAGCTTGGGTTTTTATGGCAAAGCATTAGAGAAGAGCTTTCCTCTACCAGAAATAATCATTTTCCTTTTTAAAAGCATTTATTTATGAAAGTAAAATGTGACAGTCGGGCACGGCCGCTGAAGCTGATGTTTTGGAGCTGTCTGAAGCATATGACTGTCCTGCTTCTTAGGTTCAGTCTTTAGAGAATGTAAAACGAAAAAAAAAAAGGCAAATCTACTCTAAATGAAAGCTCTTCTGGAGAAAAAATTAAATAGCTTTATAAGCACTTTCCTGTTTTCCAGAATGATCTTTTGTAAGAGGGGGAATGTCTTTGGTTTCACACAAACTAAAATGTGTTGTATCTTCTGTTAAAGTAAGTGCACACTGTCTGAATTGCAATCCCAAACCAATTCCTCTGTCTGGCACCAGCTCGTGTTAATGCAGCCCCAGATATTTATGATCTGTATGCTGTCCTGTATGTTTTCTCCCGCTTACCCACCAGAGTTGGACGAGTGACTCGCCCTGCCCGACCGCTCGAGGCACAGCCTGGGCCGAGCAGCAGCCCCGTTCTGGGCAGCGAGGTACGAGGGCTTCGCTCCTTTAGAGCCTTATGAGGTGCAGTGACCTGGAGTTTGAACAGCTGAAAAGCGTTGTAAGTAGGCAGCTGTTAATAATTTTTTCCCCGTAAGAGAAATCAGTTAATGGCTCTTACATCTTCAAGCGTAATTTTGCAATAGCTCTGAAGTCAGCTGGTTTTGTTGCACCTTTTTCTTTTTTGGTGCTTTGCTGGACAGAGAATGTCTCTAAATGTGCAAGCACTTGATAGCGAACCTCGTAATTTCTGCCCAAAGAGGAAGCTGCGTTCTCAGCTGTGAATCTCTCATTTTTCTGGTGGTATGAGACGGCTGTTAAAGGTTGGAGCTGATAGATAAACGGGATGAGTAAGCAGCTACACACCTCTAGCTCGATAAGCTATTGAAACACCCTTAACAAATGTGGTGAGACCAAAACGGGGATGGGACAGGCGCGGAGTGCCCGTGGCCTGGGTGTGTGAGCTCCCAGCCTGATCTCGGTCAGACGGGGCAGTTCCTCCGAGGGTGGACGATTTCCAGGGTCAAAGTATGGATCATGGACATCTGTGACCATCTAGCATGAGGTGCACTTGCTTTCTTTCATGTGTCACCACCTCGGTTGCCCAGCTGGGCTGTGGCCGATGGCAGCAGTGATGCTGCACGCAGCAGTCCGACCGTCCGCGCTGGTCGGAGCGCCGAGGGAGTTGGAAGCAGGGGAGCGAGCGTGGATGGTGACTTGTGAAACCCGGCCTTGGCTGCTTATAGTGAATTGAGAAGTTTTTCATGGTAAAAAAAAAAAAAAAAGCTCACAAGGCTGGCTCTGCAAACAGGAGTTAGAGAAGTGTGTGGGGTTTTTCTCAGATGGTTGACAGAGGAGAGCAAACGGCATTTAACTAGCCTGCAGACACCAGCAGGCCTTGGTGGGGAAAGGGGGGAATTAAATCTTAGGAACACAAGTAGGAAGCCTTTCTCCTTCAATAGCTGAATATTTTGTAGTGCCTCACGCAGGTGATGGCATGCAGCCAGCTCTTGCCCAGAAACCCTGTAGCAAATTTTGCTAGTGATGGTCTAGACTTTGCAGCTTTCCTTGAAAACACTTAATTTTTAAAATTTTATATGACCCAAACGGCTGAATTTCAGACCAAACAGCAGCTGAGCTGAGTGCTGATGGCTCTGACTGCCGGCGGGGTTTGATCTCACCCTGACTGTCCCATCTCGTGCAGTTGTCGACGTGTCTCTTTGCTGCTCAGCACCAGGAGCCTTCGGCACTTCTCCCCCAGATCCTGGTGTGCCTTCCTGCTCCTTTGTCCTTCAATGCAGAGTAAACACCGCGTCCTAGGAGAAAGCAAACTGTTACTGCGTGAGTGATAACAGCGAGGCGCAGCCGGGTACGTTGCAGAGCGCAGCCCACAAGCAGGTCTCCTGCTGTGCTCTGGCTGGATGATCTGCTCCTGGGTGCCTGGTGGGGACGGGACCTTGCCTCTGCAGCTCTGCAGCAGCGTGTCCTCTTTCTCTGGACGACCTAGTTATCGCAGCCTTCGCTTTAAAAGGCAGATAACTGCCGCCTGCCCCGGGAATGGTTAACCTGAGGGGTGCCCAAAAGGCATCAACGAGTGCAGAGCGCTGCTCTCTGCCTTTTAGGCTGGGCCAATATCTAGAGCAGGGTGCCCAGCAGTTGGCACCCGGGGAACAAGGCGGGTTTTGCTGTTTGCAGAGCCTGGTGTGGGCCGGGCTCTGATTGCCTCGGATGATTTGTGCTGCTCCACCTTCCTTTGGCAAAACCTCTAGAACAGCCGGGAGAAGTCAAATGGGAGAGTAAAACGGTCTGGGAGGTCACACTGCTGCTTTCTGCCCGAGCTGGCTTCTGGCCAGCCTGGGCTTCTTGCATGAAATCCTGTTTGGAGAGGCTGGCTGGGTGACTTTACCTCTGCCTGTCCCTTGCCAAAAAGGAAAGCTAGGTGGTGCAGCTCTCAGCTTGGGCAAAACCCTCCAGAGGGTTTATCCAGGAACGGAGCACGCCGCCTTGGTAGCTGGTGACCAGGTGCACGACGGCTCCATCCGTAGCTGAGACACGCTTCTGGCAAACCACCCGTGGTGCTAGCCTTGCGCTGTTTCCTTTTTGCTTCTGATGCTTTGAATATTGTGATGGTGCTGTTCGTACAGAAGATGAAGTGTGTTCCTGGGAGCAGGCTCAGCCCTCTTCGAAACCTCCGTGCAGAGGTAGTTTGGAGGCAGCGGGGGATCTGTCAGATGCCCAGTATTTATGGGAAGCCTGCAACTTCTGAAAGTAGGAAATAGATCTTGAATCTTGGCCCTGAAAGAAAGTAGTTTTATCTCAACTACTCTTCCGAAAGATGGATTGAATTAGCGGTGCTAAACCCATCAAGCCCTAACATCCCCGTGTGCGGAGCTAACGCCTCGCGGCGAATTGAGGCCGTCTGGGTTGCCGGAGGGACGGGACAGAGAGCAGGAGGGACGGGACAGAGAGCAGTCCTCCCACAGAGGAGTTGGACTGCATCAGATTGACACGGCCAAAGGCTGGAAATGCCTTTTTGGGTGTTAGGCATCTGGAACCGCTGGCGAGATTTGGTCTGTGTTGAACAGCAAAGAAGCGAGCTACGGGGATTTGCTGAAACGCTGGGTTTACGTGGCCCAATCTAGTTGGGAGCGAGTAGGTTAGGAGGGGATTTGCAACAACGTGAAACATCCAGGAAAGAAATGCATGGAAAAGGCAGCGTGGCTGCATCCTAACATCATGGGAACAGGTCAAGTGGGAGTTCTTAAAATCAAGCTCTTAGCGCGGTGCCGCTGTTATCTGGGCAGCGGGGGCTGGCGGAAGGGAGCTGCTCAGCGCCTGCCAGGGCCAGCTGCAAGGTGAAGCTTGCGCTGCCAGCGGCTGCTCGCAGAGCCTGCGGATAAATGGATCAAGGAAGTGATAATGGGTGCTTGATCTTGCTTAAGTTGACAAAGTGCCTTTGATTTGATTGTAGGCTATTTTAAGCCAATTGCCCACTAACAGAATACTTTTTTTTTTTTCTAAAATAGTCTTCGCTCTCTAGAGCGCGTGTTTAACAGGAGAAAGGGGTGGGGAGGCCCAAAGAGGCTGACATTCAGCATCCCTTTACTAGGTAGTAGAAAAAGCAGCGTCCCACAGAGCATCCACTTCAGTTGTTTGGAGGCAGAGCTGAGGTTGCGGGCCCCTGCTGGCGTCCTGGCTTGCTGGTGCTTGGGAGAGGAGAGGGGAGGAGATGCCCCTGCCGCGCTGCTCCCTGCGCTGCTCCCTGGGGACAGGAGCTGGCAGCAGCTCCGCGTGCCTGCAAAGTGGCCTCGCTTGCCCAGCTCTGCGCAGAAGACCGCCGGTTATCTTTTTTGTTTGTTTTCACTTGTAGAGGCAGAACTTTCAGTTTTCTTTACCCGTTTACATTGCTTCAGTGCAGTGGAAGGCTGCGTTTCTTACTGATAGCGTGAGCTGCAGACCTTAGAGGAATGACGAACAGCGCGGTCTGTGCTGTAGCTGCGCCCTCTTCTAAGCCAGTCCACTGCCAGGGAAGCGGAGTGCAGATAGAGAGGCTAACCTCGGCGTGGAGGTGGTACTAGGATAAAATCTCCTCAACTCCAGAGAGCCACAGAACTCCAGCAACCCTGCAACTGCTGTGTACTAATGCCTTTTTTTAGGGCTTGTACATACTGAGCTATAACTGGATATTTCCAATGGTAAAAACTAAATTTGGGGGTGGAGGAATGTTGTGCTTTAATTAAACCTCTGAATACTTGTGCATCGCTTTTCTAAGTGCTGGAAATTCCTTAAGCTTTCAAGCTGCTGCTTCTTCCATGGCACCTCTGGTGTTGCAGGTGGCAGCGAGTCGAAAATAAGAACAGGCTCAGGCTGAAAGCGTCTTAACTCGAATTTGCTGCCTTTGGGAGAATTATTTGACAAGGATGAGCTAACTTGTAACTACTGAGCACCACCAAGGAGAAGGAAACGTCCCATCTTGGTTTCGTTAGTTAATGAGCTGACCGAAGACCCCTTTAAAGTCACATCCAAAGCTTTCGCTTGGACAGATGTTAAATCTTGGTGCTACGTGGCTCTCGCTGCAGTGAGCAGTTTAAATTCCAGACAGTTTTGCCTTCTTCCTGGTTAGTTTTTGCGTACTTCTGTGTCGTGCCTGATGTCGACCTCCAAGTGCTGCCTTCCGTAGAAATCATCTGCGCACAAAACTGAGCGCCTTTCGAAGTGGGAATTTGCTTTAACTCTTTTCTTTACGTGTTGTCCCCAGGCATCTGAAGAGGCCTCGCTACGGGCTTTGGAGAGTTTAATGACAGAGTTTTTCCACAACTGCACAACGAATGAGCGGAAACGTGAGATAGGTGAGTGCAAGCTGCTTTTAGGGGGTGGTCCTGTGTGCTTTCTGCTGCCTGCAGACCTCAGCAGAAGACATTGGGTGGTTGTTAAACACAGCAGACGAAAGTGCTCTGTCTGGTACAGAACTGGCATCTTAGCCTCTCCTGCTTAGGTACGAATACGATAGTTTGGGTCTTGGAGTTGCTGTGGCAAGTCCCACAGATAATTAATACATCAGTAACTGTCTGTTCCTGTAAGCACGGAGGTGCAGCTCCTTTTTCCAAGTGGTGACTTGGCTAGGATGGGAGAAAGATGTTAGTTTTTCTCTGCCTGCACATTGTCAGACTGCTTGTCTCGGAAAATGTCTACCTTCTGCCCAGAGATGGAGCATGGATTTCAGATCTGTACTGTCCTAAGAAGGGAAAGCAGAAGAATGTCCTAATTAATGTGAAATGACAAGGGGGAATAAACAGTGAGGTTTCATTTTGGTTAGTGTTATTAAATATGTCCTTCTGAAAACCAGCAGAGATCTTACAGGTGCTCTAGATTAGCTTCTTGCAGCTGTATTTAATGGGCGTAAGTAGGCTGTTTGCTTTTCTTCTCAAGCTTCTGCCACTTCTGTAACTTCAGTGCCAAGTCTGCGATCAGCATGAAAGATTTCTTCCAGAAGTCTGGAAGAATAAAGAATAAGCAACTAGCAAAGTGGTTTTTTTTCTGTTGTGATCACCTGCAGTGCTAGAATGAATCTGTCGTTCCTTTTCATTTAGCCCAAATTTAGGTGTACAGCAAATACCCTTGCTGTGTTCCCAGCAGCACAAGGGATGAGTCGAAAAGGAGGTCAGACCTGTGTGCAGCACTGATAACTGGGATTCGTGGAGTAGTTTTTCAGTCCCCTTGTTTTTTCAGGGGCTTCTTGGGTGTAGGCTGTATTCCTTGGGAGCTGCTTGTGTTTATTAAAGCACAACCTCATCTTACTTTTTTTTTTGCTCTCCCTAAAATTTTTCTTGCTTAGGAGCTGAAATGCCAGAGCTGTGGAAAAGGTTAAAAAAAAAAAAAAAAATCTTCAGCATCCCCCTGCTCTCCTGGTCAAATTGCAGGGAAGGAACCCGCTGGTTAAGGCTTACACTTGGTTAGCCTGGAGAGCACAGCCCTTGCAGCTTTTCCTTTTGCCACGTTTGGTGTGTAGTCGCTTGACTTGAGATTACCACCAAATCCTGCATCTGAGCGTTCAGAGAGGTTTTTTACACTGACTTGCAAAAAAAATCAATGTGTCTCAGAGCAATTGCATTCAAATGAGCCTTTTCCAATGCTGTATGTGTTCTGAAATACTTGCAGTCTTTCACAGTGACCTGGTATTCCAACATTTGGCTCTTATACTTAGAGTAGTAGTGCTTGCAATTTATTTTTTTGCGTAGCTTGTCTTAATATTCAGCTATTAGTCTGGTGGAATACTTATTTCAAACTACACAATTTTTGACATACCTATTTTGTTTTCATTAAAGCCTATTGTTAGGTTGTTTTTAATGCTTTTGAGTGTGATTTTTTTTCCCTCCCCTGGTTGTTTGAGTTGCTCTGAATATGGGGTTTCTTCTATGCTCGGTGTGCTATATATAGGTGGTTATGAATCTGTTTACAGATTGAGCTTTAATGTATTTTTAATATTTTATTTTTTTCAGAGGAGCTTTTAAATAATTTTGCCCAGCAGATAGGAGCCTGGAGATTCTGCCTCTATTTCCTCTCAAGTACAAGAAATGACTACGTGATGATGTACAGTTTGACCGTGTTTGAGGTAAGATGTATATTGTTGCCTGCATAGTGCATTTTCCATGTTCTGATGCAGTTTTATATGGCAATCGATTTTATTTGAAAATGTTTGTCTAAAAAGGCAATCCTAATAAGTACAGTGATAAAGCTTGCTTTTATTGCTCTCTCCTAAAGAGGTTATTTGATGGCAGGCTTAGGGTAGGAGAATATGAATCTTTGTACACAAATTGAAGAATTAACTTCCTGGCATCTCTAAGTACAAATTGCCTGCAGTTTCAGAGGCTGCTTGAGTTTTCTGCACAAAGCTTTTAAGAGTGCTATTGCTTTTATACTCTTTTTACGGTCAGAAATATGTGTATGATTACCTCCTACTAGCTGCTGCAAACTGTAATGCTAAGAGGGGAAACAAAGTTTCTTTTATTTTTGACATCTATTTTTCCGATGTTCTTTTTTGAATTGCATCCCACGAGCTTATGTGCTAGTTGTAGAGGGAAGGTCGCTCTTAGAAGACCACATCCCACTTGTTACCTGCTTTTAAAGGGAACAAAGTTAATGGCTAAAAGCCTGAATATTGATTTGTATAGCTACTAAAGAAACAAAATTATTCTGTGAAACTTTGTTTTATCAGCTGATTTCTCAGCGAGCCATGCAGTGTCTTTCCATGCTGATGTCCTGGGGCTTGGTCAATGTCATGCCTCAATTTAGTCCTTTTTTTTTTTTGCCTCTGCACTCTGTTCTGGGCTGGATCAGCAGTCCAAGCCTCGCTCTGAACTCAAGGAGTGTTTATAGCCTTTGCACTGGGCCACTTTATGGATAGAGCAAACAACTCTGTTCTTAAAAGTTGTTTTGACAAATGACGTCTCCGTGTTGTTGTTGACTTCTTGACTCAAAAAGCTCTATTTATTTATCTGGCGCTGCAAAGGGAGGGAGCCTGAAGTGGGTCTGCAAACTTAATATGCAATGGCCTAAGACCATCGGGTGACCCTTCCTCTTGTAAAGGGGTGTTCGTGACAGAAATGGTATGGGAGTCGTTCCCTGCTCTGGGGATGGATGTTAAACCGCAGCAGCCTGCAATAATTAAATCGGTTTTCATGAAGAGGAAAACATTTGATTCCTGAGCCTCTGGTGCTTTAGGGGAGAGGCAGAGGGGGGAAAGTAATACCCAGAACTAATAATTGTGCCCAGAACTAAGCAGAACAAAGGAATCACTGTGCGTGTGTAAACTGAGGGAAGTGAGTTCACAGCTCAGCTGAGAGATTAGGATCTCTCAGCTGAGAAGCTGGAATTTCCAAAGTTAACTGCTGTGGCACTGCGTTCGGCTAGTCCTCGGTCAGTCTGCGTCTGAGCCTTCATCATAGTCTTCAGGTCTGTGCTGAATGTCAATAAACCCATGTTTACGAACACAAGGCTCATCCCCAAAACTTCTGGAGAACGCTGTATTTTCAAGAATGTCTAGAAAGTCCACGGCAGACCTGGAATAAAAACTTCCTGGCCCCCTTCTGGGTGAATTGTTTCTGCTTGTTTTTGGAAAAGAGAATGTCTTCCCCAGAATGTTTCCCAGGTGGAGAAAGCTGCCGTTTTCAGGCCAGCCGAGTAGACAAATTCTGTGGGCAGTAAGGGATGGATATTAATGCTGAAACATCTTCCAGTTTTATGGGCACTGCAGAAATTCTCGTTCTGGACTAGCAGCGAGGAACTCTCATTTGGTTGGGTCACTGCTGGCTTTTAAGCAATATTTCTGCATCTTCTGTAGGGGAGGAGAAAGTAACCTCTGAGATACTTTGTGTATATGCCATGCACAAGCCATACACACATACACGTGCCCCTCTACGCTGTGAACTGGTACCTCTGTACAGTACCTCTATTCTGTGAATTAAATCTGCTTTGACCACAACTACAGCCTTCTATTTCCTACAGCAAACCACCGCACAGTATTTCCTGGTGTTGGATTTTCCAGGCTATATGCCTGCAAATGGCTGCAGACATCGCCCCTGTAGCAGGCCTCCTACATAAGTTATCCTTCGAGGCTCAGCTACTAATACTCCAGAGTCCCTAAATGGGATTGTAGCGTGGCAGGAAAGCAATTTGCAACTCTGCCTTCTTATGGATTTTGCCTGGTTTTTAAGTGGCCTAAAAGCTTTCTGGTAAAGTGATGCCCCGTCTCTGCGAAGTCCGTCGCTCGAGAGGCGACCTTCCAGCTTAGCTTCGTCAGACCTGCGCGGCACCAGAGACATCTAAAGCCAAACCTGCCTCCCTTCTTTTTTTTGTTCTGCCTCATGCGAGGCTGTGCTTTGCCCTTTGAAAGGGCAGATGTAGCTGTCCAGGGTTAAAAGATGGAGGCATGCCGGCTGGCGCTGCTCAACCCCAAAGCGGTTAAAATGGTGATGTGCCAGTTGCTGTCACCCGTCAGGTAGTATAAGTTGTTTAAGAAAGCTATATCTGAAAAGCTACTGATGAAATGTGTTAAGATGGTTTTCCTTCAGGCACTACACCTGATATCGTTAAGGTTTTCCCACTCAGACACCTAACTGCTTAATTTCAGTGAAGCATGCAATATCAGCATGTTTCAGGTGGGCTCACTGTGGAGGTCTGTTTCTTTTCCAGAACCTGATCAATAAGATGTGGCTTGGAGTCCCATCTCAAGACAAAATGGAGATCCGCAGCTGCCTGCCCAAGCTCCTGCTAGCTCACCACAAAACTCTGCCTTACTTCATCAGGAACAAGCTCTGCAAAGTCATCGTGGATATTGGCCGACAGGACTGGCCAATGTTCTACCATGACTTCTTCACTAACATCTTGCAGGTAAGAAGCTTCTAAAGGTAAAACTTTTCATTCACAGAGGGCCATAATTTGTTTCCTTGAATAGTGACTTCCCTTGAAGATTAAATACTTGCATGAAAAACAAAGTTCCTTCTCTGATTCCTTTTCCTTTAATTTTCAAGTGGCCCATAGCTTCCTACTTATTGTACATCTTCCTAGTGTTATGTTGAAAGTGAAGTTTCTGAATGTAGCTGTTAGAGATTTTTTTTTACTTAATTCTATTAACCAAATTACCCTGAAAAGCTTTGCCACCTCATCATGTAGAGTCACTAACTGCATGCTGCTGGGGTGTTTGAGAGGAGAGAAGGTGTGTTTGAGGGCCCTGGCTGAGGCACTGCCACTAGCTTGAACGTTGTTTGTTTGACATGCAGCTCCTTCACAGTGAAGCCTGGGTCAGACGAACAGCTCACTGCTGCTGGAGCCCAGCCAGACTGGTGCTACCCTCCTCTTTTGGTTTGGGTGCTGTTTCCAGTTCTCCCCAAATCCTTCATAATTGGCTTAGAGGCTGAGTGTAAACTGAGGTGCTGCTCCATGTTTTTCTGCTGATAAAATTACATGATTTGAATGCAGCTACGCCCACAGACAAACCACAAGGCAATTATTGAAATAAATCAAGGTCCCAAAGTGTCAGGAGTTTTTGCTAAGACAAATGGACCTAGTATTAACTGCAAAATTAAAAAAAAAAAAAGCAGACTTGACAAACCGAGCTTGTTAACTTACTGGAGTAATCTCTTTTCAAATAGCTCTCTGTAATCACGTAGTGCAGCATACTGCAATTTTTTCCTGAATTGTCAGTCTGACAATAAGTACTTTAAGACAACTGTCTACACTTACAGTTTTGGCCTTGATTTCATCTGGATTTGCAATTGAAATGCTTTCTGAGCTTCCATTTGCTTTTCTAGCCATTTGGAGGCTATCTTAGGTGCTTGCAAGCCCACTTCGGGTATCAATTTTTCTTTAAGCCTCTCCTTGTAGACTCAGCTTCTGAGGGAACTGTTCCTATAAATTAATTTCTGTATCAGAGGCCTTCCAAAAATGTTCAGAGAAATTGGAAGAGAAGCACTAGTACTCAACTTCAGGATCCCAAAATAGTGAAGAGCAAAAGCAAAACACTCTGCTCCTGTGTTAGATAGACTTGAGAGTTGCACAAGTCCTTTCTTCTTCTGAGATCATTTGAAGCAATTATTAGATTCTTTAGCAGTAAATTGGTATCACAATCCTCTAAGTAGTTTCTAAAAGTTTTATTGAGCCATTAGGGAAATGGAGAAGAAAAGTAACTTGGTCTATTGTGCTATCATTATGCAGAAACAGTAATTCTAATGCTGCTGCTTTAGAGGTACAAAATTTAACGTTACTGGAGTGCCAGTGCCTGGTTTTGCTAGACTTCCTGGCTTTGTCAGAAGATATTATGAGAGGAGATGTTAAGTCGTCTTTTAATTCACTAACAAGTTGTATGTTTAACTTTCTTTAGCTGTCTGCTCCTGTGCCATCATGCTTCCTTTCCGAAGGCCAGAGTCGTGTACATCTAGACTAAAAGCTTATAGATGGCTTTTTTTCCCACAGCATATTTCACCAAACTGTGTAGCCTGGGCAATGTTAAGTCAGTTTGTCTCCGGTCTGGTGGGCCAGTGAGATGAAGTCAGCTTGCATTGTTTAATTTATGACTTCAAGGATTACTTGCAATAATTGTGATTGGCTTTAGATTTTTTTTTCTTCCAGAGGGAGTAGTGCATAAATCATTTGGATGGTTCAGGTCAAGAGAACAGCAATGTCTTTCAGCTGAAAATAAAACTTTGTCCCACTTGAGTGTGTCTGTAATGTCCCAGTGCCTAATGAAGGCAAAAATCACTGCTTTCTCTAGTCCTATTCCCGTGCGTCCTGTACATAGTGGAAATCATTCTTTTTAGGGTAAATGTGATTTCCAGAATGAGGTGTGGTGTAAATGCAAGGAGAGGTTACATCCCTTACCTGCGTTCTGTTGCCATCCAGTACTGGCTGCATTTGTCTGTCTGCAATTGGAAAGAACATTTTTTTAGGGGGGTGAGGGGGAACTGTTTGGCTGATGGTGCAGGCTCCCGGCCTGAGCGTGGCTTCAGCAGCAGCCCTGTTACGTGGTGAACTCACGGGTGCTGAGGCAATTCTGAGAAGTGATGATGTCAGCAGAAGGCCGTAAACAAGAGGAACAAACTGTTACTGGTAAACATGCTAGGACAGAGAATGTGTGCAATGACATTATGAAAGCTCTCTCGAAACCCCAAGGATTCCCATGGTGCTTGAACTGTTGCAACATAGATTAATGTCTCAGGAAATCCAATACTTGCAGTCCTCTTCCTTCAACATGCAGTGCTGTGAAATGGGGGAACTGATACTCGCTTGTAAACTGCTCATACAGTTACTTATCTCCTTTCTGTGATCTGATAGTTCTGCAGAATATTATCATGTATTGCATTCATGCCTTTTCCTCTCAGTTAATTCAGTCTCCTGTGACCACTCCTCTGGGACTGATAATGTTGAAAACAACTTCAGAAGAACTGGCATGTCCGCGAGAAGATCTTAGCGTAGCCCGGAAAGAAGAGTTACGCAAGCTGCTCCTGGACCAGGTGCAAACTGTGCTTGGGCTCCTCACAGGTAGGAGTCAGTGGGCTTGCAGCCCTGAAACAAGTGTCTTCCTTCACCGTCCCTATGATGCTAGCAGGCTTGCATGTCCTCGGTGCAGTGAGACAAGGTGTGGGCGATGTAGTGACCACTCCTGCTGTTCAAACGCGCAACTCTACTGTTGGGTGACTGGGTCAGATTACTGTGAAAGGAGCTTGTGTAGCAAAGTAGATATATAGCTGCATACATTCTCCTCTTTATAAAGGGATTGTCTTTTCTTAGTGACCCTGAAAAAATTAATGAGTTCTTGTACAGAATGTTCCTTGTTAGAGCACTCAAGATGTGTTTTAGCGGAGCTCTCTGTCTCCAGTATGTTTGTTAGATCAATCTGTCTTTTAGCAGTCTGTTCTGAAAAATGTCTCTTTGGCCAGGTATTTTGGAGAGCATATGGGACAAACACAGTGTTACTGCTGCCACTCCACCACCATCCCCAACTTCAGGAGAAAGTGGTAAGGACAGCTGAAGCTGAGTACTTGTCTTTAAGCTACATAATATTACTTCCAGGCGCTTTAACTTGCAATATTGAGTATAGATTCCTTCCCTTACTGTCTAACCTTTTCCTAAACTTGTTCTTAGTCCAACAAACTTCTGGTCAGAAATGCAAGCTTCACCTGAAGAAGCAATTTCCACTGCAGGGGATGCCCCACTTGAAAATGGTGCCTCGTTCGAGACAGCACTGTTCTCAGATGGCAAAAAGCTTTCTGAAGTGTCAATTCAAAATGCTGTTAAATCAGTGAGTTGGCGTTGTGTGGTGGTTCCACATGGATAGGCAGCTAAACTCCACCACACTGCTCTTTCATTCCCCCTCTTCAAAGGAAGAAGGGGAGAAAACACAATGGAAAAGCGTTCAAGGGTTGAGATAAGGACAGGGAGTTAGCTCACCAGTTACCGTCCTGGGCAAAAGAGACTCAGTGTAGGGAGATTAATATTTTGTATTGCTTATTACTACCAGACTAGAGCAGTGAGAAACTAAAACGGCTGGACTCCACTGACAGCAGCCACCCTTGTAACTCCCTGGTACCACAGCCCTGTCCCATAAACCCGATGCACATTTGTTATCTGTGATTTTCAGCTCAAAGTATATCAAAAGGCGGAGTGGAGCAAATCTGAAGCTCTAAATTAAAACAGAAGTGTCTAGAACTTTGGGCATATATGTGTTGGGAAACTTTTTCTTCCTACTCATCTTAGACTTTTGGATGGCTGTTTATCTATACTCATTTAAATTCGTATTAATTACCTTTGAAAAAAGAGTGTGTTTCTGTATCCCTGTACTCAGAGCACATCTCATTCATCCTGTTGCGGCTGTACCAGGGATAGCTGTAGGTGCAGGGGGTCTCCCCAGGCGTGAAGACAGTCTGGATGAGTACCGGTTTCTGTGGTGCCTCTGTTACATTCAGCTCACCCAAGAATTGTGCAGCAGCATGTGGTGTTTTTAGTCCTTCTCGGAATACAAAGTAGGAAAAAAGACCATGATTCAGTCAAATCATTTTTCTTTAAAAACTCTGATCTTGGCTTTGTCTGCTTTTAACAAAGAAAAAGAAAGGCTTATGGTCTTGAAACCTGTAATGTCTGGTTGTGCATAGGGAGGAGATGAAACACTTGGGGATCTCTAGGGTCACACTAGTACCAAATTGTGTGTGTTCTGTTACAAGGTGTTAAGGTACCTTGTTTTGTCTTTAAATCTGTCTGCAGGACCTTAAGCAGTTAGCTGAAAGTTGTTGATTGCTTCCTTGTGCCAGATTGTACTAGTTAGCTTCAGACAGCTGTCCCTGTTAAGTGTTGGTTAATGTTAGTGTTTGGTTTGTTAATGTTTTGTTAGTGTTAAAATTTTCACATTTAAATCCGAGTTGAACCAGAATTTCAAGTGCTTCTTTTCCTTAGAGCTTTAAGACATTTTGATATTTACATAAAAAATACAAAAACTTAAACAGAAAGCAATATCACCTTGTTTTTAGGGGGGGAATTCTGCTGTAGTTAGCAAAAGATAGAAAAAAATAATATTAACGGGAAAAAAAAAAAACACACCGAACCTGGCATATCACTTGGCAAGAGTGAGCGTGCCGCTTGGAGCGAGCAGGAGTGCCAGCTTCACCCGCCCTGCCAGCAAGTGCCCCAGTGCTGCGGTGCTGTGGCATTGAGTAAGATCGGCGTCTTCCAAGGTAAAAAGCTGATTCATGTTACCATAACACAGTTGGCAGCGAGTGACTCAGTGCCTGATAATGATGCTGTATTTGTACAAAACAGCTTGAATCGCTTAGTGAGCCCTTGTGCGTTCCTGCAGAAGGCTGTTTGACACAGTCGTGTTCAAGGCCGTGCCTGCAGAACCAAGCACTGCAGCAAAATCACGGGAAGAAATTCAGCAGAAGCCTGTTTGAAATGTCCTCTTGGTTCCTCAGTGAACTGCTGGATGTTGCTGGTGCCAAGACAGTTTTTCATCCAGTTGTGCTCTTATCTCATGGGGACTTTAGATCATAATTCTCTACATGGGAATTATGACGCAGTTATTTCTGGGTCTTCCCTCTTGTATGAGAATGAACAAACTCATGCGGTGCGTTTTCAAGATTTTTAACTGTTGGGGCTGCTAATAAGGAGAACGCAGGGTTTTAAAGCCAGACACACAAACCAGTAGCAGTGAGTGGCGGTTGTGGCATTGCACGTTTACTCATCTATTCGCAGATAGAAATAAAATTCAGGTTTTGGAGGTGAACTGCAGGGCAAATGTGGGTTTGGTGACACCTTGCCATGAAATTCTGCACTGTATGAATTAATTGCTTTTCTCCCCTAAAAATTTGTGAAATCAACGCTGACCAAATCTTCTTACATGCGTGTTGGTTATGTTTGAGTCACATTTATGCGAAGTATTCTGTTTACTGGTGACGCTTAAATTTTTTTGTTGTTTCCTCCATAGCTTAGATAAGGCCACCTTCCTTTTCTTATGTTCAGGAGAAATTAAAGGTATTCCAAAAAGTAAAATAAGCTTCAGAAGTCCATATAAATGTTTAATATCTTCTGTCAGAGCCAGAATCTCTTCAGGAACTTAAAAACTGTGCTTCCCTGTGCAACAAAGGAAGCAAAGTGAAATGGTTACTCACGAGTCTTGCATAGTTTTTAAATAGCACTAAAACCATATTAAACTCATTTCTTATACTGTTGAAGCAAAGGAGCTGTGTTCTATGTTGGGAAACATTTGGGCTATTGGATCAGTAGAGAACTTAGCAATAATCTCCCATCCTCCCAGTGTTGTCTTTGTGTGATTTATCTCTTTACTTGATGAATCCCTTCCTTAGGCATTTTCACTCACGTATGGTAAACAAATGAGTAGCACAAATGTTGCTTGTGCAAAGCTAGCACCATCCCAACCCCTCTCCTTTGATGTTTTTTCTCCTTGTGCATGAATGCAGTTGTAAATGTGTATCACCTGTTTGCACAGGTACAAAATATACCTTAAATTACACTTCTGAGCTTCAGCGATAAAACTGGGTGCAAAATACTCAGACCAATTGCTTTGAATTAGAGGGTCCTAATTTGCAGTCTGGCTGGTGTACTGACAGCTCAGAGTCTTTGATTCTCGTGGAAGAAGGCCTTTTGGAAGAAGCATTCCTGCTTCTATAAACATGATAAAAGCAGCTCGTGTGCTGCAGCACACGTCTAGTTGTGAGTGCTGCGATGGCAGCTGTCGTAATACTAAGGATAAGCGCAGGGTTATCTAATTCATCTGAAGTAGCGTGATGCCTCAAATTTCTGGAGTGGAGGAGAAAAAATGATGAAGTATGGCAGGGAGTTATGAATTTAGTGGTGTAGGACATCTATCTTGATGAGAAGTGGCGACTTAAAGAGAAGCCTGTTCATCGTGCATGCTTCTGGGTACTTTGGAAATAGCTCAGTAAACCATACCTGCTGGTTCGTCCTGCAGGGGCGTTGGGTCACTTCACTTTCAAAAAAGTTACCTGGATTTTTGGGGAGAACTTTAAATTCAGTAACGTAGCAAGTGCCTGTGGTTTTCTAAAGGTGAAGAGATTATTTGCACTCCAGGCAGAGAAGGGCATGGAGTAACCTGGGGAAAAG
Source organism: Anser cygnoides (assembly GCF_040182565.1). Taxonomy (NCBI): domain Eukaryota; kingdom Metazoa; phylum Chordata; class Aves; order Anseriformes; family Anatidae; genus Anser; species Anser cygnoides. The sequence continues at coordinate 12,364,492 of NC_089887.1, forward strand.
AAATAGGTTTCCAGCATGCGGTCTGTGGAAGCCTGTGAGTTAGTGGGTGAGTTAGTTAGGGCAGTCTAGCTGGCATTATCTGCTTGGATTTTCATAAAGCTTTCAACGCAGCTTCTCACTAAAAGCTTTTGCGAAAGCCAAGGCTCACTGGGCATAAGGGGAGTCCCTGCGACGATTAATTGGGCAGAAGGTAGGAGACGAAAGGTAAGTGGAAATGCTCAGCCCTCGCAATGAGGGGGGAGGTCACCGGTGGGGTCCTGCTTGGGACTGTGCACATGAACGTACTTGAGAGACCTGCCAAAAAGGCTGGGTGAAGAGACGAGGAGGCTTGCTGGCAGCACTGAGTGGTCAGAAGGGTGAAAAGGAGGTACGACTGGAGGTACGACTGGAGGTACGACTGGCAGGGGGATCTTGGGTGACTCTGGGCTAACGAAGTGAAACGCGATGCAGGGGAGCGTAACCTGCATTTGGCAGGGAGAGCAATACTCATCTCAGGCCGAGCTGTGGGCTCCAAGCTCACCTTCAGCATACAGGATTAACTTCTGAGTGTTGCACGAGATCATTTTACGAGAACTTCAGGCCAATAGCAGTCAAAAACTGCTGTGGCGCTGTGTGGAACTAAGGCTCACCCACATCTTCAATAGCAGGTGCAGTTCTGGTCTTCTGTACCAAGGGGGTAGAACAGAAATGAAGGCTTTGTGGAACAGCAATAAAGGTGATACTGAATCTCTTCCGTATAAGAAAGGCACAGTCTCAAATTGAGAGTGAGGAGCTGGGACAGAAGATACGGAGTGAAAAGGAGATGAATGGAAAAGTTGTTTTTCCCTGTTTGGTATAGGAAGTAAAGTTGATAGGCTTCAAACAAAAGCCATCTTTAACCTATATGTAGTTAGGCTGTGAAACTGTTGTAACAGGATGCTACATATCTGAAGTGTTTGTGGCTTCAGCTGGAGCCTGGCTAAATCCATGGGCGACAAATCCTCTGAGGCTGTGCAGAATTCTTCAAACCCCACCTGGCTCAGGAAACCTTTGCACTGCAAGTGGCCAGAGGCTGACGAATCTCACGTGTGCTCGCCATGGGTCTTTGGTCACTCCGGGAACAGGCAGGTCCTGTTCTCAGTAAGCAGGTTTCTGGTCTCACTCGGTACATCTGCTCTTATATAATCCACAAGCTGTCATATGCAAGCAGCAGCAACTCTGCCAAGTTTCAATATAATATGGATGTGCCAGAGAACTAATGCAAGCTTACATCAAGGATGCTCAAGCTTCTGAAGGAAATAAATTTTGTAAGAAATCCCTAAAATACACACCCTGGCATTACTATTATCTCTTCCAAAACGCTGCATGTGTGCTTCTCAGTAAAGCTAAAGGACAGTACAGAGCTGCCACTTGAACTTGTTTGTTCATAATAGTCCCTCTCAGCAACTCCTCTGACCTGACACATGAGATCTGTGCAAAAACTGAAGAAAATTCCAGAATACAAAAATCACTAGTTCATCTTGGACAAATCTTTGTACACTGACTTGCTGTGTACCAGAGGCTCTGATGGCTTTGGATTTGTAGGTACGGCTTGCAGTCGCACCATTTGAAGCTACCGCCTTGATGTATAATGGAGAGATGTGCTTTTTTTTCCTCAGGTGACCTGTTAAGTAGCCTGTTGCAGAGTCCCAGCGCAGCCAAATTATTGAACCAGCCAATCCCCATCCTTGACACGGAAAGTGAATATATTTGTTCCCTGGCACTGGAGTGCCTGGCACACCTCTTCAGCTGGATCCCTTTGTCTACCAGTATCACCCCGTCACTCCTCACCACCATTTTCCACTTTGCTCGCTTTGGCTGCGACACTCGCGTTAGGAAGATGTCTTCTGTCAACGGCAGCAGCCAGAACTCGGTGTTGGGACAGGAGCGTGGCCGACTTGGCGTCTTGGCTATGTCTTGCATCAATGAACTGATGTCTAAGAACTGCGTGCCTATGGAGTTTGAGGAGTATTTGTTACGGATGTTCCAGCAGACTTTCTACCTCCTGCAGAAGATTACCAAGGAGAATAATGCCCATACAGTGAAGAGCCGACTAGAGGAACTGGATGAAAGGTAAGAGAAACCATACAGCTAAGTAGCTGTGCTAGGGCCTCTTGCTTTCTAAAGGACAGTGTTTATTAATTTGCGGTCATGCATGGTGTGTCTAATCACCTTTTTTTCAGAGTTCTGTGCTGGTGGAGACAGGCAGAAAGGTAGGTGCCCACAGGTAAGGTTCTGGTAAGGGGCTAAGTTTGCTAAGTGACCGTGGTGGCACAGGTTTGTATTCTTTCCTGTCCTCTTCCTCCCCTTTCCCCGTTCGTTACTGTTTGACTGCAGGTCTGAGGTGGCACAAGAGCTGAACCTGCCCTTCATTCAGTTGTAACAGAACAACAGAAGAGGCACAGTGAGGTAAAGGCATTGCAGTATTCCCTTTGCTGGTCGGTATCTGCCTTCTCTGTCTTAAACTCAACCATACAAAGAGTGGGTAGATATTCTGCGAGTCATGACTTGAAAGAAAAGAGAAATAGTTTCATACCCTTCATTGAGATGTGACAACTTTTGATTACTCTTTTTTGTTTGTTTTGTTTTGTATTTAAACAACACTGAAAGACAGCTTGGGGAACTCCATTCACAGCAGTGGTGAATGGCTCCGCCACGGAGGCTGTCTTGCGTGCTTGGCTGGAGGCAGCAGGGGAAGTGGCAGCATCTCGGGAGGCTGCGTGTTCTGGTTGTTCTCCAGAAAGTCACTGCCGTGCTCCTTGCCTGAAACAGCTTGACTCTTTCGTAGCGGATATTCCTACTTGTAGGAGAGAAAGTGAGATTTGTCTTGCTGTTGCGTTGAGTGGTTGAATCCACGTGTTGACAGGGTGGTGAACGAGGTGATGACTCGATGCTGCCTTTCACTGCCGGCCTGCTGTGCGAGCGCTTGCGATGGGAAGACAGGCAGACTGGTGCTAATGTTGACAGATATGTTGTAAATGTGAATGTGCTCGGGATCTTGCTGCGGATGCACAATGATGGAAATAAACTTCTGGTGCTGCTGGACAAAGATGCAGCAGAAAGATTTTTGAGCTTTTTTTTTTTCACCTTGATACTCACTCAGGTGTAAAACAGAATTTGGAATCAACTGTGGGTCTTTTTGTAGACATGACTTGCATGTTTCTTCTGTAAAAACGTTTTCCATATCTTTAAACACACTGGCAACTCTGGGATAATAAATGTAGATTAGTTGTGACTTCTGTTTAACAGTGAATTCCGCTTGCTCGCTTCTTGACTTACTGTGACTTCAGTATTGCTCGCTTCCTAAAAATAATGTCTTAAATGGTGGAAATGTGCTACCTTTGCATATGGGATACGTGCACAGAGAGCAAGGGGTCGCACTCTGGATTTCACAAAAGCTGTCCTGTAAACCTGCAATAAATGCAATGCCCTCTGTAACTCCTTTTTCTTCTATGGAAATATCAGTAAGCTGCCTTCAGTGACCAAACTGTGGAAGAGATGTAGCTGTGTTGGCTTTTACTGAGATCATATTGCTGTCCCATTATCTTCTGCTGCTTATGCGTGTTATCCAGAGATCTCTGATATCTCTACTTACAAGAATCCTTCTCACTCATTGCTAAGGTCTGAAATACGGAAGTAACTAAGATGTTCTGGGGAGACTGCTTGGAAAAATCTAGCTGACTTTGGCAGGAATGGAGCTCTCTGTGCTCACTCTGTCCTCACTGTGGAAATGGCTTTGCCTTGTATAGGAGGATGTTCCTAGTTTTACATCCAAAACTAAAGAACTTATCGAGTGAATGCGTCTTCTTGAGATGGACTAACAAAGTCCTAAACAAAACTGGTGCTGGACAAAGTGCCCTACTTCAGCAGATGGCCGTCTTTAGAGCTTGCCTGCCATAGGTCTGTTTTTCCCCAGCCTCTTGTGGCAGTGATTCCTTTTGTCTTGTTATGAAATCGGTGTGGTTTTGAATAGATTCTACTGCTGAATAGAAGAAGGTTAAGCTTGAACTGTCTTTTGCTTTATTTGTGTTGGCTTCAACTTGAAAATGTGAAAATATTGGAAATGGGAATGGAAAATGTCCGGTCTGGATAGAAGCAGCGGCTTAGAGGTTGCAGTATGGGCTTTGGGGTGTGCAGAGCTAGGTGCCGAGTAGGAATGTCCCTGGTCTCAGGTCAGAACCTCTTCAGAAAATAAAAATGAAAAAAATGAAGGAAATGTTTGCGTCTGGATACTTATTTTTTGCTCTCTTTTATTTTTGATGCCTTTGGTCAGTGGTCAGGCATGTTTAGTGATGATTCAGGTCGAGCAGGCAGTGCCAAATAAAAAGTTCGTGTAATCTTTTTGCATATTCAAAGCATCGTATGGTTTTTATAGGCTTATAATAACTAACAGTGTTGCAGCTCTGTTAGCTGGCAGTGCTTCCAGACTTGATTTACTTGTGGTTAGAGCATTTGTCTTCAAACCAGCATTTGCAGAAGGGGAGAGGAAGGCAGTACAGTAAAACAAATCCGCTCAATTGTGTCTGAAACTGTGCTAAACCTAACTTGCTGTTTCTTTTAAAAGAAAATCTTGAAGTGCTCTTATACTGCAGAACTCTTAAGGTATGGGAAGGACAAATTACTCTGCCCACAGCCTTGTCACTGGATCACTGGAGCTCTCGCTGTTCGTATATCATGTTGCGATGCATTGGTCCTGTGTACAGATGGAGTGCTTTGTTCTTCTGTGTTCAGATCAATATGAAGATGATTTTTAACCTTGAGGAAGCTTGTGTTGTGCACGGCATGTTTTTATTCCATGACAGCTTACCCCATTGTGGTCTTTGTAATTTTTCCCCAGTGGTACACAAGAACCCTCTGTGCTTGCACCGAGGTCATGCTCTTGCTGGACTCCTGAAATTTTGGTAGCAGGCTTCTTTTTGGATCTCCGTTTTGTATGGTCCCATGCTCTGGAGGAAGATTTGTCTTTATTGTCTAGTTCAGTCACAAAAGCCTGGGCTCAGCTGAGAAACTTCAGGATAATAGTTGATCATCTGCACAGCATAAGAAGCAGTCCTTTCCAGCTCTAAACTATGTGGCTCTCCCACTACCTCCTGTGAATTTTTAACACGTGTATTGTTAACTTGTGCATTAACTTCTTGCTTTTAGCTGAATTCCTCAGTGGTACAGTTTATATGACTAATCCTGTATACATCAGTATGATCAGTCTTGCTATCGTGTACTTATTTCTCTAGGGTGGGGGGGATTGTGTTTATTTGCAGGCCTGACTAAACTCAATTATATTTATCTGAATATTAAAGTTGCTTTTGACTAGACTGTCTTTTCTGCTGTTTCAGGTATTAATGGAAGGAAGGGTTGCCCATCCTGTAGGTAATTGTTGCAGGGCTTTATATTTTAATTGTTCTACTGGCTGTTAATTGTAACTTTCTTTTTTAATGAAAGGTTTTTGAGTGAATTTATCATTGTTTCAATGAAATTGCTTTTTCTTGTGGCATCCTTCAGGTTTTCTTAATTGTGTTTTCTTCTGTCCCTTGTAGCTACATTGAGAAGTTTACGGACTTTCTTCGTCTCTTTGTGAGTGTCCATCTACGAAGAATTGAATCCTATTCCCAGTTTCCCGTGGTTGAATTTCTGGCACTGTTATTCAAATACACTTTTCATCAGGTACAGCCTTGTGGCATTGTTTTTCCTTGGTCTGTTCTTCATGTCCTGTTGTTTTGTACAGCAGGGGTAGCTTGTTTTCCTCGGTGGAGCTGATACCTAAAGCTAGCCCAAAAAAAAAAAAAAAAAAAAACAAAAAAACAAAAAAACAAAAAAAACAATTGACTTCTTACTGGCACTTACTTCCCCAGTGTTGCTGGGGACTTGGAAATGTCTTAATGTGCTCCTGGATTTAGCTGGAGACAACATTCACATGTAGTTACCTCGTAAGAACAACTTGTCTGTTGTTTAATTTTTTCTACTTTTTTTTTTTTTTGCTAGCCCATGAAATAGAAAATGTTGTCTGGAAAAAGTCTGTCTGGCTTGTTTTGTGTTTGGGGATGTTTTTCTTTCTCCTGAATCTGCGGCTTTTACTGTATCTGAAGCATTCCTTGTATTTTTCAATTTTGCAGTTTAAAACAAACTGGCTTTTGATACGCGTTACGTTGCTGTAGAAGCTGTCATAATGCAGTTCAGGCCTATTCACCATCGTATGTGAATAATGACAGGAAGCAGATTTATAAAATGCTAGAAGTTGATGCAGCAAGCCGTGAGATGGGCTCACGCTGAGACAGCCCTTGTCATCACTGGGTTCCCACCTTGTGCCAAAGCTCTTGCTCATCTTTTGACATCTTGAGGCTGCAAGTCTCTTCAGTGACCTCCTAGAAACTTTTCAGTACAGCAAGAAGTTATTCCCATGGATTGAAGTGCATGCTAACTAACATTTGCATTGTGTGAAATTGAAATTGCCATAGTTTGAGAGATTCATTATGAAATTTGGTGTATTTCAGCCTACCCATGAAGGTTACTTTTCTTGCTTGGACATTTGGACGCTCTTCTTGGACTATTTGACTAGCAAAATTAAAAGTCGTCTGGCAGACAAAGAAGCAGTACTCAATAGGTAAGTAATTGGGAAGGTAGTTGGGATTTGACAGCTGCAGAGGGTCTTGTGGTCACTATGGAAATATTGAGAAACAAGCTATTGTTTACTGCAGCTGTGTGTAGAGCCCTTTTTTCTAAAAATCACTGAACATAAGTTTAGACTGGAGTGCTTACCACATGTTCATTGAACAGAATTCAAGCTGAGCAAATTAAGGCAGGAAGAAAGGTCACAGAAATATTGCATGTGAACCTAGCAGCCAGAGGAAGAAAGCTTTGGAGTCTAAAATAGAACTGGAATATATTTTTAGAGTATTTTAGAGCACATTTTAGCTCATACTAGAGGAGGAGACTACAGAGTTAAGTTGTGTAGGAACGGTTCACACACCGTTTGTACAACTAACTGATGACTTACGAAATATTTAGATTTAATTGGGGTTTTAAAATCTGTTTAAATGGAGGATGTGCTTGAGAAATACTGGTGGTGCTGTGTTTGAAAGTTCTGCTTGCTTACCTCTGTAGCTAATGACGTGTATGAATTGTAACAGTGGTTGGCAGCACTTCCTTGGTAGGTGCTGCCTCCTGAAATAATTGGCTCTCTGCTTTTATCAAGAGTCCTTTTGCTCCCCCCAAAAATACCTGGTGAATATACTGAATCTTGTTCAAATTTGTTAGGCTTAAAAGCCCCATGGCTTGTGCCATATTGCTCTTAGCCTACTGCAGAAGGAAGCTGTTTTCCCCTGGAGCGTACTAAATTTAAGTAAGTGGTTAGTTACTGAAAGACAGCCTGGTGTCATAACCACAAAGAACAAATGTGGAACTAGCTTACACCAGACAGCTCTCTTCCTTTCAGCATGGGAACTGAGTATTTTTAATTTCTCAGGTAGTAGGTATTTGCATTTGAACTTTGTTACAATTTGTTCCTAATTTGCTACTGTCTGCCTGATGCTGTTGGACTCTGCCTTGGCATTCTGCTCCCCTTCATCTGGCTAATGTGTGTGTAATGCATGTTCTCTGTACATCAGGCATTTTGTTATGGAGAGAATTGAAAGAAACCATAGCTGTCTCTCTTGGAGATATTTCACTCAAAAGAGCGACAAATAAAAAAGAACCACATTTAAGTGTTTGAAGCTTGTAGTGCTGTTTTGTCAGAACTACCTGTTTTTAATAGCAACTTTATATAGCTACGACTTCCTCTGCGCTTTAAGACATGTAAATGCCTCAGTTTGATAATATGGGTGTGGTTACACCACAGGAGCACAGATGAAATTTCCTGTTCCGTGGCTTATAAACTCTGCATTTAGTACACATTGCAGTTCTACTACTGGATAAATTGCCCAGTCGTGAGTTATGTCATCTGGCTACAGAAAAGATGTTAATTCAGCCACCTTGCACAGAAAGCTTTCAGCTGCTTAGCTGGTGGTGCAGCTGATGAGTCTGACGCTTGGATTGCATCATTCCTTGCATCTTTGTTAGTAGATGTTAATGTCTGGTTTTCCAACCTGATCTCACTTAGAAGAGGGCATGACTGGTCCTTGCATAGGACAAGCTGTGTTTTGAGGAAGGTGGCTTAAGAAAAGAGAAAAGAACACACAGAACAAAATCCCCAAACTTTGGCGGTGCCAGCAGAAATGGATGCATGGTCAGGTGACTGCTAGCTTAGCAGCTTGGTATTATTTTTGTGATCAATGGAGGAAGGAGTATCTTCTGCACTCCATACCTGTTGCATAGTACCTGGGATGAAAGGATGTCTTTCAGTGACACATTTTTAGTGTTATAGTAGAAGTGGAAAAAGTGCTGGCTTTGTTTTAGAGGGCAAGGGCCTGAATTCATTGGCCAACAACGTATGGGAAGAAGATAGCAGAACAAAGAGCCTCAGGGGATGTCCCCTTTTGTAGGTGAACAGCAATTCTATCCCCCTTCATCTGTTCCTTATTCACTGCCCAGAAAGTATAGCACCAGACATGCTCCTGAGGAGCAGATTGAGCAGTAAGAGGGTGCTGGTGTCTCCTGTTCACATACAGCTGCCATTCCTCCTGGAAGACCACTCCTGCTACCCTTCCTGTTCTGTACTTCTGGGCTGCTGCTTTAGGCAATGGTTATCCATTTCCCTCTCAGAGATAGTGGGGTATCAGATATTACCACAGGCTTTTTCCTTGCAGGTAGCTTGTGACGTAAAGTGACGCGTTACTCTTAATCCAAAGCTCTATTTGATGTTGTGTGTATAAGCCCGTAAAGCTGTGCTGCAGGCTCTTTGCAGTGGCTCACGTTAAACTGTCATCTGATTTACATCTCTCCTTTGCTGGAAGGGCTGTGAGCACAGCAGTCCCTGCAGAATTGCTTTATCACACTCCTGTTGTCTTCTCCATGGTCATAGGTACGAAGATGCCTTGGTTCTGTTGCTGACGGAGGTGTTGAATCGAATCCAGTTCAGGTATAACCAGGCACAGCTGGAGGAGCTGGATGATGAGACACTGGATGATGATGTAAGGAGCAGAGTTGAACAAGGACAGCTGCACGTTCAGATATTAACTGCCGCGCTCATTACACCTGGAATGTCTTTCCCAAAGCTTGAGTTCTGGAGTACAGGCTAGATGCCTACTGCTTCACTCAGTTCTGCGTGGGTTTTGAGGTTTAAAGAAGCATGAAATGCATTTATCAAAAATACATCTAAGTTCCACTGAAAGGATATGACCTTTGTTTTTAACTTTGTTCTTATGGGGAAAAATATAGGTATCTATGCTCTGTTTATCAGAGGCATTAGGTGTCTGTGTCTGGTTGCTTTGGAATGTAAATGCAGAAATATTTTTCAAGACAGAAGCTTTAAGCTGTATATACTAGTGCTTTCATTTGAGCATATTTCTCTGAAGTCAGTAAATATCATCTCAATCCATACTGATAACAGTAAAAGTAAAGTGCAGTAGGTGGCTGAAGTGTCAGAGGCTGGAGCATTAGAGTGCCACGTGGTGCTACATAACAGATGCCAGTCATCTGTGCAGTAACTGTGCTTCAGGAGTGAAAGCTTGCAGCTTCTCACCCCAGGGAAACAGAGGCATGCAGGCCCAGAGAGGGGGGTCAGTAAAACTGTTCCCGGTCAGGTGTCTGGCACCATGTGAGACTCAGGAGCGGTATCTCTTTGGCAGCCGGGTGTCTGCAAAAGCCAGGCTCTGGAAAGGAGTTAGGCTGGGGCTCAGTGCTCGGGACCAGCTACAAAAGGCCACCTGTTTCCCTCAGGAAGTGCTGTGCTTACCTTGTTGTTTCTTCCCATAGCAGCAGACTGAGTGGCAGCGGTACTTGCGCCAGAGCTTGGAAGTGGTTGCAAAAGTCATGGAGCTCTTGCCAACCCATGCCTTCTCCACACTAGTAAGTAACTATGCAGACCAAAAGCACAACGTGAAGTGAGCACCAACTGCTGGAATTTGTTGCAAGCTGTTTCACAGAGGCCAGGGGGCCAAAAAAAGTAGGGAGATTTGCTTTTAGAAATGTAAGCTTGGCAAAGGAGAGACCAGAAATCAAAAAATTGGTTTTTGGCTTTGTTGAATTTCTTGGTGTGGTGTTGTGAAGATACTTCACAGTGAGCATCTGAGTCCTACTTGCTGGACACCAAGCTTTATGGAAATGCCCATCTCTTCAAGTGTAAATAATTCATTGCTGTTTATCTTGGCCTTTATGTTAGGAGACAGCGTTGTGAATTGGACAGATATGTGTCATTAGGATTTTAAGGAGAGCAAAATCTTTGTTTAAATGAAAGGCTAGATACAAATGCTGAAAACATTGCCTTGGACAGAGGGGAATTACATCTGATAAACACAGATAAGTGCTTCTTTCCAGCTAGTGTCACTGTTGTTGCTGGAACAAGTTGCCTTATTTTGTAGCATTATAAGGGTTTCTGAGGAGGAGACTTCAAGGCTGTGAGGCAGTGGAGTCCAAAATTCAGAGTTGGTCTTTACTCTGGACGAGAAAAAAGGCAGGTATATGCAGTGGGAACTCAAAGCAAGTCTATTAACCCCACTGGAAATAGCGCATGCCTAGATCTCTGAGCTATGTTGTCAAGAAGCAAAGAACATTGAACTGCTACAGAGGCAGAAGATGCCTGACCTGAACTAAGCACCAGAAGCACATTATTAGAAACTCCAAAGTAGTGAGCAAAATAGTTATCATGCAAATGTCAAGTTCCTCTGCAGCGTGGTGGCATGGCATGAGTTAGCAAGAGGAAGATAAACGGAACAGCTGTTTCAGTGAGCACAGTGAGCATACGGGTCATACGGTGAAGAGCATGTGGCTTCCCTCAAAGTAACACCTTAGCATGAGGAAGATGATCTGTTCTTTTTAAATATTTCTCCTCCTGCAATTATATACAGGCACTCAACTGTTAAATAGGCACAGTATGTTAGAAATGTGACAGTGAATGCTTGAGCCCTGTGTTCATTCTTGTACGCTGCATGGTCTGGGAGATGTTCAAGAAGTTTTGCATGCCTTTCACAATAGTCTCTGCAGTGATGTTGAATGCAGTGCCTGGTCATCAGGAGCAAATAACTGAAAGTACAGCAGCTGCTGTTATTCTTTCCCATGCTGAGCAATGAAGGGCTGTAGTTCTTTGTGCTGATGGGCAAGTGAACTTTCATAAATCCAAACTCTTCAAATGTGGCGATTTTGCCAATAGAAAATGAGTAAAATTATGCCAGAGTGAAAGGTTGGAAACTGTTTTTCAGGTGAGATGTCTACAAGGAAAAGGTTACCATGCAATCTTGTATGCATGCAAATGCGTTCAAGCACAAGGCAAATAATCCCCTAACACGTACCACTGAAGTACCTTGGGTGCTGAACATTGGTCAGAAAGCTTCCTAGTCTATGTGCAACATGTTCCCCAGGGTAGCATAACCTGTTACTCAGCTGAAGTATCAGTAGGAACAGGCATGTTTGCTGTCAGTCCTGAGTGATGGAGTTAGGATAACGCTCTGTGTTCCCAGATCGGGACGCATGACGACTGTGTTGTTTGTTCCCTTGGCTGTTTTCCCTCTGGGACTTCAGCTGTTCTTGGTGCGGTCTGCAGCTTGCCAGCAGAGTGGCTGCAGTATTTCCCCTCTGTGTTCTGTCAGAGGCGCTGAACCCAGCTTCTTCAGCTGAGTGTTTTGGTAGCTGCATTTTGAGAACCTGATGCTGATGGGTTAGGTGGATGCAGTGCAGGTTTCCAGTGCTTCAGGCTCTGCCTTTCTTTGCTTGTGTACCCCTCTTCTGTTTGGTCTGGGTTATACATCCATCTGCACATTGGTACTGATGGCATGCTGTGCCATGCCAACCCTAGTGTGTCAGACCTCTAGCTTGTGAGGCTGGTCGCTGGTATTTGTGGGAAAAGGAGAGCTACCACAGGGAAGTGTCTTCAGGGTGCTTTTCATGTCATCGTTTTCATGACACCTATAGAGACATAAGCTGCAGAATCAGCCCAGAAAACGTGCCTTTCCTCCTTCCAAATGTCTTTCTGAAGGTGTTAGGGAGAAATAGGAAAAATGTTCTCTAATGGACTAATAGTAGTGTTAACTGACTGCCATGCCCCCAAATCATGCTCATTTTTTCCTCTTCTAGTTTCCAGTTCTGCAGGATAACTTGGAAGTGTATCTGGGACTCCAGCAGTTTGTGGTCACTTCAGGAACAGGTAACCACCGGCATCCAGCAAAAAGTTCTCACTCTTTGAGTAGCTGACTGCGAAAACACTATAGACCTGCTTTAGTATTGCTTCCTCTTTGCTGCTTTGAGGATCTGAAATTCTTACCCCAATACACATGGTGTGTGATGGCTTAGTAGTCAAACTCCAATAGCAAACAAAAATCTAATAATACGATTTTGTGTTGGTATGGTTCTTCCCTTGCTCCTTGGGTGTTGAGAGCAGCTATGCAGCAGTCCCCCCCCCCCCCCCCCCAAAAAAAAAAAAGTAATTCCAATTTGAAGAGCACTTAAGACATCCTAGGTTTAGTAGTAATGCACGGGGTTTTTAATGTAGCAATGATCTGTGTTAGCTGTCAGAAGTAACTCAGAGGCAACTGGACATTCAGAACTGGGTGACAGTGTGCTGTTGGTACATAAATGGCAAGCCTGTTGCTGAAATTGTAAACAATATGAGATTAGATATGGTCAGTAGAGAGAAACAGATTTTCTTTGAAACACGTTGTTGCAGAATATATTTACCTTTTTAGTAAAAGGTCTGGGATGTTTGGAGAGCAGGTGTAGGTGGTTGAGCAGTGGGACAATTGCATAGGCAATAAGACAGGCAAATCTACTTATCTGCATGTTTCTTGTTATCTGACAGATATGAAAGTATATAACCACATTTCAAATTAGCAGCAAATGCACTCTTTCTCCAAATGTGCTTCCAGTGCTGGAACATGTATTTCAGTCTAGCCAGCAGAGGGAGTCTGGGTAATGACTTTCGCAGAACTGGGATTGTTTTTTTGGTGTTGACAGATAGCCAAAAAGGTTGCTGTTTATACAGATTGTAATACCAAATAGAATAAAATAATTGTGTAACAGGCTGAAATTGTTGGTAACATCATTTTCAGCCCTTAAAGAGAAATTTGAATTGTGGCAGTCAGAACAGCTGAACTTGTCTTACCCGATTGGCTATTTCAGTCACTGGGACTGTGCTCAGTTTTGAACTGTGACCCACTGCCGAGTTAATTTAAGAAGAATGCTTGCAATGTAATTAGAATAAACTTAGCATTTCCTGTAGCTTTGTAATTAGGTTTCCCATCCCAAAGAGCTGTACTTATTAGTCAGAAAGTTACATGCACTTTGAAGTATGAATTTTCAGACTGCTATTAGCACAAGTGAATGTGTACACGTGTGTCTTTTGGATTTACTTCTAGTAAACCAAAATGTCATTTCAGGTCACAGGCTGAACATCACTGCAGAGAATGATTGCCGTCGTTTGCACTGCTCCTTGAGGGATCTGAGCTCCTTGCTGCAGGCTGTTGGTCGATTAGCAGAATACTTCATTGGGGATGTGTTTGCTGCCAGGTTCAATGATGCTCTTACAGTGGTGGAGAGGTAGGTATAGGAGGTGGGGGTTGCTGTCCCTTCATCACTACAAGGAACAATCATCGCCACTGCAGTGAGCGTGAAAGCCAAGGTTTCTTTCTACCTCCCCTTCTCATGATTAAATTGAGATGCAAAGGACTCAATGACTAGTACCTGAAGCGTTAGGTCCATCAGTGCTGAGTTTCTCAGATGGCTTTTTAACCCTTCACCAGAGAAATAACTAGTAGTGAGGAATAAATAAAATCAGTTACTGGAAAGGTTGAAGTACGTGTTTTCCAGCACCTGCATTTGTGATGCACTGTTGATTCTGGTGGCACTGAGGGCTATGGTTTAGCGATGGGACTTGGTAGGTCAGACTGATGGTTGGCCTTGATGATCTTGAAGGTCTTTTTCAACCTAGATGATTCTATGATTACTTGAGAGTTAACTCTGAGAGCTAAATCTTCTAAACTGAAATTTCCTTTCTAAAAAGATCTCTAAAAACTGGAAAGCGGGCATTATTTGATCCTTACCCTCCAAGAAACTTAGTGCATAGTATCAAATTACAGAATTTCAGAGCCACTGCCTTTGTCGTTTCACGTCCACACAGGAACATCATACTTGTTCCATCTTATCACAAACAAGGAAATGGGTTCTAAATTACTTTCTACTGAATGGCCTAAATCTAATCTATATAATAGCTAAATATTGACACAGGCTTGTCAAGAGCCGCATTCAGATAAGACATGCGAGTGGGTTTGTGCATGTGTGTATCCGTCTTGCAGTCTTTTTGTTTTACCATTTATGTATTCACTTGCAGGTTGGTAAAAGTAACGCTATATGGATCCCAGATTAAACTGTACAACATTGAAACTGCAGTACCATCTGTATTGAAACCTGACCTTATTGATGTGTGAGTATGAGATACGCGCTACGTGTGATTATATACAAATTTTGTACCTATGTGGGATGGAGGAAGCTTCGGATCTCTTAGATCTGGTGCTCTAATTACTAGCTTGGCAAATGTTCTGAAAATTGTAAATGTTAGCTAACCACAAGGGCACTTGCTGGCAACAGCCTTGACCTTTACCAGTATTTTGGACCGCTGTTTCCTCAAATTGATGTAGTTGGATTATTTAAAGAAAAATATGTTTGTGATCAGATGTTAAAATGCCCATTGTGCTAGCTCTAAAAGCAAACCATTATTCTGCTGTGTACTAATGGCTATAAAAGCTTGGCTCTTTTGCAGTAAAATTAGATGGTCAAGTAAGTGTTACAATGGTGGTATTTTAAGAAATAGATCCATTTTCAGGAAGGAGTGATACGTAGTTTGAGGCTTATGGGTTTTATTTTTTGCTACCAAAGTCAAATCTATGACCCAGGTAAAGATGGCTTTTTTAGTGCAAGGTTTTGAATCCTTGGCTTCCAAAACAAATGTGTGCCTTCCAGCGATGCAGGCCATTTCTGAAACAAACGAATACCTTTGATCCAGAAGTTGACATTGTATGAAATCTTGATGATCTCTCTAATGTCCTTTTGGAGACCTTCCATTGTTAATGGTTGTGTTGTACAAACCTGTTACCTGCCAGCTGGCGTTTTGTGAGCAGAATTTAAGGTTGTGCTTTTAAACATGTCAAGTGCTTGTTCTTCCTTCTGACTGTACGTATAGGACCTTCCTGAAAACCCACAGTAGACTGGATTGCTCCTGTTAATTCGAGTTACTAGAACTGAGTTTTATGCAGATTATGTTCCTTTACTGGTGTCTTCTCTTTCTGGTTTAAAGTAGCTCTGGAGGCTTTTCTTGTGATTTGTTAGTTAGGGGGTTTTGTCCTTTCCTCTTGGGTCTAATGTCCTTGAAGAAAATTGCGATCCATTTTCTAATGCGAGGCTAAAAAAAGGTACATTGTCATATATTTGGAGGACACCTGTCTGATCCCCCAAGCACCATCCTGACTCAAAAAAAAAAAAAAAAAGTGAAATGGCACTCTACCAAAAGTATAATTATGAAGTATAATTATAGTCAGCCTACCAAATGATGATTGATAATTTGACCTTATCAGTTTATACTGTTGGTTTAATACTACTGCTCAGTGGACAAGTCCAGTTATAGCACACCTTTAAATATGCCTTGAATGTACAGGGTCCAGGACAAAGAAAAATTTAACGTAACTAACAATCACAAGGAATGCATCTGTTCTCACGTAGTGGAAGAATGGGAAAGAGACAAATATACTAAGGCTGGGGGGCGTGGGAGGGGGAGAAAGATGTAAAGGAAAAGAGCTGATTCGCAAAGAAAAGCCTTCACCCTGCTATTAAAAATAAAATTGTGAAAATACTTCCCTATTTTTGCCCACTGTGCATAAACCCACTGGACTTGCTGACAAACCGATGTGTTCAGGAGGTGGTTGATGCAGACCTGGAAGCTGCCTGCCAGAGATGACTGAGGTCTTAAATGTAGCCGCCCTGGTGGGGACGTGTACACATGGGAGGATCTTTGTTTTTGGAGGGAATATCAGCATTCATAGACTCTTTCAGTAAAATCTGCAGCACAGGGATTGTTGCATAGGGCACTTGTGATTGGGCAGTGTGTTACATACACTGGTGACCGTGTGTGACGAGATGCCCAAAGATCTCTAAAGGCAATTGCACTGTCCCCTCTTCCTACTAATCAAGTGGGCACATGGAATAAATCTTGTGCTGCAAGGTTAGGGAATATGGGAAGTGCTTGCAGGAGTACCTGGGACTAGGTTGTCATGGCACTTGTCGTTCTGCAGCCTCCACTGGTGTGAATTCGTGATTGCTTTCCCTTCTGTGCCCATTGCTGCATGGGGTTGGGAAGTCTGCAGAATCAAACGCTGCTATATATTGCTGTTAAATTTAATAAGGGATGGGGACCTTCTGAATCTAAACAGGTTGCAAATCTCTTCAGGTGGGTAAATATGATGGGAAAGAGTTCTGAAAATAAATAAGGATACCATTCTGCAGTCCTAACCTAATGCTCACTGGCACAACAATCCTCCCAAGCCAGTGTAACACAGCTTCAGGCAGGACAGGCGGCTGTCCCGCTTGTGTGTGTGTGGCACGTGTGTCTCTGACCCTTGTTCTCTTCCCCCATAGCCACGCGCAGTCCCTGGCAGCGCTGCAGGCCTACTCGCATTGGCTAGCACAGTTCTACAGCGAAGTTCACCGGCAGAACCCAGAGCAGTTCATCTCTCTCGTCTCCACCGCTCTGGAGGCAATCACACCCCTCATCAGCTCTAAGGTCAGTGCTGCGCTGAGGGCTGGGGCTGGGCGGCCACGTGGAGCAGGAGGCTCTCAAGCCATGGTGTGGTTCGTTCAGGTGTTGAGCAGCCTGCTCTGCACCACGCTGTGGCTCCATGCGAATCTGTGTGAGAGCTGATGTGCCTGCCAGAGCCACAGCAAATGTCTCGTGCAAGGCTGAGAATACGAACAACGCTGACTAATAGCACCATGGGGCAGGGCAAGCTAATACAAGAGTAAGCAACTTACAGGCGTATCAAGTCAGATTCATGATTTTATAGCTTGAAAGCAGGGAAGTATTTTTTCCACAGTATTAAGAGGAATGACCTGTGTTCTGATTGGTAAATAAATAGAACAGAACAGTTCTGTGGTTCTGCTTAGAAGGGACCTACAGAAATTGTGAAGTCCACCTGCCCGATCATTTAAAGGCTAACTAATTGTTAAAGCATGTTATTAAGGACATTATCCAAGTGCCTCTTCAACACTGACGGGCATGGAGCACCAACCACCTTTCTAGGAAGGCTGTTCCAGTGTTTGACCACCTTCACAATAAAGGAATATGTAAACTATTTTGCTTGCAAAACCTGGTAACGGCAACTCAGTGTGCTGTCACCTCTGCCGCACCGCGTGGCTCTGTGTGGCGGTGTTAGTGGGCAGCCTGACCACGTGCTCTCTCTTGCAGGTGCAGGAGAAGCTGCTGCTGTCTGCGTGCCACCTGCTAGTCTCTTTAGCCACCACAGTGCGACCAGTGTTCTTGATCAGCATCCCTGCAGTACAGAAAGTGTTCAACAGGATCACAGACACTTCTGCTCAGCGGCTTCCTGATAAGGTGATTTTTGTCTGGAGTGTGAAGAAATGTAGCAGGTGTCCTGGGGATGCTCTGCCTCAGTTACTATTGTGAAGTATAACCTACAGTGAGGAGGGAGGGAAGGAGAGGGTAGGGGACAGCAGTTCTGTGTGTTGTGTATATCCAGGAATCAGTGACAGTTTGTCAACAGTTATCTATTTCAAGCAACAGCATAAGGAAAAAACAAACACAGTTGCAACTCTTAGATCTTGTTCCGTTCTTGTTTGCCGAGACAGTCCCTGACTGCATTGCCTTTTCATACTGGCATGTTGATTCTGACGTATGGAAAGGGTTTTCTGTGAAACTTGTTAGCATTCCCCATATCTCACTCCAAATTACTATTTGTGTTACAGAAGTACCGAAAAGCGCCGGTAGAGGTTGGGTTACTATTGTATTGTGCGATAGCATGGAGGTATAAAGTGCCGTGTAAGTGTGCACGCTTGCGGTGAAAACCAGACACTGAGCAATGAAGGTGGCATCATCTTTGTTTTAGATATCTAAAGAATAGAGACGTCCTGTTGTACAGGAGGCTGGACAGAGCTGGGAGCTGGTTCCATCTCTTAGGACATGGAGCTTTGCTTCTCTTGCAGAGCTGCTAGTTTTCACTTGGGCTCAACTTTAGCTGTTGAACTCTTTCCTCAAAGAGTGAGCATTGCTGGATGTCTTGGACAACTGTAAAATGTCAGTCTGGGGTTGTGCTCTAGTAAAATAAAGTGGGTAGCAAACGCTAAAACCTTTTCTCTTTGCTTAATGCCTCATTGCTTTTAGGCCCAGGTGTTGGTGTGCAGAGCGCTGTCGAACGTGTTGTTGCTGCCCTGGCCAAATCTTCCAGAGAGCGAACAGCAGTGGGCAGTTCGCTCCACCAACCATGCCAGCCTAATCTCTGCCCTCACAAGGGAATACCGCCAATTAAAATCCAACGCTATCTTGCCACAGAGGAAAGTGCAGATGGAGGACAGTAAGTACAAAGTTCCTTAGCATGTGCTGTCCTCTTACGGATACAGTGCAAACTGCTGATGGGAGTCATTAAGCTGTTTTTTTGGTAATTATATTAGCTGAGAAACTGTTTAGAGGAGGACGGGAAAGGAGCAATTAGTTTCCTCTTCATAAGAGACACTTCTCTGTGTGTGTAAAGGACACTTTCACCCCTGGTTGCCAGTAAACTATTCCATCAAAGTGCTGTCTTCCTCAGTTGTTCTGGCAAAATGGGATCAAGTTTATAATAAAAACTTGAATAGTAATGATTGTGTTGGGAATACTGAACCACCTGATGGTGGGACTACCGTACTATAGTACTAGAAACATTGATTGGAGGCAGCGTTAATGAAGATTATGGTTATAAAACTTAAAGGGGAAAATAAGAATTTCATCTAGACTTAGGGAAGTCCTGTAGAGGTGTATATATGTAGGAGGAGAGCCCTGAAATATGCAGTCCAGGGACCTTTTGAAGCTATTCTATCTGTTTTGGGAGTGGTTTTGGGTATGTCTTGTCTTTCTTTTTTTTTTTTTTAAGAATCACTTGTTTATAGGTATTCTGTCACAGCTTCTGACAAACCTGACATGCTGGTAAGCTCTGTGCAGGAAGGGAGGAAGCGTGGGAGGGGGTTGTTTGAGCCTCACAAAAAGAATATCAGCCGACTGTTCACGTGGTTTTGAACTGATCCTATTCAGTTCTCCCAGTGTTTGGGTTAGTTTGTACAGTGAGTTTGTACAACGACTCCAATCATTACTTTCAGAAATGGAAACCTGCAGGATATTTTCCTACCATAATGTGCTTCTAATTTCTTGGGCAGTTTATACTGGGTTGAAAATAATATTTAGAGCTCCATTCAGTCTCTGCACCTTGTACTCATTTTGTACTCAAGCAATGGATGCATCTGTAGGGCAGTAAGCCTGTATAATTTAAGAAAGCAAGTTGCCACAGGTACTTAACTGAACCTGTTTAAACATTTAAAACGTGAACGAGCATTGAGAATGTCTTTGACTCCAGCCTGAGCTTGGTGTATATGCTGCCTTATGTGGTGTTCTAGGTACTGTGTGTGTGTGTGAACTTGATTTCTCTTCATTTTTTGCCTCTGAGTAGTTTTGACATATCAGGAAGTATCACTTCTCTGATTTTGCAGCCAAAGTGATCATCCATCAGACACTCAGCGTGTTAGAAGATATTGTGGAAAGTATCTCTGGAGAATCCACCAAGTCTCGACAGATCTGTTATCAGTCGCTGCAAGAATCCGTGCAGGTCTCACTAGCCCTCTTCCCAGCTTTCATTCATCAGTCAGGTATAACCATAGGACGGGCTTTAATGCTGTGAGTAGCTTTATGACCTACCGATAACATCCAAAGTCCATCAGCCTAGATCTTGGTGTTCATGTGAAGTGTGTGGGCTTGCTGTGCCTAAGTGTAACGTGAGTCTTCACTGCTGGGTGGGCTGGGCTGATTCAGAACAGGAAGGGGAGATCTTCTGTCATCTAGAACACAGTCGTGAAGGCTTGTCACACTTCCAGAAGGTGGAGATGCCCTGTGTTGCGTTCAGCAGCGAACAGGAATGGAGCTATTCATGAGCACCCAAAAAAAAGAGCTTTAAAATACTCTGTCTGGCTACCTTTGTCACTTATTTTCTGTCCAGAAGCTTGAAGACAAAGGAGTAGCTCTCATCAAACTTGATCACTGTAAAGGACAGGTGGAGATGTAACCAGAACTGGGGCTTGGCCATCTTGTGGCCAGCTGCTTATGTTTTGTATCACATCAGCGTAGCCTCTGTGCCCAGGACTGCAGGAGCTTTATGAAGAGCCAAGCACTTCAGAAAAGCTTTTGGAGCTAGGTGGGATTTTCTCAGTGAAGCAGGCCTGTGGGGAGGCAAAACAAAGAAACAGAGGATCCAAGACAGCACGCTGCTGTGACTCGAGTGAATTGCTGTCTTCAGTTGCATGAGGCTGCTAGCCTGTTCTGTGTTGGCTGTAAAAGGCTGTACAAAGTAGGACATGAGCAGTTACAGCTTACCTTGGCTATTCAGTAGAGCATGTTGGGACTGATAGAGAGTTTGCTGCAGTGCTGACCAGCCGACTGCACCACCATGAAAATTACTTCTGAAGTCAGAAGGATATTGTCAGTTCCTGGGGAAAAAAAAAAAAAGATTCTGTCTCCTGGCCACCCCAAGCTGTATAGCTGTTTTGGATTTCCTTGTATTTCCTGTTAACCCTGTCCACGCAGTGAACAACTGGAGGTCAGCCCAGGCCATTGCAAGAGCTTTCTCCAAGCAGTCTGTGTAGGCAGACCGGACAAAGGGCCCTTGCTGATACTACTGTATTTGTTCTGAGTTGTTTGGTGCTGGCTGTACTTGTCCCTGATGGTCTTCAGAAGTGTACGAACAATCTTTAAGCTCTATAGTAGTACCAGCTATTGGTTTCGGTTTCTAATAGCAACACTGCCGCTGTATTTCCAAGAATAAATGGGGTTCCCTGTACAGGAGGAGGGAGATCTCACATAAGACTACTTGATGTACTTGAATGTTGCCATAACACATTAATTTGGCTCTCCTGTTCTATCTTAGATGTGACGGATGAGATGCTGAGCTTCTTCCTCACTTTGTTTCAAGGATTGAGGGTGCAGATGGGAGTGCCTTTCACTGAGCAGATCATACAGACCTTCCTGAATATGTTCACCAGGTATTGTCATGCGTTGGTCACTTTTCCTTTACTCTCAGGATGATTTATCTTGAGCAGCCTAACAAAACAGGTCCTTGTCCCAAAAGAGTATAGTGTTTCCTCTGTGTCCAGAGCTAAAGCTGAGGAAAATGCTTCCAGGCCTGAAGTGACCCAGTCCACGCACATCGAGTGCACAGGCATCATGGGATTTCAGCTTTCCCACAGACTTTCTAATCTTGGAAGTTTGTGATACTGAACTGGACTCAGGCATTACCTGTTAGCTCCCACCTAACGTCTGTGTGCACCCCAGTTGTCTCTAAAGCTTTTGTTGGGGAAGGGTGTCGATCAATCCTTGGTCGAGACCTAGCTCCCTTCTGTGGCTTAATGTACTCAGTCCGTATTAGTTGAGCAAGGTTAGAGGCGCTATCTGCTTTCTTTTAAACTGGATAAGCATGCAGATCTCAGGACATGTTCCTGTACAACAACAACTTTTTTTGTTGTTTTAGAGAGCAGTTGGCAGAGAGCATCCTCCATGAGGGCAGCACTGGCTGTCGGGTGGTGGAGAAGTTTCTGAAAATCCTGCAAGTGGTGGTACAAGAGCCAGGCCAAGTGTTCAAGCCGTTTCTACCCAGCGTCATCTCACTGTGCATGGAGCAGGTCTACCCCATCATTGCGGAGGTAGGACTGTTCTCACCAGGTGAAGGAAGAAGGGGAAGGGAAGGCATTGCTGGGGGTGTGGGAGCAATGAAGTTTTTTAGATTTCCAAGAGCTGAAATGTCAGTCCCTATGCAGGGAGAGTTGGGTGACTAGACAGTAGGAATTGGAACCAGCGTGGGTGGAGGATTTTGTCAGGAGTTGTTAAAGGCGATAAAATTACAGACGTGCTCAAAGCAGGAGGTAAAACTCAAAACTGAATGATGTGTTCCTAGCATGATCCAAAAGTTGCTGAGGTTGATGCCTTCCTTAGAAGGAAATACTTTGCTCTGGTACCTTGGCTGCAGAGCACGACCCTGAGTGGCCACCAGGCAGGGTGCCGTTAGCAGTGGGACCCAGGGGATAAATGGGATTCCAGCACAGGAGCCTGCTTAGGCTTAGAGTTGTTTGTTTTTCTTTCCTCCTAGCGCTCATCTCCTGATGTGAAAGCAGAGTTGTTCGAGCTGCTTTTCCGGGTCCTCCACCATAACTGGCGGTACTTCTTCAAATCTAGTGTTTTGGCCAGTGTCCAAAGGGGAGTAGCAGAGGAGCAGATGGAGAACGAAGCACAGTTCAGTGCCATTATGCAGGTAACTGTCACTGTTGTCTAAGCTCCCATTCTGTAACGCAGTGTGCGCTGCTTGCGGTAGCGCGTTAAACATGTGGCTGATTGGGA
This sequence comes from Anser cygnoides, assembly GCF_040182565.1. Classification (NCBI taxonomy): domain Eukaryota; kingdom Metazoa; phylum Chordata; class Aves; order Anseriformes; family Anatidae; genus Anser; species Anser cygnoides. Next base: position 12,387,218 of record NC_089887.1, read on the forward strand.
TTAGACAAAGTCCTGATCGGGATTAGACAAAGTCTTGTGTGAGGTCTTGTGTAGGACCGCTAAAAATCAAAGTAGAGCTGTCTTGCTGATCTGCTCGTGGGACACAGTGCCTCAGTTAACATTTCTTCCTCACTCCTGCTAATTCCTTTCCGTGCCTACATCCTTTGTCTGGACCTAAAATATTACTGGTGCTGACCCATTTACTTCTTTTACAAGTCTTATAGTTAGTATTAGGACAAATTACCGGTGCAGGAAAGTTTTCTTGAGACCAAGATGTCCTCTAGTTTTATATGGAACCATAGAATGGTTTGGGTTGGAAGGGGCCCTTAAAGACCACCCCCTGCCATAAGCAGGGACATCTTTCACCAGATCAGGTTGCTCAAAGGCCCATTCAATCTGACTCTGAATAGCCCCCCACAACGGGGCAACCACAGCTTCTCTCGGTAACCTGTCGTGGTGTGTCACCACCCTGACATGAAAAATGTCTTCCTTATATCTGGTCTAAATTGACCTTCTTTCAATTTAAAACCACTGCCCCTTGTCCTGTCAGTACAGGCCCTAGTAAAAAGTCTTTCTCCATCTTTCTAATAAGCCCCCTTCATATATTGAAATATATAAACATGAAAGTATATATGTTCATATATGAACTTGTTCTGTATTGTTCCATTGAATCTGGTAGGGCAGGGTCATCGGGTAATCCTGTAATCTATGGCCTGAGGAATAGGGCAGGCAGAGGCAGTATGCCAGCACATGTACAATGAGCACCAGTCGTCTCAGGCTGGGGGATAAAAAAAGATCAGCCTTCTAATCGGTCTGTTACAGACCACCCGGTATGGAGCCCTTCACCTCCAGCTTGCATCAATGCAAACAGAAGCACACTTGCACCATGCTCTGGAAGCTCAGAGCAGAGCTTGGTAGTCAGAGGGCAGCGAGCACCGGAGCGGACGGCCACGTGCTTGGGCTTCAGGAGGGAGGGCTCTTTGCAGAGCCCGTCCTGGAGCGCTTGTGGAGGCTCGGTCCCTTCTGATGTACACGTGAAGAGGGAGCTCTTGCACTATGACGTGAACTATATTGGTATTTCTCTCTGGGCTTCCCTTATCTTAGCACCTTTGTGAATGAGGCCTGAGCTGGTCCCTGTGCAGGGCTGCCCAAGCATCTTTTCCTCCTGTAGCGGTGTGACACTTCCAAACTTACCCCAGTGTCTTGGCTTGTTGTTTTCTTTCTTTTTTTGGGGTGTGTGTGTGTGTATGGGGAGGCATTTACATGGTAATTTCAGTATGAACTGCAGCTGGTTGACAGTACTGGGCTAGTTTTACTACTTGGCTGCTGTTGTTTTGATGCCAGACTTCAATGTTCTGTAAATGCAAGAACAGCCAGCATTTTGTTTCAGATGTTACTGGGTACTATTGTGCTGCTTTCCACAGGAGATCTAAGTTCAGATCTAGCTCAGTCTTGAAAGGATTTGAAAGGGTCGTTTTTGTCCATCTAATAATAAATGGCTAATATCATAGAATCATTCAGGTTGGAAAAGACCTCTAAGATCATCCAGTCCAACTTTAACCTCGTACTAAAGTCCACCACTAAACCATGGTACGAAGTTCTAAATCTGTACGTTTCTTGAAGACCTCCAGGGATGGTGACTCAACCACTTCCCTGGGCAGCCTGTTCCAATGCTGCACAACTCTTTCAGTAAAAAAATGTCTCCTAATATCAAGTCTAAACCTCCCCTGGTGCAACTTGAGGCCATTTCCAACCCTCTTATCACTTGATGAATGAACACCAGTAAGAAGGAACACTCTTCTGTCCTGGATGTCTTGGAGTAGCAACTACTAAAATTCTCCTGCCTACCTCTGCTCATCTCTAGTGTTTCAAAGGAGCTTGGGGTGTTTAAGATTTTTATCCCAGAATCTGTGCAGGCTTACCAGACACTTCAGTGGGGTCCAGCAGACTTTGTTCCTAGGCTCTTCCTGTTTCTGTAATGCCCAGGTCAGGCTCCCAGCGCCCATCTCTAACATCTTTCTAACTTAGTGCAGTAACGTGTTCAACACATCTGCCAGTCACCTTGGCCTCTAGGCTTAGATTGAGAGCAAAACCAGGGAGTCTGTTAGGGCTTTGTGCGTGCTCACCATGGTACCTGTGAGGTTTCTTCCCCTGGGACATCCCACCAGAAGATCCCCTCCCACCCACCTGTGGGTACAGCTGACCGCCTTGCATAAGCAGCAGAAGCGCCCTGGTCATTGGCATGCATCTCAAACATTGACGTGGTGTTTCCAGAGGAGATCTGTAAATGGGTTCTGTGTGATGCTGGGGTGAAAGCGTTGTTCTGCCTGGCAGGTTTGATACTCGTTATGGTATCAGTCCCCTCACTTCAATTCCACTTTGTTCATAGGCGTTTGGCCAGTCCTTCCTGCAACCTGACATTCACCTATTCAAGCAGAATCTCTTCTACTTGGAGACACTGAACACCAAGCAGAAGCTGTACCACAAGGTAGGTCCGAGTTGACCAGTGCGTGCTCGGGCACCTGGCAATGGGCAGGTGCCGTTCTGAGACTTGCTCAGTAGGGAATTGAATCACAGCGAAGGAAGCTGTGCTAGGCAAGGTGCAGTTAAAGGCTAGGGCTTTCCAGTCCCAGGGGGCTGGAAGCTGCTTTGTGGTAGTGGGAAACTGTCTTTCAAACTTTCAAATGGTTCAAAAACTGACAGTCAGGATCTGGGGGCTTGTTTACTGCATTTTTTGCTGTGATTATGATGAGGATGTTGCTGGTCAGAGTGGCACTGCCACCTCCCTGATACCACTGCACTGGGCACAGGAGGAATCCCAATGCTTGCTAGTCAAAGCAAGCCTTGTGACCCTGAGGGAAAGCAAAGAACACACGCAGTGATGGGCGATTTGTCTGAGGAAGTAAAATTGGTGGATCAGGTAGGTCATCGCTGAGACAGTGGCAGAGTCTCCCCATCGTTCTTGTCTGGGTCAGCAGCAGGGTGTTCAGCATTCGCAGTTGGGTCACCGCAAGGTGGTTGTCCATTGCTGTCAAGTAGGATCCGGCCTCCAGACCCTCTAATTTAGGGTTGTTGGCGGCTGCCATGAAGAACTAGAGTTGCAGTCCAGGGTCTAGCCCTTCTGATCAGCCTGTGAAGGCAGAGCTTTCAGGTTTGCCTCTGTGGTCACAACTCAAGGACAGTCCATCGTGTTAACAGCTGCCTGTTGCAGACTTTCAGGCAGCTAGCCAGATTCCCTAGGAACTCTGGCTGCTTTCAGGAGCACTGGGCAGGGCTAACGTTGGCAGGGATTTAAACGGGATTTGATGCAGTTTCCTAAAATGCCAGTGTTCAAAACTTGAACTAGATGTGAGGTAAGCGTGGCCAAATTGACAGTTAATTTCGAAGCAGATATCCATCTAGCTTGTTGTAGCCATTTGTGCTTTTGGCACAGCTCAGACTGGAAAATGATCTCTGTGCTCACAAGAGCTTGCAGACCTCACTGGTAGCTCAGAAGCTGCTGGTGTTGAAGTGACCCGGTGCAGCCATGCTCGCGTGCCTGGTCTGACCTCTGAAGTTTGTGCGTCTGAAGCGATGTGCTGCTGCTCTGGTGCCTGTAGTGGAGGAGGGTTGCTGGTGTGAAGTTGCCTAACTGTGTCCTCCTCTTGGTGTGCAGAAGATCTTCCGGACGACCATGCTGTTCCAGTTTGTGAACGTGCTCCTTCAGGTGCTTGTCCACAAGTCGCACGACCTGTTGCAGGAGGAGATCGGCATTGCCACCTATAATATGGCCTCAGTGGACTTTGATGGCTTCTACTCAGCCTTTCTCCCTGAGTTCCTGGCCAGTTGTGATGGTGTGGACTCGAACCAGAAAAACGTGCTGGGAAGGAATTTCAAAATGGACCGGGTAAGAAGTGAAGGTGCTGCAGAAGAGTGCAAGTATTCCTGGGATGGGCAGTGTTCTTCTTGCTGAGCATGCTGGTAGACAGCCGTAGGCTTCTCCGAGCAGTGGTTTGAGGCAGTACCGCTTTTGCTGCAAACGCTTCCATAGTCAGCAATGCCTAGCCTAGGATCTTTCACTGTGGATAGCGAAGTTGCCATCTCGTCTCTTGGACTGCCTCATTCTGTGGGAATTGGGGAATATGTTCCCTAGGGGGAGTAGGCTGACATTTGCTAGAGTGGGACCTTCAGATCCTTGCCAAAATCTTGCTGCAGCTGCTAGCCAGATGTTTGAGGGTTACAAGTGAAGAGACAATGGTGTAGCTGCAATTGAGGGAGGCTGTGAGTTCCCTGTAGAACATCACGGCAGCGCAGCCAGCTCATGGTTTCAGTCTGATGAAGCTTGGTTGTCTGCTTGCTTCTTCTCCCATGGGAGATGGTGGGGATTTGAGACCAGGTTTAAGGGTAGGAGAGGAGCTTTCAGAGGATTGTTGAACTTCCAGTAGGCGATTGCTCTTCAGGAAAACCAGCCCTTGTCAGGGGGTTGCGGGACACAGGAACCTTGGCAGGAGCGCACAGAACAGTTGCCGCTGCAGATGGCGGTGTCGTGACTGTTCGTGTTGTGCCTGAGTGCACAGCGAGGAGCCCGTGCCACGAACGGAGCCTGGTTCTCTGCAGTCAGCTCTCTGGAGCAACCCCGGAGCAGTCTCTGTTCCCTGTACGTAGGCTGCAGAAACTCAGGTTTCCTGGGCTCAGACACTGGAGGAAATAGTCTGTTAATCTCATGTATGAAAATACACGTGGGTGTTTGGCCCTCCCAGTGCCTTTCTGTTCTCTGCTGTCTTACAGTGCCCGCAGGTACTGTTGTTGTTGCAGTACAACGTGCTGTTTGATCTCTTCCAGGATCTGCCATCGTTTACCCAGAATGTGCACAGACTGGTGAATGACCTGCGCTACTACAGACTCTGCAATGACAGTTTGCCCCCTGGAACTGTGAAACTATAGTTACTGCACTGGACTCGTGTTTTGATCACTGTAGGGAACGGATCCATGTTTCGTTTTGCCACCACCTTCTCTCCTCCCTGGTTTTGTCAGTACTGCAGGACACGGTGTCTTGCAGGTGGGCACATCTTCTCGGATTCATGCACCACGCTTCCTTCTTCCCTCCCAGCCCGAAGGCCCCCAGCTGGAGTCAGCACTGTCTGCAGGATGTGTCTTAACGCCCAACCGCAGGGCATCTCAGCTGTATGGAGAGTCCTCTCGCCCGGGTTTTGTTCGACTAACGTAGCACTTTGTTGCGTCTGGAGATATCTGTGGAGTTGTCTTGAGAGATCTTGTGCGTATCAATCATGAGGCAGAAGCGCCAAAGACTACTTCAGACATTCGTACCTTCGTGTCATTCCACCTTCCTGCCCCTGCCCAGCTCTCGGAGGAGGAGACTTGTGATGTTGGGACTGTTTTGGCACTTCTGTCACTCCCTTTGTTTTTTAAATTGCCTTGAAAACCTCCCTGCTGTTTGTGGGGATTAGAGACATTTTGTTTTTTTTAAACGTTTTCTCATCATTCCATTGTGATACTAAAACAACATGCTTAATGGAAATAAAGTGCTTACTTTGTTGTTTTAAGTAACTTCTAATTTATTTTAGTTTCCACGCAGGCCTGCCACCAAGCCGTTTTGCAGCAAGGCGTGTTTCATGCTGCAGGCAGGGATCTGCAGTGGAGCCAGAGGACAGGCAGCAGCTGCCTGCACTGCCCATCCTGCCCGCTTCGCAGAAATGCCTCACACAAGCTCCGTGCGCAGTCTGTTCTGCGAGTGGTCTAGCTGCTCTTGAGAGATGCAGTGCCGAACTGGTGCAGAGCAGCGTGACCTTTCTCCACTCCCATTTTACCTACTGCCGATGTTCCCTGTTTTCTGTTACCCGTTGTGGTGATTGGTTCCCTTCGGCAGTCCCTTGTCCATGTTGATCAAGAGCTGCCCGCAGGAAGAAAATCTCCCAATGCCAGCAGAGTTGCGTTGCAGGACACCTGAGCTGAAGGCCAGCCGCTGGCCAGTGACCTGACGCTGGCACTGGAGCATAAAGCTAAAATCCCAGTCCCCATTCAAACTGGACTGGATTTTGTGGGGCTCGTGAAGTCTCTGATCATGCAGCTGGGAGCCATTTGTCCCTGCAGTTCTCTCATCAGGTAGCTAGAGCGGAGCATTAAAATGGTTTTACTCCTCTGCTGTATTTTCTTTGCAGCTCCAAGGGCAGGTTCAGCAAGGGCTGCGTGGGGGGAATAGCTCCCGTCCTTGTGCAAGCCTGGGGCAGTTGTTCAGATTAGTGTGCGTTCTCCCCAAAATGTTCACAGACGTGGACAGGAAGTGAGATGGCTGCGTGTGGGCAGCCGGAAGGTCTCGGGGGGGGGAGATGAAGCATAGGGAGCACTCGCTCCACAGTTCCTTTAGTTTTGTTAAAAAACATTTTGCAATGCACACGTTCGCTGTTGGGAGATGATGTTTGGATAACCTGTGTACAGTTAGAGACGTGTGTCCAGGCTGCCTGCACTGGGACTGGTTTGTTTGTGGGCTTTGTACCCGGCAGTGAGCGGTTGGAAAGATGCAGGTGAACCAGAGTCCCACCCCCTTGGGGCTGTGTGCCCCCAGGCCCTGTACCTGGGGCCTGTGAACTGTCTGTGGAGGTCCTCAGGGGGGTGTGAAGAGCAGCCCGGTGAGGTTAACGTGGGGACTGCAGTCCTGCTACAGTACCAGAGAGGTCTCTTGCATCCTCTCACTGCTACTGAAAGCCCTCTTGTGGAGAAATGGGGGGGAGGGCACGGATGCGGATTCTGTCTGTCCTGCTGGAGCTGTCTGGGTTCAGGTGTTCCTGCAGTCCCTGTAGGTCCCTGCTGCAAGCTGGGGCTGGGGCGGGAAGGGGCAGCCGGGGCTTCGCTCCCAGCACGGTGCTCTGGGCTGGTGATTCTTTCTTGCAAAACCTTTGGTTGATCGTGGCTGTTTGCTGACAGAGGGTGAAAGTGCGTGTTTTTCCCTGGCTGGGCAACTGATCAAGGGCAGCAGCTGGAAGGGGGCCAAAGCCCAGGTTGGAACCTGCGAGCCGCTGCACTAAAAACTGATTCTCCTTTGCTGGTCACCTTCAGTGCTTAGTCTAACTTCCACCCAGGTCCATAGACAAAGGCAAAAATGCCCCCTGCCTTGCCTCTAGCAGTGCCCTGGGGTTGAAGTTCCTGGGCTCTTCCCCAGCGTGGGGGCAGTGGGCGGTGGATCCCCTGTCCCCCCGCTCCACTACAGCTGGCCCTGGCTCACCCAGGTGCTGAGGAGCTGCTGCTGTCCCCGTGTGTCCCAAAGGCAGCGGGCCGTGGGGTTGGCAGCCGGGTGCGATGCCTCATTGCCCCCCTTCCCCAGGGTGAGGAGCAGGAGGACACCAACGCACTGGGCTACGTGGGGTGGCAGGGGAGCACCTGGCCCTGGGTGTTGGGCACTCACTGAGTAAATATCCCAGTAAATGTCTGCGTGTATCTGCGTTAACCTTACCCAAAGCACCTCCTTCCTCTGTACCATCACCCTCTGTGCCAGGTAGGTGCCGGGGAGCAGGCTTCCCCCCCCCAAAACCCCTCTTTGCAGGGCTGGCAGCAGCTTCTGGTCAGCGAAGGTGCTGTTGGGCGAGCGCTGGCCATCGCCCTGTTTGCCTGGGGGGAGGCCCTGCCCCATCCCGTGGCAGCTTTGCTGAGCCCGGGCCGGGCCCCCCCCTGCGGCCTCTTTAAGGGGAGGGCCGGGAGGGCCGAGCCGGCCCCGGCCGGGCGTTTAAAGCCTCCACCCGGGCGGCCGAGGCCGACTCCGAGCCGCCCGCCCCGGCCATGGGCTCCCTGGGGCGCTGCCTGGCCCGGGGCCTGCTGCGGCGGCAGCCCGGCCTCGGCCGCCCCCTCGGGCCGCCCCGCCGCTACGGCTCCGGTGAGACCCGGCCCCGGCCTGCCCCAGGGCCCCCAGCCCCGGCCTTCCCTCCGTCCCTTCCCCACCCTGCCCCGGGGACCCTGTCCCCATCCCCGGCCCCGCTGCCCGTCCCCTCCCGGTGCCCCCGGGTCGGTGCTGGGGGCTCCTGACCCCGACCCCCGGACGCTGAGGCCGGGGCCGGCGGCGGCTCCCCCGGTGCCACCCCGGGGTTCGGTGTCCCCAGGGCCAGGTCGGGGCTGTCCTGCTCTGCCCTGGGGGGACAGGCACGGAGCGTCCCCCCCTAACCCCGGGGCTGGCGCTGGAACGCCCTTGCTTGGATTCGCATCCCCTTTCCTGGCTCCTGCCTCGCTGCGCCGGGATGCTCGGTGCCCCTGGGGACTTGTGCCCTCCTCGCTCTGCTCCTGCCTGCGCCTTCCCCTGCTGCGTGGCTCCGGCAGGGGCTGCGGGTGGCAGTGACAGCCGGGCCAGGCCCTGCCACCAGCCGAAACCAGGGCGAGCCCGTCCCACGCTGGGATCAAGCGCTGCCGGACGCGTCCCCTGCGCTCCTCACGGCATCGCTGCGCCTCCCTTGGGCCCGCGGCCGCATCCAGCCAGCGGGGGCCCAGGCACTGCTGGTGGGGGGGACATCGCAGAGCCCACGGTGACAGGGATGGGAAAGGGGATGGTGCTGGGGACGGAGACGCGGACGGGGCTGGGTTTGCAGGAGCAGCCGGGTGGCCGTGGTTCAGTGTCCCCGCGCCCCCCGTAGCCCCCCCGGAGCTGCGGGAGCAGACGCTGGTGCTGGTGAAGCCGGACGCGGTGCAGCGGCGGCTGGTGGGCGACGTCATCCGGCGCTTCGAGCGGCGCGGGTTCAAGCTGGTGGCCATGAAGCTGCTCCAGGTACCCGTCCCTACGCTGCAGCCCCCCGGGGGACCCCGCGCCACGGGGATGAACGCGGGCACCCACCGGGTGTCCCCGCCGTCACCCCGCGGTGCCATCAGGCGGACCGGGGCCTCCTGGACAAGCACTACCAGCAGCTGCGGCAGAAGCCCTTCTACCCCGCGCTCCTCTCCTACATGACCTCGGGGCCGCTGGTGGCCATGGTGAGGAGCCAGCCCTCCCCCCCCCCCGGCCTCTCCGGGGCTGTGGTGCTCAGGCGTCCCCTGTCCCGCAGGTGTGGGAGGGCTACAACGTGGTCCGGTCCTCGCGGGCCATGGTGGGGGACACCAACTCAGCACAGGCGGCGGCGGGGACCATCCGAGGGGACTTCAGCATGCACGTCAGCAGGTAGGGGGGGCGTGGGGACGGGGACGGCGCGGGACCCCGGCGGCCACGTCCCCGTCCCCATCCCTGTGCAGGAACGTGGTGCACGCCAGCGACTCGGTGGAGACGGCGCTGCAGGAGATCGGCTTCTGGTTCCAGCGGGACGAGCTGGTGGCCTGGGAGAGCAGCGACCGGGACTACACCTACGGGCCCTAGGGACGTCCAGCCAGGACGCGCCCCCCCCCCCCTCCCCAGCCCATTAAAACCCAGTGCCTCCAGTGTGGCTCTGCGCTTGTCAATCGATGGCCATCATGGGGCACTGGGATGGCACAGGGAAGCTCTAGGGGGCACCAGGATGACACCACGACATGCTGAATGTCACTGGGGTGGCAATGGCCAGCACTGGGATGGCACTGGAAGTCACTGGGTGTTAGTGGGAAACTCTGGAGGGCGCTGAGATGTTCCCAAGAAGTGCTGGGTGGCTTTGGTGGCAACGGGTGGTACTGAGACGTCGCTGGGAGGCATCGGGATGTCACTGGGGTGCAATGACACGGCACTGGGACGTCTTCGGCGGTCACTGGGACAGTGCTGGGGTGGCTCTGGGGGACAGCAGGATGTCAGCGAGACACACTGGGGGGCACTGGGGGGTCCCTGGGGACAGCACGAGGCTCGGCGGGGCACTGGGGGGGGACTGGAGGGGACTGGGAGGGAGGGAGCGGGGGCTCTGAGAGGCACTGGGATGGCACTGGGAGGGGCCAGGCCGTCACTGGGAGCACTGGGACAGGGGCACCGGGAGCACTGGGCGGCGCTGTGGGACCCCGCTCCGTTGCCAGGCGACGCCCGCAGGCGCATGCGCCGGGGCTGCGACGGGCGGGCGGTGGCACGGCGAGAACTACAGCTCCCGGCATGCCCCGCGGGGAGCAGCCTCCACAGCAGCCCCGCGCGGAACTACAACTCCCGGCGGGCCGTGCGGCGGCGGGGACTACAACTCCCGGCGGGCCGCGCGGAGGGGGGGGGGGGGGCAGAGAGGGTCCGTGAGGGGCCGCCATGGCGCAGGGCGCCGCCGCCTCCCGGCCGCCGGGGGACGTGGAGGCCGACGAGTGCCTGCGGGAGTACCGGCACCTCTTCAGCCCCGACATCCTGGCGTGAGTGAGCGCCCGGCGGGGCGGGGGCGGCCCCGGGGCACGGCTCTGACCCCCCCCCCCCCCACACACACACTCCGTGTTCCCCCCCGCAGGGGCCAGGTGGCCTTCGTCACCGGCGGCGGCTCCGGCATCGGCTTCCGCATCGCCGAGATCTTCATGAGGTGAGGGCGCTGCGGGCACCCGCCCCCTGCCCCCCCCCCGTGTCCCCCCGACCCCCCCCCCGTGTGTCCCCTGCCCCCCCCCGTGTCCCCTGACCCCCCCTTTAGCCCCCCACCCCCCAGCCACCTCTCCCTTCTGTTTCAGGCACGGCTGCCGCACCGTCATCGCGAGCAGGAGCCTGCAGCGGGTGTCGGAGGTGAGCTCAGGGCCCAGGGAGAGCTGCGGACGCCTGGCGACCCGCCTGCTGCCTGCCCTGCGTGGAGCTGGGGGCGGACCGGGGGGCAAGGGGCCCGTCCCCGCTGCCCCGTCCTCTTCCCTCAGCTCCCAGCACCCCAGCGGGCAGCAGCCGTGGGATGGGGTGGGTTGGGGGGGGCTGCAGCCCCCGTGCCTGGCAGTAGGGCTCAGTTAGTCACAGGAATTGCTCCCTTCCCCTGCTGGCCTTGGGAGGTGCTGTTCTCGTCGCCTGGCAGGACAGACCCCTGAAAGCCTCGTGCGACAGGTCCGGTGCTCTGACGGAGTGTTTTCTTTCTGTAGTTGAGCTCCAGAGCCTGGGGTTACATCTTCTCGTCTCAACGAGACAGAAAGAAACAAACGGCAGCGAAGGTTTGTTGGGAGCTGGCAGAGCCTGAGGTCAAACTGCAAACTCAGCCTCGAGTATGACGAGCCCCCCTTGTCTGGGAGCTACGTGGGCTGAGAGGGGCTCCCTGAGCCCCAAAAGCTCGCTTCTCTTGTGCATTGAGGCAAAGCAGAGGCTGCAAGGACTGGAGAATCTGTGTTAGGCTGCAGCTACCCTGTACGTGGCTGGGTGGGACAAACACCCCCCCGTGTGTCTGACCCTGGGCTGGAATCTGGCTAGTTGCAGTTCCTGTTCCTCCCCCCTGGCTTCTGAGCTGTCTCGGGGGGAAGCAGCCGAGGGAGAGCTGTGCAGTAGCCACGTGTTTCACTGAAACACAGCAAAGATCAAAATCAGTACTTGGGAGTGAGCTGGTGTGACCCGGCTGCCTCCGGGAGGCGGTGAGTGCTGCCGTCTCACATGCCACAAAACGAGCTGCAGAGCTCGGGAGCTTTTCAGTCCTGAGGGAGCGGAGCGCGCAGGGACTGCGTTCCCAGGGTCTGGACCCTTGGTGTATGTGCTTGGCAGTCGGGGCTCTGAACTTCTTGGAGAACGGTGTGACGAGGCTGCGGGCACGCAGAACGTCGCTGGGTGTTGCGCGGGGCTCCGGCTGAGTTTTGCCCCGTGCTCGACGTCCTGGGCTGCTGGGGAGAGGCGTGCCCCTAGCAGGAGGGGTGCCAGGCGGCTGCCGGGTGGCAGAGCTGCCCCTTCTGCCTCGCCGGCAAAGCCCCTGGTTAGCATTCGCCCTTTTACCTCCTGATGCTTTGGATCTAAAGGTTGCTTGTGTCAGAACCTCGCTGGGGTCCGACCTTTGTACTCGCCCTGCAGAGACCTCGCTCGGGACGTGCTGCGCGCGATCGCCGGGGAGGTGGCTGGGCTTAGGGAGCCGGGGCCCGCGTGGGACAGAACGTGCAGGAGCTTCCTCCGGCTCCCCCAGGCTCCCTGGTCGCACTTGGGCAAGGCTCTCCCCTGCCCCAGGGTTGTTTTAGTTTGTTCTTTGTGCTGGCTGATGAGGGGCAGCCTTTCTAGGACGGGATGTGGCACGCGTCCGTGCGGGCAGTGCCTGTGCTTGCTGTGTGCCGGCAGGGCCGTGGCTCCCGCCAGCCTGCGTGCCGGCTGCGAGGTCTGGGTCTGGCCCTCGCTGAAGAGCGGAGCCCCGGAAAGAATCGCGCTTCTCCCTTCTCCCAGGCCTCAAAAAAGCTGGTGGCAGCCACGGGGCAGCAGTGCCTGCCTCTGTCCATAGATGTCAGGCAGCCTCAAACCATCGTGGCCGCGGTGGAGGAGGCGCTGAGGGAGTTCAAGCGCATCGACATCCTGGTTAACGGTGAGCTGCCGGCGTGGGGAGGGGAGGGCCGGCACAGGCTGTGCCAGGGGGGCGCTCAGCGCGGGGGCTGCGTGTGCCGCGTCCGCCTTCCGCTCCGCTCCGGGAGCGGCTGGGCAGGTGCCGGTGCAAGACGCTGAGAGCAGCACAGCGGGGATGCTCCCGGAGGAAGCCAGGACCCGTCCGTGGCCATCCCTGCGCCCCCAGTGCCACGAGCGATTTACCCCCCGGTCGGGGCTGTTTCCGCATCCCCTCCAACCCGCCCAAGCAGTGCCGCTCGCTGTCCCCCCCCCCCAGAAGTCCCTGACCTGCCCGACGGCTCCTGGCCCCGCGCTGAGCCCCCGACTTGTTCTTAGGTGCTGCGGGAAACTTCCTGTGCCCAGCCAGCGCCCTGTCCTTCAACGCCTTCAAGACCGTGATGGATATCGACACCCTGGGCACCTTCAACACCTCCAAAGTTCTCTTCGAGAAATATTTCCGGGTAAGCGGCTTCTGGTAAGCAGGAGGTTAGCGTTGCACAAACCGCGCTTGTGGGACATTCAGGGAAGCGTACCGGGCTCTGTGCGCGCAGCGCTGTGTGCCCGGGGCTGCGCTGTCAGCCTGCGCCACCTGCCCTGCTCGGATCCTGTTCCCTTTTGGGGACCGCAGCCCCCCCGCGGGAAGCGGGAGCCATGCTCCCAGTCCTGCCGGTCCCCGGCCACGGGGCTTTGACTTGCGTAGCACCTTCCCGTGCTCTGCCGCCTGCCCGGGAAGAAGTAAACTGCTGCCCCTCTGCTTTCCCCCGGCTGTCACCTGCGGCTCCTGCCTCTCTGGAAGGCTCCTGCGCGGTGAGGCCAGGGGATGTGTTAGCAGCTCGGAGGTGGCTGTGCCTGCGGGTGACCTCCCTCCGAGCCCGCCGTGCTCCTGCACGATCCCTCGTGCTGATGTCTAACGCCACGTCTCGTTTCCCTCCCCAGGACCACGGTGGGGTCATCGTTAACATCACGGCGACTCTGGGCTACCGAGGGCAGGCTCTGCAGGTGCACGCTGGCACCGCCAAGGCTGCTATAGGTACCTGAAGGCTCCTCGCTGGGGCTCTGCAAGCTGGCTGGGGCCAGCAAGGAAGCTGCTTCTGCCTGGGTATTGGGATGGGAAAATCTCTGGGGGGGAGGCGAACAAGAAGCGGTGTGGGTGCTGGGTGCTGTGCAGTGCTGACGTGCGTGGGTTTGGGGCGAGGCTCTTCTCTCACCTGGGCATGCTCTTCCAGGACCCTTTGCTCTTGGCCGGTCTCCCTGGCTTTTTGCCCCCCAACAGTTGCTGGAACGGCTTCGCTCTCCGTGCCTCATTCCTCTTGTACTCTCTGCCCCTTCGCAGACGCCATGACCCGTCACCTCGCTGTGGAGTGGGGTCCCAACAATATCCGAGTGAACAGCCTGGCGCCAGGCCCCATCACGGGCACCGAGGGCTTCCGGCGCCTGGGTAAGGCCCCGGGGCTGCTGCCTCTGCCCTGGCATCTGCTCGGGAGGGGACCGCCATGGAGCACCGGGGCCACGCAGCTCGCGGGGTTTGGGGCGCTGCTGCCGGGCTGCCGGATTGAGTGGCGGTGGGCGAGAGGTCCCGTGCTCGTAGCCGACTCCTTTCTCCCATCGTTCAGGTGGAAAATCTGCCGAGGAAGCAAGCCAGTTTGACACGATCCCCCTTCACCGCGCGGGGAACAAGACGGAGATCGCCCACAGCACGCTCTACCTTGCGAGCCCCCTCTCCTCCTACGTGACAGGCACCACCCTGGTGGTGGACGGCGGGAGCTGGCTGACCTCTGCCAACAACTTCCCCGCCTTGCTGGGTATTGCTTCATCCTCTGCTAAACTCTAGGTGACGTGCCTTTCCCCCTCGGTGGGCTTAGAGCAGGGCTCCTGTCACAAACCCCGTGGCCCCGTGGCGTGGAGGCACGGCTGCCGTACCGGCGGGCGTCGCGCTGCCTTCTTCACCTGCCTCGGTCCCGTTGTGCCGCGCTCTGCCCCTGCTGAGGCTGCCGCCGCGCAGGCCACGGGTGCTGCAGCGAGCTGCTGGGGTGCTGGGCTCTAGCTGGGGTGCTGGGCTCTAGCACCTGGCTCTGAGCGCTCCCCTGCGCCCAGGCCCTGCTCGGGCGAGTGAGGAAGGATGGGGCCTGGGCTGAGTTGTGGGGTGGGCAGCTGGGATCCCTGCTGAGGCCCCCCGGGAGCCCCCCCGGGACCGGGAGGCAGCAGGAGCCCTGTGCCGTGCTGCCGTGGGCACAGGAGGAGTGTCGTGGGGTTGGCCGCAGCGCTGCCAGAGCGGAGAAGCGAAGCCGCAGCAGCACCAGGACTGCAGGAGGTGCCACGGGGCGTGCCAGGCCCGTTGCCGCGAGATGCCGCGCAGTGCGGGGAGCGTGGGGGAGGGCAGAACTGGATGTTTTTTTCTCCTCTGAGCCCCTGTGGGTGACAGGGTCTCTCTTCCTCCTGCTGGGGGACGCTCGTCTGGGCGCCTCCAAGCGTCCCACGAAGCAGGACAGCGCTCCGCTTCTGTGCCCCGCCAGCAGGCCCGGGTCCTGGCAGCCTCTGCCTCCCCTTTCTTCCTTGCAGGAGTTACTGCAGCATGGCTCGCGTCGGGGCTGGGTCGCACGCGGGCCTCGTTTTGGCCGCGGGTGCCTGCAGAGCCGGGGAGCGGGGCTGGGGCTTTTTGGGAGAGGGCTCTCCTTTCGCACCCGCCTTCTCCTGCTGTCCTCAGGCAGCGCCGCGCGTACCGACCTCCCGGCTCTCTTACAGATTTCTGGGCTGTGGGAGCAAACCAAAACCAGTGACGGGCAGCCTGGGACAGACCGACGGACAGAAACCTGACCGAGCGCTGCTGCCCTGGGACGTCTCGGCGTGGCAGCACCCACGGGGGAGCCGCGTCCCAGCGGCGCATGGAGGAGCACCGAGGGTGCTGCGGGGGTTGCGAGCGCAGCCGGGGGTGCGGGCTCTGATGGTCGCTGCCCAGCCTGCGGCTCCCTGCGGTTGCTCTCCTGCTGTCCGGCCTCTCCCTGCCCTCTTGGCCCCGGAGCTGCGCTGCGCCACGGCCGGGGGGCAGCTCAGGGGCTGGCTCGGGGAGTGCCGCGCGCTTCCCCGCTGC
Organism: Anser cygnoides; assembly: GCF_040182565.1. Taxonomy (NCBI): domain Eukaryota; kingdom Metazoa; phylum Chordata; class Aves; order Anseriformes; family Anatidae; genus Anser; species Anser cygnoides. The sequence continues at coordinate 12,402,670 of NC_089887.1, forward strand.
TGCTGCTGCCGGCTGCCACCTCTGCTCCCCAGCTCGTGCTGCTGGGGGAACGGGCTCAGCCTCGGCGCTCCCGGTGGCGCAGCCGGGCGAGAAGCCCGGTGCCCGCGGGGCCGAGGTGCCGGCGGGTTTCGGCTCACCCCGAGCCCCCCGAGGGCTGCCCCAGAGCTGGGCCGCGAGCGGTTTGCTCCTGCCCCCGGGCCCTCAATAAAGAACTTCCCTGCGGAGCCCTGCCTTCTCCTCTGTGCCCCCGCGCGGGGGCTGAGCCGTGCTGGGGGTCCCCCCGAGGGGGCAGCGGCTGGCCCCGGGGTTTTTGTTCTTTTTTTTTGGGGGGGGGTTGGGGTTTTTGGTGGTTTGTAACCCAAATCCTTTCTCCCTGCCCTGGGTTTGTCCCAGCGCTCTCCAGCTGCCGCTCAGTGCTCACGGTCCTGCTCCCGACGCCTGTCCCGGGGAGCTGGGCGGGGGTTTTGGGGCGGAAAAGGGCCGCTTTGGGGCCGCTTTGGGGCCGAGGCGTCGCGCTGCGGCCCCGGGGCCCGGCCCCACGTGCGCGCGGGCCCTTTAAGGCCGGCCCCGAGCCGGGGCGGGCGGGGACGCGACACTGGCGGCTGACGTCACCGCGCGGCCCGCTGCGGCGGCCGCGCTGGGATAAATCCCGCGGTTCTCCGCCGCCTGCCCCGGCTGCGGCGGCGCGGGCGGGCGGGCGGGCGGGCGGTGGTAGCGGGGCGGGCTCCCGGAGCACGGAGCCGGGGCGGGGCCGGGCCGGGCCGTACCGAGCGGGGCCGCCCCGGGGAGGGCTGGGCGGGGCCGGCGCCGCCTCGCACAAAGCCGGGAGCGGGCGGAGCCGCCGGCGGCGCGGAGCTCCCGGCCGCGATGTGAGGGGCGATGGCCGCGGGGCATGGCCGCGCCGCGGGGAGCCGCCGGGCAGGGGCAGGGGCAGGCAGCAGCCGGGCGGCGGCGGCGGGGGCCGCGGGGTGACCATGGAGCCGCAGCCGCCGCCGGGGGACCGGGGCCGCCCCGGGCTGCGGTGGGACGAGACGGAACCGGGAGCGGAACCGGAGCTGGAACTGGAACCGGAGCCGGAACCGGAGCTGGAACCGGAGCCGGGAGCAGCCCCCTGGGCACCTGAGCCGGCCGCGGGGGCGCCGCCGTGGGCAGCCCCGGTGCAGAGCCCGGGGGGCAGCCCCGAGGCCGAGCCGCGCCTCCGCCCCGTCTTCGACGCCCTCGACCGCGACGGCGACGGCTTCGTGCGGGTGGAGGAGTTCGTCCAGTTCGCCACGGCCTACGGGGCCGAGCAGGTGAGGCCGGGGCGCTCCCGAGGCCGGGGGGGGGGGCTCCCCGAGGCCGGGCCTGGCCCCGGCGGCGCGGGGTCCCCCCGAAATGGCGGCCGCCCGCCAGGCCCTGCCTTCACGCCTCGCTCGAGGCCCCGCGGGGTGCCCGGGAGGACGGCCGCCGCCGCTCCTCGAGGAGCTCCGGGTGGGAGCGGAGGCAGCGCCCGCCTCGCTGGCGTCCCGGTGGAGGACGATGGCCGGCCTTGGTGGGCACCGAGAGGACCGGGAGAAGCCGGCGGCCCCGCTGGGCACCCCGTGCTGCAGGGAGCCGGCGCCTCCTGTCCTCATCCCGCAGCAATAAACCACCCGGGTCCTCCGGCGTGCCAGGCCCCACGAGATCCTGCGTGGGCGCCGTGCTGGGCGTGGGGCTGCTCGCTTGTTGTAGGCCTGACGATCCTCAATATGTTGTGTTTTTTTTGGTTTCTTTTCATTCTCTCTGCTGCTTTGCAGCACGGTGAGCCGGCGTTCCCTTGCAGCAGATCCGCCGCGGTGTAATTTGAGGCTGCCGGGTATGACCCAAAATGGAGAGAGCTCCCGCAGCTCGCCAGGGGATGGAAATGAATTTGCGGTTGTTCTGTGCGTTGGCCTGTGCTGCCACTGCCGTCACAAAGCGTTGCGTAAAATAGATTTATTTAAGGTATGCAGGCATCCTCGGGAAGCCGGTGTGTGCTCGCCCGGGAGCTGGGCTTTGCTCCTCCAGCTGCAGCTGCCGTGCAGGCACTGAAGTGCCATGACAAAGCAAATTATCGTGTGTGAAGGAGTGCTCGGTGGGAGAGGGGCTTTTATTCCTCCTCCTGGTAAAAACCTCTCCTAGGAAGAGGCGAGAGGCATCCCTTCAAGGCAACGCCTCTGCGAAGGGGGGCTATTGAACTTCTTTGGCAGGGCCCTGCTGAGGGGCTGCGAGGGGCACGGTGCTCGCAGCCTCCTGGCGTGATAACAGGTAGCGTCACAGCACCGGGGCGTCAGGAGATCGCAGCCGGGCGACAGGAGCCTTATCTCGTCTTATCTCGCCTCGCTGCGGCTCGGGCCCCGCGGCCCCCGGAGCTGCTGCAGCCGGGGAAGCAGAAGCAGGCGCTCGGTTCCCGTCGGTGTGAGCTGCCCGCGCCCCGGGCAGGCTCACGGACCCTTGTCACCGCCACCCTTTGTCACCACCGTGGGGCACGGGGGGATGTGGCAGGTGGGTCCGGCGTTTGCCGGCTGTCCGGGGCACAGAGCCGCCCTCTGGACCCGCTCGGCTTCTGGTGCTGCAGGAACGGTGCTGGCGCTTCAAAGGTGCGAAAATGCGGCTGTTAAGGGCTTTGGGATGGAGCCCGGAGGAGTGGCTGAAGCTGTTAAGGTCAGTCCCAAGCCAAGCAGGGTGTCCGGGGAGGTTCCATGCTGCTGGAAGCTGCAGCCCTGGCTTAGGGGGGGTCTGGTGCTGGCTGTCCCTTTGCGGTCACTCGTTCCTTCCCCCTGAGTTATCGGTAATGCTGTCCACGCTGAAACGCACTGCGCTTCTGGTACGTTTGCGATCAGCAGGAGACTCGCATAGCTTGCTCTTGGTGCCCAGACCAAGTGTGTGGGTACAGCAAGTGCCGAAGGCCCCGCTGAGGCTGCTGTGACAGCTGCTGAGCCAAGGCAGCGGGCACCCCGGGGAGCAGGAAAGGAGCCAGAGGGTGCGCTGAAGGAGCGGACGGGGTTGTCGGTGGGGTCTGCAAGCTCCCAGGAGCTGCGTGGAGTAGCGAAGGACGGGGTTCTGGGGAAGCTTCTTGACCCATTTTGTTTGGAGGAGTTGTAGCTGAGGCCAGCAAGGGGTCCTCTGAGACGTGGAGATCCAGCTCAGGTGGAAGCGAAAGGATGGGAACATCCACGGGTGGGCGAAATGCTGTTAAGATGACTAAACGCCTACGGAAACTAAAAGGAAGTCAAGGTACAAACGGGGGCTGTATTTATAGCTGGAACTGGGAAGCTTGCGGGAGCTCCCGGGGGGGCTGGCGGCTCGGGAGGGTTTCGGAGGGGACCGCCAGGAGCCGAGGAGCAGCGAATCCCCGTCCCCTGCCCGCACCTCGCCAGCACCACGAGCTACCTGCGGCCCGCCCGCTGCTTCCTCCTGCTGCCCGCCCGCGCGGGGGGGACGCGTGGAAGGTGTGCACGGGGTGGCGGTGGAACAAACTGCTAAATTTAAGCGCGGCAAGTCATCGCAGCCGGCTGAATCATCCGGGATTCGCGCAGGGCCGGAGGGTTAAGGAGGCACATGTGCGCCGTACCAGGAGCTGGGGAGTTCGGTAAAACACCAGCGGCATTGATGGGCTGCTGAGCTCAGTGCTGGCTGGTTACTTGGCTGGAACAACCAGTAGCTAAATGCCACGGAATAAATGGCCGTCGGTCTCTTTCCTTTAAAAGATGACACGGTTGTGAATTTCTGTGATTATTTTATCTCTGCGTGGTGACATCTGCATAGAAAAAGTGTGCGGGGAGGAGGGTTGGTTGGTTAGTTGCTTGTTGGCTGTTGTTGAAGGCCGTCTTTGCTCCGTGGCCGTGGAACCGGCGGCATTTTGCTGGCGTGGGCTCGCCGAGATCGAGGCAGGGGAAACCGCGGACTGCGCCCCTCTGGGTCCGAGGGGCTCGGGGCAGCTCCTCGGGGTGCGTGGAGAAGGTGCTGCGGTCCCAGCGCTGAGGATGGGCCCTTGGGTATCCGTGCTCGGGGGCAGCTGTGCAGCCCCGTGGGCTTGCGAGGGAGGCGTAGAGGGGGAAAGGTCTCGAGGCCGGCTGGGCTGGCCGTGCAGAGCCCCCAGCCCGCTCGCCGGCAGCGCCGTGCTTTTGTCTCCTTCCCCTCCCCGTTACCGCCGGGGCTGTGGCGCTCGCTCGGAGCCGCTTTGTTCTCCCCAGCGGCAGGAGGGATTTCTGCTGGCCGGGACCCGGGGCAGGGGAGGGGACGGGTCCCGCGGCCAGGCGTTGGGACGCACCGGGCGTCGGGGTGTGCGTGTGGGCACGCTCGGCATGAGGGTTAAAGAGCAGGGGGCTGCGGATTCCACCTGCCGTGTGCAGGGCGTGGGGCTGCTGCCCGACCACCTGAGCCGACAAATTCATCGTTCCTCTCGCCTCTCTTACACCTTGCTGTGTGTCTGCTTGCAGTGCCCGCCTCGCTTCTCGCTGGCTTTGTTAGTGCAGGGTCCCTTAGGGGAGGAGGGGAAACGAGCGTTTGTTACGCATGGGGAGACGCTGTCCTGCTGGCATCCTGATTATTTTTTTTTTTTTCTTCTTGGTTTTGATCTGGGAGAGGATTGGAGGTGGGAAAGCCTCTTGCACCACTCGATCCCTCTGCTCCTGCTCAATTACGAGGAGTCCCGACAGTGTGCCTCGCTGATTTTTGCATCGCTCCCAGCACTGTGGCGTCTTCGCCTTCTGTGCTCTGGCAGATCTTCGGCCTCTTTTTCCTGATGATCAGCTCAGGCTCCGTTTCGACGTGCTCTTTTACTTTCCTTAATATTTACATCCTTCGAACGCCTGCCCTTGACTACCAGCCTTCCTCTGCCCCCACGCCAGCTAATCCCTAAGCCAAGCTCTCCGCGTTTAGCTTTTAACTTTAGCTTTTAACTTTCCCTGCGTGCCGGTTTCTGGAGCCTTTTGCCAGGTTTGCTGAGCTCTTCCGACCTCCCACCTGGGGCAGCAGGCGGCACTGCGGGGTCCGGGTGTGGAGGAACTCGGGTAAAAGCCCCCCGCAGCCCTCAGGGGAGCCCGGTTCTGTTTTCTCTCAAGCTGCAGGCTCCAGCGCGGTGAATCCAGGCTCGCCTCTCCTGCTCCCCTCCGATGGATCCCTCGGGCATGGCGCGCAGCCCATGGGTCAGCTGCTTCAGCGTGGTCCTGTCCTGGAGGTGCTGTGGGTGCCTCTGGTCTCGAACGTCCTCCCCACCCCCCTCCGTCTTCTCCCGCTTGCCTGTGAAATCTGCTATTTTGGAGCCCTGTCATGGGGAAACCGACGTTTATTTCCCACCCCCCCCCCGGTCTCTAAAGTTTCTTACGCCCTTTGAGCAGAGGAAATCCTGGCTTTGCCTCTGGAGAGGCTTCTGTGAGCACCCAGCGTGGCTTTGCAGACCACGTAAGTGCGAGTGAAGCTTGAATTGCTCCCAGCTGTGCCGCTGCACCTTTCGGGGGCTGTAATCGCCGCTCGGCTTTGCGGGGCGGGAGCCGCTGCGGGTGCGGGACCGGCGTGGGCTTCCCCCGGGCGGACAGGCGGTCACGCTCACGGACGTGTGCTCGGGGAGGGCGCGGATCTGAAACACTCCGCTTGCCTTCACCGAGGGCCCAGCCCCTCGCCGTGGAAATTCGTGGCCAGGCTCCCGCTGGCTGGGTCGGGCGTAAGCTCCGCTCACCGCGGGTACCGGGCCGGTTTGGCCGTCCCTGCCCCGGCCCCGCTCAGAGGCAGCGGTGGCATCGCTGACAGCCCGGCAGCACCCCGCGGGACCTGAGGCCGTGAGGTTTTTCCTGCTCCATCCGAGAGGGAGAGGCTTCCGAGCCAAAATATTTCTTGCAGTGTGGCTCGGGCGAGGTGGTTCCCAGTTAGCTGAGAGCGGGATTTGCAGGGAAGCCCTGGCTCGTACGCGGCCCGAGGACTTCGGGAGAGGGACGGTTCCTTTACGGTGCTCTGGGTGTCGGCAGGGCGGGTGCCTTTTTGCTTCTCCCGGTAACTTCTGGCTCGCAGCTCCTTGCGAGGGTCCTTTTCCCGAGCGGCTGAGAGCGGTTAGCAGCGTGTCGTACCGCAGGCAGATCTCTCTGAAGATACCCGTGTCACGCTCGCCTTTGCAGCCGTAATCGGATTGATGGCTCACCCGGGCTGGCGGCACCGTGGGTGCTCGAAGGCGCAGTGTGTGTGCGCGGGGCGCAGGAGGGCGCGGCGGTGACTTTAGCCCCGGCTCCCAGCTTGCTTGGGAAACCTTTTTCGTTCCTCCTTTCGCCTTCAGGCTGAGAATACAGCTGCTGCTGCGCAGGCTGTTAGTTCCTCCTTTTAATTACCACTCTTGATGAAAGCCATCGGGTGCCTTCCCCTGCCCTCGGGGGTCACCTCTCCAAAAAAAGAGGTGCTTTCCTTGCGCTGCCCGAGAGGGGAGCCCTGGGGGGGCTGTGGGATGCAAACCCAAAGTGTGGGGGAGAGAGGGGGGAGCTGGGCTGGGGGCTGAGGGGCTTTGGGCCGTGCAGGTGAGGCAGAGACCCTGGCACCCCCCGTGGCTTCAGCTCGCGGAGGGAAGCCTCGTGGCCCGTCAGCAGGGGCTGGAGCCTCTCCTTGGCTCCTCCGCGCTCCCCCCGGGGGCACGGCTGGTGCCAGGGCTGTTTGGGAGGCGGAGGGCTGCTCTCACACGAGGGGGAAGGATCGGGCTGATCTGTGCAACCTGCGGCCGTTTGTGGGGTGCTCGGGGGGCGATGCCTTGTGTTTGGCTCTGAACGCGTGCCCCTGCTGTCTCTGGGAGGCTTTCATGAGGGAAAAAAGGAAAAGGCTCTCCCAAAGTTTTGCTCGGCGTTTGCTGCGTGGGGCTGAACGGATGCTAGAGGCTGAATGGCGAAAGGCTTTCTCCCTCCGGGGCAGCGGCGTGCTTCTTGGGCTAGAACTAACAGCGCTGAATTGGGGTCGTCACAGTCACCCGGCCGGGCTGAGGCTGCACCAGGACGCGGTCCTTGTGCTCTCTGAGTCATTTTGACCCTCTGCCGCTTCCAACTATAAACACTTCCCTGGCGCTTCGGAGTTGCTTATATCATTGTGTAACTCAATACAGCCAGTAATTGATAGTCATTACAACAATTGCCTACGTAATTTCTCTCCGTTTTACTCCTGTTTTGACTTTTGCTTGCTGCTCATCGTCAGATGAGATTTGCTTGGAGCCCAGCAGCATCTCCCCCACCCCCCTGCCCCCAAACAGCTTTCGGTTTTGCAGAACGACACCTTGCTTTTAGCTGCAGCCCGCGGCTCGCCTGTGCTCGGCGGCTTCTCCCCGAAGACCAGCCGGTTTCCAGCTCCGGGCCGCAGGTAGGGTGCCCCCGCTGCCCTGCGGGGAGCCGTGCCTTCCTCGTCCCTTCCTGCAGGTTGCCTGGGGGGTGGCAAGTGGGGCCGGGAGCGGCCAGCGGGTCCGGGGCGGTGTGCTGGCGGCACGGCTCAGCAGGGTTAGGCCGTGATCTGATACCTCGCCGCCGTGCTCGTGGTGCTCGGTGTGCCTGCTGGCACAGACAGTGAGTTTGTCCTGGGGGAATCGCGTAGTTTGTACTTCCAGCAGCTCCCACGTGCCGAAAGCGTTTCCTTCTGCGGCTGCACCCCCGTCTCGGCGTGGCACGACGTGTGTGGGGTGCTCCTGGCGCTGCTTTTTCGCCGCATCTGCGGAACGGCTGCTTGCTAGCAGCCTGCGAGGCAGCGGTTCCCCGCCGGGTGCTCAAGCCCCCCCTGTCCAGCAGGCCCCCGAAGCTCCTTTCAGCCCTCGTTTGCCGTTCTGAGAGCTCCACGCCCCCTCGCTCCCCTTTCACATCGCTGCGCCCCGGGACGTGTACGCCCGCAGCGGAGCCGCGCGGTGCTGCTGCTGGTGGCAGCAGGGCCCCCACGGGGCACAGCAGGAGACGCGTGGGGCGCTGCTGAAGGCCGATGCTTGGGCTCTTTTCGGGTCTCCAGAGGAAGGAGACGGCGCTCTAGCAGTGGGGCAGAGCTGTTGTGGATGGCACACGGCGTAAGAGGTGGTTTCATAGTGTGGGTGTGCTCCTGCTTGGTGGCGGGGAGGAACCCCTCTGGGCTGACGGGGAGCTTGTTCTCCGTGTGGGCCGGGGAGTCTCGGGTGATGCCTGTGCTGCAGCGGCGCCTGACGTGGGACTTGTTGCAGGAACCCAAAACCTCCGAGCCCGAGTTACAGCCCCAGGGGTTAGCGGGGCGGCGGGGCCTTGGCGCTTTGCTCTGCTCAGACCTGAAGTTGTCCCCTCCTCCTGAGCTTCGGCTCGCCACGGCATCTCCCCCTTTGCAGAGCGTTGCAGTTGGTGTGGGGCAGAAGGGTGCCGTGGGGCAGGGAGAAAGTGATGAATGGCCCCGTGGATTACGGGGGAGGAGGAGACGTGAGCGAGGGCAGCTTTGGAGGCCGCTTCCCCCCAGCCGCTGCTGTGGCCAGGCTGCAGCGCGCGGTGCTCGCCCTGCGGAGAGGAGAGGAGAGGAAAGGAAAGGAAAGAAAGCAAAGGCAGGCTGAGAGCGAGCTGGAGCAGAACCGAAAGAAAATCACTGCGGTGAGCTCGTGGCGGCAGGTGCTTCCGCAGCAGGCTGCCCGGTGGTTTTGGGGTTTCTCCCAGAGGAGGTGAGGTACCCAGTGGCACCGCTCTCGGCGAGCGGCCGCGCAGCCCCTCCTGCGAGCTGCGGGTCTGCTGCAGGGCTGCAGGGCTGAGGCTTTGCCTGGGTGCTGCCGTCTCCAAGCTTCGAGGTGACTAAAGCAGGAGCGAGCGGCCGGGTGCTTGCGGTTTTCAACGCAAATTTGAGCGCTCGCTTAAATGGCACTGATTCTGGCGACAGCAGCGTGGGTCCTGGCTCCGGCGCAGTGCCAGCGCTGGGGATGCCACCTGGGCGCGAGAGCAGCACGGTGAGCGCCGCGGTGCTGCGCGTGTGGGGCAGTGCTGCTGCAGGACGGGCACCCCCCCGAGAGGGCACCTTTCGAGCAGCCTGGCAGCTGTTGTCTGATTCTTAGCAGTGTTTTTTAACAACGCGTTGTGTTCCTTCAGAGGAAAGAGCTGCTGTTCCGTCTGCCACGACGCCCTTTGCTGCGAGAGCGGGAGCGTTAAGCTGAGCTTGAGTCCTGCTGCTCCTGGAAGGGGCTTTCAGCCTGCGGGCTGCTGGGAAGGAGCCGAACCGAACGGGAGGAGGCGGCGCCGTGCGACCCGGCACGGTTTGCCGGAGCCCGATAGGAAGCTCAGCAAAATGTGCGAGAGGTGAAAGGAGCCCAAACCAACGGTTTTTAGAGAACAGAAGCTTTCAGGGGCAGGAAACGGACGGTGAGCGTTACCGCAGCAGCCTGGGAGCCACACGGGTGCTCCGTGGTGCTGTGGGGCCGGGGGCTGCTTGAGGGGACCCTTCTGCTTGGGGAAGGAGTACTTACAGCAGTGTATTTGCTGCTTGCTGGCAGTGAAACTCCTCATGGGCAAATAACGTTCAGTTCTGCTTCTGCCTTAGAGCTGATATCTCTTTAAAAATAAGAATCAGGACCCTGTGGCTTTCACTAGTGCCTGTGGCTGCAGAGGGCTTACGAGGCATCTGTTGCCTCCCCTCTGCGTGGCCACGTTCCCTGTTTTTCCAGGGGGAAGTACCAGTTCTGTGCCCCGCTCGCTGGGGGGCAAACGCAGCTGGAGAAAAAAAAAAAAAAAACTTGGAAATCCTTGTGGGATGTTTTTCCTACGGGTGCGGCATCCAGCTGGTCCCCTCCTGGTACCTGGGCTCCTGGGACGCCTGCGCTGGCGGGGGTGTAGAAGGAGGGTGCCGAGAGCAGCAGCGGGGCTCGGGGGGGGCTGCTGGCCCCAAAAGGGCCGGGGGAGGATGCTGAGGGTGGTGGGCAGCAGGAGCATCTCCAGTTCTGCTCTGCGCCTCCTCCAGCTCCGTGGAGCGTTCGTCTGGTGGTGTCGCGGGGGCAGAGAGGTGGCAAACCGGAGATGCAGTAAGGTCACGGTGCCTTTGCTGCGAGGGTCGTGGGGCCGGTGCTTGCGATCCCGCCCTGAAGCCCTGGGCCTCCTCACGTTGGTCCTGCCTCCTGCTCCCTCCTGAGCACCTTCCTGCAGCCTGGAAGCCCCCCCGGGCTCCCCGCCCCGCCTGTCGGCTCTGCCTCCGCGCAGACAGCGCTTTCCGTAGGCTGGGTGAAGGGCTGCCAAAAGTTGGGGTGGGGGGGGGGGTAATTTGTTGCGGTTCTGAAAAAGAAACGAGCCTTTGTGCTCTGCCGGTCTCTGAATCACGCTTGTTTGTATTAAGATAAACTCGGTTTTGACAGCGTGGCAGGCGCAGCCTGGCCGGGCCGGAGGTTGCAGCCCGGACGGCTTCGCCTCCGCCGCCTGCTTGTGCCCGCAGAGCTCCAGGGTCCGCGGTTTGAGCTGCGGGACCCCCAGGGCTGGGGGGCTCCACGTGGTGGTCCTGGTCCCGCGTGCGCCCCCAGTTCAGGCCCAGCTCGCTGCAGGAGGGCTTCTTGGGATGGGAAGGAGCCGCAGCTCAGGATGCCTCAGCCCGCGCAGCCAGCTCTGCGGCAGCAGCCCCAGAAGGGAGCCCTGGTCTTGTCCCAGGGGACTTCACGCCAAGCTACACCAGGCGCCACAAAGCGGTCTCGTAAACGCTTTGTCCTCGGCACGTGGCCTGCGGTGCTTTATCCGGCTCCGAAACCTGCCGGTGGGCTCTGGCTGTCCTGCCAGCACCGCGGCAGCTCCGGCTGCGCTCAGCTCTTCTCCGGGGCTGGCTCCAGCCCATGCTAACGTGTACGTCTTGTGTGAGTGGTGACCAAGCACAAAACCTTTTTTTTGTTTTGTTTTTTGTTTTTTTCCCTTCTGGATCCAGTCCCCTGCCTCTGAGCTGTGCGTTGGGAAGGGTGAGAACAGCCTTCCTGTGTCAGTAGGAGAACAAAAGCTGCAGACAAAGCCTCCCATGTCCTAGAGGGCGGAGGAAGAAGAACTTTTCAAGTTTGCTTACACCGATGATTATGTTTGTAGTAGTGGTGCTGTTGAATCCTTTGAGCGCAGTGACAGGAAATCTGGAACGCTCGAGACAACGGTGATTAAATGTGGATAAAACCATCTTGGTGTAACTTATGTTCCCGCTGTTGTTTTCAAACCGCCCTTGAAGCGGTTCCTCTAAATGCTTTTATGCTTCAGTAGCAGCAATGGATGGACAACTTAGTCCTGCCTGAGCCGGGAGAACACGTTTAAAAACACAGCAAAGCGTGGCTCCTGGAGCTGTGGTGGGCACAGAGGCATTGAGGGAGGCTGTGCAGGTAAGCGTTGGAGCTGCTAGGGTTAGTCCAAAGGGTGCTATGCTCGCGCCTGCTGGGTGGTACGGCCCCGGGGAACTTCTGCCGGCGTGCAGGCTGAGCTCTGCCTGCATGTGCTGGCTTCTTCCCTCCCGTGAGGGTGGGCAGGAAGGGCCTGGGTCCTTGGGCTTGCTTGGCTGCGAGCTCTTCAGAGCATCTTCTTCAGCTTCTCTGCCTTCTGCCTGATGAATTTTGAGCGTCGAAGGAGAAGCATTTCCCTCTTCACGCTCCCGATGCGGTGCAGCAGAATGCTCTGGGAGCGAAAGGCAGGAGCTGCTCATCAGCGTCAACTCAGGGTTCCTTCTTGGCTCCCAGTTGACTTAGAAACTTCTTGCTTCCTCTCCCCAAAAGGGAAAATAATAATTCATTGGAGAGGGAGTTCTCTACAGATTGACCCTTTGCCATCTCGAGCACATGCTCCTGTTCGTTGTGTGTTCACAGCTCCGGTATTTCTCCAGAAGGTAGGTTTTGTGCATCCAAAATCGAAGGCAAGCCAAGCAGCTTTTATTTTGGATGAAACAGGAGGAAGGAGAACTTGTAGGTTTAAATTGAGGACACCATCTTCCTGGGCAGGCAGGACAGGAGGGGAAGTCGTCCCGCTGGTGAACACTCCCGGTGTGTTTCAAGGAAGCAGTCGCACTGCTGGGGCTTCTCACGCGTGGCTCGTGGGGGATCCTCTCCTGTTCCAGTTCTTCGGGCATCTGCAGGCTGGTGAAAACCACAGGAGAGGCTTTATTCCCCTTCTCCTTGAATAGCAGGTTTGATTATTTCTTCTCTAGCAGGAAGAGACAAGAATAAGACATGCTGAATCTTTGCCTTCTTTCCAGAAGAATGGCTTGATTTTGGGTTTCCAGCGCGAGATTGGTAACAGAGCCTCTAGGACTGAAGTGGTGACAGAGGATGGCTGCGCTGAGGTGTGCGCAAGATTAGTGGGGTGAAAGCTGCAGAAAGCACCTTCGCCGAGCGCTGCTGGTGCTAGAGCTTTAAACAGGGACCTGGCCAGACAACATCTGCCTGCTGCTCTGCTCCGGGAGCTTCCGAGAAGGCCTGGGGAGCGGCGTGCTCGCAGCAGCCCTGGATAGGTGCCACTGCTTGCAGAATAAATAATGCAGCCCTTGTGTTTCTTCCTCACAATTGACCATTGCCTCTCCCTGTAATGAGAGCTGCCCCTTGAGGGTGTTTCAGAGGTTAGTTAATTAGGTGTAATTGCAGCAGAATAGAAGCCTGCTCTGGGGTTCTGCCTGCTTTCTGTAGTGCCAGGTTCTTTAACAAATGATGGAGTCGGTTCCTATACATGTTGCTGGATCAAGTGTAATACCGAGCCATCAGCCTTCCCCTCAGGCGGCTTGTTTATGCCGATGAAACTGCAGAAGTGGGCTCTGGAGAGGGAGTTTCTGCTCTGGGATCTGTGCGACCGTGGTTCGGATCACGGCAGCATCCTGGGAAATGCATCGCACGAAGCGACGTTAAGTTCTGCTCACGTTGCTGGCACGTTAACGTGCTCTCAGCACCCAGCACAGGGGGATAGATGCGGTCTTAGCCCGGATAAATGCCGTATTAAGGGGGATCAATTCATTTCAGCTGATCGCATTGCAACCATTGATGTAGGGACTGCACGGTCTGAAGGGAGCGGCTGCCCGGGCCCGGCTCTGTCTCTGCAAGCTCTGCCGTCGGGCTGCCCGAGGTCCAGCAGTTCCAACGCACTCGTGCATTTCCAAAGGCAAAGAACACAACTACTGCCTTCGGTATAATCACATTTAAAAACATTCTTTTTTTTTTCCTTGAAAGGATGGGGTTAGCCTCCGGAGGCCAAGTGGGTTTTCACAAATGAATGTGTCGGCTCATACCCTGTGGATAACTGCAGCGTGGAGGTGCTGCATCTGCCTTTGCAGAAGCACGAGAGGTTCCTCGCTGCACGTGCTCGCCCTGCTAAGCCCTGTGTATCCCTTCAGGCTGAGGATCTGGCTATAAATGTACGGAAGGGAGCCTCTGGCCTGAGCCCTCCCCTGGGCTTTAGGGTGTCAAGAAGTAAAAATCCCGGCATTTGGCGTGAACGCCAGGGTGGGACTCAGCTTGCTCTCTGCTGAAGTCGAGGCGCTGTGGCTTTCGTTACTGTTTTTCTCCCTGCAGATAAAAGATGCCCAGAGCGGATTTGGGCTGCTTATGGGCAGAAGGGCCCAGCGGGAGTTATGTGAGAGGTGCCTGGACGTTTGTGTCCTGTCTCAGTGCTGCAGGCCTCGTACACAGCACACCCAGATCTGGTCTGGGCCTCGTTATCCGATGGCTCATTAAATGCCCATTTCCCCCGTTCAGAGCAGGGCTGGCATCTAGCTTGAGGTTAGCACAGGAGGGCACGTGATACAAACACTGTCTGTGGGCTGATCCTACGCTCTGTTTTCTGCTCCAAGACCCAGAGGCTTTTAGGATGGTTTTTACTCCTTCGTTTTGCTCGCAGCTCCTGTAGGCGTACGTGGGCAGCGCAGGTGCGCGGGCGCAGGCACCGTCTCCGTGGGTCTCCCTTCCCAAAACCTTGCTGGCCCTGCAAAGCAGGCAGACCCAGACTGCTGGGCACGGCAGGCTGTCTGCAGGCAGGGCCTTGTAAACCCGACTCTGCTGCAGTCCGAAGGCTACAAATAAGGAGGGGGGGTGGCTTGGAGCGGGCTTTTTAAGGCCAAGCAGGAGACCCGGGCTGGCTTTGGGCACGGTCCGCGCAGCTCCGAGCCGGGCAGAGCTCCAGCAGAGCGCGCAGGCAGCGAAGGGGAGCAGGAAGCAAATGAAAAAAGGCTGATAGAAAAAAAAGCTCAGCAGCTGGCTCAGAAGCCAAGTTTTATTTTCTGTTGTCAGATGTTTTCCGAACATCCAGATGTGCAGGGAGCGGTGTCTGCGTGCAGTGTGACTTGCAGAGCCAATTAAAGAGCTGCAGCAATGTTTTGGAAACCTTTCTGGCCCTTTAGCAGGGATGGTCGTCTCTTTGTGACAGAGCAAGCTCCTGCCGAGTCGGGTGTAGCTGGAGGGGCAGCAACGAGCGCGTGGGGCTGACGGGGGTGCAGGGGTGCCAGGGGCACGGGGTCTGGCTCTTCTCCTCTCTTCCCTCCCTAGGAAAGCTCTGCTCCTGCCGAGCCGCGCGGGGTCCCCGGTGCCTGCCCCGCTCCCCGGCAGCCCCGTGTCCGTGCGGACGGGACTTCCACCAGCAGCCTGCCTCGGCCGGGCTGGCGGCTTTGGGCCAGGAGCGGGGGCCAGGAGCCGCGCGTGCGGCCGCCTGTTTGCTCTGCCCACCGCAGCCTCGGCGCTGGAATGCCTGCCTGGGGCGGGGGCTCCCAGCCCGTCCTCGCCCTGAGCGGTCGCCTTCAAAGCTCCCTCAGTGCTCGCTCTTTAGGCTAAGCCGTTGCCTTTCTGTAGGATTAGTTTTTAGAAGCGAAATGTTCACGGGTTTGGAAACCGCTCGCGGGTGGCTGCTGCTGCTTGCGGCAGTCGCCAGCCAGCGCTGCCATCAGGAGCTGCTGGGTGAGGGGCTTCCTCGGGTGGCTGTGTTAAAGGCTAAAGTGAAGTCCCAGGCAGCAGCGTGCTGTGTCACCCAGCGCCTTCTGGACTCTGCTTACTGCTTTTGAGGACTTTTTCACTGGGGAGCTGGTCTGTCCCTGCTGGTAGCTCAGATGTCCGGAGGGTGCTGAGCCAGGCGCCTGGCTGGTTCAGCCAGACCCTTGGGCAGTCTCCAGCGTGGTGTTCCTTGTCTCGACAGGCCTCTCGGTGTCTTTCTCACAGCTCTCCAGTTTCTTTGTGCACGTGCTCCATGTGGCTGGTCCCTTTGGGGACCCGGCAGCGTAAGCTGCCTGCTAGGCAAGACCAGCTCTTCAGCCTCACTCCGGTTCCCGTGACTTACCTCGGTGCTCGTCCCGCTGCTCGGCAGGCCGAGACCTGGCAAAACCTTCCCAAGGGCAGGAGGGAGTGATTTCAAAGCAAGAGCATCTCGGTCTGCGCTTATCACAGCACGTGTGGGAATGCAGGCACGCAGTGTCTGGGCGTATTGCATCGGGAATGTCGGTACTGATTCCCCCTCCTTGTCTCTTCTGGATTTATTTCTAGGGTCTGCGTGGCATAAAGCAGTACTGAGGTGCCACCCTGCTCTCTTGCTGTGGCATTACCAAGTCACTGCCTCGCGCAGCGCGGAGGCCCCGGGGTGGCCCTGGTGGCGGCCGGGGGGAAGCAACACCCCCAGCAGATGCCGAAGGGCCTGGAGGAGCTGAACTCCCCCTTGTTGGGTGCCTGGCCACCGTGGCCACTGGACATCTCCCACCCTCGATTCACCCCTCAGAAGGTTTCTTTTCAGATCCCCGTTTAGCCTCAGTCTCTGCCAGAACGTGAAGGAAAACTGGTGGGCCTGCGGGGTGCCAGCGCAGCCCTCGCTTCCTCAGCAGGTCAGCGCTTCGGACATGTGCAGGGCATCTTTGGTTCTGCCGGACTCCTCTGCTGCCTGGTGGAAACACGGAGCGCCAGCAAGGCAAAGAGAAACGCCTGGAGCTTCCTTTTCCTTTTCCTCCAGGGCCGCTGGAGGAATAGGGCCCCTCAGGGCTGGGGAATCCCTCACCTCCAGGAAAAACTCCCCTTGTGCAGCTGCCAAGCCTTTGTGCTAATCCGAGTTTGGGATTGTCACCGCTGGCTTAGCTGAGCCTCAGAAGCTCTTGGCGAAACGACTTCGCTGCTTCAAAGCAAGGAAGCTCTCGGTGGCGGGGAAGCCGCGAGCAGGCGGTGCGGCAGCGCGGCTTTGTGCTGGTGTGCGTGCTCGGCGGTGCCTTGGTCAGAGACGGGGGTTGTTGGCAGCAGGTCTTGTCAGTCTGGCAAGGCAAAACGCCCTTCCAGCACGCAGAGCCCTTGAATGCAGGAGACGTGGCAATGTGGTTGGGCTGATCGGCGGCCGGGCGCCGGTGCCCGTGTCAAACTCACACCGTGGTGCCGCTCGCGTGAGCGTGACCTTGTCTGAAGCGTGCTGTAACTCACCTGCGTTTGGAAGCGAAGATGCATTCCTAAAGCATCCCGTGCTCGTGGCAGCCTGTCTAGGCAGGATTGGGTGTCTGGGGCATGCAGCTCCCCAAGGCTGGCATCGCTGCATTTGGGTGCCTGAGGTCTGGGGATCTGCAAGGGAGGGAAGCGTCCGTAAATCGGAGTGCTGGGCTCCGGGGCGAACCCACCTCCTGCGCCCCGGAGCGCAGCTGGGAGGTGCTGAGCTCAGTGGTTTTGGCTGGCCAGCCGCCCCGTCCCCTGCCGTGAGAAGTCCCGTAGGGGCTGGTGCCCGGAGCCCGGTCCCGCTTTGACCCCGGGCTGTGCCTCGACCCTGGCAGGGGGCGAGCAGAGCTCCGGCAGGTCTCACCGCGTCTGCTCTCGGCTCGAGGGACTTTGACTCAAAGTCGTGCAAATCTCCCTTTCAGCCGGGACCTAAGCCTGCTGTTGAAGCCCTGTCATCTCTGACTCGTTAATGCTCTGTTTCTAGCTGCTCTTGCCTGTTCAAAAGGAGCTTGTAACCGGCTACAAACACATCAAGCAAAGCCTTTATTTTGAATACTTCTCGCTGGCCAGGAGAAGGTACCTCCCTGTGGCTGCGGTTTATGTTGGCGTAGTGTTGGAGTTGGGTAGCGCTAACCTCTGTGCTGACAGGGACAGGCACTAGTTAGTGCTGGTACTGTTAACTACTTCTTAGATTAGCTCTCAGCTAAAGGCAGCAGATCTGTGACTTTCGTAGATTAGCAAATCTAGCTTTACTGTTGGAGCCGTAATTCTTGTTTTTAACCATCCTAATAAGGTGGGTTTTTCAGCCTAGCCATCAAAATGAAGAAATGGAGAAGACGGGTGGTTACAGCCCAGGAGCGGGGCGCTGGAGCTGTCCCAGCCCAGGCAGGAATGAGACGGTGGCCCTTGGGAGCGGGGGTCCGGGAGTACCGCGGGGGGCTGGTACCATGTCTCGAATATTGTGCTTGGTCCTTGCCTCTGTCTCCAAAAAGGGGCAGGGGGGCTGGAGAGGGTATGGGAACAGTGATGGAAAGGGTCCAGGGGATGGAGCAGCGGCTGGGACCCCGCGGGGACACCACAGTCACACCTCCCCGTGTCTCGTGGTGGTGGCGCTGGGAGGTGGTGGTGAAACACCAGGGAATGGCGTGGAATCGCTGACATTGTGGGAGCAGGCGGCGAGCTGCCGGGCCTCACGGGGGCAGGGCTGGATGCCCGTGGGTGCCAGCGGGGCTGGCCAGGGACGTCCCCTCTGTCCCCAGCTCCGTGGCTGTGGGCGCAGGGACAGAGAGCAGCCTCTGCTGCTTGTGGTTTTGTCCTCTGCATGCCCCGAGCGGTGCTGAGCATCGGTGGCCGCTTGTGCTCTGTCTGCTGGTGGGAACGCTCGTCCCAGTTGCTTGCTGAACGGCCAGGGCTCCTCCTGCGCTTGGACAGCAACTCCGGGCAGGATGGGGTTGACACAGGCAGTCTGCCGTGGGCTCACGCTTCACCTGGAGTCGTGCAGATTTCCTGTTTGCATCCGTAACGTCCGAGCAGCGAAGTCTTCTTTAAAGAGAAGCATTTCAAGTCACTTCCCGTAGCCCACAGCTTAGTTTAAATACACAGATGGCTTTTTATGTTTCGCATAAAACGCTCACGCAGCTGTTGTCTGCTTTGCACAAGCACCCGCCTGGAGGTGCTTTGCTGGGGTGTCGGTAGCAGGGCTCGAGGCTGCCCTTGCTCGCAAGAAGCTCCCTGCAGCACCGCCTCGATGCTGGGTCCTTGCAGAAGCCGCGCTGCGCCGCGTGCCGTGATGCTCGCCTACAGGCTCGTCAAGTCCAGTTGGTGTCTACGGGCACAGATAACAAATTAAAAGTTGTGGCTTTTGAACCCGAAACCGCCAGATGCTTTAACCGGAACTACCACGTTCCCCTAAGTTGTTTTCATTAGCCTAAAACCTCTTTGTTTAAGGTACAAGAGGCCTGACTAGCCCAAGTCAGAGTGCCACGCGAGCTCAGCCCCTACCAAAAAGGCACCCGTAGGAGCGGAGGAGATGCTCAGGTTTCCTCGCCCCGGTCCGTGACGGGCAGGCGGGTGAGCTGGTGGGCACTGGGGCTCGGTGACTTCGTCTCACCATGGCCCCAGGGAGGCACAGCCGAGCTCCGGGGTGTCTCAGCCCCACCGTTGCCTCCGTGCCGGCAGCGTGCTGGGCGCTGCCCGCGTGTGGGCTTGGCCTTCCCTCCCCTCTGTCCCACGCAGCTCGGAGAGCCGCAGGTGGGGCTGCAGGGGCAAACAGAGCCGGGTTTCTAGAGGGAAGCAAACCAAACAGCAGCGAAGCTCCTGCTGATGCGCGGCCGAGTCAGGCGGCTCCGAGCACCGCGGCTGCGCTCCTTCGTCCCCCCTTGCCCTTGGGTGTGAGAGTCGTCCTCGGACGCGAGGTGTGCGTCTCCTCCCTCGCGAGGGGAGGCTCAGCGACTCACCGCCGCCTCGCCGAGATCAGGTCCAGGCGGAGATCACCCTCTGCACCCGGCTGTGCTTGTGGGGGCTGAACGAGCCCAGCGCCAGCTGAGCTCCCGAAGGCTCCCTCCTGCGCCTCTGCCCCGGGGCAGCGGAGGGCGATGCGCCCTGCGGGGCGAGGGCAGCCTCTGAGCGCGGAGCTGGTGCTGCAGCTCCCTTCTCCGCCTCTTACAGCCTGCTTCGTCCTGGGCTTGTTCCTCAGCTCGTGGCTGTGGGTCTCAAGTATACAAAGGTGCCTCGGTCTCTTGAAATGAGGATTTGCATATTTTTTATTTATCATTTTTCTTTTAGAGGAAAATGCCCGACTGTCACAGCAGCTTGAGAAATGGCAGCAGTGGCAGCCTGGGAGGAAGGAACCAAAGGCACTTTTTTCAAGTCTTTGTTCGGACCATGAGGAATGACTTCGGTGTTGCCCTCGAACCGCGTCCCGCCCTGCTGGAGGTGCTGTGATTGCCCTCGGCGTGTCTCGGGAGCGTCCCTGCTCCTGGGGTGTGCCTGCCCGCACCCCGACAGGCTTCTCCCTCCCCTGCAGGCATCGCCTAATTGTGCAAACGTTTCAACTGTGTGGCCTAAACGTGTAACGTGGAGCAGTTCATTACCACCAAATCCTCTTAATTGGGCCCTCCTACTGGGCAGCCTGTTAATGAGTTTTCCCAGTTATGATAGAAGCTCTTTAAACAACATAAAAAATAAATAAAGCCCTGGCAGAAAATCCCTGGACCGTGTTGAAAGAAATAGCGCGCTCAGCGATGTTTCAAGACAAAGCAATGGTTCCGTGCCAGCCGAGTGCCAGTTAACCCCTCTGTGCTGAGCACTCGTGTTTTCGGGAGAACTGCTGCAGTTTGGCGTCAGTTTAAGAAATCCGCTGTCATTAACCCCAATCTTTGTCTTGTGGGAGAGGAGGGTAGGGAGGCAGCACTTGTTAGGAGGTGTTTCCCTCATCGGGAGCTCGCGTAAGTGTGCGGACGATGCTCAGAGGGCTTCCTGGTAACGCTGTTCTTGTCCTTGCAGGTGAAGGACCTGACCAAGTACCTCGATCCCAGCGGACTTGGAGTCATCAGCTTCGAAGATTTCCATCGGGGGATCAGAGCTATCAGAAATGGAGGTGAGTCTG
This sequence comes from Anser cygnoides, assembly GCF_040182565.1. NCBI lineage: Eukaryota > Metazoa > Chordata > Aves > Anseriformes > Anatidae > Anser > Anser cygnoides. The sequence goes on from NC_089887.1 coordinate 12,422,589, forward strand.
GTGCCGCGGTGCAGGTGAGGCCGGGAAGGTGCCAGGCTCCGCGGCGAAGCGGGAGCGAGCTGGGCTGGTTGGCTGGGAGTCCCCGCTCCGCGCTGGGTGGAGAGCGAGGGGGTGGCCGGGTGCGCTGAGTAATAGGGTTGAAAAGGGTGGCACAGCAGTTGTGGTGGTGGCTGCGTGCTCTCCTGCTCACCAGGAAAGTCCCTTCCTAAACGTGTGATGGAAACAGCAAAGCCAAGGAGAGAAACTCCCTTCTGGTTTGGTATCTGCGCTCACCTACGGCTCTGCGGGGCTTTGCTGCTCGGGCAGAGGGGTGACTTGGCTGACCTGCTGCTTGGAGATGCCCCTCTGGCTGCTGCAGGGCACGTGTCTTCTAACCTCCGGCCACTGATGCATTTACCCCCGCTCCAGCCGTTTGGAGGATCAGCACGTACAAATGCTTCCTGGCGAGAAGCACGTGAAGCGGGCTTTGAACTCGCTGCCTGGTAGGTAACCTTTACACGGGCCAGTGGCAGCTCTGATGCTGCTCTTGAGGGGCTTGTCACAGCTTCCAGAGCAATAGCTCGGGGAAATGCTGATATCTTTCTGGCTGGCTGGTGTTTGAACTGCTGTGCTGAAGAGGGGAGGAAAAAAAAAATAAACACAGACTTTTTTTCAATATGGGATTCGTCTCTAAGACGAGTGTCGGAGGTTCATTTTGGGGCAAATGTGTTTTTAAGGACAGGGTGTGAAAAATATTGGAAACATCGTGCTGAGCAGATGTAACTTTAAATGTGCAAATTGGAAGCGTCACATTTGCACATTAATCAATTCTGTTTACAGTAAGGCCTGTCTTAAATTTCAGCGTTGCTTTCATGCAGGGATGAACATGCGCCGTGTTGTCACCCCTGCACGCCGAGCGTGCTTTTGAGCACTGATAGAATCAGAGACCAATTATTCCCGTACAGACCAGGTTTGTTTCATGAGCAGAAAAGCCCTGAAAAGCAGAAGCAGCTTCTGTTTTTCGTCGGCCGTCCATCCCTCCTCCTGCTCCCCTGGCTTATTTGTGCGCAGCTCTTCCCTGCGTGGTTAGGACTGGTGTCTTGTGGCAGCTCCAGAGCTTTGGTGGCCGCTGTAGCTTGACGGGTGGCTGAGTGCAGTTCTCGTGGTGCAGGAGGGACTGCAGCATGCTATTAATTTGTAATAAATTGCTACTGGAGTAGAGCATGTTTGTGAAAGCCACGGCTTGTATTTCTCTTCAATAATTCATTGCTCTAGTATTGCGTTATATTAATTGGATGGAAAAAGCAGATCCGGACAAAGCTTTTAAGATCCTATTTATTAGCCTTGTAGGAGATTGCTACGTATTTATTACAGTGGTTAAGAACGGCAGAGCTCTCTAATGTTGCGCAGCATTGAGCAGCTATGAAAAAACGTGGGACAGGGCACAGAGAGTGTTTCTTCAAGTCTTACCAGCTGAGCAGTTGTTCACGTTGGAATGATCTCGAGGACTTGTTGCTGCTGTTTAGGTGGTCGATATTGATCTTCCCTTTGTAAAGACAGCAGAGGCTGTGCTTGCTGCTGCGAGTTCCTTTTAACAAGGCTTTATTAATTAGCTTGGCCTTTTTGGAGCCAGAGAGAGCTCTGTTGCATTTCCTGGTAGACTGTGGCTCTTTGGTCCATCCCTGGAGTGAGACCTGACATAACATTTGTGGTTATTGGGGATTTCTCACTGTTCTTAGCTCTTCTGGGCTTCCCCTGGCCATGGAGCTGCCGAGGGTGATGGCAATTGCACGGTGCTGTGGCTAGAATGAAGGAGCAGGGGGAGAGGGGTGGCAGCATCCCAAAAAAGTGCGTGACCTAAGTGGTTTCTTCAGACTTTCCCCCTCAAGTTTTGGGCAGGAATGATACTGGCTGCCAAGCGTGCAGCTGCGTGAAAACCCTGGGCCTGTGTGCAGGCGTGGGCCTAATCTCTGCAGGCGTTCGTGTGCGGCAGCCGTGCTAAGGAGCGGGGTGCTAACTCAGGAGCAAGGAGATGCTTGGCTAATCCACCTCCATCTCTGGGGAGGGAGGGAGAAGGAACCCTCTTTGGGAAGCTCGTGCCTCGCGGTGACTGCCTTAATGCAGGTGGGGTTTGTTTCTGAGGATGCTCTGCTTTCCTTGCCCTCTCCCCCCCGTTGGAGGCTCTCTGGAGGCCAGCAGCTGTGACTTTACTCGGGCTCCTGTGGTCCAGCCTGGCAAACTGATGGTGCAGACACAAAACGAGCAAAGCCTGCATAGGCAGCTGCTTTCCTACAACTGCTCTCGTGTTCAGTTAGCCCCTACGGCCAGGGAGGACAGTGAGCTCAGTCCTGCTCCCGTGCCAGCTGTTGGAGCAATCCTGCTGGCTGAGAAACGCTGATCTGGGACTCCTGGGGCTTGCCCCTGCCGTCAGCGCAGAGCGAAGCACGATTTAACCACACGGCACCGAGAGCCACCGCGGCAGCTCTCCGCTACGGTGGAGCGATTCTTCATAGGTCTGGTCTTGGCTGCTGCAAGCTGCTGTCCTGCCAGGTGATGTTGACCATGGAGAAAAAGAGCAAAATGACTTAGGTGCTGCAGAAGCAGGATTTGAGGTTATGACGAGAGATTCTTTAGCCTGTTGTGGCTGCCTTACCTTCCACCCTTCCCATAGAGAAGACTTAATAGGAGAACGTGGTCCTCAGCGGTATTAAAAGATAGCAAAGGACCTTTTTTTTTAAAAACGCTTTTCCTTTCTAATTAAATCCTTAAGGTGTGTAATGCTGGGGAAACCCCAGCCCAATGAAAGCAGGGTGGGCCTGGCTCAGTGAGCACCCGTGGGACCTCCGGGTGAGGAGCTGCGTGCCAGCTCCTGGGAAGGAGTAAGGTCTCTGCCGTGCTGGCAAGGAGCTGACCCTGGGACAGGGGGACAGCGAGGTGGAGCCTGTTGTTTGAAGTCAATGCGCCTGGCCCAGAGCAGCTCTGGTCTGCGTTTGATGCAGGAGCTGCTGCAGGGCCGTGTGGCTGGCAGACACGAGAAGTGGGCAGGGTCAGCCACAGCTAGACGTGAACAACAAGGCTGGTGTTCACAGGCGCTCCTTTCTTTGTCAGGATATTTAAGAACCTTTTAAGTTCAAACACCTGTTTTTTTGTTTTTTCCTGCAGAGGCCTCTTGGCATCCAGTAGGATATTTTAATGTCTCTCTGCAGCAGACCAACGCACTTAAATTCAGTAGCAGAGGTGGACAAATCCTGTGATTAACGCTCGTGCTGCGATCTGAAACATCTGTAACATCTGCCTTAAAAACAACCCCACGCGGCCCACGGTGCAGGGTGGGCTGCTGGTGTCCCTGCGGGGTACCGCTGCTGGTGTCCCTGCGGGGTACCGCTGCTGACAGCGGCGCCGTCCGCCCGCTCCGCTCCCCGAACAGAAGGAGCTCTGTGCGGGCAGCGCGTCCACTGAGGCACCGGGGTTGGGCCCGAGGATGGAAACAGTCAAATCCCTTTTCAAATTCTTGAACTGAAAGCTCTTTGGATTCGGGAAGATGGAAAATACCGCTCCGGAGCCAACACCCAAACCTGGAAGCTGCAGCGGAGTTCCTGCCTGCTGCAACCGCTGGGGCACCGCCCGGGGGACGCTCGGCAGCGCCGGGGTCGTCAGCGGCGCTGGGCTAACAAGCTCGGGGCGGGCAGCCCGCGGGGTGAGCGAGGCCTGCGGCAGGAGGAGCGTGGCCAGCCTCGGGTTCCCGAATGAGCGGCTGGGGGCACGAGAGCAGAGCTGCGGAGCGGGCGTAGGGCAGGGGGCGAACGGCAAACCGAGGGCTGGGGCTGGCCGGGTGCTGGGGCAGGCTGCTGCGAGGCCCCGGCCGAGGCCGCTCGCTGGAACCGGCGGTGGTGCGAAGTCGAGGAGGCCGAAGACGTCTGTGCGGGGGCTGCACCACCCCCGGTTGCTGAGAGCAGCCCCGGGAGCACTCCGGCTTCTGCAGCCAGCCTTCCGCGCCCTGGGACGGTCGGTGTGCTTCTGGCAGCTGGACGGCAACCCAGGAATCACTTCCCCCAAAGAAAACCCCGTATCCAGCCCTCCTGCTGGATGCAGGCCGAGCGTTACAGCTCAAAGCATGCGGCCAGAGAGAGAACCGCACGTCGGATGTGAAACCAGCTCCCAGCTCTGCAGGCGCGGCCCCAGCCGGGCAGCGTCTCGGGGACCCCTCTGTGCCTGATGGTGCTGGGTGATCCCGGCGGGGATCACGACCCCAGCCGCCCACGAGGCGCTCAGTGCCCGCACGGGACTGCTGGCAGCACGCGGTGGCTCTGAATTTCCGAAGAGCCAGGCTGGCTGCTGCCCCAGCTCTGCAGAACGTCTGAAGGTGAGCAGCCTGTTAGATATCTGGCTGGCTGGCAACGTAAGCCACTGTGTGGTTTGTGTGTAGCTTCTTTCTTTGTAGGATCTGCATTGCAGATGGCTTTTGCTCCACAAAATGCAGGCTTTCCTTGCACAGAGAGAATTCCAGAAGCCAAGGCGTGCGTTCCCTCGTAAGCTTCCAACCCAGCAATTATTTTACGAGACTGCATTTGTGTGGCAGTAAGTACGGCAGTATTGCAGCAGGCCCCTGCTAGCATCGGAGCACGCTTCTGTCAGCGGGGAACCCGGGCCCCATTCGCTATTCCAGGCGCTTGCTTGTTAAAAGGAGAGTATTCACCGACGCCTAGCAGATGGGGAGAGAGCGAACGTGCACGTTCAGTGGCTCAGAGAGGATCTGGCACTGCCGTGAACGCTTCCTACTTCTCGGATCTGCTGATCTCTTTATTCCTGCAGCATTGCTGCAGTCAAGACTTATCCCGTTGGTATTGCCTGTTCCTAACCCTGGTCGTGCTGTCCCTGGTTAGGGAGGCAGCTCGTGCGGTGGCTGAAGGTAGAACAGATGCCTCTTTGTGTACGGCTGCCATTCAGAGAACAGGGGCTGCCGTGAATGGGAAATCAAGATTGATTCATGAGCAAGAATAAAATCAAAATTGCTCTGATTAAATCTTCTGCCTTTTTTGCATCGCATCTTGTTCTGCTCTGGCATATGCTGCTTGTTGGGATAAGGAGTTTATGAAGATAAGTGTTAATTCCTCCAATGAAAGGAGTGAAGGCTTAAATGTCATATTAAAATGTATATGTGTACTTAGGAGGGGAGGAAAAAAAAATCCCCCTGCTGTTCTTTGTAGCGAGCCTTTCTTGGAAGAACCAAACTTGGTTTTCTCTTGAAATAGCGGTGCTTGAACACTTGTCCTGGAAATTGCTGAGCCTGCCGGTGGAAACCTGTGAGGGCAATCTGCCGGGTTGAACTCCTCGCCTGCAGGGGTGCAGATCAGGAGCCTCCGTCCTTGTCTGACGGAGGTGAGCTGCCTCCGCGGCGCCCCGTGGCTGCGGCAGCCTGAGGTCTCTCCATCCCTGTCCTGCAGAGGCATCGCCAGCGGCAGAGATCGGGCGTTTCAGCAGGGCGCTGAGGCGTTCTCCTGTGGCAGGCTGGTCCCCAGGCCCCAGAGGGACAGAGGTCCTCGTCACGAGGAGCTGAGCGGCTGCGAGGGCAGGCCAGCTGTCGTCCCTGGAAGCTGCTCCTGGATGGGGTGAGGACAGGGGAGAAAGCCCCAGGGCAGGCGACACTGGGGTGTTCGCTCAGCCCACGTCATGCTGGGGAGAAGAAGAGGCAGTCTTCTGCTCCGTGGAGCCCAAAATGCTGCCCAGCGCGTGCAGCTGCTCGGCTGCCTTCAGAGGGGGGCTTCCTCAGACGCCTGTTGCCCAACCCCTTGTTCTCAGACCTCTTGAAACGAGGGGAAAGCTGTACCTGCTTTTGTTCCCTACGTGTGTTTTTAATAGCTGCCACTGAGGGAGCTGCAGGCTGTGTGACCGGAGGGTGAGGATGCCGTGTGCCCGGGAGCAGCTCTGGAGCAGAGAGGGGATGAGGTCAGTGCTGGGTGCTTCTGGTGCTCACCCTCTGCTTTGGAATACCGTCGTGCCAAAAAGGACGCCTTCAAGCTGCTTCGACTGCGAGGAAGGATATCTTTTCTTAACAGGAAAAACAGGAACGAAAGCACGACCTGCGGAGTTATTTCCCTCCAGCCCCGTGGCTGCCTGCGCTCGGCGAGGCTCGCTCCGAGCACGGAGCTCCCTGCAGCAGCACGAGCAGGGCTGTGCTGGAGACGGGTCTGAGACGCTGCTGGGAGGGGGCGCTTCTGGCTCCCGAGGGCTTCCTGGCCCGCGTTCCTCTTCATTTATGTCAACAATCAGGGGTGTTCATTTGTTTTGTACCTTGGCAGCTTGGGGAAGGGTTACATCAGGGACAAAGCTGGCCCGCTCCGTGCCTTAGCGGGGAGCATGTCTTCCCAAAAACAGCCTGGCAGATGACACGCTGCAGTGACCTACTTTCAGGGGAAGCGCAGGAGTTGTAGGAGCTGTGTCCGGAGGCCTGCTCGCAGCTCTGGAACAGGAAGGGCAGGGAGTTGCTCAAACGTGCTGCCACTAACGCTTAGCAGCCCTCAGGGACATAGAGAACGAGAGATTTGCCCAGGAATCCCTTGCAATTTTCAGGATTCTTTCTCTATGAATATTTTGGATGCATACACCAGAGAAAGCTTGCTGCATCGAGTCCCTGCCGCGGACTGTCACGGGCTGCAGGTCCCAAACCAAAACAAAATCCAAGGGAGGCCTGGTTCATAGCAGTGCAAAGCTGTGATGCAAAATCCAGGACCAGATGCCCAAAGCAGCATCCCCTGCGTGCACCCCCTTGCTAGGGGCAGCGCTGCTGCACAGCCACGCTTCTTGCACAGCCAACCCGGGGGGACTGGGGGGGCTTAGCAGGGACAGCCCCGTGTCCTGGTGGAGTGAAGTGAAGCAGATTTGTGCCTGCTGCTTAAACCCTCAGCCCATAACCCAAAACCGCAGATGGACGGCCTGAGTTTGGTGCCAGGAAGAACACTTTTCTCTGGCAAAGGAGAAGGGAAAGCGCCGCAGGGCTGCTTGTTTGCTTGGGAAGGTGCTCAATGTGAAAACAGAGGAGTTTCGCTGGAGTCCTGGAGACGTGGAGATGGAGTCCTGGGGAGGTTCTTGGTGCTCGCTTCTATGGAGAAGATGACTATAAAAAAAAAAAAGCTGCTTCTGTTAGAAAATAGACTTTTCTCATTATCCATCTGCCGTCTGTATTTCTCCATCGGATTTCACATCTCCGTGCAAAGAGCCTGCTGTTTTGCTCCACATCTGCTGCTGCCGGCCCAGCTTGTGGCCGGGGAGCAGGAGGAGGCTGGGCTGGTGGCTCCGGAGGGGTGGCAGCAGCTTTGCTCCTGGGTCCCCTCATCTCACAGGTTTGGATGTTGGCTCCCGAGTACGCCCAGGAGCGAGGGATTATCGGTGCTCTGCTCGAGGCCGGAGGGTGAGGGACGTCTCCTCGGTCCTCGCCAGAAAGCTCTGGCTGCAGAGCAGGGAGGGACGCTGCCTGAGCATGGGTACAGGGAGGCGAGCAGCCCGGCCTCCTGCCTCTCGGAGAGCCGGCTAGCCAGAGCAGAGGGCACACACGTTCCTTCCTCGTTAGGAATCCAGTCAATCTGGTGTCATTAATGAGGGGATAATTACTTACCTAGGACTTTTCCTTCTCGGATAGCACCGCTTGGCTCTGTCACAGCCTGGAGGCTTGTGGTGAGCGTGCCCGTGTGACGCCTTGACAGACCGAGGTGGTGCGGGCTTATTCCTTCTGAGCGTTTTCTGCCCTTGTTCTCAGGCAGCGCCCGCGATGCGGCTTTGCTGGGAAACTGGTCCTAATTGCAGGGCTGCGGGGCTGGGCTGCGGTGTGTGAGCAGCAGGCACACCGAGGCCCGTGCCCTGAATGGAGAGGGATGGGTGGCAGCACATCCCCTGGGGTTCTGGCCAAGCCCTGCCTCGCTTCTTGCCCTCCGTCCCTTTGTCCGTACCGAGCTGTCCGTGCCTCCTGGGCTGGGGTTGCAGCCTGGTGTGTGTGTAGCAGAGCTGCTGCGCCCCCCTGCTCGGCACGGTCCGAGGCTTGAGTCCTCCTATTGCTCCTCTGCTTCCTCGTCTTTGAAACCCGTTTTGTTTTGGATGGAGTTTTTATTCCTGCAGTGAGTAGTTATAGAGACCTCAGCAGGCATAACGTGACAGCTTCCACCAAAAAGGCTGCTGGTGAGCCCGTAGGATCTGGGCAGCATCATGTCTGCAACCTCTCAGCCCCTCGGATCCATCCGGAGAGGTGTAACGCCGCTGGATTTAAGAGGTCTGGCCCTTCCAACACAGGGGTCTTGCTAAACTGCCTGCCTTCCCCCAGAGAGAACGCTCAGATGCAAGTAGCGGTGGTGGATTCCCTTCCAGCTAATGAAAAGTTACCAAAACCTTTGGAAACTGGCCCAATGAGGTTTATTAAAACTTCATCTCCCCGGTAATTAAATTAGCTTTGAATAAAGTGCTGGTGCTCCCTGCTGGTGCAGGCGTTGCGGGGTGTGTGGTTCAGTCACTGGGCTGTCTGCGTCGGCTCCCGCTCGCAGGAAGGCCGGGCTGTCCAGCTGCCCCACACCTTGGAGGATCTCAGGATGGAAAAAGGATTAAACACCAATCTTAGGGGACCCTCCTCCCTTACTTTTTTTTATTTTTTTTTGGCAATCTGTTTTTACAGAAGCCAAACAAAAAACCAGCTCTCCTTCAGCAACACCTGGCGCGCCGTTGGGCTCACTTGGGAGAGAATTTCTGGCAGTGTTGGCATTTAGGGGGAGGATCATGGAAGGAGGTGAGCCTTAAGGAGCATCTTCCTGTTAATCGGGTGGCTTTCGGGAGCCTCTGGAGGCTGGGGGCTCCAAGCTGCTCTGCTGTGGCCAGCTCACCCCCGTGGACAATGTTCTTTAGCAACACAGCCCTCACTTCCACCTGGCAAAAGCCACGTTGGGAAGAATTCTCCCCATAGGCCCAGTTTAACGTTTCTGCTACGTCCTCTTTTCTTTCCTCGCTTTCCCCCAAATTCAGGGTGAGTTCTTCTGGCCCATTTTACAAATAACTGCACTGAGCTTTTCCTGGTGGCTTTCTGTGTCTTTTGGGGTCAGCCTGGGCTGGCATGGGAGGCGCCTGTGGCCAGCCACGCACTGGAAGGAGTTATCACCGTAGTGCTCGCATCTGGGCCGGGGGTTCCTCTGCAGGCAAGCAGTGCCTAGGTTCGGAGGCACCACGTTTATAATCCTTAGCTTTGAGCGTGGCCAAGTACCTGCAGGCGGCAGGCGCAGGCCTGGAAGCGGCGAGCTGGGGAGGACCGAGCTGCTTTTAGCGGCGTTACCTCGATTTCTTCGGGCTGGAGCCGGCTGCTGGTGGGACGGTGCCACCCCACCGCTGCCCCCTGCCTTGATGAGACACCGGCCTGGGTGTCCCACAGGCAGCGCGTACCTTGTGTGCGCTGGGAGGCCAAAGCAGGCCGGTCTGCTATTCGCACGCTTGTGCGCGCCCTTTTAGAAGGGGCCCTGCCTTGCCCTCCCCACAGAGCGGGGAATAAAGCTGTTGGCTGCAAAATCCAGCTTTGTTTCCTGAAATACAGAGGCGTTGAAAACAGAAGCTGTGGAGTGCCTGAAGCGGAGGACGTCAGGAGGGAAGGCTGGCCTCCTCGCCTGGCGGCTGCTGCTGGGCTGGAGGCTCGGTCTCTGCCCTCTCCGCCGGTAGGTCACGGAGCGACGGCCTGCCGCAGGTCCCGAGGAATGCGAGCTGGTGTTGCTAACGCTCATTTGAAACGGCTCAAGTAGCACAGAAAATGAAAAATGAGGACCTGCAGGTTAATCTCAAGACCAAACCCAAGACACGTTAGTGGGGTTTCCTCTCGCAGGTCCGTCTGCGGTGCCGCAGCTGGTCCCCGAGGTGAAGGGAAGGTGCCTGGGTCTGTGCTTGGATGCCACGAAGTCGAGTCTTTCTGTTCTGTTTTCAGGTGGTACGTCCAAACAAAGCCCGAGGGCCGGATCAAAAGGGGTGTTTGAGAAATCCCGCTGCGCGAGCAGCGATAGCCAAGGGACGCGGGGCTGCTGAGGCGCGTTAGCTGCGTGGGGCCGGGGTGAGGTTGTGTGAGCAACCTCAGTGCTGATGCTGCTTCCCTGGGGGCCCGAGCGTGCCGCTTGGTTATTCCCTTCACGTAACTCTTGTTGTGAAATGAGTCTTCCTTCGGTGGGAGCTCCCAGCCCCTTGTCTCAGCGCTGGAGCAGCTACGGGGGAAGCAGATTTGCCGCTTCATGACGAAGTCGCGTGCAGGGAGGAGGGCAGTGGTGCGCGGGGGGATGAGGTTGGAGGTGTCTGTGCTTCTCCTGGGAAAGGCTGCTGGCCTTCGGTGGTGCTCCTGGTGCTGACAGGAGATGTACGTGGAGGGCAGGGTAGCTTCTGCTGCTTCTGGCTCTGCTCGGTGCTACCATTTTGCACGTGAGCATCAGGTTTTGAGCGCGCTCGTGCATCGCTTAGGACAAGCAGAAGGGAGGACGGCTGGGCTGGGGCTGGCCTCATCCTGCAGCCGCTGACAGCACGTGGGGGCCTGGAAGTGTGCTGAGAGCACAAAGCCCCGAGGTGCTGCTGGAAATACGGACGGTGGCTTCCTCGCTGGCTCTGCTGTGCCTGTCATTTATAGTGCTCGCTGCGTCTCTTCTGCCACCTCGTTTTCAAGCAGCGTGCCCGCTAAGGGAGCTCAGTCTGTGTCGGTTGCCCTCTCGTAAGGCGACCATAACTTGAGGCTGCCTTTCGGGGGGCTGTTCTGTGCCGTGCGTGCAGGTCCCTCGCCTTAGCGCCGCGCTGGCTGAGTCTGGTCTGCTGGCTGCACGTCGTCCAGGCTGTTGGAATCGCTTCGGGTTTGTGGCTCTGTGGCTTGCAGCAGTATGTGCGGTGTGTGTTGGCAGATGACTTAAATACTTCTGAAAGGCTCTGTTTTTCTAGGTCATTCCTATATGAAGTCGATAAAACTGGCTCTGTTTCTGACCTGCGTGTCACTCCTGTACCCACAGCTCTTCACTCAAGGTGCCTTTTCACTGAAACGCTGCCTTTTGAAAGCAGTTTTTAGAATCTATTTCAGGAGCCCTCTGTGCCCCGTGACTTCTTTTCCTGTAGCTCCACGCTGTGCTGCGTTTCTTGAAAAGCCCAGGCTATAGTTACACCTCCGAGCCTTTCCGAAGAGCACCGAGACGACGGAGAGCGCGGCTGCGGCTGCTGCAAGAGCTCAGCGCGCACCAAGCCCCGCGCAGAGCCCAGGACCCATCCTGCTTGCTGGACGTGCGCGCCGTGCTCTGTGCCACCTGGCTGCGTCTCTGCTGCTGGCAGAGGCTCCAGATGTGGGACAGATGCAAGACAGAGGTTGCCCTTGGCTCGTGGACCTTGTAAAAGGTGAAAGCAAATACCCGTCAGTGGGAGAGCGCACAGATATATTCGGGGATGCTCCACGTCAGATGCTTTGCGCGAGGGTGTTTGGACAAAGATTTTTAAAACGCTGGGAGGAATGAGGACATCCGAAGGCTAGAGGGAGTTGCAGGATTTAATGCAGAGCCCAAAGGCAGCAGGAAGCAGAGCAGCACTGGGAAGAGCAGAAAGTCAAATGTGTAGGGGAAAACGAAGCGCTGGGGCTGGCTGCTCTGAGCTGGGCTCACAGCAGGCTGGAGGAGGCCAGGAGCCTGCATGAAGGCACAGCCCCGTCTCCCAGCTGTGGTCATGCATCAAGGCGATCTCCAGCCGGGTTAGGGCAGTCATAGGTCAGGCAATGGGAAACGTCAAGGCAGGGGTGGGAAGAGGTGTCAGGGGGGTGCTGCGGAGCATTAATCTGCTTATTACATCTTTTTTATTTATTTATTTCACCTGAGTTTCACTGGATGGTACAATAAATGTCCCCGGTTTTACTGGTTACAGCAATAATATGCTCCCCATCAGCTACGTTATCTTGGTAAAACCGTGCTACCCCACTAATTTAACTAACGCTTTATCCGGGTGTCGGGCACACTGTGTGAGCGATACGTGAGTATTCCGGTCAAGTAAATTAGCGCAATTAATTTGGGAAAAAGACATGACGTATAGCTTATAGCCTCTTTGTGAGGAGGCTGTTGGGCAGCAGAGCTCCCCGTAGGGTCTCGCGGAGCCTAATTTGTAGCTTTGAGCCTTTGGGCTCTGCTCAGAGGTACCAGGACCAGCAGCAAGGGTGACCGGTAGAGCTGGAAACGTGGGGGGGAAGCCGTCGTGGGCAGCCGGGTGGGAGGGATGCGGGTGGGAGGGATGCAGACCGCCCTCGGGACCGGCCTGGGCGAAGGCTGCGCTGCTGAGCGGCGCGGGAGGGAGGCGATGCCAGGGGAAATGGGGGCTGGGTGTAAGAGATGAAGGTCTGCTTTGTGGTGCCAGGGGCGTGGGGAAGGGGATGTGAAGGGGAGCAGGGGATCGGCTGGGATTTGGCCCGGAGGAGAGTGGGGTGAGCGCGGGCTGTGTGCTCCCTCCCGTCCCGCCTCGCCGTGTGTGGTGCAGGACGGGGCCGCACCGCGCCGTCGCTGCTCCTTGCCGGTGGAGCCGCAGAGGTCTCTTGGGTTTGGGGCTCTTTTGGACAGGAATTTGGAAGCTTAATGCAGCGTATTGTGCTGGGAGGCTTGCAGGCAAGCTCTCCATGGCAACTCGCCCTATACACAAAGCACCATATGGCTTTTTAGGAGGGGGAGGGAACGAACCGAGCAGGGAAGTCAACCTGTGCTGCTTGTTTTGTTCGGTTTTGCTCTCCTAGTGGAGCAGGGGGAGATGGAAACGTGGGGCGCTGTCCCCTGGGCATGGCTTCTGCTCAGCCAAGGCACCGTCAGGGGACCCCTCAAAGGGCTTCTCCTTGCTCTCAGCAACGGAGCTTGCTGTGAAAATGAGCCCTGTGTGCGCGCAGACCCCTCTGCAGGCTGCTCGCTCTGCAGACAGATGGAGCAACCAGCCTCCTGCTCGCCCTACGCCGAGAAACGCCCGAAGGGCTCCAGCAGCGCTCGCTTTGGGCAGGAGCCGCGATGGGGACGGCCGCGGGCGGGGAGCTGGTTGTGCCGCGGCTGCCCACGCTTTATACCTCTGCTTCCAGGGGGATCTGGAAGCTTTCGCTTGGCTGTAAATCCTCCCTTTTCAAGCCCCGTAGGAAGGAAAGAGCTGAATAAATACCTCTGTCTGTGTCTATACAAAATCAGGTTTTCGTGTGTCTAGTTTGAGGGGGAGGAGAAAAAATGGGTAGCGGGGTAAGCAGCAGGGAGCAGCCTGTGCCTGGCTCTGCCCACTGCAGGGCACTCGGTGGTTCTGGGGGTGCTGCAGGGTGCTGGTGGGGTGGGGTGTCCTCCAGCAGCGCCGTTGTGCTGTCCCAGGAGCGGGCAGAGGCTCCCCGTGGTGAGTCCTGCTCCCGGGTGCTGCCGTGGCTTCGCAGCCCGCGGGTCCCTGTCCCCAGCCCTGGGGGAGCTGTCGGCAGGGAGCCTCTCGCGTCTGAGCAGAGGCAGGGATAATTAGTGGGAACGCGGGATTTCAGGCTGCGGGGCGCTCTGTCCAGGTGAAGGTAGCAGAAGGCGACCTGAGGTTGCCTCCTCCCGTGCTGCCTGCCCCGGGGTGGGAGCGCAGCCCCCGGTGGCACCGCTCGCCCGGGGCTGTCAGCAGGGAAAGCAGCGGGGACAGCGAGGTCGTGCCCCACAAACCAGAGCACATAGAATCATGGAATATCCCGAGTTGGAAGGGACCCATAAGGATCATCAAGTCCAACTCCTACTCCAACTCCAGCACCTTTCTTCTGCTAAGGCCACCACCCCGCGGCGCGCTCACTGTAGAGCGAGTCGGCGTACCCTGGCTTCTGGAAAAGTAATTTGGCTTGTTCCTCATTTTGCTTTGCAGTCCAGCCCCAAAAGCCCCAGCCCTGGGCTGGGGGGCTCGCGTCAGGCCCCGCGCTGGCTTCTGGCAGCCCCGAGCTGCTGGTGGCCATCGCCTCGAAGGCTCCCGGGCACCCGCCGTGTCTGCATTCGGTGGCCAGCCCAAAGAGGGTGCGTGTGGGTGGGAGGGTGCTGCTGCAGGCGTGCCTGCCCCGTGCCCTCACCACCTGCCTCTGCGCTGGCTGTGCAGGTCCCCGGGGTGGAGCGTGGCCCTCCCTCGTGCCCGGAGGAGGCCCTGGGCTCCTTGCTGAGGCCCAACCACAGCAAGAAGGCTGTGTGCGCGCTCCTGCCCGTGTGGCCACGCTGCCTGGCCGCGGCACAGCTCGTAGGCACCTCCCAGCCTGGAAGGGATCCGGCCGCGCTGCCAGCCCGCTGGGAAGCCACCAGCCCGAAGGACTCAGAAGTCTCCTCCCGTCCCCTGCCTCCAGCAGCGGTGCGCAGAAAGCCTCCGCGATGGCGGAGCCTCCCCGGGAGCGCCGGCATTACGGCGCCCTTTGCCTGGCCAAGTCGGTCGACATCAGACGAAGCCGGTGCCGCAGCGCTCGCGGCTCCGAGGCGTGTGGTTTGGAGCCCGCTATTTATTTTGGGACCGCAGCGTCTGATCTCGATTTGGTGTTTCCAGGCTGTGATCTAGGTCAGGCGCTGGATCGGGCATTAGCTGTTGCTTGAGGGAGCGCGGGGAATTTGTGCGCGCTTCCTCCGTCGAGGGCTCGGAGAAACGCCGACCCGCTCGGCTGCAGATGTGTTTGGGGGTGGGAGGAGTGAATTTTTTAAGAAATCTCCTTGAAAACCTCCTATTTTCCTGTCCTCCTGTGAGGATGGCTCCTGATGCGGCTGGTCACGGGAGGAGCAGGAGATGACAACAGCTTCGGTGCCGCCTGCCTTCTCTGCTGTTCCCATGGTAGTTGGCTGTCACACACAGAACTAATGTATTCCCTGCCCACAGCAGGATTAGAGCCTTCTGGGAGAAGAAGAAGGGGATGCGGGAAACAGAGATAGGGAAGAAACTAGGAAAAGAAGCGGAGACCATGGCGGGGTGGGGACGAATCGAGGCGCTAGCCCCATGGGAGCAGCGAAGGGCCTCGTAGGACCTCTGCCAGGAGCAGCCGCCCGAGTTGCCTTCCCCCCTTCCTGGAGGTGGGGTGCCTGGAGGCAGGCGTCCTTTCCGAAAGCCGAAGGCACCAGCGGGTGCGGAAGGAAATTCTTGTCCTTCTGCTGTCGCGTCTCCCAAAGCTGCCCTTCGTTCGGGGGTGCGGGTTTCCTTTTGGTGATTCTGTTTTTCCTTCCCTCTGCAGATCCTGACAGCCAGCTGTATGATATGGGATATACCCCCGAGGAGGAAACCCCGGCCTGTCCTGATGAATTTGATGACTTTGTCACGTTTGAGGCAAGTACGAATGCTGCTAACACCCGTGAACGGCAGCTTTGTGCCGCGTGAGGCTTGAGCACGCCGGGCTCGGTGGGTGGAGCAGCTCGCTGTGCTGCGGCTCGGGATTTTAACGCTTAGTCGGGACGAAACCTTTCAGCTGTGGGTGACTGGGCCAGAGAGTTTGCATAGAGCATTTGGTGCTGTTTAACCTAAAGGCGGTGTCCAGGCGAAAACCTACTCGTTGCTAGCGCTGTCTTAGCTTGCAGAGCGCCAGAGCGCGGTGCGCTGGGTGCGGGACGGGTGCCTGCTGTGGTTGCGTTTGTGTCCTTGCTGGAGCTGCTGCCGTTGCAGAACGTGAGCCCATTTTTGGGACAAGCCAGCTGGGAGCCTGCCTCTGAGGCCCAGCGGGCACTTGGTGCTATCCGGCCAGCAGAAGGTAGACCAGAAGACAAATTGTAGATTTCCTCTTTGTTCTTGGGGTTGATCAAGGATGCTTACGTGCTGTACTTCCTTCCTTTTGCTGACGTTGCGGTCCCCATCCCTCCGTTCCCTTCTGCACTCCTTAGCAGAGGAGCACACTGCAGGAGGGCCCTGTAGCCCCGGCTAGAAGGGAGGCTGCCATTCGTTGTCTCTGGGGTTTGGGGCTTTGCTTTGTAAGCATCCTCGTTGCTGCTCTGCCCCACAGCCCGGAGCAGGAGGTGCTGCAGGTGCCTTCGGAGCAGGGGCCTGCTGGTCCTCGGTCCCCCGGGGGGACTGAATGGCTTCCTTCTGCTCGTCCTTCTTTAAGCTTTCCTCTGTGGGTTTTTGACTCTCATCTCGGTACCCCTGGTTTTATGTTTTTGTCGTGGAAATAGTGACTTGGAAAGGGCTCTTTTAGATTTGCACGTAAATGCACATCCTTGCTTTGTGTAGTCTGTAATGTGTTATCCTGGCCTTCGTGATAAAGGGCTGAAACTATTCGTTTGAGTTTCCTGACAATATATGGGGCGCTGGGCAACTTCCTTTCCCCCTGTTCATGAGAAGCACGTGTGCATCGCTTGACATGTCTCAGAGCTGTCCCTTTGACACCTGGTGCCCGACAGCCGTGTGCCAGCAGCACGCGTCCCGGCCAGGCGCGGTTTCTGCTGAGCCATTTGGCTGCCCGGGCTCAGCACGTTGGGCTGACACCGCCACCCAGAGCGGGTCACTTGTTCCCTTGGCCTGAAGAGCTCGTGACCCTGCGTCCCTCCACCAGAAGGCTTTCCAGGGCACCTTGGATCTGAGATTATTTTTCCATAGGCTGAACTGCTGTCGTTGTCTTCGTCTACGGCTTGTGCAAAGGGCCTAAAATAATTTTTGCGCTCTCTTTTTTCTGGGGGTTAAGGATAGTTATAGCTAATCAGCGATAGCGGGATAGAGAAGGGAGACAGGAAGGCAGGACAGGGCGTGGGTTTTCGTATTCCTCCCTCTGTGTTGTACAAGGTCACAAATGTGTTTTATTTTCTTTGCTTTTTTTTTTAACCACCGAGCTGAGCGCTGAGCAGTTTAGAGGCTGTGACGCCCTGAGTCGCAGTGCGCGGGCAGGCAAGGGCTTTGGTTTTTGCTCCTCAGACCTACGTCATGGGACGATTGCGCTGCGATTCAGAGCAGAGATGTTTTCTAAGGGCTAATTTAACACAGATGAGCTCTGTCAGTGCTGCAGGCTGCTCTGGGCAGGAATACCAACAAGCCGGGTGCGTGCCCCACCGGGATGGAGTGCTTCGGCCCCTGGGCCACTGATTCCTTGCAACGACAAGGTGAACCGGAGGAAAAAGGTGATGAATCCTGAAATCGTCTTTTCGGAAAGATGGCAATGGATTATTCTACTGAAATCAGGGTAATCTTGAAAAGATCAGAGCTCTGTTGGTGTCTATGTTTAATATGCTGGGGAAGAATTACCCTTGTTGTCTTGGATACGTGGTTCGAAATACTCTCCAGCCTGCAAGGATTTCGTAGAGATTCAGCAAATGAGAACATGATCGAGAAATACCGCTCAGTGTTGCGAGTGTAAAAATAAATTGGTGTCTTGGGGCGTGTGTTTTTCTGTTCTCATTTCGCTGAGCTCCCAACGTGCACTTTATTGCACTTGTCCTGCGGAGCCGTGCCCTGGGCAGCGTGAGCTGTGTCCGGGAGGGTGAGAGGAGCGGTGCAGGGCATCCTGCTGGGAGCAGCAAACGAGGGGTTTTCATCGCTGTGCGTCGGAGCCCGGCAGGGCTGCTTGCCAGCAGGACCTGCGGCAGGCTGGGCTCGGCTGGTTGCAGCAGGGAGCTCTGGCGATGGTGAGACAGCAAACAGAACAAACGGCAACAACAGCAAACAGAGCAAGTGGCCTTCCCCGGGACATGTTCCGCCTTGCCTGGATCCACCTGGAAGAGAGGAGGGGGAAAAAAATCCTTCCGAAAGTGAAGGCGTTGCCTTTCCTCTGAACAAACCTCCCCCCACGCACCACCAAAAAGCATTTTGCATGGGAATGTCCCCGTTTCAGACCTGGGAAGCTGGTGCACAGCGAGCGTAGGGCTCGAAAATGTGCCTCTGCGTGGGACCGCCGGGCAGCTCAACAGCCTCTTGGAGGCCACCGCTTCCTTCTCAGCCTCAGCACGAAGGCTTTTGGGCCACGGGTGAGCCCCTCTTGCTTTGGCAGGGTGGCGGGGCTAGGGGCATGGCCAGCTTTTGGCCTTCTGTCGCATCAGTGGACCTTCTAAAGGCGACCTGGAGGAGTGGTGCTGCGTGTGCTGCGCCAGGCGCTGAGAGCAGGCACGGTTATGGTGTCTGGGGTTTCGGCCCTCTTAGCCACGGAGAATCACAGGGGCTTGAGTGGTTGGCTCTTCTAAGTGCCGAGGCCGTGACAGAGAGCTTCTCTCCTAAATGTTTGTTCAAACAAGTGTAAACAAGAGCTTTAAGCAGTCTAAATGAAAATACCTTCCCTTTGTTGATAAGGTTGCTCCTCTTGGTGACTCATCCCCTCTGCTGGCGCTTGTCATCGGGGAGCACTGAACATCCGCAGAAATCCCCGAGGAACCAGCACTGGTGACTTCCAGCAAGTGTTTGCCCTGCAGAGGGAGGAGAGCCAACGCTTGTACCTTCGAGTAAGGGCAGAAAAGCCTCTTACAGGAGACGAGGTCTGAGCTTTGCCGCTTCACACAGGGACTCAGCCCTGATGTGATCAGCTCAGCTTGGAGAGAGACGGCAGGGACAGAGTGAGAGGCGGTAGGCAAAAACCGGTGTGGAGGAGAGTGCGGTGTTTTTATGTTGTATTTGGGTAAGGCTTGGTCTTTCTGGAGTTAGGGGAAGTCCCCAGCAGGGTCAGCACACGTCGGAGCAGAGCATAAGCCCTGGGGCAGCGCAGAGGCAGGCAGCGGGAGCAAAGGAGCATGCACGGGGAGCACGGAGCTGCTGGCTCCTGCTGCGCCCTGCCAGCTCCGGTCAGCAGACACGGTCCCTCTGTTAAATGGTTTCCAGAGAGGATATCTGGTCGTGTACCTCTGCTGAGACAGCGGCTCGGAGGGGATCAGAAGTGCAGGAGCCTGGCTTCCTGCAGCCACGTGGCGTTTTGCTCATCAAGTGGTGCCTGCAGGGGCTCCCTGCCATCCCTAGCTGCACTGCCACGCGTGCCGAAGGAACCTCATCCCCTGCCCGCCCGGCTCCGGAGCAGGGAGAGCATCCCCTCGTGGGGCCACGTGCCTGCCGGCAGCCCCCCGTAGTGCCTCCCTGCCTGACCGTGGTGGTTGTAGGCAGCTCTCTGCTCCGGCAGGGAAACGTCGCCTAACGATAATCCCAGGGGTTTGGCCACCCTGCCGAGCAGTGCAGAAGGACCTTGGAGTCCGTCCGTCCAGGCACCCGAGTCCTCGCCGGCTTTCCCCCAGGCTGGGCTGGTGCAGCTTCGCTCTGACTAACTGGGAGGTGGGAGTTATCCTCACCTCCCTTGCCGGCTGGGCAGCATCAAGCTGTGCTGGTGACTCACTCCTGAGGTACGGGGGCTCCTTTGCAATGCCCTGCGAGGGGGGAAAGGTGAATCTGGAGTTAGCTTTTTTGATGCCTGCTGTGCCCTGCCCCGGGACAGAGCCCTCTGCCCGACCTGCCCCGTCTCCTGAGGGCAGCCGAGCCCTCTGGAGCAGTGCAGAGCGGGCAGGCTGGCTCTCCCAGCATCAGACGATAATAGAATGATTCTCCCAAAATGAAAGCAAACCACAAAAATTTGGTGGGCTGCCAGAGTTACTGGGCACGGCGATTTGTAACCTTAGGTGGGTTGGAGGAGAGGCAGAGCCGCTGCAGGGCTGTGCTCTGTAAAGGCTGGCCAGGAGTGTGATAAATAACACAAACGCCGATTTCAGCCATGGCAGCTCGTGCTTTGGGCCAGCCCGGTGGCAGGAAGGCCCTTCTTGAGATGTGCAAAACGGGGCAGCTGAGACTGCAGAAGGTGAGGGGCGTAGAGGGGGAGCGGGGCTGTGTGATGGTTTGTGAGGCTGTGTGAGGCTGTGCACGGTGTGCAGAGCTGTGTGATGGTGTGCGGGGCTGTGCAGGGCTGTGTGATGGTGTGCAGGGCTGTGCAGGGCTGTGCACGGTGTGCAGGGCTGTGTGATGGTGTGCGGGGCTGTGCAGGGCTGTGTGATGGTGTGCAGGGCTGTGCAGGGCTGTGCACGGTGTGCAGGGCTGTGTGATGGTGTGCGGGGCTGTGCAGGGCTGTGCACGGTGTGCAGGGCTGTGTGATGGTGTGCAGGGCTGTGCAGGGCTGTGTACGGTGTGCAGGGCTGTGTGATGGTGTGCAGGGCTGTGCAGGGCTGTGCACGGTGTGCAGGGCTGTTGCCATCTGCTGGGCAGTTGCTGGGGCTCCCCGTGGTAGCAGCGAGGAAGGATGCATCGCGGCCGCCAGAGGGGTGCTGTGCTTTCTCAGGACAGCAGCGCTGAGCAGGCGTGCAGCGGCACTCACCGGACACGTGCACCCTGCAAGCCTTCTCCCCCGGCTTGTCCCCTTGGCTAAGCGTTCAGGAGCAACGTGTATGGCACAGCTGGAGTGGATCTGGGGAGGAAAGCAGTCCTCGGTGGGGCCCTGCAGTCCTCAGTGGGGTCCCACGGTCCTTTTCGGGGTCCCACATCTAGTTGTGGGAGGGGGATGCCCCTGGCTATCCCAGCCCCCCCGTCTGCAGGCACGGCGCGCGCTGGGGGTT
Source organism: Anser cygnoides (assembly GCF_040182565.1). Classification (NCBI taxonomy): domain Eukaryota; kingdom Metazoa; phylum Chordata; class Aves; order Anseriformes; family Anatidae; genus Anser; species Anser cygnoides. The sequence continues at coordinate 12,443,012 of NC_089887.1, forward strand.
GCTGCAAACTGTTGCATCTGTTGAAGCTGGAATTTCTTTTCATGTGGAGTAATTGAATTGAATGCTTCTGGAAGGGTGTAAAAATCAGAGGGAGGCAATTTAAATCCACATTGCTGAATTTCTCTGGCTGCCTGGGGATTGAAGGCTGGTACGACTCGAACTGCGCGGTGGTGGTGCAGGAGCTGAAGCTGAATCACAGCCTGCAAGAGCGGGTCACGGGCACATCGGCCACCGCTCCTCTTGGCTTGTGCCTCGCCGTGGGCACGTGGGGGTGGTTGTGCCTCTCTCCTCCTGGAAGCCCTGTGGACTTTCTGAGCACTCCTTCCTTACTGCAGGCTGCCCTAGGAGTTGTTTCCCTTCCGAAAAAGCACGGAGCTGTCTGCGGACCTCAGGCAGCATTTGCAGGACGTGGCAGCTCAGCTCAGGCTTTCCCTTTTCCTACCAGTGCCTTTCCCCTGTCTGGTAGGACCGGCCTCTGCGGGCTCCCCTGCACGGGGCTGGCCCAAAAACTCGTCATGTCCGAACAGAAGAGGATCACCAAACCCTCTTCAAGTCAGTTGCTGGAGTTAGCGTTGCTTCGGCCATAAAGAGCTGCTGCACCCAGAATCTCTTGGGTGGCTGGAACTGCAGGAGCGTGAAACGCGGTTGATGCAGGTTTCTGTCTGCTCGTCCGTCCGTCCCCTAAGGGAGCACGCGGAGCCTCCCTGCTCCACGAAGCAGCAGCAAAGGCAGCTCCGGTCGTGCAGAGCTCTCGTGTTCACAGCAAACAAGCGAACAGCTGGTGTTATCTGCATCGATAAGGCACAGAAAACACGGTAATTGCTAAAACTGCTGGATCAAACTCCAAAATCTGGCTCTGTTGACAACTTTGTAAGAAGCAGCTTGAAAGTACCAAGGAAATTGATATATTGTACGGACCTCAGCACTACTTAGAGTAAGGGATGAGAGGTGGGAAAATCGGGCACGAGTGTCTCTGGAGTAGGACTCTGTAGTTCAGGCATACTGTGAGAAATATCCTTGGTTGGAAGAGATCCTAGTCGTAGTGTTTGCCTTGTGCAAGATAAGGTGGAAGGAGTTTGGAAAACAAGGACCTTGAAGCTTTATCTTGAGCCGCGAGCATGGCCGTGGGACCCAGAGAGGCAGGAGCTCGGCTGCAGCTCGTGGCCCTGGGTGGCCAGGAGCACAGCAGGCAGCTCCAGGAGGCAAAGCTGTCTCAGTAAGAGTTCCTAAAGGAAAACTGGCAGCACTTGGTGCCTCCTGACGAACCTTGCCTTGCAGTACAGCGGTGCTAGAAGGCCCCTGAGGTCCCACAGCACAAGCAGAGGAGCTAAGGGAGCAAAAGGGCTGTGACCCGCTCAGTTAAGTGGCAGATCTGGATGGAGCCAGGACAGGAGCTCGGGTTAAACCATAACTGTGCTGCTGCTGCGCTCGTTACCAGGAATCCCTGCCTCTTTCACGCTGAGCACAGAGGGTCGCCTGGTTATCAAGCAAGACGCTTCCTGCTGGTGTTGCCGGAGCAGAAGGTCCTGCTTGGGGCACCGTGCTGCAGGAAGGATGTGTCCCAGAGGAGAGCAAGAATAGCCCAGAGAAAATGAGAAAATGTGATTTGTGAAGGTAATGGGAAGAAATGCTCGTTTATGCTGGCTCCCGTGACCGACGGAGACCAAAGTTCAATTATGGGAAGTTTCTGTAGAGGGAAGGAGCAGAGTTTTTGGTATCTCATGCACAATGCAAGAGAGGGTGTAGCCGAAGTGGGGAGGGTTAGGCTAGACACCAGGGAGCTACTTTCTGATCAGCAGCAAAGCTTGGATCCGTTGCTTGGAGCGGGGGGAGAGGTAGGACCTTTGGGTGGAGGTTTGGGGGACTTGTCAGATAAACTGTGCTAGAAATGGTGAGCTGTGCTCCTGATCTGGAGCAGGCCAGCGAACCAGGATGGGCTGAGCTCCTTGTTCTGTGCGTTAGGAGCTGCGTGCGGGTCCCATAGAAGAGTCGGGTCCTGCAGGCCTGGCACCATTGTACCTCTTGTGGACGTTTGGCTGAAGAAGCTTGTGTTGGTGCTCTCCTCGGTCAGGGTATTGCTGCAGTGACGGAGGGGGCAAGCTCCAGGTGCGTCGTGAAGGGGTTCAGTCCCCAGCCCATCAGGGAGCGGCATCTGGGCAGCGTGCGGCTGAGATGTTCCTGTCCCCAGGTGCTGGCTCAGGGAACAGTCTGCAGGAAAAGGACTTGGAGAGGCAGCTAAAATGAAGAGATGGAGAAATAAGGCCCCGTTGGGATCCCAGGTGCAGATATACACAGAACAGCCCAAACCTCCGGGTTCAAGGGACGGGGACTTTGTCCCTATGCCGGCAGCTGCCTTGGGGACAGGGGGGTCCCAGGGACCTGAAGCGCTTCCTCGGGTCGCACCGTGGCGGTGGCTCCGCTGTTTGCAGAAGCAGCAGCTTGGGTGGGGGCAACGTGGAGCTCGGGGCGGTGTGTTTGTAGCTGGGTATCCCTGCTGAGGCAAGCAGCAGCCCTTCGGGGTGGCAGTCACCCACCCGTCCTGCATTGCTCTCTGAGTCACTGCAGCGGTGATCACTTATCAGCAGCAAAGTGCTCCTGGTCTCTGGAGTGAGCAAGGCGGGCGTTATTTACTTTTCTATTTGTTATTATAAGGAAGGAGATGGTTATTCAATGTTTAAATATTCACCAGAAACACCAGGAAAGATGAGATAAGCCTGGGAAGCCTCTGTAGCAAGAATGGCCCTCCTCGAAATTAACCTTAATTGGAGATACGTTTACATAGAAAGAAAGCACATGCACCTGGAGCGGGGCTGGCCGTCGCGTGGGGCGTGCTTTTATTTTGGTATTCACGTAGCTCAGATGGCTGCAGTCACACGGCAGGGGAGTGTGCATTAGCTCACATATTGTTATCGCGGGGGCTGGAAGGTCAGGAACAAAAGGCACTCTGTTCCGCGACCTGCACTCCGTTGGTGAACCTCGCGCCGAGCCTTTCCGGGACTTTGCTTCCCACCTCCTCCCCAGCAGGAGCTGGATTCGACGTGGGCAAAGAGGCAATGTGTCCGCAGGTGAGTTTTGTGCGCTAGCACGAAATAAGGAGGGAGCTGGGGTCCTGGAGGAGGCAGATTTCCGTCCTGGGGACTGCTCCGAGCCCCGGCATCGCCAGGAAGGGGCAGGCTGTGTCTGAGTAACTGCGGTCTGACCGGGGAGCTGGGCCGGGAAGGATGGCGGCTGCGGGCTTTCCGGGCACGGAGGATGTGCCAGGTCTTGTAATTTTGTTTGTTTGTTTGTTCTTTTCCTGATGGGTTTTCTCTTGCCCAGCCTGAGAGCTGGCGTTGAGTGCAGGAGCCTCAAAACCTTGCAGGCAGCTTTTCAGGTGGCCCTGGACCTGCTTTCTGCTGGCGCTTGGGTCAACTTGAATTTGGGGCTGTGCCAGGCCAGGTGGGTCATTGTCTCTGCCCTGAGCTCAGTGAGGACCCTCTGGCTTCTCTGAAAAATGGGTATTGCCCAAATAAGCAGGAAGAGGCAGATACTGTGGCTGAGTGGTTGGTGCCTTGCTGCTGGTGACGGTCCCCGGTGTGGGGTTATTTGGTGGGTGACAGGTTCCTGCTGGCCTGGGGCCAGTGCACGGGGCTGAACTGACATGGGGCGTTTCAGGGTGGACTGCCAGCACAACTTGCCTCCTCTCTCCCCTTTACATCAGTGTAAAGCCAATTTAAGCACGTCGTGTGACTGGGCAGGTGCCTGTCCCCAGCACCACGAGCTGGGCTGGGCTCACTGCCACCGGCCGGGCCACCCCTGCGGGGCAGGACACAGCACCAAGCAACTGGGGGCTCTTTTTGGTGGTCTTCTTCCCCTGACCCCAGGTCTGTGGCTCTGGACAGAGTGGTGTTATCAGCTCAGAGGCCAGGGCCACAGGATGGGAGCAGCACGGGGTGTCCTTGGAGGGTGCTGTGTGCCACCCATCCCTCTCCCCCGCCTGTCCCTCAGAGCTGGCGTGAATCACAAATATGCTCACTCTTGCTGGGAAAACAGAGTTGTTTTTCCTTTTCCTCTCCCCCCGAGCTTCCCAGTCGCCGTGGCCAAGGCCCAGCGGTGCTGCAGGATGGTGAGGCTGCCGGCAGGGACCGGCTGCCGCCCCACTCATGGGCTTCGCTTGTACCTCGGGTGAAATTGTCCATCACGGATCAGAGAAGCCAAACAAATGCTCCCTCGAGCCTGGGGTGTGCTGTGCTTTTTCCCAACAGACCTGCTTGGAAGCACAGAAGCACACCTGAGCGCGTGCCGCCGCTCCGCTCCCTGCCTTGTAAAGCTCCTCACAGGGGCTGCCAGCCCCGGAGCCCTCCTGAGCCCGATCCTCCAGCCAGCAAAACGCCCTGCAAAGCTGGCAGGCGCCCTGAAGTCGGCACAGAAGCAGGAAGCTTTGCATGCCCGGCCTTGCCGGCTCGCATGTGGCTTCGGTGGTGGCCTCCGCGGTGTGGCAGGGCCCGTCCCTGCGGCCGGCTGCAGCCTGGCGCTGGCTCTGGGGGCGGTGGCCGCATCTCATCGCCTCGGGCCTCTCTCGAGCTGCCTTCCCCATACCATCTTTGTTGGCTACCAGACCGGGCACGTCAGTGATGACAGGGCTTTATGGTCCCTTAACACTCGTCCCGTGCGGGTGACTCGCTGCAGTCTCCTTTCCTCTAACAAAATGGCCGCAGACGGGGCTTGAGCCTCGCGTGGGCGTCAGGCCGCCGGCCACCACGCCAGGGCACGAACCGCGGTCAAGCCGTGGTTTCAGTTCAGGCTGGGGCGGGGTGTCCTGATTTTAAGGTTTGCCTGAAGCATCTCAGGGGGTGTTTTATTTGATTAAAAATGAAAATGGGCTGGGGCTGGTGGCACCGGGCTGTTCTGAGCGTGCAGTGGGGATGTTCATGCCGAGGGCGCTTGCCGCCCCACAGATGTGTTAGCCAAGTGGGCATTGCCTGACCTGCTGTGTTGTGATTTTTGGTGTTTAATGCCTACTTTCTGCCTGTGATCAGAAAAGCAAGCTTGGCTGGAGGAGAGAGGTATGTGGCAGTGGGAATTAAAGGGTCAGCATACAAATCAGCTGTTCACGAGGCCATAAAAAGAGCTTTGAGATCTGCGGCTGCACCTTTGCCCAGGGCATAGGGTTTTGGTTTTGCTTTGCTTCGCTTTATCAAGCATTCTGTAATATCTTCCCCTAGTCTGCTTGTTTGCCTATCTCCTTCTGGCGTCTTTTCTTGAGGTTTAGTTATTTAATCTGTGATGAAATATAAAGCAAAGTTCTCCACGCTCGTGCTCAGGAGGAGAACTTTGTTTAAAGTTTCACCTGTCTCATAACTCATTGACCGCATGGGTTTAACTTTAATAAGGCTCTTGCATTTGAAATTGAAAAAGCATTAAAAGAGAATAATCGAGGTCTAGCATGCTAACATACTGCCATTACCTATAGGCCGTGTTGGAGGGAGCTGCAGGGCATCGTGAGTTTGGCAGAAATGGGGACGTCTCTTCTGTCGCGTGGTTTGTGGTACCCAGCGCAGCTGGCCAAGGGACACCCACAAACTGGCAATTCTCCCCTCCTTAAAGATTTAGTCTTTAAGCATAGAGTACAGGTAGTGGGGTTTTTTTTTGTCTGTTTGTTTTTTAATCTGTAAGAAAAAATAATATTACTTCTGTTTTCTAAAATATCCTTTGAAAACCCACTATTTCCAGGAAAACGCAGGAGCGAGGTAGCAGTCTGTACTCTCCTAAAATTGCTTTAGTAAGATAAAAACGAACTTCAGGCTCGTTTCTTTTGGCCCTGTGAGTGGTGACAGTGCACAGCAGGGCTGTGGAACAAGCGCAGGATGGTCCAGGACCGCTCTGGTTGTTTCTCGAGGTGCTCCTGGACCGCGGCCCTCGCTTTGCCCCTGCCTGGCCGCGTGTGATCGAAGCCGCAGCGACTTCTGTCCTGGTCTCTTCTGGTTTCTGTATGCACGCCACGTGGGATGTGGCAGGGAAAAACACATTCTTCTCCTTTGCTAAATACAGGGAATGTTTGCAGATGGTCTTCCAGGTCATCTTTTAAAGAACAAAATTGCTGCACATCCGCGGTGTGGCTGGAGGAGGATGGGGTCTGTGCTGTTCTGGTGGCTACCTCTGGCTCCCTCAGGGCTGCCCCCTCATCGGCCAGTCTGCACCATTTTTTCCCGTCGATAAGATTTTTGAAGCAATTTGATAGAGAAATCATTTGATTTAAGGGCATTGGGATGTTCTGATGTGCTGAGCTGTTGGGCTCCCTGTTGCGCTTTGTGTTGGGAGGCCAGCGACTGTAACCTCCAGAGGGTGGGTTTTTAATCAGCGTGTGGGTTGGGGGGTTTGTTTTGTTTCCATGTTTTTTGTTTGTTTGTTTTGCAATAGTTGTCTTTATTTTGTTCTTGAATACACTTGAATGTATGCCTGAATTTAAACCTTTCCAGTAGGAAGGTTTTTGTTCTTTTGTTTATTTTTATTTTTTTAAAAACAAGAGTTTACTTTGGAGCCCGCAAGCAAAGTTATGTCCAATTTGGCTTTAAATCTGTTTCAAGCAGGCAAAAAGCAGCCCTTTGAAGCAGGCAGGTAACTGTGCAGATGCTGGTGGCTGCTCTCCTCCCTCGGGCCCTCTCGGCTGCCTTGGGTTCCCATCGCCCCGCGCACAGCAGAGCCGCATGAAGCATCGGTGCTCCTGCAGGCGGGCGGTGTGAGCTGGGGATGGCTTTTGTCCCCCCAAACAGTGTCACAACCCAGCATTGTCCCACATGCCAAAGCCTGACCTGTCCTAAACTTGGCATATGCTGCAAACTGCTTTTGTTTTCATGTGGGAGGCAGGTGAAGCCACTGCCTCCCCTGTTGGTGACGGCGCTCGCTGCAGCAGCCTCTGCCGTCTGGTGGAGTTTGCCGGGCTGGCCCCGTCTTCCGCGGGTGGCGACTTTGGACTCCAGTTCTGTAAAGTTTTCCATCGTGTTTAACCTGGGGGTGGTGGCCGCGAGAGGCCGTCTGTCTGTCTGCCTGTGCTGAGCTGGCACCAACCGGTGCCGCTCTCCTGCAGGGCTGAGCAGGGCTCGCTCGCCCCGCTGCGCACCCAGCCCGGCCGGCGTGGAGCGGGCGGCTCGAGCGCAAATTTCTTTTATCCTGGTATGTCTGCGTGGTGTCTGCCCAGCTGCTGGCCTTCTGTGGTGCGGGGCTCTGAGAAATGTCACAGAATCACGGAATATCCGAGTTGGAAGGGGCCCACGAGGCTCATTGAGTCCAACTCCTGGGTCCCCAAAGGACCACCCAAAAGATGCCATTTGCTTGGACGCGTTTGCAAAAAGCCCTGGTTGGTGCCGTGTGCGCCTCTCTGGTGCAGGAAGAGGAGTTTGCTTGGGCATTAGTGCCTGCCTCCAACATGCTGCTGCTTTGCCCTGCTGCCGTGCCGCAGGGGGAAGCCGCCAGCAGCAGAGCAGCTCTGATCCAGCCGGGTGGCCGACGGGCTTCCATCAGCCTGCTTCCCTCCGGAGGTCACCTCTGGTGACAGGGGGCCAGCTGGAGCTCCGTGCCCCCACTGACAGATCCCAGCACTGAGGGCCCAGAGGCGCAACTGAGTTAATTTGTTCTGAAACCACCTGGGGAAATCCCAGAAGCGCTGGGCCACCGGCCCTCACTGTTCTCGCGAGGTGTTCCCTCGTGGCCCCACGGCTCCGCTCCGCACACGCGGGTGCGGGGGGCTCAGCGCCGCCCGTGCTTGGGGAGGAGCAGCCTGCCCTCGTGCCGGGGCTGGGAAAACCCAGCCCTTTGTGCTCGTGGTGTGGGCTCCTGAAAACCAAGCGCTGCGCCTTCCCCGGAGCCTGCTGGCTCGCTGCAGGTAACGGAGAGGTGGCGCAAAGCATTCAAGGTGCAGTCCCAAAAAAGCATGTCCTGAAGATGCAGACTGGTGGCGCAGGCCTTGCAAACCAGAGGCTGTAGTAAAGGTTTATGAGGCAGCTGAGTTTTCTGTTGAGGGACGGAAGGTGCCTTCGTATTACCAGCGGGGTGGAAAAAGTGCTCTGAGGGCTGACTGGTGGTTTTGAATGGTGGTTCCTTGTGGAGAATTCAAACTGGTAACGTGTCTTTGTACCAGTGGGGTGAGTGAAAGGAGCGGTGATGGAACTGCTGAGGGAGCAGTAGGTAATCCCTCTGGGACTCCATAAACCCATACGAAATCTCTCTCAGAGTCCCAACAGCCAAGGCACGGGGTGGCTCGGCAAGGCAGAGCTCCTGAGCATGGCGTATGGCTCGTGCCGGAGAATTGCTGTCCCGTACGGGCTTTGTCCGGCTCTGCAGTGCAACTGCATGGCTTTAGCACCTTACGGGGCGGCTCTTTCCCTCTTGTGTCTTGTAACAGGCAAATGAGGTGACCGACAGCGCGTACATGGGCTCGGAGAGCACCTACAGCGAGTGCGAAACCTTCACGGATGAGGACACCAGCACGCTGGTGCACCACGAGATGCACGACGAGGTGGAGACGGACAGCGCCATCGATTCCACCGTGCACTCGGAGTTCACCGACCCCATCGAGGAGCCGGAGCATGGGTCAGTGGCGGGGGGCCGTGGGGCAGGAGGGGTGGCAGACCAGGAAGGGACAGGGACTGGGGGAGATGCAGCCCGAGGATTTAATCGAGGGGGTTGAGTCTGCCTTGCTAAAACCGGTTGGCTCGTTCATAGTGTTTGCCACTTCACCGAGACCGAAATAGCTCTTCTTTAAGAATAATAATGAGGCTGTGCCATGTGTAGGCTGTTTTGGAGCGTGGCCTGGCAATCTCTTTGAGCTAATCTTTGCTTGCCTTGGGAGAACTTCTGTACCCTCATTAGCATCTTTAACTTCTAAAATAAGTTCTCCGAACACCTGAAATACCTGCAGTTTTTAATCTATCGCTGAAGCCAGAAACGTAACGTGTAATTTTCAAGTCAGGAGGGGAACTCGCTGTACTCTTGTTTTTCCTAAACACGCGCGTGCCCTTTGATGTGCAGCCACCTCCTGTAATAACTAGTTTGAAACTTGTGCCGCGAGCACAGGAGAGTGAACTGGGAGCTGCTTCCCCGTCTGAACCGCTGCTGGCGAAACTGCTCCCGGGCCCCCTCGCTTCCTAGGTTTTGCAGGGAAAGTTGTTTTGGGGGTGAAACCAGGATGCTGGGAGGGCAGGAGGGGAGAGAATAACTTTGTTATCAGCAGCCCAAAGTGCTGGTCTGCACTGAAACTTCTGGAGCTGCTGTCACTTGAGGTCTGCTAACACCTGTGGGTTTTTTTGGCCAAAAGTGTGACATCCAGGCTCGGTGCTGTGGCGAGTACTCACAGCTCCCTTTGCTTTTAGAAAGCAGCGGGCTCCCTGGGGCTTCCCTCCCACCCCAAAAGCACATCTGGGGACACGCGAGCAGGCGGTGCTGCTGGGCGCTGGGGCCGAAAGGGTGCTGGCTGGCAGAGGTGCTGCGGATCAGAGGAGAAAGGGGATTAGCCGGCCACGCGCTCCTCGCCCGAGCGGCACTTATACCGGGATGTAAGCGGTTTCTGAGCCCCTGGCCGCGAGCAGCGTGTCCCTGGAGGGGCCATGGCAGCCTGCGTGCGCTCTCGTCCTCTTGGGAAACTGCCGTGCCTTGGATTCACCTGCCTGTAGGTACAAAACGCGGTGCTTAGGGATTTTTTAAGATTAGGTTGTTGTTGAGGTTTCCCTAACCTCAGGTGTCCTCTGGGTGCTCTGTTCAAGCAAGTGGTGTCTATTGCCAGGTGTCTTAGGTGTGGGCACACTCCAGGTACCCAAAGGTTCAAGGCAAAAGTGTATTGGAATTTTTTGGACTTCTGGTTTAAATACTGGAAGGCTTGAGGCTGAAAACTTGGGAATCTGATCCCAGGCTGCTGAGGGCTGGTTTTGGTGCCATCAGACCCGCAGCAGGACAGAAGTTGTATGCCTGCGGTGCCCTGAGCTCTTCCAGGAGCAGTCAGTAAGTGCAATCCAGCCAGAGCAGAGTTTTGATCCAGCCCTGCTTTCCAGTGGCTGTTCAAGCTCAACACGCGTGAGACGGTTTGAGTGGTTATTTAGGGGTTGTGTGTGGTAAAGATTGGCTGGGCTCTGGATCTTGAAACTGCTGCGGTGGATCCTGTAGGTGTGCACCAACTCCCCGTGCTAGTGCCTGAGGCAGCCCTGGCTGAGGGCTCCCAGGTGCCTGATCAGATCTGCTGCAAGGTGCTTGTCAGACCACAGCCCCTGCTTAGAGAGCTGGGCTTGGCTTTTGCTTGTGAGTTAAAAAGTTATAATAAAAATAAAAAAAATCCCCTCTACTTTCTATTCCTGGAGCGGTTTCTGATGCTGTCTGGGTGTGCTGGGTGCCACATCCGACCCCCTGGTGGGGGAGTGGGCTCCTGCCACCCCCCGCTGCAGGAGCTGCGGTGCTCCGCAAGGGCACGAGGAAGGCGAGCAGAGGCTCGCCAGCTGGGCTGGGCTTGTCTGTGGCTAAAGGGAGATCTGCTGCTGTTCTGGCTGGAGGGGTGACATGTTTTTATCAGCAGGATAAGGGCAAATCCTTCATTGTCGCAGACTTCTGTCATAAATGGCCTATCAGTAATTGTTTTTTTTTGACTTGGTACAATGATATATTCAATGTTCCCTATGTCTGTTTTCCCCCTCCAAGTGGATGAAGATATGGGGGTCTAGCCTGAAATACCTGTTTTTATAATCAAGCTTTTTTCCCCTTTCTTTAGCGTTGAATTTTAGGGAGGTGAGCGGTGCTAGTCCCCCCAGAGCACATCCCTGTGGGGCGCAGACATGCGGGCTGCTTTCGGGCTTGGTTCTCAGAAATCCCCTCCACGTTTTCCCCCAAACTTCTCTTTAAAACCTCTGTGGTCCTGGGCAGGAAATTCCAGCTTGCTGGTGCATACTGCTGTGGTGGGCTGCATGTATGTAGCACTGCCCGTATGCAAAGATACTTCCAGAAGTGATGACTCCTGTATCGAGCAGCATCCCCTCCGAAGCGACGGACATCCCCGGGCCCGTGCTGGCCGTGTTTCGGCTGGGTGCAGCACAGCCCTCTGGATCCGATGTTACAAACATTAAAAAAGCCCTACAAATTGCCACAAGTGCGTGCAGCGTCCTCCCTGCAGGGGCTGAGTTAAGGTCCCTTGCCTTGCCGGGAGGCCTCTTGGTGCTGGGTTCGGCAGCCGCCCCTAAACCCCCGGGGTTTGTGTCACCGGGGGCTGCAGCACCGAACCCCACACCGGGCTCTCGGGAGGATTATGCAGCATGGAGCGTGCATGAGCCTGGCGTGCAGGCTGGCCGTGAAACTCAGAGCATGTTCAGCACAGGCTCGGGACACACCGGGCTTTGTCTCTGCCATGCGTTTGGTTGCACCTGTGCTGTGCCAGGGCTGGCCACCGGCCTCGGGGTTTGTCCCGCGTGTCTGGCGATCCCAGAAGCTGCCATGCAGCTGCCGGGAGAGCTTGCATGAAAAAACAATGGTTAGCTGTGAAAAAAACATGCTGCAAACTTCCTGGGGGTGCCTGGGCTGCTCCTTCGGCCCTGTTCAAGGCACAGTGAGGCAGAAGTGGCCGGGTTTACCGAAACAGGAGACGCGACTTGGGAAGCAGATGCGTGGCGTGCAATCGGAAAGGCTGCTGCAGTGGTCACCCCGTAACATTTTTGTCTGTCCCCACAGATCCCATCCGCACGACCTGCCCCTGGGCTCGGACCTCAGCCACTCCATCGTTACGGTCATTAGCGGAGAGGAGCACTTCGAGGATTATGGAGAAGGGAATGAAGCAGATTTGTTCTCGGACAGCTTGTGTAACGGGGAAAGCAGCTTTAACAGCTCCTCGTTCCTCTCTCCCAGGTAATGCTCAGCACAGCACTCGCAGTGCTTTAACCGGTTTCGCTGGCTTAGTGTCCTCGCTCAGGCTCTGTGTGTGTGAGTTTGGGTTTGCTGCAGGAGGGGGTTCCTGGCAACGTTTGGATACAATGGGGTAACCAGCTCAGAAGTGGAAGATGAGTTGCCTCCTTCAGTCTTTCGTTTTCCTGAACAGTTCCCGTCCTCCCATCCAGAGGCACTAATGTCCAGCAGCAGTTGGAAGAGCTCTCTGAGTTTCGGAGTCTGGGACAACGCCACGTTCCCTCTCTGCTGGGCATGTGGCTCCTCGCACAGCATTCTGGTAGAGAAAACTGCCATGGAGTTTTGTCCCTGATCCTGTTGGATAGCTTTTTTTTTTTTTTTTCTTTCTGCTACACATGCATTTTTGGCTTTGATGGGATGCTTGGTTGGATTTGCACAAGCAGCTGCAGCCTCCCTCCTCTAGGCAGCCTGAGGGATAGATGGGGCAGGAAGGAGACCAAAGTGTTTTCTTGCACTCCTTGTGTTAGGGTCTGAAACCAGGCAAACGTTGGTTTTCCAGCCCATGCAGGGTGGACTGAGGATGACAATACAAACCAGTCAGTCTTTATTTTTTAAGAAAAAAAGTAAAAGCTGGAATGGTCATGCACACCTGCAGCCCCTGTGACAACAGGCGACTTGGGGACATGCTCCTCCACCAGGCAGCACAAGTCTGCGCGGGGCAGGAGTGCTCCCTGCCTGCCACACGCTCACATTGAAGACCAGAAGACGCTTTTTTCCTTTGGGATGATGTGTGACTTTCCACGGCAGTACAAACCTGTTACAGTTTTTTTTTTCCTGTTTACCTGCTTTCTACAAGATTCCCAAAGGCCTTTGTAGAGCTTGGGCAATTCTGCTTGCACTGGGCTGAAAGGGAAGAACTGCTGTCAAATCTACACACTGACATTTTGCTGCAAGTCAGGGCTGACTTTTTTTTCTTTTTGCTGGTTCAGCAGCAGTTTTGAAGATGTTACCTAAACCTGCTATAGAAGGTGTTGCTGTAAAGCATGGCTAACCCGTTATTTTGGGAAAACAGTGCTCTTGGTGAGCTGGGATACCCTGCCATGGAAGCGGCACGTCACCCATCCATGCTTGGCTGTTTATTGCACTGTGCAGAAGGAGATGCTGGTCACAACTGTCCGTGCTGGTGCTGCGGCATAAGAAGTGCTCTCAGATAAAAACTAGCCTTGGTGTTTGAGTTTCTCCTTGAGTATAGGCCTCCAGCCCAGTCCAAAAGCCTCCTGGCAATGAAATACTTAACTAAAATAGCTTTGCAATCCGCTAATTTTTTTCTTTAATACCAGTCCTGAGCTCCCAGGTTACCTCTGCCCACAGTGCCCAGCTCTTGCTCTGTCAGGGCGCTCTCTTCCCCGTGCTGCTCTCTCTTCGGGTCCTGCTTCTGCAGCATCTCTCCTCTGCTGGGAGAGGTTCAGCAGGCGCGTGGCCCTCCAGCTCTCGGCGGCTTTGCTGCAGACCCACTGCTGGGAAGGCAAACTGCAGACAAAACCTCAGGAGTAAAGAACACGGTTCTGTTGGAAACAGAGCGTTTCTGCGTGCCTTTCAGGCCTAGCCTTCACCTGGGATTGTCGTTGTGTGCACAAAGGTCCTTAGCTGATGTTTCTCTAAGCAGGTGCTATTTTTCTGAACAAAGCCCTGCCTCCCCAATGCCTTTACACGCAGTGAAACCTTGCAAAGACCTACAGGATGTCACTGGCTTAGATGAGCATTTTTTTGCTGAGGTTTGAATAGGAGGAACAGCATCTCTTGTAAGCGGTCACATCGCCACACAACACTTCATGTTACCAGAGCCTCTGAACAGGAATAACGGTGACAAATTTTCCTGCTACAGCTCCAGACCTTCACAAGAGGACTAACACAAGCACCAAGAGCCTTTGGGGAACGCTGTGGGGTATTGCATTTCCCTGCTTAGTCCTGGTGTGCATGTTTCTGATCCCTGCTCTTGGGTTGCCACCTCTTTCTTGGTGCGTTCAGCCCGTAGGAGCGAGGTCTCCCTGCCACGCTTGGTGAGAAAAGGACGGCGACTGAAAGTACAAGCTCCTCGTGTGCTGACGTGCTGCTCCTTAAGTGCTGGACGAGCTGCTGAAGGCAAATGCTACCCCACGAGACGGAGGAAGGAGGCAGCAGGGCTGCGTGCGGTGCAGGGGGTGGCAGCTCGCCACCAGCGGGAGGTGGGGACGCCCCGAGGCGTGGTGCTGTTCAGCTCTCGCCCACTCAGCTGGCAAGGAACCAGTGCAGCCAGGGGCCAGGTATACCTTTACACAGCGAATACCTGCGGATTCTCCTACAGCTTCTTGTCTGGTGGCTTTCCCCACCTTGAGGAGTGCCTGTCAGAGCCGAGTTCGCACACCAGTCTTGCTCCCCAGGGCTCACCGGCGGCTCATTCCCAGGAGAGGTCAGGTCCCGGAGGAGGGCACGTCGCTTCCTCCGGGTACCGCAGGGCTGCTGCCAGCTTCTGCCCCCTGCAAAGCCTGAGCAACTGAAATGACTGCTGGTGGATAAAGACTTCCCTGAGACCGAACCTGCCCTAGAGGCTAGGGGGATGTTTTTCAACGGTTTTGCAGGAATGGGAAGAGATGAGCAATGCAGCATGCGCTGTGGTCCACTTGCCTGATCTGAGGGTGCTCGGAAATACTGTACAGATGGCACAAACTCAGAGACCTGACCCCAGGGGGGGCTACTGACCCCCCACCGCCCCCAGGAAAAGTCCCTGAGAGGCTATGCAAAGGTGCTAGGGGGAACACCCCTCCTGGGGGGGCCTCAGCATCTCCCGGGCCAGGACTTGCCAGTGTGGGTCTGCACCATGGGGTTGACTAGTCCTCTCCAGATATCTTTTGGTTTTAAGCTTGCTTGTGTTTGCTCACACCTTTACCTGTCTTTCCTATTGAACTGCTTTGTTTTTTCACTATTAACCTTGCTTTGATTAAAGTCTGTGGCTTCCAGAAGCACGTTTTCCCACAGAAAGGTTTTGTGGCATGCATTTGGCCCCAAAGCAAGACGAACGCCGTGCTGTTCAGAATCCCTTGGCCCTCTCCTGCCCAGGCTGTGCCAGGTGGGGAAGAGGCTCCCTGCTTTGCCAGGTGTCGGTGGGTGTCTCCGCAGCTCGCTGTCCGTGTGAGCAGCTGAAAATGAAAAGCTGACCAGGCCTGTTAGCTCCAAAGGCAATTAGTCCTGTAGGCCTTCGTGTCCCCTCACCAAATTACAGGCAAAGCTGCTGCCCATGCGCTTGGCTTTGCAGGAGAGAGGACCGATTCGCAACCACCTTTTTATGAGCTTAGCTTCAAGGGGGAAGCTCTTTGAAATGAAAATCTGACTCCAGTGTACGTTACCCCCAGTGTGGGTCCGCAGCAGCACGGCCGCTCTATTTTTAGGTGGTCCTGTTGGAAAGCGGTGTGACCGACCGAAGGACTTGGCTCTTGGTCTTGGCACCGCGTGTGAGCCCAGTCTGCATTTCACGGGGCAAACCAGGATGATTGTAGGGCCTCTTGAGACAGGTTGCTTGGAAAATTGTGATGGAAAATGGACTTTGTAGTCCTGTGGGCTCGTGTAAAGCATGCACCTGGGGTTCCCAGGACCCTGCTAGAGCAGGTTGGCACAGGGTTTGGAAACTGGCCAGGCTCGGCTGCCATACGCCTCCCTTTACTTTGGGGGGAGGACGGTGGTGTGGAGCTCCTGCTAACTCGTACTAACTCCGGATGGACAGAAATTGGGGCTCTGAAAGGAAAGCAGGGAAGCAACCCAACCTGCCCTCAGGCTTTAATTGCAAGTCCTGTGTCTCGTACTAAAACCCCTGCCCAGAGATTCCCCCCTCAGCTTGTGGAAGCCACAGACGAACCCGGGTTATTCCGTTCTGTCCTGTTGAAATGACACTTGTGATTTCTCTAGCACCAATCCGCTCGCTGCGAAACTGCACAGCATTATCGCAGATGAAGCATTTGAGTTTTACTGTAGCCAGTGCCACAAACAAATCAACCGCCTTGAGGATCTTTCTGCTCGCCTGAATGATCTTGAAATGAATAGGTAATTGGTCTTGTGCATGGCAATGTCCGTGTTGGGAATGATGTTCGTGAAGGGAAGACTCTCATTGTCTAGCAGAGCTTTCCTCTGCTGATGTTGGGCTTGATTCCTGTTGGCAGAAGGGGGCGAATTTCACTGAACGGGGTGGCCACGTCTGTAATAACATCGTGGAGGGTGAGCAGGGGTTTGCTTTAATCTGAGCCCTGGAAGCTAACAGGCAATGGGAATCTTCCCTTCCGCTCTGGTCAGCCTCTTTGCATGGCCTGTGCAGTGTCAGGTGGATGCGTTACCGCGCCCCGCTGCTTACACTGGGATCTGGAGCCCTAGGCTGGCCGGGCACGGTATTTCTGTCACCAGGGGAACGAGTGGGCAGCGTGGAGGAGCCCCTGAGGGCTGGAACCTGGAGGGGCAGCCGCTGCCCTTCCTCCCGGGGCAGCGGGGACCCGAGCGCAGCGCTGTGCTCGCCGCCTGGGGCTCTCCTGTAGGCGCTCGCTTCGCAGCCCTACGAACTCGTTTCACCCGCTGGTGTCACTCGTACCACCCCCAGCCCAGAAGGGGGCATAAATGCCTTTCTTAGGAGCTCCACAGGTTCTCGAGTGCAGCTTTGGGGGTCAGCCAGCCAGCCTTGCTGACCTGGCAGGTCGGGGGGGGATGTCTGGTGTTGTTTGTTCTGGCCTGTTTGCGGTCCACGAGGGGGAAGGATCGCAGGACTGATGGTAATGATAATTCTGCTCATACCCAGCGTGCTCCTTCAAGCCTGGTTTTTGGTCGTGGTCTTGGTCTGTGTCTGTGTCCTCTACAGGGACAGCGTGACACGAGGGCCCTCCTGGGCTGCAGCCGTGGGAAGAGACCTGGAAAACAAACAGGAGCTTGGCCTAGAATTTTTAGCGCCAAAAGTACTTCTCTCCCCTCTTTTTCTCAGGCAAATAGTTGCTGTTAGAAATCTCCCAGGGGGAGGCTTTGAGGGTTAGTGATGTGGCTCAGATGAAGCAGGAAAACACTGGACCTCCCCAGATGCAGTGGCCCCACTCCATTTCAGGTTTTCTCCACCAAATTCACCTGCAAGGCTGAAATACCCGCTCTGAGCCTCCTGGCGTGGATGGCACGTCCAGTGGAGGCTTCCGCACCCCGCAGCGTCCCTATAGGAATTCCGTAGGTTTTGATGAAGGTCTGGTTCCCCCACCTGGGCTCAGGGTTTCCCGTGCACAGGTTTGCTGTTGTTGCTGGGAAGCGTTGCCCTGCCTGCCGGCGTGAGCAGCTCAGGGGCAGCCGGGGCTGGGTCCACGTGTAACTGCTTCGGGAGTCACGCGAGTCCAACGCACGAGCAGTAGTGCTGCTGGGAGCCACTGGTCTCAGCACAACGAGACCGAAGCACAAGACAGCATTCCCGGAGGGCTACGAACCACTGGGATCACTTTCTGGAGGTGCAACGGGGATTGCACGGCAGGTCGGGAGCTCCTCGGTCGCCAGGAGAGAGCCACCGGGGGAACCGGGCCCGTCCTGCGGGGAGAGCGGGTGAGAGGCGGCCCCGTGCAGCACTCGGGTGGCGACGGGACCTGCTCCTTGCTCCCAGCGTCACGAGCAACCTGAAGCCCACGAGTGCCAGACCTTGGGTGAAGCAAGGAGCGAGGTGTGGGCCGAGCAGCCTCGCACCGCACCTGGCAGGCTCTGGGGACGCATCCGGAGGACGGCCACACTCCAGGGGTGCAGCCCAGCCGCCCTATAACAGCCTTGCTCCTAAAGGGTGTATATCGAGAGTTTGGGGTACATATGCTGAGAGTTCATCCCCTGGAAGAAGTGGGGAGCCAGGCCAGTGCTGGAAATCTTGGAGGAAGTCAGAATTTGCTGTGCTGCGAGTAATCCAACTGCAATCCCAAATCCGACTGCAGCCTGGTCCCGGCGGCAGGGCGCTGCTGCCCGAGCCCGCGGCACAGGAGCCCGGGGCTGAAACCTGCAGGGAGCTCGGGACAAGCCAGATTCCTGCGAGCGTGTTGTGGTTTAGCACCCTTGAAGGCAAGTTTGCACGTCTCGTCCTCTCCCGAGAGACCCGCAGGTGCCGGCGCTGCTTTCCGATAAGCCGTTTGCAGAGACAAACACCGTTCCTCCCCGCGGCGCTGGGGACGGACGTGACTTTGTACATTTGCTGGCAAAGGCGGGGGCCTGGCCTCTCCCCGCGGGCCTGGCGAGGCGCGTGCTGTGTCCTTGAGGCCTGGCCAGCGGTGCTGCTCCTGCAGCCTGCGCTGCGAGGATGCACTTCTGACACAGGCACGGGCGTAACCCTGACAACAACCCGCGGTCAGTTGTTGTTTCCCAGAAGCTGGATTTTTTTTTTTTTTTTGGAAAGAAAATCACCCTGCACTATTCTAAATTCCTCCTTCGAAGAACTAATGTCATTGCTGCAGCTCCAGGCAGAAGTGAACTCCCCGCTGATTTTTTTTTTTTTCTTTAAGCTGAGCTAAGCACCGGGGAATGCAGCTGCTGCATCCCCCCTCAGCCGGAGCTCTGCTCGCTGTCACCGTTTAGCGGTGATTTGGCGCCGGCGCCGTGTCCCGGTGACATCTGTTGGACAACGGCGTGTGGCTGGGTGCAGACGCGGGCCCTGCCTGTCTCACCAGTGTGCAGCTGCGTCGGTCGCGACCGAAGGCCTGGCAGGAGTGGCAGCCAGGAGCCGCTGCTGGGAAAGGGTCGCGCGGGGCTGCGCTGCCTGCTCTGTGCTGTGCTGGACCTCCGCTGAACCCCGACCGCCGTGCGGTGCTGGTCTCCGTCGGTGGTTATCCGGGCGAAGAGACCTCGTGCCCGTCCCCGGTGACTGTAATAATGCCTGTGCCTGAAATCCAGACAGGGCCACAATCAACAGCTCCCAAAATCCCTGAACTGCGAGTAGGCAGCAGTTCTGCGGTGATCCAACGCCAAATATAGCTCGGCGAGAAGAGTCCTGGAGCAGCACGAAACCGGCAGCGTGCAAAACGATGGAAATGGCGATTTGGGGGCGAGAGGCGCAGCCTCTCGTGGCAGCCGGGTAGGGACCGGGGGGGCACCGGGGGGGGCACCGGGGGTGCTCGGGCTCTGCGAGGGCGGCGGCGCTGGCCGAGACCCACCAAACTCACTTCTATTCTTAGCACCCTCCCTGAGGCTCAGCTTTCAGGACGGGGATCGGGCAGTGAGAGGATGGTGTTGCTGGCGGCGGTGAGGGTCCTGCGGCGGGCTCGGCTCGGCTCGGTTCGGTTCCTCGCCTGCCTCCTCGCGCGGGCGGCGGGGCTGCGCGGCGTGCGTGCCGCTGCGAGGGCGAAGGATGTGCCCCGCAGTGTCTGCAGCTTCCTGTTTGCCTTGCTCTCCGCTGTCAGCTTTCCTAACCCTTTCCTGTTTTTTGTTCGTTTTGCAGTCCAAATAAAAGACTCTCAAGCAAGAAAGTGGCAAGGTAAGCTCGTGCTTGTATTGCTGCCTCGGTGGGAAGGGTGCCCGTGCTAGCTGCCAGGCCCGCAGAAGGAAGGCTGTCACAATAAGCTCGCCGTGTCTTCTGGACACGTGTGGTGCTGAGAAGTGGGTTTCGTTTGGGTTTGTGTTGTGGCAGCCCTTTTTCTGAACTGGAGATTTCTCACTTGTGCCCGCAGCTGGAGGCTGCTGTCAGCCCGCTTTCTCCCCCCGGGGGGGCTTGGCCCTTCTGCTCAGGGCAAGCCTCGGGGCTTGGTTATGCTGGAGCAGCCCTCCCTGCTCGGCTGGCCAGGGGCTCTGGGGCGTTGTGGGGGCAGCCACAGGTAACCCCACTGCTGGGGTTTAACGCTGGGTTGTTCTCCCCTGCGGGACTGCCCAGGGCTTGCTTGTGTGCTGCCAGCTGCCCTCCCCGGAGGGTGTTCGTATCCTGCCTGCGCAGGAAGAGCTGCAGCGTGCTGTGAATCTTAGGGCAGAGGCTCCATCCCATCCCGATGAACCCTGGTGTTCCTCTCTCCTCCTGGCCTCCCTGTCCCACCTGTACCCGTGTCGTCCTGCTCACAGCCGGACGCTGAGGCTCACCTCCCCTGCCCAGCCTTCTGCAGTTGCTGGCTTTGCTCTTTGCTCCTTTCCAGGCAGGGCAGGGGCACTGCGGAGGAACAGGCGGCTCCTTTGGATGGAGCAGGAGCCGCCGTGCTCCCTCTGGAAGCACAAATGTGGGCAGCCCCCTGCCCCAGTGCTTGGGGTGCACCCAACCGAAGGGCTCAGGAGCTTGCCTGAACCTCTTCGTCTCACTTTCATCTTCCCTATTTTTCCTGTGGTCAGCAGTCTCTCCTCCTGGAAAGGAAGCGGGTCTTTGATACTAAATTTCCTCCTTCCACTCATCTCACTTTCGAGATCTTTGTTAAAAACAGGGGCAGGAAAGAAGGCTGAAGGGAGCAGCCTGTCCCCAGGTTTCCTGTTTCAGGACTAGCTTTTGTCCCCTGTCTGGCAGAAATAATTTGGGGAGGGTTTGAGTGAAACTCCTGGGAACGGAGATGCCCCATCTGCCCTGGACGAGGCTTTGCGGGTCGAGCTGCAGGGACGGGGCCGGGCTGGGTTCCCTGGGACTCGTGGGCATGGGCCAGCGGTGGTCACTTCGGGAGCAGTCAGGGTTAGTTTGTGGTAGTGACAGAGAGGAGCCAGGTCCTGAAGATCAGCCCAAAGGGTGCTTTTTGATGCAGATACTGTAATTAAAACATAACATTTGCTCCTTGTAAATTGATTTCATTTTGGTAAGGGCTCTTTCCCTGACTTTTGTTATCCGTGTTCTGCGTGTGCCAAGAAATCTCAGCTGCTTAGGCCCTGTTGCGCTTGGCATGATTCAAATGACAAATGTGCCCGAGACTTCAGAATCTAAATATATACCAGGGTGAGGAGGCAAAATAAGCCTGGTACTCAGCTGTGGTCTCTTCTGTAAATGCCAGTTATGCTTCATGAATATTTGCATGAGCATATTGTGTAGCAGGGTGAATTTCAGAGCCCAGATGACATATTCATTGGATAATTTAGGTTCAGAGAGGCCTCTGTGCTTCTCTCGTTCTCCTCCTGCTCAAAGCAGTGCTGGCTTCGAAGTAGCTCGGCTTGCTCATCGTTCAGCCGGGCTGCGTGGGGTAGCGGGAGAGCAGAGCACCCGTGAGGCAGGGAAACAGGGAAAGACCCCTCTCCCTTTTCGGGGAGGGAAGGGGACTGCCCCATTCCATGACGCTGTCGGGGTCCCAGCCCCATCTCCATCGCCCAGCCTGAGCGAGGTGAACCCGTTGCTGGCAGTCCTCGGGCATCCTCTTCTCCATGCAAGAAGCGTCGTTCCCCAGCAGGGAACCAGTTCAGGCGTTTGTGAGCACAGGCTGCAGTGTAAGGCACGTTGGTGCCAGTGTTGGAAGCTCTAGGAACTGGATTTTGCTGGGAACACTGATGGTTTTCTCCAGGCTCAGGGCTTCCAGAGCTGGAGTTTAACGACCCCTCGCTGTGGCAATAGCTGCTGCTTGTGCCCCGGAGCTAATTGGCAGCGACAGCACGGCAATTAAGGGCAAGTCGGCCCCTCCACGCGGCATCCTGGGCAGTGTCCTTTGGATTGGCACGAAGCCACGGACACCAGTGTCGCAAGGCCTTGCTAATGATTAGCTTGTTCTCGGCTGCAGCAGCGGTGGGCTGGGTGGGTTTTTCCCCCCTTCCCTCCCCTTCCATCCGCTGCCCCCACTTGTTCACCGTACCAGCGGCAAGAGCCGAGCGCCCCGTCCTTCGCTGGGTAACACACGGCCTCCGTATGTTCAGAAAGAAAGAAAGTGGGCAGAGGGAGCCCTTATCTCCTGTTCCAAGGAGCGAGAGCAGGTGATCACAGTGTGAAGTCCCAGCAGCATGTGTCCACGTCTGCACGCCGCTCGCAGGGCGCGTTCCTTCAGCCGGCAAGCAGCCTCCCGTCCGGGCGCCCCGAGGTGCTTGGGCTGCTTCGCCCCTTTAGCTTGCCGTGGTGACGAGGGACACTGCTCTGCGAGGGCCACGGCAGGAGGTGGCAGCTGAGGAGGAGAGAGAAGGGACCGGATCCTGCGGTGTAGCGGTGGTTGTCACCTGGAATTGCCATGTTCGCCCTAATGTTCGTGTTCCTGGGGGTCGGGGCGGCTTTTCTCTGCTACAGGCAGCTGCATCAGACCAGCGCGCTGTCCGTGGGGGCGATGGAGGAGTCCTACCGGGATACGCTGGAGTGCACGGAGGAGGACATCACGGACAAGGTAGGAGCAGGGGTGTCCGTGCCGTCCCGCAGCGGGTCGGGGGTGGCTCGCCGTGCTTTGAGATGCCCAGGCAAGGGCTGGGGCAGAGCTCCTCTGGGTGTGTAGCTGCCCCGGGGAAGGCTGGTGGGACGTGGGAAGCCCTCTGAATCGAGAGGGTGTAAACCGAGAGGCCTCTGAGTCAAGCTGCAGAGCTCCTGTGCTGAGCGAGGAGCTCCAGCTGCTGCCTTCTCCCCGGGGACGGCGTGCCGCCCGCCCGCAGGTGGCAGTGGCACCTCCAGCCGCTGCCGTGCCCGCCGGGGGCTGGCTGTTTGCAGATGGTTTTCACTTCTGCTTCATGTCTCGGGTTGAGATGTCATCCACATCTGCTTCTCCGAGACGAGCAAAGTCCCCTGGTGGGAAACAAGGGCGTCCTTCCCTCGGCCTCGTCCTGCCGCGAGGACACAAAGCCGACCTTGTGTCGGGCTGCTGGGGTCGTCCCGGGTGTTGTGAGCTGGGGGTTACGGGGCGAGGTGGGAGCGTGGCAAGAAGACCAGAAAGCTTTAGTTTGAACACCAGGAGCTAAAAATAGGTAGGGGAAGGATGGAAAGTTAAAGATGAGTGATTTTGGGCTTGTGTAAATGTTTGCTGCAGTAATGAAACTCTTTCAAAATAGCTTCTTAATTCTGCAGCCGTGAATAGAGACCTGCGTGGAGCAGCGTGTGAAAGACAAACGTGTGTGTTTGGCTGCACTCTGGTATAATTATCATGCATAAAAGACCTTTAAAAAACAAATTAACGTTTTTCCAAGTCTGAAAGTTGAATACAACTCTGCAGACCTCACGTTCCTGAACAGTCTCCAGCCGTCTGGCTAGGAAAGCTGCCCCTGTGCTCCTAGTAAAGTCCTTGTCTCCGCATGCTGCTGTTTTGTAACACACTCGGGTCTCGTTTGCCCTTCTCCCCCCAGTGATGGGAGTCCTACAGTTCAGGTTTCGTAGACGTGCCCCCAGTTCCTTTGCGGTTTGTGGTTGCCCGTGTAGGGGTGTGAGTGGGACTTGGGGACCACGAGCAAGTGGAAACACAGAGAGGGCTGAAATATTCCAGGTATAGGTACGGGGAGAAAACGCTCATCTCTGCCCCCTTCCTGCAGGCAGTATTGTTTCCTCGTGGCCTCATTTACACTTAGCTGTCCTTTTCTAAGCAGCGGGTGGTTGTTCCCAGCCTCGGGGCTGCACTCGAGCTCAGTGGTGATGCTGCAGAGATCCCACTGGGTCTTTCCCTCTGGACATTCATGTAGTATCTTGTGAAGAAAGGAAACAGTGAAGTGTTGGGCCCCGTATTTCTACTTGGGAGACATTAGAAACTCAGAAACCAGAGTGTAAAAGGAGGTTTTGAACAAAGACACGGCTCCCTGATTCCAGTGGCAGCCTTCCCCTTTCAGGTAGCTCAGCCAGCTCCGAGCTCCAGCGAGGGCTCCTGCAGCGAGGGTCGCTTTGTGGGGTGGGGAGCGGGGTGCGGGCTGACCCTTGCCTCTCCCGTTGCCCAGGTTGTCTTTCTGGAGAAGCGGGTGACGGAGTTGGAAAAGGACACGGCTGCCAACGGCGAGCAGCACAGCCGCCTCAAGCAGGAGAACCTGCAGCTCGTGCACAGGTAAGGAGCCCGGTTCTGAGCCCGGTTCGTGCCGCCTCTTGCTCAGCAGCAGGGGCTCTCACGCGGGATCGCGCGGTCCCGCATGCACTTTTTGGGGCCGCTGGCTCGTTCCCAGGAGCTTAGTTAATTGCTGGCAGCTCAGCAGGTACAAACGGCCCGCCTCTGGCTACGCTGCCAGCTTGCACTCGCTCCTTCGGAGCATTCTGCTTGGCTGCATGTAAACATAGAGCTTTGTAGGTCTGTTTTCACATGTCCACCCTTAACGCTGTCTGCAGAGCCCCAGAGGTTGGCTCAGGGAGGCTCGTGGCTCTCAGCCAGCCTCAGCCCTGCTGCTTTCAGATCCTGGCTGCAGCACAGCCCCTTCGGATCCCATTTTAAGTAATCCCTGTCCTTACGGATCTGGCAGGCTTCTCTCTTCCAGCAGTGTATTTACACTCCCAGATAAACCCAGCAGGAGTTATCTATAGGGCTGTAAGGCTGTTAAGTAATGATTGTGTCATGGAACCGAGCGTCCAAACAAAGGTTTCTCTAAGCCGTGATAAACTTTGCGGCGAGGGGAACGCTTTCACTTCAGCGGCTTGGCACAGAAGTGTCAGTCGTCTTTTAATCACGTAAAGCCCTCTGTGTACTCCTTGCTGCTTGAAGAACGGCTTCATCTGGCAAAAGCCTGCCTGCGCAAAGCAATTACATAAAGCGCAGCAAAGCAGCCTCCCAGCAAGCCGGGGTGAGGAGCTCCGCGGCGGCTGGGACTGCCTCTGCCCGCTCCTCTGCCCGCGCGAGCAAGCACAGCTCCTGCCCCAACGGCGTGCCACGATCGCAGGACTGCATGCAAATCGCCGTTGTGCTGGCACACAGAGGTTTGACCTGCAGAGCCTGTGTTTTTTGGGCTGGGGACATTAGAGTGTGAAAAGGAAGAGGGTTAAGGGACGAGGTTCACATTAAGTAACTTGTTCCCGGTGGTGCTGTGCCTGAGACCCGCAGGGTGTGTTACAGAATGATTGCTGTGCTTTCGCCCTTGTCCCCCCCCTGCTGTCTCCCCCCTTATAAAAAGGTTTTGATGCAGCCTGGAGAGGTAGAAAAATAGATGGAGACGTCTACCAGCATGTACCACCCAGTTTATTTTACTTTAATACCACGTCGGGGATTTTGTGGACTGCGTTGCTTTTCCCCACTTTTACTGGGACAAAGTGAAGCTCTCACACGCTTGCTGCTTGAAGGTGCTGTGGGTGCACTTTCCCCCAAAGCTCGGTTTATTATTTCCCAGCTCTCACGGGCTGGGAGAAAGGCCGGGAAGAGAGCCCCATCCCTCCCGCGGGAGGGCAGCGTGCCGGGCGAGCCGTGGGGAGCCGCTCATCCTCTCCCTCCTCTCTGCAGAGCCAACGCTCTCGAGGAACAGCTGAAGGAGCAGGAGCTGAGAGCCGACCAGACACTCCTGGAGGAGATCAAGAAGCAGAGGGAGCTGCTGAGCAAAATGGAGAGGGAGAAGAGCATTGAGATCGAGAACCTGCAGGCCAGGTAGGGCTGGGGCAGGGCTGGGTGGCGGCAGGTCTCCCGGACCCGCACGGCCGCTGGTGTCTTTGGGGAGACAGAGTGTGGCAGAGGGTGACCTGAACTTGGTTAAAGGTGCGGCTAAAGTCAATATAAACCCTGAGGTTTGGCTGCTTCTGCTTCCTCACCTTTGTCCCAAAATCAGGCCCCTCCGTGAACCTGGTCTCAGACTTATTTGGGTTTCCCTGATGCAGTTTAGTCTAGCTCGTGTTCTCCTTCCCTGGGCCTGCCCCGCAGTGCACGAGCGCAGATGTTGTTTGTTAGCGCTTCTTCACATGAAAGACCCGTGGAACTCTGATGCTCAGATGTGAGTCGCTTCTTGGAAACAAGCAAATGTCTGATCCTGCTCCCAGAAGCTGCAGGGGTTATGGACCTGGGCAGGCGCAGGTCGAGAGGGACGGCAGTGCTCTCCCCAGCGAGAAAGGAGCAGGTAGCGTGGCACGAGTGGGCCGTGGCTGCAGGCTGCTTGGAGGAGCAGGAGGGGTACTGGGGCAGAGCT
Source organism: Anser cygnoides (assembly GCF_040182565.1). Taxonomy (NCBI): domain Eukaryota; kingdom Metazoa; phylum Chordata; class Aves; order Anseriformes; family Anatidae; genus Anser; species Anser cygnoides. The sequence goes on from NC_089887.1 coordinate 12,468,803, forward strand.
AGACCCCTGCGTGGGAAGGAAGAGTTGTGACACAGGTGGAGTCCTGGACCCCTAGGGTTCGTATAACCTCGTGGCTTCCCAAGGAAAGAGTAACAGGGGAGATAGCTCCATGTATTTGGCAGGGTTTTTTGTTGATGGGGTATTTTTTTCTGCTTTTCCAGAACAATTACTGCTATTGCTCAGCCATTGCAGTAAATGAAAAATTACTGAATTTCTTTTTTTTTTTTTTTAATTGGGCTTGTGGTAGGACAGTTACCACAGCACGTGGATGGGATGTTCCTTTACTGGGAGAATGCAAAGCTGAAGCCCTGTCTGAGCCCCTGCTCTGACTGCCCAGGCAATATTTGCTTTCTGATGCCCAGTGCTGAGGTTTGCCCATGGACACTGATGAAGCCTTTGGGCTAAATAATTATATTCAACTTAGTTGAGGAGAGCATGGCACTGGACAAAAGACTCGCCTGAAATTGTGTGGATTCCCCCATTTTCCCCTGCGAATGGCAATAGTGGAAATCTCCGGGTTTGCACTGCAGAGAGAAATCACTGCTGGCTTGCCTCCAGCAGGTCCTGGTTTGATATTCCTGATGATGTTTCAACCAAGTCTCCTGCACTTGGGAGGTCTGGGTGAATTTCTGGCACATCTCTGTTGTTGCAGGCTGCAGCTACTGGATGATGAGAACAGCGAGCTGAGGTCCTGTGTCCCTTGTTTAAAAGCCAGCATCGAGAGGCTTGAGGAGGTGAGGACGTGCGTGTGTGTGTGTGTGTAAGAAGGGTCTCTGCCCTCCATGCTGGGGCTGCCGTCAGAATTAGCAGCACAGACACAGTGGCGGCATCGCTCTGTGCTGGCCGCTCTGTTCCTGGGGCTGTGCCTGGGTCCCCACCTGCCGCCTCATGTGGCTGAAGCTGAAATTCTCATTTGCACAAAGGGCCTTCGTGGGGTCTGCTTTCTGTGACAAGGAAATCCTTTCAGAGCTGCCTCTGTCTTGCAGAACCTGCAAACCTCACCCTGGGCCAGAGCCATGCCTTGTTGCTCTGCAGGCAGGTTTGCACCGCCTGGCTAAAAACCTGGGATTAAAACCCTGCAGAGCCTCTCCTTGTGACAGCAGCAGAGCCTCAGCCCTGGCGGGGCTGCTTAGGAGGGGACTCGTGCCCTCTTGTGGAGGCTCGTCCCCAGCCCTGCAGCGGGGCCGGGGCAGTCCGAGGGGGAAGAGGAGCGGGCATGGTTTATCTGCTTCCTGCCAGGCAGATACGCTGTCACCAGGAGCTGTGTGCCGAGGCTTCAAAGCGCTGCCTTATCTCCCAGACCCTCGCCCCCGCTCAGGGCTCAAGGCCGTGCATCTGCTGCCGGGGCGGAGGCTGCCCGAGGGGCTGCAGTCTCCCCAGGGCTGGCCGGGAGCCTTGGTTTGGGAGGGGGCGTGGGTTAGGGGTCCCACATCAGGCCCAAAGGTCCCGTTGTGTTTCTGCTCACGTTTGTGGCGCATTTAAGATTAAAACTGAAGTCAAATCAAACCTCTCTGCCCGGCTGAAGGCCTCCAGCAGTTCACCCATTTGCGGTCCGTGAGCCCGCAGGGCATCGCTGCGGCTCAGCCTCCGCCTGACGTGGCCAAGGCGACGCTGCCTTCGTCTGCCACGGCCGTGTAAACATGGTGCATTGAGGCCGGGGATGGGAGAACCGCCGTGGCTCTGGGGATGAATTTCTTGCCTAGGTGTGTCCAGCCACGCGAGGGTTGTTTTGATCCTTAATCCCTCTGCAGAGCAGCGCTGCTTTTCTCCGCAGTTAAATGTGATTAACCAGCGATGAGAGGCGCAGTCGCTGCCCCTCCCTGCCGAGGAGAGAAGCCCTGCTGATGGACTGCTGTCTTGTTTGGTGCCAGAAATCCGGATTTTGTTGTCAGTGCTGCATTCCTGCTTGCACGGTGCCTTCGGTGCTGTGCTGCGCAGCACTGGGGCACCCCAGCCCGGGGATCAGAAAGCCAAAACCTCCCTCGCAGGGAGAGCCAGGCTGGAAGCCCCGGGGTGAACCGGTCGTAGGAAGAGAGGAGCTGCTGTACAGGGACGTGTCCTGCACAGGGCTGTTGTCACCAGCAGGTGACAAGCTTCCCACACCACCGCCAGCCCCAGCCAAGGCGAGCTGGGCTGCGTGTTGGTTTTACTGCCTTGGTCGCGTTCGTGCACGGGTCAGTCCTCAGTTAAGTTCTTTGCTGTCTGACACAAGGAATGAACTTCCCCGCAGCGGCAAAAGGTCCTGGATTTCTGGCTGGTCTGCAGTTCAGACCTAAGGAGCCCAAGGTCTCTCGTTGCCCTGTAGCCCTCGTCCAGCTGTGTCCCACCCCGGCACGGCGCTGCCCCGGCGCAGGGACTTCGCCGTGCGGTGATCGCTGCCGCGGTCATTCGCCAGTCCTCTCTGCAGAGCTCTCCTAGGAGCACTGTTTTAGTCCGTGGCTCTTCTTGAAGCACTCGTGCTCTGCAGCCCTCAGACAGCAAACGAGACGGCCGCGGGCAGCGCGTCCGCAAGGGGAGCGTCCCCGCGGGGCTGGGTGCGCCGGGCCCTGGGGCGAGCGGGACGAGCCCTGGCAGCCGGGCTCTGCCTCATCGCCTCGCGTGTCGCTGCAGGAGAAGCAGAAGCTGCTGGATGAGATCGAAGACCTCACTGTGCAGCTCACGGAGGAGCAGGAGAACAAGAGGAAGATGGGGGACAAGCTGAGCCAGGAGAGACACCAGTTTCAGAAGGAGAAGGAGTCGACCCAGGAGGTGAGTAGAGTTTCGTTGCCTGCTGCAGCCCTGCCCTGCTAGTCCCCCCCGAGACGGGGGGGGTTACAGGGGAGCTGGCTTCAGCAGCCTCTCCAGAACCAGCTGTAACTATTTGTAGAGTGCTGGATCCTGCCTGCGTGGAGAAAGGTAGTGCAGCAGCTTAACTGTGTAACATTTGTCACTTTTGCCTCCGTTAAAATTCAACTGAGCATGTTTGCCTGCGTCCACAGACCCGTTTGGGCTGTGCCAGGCTGACCGGTTGCTCTCCTGCACCCAGGGAGCTGTGGCAGCAGCACGTGGAACCAGCAAGCGCTAGCGAAGGGGAGGAGAGGGGTGTGGGGCTGCCTGGGGGAGAGCTCCCAGCTCGTCTGTGCTTGGGGGCAGAAATAGAGCCCCCCCTCACCTCCTTCCAGGTGTCTGCTTGGTAGTTCCAGCTCAAACAGCGCTTGCTGTTCTGGTAGGAAAGGAGCTTCGGGGCTCAGAATGGAAATTGTTAAAATTTTGGTGTTGCTGAGAGCACTCGGGTGAGATGGGGATTCACAGCACTGCCCGTGGCAGCTGTCGGAGCAGCCCTGTCTCCTGCTGCAGAGCCCGAAGGGGAAGCTGTGTGCCCCCCAGGCAGTCTGTTAATCCTGCTGCAGCAGTCGGTGGGGTAGCTCCAGCTGGGAGACAGCCCGTGTGTCGCACCAGCCGCATCCCGCGCGAGCTGTCGGACCCGCAGAGGCTGCAGCACTCAGCTGTCCCCTTCCTTTGTGCTGCAGCTCATTGAGGACCTCAGGAAGCAGCTCGAGCACTTGCAGCTCTTCAAGCTGGAAGCTGAGCAGCGGCGAGGCAGGAGCAGCAGCATGGGGCTCCAGGAGTACAACAGCAGGACGCGGGAGACGGAGCTGGAGCAAGAGATCAAGCAGCTCAAGCAGGTACGGGCAGCTGGGCAGGGAGGGAGATGCCTCGGCTGCGTGGTCTGCGCAAGGGGATGACAGTTCCTCGGCAGACCGAGGAGTGCCCGGCTCCTTGCTTGGTGCATGCTCCCCTCTGAGGAGCTGGCCATGGGTCCAGCATCCTGCAGCCTCTTGCCCTGCTCTGGGACAGGAGAGGTGGGATCCTTCCTCTGAAGGACACCATGTGTACGCAAGAGCCCCTGTACGCTGTGTCCCCTGGATCTGCCCGGGACATTCCATGTTTCCTAAGGTTCTCCAGGCTCTCCTGAGCCAGAGCCAGGAGACCGTGTGCTGCTCCTGGTGTTCTGGGAGCTGCTGGGTTCAAGGACAGCCCCTGCCTTCCCCAGCTGCGCGGTGGGGGTTGAACGGGTCTGCTGTGGGGGCACCACGCAGCATCTGATACCTGTTCTGCTATGTCAGATATCACATCAGATATCTGATCCGATGTCTATTGCGAACAGGATAACAGGAACCTGAAGGAGCAGAACGACGAGCTGAACGGGCAGATCATTAACTTGAGCATCCAGGGAGCCAAGAACCTCTTCTCAGCCTCCTTCTCCGAATCCCTGGCGGCTGAGATCAGCTCGGTCTCCAGAGACGAGGTAGGTGCCACAGGGAGCTGCTTTGCTCAAACTGCATCTCCCCAGGGTGGCTGGGGCTTCTCCTCCCCTCTCAGCCTGGCAGGAGCTGATGTGGCGGTGCCCGTGGATCAGCTCACTCCCCAGATTCACCTGAAAGCTGTCAGGAGCAAAGAAATACCCATGCAACAATTTAAAGAGCATTTGGGACTTGCCCTGCCTGCCAGCCCTCGTTCCTGGGAGCAGGGGAAGCTGCTCCCTTCCAATCTGCTGGTACTGGCAGCGCCACTTTGCCTTCCTCTCCTGGGATGCAGCAGCAGGCACGGGGTGTGCCTGGCTGTCTGTAGGTTTCTCAAAAGCCCAGGCAGCTGGGACATCTACCCTGGACAGCTTGGATCTTCACTTCTGCTGTGGCACATGCTGTCTCTGCTCCAGTGGCTGCACCCAGACACTTGTGGGAGAGCCCACACAAGTGCCAGAATTCAATCTTTTGAACCCTGAGGGCGTGTAGGGAAAACACAGGGATGTTCTGGGGGCCAGAGGGAGGTGCGGCGCTCCTTGCTTTCTCCCGTCTGGCTGAGAACTTGAAAGAGAGACGGAGGTGAGCAGGGCCAGTGGCTGAGGGCATCTCCTCCTGTTGGGCCAGCTCCAGGGGAGGGGAGGGCTGGGGGCAGCCCCAGAGAAACGAGCACGTCTGCCTGGGGCCTCTGGCTTTTCGGCCAAGCCCCACGTGCAGGGTTTGGGGAGCCTGGGAGCATCTGTCGGGGAGACTCCTTGGAGGGGGGAGAAGGAAGGGGGAACCTTCTGCCTGATGTCTGCTCGAGGGCAAGGTGTGGCCATGCAGCAAGGAACCCTGCTGCTGTCCCCACGGTGACCGCTTCTCCCTCTCTCTCTCCCTTCGCAGCTCATGGAAGCGATTCAAAAGCAAGAGGAGATCAACTTCCGCCTGCAGGACTACATCGACAGGATCATCGTGGCCATCATGGAGACAAACCCCTCCATCCTGGAAGTGAAGTAAGGGCGGCCGAGAGCCGCGGGCTGTGCACTCTTTGATGGGTGTGGATTTGGTGCTCTGAGAGGAGAAAGAGGGACTTGAAACGTCTTTGCTCTTGATGAAGGCACAAGGAAGCATCGCGTCGGGTCAGTGGGTGAGCCAGCCAGCGGACCGGGGAAACAGAAAACCAGCAGCAAGGCTTTGTGGTCTGACTCCGTTATTTTGAAACCCTCCTGGTTTTGAGGGGTGAAAGGGAACCTGGAGAAGAAGCGCAGGCAACGGACAGCCGCGAGGAGGACCTGTACCAGCCCCGCTACCAGCAGAGCTGGCCGGCGGCCGCGCCTGGTGGGAACTGTCCCGACGGTGGTGGCAGACCCTCTGACACACGGGGCCGACACGAGGGTGTAAGGAGGGGGTTTCTCCGAACTGCAGGGTCACGGGATGGAGAAGGAAGCGCTGGAGCTGACGTTTTCCCTTGCTGCCCTGTCCAGCCCGAGTATCTGCTTTGCCAAAGTGTCCGTGACACACTCACTCACTGGGGCAGATCTGGGAAAGAGGGAAACTTGTCCTGGACTTGTAGAATTTTTTTTTTAATTAACTTAATGCAAATGTCCTCATCCAGCTGGCGCAGTTAATCCTTGCCCTGCTGCTTTTGCTTGGGAACGGGTCACGTGCAGAGAGCTAGCTGGCTGCTCGCTCGCTCGCTGGTGGCAGAAAGAGGCAGGGGGGCGGCCGTCCTTGGCGCAGGGCGTGGGTGCAGTTTGTCACCTGCCTCCTTATTTATTTTTGCTGTCTGTGGCTCTTTTCCCTCTGCGCTCACGGCCCCGGCGTGCGACCCGGCAGAGCGACCACGCTCCCCCATGTGCCTGCGTGTCCGCTGAGCTGGGGAAGAGCCGTCCCCTCCGCCCCAGCTGCGGGCACAGCAGCGCTGCCTGTCCCACCTGCAGGCGCCGGGGGAAAGGCTGCGACCACCGCGCGAGGGCTGAGCTCTCCCCGTGGCCTCCCAGGGGCCCCAGCCTGGAGCAGGGCTCTGCCGGTGACAGTCCTGGAGGGAGAGCCCGCTCCAGCCACTGCTCCTCGCCCTGGGACGAGGCGGCCGCTCCGATTTCTCAGCCCACGGCGCCATCAGTCCGCTGGGTAGTGGAGGCCTCTGGCCAGAGAATAAAACAGCAGCTCCCTGGGAAACAAAAGCCATGTTTACACCGGACAGCTCTTGGTGCGCTGGCGCAGGCGGCCGTGGCATGGCCGTGGGGGGCAGCCGCTCACCCCGACCTGCTCCTCGCTGCTCCCAGGAGGAGGCAGCCAGCGGGCCGCCAAGGATCTGCCTTCTGTTAGTACATCGGGCCCAAAGCAGTGCTTCTTTCTCCTGCTTGTCAGGGTTTAGAAATGCCAGAGCGGTCCGAAAACAGAAGCCACGGCGATCTCTAGGCCGCTGGTTTGAGGGGGGGGGGGATGTCTTCTCCTCCCCAAAATGCTTCCGAGCGTGGCAGCGCCAAGCACGCACCGCGTCTCCTTCTGCGCTGGCGTGTTGTTAGAGCAGCCGGCGGGTGGGCTTCGCCCCGAGGGCACGACGAGCCAGGAGCGGTGGCAGATGCCGCAGCCTTAGCCCGGGCCGGGTCCCCGGAGGCTTTGCTGCTCCCCAGAGCCACGTCCCCCCTGCCGCCGGCCCCGCGCCGAGCCCTCCTGCGCCTCTTCGCCGCGGACACCACGCCGTGCCCGGCCTGCGGGAGGAAGCCACGTAATGTACATTTCCAGAGAAGCTTTGGGTGTAAATCAGTGTATACTTGGAGAGGGAAATTTTTCTATCTTGTAGAGTAGGTATTTTTATAGAATGAAGGTTGATCATTTTTTTAATACTTTAAAGAAGAGAGAAATGTATCTGTGTATACACAAAAGCATTATATATATATATATGTATAAATATATAAATATCGGAGATCTGCCTTTCTCGACTTGGGATCACGGATCCCCAGTTAATACAATCGTCTTTTTTCCTGTCGCTCACAAAGAGGTACTGTAACTGTAAATAAGCACCGGGAAAAAGTTTTAAGCAAACAAAGCACTGACTTGCACATTCACCATGCTTTAAAGTCCCTATGAAAAAAAAAAAAAAAAAAAACACAAAAAAACTGTACTTCCCAAAAATGTTCCTCTTTCCCCGCCGGTATGTGAAGGAAGTCCCAAAAGAGGCAAAAACAGTATTGTCTTAAATGATGTATCGATTCTTGTCTGATTAAAAGCTGTTACCATTCCTGCCCCCTGCCCTTCTTTCCAGCAGCTCTGGGAGGTCGCCCTGCGCCTTGGGGCCAGCGGCGGTGGAAGTGCCCCTGCCCCGGGGGGAGGCCGTGGGAGGCAGAAAGGGGCCGGGGAGGGGGAGGACGGGCCCCGGGAGGGAGGCCGAGCTTCTGTGAGCTGCCCCAAAGGGCTCCAACGTGCAAATCCCCTCTGAACGACTCCAGAGCGTTGAAAGCAGCCCCGTAGTGCTGCAAACTCACCCAAGCAGCCCTGGAGCACTCGAAGCTGCTGCAAAGAGCTCTGAGTGCCTCTGAATGCTGCGAAACGCCTCCGAGCAGCCCCAGCACAGCACCCAGCTCACTGCAAACCGCTCCATCCTGCTCCAAACTGCTCCGAGCAGCAACAAAACCGCTCGGAGCATCCCTCAAACACCTCTGGAGAGCCACGGAGCGATCTGCAACCCTCCAAACAGCTCAAATGGATGCTAGGATTTCTCTAAGCACCTCTAGAAAGTCCTTTAAAATGCCTCCAAAAAAAAGCTTGAGCTTGGCCAGCTGGAGGCTGCTCTAGAAATCTGGTGAGTAAACAGCTCTGCGCGGCATGGAGTCGCTTCAAGGAGCCCTAAAATACCTCTGAACAGCCCAAAACGCTGCAAGGACGGAGCTCGGGGCAGTGCTGAAGCACTTGAATTGCTCCAAGAGCCTCCTCCAACCAGCCCTGAAAGGCACCGAGGAGCTAAAACTGCTTGGAGCGGCTCGAAGTAGCTCTTGAGCTCCTCAAACTTTTACAACCCCTTGAAATAGCTCAAAATGCATTAAAAAAAAAAAAAAAAAAAAAAAAAAAGCAGTTCTATAGCACTCCAAGCCTCTTCTGAATGGCTCTGAGATGTCTCAAGTGCTCTGAAGCCCTCTGTGAGGCCCCTAAATTGCCTCCAAACCCTTCTAAGATCCCTCTCAACAGCATTAAAATTTCTCAATGATGGCCATAAACTTCTCTGAGTGGTTCGAAACCTCCTCCAAAGGGCACTGAAAAGGTGTGAGCGGCTCTGGAACAGCTCCGTGCTGCTCCGCGCAGCTTTGTGGAGCTGAAAGCAGCTCCAAAACTCCTCTAAAACCCTTCTTCACCTGTGAAATGCCTTCTAAATGTTTGCAGCGGCTGTGAAGCATGCTGAAGCACTCGAGCTCTTCTGGATGTCGGCAGCGCCCAGCGGCTGTGGGCCACCCCAGCCCACCCCGGGGAGCTTTGAAGAGCTCTTAAAAAAACAGAAGTGCGTTTAAACAAACACACTTTCAATAGGTTTATGGCTTTGCGGAGCTGTCGCGGCTCCAAAACTCCTTGGGGCCACTCGGCAGCTTCTGCAACGCTCCTCGCACCGCCGCCGCCGCGCTCCGGCCCTTCTGGTCCTGCCATGGGTGCGCCGGGAGCCCCGACCCACGCGCCGTGACCCGACCGTGGCCACGGTGCCGGCCCTGCGGCCACTCCGCCGCTGCCTTCCTCGGGTTGGGCACATCGAGCCCAGCACTGGCTCAGCTCCACGGGCGAAGGCAGTGCCATAAATCACCCCGGCCTCGCGGAGCACACCGCAGCGCCGTCCAGACCCTTCCCTGGGGAGCCAGCGGGCACCTCCGAAAGCCCCCGAATGCAGCCGGGACCACACCGCGGCCGTGTCCTGCACCCCTGGGTGAGGACACGGCACCCGGGCTGCACCCACAGGCTCCCCGTGGGGACGGGGGCGCGGGGCCGCAGCCCCCAGCCCGGGCCCAGCGCAGGAATGCGCTGCAGCAGCCGGGTGTTTACTCTCGGCCGGGCAGCTGGAGGGTGGTGAGGAGCAGGGCTGGCGCTGCGGGACCCGTGTTTGGAGAAGGGATTTCCAGCTCCTTCCCTTCCACATCTGCTGCCAATTTCCCTCGCTGGGACTGGGGACGGGAGGGGGCGGCTTAACCCTTGGTGCCCCCCTCGAGCATCCCGCAAGGCTATGGGGGGGCAGCCCCTCGCCCATCGGTGCTGCCCCTTGGGACCCACCATGGGCTGCACCCCGGAATGCTCATGGGGAGCGCGGGTCCCTGTGGCCGGTCCCCGGGGATGCTCCGGGATGCAGGACAGGGGACGGTAACGCCCAGTGGACACCCACACGCCCAGCGAGGAGGTGACAAGAGGCGGCCCTGCCTGCACCACCACGTTTTCCTCCTCTTGCTCCAAGCAGGAAATCCCTGGGCCTGTGGTGCACAGCCCACCCGGGACCCCAGCCCACCCGGGACCCCCACGTCGAGCAGCGCCAAGGCGGATGCTGGGAGCATCCCTGGAAGGGAGCAGCGTGGGGCAGGGCCGCTTGGTGACCCCTTTGCGTGGGTGCTGCAGAGCCAGGTGTGGGGGTCCCCAGCTCTGGCCACCACTCTGCACTCCCACCACGTGGGTGGCGGGGGGGGGTCCCGTCCTCCTCCTGCACCCACGGGTGACCCCCCATCCGTGGAGGCGAGGGGCTGCAGCATCCCAGGGCGGCCGTGGGGATGGCAGGGGTCCGGCAGCGTGGGGTGGGGACAGCAGCCACGGGGAAGGGGCTGGCGGGGTTGGGACCACCGGAGCCCCCCAGGCCGGGCCCGGGGAACCGGGTGGGGGGATCCGGCCGGGGCGGGGGCGCGGGCAGCGCCTCCCCCCGCCGCCCCCGCCCCCTGCAGCCCTCCCCTCCTCCCGCTCCTTTCCCCTCCTCCTTCGCCTGCTCGCCTGCACAGCCCGGGGCAGCCGCCGCCGTCCCGGACCGGGCTCCGCCGCTCCGCTCCGGTTCCGCTCCGGTTCCGCTCCGGTTCCGCTCCGGTTCCCATGCGGCGCGGCCCCGCGGCCCCCCGCGCCCATGGCCCGGCTCTCGGTCAAGGAGCACCTGGACGGGATCCTCTCCGACTTCGAAGGTGAGGCCGGGACCCCCCCCCCCCCCCCAAGCCCCCCCAGATCCTCCCCCGGGACCCCGCTGCCCCCCAGACCCCACGCGGGGCTGCGCTCACGGGTGGGTGCGCGGGGCTGGGCTCGGTCCGGGAAGGGGTGCGCGGGTGTGTGTGTGTGTACATGTGTGTGTGTGTGTGTGTACACATGTATATGTGTGTGTGTGTGCATGCACGTGTGTAGGTACATACACACATACGGGGGGGGTGCGTGTGCGCCCCCCACGCGTGCACGCCGCGTCCCGCGTTGCGCTCCCACCCGTCGCTGCTCAGTGGGGCCGGGCACGGGGAGCCCGATAGCACCGAGAAGTTTTTTTTCCTTTTTTTTTTTTTTTTCCTTTCCTTTTTTCTTTCCTTTTTTTTTTTTTCCTCTTTTTTTTTTTTTTTTTTTTTCCTTTTTTTCTTTCGGCCCCAAATCCTCCCTCGCTGCTCGCCGGAGGCCGCCGCGGGTCGGGGCAGGGGCTTGGGAAGGGGCAGGGTGGGGAGGAGCGGGCGGCGAAACCTGACGCTGGGGCTGCTGCTGCCCTCGCCGGGGAGGAATGCGAGCACCTACCCCGACCCCCCCCCCCGGGGCTGCTCCGCCGCCCCCGCCCTGCCCCTGGCTCCGGGCACCGCGGCCGGGCAGAGGATGGCGAGGGTGGCTCAGGGCTGGGGAAGATTTGGGGTAAAAGGAGGTGATTTGGGGTACACCCGGGCTGCGGCGGTGGAGAGCAGCGCAGAGTGGGGGGAGCCGCCCCCCCCCCCCCCCGTGTCCCCATCGCCCCCGTGTCCCCACCGCCCCCGGCAGCCTGGCTGCCTGGGAAATACCTGCCCGGCGGAGAGCTGTTATTAGCATCACCCGCGCCCCGGCCCCTGACCTCTGCCCAGCCCCGGGCACGGGGCCAGTGACCTGAGGAGGGGACGGGGCAGCGAGACCCAGCCCAGCCCCATCGCCCCCTGGCCAGGTCCCCATCGCCCCCACCCCATCGCCCCCACCCCATCACCCCACTGCCCCCGGCACTGATGGGGCCACGGCCAAGCCGGGCAGCGGATGAGGCTGAGGAAGAGGAGGCTGAGGGCGGCCTCACGCCGGTGCTCGTGCCAGCACGGCGGGGAGGACGGGGCGCCGCGTGGGGCTCCCCACCGCGGGCAGCTCTCAGTGGGAGCTCTCCGTGGGGAGCCGGCACCAAACGGTGCCGCTTCGGCAGATCTGGCAGGAACACGGCTCCCGGGGGGCCCCGCGCTGCCGAGAGAGGGAAAAGGGAGGAAGGGAGGAAGGGAGGGAGGGAGGGGGCGGCCGCCCCGCGAAGGCGCTTCCTGCCCGCGGGGGCTTCATGGGGGTCCCGGCTGCTCAGACCCACCGCGGCGGTGCCTGGCCGGGCCATGAGGGATCGCTGCCCCTGGGGGAGTGGGATGCCCGACCTGGGCCCCAGCTCGCCCCCCCGCCACTGCCAAACGCCCCGTGGCAGGCGGCTTTGCTCCGCAGCCAGGCGCTGCGATGCCCAAAGGGCTGCGAGTGGGCGGGGGGCGTGCAGGGGAAGCGGGAGGCACGTTTGCACTGACAGGAGCCCCGGGGACACGGCGTGGGCTGGTGGTTGCAGTTAGAGCTGTGAACCCTCCCGCGAGCTGCTCGTGGGGGAGCGGAAGAGCCCTTGGCAGGGCTGTCGCGGTCCGCAGAGGCTGAGCACGTGCCCTGTAACGTTACCGCTGCACGTAGCGATAGCACTGGCCTGCCTCACCATCGGTAGGCTTCAGGGTTAATGCCCTGGAACACGGCAGGGATCCTCAGCACTGGTGCCCGCAGCTGGAGCTGTGCTCCTGATGGATGCAGGACGAGAGGGTCCGGCGGGGATCTGGTTACGCAGGGGCCGGATCCCTTACAGGGGAATAAAGCGGGCAGTGTGCTGCACGGGGGAGCCGGGGAGGCAGCGGCACTGGCCGGCCGGCCCGCAGATAAGCCGGGGAGAACAATGCCGTGGGGCCGGTGGCAGCGATCCGGTTTCCCATCCGGGCCGGGCTCACAAACGGCTCTTTGGCACCCGGCTGCACGGCGGGAGACTCCGGGTGCATGGGGTAGGGGGTGTCTGATGAGCTCCAGGCTCGGCCGTGGCTCTGACAATGCCGGGTGCCATCGGGTGCCACTCTCATACCACCTCTCTCTCTCTCTCTCTCTCACCCAGCGCTCAAGAAGTCGTTTGAGGCAGAGGACACAGAGGATGTGGACGAGGTGCCCGGCTCCCCTGCTGCAACCCCATTGCCCTCGGGTGCCATCGAGAGCCACCGGTTGCTGCAGCCCAGCCCCGCGCCCCGCATGGGCACCGGCCCTAGCCCGTCCCACAGCCCGCTGCTGCGGAGCCGGCTCAGCACCAGCCTCGCCGCCAGCCAGGGCCCCGGCGGCAGCGGCATTGCCCGCGTCGCCTCCTTCCAGACCCGCCCGGGGCCGGGCAGCGATGGCGAGAGCCTGCGCAGCTCCTCCTCCAGCCTGGAGAGCCCTGCGCCCTCCCAGCCGCCAGGTGCCCCCCCGGCCACCAGCCCCGGCCTGAAGAAGGTGCCGTCCCACAGCAGCGTCTTCCCGGCGGAGCCGGAGCGTCCCCTCCACGTGGCCACCGGCCACGGCTCGCTGCCGGCGCTGGACCTGCACATCGCCGAGGAGCCGGGGGTCCCCCCATCGGCCTCGCGCCCCCCGCTGCCGTGGGGTGCCCGCAGCCCCACCGCCCAGCCCCGTGCCCGCCGGCCTTCCTCCCCCTCTTCCTCCTCTTCACCCACCGAGATGGCCCCGGGGCTGCCCCGGACGCAGCTCAGGGTCTGTCTCAGCGCCAGCCCCCGCCTGGCCCGCCCGCCCCCCCGGGGCCCAGGGGACACCACCCTTGCTGCCACCATGGCCACCGACCCCGGCGAGGCTCTGTCCCTGCTGCTGCCCCCCCAGGCAGCCCCCTTCAAGCTGGTGTCCCAGCCACAGACTGTGCAAGTGAGCTCCCAGCCCACCTTCCTCGGGGGGCTGGTGCTGATGTCGGGGACCCCAGCAGCACCAAGGGATGGCGGTGGCACCAGTCCCCCCATGGGGAAGGCCTCCAGTGCCAGCTCAGAGGGGCCGCAGGGGCCCAGTGAGGCTGCAGACGGCTGCTGCACCCCAGGGACGCCAGAGCACGGTAGGACTTGCTCCCCTCTGTCCCTCTCTCCCATCCCCACTGGGACCCCTTGCTGTCGGTGAGCCCCGTGGTGCGCTGTGTGCCCCGGTGCTGGTGCCACCTCAAGCCACCCCGGCTGGTGCTGGAGACGTGGCCATGGCAGTGCCAGGCTGGCCCTGAAGCACCCGCTGGGGACACTGCCACTGTCACCAGTCCCCACCTGCATCCTTCTCAGTGCCCAGTGCTGCGGGGCCGGGTGCTTCGGGGCTCAACCTGGCACGGCTCAGCACGGCGCGTGGCAGGGGGGCCGCACGGCACAGAGCCGAGCACGGTGCTGGCAGCGCTCCCGTCCCGCCCGGCCCCGGGGTGCCTGGCGAGCTTTCCGCGCCACCCCCCGGCACTAATTGTTTTCCCCGGTGCGGGGAGACAGGTCGGGACACATGTGCTGCATCCGCCACAGCGCCAAGCGCCGGGGCCGTGCTCGTGCCTCGTATCGCTGCGATCTTGTCCCGCGTCCAGCGCTTTCTTCCCTCCTCATCCCTCCTCGCCTTGGCACGGGGACAGATCCTGTTGCCTCCCTTCCCGCAGCGGCCCGGGGGCGGAGGAGGTGGCGGGGGGCCAAGGTCTGCTTTGACATGCTCGCACCACCCGCGCCCCGGGAAGGGTGGGGAGGAAGCGGGGCCGCGGGGCCCCCCCGGCAGAGCCCCAGCGGACCCTCCTGGGGTCCCCAAGCCACCGCTCCCGTCCCTAGGCTGTCCCTGCACCGGTGGCTTCATCCGTGCCAGCGGTGTGGTGCTCAATGCCCACGTGCCCAGGCTGCAGCTCGTGGCTCTTGGTGTCACCCATGGGATGTGGGACGTGCCCGTGGCCCCGTGCCACCACAGGCAGGGCCCCGCAGTGCCAAGTGTCCCCTCACGGCGGTGGCAGCACGGGGCCCCCAGGCGCGGGGCACGGCCGCGTCCCTGGCGCTGCCTCCCACCGCCGCCTGCCCAGGCGTCCGTCCCCGAGCACGGCGCGGCCCCGGGGATGGAGGGAGGACGCCGGGGTGGCCAGGGCACGGCCGCAGCCGCCGGGGCCGCCTGTTTACATGCCTGGGGATCATTGCCTGTCTCGCTCAGGTGCCTTGAAAGCCGCCGTCGCCGGGGCTCTAAGTACTAACGCTCGCGAAGGCATCCATACATCTGCTCCGGGCTGCAGTGAATCATCCCGCAGCAATGCCCGTGGCCGAGCCAGCCCGGCTGGACCTGAGCTGGGGGGGACACAGCAGGGTCGGGGCGCTGGTGACGGGACGGCCGAGCTGGGCCTGGCTGGGCCAGGCTGCGGAGCGGGCGCAAGCCGGAGGGCAGCGTGTGGGCACCGGCACCGGGACAGAGGCTCCTGTGCTGGGAAGAGGTGGGGAAGGGGCAGTTCCTCTCCCGGGGGACACCAGGGCCTGAGCCAGTGGCACCCATGGGTGCACGCAGCCACAGTTTGCCCTGGGTGTTGGGGGCTGCTGGTGGTGTGCTCGGGCCCGCTCTCCTTTTCGGGAAGCGCTGAGCTTCACTTCCACAGCCGCCGTGTTTCACTTCCACACCGAGCGCCCCAATCACCCACGCAGGGCCCCGAGGCGAGGAGGAGGAGGAGGAGGAGCGGAGGAGGAGCCGTGGGCTGCAGCCTCCCTCCTGCCTTGCACCCCAGGAGCCATTCGGCCCTGGTGACCAGCTCGTGGTGCAGCGGCACGGCCGGAGCCGAGGTAGGGGCGGACGGAGGCGCGCAGGGAGGCCGGCGGGCGCGGGGTGCTGGGGCAGGGCGAGCGCCCCAGTTCCCGTATGCGTGGTGGGCAGGGTGCTCGGTGTCACGGCAGGGTTTTGGTCCCTGTCACTGCAGCAGGGCCCCATGGTCTCACTTCCTCTTCTGCTTGCAGTGGGCGCGCGGCACCCGGCCCAGTGCAGCTCCACGGCCAGCCCGGCTCCGGGTCCGGCCGCGGACAGGGCTGGTCACCGCTGTCCCCTCAGGTCCTGCATGGCAGTGGGAGCGGTGTTTCTGGGTCACGTTCGGCTGGGTGAGGACCAGCGGTGGCATGGTGGGCACTGTCACCATGGCACGGCCACCACGGGCTCTTGTAAGGGGCGGGGGGTCTGCACCCCAAAACCCTCCATCCCCGCACCACAGGGGCTGGCTCACTGCGGCCGCATCCTGCGAGCCTTTCGGCCGCGCTCCCCGCGCCCAGTGATGCTCAGCTCCTTTCCCATCGCCGCCTCCCGCCACCCTCCACCCCTGTGAGCTTATTACAGGCTTCTCCGGCCAATGTGCCGATTAACCCCGCATCAGTAATTAAACCATTCCGGGATACCACGGACCCAGGCTTACTTGTCCCTGCCTGGAAAATAAACCATCCTAAATGAGCCCTGGAACAGGTCCGTCTACAGGGAGCCATTATCCTGGGCCACATGAAGAGATAATGAAGAGCTCCCTAATGGCCCCACATGGGCCGCCCGGCCGCCGCGCTCTCGGCCGCGGTTTCTGGCGGAGGGCGGCGGGGTCGCCTGCGGCACCGGGGGGCTGGCGCCCTGCCGGGGGGCTGTGGGTGCAGCACCCAGCAGCTCCGCGTGGCTCCACCCGCACCCCTCCGGCTGTTTGTGTCTGCTCGGCGCTGCCGCCGGCACGGCACGGCGTGGGGCAGGAGGTGACAGCCGTGCTGGCAGCCCCTGTGTGGGTATCGCAGCCCCGGGAGCCAAGGGTGCAGGCGCTGCGCCCTGCCTGCGGTGGCCGGGCCCCCTGGGTTGGCGATGGGTGGCGGCTCGTGTGGAGGTGGGAAAGCTTTGTGGGGCGCCGGGGGTGTCCCCTGCTTGGGGGAGCAGAGGTGAGGTGGGGACACGCGGGATGCTCAGGGCTGGCCCAGCTCCTCCTGCCCACGCTGAGCTCGGGGTGGTTGCGAGCGGGTGGCACTCGTCCTCCTGGTTGTGGCTTGGGGACTGGGGGTGGGGGCACCACTGGGGTGGCTGCAGGCAGTGGCTGCGTCGCTTGGTTCCGGATCTGTCCTGGCAACCTTGGGGACAGGGTGGGGGCAGGTGGGGGTCCTGGCACCGCATGGTGCTGAGGTGGGTTGGGGGGCAGGGCAGGACGAGCCCCCCCCAGCTCGCTCCAAGCACCCACGGGAGCAGGCGCTGCTGCGGGCAGCACCCTGCCGCCCGTCCCCCCCCCCCCCCCCCCCCCGCCAGCTGGGTGTCACGGCTGTCACCAGGAAGTCCCGGGCTGTTTTGACATTTCCGAGGAAAGCCCCAGCCAATGCAGCCAAGGGCGCTGGGGTGCTGTGGGCGGATGGGAGCTGGGCCATGCCAGGTTTGGAGAGAGAAAATCTCCCCCCGGGAGGATGGTGTGCGCAGCACCCTGGGGTGCTCCCCCCCTGCTCCCAGCCTGGCTGCTCGCCAGGCCATGCAGCGCTGCTGTCCCCATCCCTGCCGCCTTCCCGGTCACCGGCTGCATCCTGGCAGCCACAGCGGCTGATCCCGCACCTCCCAGCAAGGTGGGCTCGTGCCCACTGGTGGGCACGGGGCACCCGGTCCCCCCTCCCCGGGACGCACAGCACTGAGCGCATCGCTCCATCTGCCTCCCGGTACTGCCGGGGCAGGCCCTGCGGGTCCCTGTCCCCAGGACACATGGCACGTGGCTGCGTCGGCAGCTTGGGCCGGCGGCAAGCTGCTGCTCGAGCCTCGCCAACGCCAAGAGATGGCTGGCACATATGTGCCAGGCGGGGAGGCTGCGGCGTGGGCTGGGGGACGCAGGCGCCGTGGGGCACTGCGGCAGCGGGGTGGGCAGCGCCGGGCGTGGGGGTCTCCGGTGCTTCCCCCACCACCGCCCGGTGCCAGGTGGGTGCCCCGGGGACAGCCCTGGGTGCCACGGGGCTGTTGGGGGTGCTCAGGGGCCACCCACGCCGTGGGTGCTCAGGGTGCCGTTTGGGGGTGGGGGCGTCGCCATGCCGGGGTCCCCGTTGCTGCTGGCTGTGTTGGAGGCTGAGCTCAGAATGGGCAAACTCGGTGCATGGGCGGGGGGCGGGGGAGGCAGGGTTATTGCCATGCTGGGCATGTGCGAGCGCAGCCGGGCGCCAGCCCGCGATTGAGCCCCGGAGGGGACAGGACCGGGCTGCGGCGCGGCAGCGGCCAGGGGACGGGGACACCCACGGTCCCCCCCCTCCCCGTCCCCAGTCAGCTGCGTGGGAGCGGGGCGCTGAGCGGGGACGTCGCGTCTCGGAGGTAGGACCCGAACAATGGCCGTGCTGGGAGGGAGGAGGAGGAGGAGGAGGAGGGCTCGGGGGCCCCTTGAAGCTGCCACACAAAGGGCTGGGGTGGGCGGAAGGCGAGGGGCTCTGGCTGCACGCCCGGCAGCTCTGGTCCAGCTGGTACCCGGTGGCACCGCGGTGGCACTGCCACCCTTCACTCTCTCGGGGCTGGGGGCATCTTGGTGCTGGCCCCCATGGCGGTGCCACCGCCTGTGCTCCCCTCCTGGGTTACAGGTGCCTGGTGCAAAGCAGGGTCCGATGCTGTGCCCGGAGCCCCCCGGTGCACACCAGGGCTGCACCACGAGGTGCCCGCTGGCCATGGCACGGGGTGACAATGAAGGATGCTGGTGGCTGGGACTGGGTGCCGGTGCTAGTGACACCATCGCTTGCCGAGCTGCGGGTGGCATCGTGGAGGACTCGGGCGGATACGGGTGCTCGGTGGTCCACACAGGGGCAGAGTCGCCCCAGTGATGCCGCTAAGGGACGCCCACGTCCCCTCTGCCCGTGGTGCCGGGGGGGCGGTGCGCCCCGTTGCCGAGCTTTGCCTCGCCAGCTGCCAGGAATGCGCCGGGGCTGCGTGCCCGCCGGCACAGCTGCTGCTGGGGTAACGGCAGTGGGGCGAGCAGCAGCCAGCCCGGGTGTCCTAACGGGCACGGGAGCAAGCTGAGGACGGTGTTTGGGGACGTCCCTGCTCCTCAGCAGCCCTGGGCTCACCCCGCGTTCGCCCCCGCGCAGGGAGCAGCCTGGAGCCACAGGAGAGCAGCATGGAGGCGCCGGCCATGCTCGAGGAGCTGCCCCCCGGCGCTGCGCCCGGCAAGGGGGCGCATGAGCTCTTCGGCTACGTGGGGATCGAAGCCGTGCTCGACCAGATGAGGGTCAAGACCATGAAGACGGGCTTCGAGTTCAACATCATGGTCGTCGGTGAGCGCTCGCGGGGCTGGTGGCTGGAAATGTGATGCCACTGTGTGGGGGGAGGATGGGAAAAAGCAGGCTTTTAACAATAAATTGGGGAAGGATGAATCCCGTAGCGTGATACGGTGGTGATGCTTCCCGCGGCACCAGGAGCTGGGCAACTCATCCCAACCTTGGTCCTGCAGGACTGGGATGCTCCTAAATGGGTACCGAGGCGTTATCATAGGGAGAGGGGTTATAAATACCGTCAGAGGGGACAAAGCGGAGCTGCTGGTGTCCCCGCAGGGCAGAGCGGGCTGGGGAAGTCCACGATGGTGAACACCCTCTTCAAGTCCAAAGTGAGCCGCAAAGCCTCGCAGCCCGGCCAGGAGGAGCGCATCCCAAAGACGGTGCAGCTGCAGTCGGTCACCCATGGTAAGGCCACCGATGCGGTCGTGTCCCTCAAACCCTGGGGAGAAGCAGGGGAAGCCTCCTCAATGTGTGGACCCCGCTGACCCCACGTGCCCCGTAGTCATCGAGGAGAAGGGTGTGAAGATGAAGCTGACGGTGACGGACACGCCGGGATTCGGGGACCAGATCAACAACGAGAACTGGTAGGGCGCAGCCGGGGGTGGGGGGTGGCAGCATTTTGGGAGAGGTTGAGCCCCCGCGGGGCTCTCTGATGCCATCCCTTCATCACCAGCTGGGACCCCATCATCAAGTACATCAACGAGCAGTACGAGAGGTACCTGCGCGAGGAGATCCTCATCACCCGTAAGAGGAAGATCCCGGACACCAGGGTCCATGGCTGCGTGTACTTTGTCCCCCCCACAGGCCACTGGTGAGTACCACCGCGGTGCCCCCACCCCTGCTGGCACCCATGGGTGCTGCTGGAGGGGCAGCAGGGTGACAGACATCCCTATCAGGCTGAGGCCCCTCGACCTGGAGTTCATGCGGAGGCTCAGCAAGATCGTCAACGTGGTGCCGGTGATCGCCAAAGCCGACACGCTCACCCTGGAGGAGCGGGCAGAGTTCAAGCAACGGGTGAGGGCACCCCCGGGGGGCTCCTGGTCCTGACACCCCCCCCAAGCTCAGCCCAGCACCATCTCACACCCCGTGCCCCGCAGATCCAGCAGGACCTGAAGGCCCACGCCATCAGCGTGTACCCGCAGGAGGACTTTGACGAGGACCCGGATGACAGGTTGCTCAACAACGTGATTCGGGTGAGGGCCGGGATATGCTGGCGTTTTGGGGGTTGGGGGGAGCGCGGTGGCACCCCGGGGTGACCGTGCACCCCTGCGCCCGCAGGAGAAGATCCCGTTCGCCGTGGTGGGGGCGGACCAGGAGCACCAGGTGAACGGCAGGCGGGTGCTGGGCCGCAAGACCAAGTGGGGCATCATCGAAGGTAAGGGCAGCCAAGGGGGACCAGGGTGCCACCAGGGGGGCCTTGAGGGCAGCAGCACCCCTGGGTGCACCCTTACCTGGTTGGGTACTCTGCCCACGGCGTGGGGCTGTGCCCGAGCTCTGGTGGCCCCCAGCTGGCCCAGGACGTCCCCACAGCCTGCTCTGTCTTGCCTTGCAGTGGAGAACCCGATGCACTGCGAGTTCCCCATGCTGCGGGACCTGCTCATCCGGTGAGCTGGGGAATGGGGCTGGGGGTGCCCAGGACCCTGCTGGAGCACCCCAGGGTGGGGTTGGGGGGGGGACCCCCAGCTACGGGGGCGGTGTGTGACGGTGACTTGGTGCCCTTCCTCCTCGCTGCCACCCCGGGCAGGTCCCACCTGCAGGATCTCAAGGACATCACCCACAACGTGCATTACGAGAGCTACCGCGTGCGGCGGCTGAACGAGAGCAACCGGGTGGCGCTGAGCCCCGCCAACGGGCTGCCGGGCAAGGACGAGGACGACAGCAACCTCTGAGCCCTGGGACCCCGGCCCCCGTGGCGGTGCCCGTCCCCTGCCCCACCAGTGACTGTGCTGCCCCGTGCCACCTCTGCCGGCTGGGGACGGACCCACGCCCCCCGGCATCACCTTCCCCTGTCCCCGGACACCTCGGCAGGTGCAGGGGGACGCCGTGCACCCCCCTCGGCCCACGCTGGTTCAAGGATGTGAGCAGAGGGGGCTCCCAGGGTGTCCCTGTCCCCAAGTCACCCCCAGCCTCGCCACCGGGCTTCACCAGGATCCCCCGAAGCCTGCTTGGCATTAAAGGTGAAGCCGGAGCCTTCAGCATCCACCATCGTCATCCTCCCCCTGCCACCCCCTCCCACGGCGCTGTCCCTGGCGGTGACAAGGGGGCAGCTGGCCAGGCGCAGGGCGGGCGGCCGGTGGCAGCGGGGCTGGCGGAGCGCGGGTCCCCTCCCCGCTGTCACCCCACCGGCCCAGCCCGGTGACGGCAGCGGGCGCACCCGGACTTTGAGCCGCTTATCGGGCCACGGCCGTGCCCACAGGGAGCGGCGGCAGCACCCAGAGGTGTGTGGGCTACACCCAGCTGCTCCCCGCTGCGTCACCCCCTGGTGGGGACCCCGGGCCCCCCTCCCTCCCCCCTTCATGGGGACATTTCCAAGGAGCCCCCAGGATTTCAGGGTGCAGCACCCCGAAATCCTCACCTGCAGCACCGGCAGGGCGTGGGGGCCCCCTGGGTGCTGCTGGGGTGCGGGAGAGGCCCCTTTGCGCCTCCCACCCCCAGGGCAGGGCCCGGGCTGGGTGCCAGCACCCGCCCCCCCCCCCGAACCGTCACCAGCAGTGCCGGCCCCGCGTTAATGATCCACCCGCCGCGCCGCCGCCCGCCCCGAGCAGCCGTGCGGGGCCGTGGTGGGGACGGGGACCGGGGTCTGTGGCGCGGGGACCCCCGGGGATGTGCGGGGGCTGGCGGCCGGCGGCTCCCCACCGCGCGCCCCACCCCTCGGTCCCGGCACGCAGATAAGAGCGGCAGGCGGCGGCGGCCACTTCCCGGCGCTCGGCGTGGGAGCTCGGCGGGGCCATGGCGTTGGTGACGGTGAACCTGCGAGCCGTCACCTCCTGGGTGGGCATCGCCCGGCTCTTCGCCATCCTGCTGTCCTGCATCTCCTTCAGCCTGGTGGCCTCCACCAGGAACTTCGGGCCCCCCTACGGGACGTGGTGCATGTTCAGCTGGTGCTTCTGCTTCATCGTGACGGTGCTGATCGTCCTGCTGGAGCTGCTGGAGCTCTACCCCAAGCTGCCTCTCTCCTGGGATGACTTCACCTCAGCCTTCTCCATGCTGGCGGCACTGATGATCTTCACCAGCTCGGTGGTGTTCCCCTCCGCCTTCATCACCAGCCCTTGCAGCAGCAGCTCCTGCATGCGCCAGGCGGCCGCCACGGCCATGTCCTGCCTCTGCTTCCTCGCCTACGCCCTCGAGGTGGGGCTCACCCGCGCCAAGCCGGGGGACATCAGCAGCTTCCTCTCCACCGTGCCCGGCCTCCTCAAGGTGTTTGAGGCCTATGTGGCGTGTCTCATCTTCTCCTTGCTGGATTCCTACGGCTCCCAACCCGGCCTGCAGTGGTGCGTGGCCGTCTACTCCATCTGCTTCATCGTCACCCTCCTCATCATCATCTTCACCATCGGCCGCTGCCTCAGCTACATGCCCTGCCCGCTGGAGAAGGTGCTGGTGGCCTACAACGCGCTGGCCATGGTAATGTACCTCACCGCCATCGTCATCTGGCCCTTCTACAGCTTCAACAACAAGAGCCGGCCCAGCCCCTGCGGCGCGAACTGCTCCTGGAACAAGCACCTGGGGGTCACCTTCCTCACCATCTTCAACTTCCTCGCCTACCTTGTGGACCTGGTCTACTCCACCAAGATGGTCTTCATCAGGACCCCTTCCTGATGGTGGCGGGGCGGGCGCGGGGCCGGGCGCGGAGCTGAGGAAGAGGCAGGACGCCTCGGAGAGCTCCTTCCTCCCGGCCTCCCCCCTGGGCCGGGGGGCAGCGGTGGTGCTGGGGGTGCCGGCGGGGGGGGGAGCAGGGTGCGGGGGGATCCCGATGGCCTGGGGGCGGGGGGGGCTTTGGGATTAAATTGGGTCATTTTTCAGTTGTTTCTGCCTCCACTTTCTTTCCCCTGTTTTCTTTCCCTGGCTGGGGGGTGGGGGGGTGCCGTTCTGGGTCGCCCCCTGGGGCCGGGTGGTGGCAGGGGGACACCAGCGGTGGCAGGGGGACACCGGCCTTCAGCAGCTTCTCTTCTCTCCTGCCCATTGCCGCTGGAGTTAAACGGGGCATGACCAGGAAAAAAACAACCCGGATGCTTCTGACTTGGCATCGCAGGACCCTGCAGAACGGGTTCGGGAGGAATGTGGCTGCTGGGGGGGGGGGAGCAGAGTCCCCAAGCCCTGGGACAGGTCTGTCACCGTCACCTGGGTGAGAGCCCCACGGCTCACGGTCACGCTGGCTGGAGCGGCTGCGCCGCCCGCCCGTGCCTGCTGTTTCACACCGTGGTGGCACCGGGGAGTCCCCTGCCTGAGGACACGGGGGTGCCACCAGCGCCCAAGGGGTGCCACCATGAGGCCGGTGGCACAGCAGGGTGCCACCACGCCAGGAAGAAGGGCGCAAAGCAGTGTGGGCATGTCCTGCAGGCAGGGCACCTGCATGGGGGACAGGCACCCACGGGGCACGGTGTCTCCGCGCTGTCCCCAACCCACGCTGCTCCCTCGGGTTCTGCCTCCCCAGGCCTCACGCTGCTTTTAGCCACGTGTTTGGCCCCAGGCTGCGCTCCCCCTGCTCCTTCACCAGTGCCACCGCCGTGCCACCGCCTTGTCCCCGCCACCTCCCAGCCGGGTGCCACAACCCCACGGTGGCCGTCACCTCGCCACCGCGACCTTCGCCCTGCCGGTGGGGCCCGCGCTCGGCCGCCGGAGCCTCTCGAGGCAGAAATTTTTTGAGCAAATAAAGGAAAAAAAACCGCACACCCCGGCGCAGCCCTGCCCAGCGCTGGAGCGGAGCTATTTTTAGTGCCCGAGTTGATTGAAATTCATAGAGGAAAGAGGCGCGGGAGCGCGCGGCGGCCGTCACCGGCGATGAGTTGCGGCGCTCGGTGCCGGTAACGGGTAACGCGGCGGGGCTGCGGCCGGTGGGCACGGTGAGGCTGGGGCGCGGGGAGGCAGCCACGGGTGGGCTGGGGGCGTGCGGGGTGTGGGGGGGCTCCCAGCCCGCTGCGCCCCACGCAGGGATCTGGGGGTGTCTCGTGGCCCCGGGGCGCGCGGTGGCACCGGGAGCAGCTGAGTGCTGGTGGGCGTAGGGAGCGCCGGGGCCGTGCCGTGCTATGGGGTGCCCCGGTACCGTGCTGGGGGCAGCTCCGGGGCCGGGCCGTGCTAATGCGGAGCCCCCGTGCCCCGTGCCGTGCCGTGCCGTGCTATGGGGTACCCAAATAGCGCGCTACGGGGAGCGCCGGTGCTGTGCCATTGCCGTGCTGTGCCACGGGGAGCCGCCGTGCCGTGCCGTGCCGTGCCGTGCCGTGCCGTGCCGTGCCGTGCCGTGCCGTGCCGTGGGGAGCCCCGGTGCGGCGCGGTTGCCGGTGCAGGAGCGGTGCCGGTGCCGGTGCGCGGCGGATTCCTCCCCCTAGGGGTCGGTGTGCACCGGAGCGGCGGCGCGGGAGGCGGCAGCTCCTGCGCACGGCCCGGGGCGGCCGGGGCACGGCGGCGGCGGCGGGGAGCGGGCACCGGCGAGGGCCCGGGTGAGTGCGGCCGGGGCGGGGGGCGCCGGGGCCGGGGCCGGGGCCCCCCCCTCACGGTAGCCGAGCCGGCAGCCGGGGCCCCGGGATGAGCGGGGCGGGCGGTGGGGAGGGGGGCGATGGAGCACCGGGCACCCCCCTCCCGCACCCCCGGGCCGGCTGGAGCGCACGGTTCAGCCCCAGGCTGGCTGGGGATCCCGGGGGGGCCCCCGGAGGGGTCCCCTCCTTCAGTTGGCTGCGCCGCATGCCAGGGCCACCTCTGTCGCTGGCGGTGGGTGAGGAGCCCGCCGAGGGGCGTTTAGCTTCTTGCAAGCCAGCACCAGCGCCCGGCCCCCTTCCCACCAGCTGGAAGCCCCTGTGACCCCCCCCGAGATGTCCCTGTGGCCCTCAGTGCCCCTGTGGCCCTAGGGACACCTCCGTGTCCCCGTCTGGACAAGCAACCCCCAGGCAGCCCCCATCAGCCTCCTCCAAGGGGGCCAGGTCTGAGCCCCACTTGAGGTGACTGCCTGGGGGCTCGCACCCCCGCCGTGTCCCCTCTGTGTCCCCTCTGTGTCCCTTGTGGCTGCAGGCCACGGCCAGGAGCCCCCCAAGGCTGCTCCAGCTGGAGTGGGGACCAGGGGCAAGTGGGTCAGCCTGGCAGTGCCCCCGGCTGGGACCGGCGTCACCAGGGGAGGGACCCCCACAGAGCCCCAACCCCGTGGGGACACGGCTGTGAGTGCTCCCTGGGGGGCACCCAGGTGGGAGCAGGACTCTGTCAGGGTCTGTCCCCGTGGGTCTTATCCCACCCATCCCATTGTCCCCACAGCCGTCTGCGTGGCAGGATGGGGATGTGGCACCCCCAAACTGATAGCGCCGTTTTTGGGAGGGGTGGGGGGGGGGGGGGGGGGAGAACAACGTACGTGTGCTCCAGGACAGCTGCACCAGGCTGCGGGTGTCTGCACGGCAAGGAAGGGGTTAATGCGTGCCGCGGGGTGCCGGGGTGCCGGGGTGTCCCCGTGGCCAGTGCGCCCAGGCTGCTCCTCGCACCGGTGACCTCGCACCACTGCCATGGCAACGGCGCGTGAAGTCACCGGTGCTCGCGGCGCGGTGCCAGCGTGGGCGTCCGCTCCCGCGGCCCGCTGTCACCGCGCGCCCCGTGTCCCCCCAGGATGAGCTGCGCCCCCGCCAGCGCCGACGCCTGACCCCGCCACCATGCTCGTCAAGGAGTACCGCATCTGCATGCCGCTCACCACCGAGGAGGTGCGTGCGTGTCCCCCCCCCGGGGGTGCGGGGGGCACTGGGTGGTGGTCCTGGGGGATCTGCCCCGCAGATGGGCTGGGGGACACCGCGGTCCCCGCTGCCGTCCCCTCTGGGGCAAGGACCGTGCCTCCGTTAAGTCATTTTGGCCACGGCTGTTGGGTGCGGGATGCTCTGTGCGGTGTTGTGGGGTGCGAGCACGGGACCCCCAGCACGTCCCATCGCTGTGCATGGTGCCCCCCCGGGGCACAACACCTGGGGCAGCGCAGAGGTGGCGGGCAAAGGGCTGCGGTTTGGGTGCTGGCGGAGCAGCGATCGGTGGGGCCGTTCTGGGGAGCAGGGGCTCGCAGCAGCTGCGCCCACACCTGCGGGTTTGTGGCAGCACCTGGGGAAGGTTTGCGGTTAGGCGGAGCGGCGAGGAGACCTGCCCGGCAGCGGGGATGATGGATGGGATCTCCGGCACAACAACAGCGCGGTTATTGCGCCGCCGCACCGCCGAGTACGGGCACACACGGCCATGGTTTTTTTTTTTTTCCCTGGCCCGCCCGGGCAGGCAGGCAGGGAAATCGCTGCAGGTACCTGGGCAGTGGGAAGGGCAGGATCCGGCTCTCACCCAGGCATGAGAGCAGGGATCCTGGGGAGACTCCTGCCTGCTGCACGGCTCGGGCTCTGGCACCGCTTTGCTCTGTGCCTCAGTTTCCCCTCTCGCTCACTGCAGTACCGTGTAGGGCAGCTGTACACCATCAGCAAGCACAGCCACCAGGAGAGTGAGAAGGGCGAGGGCGTGGAGGTGGTGAAGAACGAGCCCCACGAGGACCCCGTCCACGGCTCCGGCCAGTTCACCGAGAAGCGCGTCCACCTCTCCAGGTGAGGCGCCCGCCCGCGGTCCCATCCTGCCCCAGCTCCACGGGGACGCTGCTGTGCTGGGGGGCACAGGCAGGCAGTGGTGTGACCCCGTCCCTGCTTCCAAAATCCTCAGGGAACAGCCTTCCCAAAGTGGGGCTGCTCCCACCTTTTGGGGGATGCACCCATCTCCCAGGGGTGCCACCATCTCTGAGAGGTGCAGCATCTCGTGGGGACTGCACCCATCTCATGGGGCTGCACCCATCTTCAGGGACTGCACTCATATTTGGGGTGTGCACACCTCCTGGGGTGTGCGCACCTCCTGGGGGCTGCACCCATCTTTGGGATTGCATCCATCTCCTGAGGGCTGCACCCATCTTCAGGGACTGCACCTATCTCCAGCGATGCACCCGTCTCCGGGGGTGCACCCATCTCTTTGGGGGCCTGCACCCATCTCCTGGGGTGTGTGCATCTCCTGGGGGCTGCATCTACCTTTGGGGACTGCACTCATCTCCTGCACTCATCTCCCTGCACCCACCTTTGGGGACTGCACCCATCTCCTGGGGTGCACTCATCTCCAGGGGGCTGCACCCATCTTTGGGGACTGCAACCGCCTTAGGGACGTGCACATCTCCTGGTGCGCACCCATGTCCTGGGGTGCCCCCATCCTTGGGGGCCGCACCCCCTCCCGGCACACACCCCTCCATGGGTCCCGCGGGTGGTGCGGCACTGCACCGCCCCAGGCTCTGCGGGGACACCCCCGGCTGCTGCCCTGCCCTGCCCGTCCCGGGGTGCCCCCGTGTCCCCACGCGCAGCCCCAGGTGCCCGTCGGGCAGCCGCAGGCACGCGGCGCTGCTGTCCCCGTGTCCCCGCCGCCAGCTGCGGCGCGCGGCCGAGCGTGTACCGGCAGCTCCCCCGCCAGGGAGTCGCTGGCGTTAGACGGGATATTTTTAGCTGCGGCACTCACAATTCTCCTCCTGGGGATGTTATTTATAACGCCTGAAAATTAATCAAAAAACACCGCCCGGCTCCCCGCCGCCGGGAGGGAGGCAGCCGCCGTGGCGAGTGGGGCCGGATCCTGCTCGGGGAGTGGGGCCAGGGGTGCCTGTGGGGGACAGGACCGTGATGGGAACCTGGTCCCAGGGTGATGGGGAGGGTCTTGGGGTGATGGGGGGTCCCTGGGGGTTCTGGGGTGGTGGAGGGGTTCTGGGGAAGGGGTGAGGTCCCTGGGGAGGCGATGGGGGTCCGGGAGCTGTGCTCAGCAGGGCAGGGCCATGCTCCTGGGCCGTATCCTGCCTCCCTCCCCCGCAACAGCAAGCTGCCGAGCTGGGCCCGGGCGGTGACCCCCCGCATCTTCTACATCACGGAGAAGGCCTGGAACTACTACCCCTACACCATCACGGGTGAGACCCGGGCGCGGGGACGGGGCCGCACGGCACTGCGGGGCCAGCCGTGTCCTGGTCTCACCTCTCCCTCTTTTCCCCCACGGTGCCACCCCGTGATGCCGGCGTGCCGCGGCGTCCCTGCAGAGTACACGGTAAGGAGGGGGCACGGGGGGACCCGGTCCCTTTCCCGTCGCGTGGCTGGGGAGGGGGCGCCGGGGTGGGCGTCCCTCGGGGACCAGCTCCCAGGCGCTCTCCCCGCAGTGCTCCTTCCTGCCCAAGTTCTCCATCTACATCGAGACCAAATACGAGGACAACTGCGGGGACAGCGAGAACGTGAGTGGCACCGGCCGTGTCCCTCCCTGCCCCCTGAGCTGGCGGCACGGCTGAGACCTGGCAAACTCACTGAGGGGGGGCACACGCGGCCGGTGCCGACCCCTCTCACCCTCCCTCCCCACCCCAGATCTTCCGCAGCGATAAAATCCTGGGCGACCACGAGGTCTCGTTCCTGGACATCGCCTTCGACGAGATCCCCGAGCGCTACTACCGCAGCCTGGAGGTAACGGGGCTGGGGGGGGGAGCTCCCTGGGGTGCCCCGCTCCGGGTCCCCCCGTCCCCGGCTCACGGCCCCGCTCTGCGCCCCAGGACCCCCGGTTCTTCAGCTCGGCCAAGACGGGCCGGGGGCCGCTGCGGGAGGGCTGGCGCCAGCACACCAAGCCCATCATGTGCTCCTACAAGCTGGTGACCGTCAAGTTCGAGGTGTGGGGGCTGCAGACGCGCGTGGAGCAGTTCGTGCACAAGGTGAGGGCGGCCAAGGGCGGCGGGGGCCACGCGGGTGTGGGTGCTGACGGCCGGTGTCACAGGTGATCCGGGACATCCTGCTGATCGGGCACCGGCAAGCCTTCACCTGGGTGGACGAGTGGTGCGGTGAGTCCCCGTGGTGTCCCCCAGCCCCTGCGCACGGGACCCCCAATGCCACCAACCTCGCTGGCTGCTCCTCCGGCTCCCTGTGCCCCCTGCCCGCCCTGCCTGCCCCCCCCCAGCTCGCTGCCCGCTTCGCTGCACGCCCAGGATCGCGCTGGGCAAGGCTTGGCCGAAGCGTGGCTGTGGCCGGGCGAGCCGAAAAGGCCACCTCTGGGGCCACCGTTGGGGCCATTTCGGCTCTCTGCCTTCCAGACGTGTCCCCGGGAGAGCTTTGCGCCTTCGAGACGCAGCTGCAAGCGGCCGCAAGCCCAAAGCTGGGGAGCCAGCCCCCCTAGCTCCCGGACGGCCTCTGTGTGTACGTCCCCTTGGGTTCCCACCTCGGCACACGCCGGTGGTCCCCCGTGCACATGGAGCCCCCCTGCGCCACCGCTGCGCCCCCCGGCATGGCTCGGCCCCCCAGTGCATCCCCTCCCTGCAGGGTCCTGCTGCCACCTCGCCTTCGCCCGCTGCCCTGCGTGCCCCCTCCCTGCCCGTCCCCTCTGCTCCAGCCCTTGTCCCCTTCCCCGCGTGCAGCTCAGCGGGGACGCCGTGCCCGGGGCTGGCGCCTGATGGGGTTGGGGCCGCTGGGGGGTGCAGGACGAGGCCGTGCTGGAGGCGGCCGCGAGCCCGCGTGTGCTCGGCAGGCATGACGATGGAGGAGGTGCGGCGGTACGAGCGGGAGACGCAGGAGGCCACCAACGAGATCATCGGCACGGTGGCCCCCACCATTTCGGTCAGCGAGGTGGGGCAGCCCACGGCCACGCACTCGGCCCCCGCCAGCGCCCCTTCCACCCCCCTCAGCGACGAAGCCCCCGACTTCCTCGCCCCCCCCAAAGCTCGGCCCCGCAAGAAGTCGGCGCCAGAGACCCTGACGCTGCCTGCGCTGCGGGAACGCACCAGCGCCGAGTGAGGCCGCGCCGTGACGCCGCGCCGTGCCACCTGCCCGGTCGGACTGTCCTCTCCTCCGTGCCAGCCCTGCCACCCGCCTCGTCCCCTCCGACGGATGCCGACCCCGAGGGGGGAACCTGCCGTCAGGGTGCAGGGGAGCCCCGTGGGGGTGCCGGCGACCCTGAGCCGCTGCGGGTGCCCGTGTGGGACGTTGCCACCATCGCCACGCTGGACCTGCTGTCTCACAGGGAGGGGACGCCCCGCTCCTCGTCCCAGGCAGCATCAGGCCACGGCAGCATCCCAGCCCCTTTGGTGGGCTGGGCGCGTGGCCGTGCCGGGCTGGGTACCGCCGCACTCGGGGAGCGATGCTCGAGCACCACCCTGCAAGGTAGGCACCGGGCACAGGCGGGTGGGTGTGGGAGTGACAGTGACAGCCCAGTGCCACCTCCTGGGGCTCCCTGTGGGATGCCAGGGGCCACGTAGCCCCACGCACTCCAGGTCTCGCAGTTGGAGGCCGTGTCAGCGCGAGGGGTGCGGGGGAAGGCTCAGACCTGTATTTTCTTTGGGAAAACAAGGTCCTTTTCAGAAATAAAGCTGGAGACATGGCGGCTGGCTCCCAGCGGTGGTTTATTGGGCTCTGCAGAGGAGAGCTGAACCTGCACCATCGCCACGTCCCTCCTTGGCACATGGCACACGCTGGACACCAGCTGGGATGGGCAGCATGGGGGTCGGGGTTTGTGGGGTGGGCCAGAGGAGGTGGGTCGTGCTGGGGAGCTCACCGATGCCTCCAGTGGAACACGGCTCCCTTCCCTGCTAGTCGTCGTCGCTGCCACCCTCCAGCTCCCCGACAGAGGCGGCCGGCCCCAGCAGGGCGATGTAGTAGGAGCTGCAGTAGACGGGCACCTTGTTGGGGCTGGAGTAGACCTGCTCGGGCCTCAGGGAGGCAAAGGGGTTGGCGGCGTAGCCCATGATGTGCGTCTCCAGCTCCACCAGGATCTGCAGCGAGGACTTCAGCTCCTGCTCGCTGCCAGGAGAAGGAATGGAGGAGTCCCATGACTGCGTGGCTGGGGTGTTCCCTGTGGGGACATCCCTGCAGCCAGCTTGGGGGGCACACCGGGGGCTCACCTGTAGACGGTGAAGAGGGTGGGCAGGCGGTAGTCCCGCAGCAGCAGCAGCGTGGGCAGCCAGCCTGCCATGAGGTCAGGGCAGGCGTGGAAACCTGCGGGGACGCACTAGTGAGTGGGGGCGCACTGCCTGTCCTCCCCGCCCCGAGAAAGCCCGGCTGGCACAGCGTGAGGCTGCCAGGAAGGACTGAGCGCCCTTAGCAAGGATGGTCCCCACTCCCCGCCAGGCTCCGGGTCCTGGGCTGAGCCCCAGGACCGAGATCTGGAGCCCAAACGCAGGGACCCCTTTGGGTGCTGCTGGCAGCCGAGCCCCAGGGCGTCACCCCCTGTCTGTGGTGGCCCGTGGTGGCGCGGTGCACAGCCGGGGAAAGCCCTGGGCATGTCCCAAAGTCCCCAGCAGCCTCGGGTGCTGCACCCTGGGCACTCACCCGGGTGGAAGCCCACCACCAGGTCGGGGCGGGCGGCCAGCTTGGTCTCCACCTGCCCTTCCCAGAAGTCGTGGTACAGGCCCTTGAAGCTGCTGAGATAGATCCTTCCCCGCGGCCCTGGCGTGGCCAGGGGGGGCCTCATGATGGGCCCGTCCACCACATCCACCCCCACCATCACCACCTCCATGCCCTGCTGCCCCGGGAACATCCGCGCCAGCTCGTCGTAGTCTGTCACCCGGGTGTTGAGGGTCTCCACGTGGGACGCCCCCACCACGTGGATGGTGAGGGGCTTGGCGAGGGGGTCGATGCCAAAGAGCCGCAGCCCCAGGCCGATGGTGAGCGGCCGCGAGTGGAAGTCGGTGACGAGGCGCCGGACGGACTCGCGCAGCTCTCCCTCCTCCGGCCGGGGCTTCCCCGCGTTGGCCCAGAGGAGGCTCATGTAGCGCCCGGCCAGGACAGCGCCCAGCTTCTCCTCCAGCTGCCCCTGCATGGCGAACCAGTCCTCCCAGCCTGCCACGTCCCCGGCAGGTTTTGTCCAGGCCTCTGTGGGGAAGGGAATGTCACCTGGGGGCAGAAAAGTGGCTTTTCAGGGGTGGCCCTGCAGGCCAGGCTGCCCGTCCCCCCCCCCCCAGCAAGCTGCAGGGATGTCAGGGGTGGTGGCACTGCCAGCCCAGGGTGACCAGAGCTGGGAGGAGGGACCCCATACACTCAGGGGATGGGCTGGGGGGGGGGGTATGGGGTGGGAGCAGTGTCCCCTGCCCCACCTGTGAAGACGAGCCACTCCACCAGCCGGTCCAGGGCCACCAGCTTCAGCTTCTTGCAGAACTTCTTGTGCAGAGGCCAGTTGGCACGCTGGCACGCCACGCCGCAGTAATACACGTTCTGGCATCTGAGGGGAGAGAGGCAGCGTGCCCAGCCTTGGGGGTGGCCAGGATCTGTTCCTCCCCCAGCCTCACCCCTGTCACCGGGCTGAGCTCGCCCTTCTGGGAGCCCGGGAACACCCAGCCCCGCTCCGCCACACCACCTCCCCTGTACCTCTTGCATCGGCGGAGACTTTTGGGGTCAGGGAGGGCATCGGGGAGCTTCTTGCACTCGGCGCAGAACTTGAACGTGTCCTCCATCTTCTGGAACATGTCAAAGTAGGTCCGGATGCCGAAGTCACTGCCCCTCTTCCTCCCGTCCATGGCAGATCTGAAGGGAGCCCAGAAGCATCGGGGGGGTGAGTAGGGTCCTGCCCAGCCCAGCTGGGCTCGTGTCTTCCCTCTGCGTTTGTGGGATTTCAACTCTGGCCAAGACCATCCTGAGCTGAGGTGGTCGGGGACAAGGAGCCACAGGCGTCACCTTGTCCTGGGGGAGCTGGGGCTGCTGGGGGTGCACCCAGGAGCCAGGGGGACAGGGACGCCCCAGCTCAGGGGAAGAAACACAGCACCCGCACAGCCTGCCCCAGCTGCTCTCACTCACTTGTAGTCCTCGTAGCTCTTCATGTTGAGCTTCTGGAGGATGACGTGGGACAGCCCCGGCACGTTGCTATCCATGGCTTGGAAGCCCAGGGAATCCATGTCGGGCGCCCTTGCAGCTGCTGGCTTCTTCGCAGGCTTCTTGGAGACCTTGCGGGCTGCTCCTTGCCCCCGCTGGGCCATGCCGGCGGCGGGACAGAGGGGTCCGGGCGTGGGGGTGCCCAGCTCCCGGGAGACCCGTCCGGGCGTCCCGATGCTTGTCCCCGTCCCGCCAGGAGGAGGGTGGTGACCGGGGCGGCAGCCTGGCCGCACGTCCCGCTCCTGGCACGGCAGGGCTGAGCTCAAATGTCAGCCCCAAGAAGGCCAGGCCTCCCGGCCGGCCTGACACCGATAGCGATAGCGAAGCTATTCCCGTCAGCCCCTCCCGGGCAGGGGCCACCCCGCGCCTGGGGCTCCCCAAAAAGGGGCCGGGGAGGGTGACAGGGTGCCCCCGGCCCCGGAGCTGTCTGAGGGAGGTGTCGGGGGGATGTGAGGGTGATTCGTGGAAGAACTCTATAACTCAAAGCAAATAAATTATAAAGTAGGCAAGTGGTTTATTTCAGCGCCGGGCGCATGCGGGATAGCTCCCAAAGGCATGCGCACCTCAACGCAGCAACCTGCTTTGGTTATATGCAGTATGCATGGAGTTTCCCAATACGCCTATACATATTCATGACCTATCCCCGCTTTGTATTAAAATCAGCTCCAAGAAGTCGTTTCCATAAACTCCCCCAATCTGCGCCTGTGCAGTGCCTTCTGGGGGTGGTCGCTGGGGGGTCGTGGGGATGAAGGCCGATAACTCCTCTTCATCACCACTGGTTGACCCCCTGCCTTTGTACAGACTCAGCTGCTCCTCGGCTCTTGTCCAAACCCGAGGTCGGCCTCAGCTGGTTTCTGAGACAGGTTCCCCGTTTCTGTCAGGAAACATCTTCTGTGAGGGGCCCCGAGACTCCTTGTTTCGGTTAATTTGCACAGCAGTAAGCAAAGACGCTCAGCAATATCTATTTTAATGCAATTAAGCAAACCCCCATTCCTTCATTCCTGGCTTTAATAATTACAATTGTTTTATTTAGAAATCATTAATACGCTTAAGCAAGCCCCCATTCTTCTGTCCCTGGCTTCGAGGGGACGTGAGGGGACAGGGGTGTCCCCGGGCACCCATGGGCGAGGATGACGGACCAGGTGGGCGCTGTGGGTTGGGGAAGGGGGGCAGAACACCATGGCTGGGGCTGGGGGCGGTGGGGACAGGCCTGGCCCTATATTGGGGGGGGGGGGCACAGCCCGCCTCTGTCACACGCCCCCTGCCCACCCCACAGGGGCCTGGCAAGGGCTGCCCACACCCAACATGGCGGCCACGACGGCTTCAAGGGCACGCGGTCCCCAGCACGTGACGCGGGGCTGAGCTCTCACCACGGGTCGAGAGCCCGCGAGAGCGGCCGCGTCGCCGTGGTTACGAGAGGCGCGGCGCCGCGCTCCCCCTCCCACCCCCCCCGGGATCGCCAAGGCCACGGGTTCGAGTCCCGCCGCCGCCGCCGCGCCCGGCTCCCGCTGCCTGGCTCCAGCTGCCCGGCTCCCGCTGGGGCTTTCCCCTCTCGGCACCCCCGAGCTTCCTCACGGCTCCCCGGGCCGCTGCGGTGAGGCTCTGGGGGCTCGGGGGGCTGCAGGGCCAGGTGCGAGGGTGCAACGCTGGTCACGGCCCTCCTGGGCGCGTGGGGTTTGGGGCTGGTCTGGGGGCGCAGCGTGGGGGAGTTTCCTCTCAGAACCAGGGAATTTTTGCTTCAGGTTCCTCCAAGTTCCTCCGAGCCCTTCGTGTGGGGCTCGCCCCGTGTGAGGCCGTGTGCTCGCTGTGGTTGTTTGACGTCCGAGCCCCCGCTGTCCGGGGAAGCTGCTCCCAGGGGAGGCTCAGAGGCCTCGTGTCACCGCTGGGTGTAATCGGAGGCTGCTGCAAAGCCGAGCCTGGCAGAAAGGAAGGCTATTTTCACGTTTCTCTCCTCAGTCTTTTTCCCGCAGAGCCATGGAGGCCCCCGAGGGGCTGTCTGCTGGAAAGGGATCCGGTTTGGTGCCTCAGGCTGTTCCCAGCGAGTCCCAGCCACCGTCGGCAAATGCAGTGCAGATCACAGTGGTGAAGGCACAGGACCTGGTAAAGCGCTTCTGAAAACGTCTCTGCTGGTTTAATAACCGAGACTCGAGTGGTTCTTTGTGCTGCGATCCGATTCTGGACCAGACGTGAGGTGATAAGGCTGTAGGAAGCGATGCCACCCTGTGGCTTCGTCCCCTGCACCGAGGGCTCACTCGCACAGACCGGAGGCCTGTGGTTCACCTTGCCTTGGGAACGCATCTCCTCAGCAGCAGTCCAGGCGTGCTCTGGGGTGCTGTTGACTTGAAATGTCTCTGACTTCCCAGCCTGTCTGTAAATTACTGGGTTTTGTTTGTGTTTTAAGCAAAACACAGTGGAAAATGCATATCAGTGAGACAAAGAAGTCTAAGAAGACCTGTTCTAGCATATAAAGCCGGAGTTTTGTCCCAACAACAGCGGTTTAAATTGTGTTGAAATCAATAGGGTGGCTCTAGGTTTGAAAAGGGAGTACCTCCAGCGTGCCTACCATACAAGAATGTGAACTAATTCAGATGAAAACATGACTAGTGTGCTTTCCATGTTCAGTGCGATACACCCAGCTGGCCTTAAAGTATTCGTGAGGATCTGGCATTTAGGAAGGAACGCGGAGGAGAATCTCTGCTACTGCTGCAAGCAGAAAAATGCAAATCCCTGCTTCAGCTCGAGCTGTAGACAAAAAGCAAACCAAAATCATCTGCCCATTTTTTTTTTTACTTTTTTTTTTTTTTAATGTTGTAGTATTTGAGTACCTCTCACATTGATGGGTTCAGCAAACAGCACCTTAGGTGAGAATTAGGAGGTAAGAAGAGGGAAAACTGTGCTGAAAATAATAGACCAGTGGTTTGATTGCGTCTGGAATGTTGCTTGTGGTTCTGATTGCTATGTCTTAGAAAACGCTATGGCGAAAGGAGAGAGGCTAACAAAGGTGCAATAATGAGAACAACAATATGAGAATATTCCATCTATAAGAAGTGTGGAATCTGTTTAATTAGAGGAGATGTAGAGAAAGATGAGAGGAGTATAGGATAATTAATGTTACAGGGAAAGGTTAATTGGATTCTTCTGTTTAGTCTTTCACATAATATATACTCAAGGTGACAGTCAGGAGGACTGAAAAATAAAACCAAGTGAATGAAGTCTCTTTTTGTGGAAAAGCCACTATGGAACTAATTACCCCAGTGACATGGAGAGAGGGAGCTCAGGGCCAGGCCCAGGGAGGTCAGGCATCCCCGCGGCTCAGGACGAAAGAAAAGCTTGGTTGGGGTACGGCAGTCCTTGCGTGCAGGGCTGTGGCTGCTCCTCCCTGGCTGGAGAAGGAAACCGTGTTTCTCCTGTGCGGGGACTCTTCTGCAGCTGCCTGTCTCAGCAGTTCCTTGCACCACCAGGGAAGTGCCTGGTGCTGCCCGCTTGGACAGGGCTGCGCGTGTGTGCGGCTGCGATGTGCCGTGCTGTCGCTGTGCCTGTTCACCTGTGTTTGCAGCCCTTTGTGCAGATGCTTTGAAATTAAGCCTCCTCATCTCGGTGTAAAGCAAGTGACGTGAAGCTGGTGTCACGACAAACTCCAGAGCTCCCCAAAGAGCTCGCTGGAGCCCTGGCTTGATTGCAGGGCTTGCTGCTGCCATATGATAGACACAAGCGTCCTGTGAGCTTGTGAGCTCAGCCGTGCAGCTCAGGGACTACCTTCTTAGTACACAGCAAAAATCCCCTCTTTCCTGGAAGCCCTGTATCTATGGGATATTTTTGGATTTGCTTTAGACGTGCCTTTCATCCCCATTCTTGGGACGAAGCCTGGACTTCTCCACCCCCTGCCCCCACCCTTCCAGCAGCAGGTTTGAATGATCCCTGAGGCACCACAGCATGGTGGAGCAGGAAATTTCCCTCCTAAAGGCAGGTCTTGGCACAGCCAAGCTCTGTTCCTCTTCCCCGCTCTTGCAGCGGAGCAGCCAAAGATTCCCACCGGTGCGCTCTGTTCTGGGTGCGGAACCGAGCTGCCTCCCAGGGGCAACTTTGGTCACGGGCCTGTTGCTGCAGAGCCAGCTGCTTCACCTGCTGTCTGTATTTGGCAGAAAAGCATCAGAAGCGACACCTCTTTCACTTTGGTGCGTGTGGAGTACGACGGAGTGATCTTGGGAGACTCCTCCACCGTTCAGGTCTTGCCAAACGGGACAGCAAACTATAATTTCACGACCAGCTTTGAATACAGCCCCGATGGGCCCAACTCCTTGGTCGACATCGCGCAGAAACCTGTGCTCTGTAAGTACCTGATGCTGCACCTCGCTCCTCGGAGGGGCGGAGGTGGGTGCTGTCAGCTGCTGCGCCCTGCCTTCTTGCTGCAGGAGTCACTCGGTCAAGAATAGCACTTAAGCAGCAGCAGTGGGGGGGGTCTCAGCACTTCTGTTCTCGTCTGTGCCAGCTGGAAGAATCCCCTTTCATATTGGCCTGGCTCTTTGGCTTCACTGTTCTTGTCAGCCTTGGGAGATGATATAGAAGCCTGTGCCGGAGCTGACACAGACCCTTTGCAGCCCCTGTTGGAGCTCACTGCTCTGGTCTGTTGATCTGAAAGTATCTGAGAAACTTTGCCAGCTCCTATCTTTTTTTTTTCCTTTTCTTTTTTCTGCCTAGTGACAGTGATAGAAGCGTTGCAAAAGCAGAAGAAACAGAAGGAGGAGAAGGTCATGCCTCTTGGCCAGGCTGTGGTGGACCTTCTGCCTCTGCTGCAAGGTACAACATCGATTTTCTCATCCTCCATAAACATTTCTTGCTCCCCAGCACTTGTTGTTCTTTGCTCACGAACCCCTCTCTGTAAGTTACCTCCTTCTGACAAAAATGGGTTTCACGGAGTCTTTAGAAAGCTGGGTCTGTGGGGAGAGGGGGGTGACAGCAGCTGCTCAGCTTTAGAAGTTGTAGCGGCACAGCTTTGGGCTGTGACTTCTCTACAGAGGGTCTCAGTGGACGCCGTGCTCATTGCTGGTTCTTCTCAGGACAGTGTTCGTTTACGGTCTTGGCTCCTTTGTATGCCGTGCCTGCCTCTCCATCAGAAAGCCTTCACCCGGAGGCCAAGGTATGTGGAATTTGGAACTGTTCCTTCGCTCGTTCGGCTCTCTGCTGCTTTTTAATGGGAAGGCGAGCATGACTCAGCTGCCTAGCTCATCGCAGGTATGTTACAGCCCTATATGTTAGAAGCTTGGAGGCCTTTCCAGTTTCCATTGACGTCTGTCCCAGGGTGCTTATGACAGGTGAGGTCGTGCTAGGAAATGCTAATATGTGCAGCTACCAAATTGCCCTGCAAAAAAATATTCAAGATGGAAAGCACAGTGCTGAAAAATTGAGAAAAGGCAAAGGCAGGATTACTTGCCCAACTTTATTAGTCCTTTCTGTGGATAAGACGTCTCACAGTCCATTATTGTACAACCTCTGACTGCCTCTCCTGCAAGGTCTTCGTTCATTCAGCAGGTTGAAAAGTACCCAGTGAATAAAGCAGGAAATGAGGTATGAGACTGGGAAAGCGTGTCTAACTTTGCTTCTGATTCTCCACGCACTTAGCACTCTGAGTGAATTACGTGGATGGATATTGCATTTACTTTCCCGTATTTAAGTGACACAATAAGCGAGGCATAATAAGAAAGGTGTGGGGCCACCTCTTAGGGAGGAAGGAAAATAAATGCTGAACAGCTGGCTTTTCACTGCCCCCCCATCCATCCAGGGTTGGGACAGGAAGCTGACGGCTGTACAGTGTGCAGAGATAGGGCAGAGTTGAAGCGTGGCCGTAGCTTTGACTTGTGCTGAATCACGAGGGCATTGTTTTCTGTCCCTGGTGTTCTCTCTCCATGGCCTTTTTTACGAGACGCTGACGATACGTACGCCGTGCCCCCCAGTAGGCTCGGATTTAAACACACAAATATCGTAACTCAGACATAGGAAAAACTGACCGTGAAATTCCTTCCCTGTGCTGATCTGTT
The DNA here is from genome assembly GCF_040182565.1 of Anser cygnoides. Lineage (NCBI taxonomy): Eukaryota > Metazoa > Chordata > Aves > Anseriformes > Anatidae > Anser > Anser cygnoides. Next base: position 12,507,601 of record NC_089887.1, read on the forward strand.
TTCTTTTACATCTGAAGTGAGGAATAAGATAACATTATACGTTCTAGCCTTGGGTTTCTGCTCGCTTCTCCTTCAAGAGCAGAAAGTTATAACTGTCCGGTTATTAGCTCTATTTATCCTTGTCCCACAGCGCGGCCTTGAAGTGACTGTGCGCACCGAGAAGCCCCTGCTTTCTGCAAGTCAGCTTTCAAATGGTAACTTGTTGAGCGTCACGCTGGAGGCAGCTTACTCGGTCCCTGACGCCTTCGTTCCCACTGGACCCCCACAAAACTACGTGGCTTGCCTGCAAGTACCGGCAGCCGGGGAGGTGAGGATGGGTCCTGGCACAGTGAGCTGGGATTTGGCTGCTGCAGTGCAGGTCGTTGCCCTACGCTGTGGGACAAACGGCCGGGCCCGTGAGGTGCACAGCTCTGCTGCTCGAGGCACAGCAGGGTTTGTTGCGATTGCTCAGGGTCTCTGAGGTGTGATGTGCTTCCTTAACACAAATGAAGGGTCGCATGGCGAGATTGGGGTTGAAACTGGCAGTTTTCTTCCATGCCATGATTTGTTTTTTTCTTCCTTCTAAGCCCAGCTCTGCTCAGCTGGCACTTGCTCCTGCTCACGCTGAAAACTGAAGTCCTTTCGTTCTCCTGTCTCTCTAGAAGGAGGTCCCTTTGCTCTTCAAGAATGGCATCCTGAAGCCTGGTGGTGAAAAAGAATCATTACCTCGGCCCAAAAAATGGTCCCTTGCTAACATCATGGCCCCTGGTGCTCTGAACATTCCCAACTCCTTCATCTTTGGTGGTCCCTATGAGGATGAGGATGGAGAGCTCAACAAAACGGAGGTGAGGAAAGACTGGCAGTGTCATGGCTGGAGGAGACCCGTCAAGCCTCCCTGAAGGCGCTGAGAAAGACTTGCAGAGACTCGTGACGGGAAGAGGGGAGGACGGGTGGGTGGTGGGCTCCCTGCACTGTCCAGGCATGGAGATGGTTCTCCTGAGCCAGCGGGCATGCTAACTCGCTGCCGGCATGCTAACTCACTACAGAAGAGCTCCCTAGGGTGAACGTGGCACGTCTTGTCCTAACTCCTGAGCTGCTGGGCTGAGACTTTGCATTCTGTCTTTGTGAGCCAGGCTCTCAGTACTGATGGGCTCTGGTGCCTGCAGGGATGGCTGCTAATGTACTCTGCTAGGGTATCCTGTCTGTGGTGAGTGGGACACGTCTCTGACTCATTTTCTCTCCCAAGGAACATTTTAGGGGGGTGTCTGGGGGTGATGCAGGCTGTGAAGTTTGGTCTCCTGGCTCTGACCGTGTGCTGCTTCTCACAGGACAGGGAGTTTAGGATCCAGGCAGAAAGCATGAAGAGAATTGTGTGGGACACGGAAAGACGCTGTTACCTGGATCCTGCTGCAGTGCTTGTGTAAGGGATACGAGAGCTTCCCCTCCAACACTGAGCGGGGGGAGAAACCATCCTGGAATGCACTTAGTTGAGTGACCTGTCTCAGGCAATGAGCAGCAGTCTGTGGATTTTCATAGACCTCTTACGTGGCCATTCCATTGCCCTGCCTCACTTCTTGTGCTGTCTGCTGGCCGAAGGTGATTGCGTTAGCAGGAGAGCAGCTTAACAGCCTTTAATTGCTGGCAGCAGCTTAGCTCTGTTACGGTGGGAGAAGATGAATTGGCTGTAGGTGCTGTCTTCGGCCTGCGAATGCTCACTTGTGCTGCCAGCAATTGGAGCTGGTTACTGTTCCCTCCGCAGTGCAAACACTTACTGACCAGCTGCGTTCCCTCCCATGACCCCTTCAGGGCTGTCACCCAAAGGTTTGAGGGAAGGGACAGCAGAGTCATGGTGAGCAGACGTGGGTAGCAGACCACACAGCTCTCTTCTGAGCTGCTAATTGAGTTTTGTTGATTTTTTTTTTCTTCTGATATATTAAAATCCTTTCACTCTGTGGGCACTCATTTTCTCTTTATTAGATAAACATTACCTTTAATGGCTCTAGGTATGCTCAGATTGGGGTACCTACCCCGATCCTCTTTGAATCCTGCAACGTTCTTGGCCTCAGCTGCATCGTGGCCATGAGTTTCACAGCCAACTTATTCCTCATGTGTGGAAATACTCCCTTCTATCTTTTTTTTTCCCCCCGTACACTTTCATCAGCCTGCCTGCTGGTTTCACAGTTATCAGGCATGTTGAATGGGAGCTCAGGGTCCGCTTTGAATTTATACCAACGTTAATCATGTTCCTTTTTATCCGCTTCATTTCTGAAGTAACCAGGGGAGAGAGGAGCACAGTGTGTTGCTCTCGCAATCGTTCTGTAGCTCCTAGTGCCATAAATGCTCACAGCAGTGGATGGAAAGGAAATCCACCAGGCCTACCCCAAAGTACGGGTGTTCCAGTGGCGCAGGAGTGCGTGCTGTGTCCCACGGAGTGGGGCAGAGCAAAGCCAGGGCAGGGGCCTTTGGGGCTGCTGGGACAGAAGGGAGGGCAGCGTGGCTAACCGGGGAGAGCTCTCCAGCTTGGGTTCTGCATCTTCTCAGTGCCTTCCTCTGCATTCAGCCTGCAGAAGCGCATTGCAGAGTGCCGGTACTGGCCCGTGGAGGTCTGCAGGATGCCTGTGGTCTCATCCAGCAAAGGCAAAAGTAGCAAAGCTGACAAGGTAAAAATGGAGGGGATGTGGGGTTATGGCTTGTGGAGCAGCACTGTGTTATTGAGCGTTTTCTTTCAATGCCTTTGTTACACCAAAACCAGCCTTGAACCAGCCAAAGCAAGTCAGAGAGCTAGAGGCTTTGTAAAGGGATTAATCAGCCTTATAGGACTATTAAATAAACAAAGGATAAGATTTCTTCCTTATAGCCTACAGATCTCTCACTGATGGTCTGTGGTAGCTTGGTGGAGAGGGGTCAGGGAGAGGTTACTTTCTGAGAAGTCATTCATTGAGCTTATCTTCAGACAGTGTTTTTCTGAGCATCTTGAAGAAATTCATGCCTTCTTTCTCTGGGTGTAAATAAACTATGTTTTTGTGTCTGAACTGGGGTGGTTTAATGAAGAATGAGCTCCTTCGCTAATGGTCAGCTGCCAGGAACAGAAACACGTGAGAACTCCTTACGTGTTCCAGGGCAAAGTCGTATCAGTTGCTATCAATCTCATTCAGCCGTCAGTGGTGCCAGGGTTTTTCAGCTGTGACTGGGATACTTCTCCCTTACCCTCACTGGTCTGCTGCTGGTCCAGGCTCTCAGACTTCTGCAGCTGCCTGATTTCTGTCAGACCTGACATCCTTACAGCTCTGGTAGGGTAGTTTGGATTTCGAACGAGATAGCTGGCAATTTTGCAGTTGTACCTTGAAGAGACTGCCCTAAGGAGTGGCACAGTTTGGGCATTAGAGAGAAAAGCTGCCCTGCAGGGATTGGAATAAAATTGATATTCTACATACTGAATGACTCCAGTGTTTTCCTCCAGGTTGTCTCGGCTGCGTGCCAGTGACAGAGAGGCGCTGGCTCATCAGGTGCATCAGTTTGCTGGGTGGCCTTTTTTAATGGGATCGGTGACCTTGTTTCCTTAAAGAGAATAACAGTCTGTTCAGTATCTCAGTGCCTCAATCTGTGTTTCCAGGGAGATGAGGACAGGCAGATTTTCTTCCACGGCGTGGCATATGTCAACATGGTGCCTTTGCTGTGCCCTGGCGTGAAGCGGATTCGAGGCGCTTTTCGTGTCTTTGCCTACCAGGACGGCGAGGTGCTCGAGAAGGTGAGAGCAGGCAAGGCAGCCAGGCTCCGCGCCACCTCTGCGGCTGTGGTGCGGTATGGGTGCAGGAGTACGGGCAGAGTGGTATTCAGGGGCCAGCTCTGAGGCTTCACTGCCCTTCTGGTGCTGGAGGAAAACGACACCAGCTTCTAGGTGCAGTCTTCTCAAAGGCAGGTGATTTCTGGGTGTGCGTGAGCAGGTTTTGGGGGCTGGGGGAGGCTCAGAATCTCACTCCACTCCCTTCTCTGTCAGCAGCTGAGCAGGGAGAGCTGTGAGATCACTCCTCGCTCCCCACTCAGGAACACGGGCAAATGAACTGCGTTGCTGGGAAGAGCAAACAGTGGCTCTAAAAGGATAGCGTTACCCCAGGCAACAACCAAAAAAGCTGTCACTGGAGCTCTTTCAGCTGTAGCTCATGGAGGTTTATTTGTCTTCCATTTCTCCCCCCGCCTTGGTGCTAAAAGTGACAGTTACATCTCCATTTTCCCACAGCACTCCCCAAACAGACCCGAGCTTGTTTCAGGAGGACAGATGCACAGCCTGCTTTTACTGCCCACGTCCCCCTTCGTGCTGCTGCCCCGGCCACAGAGCTGGGTGAATTACAGCCCTTCTCCGTGCCTCCCCGCCACCGCTGGGTGCCAGCTACCAAAAAGCAGGCTGTTTGCTGGCCCCTGCCTCACTGCTGGGAATAATGGCCTCCTGGCTGCATGGTGCTGTTACTTGTCCTGTGGCATTTATCCATTATGAGTGAGGTGACACCCTCTGCTTTTCTCATTTTCTGGTTTTCCGGGTGCTTTGGGCCGCTCCTGGGCCTTGGTGTGAACAGCTAACCTGCGCAGCTGTTCCACCTTCTCCCCTGCATCCTTCAGTTCTTGCCAGCCCAGCTCCTATATCCCTGGCAGCTGGGAGGGGAACTGCCCATCTCAGTGGTCAAGCAGCGGGTGAACAGGTAGTGTGAAAAATCTGCTCCTGGCGGGTCACTGTGTGTGTCGGGGAGGCTGCGCCACGTGGGCAGGTGAGCTGGGAGCTGGGTCAGGCCAGGGCAGGCAGGGGCACCAAAAAACAAGTGCAGAGCAGACCTGGGGAAGGTAGCCAGGTGCATCTGACACTCCACATCACCAGGTCACTCCCTAGCTGTGAGGCAGGTCCAGCGTCACGCCAGGCCAGTGGGTCAGGATCAGGGCAGTTTGGGGCTGGGCTCCAGCATTTTTACCGTGTAGCTCGGGCAAGAACCAAAGGCCAGTGCCCCAGTGAAACCGAAGTTCTTGAGAGAAGGCAGGGAGGCCCTAGTGAGGCTTTCTCAGGCAGATCTTTCCTTAGCGGTCTGACCAGAGGCTGCGCAGCTGTACAGTATCAGAGCTGGCCTTGAGCACAGGCAGCTAACTGCCTAGGAGGAGAGAGTGAGGTTGCAGAGCTTCTTAATGCGTTTAGGGCCCTGACAGCATGTTTTGTGATGTCAGAGGTTCAGCAAAAAGGATGGGGAAGCCTAATTTGTCCTTTGATTCTCTCTTGTCACTTCCTTTTTTTTTTTTCTCCTTTCCCCTCCTCTCCAGACTAAAAAACAGCAGAGCATTTTGCGGGATCTCAGGCCGCAGGTCAGTCTGACTAAAGAAAGACCATGCACCCCGGGAATCAGCTCTCCTCTTTCCAGAGCTGTTCCCAGTAAGGCCCAGAGAGAAGAAAAGGAGAAGAGCACCAGAGAAAAGGAATTCAACAGAAGGGTAAGGTCTATAGAGGCGCTTTGCAACGCAGTTGGACCATTTCTACGTCAGAGGCAGTTGGAAACAGGGACTGATGCTGTGTTGCTCCAGCCAACTGAGAGATACTCGTCACCTTGAAATTTTAGTACATGCTGCCTGAACAAATGTACAATGCGGTCACATCCTGAATTTGTGAAGGCGTGAAGATGTGAAGTTTGAATCTGAAACGAGATGTCTTTTTTTTTTTTATTCTTCAACAGACGTCCTATGCACCAAAAATCCAGTTGTCAGATGCTGCTCTAGAAGGTGAAAATACTGAAAAATCTCTCAGCCTTGATGGACAGGTAATTTTGTATCTCCAAAGAGAAGAAAACTGCTAGACCATCACTGCATCAGTGTTTCGTACCTTTCACATAATCAAATTATTCAAGAGTGAGTTGGAGATGAGGGATGTCTTACGCAGATGCTGTCCCGGAGTTCTTCCAGTGACATCCTGTTGGAGGGCAGTCTAGCATTGGGCTAGAAGGCCATAAATAATCAGGCATTATTTAGAAGGGTATCTTCCTTTTTTGTCTTCCTCTTCCAAACATCTAGAATGCATATTTATTGTCCAAGCAAATTGATTAGCTTTTTTTTTTTTTTCCTGGACTGACTGCTTGAGCATAATTTTGTTAGTGTAAATCACTTTGAGCATGGGTTATGAAACAAATTATACGTCTTCAGTTTAAAGATTTGCTGAAGATCTGTAGCTATATGCTCAGTCTTTCATCTTTCCAGTAGTGGTTCTAGATAGCGTGACATTGAGAGAGTAATGGTTATGTTCACAGCAATATGCTGAAGCAGGAACGTTCCTGGTGGTGGAGATAAAGCTGGACAAGGCCTTGGTACCAAAACGATTGCGAGAGGAGCTCACCAAAAGGTGTGTAAAGACATGCTATAACTCTGGGGCTGACAACTCAATTCTCCTGCAGGATAGAAACAGGACTGGATAGCAAGCCTACCCTTCAGTGTGCTCCGTGAGCACCATCTGAGTGTCTGATCCAAAGCCCACTGAAATCAGCAGGAGGGCTGGGCCAGACTGCTTCAGAGGTGGCACTGGGTGGGTTTGGAAAACATTTGTGTACATCTGAGCTGGCATCTCCCTGCCAGTCACCTCAGAAAGAGAGACACCAGAGCGGCATGACCAAATCTGTATTCTGTCCAGGCTTGGTTTCCTATTCATCCCCTTGTGTTTGCCTCTTGCATGCGATGTCTGCTGCTCGGTCAGGGCTGGCCACCAGTGGGCTGCACTCGGTAGTGCTGCTGTAACTCTCGGATGGCATTCTGTTGTTTTTCTGAAGTTTTGTCACAACTTTCTACCCATTCCTGGGCTCTTCCATTAGTTTTAACATCATTCTGCTGTAGAGCTGCCCTCTCATCTCTGAGGCTTCGAGTCTTTTGCTGTCTGTTTGATTTAAGACAGTTGCTTCCTGTCCGCAGAGTGGTAGTCCTGCTGTGTTAGAGTCTAGGGAAGGCCTAGTATGTATAATTTATTGGACAAAAAGAAAATACAGCAAATGAATAAACCATAACATGCACAGGCAGTGTCTCTTTCAAACAGAAATGTGAGTAGAAACCACACAGCAGCAGTCCTTCTTTGAACAGGAAGCATGTGCATTGTCTTGTGTTCTGCCTGCTGTCTTCGAGGAAAAACAGGTTTGGGGAAAGTGAGCCCCCCTTGCAACAGACCTTGTCCTGACCTTTTTGGTTTGCTTCCTACTCTACTGCAACGTGCATGAGTTCAGTGTAATTACTCTTCACTCACCTGCCACGTGCATCTGTGGATGTGAAGCCTGGAAAATCAGCACTTCCGAATAGTGGAGGGGGCCCTGTCCTGAGGGGCTCGAGCTGATGACACGTACATGTGTCCTGGCAGATGGGATCAGCAATGCTTTTTTTTTTTTTTTTTTCCTGGAAGGCTGTTTGAATACATAGCTCGTTAGCAAACTGCAGCTCTCTTTCTTGGGCTGCGTCCAAAATTTTCCATCAGCCTCCGCTTCTGCTCGCTTGCTTTGCCTGGGTGGTTGTTGTGCTTGGTTTTCTCCTTCTCATCTTAAAGTGAAACAGTTTGGTTCTCCTTTGTGCCCCTTGCAGAGGTACCGCATCAGTGATGGGAGCTCTTCTCAGGGTGGGGCTGTGAGCGTGGGTTTCCCGAGGAGTGTGAGGGCACCGGTCACTAGGCAGCACAGCAGAGGACTTGTTGCTGCTCACGGCCACAGCGCTTTCCACAGACCCGACAACTCCTCTGGCGCCTACGGCAGCCCCACGCGGAGTCAGATGATTGTATTTGTGTCCTGTGGGGGTACGTCCTGCGTGGGCTAAGGGACCGGCAGGAATGGCAGCAAGGAGAGCAGGACGGCAGCTTTCTGAAGGGGCATTTTGGAGCTGTGCTGCGCAGCCTCCCTTGACCTCACAGGAAAAGCAGCTGATGGTGGGTGGCAGGTCCCACGGGGACACGAGCAGAGGCCGCGGCATCACCGTTCCCGTGGGCGAGGCGGGAGGGGAGCTGAGTCCTCTGCTCAGCGCTGAAACCTTTCAGGTCTCTGAATATACAGAAGTTTTGCATGGGAGAAGTGGCCGGAGGTCAGGGCCTGGCGAAGTCAGCTGCTCGGAAGCTCTGCGAGCCGGCAGAACAGTTGTAGGAGCGGTTTTGCTTTGGTGCGGGGGAAGCAGTGTGCTTTGCTAGTTGGGCAGGGGCCAAAACAGGGATGTGACACTGCTTGGTGGGCTGGATCGCCTTCTAAGGTCTGAAGGTGTTTTAGTGCCAGCAAACAGGAAATCTTGATAAAATCCCAAAGAACTTAGGCTGTTTTGACACTAAGGCTTTCAGTAAACTCTTAATATTACTGTAGTCCTAAGGCCTTTTAATCAATATTTGGAAGGTTGTTGCAACCCTAGTAGTGACACAGACAGGCGTGACACGGTGTCTAGGAGTCGATGCATGGCCAAAGAACAAGGTGCTGCAGCTGCACTGTGGGATGTCAGGAGCTGATGGATGGGGTGGCCCAGGGTTTACAGTGATAACATTCTTCAGAGCTTTCCTCCTTTCTTACAGGTGTTCTGGCAGACCCAGGAGGCTGTGAGTTAAAGGAATAACAACTTGATAAGACAGTCTACTTCTGTCGGAGAGTGGTTTTGATTGCTAGCAATAACAAATGCTAACCTTACCTGCTGGGCTGAATTTTTACAGGAGTTTTTGTGTAATGGGTCAGTGAAGCCTGGTGAAAATAACTAAATAAATCTTATCTAATCCCCATGGAGTGTAATCATCAGCAGGGAGCGAGGCAGTAGCTAGTTCTCCCAAACATTATGACAAGCTGCTAGCGTTGAATGAAGGTGCCCTGGTCTTTACAGTTCATTCTTGGTCAGAGCCTTCACAGTTTCTCCCGTGTTGGTCCCTGCAAGGTATCTCAAGGACACGATGACAGGCTGGAGCCCTCGCACTGCAGGCTGCCTGCACCTGAGACAACTGAGCGTCGCTGGCAGGATGTCAGGCCGATCTCTTCTGTCCTCTCATTGACAGGGTCAAGGAGATGATTCCCCCTCGCCCTCTGCTGCCTCCCCGAACTGAAGGAGCCAAGAAGGTATGTGCAAGAGCCTGTGGCCTTGCCACCACTTTTCCACTTCTTTCTGCCCTTGTCTCTCTCACATAAGGGATTTTAATTTTCAGTCTGAGCTCTGCAGCAACTTATAGATGAGATTTGCAGAGGAAACACACAGAAAACTTCTGGATGTGTTATCTTTGTAGCATTATGCCTTGGGAAATCACTCCTGGGCTGTGTTACTCTCATTGGCAGCCCATAAAAAGGGGCAAGATCTGGAAAAGGCAGAGAAGAGAGCAGCAGTGTGGGAGTGTTTGGGAGTGAACTGGGTGCTGGGGAGGTACCAGAACTGTATGTTTATGGGCAGTTTCTTGTCCCAGACTAGCCCACGTGCTTCTTCAGACCCAGACAAACATGAACAGAACCAGCCTCAACCAGGTCACCCCACAAAAAAAAAAATTGTGAGGACTTTTGCATGTGCAACATCCTGGCCCCAGGAAACAATCTGAGACCACTGGCTGGTCTTCGGTAGGTACAGAACAGCCGCTGAAGGAGATTGTCCTCAGATGGCCCCTGGCTGATGGGAAATTCAAAGCAACAGTGGGGGACGAGGCAGTACTTCAATAACTGACCCCAGTGTGGCTGCAGAATTGATTTGTGCTGGACTGTCTGGAGTGCACAAAGTGATACATTTTGATTATTGCAGCGCATGGAGGCTTTTGCCACTGGGATTACAGGCTCTGCTGAAGATGGCTTGCCCATGGCTTTAAGGGGCGCCCAGCAAATGAGATATAGTTTACTTGCAGCTAATTGTAGTGCTATAGAAAAGGCAATGATGACTGAAACACTGGGTTCTGATTGAAAAATAAAGCAGGAGTGATAACAAATTATGAAGGAGCACTTCTGTATTTCACAGTATTTCCATAGCAATGTTCCAGGTATGGACAGGAAAAGATGTGTGACAGGCTACTTGAGACTTGAGTCAGGTGGAGTTTGGGGGGGGAGCTCTGGCAAATAAAACTCATTTCAAGGTTGATGGCTTAAGTGACTTTTGTAGTTTGGTTATTTATTTATTTCCTGATACTTCTTATATCCTAGGCTGTGGAAGATTATCACAACCATGTCACGAGCATTGCTGTTGCCATCCTAAGTGAATACCACGACCTATTTGGGAAGCAGCTGCCTGACCAAGGAGCGATAGACCATCAAACTCTGGAGGAACAGAAGCGTGTACTCAACTTTGAGCTCAATAGCTCTGGGAAATATTTTGCTTTTAAGGAACAGCTAAAGGCAAAGAGTCCATTGTGTTGTTTTACTTCCCTACTTGTTTTGTCCAGGCAGTTTCTCAGTGAGGAACTGCTGCTCCATGGTGGTACCTTAGTGTGTTACTCTGTGTTGCTCCAGAATCCCTTCCTGCCACCCAGGCTGTTGCAGAGGGCATGGGGAGGGCCAGGTTTTTCCTCTAAAGGGGCAGGCAGCAGGCTGCTTTGGTCACACACCAGGAGAACCTTTCCTGTCAACAGGGGAAGACTCCAAACCCGATCACACCTATTTGCCCTGTGTTTGTATCGCATGGGAGGCAAAGCTGACTGTTCTTGCACTCTCACAGCCTTCCCCAGGGAGAAGGGGCTTCTCCATGTGTCCCTTAAAGGGGCATCTGTGTGTCAGGGAAGGTGAGGGCTGGGAGGTGGGAAAGGAATTTGTCACTGCTTACTTTTTCTTTTCCTTTTATCAGTGCTGGGCTGGATTTATTCCTTAGAACTAAGCTAAAGCTTCAGGCAGTTGGAGTTGGACTCACTGGTCCTTGTAGGGCCCTTCCAACTCAGGATATTCTATGAGTCCATGAAAATGTGTGTTCTGGCTGTGTTGTTGTGATTGTGGAGCTTGTGGGGGAACCTGTCTTGCCCAAGTATCGCATGTCTCCACAGTATGCTGTAGTGAAGATCGTGAGGGAGAAATACCTGAAGACCACGGCGTTTGAGACCCAGGAGCAGTTCCAGGCGTTTCTCAGTGAGCTGTACGTGTACCTGGTGGATCAGATGCACGTTGCCCTGAACCAGGTAGGGAGAAACCCTGGCATGTGTCCGGTGAGCTGGGATGGTCGGCCTGGGATACAGCGTCACTGGGGATCTGGGTTAGAAGCTGCTTCTAGTGAAGGCAGGGGCACTTTTGCCTTCAAGACAGCTGCAGGCTTCTGCTTCTGTTTGCTGCAGTTATCACACGTGGGCCCCAAGCCACACACACAGACGGGATCCATTCCATCTGGATCCCATTGCTGCAAAATCCAGCTGGTGGGATGCGAGGGACCACCAGCAGCTGCTGCTGCAGCCGGCTCCTGGGGAGGGTGGCAGCGCCTGTGCCATCTGCCCCCTAGCTGGGCAGAGCACAGACCTTCAGCTTGAGCTGGGGTCACCAGTGACACCACAAAGGAAGCTGGAAGTGGTCTTGATCTGGGGGATGCTTTTACTCGCCACAGCCGCCAGTAACAGATATTGCCCCTTCCCTCTCTGGTAGACGTACCTGGGAAGGACGTGGGCCCACAGGATTGCGGGGCTGTGTCCCACCCCAAAAAGAGGCTGGGGCAGCTTGCCTTTCCAACCCACCCAGCCCTAGCCGTGCCAAGGTGTGCTCTGCCCGGTGCTGGACTGGGGGCTGCTGCTGAATGAGGAGCACACGAACCGTTCTTACCCTCCCCAGGCCTAACTCTGTCTCACTGCTTACCAGCTGCTGCACGAGGAAGCTGCTTCTCCTGTCCCTCTAACCCGCGTGACTGCCGAGCAGCTCTGGCTCTTTGCTCACGAAGCTGAAGTCAACAAGGACTACAAGCTGGCAGCTCTCTACCACCAGCAGGTGAAGGAGCCCCTGTTCCCTCCTGTCTCTGTCCCGTGTGTCCGGGCTGGCAGCCAGCACACCGTCGCTGCAGCTGACAGCTCAGCCAGCCTCATCTGTTGTGCGCGAAGCAGGGAGGTGAACGTGAGCAGGGTACTTGCGCTGAATGTGTGAGAGATTTTCTAGGGAGATGCTGCTCTCTGGAGGATGTGAGGCAGAGGCTGGCCAGGTCGCTGAGGACTTGAGCCTTGAGGCCAGGGGAAATGGGGTGAGCTGGTCCAAAAGGCACGCTGGGTCAGCACGGGGGACCTCTATCAGAGGGCTGAGAGGTCAGCTGAAGCTGGAGGGCACCAATAGGTGAAGGAGGCTTAGAGGAAGCCCGACATGATCCCAGTTAAGGGAAACCCTAGCATGTGATAAACAAGGGCTTGATTGTTGCTAAACTCTGCCAGAGGAAAGCCGTGGCTGTTGCAGAGTTGTCTCCCCGGTGCGCTGTGTGTGCTGGGCACGATGGCAGGAGCCCTTACTCCCACAACGATCTCTTGTGCCCAGAGGATAGCTCAGGACAAGCACAACACCCAGTACTGGCTGGACTACGGGGCGTTCTGCCTCCTGCTCGAGGACACCACCAAAGCCCAGGAGTGCTTCCGGGAGGCTCTTTCTCTGGATCCACGCCACGTGCGCAGGTGCTGCGTGCTCCCAGAGGGTGGGGAGGTGAGGGGAGCCCCCCACGCCACCGATGGGGGCCTGCAAGGCTCACCTGTCTGCCTGCCCCCAGCTTGCTGCTCTGTGGGATCGCGGCAGTCGTGCTGCAGCACTACGAAGAGGCAGAGATTTTCTTTGAGGATGCGTGCTGCTTGGAGCCATCCAGCGTCGTAGCCTGGACGCTTTCAGGTACAAAAGGAAGCCAGCCTGTGTGCTCAGGGCATTCCTGTAGAGACGAACGTTGCTTCTCACCCTGCTGCTCTTCCCCACTGCTCTAATTTGAGGGCTAAGGGGAGGATTTTGCTAAGGGCTAGATTTCTTCTCATGCTGCTCTTTGTCTCCCGTAGGTTTGTTCTATGAGCTGCAGAATAATAATATTCAGGCAGAAATGGCCTTCCGTGAGGCTAAGAAGCAACTCCAAGCACAGCTCGCCAAGGAGAGGAGCATCTCTGAGGGAAAAGGAGGGAAAAAGCAAATTTGCTGCTGCGTATGTGAGGTCTACCAGTCCAGGCCCAGAACAGCTTTTGCCAGGTAATTCCTAGCAAAGCCAGGAGGTGCCCTCGTGCTAGCAAGGAGGAGACTTGAAGCTGTATGCGAGATGGTGAACAGTGAGACCAAAGAGGAGAAACGCGAAGGGTAAAGGAAGCAGAAGCGGGCTGTGAGCTTGAACAGGCTGACCACGAACTATGCCAGAGAGAGAAGGTGCCCTGCTTCAAATGCTGGAGCTGAAATGCAGGTAGCACGGCCCGTGCTTTGTCTCACCCAGAGCCTAGGAGAGGGACCAGCCTTCGCATTTATTTTTCTGGCCCAGCCCAGTGCTGCTGATATACGGATGTGTGGGCAGTGGCCAGGGCAACTGGAGGAAGCGAGCGTACCTCGTGAGGCTTTGGAGGGGTAGGGCTGCTACCGTGACAGCGGTACTACTGAGCGGGGTCATCCAGGTTCAGCTCTCATGAAAGCTGTTGCTGTGACGTCCCAACACCGCTCAGAAAGCACTGTCTGACCAACTCAAAGGGCAAAACAGCTGCTTAGTGGCAACTCTGAGCTGAAGGCCTCCTTTGGAGCCTCTGCGAATCCGGCCTCACCCCGAGCCAAGTCCTAAGTATTTGGCTGGGCTGCAGAAAATGTCAGTTGGCTTTATTTTTAACACTATACCCGCTCCGTGCAAAATGCTTCAAGCAGGCCTACAGGGTCATATGCCTTTCTTCACCCTCTGCAATTACGAAGGAAAGGATATTGCTTCATTTATACCTATTTCTAGCATTATATGGTAATCTTGTACTCAAGACTCCAGAGCCACGTATTACCTTGTGCAAGCTATTTTCATCCCAGTTAGAGAAATCTGGTAGTTCTTGTGTATTTTCTCTCTTCCCCCCGTTTCAGTGGAGTCCTGCTCCAAAGTGGCCAGATAAAGGCAAAGCCTGCATGGACCTAATGCTTGTTGGGGGGTTTCATTCCAGAGGGGCCTCCAGATGGCTCAGCCAGCAGGCTGCCAGAGGCGGTGGAGGAGCCTGCCCTGGCCTGCCCAGCACCTGAGGAAGAGGCTCTGGCATCGGAGGCAGCCCCAGAAGGTCAGGGAGTGGGGTCTGGGGTGAGAGGGAGAGCCTAGGGTTGGGAGGTGGCCTCGTGTGATCAGCAGGGAGGGAGGTAACTTGGGGGCACTGAGCCGTGGCCGTCCTGATGCCAAAGCAAGACATTGAGTCTCGTTCTCTCTCCCTAGCTGGGGAATCTTCAGCAGAGGGGATTCATCCTGATTTTTTTTTTTTTTTTGGAGAGCATATCTCAGGATGGACAACTGGTGGGTGAATGCAGCTCTCTCCACGTGTGGCTGCACTCAGCTGCCTTCACCGGCTGCTCTGACGTCTCCCTCCTGAGATGCCAGCTCTTAAACTGTCCCTGTGGATCTCCTCTGTGTCGTGATCTGCCTCCTCTATAGCTCCGCTCTCCTATGGGTGCCAAAGAGATGGCAGCACTGGGGTCTTTGGGCTCCACGGGATTGTTCTGGGGAGGCAGGAGTCTCAGTGCAGTTAACAAGTCTGAGTTATAAATCTCTGTTTTCTTACTCTGAGTTTGGCATGGAAAACTAGTGGGTCAAGAATATAGTTTCTTTTCACGTATCTTACAAAAATCTTAAGCCCTTCAGAAAGAAATGTTGTGCTAATCTCTGCTCCAGCCTCCCTTGCCATCTCCTGGGTTTTACACTGTGTTGCTGTGATCCCACTGTCTCTGTTAAGGTCTCAGCCCTTGCTCTTATTTCAGAAATGAAAAGCCCAGTTTGGGACTGATGAAGGCCCATTTTCTTGCAGGGCCGCCCCCCATTTCGGGACTTAGCCAGCCTTCCAGCACTATCTTCATGAAGGCAGTGGAATTCCTGATGAAATTCAATGCCATCCAGGTCAGCTCAGCACGGAGTGGAGGAGGAGGAAGGGAGGTGTGATAATTACCAAACTGCTGGTGGCAAGCTCCAGCAAGGACCTCTCTTGGGCTTAGAGAGCAAACCGAGGCTACCCCAGATGCCAAGAGAACAAAGCCACTGCCCAGAAATGCAAAACTAAGGCCGGGCAGAGTGTTAAGACCAAAATGCTGCTTGAGGACAAAGTCACTTCAGGCAGGCAAAGCTCTCGGAGTGTCTCAGCTCGGCACTGCTGGCTGTGGAGGGAACAATGTGCTCTTGTACGTTCAGAGATGAGATGCATTCTTGCGATGCTTCCAGTGCACCAGTACTCCTTTCTTCTTTCAGACATTTGCATGTCAGAGCAATTTGTTTCACCTGTGGGATGTTCCTTTCCCCCACAGAAATCTCTGTGAGATTTCTCTGACTGCCACATTATGCTGTCTGCCTTAATTTTACGTGGCAGAAAGAGCTGCTTAAAGCAAAACAGACCTAGAAGTAATGGGAGGTAAATTTTCAAGCGAGGGGGGGGGAGAAAATCTCCTGTCTGTTTCCTGTTCATGGAACTCAAATGGGCGCGAGGCAGTCCTCCTGAAGTGTGTTTGCAGGGCAGGAGCAGCGGCCTGGGGATGCCCGTGGTGTGCCTGCTCTCCTAACGGTGCCGGGTGCTGTTCCTCTGCAGTTTGTTCACATGGCGCTTGCCCACGAGCTGCTGGCAGGCCCCTCTTGCGCCTACTACCTGGCGCTGGCCCGGACTTACTTGCTGAAGGAAGAGTTCTCCAAATGCGAAGAATGTCTCTGCGAGGCCGCTAGGATCGACTTCATGGTAATCCTCTGTGTTCACACGTGCAGGATGCTGCCCCAAAGGGGGAGACCGGCCAAACGCTGCAGCAGACGCTGCCTGCGTTGTGTGTTTGAACCTAGAGCCCGTGCTTCATTTCCACTTGAGCAATTCTAATGGAAGTCTGCAGCAGTTCCTGCTGGGGAGGGCAATCATAGGGGATTAACCACGCCAGGCTGTGGCTGCAGCACTGCCCTCCTCCTTACCCAGCTTATTATTTGCTGTCCATCGTCTTCTGCACAGACAGGCAGCATTTCTGTCCGAACAGTGCTCTCTCTGCATTGTCTGCCTTTCCTTTCCCTTTGAACACGAATATCCTGATCCCTTCTCCCTGTGTTGGTGAGTCAGCTTCTGTTTCATGGGAAACAAGGTTGCTATTCAGAAGAAGGCGGCTTTTGAGAGTCAGGTTGAATGGAAGGCACAGAGGGCTGTAAAGCTGACATCTCCGAATGCTGCTTGTGTATTCAGTACCTGGGGGAGCCTTGCTCAGGCCAGGATACCGTGCAGGGAAGGCTGGAGGGGGCTTTCATTGCAGGCAGCCTGCTGAATTGATTTTTATTCTGTGCGTAAAATCTGTTCTGCTGCAATCAAATACCTGTCGCCTCTTCCTGTCTGCTGATTACAGGGGTTCCTGGCCCTCCTCCAGGTCTCTCTCTCTCCCGTCTCCCACCTCACTCTTTGGCTTTGTGTGCACAGAATCCAGATGTCTGGGCTCTGAAAGGGCACCTGTGCTACCTGAAGAGAGACTCGGCGGGGGCGAAGGAGTGCTACGAGCGAACCATCAGTTTTGTGGTGGATGCTGCAGATATGCACTTTGTCTACCTGCGCCTGGGCTCCGTCTACCTGGAAGAGAAAGAGGTGAGGAGGCAGCAGGAGTGGAAGAAGGGAATTTGCAACAAAGTGAACAGCATTAGATTCCAGATCCCAGGTATAAAACCCAATTATCTGCAGCTATAGCTAAATGCCACAGCCCAGCAAAGCCTTCACAGAGCCGCTTACTCCTTTGTGCCAGGCTCCTAGTCTCGGGGTGCTACCGAGATATTCTCATCCTCAGATCAATGAGGGTGGCTCTTACGCCACTGCATTAGCTCCTGCCAGCGTAGAGCCACCAGCTTTGGGGGCAGCGATCAAGCCCTCAGCCCCTCCGGCAGCAGTGGGGACGGTGGGTGTCTGAGCCCCAGCGGAGATGGGGCACTCAGCAGCTTCCTGAGGAGAGGGACCGCTGTGGAGGGACGCTTTTAACGCAGAGCAATGTGATAACCTCTCTCCTGGCAGTACGGCAAGGCGAAGCAGACCTACCTGCAAGCCTGCAAGAACTCCGCGTCCTGTCTCACCTGGCTGGGAGTGGGAATCGCCTGCTACAGGGTAAGTGCAGTTACGTGTGAGATCCCAGCTTCACGTCACCTGTGCTGTAGCTGGGTTTGTGGCATGGTATGCAGAGCTTGCTTTTACTTGATGCCCTTTATTAAAGAAAAGCCTAACTGTCTGTCACACCAATGCTCCTGAAGGCCATCCTGTCACAGTCCCAGGGTGGCGCCCCAGGCTGCTCATAGGGCAGGTAGAGAGTAAGACAGTTACCCTCAGCAGCAGCCTCCTTCCCTGCCTTGTCCTGCCGCCAGGCCTGCCAGGGCCTCCCTCCCCAGATGTGATGGCGGGCGTGTGATCTGGGCCTGGGCTCTGCTCTGAGTGCCTGCCTGCGCATGACCTGCGTGTCACCACAAAAGAACTGAGCAGAATGTCAGCGCAGAGGAATCTCGGTGCTTTCCCTGCCCAGAGGAATCCAGCGCCTCTGAAGGGCTGCCAAGGACACCCAGACAGAGCCACCAGCAGCGCGGCGTCTCCCAAAGGCGCGCCTCGAGAGGCTCCTCCAAAGGAGTTTGGCTGAGGGAAACAAACAGGGAGGAACTCAAACTTCTGTTTCCCCTTTGGCCAAACGTACACCTCCCGAGAGGCTGCAGCCTCCAAAAGGCAGGGAGGTGAGTGTGGCCTGGGAGCTGCGAGCAGCCCGCAGAGCAAGGAGACCCCGCGGCAGCCCCCCCTGCCTCCGGGGAGCTGCTGAGCAGCCAGCTTCTGTGGGAAGGGGGACCAGGACCTGAGCCATGGCAGCAGCACCCCAGCAGGTCACCAGAGCTCCTGGTGGAGCGGGACCACTTGGTTCCTGGGGCCGGAGGTGTTAGTACCTGTCTGGTTTTCTCTGCCCTGAGTCCTGTCCTTGCGGCCCCGTCAGGGGAAGCACCCAGCAGCTCAGCGCCCGCTGTTCTGCTGGTTGCTTTCGTTGTAGGGATTTTAACAGGCACCTGCTCCAAAGAACTGGGAAGCCGTTTCTGCCTGCCGTTTGCCTTTTTTCACGCCTCTCCTTCTCTCTCTCTCTCAAGCTGGAGGAGATGGGGGAAGCAGAGGACGCTCTCTCTGAAGCCAATGCCCTGAACAACAGCAATGCCGAGGTGTGGGCGTATCTGGCCCTCATCTGCCTGCACGTGAGTGCCCAGCCAGCCGCTAGACCCCAAACCAGTGCAGGGGGGGGAGGCTTCATCTGGAAAACATCTTGTAGATCCCAGGGGGAAAAAGCTTAGGGAAGATCACTGCGGATGGCAAGAGCAGCACCCAGCCTCGCTGCTTGTCCTCTCCTGCTGAGCGCGTGCCCCGGGGCAGCGTGCTTCTTGCTGAGCACCCTTCCCGGGCAGGGCAGCGCTCGCTGCTTACCCGTGCCCCCCGTAACCCCCCCCATAACCCACGGTTGTGTTTTTCCAGGGAGGGCGGCAGCTGGAGGCAGAGCAGTGCTACAAGTACGCCGTCAAGGTGGGTATGGGGGGGAGCAGGGGCTGGCTCCGGGCAGGGCACCGAGCACCGAGCTGTGCCCTCCCTGCCTGCCAGCGCCCCGCTTACCCAAAAGCGCCCTTTCTGAGCCCAAAACCCCGCTGGGGTGCTGCCCTCCTTCCCGCAGCTCGGCCTGCGGCCCACGGCCCTGCTGCAGGAGCTCCGCGCCGCCCAGCAGCGCTTCGGCTTCGGCAACCCGGCCTTCTGAGCGCCCCCCGGTCCATAAATAAATACAGCCCCGTGCGCCCGCCGTGCCGCCCGCTCCCTGCTGCGCCCGGGGGGGGCGTGGGCGTGGGGAGGGGGCGTGGCTAAAGGGGGGCGTGGTCATTAGAAGGGGGCGTGGCCACGTGGGCGTTGTCGTCGGAGTGGGCGTGGTCACCGGAGGGGGCGTGGCTAAGGGGGGCGTGGTCACCGGAGGGGGCGTGGCTAAGGGGGGGCGTGGTCATTCGAAGGGGGCGTGGCCACATGGGCGTTGTCGTCGGGGGGCGTGGTCACCGGCGGGGCGTGGCTAAGGGGGGCGTGGTCGTGAAGGGGGCGTGGCCTCGGGCAGCGCGCGGATTGGCGGCGGGCGCGCGGGACGGTTGAGCCGGGGGCGCGCGTCATGGCGGCGGCGGGTAGGGGGGGAGGGGGCACCGGGGTGGGGGGAGCACCGGCACCGGGCTGGGGAGGTCCCGGTGCGGGAGGGGGGTGTCCTCGTGCGGGGGAGGGGGCCCGGTAAGGGGGTGTCCCGGTGTGTGCGGGGGGGCTCCGGTACGGGAGGGGAGCGTCTCGGTCCGGGGAGGGGGCTCGGTATGGGGGTGTCCCGGTGGGGCGGGGGGGCTCCGGTGCGGGAGGCGGGGATGCCGGTACGTGTGTGGGGGGGGCTGCGGCACGGAGGGGGTGGTGCCGGTGCGGGAGGGGGACGTCCCGGTACGGGGGGTGTCATGGTATGGGGGGAGGTCTCGATGCGGAAGGCCGGTATCCCGGTGTGGGGGGGGGGGGGGTCCCGGTGCCGGGGGTCCCGGTGCCGGTGCCCAGGCAGCGCGTCCCGCAGCGTGGCAGAGCCCCTACCTGAACGTCTTCAAGCACTTCCGCGTGGAGGAGTGGAAGCGCTCCGCCAAGGAGGGGGACGTCACCGCCTGCCTGGTAACGGGGGGCACCGGGGGCCGGCCCCTGCCCCGGGTGTAGGCTCTGGTCCCCGTCCCCCCCCCCCAGCACCCACTCCCCCGGTTCCCGCAGGACAAGAGGCTGAAGGGGACGGTGTACCGCATCCGGGGCTCCATCCCCGCCTGCAACTACCTGCAGCTGCCCCGCACCGGCACGCAGTCGCTGGGGCTGCGGGGCCGCTACCTCTACCTGCTCTTCAGGCCCCTGCCCCGCAAGCACTTCGTGGTGCACCTGGATGTGGCCACCCAGGTGCGTGAGCCCGGCCGGGCGGTGCGATCCTGCCCGGGGCACGGGGTCCGCAGAGCCGGCACCTGCAGGAAGGCTGGGGGGGTCTTTGTCAGTAGGTGCGGTGTAGGATGAGGGGGAATGGCTTTAAACTAAAAGGGGGAGATTTAGGTGAGGTGTTGGGAGGGAATTCTTTACTCAGAGGGCTGCGAGGCCCTGGTGCAGGCTGCCCGGAGTCGCTGTGAGCCCCAAACCTGGCGGTGCCCAAGGCTGGACGGGGCTCTGGGCAGCCTGGGCCAGGGAAGGGGTTGGGACCAGCTGGGCACCAAGGTCCCCTCTAACACAAACCGCTCTCTGATCTTCGGTGCACTCGAGTGCAGCTGGTCCTCATCATCACAGGTGGGGGGTCCCAGCCTGAGGCGGTTCCTGTTCTTGTGACACCTCTGGGTCTCTCCCCTCAGCCTTGGAGGGGACAGGGGACGCAGCTCGTGTGCCCGGGGGACGCTCTGCTGGGCAGCACATCCCAGCCAAAGCCGCCGGGGTGACCGAGCGCTGCCCGTGTCTGTTCTCAGGAGAACCAGGTGGTGCGCATCTCCTTCTCCAACCTCTTCAGGGAGTTCAAATCCACAGCCACGTGGCTCCAGTTCCCCTTCGTATGCGCAGCAGCCAAAGGCTCGCTGGACGAGAGCACAGCCAGGGCTTCCAGGCGAGGTAAGGAGCCGGGGTTGGGCAGGCGCGACGCAGCCGAAGGGAACGGTGAGTGCAGGAGCCAGCTGGACGGGCGCGAGGAGGGCAAGCACCCGGGTGGCATGGGCGCAGTGTCCCGGCCGGGAGCCCCTTGCGCAGCATCAGGCTGGGGGTGCGGGTGCGGGGGCAGCGAGGCTGTCTGTCTTTCCGTCCGTCCCAGAGCCGAGTGCTGTGTCGGTGAGCTGTGAGATGAGTTCTCTGGTCTCCCATCTCTGCTCATTTAGAGTAGACAGTTTGAGGCTGGTGGAAATCGTGGGCAATAAATAGTGTTTACTTGAGAGGGCTTTGGGGTTTTCTTCCTTTCCACGTGCTGCAGAGGGACCCTGGGGAGCTCAGCGGTTCGGGATCCGAGGGCAAAAGGCGAAGCGCGCTGAGCGAGTGGTGCTTCCCGTGGCTGTGTCAGCCAGGCACAAGCGCTGAGCGCCAGCAAGCCCGCGGCCCAGGGGCTGCATCGTCCGGGCCGTGGGCTGGGCGTAGCTCAGGGAGGTGCGAGGCTGCACGCCTGCACGGGGGAAGGAGAAGGGTTTCCTACAGGGAAATGAGCGTACACGAGGCAGAGGGGAGACAGGATGCACGCGTTAAGGGGTGCGGCAGGCTGGGCGTGTGCTGCTCACCTTGCGTCTCCTCTTCTGCGGGGAGCACGGTCCAAGGTTTGCGGCATCGTAGCGTCTTCCCTTGCTGCTTTTGCCACGTGCCGTTCTCTTCTCCAGATCTGGTGGGGGCAGCCCCTGCCAACGTGCGCTGGACCTGCCTGATGCTTGATCTCCACTACATCCTCTCCATGTACCTCAACCGGCGTTACAGCCACCTGAAGAGCATCAAGCTCTGCTCCAACCTGCTGGTGAGAAACGTCTGCACGAGCGACTTGGTGTTTGACCCAGGTGAGGAGCTGAGACTCTGGGGTGGCGTCCTTGTGATTTAAACCAAGCCTGGATGTACCCCGTAGTTTTTAAAGCCGCTTTTAGAGATGCGATTGCTGTAGGGCAATTAGCCCTGATCAAGCAGTTTAAATTCTTAGGCTGTGAGCATGGGAATGCGTCCGTGTCAAAAGCTAGGCTGACTTTAGTAGGGAGAGGAAGTGGAAGGGACAAAATGCCAGGTGTGTTGTTAGCAGGTCTCATGTGCACTGGTGACTGCAGTCTCACGACCTCTCTGGAGGAAAGTGTCATCTCATTTTCCAGCTGGAAAAGCGAATGATTCAAGAAAAGCTAAATATCTTACCGAGGTTAGAATTTTTCTGGGGTAAAAAAGGTGTTACCAAGGTTTGCTTCTCCTAGGCCCATGCTTTTATCTGTCCAAAGAGCCTGTGGTTTTTGTCTCTGATATCTGGAAATCTTCCAACGCTTTTTTAATTCACCCGCTTAGTGTGACAGAGTTACTTCAGTTAAAACCTTTGTATCTAACTTTTCTTTTTTCTTTGCTGGAAATCTTCCCAAACTTACTAGTCTGCTGAAAGAATTTACAGATGCTGCATGCAGTGAAAGAGGCTCTTGGAATTTCTTATATCATGAAGACGTTCTTGAAATTACAAATGCATCAAGGAAGCAAGACAAGAAAATCAGAACAGAGCCCTAGCACAAATCACATGAAACTATGGAAAATAATAGAAAACTAAGTGAATTTTGGGCTTGGGGGTCTGATAACTGGATACCAAGTGTTAATGCTCTTATGTTGTCTTTGGAAGTTGAGAGTTTCAGCAATATTCCCACGCAAAGGCGTCTTAGTTTGTTACAGACCTCGCTTCAGTTGTGATCTTTGTTTTTTGAAGTCCTCAAAGAAGGCAGTCGTGTGTCCCACTGGAAACACGTCATTTCAGCCGGCTCCACAGGCCTTGGAGAATTTCATCTTCTGTCTTCCTGCTGCCAGGCGTGACTTTCTCCGAGGCCCGACAAGCCAACCTGGCCGGCCACGGGGTCTCTCCCATGCCGCGGGAAATGGCCTTCCCAGTGCCCAAGGGGGAGAAGTGGCACGACCACTACGACTACATCAGGTACGCCCGCTACGCGCTGCTTTTGGCACCGCCAGAACTTTTACACCTCTCTTTGGGGCAGGTTGCTGTAGGAAGGAAGGGTGGATGAGCACGGTTAAGGAATGACAGATTTGTACAGACTTGGGGCTCAAAACGTTTTGGTTGCCCCAGCTCTGGTGCTTAGAGGTTGTTAGTAAGTCTGCCCTAACTTGCTGATCGCTGATATTTTGGGGCAGGAAAATGAGCCCCGGGCCCACCAGAGGTTAGTGTTAATGCCAGTCCTCTCTCTCAGCAGTCTCTTGCTGGATTTGTCCCTGTGGCTAACTCAGGTGAATGCAAATGTTTCTTCCATGCATGCTGTTCCTAAGGAGCGCTTCAACTTCTTGCTAATTAAAGGGCGCTCACGGTGGCTGCTGAGCTGTGATCGGCCTCAACGCCTTGTCAGGCAGGCAGATGTAAGCGTGCCTTCCTCAGCTTCAGTGCTCTGCTCCCATCTGCACTGAGGTTTTCGCCAGAGAACTGTGTCGCTCGTAAATCGCGGCTCGTTACAGTCACTGCTTAGCAGCGTTGCCTAAAGCAGGCAGTGCCGAGCTTACCCCTGAAAAGGAACGGGCTGGTTTGGAGTGGAGAGATGCTGTAGTGTCTCACTGCTCGGGGGAGAAAGGGGCAAAAGGAGGAATCTTGTAGGAGGCAGCCAGCTAAACTGCCCTTGAGAAAGGCTGTTGGGCCAGACCGTGAGGTGTCACGTGAGATTGCTGTGTGCCTATGCGGAGGCCTGGTTACACGGTGTCTTCCTCTGATTTTGCTCAGGTTCCCATCCGAAGGGTCCAAGCTGCCGTACGACTCCATCCAGAAGAGCTGCTCTGGTCCTGCAGCAGGTGGGAAGGCCGGGGGCAGCAGCTGAGGCTGTGCCAGCCCTGGGTGTTTGCTCGAGCAGCGTGCTCTGGCCTCTGGGGCTCCGTCTGCCCAGAGCCCTTTGTGGGATCCGTGCTGGGAGAACTTCTACCGGAGGTTTAGAGGCACCTGAGAAGCCCCAGCATTTCACCCTGAGAACTGGCATGGGTCAGCTGAAGCACCCACGCATGTTTGGAAGTGCTGGGGAGTTTTAGGAGGTGGCTGGAGCAAAGATGTTTCTTGGCTGTGAAATACGGTTAATTTTAAACAAGCTTTGCTGTGGACTCCTCTTATAGAGCCATTGAGAAAACAGCCCCTAGTCTCATGGGGTTGGAGTCCTTTCCCTTCTCCCTCCCAGCCTAAGGCAGCAAATCTGCAGCATGTTTTGTCTGTTCAATATCTGTTTAATAACAGATGTAGTTTCGGACACTGTGTAATCAGGGGACTCTCCGGGATTTTTCACTGCAGTTCATTCCCACACCTTCCTAGGCTCCGGCAGAAGCTGACTGATGTGGCTGTTCGTTTCCTGCCTGCAGGAGCAGGTAGCTAACAGGCCAGAGGGCTTCCAAAAGAGTCCAGCCCTTTCCTCTTGTCATCCAGGTGGCCAACCCTCGGAGGACCCCGTCCGCCAGCTGCCCCAGCCGGTGACGCTCACCAAAGCCGTCCGTGACCGACTGTCCCTCATCCACCAGATCACCAGTCCCAGAGCTGTAAGCATGCCCTGGAGGGAGGGTGTGACTTCTGCCTTTCTCCCTCACGTGGAGTTTTCCCTACGTCTCCTCTTTTAGCTCCTTTATTTAGGATGTAGAAGCTGCTTTTTGTCTTTCGCAGCCTGAGCTGGGCACGGTCTGCTGAGCACAGCCCCGCAGCGAGTGCCTCGGTGGTTCCGCGTGGCGTAGCACAGAGCAGGGACAGGATGAATGCCAAGTGCTTCGTAACCTCTAGACATCCATCCCCGTGTCAGTGGAGGCAGCGAATACTTTTTGTCTTCAAACTAAAGATAGGAAGCGAGGACTGGAGACTGCAGAGCTTGATGGGGTGCCCCCAGGGAGCAGAGCAGCACGCGGGGTCGGGATTGCTGGGCCTGCAGGCAGCTGCCCTCGCCGTGATCGCGCCTTCCCCGCTGGCAGCGATGCAGGAGCTGGCGTTCGGGCTCTCGCACCAGAAAGCTGGCGGTGGGCTTTTGGAGAGGGGAAAAGCTCCCCTTCTAATGCTGCGGAGAGGGGGAAATCGATGAGTGGAGCCCTGAGCTGGGATGCCAGGTGCCTTCGGCTTCCCCTGCTCCGTGGAAAGAGGGCGGCTCATCTGGAGGCTGTTTGGAGCCGGGGCTCCTGGGGCTCTGGTGTGTTGGGAGGAGCTGAAGCCCGCACAGATGGTGCCAGGTGGCTGGTACCCAGGTAGGTGCCGACAGCTAGGTGGCAGGCACGCTGCCCCTCCGTATTACTCCTTCCTCGTTTGTATCACTCGTGAACGTTTGGAGTTTTTACGAGAGTCTCTCGGGAGCGACGCTGGTGTCTCCTTGTCTCTGCAGTGGGTGTAAGGCACCGGGAGGAGGGCTGGTCTGTGTCTGAGCCTCTGCCCTTTACAGATGCCGCACCGGTGTCCTGCAGTTACAAAAAGCATCCCTGAGGTTCACCTGGCAGCCCCAGGGCCTCTGAGAGCCATGCGTGCCGGCGACCAGGAGGCAGAGGAGAACGGGAGGCTACACGGCGTGGGGGACTCGGGGCAGTCCCCGGCAGTCAGCGACGGCGGCGTCCACGTGTACGCGCACCGGAGGAGCGAGCGGGCCGTACGCACCGCCCGCGCGGGCTCAGAGGAGGTGGGCTTCGCTTCGCACTCGACCGGGCTCTGCGTCCTGTCGGGGTGGTTGTGGCTCTCGTCAGCGCTTCCCCGGGCTCCGCTCTGGTGGAGACTTTGATCGCAGGACGGTTTTGTCGAGGGGAGAGGGGGCTTGGGGCAAGGCTTTTGCTTGCTGCGTGTGTAAGGGCTCCTCCGCAGCCACGTCCTCAGCCAGTGTCTGTCCCTCTGGTGCCCAGCAGCAGGGCTGGGTTTTGCCAGACCCTGATCTGCCCCCTGCTGCTTGCTCCATCTCCCAGGGCTGTGCCGAGCGCGCGGACCCCCTCGGCACCCTCCCACACCTACTGGGGATGGTGTCCAGGCTGCTGAAGGCTTGCTTGAACAAGTGGCCTGGGGACGTTTGTGCCTGATGGTTTTGAGCCCAGCAGAAACAGCAGAGGGAACACAAGCTTCAGGCTGGAGTTTCAGTTAACGCTACAGAATACTTCTGCTGGCATTATTTTTTCTGACTGGCAGTTCTTTCCTCTCGGGTGTTACATGTCTTGAAAGAGGGACCTGTGTTTGGATGCACTGACGTTAAGCCAGTTGTGTGTTTACTGATTTGCCCAGGACGCATCCAGGAAGGGCCCCAGAGCAGCCGTGCTGGCCAGCAGGAGAGCCGCTCACTGCAGGGTAAGACCAGGTGCCGTCCTGCAGCAGCAGCCTGCTTTTGGGGCATTTTGGGGACGTGGAGGGGGCTGGCTGGAACCCCCTTAGATGGAGTGGGAGAACTTCTCAAAGATGGGAAATCCTAGCACCTTCCTTTTTTCTGGATTTGACTTCTACGTTAAATAAAAGCCATCCACTTACCGGGGGAGAAACCAATGCTGTCTCTGCTTTAGAGAGAATCAGTAAATGGGGGTGGCGGGGCCCCATAGTCGGAGGGCCATGGCAGAGCAGTTGGCGAGCTGGCCTCAGTCCTGCTCTCAGGGTGACTCTGCTGTCTTGTTTTTCAGAGTTTCTTACCAGATCCAATCCTGAAGCTGAGAAAGATAATTGGCTTTGGAGGCTGCAGCACCAAATGTGTCAGTAACTCGGGCAGTTTTGCAAGTTTATCTGTAATCACGTATTGTTTTTTCAGAGGTGTGGAGGGCAGACAAGTGCCACGCTTTTGGTACGTTTTTGCTGGGGAGAATTGCTCTGTAACAAACGGGCACGGGCTTCTGTTTGTGCATGGGACTTCTATTGCTACGGTGCTGAATCAGAAATCAGGGGGCCTTTCAGATCTCCTGGCTTCTGCAAGCAGGGATGCGTTTTGGATTGTTAATGATAAAAAAAGGGTCTTTTTGGTTCATCCAGTTCAAGGCTCTGCCAAGAACATTTTCTTCCATATATTGGCTGTGCATGTTTTAGACATGATTTGTATGGTAAATCAGCTGAATTAACTAGGATGTCAGCTGGGCTCCTAGTTTTCCCTTGCAAGATAGAAGCCTACTTGTTGCATGGGAGAGCAGTCCTCTCCCCTGCCCACGGGCAGCAGATCTCCAAATCTGCGTGTTTAATAAACTTTTGTGGGTCCAGCCCAGGGTCACCTCTGTGCCGTCTCGTCAGCCCTCTCCTTCTTGTCTCGGTCCCGCAGGCGCTGTGGACTCAGAACAACTCTGCAGTGGTCTACCCCTGCCACGCTGTGATAGTAACCCTGCAGATTCAGACCGGGGAGCAGAGGTTCTTCACTGGCCACACGGACAAGGTAGATGTAACTCCTTACGAAGGCGTACGGCCGCGCTGTGCCCGCACCCGAGGTGCAGGCACCTCCCTGCTGCTCCTGTCCCAGCTCTCCCACCCGGCGCATCCCGCAGGTGTCGGCGCTGGCGTTCAACGGGAGCAGCACCTTGCTGGCTTCGGCGCAGGCCGGCCCCCTGAGCCTGCTGCGGCTCTGGGACTTCCCCGGGGGCAGCTGCCTGTCGGTGTTCAAAACCCACGTGCGGGCGCTCCTGTCCCTGAGGTAGGTTTCGGCCCCGGAGCGGCGCGTGAGGGCGGAGGAGATGCGCACAGGGGTGCGTTCAGGTGTGCCAGGTGTCGCAGCGTGGCAGCTTTTCCGTGCTCTTAGTGCGTGATAAACCAGGGGTGAATTACAGCTCTCCCTCCGCTGCCTGTGCTTGTCACTGAGACCTGCTGGCAGCTATCCCAGCACGGCTGACGTGCTGCCAGCTCCCGGGCTCATCCCTCGGGACTTGCTGTCTCCTTGAGATGCGTTTGGGGTGCGAGGTGCTGCGTCTCACCAGGTGTCCTGTTCTTGCAGCTTTTCCTACAGCGGAGCTGTTCTCTGTGGTGTTGGGAAGGATGGGCACGGGAAAACGGTGAGAACTAAAACTTGTTTTTTTTTTTGGCGTTTTCTCTGTCCTGCCAAGCAAGTGACACGAGAGGACTTCCCTCAGATCAGATAGTTACGTTGCAGACAAACCACTGCTGTGTGCTCTCTGTCTCCCAGCCACCAGCCCAGCCAGGACAGTTCTCCTCGTGCCCTGCGGGGATCGCTGCAGTCTAATGCACAGCATCGCCTGGCATCTCTGCAGCAATTCCAGCCCACCCAGCTGAGGGTGACGCGTGCTTGTGTGGCATTTCGAGCTGGAAGGCTTGCAAGCACGTAGTGGAGGAATGGGAGTTGAAATGGGAGATTTGGCACTGACTGGAGCCCAAAAACCGTTTTTTATAGCATCAGGGGCGAGCAGGCAGATGCGGGGTTTAATCCTTCCCTTCAGGGCTCCAGCACCGTGTGCTGGAAGGGATGGATGCTGGGCACTGAAGCTGCCACCCACTGATGTAGCTAGGGGATGACGCAGATCCCACACGTAGTAGTCAAAAATAAAATTGTTTTTGGGTCTCAGGGTTTTACTTGATCAGTGCAACTGTTTTCATCCAGTAATCCCTTATTGACAACTACCAGCAATTAGCTGTGCCATCACTAACTGCCTACTGCCTGCAGGAAAAAGCAAACAGCCACAGGACTGCTCCAGTTTTTTCACAGCGTGAGGCAGAGCTCTACGAACCGGGTGGGAGCTGGGGAGGGGAAATCAATGCGCTGAAAGCGGCACAGGGGGCTGGAAGCAGGCTGGGAGGGGCTGTGGGGATGGCCAGGAGCACTTTTGGGGTGGCACATCGGTCATCCTTACCCTCCGAGGCCGTGCTGGGTTCATTTCTAACGCTGCTCTGAGAGAGCTAAATCACCGGCCTGTCCTCGCTGATCGTCCCTGCTCCTTTGGGGGTGACCTCCCCAAGCCTGTCAGTCCTTGTGGTGGAAGACCTGCAGAGAGCACCCCACGAGGTGCGGGGAAGCTCTGAGCGTACCCCAAGATCACAGGCTGCATTGCCAGTGCTTTGCCGCGTGGCTTGGCTCTGCTGCCCCGTGTGATGGGCATCGCGAGCAAAGCTGGAGCTGAGCGGTGTGCTGTGAGAAAGGAGTGCAGGCAGGCACACGCTGCCTCCAGCTCTCGCAGAACATCTCTGCCCCAGCGTAGCTCTTACAGCTCCAAAAGCAGAGCTCCCACTCCGTATTTTCTTCCCCAAACGTGAGCCGCACCGCCAGGCAGCCCTGGGGTTGTGAGCCTGTAACTGGGTGCCGGACAGATAGAGTGCAGTGAAGCTTTGCCGAGCAGTTTGAACAGTCCTGACCCTCCATATGTGAAGTTTGTGTTTTTTTTCCACTCCTTCAATTCCATTACCGGTACTTTGTGCCCAGAGCACAGTACGTGCAGCTGTTTGGGATGAGAAGCCCTCTTGCTGCCAAGGTTTCCGTGTTTCAGCAGCAATGCCGTGCTGTCCTCTTGCTTCAGGTGGTGGTGGTGTGGAACACCGCCCAGGTGACCTGTGGCGGAGACGTGGTCGTGCTGGCCAAAGCGCACACGGACGTGGACATCCAGACCTTGAAGATTGCTTTTTTTGACGACACCAGGTAGGGAGCAAAGAAACCAAATGGACAGCCCTGGGTCTGCCATGGCTGGGGGTGGCTCGAGGTGCAGGAGCAGGGCGCTGCTGCTGCCGCCGTTCCTGCTTTTGGCCCCCGCCGTCAGCACTGACCTTTTGCGTGAGTCCCGTGCTGTTCCTCGGCGCAGTTTTGTGTGACAGGGTGGTTTTGTGCGACAGGATGGTGTCGTGCGGCCGGGACAACGTGAGGCTGTGGCGGGTGCGGAGCGGAGCGCTGCGCTCCTGTCCCGTCAACCTGGGCGAGTACCATTCCCTGGAGTTCACCGACCTGGCCTTCGAGGAGGGGCACTCGGCCGAGCGGGAGCCGGAGGACCGCACGCTGTAAGGGGCTGCTGGGCTCGCCCCTCGCCCGTCCTCGGGCCGCCCTGCAGGGACAGGGCTCTGCTGAGGCTCTGCGCAGCCCGGCCGTAGCGCCCACCTTTCCCTTCCCCTGTGGGACCGCGGCGTTTTGCTTGGGTTTCCCCTGCAGCTGTGAGAGCTGCTTCCCTTCTCAGCATGCCTTGCTTCCCAAAAGAGATCCAGCTACTGGCAGAGTAGCCCAAGAAAGGAGCCTTCCCTCCCGCGGTACTGATGTTTTGCCATAGTTAGGGACTCCCTCCCCTGTCCTGAGGCTTGGGGTTAGCTTTCTGTTGACAGCAGGAGTGGTGTGGTACGTATCCTTTAAATACAGACGATCACTTTTTTTTTTTTTTTGCCATTATTTTAATCAAAGCAAGGCCTTTGTTGCTACCACAGGCCGCTACAAGAAGGCAGAGCTGTCAGCTCAGCCGACCCCCGCCTTCCCCGTGGGCTGTGTCCTGCGGCGGAGAGGTCTCTTGCTGAAGTCGGTGCTGAGCTTTTACTTTTTCTATCTGGCGTTTCAAAGGGGCAGGAAATCAGCCAGGAAGCTCCGATTTGTGGGGCAGCTCACGGGGAGGCACCTCGGGCACCCAGTTGACCTTGGGAGGCGGGGGGGGGTCTTTCTCCTTTTCAGCTTTGTCTGCAGCAAGAGCGGCCACGTCTTGGAGGTGGACTACAAGCACGTCTGCATCAGGAGCGCGCGGCGGCTCCTGCCCTCGCAGCAGCAGGGCGGCGGGGCAGGTAGGGCCCCGGCAGGGAGGAGGGGTAAAGGGCAGCTCGGCTGTCATCGGGGGCAGGAGGGGATTCAAACGAACCTCTGGTAAATTAAACCAGCCGCTTACCTCCTGCTAAAGATTATTCGGGGTTGATTAGATCACTGCCAGCTAACTATTTTCCTCTTAAGCACTGCAGATAATTGTACTTAGGACAGCAAAGTATCATTTTAAGAAAGAATTTTAGCATTTTAAACGCTGATTGCCGTTTCAGAGAAACACTGCTTTTAGAAACATGAAACAAGGTCTTAATTTGCTGATGAGAATCTTAATGCAGAGATGTAAAAAAAAAAAAAAAGTGGAGAAGATCAATGAAAAGATGAATTTGGGGATTTTTTCATTATTCAGCCTGCATGAAGTGTTTGGGAAATCTTTGATGCTGTATACGAAGTAGTTCAGCTTTCAGCTTGTCCATTAATTTTAACAGCAGGAAGAATTCACTTTCAAGTGTGACTGCTCCATCTTAAAACTTGGTGCATGTTTTGCTTTGGCAAATTGAGCTATTTAATCTTGAGCGTGCCCCTTTGAGAAGCATGTAACTCCAGTTCCCACTTCGTGGGTGAGAAAACAACAGAGAGGAGATGAAACCGTGTCCCTGGGTGTCTCAGTGGTGGCAGTGCTAGCTGTCTTCGGTCCTTTGACTGATAGACTTCATACCAGAAGCTAAAAATCGGTTACTTTCTGTAGTTTCTGTAGATGTGTCGTTACCCCCACTTGTTCTTCTCTCCCACTTCTCAGTACCCTGCAGGGAGGATTTGAGGCACAGGAATGAAACAGTTTTGGGTCTCAGACGGTTAACCTAGGACATCCCTTACCAAGTGATCCCATTCACACCAAAAGTATGGCAGGGTTTAGAAAGCGGTAAGGTGTTTCTGTGCCTGGCAAGAATAAGCAAAGCTGCACTGGTGGTAAAGAGAAGCGCTGGCAGCGGGACAGGGGACTGAATACGTTCTGAACCCTGAGAAGAGGTGGCTGGGACCCGAGGCAGCCTCTGCAGCCATCGCAGTGGGATTTCTGGCTGCTGGAGCAATTTGGAGCCAGCTCTTGGGTGGGGGAACCCCCAGCTTGAGTTTCTGTGTTTCTGCCGGTGTACACTATGGTGTTTTTTGGGGTTTCAGGCCCTGGGATCGCTATAAACAGTATCAGCATCTCCTCAGCCTTCTGTGCCACGGGTTCAGAAGACGGCTACCTGCGGCTGTGGCCGCTGGACTTCTCAGCCGTTGTCTTAGAGGCGGGTGAGTAGAGCTGGGACCGGTCCTTCTGAACTCCACATCTACGCCAGCCTGCTGCTGGGAAGCAAAACCTCCGCTCTGATGTCTCCTAAAGTAACTGTCATGAGTGAGGGCATTTTTTATGCCTGCTGTCTTTAGAGGGGACTGTCTTGGGAGTATTTTACTTCAATGACGAAGTCATTTATTCACGTTCACTCTTCTAGCTCCTAGGCAGGAGGCAGGAGAGCCTGGGTGAGAACAGGCAGTCCATCTTGATTTCTGTGCCCTTGTACCTACAGCTCATCTGTCCGTGAAAAATTAGGGGAGAAGTCAAGCGGTTCTTCACTCTATTTGAAACAATCATCATAACAGCCGAGCTCGGGGACTTCTAGAAAGGGCACAGACTAATTTGTCACTGGCCTCGAACCTGCAAGCACTTAATCTTGAGGTCATGCGGGATGTTCATCCCTGTGTGCATTTCTTTCCTATACGTGAATCTGGCTCTGTAGCTGTGCTCCAGGTGCTGTTGCTCCTTTCCTGGGGCTGTGTGCTGACTGCTGTGTCTTTCCCCAGAGCACGAGGCGCCGGTGACTTCTGTCTGCATCAGTCCGGACAGCCACAAAGTCTTGTGCACAACCACGGCTGGGAACCTGGGCTACCTGGATATAGAGTCCCGGGACTATAGCACCCTCATGCGCTCTCACGAGGACTCCATTTTGGCGTTCTCAGTGGAGGGAGTTTGGAAGCAGATGGCAACAGTGTCTCAGGATAACACCATCCGAGTGTGGGACCTCGTGTCCATGCAACAGGTGGGTGAGATGCGAGTTGTTAGATATCTCATTTATTAATAGTCTCTTCAGTCTCTATTTAGCCGAGTTACCAAAGTTCCACAGTTCAAGAGCCCTTAAATATTCTCCCTGAAGCGTGGGGTTCACCTTGGGCGAGAAATCCTTCTGAAGTCTGGAGTTCAGAGAGTTTTTGCTTAATGCATAATTTGGTCTTAGACTCTGAAGGCGTTGGTAAACAAAACGGGATAATATATTTTCTTTTCCTTCATCATGTGTATATTGCTTTTAACACAAAACGTAATACCCAGGGGCTTTATCTAAATGACTGAAGACCCAGGACTTCCCTGGGCTTTGGATGCAACCAGGAAGGGTGAGGTTTCTGTTGCAGGACACACGGTGGAGGTCTGAGGCTGCCTTGTTGTTACGTGTGGCTGCCAGGTACTGCTTCATCCAGCTTTGTGCCTGTGTTATGTCCCTTCCCCGCAGCTGTATGACTTCACAGCTGCAGATGAGATGCCGTGTGCTGTGGCCTTTCACCCTACCCAGCGGATCCTTGCCTGTGGCTTTGACAGCGGGATGGTGCGGACCTTCAGCTTGGCGGCCTCCGATCTCCTGATGGAGCACAAGTAAGCGTTCGCAGTGGGAGTTGCACCCGTGCGGGCGTGGGTCTGACTGTGGGTGTTGTGGCAAGAGCCGGAGCAATATCCGTGCAGTGGGAAAAGTACTTTTCTTGGACTTGAGTCCTCATGTCCCAGCTGAGTGGCTTTCAAGCAGAGACAGCCTTTGCACATTAGACTTCCACCACTCAAAAGCTTGGCACACCAAGCTGTGAGGGCTTTGTGTGGGGGGATTTCCCAGCTGACAGGTGGCCAACAGTAGGAAAGGGGCTGTCCTAGAGATCAGCTGAACGGGGAGCTCTTGTGAGCCTTGGCATGGGAAGTGGAGGATGCTCCAAAGGGAGAGGGAGCTTGTCCCACCCAGGGACAGCTGGAGTGCTGCACTAGATGCTCGCTTTTCCAGAAAGTCGGAGTGCTGGTTGTTCTGCTGCAGGTGTGAACATGGTGGAGTCCTCTGCTTGCCCCTGGTTATTTTGCTCTCCTGGGTCCTTCACTCTGTTCCTCTTGTTGCTACTCTTTTTTTGTGGCTTTTCTCTATGCTTTTCATGTTTTCTGCCTTCTTGCAGGCAGCACCGCACTGTGATCACTGGACTGACTTTTTCTCCAGATGGCAACTTCATGTTCAGCTCCTGTCTGCAGGGAACCCTGGCTCTTTACAGCTCTGTGGAGCCAAAAAGCCATGTCTTGAGAGTCCTGGGTAAGTCTGTGGGGTTGTGGGTTGCCTTTTTTTCCCCCAGTTTTTGTAGTAGCACAGACATCCCAGCACCAAAGTCAAAGCCAGATGCAGCCTACTCAGAGAGAGGGGTTCTCTGGAGAACCTTCTGAGCTGCAGTGTTTGTGTTTACACCTTGTCTGTTAGTAAACCTTAGTTCAAACACCTTCAGCTTCCTTTGTATTTTGATTTCCTGGATGGGCTGGAGTCACAGAGACCTGCTTTCTCAGGTCTGGGTTCAACACTGTGTTGCCCAGGAGTAACACAAGTGCAGTCTGCCTACTTACTCGTGCTCAAGCCCCGACTCTTTCCATTTTGTGCATGTGCAGCTTAATTTGTTTAAACTGAATCGTTTCCCTCATTCTGCCTGCAGCACAGCTGCACAGAGAGCTGTGCTGGTGGCGAGCTGCAGGCAGGGACAAAGCCGTTTTGGAATAGTAACATCATGTTTAATGGAGACTTTTGAAATTAGCTGTGGCAGCACAGAAAAGTTTGGGCAAGGAAAGGGAGCTCCGTTATGCAGTGCAATGTACAAAGAGGAAGATCCTGCCCCAGTGAGTGTGCAGTTGAATTAGGTGGAGAAAGAGAAGAGGCTCAGAGAGATTAGAAAATTGGTCCAAAGTCACCGAAGTTTGGTGTCTGTACTGGAAATGGACCTTCCAATTTTGACTCTGCTCAGAACCCGTGCTTCTGCCTGGCCATGAGACCTAACAGTGGAATTCCGGTGGTGGAATAAATACAGGTAATTCCTCTGATTCTCAGACCTTTGGGTCTGTCTGCCCACCAGACTGACATCGGTGCGGTGGGGTTTGGCTGTGACTTTGTTCCACGCAGGGTTCAGACGTGCAGGCTGCAGTTGAGGTCTTACCTCCATAGCTCCTAGCTGAAGCTTCTTGTAATGTTAAAAAATAAACAGTAAAATCAATTTTCTTGCTTGTTCCACGCTCCTTGAAAGCACCACACGTTCAGTCAGGCTAAGGGCCACGTATCTAGACCTTGTCTTTGAGGTGGTTTACTGTATGGTTTGGATTTTGCAGATTTAGTAGCGTCTCCAAAACAGAGGTTGCTCCTTTCTCAGGCCATAGCGTTAACCCAAGGCTGATGCAGAGGCAGGAGGAGCTGCAGGCAGCAGCACCGTCACGGAGCGAGCTGCCTGCAGCATGATCTCCGCTCTTCTCCTCACCCCTGTCTTGCTGTGGCCCTCAGGTAACGTGGTGGCCCGGGATGCTGGGAGCGGCCCGGATGCTTTGGTGCTCAGTGGGGACAGCCGTCTCCTGGCCTTCGTGGGGCCCTCCAAGTACGTTGTGACCGTGATGGAGGCCTGCTCGCTCGATGAGGTACCCAGCGGGGTCCCCACCTTCCTGGGGGAGGGCATGCTGCGGCGGGCGGGGGAGGAAATTCCCCCAGACTGTATGAGATGAGATAGGTCAGGGGCTTCGGGCACCAGCGGTGTTGGAAGGAGCCCTCCCAGCACTGCAGGTGCTTGCTCAGGGTGCTTACAATGAGGTTGGACTTCCACTCTGTGAGACAGAAACAGTGAAGTCAAGATTTCTTCTCCAACTCCACTCCTCTCTGGAAAGGCAATTTGAGGAACAGTTGCGTGGCCTGTCAGCTCTGAGCCCTCTTTGTGAGCTGCTCTCCTGGATAACGGGGACGTTGCCTGTACCTTGCAGCCCCTCTCGAGGTGGCTGGGTGGAGCACGGGGAGCAGAGAGCCTGGGGGCCTCGGTAGCCTTGTGTTAGGAGAGCCACAAGAGCAACCCCTGAGGCTGCCCAGCGGCTGCTCCTGGGGCTTCTCCAGGGTGTTTGTTCAGTAGCTTCTTGTTTCACAGCTGCTGAGGGTGGACATCAGCATCCTCGATTTGAACAGCACAGCCTTGGACACCGCAGTGAGGGTCTGCTTCGCTCCTGTGCCGCGAGGCGAGCTCCTGGTGTCCACGTCTTCCAATAAAATCCTTGTGCTTGATGCAAAAACAGGACGACTGGTGCGAGAGGTAGGGCATTGTGAAATTCATGTGCTGAGGCCTCACCTTTGACACTTTGTGTTGCTTTGGGCGGCTAAATGAGAGAAGAGCTCATGCTGGAGTTCACAGGCTTCCAAGAAAAGCATGAGAGGCGAGCATGTAGCTATCCTGGTGTGGTCATGCTCAGGGTGAGCCTGAGCTTGTCCTTGTTTTCCTTGCCTCTCTTGTCGTCTTCTTGGCTTCCTAGTCTTGCTCTTGTCTTCTTGCTGAACCATAAGGACATGAACCTGTCTCTGCACTGCAGTGGACTGGTGGTGTGGGACTAGTTACTGGTCTCATGGGAGAGCTAATGAAATACCCAAATGGCCCACCTGAGTTTTGAGATGGGGCTGTGTCATAGCGGATCTGTCTGGATGTATGTCCACTGGTTCTGTGATCCTCACGCTCCTGGAGAAGGACCAGGAAACCAGCACACCCCTTTCTCGGGAACATTGGGCATCTCTGTCTCCTGTTTTAAACTTCACGAGAGGCCAAAAGGATTCCTCTCATCTTCATCCAACAGACCTGTCATTTCTTGTTGCTGAGGCAGTGTTTAACTTGCCGGTAGTGAGAGCTAGCTCGGTTAATGCTGCTGGTGCTGTGTCTTGTCCTCAGGTGTCTCCTGTGCACAAGCTGTCCTGCTCTTCCTTGGCACTAAGCGAGGACGCCAGGTACCTGCTCACTGCTGGCGACAAGGTTATCAAAGTGTGGGACTATCGGATGCGCTTCGATATCAACTTCCAGGTACTGCACACACGGGGAGGGAAGCGGCTTGGCCTTGCCCTGACCTGTCAAATAAAGCATTTCTGAATCCCTGGAGAAGAAAGTAGCAGGTGGCCTCTGCGTGGCTTGACCCATTGTCCCCAGTCCCGGTTTGCCCAGCAGCTGAGAAGCACAGCCCTGTTCCCGTGTGTAAGGCAATAGGGCCGTGCACCGAGTGCAGGCTGGGGCTGTCCAAGCACTGCACCTAGCGAGAGCCTGTGCAAAGGACAGAGATAGGTGTAACCTCTCTGCTAGGCACAGAGCCACACACACAAGAAAATGGCTTGCTCAGGGTTTCAGAGGTGTTGAGAGCTGGGATGAGAGCTTGGGGGTTTTCAGCTTCTGCTCGTTTCTCCGGATCAGTGTGTCTAAGCTGAATCATAGGTTTGAGCACTGCAGGTGTGGTGCTGGCCTCTGTGCTGAGCCTCTGCTGGGGGGCGTAGACAGAAGCTTCCTTCCCTGGGTGTCCAGGAGCCACAGTGTGCAACCCGGCGTCCTGCCGGACAGGCGCGGTGATGGAGCTCAGGACGTGCTCTCTCCCAGGTGTACATCGGCCACTCGGAGCCGGTGCGCCAGGTGGCTTTCACCCCAGACCAGCGGCACGTCATCAGCGTCGGAGATGCCATCTTCCTCTGGGATTTCATGGCTCTGCCTGTGGAGAGGTCACCCCCAGCCCTGTAAGTGCACCGTTACCTCCCCTGCCTCCCCTCCCCTCCGTCCCCTCGCGGTGTAACGCCGGGCTTGTTGCCTTCCCAGGGCTCGTTCCTCCGAGTCTCCTCCGCCGCCAGGAGCAGGTGAGTGAGTTTGCTCCCTCCCGTGAGTTGCTGTGGTCTGCAGCTCTTCCACAGCTGCTGTTCATGGCACAGGGTTGGGGTTGGGGTGTGGATTTTTGGTTCCTTCCCTCGGGGGGGTAGTCAGATAGCAGGGGCTAACCAGCTAATTAGCCCCATTGGCAGTCTCCGGTTAATTGGCACCTCTCAGTGGGAGTCTGCCAAGGAGGGGACATTCAGGGCAGCTCTGGGTTTCCTGGTAGGTTGTGTTCAGCTTTTGCCTTCTGTCTTTCCTTGCCCCCAGCCTCCTGACTCCACCTCTTCTGTCTTGTTCCCTGGCCTCACTGTTTCCCCTCTCTGTCTGTCCCTCTCTTTCTTGAATGACAGGGGAGAAGTGGCTCCTCCTGCGTAGGAGGAAGCTGGAGAATGAGCTTGGAGGCATCACCATCAGTCACCCTGGGAGGATGAAGGGATTTAAGTGAGGAAGGGAGTTGTGCAAAATGTTTTCTTTTCACAGGAAAGAGCCCTGAAAAGCTAAAGGATGCCTCTGATATACCTCGTCAGACAATTCCTCTTCCATTGTTGTCTTCCCCACCATGTCTGGATGTCAGCTCTGTCCACCTAGCAGGATGTCAAAGTAAGAGGAATTGATTATAGGAGAGGGTGAAGTTGGTCTTGTTTTAGGACGAACTCCTTGCCTAGTTCGCCAGCATCCTGTCTCTGCCCCTCGTCCCCTTCCTGCAGACTGACAGACCAGTCTGCACTTTCCTTCTCCTAACTTGGTCAAATCCAGCCAGAGGTGTCGCGGTGCAGCACTGCTTCATCCTCTGCTCTGCTCCATACACTAAGCTGCTGGCACGGCTTCTGGGAAGGCTGTGGTAAATACCTTGTTGGACATAACCAGCGGGAAATGTCTGCTTTGCCCTCCACCCTAACAGACGGGCTGTTACACAGAGCAAGAGAATGACACTGCCAGAAATCAAAGGGTTGGTCTCACAAGAAGCAGTCCTGAAGGACGCAGTTGGTTCTGTCCTTCCACTGCTTCGTTTTTATCCTTCAGGTATTTTCTCAGAGTCGGACAAAGAGGAGGAAGCCTGTTTGCCAGGCAGCAGCGGGATGGTGGCGAATGGAGACAAAGACGCCTCGGTCCTTGTGGTGGAACCGGTCAGGAGCGAGGAGCTTGTTGTCGTGAGGCCCAAAGTGAGACGGGAGAGCTCGAGGTCTCCCGGACAGTCAGCGCATGGTAAATGAGGGCTAGTCCCAGCTTTTATAGGGGCACAGCGTGTGCAGGCCTGCATGGCAGCTTGGGCTGTTCTTGAAAAATAAAGATCACTATAAATGTGGTGCAGGCAGGCCCCAAGCAGCACTCGGCACGGCAGTGGCCAGCCAGGCTGGATGCGTGCGCTGAAGGGCAGCAGCGTGCTCCCCGGGGCTCCTCCCGTGTCCTGGGAGAGATGCTCCAGAGGAAGCCAGAGTGAAGGGGAGCTCATGCTGCTCCCCAAAACCACTCGTTTTTCTGGCTCTTTCCCTGCTGCTGCTTCTAGGCATGGCAGAAGCCCCTCTTCAGCTTGTAGCCAATATCATCTCTAAGTGGCACATTCTATTGAACCGTGCTGAAATTAAAGCTCCCGATGTCTCTATTAATAGATGCACAGCCTCAAAGCTGCAGCAGTTTGTGGCGAGCTGCCAGAAGCACGCAGCTGCCAGCGCTCAGCCCCGGGCAGGATTTGTTGGAAAGCTTCAACATAAAAATGTGCCTCTGCTACTCTGGTTAGAGAGCTCTTTCTAGCAGCGTGGCTTATGTTTTCGCAGCGATGCCCAGAACCCACAGCGTGGATGCCTTTAGGCTGTTTGGAGCATGGCTGAGTGGGCTGATTGGGGAGATGGATTTTCTTCCTTTGCTCCTGGAAAGCTGGCGCTTTTCATACAGCCAGTCACTTGGTCACGTAGGAGCACGTGCAAGTGACTCTGCAGTCTGCTTATTGCCTCTCCCATGTGCTTGTGTGTATGCACACGTAGTATGTGAACAGGCAGCGAGCCACAGCATAGCTGCTGATGCCAAACCACTCCGTGAGCAGCATCACATAGGCACTGTTTTCTTCTTTGTGTGGCAGAACCCAGAAAGGAGACCAAAAGTCCCAAGCCCCAATGCTACGTCCGCCCAGATTCCTACCGGCATTTCACTCCTCGCTTTAAGGCATCAGTGCTCCCCCAGGTGAGAATTGTGCCAGTGCTGGTTACCTGGGCAGGCGAAGAACTGGCATTTTGGGGCTGGGGTAGGTGGCTTTTCAAAACTTTCCATTTTTTGGTTCTTTGGACGAAAGCAATTTGTGAAATGCACCCCCGGGCCTGATGTCCAATTCGAAACCCTTAACATTAGTCCGCCTTTCTCCTCCACATGCAGCTCTTTCCAGACTAGCAAAAAGTGAGTTATTCTCCATTCTTTTTCTGTTCAGCAAATCTGCATAATTTTTTATTCAAAGGCAATGGAAATGGCATGTGCTATTGAAAGTGAAAGACGAGTGAGCAATGGAGTGATTCATCACGCACACATATTTGCGAGCAGATGCGTTGGCAAAGCAGGCTGGGGAAGGCAATCCATCGAGTGTAGTGAAGGTAGTTAAGGCACAGCTCTCACTCTGTTAATAAACAGAGCGATAATAAAACAGAAACTTAACTCAACCTTTCCCTAAGCTCTGCTGTTCACAGTGGTGGGAGAAAAGCTACATTCAGCTTGCACCATCAGTTCTCTCCTCTGTCCCCCAACCTGGCAGCGCTTTTTCCCTCATTGTCTTCCTGCTCAAACATCCACATCACCAAGTCAGCAAAACCCATTGAACTCTTGCCCAGCGGGATTAGCAGCTGCTCATCAGATGGGCAGTTGCTGCCAGCCTGGTTTTTGTCCCATCTCAAAGCATCCGCACCTGGTTTTGTTGCTGCGGTTTCTCTTTTGTACACGTAAGCGCGCGCTTTCTTATTGATCCATTGATGTGTTGAACTTGAACTGTGAGCATTGGCACGAACCTGCGAGTGTTGTGTGTGTGAGTTACGTGTGTGTGCTTGCACGCATGCTTTTTCTTATGTGGGTCTTGACTGTACCTGACCAGGCCATCCTCCCAGAGCTTAATTTAAGCCCATGTCTGTTTTTCTTGCAGAGTTTCTTATCTCCTCCAGCTGGCAACGAGCTCTTGAAGCTGAAAGCAGTGATCGGCTACAATGGGAACGGCAGAGGGAACATGGTGTGGAACCCGGACACAGGTACACGGGGAGGGGTGGGAGGGCTGTGAGCCCTCGCTGTCTGCAGGCGTACGCTGAGCCAAAGTCAGGTCTAGCTGTTGGGTTAGGATCTTTGCTTTAACATAGCGCTGCTTTCTGTTTGTAAAACCCAGTAACCCTTCTTTGTGGGGGGTGACCGTTAGTTGATACAGGCAGTCCCAGGCTTCTGTTGCTGAGTGGATAGTGGAGGGAGGGCTGTCCCAGAGTCCATCTCACCTCCTTTCTCCAAGCTGGAGTGATGCCCGTCAGTTTTGCTTTGCTCAGCGTAGGGGAAGTGAGATTTGTCTTACTCCATTCTCAGCCCGATGGGAAGGATGCTGCAGAGGCCATGTACCAGAGTCAGCTTTTACATATGACTGAAAAAAAATAGTTTTGCTGAACTGTGATGTGAGTTACGGTGGGTGAAGCCTTTACATGAAAACATCCCGTCTCCTCATTCTCTGCTAGGCTTCTTCGCCTACACCTGTGGCTGTGTCATCGTGGTTGAGGACCTGCACTCGGGGCTGCAGAATCACTGGCTTGGCCACACAGAGGAGATCTCTACACTCGCCGTCAGCCACGACGCCCAGGTAGGAGAGGCTTCTGCTTGCCCAGGGCTGTGTTTTGCCTGTGTCACTTCAAGCTAAAGGAATGTCACTGGCTAAAATCCCAGTTGTCTGTTCTTCCTTCTGTGTGCTGCGTGGAGACCTGGGGTTATGGAAATAAAATCAGTGGGTTCTGAGCCTGGCTATTCCTTGGGCTGGCTCAGTTTGACAGTGAAGGCTGCTCCCTGCCACCACTCCCTCCTCCTGCCAAGTGACAGTCGTTCTTGCAGAATTTTCCTTTCGCCAGCTGCATGACTTTAATTTGGGTCTAATAGTTGCTAAGACTAATGAAATGTTCTCTAATTACTTACCAAGGTCTCTATGACAACATTTTGTTCTGTTAGGTTCTTGCCTCTGCCTCGGGAAGGAGGAATGGAGACTCCCATTGTCAAATCTGCATCTGGAACATCCAGGATGGGGTCTGCACAACAAGTCTGTTCCACCACAAGACACAAGTGCAAGCCATGGCCTACTCTCAGGACGACAGGTTCCTTGCTACCCTAGGTGAGTACGCCCGCAACCGCCAGCTGTGGGTGCGGGAGTAGACCCTGGAACAGACAGCTCATGGGAGGAGGGTGCTGTAAGTGACACCCGTGAGATGTGCACCGGGCTCGTGGGTCTGCCCAGCAGCTGCTGCTTGGTAGCCTTGGCACTGGATGGTATTTTCACAATGAAATCGACAGGATGCCTAGCAAACAGGACAGTGGATCGCATGGCGTGTAAATCTGCCGGTGATCTCCCCAGGTGGCCTTGGGAGTGACCGTGAGCAGAGGTGCTCTTTGCAAGTGAGCACGTTGCCAGGGCGCTGTCAGCAGCGTTTCGAGGGCAAACACGAGCCCTGTGTGTCCCAGCCACAGGCATGAACACCGGGCTTGCCCCAGCTCCCATTCAGTTCCTTCTCATTGCCCAGTAAGCTTGTTTTTCTTGAAGTTACAGCTTTCTTCTCCCAGCTGACTAGTGCTTGCTAAGGCTGTGTAAATAGTTTGCAGTTACTATATATAGTATCCAAAGGGAAATGCTTTCTTCTGGACTTCTTATTGTTGCTTAGCTGGAATTCACAGAAGTAGCCAGGCTTCAAACTGTGAGCCTCCTGCCAGGCAGCGATGCCAGCACAAGATGGACGCTCAAGCTGTCTGTTTTGTTTAGGCAGGGGACATTTAAAGGACAAATATGCAATTAGTAAGTTCTTGTTTTGCAAGAGAGGACCTGTGGAGCAGGCAACACATTTGCTCTGGGCTGGTGAGTCTGCCCTTGAAAAAAAGCAAGCTTTGCTAAAGAGGAAGAGAGCTTTGTGCTCTCACGGAGCAGAGCTGGGAGAGGAGCCCTTCTCCAGCTCCGTCCTGGGCTGCGGAGAAGGAAAAAGCTGAAAGTCTGCACTGAGCTGTGGGGCCTGGGAAAGGCCGATGAGGCACCTGCTCTCCTGGCTGTCTGAGAGCTGGGCATGCTTGCCATCACCAAGGCCGGTGCCTTCTGCAGCCCCCCAGCTGCGGTGCCTTCAGCAATGGTAACCTCTGTTTCTTGTTTCGAGACCGTTGGTGCTTAGTGCACGGTATCGCTGGAGGGCTTGTGTTGGACGTGTGCTGAGGTGTGCAGTAGCTACTGAGGATGCAGAAACAGCAGAAAGCCAGCTCTGCGTGCTGAGTTCCCCACCACGCCAGCCATCAGCTGGTTTGAACGTTGGCTGCAGCCTGTGCTGCAGGTCCAGAGGTGCTGCAACCTCCAGCACAAAGTGCTGGGCCCGTTATACCCGTCCTCAGCTCAGGTGATGATCCATCACGTCGTGCAGCTTTTGCTGCCACTGAAGCACTTCCTTGGCTTTTGCTGAGCATGCAAGGGGGCTGTGGGCTGTTTGCAGCAGCTGTCTTGGAACAACTGGGTAACGGGGTGACAAAGTTGACACGAGTGTGCAATGTGTGCTCGTGACCATTGCGAAGAAACACTGAGGCTGCAGAATTCCCTCCTACTGTTCTCGTGTTCTACCTAGGGGACTACAATGATCAAGCTGTTGCTCTGTGGAATACCTACACTTACGAGCTCCTGTCGTCAACTTGTATCTCGGAGCCGGTCCACGACGTGGCTTTTAGTCCTTTTTCTCACCGAGAAATGGCCTGTGTGGGGAAGGGAGCGGTGACATTTTGGCTGTTGGAGCAGCGGGAGGGTGACATCAATCTCAAGGTAAATCTCAGTTTTTTCTTTGGAAATTCACGTTCATTATCTCTGACGTCTTTTCCGAGCCCTAGCAAGTGAGATGGAGGCTCTGCCCCCACAGTTCTGCAAGAGCTGATGATTTCTCTTAGCGAGAGTGTGATGTTGGCTGGCCATGAGTGGCTTTCAGTTGTATTTGATGCAGTAACTGAATTAGCTGAGGGTGGGAGGAGTTGTTGGTTTCTTTCCCTTGCAGGTAAGCACCGTGCTCTCTGTGACCTTCCTGTTTTATGTGCCCTGGCAGGTTCATCGGTCCCCTGCGCCGGCCGTGCTGGGGCCGGTGGAGCTGACCTCTCTCTGTTACGGTGCCGACACCCTTCTTTACAGTGGGACCAACTCGGGCCAGGTCTGCGTGTGGGACACGGAGACCAATCGCTGCTTCATGACGTGGGAGGCCGATGACGGCGAGATCGGTGGGTGCAAATGCCCCAGGCGTCCGTCAGGACTGTAATAAATTTTGTGGGAATTTCGGCAATGAACAGCAATGAGCTTGCAGGCCTCCGATTTCAGCTCTGCTCAGAAACCCGATGGGGACGCAGGATGTGGGGGGTGGCAACGGGCCTGCTGCCCGCGTTGGCAGTAGTAACGACAGTCCTAGCCTGTGAAAACACTGCGTGTGGGGCTGTGTGAGACCCACGCTGCCCTGCTGGGATGAAACGATGGCCTGGCCACCAGGAGCACGCCCAGGGTGAGGGCTGAGAGCTGGGGGGGTTACTCACGGGTGCACCTTACCTCCCCCAGGCGTGCTGGTGTGCCGGCGCAGCAGGCTGCTGAGCGGCAGCAACACGAAGCGCATCCGCCTGTGGGCGGTGGCAGCCGTGCGGGAGCTGAGGCTGAAAGGTCCCGAGGCCAGGTAGGAGGTGGTGGCCCCAGCGCCTCTGCTCCGCTCGCACCCGTCTCGCGCCGTGCTCCTGAGGCGCTCTCCTCCTCGCCTGGCAGCTCCAGGACCTGTCTGAGAGGTGGCTTCTCGCGGACGCGTCAGCTCTGCCTACAGCCGTGCTGCTCTTGTTGCTCTTCACCCTTAGCTTTTCCTCTCCATCCCCGTTGCTGCTGATTCTTTCTGCCTGGATCTTTTTCCTGGATTTTTGCTACAGATAGCTGAACCTTCCTTGTGCTGGAAATGGATGCCCGAAGTTTGTGTCAGCAACGTGGAGAAACTTTGTAGTCTTTAAAATTTAAATTTTAAAATTCTTTAAAAGAATGAGTGAAAAGATATCGCTTTTGTTTCTTCTCGTGCTACTGCATCCCTTATTTTTCTTTCTGTCCTATACACGATGGTTTCAGTGCAGGAGCCCCTCGCTGAACA
Organism: Anser cygnoides; assembly: GCF_040182565.1. NCBI lineage: Eukaryota > Metazoa > Chordata > Aves > Anseriformes > Anatidae > Anser > Anser cygnoides. The sequence goes on from NC_089887.1 coordinate 12,552,276, forward strand.
ATTTAGATGCAAAGCCATGCCTGGCCTTATTAGAAAATTGCACTGAAAGGAGGCAACGTCTGCTCCAACAGCTGAGCCGGTCCCTCTTGGATCCTCCTTTCCTCCAGATCTCACTCGGTCATGCTAGAACATGAGATTACCCTCGACGGGACAATCGTCAGTGCAGCCTTTGACGACTCCTTAGAAATGGGAATTGTGGGCACCACCGCGGGAACGCTCTGGTACATCAACTGGGCGGAGAGCACGAGCATCCGGCTGATCAGCGGCCACAAGAACAAGGTTCGAGGGGCTGGGATCGGGGATCTGGGGGGGGCGGTTTGTGCTGGGGGGGTGGTTTGGCTGTGCTCCAACCATGTGTGTGCTGCAGCAGCGCTCCCTGGTCCGGCCATGAGAGAGGTCACAGAGCCGCAGGGCTTTCTGGTGCCGATGGGACACCACGGAGGAGTCTAGGGATAACTGCACTAGGCAGGCAAACATCAAGAAACCTGAGCTCAGCTGCTCTAACCTTAGTTTTTTAACGGCCTCAGCCTGTGAGTAACTGCAGGTCATTCTGCTGCCGTGCAAGAACGCAGCTCCAGAGTCATTGCTAAGTGCTGCAACTGCTGGAAGCAGGCTGTTGGTTAGCTGGACATCCATACTGCAGAAAGTTTTCTTTGCCTAAAATATGTTTTAAAAAATGGTACAAAGGGTGACTGTTTTGAACTCTGCTGTTGCTTTGGTGTACTTTTGTGCTACGGAAAAAAAGGTTTCAGGTGGCAGAAGGGAAGGTGTTTTACTTAGACTTTTATTGCAGAGTGCCTGGTTCCAGCTTTGTGGTTAGGTTTGCGGCTTTCCATCGCAAGCCTCGTTGTCAGCCCGAGATTTCTTTTTAGCACAAAAATAAAGCAACCCTCCTTCCTTTATGTCTGGGGCTTCTCATCTGGTCCTTCCTGTGAGAGGAGTCCTGGGGAATGAGGGGTGCAGAGGAGCAGACGTGCTTTAGGCTGCAGCGTTTTTAGGGCCCCTGTTTCCCATCTCCTTTCTTGCTGCAGGTGAACGAAGTGTCCTTCAGTCCTGATGAGACTCACTGTGCCACGTGTGGGGAGGATGGCAGCGTGAGGATTTGGTCCCTGGGCAGCATGGAGCTGGTGGTACAGTTTCAAGTGCTGAACCAGGTAATCATTTGTGGCACATCAATCTTTGTCTTGGTAGAGGGCACAGTCACCGCTTGGCATTGCAAGGACTGCTGTGTCCTCGTGGAGCAGCCCAAAGCTGGAGAAATACATGCAGGTGGAGCTTTTAGTGCATTTACTGTGTACGGTCCCACTGTTTTCACGGTCATCAGGTCTCTGCCCTGGTTTCTTTTCCAGAGCTGCCAGTGCCTGGCCTGGAAGCCTCATACCACCGTTGCATGGGAAGCTGAGAGCCAGCACGTAGTGGCAGGGTACAGTGATGGCACCATCCGCGTGTTCAGCATTTCCAGGACGGAGATGGAGCTGAAAATGCACCCCCATGCCACTGCGCTGACGGCAATCGCCTACTCCACAGACGGTGAGGTTCCTTGTTGTAACAGTGGGGAGATGTTGCTTTGGGGAGCAGTGACATCACACCTTACTGCTACGGGCTTTTTCATCTCCTACAAGAAGTGTCTCGTTCCCTTCCCTCTGGCCGCAGGAGAAATGATCTTATCGGGGGGCAAGGACGGGCTCGTGGCTGTCAGCAGCCCTCGCACCGGAATGACCATCCGCGTCCTCGCTGACCACAAGGGCTCCCCGATCACCGTCCTCCAGTGCACCAGGAAGCAGGTGAGACCTTCCTTCCCCTCTCTGCCCGCTGCTGTGCAGGAGCGAGTGCCCCGTGTGTCACGGCACAGCTGTGGGAAGGGGCAGCAGCACGGCTGGGTCGGTCGGCCCTTCTCTTTCCTCTTTGTGCCCACCACCCCCAGTAACTTCTGTTAGGTTTTTCTAGGAATAACTTCACTGGGGAGAAGCCACAAGCACTGCAGGGGCAATCCTGAGCCAGTCTGTGCGGGTGGGGGGGGACCTTTGGTGGTTGTTGTCGACACACCGTGCACAGATGTGACGTGTGCCCACAGAGAGCAGCACTCCTTGGGAGCAGCTGGAGCTGGGAGCATTCAGACCCGTGCGTGTGGCCCATGCCCCCGATAACGGCCTCGGGGTGATTTCCCCGCTTCACTCCTTAGCAGCCTGACCTTGTGCATGTAGCTGGCTCTTTGTACAGTCCCTCTGTGAAGCTGGAAGGCTTGAATGTGCAACCGCGGGATGTTTTTAGCATCTCCTTCGTCTTTCTCTTCATGGAGAGTCTTTTTTTTTCCTTTGTGCAGCTTCCTGAGATGAGAATAATTTTGCCTGAGTTCTCTGGCTTTAAAATCTGGGCTGCAAAGCCGCTTGTCCTGGTAATCATATAGTTAGGAGGCCCCTTCAGTTTTAGGTGAAGGATGTGGTTAGAAGACATACTTACCTGCATGCACTGCCCTGGAGATGTGCAGGTGCAGGGGACGTCCAGAAATCTGTCACTCGGGCCAGCCGCTCGCTCCTCCTCCAGCGGCCTCTTCTGCCGGGGCGCTCAGCCCAGAGCACGCTGCTGGCTCTGGAACCACCGCTTCCTTGTCCTATTTTATTGTGATAAATGACTCTAAGCACTGCTCAAATGAGAGAAACCAGGAGGTTAATCCTGGCATTAATCCCCTGCGTTCCCATGAACTCTTGCCCTCTGCTAGTTCTTGCTGGCAGCTTTCTGTAAAGCTTCAGTACTGCACAAGTCATAACGTTGCTTTCATCTTCTGTAGTACCGCGAGTTTGGGGTGGAAGGAGGTGAGCTCTGGCTGGCCACCAGCTCGGACCGTCGGGTCAGCGTCTGGGCCTCCGACTGGCTGAAGGACAAGTGTGAGCTCCTCGACTGGCTCAGCTTCCCTGCTCCTGCCAGCCCTGAGGTGAGCACGGCGCTCACCAGCTCCTGTCCCCACCTCGGCACCGTGCAGCCCCGTCCCTTCAGCACGCTCCCCGTCTGTGAGCAGGATGTGAGGCGTCCTAACCCCCTCCAAACTCACGTGAGACTGTCAGCTCAGTCTAATGTGTTTTACAGGTGTTGTAAAGGTTTCAGTTTCAGCCACCCCAGAGGGGAGGGATGCCTCTGAGTGGGACAGGTGCAGACAGTGAGTGTGCTTAGGAAAGTCACCTTCCTGGGTTCTCTGCTTGTGGGAGAACTTGCTAATGCACCTTCGAGGGTGTAGATAGGCAGTGTGAACTGTGCGTGGCGCTGCCTAACCCCTGGGAAGTACCGACACTGTAAGCATGAGGAGACAAAAAATGCTTTTGCAAAGAGCTGATACTCCTGTGCTGTGCGAAACAGAGCGCAGCCAGGGGTCGGCATAGTCAGCACAGAAGAGACACCTAATTATGAGCACGCTGCTGACTGATGCTCCCAATGAGCGTGAATATCCTGAGCCAGAAGCCCAGTGACTGCTAGTAGAGCCAAATACACCTGCTCCAGTCCTGAGTGCCTGCGATACTTTGCAGAACGCTTTGGCTGCAGACCAGCTGTGGGATTTGGGCAGCAGGACATCTGCTGTGCCCAAATACTGTACTGGACACGAAGCAGCCTCCCATGCACGTGACATGGGCCTGCAGAAGGAAGCTGGGTCTTTCTGGGGGACAAGTGGTCGTGCCTCAGCCTGCCAGTCCCAGCCTCAAGCACCAGCGGGGCTGTTACAGGTCTCCCCACAGTGGATAGGGGAAGGACTGATCTTGCATCCAGTGCTAAATATCCATCTGCTGGGCCCTATTTGCTTGTGCTGAAACCAATCCATAACCCAGTCCCACCTTCACGCCCACGTAGCAATAATGCCCTTGTGGAAATTCAACCCGCTGACCCTAGTGCGTCCTGCTTCTGTGACAGTGAACAACTTGCTGCAGGTTTCCATGGCAGTGTGTGGTTGCTCCTTGCTTCTTTGCAGTGAGCACGGCTGAGACGGCAATGCAAGAAGCAGGAAACAGCCTCCATCACAAGAATTTCCCAGCGCTCCCGAGGGCTGCTGTCCCTCCGTGCTCTCCTTTGCTCCCCATTGTGTTGGGTCGGGCTGGAGAAGCTAGCTTCACTGTTGTTCCTTTTGGTTTCCCCTGCCAGGGTCTCAGCAGCCTCCCACCCAGCCTGGCTGCATTCTGCCCTTGGGAGCATGGTACCCTGGTCTACGTTGGCTTTGGGATGCAGAAGGAAGCCTTGTTTTACAGCCTGCACAAGAAACAGGTACTTCTGGCACCCCCACGTGCCATGCCAGGGCAGCATAGGCACTGCTCTGCTGTTGTGTGGCCGTGTTGAATGAGATAGAGGGGAGGCAGTGCTGCCCTTCTCCCTCAGGAGACCTGCAGGCCAAGCCAGGGGCTTGGGGATGAGCCCCTCTTTCCACGGGGGGAGAGGGGGAGAGCAGGACCCCCTCTTAACCCAAATGTCAGCCCCAGAGCAGCATCCCCTCCTGCTAACCAAGGTGCAGAGAGGAGCACTCTGAATAAAACCACCCCTGAGGGTGTGAGGTGGGTTGGGGCAAGCAGCTGGGCAGTGCAGCAGCTTCTCCCTCAGAGACTCCAGGTCTGGCCCCGGTGAGCAGGGAGCTGCAGGGCCCTGTCCCTGCCTCTGGGCTGGCTGCCAGTCGCTGCTGCTGCCCTTGGAGGAGAGGGCGTTTGCTTCCAGGACCCCTAACGGTCTCTGAATTGTCGTGCCTCCTGGGAAGTGGAAGTGCCTTTGGCAGGTTTTTGAGCTCCGAGAGAGGCCGTGTATCTGCCAGCCTCCCCGCTGAGCAGGAGCCCTGTACCCTCCTAAAGGTGTCACTTGAGTTCTGCTCCCTGCTTGGCTCTGAGGTGTTAGCGTGCTTCTCTTGCTGGAGCGCAGGTCGTTGAGAAGATCTCCTTGCCGTACTTCGCCACATCGCTGAGCCTGTCTCCTGCAGCACGCTTCATGGCCGTTGGCTTCAGCGGTGAGTACCGGCGGGTGCTGCGGCCTCTGCTTGTCCCCAGGGTGCCTTTGGTGGGGAGGGCTCTCCCCTTCCTGCAAGCGGGAGGAAACCAAGCCTCCTCTTGCCTTTAAATGAGACGCACACACCCAAACCAGGGCTTATCCTAAGACCCTGCTGTGGCTCCTCCGTGGGAGTAACGGCCCCAGGCAGGGTTGTGGCAGACAGGGAGAAAACCCCCGCAGCGTAGCCTGGGATCGGGAAGGGACCTTGTGCTGCACAGGGGCACTCAGCACCCTTCATCTGTCCAGACCACAGCCCCCGAGGGCCCAGTGAGCCCCACAGCTGCCCCAGGGCAGCCGGGCGCTTCAGGGGCTGAGGCTGAAGGCCGAGCTGCTGCCGCCTTCGTTCCCCTACACGCTCCCCTGGGCAGCAGCCCCCATTTCCCTGCTTGGTCCCTCAGGACCATCCCCGCTCTGAGGGGATGCCGATGGGGGGGCTCCCCCTCCTGCTGACCCCCTCCTGTCCCCGCAGAGCGCCTCCTCCGCCTGCTGCCCTGCCCCGCGGGCGCCCCGCAGGACTACGGGGGCCACGACGACGCCGTCCACCTCTGCCGCTTCGCCCCGGGCGGCCGCCGCCTGCTCACGGCCTCCCACAGCGCCCTGCTCGTCTGGGAGCTGGGCGGCGGCTGACGGCGGCCACCCCGCCACGGGCCGCGACGAGCCAACCGCCGGCGGGGACCGGGCCCGGTACCGGCTCCAGGCGGCCCCGGTACCGGCCCCAGCCTCAGCTTCAGGCCGGGGCCGCCCCCGGCCGCCCGCGGTGCGTTTTGGGGCGCGGTTCCCCCTTGATTTGTATTTTTCCTTTCCCAATAAACCACCTCCGCGCCACCCCAGCCTGCCCGCCGGTGCCGGGGGGGGGGGGGGGGGGAGCAGCGGGGGGACACCTCCGGCCGCCGGGGGGCGCCGCTCCCGGCCCTGCCGCTCCCGGCCCCGCTCGCTGGTGCGGCCCCGGGAGCGGCGGCGGCCCCGGGAGCGGCGGCGGCCCCGGGAGCGGCGGCGGCGCCGCCATGAAGCGGGACGTGCGGATCCTGCTGCTGGGGGAGGGTAAGGGGCGGCCGGGCGGCGGCGGCAGCGGCCGGGCCTCGCCCGGGGCCTCGGCCCCGTCCTCCTCGCTCCCGGGCCGCGGTGCAGGGCCCCGGGGCCGGTGCGGACGCGCTCCCCGGTAGCCCCCGGTGAAGCCCCGGCTCCCGTGAGGGCGAAAGGGGCCGGGGCGTCCCGCTGGGGGCGGCCGGCCCGTCGGGAAGGCGCCCCGGGCCCGGCCCCCCCCCCCCCCTCCGCCCCGCGGCTCCGGCCGGCGCCAACGCGTGCCCGTTTCTCCCCCAGCCCAGGTGGGGAAGACGTCTCTGATCATGGCGCTGGTGGGCGAGGAGTTCCCCGAGGAGGTGAGCGCGAGGCCGCAGCCCCGGCAGCTCCTGCCCGCAGCCGGGGGCAGCGGCGGGGTCCCCGCTTCGCCCCCCGAGCCCGGGCTCGGTCCCCGTCTGGGCGCGGGGGCTCCCCCGGCTTTGTTCCCCGCTGCTCCCGGGGGGGACGGGGCCGGAGCTCAGGCCTCCAGCTCCGCGGCCTCGGCCCTGCGGCGACACCGGCTCAAGGACGTGGCTGCGCCAGGCCTGGCGCTCGGCCTCCAGCCGGCCTGCGTGTGCCCCACGGGGCCTCGGCGCTGCGCCTCGCTGCCATGGCTGGGGTGGGGACGGGGCATCGCCCTGCCTGCAGGCGTTTGCCCGGTGCCACCGGCGGCATCGCCTGCTGCCCGCAGGCTGCTCGCTGGGGCTCGGGGGGCAGCTGGCCCCCAACACCTTCCCGTGTTTCCCGGCGAAGCCCACGCACTCAGCTTAGCACGTCTCGCAGCTGCCGGGAGGTCAGGTCGGAGGGCTGGGGAGCGCCCCAAAGCTCAGCTCCAGGGTGGCAGCGCTGACTTTTCTGAAAGGCAGCTCTCACGGCGGGCCGCGGCGCTGCGTCTCGAGGGAGGGCTCGCGCCCGGGAGGCTTTCAGAGGTTTCACAGACAGTGAAACCTCTGTGTGAGGAGCGGACTGTAGCAAGCATCAGCTCGCTGCGGCTCGCAGCCCCTTCATGGTGGACCGAGAGCAGTCTGTGGGCTGGAGTCACTCTGCCCACGCAGCGGCCGCGTTGAGAGCTGAATTCAGCCATCCTCTCTGCTGCGCTCGGCCCGGCCGGCATGTCCACGCGATGGAACGGAGTCTGCTCGCTTCGCAGGTGCCCCCTCGCGCCGAGGAGATCACGATCCCGGCGGACGTCACGCCCGAGAAGGTCCCCACGCACATTGTGGACTACTCAGGTGGGGCCGGTCCCCTCGCTCCCTGCCAGCCTCGCCTCTCCCTGCCCGCCTGCGGCCAGGGGAAGAGCATCCCTGCTGCAGCGGGCGGGCAGCAGCGGTCAGTGACGGCTCTTTTCCCCTTCCAGAGTCAGAGCAGACGGAGGACGAGCTGCAGGAGGAGATCGCTAAGGTGAGTGGGGCTGGGCGGGGGGTTGCGGGACAGGAGGCTGTGCTGCCGTAGCCCTGCAGCTTACAAGCGACACGCGGCCGTTCTCCCTTCCCATTAACCACCCAGAGACGTGCAGGCAGTTGGTTATCTGCGGATTAACGCTATCAGTTTGTTTAGCAGATTGTTTAATCCTTCTCTGGGTTGTAAGCTGTCGTGTGGCTTGTCCCAGTCCTCTGGGGAGCCTCCAGAAGGAGAGCAGCGGGGGGCGGCTCGCTGCCGACCTGGGGCGTTCTAGCCTTGGAAGAGGGGAGAAGCTGAGCGTGGGTGAGACCCCCCTGCTCCCTGCCTTAGGTTCCTGCAGTGGCACAGAGCCGGTGGTTTGGGAGCTGGAGCCCTGGGGGACTGGGTGGAGAGGAGAAACAACCCAGCCGGCTGGGATGGGCCTGGCCGCTCCTCACCACTCTGGGATTGACTTTGGCTCCGTGCTGAGGAGACTTCTTCTTGGCTATGGGTAATAACACCACGACCCCACTGTGCATTTCATGTGAGCACAAATATTTAATCGCTCCTCCTCAGTGTTTAATGGATGAGGAGGTGGGACAGGGAGCACAGGGGTGCGGTACCTGCCCCACAGACAGAAGGAGAGTACAGGTGCTTAAAACGGCTCTAGGAAATCCTGCCTAAACCCTTGTGTGGCCCTGGGATTAGCCTGCACGGCTCGAAACGGCCTCGAGCCATGTGGCTGGCACGGCTCCGCGTGTGCCCTCGCCTCTCTTTCAAAAGCCCTGCATCCAGGGAGCGGACCCAGCAGAGGTGGGAGCTGCCACGCGCAATCTGTAAGTTAGTGAAGAGAAATATCTGTGCTGGGCCGAGAGCTGGGGAGGGGAGGGTCTGCGTGCTGTCACGGGGCAGCTGGGGCCAGAGCTGATGTTGTCCGGCTCCTCGGGAGCCCACGGTGTCTGTGTGTTTGCGCGTGTGCTACACGTGCTCAGCTGCAGCTGCTGGGTTGCAACGCAAGCACGACGGCAGCGTGCGGGGCTGGAGCTGCCGGGGCTCAGACCTGCCTCCCCACCACGGCGGGAGCACCAGGACCCTCACTCATCCCCCTTTCCTCTTCTCTCTTGCAGGCCAACGTGGTCTGCGTGGTGTACGATGTCACCAAGGAAGTCACGATCGAGAAGGTAACGTGCTCCCTGCCAGGGCCCTGACGCTCCCGGTTCTGTGGGGGCTTGGGGTTTGAGACTCCTGCAAGCAGAGGCAGGCTGAGCACAGCCCAGGCCTGCTCCCACACTGGTAATCGCCTCCCTGTGCTGGGGGCAATATGCTTGTCGCATCCTTCTGCTGGCATTCAGCATCCCCGGGTGTGCTCTGCCTGCTGGTGCGGGGGAACACCGGGGAGCAGATGGCTGCAGGGCCCTGCCGACAGCTACGGCGCGCGTGCTGGGAGCTGCCTCTCCCTCCGCAGGCTGCTCTGACGGGCCTGTCCCTGTGTTCGCCTTTCAGATTCGCACAAAGTGGATCCCCATGGTGAACGGAGGAGCTGAGAAGGGAGCCAGGTACTGGGTGCGGAGCTGGGTGATCCCGGAGGCTGCTGGGCCCTCGCCGCCTTCGTGTCCTCCAGGGGCTGCTCAGATCAAGCCAGCTTTGCAAGCAGCGGCCAAACCGCTTGTAGCAGAAGAATGTGGGGGCTTTTCTCCCTCAAAGCCTAGCTGAGGCAGAGGGTCATGGGAGAGGGTTCCTCCCTGCCTTGATCCCTTGCCATCCAGGCAGAGAGAGGCTGCTGCTAAGGGAGAATGGGGGCAGAGGAGCCACAAGCTGTGTGGGGATCTCTTAGGCAGAAGGCTGCTGTGCTGGATTAAAGGCTTCTGAACATATTGTTGCTGGGTGAAAGCGTAAGCAGGATCAGGCAGTCTGTTTCTCCAGATGGATGCTCCCAGCCGTGGGAGGCAGGAAAGCTGTTCTGGACCTTGCAGAGGAGGGTGGGGAGGCTCCCCGGCCGGCTGCCCGGCAGCACGTGCGGCTGGAGCGGGGCTGGGGCTGGGAGAGGGGTGGCCTTGCTTGTGCTCTCTGATGCTCTGTCTTTTTCCCCAGGATCCCCATTATTTTGGTGGGGAACAAGTCTGACCTGCAGATGGGCAGCTCCATGGATGTCATCCTGCCCATCATGAACCAGTTCTCGGAGATTGAGACCTGCGTGGAGGTGAGGGACCTGAGGGTTTCTGCAAAGCCTCCCTGAGGGGCAGGAACACTTGTCTGTGGGGCAGGGGAGCCTTCGTGCTTGCAGGGAACTCTGTGCTCTGCTGCTGTTGCTCTGCAGAAGTACCGTGTTTTGGGTCTCAAGGGCCTGTGCTTTACGCCTTCTGCCCTTTGGCTTCCCCACGGACAGCGAGTTTTGGTGTCTGCCCTGTCTGGCTGCAAATGGTTTTGAAGCTCCACGCAGCCCCGTTGGGCCTGAGGCTGTGGAAAGGACACAGCAAAGCCACAGCGTGAGCAGGAGGTTCCCTTTTGTTTTCTTTCCTGCTGGTGGGCAGAGATTGCTCTGTGCTTTGTTGCATTCCTTGTCTGGCTTGGAGAGCTCCAATCGTCTTCCTTCTGCCCCTGTCGCGAGCCTGTTGCCTGCCCCACTCACAGGACTGTCTCTTCTTTTGAATCCTCAGTGCTCTGCCAAGAACCTCAAGAACATCTCTGAGCTCTTCTACTACGCTCAGAAAGCTGTGCTGCACCCCACCGCCCCCCTCTACGACCCGGAGGAGAAGCAGGTAGGAAGCACTGCTCGTGGTTTCTGGAGGAGTCCCTTCCCGTCTCCCCCGGGGGGCTGCAGAGCTCAGGCTGGTGCAGCACCTCGTGCTCTGGGAGCGCCGTGCTGTGCTTTTACCCCTGCGAAGGAGGGAGGAGAGTTTTTTGGCCAAGATAGCAAAAAAGAGGGGAAAGCTCGTGGGGGAAGCCAACAGAAAAATACCCGTCTCCCCATGCCAAGTGTAGCCAGGACAGAGAATTTGGGTGTTTGGGAAGAAGCCCTCATGCTCCGGGCCCTGTGGCAGCCATGGTGGGAAGAGTGCAGGAGAAACCTTCGCTGTGAGCTGTCCTGCTCCTGACGCCCAGCTCCGGTGGGGCTGTGGCTCTGGTCTGGCTGGGCCGTGCTCCCCGCCGTGCAGGAAGGGCTCTGCACGTCGGGTTCGGGAGGCAGGAGGGGGAGCCCCGCTGAAGGCAGTGCCCTGTTTTTGTCACCGTGGTTGGTTTCTTGCAGCTGAGACCCGCGTGTGCACGAGCACTGACCCGGATTTTCAACCTCTCGGACCAGGATAACAACCAGATTCTGAGCGATGATGAGCTCAACTACTTCCAGGTAGGGCTGGCTGCGGGGCTGGGCTACATCCCAGTCCCTGCGGCTGCTGGTGAGCCGGAGGGTTGTGCTGTCTGCGTGCTTGCTCACGAAGGCCTTCTTTTCTCCTGGGAGGTAGAAGTCCTGCTTTGGAAACCCGCTGGCTCCCCAGGCCCTGGAGGACGTGAAGATGGTTGTGTGGAAGAACACCACGGATGGGGTGCAGGACAACGGGCTGACGTTAAACGGTACCAGCACGGGGGCTCCGTGCTCCTCCCCAGCACGGGATGGGCGCACCCATCTCTTTCAGCATATTGCAGGGGGGCCCTGTCCTCAGGCTGAGCCTCTTGGCTCTCGATCCGAGCCGAGTTAGTCCCTCCTGCCAAAGCAAGCCTGAGCCTGCTGTGGCCACTTAAAGCTCCCTGCCCAAGCACCCTGTGTCCCCGGAGGAAGCGTAGTCCTGCGGTGTGGATCCCCGAGGCAGTGCCCGTCTGGCCCTGCTGTCTGAGCTGCCTGGCCTCTCCCGCAGGCTTCCTCTTCCTCAACACGCTCTTCATCCAGAGGGGCCGGCATGAGACCACCTGGACCATCCTTCGCCGCTTTGGCTACGACGACGAGCTGGAGCTGACAGACGACTACCTGCACCCGCAGTGCGTGTCCTGTTGTGGATGGAGGTGACAGGGTGGGACATCCCCGCGGTGTGCGACCCGGGCTCCTCTCTGCGCCCCGGGGGCTGCTGCCCTGCTCAGCTGAGGCTAAATCTGTGCCCTGAGCTCACGGTCAAGTTCGTGCTCCTCACCTTGCCCTGTGGCCGGGAGCTGACACGTGGGGTTGGCAACAAATATAACGGCCTTGGGGCTGTTGACTGTGCTGCTGGCTCTGGTGTAGGCGGGCAAGGAGGGGGGGAAGGCAGTGAAGGCCTGTCCCTGACTTCCCTTGACATCAGCAAGGGGCTGCGAAGGCAGTTCTGTCTCTGCCTGAGCTGAGCTGTCGGGAGCAGTGAGCTGTCAGCGTAGCCCTCCCGGCTGGTTCTGCAGCTGCTGTCTCTTCTCTGCTCCCTGCCACCCCAGAGGTGGTGATCTGGCAGTAATGAAAGGCTTCGGCTGCGAGCTGCCTCGTCCTCTCCCCAGAGAGCAGGCCCCGGGGGGAGACAGCAGGGCCCCTGCTGGTGGAAAGCACTGGGGCTAGCGCTGGGCCCTTCTGAAGCCCTGAGCACAAGGCAGAGCGAGGGCCGTGGCAGCTCCCGGGCTGCTCGGGCAGTGCGGGTGTGCCACGGGGAGTCTGCTCCACAGCCTCGAGACCCTCTCCCTACAGCTTTGTTTTGTTTTGTTGGGGTTTTGTTGGGGGCCTTGGGCAGGGAGGGGCTGGCGAGCCGCGTGCCCTGGGTGAGATGTGGCTTTGCCGAGGGCCCGCTCACGCTGCCCTTCGTTCAGGGCTCGAGGAGGCGTTGGAGCTGCTCACTCGGGTCTCTCCCGGCAGGTTCCGCCTGCCCCCCGGCTGCTCCTCGGAGCTCAACCACCTGGGCTACCAGTTCCTGCAGCGGCTGTTCGAGAAGCACGACAAGGTGGGCAACGCGCCGGGGCCGTGCGGGAGCCTGGCTGCCCTCTGCCTGCCTCTGCTCCCCTTCCAGCGAAGGGCTTTCCTCTGTCACGGGGGCGTGGAGCCGGGGTCACCACCCTTGCCCAAGGTGCAGACGGTAAATTGTGAGCCTTCAGGCTCTGAGCTAACGTCCAAGCGGCGTCGCGCCTCCGCAGTGCCTGCCTGCAGCACGCAGCGGGCCGGGGAAAGTGGGCAGAGCTGCTGGCCTGCAGCCACGGACCCAGCAGCAGCAGGCACGCAGCTGGCAGCCCTGTGGAAGGAGTACTGGGCCAGAGGGAGGCAGAGAAAGCGGCTGGTTGTGCCACGCGCTGGCTCTTTGGAGAGCGAGAGAAGGGCTGTAGAGGATCTGCAATGCATCTGGACACGCTAATTACTTGGGTGTCGGCGTGCACCTGGGTTGCGGCAGCTCGACAGGAGCTGCGGCACTGAGTTGACAGTTACCTCTGCTACGGAGCCAGGCTGAGGGAGCTGGGGGTGTTCAGCCTGGAGACGAGAAGGCTTCAGAGAGACCTCCCAGCAGCCTGCCAGTGCCTACAGGGGGCTGCAGGAAAGCTGGGGAGGGGCCCTCTGTCGTGGGGTGTAGTGATAGGACAAGGGGAATGGCTTTAAACTAAAAGAAGGTAGGTTTAGATTAGATACGAGGAAGAAATTCTTCACTATGAGGGTGGTGAGGCACTGGCCCAGGCTGCCCAGAGGAGCTGTGGGTGCCCAATCCCTGGCAGTGCCCAAGGCCAGGCTGGATGGGGCTTTGGGCAGCCTGGGCTGGGGGAAGTGTCCTTGCCCATGGCAGGGGGTTGGAACCAGACGATCTTTAAGGTCCCTTCCAACCCGGACCGTTCTGTGATTCTGTGACACGCATCCCTGTGTGCCCAGATGCCAGCAGAGCCTCTGCGCCGTGGCCCTGTGGCACGCCAGCCCGAAGGCGTTGTGTTGTGTCGGCACGTGGTTGTCTGGCGGCCAGAGGCCCAGCGGCTGCACGCAGACCTTGGGTTGGTTTCCCTGCACGCAGAGGGTCTGGCTGCTGCGTGGCAGAACCAGCAGCTCACGTGGATGGGTCCTTCCTGGTGGCAGGGCTGGTTGGTTCCAGCTGCAGTCACAAAGCAGAATCACCCCACCTGTAGGTAGCGCAGTGACGGGAGCCCCTGGGGTTCGCGTTCTCAGTGCACGCGTGCACCTCTGGCCTTGCTTGCAGTTGATTTCCGCCACTGAAAGCATCCCCGTGGCATCCTGCAGCAGCGGGCAAGGTGGCTTCAGCGTGCCAAGGCCCCTCTCTGCACCCTGGCAGTGTTTGGGGTGGCTGTGGAGAGCCGCGGGTGCGTGTAGGCCGCGTCCTGCCTCGGCTGCTGACTCCCGTCTGTTCCGGCAGGACCAGGACGGTGCCCTCTCGCCCGCAGAGCTGCAGAACTTCTTCAGCGTCTTCCCCTGCGTGCCCTGGGGCCCCGAGCTCTACAACACGGTATGCACCACTGATAAAGGCCTGCTTTCCCTGCATGGATTCCTCTGCCAGTGGACGTAAGCTCAGTCCCTCTCCCACGCCTTCGGTCACGTCGCGTAGCGCTTGCTCGGTTGGCACCCCCCGACTGGCTCCCCGCTGCTCTCCGCCTCCCCAGGCTCGTGGCCTACCTGGATGTGCGGCACTGCCTGGAGTGCCTGGGCTACCTGGGCTACCCCATCCTGTCGGAGCAGGACTCGCAGACGCAGGCCCTCACAGGTACGGCCGTGCCCTCCCCTCCTCACCCCTCGGGACCCTCCTCTCGCTCACCCGGCCCCTCTCCTCGCAGTGACCCGGGAGAAGAGGATTGACCTGGAGAAAGGCCAGACCCAGAGAAACGTCTTCCTCTGCAAGGTGCTGGGAGCCAGGGGCGCAGGCAAGTCCGCCTTCCTGCAGGCCTTCCTCGGCAGGAGCCTCGCGGTGAGTGGCTGCTCCCCTGTGCGGCGGAGCAGGAGCAGGAGGCAGAGCGCGAGGCCCGGGAGCGACCTGCTGCGTGACGGCACCTCCCGCCCCGGCCAGGCCCCTCCACGCGGCGGCTCTTGCCTCCTTAATTTTGTGTAAGGCGGCGGGCCCCCTCCCTCGGCGTGTCCCCAGGACATGCAGGGGCTGCTCCTGCCCCAGGGCCGTCCCCGACCCAACGGAGGTGATGCTGGTTTTCCCTGCTCGTTACGAACGGCCCCACATCTCGCCGCAGACGCTGGCTGGCCTTCAAGGGCAGCGGCTGTTCCGCTGCGGGGACTGGAGCAGTGGGCAATGCTTTCCCTCCCCGGAGCACTCCTCTTGCTCCCCGCTGTCTGAGACTGTTTTTTCCTCGGTGGCAGGCCCAGAGGGAGACCCCAGGAGAGCCGTCTCTCTACACGATCAACACCGTGCAGGTCAACGGCCAGGAGAAATACCTTATAGTAAGTCAGGGAGCGGGGGCAGCGCTCTTGGGTCTGCCCAGGAGCAGTGGCTCGCAGCAGGGCTGGGCTGTGCCCCCCGTGTTGCTGCGGAGCTGCAGCACCATCGTGGTGCCCCTGGGCTGCGTGCTGGTGGGAGCCAGCCCCGTCTCCCTGTGGCAGCGCCGCGCCACGTGTCCTTTCCCCTCCTGCTCCAGCTGTACGAGGTCAGTGCTGACACAAAGTTCACGAAGCCATCGGACGCTGCCTGCGACGTCGCCTGCTTGATCTATGACCTGAGCGACCCCAGATCCTTCAGCTACTGTGCCAGTATTTATAAGGTAAGTGGCAGGGGCCCTGGGGGATTCAGCCTTTGAGCGGCAGCCCCGCGTCTCCCGGGAGGGTGCTGCAGGAGCTGGCCTTCTGCAGCCCTGGTGCTGGAGCCCCTGCCTCCAGGCAGCAGTGTTGGTGGCCGAGCCCTTCCTCCCGGTGCCCTCCAGCCCTTCCCAGCTGGGACCCCTCGTGATTCCCTCCCCGGAGACCCGCAGGGCAGCGGCCGGTTGCTCACCCCTCGCCGGGCCTTCTGCCCATCCCCGCAGGAACACTACGTGGACAGCCAGATCCCCTGCGTCTTCGTGGCCTCCAAGACAGACCTGCCAGAAGCCAGTCAGCAGCCCGGGCTCTCCCCCGCCGAGTTCTGCTACAAGCACTGCCTCCCGCCGCCCTTCCTCTTCTCCTGCCACAGCCAGGGCCCGCCCGGCACCGCCGTCTACACCAAGCTGGCCACCGCCGCCACCTTCCCGTTAGTATCCGTCCCTCCCGGGCAGGGGGCTGTGGGCTGGGAGCAGAGCCCGGGGAGGAGGGCTGCTGGCTCTGCCCGCCGGCGCCTCGCGTTTGGTGCGGTTTTTCTCTGGCTCTCGGTGTCGTCTGCTTCGATGGGCAATGGGAGCGAGAGGGCCGCTTCGTTCCCTGCTCCGAGAGGGCGAAGGGGACTCGGCTGCCTTCTGCCTTGAGCGTCTCTCTGGCAGATTTATTAGATAAGCTCCTGGAGCAGGATCTCAATTTTTGAAGCCTGAGATAAAATTAAGAAAAGTGCTGAAGGGGAAGTCGCCGGGCTAGTTAGCCGAGGCCTGCAGAGAGGAGGTGGTGGCTGTTTTCTCCCGATAGATGGATCAGGCAGAAAAGGAGGTCAGCGAAGCAGGACCTCTGATCGCTCTGGGAACAAAGCGCTCCTGGAAGGGGCCGGGTGTCGCGCTGGGCAGTGGGGAGGCTGCCGCAGGCAGAGGTGGTGAGGAGAGAGGGGCTCTGCCCGCGGCGAGGCTCGAGGGCGGCGCAGCCGAGGCTGGGGCCGAGGGGCGGCACAGCGCCGGGGGCAGAGCCCTTTCCGGGAGAACATGTGGGTGCGTTGGAAGACAGGATGGGATTACTAGTGAGTGGTTTTCCCTTTAGCTTCTTTTCAATAAACAACTTTATTTTTAGAGCTGACACTTTTTTTTTTTTTCCCTCTGCAGTATTAAAATTTAAATAATCTTAATATATCTTAGGGTATGTGGTATAAATAAATAACGGCGTAATGGAGGGCCAGGGATTGGCTGTTCTCCCCTGATTTAGTGGGCAATGAATAATGGATACGCCTTTCCTCCCCGGAGAGGAGCGCGTTGATGCAGGACAGCACATGTTTAGGAAGGGGATGTGTACACACGGGTCCCTTCCCTGCTGGCCTCGGGTTGGTACCACCAGCGGTGCCGGCTCCCCCAGCCCTGCGTGCCCGCATCTCCGCCTGCATCCGCTGCTGGGGCGCTCTGCTCCCGGAGCTGTAAAAGCAGCCTGACCTAGAAAGGAAGGCGCGGAGCTCCTTGCTTGTACTAATTATTTAGATGTTGGTGTGCTATTTCAGGACCACGGGAGGGTAAAGCCTGCGTCCGTTCCACCAGCAGGGCAGGGAGCCATGCGTGGCTTGGCGATGCTGCCGGGTGGCGGGCGCTCCGGCGCGCGGCACCTTCAGGCGGGTGGTGGCCCTGGCCTGGAGCCGTGCTCGCCCTGGGCCCTCGCAGGGACACCCCGACCTCCCTGTCGGGGTGGGAGCCCCCCTGGCTGTCGGGGAGCCTGGCGTCGGGGCAGCCGTCCGCGTGCGCCTCACTCACTGGCCTCTCCTCTCTTCCCTTGCAGCCACCTGAACGCCACGGAGCTGGGAGCCGCGTCCTTTTGGCTGCGGGTGGCCCTGGGGGCCACGGTGACCGCCCTGGTAGGCTTCACGCTGTACCGTGCGCTAGCCAAGAACAAGTGAGAGCTGCTCTCCGCCCCGTCCTCCCCGCGACACCAGCCTCCCCCTTCCGAGCGATGCCCCGGCGAGGGGCCCTGTGTCGAGCTGGTCCCTGCTGGGAAATCCTCCTCCCCCCAGCCTCAATTGCAGGACCAGTGAGACCAGACTTCCCAGCACCAGCAGGATAGATCCTCGGCACCAGCCAGCCTAACCCCGCTGGGGACCCCTCCCTGGGAGCCGGAGGCTCACCCCCGTCTTCTGTTCTGTTCATGTCTTTTTAATGTTTGTTTTTATGCTCAAACGTGAGTGCTTCAGTATCCGTGGGGCAGACACATCCCGTCCACAGCAGGCTGTGCTGGTGCCCTCAGGTCTGTGGGGTGACTCCTGGAGCCCCTGGGGTCTCCGGCAGCACCAGCCCGAAGGCTGCCAGGGTTTATTGGTGCCGGTGGGCTTTGGCCCCATAGGGCACGCCACCACCCGCAGCCTCCATTTCCGTCTGCCAGCATGTCCCATGCTGGGAAAGGCGGCCAGGGAGGGCTGGGGGTGCTCGCTGCCCAAACCCCAGTTTTGGGGTCTCTCCTGGCCCCTCCTGCTGGGACGTCGTGGCTGCAGCCCCCAGCCCTGGGCTGCGAGGGGCAGGAGTGAGACCTGGGCCCTGTCCCAGGCCCTTTCTGTCTTCTGTTTCTGTATTGGAGTGCTGCAGCATGTCCTGCAGCAGGATCTTGGCCCACCTGCCCTCCTCCCCTGGCTCTCTGTGTGTCCTGTCCCCTCCCCACAGTACTCTCGGGAGGGCTGAGGGAAGGCTGCGCTCCTCCCCTGGCCGTGCCATCGCCGAGCTGGTGCCGCATGCTGGCACGTGGCGCTTGTCCTGCTGTCCCCTCCGCAGGGACCGAGGCCGGAGCAGCTGCCTCCGGGCTTTGCATCTCCTGGTACGACTGGAACCACGTCTGTGTCCCGCTCCCAGCCCCGTCCCCCTGCCCCGACGCGGGCAAATGGCATTTCAGCCCAGTTTGGGGCCAGCCCTGCCCCAGTGCCCCAGAGACCGAGCGCCCAGGCAGCTCTGCGCCCAGCTCCCCCCCAGGCTCCCACCCTGCTTCTGCCACGCTGCGGGGAGCCCGGGGAAGCTCCTGGGCTGGAGACGTGCCACAGGCTTATGGGCTACACTCAGGGTAGGCTGATTCACAGGCAGCTTGCGGGGCAGCACCAAGGGACAGCCAGCTGCCTTTCTGTCTGTCTATTTAAAGTTTTATCATGGCCTGGAGCCGGCGAGGGGTTTGAGAAGCCACCTCTGTCCCCATCCCACCGCTGACCCAGTTGACGTGACAAGGTGGTGGCACTGTCCCCAGTGCTCGCTGCTGGCTCGCGGGTCCTGGCACCGCCGGGGCCACCTCTCCCATTCCCATTCCCACTCCCCGTGCCCCAGCCCGGGAACGTGTCCCGTGGGGCAGAGCCCTGGGGCGCGGGGCTGTCCCCGTGCCCGTCACCGCTCCAGGTCTGGTCTTTTAGGTTTGTTCTCTGTAACGAAATAAATTTTTACACACCTTCCGCTTGCACCCACTGTCCTGTCTTGCGTAGGGAGCAGCACCGCTGTCCCCTGCCAGAGCTCTGCAAAGCCAGGGGGACCCTTGGCTGTGGTGTGAGGGGGTCCCACGGGAGCGAGGAGTCCCCAAGGGCCTGGGCAGACCCCCCCTTCGGGGACAGTCACAGGATGTCAGGGTACGAACTGAAGCCTGGCCCCGTGGCACAAGGCGCAGGGCTGGGGAGCGCGGACACCTCCAGAACAAGTGCAAGGGAGGGTGAGTGCCAGCCTGCGGGGAGAGCTGGGGAAGGAGGCAGCGGGTCCCCGTGTCGCTGTCACAGGCTCCCCGCACCCCCGCAGCCAGCTCCTCAGCACCGTGCAGCTCTCGGGGCTGTGCTACCTCCCCTCCCTGCTCCCGTTTCCCCACGGCAGCTTTTCCCTCATTTATTTCTGTCTCTGCAGGCTCTGCCGCGGGCCCTGGGCACTGGGGAACGTGGTCGCAGCCTTTCCCAACACCTCTCCGGGGCCCTGCCACGGCTTGGGTTGGCCCCAGGGACTGTTAAAGCCCCCAGAGCCTCACCTCTCCCCTGGGATGAGCTCCAGGGCTGGATGGGGCCGCGCTGCTCCTGTTGTGCGTGGGATCCTTCTGGGCTGCCAGGGCAGAAGGGGGTCCCGGGGCGGGGGGACACAGCCTGGCCATGCCGTGGGGTGCTGGCACTGGGATGGAGCGGAGCTGGTGCGGGACGGAGGAGGCGATGCCAAGGTGGACGGGACGCGCGGTGCTCCCGGTGACTCCAAACGGGCCGGGCCCCCAGGGCGCAGCAGGTCCACACCCGGTAACGGTGCCGGTGTCCCAGTGCATGCCGTGCTGGAGTGGGGACGTGGGTACCCAGACTGGGACGTGGCATATAAAGGGTGCTGAGTCGCAGGTGCTGGGCTCTGCCGGTCTGCAAACAGGGGCGTGAAGCACCCCTGCGGGGTGTGCTGCTGCTGGGCTGGGCTGTGGGCACCCCAACGGGGACAGAGGGAAAACTTGGGGGCACCTCTGCCAGCTGCGGCATCTGCCTGGTGCTGGGACATGTACTGGGACCTGTACCGGGATGCTGGGAGCCATACTGGGATGCAGGTTCCTGTAGTGGGATGCACAGAGCCGTACTGGGATGCGGGTACCTGTGCCAGGATGTTGGTACCCGTGCCAGGATAAACACACCTGTACCAGGATGCAGTACCCATACTGGGGTGCAGGTACTCACACTGGGATGCTGGGACCCATACTGGGATGCAGGCACCATGCCAAGCTGCACGCACCTGTACCAGGGTGCAGGTTCCCATACTGGGATGCAGGTACCTGTACTGGGACGCAGACACCTTACCATGCTGCACATGCCAGTACTAGGATGTGCATACCCATACCGGGATGCAGGTTCCCGTACTGGGATGCAGTTTCCCATACCGGGATGCAGGTTCCCGTACTGGGACGCAGTTTCCCGTACCAGGATGCAGGTACCCATACTGGGCTGCAGATACCTGTAACAGGATGCATGTATTGGGATGCACATACCTGTACTGGGATGCAGGTTCCCATACTGGCATGTAGATTCCTGTAACAGGATGCATGTACTGGGATGCCCGTTCCCATCCTGGGATGCCTGTTCCCCTACTGGAATGCCCGTTCCTGTACTGGGATGCCTGTTTCTGTACCGGGATGCAGGTTCCCATCTTGGGATGCCCGTTCCCATACTGGGATGCCCGTTCCCGTCCCGGGATGCCCGTTCCCATACTGGGATGCCTGTTCCCATACTGGGATGCCTGTTCCCATATTGGGATGCCTGTTCCCATACTGGGATGCCCGTTCCCATACCGGGATGCCTGTTCCCATACTGGGATGCCCATTCCTGTCCCAGGATGCCCGTTCCCATTCTGGGATCCCCTTTCCCTCTGGGATGTCCGTTCCCATATTGGGATGCCCGTTCCCATACCGGGATGCCCATTCCCCCTGGGATGCCCGTTCCCCCTGGGATGCCCGTTCCCCCCGGGATGCCCGTTCCCCCACCGGGATGCCCGTTCCCCCCGGGATGCCCGTTCCCGTGCCGGGATGCCCGTTCCCCCCGGGATGCCCGTTCCCCCACCGGGATGCCCGTTCCCCCTGGGATGCCCGTTCCCGTGCCGGGATGCCCGTTCCCCCCGGGATGCCCGTTCCCATCCCGGCCCGCCGCCGTCCCTCTCCCCACGCCGTGCCACGGGACGCGGGGCCGGGGCTGCCGGCGGGGCGGGGCGGAGCGGGGCGGGCCCCGGTTCCCCGCTTCCCCGGTTCCCCGGGCGGCGGCGGGGAGGGGGGGGGGGGGGCAGAGGGGGGGGCGCTGCGCCGTGCGCTGCGGCGGGGGCGGCTCCGTTCGGCTCCGCTCCCGCCCCCGCCGCCGCCGCCGCCGCCGCCGCCGCCCCGCTGCCATCGGCGGCTCCCGGCGCCGCCGCTCTCAGCTCGGAGCCGGGCCCGCCGCAACGCGGGGCTGGAGGGCAGAGCCGCCCCCCCCGCCGCCGCCGGCCCCCCCGCCGCCCTCCCCGCCGCCCGCGCCGCTCCCCTGCCCGGTTCGCCGGCCCCGGGCGCGGGGGAGCGCCGGAGCCCGCACCCCGCCGGGTGCATGGACAGGAGCTCCCTGCTGCAGCTCATCCAGGAGCAGGTGAGAGCCGCGGCGGGGCTGGGGGGGATGCTGGGGGGGAGGGCTGCGGGGGGGGGGGGCCGCCGAGCACCGGGCAGCGCTACCGGGGGGGCGGGCGGGCACCGGGCTCCGCGCTGGAAAGGGGAGGGCGGGGGGGGCACCGTGCAACGGGCAGCGCTGCCGGGGGTGCGGGGGTGGGGGGGCGTTGCGCCCGGTGCCCCCCCCAGGGTGAAAGCCCCCCCGTGCCCCCTCCGTCGCCCGCGGTGCCCCCGTTGCGTCGCTGAGCCCGGGCAACTCGGCGCACTTGTGGCCTCCTCCCCGCCCTGCGCGCCCCGGGCCGGATCCTGCCGAGGTGCGCGCGGGGCGCGCCGTCAAGGACGGGGGGTGCTGAGCCCCGGCGGGGCTGCGCGATGGGGCCCCCCCATCCCGGCGGCTCGGCCGCCCCGCTGCGGGCTCGGGCTCACGGCCGCGGGGGGCTGCGTCGAGCCCCGTGACCTGATTGCGGGAGCAGCCCGGGGGAGCACCAGCGCTGCGCAGCAGCGGCCCCGCACCGCCGGCAGGATCAGGCCCCGGCACACGAACGCTCCGTGAGCCCCGCACCGTCCCCGCACGGCGCTGCACCCCCAGCACCTCCCTCGGTGGCCTCGGCTGTGGGGCCTGACCCCTCTCCCCCCGATCCAGCGACTCCGCTGTGGGGCTGGGGAGGGAATTTACTGGGGGTCAGGGTTGGCGGTGCCCCCCCGCCCCGGCCCCTTGCCCCCCCGGCTGCCTCCGTGACCTTGGGCGAGTCCCCCCGGCCTCCCCGCGGGGTGCTGCGGTGCTGTCACCCCGCTGCTGGGCGCCTCCGGGAGGGAGCAGGTCCTGGGGGAGCCCCACAGGGCTGAGGGGCCAGGAGCTGTCCCCCCTCCGGGCTGTAGGGCTGGGGGCGTGGGGAGATGTCCCCCCCCCCGAAGCAGACAGCGGCTCCCTGGAGCTTGGTGTGTGTCGGTGCGTGGGGCAGCGTGCGCCAGGTCCTGGCGTGGCACGTGGGGTGGGGGGCAAGTGGCACCGGGGTGCTCCCCGGCCCCATGGGCTGGCGGCTGCTGCAAGGCTGAGAGCACAGCTCACATCCCGCATCCCGTACCCTGCATCCCACGTCCCACACCCCGCACCCCGCTCCGAAACCTGCGCCTATGCCCCCACCTCCCACTGAGGCTGGCGGGGAGGCCCTGCGTGCGCTTCAGCTCCCCATCATTAAATTCGCCCTGCGCTGTGCTTTTTGCCCCTCTCCCCCTGCTAAATCTCCCCCCAGAGCCTGGCGCCGTCCTGCAGCCACCAGCACCCACCTCGGGCAGGATCAGCCCCGGGATGTGGAGGGGGCTCTGGGCAGCCGAACCCCCCTTGGGAAGGGATTTTTGGCTTTTCCCTGGCGAAAGTGCACATGCGGGGTGCCAGCCGTGCCTGCGCGCTCGGTGCCCTGCCCGTCCCGTGGGGACATTGCCCACGAGTTTGCTCCCCGGAGAAGAAAGGAGCAAAAACGACACGGGGGAATGGCCGGGTAATTCTGCTGGTGGCTCCAGAGCGGGTCCCCAGCTGTGCTCCAGCCATCAGAGAGTGAGCACCTTCCTCATCCCCGTCCTCCTCGCGCCTTCCTGAACTCCTCACCTCCAGCAGTGGGACGGTGGCACGGAGCGCCCGATGGTCACGGGGTACCCGATGGTCACAGCGTGCCCAGCGGTTTGGGGAGCCCTGAGGAGGGTGCAGGTGCCCCGGCACAGGTGCTGTGGAGCTGGGAGGTGCAGGAGGCGGAGGAGGAGGAGGAGGAGGAGGAGGATGGTGCCAGCGCCGCGCGTGTGTTTGGCTTCGTGGCTTCCTGGCTGGCAGGCTGCTGGCGGCGGGGAGCGACTGAGTGGGAGAGTGGTGGCTGCGCGGCGAGTGGCGGGGCTGCCGCGGCTCCTGGAGCGGCACGGCGTGGGGCAGGCGGTGCTGTGGGGCAGGCGGTGGCATGGGGCGGGCGGTGGCATGGGGGCACCGACTCGGGGCTACCAGCTGCTCCGGGAACGCCCCCTGGCCATGCCCATGCCATATCCAGCAGCTTGACCCTGAGAACACCGGCTTCATCGGCGTGGAGACGTTCGCCAGCCTTGTGCACAGCCATGAGCTGCCCCTGGACCCCGCCAAGCTGGACATGCTGGTGGCCCTGGCACAGGGCAACGACGAGGGGCAGGTCTGCTATCAGGAGCTGGTAGACCTGGTCAGTGCCGGGGCGAGGCGGGGACGGGGACGGGAGCGTGGGTGGGTGCCACCCCGCGTGCTGCCAGGGCCGGTCCCTCCCGGTGGGCTGGGGTGGGCGCCGGGGGCCTCCCGGTGCGAGCCGGGACCGGGCGCCCCGCAGCTCCCGGCGGCGGCCACGGGCTCTCTCCGCAGATCAGCAGCAAGCGCTCGAGCAGCTTCAAGCGAGCCATCGCCAACGGGCAGCGAGCCCTGCCCCGGGACGGGCTGCTCGACGAGACCGGCCTGGGCTTCTACAAGCGCTTCGTCCGCTATGTGGCCTACGAGATCCTGCCCTGCGAGATGGACCGGCGCTGGTACTTCTACCAGCACCGCACGTGTCCCCCGCCCGTCTTTATGGCAGCCGTCACCCTCACCCAGGTGGGGGCTCAGCTGGGGGGCTGAGCCTGGCCGCATCCTGGTGTCCTTGGGGGGCTCAGACCGGGGCTGGAGGGGACAGACGGCGCTGGTTGTGGTGTCCCCATGCCTATGGGAGGCTCCGACCTGGGGCAGATGGGATGGGTGACAGTAGCCGTGATGTCCCCGTGCCCCACACCTGGCTGGAGGGACTTGGGCATTGGGGGGGAGGTGACAGCCCCGTGGGTCCCCGCAGATCATCGTGTTCCTGTGCTACGGCGCCCGGCTGAACAAGTGGGTGCTGCAGACCTACCACCCCGAGTACATGAAGAGCCCCCTGGTCTACCACCCCGGGCACCGCGCCCGCGCCTGGCGCTTCCTCACCTACATGTTCATGCACGTGGGGTGAGTCCCTGCCGTCGGCACGGCTCCGCCAACCCGGGGTGCCCAGGGACGCTGGCCTGAGCCAACGCGTCCCCTCGTGTCCCCTGGTGTCCCCCGCGCAGGCTGGAGCAGCTGGGGTTCAACGCCCTCCTGCAGCTGATGATCGGGGTGCCACTGGAGATGGTGCACGGCATCCTGCGCATCAGCTTCCTCTACCTGGCCGGCGTCCTCGCAGGTGGGTGAGCGCCCGCGCCGGTCCCTGTCCCCGCTGTCCCCGCAGCCAGCAGGGTGGCCCCGCGGGGTGGGGCTGGGGGGGCAGCGCGGAGCCTCCCCCTGACAAGGCGCCATGCCGCAGGCTCCCTCACCGTCTCCATCACGGACATGCGGGCACCCCTGGTTGGTGGCTCGGGGGGGGTCTACGCGCTCTGCTCGGCTCACCTCGCCAACGTCGTCATGGTCAGTGGGAGGGGGCAGTGGGGGGGGGCACTGGGGGTGGGTGCCGGGTGGTGAGAACATGGGTTGGGCATCGTCGGGGTGGGCGTTGTTGGGGTGGGCATTGCGGTGCAAGACGATGGGACGGGTATCGTGGGGTGGCTCTGTGATGGGAGACTGTGGGGTGGGCACCATGGTGCGAGGTTGTGGGGCTGCACCACGGGGTGGGCACCATGGGGTGGGAGCCATGGAGTGAAATTGTAGAGTGGTCATCTTAGGGTGGGCACCATTCCCGTGGGAGCCATGGGATGGCACTCTCATGTAAGATTACGGGGTGGGAATCATGGGTTGGGCATGATGGTATGAAATTGTGGGGTTGTATGATGGGGTGGGCACCATGGGGTGGGAGCCATGGGATGGCACCGTGATGTGAGACTGGGCACCATGGGGTGGGCATCACATGGTGGGCACCATGGGGTGAGATTGTAGGGTGGGCATCATGGGGTGGGCACCATGGGGTGGGAACCATGGGTTGGGCATCATGGTATGAAGCTGGGGGGTTGCATCGTGGGGTGGGAATCGTGGGGTGGGAATCGTGGGGTGGGAATCGTGGGGTGGGAATTGTGGGGTGGGCATCACGGTGTGAGAGTGGGGCGCGGGCACCATGCCAGGTCACAGGGGTGGCACTGTGGGGCGAGCAGGGTTTGGGTGTCGTGGGGCTCTGCTGTCGTGGGGTGGCCCTGCTGCAGGGGGCTCAGTGTCCATCTGTCCGTCCGCAGAACTGGGCCGGGATGCGCTGCCCCTACAAGCTGCTGCGGATGGTGCTGGCGCTGGTGTGCAGTGAGTATGGGGACGGGGATGGGGACGGGGCCGGGAGCCGGTGCCACCCGCGGCGCTGCCTTGCAGTGAGCTCGGAGGTGGGTCGCGCCGTCTGGCTCCGCTTCTCGCCGCCGCTGCCGGCCTCGGGCCCCCAGCCCAGCTTCATGGCCCACCTGGCGGGGGCCATCGTGGGCATCAGCATGGGGCTGACCATCCTGCGCAGCTACGAGGAGAGCCTGCAGGACCAGTGCGGCTGGTGGGTCGTGCTGCTCTCCTACGGCACCTTCCTGCTCTTCGCCGTCTTCTGGAACATCTTCGCCTACGACCTGCTGGGGGCACAGATCCCCCCCCCGCCCTAACCCCCCCCCCCAGCCCCCCCAGAGCACCCCATTGCCGTACCGACGGCCGGAGCCCGGCGGAGGGGGGGCCCCGCGCGTGACATGGGGACAGGCCTGCCCCCCCCTGCCCCCTCGGTGCTAGCGACCGCGCTGCCCCCCCGCGTGTACCCCGGCAGCCCCCCCTCTGCCCCCCGCCCCCCCCCCCAGGCTGAAGGAAGCCGCCCCCCGGGGGGGGGGGGGGGGGAACCCGTGCGACCCCCAAGGGGGGGGCTCCGCCTGCCCCCCGAAGCCCCTTTCCACGCTCCTCCGGGCCCGGGGGCCCGACTCGTGCCCCCCCCGTGCCCCCCCCCGAAGGGAATTGCACTTTCACGCCGGGAGCGATTTTATTTTTCTACCCAAAGAAGCACCGGGGGGGGGTCAGGCAGCAGCACGGTCCCGCGGTGGCCCCCCCCCGGCCCCCCCCCGGCCCCCAGCGCGGGGTGTGTGTGTGTGTGCGGGGGGGGGGGGGCTCGGGGACCCCGCTCGGCCCCCCCCCGTTTTTGGAGTACAAATAAATATTTTGCACACGGCCGGCGCCCGGCCTCTGCGGGGGGGGGGGGGCGGTAATTAGCGTGTGTGCGGGGGGAGCTTAACGATGCCGTGCTGCGCTAATTGGGGGCGGGTGTTATTGGGGGGGGGGGGGGGGGGGACGAGCACGAACCAGGGACGCGCGCGCCGGGGGGGGGGGGGAGCAGCGCGCGCTGCTCAGGGGCGCGCCAAAAGTCGCCCCGCCCACCAAGCCCCGCCCACCGCCCCGCCCACCAGGCCACGCCCACCAACGAGTTCCCGCCCGCCCGCGTAGCCCCGCCCACAACAGCCAAGCCCCGCCCCGCCTCCACCACAGGCCCCGCCCACCAGCCCGGGCCCCGCCCACTCCCCCTCCCCCGGAAGTGACGCACGGCGGGGGGCGGGGCGGCGCTGTCGCAGTGCGCGGCCGCAGCAGGAGCGGAGCCGGCGGCCCCCGGCGGGCGGCAGGGCCGGGCCGGGCCGGGCCATGAAGGGGAAGGAGGAGCGGGAGGGCGGCGCGGCGGGGCCCGGCGGCGCGGCGGCGGCGGCGGGGCCGGGAGCAGCGGGAGGGGGCGGCGGCGGCAGCCCCGAGAAGAGCCACAGCGCGCAGGAGCACAAGGAGCAGGGCAACAGGCTCTTCGGCGGCCGCAAGTACCCCGAGGCCGCCGCCGCCTACGGCCGCGCCATCGTGAGTGCGCCCCGGGACCCCCCCACACCCCGAGCCACCCCCGGGCCGACCCCAGCCCCGTGGGCACGGCACGGCCCCCCCCCCCCCCCCGGGGTGCCCCCCCCCCCCCCACATCGGTGCCCCCCCCCGTAGGGAGGCGCGGGGCTGGGTGGCGGCAGCGCCCCGCGGGCCCCGCTCCGTGCCCCCCCCCGCTCCGTGCCCCCCCCCGCTCCGTGCCCCCCCCGCTCCGTGCCCCCCCCGCTCCGTGCCCCCCCCGGCTCCGTGCCCCCCCCGCTCCGTGCCCCCCCCCCCCGTCCCGGTGCCCCCCCCCCCCCCGGGTGCCCGGGCTCGGCGCCGTCGCCCTGCCCGGCGCTGACGCCCGTCCGCCCCGCAGAACCGCAACCCCTTGGTGGCCGTGTACTACACCAACCGGGCCCTGTGCTACCTGAAGATGCAGCAGCACGACAAGGCGCTGGCGGACTGCAAGCGGGCGCTGGAGCTGGACGGGCAGTCGGTGAAGGCGCACTTCTTCCTGGGGCAGTGCCAGATGGAGATGGAGAGCTACGACGAGGCCATCGCCAACCTGCAGAGAGGTGAGCGGCGGCGGCTGGCGGCGGGGCGGGGGATGCCGCAGCCACGCGGCCGGGCTTTGAGACGTGCCCCGTGTCATTCCCCCCCCCCCCCCCCGCCCCCCCAGCCTACAACCTCGCCAAGGAGCAGCGGCTGAACTTCGGGGACGACATTCCCAGCGCGCTGCGCATCGCCAAGAAGAAGCGCTGGAACAGCATCGAGGAGAAGCGGATCAACCAGGAGAACGAGCTGCACTCCTACCTGACCAAGCTGATCATGGCGGAGAAGGAGAGGTAACGACAGCCGGGGTCCCCTTTCCCCCTCAGCCTCCTGCACGGCTGAGCCCAAAGGCGTGGATGTGACCCATGGGTGACATGTGTGCGCGTGTAGCAGGCGGTGGGAGAAGAAGCAAGCCGCTGTAAAGATCTTTCGGTGCCGTGAAGCTGTTGTGGCTCCGAGCACAGCACCCCTGCCTCCCTGGGCAAGCAGAACCCCGGGGCTGGGTCAGCGATGGCATCCCGTCACCGCTTCCGATCCCTGCCCTGACTTCTCCTGCCTCTGTCCTAGGGAGTTGGCCGAGTGCCGCAAGACCCAGCAAGAAGAAAACGTGGACGAGAGCCGGAGCCGCGTTCAGCTGGCCGGCATCGAGGCCAAGCACGTGAGTGGCCGTGCGGGCACAGGGCAGGCAGGAGGGAGCCGGGGTTCCCCCAGGGCTGCTGCTCCCGTCCCTCGACGCAAGCTGCTTTTTTCTGTTTTGCCCCCCTTGTGGGTCCCCCTGTGGCAGCGGCCCCTGCCCTGCCACCCTGCTGTCGCAGCTGGGGCAGCCTGGCAGCGGTGACACCGCTGTGCCCTGACGGATGCAGCGCCCGGGGTTCCTCGATGGCCGTGCGATGCGAGCAGCTCCTGTCCACTGCGGCCACGTGTGGGTCTGCGTGGCGTCCCGGAGCAGGGGACTAATCCGGGGATAAAAATAGCCCCGCAAAGGAGGGTTATTTTTAAGCTGGATCACTTCTGCCACGCGGTTCAGCCGTGAGGGTTGGGAAACGGGGGCTGGGAACCCAAGGGGCTGTCCCAGGACCTGTGGCCAAATCCACGCCCCCGCTGGCAGTGGGGTCTGTCCCTGCGTGGGGCAAGCTGGGTCTGCAGCACCCGTGGGTGGGAGATACCGGGGCTCGCTCCTTCCTGGAGCCTCTGACGTGGGAGAGGAGAGGGGAGCGGGCTGTGCTCCCCCCTCACCGCGCACCTTCCTCTTTCAGGACAAGTACCTGGCAGACATGGACGAGCTCTTCTCGCAGGTGGATGAGAAGAGGAAGGTGAGTGTGCCCCAGCACGTGCTCCCCACTCTCCCCAGCCAGAGCTGCTTGCTCTAACCCACTTCAGTCCCTGCTGCCAAGGTAAAGCTGCGGCTTGAGTCTCCTGCGCTCCCCTCCTCCCAAGCCAGCCCTTGGCCAGCAGCAGGGACGGCGTGTCAGGGGCAAGCCCCGTCCGAGCCGCTGCTGCGGCATGCAGCTGCTTGCACCCTCACTCACCGCCACCTCTCAGCACTTTTTAATTCTGAGGCTGCGTTTGCCCGGCCCCTCCTAACCCGGCTCCGCGTCTCTCGAGCCAGAAGCGGGACATCCCCGACTACCTGTGCGGGAAGATCAGCTTCGAGCTGATGCGGGAGCCCTGCATCACGCCCAGCGGGATCACGTACGACAGGAAGGACATAGAGGAACATCTCCAGGTACTGCTGGGCTGGGGACGCTCCTGCCCCGTGCCCTCCTTGCCCTGGCAGCAGCAGGAAGCTCTGGGCTGGGTCGCCACGCGGGTGCTGCGCTAGCCCAAGCAGCCGTGCCGCCGGCCCCGGGGCCGGGTATGCGGCGTAACCGGTTCCCGGCCACCTCCTCCCTTGCAGCGCGTGGGTCATTTCGATCCCGTGACGCGGAGTCCCCTGACCCAGGACCAGCTGATCCCCAACCTCGCCATGAAGGAGGTGATCGACGCCTTCATCTCGGAGAACGGCTGGGTGGAAGATTACTGATGGCCGAGGGGCCACGCCGGCCCCCTGGGGTTCTCCCCGCCACCCTGGCCGCAGCACCACGCTGCCCTGGCCGGGCTGGCACCATGCCTTACTCCCTCCCCGTCTGTCCCCCCTCCGCTCTGGGTGCCCAGGGACCCTCCGGCAGCGCTGGGCGAGGGCACGTCGCCTTCCCCCTTCCCGTGGAACCGCGGCTGGGCAGGCGTGAAGGCTCCCGCCCGCGGGGAGCGCAGTGCTCGGAGGAGCCCTGGCTGGTGGCATGGAGGAGGGTGGCTTGTGGCTGCCCGGAAGGGCTGACAACACCTTCGTCGCCTGCAGAGGAGGGAAGGGACCCCCCCCGCCTGTGCTGACAATCTCCAAAGTTGCTCCCCCGGGGCAGGAGCCGGGTGCGGAGCACGCTGGGGCGGGCGCCCGGTGCTCCCTGCGCGGCTCTGGCCGGGTCCCCTCCTCCCCGTGTACATAGCTCCTCTCCTCCTTGTCCAGCTCCCGTCGGGCCAGGGTGGTGTCTCCCTCTTTCCTGTAAATAGCCACGTGCTGGGGTGGGAGCCGAACGCGTGCTCTGCCGATACTGCCTTGCCTCTGGGCTTTTTCTGGGGAACAACTGTCCCTGGGCTGGAAGGGGCTGGGGGCACCCCCTCCTCCTGGCCCCGGGACCGTGGTTCCTCGAACAAGCAGCCGGGTTCAAGTTCATCTTCCTTTTAATGAAATCCCTTTGGGGGAAAAAAAAAAAACACCAACCCCCCCCCATCTGACTGAGTCTACAGCATTTTGGTCGGCGGCGTCGCCGCGTGGTTGGCCTGCAGCCTGCCTGGCTTCCCGGCGCTCTGGACATTTGCCAATGTCAATAAAAACAAAACAAAACAACAACAACAACAAAACCTTCAGCAATAAATGTGAAAAGAGCTCGCGTGGTTCCTGACGCTCTCTGCGAGGGGCTGGGGGAAGGCCGGGGCTGCTTCCCTGGCCTCTCCCTGTGGCTGGCGGGGGGGGTGGGTGCATTTTGTCCCCGTCCCCTGGTGGCAGGTTCGGGTGGCATTGCTGGAGCTGAGGTGCCGGTTCTCCTCCTAGCCCTGCGTGCTGTGCAGGCAGCAGGGGCTGTTCCTGTTCCAGCGCAGGGCAGCGCCCACCCGAGCCCCACCCTGCCCGCGTGGGCCGGGGTTTGCCCCAGCTCCCGTCCCTGCCTGGCAGGGCTGGCGCAAGCCCCGCGGCAGGGCCTAAATTTTAACCCAAGGTGGGGGCAGCCCAGTTAAAAACCACAGCAGCGGGTGCTTGGTCCCGACACCAGTGTTTCGGGTGGG
The DNA here is from genome assembly GCF_040182565.1 of Anser cygnoides. Lineage (NCBI taxonomy): Eukaryota > Metazoa > Chordata > Aves > Anseriformes > Anatidae > Anser > Anser cygnoides. The sequence continues at coordinate 12,583,136 of NC_089887.1, forward strand.
GGGGGGGGGGGGTGTCCGGTGCCCCCGGGCTGCTCGCTGTGTCGGGATGGGGCGCGGACACCGGGGGGACGTCCCCGTGCCCAGCGCTACCCCAGGAAGGTGGAGATGAAGACGCTGGTGTCCAGGTTGAGCGTGGCGTGCCACCAGCGGTCGGGGAAGTACAGGACCTGCGGGCAGAGCGCAGCGGGGGCTCCCTGGGGCTCCCGCCCCGCCACGGGAGCTGCCCGCCAGCGCTTTTCCCTCCCGCCCTCGGGCCGGGGCGGGAGCCGAGCGCTGCCTGCGCCCTGCCTGCGCCCTGCCTGCAGCCCTCACCTCCCCGGGGCGGACGGTGCACTCCAGCGGCCGCTCGGCCGGCGGCAGCGTGGGGTAGGTGTGCTGGAGCCAGGCCAGCGTCGTCTCGTTGGGGTGGAAGTGGGGAGTTTTATCCGGCGGGTAGAGAAACCAGCGCTGGGAGACGCCGCAGAGGCTCAGCGCCCCCTCGCCAAAGCCCCCGGGTGGCTTCCAGACCCCTCCCCCCCCGGCCCCCCGCTCACCTTCCTGCCGAAGATCACCTCGGAGTAACCGGGGCCGTGCCAGTGGAAGGGGACGCCTGAACCCGAGCCTGGGGAGGGAGCGGGTGCTGGGCGGCCCCGGGTCTGCCTGCGCCCCCCCCCCCCCCCCCCCCCCCGCAATGCTGACCCCACGGCCCCACGCGGCCCCCACCTGCGATCCCGAAGCTGTAGGCGCCGCTGGTGCCGGGGATGCGGAACGGCGGCGGCACGTACTGCTGGAAGAGGGGGCCCCACTCGGTGAAGTTGTTGTCCCCGAAGAAGTAGAGGGTGTCTGTGGGGGGGGGGGGGAACGGGCGCTGAGGGGGCTGCGCAGGGGCCAGCCGTGGGTTGGGGGGGGGGGGGGGGGGGGGCCGCGCTACCCACCGCTGCCCAGCGTGGTCGGGTCCTGCGGCTTCAGGAGCTGCTCCACGTACTCCTGGAAGGGGACGTCCACTGCGGGCAGGGCGAGAGCTCAGCCAGGAGCCCCCGCACGCCCTGCCCGGGACCACCGGGGTGGGGGGGGGGGGGTGCGGGGTTGTCCCGCAGACCCCCCTCAGCGCCTCACCTTTGCGGTAGGAGTAGGTGTTGGCCGTGCTGAGGCGCACCAGGCGCTGCCCGAAGGCGGCCAGCAGCTTCTCGCGGGTGCACAGAGCCCGGAACGCCTGCGGGACGGCGGGACGGGCACGGTGCCGCTGCCACCCCGCTGCCGCCCCCCCCGGTGCCCCCCCATCCCCCCCCCCCTCCAGTGCCCGGCACTCACCGAGTTGTCCGTGACCCCGCGCAGGATGACGGGCCGCGAGAAGGCGAACCTGGGGGGGGGGGGGGGGGGGGGGGGGCGGCGCAACCAGGGTGGGGGGTCCCAGGGGGAAATATGGGGATGGCACCAGGACCCCCCGCCGGGCCCCCCCCCCTCCGAGACCCCCCTCCCCCGGGACCCTCTCCCCGGGGCCCCCCCACCCGACACCCCCCCCACCCCACCCCCGAGACCCTCCCCGGGGTTCCCCTCCCCCAGGGTCCCCCCCCCCCCGAGACTCCCCTCCCGGGACCCCTCCACCCCCCCGCGGGACACCCATCCCGGGACCCCCCCCGAGACCCTCCCGGGGTCCCCCTACCCGAGACCGCCCCCATCCCGCGACCCCCCCCACCCCCCCCCACCCCCCGGGGCCCCCCCGAGACCCCTCCCCCGGGACTCCCCGCCCCCGGGACCCGCCCCCCCCCAGGAATCCCCATCCCGGGACCCCCCCGAGACCCCCCCCCCCCCCATCCCGCGACCCCCCCCTTCCCCGGGACCCCCCCCGGGACCCTCCCCCCCCCCATCCCGCGACCCCCCCCACCCCTCGGGGCCCCCCCGAGACCCCTCCCCCGGACCCCCCCCGGGACCCTCCCCCCCCCCCCGCGACCCCCCCCTCCCCCGGGGCCCCCCCCGAGACCCCTCCCCCGGGACTCCCCCGGGACCCCCCCCCCTCCGAGGCCCCCCCCCTTCCCGGAACCCCCATCCCGGGGCACCCCCCGGCCCGCCCCCCCCCCCGCCCCCCCCGGCCCGGTACCGCTGCAGGAAGAGGGCGGAGGTGAGGGCCGCGTCCGCCCGCTCCACCGTGCACCGCGGCTCCTCCGGCACCGCGCCCGCCTGCCTGCAACGGGAGGCCCCCCCCCCAGCTCGGTACCGGCCCCGCTCGGCGCCCGCCCCGCCGCTCCCGGCCCCGCTCCCCACCAGCCGCCTCCCGCCGGGGCCGCGCCGCCCGCGGGCCGGGCCCAGGCCAGCGGGGCCAGGAGGCCGAGCAGCCGCCGCGCCGCCGCCATGGGCCGCCCGCGGACTACAGCTCCCGGCACGCACCGCGCCGCCGCGGCTCCCGGCGGGGGGGGCGCGCTTAAAGGGGCGATACCCAGCGCCGGACAGGTGGGGCCCACAAGCTGGGCGCCATGCGGACCCCCCCATAGGGACCCCCGTGCCGTAGCGGGGCCACCGCGAGGGGGCTGAGCGAGACCCCGCGGTCCCCAAGCGCGGCCCCGAGGCCCCCCCCACACAGCCGTCAAGCAACGCCAGGAGCCCCGAGGCTGGTTTGGTTTAATTCAGTACAAAACGGCACGCGCAGGGGTGCGGGGAGCCCCCTGCCCCCAGGCTCTGTACACAGGATCCCCAAAATAAATACGCACACAGGGAGTCGCCCCCACCGCGGCACCAATTCCTGCCCCCCCCGGCCGTGGCGAGGGGCCGGTGCCGGCGGCGGGGCTCAGGTGTACTCGCAGAGGTGGCCGCAGCCCGCGGGGCAGTGCGAGCTGGTCTCCAGCCACTTCATGATGTGCTGCAGGTGGCCGCCGTGGCTGCAGCCCTGGCACCAGACGAAGAGCCCCTTGACGACGTGGTGGCACACGGCGCACATGCTGGCACACTGCCGGCACCTGCGGCGGAGGTAAGGGGTGAGCGAGGGCTGGGAAAGGCCCCGAGGGGACACAGAGAGGGAACGGGGTGGGGGGGGACCAGCCCCATCCTGCTGGGTACTGCTGCCCCGGCAGCCCCCAGGCTGTGCCAGCAGGGGACGCGGGGCTGTCCCCCAGCTCCCGCCCTCACCTGTCGCAGATCCAGCCCCTGTTGCTCATGGGCCGCTTGCAGTTGCTGCAGTTGATGTGGAGGGTGGTGGAGGCCTGGTTGAGGCAGTTGATGGCGCGACACGTGCTCAGCTTGATCACCTCGTTGGAGATGTTCCAGAGCTGGAAGCGCTGCAGCAGGTCGATGTAGGAGGTGTACCAGTGCTCCTGGGGACGGCACGCACAGCTCAGCCCCAGCTCCCAGGGGCAGAGCCCTGCAGAGGGGGAGCTGCTCTTCCCCGAGCCCGCACGGTGCTGGGCCAGCCCTGAAAGCGAGGTCGATCCTTGCCCAGCCCGCCAGGACAGGACACCCGGGGGGGGAAAAGCAGCGAGGAAGAGGCCGTGGGTTTGGCTGTGTGCTCCCCCCCTGTACCTGGGTCTGCTCATCGATCTCCTTGCGGATGCGATCTCCCAGCACGATGAGCACGGACACGGCCGTCTGCACATCCCCCTGCTCGGCGTAGAAGAGCAGCGTGTCCCGCACGATGGGGCTGAAGAAGTCGGAGGGCAGGCGGTTCTCGTAGAGCGAGTGGGAGATGGAGATGAGGGAGAAGGACTCCACGGGCGTCAGTGACACCGTCTCGGCCTCGTTGCCGCTGACGTGAGGGGAGTCAGCCTTGTCCTGCAGGTGGTCCAAGGCTGACGGGTTGTCCACAATTTCGTGGCGCAGAGGGAAGGCCTCCTGGGGGAGGCTGTATTCCTGCTCCTCAGCTGCAAGGAGAGACGCCCGTGCGGTCAGGAACGAGCGCGGAAGGCCGGGAGAGGATCCGGCCACGTGGCTGGGACCAGCAGCAGCTCTCAGCACCAGCAACACGCTCACCGTGCGGGTTCTCGTGGTCCATCATGTACAGGTCATCCTCATCCGCTTCCACGTCTCCCAGCAGGTAGTCCGCAGGGACATCGCTGCCCTCCGTCTCCTCGTTGTCTGTGTGCCCAGGGAGAGGGAAGTCAGCACAGCCCCCTCGGGGGGGTCACAGGGGTAAATCGCCTGTCTGCTGCCCCCTGGAATGAGCATACCCTCGTTTACAGGATAGATGTACCCACTTAGCACGTACCAGAGCCACCTATGTCCGGGACTGTGCCATCAGGGATCAGCTGAGGACAGCCGCAGGACTGTGCACCCCCCCCCCCCCCAAAACGCTACCTTCGTTGTTGATCAGAGTGGAGGAGGAATCCAGGAGGATATTTTCCGTGCGGCTTTCTCCTTTGCTGCGATCCAGTCTCGACTCGCTGCCCAGCCCAGAGGGAATGTCCTTCAGGTTGAAGCTGGAAAAGAAGCCGCTCGCTCAGTTTAAAAGGCGCAAAAGTTCAGAGCTTCTGTTCTAGCCAGCAAGCAGGCTGGATGCGGGTCTCCAGTTATGATGTGAATGGTGGAACAAGAGACATAATTCTCCTGAGAGCAAAAGAGTCAGCTGTCCCCACTTTGTAACTTAAAAAATAAATAAATAATAATACACTGCATTTGTGAGCACAGCCCTTTCTCTCAGCCTGGCATCCCTGTGCACCCACCGAAGACACCTGCAGAGGTTTCCCTGAGCGGTTTCAGAGCTGAGCACAGCCTCTTGACTCCATTTCTTGCTGTTCACGTTCAGCTTAGAAGAGGGTAAATAGGAGCTGCTTCTCTGCAAGATGCTCGGCTATTTGTTATGCGTCGCTGCTCGCAGGCTCCTCCGAGACAGAAGAGGAACTGAATGGAGCTGACGCAGAGCCGCGATCTCCGGCTTGTGCTCGTGGTTTTGAGCTGGTGACAGGCAGTGACCTGGCTGGCTGCGGAGCTCGGTCGATGGCAGGGCTTTGTTTGACGTTATTTGAGTCTTTGCCACTCATCCCGGGAACCCAGCCCTGCGAGGTCTGAGAGCTAATTTGGAGATCTCGCTCCTCACTTTCATGTGTCATTCGGAAGAGGAAAAACAAGTTTTCCTGCCTCGTCAGCCCGCAGCGGGGTTCTCAACACCAGCGAGCCACTGGCAGAGCGGAGCTGTGCTCTGCCTCTCGGAGGCAGGAGGAGACCTCTCCGCACCAGCCCCGTGCCAGCTCCGGCAGCCAGACAGGGGCTCTGCGTCCCCAGCCCACGGTCACAGCCACGGTTCAGTGACTGCCGACACCACACCAGCCTCACACCCACCACAGCCAGCTTCAAACGCCGCTTCAGAGAGGGGAAGGAGCAGCACAGAAGCCTGCGTGGCTCGAGGCCAGGCTGCCCGCTCGCTCCTCACACCCACGCAGAAAACGACCGCACTCAGACGACGCCAACCTGCAAACCAGGGCGGGCTGAGGCCGGGGCTCTGACGCTCACGGAGCTGCTCTGGCGTCCCTTACCTGTTCATGAGCGGGAGGGCGGCGCTGCCTTTCCCCATGCTGTGATTGAGGTTAGCGGACGACGCGGTGCCGAGGCTGGAGTAGATGATCCGGAGCATCGTCCACGTCTGAGCCACCTGCGTGGGACAGCCACGGTCAGACCTCACCTGTCCCAAGCAGCCCCTGGCTGCAAATCTACCAGATCACCTGCCCATATACCGAGCTGGGCAGGCTCTGGGGGATGCCGAGTGTCTGAGCACACAAGGAAATTTGTGCTTGCTGTAGGCAACAGCGCTGTGGGTGAAGGGAAACCTTCCAGGGACAGCCACAGGGCAGAGGGGAAGGGACAGAGGGACGGGATATCAGAGGCAGAGCACCGCTGCCAGCCAGGCCTCCTCCTCCTCCTGACAGCATCCCCCAACCTCACGTCTGTGCTGGGAGCCCCTGCCCCGCGCTCACCTGGTTGCGGTCCAAGCCCTTGGCCACCTTGGCGTTGTGGTCGCAGAGCTCGGCCAGCGGCCGGCCGGCCAGCGCGTACTGCTTGGCTGTGTGCACGAACCAGTCCATGCTGCCGCTCTCCACGTCCGTTTCGAAGACGCTGAGGGCGCTCGAGGAGGAGATGTACTCAAACTGCTCCGTGGGGTCCAGCTTGCGCTTGAAAAAGATGGGGTGGCGGCGGTCCCCGATGTAGGGCTTGCGGTTGGAGTCGGAGGAGATGAGGCTCTCCTTGGCCGCGAAGGCCAGGTCTCCGTAGAGGCTGTAGCACAGCCCCTCGGGGTTGGCCCGGTCGATGGGCTGGCTGGCGTCCTTGAAGATGTGCTGGTAGAGGGTGCTGTCCTTGGAGCCGGACAGGAGGAAGTAGGGGTCGTGGAGGTGGCGCCACACGATGCCCGTGGTGACGTCCTTGTGCTCCTCGAACATGGCGGAGGGGATGAAGGGGCGCCGCACGTCCCAGACGTAGATGTTGTGGTCCACCATCATGGAGCAGGTGGCGATGTGGTGCTTGCACTCCGGGCGCCACTTCACTCGGGCCACGGAGGCGATGGTCTGCACGCAGTAGATCTCCTTCGCCCGCGTGGTGTTCATGTCCCACACCTTCACCATCTTATCCCGGCCGCCTGTGGCCAGCCAGCCCCTGTGAGAAGGACGGGGAAAGATGCTGAGACACCGGCCCGCGGGGCGGGTGAAGCTCACGGCATGGATGCAGCCGTGTGCCCGGCCATGGGCAAGCCGTGGCCATGCCACGGGGAGGCAGCCAGGCTGCAATCGCACCCTCCCATGTGCTAATAGCCAGGTGAGGCAGCACCTCTCCTTCCCCTCCCAATTTGAGGTCCTGCATCTTCGGAACCACACTCACCTGATGGGATCCTCATTCCTCCCACATCTATTTTTTACTGGACATGGACAGCAGAGAGAAAAAAGGCCAGTCTGAACAGACTTCGGTGCCTCACTCAGCTTGCGAGGAGTCACAGCGGGACGCGAGGAAGGTGCTACAGCACTGGCTGTGCACAGCTCCGTGGACACAACTATTTACAGACACACCTGAACCGCCCCCAGGGAAAGGCAGGAGGGAAACCTGACCAGCTGCAAGAAAGAGAGCTGGTATCTGCCCTTCCCTGAGCTGACCACCAGAGCGAGACGTGAAGGCCCTGGCACCAGACTGGGCATACCTGAGCATTAACAGTGGCTCAGGAAGCCCTGGCGTGTCAAAAACACGAACAAAACCCACACCTCCCTCTCCATCTTCAAGAAAAAGTACTAACTGCCCCCATCTTCATGCAACAGCACAGAGGCCAGGGTGTCAGAGACCCCGCTTCCCTTGGGAACCCATTTTTTGGGCTCTCTGGTCTCTGTGGAGACCGAGCAGCTGCCAGGGCCGGGCCCCGCACCCACCGGTCCTCGGGGTGCCAGTCGCAGCAGAAGACGGGGCCGTTGTGGGCCGTGAACATCCTCTCGTAGCGGTCGGGCCGGCGGATGTCCCACAGCTGCACGTTCCCGTTCTCAAAGGTGGCGGCGAAGGTGAAGTAGTCGCGGATGCTGAACTGGACGTCACGCACGCTCTCCGACTGGCCTGAGCGGGGAGAGAAGGGGAGAAGCGATGGGACGGAGCTCCGGCGATGCCGCTGGGAGAGGTGAGGAGGTCCCCAAGCAGGGACGGATGCAGCCGGCTTCAAACCAGCCCCAAGGAGCCCTCCTGAGCCCACCCCGAGTGGCAAAAGCCCCTCGGCTCCCTCCATGCCCGCTCCGAGCGCCACGTCCCACGCCTCACCCTCCTCCTGGGCGCGGGGCGAGGGCAAAGACCCCGGCCGGGGCAGCGGGGCAGCGGGGGGGGCGGGCTCGTACCGGAGAAGGTGCTGACGGAGTCCTTCTTGCGCAGGTCGAAGCACTTCATGTAGCCGTCCTGCGAGCCGCTGAGGAGCATGTACACCTCGGTGGGGTGGAAGCAGACCTTGTTGACCGTGCGCTTGTGCTCGGTGAAGAGCTGGTCCTGCTTGTTGCGCGACGGCTTGCCCAGGTTCCAGGTGACCACCACGCCGTTGGTGGCGGCCGTGGCCAGCAGGTTCTCGTCCATCTGGTGCCACACCACGTCGGCGCAGCTGAAGTTGAGCGAGGGCTTGCGGCCCACGCGGAGGTTCAGCTTCTCCACGAACTGCTCCTCCTCGATGCCGTAGATCTTGAAGATGTTGCGCCCGGCCACCACCACCTGGGCGGCGTCGCGGCACACGCTGATGGCGTTGGCGGGGGCGTCCAGGTGGCAGAACATGGTGCGCCCCGACAGCGCCGCGCCGCCCAGCGCCGCGCCGGACCGCGACATCTTCTCCATGGCCGGGCGGGGCGCGGGGACCCCTCGCCGGGACGCGGGCTCCGAGCCTGGCGGCACGGCGGGCGGCATTCAGGCCCAGGAGGCCGCCCTGCGCCGCCTCGGCCCGGCCGCAACGAGCCCCGCGGGGCCGCGGCGCCCTCCCCGGGGCCTCCCCGGTTCCCCCCCGGTTCCCCCCCGGGGCCCCCCGGGCCCGCTCAGCCCCCGCAGGCCGCAGCCAGGCCCCAGCAGGCCCCGGCGCGGAAGCGGCCGCCAAGCCACGCCCCCTCCGCCAAGCCACGCCCCTCCGCCAAGCCACGCCCCCTCCGCCAAGCCACGCCCCCTCCGCCAAGCCACGCCCCCTCCGCCAAGCCACGCCCCCTCCCGCCCCCTCCCGCCCCGCCGCGAGCGAAACCCCGCCCCCGACATAGACCACGCCCCCAGCTAAACCCCGCCCCCGAACTAGACCACGCCCCCCGCCAGACCACGCCCCCTACACCAAGACCGCCCCCGAGTCAGGCCCCGCCCCGCCCCTCTCCAGGCCCCGCCCCCGATCCTCTCAGGCCCCGCCCCCAGCACCAGGCCACGCCCCCGACCCATTCAGGCCCCGCCCCTCTCCAGGCCCCGCCCCCGATCCATCCTGGCCCCGCCCCCAGCACCAGGCCCCGCCCCCCCGTCCCGGAGCAGGGGTGCCCGGGGGATGTGGGGGGGGGCGCTGGGGTGGGGGGGGTACGGGGGTGTGGGGGTCTCTGAGGCTTAATGGGGGCGTGGGGGTATGGGGGTGCCCTGGGGGATTTGGGGGGGCTACGGGGGGGCAGCAGGGGCACGGGGGGTACATGGGGAGACTGGGGGGCAGCGGGTGTGCTGGGGGGGTGGGGAGGGATGGGGGGCACTGGGGGTTGTGGGGAGGGACGGGGGGGCGCTGGGGGGTGTGGGGGGGCTGGGGGGTGTGGAGGTGCAGTGGGGTGGATATGGGGGGGGGGGCGTGTGTTATGGGGGATATGGGGGTGCCCTGGGGGTGTCGGGGGGGCGTGGGGGTGCACTGGGATGTACGGAGACGCCCCCACCCCATGCTGACATGGGGCTGCTCTCCTCACCCCCTTCCCCAGCCCGGGGCACCCCGAGCCCCCCCCGCTCCCACCTTGCCCCCCCCCACCTCCGGCTTCCTCCCGGGGGGCTGCGCCCAGCACCCCCATCCTGCGGGCAGGGGTCCCCCCGCCCCGACACCCCGGGGTGCCCTGACGCGCCCTTGTCCCTCCGCGATGTGCCGGTGCTTTTGGGGGGCAGCCCCAGCAGCGCCAGCAGCGCACCCCGGCCCCATTTCAGGGCCTGAACCTCGGGCTGTTTTGGGGCCAGAAACGGGCGGTTCGGACAAAGGAGCGAGCGGAGGCGGCGGGTGGTGCAGCAGTTCCTTCCCGGCCGTTACAAAGGCAAAACAACCCGAAAGCGTGTCCGTGTCCGTGTCCGTGTCCGTGCCCGTGTCCGTGCCCGTGCCCCGTGCCCGGCTCAGCCCTGCGCCCCCCGGCCCCCCCCGCAGCACCTGGGGCACCCCGGGGTGCTGGCGGTGCCCTGCAGCGGGGCGCTCTCGGTGGCACCCGGGCGATGGCTTTAGGTCTGGAAGAAGCGGCGGCGTGTCCCGAGGTGACGTCCCCCGCCTTGGCGTGGTGGCACCGCTGTCCCCCCGCCACCCGGGAGCCGCAGCAGGGCAAGGGGACGGTCCCCAAGACCCCCGGGGACCCCCCCCCGGGACGTGCCCATCCCAGCCGGACGGGTCACAGCGCTGGGCACCGAGTGCCACGTCCCATGGGCGCACGCACAACGGCGGTGGCCCCTTGCCCCCCCCGGCTCTCCCCAGGCAGTAACGGGGTGACGGCCCCGACAGCGGGGGGGCATCACCTCACCGACCCCGGTGGAAATTGGGGTGCAGCGGCCTGGGGATGTGGGGGGGGTGAACAGGGCCACGGCCTGGCTGGCAGAGCCGTATGGGGGGGGGGGGGGGGCTGGGGGGCGGCAGGGTGGCGGGTGCCACTTGTCACTGTCCCCCCCCGCCGTGCCACGAGACTGAAGCAAGCGAGCATGCGAGGGCGGAGGAAAGCATCCTATGGACGGGCAGGGCTGGGGGGTCCGGGGGCAGGAAGGGGGGGGGCGCACAGCACGGGGGGGTTGGCTCGTCTCTCGGATCCGGGGGTGCCTGTGGCTCCGTGTGGGGGTCCCGGGCACCCGTCCGTCCAAGCACCACCCATGGGTGCCAAAAAAGAAGCTTCCTTCTCCTCTCGCCGGGCCCGGGCCCCTCGTCAGCTGCGGTGGTGTTGGGGGGGGGGAGATGCTGGCATCCGGGGCGTCGAAAGGGGGTGGGGGGTGGGGGTCTTTACACGTGGGTCGGTCGAGTCGGCAGCGTCTCTTGCGTGTCCCCCTCCCCAAATCCCGCAGGCAGCAAGAAATCGGTCGGGTGACGTCGGCCGGCGGCGCAGCTGGGTCTGGGGGGGGCCGGTCCCCGGCGGGCGGGCGCTACTCGATGACCATGCAGCAGGGCAGGTGCTGGGAGAAGTACTTGAAGAGCTCGGGGGTGGCTCCGGGGCAGTTGGTGAGCTCCAGCTCCTCCAGCTCCTGCAGCTGCACCAGCCCCGACAGGCCCGTGGTGGTCAGCAAGGGGCAGCCTGCAAGGGGACAGTGCCACCGTCACGGCCCCGGCCACCCCCCTGCGGGCGCCAGGGGGGTTTGGGGGCGTCCCTGGGCTGCAGGAGCCCCCGCGGTGCTGGGAAGGGGGGTGCTGGGTGTCCCCAAGGGCTGGCGTTGTCCCCGTGCCCGGCCTCTCCTCCCCCTCCCCGGCCTCCCCAGCCTCGTGCTCGGGTCTCACCGGCGAGGGACAGGAGGCGCAGGCTGCCCATGCCCAGGAGGTGCTTCAGGCCAAAATCCTGCACCTGGAAAAGAAACGGGAGTGGGACCAGGATGGGGGCAGGCAGAGGTGCCGGAAATGGGGTACAGCATCCATGGCACCCCGGGCTGAGCCGGGGTGGGGCGGTGGGATGGGGTGGTGGGACAGGGTGATGGGATAGGGTGGTGGGATGGGGTGGAGGAGAAGGGTGATGGGTCAGGGTGGTGGGACAGGGTGATGGGATAGGGTGATGCGATGGGGTAGTGGAATAGGTGGTGGGATGGGGTGATGGAATAGGGTAGTGGGTTGGGTGGTGGGATGGGATGATGGCACAGGGCAGTGGGGCATCGTGGTGGGTCAGGGTGATGGGATGGGGTGATGGAACACTGCTGGGACACTGGTGGGACATGGTGCTGGGACACTGGTGGGACTGGGTGCTGAGGCAGGGTGATGGAGCTGAGTCCTGCTCAGCCCACAGGTGCCCCCCACCCCTCCCCGTGTTCCCAGCCCCACGTCACCCTTCCTGCCCAGGGCTCTCCAGCAGCCCCAGGACGCCCACCCTGAGCTCCCGCCCCATCCCAAAGCCAGTGCCACCTCCCTCCTGTCCCCTGCACCGGGCACGGCCGCGGGCTCCCAGGGCGGGCAGCCCAGCCCCGTCCTCCCGTACCTGGCAGCACCAGCGCAGGTAGAGGTTCCGCAGGGACGACATGGTGGACAGGTAGCTGAGCCCGGTGTCGGTGATCCGCACACACCTGTGGGGACACGGGACAAGAAGGTGATGGGGGCATGGGACAAGGAGGTGATGCGTTCCCCAGACCACGGCCACCAGGCACGGCCCCGTACCTGTCAAGCACCAGCTCCTCCAGCTTGTGCAGGTCACAGGCGATGTACTCCAGGGCCATGTCGGTGATGCGAGGGCACCAGGACAGGTCAAGGCTGCGCAGCTTGCGCAGGTTCTCGGCCACCAGCTCCACGCCGTCGTCCGTCACCTTGGAGCAGCCCGAGAGGCTGAGGACGCTCAGGTTGGGCAGGCTGTGCACCATGTTGACCACGCCGTGGTTGGTGATCTCCCAGCAGGAGTTGAGGCGCAGGGTGTGGGTGGTGTAGCCCTGCTTGGCGGTGAAGTAGGCGAGCGCCGTGTCCGTCACGTGGTAGGCCTGCAGGTTGAGCTCGGCGAGGTTGGGCAGGAGCTGCGAGATGGCGGCGATGGCGTCGTCGGCCACGTTGATGCAGTCGCTGACGCTCAGCGCCGTGATGCGGGCGTTGAGGCTCGACCACAGCCCGGCCTCCGTGAAGTCGTTGCAGCCCGAGAGCTCCAGCCGCACCACGCCCTGCATCTGCTCCAGCATCACCTGGTGAGGGGCGGGCGGTCAGGGCACCCCGCATCTCCCCCAGCTCAGCCCGGAGCCCCCCGGCTCTTCCCCCTGCCCCAGCCCCGGCCGCACCATCGGCCTTCACAGCAGGGATGGGTAAAGGCTGTAGGAGCACCCGTGGGTGGCAGGGGTGAACACCTCCCCCCCAAAATCTTGGGAGAGCAGCCCTGCACCCACCCAGTGCCCAGACCATGGGCAGGGGTCCAGGAACCGGCAGCGTGGTGATGCCACCTGCCTGCTGGACGAGGTGGGTGCTGGCACCATGTAGCTGGGTGTAGCCATGAGTGGTCTGCACCCTCGGTGGGGCCAAAGAGAGCTCTCGGTGGTGCAGGCTGTAGCAGGTGTGTTCCCAGGCGCCACCGTGGTGGCAGGAAGGTTGGGCCCGTTGTGTCACCGGGCTCCATGTTGCCTGGGGGCATTGCCACATGGAGGGGAACCAAGCCTTGTACCCCCAAAACCTTGCCCCCCCTTTGGGTGCAAGCGGTCTGCAGGGCTGAGCACTGGGGACATCCATTGGGACATCCCATTGGGGTGATCCGCGATGCCACTGGCCAGGCATCTTACCCACCCCCGTCCCCAGGCACCTCACTGGTGCCGAGGCCACCTACCTCCAGCCCTGCATCTGTGATGGTCGACCTCTTAAGGCTCATGGACTTGACCCCCTTCTTGGACAGGGGGTAGTTGTCAATGAACTCACAAATGTCCAGGTCGGAGACGCCCACGAGGCAGAAGCCGTCGAAGCCCCGCACGGCGAAGCCCTGCAGGCTGACGAACTCCTTCTCGCCCCCGGGCAGGACGTTGTAGAGCTCTTTGGTGTGCAGGACGGGCGTCAGGCCCACCCAGAACTTGGGCTGGTAGAGCACCCGCCGCCACGCCTTGCACACCTGCGCCAGCACGCACTTCTCGCACGCCGAAAAGTACCAGAAGAGGCGGTTGAGGATCTTCTCGTCCACCGCCAGCTGCCTCTCCGAGGGCGAGCCAGGCAGCCGCTCCGGCGAGGGGTGCTCCGCCCCCGGGGTGGCCTCGCTCGAGTTCAGTCCCACCAGGGAGGCGCCGGGAGGGGACGAGACGCCGGCCAGAGCGGCCAGGGAGAGCGGTGAGGCCAGGCTGGGGATGGGCAGGTCGCTGCGGGGGGCTAAGGCCGGGCTGAGGATGGCAGGCACGGAGGAAGGCTGGCACAGGCGGTTTTTCACGGCGGGGGTGCCTTTGGTGATGCTGGCGGAGCCGAGGCCGTTGGGCTGCGTGGGGATCTTCACCAGTCCATTGCGGGGCAAACATGGGGGCTTGGTGTCGCCGTTTCTCGGGTTCGACATCTTCCACGGGTCTCTCTGCAACACAGGGGGGTTATGAGTGGTTGCTGGCGAGCACCGGGCTCCCCGGGAAGCATGGAAGACATGGCCGGGGCCGGGATGGGGCCGGGATGGGGCTGGGGCAGTGGTAGAGCCCGCGTGTGCTGTGCTGGCAAGCCCGTGCCGGCCAGGCGCCGCGTCTCGCGGTGGCACCGCAGCAAACAGGCCGATAAATATTTCAGCAGCAGCGAGGCAGGCTTTCAAACGGCCCTGCCACACCCCGCCATGCATTATTAAACACATTTCCCTCTATAAACACGGAGGTGAATAATTGATGGGGGCTCAGCCTCCCTCCCCGCCCCGGCCGGTGCCTGGCGTGGGGTCCCACCGGTGCCATGCCTGTCGTGCTGGCACCCTGCGCACCACGCTCACCGGGGCCAATCCCTGCCAAAGGACTGGGTCCTGTTCCCCCTGCAGGGCCCAGCCTGGGCTGAGGCTGGAGTGGGCTAAGCCCTGTCAGACCAGGAGGAGCTGGAGCCCAGGGAAGGGACATTTTTGCCCCCAGGAACCAAAGCGTAAAAGCCCTTGTCTGGCTGGTGACCGATGGCACCGAGTGAGCAGCGTCCCGGCCGGTGAGCATGGTGCTGATGGCCTAGGGCCGTCCCACCCTGGGGACAGTGTCCAGCTGAGCCAGCCTCTGTGCTGCATCCTGACAGCCCCAGGGCACAGATGGCAACCTCCCCTGCTGCCCCAGCCCATCACCGTGAGCCTCACAGCATCTCCGTGCCCTGCTGGACCAGGTGGAGGGGAGCAGCCCCCCAGAACGAGCCCCGCAACATGGGCAACTGCAAGCGGCATGGTTAGGGGGTGCAGCACCTCCTGGAGACTCCCCAGCAGGATGGCAAGGCTGAGCTCCAGGCTTTGCCCCACAATTTAAGGGGCAGTTTTCTGCCTGTTTGCCCCGCTGAGCCGCTGGCTGGGTGGAGGGGAAGCAGGACAGCAGTGGCAGTGAGCGCTGAAGGCGCGAGCAGCCCGTATCCACATGCAGGCCGGCGCAGCAGCGGTGGCATCGGCACCGCCAGAGCCTGTCCTCCGGGGACGGAGCCGGCCCTGTGCAGACAGCCTGGCGCCGCTCCCCTCTCGGATGCAGCCTCCGCTGCCTCCACTTACTCTGCCCTACGGAGGGTTTGGGGCTCTGATGCTTGGACATGTGCTAAATTTGCTTGAAAGCAGGAGAAGAGGAGGGGAAAAAGGAAAGAAACTTAAAACCAGTGGCTCCGAGCTTGGCAGCAATTAGGGAAGCAAACAGAACATGCACCAGGGTGTCTAACACAGCGCTACAACACAAATCAAAACAGATAATTACCACGTGGCACAGAAAGGCTGTCGCTCCGGCACAGAGCCCACAGCGAGAGCAATTCGCCATGCCGGCTGCCTCCGGGGAGAGGCCAGGTGGTGGGAGAGGGGCAGCCCGGGGCCTCCAGATGTGGGAGAGCAAGCCAGGGGCAGGGGCTCCCGCAGGGGACAGTCACAGCAGGAGACAGATGCTGACAACCCTCGGACTGAAATTCAGCCAGAAGGAGGTGTTGGCAACAGTTACAACCAGCTCAGACCAAGGTTTGTCCCCAGGGCAGGGCTCCAGGGGCCGGAATCAGTGGCGTTCACAGTCCTGCTTTGGAAAGCTGAGCCAGGTCCCCCTGCCCCCGGCACCGAGGCTGCCTGTCTGGCTCAAAGATATCGCAAACCATGAATGAGCCGGGAAGTCACTTCATATAGAAACACGGCCAGCGATGTAGGCCCTCTGGGCACAGGCTGGCTCCAGGCATGGTCAGTGGGAGGCTGGGCAGGCAGGGAGATGGCTGCATCCAGCCAGGCTCTGTACGTGGCCACATCTCTCCAGGGAAGGGGGTAGCCAAGGATCTGGGGGCTCCTACCACCCTGAAAGGAGCAGGGCCATGCCTGGCGAGGACACCATCCTGGAGGAGATGGGCAGGGAGCACAGACGGGGGAGGTGTGTTGGTCTGATCACCGCTCTCCTCTGTCTCTGGCACCATGGGGCAGCGCTGGGATCTTCCCCACCCCTCAGCTGCAGGGAAGCCCCTGGCTGTGGTCAGCGATGCAGCAGCCCCCCAGGCTCCTCTGGCCCAGGGGAGAGGCCGTGTTGCTTCACTGTACAAAGTGCAAGCATCCCATCCTGCAGAGATCAGAGCTTCCATGTGCAGGGACACACAGAGAACACCCTGCCCTGCCCCAGGCCCCTAACCCACTGGGACAGACTTGGAGAAGTCAATACAGAGCCCTTCACTCTCAAGCCATGGTTTGACTCCTTTGTGCCTTCTGATGTTCCAAAAGCTCTGCAGACATCTCCAAATGCTTTTTGGCCACCCCAAAGCAGAAGAGCATAGATCTGGCCTTTCCTCCTCTCTCAGGAGATTTCAATACCTGGTACAACCACCCTTACTGTGGGCTCTCGCAGGAAGGACCCAGCCTCAGAGCCCCTCACAGCAACCCCCCTCTGCTCTCACAGACCTCATGGGGGTGGTGTCTACCAGCAGTGCAATACCAGCTCCCAGTCCACAGTGGGAGGAAACATGACAAAAGCAAAGGGCAAAGTCTTTTAGTCCCCCGAATTCATTCCAGGGTGCACATTTCACAGGAAATGTCATTGCCAGAGAAATCACTTCATTCATGAGGGTTTTCTCATCCACAATGAGCGATGATGCAGTGGTGGGGGGCGGATTTGACGCAGGAAGAGAGAAGAAAGAAGAGGGTCTAAGAGCCTGTCACTACAAACATTACATGGGTGATGAGGAAGCTGGGATGGATAGAATAAAAGCAACCAGGGTTTGCCCAAGCCGTTGGAGAGTTTACTGTCTCCATGTGGCAGTGAGGAGGGATTAGGGCCTCGAGAGAGGGACAGTATGATCAGTCACCCTGTTAGTGCCACCCTGGTGCAGGTGCTCACTGGGACGCTGCAGGCTGTGGCAGAGACTCACTGGATGGCACTGCTGTCCCACAGGAAGGGCCACGGTGGACTCTGGATCTGTGGGCTCGGAGGCTACGGGGCTGTCTCCGGCTGACCCCGGGCTGGCTAGGTTTGGGGTCCCTGGGGAACGGGGCCGGGCCGGGCCGTTCAACACCACGGACGGCAGAGAGGCCCCGTTCAGTGGTCCCGGGCCGTTCAGCACCACGGACAGACAGGGGGCTCAGCACCACGGACAGAGCCCGGGGGGGCTCGTTCAGCACCGCGGCCCCGTTCAGCACCACGGACAGCGGTCAGACTCCGCTCACGGCTCCCGTCTAGTTCAGCACCACGGACAGCTCCGGCCCCGTTCAGCACCACGGACAGCTCCTGGCCCCGTTCAGCACCACGGACAGCTCCGGCCCCGTTCAGCACCACGGACAGCTCCTGCCCCGTTCAGCACCACGGACAGCTCCGGCCCCGTTCAGCACCACGGACAGCTCCTGGGGGCCGTTCAGCACCACGGACAGCTCCCCCCCCCCCCCCCGCCCCCGGCAGCAGGCCCCTGCAGCCCCCCCCCCCCCCCCCCAAATAGCCCCCACGAGGTCCCGATCTCTTCACCACCTCCCGCGAGCCCCCCCCCGCTGCCCTGCCAGCCTCCCCTGAAGCTCCGTTATTGCCCTGCTGGAATCCAAAGCTGATGCAAAATTATTATTTGTAGAGGCGCTGCTTCAGTGACAGAGAGCTGCTCGGCAGCGAGCAGCCATCGCTCATGGCTTCCTGCACACACACACACATGCACAAACAGACATGCATGGACACACACACACACACAGCCCATCGGAGCCCCAGGGTCTGGTAGATGCACCTTGCATGAGCCTTGACATTCAGACGCACATATACATGCACACACACAAACAGATAAGCGCATGCACGCACGCACACACACACGCGCGCAGGGTTGCATCAGCTGAATTCATTAGCCCATCTATTTTTACTAATGCAGCAAATCAAGTTGCTCTACAGGCGGAGAAAACACACCCAAGACAGAGTGCTGTGGCAGAGCACACAGCCAAAGCTTTTGTCCGGCAGTCCCGAGGGTAACAGCTCCCCGGGACTGTCAGCTGTACGCTACAGCCCCAGCCAGCAGCAGTGCCAGGCAGGCTCTTGCTCTGGGGGCTGAACCTGTCGACCAGAGCACATGGTAGTAATAAAGACATCCCACTACAAAGATCTCCCTGCCCAGCAGTGCTCGGCAGTGTGCAAGCTGTTTCCTGCTCTGACTGCATCAGGTCAGACCATTGCCTGTGCTGTGTGCAGTCACAGGGGTGTATGTCCGTCCCCGCGGAGCACTCGGAGCACCCTGGCAATGCAGAGCAGCCGCAGAAGGCCCTGGAGGAGCCCCTGCTCCCCTAGGAATGGAGGGACAGCAGGGGTGCATAGATGGAGAGAGGCTGCCTGTACACGTGCGTGTGTGTGTGCACACGCGGATCAGCCCTCCCAGGCCTGGACTCACACACGTCAGCTGGGAGAGAGGCTCAGAGCACGGCTCCAAACTCAGCACCATGCATTCCCCCACTGCACAAGCCAGGAGTTCACAGTGGGGAAGAGCCTCCGCTTCCCTCCACTCTGCTTGGCCCAGGGACCTGCTGATTGTGTGATGGGAGCTGGGAAACTCCTTCCTAAGATTACCCTGAGAGCTCCCTGAGAGGCCAGGAGCTCCCCTACCAGCTCCCAACAACACCACGGAGCTCATCCCACCTTGCAGCAGGCAAAGAGGCTCAGGAGGCCCTGGAGAAACAACAGAAGGCAAAACTTCCCAGCAGCAGGCAGTGGGGGCCCCTCTGGCTGTTCTGTTGTCTACTTGTGGAGGGTTCATCCCTTTGGTGCCCCGGGGGGTGCGGACCGGTGCTGACCCCAGCCATGGCTGCCCAACACAGTGATTTAGCCCCGGGAATGTGGATGTGCCTGGTCAAGCTGGAGAGCTGAGCATGGCCTGGAGCATGCAATTCTCCAGTGATGTGCCACTGCTGAGGCCCAAAGCTCCCAAATACGTCAAGCCCTGTCCTCCTCCCTATCCCAGGCAGCTCCATGTCCCACAGGGACATGGGGGAGGAATCACCCACACAAGGGGAACATGGGATGGTCGCGAGCAAACACCTACACACAGACCAGGGCAGAGTTGGACCATGACTGTGGCTGACCTGGGCCCACCTCCTCCAGCCCCCCCTCGAGTTACAGGACCTCACTGCCACAGGGAGGATGCTCACGCTTCCCTGTCCCTCAGCCAAGCTTTTCCCTGCTCCCCGCTGACCACGGCACGGTGAAGGAGGAGCAGCTCCTCTTGTGCCACAGCCACAACACGCCCGGCAGGGTGCAGCCCTACTCGTTGCCCCTTTTGGCCCTGGGAACAGGCAAGAAATAGGGCAAGGCCTGTCTGTGGTCATCGAGGAGAGAGGAGCCAGGAGGCTGCGCCTGGCTTGTGGCTGTCCCTGAGTCCCAGTCCCTGGGACACCGGTGTCTTCCCTGGGTACCTCTGGGACAGGGGCCACCACCACCAAACCCAGCGCCTTGCCATGCCATCGGTGTGGCAGCACCAGCTCAGAGAGGCCACCAGCACGGCCTGAGCCCTGCCCCAGACCCAGTGCCCATGAGGATGTGCAGCATGGGCGGGGGGGTCCTGTGGTGTTCAGCCACGGGACTTCTTGCTGCGGGGTGCTGTGTGGCTGCTCAGTGCTGCCATAGGCTCAAAAAGCTGTTGGGTACTGTCCTGTGACCGAGGCCATGGCCCTGTGACGGGAGGCGGTGCCACCCTGGTGCTCTGTGCCCTCTAACCACCTGCCTCAATTTCCCCACCAATGCTGACCCCATGCAATGGGGACTACTGGGGCTCCGTGGGTCAGTGTGATGCCCTGAGCCTGCTTGTGGGGCCGCCCCACAGCCTCCTGCTCATCCAGGAGCCAGAGCTGGGCACGGTCACACCTCCAGCAGGGAGAAACCCCGAGGAACGCCTTCTGCCCGCCTGCCCCTTCCCCAAAAGCTCTCCTGTCCCTGGAGCGCCTGGGTGAGCGTGGCCATCCCTGTGCCAGGTGGGCAGAGGTTTGGCGGGGGTGGGATGCTGCCAAAGGGGCCCCAGCCCGCTCCCAGCACAGCATGAACACAGCCTCCAGCCCCCAAAACCAGCAGGTTCCTGAGGGAGACCCCGGCCTCCCTTCTTTCAGGCTGGACCATGGCCATGTCCCCACGGGATGGGCAAGACGCAGGTGACCCCGCTGGAGGGGACAGGGGACCCTCTCCCCCCACCTGCTTCCCTACACGTGCCACCCAGCCCGAGCAAGGGCCCTGCACCCCAGGAGCAGGATTTAGGGGGCCAGGAGGTTCCCAGCACCGGGAGGCTCCACCGCCGCATCCCTGCCGCCACGGAGAGGAAAACAGACCCGGAGGATGGGAGAGGGATCGATGTGGGGGAAGCCAACTCGGGGAAAAATAGATATCTATCTCATTAAAAATGGATGCTGAAGCGAGTCCTCCCCACTCCAAAGCCACCTCCCTCCCTCTTCCTGGTAGCCGGAGTGAAATCAGCTCCGAGCTTCCAGAGGAGGGGAAATGCCAGCACCACACAGCTCCCGCTCTGTGCCCACCGAGCCCCCCCCCGGCCACCACGGAGGCACCCAGAGCCCCGCGCCTCGGCCCCCAGCCCGGGACCACTGCCAAAGTGTCCCCACCACAGGGACGCTACCACCAGCCTCTGTCACCCGGACGCTGCCACCTCCCGCCAGTGCCACCAGACCTGGCACTGGGGCACGGTGGGGCCAAGCGATCCCCCACAACACTCCCGGGCTCCCCCACCTCTGGGGCCATAAGGACTGCCTGGATCCAGCCACAGCTCGCAAACCCGTGCCTCGGTTTCCCCTGTCGCCTGGCCCAGCCTGCCTCACCACGGGGTCTGTCCTCGGCTTCCTGAGCCGCTATAGGGTGCCCCACACCGAGCTGGGGCCCTGCTGCCAGCATCAGCCCCGTGGGCTCCATCCCTGTCCGGGGCCTGTCCCTGCGTGCCCCTGGACCCTGGGAGTGACGTGACGGGAGGGGGCTGCCCCCAGTCCCCATGGCTTCTGTCACCCCACAGCAGAGGATAACCCCACTGGGGTGTTGGGGTGCCGGGGTGCCAGGATGCTGGGGTGCCATGGTGTCGGAGTGCTGGGGTGTCGGGGTTACGGGGTGTCAGGGTGCCTGGTGTCAGGGCACCAAGGTGATAGGGTGTCAGGGTACCAGGGTGTTGGGGTTTTAGGGTGACAGGGTACCAGCGTGATGGGGTGCTATGGTGTCAGGTAGTTTGGGTGCCAGGATGTTGGGGTGCCAGGGTGCTTGGGTGCCAGGGATGGAGCTCCAGGGTGATGGGGTTTTGGGACTTTAGGGTGGTGGGATAGCAGGGTGCTGGGATCCCCTAGTGTCTCGGTGCTGGGATGCTGGGGAGCCAGAGCGCAAGGGTGCCAGGGTGATAGGGTGCCAGGGTGTCAGGGTGCTGGGGTTTTAGCGTTGGGGTTTGCCAGGGTACCAGGGTGCTGGGTTGTCAGGGTGCTGGGATGTTGGCATGCCAGGATGTTGGGGTGACAGGGTGCCTGGGCACTTGGGTGCCAGGGTGATGGGGTGACAGGCTGTTGGGGCTTTAGGGTGACAGGCTACTGGTGTCTCATGGTGTGGGGGTGCTTGGATGCTGGGGTGCCGGGGCGAAGGGGTGTTGGGATTTTCGGGTAACGGGGTGATGGGGCTGTTTTGCCCCACGATGCCACCGGGGTGGGTGAGGAGCCTGAGGGTGCTTCAGGGACCTCGGGGGGGGGCAGCACCCCCACCGCGGGCTGCCCCCGTCCCCACACCGACAACCACGCTCATCCCCGAGCCCCCATCCCAAAAGAGCCCCCCCGCTGCCGTGCTGCCCCCAACCCTCGGGGACCCCACGCTCCGGTGCCCCCCCCGCCCCGTTTCTCTCCGCTTCCCCCCCCCCCCCCCCCCCAGCGCCGAGCCGGGAGCGCGGGGCCCGCTCCGCCGCCGTTATATAACGGGGCTGCGGGATCCTGCACCGGGGGCTGCGGCCCCAGCCCCCTCCCCGCCCGGCGGGGCCGGGTGGCGGTGGCGGTGCGGGCTTTGTGTCGCAATGGTTGCCCGAGAGCGAAGGGAGCCGAGCGGCGGCGGGGGGGGGGGGGGGGGGGACACGACGACGAGAAAAGGGGGGGCTGCTTACCTCCAGCTCGCCTAGCTCATGCCATGCCGTGCGCCGACAGCCGCTCCTTTCATGTGCGGGGAGACATCGGGAGGAGAAGCGGGGAAGAAGGAGAGGAGGAGGAGGAGGAGGAGGAGGAAGAGGAGGAGGTGGGGGAGGAGGAGGAGGAGGAGGAAGATGGGGGCTCGGTGCCTGCCCAGCCTCACCGCTCGGCCGCGGGGCCGCCGGGCCTCAAGGCGACAAAAAGAACGGCGGGGAGGGGAGAAAGGAAGGGCCGGATCCGGATCGGTGCCGGGCAGCCCGGGCTGGAGGCTGCGAGCGGCTCGCACACGCCGCGCACACGCACACGCGCGGCTGCACGCCCGCACCCGCACCCGCACCCTCCCGGGCCGCCGCCGCCGCCCGTTAAAGAGCCCCGGAGCCGCCGGTAGCGGTAACGGCACCGTCGCAGCCCGGCCCCCGCGGCACCGGAGGGGAGAGCCCAGGTGAGGGTGCAGGAGCCGGCCCCGGGGGGGAGCGCGGGCAGGGCCGGGGGGGGGCTGGAGGCACGGCTGGAAGGGGGGAGGGATGGGGGAAGGAGGGAGGGAGGGAGGGAGAGGCGTAGGGAGGAGAGATGGAGGGATGGAGGGATGGAGGATGCAGGACAGATGGGAGATGGAGGGATGGAGGGATGGATGGATGGAGGGAGGGATGGATGGATGGTTGGATGGAGGGAGGGAGGGAGGGATGGAGGGATGGAGGGAGGGATGGATGTAGGCACGGATGTATGGATGGAAAGATGAATGGAGAGATGCAGGGACAGATGGATGGATGGAGGAAAGGATGGAGGGATGGGTGCAGGGACAGATGGAGAGATGGAGGTGTAGATGGATGGATAGATGGAAGGACGGATGGAGGGATAGGTGGTTTGCCCCAGGACAGACGGTTGGAGGAAGTGGTGGAGGGATGGACAGGTGGACACAGGGATGGAGGGATGGGGGGGTAGATGGAGGGATGGAGGAAATGATGGAGGGATGGAGGGATGGATGCAAGGATGGATGCAGGGACTGCTGGAGGGTTGGAGGGATAGATGAAGGGTTGGTTGCAGGGACAGATGGATGGAGGGAGAGATGGATGGATGGACAGATGGAGGGTTAGATCGAGGGGTAGATGCAGGGGTGGATGGACAAAAGGACAGATGCACATATGGACGTTTGCTCTCTTTCCCCACCAGGGCACTGGCAGACCAGCGATCCTGGAGCTGAACCCTCTCGCCTGGTAGTCCCAGCCCTGCTGGCAGCCCCTGCCTCAGCGAGGCGCACTGGGGACCACCCAGCACCCCAGGGTGCTGTGAGGGCCTGTGCCAGCTGCCCCCATCGAGGGAAGGGTGCTGAGCAGGGGGTCTGGCCCCGTCCTGCTGCTGGCAGCAGGACCCACAGCCGGGGGATGCCCCATCACTGCCCCACTCATGCCCCACTCATTCCCAGTGCTGCACCCACTCAGCACCCCCCAGTGTGGGGCCTGGCTGCACCAGTGCTCCCCAAACTGGAAGGAACTGGTTAGTTGCCGTGTTTAACCCCTTCCTCTCTCCCTTCCCATCGCACAGCCCCATAGGAGCCAGTGGGACTGGCTCGGCTGGCTGCCACCCGGCCGGGCCCTGGGGAGGCTGATGTAACTGCCCGGATCCGGCCGCCTCCATTATTTATAAGGCAGGTCGGGTTTCGGGTTTCGAGCTGGCAGCAGGAGGGTGTTTGGGGGGAGGAGAGGTGCGTGCAACACTCACACGCACCCTCATCCCACCCCACAGCAGGGCTGGAGGTGCCGTGTCCCCACGGTGTGCCACTGTCCCTGTCCCTCGTGCAAAGAGGGGAGAGCAGCCGGCGGGGCGATGGCAGGGGCGGCTGGTCGGGCTGGGGGCTGCTGGCACTCAGGTGTCCCCTCGTACAGGGACAGGGCAGCCCTGGTCACCCCCTCCCCCCCCTGTCCAGTGGGTGACAACTGCAGGAAAAGGTGCTGGAGGGGCCTGTGACAGGGGACGTGTGGGTCTGTGGCCTCGTCCCAAGGTCACACATCTTTTTCCCAGTGGCACCAGTGAGGACCTGGGGGGGTCTTTCCTCTGATGATGTCCTGTCCCCACAGGGGTGTCCCCAGGGGGGCTGTCACCCAGCCCTGGTGGCCATCGCAGCCCTGGACACCCCGGGGTGGTGACAGGAGTGAGCCCGCTCCCAGCCACGCTGGCAGGTGGCCCCTGTTGTCCCCTTGGCCAGGTGCAGTGTCCTGGCACGGCCCCATTCACACTAACTGAGGAGGACAAGCTGGGGTGGCCCCATATCCTGGGGACATTTTGGTGCCCAGAAGAGTCACAGCCAAGGGAGGAGACCCTGAGCAGGGGCGCTCCCTGGTGGAGGGGACACAGATGGGGCAGATCCCCGGTATGGGACCCAAAGGGGGAACCGGCCCCCCTGGCTCTGCAGCACCCAGGATGTCCCGCTGTCCTGGGTGGGACAGCACCAGGCCCACCCCTGTGACTTCCCCAGGGTGTCCAATGGTCCCGGGGGCGTAGGGCTGCCCCAGCTCACCCCGCAGCCTCACCAGACCACGTCTCACAAGCGCACGGGGACCGTCCCTACGGCCGTGCCACACAGCTGGTGGCAACACATCCTCCTGGCTGAGCCGGGCGGCACCCCTCCTCCACGGCTCATCCTTATGCAAACTGCCAGCATCCCATTGGCCTTCGCTGGGCTCCCATCCCTGCCGCCCCTGGTCCCGGCCGGTGGCACCGGGTGCCGGGCATCGCTGGGCCACCGTGGGGACCACGGGTGCCAAGGCTGGACCGCAGTGCGCAGGGCGCCGTCGCCGCAGCAACCGCCGTCGCCTAGCGATGGCTGTCTCCCGGTAACCCGTCGCCTAGCGATGGGGGATTTTTCACAGCTCTGGATGCAGGGCTGAGAGTTATTTTTAGCCCGGCTGCAAATCAATAGGCAGCTCCATTCGCAGCCCGCGAGGATGCACGCGCCGGGGCCGCCGCGCCGGGCCCTGCTTCGGTGGCGGCGGGGGCTGCCGGTGGCACGGGGACAGCACCTGTGGCGGGGGGACAGCCCGGTGCCACCAGCCCGGTGTGGCCCCCCTTGGGTCTCCCGGGGCTCAGCCCCCTGCGGACCCCATCCAGGGCTCGACACCCTCCAGGCCATGTGCGCCTTGAGGGCGGGCGAGGGCAGGACCCAGCCGTGGGGACCCTCACCCTGTCCCCGAGACCCTCACCCTGTCTCTGGGGCCTTTGCCGGGCCATGGAGACTGTCCTGCTGCTGCAGGATGCTTTATCTTGCTCTGGGGACACTCACCCTGCTGCGGGGACACTTGCCCTGCTGTGGGGACACTCACACTGCTGCAGGGACCCTCCTCCACCCGCATTCACCCTCACCTGGCCATGGAGACCCTTATCACGCTGCAGGGACCCTCACCCACTGCTGGGACCCTCATCCTGCCGCGGGGACCTTCTCCCACCAGTGGGGACCTCTGCCCTGCCACAGTGACACTTGTCCTGCTACAGGGCCCCTCGCCCGGCTGTGGGGCCCCTCATCCTGCTACAGGGCCCCTCACCCAGCTGCTGGGACCCTCCCCTACCATGGAGCCCCATGGAGACCCTGCCCCACATTTCTCCTCCAGACAGCCCCCAGGTGCTTGGGGGCACCAGGAGAGGACAGGGACCCCATACAGGGCTGGGGCACCGGGTCCCTGGGGGCTGGGGGGCCAGGGCACGGCTCTGGGATGCTCGGGAGCCACCTCAGCCGGGAGCTGATGCGAGGCCTCCAGAGCTATTTTTTAGGGACTCTGTGGGTGCCTGGCACAGCCCTGTCTCCTGCAGGCGTGCTGGGATCGGCGGCAGCAGCTCCCCACGCAGCCCCAGGGTGCCGGGAAGGGGATGGGGATGGGGATGGGGAGCCCCATGCTCCCCGGAGTCAGCCCCCAGCCCCTCCGAGCAGACCCCCCGGCAGCCCCAGCCCCGCTCCACGGCCCCCTTTTGCCTGTCCGGGAGGGTTTCTGCCCGCCCCACAGCCCCCGGTAATCACCGCGCCCCGGTCCCCAGCAAGCCGGAGCCGGGGCAGGATCCGGCCCGGGGCTGCCGGCGCTGGAGGCCGGGCCGGGGGGACAAGGCCGGGGGGACAAGGCGGGGGGGCGGCGGGAGGCTCTGCCGAGCCGTGCCCGCGGTCACAAGAGGGCACTGCGAGCCCGCGGCATCCCGGCCCCGGGGCTCCGAGCACCGCGGGGACCCCGCTCGTCCCCGGGCATCCCGGCCGGATCCCGCCGGGGCTCCGCGCCCCCAGCCCCGGGGGGGGGCTCCGCGGGTGCCAGCAGCTCCCCGCGCGTCCCCGGCTCGGCCACGGGAGAGGCGGCTGCGCCGCGGCCCCCCCAGGGCAAGAGGGAGCCGGGGGCGTGGGTGGGTGTGCGGGTGCTTCGCCCCGTTCCCCGCTTTCCCCAGTTCAGCCCAGTTCGGCCCCAGCCCGGGCCGACCCCTCCGGCTTCGGCCGCCCGGTGCCCGCTGCACCCGCCCGCTCCCGGCCCTCATTTTCCACGGATTCCAGCGAATTGACTTCTTTCAGCGTCATTTCACGGCCGGAGGGCTCTGAATCCCGCTCCCCCCCCCCCCGCCCCGGGCCGCGCCTGGCCCCCTCCCCTTCCCCTCCCCTCCCCTCCCTTTCTTCCTGCCACCCGAATTTACAATCCCTCATTTCCATTCCGCTCCACCCTCCCGCCGGGGACTTTGTTCTCCGCCTGGATCATCGCACCGCAACTGTGCCGTGTTTATTTCAAACATTTTGGCGGGCTGTCACGCGGCGGAAACTTAATTAATTGGGGGCTCTGCGGGCCCGGCACGACGCCGTCGGGCGGGGAAAAAAATAATAATAATTAATAATAATTAGGGGCCGGCCAAGGGACGAAGGGGAGATGGAGGCGTGAGGATGCGCAAGCGGCGGAAGCCGGACGCTGGTGCCGGCTGTCCGCGTTTGGGGAAAATCCTTCGGAAAAGGCCAATTTGGGGCGCTGGGGAGGGGATTGGGGGGGCGAGGGGGGGGGCAGGACCCACGCGCGCCCCACGCGCGAGGCCCAGCATCCCCACGCAGCATCGTGGGAAATCCCCCCGCGGGGGGGGGCACCGGGGGGGTCCCCAGGGTTTGGGGGGTTCCGGGGCCGGGACGGCCCCCCCCGGCCCCTGGGGACCCCCGGAGGCGGCGGACGGGCCCCCACGCCCCGCGTGGGGTGCTCGGGGAGGAGAAGGGGGGGGGAGGGAAACGGCCCCGCCCCTCCCCCCCGATTGGCCCAAAGTTTGGGGGCGCGGCGCTGATTGGCCCCCCCGGTTCCCACGCCCCCCCCCCCCCCCCCCATCCCCTCCCCAATTCCCCCCCGCGCTGCGCTCCGCGGCCACGGCCGGGGCCGCCCCGGGGCCGCCGCCGCCGCCACCGGGAGCCCGGAGCGAGCGATGCGGGCGCTGTGGGCGCTCTGCCTCGCCGGGCTGGCCGCGGCCCTCGGCAGCTTCTCGGCGGATCAGTGCAGCTGGAGGGGCAGGTAGGGGCCGGGGGAGGGGGGGGGGGCTGCAGCCCGGTTGTAGCGGGGGGGGGGGGAGATCCGGGCATCCCCGCGGTGGGGTCCTCGGGATGCCGCCTGCCTCAGTTTCCCCGCTCGGGGGAGGCCCCAAAAGATGCTCACGGCCCGGGGGGGTCGCAGGGCTCCGAGATGCTTCTCCAGAGCCCCCCTCCGCCCTCCTTCATCTTCCTCCCCGTGCAGGTGCGCGCTGCCGGCACCGACCCCCCCACACCCCCCCCGGGCCCCGCCGTTGCTCGGGTGGCTGCTGGGGCCCCCAGACCCTCCCCGGGGCCCTCTCCCACCGGGGGAAGGCGCCGAGCTCGGGAACAAAGAGCGGGGGCCCGGCAGGAGGGGCTGCGGCGGGGCCACGGGGCCGCGCAGCCGCCAGCGGCGCGGCCCGGACAAAGCGGCCGCCTCCGCGCCCCCCCCCCCCCCCGCCGGCCCCGCTCCCCCCGGTGGGTGCCAGCCCCGCGGCCAGAAATGCCCAAATGTCGCCACGGGGCGCCGGGGACGCCGGAATCCCAGTCCCGCAAGAGCAGGGGGTCGGGCTGACCCCCCCCCCCCAGCACCCAAAGGTCCCCCCCGAAAGGTCAAGGGAAGGGGCTTGGGGGGAGGGGGCAGGAGGGCAGAGCCCCTCCGTGACGATGCCATGGCTGCAGAAAACACCAGCCCCATCCCAAAATCATGAGAGCGTACCCCAGATTGAGGCTCCCAGGGGGCTGGTGCATCTCCTTGGGGTTTTCGTGCCCCTCACACCCCTCTGTGCCCTCCCTGGGGGTCGGGGTCTCCATCCCGGGGGGGGGGCACCCCGCTGACGGGTGCTGCGGTGCCTTGCAGCGGCTTGTCGCAGGAGGCGGGCAGCGTGGAGCAGCTGACCCTGCGCTGCGCCGAGGGCTCCCTGGAATGGCTGTACCCCACGGGGGCCCTGCGCCTCCGCCTGGCCCCCCGCCTGCCCCCCGCCACCGGCACCGGCAAGGGCAGGAGCCCCCGGCACGTCACCGCCTGCATCAAACCCGCCGGCACCTTCCGAGGGGCTCAGCTCTACCTGGAGCGGGACGGGGAGCTGGAGCTGCTGCTGCCGGAGGCGGAGGCGGCCCCCCGGCCCCGCGTGCGCTGCTTCAGCTGGCTGCCCCGCGAGAAGGTGGCCCTGTTCCTGCAGGCCACCCCGCACCGCGACATCAGCCGCCGCATCGCCGCCTTCCGCTACGAGCTGCGGGGGGACTGGCTCGCCCGCCTGGCGCTGCCCGCCGCCAGCCTGCCCGCCGAAGGTGAGCCAGCTTGCCTCCCAGGGGAGTCGCCCCTCGCTCCTTCGGGTGCCTTGGAACCTGGTTCAAGTGGGAAACCTCCCAAAAAGGGGATTTCTCTCACCACACGGGCAGGCGGGGGGTGATGGGGGGGCTCAGCCCTGGGGAGCTGCCGCCTGGCCCCCACGGGGCACTTGTGCCCTCCCGGGGGGCAGAGGTGACGGCTGTGCTTGGCCATTGCAGGGGCGTGCCGGCCGTGCAACGACACCGAGCTCCTGATGGCCATTTGCACTAGTGACTTTGGTGAGTGGCTCCTTGGGCTCAAGGGGAGGGAAAGGAACTAAAATTGGGATGCTGGGAGGGGGGGTGTTGCTGGGACAGCGTACACCTGACTGATCTGAGAGCCCTGCCCCAGCCTCACCCCAGCCCCAGGTTGGTGATGGTGCTCAGCGGAGCCCACCCATCGTTGCCCCATTCGGCACCCACATGGGGCGAAGCCCGGGGAGTGTTCCCCACTACCCTGCTGCTCCTTCAGCCTGCAGTGAGCTCATTTGCTCCATGAGGCTGCCGTGGGATGGGGACAGGGATGGTGCTGGGGACAGGACCACTCTCATGCCTCTCCCTGCCTTCCCCCGCAGTGGTCCGTGGCAGCATCCGCAGCGTCTCCAACGACGCGGAGCTGCAGGAATCCATCATCGGGGTGAGCGCCGTCCGCATCCACCGCCAGAAATTCCCCCTCTTCCAGGCCGGGGGGCGGCCGGGGCGGGCGGCGGGCAGCATCCGCACCCCCCTGCGCTGCGGCGTCCGGCCGGGCCCCGGCACCTTCCTCTTCACGGGGTGGCTGCACTTCGGCGAGGCTTGGCTCAGCTGCGCGCCCCGCTACAAGGACTTCCAGCGCATCTACGAGGGCGCCCGGCGCAGGCGGCAGAACCCCTGCGAGTTCCCCGTGGACTGAGCGGCTCGGGGAGGGGGCAGCCCCCGGTTTTGGGGCCGGGAGCATCCCTGCTCGAGAACCCCTGGAAAATGGTTCACCTCGGCACTGTCCCCCCGCCCGCCCCGGGGGCATCGCCACGTGGAGGGGGCCTCTCGCTGTCCCCGGGGAGGATGGATTTGCCAGCAAGGATGGGCACGTAGGGACACGGGAGCACAGGAGCACGGTGCTTTGGTCTTTGCCTCATCCTCGGTCAGGGGCAGCCCCGTGAAAATCCTGCAGGAAGGGAAGGGGTTTTCCCAGACGCATTCAAGTGGGCCTGGCCCTGGGGGGGGGGCTGGGGGCTCCCTGTGGACCGAGGGCACGTGGGGACCCACGCCCCGGGGATGCCGTGGTCTTGGGGTTGCCGAAGGTTTGGGGACGCTGTGGGGCACGGCGGGTGGTGCGGGGGGGCAGCTGTCCCCTGGGGGGGGCTCTGCGGGTGGCAGGAGGAGAGCGGTGGCATGGCTGGGGCACGGTGGTGAGAGCAGAGCGCGGAGGTGGATTTGCAATGTTGAGGGTGGAAGGGGGAGCGGGGTGATGGCGATGGAGAGCTTCGCCCTGGCCCTGCTGGTGATGCAGGGCATGGGCGGGAGGGGGAGAGGAAGAGGAGTGAGGCTGAAGGAGTGAATGTGATGGTGAGGAGGGAGCAGAGGCAGCACGGAAGGGACCCCGGCATGGCCACAGCTGAAGCAAAGCGTCGAGCACAGGAGGGGTCACGGGGATGGAAGTAGGAAGAGGTGGGGCTGTGCCACCGCCAGCATGGGGACGTGGGGACACGGGGATGTGACCTCATGGCAGCTTGCCATCCCACCGTGCCAGGGCGCACCAGGAGGGATTTGGGACCGTGGGGGCGTGGGGGGCATTGTATGTGCACTAAAGTGATAACGATACCAAATTTGTGATTTTGTTTTCTATAAACTAAACTGTATTTGTGGCGCGTGTGGCCTCTTTTCAGCAAGCGGCAGCGGTTGGTGACCGAGACACGAGGGGCGAGCGGGTGGGCGAGCGTGGCTGCGAACATCTGTATTACAGCGTCTCTGTAGATCTCTCTTCCCAAATTGCTGCCTCCCTGCTTTTCCCTGGGGTCAGCTGGGTTTCCTCCAGCGGGTCCGGGGGCTGCGGGGCCCCCCCGGTGGTGCTGCTGTCAGCGCCGATCTCGTCAGCGCCCGCCGGCCACAAGGCCTCATTGTGCCGGGCTGCCCCGCGCCCAGCCCGGTGCCGGCCGAAATCTGCTTCTCCTCGTCAGGAAACCGTTCCCAAAGAACGCTGCTGGCTTCGGAGCTTAATTAAAAGATACACGTGATCTGTTCCTGGGGAGATCCTGCCCCTGCGAGCCTCACCGGGGGATCGATGCAGAGCACACGGTGCCCGTGTTCCTCCTGGATGCTGGCTCCCTGCCTTGCTGCCCAAATGCCGATGACTATTTTGGGGCTGTGCTGGGAGCAAGGGAGCCGTGAGGGCAGGATACGGCCCTGGGGGAGACGGGGCTCTGGAGGAAGCCAGCAGCCCGGGGTTTTGGCAGCGTTAGCAAGGAGGCAGAAAGGGGGAAGGAGTGGGAAACCCAGAGGAGGAGGAAAAACGACACTGGAAAAGCAATAAATGAGGCGTGGACAAAGGGACCCGCGCTGCCCACACAGCCCTCTGTAGGCGCCGGAGCGAAATCCTGGCTTCTCTGACCCCAGCGCATTCCTTGGGGTGAAATTATTGCATTTAATGCGCCGAGCATCCGGTGGGGTTCTGTCCAGCCGCACAATATCTTGTTTTTCTTCCAAAATGTTTATTTGGCCAAATCAGATCGTTCTGCCGTGGCGGAAAAGGCTGTTATTCTGCTCTTTCGCCAACGCGGAGTTTTCGGCGGTGTTTTCGGTGCCCTCTGCCCTCGGCCGGGTTCGGCCGCCTGCCCCCCCTTCCCGCGGCGGCTGGGCTGTGGCCAGGGCTCCAACGCTTCCTACGGGAGGTGCTGGGGAAGGAGCTGGTGCTGGGGGGGTCACCACAGCTGCGGGGGGGGGGGACAGTGACGACGGGGCTGCTCAGGGATGCTGCAGCCCCAGGGAGCACCCCGGTCCTGGCAGCCCCATCCTGGCATCTCCCCAAAATCTCGGCCCCAGCTGAATTCCCGACGGGCAGCCCGGCCCCTGCTGCCTCTTGGCACAGAGCGGAGGGCACCATGAGGCGGGCTCCGTCCCGGTTAATGTTTCCTCTGCGGGATGGAAAACAAGGTGGGAGCCACCACGGCGGTGCGGAGGGAGGACGAGGGGACGGTGGCGTGGCGAGGGGGGCTTTGTGCAAACAAGATAAGGGGCGGGGGGGGCTGGAGGGGCGGGGGGCGATGGCGGTCCCCATTGTCCCCAGGGATAGTCAAGCTGGGGGCACCTGGGGACAAGCCAAAAGCCAGCCCCGGGGCAGGTTCAAGCTGGACCCACTCCAACTCGATCCAACCCCCCCATCAGCCCCATCCGTGACCCCAATGTCACAACCGAGGGGACCCTCTGGGTGCGCAGCTGCTGGGTGGCCGTGCCGGCACGGCGCAGCGCTGCGCGATGGCACCGTCAGGGCGTCCCCAGCGCCCCCGTCCCTGTCCCCGCTCACAATGGGAGCTGCCGTTTCCCGCCACTTCCCCCCCAGCCCTTTTATTCCCTCCCGCAGCCCCCCTTTTCCTTCCCCCTTGCCCGGCCGCCAGATAAAAGCCTGGACGTGTGAATCGCGGGGCACAAAGGCGACGCACAAAGGCGGCCGGCCGCGCGCAGCCCTCCTCGCTGCCCGCCCCGAGCAGGGGGATGGAGACCTCGCGCCCAGCCCGGGGCTGTCCCGGTCCCACTGTCCCCTCCTGTCCCCTCTGTCCACACCGCCCTGGGGCCCAGGAGCTGCCGTGGGGAATGCTTCTGGGAAAAGGGGTGTTCCATGGGGTCAGGATGATGTCCCTGGGGCTGGGGTCAGGATATGGTCAGGATAAAACCCCTGGGGTCAGGGGATGCTCTGTAGGTTTAGATAATGTTCCTGGGGTTGGGGAAGTCCTGTAGGGTCAGTAAGGAGAATGCCTCTGGGGTCAGGGGATGCCCCATAGGTTTAGGATGATGTTCCTGGGGTTAGGGATGCCCCATAGGGTCAGGATAATGGCCCTGGGGTCAGGGGATGCCCTGTAGGTTTGGATAACGCCCCTGGGGTTAGGGATGCCCCGTAGGATCAGGATGATGCCCCCGTGGCCAGGGGGCAACAGGCAGGACAGGGCAGTTTGGGCAGCTGCGCAGGGCAGCAGCAAAGGGGCCCAGCCCCAGCCCCGAGCAGGATGGAGCGAGCGGGTGAGCCCAGTGACCCCCAAGGGGGCCCTGACCACCACATACCCCCCCCCAAAAAAACCACAACCTGGGCTGAGGGCCCTGCTCGAAGCCCCCTGGCTTTGGCCAAGATGGATCCGAACCCCTGGGACCCCTCGACCCCCGATCTCGCGGCGGCGATGCCGACAGCTGGCGGGAAGGAGCTTTCCCAGCGCATGGCGACAAATTCCTGGCGCTCGGAGCCGCTTTGCAGCCGCCGCGGCCCCAGCGGGGGGAGCTGCCCGGGATGGAGGCAGATTAAAGGCGCTTGGGCTCCCAACTGCTCCCCGCGCACGGCCACCTGCTCGGCCCCGCACACCGGGACACGGCCCCCCCCGACCTCCCCGGGCCATGCACGGGGGGGCTCGGCCCTGCGTGGGAATTGTTTCATTAATTAACCGGCTCCCCGGCATCCCTGGGACCGTCCTCCTCCTCCCCGTGCTGCTGCCGCCCCCGGCCCCTCTCTGCCGGCTCCTGTTTCCCCCGATTTTCTGCTCGCTCCCAGACTAATTGGCCCCACCTGCCAGCAAGCCGCAGAAAATCGGTGAAATCCCCGTGGCCCCCATTTGGCCACAGCCGCATGGGGGCCATCTCGCAGCACTTGGGGGGGGGGGGGAGTGGTTCCCACCACCCCTCGTCCCCTGGTGCCACCGGGCCCTGTCCCATGCACCAGTGTTGGAAGGGGGGGGACACGGCCCTGGGCAATTTTTCCAGTCTATAGCAGTGTGTAGGGACAGCGTTAGTCCCGGTGGTGCGCCCTGTCCCCATCACTGCTCTAGTGCACGGGTTTAATGGGGTGAGCATCGCTGAGCGCCCGGACCCGCATTTTTAAGGCTGCAGCCTGTGCGTGCTTGTGCAATCACCCCCTGCACCTGCAGTGACACCGGGGCTGGCCTGGGTGCACGGCAAGGACAGGCACCCCATCACGGGGACACCGGGCTCTCCCCAAGCTCCCGGGTCCTGCTGGAGGAGCTGCGCAAACCTCGGCACAAAGGCACCCGGGGGGGAGCAGGGGAGGAAGCCACGGGCTGCGGGACGCGAGGTGAGGCGCGGGGCCGGGGAAGCCGCCCGCCCTCTGTGCGCTGCCGGTTCCCCTAATTGATTCGTTATTGTTCCCAGTTTTGTTTTTTTTAATTGCGGGCGGCCCCCGGCCCCGCTGGGATTTTCCCACAGCCGCCGCCGCCTTGCAGGAGAAGCCGCAGGTGGGCTCACGCGTGGGCACACGGGCGTGCAAGGCGCGCCAAGTGTGCGCGGGCGTGCAAAGTGCGTGCAAAGCACATGCAGCTGCGACACGTGCTGCCGTTTCCAGCAGCCCCAGCCACAAGGAGCGGGGGGCCAGCAGCCCCCCCCCCCCCCAAACACACGCTCCGGGCACTCCGGTGGAAGAGCCGCACGGTGCCCAGCGTGCCCGCGGCCCACCCCGGGCGGCGGAAGGCCTCGGCGGGCGCGGGGCCGCCCCTTCCGGCAGCCATGGACGCCGAGGCGCTGGACGAGCTGGCGGGGCAGCTGCGGGGGGAGGCCCTGGGGGGGCGCGGGCTGCTGCAGCTGGCGGCGGCCACCGGCCTGGCCGCCTACGCCGTCTGGGCCGCCGTGCTCATGCCCGGCTTCCGCCGGGTGCCGCTGCGCCTGCAGGTACCCCCGGGGCACCCCCTGCCCGGGACACCCCCGCCTCGCTTTGCTCCCCTCGCAGCGCTGACCGAGCCCCCCCCCCCACCCCCCAGGTGCCCTACCTGCCGTCCAGCGCCCAGCAAGTGGCCAACGTGATGGCGCTGCTGCGGGGCCGCTCGGGGAAGACGGTGGACCTGGGATCGGGGGACGGCCGGCTCGTAAGGGGGGGGCCCAGCGAGGGGAAAGGGCAGGGAGGGGAGCACAAGGGCACCCCCGGCGCGGGGACCCCTGGGAGCCAGCGGCAGGGTGCTGGCAGCCCCCACCGGGGGTGGCCCTGGGGACGTCCAGCAGGGTGGGACAACCCGGGGGGAAACCCCAAGGGCCCAGCAGGAGCCTCAGCACCCATGGGTGCTGTGTCCTGCAGGGGGCTGCTGCTGGGGCCAGCTCCTGCCCCCGGGCTCCTCTCAGCCCTGACTCTCTCTCTGCAGGTGCTAGAGGCTCATAAGCAAGGGCTCAGGCCAGCCGTTGGCTACGAGCTCAACCCGTGGCTGCTGTGGCTCGCCCAGTACCGGGCTTGGAAGGCGGGGTGCCACGGGCAGGTCTCCTTCCTGAAGCAGGACCTGTGGAAGGTAACGGCCTGCCGGGGCTGAGCGCTGGCCGTAGGCAGGGCGAGAGCTCTGAGGACGGGCCTGGGGCGCTGCCGGCCCTGATGGACGCGCTGCTAGAGCTGACTGCAGGTACCCCCAGCCCAGTCGGGCAAAACCCGCCGGGGAATGTGATGTGGGGACACCGAGACGATGCTGAAGGCAGGTTTTGTGAAAGAGGCGCTGCTTTCACACCCGGTCCCGGCTGTACCAGCGCAGCCCGCTGTCCCACACGCTGCGTGGCATCTTTGCTTCCCCTGAGGTTCACGAGACTGCTTGCAAAATGCTTGGCCACTCAGTCAGCTCCCCCACGCTTCCCCTCTGAGAGCCTTTTGCTTCTTTCATTCCCCTTTTCCTTCTTTTTAAAGGCAAATCTTTCTGATTGCTACAACGTGACCGTGTTCCTGGCTCCCAGCGTGGTAAGTCCCTCTGCGCTGAGGTGCTGCTGTCTTGTCCTCAGCAGGCTTAGGAGGGAGATTTTAGAAAACAGAGAAAATCTGGAATATTGGCAAAGACTTTAAAAAAATAAAAAAGGCCAAAAGTAAGAGACCGGAGGTAAGGAAAATCATAGAGTCACTTAGGTTGGAATAAAATTTGCATTTGGTCCTGGCCCCAGCTACGCACGGGGCCAGTCTCAGCCCTGCGTTTTAGAAGGGCCTTCAGATGCTGCTGCTTTTTGGGGCCCACCAGCCCTGCTGAGAAGCTCCCCCATGTCCCCCGGTGGCACTGCCCCGAGGAATTCACGTGGGACCAGGTCCCCAGGTGGGGCCGCTCCATCCAGGCGCATTTCCTCAGGCCCACGTTACCCCTGGGAGAGGGCGCAGCCCTGAAAGCAAGGCAGAGCTTTCGGTGTTTGGGGCTGCCCTCCTCACCGAACCATTTCGCTGTGCCCCTCTGGGACAGCGCGTGTGGCACAGCCGGGGGCGAGGTGACGCTCTCCTAAGGCCGCCCGGCCTCGGCTGTCTGTCTCTCCCCAGAAGCCTCCCCTAGCTGCCAAGCTCCTTGCAGAACTCCCCGACGAGGCGCGCGTGGTGGCCGGACGCTTCCCCTTCCCGTCGTGGACCCCAAGCAGCACCCTGGGGCAGGGGCTGGAGCAAGCCTGGGCCTATGACATGAAGGAGGTGCGGCGCGCGGCGCGGCGCGGTGCGGAGGGACGCCCGGTCTAACGGCGGCTCCTCGAGCCTGGCATCGCGGCTCCGCGGCGGCAGGGAGCCGAGGCACCGTCGGAGCCTCTCCGACCGGTGGCCTCAGCGCAGGAGAGCAGTGAGAGGGAGGGTGAGAGCGGTGCTTGGCCAGGCTTTTTTCCGCCCCCAAAAAAGGGGGAACTTGGTCCCTCCGTATCTTCCAGAGCAGTCAGCTTGGTGGAAGCAAGGGGGAGGGAAAATCAGATGTAGAATGATCACACGATTTAAGGGCTAAATCTCCAGTGCCTCTTTCTGTCCGATTGGTAATTTTAGATAATTTTTCAAAATAAACATTTGGACAGTTCTTCCCTCGAGACTTTTGCTGTGCCTTTGAGCCGCAGGGGGCTTCTTCTGCCTGGAGCCAGGGCAGCCTCAGGCTTTGCCCCGATGTCCCTTTGAAGATGGAACAGGACGGCCGTCCGTCCGGCTTGCCTCCCACTGAAGGATTTGGTTTGGCCCTGCTCACATCATGTAGCGTTCTTTCTTCCACTCAAACACAGAGAAAAAAGGTTTTCTTCCCACCACGAAAGAGCAGCTCATCCCCTTTGTGTAACCTCTCAGAGGCCAAGTCCACCTTGAACCATCCCTGGCCTTCTCTTGCAAGCTCAGAAGGGAGCAAAGGCAGGAGCAGTTAGCCTTTAAAGCGAGTCTGACCTGGGATAAGCACTATGGCAGCATTCTCAAGGGCAGGAGTGGGAACCTGTCCCTGCAGTCATGCGGCAAAACGCTGCCCAGGAGGCTGCCCCCGTGTCCCTAGTCGTGGTGTGCTCAGGGAACGGCAGAACTCTTCCTACAGCTGAGGGGTCAGGGGACAGACGCGGCGCAGTTGTCCTGTCCCATTTTAGCACCGTTAATTTGAGACTGAGAACACCCACGTGGTTCCCTGCGCTGCGCGTCCCAGCTCTTGGCCAGGGAAGGATACGCGCCTCAGCCAGCCTGCAGAACAGAAAGCCCCCTTCTTTTAAACTCTGTTTTTTTTTTTCTTTTTTTTTTTTTTTCCTACAATCGTGCTGCTTTGTGGAGCCGCGGGGAAGAGCTACAGTTCATGGCTGGGGGTCCTTCTGGATCCGGGCAGCAGGGGAGCATCGGCCGCCCCCGCGCTGAGCGTGCGGGGTTCCTTGCTGCCAGCGAGCGTCCTCAGCCGGAGGATCTCCTGCTTGTACCTGCAGCAGGGGAGCAGCAGCGTCACCCCCACCTGGTCAGGGCCCTGCGCGCAGCTCATGCACAGAGGTGGTCAGCTTAAACCGACACTTTTTGCCCTGTGTTTGTCGGGCACTGAAAGCATGCCTTATCAGTTAATGATGCCGGCCAGCACAGGTGCTGAGCCACGCTGGGATCTGAGCAGCCACAGAGAGAAAAACCACGGCCTTTTCCCTGGGAAAAGCTGCTTGTCGCCTCTGCCAGGTAGCAGTACCAGCAACAAGCCCACGAGCCCGATCGAAGCTCCAGCCGAGACGACTTGCGCCTCGCCTCGGGCGCAGAGCTGGAGCACGGCTCCGACAGATGCGCTCTGGTTGTTCTCGCCCTTCCCTGCCCCAGCAGCTGTTCCCCCTGCTGCAGGGCATGATAAGCCAGTGGGAAAGCGCAGCAGATCAGGGCTTGCTGGAAGGCTTTGGATTTTAGGCAACCCCTCTCTTCACCTCCTCCAAAGGATGGGCACTAAGGCTCACGGGCCAGATGCGCCCCCCCGGCACGCAGAGCGAGGCACGGAGCCAGCTGCCCGCACAGCTGGAGGAGCTGTGTGACACCGGCTGTGCCGGGCAGCGCTGTGGGAAGGCGGCAGCGAGGTCAGGCCCTGGCAGGGTGCTGGGCACCGCCGCGTCTCTGGCAATTAGCCGTGGAGGCAAACTTGGAGCAGGAAGCGGAGGGCACGTGAAGGGGGATCCCACTGTCTCACCTTGCAAGATGCTTCTCTACGTACTCCTGCAGCTCTGACACCTGTTCTTCTGCCACGATTGCCCGAGTCAGCAGCTGGCTTCTCTCCTTCTCCAAATCTTCCTGGAGGGGCAAGGAAAGCGTGGAGAAAATGGGGAGTGCTGTGAGATGGGAGGGGAGTCACTCGGCCCCTCTCTGCCAGGAGGGACCGAACTCTCTGACTCTGGCACAGTTGACACGAAGCTGCAGAGGCAGGCAGGAGACCGATGTGCTCTGAGAAAGGAGCCTGGTGACAAGAGCCCAGCCTTCAGCAGGCTCAACCACTCTTGGCCAGCGGCTGTGCCGACCAGGTGAGCTCTCCTTGACCAGACCACAGGCACGAGGGCCTGGGCCACCCCACGACACACAATAACCCTCCCCTGCCAATCTAGTTTTCCCTCCCAAGAGCT
The DNA here is from genome assembly GCF_040182565.1 of Anser cygnoides. Lineage (NCBI taxonomy): Eukaryota > Metazoa > Chordata > Aves > Anseriformes > Anatidae > Anser > Anser cygnoides. Next base: position 12,621,920 of record NC_089887.1, read on the forward strand.
CTACTCTGTTTCCAAAGCCCTTCCTCTACTGCCCCAGGTCTGGCAGTCTGCGCCAGCGATCCCCTTTCCCCCCAGCAGCCCCACTGCTGTGATCAGGGCTGGACAGCAAAGCCCACCTGTGCCAAGCCCGCTCACAGCGAGCATCTCCAGGCTGCTGGCTGCTGCAGGGCAATGCTGTGGGTGGACAGAGCTCGGGGCCACCCCGTTCCTGAATGCAGTACAAATACCCTTGCACCCTGAGGGAACCAGGCTGCGAAGCTGATTCAGATTCAAACTAGACTTCTCATTTAAACCGGGTTGAAAACCTGTTTGTTATACAGATACCTAAATCCTTGTGCTGAAACAAGACGTGGAACAATACAGGCCAACAACCTGCAGCTATAAGGGCTGGTCTCTGCTTCTTTCAGGAGCTGTGAAAGCACAGCCTCAGCGCTCAGCATCACTTGGTCATGTGCTGGTCAAGGCCACAGCTGTGGCCAGAGAAGGACCCAGCTGGGGCAGCACCTCTTTGACACCTGAGCAAAGGCTGAGCTTATTTCAGGTGGGCTGCTCCGGCCCTTTACCTGGGTGCTGTGTGTGAACTCCCGGAGCTGCTTCCTGACCTCTGCCCAGCCCTCCTCATCTGGCTTCCTAGGAGAGAGAAGCAGATTTTGATCTTGCACGGACATTCAAAGCCAGCCCATCTGCAAGTTGCACAGCTCTGTTCGGAGGCTGGAAGCACTTCGTGTCCAGCAGAGCAGAAAGCACAGAGCGCCAAACCTTTTCTATCCCCGTGGCCCCAACTTCAGGGCACGCAGCGCTGTCCCTGTGCCCAGGCGTGAGAGTCACAGCCCCTCTGCCAACCTGGGTTTCCCGCTGTGATGGCTGGATTCGTTCCAAGCTCACATCAACACTCATACATCAGAGGACTCCAAGCAGAAAGAGTCATTAACCTGACACTGCAAGGCTGAACTTTATGGAAATGGAGAGCGGGGTATGATCAATGCCAAGCGCTGGCGCTTTTCATGTGTGCGAGCACAGACCCGCTCGCCCTGAGCGCTGGGTGCGATAGGTGAGCTGTCTGCGCAGCCCAGCCGTGGGAAAGTTCTTCCCATTCTGTCCCAGTCTGAACGAGCAAAATACAGGTCACATCTGATGCTCGCGGAATTTTGGTTGTATGAACTGAGGAATGCATTGTGCTCAGGCACGGCAGCCTGCAGACCGCAGACCGCTCCGCTGCGGCCGCGCGAGTTCCCTCTGGTGGCTGCAGTCACCCAGCCCGGGCACTTGGAAAATCGTGGCTGAGAGAAGTTTCGTGGGAGCAGAAGTTAAGAGAACAATAAACAGTGAAGCCACTCATCTGATAAAGACAAGGAACACGACAATAGTTACAGTACTGTGGTTACAGCAGGCTTTGTGTCTCTGCTTAGAGCAGCAGGATAACAGCTCTGGTAAAAACCACCAGCACACAGAATAAATGTTTTCAGCGTGTAGGGGCTCTTGGCAGCTATACAAACCTTCACAACAAGATACACCACTAAAAGGTTCTGGTACTTCTCTGTCCTGCTCCTGCACTGAGTCTGTCAAAATTAATGTATCTCTTCAAGGATTACTATTATTTGTCAGCATCAAAACCAGTGGCAGGCTCCGATAACTCTTCTCCAAGAGACTTCTCTGGAACCCAGTGGCTCAGGCACTGACCAGCTCCTTGGCACTGGAATCCAGTTACTGCAATACCTGGCATGTTTTCTAAGCTACCACATTTTAAAAGGCAGAAAAATCCCAGCCTGGATTTCTCTTACACTTTGTTCTCCCACTCCTTGGTTACAGCTGGTAGAATTTCAGCAGAAGAACGGAGCAGGGGGAAGAGATTGATCAAAAAGAGCAAATAAATGGCATGTCAGGAAACCAGGGTGGTGTCAGGGCAGGATCACCGAGTGTTCCTGCCCAGATTCTGTGCTGGGAGGGAAGAGAAACAAGACTGTCCCAAGCTGGTGTAGTTTCACTGGCCTTTCTTGGGTTGTGATCCACCAACGCCCTCAGCCGTACGCTTAACTTCAGCTTCTGAAGAGATCAGTGGGACTAAAAACACGATTAAATCAAACATGTGCTTAAGAGCTTTCTTGGATCGAGGCCCAAATGACCAACTCATTTCGCCACAGGAAATGCTGCACTGAGACCACAGCTGGCTTTTCTTCTCAGATGAGTTCCTATCAGCTCTCTTTCTTCCTATTTATTACTGTCTCCAAGTAATGCAGAAAAGACCCCTCAGTCCATACAGCAAGGAGAAATCAGCATTTTGAATATCCCAAGAAACAGACAGGACTTACTGCTCAGATGACAGCTGAAGGTCAGAGGTTTCTTTCATTTTTTTCTGAAGGCAAAGGAAGAACGGTACTTCTGTAAGCATTAGAGCATTGCAATCTCACCACAGTCCTCACCACTTTGAAGAAAGTGGCACAACTGTCCTAGCACTCTAACACTAAGAGTCCCGACAGGGAAGTGATGTGCAGGATAGTCCTAAGGTTTAGGTCTCCCACCCCATTAGTGTTTAAATAAATGCATCTCGCACAAATCAAGAAAGATGTCGCTGCTCAGGCAGAACCAGTGAGAGGACGTGGAGCTCACTGGTGTGCTTCTGAGCGTGGTCTCCTGCTTGGACACCCCCGAGAGAGAACGTGAGCAAGCACTGGTCTGTGTCACAGAGACACAGCAAACCCTCAGGGAATGCACACGGAAATGGAGAGAGCTATCCTACTGCTCTGTCTGTTGCTGGTGAGACTCCCCCCACCCAGTTTCACTGCTGCAGAAGGTCAGCAGCCCAGCCGCTACCTGCTGCAATTCGTGTAGCTGCAGCTCCAGTTTCGCTTTGTTCTCCCGCAGCCGGTTTAGCTCCTGGGTTGTGTTTGTCAGCAGCTCTGGGTCTGTGACGGCAAAGTGGAGCTCAGCGGGGCCGGAATCCATATCGCTGCTGCCCAAGGAGCGGATCTGCTCTCGCTGCATGCTGTAACAACATGCCAAGAGGTGTTAGACTCGGTAGCTTTGGTGAAGTAACAGCGCTGAGTGTTGATGCTGCTGGCAGTGCCATTGGCTTGGGACCTACTGGCTTCTGGCCACCGAGAGGCAGTCCACCTGGAAAGGGTAGGCGGGAGAGCCCAGCAGCACGTGCAATATTCCTGGGAGTGCTGAGGGCAGCTCATCCTATTTGTGGCCTTTAAGCCACAAATTTCTGCTGCTTCCCACAGCCCAAGCTGCTGAGACAGCCGTGGAGCAGAGCTGGGAACGCTGCAGGGAAGGGCTGGGAAGCAGGACATATTGGTGGTACCTCTCCATTTCCACACCATCCAAAGTGGATTCAGTCTCTCGCCCTAAATTTTGCATGGGAGGAACTTGTGCGCAGAGCAGCTCCAGCACATGCAGAGCACCCTGGTATGTAGCTGGAGGTACCTTGCTCCTGGCGTGTCAGGAGTACGGAGATAAGCGTGCACTCCAGGACCTCTGCTCCACTTTGGAGCCCCGTATGCCTCCCTTGCAGCAAGGGGGCTGGGTGCTGGCGCCATGGGGCACTTCCACTAGGTCCCTAGCAATGACCTGAAGAGGCAGAGGTAGCCCAGACCCTGTTTTAGCCCTGCCTGTACGCAATCAGCAGGTTCTCATGCTTCTTGACCAAGTTTTTCATGCGTTTCTTGTAGGCACGTGCTGCTCCAGCTAGCTGCTCCTCCCGAGACTTGTAGGAAGCTCTGATGTCCTTCAGCATGCTGTCCACAAAGTGCTTCATGTGAGCTGGGGCTTTGCTGGGCTCTGTCCGGTCGGTGGATTTGCTGTCCATGTAGTCCTTTAAACATACAGAGAAGGAAATGGAAGTGATCAAGTCTTTCCCTGAGGCGAGTAACCCATTTCCCACACTGAAGGTCCAGGAATATTTGTGATGACAGCACTCAGAATAGGGCATATCTTCCATTTCCTAAGAACAGGAAAGACTAATTAACTTCCATCACACCCCTTTCAAGGCAGAGAAGGCATACTGCTGTCAGTGACCCTGTATCACGGGTCCATCTAGGGGAACATGAGTGCGTCAGGAGCACGTCTCTAGGCCTGTATTCTTTCTGCTGTGCCCTGCTCCCTCTGTTAGGAGATACCCTGTCAGAAATTAAGCTCATCTTCATAGTAAAAAATGCTTCTGCATTGTTAACCTCCTGGCACAGCAGTTCTTGCAAAAATCTGCTTACCTATGGGGGTAGAAACAGTTTTCTTCCCAGCCACTGACGGATGCAAGCAGGTACCCACGCCTGAACCTGCCTGAAACTCCTGCTTTGTGCCGAGTCCTCACCGTGCTCTGTGGGCCCTACTCTACATCAGAGGCGCTTGCTTGTTCCCAGAGCAGGTCTGCAGGTCCCAGGCGTTACACGGGTCTGTGCCGACCGCAGAGGCTGGCAAAGCTTCCCCTGAGGACAGCAGCAGGGGCACCATGGAGGCAGCAAACCGAGGCGGCAACAAAGCCCGCAGTGGCACTGCCGGGCCTGCCGAGGGAAGTTGTCAGGGCAATGGGGACTAGGAGCCAACTGGAAGGCAGCCATAGTAAATAAGAGGATCTTTCCATCCAAGTAATCTGACCAAGGAAGATCGTCCCAGCAGAAACTCAGACAGTTTCACGTGGTCACACGGGAAATCTGGGCTAGGAGAGAGACCGATTCCTGCTGCAAGCACAGCTCCCCAAGCCCCAGCGCCCCTCTGCCCAGCAGCCCAGCAGGAGGGGACGGAGCAGACACATTCCAGAAGCAGGCGGCCAGCACGGAGAGCCCTCCGCAGGCCGGGGTCTGGGGGTACCCACCGCCAAGTCCTTGACGTGCTGCGCGAGCCGGGAGCGGTACTGCTCGTTGAGCTCCTTCACACGCAGCTGCAGCCGGGAGTTCTCCGCCTCCACCTCTTGCAGCTGGCTCCGGGAGGTGAGCAGCACCTAGGCACAGCCAGCGTTCACACTGCTGCTCTCAGCCTCCAGCCAAACGAGGGGCACTAAAATGCTCGATAAGGAACGGGGACTTCAGTTTCCCTACAGCAGAGAGGTTGGGAAGGGCCTGGGTTTTTCATGCAGGAGCTTACCAGAAATATTTAGTCTATGTTCCTCTGCTACCTTTTATCATTTGCAATCCCCTGCAAGTGGTTTCTCCAGCTCTTTTGAAACATCAGTGAACAAAATTCCTCCCACCCCAAGCAAGCAGCACATCCCACCACGTGCATTGCACGCCCTGTGCAGGGAGGAGCTCCCTCTCCCCGGAGAGGGAGAGATGCCGGAGCACCTCGGTACCAGCCATCCGCCCCACCGCCAGCTCCGGGTTACGCTCATTGCACCTCGCGTCTCAGCCACGGGAGGGGAAGGGAGGGAGCCTGCCCTTACTGCTGACTGCTCCGCCAGTTTGCGCTGGGTGTCTCGAATTGCTCGCTTCGCCTCCTGCAGCTCCTTCCCCACGGCGATCCTGTGCACACAGGAAGAAGGCATGTTTATTTCAAATCCCCAAACGTCTTCTGCAGGCCCGGTACCTCCAGCTTTGAGAAGGAAATCACTACTAATGACAGAAATCTCCAAGCAGCTGCTTACACATTGAGCAGCTCTGCCACACATTGACCGCAGATTTTCAAGGCCAGTTGTGTACCCAAACAGACTTTTAAGGAGACATCTAACACTCTTAAGATCCTCAAAAACATCAGCTTTTACTTCCAGGCCTCGCTTATAATAGTCATTTGCCACCCTGTACCCCACCAAAGGGAGGCTGCCTGTTCGCCAAGATCACATCCAGCTGCAATGAGACCCAAAAATGCCCAGCTGGACAAGAGAAGGATGCGTGTGCCTCAAACACTCACACTTGCTCTTCCAGCTTCTGCTGCTGCGAATCGTAGGTTTTCTTCAGATTTTCAATCTCCACTTTTATGTGATCCTGGTTTCCAAGCAACTGAGGGACAAGCGAACAGGAAGATGAGATCGAGGGTTGACATAAAGAGAAGGATTCTTCAAGAGGGAGAAGGTGAGGAGAGCCTCCAGCTAGCCCAAATCCAGCTGATATGGGAAACACAGGGGAAAGGACAGGTTTAGTGACCAGTGCTCTGCAGCACGCCAGAAATGACGTTTGATCCGGTGACAGGGCACGTGGAGGGGCACACGTGTCGCTCCTCCAAGTGAGATTCTCACTCCGAGAGTCAGATTCTCAACAGGAGCTGGTGGCGGAGCCCAAGCTGGTATCACACAGGCTGCAGATGGAAACAAGGCAGGAAATATCTCTTGTGCTCTCATTTTTGGGTGCTTATCACCCTCATCTATTTCAAGTATCAGCAAGAAGAAAATAACCAAGCGTCCCCTGCACTTGTTGATTTTAAACTCCTGCCTCTGCTCTTCAGTGGGCACTGACTGAGGGAACCACATGTTGCCCTGCACGAGGCAGGAGTTATTCTGATCTCAAATGCATGGCTTAAAGAAAAGAAAATAAACCAAGGCACTAACTCATCCACAAAACTCAAGTTAGTACCAGGAGGTGCCAGGCACACTCCAAATAAGTTCCCCCCTGTGCTTCCCCAAGGGCCCCACAGCAGACCCCCCACACACTCACATTTTTTTCCAGGTTTTGCTGCTTGTGTTCAGAGGCAAGTGCATCTTCTGGCTGATTTGAAGAAGAGACAGAAGAAGGTACCTTTAGATCCCTGTTCTCCAAGGAGCTCAGACTGGGGACAGGGCAGAGAGGTCCTTACCTTCACCTTCCGAGCAGAGACACGGCGCACCACTGCTCGCACTCTTCCCAGCTCAGCAGCGGGCTCATCGGCTCCGGCGTGGGAGAGGTGGTGGTAGCTCCCTGTGCCGGGAAGGGTGCTCTTGGCATTGGCCAGGTTGAGCAGCTCTAGGCTGAGCTCTTCATTCTTCAAGACCTGCCAGGTCAAGCAAGAAGGAAAGAGCGTCTGAGATCCTGCCTCTCCAGCTCCGTGCGCTGTTTGTTCAGCACATACCCACTGCTCCTGGTGTGTACACAAAGCAGGCACTCACATCCCCTCCTGAAAGCAAGTTTTATTTTTAGTTCCCTCTCTTATGTCCAAGGATATCAGTGATTTTCTGATTCTCACGGAGAGGCAGGGCGAGCATCATCGCCAGGCGCCAGGCACGGCACGCAGCGTTATTCACACGCAACCTCGGTCCCCCTGCCCGTCTCGCTCTCACGCTCACGTTCAGGTAGGGATCGCGGTGCCAGCGCACCCTGAGGCCAGCCCAGCCCTGGGCACAGCTCTGCCAGCACCGCTCCGTCCTGACCTACAGCTCCCTCCTTACCCCGGCTCTGTACTCCCCGCACAGCTTCCCAACACGTTAGGCATGTCTTTCCCCAGACAATGCCTCTGAACAGCGCTGGACTACATAATGTAAGGGAGAATGGCCAAATATCCATCCATCTCGGCTGACGCCACCCAGCTAATTCCAGTTTTGTCTGAATGCATACCTCCAGAAGCAGCCAGCCCACAGCACCGTGTAGGCAGCGAGATTCAAAGCAGCGCTGGTGCGAAGTGACACATTTCCAAAAGATAAAGAGGATCTGAATGAGAAAGGCTCTGTTACAGGTGATCTGGAAGGAACACTGGGGGAATTCATGTCTCACGGGAGGGTTTCTATGTAGATAACAAAGCTTTGATGGAGTTTATGACTGGGGACAAGCTTGAGTAATTGTTACCATGGCAGTGAATCGGGAGGATGGGAGGCAGAGGTCATCTGAGTCATCCGTGTAGAGAATAGCTTATCAAAAGATAGCACAGGGTGGGCTGAGGGAGAGAGGAGAGGAGAAAAGAGGCTGACAAAGAGGTGAGATATACAGCTGTGAAAACTGACAGCTAGGCAGAGACAGGCTGCTTGTTCCCCAACCGAAACCGATCCATCTGCAGCTGTCAGTGCCGACAATTTGATCAGAGGGGGTCACACAAGCGCAGAAGTACCAGCTTTATTTTTTTTTTTTTTTTTTTGGCCAGCAGAAGAAAGAGGCAGCCCCAGGTTTGCGATGGGCTTCTCTGCCTCCCATGTGCTCCGAGTCCTGGCCCCGCTCCAGGGAAAACCCCGGCATGGGACCGGTCCGGGGCCGCCCGGGTTCCCCGCGCCGGCCTCGCTTTGTAGCAGCGCTGCGGGCCGTGCGAGCCCCCCGAACAAAAGAGCAGGAGGAAACGGAGAGCTGAGGAAAGGTCAGGGTCTTGAAAAGGAAGAATTTACAGCCCGTTAGAAAACAGGCACAAAGTGTCGGGCTGGCATCTTCTGGAAGGCACTTCCCCAGGGACGGGAGAGGCCGGCGCGGCTGCTCTGGGACAGACCCAGGGCGATTTGTGAATCGAGGCGTACAATGGGGGCTGTAACAATTCAGAGACTCTAACTGTTCCCTACAAGGGACCCTGAATGAGCCCGCAGAGCTGCTTCTGCGCCAAGCAGCCATGACAACATATTGGCAAGGTCACAAGTAGCACTTGTAATTGGGAATGTGTAAAAGGTTCATTGTCTCCAGCGAAGAGCTCCGGGGAAGGGGAGGGGGCAGAACCGCAGGCTGCTTTTGCCATTTCCTTTGGGAAAGTCCGCACTGGGAAAATAATGAGCAAGAGGCCCATGCCGCGACAAGCCCCCAGGCTGCCAAGTTGGAGTCTCTTTCGCTTCAGGCAGGGATATTCAGCAGTCAGAGCCAAGACACCGGGGTAAAGTCCTCACCCTACCAATTACACCCGAGGATTTCACCCTTGGCTTCTGATCCCTGCTCCACCACTCCAGGATGCTATCCGAGCATGTAACTTACTCCACGTGCCTCGCTTTTCTCTGAAACGTTCCAGGATCCACACGAAAACAGCGTGTTATTACCGCTAACCCCTTAAAACCGTCATCCTGAGATGTCAGCAGCCTGAAAATCCAGTTTTCGACTAACACACTGCACCCCCTTGGGGACGAGAAGCAACAGAGATCGCCGAACGCTGAGCTACTCCTCCGTGAGCTCTGTGTCGGCAGCGTGCCGGCAGGCAGCGGCACGCGCTCTGCCTCGTGCTCCCGGGACAGCAAGGGCTGGAGGGTGGGTTCGCACCCCGCGAGCAGCCGAGCCTGCCTCCTCGTGAGCAGTTTCTCAGCTTATGACAAACGATAGCGCCTGCGCGTGCCCTGCGCCCATCCCAGCTGCAAGGTGCAACAGATGAGTTGAAACTGGCTTTTCACTTCCCAGCTGGAGCCGGCTGGGAGCTGTACCCCCCCTCACTGCCACATCCGTGCTAACGGGTAACTTCACAAGTCCCTAACTCATTGATTGGCAACCGGATGGTCGTGACCTTGTATACTCCTCTACCTGAGCTCTACCTGATGCTCACCATACAGAGAAACCGGACAGACACGGACAAATGCACTTGGTGGGGCTTTGCCAGTTGTGGGGTGACATTTCATGTCAATCCTGTATAAACTAGCATGCCCCACATCCTCCCATCACAGGGCCAGCACGGTAAACTAGGTCACTTGGCTGAACCAGCTGAAATATCTGCCGAGGAGGGAGGCAGGAGTGTGTCAGTCAGCCGATCCAATTCAAAGAGAAGGAGAAGTGGGAGGGGGGAGAGGGAGGGAAGTGGGGAAGGCCTATTACAGTAGCTATTCTTGCCAAAGGAATGCACAATTCTGGGATCTAAAAGACTTGAGTTAATCATCACTAATTTAATAGTCACCAGGAAATTCACTATATTTTAAGGGACAATCAGAAACTTGATTATATTTAGTGTTTTTATAAACTTGTCAACTTCTGAAACTTCTAGGCCCCTTCCTGCCACCAAGTGAGATGAGACGGACTACAAATCCATTCCTATGCAGCCTGTGCAAGCCATGCAGAAAAAAAGGGAAACAAAGCATGCTGGCAGTCCAGAGGGACCTGAAACGTGCACCCAGACCAGACCTGCAACGACCTCCTCTTCGCATGGCTAGGGATGGGAATGTGGGGTAACGGGAAAACGGGAAGACTCCGATAACAGGAGCGCAGTCGCACAGGGCAGCATGGGCACAGCGCTGCTCCTGGCTTGGTAAGCAACCCAAAGACAACCTTAGATTGGGAAGTTGCGGGGTGGAGTAGAGAACACCAAAGCTGGCTCACCTCCCGGTCGAGCTCTTTGCCCAGGGCCAGGTAATTGCTCTTCAGAATGATGTACTCGTCCGCCAGCTCCTTACGGCTGGTCTCCAGCGTGCGCAGCTGGTCCCGCAAGGCGTCCCGCTCCCCGGTGACTTTCTCACTGCGGAGCTCCAGCTCCAGCACACGGTTCTCCAGGGACAAGATCTGCAGAGGGGGGCAGCAGAATTAGACCAGCGGCTATAATAGGGCATTTATTTGGCCAAACAGGCTCTAGTATGAAGAGAGATGAGTTTCACATGAATTTCTCAAGTATCTGGGGCAATGGGGGTAATTCACTACTCTAGCTAAAGAAAAGTGAGTATGCCAAACAAGAAAAGATCCTGGATAAAGGTATCTGGCAGAACTGAAACCTTTTGCATACCATATTTTTCAGTTCAAAGTTCTCTGTCTCATACTGCTCCTTCATTTTGTTTGTCTCAATCTGGAGATCAATGAGGTCTTTGGAAATCTAGGAGAGAGAAACGACGTTATAAAAAGGTCATGGACTGACTCTGAGGCCAGCACAGTATCTCAACAGGTTGCAACAGGGAGTTAGAGCCCAGGGGTACTGAAAGGACCCACAGTTGCACCTTTTACCTGAGCACTAGCAGAACAGCAGAAGAGGAACACTGCTGAGAGCTGGGATCAGCTCCCGACACTGCGGCTTTTCGCCACTGAAGCATCCTGTCCCACAGACACACCAAATAAAAGGGCAAAGACACAACCCTCGAAGAGGAAAAGCTAAGGAGAATCAACCCTGAGGTCTTGGCCTCTTTCAGAAGGAAGAGGTGTGGGAAGCCAGTGACACCATAGTCAATCCGAGCTTATTCCAGCCTAAACACCTCCAGGGAGCAAACGGAAGAGCCTGGGTTTTGGAAACACAAATACCTCTGGAAAGAGGCCCCAACGTTTCCCACCAGATTTTCCACTGCAGACCTATCGGGCTCATACAGCTTCACGGCTCAGTTCTCTCCAGCTCCCCAAGTATCTGTTTTACCTTCAGTTTTTCCTCTTCACTGAAGACCATTCTGGCTGACAAATCTGTTTTGGAGCCAGCCAGCGTCCCCATCCTCTCCTGCAGGTCTCCAAGCCCCATGTACAGCCTCTCATTCCTATCCTGCAGCTGCACCTAGAGACACAAAACAGCTCCGACAGCCAGTGCCAGAGAGCAGAGCTCTTCTCTTCTGTCACCGTGCTGATGGAAGGGAAGAGCACAGCATATTCAGCAAGGAAATGCAGCTTCTCAGAGCTTTAACAGATCGCGGATGGGATTTTCAGCTGCCATTTTCCTCCTGCGATTAGGATTTCATTTGCAGAGCACTGGTTCAGTGACCCAGGAAGGGGCTGCAGACCTTCATACTTACGTTTTTGTTAGTGAGATGCTGCACTTGCCCTGTCAGAGCATTTACACTCTCCTTCTCTGCAACGCTTCCAAAATCCATGTGCATGAGACTCAGTGCTCGCAGGCTAGGTTCTTTGCACAGTACCAGGCAAGCAGAGACTGAAGAGCAAAGGCAGGGCCTAAGGATCTCTGCGGCAGCGACTTTCCCCTCTAGGTACAGCACAAGCGATGTTGCTATCAACTTTGGTTGCTAGAGGGTGCAGCATCCACCTCGATCTGAGGTGGAGCCAAGTATTGCAGCCAGCCCTAAGGCTGTTAGAGCAGAAGAAATGACACGGGTCAGGAGGTATCCGTGTTCCTAAGACAGCACAGATAAGATACTCAAGTGAGAAGCTTAGCAGACACCACCAGCGAGGTAATGCTGCCAGTGAGGAGGTGCTGCACCGTTTGTATTCGTTCCAAACCCAAAGCCTCTCTGCAGGGATGGCTTCCGTCTCTACCACAGGGATCTTTACAGGATTTCAGATCTGGATCTCAGTTTCACAACTCAGGCCTTTAATTCAGCCATCTGTCCCGAGACTGTCCTGTAGCATCTAGCATCAGCTTGCTTCCCTGCATTTTTTTTTTATCTCTACAGTACTTGTATCTCTTGTGTCATCTAGGAAGGACAGCACACAATTATGAAAGGCCGATGAGCCGCCCAAAGGGGATCAGGATCTTTCAGCTCTGACCGAGCTACAGCTGGTGACAGGGAAGACCTTCCCAAATCTATCAGCTAGCATACAAGACGCTATGTGGAAAAATGTAAATTTTAAAGCAAAACACACCCGGAAAGAAACTGCTACAAAAGCTAGCTGTGTGCTGAGAATGACAGGACACAGGAAGAAGCTCCCTAAATCGAGCAGTGCTAGCAGCTCCCCAAGGAGGAGCTGCTTCCCTTACAGCCGCAGCTGAACTTTGACTTGCTGCAGACTCAGAGGAATTTGCAGCAGCCCATTTGTCAATGTTCGCTCATGGTTAGAGGCGCGCTGAACCCTGATGGGCTCAGACAGGGCTAAACCTGGACTGTGCCGGTCTGCACTGCATCGCCGAATCCAACTGGAAACCTTCCAGACACAACTGGGATATCTCCCAAGGGTGCACCAAGCTACAAGTGCTTGAACAGAGCCCCTGACACACAAGTGAGGGTTACAGAGAGTTTAAGGCACAGTGGTAATGCTGGAAAAACTTGGGGAATGGCAGTCACGGGGTAAAATAAATGCTGTTTTTTCATCTAATTTCAGGCTTATTATCTCTATTTCTGTAGAGCAGGCGAGTTTAGGTAAGAATTTGGCTCTTAAGAAAAGCGTTGCTGATGCAACATTCATAAAGACCATAGCTCTGAATAACTTGTTAGTAGCTAAGCTAAATTTATGGCCGAGGGAGAGGGCCCATCCTGATACAAGCACCATGCCAAGCATCGTTCACCAGCTCCTCACCACTGGCATCTGGTCCTGGCTGCTGTCGAAGATCCTCTAGCACCTCAAAGTGGATTTCATAAACGGCCACGGATGTGTGACCCAGCGGCAGAGCTCTTTGGGGGCTTAGGGGAAGGAGAAGTTAACGAAACATGCAGCTAACATCTTATTTTTCTGCAAAAGAACATAATAGCCCTGAAGTAATTTTATTAAGGTAATGAAAGCGCTGATGAGAATTCACAGTCTCTTCACACCCACTGCTGAGCAGAAAGCCAAATTCACACACGCCCACAGCGCCAGAGCGCTCGGAAGCAGGCAGCGGGTGCTCGGGCACGCCGGGGAGAGGAGCGGAGCCGCGCTGCCCCGGCACAGGCAGGCTCCTGCCGCTCCCAGCCCCGCGTGGCCGGAGCCCACGCTGGCGCAGGGACACGCAGCAGGCTGGCTCCCGAGGGGGGGCCTGCTCCACCTGCCAGCCTTCGCTTTGCTCGTCAGGGCACTGTAAGGCTAATTAACACACACGGTGTTATTTATGGAACTATGCCGCCTGGCAGGCCCAGCTCGGAGCAAACCCACCTCAGTGCCAGGTGCTGCGCCCGCACCAGACACAGCAGTGATTATTTCTTCCCTGGTCTGGAAATACGAAGGACAAACGCTGTCCTGGCTCACGGCACCACCAGCAGAGTGGGCAGGAACGAGTGGCTCCACTCTGTCATTGCAACCCAAAGCCTCTACCCAGCGAAAACCAACCGACAAACAAACAATGACAACAAACCCACGAGACCCAGACGTGCTTTATTAACCCACACAGGGCAGAAGTGGTAACTCTGCGCTGAGTCTTCCCTTCGCTCCAGAGTCCGAGGCACGCGGATGAGGTGGTGGCTGGGTCACCAGCAAGCCTGCACCCGCACGTGGCTCTGAAACAGCTCAAGAGGGAACTGGGCCAGGACTCGGACACCACACCCCTGGTGCCCACAGTGCCCTCCCCACCCCCGCCGGCCCTGGCAGCACGGGGTGCGCCGGGAGGGCACCGGCACCGGGCACCGGGCTCGGGGCCTCCCGCCGGGCCGGGCCTGGCTAGGCCGCGCCGCCGCGCCCCGTCTCCATGGCAACGGGCGCGGGCACTTCCGGGTGGAGGCGGCGGCGTTGTTGCGCCCCCTGGCGGCCGGAGCGCCGCGGGGCGGCGGTGCCGGCGGGGGCTGCTGCCGGCCCCCGGGGACGTCCCGGTGCCACGGGCCGGGCCTCGCCGCCACGGGGCCCCGGGGCCGTCCCCTGCTCCCCGGGGTGGTGGGGACAGGGCGGTGACAATGCGTCCAGCGGGTGCCGGCCGGGGCCACGCTCACCCCTGGGGACCGGGAGGCAGGAGCGCGATGGGTGGCGCGAGGGTCGCGCTGCCCCTCCTGTGCCACCCGCGTGGCTGCCACCGCCAGGACCTTCCAGCTCCACCAGTGCCACCAGTATGGGCCTGCACGCCCCAGGCCGCAGCGTCCCACCGCGGGCTGGGACCCTCGAGCTGAACTGGCTCTGGCTGGCGGGGAAGGGGGGCTGGGTGGGCAACGGTTCCCGAGAGCTAAAATAGGTCCGAAACGGCTTTTTCTGATGATTTCGCTGCTCTCCCTAATACCCTTACAGCCTTCTCCATGGCAACCAGGGCGGACGGCGCAGACTTTGGTCCTGGCCGAGCACACCGAGGGCCGCGGTGCCGGCAGGAGGAGGCCGCGGCAGCGGGGAGCCGCGGCGAAGTCCCCTCCCGCGGTGGCACCGCTCCGGTCCCGGGGGCTCGAGCATCCCGGGACACGTTCGGAGATGACGGCTTGAGGGCAGCGTGGGAAAGGGTCTGCTTATTTCCCCATCGCTGTTTGTTTGCTGTTTTCCTAGCGAGAGGCTTTCTGTGCGCAGCGTTACCCGCCCTGCGGCTGCGGGTCGTTCGCTTTTAAAATTGACCCGTGGGTTTTGTGGGTTTTGGCCGGCCGGGCCGTGCTGGTTCAGCTTTTTGTGGCTCCCCCATTGATTACGCCTTGTGTCAATATGTGCTTAGCGCCTGGTGGTGGATGCGCTGGTCTCCATCGCCCGCTTCTCTCTTTGGATCTATAATTTCCCAGAATAGAAGATTAAAATAGAGGGGGAGGAGAGCGCTGCTTCGGGCCAAAAAGAAACTGGAAAAACATTTCTTATTTAGCCGGGCTGCAAAGTTCGATCACGTTGAGCAAAGAACCGCCGGCATCCCTCGCTCACCCTGACACTTGTTCCCATGGGCACACTCCCCGGTTTTCCACCGTTTAAAACCTCTGCCAAAATTAAAGAACGAAGACCTGAGAAGTCCCCTGCGAGTCAGGGGAGGACAGGCTGTGCTTTGTGGGGACGAAGAGGTGGCAGCAGGGACAGGCCCCCCGCCAGCCCGGCTGCGCAGCATCGCTGTCCCCGCATCGTCCCTGTCCTCGCCCCTGGGGACTGGCGCGAGGCGAGCTGAAGGAGCTGGAGGGCGAGCGGTGGCTTTTCCACGGGTTCGTCAGGCGGTTGATACCAGGGAGCCAACGGGGCTCCTCCAGCTTGGGCACCAGCGACCGTTTTTTTTTTTTTTTTTCCAGGAAATTGGTAAAGAATTCTTCAGAAGCCACAGTGGACGCAGGCAGGTGGGGAAAATGACCTGGGATACAGGACGGGGTCAGAGCTTCCCCACGGATTTGGGGAGCTGCCAGGCGGCTCCAGCAGGGGAGCGCTGGCACCAGCGCCCACGGGGACCTCGCGGGCTCGGGGCTGGCTGGGCTTCCCGCTGCCAGCCCTCGGCTCTCCGCACGGACACGCAGAGCTGGGGAGTTTGGGCGTCACGGGGGTGCAAACCAGGACCCCGAGGGGGAGAAAAGCTCACGTTGGAGCATCTTCCATTCCCTCCAGCACTATGGGGAAGGGACATTGATGGGAAAGCCCCCAGCATGAAAACCCCTACACGAAGGAAGGAGCGAGCCCTTCTGCCGGCCTCTGCACGCGCTGCACCACACCGCAGTGCCCGGGCTGTGGGGACAGCCCATGCTGACTGCCCTTTGTGCCCCCAGCACGGCCACTTTGTGCCACCGGGACACGGGTCTGACGCCGTGCTCACCCCACCAGCATCCTCAGCGGAGCACCAGGGAAGGGCTGGTGCCACCACATGGGGACCCTGCAGGAGCCTGGGGCGCAGCCGCGGCGACCCCACGAGGTGCCCTCGTCCGTCTGTCTCTCCTCGCTGCCCACCCAAACCCCATCTCCGGCAGGAGCATCGTCCCCCAAGACCAGCTCCCGGCACTTCACCTCTAATCCTGGGCTCGGCGCTCCCGCAGACGTCTCCGTGTGCCCCTGCAGCTGGGACAAATGCCGCCACGGAGCGGGGGGAGAAGCCCCGCTCCCGTCCCTGCTCCCGCCGGCCGTGGCCGAGCCCAGCAGCGGCAGGGTTAAGGCCAGCGGCGGGCGCTGGACGGGCGTCAAGGTGGTTGCTCCATCCCTGCGCGGGGCCGGGAGCGCGCACGGAGCCGCCCGCCACCATGAGCGCAGGCAGAGGTAAGGCACAGAGAGCCGGGCAGGGCGAGGGGGCGCGGGGGGAGAGGCCAAACCCTGCCGGGACTTTGCCGTGTGGCTGCCGTTAACTTTTTTTTTCCCCGCTTTCTGCTGCTAAAGAGTCAGACGGGGAGCTCCTGCGCCTTCTTGGGCACGGTGACGCAGAGCCCTCGGTTCCCCGCTCTGTTAATTTGGGGAGGAAGGAGGAGAGGGGACGAGGAGCGCTGTTGCTGGCCTTTCCGGGGGAAGGAAGAGGTCACTGCTGTGACAGAGGGACAGAGACCCAGGAGGGCACAGGGGGACCCGGGACGCAGCAGTGCGCACGCATGGGCTGGGACGAGCCAGCCCCTGGGCAGGGGGACACCAGTGGCCGCTGTCCCCTGTGGGACACCAGTGGCAGCAGGCATCCCTGCCCCGTGGTGCTGGTAGGTGACGTGTGCCACACCACGGTGGCACGGCCGTTTGCCCCGCGGTGACCCAGGCGCTCAGGTCCCCCAGCCCTGCGTCGTCCCCTCCGGCAGCCATCGCCCTGCACGCGGGGGTCGCCACCCCGTGCTCGCCCCGCTCACGGTCTCCCTTTCCTCCGTGCCCCGCAGCGGGCAGGGCCCCGCTCCTGCTGCCCCTGGCCCTGCTGTTGGCCGCCGCGTCCCAGCCCCACGATGGGGACGTCCCCAAGGAGCCCGCGGAGCCCTTGCGCTGCCCCAGCCCCTGCGCCTGCAGCTTCGACGACTACAGCGAGGAGCTCAACGTCTTCTGCAGTGGCCGCAACCTGACGCAGCTCCCCGAGGACGTCCCCGCCAACGCCAAAGCCCTCTGGCTGGACGGCAACAACTTCACCCAGCTGCCGGCCGCGGCCTTCAGGAACCTCTCGGGGCTGGACTTCCTGGACCTGCAGAGCAGCCAGCTGGCCGCCGTGGAGCAGCACGCCTTCCACGGCCTGCGCAGCCTCTACCACCTCCACCTCGAGCGCAACCGCCTCAAGCACCTGGCGCCCCACACCTTCCTGCACACCCAGAACCTCGTGTCCCTCAGCCTCAACAACAACTTCTTCAGCAAGGTGGAGGAAGGGCTGTTCGCCGGGCTCTCCAACCTGTGGTACCTGAACCTGGGCTGGAACTCGCTGGTTGTCCTGCCCGACAAGGTCTTCCACGACCTGCCCAACCTGAGGGAGCTGATCCTGGCGGGGAACAAGCTCCCCTACCTCCAGCACCAGCTCTTCTGCAGCCTTACGGAGCTGAAGGAGCTGGACCTGAGCGGGAACGCGCTCAAGGGCATCAAAATCAACATCTTCGTCAAGCTGCAGAAGCTGCAGAAGCTTTACCTGAACCACAACCAGATCAACGCCATCGCACCCCGCGCGTTCATGGGCATGAAGTCCCTCCGGTGGCTGGATCTGTCCCACAACCGCCTCGTCTCGCTCTTTGAGGACACGTTTCTGGGCCTCCTGAGCCTGCACGTCCTACGCTTGTCCACCAACTCCATCAGCAGCCTGAGGCCCAGGACTTTCAAAGACCTCCAGTTCCTGGAGGAGCTGCAGCTGGGGCACAACAGGATCCGGAGCCTGGCAGAAAGGACCTTCGAGGGGCTGGGCCAGCTGGAGGTGCTCAGCCTCAACAACAACCAGCTGCAGGACATCAGGGTTGGGGCGTTCCTCGGGCTGTACAACGTGGCGGTGATGCACTTGTCTGCCAACTGCATCAAGGCCCTCCCCGACTTCGTCTTCAAGGGGGTCACCAAGCTGCACAGCCTCCACCTGGAGCACAGCTGCCTCGGCAGGATCAGGGCCAGCACCTTCTCCGGCCTCTCCAGCCTGCGGCGGCTCTTCCTGCAGCACAACGCCGTCTCCGTCATCGAGGACCGGAGCTTCAGCGAACTGCACGAGCTCCTGGAGCTCGACCTGAAGCACAACAGGCTGAGCCACCTCTCGTCGCAGCTCTTTGTGGGTCTGAGCAACCTGGAGTACCTCTTCCTCTCCTCCAACCAGCTCCTGGACATCTCCCAGGACGCCTTCAGCCCGCTCCAGAGACTTTTCTGGCTCGACCTCTCCCATAACCAGCTGGAGACGCTGGACGACGCCGTCATCTCCCCCCTGGCCAACCTGCGGTACCTCAGCCTGAGTAACAACTCCCTGGAGACCTTCTCGGTGGGCTTCCTCTGCCCTTCCTTCGCCCTGGAGCAGCTGTGGCTGGGGGGGAACAACTGGCATTGCAACTGCTCGCTGAAGGGGCTGCGGGACTTCTCCCTGCGGCACCCCGCGGTGGTCCCGCGCTTCGTGCAGTCCGTGGCCGAGGGGGACGACTCCCACGTCCCCGTCTACACCTACAACAACCTCACCTGCCGCCACCCCCCCAGCCTCGCAGGCCTGGACCTCCGCGACACCAGTGAGGACAGCTTTGCTCACTGCTGACACGCGCCTGTCACCGCCCCGTCCCCGCCGTGCCAGGCTCACCGGGGCAGTGCCAGGCGCGACGGCTCTGCCGCTGCCCGCGGTCAGCCCGGCCTCATCCGTGTGTCCTGGATGGGGACCTGGGGAAGGCGAGGGGGGGGGGACAGGCACCGGCTCCACGAACCAAAGTCTTTGAGTCTGGCGGTATTTAAAGACCGGCACCCATCACCAGGACAGAGCGAAGCATGTTCCTGATACAAAGCAGGAGGCCGGGTGGCTTCGCCCTGTCCCCCCGGTGGGCAGCACCCAGCCTCTCCGAGCCCCCACACCCCACCCAGGACCCCCAGCATCTCCCCCTCCAGCCCCATCCACCAGCAGGACCCTGGGCGCCAGAAAAGCAGCACTAGAACCCAGCACACGGAGTCACTTCCATCCCGGGTATGTTTAAGGGAAAAACAGAAATCCCAAATTCCCCGTTGAGCTCTCCTGTCGGCTTGGGGAAGGGGGCGGAGGGCTCGCTTTAAGAGCCCCTTGCCACGGCCGATGCAGGCAGGGTACAGAAAGCCACACACACGTCACTTACCCGATAAATCGCAAGCAGACAAATAAACCTTTGGAGCTATCGCAACCCGTCTTGTAAGTATGTTTTTTCGAAAGCACGTGCCGCACCCAGCCCGGGCTTCTTATCAGAGCCCCTCGGGGCTCGCACGCAGCCCAGCTCAGCCTGGGAGCGCGGGTGCTGCAGGCTCCCCATGTCCCCGGAGACCAGAGGGGCCTGCAGCGAGCTTTCTGCAAGATGAGCAGCCGTGAAGGAAGGACCGGGACCGGGCTCAGTGGCCCAGAATCCCTGACTGCGTGCACAGCCAGCAGCCCCGGCCCCGATCCCTTCCACACAGCATTATTGCGGAGCAGGATTCGCACTGCGGGCTCTTTCCGTGCTGGGAGGATCGCTGCCACCAGCTCCCCGCACGCAGAGCGGCTCCGACTGAAGGCAGCGTGCGCAGAGGTGGCCGCAGCGAGGACACGGTGGGTTTAGTGCAGGATGGGACAGGGGCACACGGGTGCCGTGGGCCGGGAGAGGTGTCTGGCCGAGGGAACAGCCCCGCTCTCCAAATCCTGGATCAGCGAGCAAAGGTCAGGCAGTTTCCAGGAAAGCTGCAAGTGGGGAAGCCTAACCAGGTGCGAGTCCTAAGGGTGGGTGCAGCACCAGCAGGGACAGATGCTCGGGAGACAGCACGGCCAGAGCAGTGAGCCAGGAGCCACCAGGAGCGGGAGGAGCCCCACGTGTGCCAGGGGTGTAGAGAACGGCTGTGGCAAGGATGCTGCAGAGGGCTGCAGGGATCAGTTTTCAACCAGACAAGGAACGGGCAGGATCCAGAAGCTGGCATGGAGGAGGAAAGACATAGCTGAACCCCACCAAGGAACCGCAGAAAATACCTAGGTATACCTGAAGTGTTCTTAATACCAAGACTCTGCTATGGCAAGGCCCAAAGCCGTAATAAAACATAAGTCACAGACCTGAATTTTAAGAAAACTGTTTACTGTCTGGAACTTTTAAAAATATTCCTGAGTCATGAAAACCCCCAGCAGACCAAAAAAGAAGACATTGTTTCCAGTATGGTAGGATGCAGGCTTCAAAAGGGTACTAGATCTCCTAAGGACGCCTCCTCACACGAAGCACATCCCGTGCCCTCAGAGGCACTTCATGTACCAACAACGTGAGATTTCCGAGCAGGCTGGCTGGGCTCGGGCCCACAGCAGAGCGTCCAACACTAACTGGCCAGCCACTGAACCAAGTACCATGGCGTGTCATGCAAGGGAAGCAGAAGGCAGCAGCACGCGGAGCTACAACGCGGATTATTTGTGCCATTTGGGCTCAGCAAGGGAGCAGCCATCCCAGCTGACGACGTTCGCCACTGGAGCTGCGTTCAGTCATCGTCAGCAGCGCTGCAGCGTGTGAGATGCTGTGGGAGGAGGCCACGGCTCCACAGGTACCTGGACAAGAGCAGGTCGCAGAGGAAGGCGGTGCGTGAGCAGGCCAGGAGCAGCCGTACCGTGTGGGCAGAGCGCTGGCACGTTGAGAAGGCAAGAACCAGGCCGTGCATCCCCTGCGTGAGCACAAACATCCACGCGGAGTCTCTTCGGGCACGGGGAGGTGGAGCATCACTTCCCTTTTTGGGTTGCCATCAGCGGCACCGATGCTGTGATCCCCCCTCCCTCCGTCATCCCCCCCCCGAAACGGCCTCATGGTTAATTAAACAGCTCCTGCATCCTCTTCTCTTCCCCACCGGCAAGGGCCATCGATGGCGCTGCCAGGCAAGGGGAGAGTCCAGCCCCAAACCCTCCTCAGGAGCTCCGCTGCGATGCGCCGTCCAAGACCTGCTGGGCAATGTGAGCCAAGGCGGGGAAGGCGGAGCTCTTGGGAAACTCCCGGATGAAGTCTCTGCCTTCCTCCAAGCTCTGGCTAAGCTGGGGGTCCAGGGGAACGGAGCCTGTGGGAGAGAAGGGAAGGGGAGAGTGACTGCTTGCTCACCCCAGGGCAAAGGCCTGGAGTCAGGATGGAGAAACAGCCCTGCCAGAGGCATCTCTGGGGCAGCAGGAAAAAGGACAACCGCTGCCGCACCAAGCCCTTCAGCAGCTACTTCTCACCTCCCCCTGGCTCTGAGCCACCCCCACACCACAGGGCTTCACAAGAGACCCTCTCCTACCCCAACCCTGACCCCAGCGCTGTCCTCTGCCCACGCCTCATGGGGAAGCACCAAGACCTTTCAGGAGGGCCGGGTGGCTTCAGGCTGGGTTGCTCAGACACTGGGATTTTAGCAGCCAGAGCAGGCTGCTGACCAGCACTGCCTCTGCTCCAGCAGGGCCAGATGCCCACTGCCAGCTGCGTGGATGGCAGAGGAGCAAACCAAGAACTGCACCTCACCTCTGACCAGCCCCAGGGGCTCCTGGGGGCCCAGGGCCCAGCCCACCCGCTCCACTGACAGCCTGTCTCCGCTCGAGCGCTCCCACGGCACCACGCGCACGTCGCCCCCGACGAGAAGGGCTCTGCTCCAGGGGCCACTCACCTAGAAAGGGGACTCCAGCGTACTTGGCCAGTTCCTCGCCTCCCCCTTTGGAAAAGATGTTGGTGCACTCCTGCGGGAGGAGAAACAGCAGTGAGGCACGCGCCCAGCGCAGGGCCCTGCGCAGCACCAGCTCTCCCTCTGCCTTGCCCCTGCCCTCCCCCAGCTCTTTGTAGGACAGCAGAGCCCGTGGCTTCTTCCAGAGCTCCCCCGGCAGCTTCTCGTCCCCCAGGTCCACGGCATCACCCCCGTGGCGTTTCACTGATTTTCCACCTGAGGCACCGCAGCATGCGATGCCCAGAAACGCCCAGGAACCCCCAAGGGCCCGGCAGCACCACCAAACTCACCGAGCAGTGCGGGCAGACGAAGCCGCTCATGTTCTCCACAATGCCCAGAACTCGCAGGCCCGTCTTCTTACAGAAGGTCACCTCTCGCCTCACGTCTCCCACAGCTACCGCCTGCGGGGACAGCGGGGCAGGTTAGAGGCCTCTGTCCCTCCAGAGGTGGCTCTGGAAGAGGCACGCGTGTGGTTTGCGGCACAAGCGAGGAGGGGAATTAGGAGATGCTCTCTCCCCGTTGCTGGCCGTAACTTGGGCCAAGCCCTTCGCTACAGAAGCTGCACACAGGGGCTGTGCTGGAGGACGGGTGACAGCATTACCTAGGGTGCGACCCCGCCCCCATCAGCCGTGCCCGGGGGATCCAGCTCAGCACCAGCGGGTTGCCCTACCTGGGGCGTTGTGACTAGGATCGCTCCGAGAGGCCTGTAGGGCCGCAGGGCCTCCACCGTGGAGATGTGCTCATCGGAGGTGCCCGGAGGTGTGTCCACGATGAGGAAGTCCAGTTCCCCCCAGGCCACGTCGGCAACAAACTGTTTTATCAAAGCTGCAGGAATAACGGGTGCCCCGTCCGAGAGATGGGACTCACCTGGGAGGGCAGCCCTGCAGAACAGGAGCCTCGCTCCGAGCAGGAGCCAGCAGCACCTCCGGGAGGGTTTGCTGACCGCACCAAGCTCCGGAAGGTCACTGCCAGCAGCGAGAACCGACCGTACCGTTTTTCTTAGGTCCTCTCCACACCACAGCGTCGTCCGGCTTCTCCAGCAGGAAGCCGATGGACATGAGCGAGATGCTCTTCTCCTGGTCCACGAAGACCGGCACCCAGCCGCTGTCGCACTGGTGCACGTCGCTGTCCTGCGCCTTGAACATGCGGGGTATGCTGGGGCCGCACAGGTCCACGTCCAGGATCCCCACCTGCGGGCGGCGAGGCAGAGCCGTTCAGACAGGCCTGAGTGGGCCCCGGCCCCCAGCCCTGCTCCGGGCGAGGGGAAGTGGCACCCGAATGTTTGCAGCTCGCAGCAGCCTCCAGACAGGACTCTGCAGCTCAGGAGCCAAAGCAGCAGGTTTGAAGCAAAGTTTCAAAGGGCTGCTTCAAGTTTTGACTGCCCTCCCGGTCTCCTGCCGTCCAAGGAAGCATCTCCTGGATATTTACAGGCACTTCGGAGACATATTTATTGCAGGGACCTGTCAGAAGCTAAGAGGCAGCGGCTCCACGAAGCCTTTAAGAAGTCCTCCTGGAACTCAGCTGCCTTGTGCTCGCAGCTCCCCTTTGTCCTTGCTGCGCTGAAAGCTAGCCCGCCTCATTCCACAAGGGGCCGCGTCACACCACAAACAAGGAAATCATTTCCCAGTACGCCGGTTTGGAAAATAACACCGAAAAAAAAAAAACAAAAAGCCTTGGATCCTGTCGGTCTCTCGGACAAAGGGGAAAAGAACGGCGCCGCTACCTCTGCCGGGCTTCTCAGGGTCAAGAAACCCCAGATCCTTAACAGAGCACCTCCGTGCTGCCCACACACACGCGTCCAGGAAGGACGAGGAGACCCAGGCCCGGCTGGACGTCGGGAAGGAGAAGTCAGGGCTCCGGCGCCCCGCCGCTCGCTCACCTTCTTGCCGGCGTGCCGCAGCGACAGGGCCAGCTGGGCGGCCACGGTGCTCTTCCCCACGCCGCCCTTCCCGGAGAGCACCAGCACGACGTGCCGCACGCCGGACAGGTTGCTTTGCTCTGGGGGGAAGAAGAGAGAAGGGACGGAGGGGTCAGAGGCAGCAGCGCGGGGCCGCGGGCGCTGAAGGAGCGGCGCCGAGCGGGAGCAGGGCGGGCTCGGAGAGGGCCCGGGCCCAGGGCCGGGCCCGGGGGGTGCGGGGCCGGGAGTCAGGGCCTGGCCCCGATGACCTCAGCGCTGCGGCAGCGCGGCCACGAGCGCCCGCGGGGCCCCACCACGGCCGGGAGGGGCCCGGGGGTGAGCTCAGCCCCTCGGCGCTTCCTGCCGGGGCCGGTCACCGCCGGGGCACGGGGAACACAGCCCCGGCACCGGGGGCAGCTCCGCCGCCGGCAGCCGCTGAGGGCCCGGCGCCATGGAGCCCGCGGGGAGCACGGCGCAGCTCATCCGCGCCTGCACCGAGGGTAACGGCGGGGGGAGACCGGCGGGGGGGACACCGGGAGGGACCTGGGGGGTTCGGGAGGGGACCGGGGAGCAACCGGGGGGGCACCGGGAGAGGCGGTGCGGGGCCGGGTGCCACCGGCAGCCCCGCGCCGGGCCGGGCCGGGCCGGGCCGGAACCTGGAGGAAGAGGGGGAGCGGGAGGGGGCCGCGCCGGGGCACCGGGCCCCGCCAGGCTCCGGTACGCGGCGAGACAGGGGCCGGGGAACAGGGGCCGGGGCCGAGCACCAGACACCGGGCCGGGGGAGGGGGAGGGGGAGGCGAAGCCCCGGCCCCGGCCCCGGCCCCGGCCCCGGCCCCGGCCCCGCCGCTCACCGCCCGCCGCCGCCGCCCCCTCCATGCTGCCGCTGCCGCGCAGCGCCGCCCGCTTCCGCCTTCCGCCGCGGAAGCCCCGCCCCCCGCCGACTGGCAGGCGCCGCCCCCAATGGCGAGCCGCGCTCCCAGCCCCGCCCCGCCCTCTCAGCTCGTTGCCCGACCGATAGGCTCCGCGCTTTCCCCACCGGCGGCCGCCGCCCAATGGCGCTCCTCCGCGGAGATTGACGGGCGGCGCAGCCAGTAGCGCCCGACTCCAGGTGGGCGCCTCCCGCTTTCCCTTCCCCCGGCGCCGCGAGCGACGGAGCCGCGGGCCAACCGCGAGGCGGCGAGGCGGGGCGGCTGAGCCAATGGGCGCGGGGGAGGGGCGGGACCGGGAGCGGATTGTTTATGTGCCGGGAGGGGAAAGTAGGTCGGGGCCGGGGAGGGGGTCCCGGGGGTTCCCGGGGGGCCGGGCCCTGCGCGGGGCTGGGACCGGGGCGCTGCGGGAGCGGGGCCTGGCGGCGGCGGCCCCCCGCTGGCAGAGCCCCGGGGGCGCAGGAGCAGGCCCCGGCCAGGCCCCAGGCCCTGAGGCCCAGCGGCTGCAGGGGGGGGCGGGGGGTCCGGCCCCGGGCAGGGCCTGCAGCAGCCGCCGCGCTCCTGGCAGGGCCTGGGGGGGGGGGGGCTCCGCCTCCCTCAGCGGCCCCGTGCTGCGAGCGCTCCCCGAGCGGTCCCCGGCTCGGCCCTGCCGCCCGGGAGCCGCCAGCGGGGTCCGCTCGCCGCGGGGAGGACGAGGTGGGAGCCCTGGGGGGGGGGGAGGCCGCCGCGGAGAGCCGGGGCCGGGCGGCGCCGCGCGTAACCCGCTGTCCGTTTCCGCCCCCCCGCAGCTTACCTCTCCCGGAACGCCATGGCGCGCCGCCCGCGGAGCAGCCGGGCCTGGCACTTGGTGCTGAGCGGGGTGCGCCACGAGGCCGACGGCCGGGCGGTCGCCTTGGCCACCGGCGCGCGAGGCTGGGGCTACGACTCGGACGGGCAGGTAGGAGGGTGCCGGGGGCTGCACCGCGCAACTGGCCCGGGCCGGGGGACGCTCTTAATGTAAAATCACGCCGGCGCTGCGGTGAGACGGAGGCGGCTGCTGCCTCCGAGCTGCAGCGTGGGGCTCCCAGCGCCTCTCCCCAAGGTGGCGCTTGCTGCGATGCCCGCGGTCTGCCCCACGGTTCTGCACCGCAGCTCTGTGTCTCCTGGCTAGTCGGGTCAGGGAACCGACTCATGCTAAATTAAATGCTTTTTAAAAGCACGTAAAGCAGGTGTAGGTGAGGAAATAAAGAATATATACGATATTTTTAAAATAGTCATTTCAACTAGCGATCTCAACATGCGTTTCAACTGCATCCGTTCTGCAGTCTGGCTCCCCGTACAGCTGCTCTAACTTCTGGTCATTGTGCAGCTGGTGTCGGGGGCCTGCGGGCTGCTCCAGTCCGTGCAATTACGGTCTCAGAGTGAGGTGGGTTTGCCTCAGCCATCCTTCACGTTTTTCACCAGTCCTTCACGCTTTTCCCCAGTTCTTGTGTGTGTGAGTTCAGGTCCCCACACAGCCTGTGCGGCAGCGGGATTACAGCGAGCTGCTCGTGAAGCTTCTAAGCCAGGCTAAAGCACTACAAGGCTGCACTGCTAGAGCACGGGGCCCAAATCCAGGCACTGCGCTCCCAGAAAATGTCAGCGCAGCTTTGTGTTTCTGCAGCCAGGCTTCTAGATAGCAGAGTCAGGGAAGGCCAATGAAAACCAGAAATCAAGCTTTCTAATCTATAAGACGGAGAAGGAGGGGATGAGCAGCAGATAATTAAACTCGAGTCATTTCCAGCCCCACTGTCTTACACAGCTACAACACCCTGAGTTTAAGGGACTGTTTTTAAATACCGATGACAAAATCTGCCGTGGGTATTGCCGTCTGCTAAGGGAGTGACTAACGAGCAGGGATGTCTGACAAGTTTGTAAGCCCGGAGTAACTTGCTGAGATCTGTAGTAAGAGGCCCCATTAGGTGACACCAAGCCTACGGGGTGAGACGGGGCTCTTCCTCTTACGTTGTCCGGTGCCGGGACGCTTGGGTCTCGTGGCATGGAGGAACGGTACATCAAGTTCTTGTGTTCGTGTGTGAGAGTAAACAAAAGCCTTTTAATCCTTCACCAGGTTCCCTGTGGGCCTGTCCGCAGCACTGGCGTGAGGAGCTGCAGCCTCACTGCCTGGCTGGTTCTCCTCTGTCCTGCCCTCTCCCCTGCCTGGCCTCCTGTCCCCTTTCCTCCTCGTCTCTCCGGGGCAGCAGTTCCCAGCAGCGTGGCTCTGCCCTGGTTTGGCAGCGCAGGTGCAGAGCCCTGTGGAGATGTACGGGTTCTGTGCACAGCCGCGTGTTACGCGTCTGCTCTTCTTTTGGGGTTCCTTGGTGGCATCTCCAGCTATCTGTAGCCTGCACGCTGAAAACCTTTAGCACAATTTGCTCAAAAATGTGTGTTTGGACTGTCGCGCTGCTCGCCTCCCCGCCCCTGGAAGCTGCCGAGGCACAAAACGTGGCAGGTCCTGAAGCAGTGTAATCAGGGTGGCTCAGCCCTTTGCCTTCCTACACGGCGGGCCAGGCAGGGGCACGATGCAGCTGTGCTGCCACCGCCACGAGCCCGGGGACGTCCCCACGCAGCTCGGCAGCGTGCGAGACCTCGCCGAGCAGCCCGGCTGCAGGGAGAGCCGGCGCGGCCGCGGGCTGCGAGCCCAGCGCTCCAACCTGGGGGCGTCAGGCAGTGACGTCCCTCTGCTCCTCCCCGCAGCACAGCGACTCGGATTCAGAGCCGGAGTTCTCCTCCCTGTCTCCCTCCATCCCGAGCGCCATCCCCGTGACGGGAGAGTCCTACTGCAACTGCGAGAACCAGAGCGAGGCTCCCTACTGCTCCAGCCTGCACGCCCTGCACCGCGTCAAGGACTGCCAGTGCGGCGAGGAGGATGAGTGTAAGGAAGGGGGTCCCAAACCACCCGCTGGAGTCCTTTGGGGTTTGAGGTGGGTGCAGTCCTGGCCCGGGGGCACGGACTGCGCCTCTGCGTGGATCTTTACTTTTCCACGGGGCCCTTACCTCTGCTCCGGCACCCGGTGCTCCTTTGTAACATCTCAAGGCCACGTAGAGTTTAGGAAGATTACAGGCACGTGCATCCTGCTGTGTTCCAAGAGCCGAGTGCTGACCTTGTTAATGTGTCAGGGTTCACCTCTGGAGACTTTATTTCAAATCCAGCCGAGGCCAGCAGTGAAGTCAGCTCCTGTGGTTCCAGCCCCGTTAATGCTGATCCCTGGCACAGCCAGCAGGGCGCCCGGGCGCACGGTGGGGCTTTCTCAGAGCAGGCAGGAAGGCAGGCGGAGGGTGGGCCTGGGCTGGCCGAGAAAGTCCGTGGCACAGCAGAACCGCTGCAGTACTTGCGCTTTGGCTCTAGCCCCCTGAGCCAACAAGAAGTGAGTGCGATTCCCTCGGAGGAAAGGAGGTCTGTGGAGCTTTGTGTTAGCCAGAACAGGAACCAACGGTGTCAGGCAGGAGAGAGCACTGAGCCGTCCCCACTGGGACGCTGCGGAACAGTTCAGCCCTCAAATAATTCTCCCATGTGCACAGCTTAGGATTTAGCCTCTTAAACGGTTTTAAAAAAATAGTAAATCTAGACAGGCCCTCAAAACAACTGTCCGTCTGTGCTTTGGCTTGGAAATAGCTCCCTGAAGGCCTTTGCCCATCCTCGTCCCCTGTGTCCTTCCCGAGCAGATTTTGACTGGGTGTGGGATGACCTGAATAAGTCGACGGCCACCCTGCTGACCTGTGATAACCGCAAGGTGAACTTCCACATGGAGTACAGCTGCGGCACCGCGGCCATCCGGGGCAACAAGGAGCTGGCAGACGGGCAGCACTTCTGGGAGATCAAGATGACCTCGCCAGTCTATGGCACGGACATGGTACGTGGAACCAGGCTGCTGACAGGCGTGCAGCAAAGCCCGCTGTTCTCTGACCAGGTCAGCAGGCTTCCTCCAGCAGTTCACCTGGGCATCCTCGCTTAGCAGTAAGGAAATTGAAGCTGGGAGGGTAAGTGGTTCTAGATGAGACCACAGTAATTAGGACCAGAACCTGATTTTCTTGCTTCCCTTTCACGCTGCTGGTAGATCACCGCTGATAAACTCAGCGAAGACTAAGGTCAGGCCTCAGCGCGGGGCAGCGTCCGGGCGGGCTGTGGTTAGCAGCAGGGCTCTGCCGAGCGCTGGGGCGTGCGCTGCTGTGTCACTTCCTGCCCCCGGGACTGGAACTTGCCTCCCGCGGGGCTGGGCTGGGTGCCCTGCTGTGACCACCGCTCGTGTGGCTTGTGACCAGGGCCCGAACTCGCTCCCCACCATTAACGCGGGGGCCACAGCCCCGTTAGCTCCCCCAGCCCTGCTCAGGCTGCACCTCACGCGCTGGCTGGCCCCCAAGCGCTGAACCCAGCGCCAGCCAAACCCTTCAGGGGAGATCTGACACCCCCGGCTTGGCTTCACCCAAATTTCCAACCTGTGGGGCTGTGCCAAGCAAAGGAGGGGAGACCCGGTGCCCCCGCAGACGCTAAGCCTGTGTTCTTCCTCCCAGATGGTGGGAATTGGGACATCGGATGTGAACCTGGACAAGTACCGCCACACCTTCTGCAGCCTGCTGGGCAAGGACGAGGACAGCTGGGGACTCTCCTACACAGGTGACACGGGCAGGGCAGCCGGAAAGCCAGCAACAGGTTTAGGAATTAGATGGCCTGAATGGGATTGCAGCCAAAAAGGCCGCCTGGCCTGTGAGTCACGTAGTTAACTATAATGAGAGCTGCTGCCCGTTCGCTTCCCCAGTGCTACTACACACCTGTGGGGCTTGCCTAAGCATCCCATTGCGCAGGACAGACTGCTTCCTGCTCTCAGCTCTTGGAGCATCAAACTGTACCTGCGTTTTGCAGACCCCTTAGAACCAGCGTGTGAATTTCTGGGGCCTCTGGGCTGCACGTTGAATATCACTGATTCGGGGTTTCAGTGTTGCTGCCCGGGCTCTGGTATTCCAGAACCCAGGCTTCCCTCTTTCCATCACGCGCCCTGAGGAGGAGGGCAGTCGGTGAGTGATTAGGGGACGGAGGGCTTTTGTAGGCACTGCCAGGCTGTACCAGAGGGAACTTGCAGTGAAGCGTGTGAGAATCGGGGTGAATTTGTGGAGCACAGACTTCCTATTGAACGCAAGGTGTGTTGTTTTAAGGACTGCTGCATCACAAGGGTGACAAGACAAACTTCTCCTCGAGGTTTGGCCAGGGCTCTATCATCGGGGTGCATTTGGACACGTGGCATGGGACACTCACGTTCTTCAAAAACCGCAAGTGCATAGGTAAGAGCAGGGGCAGCCACGGTGGCCTTCAGGCGCAGAGGAGAACGGGGGAGCGCGGCAGCTTTAGCTGAACTCGAAATTTGGCTGCAGCTGGGCTGCAAGGGAAAATACTGGCAAAGTTAGTTAGTCGGAACTAACGTGAAACCTCCCTGACGCTGTCCCCTGCAGGGGTTGCAGCTACGAAGCTGCAGAACAAGAAGTTTTACCCCATGGTGTGCTCGACGGCAGCCAAGAGCAGCATGAAGGTGATCCGCTCCTGCGCCAGCTGCACATCTCTCCAGTACCTCTGCTGTTACCGCCTGCGCCAGCTCCTGCCCAACTACGTGGACACGCTGGAGGTGCTGCCGTTGCCACCAGGACTCAAGCAAGTGCTACACAACAAACTGGGGTGGGTCTTAAGCATGAACTATAGCACATCAAAGCCTTTCTCCTCATCGTCGGGAAGCGACTCAGATAGCTCCTGTGGCTCGGATGCAGAGGCCTGCCAAAGGAAGAGGTGCAGGAGGACGTAATGTCTCTTCAGACGAACTGCTTTGAGGGAGTCGGGTGGTGTTTTGTTCCGCCGCCTGCAAGGGCAGGCCAGGCCTGACGCACCTCCTTCTTCACGGGGACATCCGTTTCTACTTGTTTGGGAAGATTTCTCTTACTCTGGTTGAAATCTTTAGCCTAAACATCCATCACTTGCGTTGAGAATACCTGCTGGCTAAGAGGCCTCAGCTCTGTGAAACAGGTGAACTGCAGCCAGGTACCTGAGGTTAATCTCCTGGCTCGGCATCAAAGCCATCGCCTCTTTGTGAAGAAAGCCGCCTCGCTGCAGGCTGTCAGCAGAGACGAGATTGAAGGTGGCCTCCCGGTCTCAAAGCGTACTTCTAGCAAACTCTAGTCAAGTAACTGACTTGATTCATCGAAAGACAAAATCAAGGACTAGTCCCCCTCCTCCTAACTGTTGTGTGTTGGTTTGGTATCCGCCATGAATTCATCACACTGGGGGGCATGATCGAACGGCAGCACTTAGGGAAACGGGCTCCTGGGGATGAATCTACGCCACTTGTGAGAGAGCAATTACCTAAAAGAGTTGAGCTGTTAGTGATCATTCTTGAGCCCCCCCCATGACTTTAATTGCTTTGCATGTTGGCTACTGCTGCTTCTCCTGTATCAAAGACTGTATTAAACTGTAATAAAAAAGTATAAACTGCCTTTCATTCCTCTGATGGCCCTTAAAGGCACGATTCTGAATGCGGTTGACAAAAATAGCCACGCTAGCAAAGCCAATAGCCTGGAGGGGATATTTTAAATGCAACATTTGTTTGTGAGGTCTAGATGAGGTGAAGGAAGTGGAGATTACCTCGCCTCTGCCCTGTTGAGGGTTCTTGCACTTCCCACCGGACCACCACAGCCTGGCCTCGATGGAGCTCCAGCAGAGCCATGCTGATGCCTGTGGCTGCAAACAGGAAGGGAGGGCTGCAGCGTTTTGTAAGAGGTGTGTTCTGACAGGCTATGGCCAGACAAACAACCCCAAATGCCCACCCCAGAGCCTGAAAATCAGAGCAGCTCATGTGTGCAGGACAGGCGCTGACCAAGACGTGCGTGCTGCCTGCGGCAGGCCCCTTCTACGTGCTGGGGAGAAATGCTGGATCAGAGCCTGGAACAGAATAATCCAGTAGTGGCCTGGTACTGCCGCCAGCAAGTGGCATGCAGCAGAGCCTTCCTGCTTTTTTTTTTTTTTGCATTTCAGCTGCTCTAAGATTCTAGACAGGAAAGAGGAGGGAAAAGCGCTTTAGCTGCTCCTCGCAGATTAGGCCACGAGCGCTGGCTGGGAGCAAGCAGCGAGGCGAGGGGTCAGGTACTCGAGCGGTTCTTGCCAGACTTCTGTCGCGCTGTCAGGACAGCCGGGCTCCAGGGACTTGATCAGTCAGCAGCCTCCCATCATTGCCACTGTGAACACAAGTAGCCACCTGCTGCCTTTTCTCCTGGTCGTTGTAGACCTGCAAAAGCCTCGTGCAAAGCCTTTTGCTCCACCTGCATTTATTCCCCATGACCGTGCCTTTCCTTCCCGCATCGTGAATCTTTAAACAAAGATGGCTCTGGTGTCTCTGGTTACGAGCTTTGAATGAGAACTGTAATTAAGTAGGACAGGCTCTCTGTCAATCCATCTGTAGTCGTGCTCCAGCCAGAAAAAAACAGCCTTGCTGGATTTCTCCTCACAGGAACTAATTCAAGCCTTAGCAGATGGAGACAGAAGAATCACTGGCAAGGAGGAACTTTATTCTGAGGGTGCCCTCCCACTTTCACAGCACTGGCTGCTGTTGGTTTGAGCTGGCAAGCTGTGCTTCGCGGGAAGAAGCTCAGGGGGGTTCCGCGTCACTATGGAAGGCCCCAGTCAGCATTACCAAAACCTCAGTTCGGGGTCCCCCCTCCCAGCTGCAGATATTTCTGAGTGAGAAGCAGAATTTTTGCTTTGGGAAAGGAGGATCCCATCATAGCCCACCAGTTTGTGTGGAGTTTTCTGGAGCTTATGTGGTATTTCCTTATGTTGGGAGCTCAGCCAACAAACTCCCCTGCCCTGCTTCCAGCTCCGTGTTACCCTAGGATGTGGTTCCTCTCTGGCCAGCTGGCTCTGATGGCTGGTGAACATTTTCCTAAAAGCAAGCCCAGCAGGATCCACCTGCCTGAGGAAGCTGCAAGAAGGACCTAGAGTAACAGGTCCGCCCTTGCCGAAGAACCTGCAGGGAGCAGGGCATTAAAAGTCAGGAAACAGTGCACAAAATATTTAGCTCGTTCAGCACCGCACCTGACAGGCAGCGTGGGACAGACTTACCGCATGGCTGTCTCAACAGAGGAGCTGACCCTGTGCTGCTCGGGGACAGCTCACCACCACTTTCATGCCCCACTCCTGCTCCCAATGTGGCTCAACTCTCTAAGGAGTCAGCCTGCTTTCCAGCCAGAGGGATATTAAAGCTAGGGCAGCTAAAAGAGGAAAGGAGAGCCGAGAGGCTGAAGAAAGCATCTGTAACGAGACATTTATTGATGTGCAAGTCTCTGTTCTGAAACAGAATCAGCTGCTTCCACTGGCTGGGCTCCCAGCTGCACGGCCATGCCAGCAGCAGCTCCGCGACTGCTGAGTTTTGGCAGATAAAAACGACGGGGCTGACCAGGGCAGCCCACGGTCCCACTACGCCGTCAGGTCCAGGACAAGGCTGGGGTTGGTGGATACCATGAAGAGGTAGATGTGGCGGGGTAAGTCTGGCCCAAGGCGGCGGTCCTGCCCACCAACATCCGATTTCACTGGGATGTCACTCAGCAGAAGTAGTCTCATCGTCCGTGCTGCACTCTTTGTAGGCCTTCAAGTGCACAAGAGAAGGGAGCAGTTAATGGGGATGTTCTAAGAGAATACTCCAATCTCCACCGCAGGGCTCAATCCCATCACTGCACTGAGGATCCCCGGCTGAGCGTTCAGCCAAACACACAAGGGTCAGGGGATAAAACTCAGAAGAATCAAGACCCGCAAACAGGCCTCATGCACACGGAGTTGTGTTGCCCCTCCGGTGTACAATGAGATTGCTGTAAAGCCACTTCTTCTGAAGAGGGTATGCTAGGGACAGAGATCAAAGCTCCAGGAGAAGAAAAGTAGAAGAGGATATTTGACTATGTGAGACTTAAAAAAAGTTCTGTCACAGTTCCTGATCTAATGCAAAGAGCTTAAGTGATTAATGCTCACACAAAATGGAAACAAGCACGTGTTTACAAAAAAAAAGTCTTTATAAATTGGCTAAGTGGCTGTTGGAAGGGTCACACAACATCCTTGTCTAATCCTGCTCCCCCAACACCTCACTGACAGTTACCTCACAAACCAGTAGAAAGGTAAGGGCAGTAGGGAGAGGGAGAATTTAGTGAGCTAAATCAGCTCCCTGAAGGATCAGACAAACAGAAGAGCAAGGGAAGTGTGGGTACGCTGCTGGTGACAGCTCAGATGTCTTGTGGTCCACAGGGGCAACACGCATGTTCTGCTAGGGAGGGATTTGGAGCTGCCCAACCAATGGCAGCCACGTGTGACAGCGCCCATTTCAAATAAAGGCAAGAAAAGCTGATGGACAGACCATGCTGGGCAAGGGCAATGGGACGTATACAGCAGACCCTCAGCCGCACTGGCTGGGATATGCAGCCAAATAGATAGCCAGGCAAAAATGCAGAGATGCATGAAGCTGGTCCTTCTAGGCAAGATGAAGGCAGAAAGAGGCCTGGAAGGGCTAACGAGCAGCTGAAATGTAGCTTTTGTTTCAGCTACTGCTGAAACAAAACTATGGCTTAAGTCAAACACCCGTCTGGACAGAGTCCTCTCTTTTCTGGAGAGCTGATTACAAACTCAGGACTTGCTTGCTCCATCCACAGAGACCTTTAAGCAAGGAAACCTGTGGCACGCCTCCCTACCATCATCTTCCACGCAGCAAGCTTTAACAGGACACCAAGGGGTTTGAGGGCTTACCTGTACCAGGAGGCTTGGGGAGGGATATGCTTCTGCTATTGCTGCTGCCATTGCAGGGCTGACCCTATTAAACTGCTGGATTTCTCTCTCCCACACCTGCCACAGTCCCGTGCCATCCTTCTCCACTCACACTCTGCTGCCTGAGATCCCCGCAGTGCAGAAAGGCAACTCGTGCATCTCCTGCTGCCTCCTGCAGAAAGAAGGACTGCTGAGAGCCAGACCAGGGGACAGCGTGTGCTCAGAACGTGCCTGCAGATCCCTGATGCTGCAGCCTTCGCCTAGCATTAGGCAGTTGGCTTCCCTCTAAACCCTCCCTCTGTTCAGGACTAATATTTATTCCTCACCATTTCCTTCCTTCCCTGAAAAGCTTCAGAACACTTGGGTGAAGAGGTTTTCCTGCGGCTCTCCTTTTCCCTCCATTCTTAATGCTGAACCACAACTACATTCACCGTGAGAGCTGGGTGATTTTCATCAGCACAGAGGACTGAAAATGATCTAGTCCAAGCCCTTACGCTGACCAGGACACACTGGCAGTCACAGGTAAGCGTTTCTGTAGCTTCTGCTGACATTTTCCAAAGCTCCGGGCCTGGGACTTGACCAAATCCAGCAACATGACTCACTTGTACGGGCGTTTCGCTGTCGCCTTCATCAGCGCAGAAACGTGTTCGCCAAATTCCTGCCACGTGTCTAGGAAGAGTACCTCAGTGTTACCCCACAGCTGAAGCACCACCAGTGTCTGGAGGAGAAGCGACACCGTAAGACCAATCAATGGGAAAAAGACAGGCTCAGGTGGGCCAGGACAACCCGAGGCCCTCAGCCTCCTTCAAATGCACACTGAAACTTCAGCCAGCGGTGCTGGCATGGCCGTGGCCACCCACGGGACCCAGAGGCAGAAGCAAGGGAAGCACAGGGTAGTATCACGTCCCTCAGCAGGGCTGGAAGGGGAGGGAGGCAGCACTGGGTGCGTGAGCTCTGTTTACACAGCACAGCAAAGCCTGCTCATCCTTCTTAGCTTTCAGTAAGCCAGCGGGTCATCGCCCCTTCGGGGGCATACTCAGGCAGGGCAGGATTTTAGCTCAAGGGATATCAAGCAAGAGTTAGATCCTATCTGACCTAGTTTTTGACTGCTGTGGCACCACAGAGCTTCTGCTCTGCTGTGGGACACAAGTTTTGCAAGGCAGGGACCTGAGTGAGAACCCACAGCGAACTTGGCAGCTGTTGGTGGGACTGGGGAGGGGAGGCTGGATCAGCTCTGAACCAGGATCTCAGGAACAACAGGCTCTGAGGATGCACGTGGCTGCAACTTGATCCAAGCCAGCCACCGCCTCCCTGGCAAAGCATTCATTACACAGAAGGGCACCCCAGCGGGAGCCTTTTCCGTACGGTTCAGCCACGAGTAACACAAAACTTCAAGGAGCGTGAGAAGTTTTACCTCTGGTATCACCCGCTGAGTCACGGACAGCTCAGGGCCAGGCTGGGATCCGGGACGTTGCTTCGCAGGGCTCCGTGCCTGCTGCCTGTCCTGCTCCCGGTTACACCTGTAAGCACGACACAGCTCACAGACGCGTGCTGCGTATTCACGCCTCAGGCTGCTGACTGATAAAGAGGAAGAGGCCAGACTTAACAGCACCCACGTTTGCCACCTCCCAACCTGACTTAAAGGTGGAGACAAAGCTCCCCTGCGAGGCAGCGCTGCTCCCGCAGGCACGGTTCTGCAGGCTGTGCCCAGCCCCTCCGGCTGGGGACTACACGTGAGCTGGAAGGATGCGGCTGTGAGAGAAGGTGAGACCCAAAACCAGGGTGAGCACTGCTTGGTTCCTTCGGTGGCAGAACTCAACAGGCCACAGCTGATTTTTTTTTAAAGAAATAACACTCTTGGTAAAATGTATCCTCACAGGCTTAAGTGAGAAAGAGCCCAGGAGGTGGTGAGACAAGAGCTCTCCTTGGGAAATGCTCCCTGGGAAAGACAGGACAGGGCAGACCTAGCTACTGTGGCTGCATCGATGTGGGGAAGCTCTGGATGATCACACCGTCACCACAGAAAGGGGATTCCTCTGCTGTGCATGTACACAGACAGGAAGGACTCGGGCACTGGGAGCAACAAACAAACGAGACATTCGAGGTACAAGAAGAGGGCCCCAGGCACCGGACCTCCCTCTTCATGAGCTACACAGCATGCTGAGAACAGAAGGGCCCTGTGCACCAAGAAGGGCTGTGGTGTAATTCAGCAAGAGCCATATCACTGCAGCCCTCCACCTGGTACGGTGCAGCCTTACCTGCAAACACCTTCTCACTACGAGATCCTCAGAGTCTGCTGTGGATGTGGATGGATTTACAAGACTGCAAAACCCAAGTCCCAGCCCCCCTGAGCACGAACTTTGTGCTTTACAGACCCCACGCTGGCATCAAGTGCCAGCAGCTCAGCCCCAAGCACCTCCTTCCTGCAGAGACACTTCTCTGCACCCCCTGCCAGCCTCCCGGGCCCGCTGCTCCTGCACGTCCCCAGCACGTACCGCTGGTAGGCACCCAGCCCCACGACGGCCGCGCTGTAGGTTCTGGTGGAGGAGCCCTCCGGGCTGGCCAAAGGCAGTACGTGGTTCAGATCAGGCTGACTCCCTGGTGGGGCATCAACGAAACTCCGAAGCAAGACAAATCACACCCAAGTGTGCAGCAGCCTTCCTCTCTGAAATAAGCCCTCCCCGTCTCCTCGGGGACTCCTCGGGAGCATCTCTCACTGGGAGCTGGCAGGGCCAGTCTCAGGCTGCAGCTGGGAGCGTTGCTTTTGGGCACACGCTGCATGCCACATCGGCCAATACTCTGCTCACCTCTCTCCTGGAGTGTTAGCAGACCTCCTCTCAGACACCGCCTGTTCTTTCCTTCTCTAGTCTTGGGCTGGGCTGGATGGCTGCTGAACGTCTCAGGGCAGAAGCACAGGCTGCCTGGACAGACGCATAAAACACTGCGTGACTGCACGTGAATGAGAGCTAACTACAAACCTCCCTGCTTCAAAACGCAAGCGGTTCCAAGGGCTGTGTACTTGGGTTGTTTCTTTCGAGCGCATCTTCTATGAGCGCCATGATGATGGAAAAGCTAAATACGAGGAAAGACAAGCCTGGCCTGCCCAGGCTTCCTCTAAAGAAAGCAGCATCCTGTCTTGGGTTTAAAGGGAAGTCTGCGCATCATCCCTAAAGACCTACTGCCGCACTCAGATACTGCTTCTCCCCCAGGTTCACTCATTCCAAACCACTGCATCTCTAACACAGCTTTATTTCAGGGTGGAGCAATGGCAGTTTTGGATGAAGGCTCCCCCCCTTCTGTGGTCCTTTGGCCAAATGGCTGCTGCAGAGTGCTTTGTATAGGTCTGGCTCAGAGATCTGGATCACCTGGGTTAGGGAAAAGAGGCGCTTTAGAAAATCTTCTGGCTCCACTAACACCAGCACCTCCTTCTCCTCTTCAGTCTTCACCATGGAGTCATCCTAAAGAAGAAGAAGTCATTTCCAGTACAAGCAGGTGTCCAGAGAGAAGGCAGGCAGCAGGTCTCCACCTAGGCAGCGCCCATGCAGTGAGAGGCACTAACACTGGCAATGCTGTGTCAGTACTACGCTGGTGGAAGACCACGGCTGAACTGAAGAGTAAAAAACCTCCCCACACCAGCAGATGACTGAAGGTGCAATAACCACCTGGGGAGGAAAGCAGTGACAGCTGCAGGAACTGCCATGAAGCTGAAAAGACAAAACGGGCTCAGTCTGCACCACACGCAGTTATATGACTACAGACAACGTAGGTACGGATGTTATGATCTATTGTATGACCACAGCATCTGCAATGTTTTATCCAGCAACAGCCAAAATACAGTTCTGCCTCTGCCTGAAATTCTTGTAGTGGGGCTGAGGACAAGAACAGCCTACCTCTGCCTCTGCTGCCACGTGGATACTGTTTTACACAGTACTTGCCAAAACCAAGCTGAAACGGGCACCGTAATTGGTACCAGAAGGCACCTGCCAGCTTTCAGGTTCCCAGCAAGCAGGATTCAGGAAACAGTCACAAGGCTTTCTAAACTGGGGGCCCTGCGGCAAACTTGCCCAGCCTTTTCCAGCTATGCAGCTACTGCCTGTGGCAGCATGCCATGCACAGCATCTGCTCTGGAAAAGCTGCTGCCCTCCTAAATAAACCTCCGTATGAATGACTTGTAGAGGACTCATTCTTGCTTGCTACAGATTGCCCAGACCTGCCTGAAACAATCAGGTGTAGATGTTGAAAAGCCATCGGCTTTGGAATAACCTGAATGAGAATCAGTCCCATCTCCACTCCCCGAGCTAACTGTGGTCACCAGCAATCAGCATTTCTGAGGCTGACGACGCCAGTATCCAGCCTAGAAAGCCAAGTCAAAGCCTCTTCCCCACAGCACATCTGTTGCCAGATTGCATTTACTGCGGAGAAGACGAGAGAGACTCACCGGAGCAGACAGAGTGCTTGGCATGTTTCTCCTCCAGGTTATGCTGCAGGGAATTGCCTGAGGCTCAGAAGATTATTTACAGTCCAAGGAACTTAAAACCTTGATCCAAATGTCTGAGGCAGGATCTTTGAGGAGACCTGTAGAGAAGGAAAGAACAATCAACAACCCTGACATGCGAAGAGGAGATACTTCATGAGCATGGAGAACGCGCTCTTAATTACCAGCGCTATGAGGAGTGTCGAATGTAGCTAACGTGAGTCAACACCATCCATTGCCTACCTTCCTTACAGCTGCCTGTAACCTCGTCACGCTAACTGCTTGCACTGTTGGACAGATGCCTGTCCTAGACTGAATTTGAGATGTTTCAAGCAAATAGCACAACTGTTTCTACGAGTGCAAGGGAAGGGTTAAGAACGTGCTGTCTGGAGGTTAATAATGCCAAAAAAACCCGAACAACCCCCAACCCATCAGAAGACCCCATCTCACACGTCCATATTTAAAAGGCCGAACGTTACAGCTAAGCATCCCCAGGTCGCTCTCTGGGGTTGATCCCCATCCTCCCCAGCACCCACCCAGGTGCCCCCCGGCAGGAGGGCGCAGAGCCGTCCCTGGCGCTCCTTCTGCAGGCACCGAGCCCCGGGACGAGGCAGCGAAGCCCCGGCCCGTGGATCCGGGAGCCCAGCAGCACTGGGGCGGCAGCGGGTGCTGTGTAGGTGCCACGGCAGCGTTTTAAAAGCGGAGATCACGCGGCGGCGTTTCCTCGCCACCCAGCCGGCCTCCCTGGGCTGACCCCGCTCAGACGGAGGGAGAGCCCTTTCCCCCAGGAGGGAGGCCGCGGGGAGCACGGGGGGCACCGCAGCCTCCCCAGCACCGGCCGCATCCCTCGGCTCACAGCACTCATCCCAGGACACTTCGTACAGGGCCAAGCACGACGGGACTCCGCCGGAGCACAGGGGGCTCCCCTCCTCGGGTGGAGAACCGCTGAGCTGGAGGCAGGACCCACAAATCGTTGCAACCCCACGGAAAACTCCAAAACCCCAAACCCCAAACCGCCACCCCCAGCTGCCCGGCTGCGGGCGCGGGTTGCAGCCCCCAGGGCCCCGGCGGCGCCCCGCAGCCGCAGCGCGATCGTTCCGCGGGGGAAGGGGAGCGGCGGGGGCGGGGCGGGACCGGGACCGGGGCCGGCAGCGGGGCCGCGGAGAGCGGCGGGGCCGCCATGATCTGCCTGGTGCTGGCCGTGTTCGCCAGCGTCCTGCACTGCGGTGCGGGCCGGGGCCGGGGCCGGGACGATGAGGAGAGGGAGGGGAGGGGAAAGGGAAAAGGGAGAGGAAGGGAAGGGAAGGGGGAAGGGAGAGGAAGGGAGAGGAAGGGAAGGGAAGGGAAGGGAAGGGAAGGGAAGGGAAGGGAAGGGAAGGGAAGGGAAGGGAAGGGAAGGGAAGGGAAGGGAAGGGAAGGGAAGGGAAGGGAAGGGAAGGGAAGGGAAGGGAAGGGAAGGGAAGGGAAGGGAAGGGAAGGGGCCGGGTCCCGGCTGACGCCCCGGCCGCCCGCCCGCAGCCCGTCCCGGTGCCACGGAGCGCACCTTCGTGGCCATCAAGCCGGACGGCGTCCAGCGGCAGCTGGTCGGGGAGATCATCCGGCGGTTCGAGAGGAAGGGCTTCAGGCTGCTGGGGCTGAAGCTGCTGCAGGTGAGCGGCGTCCCGGTGCCCCGCAGCGTGCCCCGGTCACAGCGAGCCCTGCCTCGCCCCGGGCGCTGACCGCGGGCTTCCCGTGCCCAGGCCTCGGAGGAGCTGCTGAAGGAGCACTACGTCGCCCTGCGGGACCGGCCCTTCTACGGGCGGCTGGTGAAGTACATGAGCTCGGGGCCCGTGGTCGCCATGGTGAGTGCTGGCCGGTGGAGCCGTGCAGACCCTGATGGGGCATTCTCTGCGGCGAACTGAACCCACGAGGCAATGCCGATGGTCCTCAAGAAGTGATCTCGGAAAGCAGCTCGCTGAGAGACCCCCTGTGGGCCGTCCCCCCGGGGATCAGACGGCAGATTTCGGGAGCGGGTGGTTGGAGCTGCCGGGGGAGCTGCGCAAGCTGACTCTGTTTGCTGTCACGTAGGTCTGGCAGGGCCTGGATGTGGTCAAGATGGCTCGTATGATGATCGGGGAGACTAACCCAGCTGAATCCCTGCCTGGCACCATCCGAGGAGACTTCTGCATTGATGTTGGGAGGTGAGTCTGGCTTCTTGTGCCCTGGGTGTTTTGGTGCACGCCGGTACAACGCTCCCCCTTCTGCGCTCAGATCACCGCCGTCACCCCCGTTACTGCTTGCAGAGGGACACCGGCCAGGACACGCTGACCTCTGCCTCCCCGGCTGGCTCTGCCAGAAGGGAGGAGTCTGGGTTTGGGTCTTTCGTGCTTCCTGAGGCCTCGTCTGTCTGCACTAGGAGGGGTTTGCTTGGCGTTTGCTCCAGCAACCAGGACTGTCAGGCTGAGAAGAGGAAGGGAGGAGCCCTCTCGGTCTTGTCCCAGGGGAGCAGGGCACCCTGAGGGCACTCGGCTCTACCAGGCACCCGAGTCTGAACCCAAAGCCAAGCAGGAGTTCTGCAGGCATGTTGTTTTCATCACTGGAGAGTCACCAGTGGTGACCTCTGGTGGCTGTAGCTGAGCCTGGCCTGCAGTAGATGAAGTTTTTATCTCACCCTCCTGTTAGGTTCCTGCTCCCTCGTGTCTGATAGCAAACCTGCTTCACAGGACCTATTTCCCCTGAAAGAAGGGGGAAAGCTGGAGGCAGAACTTCAAAACAAAGGTGAACCCCAGACTGACAGCCACTTGCAGCACATAAATAATTTATTACAGAAGAGAGGACTGCTGGAAACTGGCAGCTCCTACACATACGTGGCCTAACCCACCTCACGAGCAGCCACCGAGCTGGAAGGAGGAGGGCTGCGGGGTGGCAAGGAGCGCTGTGTGACGTGACCGGCTCAGCAGGCTCGGTTAAATTGGTCAGGGTGAAATCTTCCCACCTGCAACTCCCCTCCCCAGCCTCTCTCTGCGTGGTGCTGGCTGACCCCTTCCTCTTCCCGCACAGGAACGTGATTCACGGCAGCGACTCGGTCGAGAGCGCCCGGCAGGAGATCTCCCTCTGGTTCCGCCCCGAGGAGCTGACGTGCTGGGAGGACGCGGCCGAGCGCTGGATCTACGAGTGATGACGGAGCCCGAGGGAAGCGTGGGTCTTCCTCGCTCGGGCACAGGACGTTTCCGTCTGTTTCATTTAGGCCCTGGGGCTGACTGGGGGCTCTGCTGTGGTGTCGCTGTGGGGGTTTCTCTTCTGTGTGTGTGGAGGGTTCCCGGAGCTGCTCTCTGACTGGAACTCAGTACTTCAGCTGACTGCAATTGCAGCTATTTCTTTTTTTTTTTTTTCCCCTCCCTCCCATCTGCTGCAGTAAGTAGTTAGTGTAGCTGCTCTGCGTGCTATGGCATCCTAAAATCCCAGGCTCAAGGTGATTTACTAATGGAAAGCAGAAGCTGGGCCCTGTTCCTGTCACTGCCTGGCGCAGGACGCATGCTCCTGGCCACGGGGAGAGGCGCGCTGGTCACTGTGGGGCGGTGTGATCCCTGTCCTCACCTGCATCTGTGAGGTTCCCCACCAAAGGGTTTTAAAGAACCTGCTACGGGCTAAGCGCAGGGGCTGGTGACCAAGGCTGACCCAGCTCGGTGACCCTCCTCACTTCACCTGTCCCCTGCCTGCAGGGCGCAAGCGGCCTCTGGAGGAGGAAGAGGCTCCGAGGACTCAGCCAGGCTCCTGCTGTGAGCGTCTGGAGGCTTCCTGCGACGGCAGGACCTGCTGCAGGAGAGCCTCAGAGCCACCCGTGCGAATGTGTTCCTCTGTCCTGTGCTCCTGGGCCCCATCTTTTCTCGCTGTTCCTCTTGATTTTCACACCACCGCCTGTTTCTTTATGCTCTGAGTCCCCCGAGCCTCCTGCCAGAGCATAGGGGCAGGGACAGGGG
Source organism: Anser cygnoides (assembly GCF_040182565.1). Taxonomy (NCBI): domain Eukaryota; kingdom Metazoa; phylum Chordata; class Aves; order Anseriformes; family Anatidae; genus Anser; species Anser cygnoides. Next base: position 12,664,916 of record NC_089887.1, read on the forward strand.
TGGTGTGTTCTGCTGTGGAACAGCTGTGGTGAAACCTGAAGGAGCGAGGTTCCCGGGGCTTTGCTGCGTGTGGGCTGAGATGTTCTGAGCTCGGCTCTCCTCAGCTGCCTGACTGCAGCACGCAGCATTTCTGGCAGAGCTCCTCCCGCCTTCAGGGCCTTCTCCAAGCAGTAGTTTGCAGCTCCAAACATCTTGGAGATTGTTCCCATAAGTCATCCATTTTTTTTTTTTTAAAATAATAAACTCTGGAGAATCCCATCACCTCTTCCGCTAGTTGTTTTCCAGGGGACCTGGAGGGTGGAGGGGGTGGCTCTAGGCCGGTGCCGGCAGGGATGTGAGCTTGTTCCCTGTGCCACACAGCTTCACTTTCACTGGCAGGAATGTGCTGCTAGGGGCAATTCTTCCGTGCCCTGGAGATGCGCGGGTGGAACAGCTAATGGGGAAGGAGCCACAGTTTGTCAAGATATTGAAATCATTTAGGAAGGTGACTGTAGGGGAACCTGTGTGATGGGGTCGAGCTGCTGGAATTAACCTGTGTGATGGAGTTAAACACCTTTGGGACCAGGAGAAACAGCTGCTCTGGTACCTGTCGTGATGGGGACCCTGCGATGATGTCTGCAGTCAGGCAGCAGGTGAGAGGACTCTGTGGCTTCTCTCTTTCCAAACAACCCTAAACGTAACCCTAACTGGAACACTGAGCCTAACCCTAATTGGGACCCAAAAAACACATACAGCACCACTTTCTCCCGTCAAAAAGTGCTCCCAACAGAAGCTTTTGTGTGCATCTCTCACTAAAGTTGACCTATGGCACCTGCAACAAGGCCAGAAAACTTGTCTCAAAAGCATTAATTTAGACCCATACATCTGTGGTACTAATCACAGGGCAGTCTTTATTCTTTCTCTGCTTATCAGGTGTTACAATCCACTAGTTTTTGTTCTTTAAGAAATGCTTTTCAGGCCAAGACTTGATGAATGACTGAATTAACCACTAATGCTGTATGGCTGAGTAACTCTGACCTTCTTGACACACAAGCAAAAAGTCATCTTGCCTCTTTGAAAAAACTACCCACATAAGAGTAAATACAACGTAGTATAAATTGAGACAAGTCACTTGTAGGAGTGTGCCAAATTGGGTTCAGTCCAACATCTTTCCAATTAGTTGCGGAAAGCTTGCAAAGTAGGAAATAATTGAGCATGTCTTACGTAAACTGCAACAGCTCATACCAGGCTTGGGCATGGAACAGTACCTTATAACTCTGAGGATGTTGCCTTTTTTTTTTTAAACAAAACTAACAAAACACCCACACAATTTCCTTCCAGTGCAGAGATAACTTAAATCCCATCATTAACATCAAGCTTTTCCGTCCTGAAAAATACAGACTTGCATTGCTGTACAATAAAATGCTGTGTTGACCAGCTGTGCCCATTCCCCCCATCTTAGGACTCTGCAGGTGCTTTGAACTAACTTTGCAAGAGTATATTCAGTAGATGTTACGCAACAATCTGATGCTGTAATTGCTGCCTTGCTTCTCTTGCCCCAGCATTAGCAATAATGACAGCATTAGAAAAAAATTACCAGCCATTCAAAGACAGAAGAAGCGAGCAAAGCGCAAAGATCCGAGTGTTTGAGCCTACCTTTTTGGAGATGCCACACTGCAAACAGGAGGGGTGCAGTGGGTATGCAATTGACAGAAGAAGAACGTAAAAGGAAAGACAAAAAAAGGTAGAAAAGATCAGTGATTTTTTACATCCATAACAAAGTGAATGTAAGGAGCCTGGAAAGAAACAAAGTACAGTTTGATTTGAACCACAAGGCAAAATGAAAAAAAAGGTTAGGTTAAAATATTTTCTATCTTCCACCTTTTATTTTTTCCCTTTTTGCTGCCTGCTCAGAGTTATTTGATTGTAAAATAATTCATCAACTACTTGCACAGGCCAAACACATCTATCTGGACAAGAAAACTTTCATCTTATTGAGCAGTGGAGAAAAGGTGACTTCTGCACCAGGATCCAAACTGAGCCTAGTTCACAGCAGCACCCAGACAATGGAGAATGAGAAGTATGTTCGCAAAAGTAAAGATGATAAAAGTTTTTCATTAGCAACTCTGTCTGGTGAGGCGATTACTACTGGAGTTATTTGGGTATAAATTTACTACATTTTGCTCTGAAGGCACCACTGTTCCGAGTGAGAATGCCTCTACAACATTCAGTGCAGCTGGACCTCCTGTTTAACTCTCACTCTGTTGCTGAAGAATATACTAATATATTCAGAAAGGATATTACAACTCTTCTGAACTTCAGTACATGAACGAAAGGTAATATACACAAACTGCAAGAGTTAATACTGCTTGTTGCAAGCCCTGAATGCAGTGATCAGAATTGTACCCAACGTGACCTTCCAGTGGCTGAGCGCCTTGGCACATTTGAGACTGGCAGAACTGTCTCTTCCAAGAGAAAAGCAAGGTAAGGCACAAGCCAGTTGTAAACCAATTTGTAAATCTAAAAATAAACCCTCGGAAAAGACTGCAAAGTTCATGGAGATAACGTTCTGCATACACCGTACATGTAAGAAGTTCAGCTAACACAGAAGTTATTTTGTAGGCTAGAATTGGATAAGGCTATTTCAATACCACGGAACATACCCGTTTGCAACTACTGCGACTTAGCAATATAACTGGCTGTAAGATATATACATGCAGAGGTCTCTCCGCTAAGCTTTTATTAAGGCTACCTATTATAATGGACCAAGATTTCATTGGCCCATTGCTCCCAGCGGGCTTTTCCTCCTCTTGTTTCTGAAAAAGGAGATAATGCAATCATCTTCTGGATTGGTATCCTCACTTTCCTTTTTCATTGTTCTTTCAAAATCATTATTTCAAACAGCACCTGTACCTGTCACAAAACTAGTCAGCTCCTACCTATGGTTACTATGCCCTTGATTTTCAGGAGGTTTGCAGTCAAACTACTTTTAAAAGTAACCTGTAAATAAGACTTATTTATTTCTTCCCTCTTATAAAATAAACTCCCTAGGTGAGGAAAACATTCCCACCTCAGACAGCGTTTGCCTACTTGCAGTAAAGAAGCACCTGAGTTCACAGCACTGGATGGCAGGAAATTCATGTTTTATACTAATAATCTCATCTTAAGAATCTTCGTATTTGTTTGGGTACTTTTCTTCCCAGTAAGTTACCAGTGTTTTTCCAGCTTTAATAAACTGTCTTTTGGTTTAAAATCAGCCTGTGATAGACACTTTTGAGATGCAACATTTGCAATCAACATATACCTGTAAAAAGGTAATTATAAATTCATCACACTTCTCAGTTCAGTCCCAGCAATGCTTAATTTTTGGGCTGCTGACTTTTTCTAACCAAATCCACACAGAAAAAGTCAGCAGAGGTATCAGCATGCACCAGCAGAGCTCTTCTCCTCCACCAGGCACGCAAGACTAGCGGACCGTTCATTACTTAGAAAAGCTCAGGATCTCAGGTTTGTGGAGACCACTCGGACTACCCGTGGGGAGACCCCTACCTTTTCTGTTTGACTGTGATGCCCTTCTGCTGTAAAGCCTTCTCGTTGGCCATCTGCAGCAGCTGGATCTCCTTCCGTGAGAAAAGGCGGATAGCAAAGGCTTTTTCCAGAAGCCTCTCTGGAGACACTGACTTCGCAATGTCTCTCACAAAAGCCCGAATATCCTGCTGTACGCTGTCAGACTCCATGGGCTGCCCAGCTCTGACTTTGTGGAAAAATTTCAGAATAGCCAGTGCAACACGATAGAGAACTTCGTAGCCCTCCACCAGAAACACGTCAAAGACCCGAGCAATGTATGCCATGGGCAGCTCTCTGAAGAGCCACCGCTGCCAGTCCGAGTACACCTCTAACACGTCCTCAGACACTGCCACCATCAGCTTGTGTGCTGCCTGACAGTACTTGTTAACCAGGTCCCCGAAAGTCATGCACGAGGACTCAAAGGCTAGGAATGTCTGATCCAGCCAGAGGCAAAGACCTTTAAATTAACTTCTCACTTACAGAAGAGAAACATCCCACCCAGAAATACCCAGCTTGTCCAGTTTGCAGTCTCTATTCCTAACTCTCTGGGGAAGTAACTGTTATTTATCCTAAAATTTTATCCTAAAATTATGCAGTTTCGTGAGCAGCGTAAACTGTTCCAAGACTGTGCAGCCAGTAAAAAGAGACACTGACCTCCTGCTAGACACAACCACGTGCTCCTAGTTGCTCCTTTATGCTGGTACTGGCTCTCATGTGGCCACACAGTCACAGAGACTAGTTTGTTGATGTACAGTTCTTCCTTTCCATCTGGTAAGCAAGATGTGCAGCTGTAGGGTCAACTAGGTCAATGTCAGTGCCAGAGCAAAGATGACAAGGCAGAACCACCCCTTCTGATGGCAATACGGGCTCACAGCAGCTTAAAACAGCTTCATGAAACTGAGTCTTAATCCTCTTGAGCACTGCACTGGACTTCTGGTTCTGATTTTGTATGCATTTCTATGATCAAATCGCCCTCTAGAGGGCCCGCTATCACCAACATTAGACCATTTTAAAAACACACTAGGCTCTAAGAGCAGCGAGAGCTAAAAGATCAGGTTCTAGCCTCTAGTTCCTCAAACCACACGTTAACATGATCTACCAGCTGACTCCAGCTTCAAAGCACACCTGTGTCCCAGCAGACAGCATGACTGCAGCCACTAATGCCCATACGTGAATTAGCTTTCATTTACTGCATCTCCCCTTCTGGATGGACTAAAACACACCAGTGACAGCAGGCAACAAGTTAGTCCACTGCAGGAACATCTCTATCGATGCGTCCTCAGTGCCGGGTTAAAGCCAGGGAGCACACCCCCACTGACGCTGCAGGCTCTGCAAAGGCAGATAAGCCTATAAAAATGCAACAGGCCTATAAAACTGATTTGTACAATTATGACATGATGTGCAAAGGTCAAAGCAACAAAAACAGAAACAGTTTTGCTTCCAGAAAACCTTTAGTCATTCCTGTATCAACAGGCTGGACGATGCATAGAGCTTGACATTTACTAGCACAGACCACGGCCTTTTTTATAACAGGTGCATTAAAAGGATTTGAAACTCAAGGGGGACACACCATCAAGACAGATGACTCATCCTTCCTACTTTACTACAGTAAAATACAACAAACATTTTGGTTCAAGTTCAGAGAAGTTCATAAACATACAATGAGCATTAGCTTGGACAGCCATATACTTAATTCAGATAGTGTTAAGTTATGGCTAAAAATTAACTTTTTTTTTTTTTGAACCACATGGTGGAACTCCAAAATTTAATTTCTCTTTAATAAGGTTGTCAGCAACACACAGAAGCCCTTTGGATAGCTCCTTCCTTCCAAATATTTTTTCAGATTTTATAAAAACAGATTTTTTGGGGAGTCATCTGTTACACTGTAGAACGTAAGAACAATAAAGAGATGCTCACCTCTTCTTTTTGTTGTGTTCTTCCACATATGAAATTAATTCTCAGACTGTAATTAAAGTAGGCAACACGTTGTTCCCACTTCAGATCTGAAAGCAGGCTATCTTATGATGTTTAGAAACAATGCTTCCTTGTGAGCACGTCTTCGGGATCTGCAAAGGAGTAACAGTGGGATACCAGTCCACTGCAGAGTCAACGTAGCTCTGTTAATATTTTTCTGTCTTTCTCCACCTGGGAAACACAGGGAACTTACCTTTAACTGAAATTCTACAGTAATACCCTTGTGGAGAAAAAATACATTTCTATTTAGGAGGGAATGATATACAGAAAGTTGAACCATACAATTCATGGTCACTTCAGTCCAGAAACTATTACAACCCTGTACTTGCTGGAGTCTCCACTATGAAACAGCTTCCCCTTCCTGCCATCACTTTTTGGGAACCACTTAGGTTTATATTAGGGAGGGTTAATTAAAACGTCTATCTTACTAGAGAACTTACAAGATATTCAGAATTACAACTTCTCTGTCCTTTTTCCTTTAAACTTTCTTCTCTGTCCTTACTCTTTGCTTTTTTCTATCATTCACATACTTCATATCATACATTCATATGAATTCATAGCTATTTTCCATCATTCAGAGTCACAGGCATATTTAAAGGTTGCACGTCATCTTTCCCTCTGGAAGTTTCTCCAGAAACTAACTAATTTGATGAGTGCATGCTCCTCAGCAAGCTCACTGAAGTCAGCGGCTAGGGGATGGAAATCAGACCGACAGAACTTCTGAACACACTTTGGCTGGGAGAAATCTGCAGGCTGTGCAAGTAGGTCTGGCTGCTTGTGCTTCTCAGAGCTCTAAATGCTGCAAGAAAAAAATGACAGCAAAGCAAACAGGCATTGTCGAGGCCGCTAAAGCATGACCAGCTCTTAACTGCTTGCAAAACCAACAGAATTAGTGTGCTTCAGTGTAATGGTGCACAGCTCCTGACACTGTGCCAAAAGCTACTGCAAGCCAGCAGGCCTCGAATTGGGAGTACTTACTTGCCAAAGGAGAAGAGCCCAAGAAATTTCAGAAAAATTCTAGCCAGCCTTTGTCGTCTCCTCCTCCCACTCCTTCTGAATCTTCCTCCATCCATCCCTCTGCACAAGTTTTCTTTTCTGGCAACCACATAAAGAGCAAAGTTTAACTTTGAGTTGACGGTAAAAGCAGACAAAAGCTGTCTCATTTTCAGTAGCAAAGAGCAAGCTGGTCAGGGGCTGTGTCCCACCCACTTCTCGCAGGTACTGAGACTCATTTATATCTCCTTATTACAACACAACTCTTTCCCTCTTGGTAAAGTAACTTTAGAAAAGTTAGCACCACGTTGCAGCAGCATCCTCTACCTGGCTCTCTGGATAACAGCACCTCAACTGCAGAGAACTGGAATGCTTTCAAGTACCTCTTAAGACAAAATTGTAATAGGGTTTTAAAAATTAGCAAAGCCAATTACATTACTCATGACAATGGCAAAGCTTGAAAGTTACTTATACCTCCTTTAAGGAGAAGCCCCCATTCTCCTTTCTAATTTGACTGACTTCTACAAAACAGTAAGAATTAACACAGAACAGAACAACACACTGTTTTAGTAGCAACCACCGCACAAGTTTGAGATTATTGGATCTATTGGTGTATTATGGAGCTTCTCGCTCTTCGGTTAAGTGCAAATTAAAAACAAGTGAGAAGTAGAAAAAAGCATATTGAAAATACACCAAAAATGGCTGCAGTACAGACAGAAGATTTTCCGAGGTTAAGTTTAAAACTATGAAGCAAATAATCATTATAATTCAAAACCGGGCAATGACCATTGAACTGGAACTGGCAGGATTTCAAGTCAATGACTAATTTTTAAGAAATAAGCTTGCCAGTCCAGCCACATTTTTCCATTCCATCCCTTAATTCTTCCCATTGTTGTGTAGGCTACTTTCAGAAGATGTCTGAAAACTGCACTGAATTTTATAGAGCAATGGAGCAAATTGTGACAGTCAAAAGTCTGATACTGCCTTTGAAAACAATTTTATGAAATCATCTAAAAATGCACCAGTCAGAAATTAAACAATTTAAATTATGACTTCCCTTCATCAAAGGGAATATAAGGTCACAATTTTACTAAAGCTAACATGGCTAGGGACAGCTTTAATAAGTTCCATTACAACAGCAACCTAGTAAGTTTTGCAAGATGCATTTCAGTATTTCAATCACAAAATTAACCAACTCTACTTCCAGTTCATTAAAATAATCAAATTTTGCTTTCCAAAACGCAAGAATCAGCAAACTGAAATACCTGAATTACAACTAATGTGGAGTACCAATATTTCTTCCAAATCCAGAGTACATATATCCACATTAGTGAAATATTTATATTCTAAACTTTTTAGAAATAGATTCCAGCTTTGATTAAAACCTGAGATTAAACTACTTGCTACTGATTTTAATAAATACAGGAAAGTTCCTTAAAAAATTATAATCAGGAAAACCTTGTTCCCTATCCTATTTAAATAGCCTTACAATTTTGCCTTCTGAAAGTTGTACTACAGATTAACAACTTGTTAGGATACTTCACACGCATCCATTGTAGTTACTGTATAACGTGAAACCTAAACTTCGATAACATTTTTCATCTTACCCATGCACAATTGCACTGATTTTAATGAGGCCCACTTTTCAAACACCTCTGATACAGCTCTTTGCTACGCACTGTACAGAACAGCTAGATACTGACAACTGATATTTTGGCTCGTGTTTTCATAACGTGCTAACAGGTAGCAAGTATTTTCTTTTGCTGTACAACAAACAAAGACTACTGCTAACCTCCCAGAGCTGCAGCGTACTGTCTCCTGTTTATGCCGTAGTGATGTAGCCAGAGAAAAGGCTCAAGTCTAATTTCTTTCATAGCTTCATTAAACTAACCCATGCAGAAGGCACATGAACAGATGAATCTTCTTCCTTGAGATTTCTAGCTATTAGTCCTCACTCCAGTTGAAGAAAATTAAACCCCAAACCCTAAGTAGATGATTTCCCATCCTTGAACAATACTGAATCACATCTGAGATTTTTGCTTTACATACCAATGAGTCTGATAGAAGAACAAAGCAACGCAGCAAGAAAGTAATGCTGCCAAAGAAAAGACAACTGACAAACAGTTACTCTTTCTTGCCCAATACTTCGGTGCACCCTGCAGTCTTCTCTGAGTCCAGGCTTACAGCAGCATACCTTGACATCTCTGCTATGTGGATCTGGAAACAAGACCAGACATCACAGTGCCATCCCCTGTTACATCTACAGCTTCAATTACTTCCCATTCCACAAAGCATTTAGGAAGATATACGCAGAGCTAAAAATTAAGCACTCCATTTAGCACCGGAACAAGCCAAACACAACTAGCTCATCATGCCCAGGAAAGCAGTTTGGACCATGCTGATGCATTTTGAATTGACGATCCTTTTTAGTGGAGTACACAAGAGTTCGACGGATTGCTTTGATGAGGTTAAATGCAGTTCGATCTCTTTACGGATCGCCCCAGGCACTGTCCACAGCATAAGCTGGGCTCCTGCTTCTGGATAATGCTCTAACACTGGTTTATCAGTAACAATAGGGGCTGAGATATTTGCTCCCCATTGTTTTTCACGCTCTTTAGGGACAAAGTCTAGAAATGCGTTGACACAAAACGAGTATTCACTTCTGACTTCCCTGAGAAACTGCTGAAGACCTGGTAAGGTCTGACAGTACTGGTAAGAGCACACTACAGGGCAAATCATTTTAAGCACCTAGATGATTTCTCTGTGGACGTCACCGTTGCATATGAAGCACAGTCACTGAAGGTTTGCCTGAGAATCTTGTGCTTTCATCTGCAAATGAAAGCACAGGTAATGTCTTCTTAAACAGGGACTTTTAATTATCTGTGATTAATCAATCATGTATTTTATTACAATAAAAAGTTCAGAAACATGACGATCTATGCTGGTCTGATAAATGACAGTAGCTTATATTTAAGAGAATGTGTAGGCCTTATATCTAAAAACATTTCAACAGAAAACAGAAACCCCTCGTTCCCATCTCCTGTCCTGGGACAACATGAGCACTTCTGATACTCTATCACTGTTGATTCCATGAGCTGTACTTATTAGAAGATACCATAGAGGTAGAAAACCCAAACACTCCCAAAACAAACAACATAAAGGCCTCAAAAAAAATCTTATGCAAAAACAAGGAACAAAAAAAAAGATTAATGGTTCCACAAAGGAGGCAAAATGCTGAAGAATTGTAAGAGGGTACTGGATAGTAAATGTTATCAAAGATATAGATCAGGAGCTTCTGTCCTGCCTATGTCATTACAAACATGAGGACCAACTACGCGGAGAATTTTCCTTTTTAAAACAAAACAAAACAAAAAACACTGAATTTAAGCAGCAAATCTATTTTATACAATGAACTAAGTGTTACCCATTTAAAAAGTTTACTTTGAAACCAGAAGTTTCAAAATACGAAGTGTGCCATTTAAAGTCTATCAAGGCAATAGACCAATGACCCAATTTCCAATGTTATCTTTAAAACAAAACAAAAATATTTTAATCAAAGCAGTACAAATATCAGTGTGGAAACTTACAAGAATTTAACTTTTCTATCAATTTAAATGATAGAATGTGTTTAAGTTGATTTAAGATCTCCCGGAGCAATATATGAACATGCAAAGCTTTAGTCCAGCAGCCACAGAGTGCTTAAAGGAAACCAAAGTTAGACGATGGGCAGCTGAACAAGCAACCCCGGGCTAATCGAACACACAAGTCCCTACAAGTTACCTCTTCTGCTGTGTAATCTTCCATGTCGATAACTACCCCATTAATATCTCTCCAGTTAGAAAAAGAAGTCTCATATAGCAAGACATGATTTAAAATGATTATGATTTATTAGCTCTGTGAATATTCAAGGCACTTGATCCTTTATACCTGCCTAGGGACTGCATTATACACTCACACTAAAGAACTTCGAGCAACCCGGTCTAGTGGCAGGTGTCCCCGCCCATGGCAGGGAGGCTGGAATTAGATGATCTTTAAGGTCCCTTCCAACACAAACCATTCTGTGATGCTATGATTCTTACTCTGAGTCTATAGAAATTGCTGCATGCCTTCTTTGCCTCCGTAGTAAGCAAATGGGGAGGTACGCTCCATGCACACCAGCAGCTATCAACAGAACTTGTTTATTCCAGGGTAAGTTTTGCAGCCCCATGATTTCAGCTGGCAGCTGAAAATGGAGTAGGAAAACATTATTGTATCAGACTATTTTATTATCTTCTGCACCAAGTGCTAAAGGCATAGAGGTTTTCTCTTGGAAAGCAAAAGCTGATTTACAGTAACATAAGCATTATGAAAATTACAAAGTTACAGCTGACAATTTATAAAGAATCTATTCTCTTCCAGCTCTGTAAAACTCCGTATCTTCTCCCTCTTCCCAAGACTGCCCCAAAGAAAAGCTTCAATAATCTGGTATCCCTGGTGATGGATTACCCCTCTTTGGAAACAACAAAAGGTAGATTATCCTGCACACAAGAGAAAACTTAGACACTAACACCAAACCAGCTCCAAATACACTTCAGAATTAAAGGAGGATCTAATCTCAGGCAGACTGCCAACAATTACATTTCAGGGAACTTATATCAAAATAAAGCGACATATTGTTCTTATTTCTGTAGTCTTCCAAAAGTTATACCCTACCAAAATCCCAAGAGTAGCATGAACACTTGTCCTGGAGCAGCAAAGGTACAGAAACAGCATTTTATACTGTAAAAGCAAACACTGCACAATCCCAAGCTAGTGCTACCTTATTTCATTAAAAAATCAAATGGCATTTATAACCACAGACTGGTTGCTGAGTTTTTAATCTTACTATTATTGTAGATTGCTAATCTCTAGTCTTACTAGTGGGGCAGAATTTTGGGAAGATAGCTCAGGGCTCAGAGCACAGGACAGATGAGTTGCCTCGCAGTAGATGGTGTTCCTTATCCACATGCTTATTCTGAGTAAACTTAAAGGGAGTTAAAGTATCTGACGTCTGCTCTGTCAAATGTCACTGCACGGATCCACGGATGCCAGTCTCTCAGCTGGAGGAGAGGGCTTACAGGCATACTGAGATGTAAAGCAGGAATCTTGTCCCCTTGGGGAATTACATTAGAAAGCAAACATTCCCTCTATACAGTGAGATATTATAACAAAAACCAACAAACAAACAACAGAAAAACAACACCCTAACACCCCTCTTTCCCCCCGACTGAAGGGATCTTAGTAATCTTTACCGCAGAACTTACCTTCGTATAGATCTTCTTCTGACTTGCTCCCTTCTGCCAGGTCTGTTGATGAGGAGAACAAAATAAAATCAGACCATTTAAAAAGAATGTGACGGGCAGCATTCATATGCATTAGGTACACCAATGACCTCTGTAATTTTCAAAAGCTATCTGCCTGCACTTCTGCATGGCTTCCAACCTTCATATTCGCCTCTGGAGTATAGAGAACAAGGGGGCAAATACCCTCACAACAGAGAAGAGCGGCTAGTTAACCATACTATTAAAGTGCTTACAGCATAAACAACTCATTTCAGCCTCTCAAACCACAAGCAGGATTACTGCTTGTGGCACCTTTGTAGTAAATATTTTCAGCCAATGTTCCCTTTGTAGTTTATTGCTGGTTCTCCTCTGCCCCAGCTCTCCCGCAGTGCTCCCCAGTGTTTTGATCTATGAAATTGCCTGTTTAACACAGAATTTGGTGTCCTTCCTGCAATCTCTGAAGAGCATCTCTCCTCATAGGGCAGAGGTAGTTTCTGCATAGGTAGGGGACTTGAGAATACTAGCTCTACAGCTTACAGTATTTATCTTTTTAGGTTTAAGATCCCCAGTTCTGAAACAAAAATAACTATATTCTGAAGATACGTACTGCAGTACAGGTTCAAACCAGCTTACTTGACAACGGTCAATAGACCAGGCTCTTGTCCTGTTAGGTAAGAAAGTTTGAACTGATCTGATAAACATTAGTCTTCTTTTCAAATGAATTATATTCAGCCTAGCAGATTTTGAAATGATGCAGTTGTAATGACAGCAAAATCCAGTCATGAGAGCATCTTTTTATGTGAGTTATTTCTTCCTTCAGTTGTTTTCTCCTGGAAAACTCTAACAAAATAACCCAGTGCCGGTGTAGCCACACAGACGTTACACCTATTTGGTAACAGAACAGAGCTGTGTCCGTACCAAGCAGGATAAAACAGTCTGTCAAACTCCTTCCCCAAGACAGTGGGAATCAACACCTGGTCGTTTGCAACACGGTTGAAAGCTCAGGTAGCTGTCCTTTAACTTAAGAGGTTTAAGCAAGAGGAGAACACATGAGATATGGTGAAGCCTAAGTGCACGAACAACACAGATAAGAGTGCTGACATCTGTTAGCTTAGAGAAACAGTTGATGCCGCAGCTGGACGCCTCCAGCACGTGCTCCCACCCATACACACGGAATCCAAGCAAGTCAATCATTAATATAGTGCAATTAGCTCTGCCTATTTTTATATCAGAAAGGTCGCGTGACTGCCCAGTCAGGTACAAGGGAACTAAATGGCTGATGACCAGCGTTACTTAGATGAGCTCTACTGCAAGCCCTCGTCCCCAAGCTACATGCTATGCAAACATATCCAAACATTCCACTTATATCTGAACATAAAGGCAACCCCAGATGAACATATCAGACTTCCAAAAGAAATTTTAGCTCTTTAATTCTCAGTCACAATTCAAAGCTATAAGTGGAGACTAGCAATGCTGCTTTCAGGCCGCTAAAACAGCTTATCTACTCCAGGTGTTACCATATACCCACCTACTTCGGAGCACGTATCCTTACAGCCTAACGCAAGCAGCTTTAACAGCCTCTCCAACCTCACGGGCAGAGCAGAATGCAATTTAAAGAGCTGGAACACCAAGGACCAAAATCCACGGCCTGTTGCCAATAATTTGCCTGTTATTAACTCTATCCAGCTTCAGCACTGAAGCAGAAGCCCTTACAACCTAAACAAATGCCAGGGCAGTATTATCAGATTGCAATAACCTTGATCTTGGAGGCAGCAAGAAACATAAGCAGCGTGGGCTGGTTTGCTTTAACGCTTGCCTGCCTTGAATTTATGGATACAAAAATTTCAGTGCAGGTGTAACTTCTTTCAGTTTACTTTAACAATCCAAATGACACAGCTGATCAAGGGACAGGGGGAGGCTGTTTCAAGGTTTCAAATTAACAGAATGAAGAAGCAAAAACAACCAAGGGGAGAAACAAAGGGCTGCAATAGAAGGAGAGTTAGGATGAGCAGAGGCACTTGAATGTGGAAGGTCCACAGATAGCTTGGTACAAATTTACTTGGCAACATTTAATTATTAACAGCAAGAAAGAGAAGCAGAAAGCTCTTCCCCCAGTGTTCAAACTCTAGCTGCACAAACACCTGCAATTTTTCAAATATTAATGAAAGAAAAGACATTCAGTACAAAGGTTCTCAATAGCTATAGTGCAATACTATTCACAGCTATTTTACAAATTACAAAGGACAGAAGTAGAATGTATTGCTTGGAAGCAAGAAAGAGCTAATATAAAACGTGGCTGGAGTCCTTAGAATCAAGTTCTCGGTGCTGCTTCTGCAAAGCAACCATCTTAAGATAGAAGCCTGTAGCAACACCGCCTAACTACCAGTGATTGTGTAACAAAGGAGGTTCTAACAAGGAATTCTTTTTTCTGGTAATACCTAGATGCGATCTGTGTTGATTTTGTTCCCCGAGTGTTCCCAGACACTCTGACAATCCTACCTGGCTTGTCGTTAAACCACAAGAGCTTTCGGATGCTCCAGCTTCCTTACAGAACCGGCCACAAACCCAGCTTTAAGGCAGCCTGTTTCTGTACAGAGCCACCCATCTCCCCCATCACCCCGCAGGACCCCGGCCCTCCCGGTGCCTCTGACACCGCCAGGGCCGGGAGCAGCGGCAGCAGGCTGCACCCCCCGGTTACGTGCCCGTGTGCCGGCACAGGAGGGCCGGGGAGCACCCGGTGACGTTACGGAGGGGGCCTCAAACTCGGCGCTCAGTGGGAATCGTCCTGTCAGCCCCCGCACCCCTGCGGCCACCTCCCACCTCAGGACGGGCTGTACGCACACACGCAGCTCCTCGCTGAAGAGGAGCACGAAAATAAAGCGGTAAAAAAGCTCCTTCTGTGGCAGACACCTGGGAATATTCAGGGAACAAACTCAGCAGCGAGACCTCCGGGCTCAGACCGCTCTCCAGGCGCGCACACACCACCCCTCCGGCCGGGCCCACGCCGGTAGCACTGGGGGCACCCCCGGCACCGCTCCGGGTCCCGAGGGGCTCCGCACGGCACGGCACGGCGGGGCGCTGCGGCCCGCCCGGCCCTCAGCACGCCCAGGGCAGCGCCGGCCCCCACGGCCCCGGCCGCCCTCATCGCCCCCACTGCCGCAGCTCTCGTCAGCCGCGCGGCCAGGAGGACCGCGGGCGGCACCGCGCGCATGCGCGCCGCCGGGCGGGCGGGAGGCGGGCCGCGGTGTGGCACGTGCGGGGCGCGGGCTGGGCGGAGGCGAGGGGCGCGAGGCGGGAGCGCCGTGAGGGCGCCGTGAGGGAGCGCGGCCCCGAGGCTCCTTCAGGGGCGCTTCGGGACCGGCGTGGCTCCGCGCTCAGTCACGGAGCGGTTGTTTTCTTACCGAGCCTGCGATGGCTGGGGCAGAAACCAGCTCGTTTCAAAGCCGAAGGACTTCCGCGGTGTTTATTTAGCTTGGCTTGGCAGCAGCGCGCTGTTTACGACTGGATAAATAGCTGCCGCATTAAAGATTATTAACTAGGCGTGCTTAAGTGACCAATAAAGTTCTAATCTTTTATACGGTGTTGTAAATGTACGCAGCGTTGTAACGCAGGCTCTCGCCAAACAGATAACGAATCCCTTCCCCGGGAGGGTTGCAGCCTGACAGGAGGCACGAAGGGCTGCAAGGAAGGCGCGAGGCGCGATAACAAAATGTCGGGCACAGAGCGGAGCCGCATCGGTCGCAGTTGGGTTGTGAACGGGGTCCTGAGGGGGAGCTTCCCCTGCTTCCCCAAAGCCTCCGCCGGCAGGCAGGACGGGGCGGGCGACGTGCCCTTCCCCGGCCGCCTGAAGGGGAGCAGGTTTGGAAGAGGACGAGACTGGACGGAGAGGTGTGGGAACAGCGACGTGTGGGCAGTGCTTAAAAAGGTTTTGTAGGACGAAAAGCTTCCATCTGTCCCCAGTATTTATAGCATCTTTTCACAGTAGCACGTGTCCTGCGTAGTCTGTGTACGCGGGCTCATAGCACCCCTCCGAGGTGAAGCAGTGCTTGTGTTCCCGTGCTTCTCGGGGGAAACTGAGGCACAGAGAGAGAGAAAAGGTGTTCCCATGGTGTGCACCCAGCTGGGGACCGACAGGCTTTGGAGGAGCCCGACACAGGGAAATGCACTGGACTTGAGGAATTTCTCTGCTGAAGCACAAACGATGATTTGAACTGAACATACCCTTTAGACAAATAATTGCTCTCAGCGTTCAAAAAGCAGAAGTGATGGAAGGCTCTCTTCAGATTTATCTACTGATGTTCCATGGCGATTTCAGAGAGATTTTAGGAGTGTAATGAGGACACTTTTGTCACCAAAGTCTGTGCGTTGCCTGATAGTTTTACCGTTCCAGCAACCCAGGTGCCACAGGGCTGTGTTCCAGGAGACGGAGCCGGGCACAGAGGTAAGGTCAGTGCCGGGAGATCTGCCAGAAGGGGAGGGCTGTGTGCGCGAAAGGAGAGAGCGGCCTGTGGGGCGGCAGACATTGAAGAAATGGCAGATGGTGTGGACAGAGTGGGTGCTGTGCGCTGCCTTAAAACCGTGGAGACTGCATGGCCGTGTGAATAACCTTCAGTGCCCTGTTCTCAAGTTGTTGTGCTGTTTGTGACTATGTGAGAGTGGGTGAAAACCACGCTCAACTGGTTGAATGCTGATGGGACACATGTTTGAGCACATCTACTTGTTTTCGTGGAGAAAGATGTTCATTGCTGGCAGCTTTTTACAGAAAGCAAGGAACGCTCGGGCTCCAAGTACTGCAGCAACTCAAATAAAGAGCAAGATCCATTGACTGCCTAGGCACCAAGGGCAATGAGCCTGCAAAGGCTTTCTGGGGATTAATGAAAGATACTGAGTTATAGGACTGCCAGTCAACAACTCCCCTGAGTTTTGGAGAACTTTCACAAAATGAATAGTTCCACAAGTACATTGAAACCTGCTTACGGGTTTGTGTCTTGATTGTTGTCTGTGTTTCTGAAGACTAAAAATGGGTGAGCTGATGCTGAGCCATTTATTTGTATGGCGATGCTCTTCCACCTCACCATTCATTTTCCTGAAACGTATTTGAACAGAAATGCATGCAGTTGGACATACCTCATTTTCTTATGAAACCATGCTAGGGTTACGGTCTAGGCATGTGTGGACGTAACGGAGTCTTTCTGTCAGTGGCAACAGAGGGACTGGATGGCTGGATGGGGAAAAGAAAAGAGAAAAGGAAAAGGAAAATAAAAAAACAAGGAAACACAAAAGAGGTGGAATGGGCCATCAGGTGGGAAAGCTGTCCCCGTGGGTGTGCAACAGCTTTGGAGAGGGGCTGGCACCCTTACAGGGAGGCAGGAGAGTGGCCAGAGCATTGTCAGAGAAGTCCAGGATGTGCGGAAGGGATTAGGCCAAACCCTGAGCTGGGCTACTAAACCTCTGGCTTTGCTGGTCCCGCAGCAATGCCGTTTGCGCAGGGCTGGTTGCATCAAAAGCTGATAAGCCTGGCAAAGTGTGACCTCCTGTGGGTAAAACCGGGAATTACCGTGGGATAATGAAGTGCATCCTTTATGTGTCACGTATAAAGGATGCTGGGATGCTTGCCCAGCACTGTGGATCACCTTCTCAGCCATCTGCAGCAGCCAGATCTGGATCCCTCCCCCTGGACGATCTGCTGATGTTCTTCCTGGCAAAGATTAAAACCAACCAAAATTAGGAGCGTGCCGGCGGACGTTTCAGCAAGAAGTCCAGGGGAACTGTTCTGAGGGTGGCCACCCATTTCCCTGGCTCAAGGAAGTGATGTGCAGACACTGTACTTCCTGGTTAGCTGGACAGATTGCAACTGGCTTTTCCTGACTCTTTGTCACTTCCCTGTCCCCAGCCTTGGTACCTCCTGCCTTCCAGGGACAGGCGCTCACCTTGTCATAGCACAGATGCCATGGAAAATGCTAGCTTTTGGTCCTAGGCGATCCTTCTGGTATGCACAGGAGATTCATTAGGAAGGACCCAGTAGCCTCCCTCCTGGATGGCTTTAATCACCCTCCAAGAGAGGACCAGGACATAGCTGTGGGTGGCAAAGTACGGTATACCCTCAGTGTATTGCATCAGGTATTCCAAAATGCCTGATGATTGCCTCTTAAGCATGTGGCTTTGTCTACAGGTGTTGCTGTTGCATTAGATATCTTGCAGGGTCAGACCCACAGAGACGCCTCCAGCTGCTGGGCACTCTTGCCAGCCTCCAGTAGCTGGAGGAGGAAAATTCACTGCAGAGGGATCTTGCAAGTGGTAGTTCGCTGCCACCCGCGGAGTGCCTGCCTGCTGACCTGTGGGGTCTCAGGGAATGCCTGTCTGTTTTCTCAGGGTTTGCCCTGAGAGGATGATTTTGAAGGAGTTTGGGTCTTTCTGAAAAGCGGGTTATATCACAGAAGTGTCTGGGGGCTGTTGGTGATGCACATGCTGCAGACCTAGATGGATAAATATGTGTTGGCTGGATTGAGGCCCTTCACTGGCTTTGATGTTGTCTTGGTCCCTTTCTTCGCCTTGTACCCCTCTGCACCAGCCCCCTCTGCTGCTTCTCGGGGGACTTAGGGGTGTTCACCAGGCTCCTTGGGTGCTGACGTCCCTTGCAGAGCTCTGCCCATGCCCGAGCAGCCGGCTGGGCTGTGCCCGGCTCTGGGGGACATTTCCACCAGCGTGATGGAGCGGGAGCGGCGAGGGGCCGTCAGACTTCACTGGGCAAGCAAGTGCAAAACCAGGCTGTGATCTCGTGGCTTTGCTTTCTGGAGACCTGAGAACAGGCTGGGCCCACACTGGGGAAGAAAGAGGAGAGGGTGCATTGCCCAGTCTGGAGCAGGCGCCCCCCAGTCCCAGCCAGGCGGCCAGGGCAGGTCCCTAACTCTGCCTGGCAAGTGGGCTTCACCCCAAAACCCACGACGCTGGGTGCTCTCAGGCCTGTCTCTGTTCCCCCCGAGGGCAAAGCAGAACCTGCAATTAGCGTTTCGAAAAGGTGTGAAATGAAGCCAGAGCAAAAGCAGGCTCGGTGGGTGCTCTGACCCCGGGCCTGGTCCTCGTGGCCCTCGCACCTGTGCTGGAGCGTGAATCGCCACTCTGTGCCGGTGCCCCTCTCCCCCTCTGCACACTCTGTTTTCATTAGCGTGTGCTCTTGGGTTAAGGACCGTTCTCACTTCCAGCTGAACAAACACTTTCCATTGCATGTAAAATCCAGCCTGGTGCTAATAGGCGTCCCCCCGCCTTCCTGCTCCCCTCTGCCACCTTTTGTGCAGTTGGCAGGACAAAAAAGTGGTGCTATTACCTGACTTATTATCGGCACGGGACTGTAATTTATGGCGTATGCTTGGTAAAGTGCCATGCTGAAAACATTTATGGCCCACTTAGAGCCCTGCGGGGCGGTGGGAGGGAGATGGCTGCGGAGGGGAAGCCTGCTGTTCCTCCTTTGCAAAATCCTGCACAGCCTGAAAGCCTCCTCTGCCCTCGGACAGGGACCCTGCGGGCTGGCCCAGCACCCCTGCCCCGTGGATGTTGGACCTGGCTGAGACGCCAGTGCTCAGGACGGACGTAAGGCCTTACTGTCCTTAGCTAAAACCAATTTTGTCTCCCTTTGGGCTTTTATCCAATTCCCCATCTTTACGTTCTCTGGCCCTGTGCGGTCACACAGCCAGAATCCCAGACCCTGCCTTCCTTATCTTCATAACGCACGCGACACCTCCTCCGTGCCCTCTGGGCTCCAATGCCTTGTCCTCTTGTGGAACAAAAAATGCCAGCCCGTTCAAGCTGCTCAACACGCAGCAGGGCAGGCAGAGGAGCCACGAATAACTCCTTCTGCAGGACGGTGCTACAGGAGGTTAGCTGCTCGCTAGTAACCAGGTTCATACTCCGAAGCAAACACTCCGGTATTTGGTTCACCATGTCTGGATTTGACTGGGCAAGGTGCTGTGAAGAGGAGGCAAGCGAATCGTCAGTGCTGTGTGTGGGCTGGATTTGAATAGCAAACTAGGAGGGTAAGGGGAAAGCCATTCCCAGCAGCAGTGACTTTTCGGTGACTGACCGGAGACTTGTCAGGAGCGGGAGCTCACACCCCGGTCCTGCGATGTGTGCCATGGAGATTCAGCACGGAAAAGTGTTTTTGCCACCAGGCTATTTGCTGATTACCAAAAAGCTAATGTTGTCTGTTGAACTTCTCTCGAGAAAATGTCATCATGCATCATTTAAAAGTATTTGGAGTTTGGCTGTCTGCCCTGCTCAGATGTCCTGATTCAAAGGACGGCGAATCAGAACGTTGCCCACATCATTTCGCCAGCTTCAGGAGGATGTTTTCTTTGAACCTGGGAAGTCAGAGAGGGATTTGCTTGGCCTGCAGTGAGCCAGGCTCTCTGTACACTGTGTAGAACAAACATACGTGAGTTTGTCTTCTTGCTTCAGTCTTTGCCTGCTGGGGGAAAAAGCAGTTTTTACGAGCCTTTGGCTACGACAGTGCGTCTGTGTGCTGGTGTTAAAGGGGGATGTTCTGCCTGCGGCTGGGGAGGTGCGGGGGTATCAGGCACGCTCTGCTAGTTGCATCCAAAGCTTTGCAAGATAAAGCCTTGGGGGTCTGGTGATGCAAGGAGTCTGCGTGATGCCCGCAATGCCAAGCTACTGCCTCTTCCAGCTCCAGTTATCACCCTCCTGCTGTTATTTCTGGCCATCCTGTCCGAAGGGTCCCAGGGCTGAGGTTTTGGGCTGGGGGAATGCCTTGAGCTGGAGCTGCTTCACTCATGCTGCGGTTGGGCAGAGCGCGTGTTTTGGATGGCATTCATTTCCCCAAACAGTAGCTGTCTAGAAGTTTGCCATCTGGTGTAATTTTGCCCTTTAATCTCCATCTGCACTATGCAGTGGGGAGAGAGCGAAGCCTCATGAGTGAATCAGCCCCTTTGTTCTGAGCACTGTCGGGTGGAGCAGCTTGCTCCGGAGCTGCTTTTGTTTCTGCTCGCTGGAGCTTAGCTCTTCAGGTGCCGAACTGGGTGCTAAAGCTGGAGGAAGGGGAAAGCCACCCTTTGGGCTTTTCGTGTGAGCGAGGGATGGCGGGAAGCTCACATCACCTGTAGGGTCTGAGACACCTTTTGGCCTGGTTCTGTTTACCAAGCTCGGTGAAATCTCCCCCGAAATCCCAGAGATCCCCCTTTCTGACACGGCAAGAAGTGGGTTGGTGGCAGTGCCAGGACTGGATTCCGCAGGCAGCAGAGAAGAACCGCCGTCCTGAAACGTTTCAGCATGTCCCACAGGGTGAAAACAGCTTGGCTGATAATAAAACCTTTGCTGAGTGTGAGATTATTTGATGGGAAAGGGAGGCGGGAGGGATGCAAAAAATACCTGTCTTAAGAGGGTTCACTGTGTGTGCACCTGATAAAAATCATAACATGGGATCAGCTTTCTTCTCTGCTTGCTTGGCTTTTGGCATGCATAACCAAGCTCTGGCAGGCAGGGCAAATTTCCTTCTCCCCAGGGTCGTTAAAAAAGACCATTTCCCCATTTAAGGAGAGGGAGGGAGGTGGGGATGGAAAGGGGAGCTGAGCCAGGCAGCGGGCTCGCCCTGCCCGCGCTGCCGCAGAGCCTCGGCTCTCCCGCCCCCACCGCTCTCCGCAGCATTAGGCACGTGGGATTGAGGGGGGCTGGATGGGTATGAAAGCAAACACACATCTGGAAGTTCCTCCAGTTAATTGGGCAATTATTCATACCACTCTTGCTGGAAGCAGCCTGCTACCGCCGAGCCAAAACCAACAACAACAGACTGCGGGCGTACTCCGTCCCCGTTCGGGGCAGGGAGGTGTGTGTGGCGAGGTGGGGCTGCCGAGGGCAGGATAAGCCGTGGGGGCACGGACCCGCTCCTGGGCTGCCCCTCTGGGCCGTGGCCATGGGTGGGAAGCCCCAGAGGCCCCAGGAGGTGCTTGCTTCGCTGCACACGTGGGCCCCGGGTTGGGAGGGGGCGGCTGCTGCTTGGAGCACCAGCAGAACCCAAGTCAACCTGCGTTGGGTTTTATTAGCAGCTTGGCAGGCCGTGGTGTTGGTGAAGGTAGTCCAGGCCCAGCTGTGCTCTGTAACACTTTACTCCTCGTAAATAGTGGGTTCGCTGCCATTCCTGCCCAGCTGAGGAAGGCTTTGGCAGCCCACGTTCACCTTTTCCATCCCTCCTCCTTCCACTTCCTCCCATCCCTGGTTCCTCCTTAGTCGGACAGCCGCATAGTGGCATGTCTTCGGGCCCTGCTCACCTCTGGTGCACTGTGCAGGTGGAGCGCTGACGGAGGGCAATGCTTGCTGGCCTTGGCTTGGACACTTCATTCCCTGCAGTTTGCCCAGGAGCTGCCCTGAGCGCCGGTTTTGTAGCACACCGTGCTGCAGTCAGAGCAGCTTTTCCCGGGGCAGACGTAACAGGCTCCCGGGGAACTGATGTGCAGGGGTGCCCTGGACACTATCAGCTTTGAAACGTTGTCTCTCCTCTTTCTTGCCTCTAAATCCAGCGGGATATACGATTGCTCCTAGAGCTGAATGTGCCATGGTTGCCCATCAGTGGGACAGAGCCACATCTTGAAACCGTTCCCCTGGAGCTGTGGCAGGCTGCTGTTTGAATGCAAATATCTGTTACTGATAAAACCGATCCCCTTCTCTCAAACCGTGCCTGCCGTGAGGAGGTGGGGGTGCTGTGTTCAGCCTGTCTACCTCCCATAATGCCTGAGAGTGCGTCTCTGGCACTGGGAGATATGGTGGCAGCCTCAGAAATGCAAACAGCTTTGGGCTCCACCGGCGTGCTTGGAGCCACCTCCAGCCAACCCCAGCTGCGATGTGGATGGAGAAGAGTTCCTGTTGTTCCATTTTTCCTTGTCTTTTTCCTTGTTCCATGAGCTGGGTCTTCTTTGAAGAACTTTACTGCCACTAACTCAAGATCTCCCTTAGGATAACGTAAATCAGACAGACAGTTTGGCTCCAGGATGAACATGGGAATGTAAGCGCTGGCTATACTGGATCACACCATGGAGCTGCTGAGTGCGGGATCCTCTCCCCAGCATTGCTGGAGTGAGTGCTCTAGGAAAAGGCTTGAAATAATGCATGCATAGCGTGCTTTCTCCTGCTCTTTCCTGGCAGCCCGTAGATGTGATGAAAGGTTTATCTAGTGAGTGATCAGCTAATATTTTGCATCTTTGTTTGCCCATTTTTGAAGTGTTTTAGAAGCAGTGACGGTGCTAACTCAGAAAGGCTTGGGGATGTGAAGTTCTCTGCATGCGATTTTAGTAGTGCTCTCAAAAGTACCGCGAGGACATCACACCACGAAAAACCACTGGAGCGAGGAGAGCATGAGTCCCTCTTACAGGAGAGAGCAAAGAATTGAAATGGCTTGTCTGAAATCTCAGTGGGGATCCTTAGCAGAGTGAGGTGTTGAAACCAGATGCTTGCAGTTCTGGTGACTGTTCAGCCTTCCTCTTTGATAGTCACCCACACAGAGATCTAAGGATGGCAGCTGCTCGTTGAGGAGCCAGTGCAGAAATAAAACTAACTGGAGTGAAAACCTTCCTTACCTGCAGGAGGATGAAATCGTCCAGTTGGAGAGGCCAACCAAGAAAACTTGCTTTGTCTGTGTTTAAGAAATGGAAACATTGCTGAGGGTCCAGCTGAGCTGGAGGTGCTCAGAAAATCAAGGTAAGTGATGCAGAGCAGATGGGAGAGGCGTGGTGTCGGAACGAGGAATGAGTCCGGGACAGGACCCATCAGTCAGCCAGGAGGGGACAGGCTAGAGCCGCCAGCCATGCTGAAGGGATGAGAAAGGTATCGTTTGAAGTAGGAGGGTGTATGGAGCTGGGCATTGAAATGAAACAGCCGAGATACAAGCACCAAGGGACAGCTCTTGCTCTCACTGAAGGGAATGGACTGACTCCCATTGACGTCAATGAGGGCTGAACTGGGACCCTTGCGAGAACTATATTGAACACAGACAAATCCAGCAAAGTCAAAACAGATGATGCAGGCCGCTTAACACAGTCACAGGGAGCTTGTTGCGAAACCTCCTAACGAGGCAGTTCTGTCAAGCAGCCATTTCCAAGCCCAACAGGCTCCAGCCTAGGAAAGGAACATGGGAGGCTGTGGTGCTGGAGAAGGCACGCCCAAGATGGAAGGCAGAAATGGCACGGAGCGTGTCCTCGTCGCGGCTGAACATAACCCCACTGCTAACCTGATTTCCCCGACCTCCTTAGCTACCTTGCCGTAGCCCAGGGTGCTTTTTGTTCAGGTTTCCCTGTCCCGCTGAAGCTTCTCGTGAAGCTGAAGGCGCGGACAGACTGGACAAGTTGTCGCGGAGGAATCTGCTGCCATACATCAGCTGACGGCGGGGGGCATCCGTGTGCACACCCTTAATCCATGGCGCCTGCAAGCCAATTCGAGTTCGCCAACGCGACGGAACCGCACTGAGCTGGCTGAAGTGACCTTATTTGCACGGACTAAGCGAATGCACATGGACTGCACTGCTGACGCAGTAAGTGGTTGCCGCGTGATAGCCTGTTCCTGTGTGTGCCTTCAGCCTCTGACTCATCGCCCCAAACTCTTCCTGCGCTGCACTTCTCAGTCTCTTGTTCCAGGTTTACAGTGCCTGCCTTCCTCTGCGTCGGGGACGTCTGTGATCCTACCCGGCCTCTTGTGTCTCCAGAGAGTAGTTGTGGCAGATCTCGTGCCCAGCCCTGCAGAGGCACGGCTGCCTCCCCAAGGAAGGCTGTCCTCATCCTCTTCATGGCCAAGGGAACTTGGGCGGCCAGCTCCTCCAGGGGGTGCTGGTCATGGCTTGGAACGTATCACCCTGTCCCCACAAACGTCTGTCCTTTTCCTGCCCAGCAGGCCTCCTTCAGCACCACGACCCACCTCTCCATCTTTGCTTCTTCCCTCCTCTTGGAGAAAGCAGTGAGTCAAGACAAGGTGCAGTCCTTAGAGAGCCACAAGATGCTGAGCACCCCAGTCAGGTCCATGGGAAGATCTGGGCAATATCCTCTCTCTGGCACAGTGGGAGTTTGGAAGAGGTGAAGGAGTTTAAAGGAGAGGCAAGATGAAGTTACTAGTATGGATTGTTCAACTGGAAACAGAAGGAGATGAGTTTTTGGATGCTCCTCTGATAGTGACCTGGCTTGTCCACGAGGGAGCCCTGGCTCAGGCTGTACAGACGAAAATTCACTGAAGCCCCATTTCCTCCATACCACGTCGAAGCAGGATTCAGTCCTGGAAGCTCCATCACCCCTAAACCTGGAGCTGCATGTCCTGGCAGTGGTATGAAAGAAGGGAGGGACCTAAATCAGGTCTAAATTTGCAGCCAGAAAATGGAGTGGAAAGAGAGCGCTGGGATGGAGACAGGCAGGGGGCATTGTTGCTCTTAAAATGGTTCTGTGGCGTATGTACCGCTTAGCCGTTTGGGGAAGGGTGGAATTTCTCCCTTGATTTCCCCCATATGGATTGGGCCACAGCTTTGCCTTCTTTTTCATCCTGGATCCACTGAAATAGCAGCATCTTGGGCGGGGAGCAGCTTCCTTGATGTAAGAGTAGTGCTTTGTGGAGGAACCTGACAGGGAAACCCTTAACCGGGGGTGGAAGCAGGGGCTGCACTGACCATTGAGCCATTGCCTGAGCTTGCAGGGATGGAGTGAGGAGAGCCAAAGCTCAGCAGTGTTGGCGCTAGCAGATGTGGAGTGCGCGGAGAAAGGGCTCTGAGTATCTCAGCAGCTAAATGAAGGCTGAGCAAAGTGTGGACTTGCTGCTTCCTGGGGCAGAGGACCTAGAAACAGGATGTGGAAAAGGCAGAGGTACTCGATACTTATTTTGATGCTGGGACCAGTAACGTTTAGTGTCTTTATTAATGACTCAGAGTGCACTCTCAGTAAGCTTATGGTTGATACCAGATTGAGGGCAAACAGTTGATATGCTGGAGGGCACAGCTGCTATTCAGAGGGACCTTCACAAGCTGTCATCTGTTTTATGCTGTGATGTGCATTTCAAGGCTGATGGCCTGTCTTTTCCCTGCTGCCTGGGCTGCTCGTTTGCTTCTTGATTGCGTTTCAAGCAGCCCTCTTTCTCTGGAGATGATGGAAACAAGCTTCCTTTCTCAATGTAAGCAGCTGAAGGGACTGTGTCAGACTTCTCACATCTCAAAGCGAGTGAAATTTGCACTGCGAACCCTAGTTTCATGCTTGTGGATTTCCTGCAGTAGCAACATTGCCAGGAGCCACAGGTAAACTACCTCACCAGCCCAATGTGTTTTGCTGACGACTTGCCTATGGGCCATGAAGTGGGAAGGCGGCTGTGTCTAAGAGGAGGCATGCTCTTGGAGGATCCCTGCCCCAGGTTAGCTCTCCAGGCACAGCCTGGCACGGAGCTGCATCCCTCTCCGTGCTAGCTAGCAAGGGGACCGTGTTCTGCGAGAGGAGTAACCGCGGAGATCCACGCTGTGTGGCGAGTTGCAGAGCAGTAGCAAGGGTGGTGGGAGCCCATCAGCAGCGCCACCGTGTTAGCTGTGCACAGCTTCACAGCACCATCAGCACTGCTGCGTCTTCTGGGCAGCATCTGGGCAGCATCTCCCCCATCCGTGCTCCTCCTTTTCTTTATTAATGGGCACATTGTACGGTGGAGTGTTATTATTTACAAGACTGATTTTTCCCTCTCCTTTGTTTCTTCCTAGCAAACAATGTTCCCCTCCACATCCCACGACTGTTCACCTCCTTCAGATATCCGTGTGGGGATGTTTATTGATGTGACAGCACGCAGCAGCCAGCACTGCCAAAGTCAATGCATCCTGTGTCCATTTTGAGCAGCTGGGACTGTTGGCTTCGAGTCTCCTGAGACATCCCAGGGCTGTTTGTTGACTTTGCCCTTGGCCAGTGTTAAATAAATAGTGAACGTGTATTATTTTTGTGCTTCTTTCTCTGAGCAGCTCAAGCGCTATAGTGTCAGTCACCGACATCAGTTGTTTCCCCTGGATTGTGTTCTGAGTGGGGAAAAGTGATCTTTGAAACCTGCCTGAAAGGGTGAGAAAATTGTGGCCCTTCCTCCTGGTCTGAGGCCTAGATGCGCTTAATGCTACCTGCCCTTCTCGGGCGCTGGTCTCCCAAGACAGGGGGCTACTTCTCTGCGTCACATCCTGGTGTTCTCGGTCATTTCTCGGTGTTAGCCACTGTGTTTTATGGGTCTTGGACTCCGTGTGAGATCTGGGTGAAACAGGTCAGCGAGCTCCCAAGCTGTTGGGGATGGATGAACAGACATAAATAGCACGATTGCGTAAGTTTCGTTTCTGTTGCAAACCAGACCAAAACAGCCAGCTCCACCATTCCCCGTTGGACAGCTTGCAACCAAAAGCATTGCCGAGGTAATGAGAACAATGCTTCCTGGTTCCTGGACAGGATCTTCTCTTGGTGTAAACTATTTCTGTGCCATTGGAACCCGCCGGCAGATGCTGATTTGCAGCAGCTGGCCTGAGACTGCAGAGCACACTTCCCCCTGGACTCCAGCCAGCAGAGGACAGACACGATGGGAGAGGTGACCCAAACTGTTTCTGGACTGTTCAGCTTTCCTGGCTGCGTGGAATTTTTGTTTGTGGCAGTAAAGTAGAAGACGAAGGCTAGCCTAGTCCTGCAGCATGGTACTGTGCTTTGGTTCTTCATCCTACGTCAATAAACTGTGCCCAATCTATGGGATTAGGCGATGTCACTGTTCCCTTCCCTTCTGTGTGCCCAGCTGCCCTTCCCACAGCACTCGGCGAGGGAGAGGGCAGGTCAAGCAGTCTGTAGTTGGCGTGGGTGACGGTTAGCACAAATAACGTATTATAAACCACAAAAACAGTGAGCAGCGGAGCTGCTCTGGTGTGATTCAAGGCTCTCTAAGAAGAACAGGCGAGATAAGGAAAACCAGGCAAAGTGTCCTTGGAAAGATAAACGGAACAAAACAAAGCAAGTTACAGTTGAGTTGGGAAGAAAGCTCAATGCTGAGAGCAGCGAAGGTGATTCTAGACAAAGAAATGCAAAAATTTTAAAAGGGAATCAGAATACAGAGAGCATGAGCAAGTGAGCAGGCTGTAACCTCCACGGAGCCTGAAGGAGGCATGGCTCCCCAGCACATCATCTCCACCTTCCTGACCCTCCAGAAATATCTGCCCAGCACCCTGAGATCCCGTTACAGGCCGCGTGTATCGCTGCTGAGCTGCTTGGAGCTCTGCACGAGGCCAGGAACTGACTCAGCTCAGCTCCTGCTGCCTCGACTTACCCTTTGGCATCAGGAGCAGGAGGGATGACTGTGCTGTCATTACTGCTGCGTAGCTGGGATGGGACTTGGTTCCCTCCTCCGGCTGGTGCTGAAAGGGGTTCCTGGGTGCTGCAGTTCAGGCACAGTTACTGCCTCTCTGGACTGTGTCATGCCTCTTGGTCCTCAGCACTGAGACCCACAGAGGTGGCAAAGATGAAGAGCTGAAAGACCTTATTTTTAGATTACTAGCAATATCATTTCTGGCTCCCTGTTTTTGGTCATCACCGGTCACAATACCCGTCTCACCTTTCCAGTTCTTCTCCCACCCTCTGTATCCACGCATTGCCTTTCTGCCCTGTCTTCTCACCCCTCCTGCAGCATCCCTGGTGCTGTAAAACCAGCTCACGGCTTGTTAAAAACAAGCCAGCTCACGGCTGCAGCCCTTCTTGGCTGTGCGACTGCCTGTAACAACTCGCCGAGGTGCGGTTATTAACGCAGGCGATTTTGAGCACACGGGCATAGTCGTGCAGTGCTTGCAGTGAACACGTCAGGATAGCCTTGCGCTAGAGCCAAGTGCTTTTCCATCTGGGTTTCTCTCCTCCCAAGTACGAATTGCCCCTCTGCCAGGGGGCGTGTGCGCAGATAGGTGCCGTGGCACGTGGGAGCTGCGTGATGCTCACAGGGGTGGCTGGCAGTCCTGAGCCAAAGAGATGTGCAGCAAGTCTTTTAACAGGAGATGAGCTCAGGGAACTGGGTGCTCAGGGGACAAATTGTTCAAGGGCATTACACTGCTGCTCGTGCCCCCGTGGAGGAGCTGGCCTGAAGAGCAGGGGCGGTTCAGAAGCAGGCAGGACAGCACGGATGTGCCCAGGGGCTGTGCAGCACAGTATCAAGCCTCCAAATGTTTGCCTTCGTAAAGCTGCTCCTGGGATCTCGGCCTGCTGGAGATGATGGTGTGTGCTTGCTACCTCATCCGGGCAGGCGCAGACACCCAGACACCATAAGATTTTTGCTGCGGCACCAACCTGAAAGTCTTATTTGGTGGCTGTGTGCGCCCCTGCCTCCTGAGGCTGAGAGTGATCCATGCATAAACGCATTTTGCAGGACGGTGGGAAACGGAGGCACTGAGGTGTTGCTGCTGAGGTACGGGTGTTGCTGAAGGAAACACCTTCCCTCTGCCCCACGTGTGGGCTGCAGGCTGTGCTGGACCACAGAGGTTCGTGGTGCTCATTGGGATCCTTCCTTGTTTTCTGACAGCTCTCTGCACACCTGCGCACACATCCTGCCACAGGGAAGGGTGATATCCTTACGTTACTCAGACCCTTTCCATTTGGGCCCTAGGGCACCCACGGCTGAAAGAGGGAGACAACGCAGTTGCCCCTTGTCACAGCAGCCCTTCCCAGTCCCACCCACAGCTGCTGGGAGCAGCCCCGCACACAGGTCCCGGCTCCATCAGCGCCTCCCGCGCTGGGAGCGCAGCTGCCTGGGGCCGGGCTGGCCCCGGGGAGAAGTGTGGGACAAGCCCACAGAGCTAATGCCTGCCTGCAGCCCTGCTCTGATGCTGGCCCCGACACGGTGCCCTTGCTTTGCTACTGGCAGCACTGGCCTCCACCCCCGTGCCTCCATGCTCTGATAAATGAACTGCCTTGTGCTGATGAGGCCGGCTCAGCAAAGGTTTTTTTTTTTGTCTGTTCAAGCAGGGCTCAGGGTCCTACTGTGCTCGCACATGTGCCAGGCAGGGGCATAGTGCTGAGAAGACAAGGTGGTGGATCAATTGCTGGGAAGAAATCGGGCAGTCCCAGGGCAGAGAGGAGCGACTAAAAGCTTGCAGAGAAAGCAGCGAGGAGCTACTTTAGAGGAGCCTCCTGCTGAGCCACGAAGGGCTGTCTGGTGGCTGAGAGCGGGTGCTGAGCGGCTCTGTGACACAGCCAGGACCCGACGCGCACTGAAAAATGCTCCCGCTGAGCTGTGTGGGTCCCCGGTGGCACACCTGGCCCGAGCTGCTCGGAGCGGCTGCAGGGCTCCCGGGCCCCAGGGGGGAGCAGCATCCCGGCTACCGCGCTGCTGGCAGCGCAGCCTGCCAGGGAATTAGGGATTAATGTGGAACTGATCTGAGATGAAACACTTTGGATCAGGACCACAACCAAAAATATTTTGAGTCGGATCAAACTGAACCAAACAAATCTGTTTGTTTCCTGCTTTCCCAGCAGACAGTCAGCCTTAAAGGTCACAGAGCTGAGAAGCGTGGCTGGGCACAACTGCATTTTTCTTTAGGAAAAGGAAAATGACAGAAAATTCCTGAGCAGCTCTGCCTGACGGGTGAGAAAGGGGATGAGTCACCTCTCCTGATTTTAGGCCACTTTTTGAGGGGCTGAGGCTGGGAGCCCTAGGATGGAGAGAGCCAGGCGTCTCCAGAGGGGAGCCGGTGGAGGTCCTGGCTCCCCAGGGGACACAGCCAGCAGGGGTGGCACCTGGCCACCTGCATCCTCAGGGATGCTTAGGAGAGGCTGGGGCTCCTCCGAATGGCTGTCTGAGCTGCTGGTGTGGGGAAGCGGGAGCCTTTCCAAGCCTTGGGGACTGTGTCAACACGGCACGAAGGTATGCAGACAGGTTTAGGCAAAGAGGGACGAGAACAATCAGACTTCTCCATTTCGACAGCTGCTGATTTGATAACTCCCTGTATTGCTAGCTGGCATTAGCCGGTGACCCAGAGGCAGAAATCCGCAGGGACAGGCTTTGTAGCCATTCCAGCTGCTGATCCCCGCTTCTGAAGAGCGGGGCCCCCATCCTGTGTCTGTAACCCTGCGGGGACGCTGAGCCCTGGACCGGGCAGCCCGGGGGCTGTTCTCACGCACGTGCTCCTGCTGCGGGGAGCTCCTGGCGGGGAGCCCTTCTGGAGGGGCTGCTCTGGCTCCCACCCAAGCGCTGGTCCCCTCTGATCGACAGGCGAGGGCTCCCAGCTCTGCGATGTGAGCTCTCCTCAGCTGCCGGCCAGTCCCCGGGGCCATCTCGCCCGGCCCGTTTTCTGCAGGTGGGAGCAGCCCGGAATGGAGCGTGGCCGTGGGGAGCACGGCAGCTAGGAGCGGGCTCCCAGCGAGGCGTGACGCTCCACACGTGGCCAGCTGCAGCCCCCAGGGACCTGCCGTGCTGCCGCCAGCTCCTGCAGCCTTCCCGGTTCCTGTGCGAGCCGGGCTCTCCCAGGCAGGTGCCTGAGGGAGCAGCCCAGGAGGTTCCTTGCTGCAGCTGAGCCTGGCGTGAGCAGCAAACCGGGGATGCTCCTTCTGGAGAAGCAGAGCAGGAGCCAGACACGGATGTGTGCGAGCAGCTGCGTGCACGTATCGATGTGCGTAGGGACTTACGGGGTGTGCTCAGCCTGCGTCCTTCGTCCCTGCTGGTATACTCGTGTTTACTTGATGCAGTCTAGTTTCTAAACTAAGAACATGCACTTTAGATTTGGCAATGTCTCTTAAATTCAAAGAGCATTTAAGATGCTCAGATGGATCTGGCAACGGTGGTCTGTTTTTATTAGTAAAATGATAGCGTATGATATCGAAGTCTGTTTTCATTGCCCTTGCTGAAAGAGATGCCAAATGGAAATCCATTTAGAGATGCAAACCGGATTTATAAACTTCCTTTTGCTGTGCCTATTAAACCGGTGACAAGCCAGGGCCTTGGAGTTCCTCTCGTCTTCCAGACTGGGAGCTGGGTGCTGCTTTTGCAGCGGTGCCTGCCGGAGCAGCGGCAGAGGGTGCTCTTCCCCAGCCCGGAGCTGGCCGCAGGCAGCCAGGCAGCGCTGCCTGCCCAGAAGACACGCAGCTCTCCGTGCCCGGAGCCAGCTGGAAAGTGGACGGGAACAAACTGGCAGGGCTTCCCAAGCAGATCTGGTGGAGGCAGCAGGGGAGGCCCATGGAGCCCTGCTCGGGGAGGCTGCTCGTGCCTCCCCGCACCTCCTCCTGGCTGTGCCCGCAGGTTCGCCGCAGACAGCTCGGTCACCACGGCCTGCGGGACCATCCTGGGGGCACCTCGGGGAGTGGGGATGTGCCCAGAACCACACTGACTGCACTCTGTGGCAGGGGAGAGCTGATCTCAAACCTCCCTGTCCTGGGAACATGCCTGGCTGCTGGGGACTTCTGCGGGTTCCCTTGGGCAGGCCTCGTCCCTTTCTCTCTGTTTCTTGCCCAGGACCCAGGACCCTGGCAGCCACGTTCAGAGGCCGGACTAGGTGATTTTGGAGGTCTCTTCCAACCTAGATGATTCTGCGATTCTGTAATTCTGTTATCCGCAAAGCCCAGGGAGGATACCTATGTACTCATCTCTTCTCTGTCTCCATGACCGTTCATCCTGCACCGCAGAGGGGCTCACACGTAGCACGTTCCTTGGCATCCTGCACCCTGCAGAGGGGAACAATGCTGTGCTGGGATGGCTGTGCAGGGCGGAGGTGCTGGGCAGGGTGCTCTGCGTGTGCTCTCTGTGTTCACCCTGTTGCTGAGCTCTGTACTGGATCGAGCTGTGGTCCTCCACCCCTCGCTGCCACAATTCCAGTGAAATGCAGAGTACATCACGTCCCTTGGTAATGCCACCTGAAAGGAAAGTGTCAAGGGGATTCTTGTCCACAGGTGGGCCCTCACACTCCTCCAAACACCTGTAAGGGACCTCCCCAGCCTCTCCCAGGCCTGGGACACCCATCCGCAGCAGCCCCCCGATCTCAGCATTTCTGACATTCACGTTATCTCCTTGTAACATCCCAGCAGCCGCTCTTCTGGAAGTTCCTCTGGGAACCTTGTGATCCTGATCCCAAATGCTCGAGGGCCGCATGTGCCCATACACAGTGCCACAATGCGCAAAGGAGCAGCACCCCACAGGCCTGTGGGTGCAGCCCCCCTGCCGGGTGGGCATCCACACCAGTGTAAGCCCAGGAGATGAAGGGCTTGTGCAGTGTTTGCAGCATATACTCATTATGATGGTCCAGAATATTTATTATTAATTTTTTTTCCAAAGCATCTGTAGTCCTGGGGACACCGCTACTGAGTCTGACCCGAATCTTCCAGCTGATGCACCTGGCACAGGGAAGGGAATAAGAGAGCCCAGGCTGCCTGTGACTGATGGAGCACACAAGGCTGCTTGAGGCAGAGGTGAGCTCTGGGGTCGTGGGGACAGCAGAGGGGTGCACAGGATGCAGGGGAGAGCAGTGGTGCCTGCAGCGTTGTCCCTGCTCTGCCTGCAGCAGGCAGCACTTCGGACAGGCTGGGTACGGTGCAGGGCATCAGCCCGCTGTCCTGGCCTCCTGTGAGGGGTTGTGGCCTGCCAGGTACATCCTCGTGGTGCTCAGGAGCGGCCACTGCCCCAGCTGGCACTTCCCGGCTGAGAGCACAGGCGAAGGGAAGTGATTCACTCAAAGCCACCCAGTGAGTCAGTGGCAGAACCGGGAATAAAGCACAAGTCTTCTCCTGCTCAAACCACTAGCTCAGCCAGCTCCTCCAGGGAGGTCGGGTGCGTTCAAGGGGACCATGAACTATTCTCTCGCCTGTTTCAGCAGTTTCCAAAGAATCAGGGCTGTGGAAATAATCCAGTCCCAGCTTCTCAGCAGAAACTCTGCTCCAAACTGCACTTGTGAGATCAGTTGTTTAGAAAAACATAATGAGCCCAAGTAACGAGGCTGCTGCTCCTGCCAGGGTGTAGCACGAAGGTATTTGGGCAAGGGAGAGTGCAGTGAGCTGGGTACAGAGACCCTGGCTTCAGCGACTGTGCAGTCTCAGGTGAGTCTGAGGTGCCTGGGGACTTCTAGCATGGGTTCTAACAGCTCAGCCACAGCAGCTTAATGATTTACTGCCCTTCTTTTTGCCATTGTCCCTGTGCATGCTCGTCTGCACGGCCTCTGGTGGAGCTGGCTGCAGTGCGAGGAGATGGGGCTGCTCCCTCCAGCCCAGCCAGGCTCATCCTCCTGCCCTGCTGCACTGCAGCTGGCTTCTGCACCGCACAGCCGGCTGACGAAGCCTGCCCAGGCCAGCAGAGCTCCTGCCTGCACCCTGTCCTTGCCACCCCTGGGGTGCGCAGCTTGCTCTGCCCCCCAGGATCTGGCCATGCTGCCCTGCTGTGGGCTGAAGCCTGACAGCCAGTGCTGCCTAGGGAAATGCACTGGAGACATGATGCTCCTTCTCCTTCTCCTTCTCCTTCTCCTTCTCCTTCTCCTTCTCCTTCTCCTTCTCCTTCTCCTTCTCCTTCTCCTTCTCCTTCTCCTTCTCCTTCTCCTTCTCCTTCTCCTTCTCCTTCTCCTTCTCCTTCTCCTTCTCCTTCTCCTTCTCCTTCTCCTTCTCCTTCTCCTTCTCCTTCTCCTTCTCCTTCTCTCCCACCTTCCCCATCCCAGCACCCAGGGGTGGGAGCTGGCATGTGCCGGGCTGGCCGCTCTCCTGTCCCACGTGTGGCAGCCCTGCTGCCCTTTCCACCCAGCTCTGCTGCCTTGCTGGGTTTCGCCTTTCGGAGCAGCTTATCTCTGTTTCCAATGTGCGGGCTTAGCCAAGCTGTGCATGTTTCTTGTTTGTTTGTTGTTTCAGCCCTACACTCCGCCAGCCCTGGTGGCAGGCAGTGCCTGCAGCCAAGCCCACAGCGACCACAGGGGTGGACCTTGCTAAACCTCGCAGCCGTGCTGCTGGCGTGGCCGGGCCAGCCGAGGCGGCTGCCGTGGCAAGCGGCAACGGCCCCCGTGGAAAGGCTGTTTGTTTACCCTGGGCCACAGGCGCGCTCGTGCGGAGTCTGTGGGGCATGGGCCAAGCCGCAGTGTCTGGTGAGCAAATGCGAGGGGCTGGAGCGCGCAGGACATGGGAGCTGTGGTTTCTGCAGGCAGAGGAGCTGAGCTGGTGCATGGCTCTGGCGGCAGCTCGGAGGAGAATTCGCACCGGGGTTTGGAAAGGAAGGGACGGGGAGAGCCCCGGCCCTCTGCGGCTGTTTGGGTTCCCATCGGCTGCTCCGGAGGTTGGCCTCACATCTACTCTCTTTTCCTGTACCATGGCGGTGGGAGCCTGTCCTGGCGGCTCCTGCTGCTCTGGGCAAGGGCTCAGGGGGTGTGAGGAGGTGCTGCTGTCTCGGCTCAGGGAGCCCAGTGGCTGCAGCCATGTGGATGCCTTGCTGGCTCAGTGATCCTGCTCGCGATCCCAAGGTCTGCGCGGGGTGGATTGCTCGGCTGGAGAAGCCAAGCCAGCAGGTGGACAGCACTAACCCCTCTGCGTCCCCGTTGGAAATGAGCTTGCACGTGCCCAGCCTGGCGGTTCCCCTGGGAGGAGAGGATGTGCCACCACCTTCCTTCCCCCGGTGAAACCAAAGCACAGCCCATTTCCTGAGGAGGCAGGGATGGAGGCCTGCTCCGGACTGGCACCCCACCCGCACCCCTTTGGCAGGCACTGATGTGCTGAGTACGCAGAGGTGTGAGGAAGCGCGAGGGCTCCGGTGCAGCCAGCACCTGATGCCATCCCTGCCACCCCGCCTGGTGGACACCCCCGGCACCCCGCTGGGAGCATCTCCCCTTCAGGTGCCTTGTTCCTCCGGCTAGCTGTTGGGCAGTGGCTCCGAGCCACGGAGGAGCACTGGGCCAGTCTGCCGCTGCTCCAATACCCACGGAAAGCTGCCGGGGCGGCTGTGGAGCCAGCGCCCTTGGGGAGGCAGGGGGAGGATGTCCGCATCCTCTTCTGCACCTCATTAACAACAAGGCGTCCCCTGTCACCAGCTCGCCGCAGAGCCCTGCGTGGGATCCCGCTCCCCCCAGGCTGCAGCGCTCAGTTCTCCCCCGCCTGCTGAAAACACCAGGGGGGCTGCTAATAACTTTGCCAGGCCGGGATGGAGCTGGGAGGGCTCCAGCTGGCGTGCTGCGGTTAGCCCAGGGCTCAGCAGTCCTCTGACACTGGAACCCCAGTGGGAGAATTATTCCCGCACGGGCAAGCAGTCAGAAATCAGGGCCAGGCTCTGTTCGCTCACCCTGGGTGCTCTCAGTGTCGGGATATTGTTACTGTCACTGCTTAAATTGTGCTGCCTCTCGCAATGGGCAGGGGAAGAGGGGAAGTCCGGAGGGTGCCCCTGTCCTGTCATGTGTGCTCTGGGATGAGGTGAGGGGACCCTGCGCGTGCAGCCCCCAGCCCCGTATGTGAGCCCTGCCCATGCTCAGGAGATGTGGTGTGGACCCAGCGCAGAGCCCAGCCAGCTGGGCACGACCCGGGCCCTGCGTGGTGTTGGGTCCAGCACCTCCTGTCAGAGGTGCTGCCGTGGCAGGATGGGCTACAGCAGCTCGCTGCGATGAGTTATCGCCCTGCAGCTGCTGGTGGTGGCAAGACCAGCACCGTTATGCTTCCCCAACAATCTCTTTATACCAATTTCATGCCTTGGATCTGCCCAAGATCTGCCCTTTTTCTATATGGAGAACAGCACGCAGGAGGCTCCTCCTCCACCCACAGACCCTGGCCCGCCGCCACTCTGTTTGGAGACCGTGGCAAAGTCGTGCCACACTTTAATTACATCAATTAATTCCTGAATACCAGCCTTACTATGGCATGGGGCAGGGCAGGGGGGCTGGGAGCTGGGAGCACAAATGGGCTGTTGTATTGTCCTCCTGTCTCATCGCCTGCCAGGTCCCACTGGCCTGCCCCCGCTCTCAGAAATGCCTCAGCATCCTTGTGGCTCGCCCGAGGCTGCTGGCTGCAGCTCCTCTCCGAAGTGGATGCTCTGCACCATTTCTGAAGACTCCTTGTGCTGGGAGAAGGAAGGACAAGGGCTGGGACCTTCGGAGAGGGCTGGGGCCCAGGGGAGCTGGCAGCACCGTGCCTGTGCCTGGTGCTGCCCTGGTGCCACGGTCCGGGGGTACAGGTTCCCCTCCTCAGGGCTCTGCTGCTTCCCAAAAGGCTGCCCATGGTGCCGGGCCAAGGAGCGGTGCACTGATGTGAGCAGGGCAGAGGCTGCGCAAAGACAAGGGGCTTGATGGAGACCAAGGAAGAGGGACCTGAAAGCTTGTTGGACCTCCCTGGGGAAAAGATGTGCCCTCTGCAGTGATCCAGGTACCAAGCCGCCCTCCTCCTTCGTGAACCCCAGGAGCTTTGCCCAGAAACACTCTAGAAAATACTGCCTGGCCCTTGCTGTGCTGCTCTCAGGGTCAGGGCTTGCTGTCAGCCTGTTCTTGCAGGCTGGGCAGGACCCGCCGTTGTCTCCCCATCCCAAGGGCCTCCCACCGGCTTCAGGGCAGAGCTCCCGCTCAGGGAGGGCTGGTCAGGGAGCACCCTCACGGCTCCTTTCCCCGTGTACCCAGGAGCCCCTCTGAGCTCCTAGCTCCAGAGTTGAGGCCACCTTTCTCCTAGGTTAATCCTCTTTTGCTCTGAGGGTGTTTTACCCGCAGCGATGTGAAGATTGCCAGCGGGGTGCCGGGGCTGTGCTGGGGGAGAGCGATCCTGGGCAGAGGCCGGGTGGGCAGAGCTGCCTGCTGGGTGCTGCTCTGGCTGCACTGCCAAGGCGGCGGCTGTTGGTGGCCCCCCTCCCGGCGGAGAGCATTTTGACAAGGCAGTTTAATTCAGCCCATTGTGATGCTATCTGCAGGAGCTTCTTTTGTGGAGGCTTTTTGCTCATTGCATAGGGACATCTGCCAGCATTTCCCAGCCACAGGTCCCAGCTTCAACATTGCTTCGAGTGCTGTGAGGTACCAGGAGCTGAGGCTTGTACTGCTGCCCCCCCCCCCCCCCTTCCTAGCCCCCACCCCAGCCCCGTGGTGCTCTGCTCACGTGCTGGAGCCCTGCTCACAAAGTGAGCTGGCAAATGATTAACGTGTGTGTGAAAGTCAAATGTGCTTTGCATGGATTGCATACAGCTGGAGCAGAAAGGAGGGAGAGAATGAAAAAGGGGAAGAGGAAGAGAAGCAGGAGAAGGAGGAGAAGAGGAGGAGGAGAGGAGAGAGAGGAGAGGAGAGAGAGGAGAGGAGAGGAGAGGAGAGGAGAGGAGAGGAGAGGAGAGGAGAGGAGAGAGGAGAGAGAAGAGAGAGGAGAGGAGAGGAAGAGAAGAGAAGAGAAGAGAAGAGAAGAGAAGAGAAGAGAAGAGAAGAGAAGAGAAGAGAAGAGAAGAGAAGAGAAGAGAAGAGAAGAGAAGAGAAGAGAAGAGAAGAGAAGAGAAGAGAAGAGAAGAGAAGAGAGAAGAGAAGAGAAGAGAAGAGAAGAGAAGAGAAGAGAGAGAGACAAAAGAAAAGGTCTCACTGTGGTGCTATGTGCCCAGTGAGTGCTGCCCTGAGTGCTGTGGTGTTGGACAGCATGCCCTCAGTGCTGTCTGGAGGAGAAAGACAGGGGCTTCCCTGGGTCCTCCTGGATGAAGCCTTCGGCAGCCAGGAGTCCCGCAGGGTGCTGGAGGGGAGCTGGGGGTGGCTGTCGGATTCTGCACCTATGTGCGTGCAGGTGGCCAGCCCCGGGGGAAGCAGGGCCAAGCGGAGCCCCAGAGACCATCATGAGAATGAGTGACGGGAGGAGGCAGGGTGCTGGTGGGGGACATCCCGCCGCCCCCAATCCATCCTGGCACAGCCCCGCGCACAGAGCAGCCCCTTGCGGCCCCGGGGTGCTGCCGTATGTGTGCTTGGGTGGGCTCCTGGGGGCCACGGCACCGGCTGGGCAGGAGCCATGCCGGCTCTGGTGCCTTTTCCCAAAAGCGCTCAGCCCCCGTGGCTGCCTCTGCGCTCGTCTCGTGGAGCTGACGCCGTGTCAGCACACGCAGGCGCCGGATCATTCGCAGCTGAAATGTTCCGTTTGCAGCAGAGGGTTAGAAAACAAACAGCTCTTCCAAAACAAATGGGACTCATCGGCCCGAGCAATGGAGAGAGCTGCCAAGAGGCTGCTGGGAGTAAAAGGCCACACAAACATTGGTTTAATCCCTCTGTCCTCCTGCCGTCAGCAGGGATACTCGAGCAACATCCCCGCAAGCTCATGCCCCGAGCTGCTGAAGGGCACCAGGGGCTGCCTTGGGGGTCGCTCCTTGCCCAGATCTCCTGAGCTCCTGCCTGTGCCTTTGGAGGGGGGCAGCCTGCAGGGGCACAACAGTGAGGGCCAGGGGCCCTTTTCCTCTTTGTTGCATGCTCCCCTGCTCAGCTGTGGCGAAGCACGGGGCACCTAGCTCCCCTGGGCTGCCCCAGTCCCCGGGATGTGTCCACCCATGTGGGGACAAAACTGGGAGCATCTGGTCCAAGAGGAGAGCAGCACAAGGCTGGCTCCGTCTGCATGCCCCATCTGCGGGCACCGAGCCAGTGCAGTGCCCAGGCCGTGGCTCTGCAGATTCTTGGGACCCCAGGAGTGGAGCTGGTGAAGGAGAGGAAGAAAGGGGAAGGTTTTCTTGAAGGTGCAAAGAGAGAGAGCGAGAGGTAGCAGCATGAGCTGGAGCAAAGGAAATTCGCAGTAAATGCAAGGACAAATCGTGAGGCCATCGTGAGGGTGGTCAAATATTGGAGTAGGGGCCTCAAGAGGGTCAGAATCTCTGTCCTTGGGGACACTCAGGTCTTGGCCAGGCCACCTTGGGAGCAGCTTGCTTGGAGCTGGCTTGGTGGGAGTGGGGCTGGGGGGATCCTCAGGAGGGGCCAGAGCCCTGCAAGCCAGGGGTGCGGAGCTGGGCTGGGGACAGGGTCCCTGCTGGAGGGGGCTGCGGGTGAGATCTTGCAAGAGCAGGGGGGCACAGGGACTGCAGCCAGCCCTTGCTCCCCTGCCGCAGCCCTGCATCTGTCTGCCGTGTCCTTGCACCCTTGTTCCTGCATTCATGCTTGGCTCTCGTGGCCTGGAGACCACCCTGCCTCCTCCTGCTCCTCTTCCTCCTCTCATTCTCCTTCAGCATTTTGCTCCCCGGAGGCCCAGCACGGCTGCCCTACACACGTGGTGCATTGGGTTGTCTGCTTCAACCTGGATCACCAGAACCACCGAAAAGGCAAACGTCCTCTGCAGAACCTGGTTCGAGTCTCAGCAGTATCTGGAAAGTGTAGAATCCGCTCAGAAAATGTTTATGGAAGAGGAAAAAAATATCAAAAGGTAGAGGAAAGACAGAAGAAGAAAGCCCAGCAGACAGACAGCAACCCCACGAGACCTTCCCCTCGGGAGCAGGAAGTGGGAAACATAAGGAGCCATTTATTTTAAGTAAACTATAAATATCGGACTACAACAAACGCATGTAAGAAAAGAAAAGTTGGTCCAAATCCAAAGATTTCCAAGAGGTCTTGAGCAAACATGTGTGATTGAGTCTGGCAATTCTGTGTGTGCGTGTGTGCTGGTGCGCGTGCTAATCAAGGGCTGCAGAGCAAGATAGAACGTAATCCCCCCAAATTAAAACCAGATCGAATTAAAAATTAAGACAAGAATGCAACGGAGTCTCGAGGCCGGTGATAAGATCAGTGTGCGGGGGGTGGGCCATGTCCCCGGGTTTGTCAGCGTCTGGTGGGCGCACCCGCACGCGGACCTGTCAGGGAGTTGGGGCAGCGCTTCTTCACCACTGGGACCGAGAAGGCCCCTGGGGGGGTGCTGGGGAGCGTGGCCTGGCACGAGCAGAGCTCCTGTCTCAGGGAAACCCCCGAGGTCTGGCAGCTGGTCATTCAGCACTTCCTTGGCGATGCCCGCGTGCGTCCCTGCAGTGAAATGCGGGGTCCCGCTGGCAGCAGAGCCCGGCCGTCTGTCACCAAGGTGCGTGGTGGGGGCCCAGGCCGTGGCCCAGGAGGGACCAGTTGTCTGCGTGGTAGCATCTGGGGGCACTGTAGCTCTGCTGTAGCCTCAGCTCAAACCCAGCAGAGCAGCTCGTGGAGCCAGGGACTGAGGCACACCTCATCCTGGCTTCTCCTGTGGGGCAGCTCGGTGCTGGAGCAGGCCTGGCTGCTGTGCCGGCACACACCGACCCTGGGCCCTGCCTGGAACATGGATGGTGCTGGAGGCAGCTCTGGGGCTGGGCCCAGCCCGAGCCTCTCACCTCTGCTGCGAGGCATCGGCACGGGGGTGCCTGCTGGCACCACCTACGAAATCACTCCATCGCGCCCTAAACTGGCAAGCTCGGAAAGCAGGTCCTGGGACGCAGAGCTTCAGTCTCAGGCCACAGTCCTGCCACTCGATTGCACCTCGCCAGCACTAGTGGCTCTGTGGTCATACTTGGGCATCTTTCAGCTGATCTGACGAGCTCAGTTTATTATGCCTGTGTGCACACAGGCCTTGGCAGCCTGCTCGTAGAGTCCTGCTTTAACCTCAGGCAGGGAATAAATCTGATGGGCACGAGGTGCTGGCCCTTGTCACGCTCCCAGGCTTGATGACAATTAACATATTGCTCTGTGAATGGTGCCTGCTTTGTGTGACCGCTCTTATCTCAGTGAGCTGACGTGTTTTGCCCTGTATTTTCACCCATGTGAAGTATCACCCTGTCCCTACAGGCCGGCTTGGCTTTCCCACACTGCCCTCCCGGCAGCGGGACGCGCCAGTGGTTCTGCTGTGTGGTACCTCCCCATCCCTCCCGACAGGGCCTGAAGCTCAAAGGCAGGCGCAGGAGGGGACAGGGACCCCTGCAGCACCCCTGGGGCTGGGCTGGGCTATATGGGTGGCTGCAGAGCCCCCAGTGAAACCTGTGGCGGAGGCTGCATCCCGTGGTACACCCAGAGGGCTGGCCACCCCAGCAGCCTGGCCGCCGTGGCTTGTTGCTGTCGGATGGCCACCTCGGCGGGCGGCTCATGGGCCTGTGTGCTGCTGGCGCCGGGCTGCTCCCTCTGAAAGGGCTGTGCTGGGGTGGGCGGCCGTCACCTGGCAGCCAGGACCCAGCAGGGCTTTGAGGTCCTGGTCCCGCTGTGCTGGGACGGACCCTCAACGTCCCCCCTTGGAAGCCCCAGGTCTGTGGCAGGATGTGGTGGGCCATCCCCGGGGTGACGGCTGGTGGCTTCCCAGGGTGGCCTGTGCCAAAACTCGTCCCGCACGGCCCTTTCTGCTCTCCCCAGCTCTCGCCAAGCTGGAGGGTGCTGGAGCGAACCAAGCCTGGCCAACGCTCACTCCACAACGTCTCATGCTGTGCATGGGAAGCCACCAGAGGGAGGTGTCCATCCCCTCAGCCCACAGCCATCAGTGCTGCCTGTTTGATCCTTCAGGAGAAGCAAAGTACCCAAGTGTGCTCAATGCCAGATGCGTCTGCGGTATTACAAATAATCCAAGTAACAGATTACTGTGTCACCACTTGTTTGCTCTGTGTGCCACCAGCATTGTCTTACATCTCTGTGGTCACTGTGGCCTCTCCAGCTGCCATCACTTGTCACCATCACTCACACGCACTACCCTCAGACTTGGCCATTAGGCAGATTAGCCTTAATTGGTACTGCCCGTCATCACTAATCACTATCTTCATTGTCAGCTTCAACACCACCCAACGCCTACAATTTCCACTTATTAGGAGCGTGGAGGATTCTTTGGCGTGTGGTGTCTCTGATCCCAGATCAGATATCCTCTCTGAAGGGGACGCCCTAGCTGGGAGTCACGCGCTGGGACCCCAGCTCTGCGAGCGGGGTCTGCCGGTGCTCCCGGCACGGTGAGCAGCTTTGTCTCCTCTTGGCTCCGAAACCCGCTCTCGTTTCACCTGCTGCTGGCGATGGGACGCAGCTGTGGTGAAATGGGACCCGTCTCATGCTCCCTTGGGGCCTGGATGAGCTAAGGGGGCTTGGCCCATCACACCCAGGCTGCTCCGGGTCTCTGCTGGGACTGCATTTTGCTCAGGCTGAAAGTGGGACCTGGCAGCAGCCTGCTCCCTCTCCATACCCATAGGGTTCTCAGTTGTGTCCCTCTCTGTTTCCACGGGCTTTTTGGGCAGGAGCAGGCACCCAACAGGTGGGACCATGAAGAGGGCAGGGTGGGCACATGGCACTGGTGTCCTTTGGCCGCTTGAAGGTTTGCTGCCAGGGTTCTCAAAGCAGGGCAGGCGCGAGGCAGAGGGATGGTGCCCGTGGGTGGCACCTCCATGTCCCCTGCTCTGCCCTGGCAGAAGGCACAACTCCTGTCTGATGTGCTGCCAGTCCCGCAGAGGGGGGAGCAGCTGTGGCGTGTTTAGGAGGGACACAGAAAATAACGGTGTGGGCTATGGGGAAGGTCAAACAAACCATTTATTTTCAGTCACCGTGGTCAGATGTGAGCGTCTCTGTTTAGGAATCACATCCAGATGCTGAAGTTAAACATCTGGGCTTCACCCCTGTGTTTTGTCTACACCCCCTGAGCACAGCACAGCCTTTGGAGCCATCTGCTGAGCCGCTCTCACCTCGTTCATCAGCCGCCCCTCACCTCCAGCCAGGGCTCCCAGGTCTCCGCAGCTGTCACTGGTGCAATGAGCCCACAGGCCTCAGATTCACGGGTGTTTTGCTCTTGTCCTTGGGGAGGTGGGGAAACGGCAACGTGGGAGCACTTTTGGTACAACTTTGAGTCGGTCCTTTCATGTCCTGGAGAAGAAGAGGGCTCTTTGTGCCAGGAGGGGGGCGGACGGAGCATTTGTGTCGCCAGCGGGGAGCAGGGCTTGCTGCTCGCTACGTGCCTCCAGCCCCGCGCCCACGGGGTGCCAGTCCTTCGGTGGAGGTTTGTGTGCCGGGCATCTGCCGCCCAGGCAGCTCACATCCTGTTGAGCAACTCAGCTAGCACAAACAAATCAATCTGCTGGAGGAGGTCTTGAAAACCTAAGTGCAGGCAGTGCTGGAGCATAGCTGGCAGTGTGGCCGTGGTGCAGCGAGGCTGGCCAGGCTTGCTCCTGCAAGGCGCCGGGAGCAGGGTGACCCCGGTGGAGATGGGGCTGGGACTGCCGCAGGAGGCCTCGTGCCCATGCACAAAGCACTGTGG
This sequence comes from Anser cygnoides, assembly GCF_040182565.1. Classification (NCBI taxonomy): domain Eukaryota; kingdom Metazoa; phylum Chordata; class Aves; order Anseriformes; family Anatidae; genus Anser; species Anser cygnoides. The sequence goes on from NC_089887.1 coordinate 12,708,810, forward strand.
CCGATCCCTCCGTACTGGTGGGAACAGCCTGATGTCTCTGCTGCAGTGCCAGGAGCAGCGGTGCTGCCTCAGCCTTGCTTCTGCTCGCTTGGTGTCCCTGCAGGTGTTGGTCCCCACAGCCATTTCCCAGGGGCAGGGGACCAGGGGCTGCTCTGTGTGTGGGTGCAAGAATCGGGGGAGCCTGACCCTCTGAGTGCCGATAGGGTGCTGGGGCTCTGGTGCTGGGAGAGGCTCCACAGGTTTTCCCTGTGTCATAAATGTCTACTGCATGGAGAGCTTCTGGTCTGATGGGCTGGAATTCTTGCTTGTTTGGGGTGATCTAAGCCATGCAGCAGCACGAGGGATGGATGGGATCTTCGCACCAGTAGTTGAACACTCCGTTCATTTCCTCTTCCCTCATCAGTGCAAGGAAACCACCTTTGCACCCCTTAACCTTTGGAAGCTGAATAAAAAGGGAGATGTCGGTTGGGGGACTACAACCTTGTGGCGGTTGTGCTGTGGGACAGGAATCACCACCGTAATGACAAAACCAAGACCCAGATCTCGTGACTTGGCTAACCCAACCAACTCAGGCCTGCCCGTGTTGCTCGGGGTGTTATTCTGGCCCTAGCCTGCTGCTGCCCCCACAGTTCCAAGTTCCTGAAAACCTCTGCAAGAGGAAGACTCTCCCTGTGTCCCCAGCCTGCTCACGTCTGTCCATCACCCAGTTTCCAGGACAGTGCTGCAGACTTGGGAAGGCTGCAGTGGGGCATTGGAGAGCCTAAAGTGGGGCCTGAATTCCAGCTGTGGTGACAGTCCTGCTTTCCCGTGCAGGAGCCCGAGGCACAGTATATTTTACAGTCTTGTACCAAGGACACTCATCACCCCTGGAACTGGCTGAATAGTGGAACTGTTTCCTTTCTGGAGGTTAACCATCACTGACCGATGGAAGAGATGGGGTTTTAAAGCAGAGCTGGACAAACGCAGCGCTAAAATTTTCCTCGGTACCATGGAATCTTCAAAATTTGGATTTCAATTTAAATACCCCAAGTGATTCTTCTTGTTCCGAAGGGACTAAACAGCAAGAGGCCCGTTGTTCAGCTGGAATCCTCCGTCCTCAAAGCTTGATGGTGGCGAAGCATCCTGTGCTGCCTGTAGTAGCTGCGCTGTGTATCAAAGAACCTTGCACTTACTGCTTCCCACCCAGAGAGCTGGGACAGGCTTACCAGGAGATGTCCCTTCTGTTTCACATGGGGAAAACAAAGCCCTGAGACACGTCCCCTTCCCTAAGGCAGGCAGCAGAGTCGGGGTCAGAGCTCCGGTCCCCAGCACCTCTCTGTGCTCAGCCTGCTACAGGGGGACCTCTCCGGCAGGGTTCTCGGCTGCCGTCAGAGGAAGATGAGCCATTGCCAGGGGCAGTGATCACAAACCTGGATGGGAAGTGCAGCTTCATGGTCAGTGCTTCCCTGGCTCAAAACTTCAGGCACATAAAGATCAAAGAGCTTTCCCATGCTTTGCTTCATTCTTCTGCTGGGAAACTTTGTAAATGTTCTGGCACAGGCAGCCTCGAAGCACCTTCTCTGTGAAGATCAGATCCAAGGTAATAAAAGAGAAATTTGGTTCCTTTCAGGGTTTCCAAGGGGAAGGGAGTCTGAGCACAAGCTGAAGCAGCAGAGCCTGGGTGTGTTGGCAGTGCCCCCGGTCCCATCTCCTCCAGCTGGGGCTGGGAGTGCCGCTGGCTCTGGGGGCCTGGATGCAAGGCCCAGTTCATATTTCCCCACGGCTGGCTCTGTGCACAGCCAGCTCTGCTCGGGATGTGTCAGCTGTGGGCAGGCAAAACTGACCTTCATGCGTCTGGCTCCACAGGGCGCATCATCCTTCCTTTGCTTTTCTTTGGTCTTTTAATCCCATTTTTTCCTGAGACTTCAGTTCCGCCGTGCCGAGGTGCAGTCACACGTGGTGGTGGGGCCGATGCTTGCCTCCTCCTGCGGGGGGACGGAGACGGGAGTCAGCACAGCAGGGCCAGCAGCACCGGCGTGCTCTGTGTGCTGAATGTGCTCCGTGTGCTGCCTGCCCGTGCCCTGAGCCTGGGGCAACGCAGGGTTTGGCTGCAGGGAGCTGAGCGGCAGCCGCAGGGACCACGCGTGGTACTGCTGTCGGCAGTCCTGGCCATCACCTGCGGCGTGAGCTCTGTCCTGCCATCATACTTCTGGCCTCCTGTTCAGGCAGGCCAAGCCTGAAGAGACATTTGGAGCTGATTAATTAGTCAAAGGCAAATAGGTCTAGAAATAAGGAACAGCTGGCCACCTGAAATGGAGACCAGCGGTAGGTTTATTTCAAGACCAGAGGCAGCAAGCAGGAGCTTGGGAGGGTTTGGGGGATTTCTTGCAGCTAATGGCTGTGTGACAAAGTCTCTTTGCCCCTGGAAGGGGTCCCCTCGGGGCTGGCCGGTGATGCTCTGCAACACCTTAGCTGCAGTTTCTGTTTAGACTGGCCAGCAGGAAGGCTGGCCTTATGCCTCCAGTTGGCTGTGATTCAGAAAGGGATCAGAGAAATGCTGGTGAGTGGGTGGCTGTCGAGCACAGTGATTTGGGTGTCCTGGATAGCCGGCTACTGCTGGGAAGGTCTCTCTTGAGCTCTTCTATTTTTCCCTAAACATCCACAGTCAGCCAATACTGGACACCCAACCCTGGCCGCAGAGGCCTTTTGATGTAACCCTGTGCGGTGAATTGAAATGCATCCCTGTGAGCTCCCTACAAAATTCATCTCTTTCTTGCCTTTTTTTTGCCTCTTCTTCCTGAGCGTAGGTCACAGAATTTGCTTTTGTCCTCAAGAGGCTGGAAAAATCAACTTGTTAAAATCTTCTGTGGGATGGAAAGTTCCAGAAAGAAAAAAAAAAATGAGGGCAGAAATTCTCAATTCAGCAAACTTCACTTGCACATCCCCTGCTCCAGGTTGTGCCCTCCGAGCTGGCCGGGGGGCTCCAGCCTCTGCACCGAGCTGCACAGGGACTTCGTCCCTGCAGGCCGGGGCGCTTGGGGTGGGACTGGTAGTGTGCAGCAGCAACCTGCGGTGCCAAGATGGGTCACGGGATGCTGAATGTCAAGCTGACCTCAGACTGTTCTGCTTCGGCTCTACAAGCCTGAGGCTTGGCCTTTGGGGGAAAACCAGAGCTTTCTTGCGGGGAAAACATTACTTTTGCAGAAGCTGTGTTTTCCACCAGAAAACTGCTGACCAGAAACACTGTGGGCAGACGAGGCTTGGCTGAATAAGAGTGCAACCCTTGTGTGGGGTGTCCCAGAAGTGGGGTGAGGCTGTGCCTGCTGTAGGCACCTCAGCTCCGACCCCGAGCTCATCAGACTGGGGGCTGAGGAGTCCAACCACCTGCCCTGGGGCAGCAGCTCGTCCCCGCAGGAAGGACAGATGACCAGCCAAAGGCTCCCTCCTGATGTAACCGGAGTCCGTCACCATCACACCGATTATCTTTCTCTGGCCCAGTTCTCCCATGTAGGGAAGAGGCTTAAAAGTGTGTGTCTCTGGCTAGGTTGTATTTTACTGGCGGAGGAGGAGGAGGATGGGAGCTCCCAGACCTCATCTCACACCTGGGGTCTCGCTGGGTGCCCCCACTGAGCCTCTCGGTCCCCATGAGGCAGCAGGATGCTGAGCGGTTCTCGACGGCAGGCAGGCACGGGGAGCGTGCAGCCCGCACCTCGGCCAGGTCTGGCTTTTCTTCGTGGGAGAGCAGCAAAACAAAATGTCTTGTCTCTTTAATTCCCCTCCAGACTAGGTGTCTCCACGGCCTCCTGCCCCCTCTCAGTGTTGATATTAGGCCCAATTTGTGCAGCAGATTAACTTGTCCCTGAGGTTGGAAACAAGTTTCCATTTTCTGTGAAAACACAGTAATTAATAACACTGGAGATGTTGCCGTTTTGTCCATCTGCAGAGAAGCGAGGCCTGACAGCACCTAACACGAACCAGCTGCTCCCTGCTCCGAGCTGCCCCGGGCACCCCCCCCGTGCCCAGCAGATTGCAGCGTCTGTTTTGGAGTTTTGGGGCCAGGGAAGCCACGTCCCCTCAGGCTCACCTGGGCTGCAGGGGAAGAGGTGCAGGATGCTGAGCATGGCCGTGCTGAGAGCTCAGGCTGGAGACGGGCTGCAACAGCCTGCGGTGATGCCATGGGGATGAAGCACCGGGCACCCAGGGCTGGCACTGCTGGCATGGTAGGGGACAGGCTCCCTGTCCTGGGACACGTGTGTCGCAGCGTATGCATGACCCGTGGGATGAGGGGAAGTGCTTGGGCTTTGCTGCTCACGGGGTGCTGGCTGGGTTGCAGGTGGGCACCCTGAGCGGTGCCTGCACGGGGCTGGGCGGTGCAGGATGAGGTACGGCTGCGCTGCAACTGCTTCACCAGCGCTGGGCTGCTCTTGCTGGAGCTGCAGCCTGCCGAGGGAAAGTTTCCAGCCACTGTGGAAAACCCAAAATGATGAGTCAGAGGGCTCAGAAACCAGAAGGTGAAGAAACAGACGGCTGTTTATTAAAAAAATTTTGCAATCTCACAGTTTTTAAGTTCATCTTGTCATTTTTCTGGCTTTCCTAGGCAATCATGTTGGAAAGGTGTGGGCACGCCTTGTCTGTGTGTATCTGTGGGGACTTTTTAATGGGTTGGCAGGTTTCAGACCAGTTCCGACACTGGATCCTACAGGTTACGTGGCAAGATGTAACAAGACAAGATCCAGACCAGAGCAGCTCCTCTTCCAGTGACCTGAGGGATGTGGTGGGAGATGGCTTCAGTCTGGCTCCCTTGTGGGCATCAGTGAATCCAGCCAGGAGGCGAGTTCTTGGAGAAGTGGCCAAGCTGCTCCTGGGGCTGGTGGCATCTTCGTGTGGCATCTGATCTGGTTTCTGAGCATGCGGGGTGGTGCTGAAGCATTGGTGTGAGCTGTGTGGATCGCCATGCGAGTGTTTGGTGTGGGATGAAATGTGCCGGGGCGCTCCCAGGCTGGTGGTCTCAGTCCCGCTGGAGCAGGAGCCCACTGCTGCCTTCCTGGCTGCCACGGGGCTGCTGCTGGGCAGAGTCAGCCCTGACCGGCCCAGCGGTCACGGGGTGGTGATGAGGGGGGGTCTTTTCTCTCAGCAGACTGCCACTTCTAAGCCCATCTTCATAGCGCGGGCCGGCTTTGAAGGAGAGCTCCCAAGTATGCGTTTCATTAAGATTTAATAAAGCAGCTGCCTGCTCCTGAAGCACAAAATGATTATTAGACCCTTTATTGAGGATTAATAGCTATGTAATCAGCACGTATCTGGTTCCTACAGGCATCTATTACATAGCTTCTAAACCTCAGTGAATATGTTTCTAATTGGCCTTTAAGAACATGCTGTTGCTTTATTAAGCCCTAATTAAATGCATATTGGGTGAGGTCCATTCAGAAGTGGTTATTGTGAACTACTTGTCATTACCTAATATGTGCAACCTAATGTGTGTTCAGCTTATTTGCTCTGTTAATTATTATAGTTTTATGGCCTTTGTTTGGGCTTTGTGTCTGTAATTTGGATTGCATATGTTGTTTTCCTCCCTGTTAGAAGTGTTCTGAAGACGTGGGTGCTACTGTCCAGGGAGCAGAAGACTGAGCAGGCATCGCCAGGGGGGGTGGCAGAGGTTCTGCAGAGATCCTGGCATTGGCATGGGCTGGCTCCTGCCTGAGCTCCTGCAGCAATGAGGCCACCACTCGGACCTCGAGCAGCTTTTATCCCTGCCTTGTTCCTGGTCTGCCAAGCAGGGGGTCAGGACTCCTTTGCTGTCTGTACGTGGGCTCAAAGCTCCGTCAGTCACCTCCTACAGGTGTGCAAGCCTGTTCCTCAAAACCTTGTGTCCAAAAGCTGTGATGCGCCAGGTAGGATAATTAAGGGATCTAGAGGAGATCAGAACATAGACTCTGGCTACACAGCAGAAGGATGGATGCAGTGGGATATCTCGGCAGAAATGAAGGGCTGCAAGGGCAGCTGGTCAGCAAGGTGCCGCTGGGATGATGCTGTGTCCAACCAAGCCGTTTGGCTGGGAACCAAGCGCTCTGGGAAGCTACTCGGACAGGGGTTTGGTTTGGGACTTATTTTCCGTTTTTGTCTTTCAGTGCCAGAATATCTCAACTCAGCAGGTTCAGAACAGGACAGGTTTGGGAGGAAATGACACTTTACTGTAATTTGCTGTTGTGTCATCTTGTCTAAGGCAGAATGGAAAAGTCAAAAATCAAGGAAAGTCGGAAGTGGAGCAAAAATCCTTCAGTTTGCCCAAAGCAAGCCTTTTCTTTTTTTTCTTTCTTTTTTTTCTTTTTTTTCAGAGGGAGAGAGGAAGGAATTTTCCATTGTTGGAGAATTTCAAAACTCCCCAGAGCTGCTGGGAGGGGGACCGTGCCAGCCACGAGCACTTTCCCAACACCCGGTTCCCATCCTTGGCTTGGCACTGCCGCTGCCGTTTCCAGTGGACGGGGGCAGTGTGCTCCAGGCGGGGATGCCTCCACGGGCAGTGCCATGAGGGCACGCGTCTCCGTCCAGCTCTGCGGGAAGTGCATGCTCTGCGTGGCCAGAGGCACGTAATTAGGCATTTAAATGGAAACCAGCTCATCCGGGGACTGTGCTGTTTGCTATTTGGGCTGCCGCTGTCCGTCCGTGCTCCGGCATCCTACATGGGGTGAAGCTCAGCTCTTGGCCCCGTGCTGCCCTGTGTGGGCTCTGGTCAGGTCCCCGTTCCTCCTGGGCTGCCTCTTGGTCCTCAGCCTGGGCTTTCTGCAGCTCCGCCGTGAGACTGCTGAGATAAATACAGGCGGATGCTCTGATTCACGGAGAATAAGCACCTTGCCCCAACTTTCACCTCCAACTTGAACTGCCCCCAAGTCAAACTTGCTAACATTTGAAAACGTTTGGTTAATTCCCCTCCCTCGCCTTTATTTTTTTTCTAAGGTTTTGCAGCCTTTGTACTTTCTACATCCCTGCTGGAAGCAAAGGTGCCAAAATACTTCGCGAAAGGCTGTTCTTGCAGTACTTCCCAGACCTTCCCGCACTAGGAAATGCCGGAAATCGTGGGAGCAAGGCTGCTCCCTGGAGAGTCTTGACACAAGTTTTGCAGACCCTGAAGATCTGGAAAAGCCTAAACTTCCCAAGACATGGACTTCTCTCCAAAGCCAACAGGAACTCGGAAACTTTGGGGCCTCTTGGTTTCGTTGCTCTGTAGACCCTGAATCTTTAAAGTCAACCTTTGTTTTATATTTATACGTTGCACGAATATACCCTTATTTTTCTAATTAGGGAGTCTGGGTCAAAAATTCCTCGTTAAAGCTGCCTGCAGGCCAGAGTTTGTCTTGCTTGACTTGAGGCCAAATCGCAGAGGTATCTGGGCTTGGAGCTGAATCTCCTCGCCTGCCTTCTGAGTTGGTGGAGGAAGCCAGAGCTCGGGGCAACTGTCCCAGCAGAAGGGCTCCTCTTCCCTGCGCCGAGCGAGGGAGACCAAGCGTCAGTGTGGGCCGGTGCCTCGGGGGCCAATGTGGCTGGACACCCAGCTGCATGCTGGTGGCATGGGGAGAATGATGGAGCCTCGGCAGGCTGAAGCAGCATCACTGAGGTTAACAGGACGAGATAAAAGGGATGTTCTCCTCTTCTGTCTGAATTTCAGTTGGCACAGAAATCCCCATCTGGCTCCCACCCATGACCTCGGATTTGAAAAAGAGAGAGTTCATCTTCCAGAGAAAAAGCACTGTGGGGGATCCCGTTTGTTGGGGCAGGGAGGAACTGGGGCCCTGGAGCTCGGCTGCGGGGCCGCTGCCTTGGGCCAGATGCAGCTCCTTGGCCCAGTGCTGCCAGGCTCGGCTGGGGAAGCATCAGGGTGTGTAGAGCGCGTGGGTAGGCGAGGGGCGTGCGGGACGTGCTCTCCCCAGGCACACCAGCTCTTCAGGACTGGTTTGGGTTGAAGTTTAAGAACAGCAAGCTATTGTCTGTTCATTTAACAGACCGTTTCCCAATGACTTTGCTCCAGGCTAATTCATTTAAATGGGTTTCCCCTTCCTGTAGATTTATCTTGCCTTTCTTCTCGTTCCTAGAAAATGCAAGGGAAAGGGGAGAAGAAGATGCCTCCTTTGGAAACACTATTGCACTGCTTACCTGCCCCGGAGGGGGAGAGATGAGGATTCACAGGGAAGCTGAAAAAGGAATCTTCCTTTTGAAATTTCCCTTAAATTAAAAAAGTAACAGTTTTGGCAAAGCCTTCTGGCTGCAATCTCATCTTGTTCCGTTTCCAGACAGGGAGAGAAGCCTTGGGGGACATTTTCCTGCTGCGTGGAGCCTCCTTTCAATTTGCTCCCACTCCGGTGGCAGCTCAGGGCTGTACCCTGGCACAAGGCACCCTCAGCCCCTGTGTGAGCGAGCCCGGAGCGCCGTGAGCTGCCGGCCTGGGTCCCTGCCCTGCTCCCCCCCGCTGAGGCGGTGGGCCGTAGGTCACTCTCCAACGACCAGATTTTGGTCAGCTCATCCCGTGCACGGTTCCCATCCGTGCATCTGTGGAAGCTGAGGGCTTGAGCGACGTGATTTCCAAAGCTTTCCTGAAGTGTCTTCTCCCGGTGGAAGAAGTACATGCCATGGTGCCTTCGCCTGCCTGGCTGGTGCATGCGGCCAGCAGTAGCCGTGCTGTGCCCCCACGGTGCCCCCCGGCCTGCTGGCGGCCCGGCCGCGGGTGGAGGTGGTGGCCGAGGTCCCACCTCCGAGCAGAGCTGGATCCCTCCGGTCCCCCCTCCCTTGACGTTCCCCTTGGCTGTGGATCAGCTGGCGGGAACCAGTGAGTCTCACAACAAAGATGAGCAAAAAAATCCCTTCATGCCTCTAAAAGGAAGAAGGAGAGCACGGCAGAGACAGGCCGGCTGATACAGCTCCTCTGCTGCGGAGGCGGGGAGGCTTTCGGACAGGATTTATTTTGTATAGTCTTCCATGCAAACTGGATCCCCCTCCCCTCCCAGCCCTCTCCAGCCTTAAATCATATCCTTTGTAATGACATTTCATGCTTGTGTGGCGCCTTGCTTCTGAGCATCCCCAAGTGCTCCATAAATAATGGACGACTCCGAGCCTGCCAGGAGGACACGGTACCACCCTCCGTGTGTCCCTGTCATCAGGAAAAGGTGACAAACCCTTCCCATGGCCTCACCTGGAGGCTGGGCCGTGCCAGGATTAGGGGTGCAGCCTCCCCTGCCTCCCTCCAGCTTCTCCTTCGGCCCCGGCTGCTCCGGGGATGCCCCCCCTGTCCCTGTCCAGGTGCCTGGGGTGAGGTGCTCGGGGACAAGCGGCACCGGGTGGTGGCCGGGGGACGCTGTCCTGCGGCCCGGCGCACACTTCACAGCCCTGCCTCCTCCTGGGGTCCCGTGGAAACCCTCGCTGGGGCTACAGGGCCAGTGATAAAGACACGCTCCGTTTTCCCAGCCCCTTTTTTAGGCCAGGGATGGATTTGTCTGGCACACTGGGTCCTGGCGCTGGAGCAGGGCGGGTGTTAACCGCATGGAAGCCTTGCTTGCTAATGAGTCCAAATAATACAACATCTCGGGTTCCCTCCTCCCTGTCCAAGCCCTCTGCTGTCATCAGGTCCTTCTCAGTCCTGTCCAGAGGTTTGTTCGCAGCTGCAGCGTCCCAGGAGATGGAGCGGTTTTCATCGGACACCGCTCTGGCTTGGCCCGGCAGCGGGAGCAGCCCCAGTTGCAGATCCGCTCCGTGGCCCGTCGGCCGCCTTCCTCCTCCTCCTCCTCACGGGCCAGGCCGTGGGGAGGGAGAGAGCCCGCCGGCCATGGGGGCCGAGCAGCAGCTGGTGGTGTATCTGCACGCAGGCGGCTTAGCACAGGATTTTCAGCTGTGCTGGGTGGTTTCGGAGGCTGTCTCAAGCTGTCTACGGGATTCTTCTGAAAATTGCCCCCCTGGGAAGAGGCTTTCTAACTCGCCTCGCAGCTGGAAAGCTGCAGCCCAAGGCCTGGCCTGGCCGTGAGGCCTTCTGCCTGGGAGCCGGCAGCGTTGCCAGCTCTGCCACGGTTTCTGGGACAGCCCTCGGGATGGGATGTGGGATGTGGGATGTGGCTGTGAGGGGTCTTCGCTGGCCTGGCAAGGAACCTGCTTCCCTATGGCCTCACCTGTACTGGGCCAGCAGGGTGGGGATGGGAAAGACTGGTCCTGGCTGTAGGTGAGAGTCCTGCGGGTGCTTCCTCCAGCCCCAGCCCCGGCTCATCGTCCCTCAGACCTTCATGGGCACATGGGCTGGCTCCACACCCCGATGGTGCAGGTGTCTCTGGGGGTGCTCGAGTCTTCTGGGCACTGCAGCAGCCTCCATACGGGGCAGTCCTGATGGCCCAGACCTCCAGGTCAGCCCTGCCAGTCGTGGTTTCTTTTCCCTAAGGCACGCTGGGGAAAAAGGCTGAAATCTGAGAGCAGGTTTGAGGTGAAAAGGGGAAAAACAAGTCCTGTCATCGTTGCGTTGCATCCTCATCTCGTCTTGTCTCATCTCATTTCATCTCATCTCAACTCATCATCTAATCTTTGTGTTCTGCCCCATCCCTTTCCGCTCCATCCTTCCATCCCACCTCATCCCCACCTCCTCCAGGCATCCATGCCAGCCCCCCCTGGACTGGTGCAGGCCCACTGGTGGTGGAGGCCCTTTGGAGCATTTTCTTATCCAGGATGGATGTCGGTGAAAACAGAAACCTAATAAGTAAGATAAGGAGACGATTTATAATGGAGTTTGTGAACTTTAGGAAAAAGCTTTACAGCCAGATTTTGCAGACCACACAGGGAGAGGTTATACTCTCCAAAACCTTGGAGATTTTTTAAAAAATATTTTTATATTTAAAAAAAAAAAAAAAAGAGTTTCCAAGAATTAAATAACACGAAAGTGTATGAAATATGATGTAGGGAATGTTCCCATTGCTCTCACATCTGAAGTTAATTTGGGAGACACTCTGAATAGCTTTTTAAAGAGTGAATAAACATTGGCATCAAAAGTGTAAATAAAGTTACCAGACAAAGCGGCCGTTCAAAGAGAATTGTCTCTGGGATATTGGCTGCGCAGTTTTAATGGCTGCACACAGGAACATTTGGAGATAAAATAAGGGCCTTGCTGATTAGCTCGGGAGTGAGTTTCTCTGCTTTGTCTCCCTCTCATGATGTCAATTTCAAGCAGTGCTGGCAGCCCTTCTGAAATGATTTCCTACCCTGAGGTAGCACTGGCGAGGGGTCCCGTGCCCGTGAGACCCCAGAAGCCTCGCTGCCCCTCACCTGATCTTGGATGGCTCATTTCGGCTGCTGAGGAACGAGGTCTTTTTGTTTGTTTGCTTGTTGCAGTGCCAGGGGTGGCCTGCCAGCACGCACGAAGAGAGTGGTGCTGAGTCCCCCGGAGCTGCGGTCACACGCGTCCAGGCAGGAGCTGCTGAAGGCCCAGCTTTTAATTTGCTGAGTGCTGGGTTGTCCAAGGGCAGATCACGTATTTCATACTTGGCTGTACCACAGCAAATAACCACCTTTACCTTCATCTTTATGTCTTTATGACTTTATTTCCCTTTTCGGAGGGATGGTACTCTAATTACAGTATGATGCTTCAGCTCACGTGGGCTTTGGATGATCTGTACCACTGCTCCGTCTGATTATCCACCTCTGCTACTGCTCCGTGCTTCTTGCTGTGCTTCTTGGCTTCTTCCTCCACGAGGAAGGTGTGTCCACTTTTAACCTTAAAAACTTTATATCTGGTGAGATATCGAGCTCCCTGTGCATGATGGGGTGTGCTTCCATTCATCTTGGCCACGGGAAACTCTGTCTGCGGTCACTGCTGAGAGGCTAACAGGCTGCTCCTGCTGCTGTCCCAGTCCTGGTGACACGAGCGTGCTGCATCTTGCCTAGCCCCTGCCTGGGGAATTTGGCAGATCCACCAGGTGCGTGCCAAGGTCAGCCGGGGCTGTTGCTCCCGTTGCAGCGCCTCGTATAGCTGTGGTGACACGCTCGAGGAGACGGCTCTGACGTGCGTTAGCTGTGCACTTTCATCTCGTGTGTGCTTCTGAAGCTGAGCTGCTCCTTGGTAGCTCTGTGAATCCCCCCGGCCCTGGACTTCTCCCAGCGGCAGCAGCAAGTCCTGCCCTGTCCTGCCTTCTTCTGGAGACCTTCCCTTCGTGGCCTCCTGGTGTCTCCTGCCAAAACAAACCTCTGTTGTGTCAAACCCTGACACCAGAGCACCAGAGGAAACAGGCCGATTTGAAGTTTGACACGTAAGTGGTAGGAGTTACTGGCTGCTTCTTTTTAAATTCGAGAAGCTACAAAAAGTCTTTGCATTGGGGTGGAAGCAATGACACGTGTGTCTCCAGCTGAGCACATGCTGGCACAGTCCAGCAAACTGGCAGGGCTTGCACTGGGGGCTAAAAGCCCTCGGGGACTAGAAGAGGCACCTTCCTCCTGGCTTCCCGCAGCAGGGACCTCGTTCCCAGGGCAGGTGCAGTCAGCTCCAGCCTGCTGGAGCCCTTGTGGGTGCTGCCTGGGGCCAGCCGCAGCCCTGAAATCCAGGGCAGAGACAGGCCCCGTGTCTCCTGGGAGGACGTCGCCTCGCAGTCACCGACAAGATTTTACTTGGGTGTTTTTAAGATGGATAAACCTGGGAGGGCAGGTTTACTCTGTCCTTTGCCTGGGTGTAACAGGGGTTAACACCAGCCATAACTCTTCTGATCTTTTTAGTTTTCAGCCTTGACTCCAGAGTCTCTTTCCCAAGTGATAAAGACCAAACCTCATGTCCTCCTGGTCCCACCCTGCTGCTGCCACCCACAAGCCACAGGAGCTCTCTCCACGCACACTGTGCCAAGGTGGCACCCAGCAGGATCAGGCTGTTGCTCACCAGCTGGAAGGAGCACCTTCACCCAGAGATCGTGGCAAGGGTTTTGTTGCAAAGAACTGAATAATTGCACTTGTACTTGTCCTTTTCCTGGGACTTGCCCATGAACAGCTCAAGTGTTTGAGAGGTGGAACTCCCGACAGAGGCTTCATGGGCACCTTTGGGGTGGAGGAACTCTGTGTTGAGGAGCTGACCCTGAAGGAGGAGGAGGAGGTAGGAGGAGAAAGAGAAGGAGGAGGAGAAAGACGAGGAGGAGGGAAGACAAAGAGGAGGAGGAGGATGCCTGGGGTGCAGGGTGTCGCAGCAGGGTGCCAGCGGGCCGGGGGCCGGGGCAGGAGCTGGCCCTCCCTGCCCGCCCCAGCACCGCGTCCGCCCGTGCATCGGGAGGCACCGGCCTTCGTGCCACTTGTGTAAACTATTACAGCAAAGGGCAGAGGTTAAATGCAGCACATGTGTGGCATCAATTAACAGGATTTCAAGGTCTCTAGCGGAGTTTCTGTTCAAATCTCTTGTGGCAGGTTCGGTTTTCTTAACCCCTCAAATGCTGTGCGGTTGGCAGCCTTGGCTCTGCCCGTGGTGGGGACAGCTCACGCTGGTCCAGGAGGACGGAGACATCACACCCCCTGTGCCAGCAGCCCGTGGGGCAAGTGGGAGAGGATGTGCTGCTGCCTGCAGGAGGAACCCCTTGAGCTTGTTGGCTGGTCTGGTGCCCCAGGTGCTTCACCTTCAGTCCCTGCCCGTGGACAGAGCCGGGCCCCCCTTCCTGCGGGGTACCGGGCAGACCAGTGCCACCAGCCGCAGTTGTGAGCTGCAGTTTGAAAGCTGGGAAACCTGAAGTGTCACCATTTCTGCCAGCGTGCTGCGTCGTGCAGTCCCTGAGCAGCGGTTTGGGGCTGCCCCCACGCAGTGCAGCCATCGACAGTGCTTCATCCATGGTGCTGGGGTACGTCCGTGGTGCCGGGGTACGTCCGTGGTGCTGGGGTACGGGGAGAGCAGTGAGTTAAAGGGCAGTGGCGTGGCTCAGACAGCCCTTGGTACTCCAGACTGGGCAGGAGCTGCATCCTGTCCAGGGATAGTGGTCTCCCCCAGCAGGATAACCCATCAGACAGCTGGATGCCATGACTCTGCACTGCATCTGTGCCCAATTTGTCCTTTTTTTCCTCCTAAGGGCCAAACTCTTGGAGTTGTGGTGCTTGAGGGTGTTTCCGCTGTGCTTGGTCGGGGGTTTTTAGCAAGGAAAAGGAAGGTTTTCACTCCCATGGCCATGGAGAAAACCTGAAAACATGACGCTAACATGGTCTGAAGGCTCAGAAACTTTAAGGCATTAAAAAAGAAAAACCCTGAAGTGTCCCGGACTGATTGTGCGTTCTGGCTTCCTTTTTTTTTTTTCTTTTTTTTTTTTTTTCCCTTCAAATACAAAGCGTTCATTTGCCGTGAACAAGTGTTGCAGAAAGGAACCTTACCTTGGGGTTTGGGTGCCTGGGGTTCCCACTCCTGGTCCAAGGCTGGGGACAGCTGAAGGAGAGGGCCAGGCCTGGGGGCTCCACCAGGGATATGTGTTCCAGCAGTGTCCTGAAGGAGGACTGCCCAGGGCTGTGTCCGGGCTGGCTGGAGGAGCTGGATGTGCCTCTGCACCTGTGTGCCCTTAGCGTGAATTTGCCTGTGTACATCTCTTTTTTTTTTTTTTTGAAAGGAATAATTTCAATCCCCTGCGTTAAAAAACAAAGAAACAAAATTTAAATAGGCTAGAAAACCATGTACTTTAGATATCACTTGATGAGAGATTTAGGTGTATTTCTCAGTCCTGCATCCTGTTTAGAGGAAAAAAAGGCCTTCTGAGGAGGAGATATTCAGTTCCTGGTGTCGTAGCTATGGGGAGACTTCTGGATGAAAGATGTGTTTGACCTAGACAACTCCACATGAATATCCCACTGTTTGTTAGCAAACCTGTAAAAGTCTTGGTAATCCCCTTGATCTGAAACAAATGGGCTCTGCTGCCTAGCGCTGATTTTATTATCAGACACTGCTTAGTATCATCACACGGCTTGGACTCCTGCCTAAGACTCCACGTCAAGTCAATCGTGTACTGGCTGGCAAAGGTCTCCGCTTCAGTCTGGATTGGTTCTGGTTCTCGGCACGTCTGTTGCCCCGGGTCTTGCACTGACCGAGGCACAGAGAGGTTGGGCCCAGCTCCCTGACCGTCCCTGCCCTCCTGGGAGCTGGGAACCGAGGCGAGCCTTGGGCATCCGCAGACTGGGCTGACCCTTTGGGCATCCCTGCGTGCTGGAGGCTGGACAGATGCCCGGCTCCTTGCCCGCGGCGTGCACCACAGCCCTGCCAGCGGCACCCCCGAGCCTGTGCTCCCTCCTCACTCCCTGCAGCAGCTGAACGTAAGATTAGAGCCCCCGGAGACCCCCGGTCCGCCACACGAGCCCCAGACGGTTTTGTTTTGATTATACATTTGTTTCCTCCCCCCTGGGAGGGTCTGACACAGCTTTTACCTCTCCGCGCGTCAACGCTTGGCTCCCCCCGCCACCGCGGATTAGCCCTGACCCCTGCTGAACTCCACCGCCAGCAGAAGTGTCAGCTCCTTTCACTTTCCAGGAGCTTTCCAGCCCTAAACACTGCACAGGGAAGGAGTGTCCTCAGGTCACAAACCTCCCACATCACTTTTTCCGACTTCTTGCTCTCAGAAGGAGCGGGCGCGAGGCACAGCGGCATGCAGGCAGCCCCTTCTGCCCTGCTCAGCCCTGCTCCAGCATGGCCCCTGCCCAGCCAGCACGGGTGTGAGCAGGAAAAAAAGGCATCTTTAAGGAGGGTTTGCTTAAAAGGTGGAAGGAGAGGTGACGATGAGGGGCTGACTGTGACTCAGTGTGTCACAGGGGCCAAGGAAAGGAGCCTTCATGCCAGTACAGAGGGGTTTGTGGCTCTGCTGGTGTGCGTCTTTCCGTGGGAGCTGTGCAGCTCCGCTCTGGGCAGCAGCAGCCAAACCATTCTGCAAGAGCTCTGAAATTCGTGGAAGACTGGTGCACAAAAAAACGGGAAGATGTGAGGAAAGAGAACAAGACGGTGCTCGTGTGGGGTTTTCTGCTGCTGCGAGGTGCTGAGGAGGGGCCGTGGCTGAGAGCAGGGAGGGTAACTGCAGCCGCGCGCTGACACAGAGCGAGGGAATGGCACACGCTGAGGAGCTGCAGATGTTTGGATGTTGGCAGGGGTTTAGGTGGAGCTGCTGGTACACAGCTCACTTTGCAACCGTGAGGGGTGCTGGGGAAAGGCT
The DNA here is from genome assembly GCF_040182565.1 of Anser cygnoides. Taxonomy (NCBI): domain Eukaryota; kingdom Metazoa; phylum Chordata; class Aves; order Anseriformes; family Anatidae; genus Anser; species Anser cygnoides. The sequence continues at coordinate 12,724,946 of NC_089887.1, forward strand.
GCCCCATGCTCATGTGGGGACGGTGGAGGTGGTGGGGGACCCTTGGCACAGGTGAGAAAAACAACGGGTGCAGTTCTGTCCTGGCTGGCTGGTGCCGGAGGTGTCACCAGCCTTTTGGGGTCTCACTTGGGCGACAGCAGATTTTGTGCTTCAGAGCAAAGTTGCGGTGCCCAAATGAGGAGCAGCATCTCTCCGTGGGTCAGCTCAGTGGGCTGTTTGGTCAATTCCCCAAACTGCAGAGATACTGAGGCTAAGCAGGGTAAATCCAGGCTGAAACACGCACTTAGGGCTGTACTGACCTCACATTTTACCTCGTCCCCACCGGAGGTAGGGCAGGGCCTGGCCAGGCTGCTCTGGCATCCCTGGCTGCAGGGCAGTGGGGTCGGCGCCCTTTGCTGCTGTCCCAAGGGGAGGCACTGGGGCGGTGGGCACAGAGGGGGATAAGGAGGTCTGAACCTGGAGCCTTGGCTCTGCTCTGTGCTTCCAGGTTGGTCTCGCTCCTTCCTGGGTGCCAGCTCTCCAGGACGGGCACAAGTCCCCTGCTTGCTGACGGACACCCCAGACGAGACCTTTGGGACCCACTCTGCGCAGGTTTTGGAGTGCTTTGCACCTGCAGGCGTGGGGCTTGCTGCTGGGGCTGCCCAGCAGTGCCCTGCTGCTGCCGCGGCTCCTCGGCCCCGCTGCTTTTGGCCTTTGCCAGTGGCACATCCAGCAGCGCTGTGACCATGGCCCGCTCTGACGTTTTCGTTTCCCCGTGTTTTTGAGAGACGTATTCATTTCTTTGTTCGGGAGGAAGAAACAAAGGTCACCCCTCGCTAGCAACTCATTAAAGTGAAACAATGGGAAGAGCAGCGACCGGCCGAGGCACTGGCTCTGGGGCCGGCTCCTTGGGGCATGTGTGACGCTGCCTTTGTGGGCGCAGGAGCGGGGCGGCCGCCGGTGGGGGGGCATTGCAGGGAGTCCCCCTCCCACAAACCGGTTCAAGGCATCGCTGGAGGACCTCAGCGTGTGTTAGGGCTTTTATTTGTTTGTTTTGGGAGAGTGTGTGTGTGCACAATGCTCATTAGCCCCACTGTCATTAGGAAAAAAAAAAAAAGAGTATTTCATGAAAATTTTCTCCTTGTCCCCTCCCGAGCTTCCCGGCTTTGACCAGTTCTGTTTCCTTCATGTGGGAGGCAGCTGCATTTGTCTCAATAATTGCATTTCCCTGCTGCTATGTACTGCTGAGGACTTGGTGACACAATGAAGATGTGAAGCGTTCCTCTTTCCCAGGCCTGGCACTGGAGGTTTGGCTTCTGGGGACATCCTGGCCTCCCTTCTCTCCAGGATGCCCGTGTGGGGTTTGAAGTCCATCTGGCATTTGCAAGGCAGAAACGCTGCTTGGAGCTGATGGTCGCACTCGGGACTGATGTGGGGAAGGAGCCACTGCTCCATGTCTGCAAGGCATCACTTGCCTCGCTGGAATCCGCTGCCTGTCCCAGTAGGAGGAGGTAATGGACACCATGTGCATGGGGGACGGCCTGTCTGTGCACAGGGGTGCCTGGCGCCTCTGCACGACCTTCCTGCTAGGCCTGTTGGCGTCCGGACACCCACACAACCCCGTCACTCCCCGTGCCAAATGCCGTCTATCCGGGCTGCCCCCGGGGAGTCACGGTGCTGCACGTGGGGGGAGCGGGCAGACGCTGCTGCGGGCCGCCGTGCAGGTTCCCCACAGGTCCCTGACCGTCCCAGCCATGTCCCCAGGGCGCCCTGCCACCTCGCAGCACCCTGCTGGGGTGGGAAGCGTGGTGGGGGGAGTACACCCCTGGCCTGGGTGCTGGGTGGGCACCGGGGTGCTGGGCACGGGCACGGGTGGGAGCAGGAGCAGGGGCCCCGAGGGGCTCACGGGGGTGGGTGACACCCAGCCGGGGCCTGCCAGGCTTTCGTTATTCCTTCAATGATGCATCGGTAAGGAGCTGGCAAGGCCTCGCGGGGCGGAGCAGGGCCTTTGCCCGGCAAGGCTGCGCGGCTCCGGGGGCCCGGGCAGCTCCCGGGGCCCTCCAGCTCCCGGCCGCCCTCCCGGGGCCCCGGGGCCGCGCTGCGCTTCCCCGGTGCGCGGGGAGGTGGCAGCAGAGGCCCTGCGAGAGCGGCGAGGGGCGGCGGGGCCGCGCCGGGGGCACCGGGGGGGGCTGCCGGGTCCCGGTCCCGGTCCCCTCCGGGGGGCGCCCGGGACGCCCCTGCCCCGGCTGCGGGCGCCTTCGGGGCACCGGGGGCGAAGCCGCTTTTAGGCCCGAGATCAGGGTTCAGCACCTCGCCCCCTTTGCTCGGCCCGGGGCTGCCTCCCGGGGCCGGGAGCGGGGGAACGCAGCCCGTGAGCCCTCGGGGCTGTCAGAGCTGAGGCTGAACCCTGATCCCGGCCTGGCCCGGTGCCCGCAGCCCAGCCAGACCTAATCTGGGTCCGCGCGCTGCCCATGGTTAATGAGGTATTGTGTACGGATGTGTCTGAGTGTGTGTACGCACACGTCCTGGGCTCCGGGTGTCTCGCTCGGTGTTTGCATCTGTCTGTTAGCGAGTTCGGGCATCTGGGGCTGTTCCCCGTGCCTGATTGAATATCTGCCCGGGAGCGTGTTTGTGTATCTGGGGAGCTTATCGCCTGCGTCTGTCCGCACGTGGAGGTGTTCGCAGCTGACGGCATTTGCGCGCTTGCCGTGTTTGCACGGTGCCCGTGGGTCACGCTGGGAGCCGCTTTGCCCACCCTGGGGACACGATGAGCGACGGGGAGGGGTCCGGCCCCTGCAGGTGGGAGAGGGCCGGCAGGCGGGGAAGGGCCGGCGGCAGGAGGATCGCAGCCACCCGCACATGTGCTGCCCACCCTGTCATCGCCTCCGTGAGGCATGGCTGGAGCTGGCCGGGGGATGTGCCCCCCAGCCCTCTCCCTCTGTCATGGAGAGCCAAGCCTGCATGCCGGGAAAATCACCCAGTGGTGGAAACCACCCCCGCTGGAGCACGGCACTCCCTGCTCTGCGCTGTGGCCGCGGGGGTGTTTGGCTGCAGATATTTACCGAGCAATTTGCATTCAATTACAGAAGCCGGAAGGACTGGGAGGATTTTCCTTCTGGTTTTCTCTCAACCGAAGCCAACTTGTCCGAATTACAACCTAGGAAGCATCTCATTAGTGGGAAGTGAGGTCTCCAAAACACAGAGCTCGCGGAAAACTTTCCCCCGAGGGGCAGGGATGCGGGCTGGCCGGCGTATGCGAGGATGAGGGCTCATCTGCATGCCGCTGTCTCTCACCCGTGGTAGCCTTCCCAAGCCAAGGCCTCTCCCACGGCACCTGAGCAGAGAGGAGAGAGGCTTTTTCAGCTCATCGCGTCACGTCTCCGTCTGGCTCAATGGGTACTTCAGTTCTGCTGGGTCGAGGTCTGGCTGTCCCCCCTCCTCCTCCTCCTGCCTGCACCTCAACCCAGGCCAGGAGGTGAAGGTCGAGCGCGGTGCTGGGGAAGGTGCTGAAAGCGATGCCTTCAGCCTTGCTGACAGCAGGGCTGGAGCTCGGTGAGAGCTGTCATCCCTGGTGGGGGGATTCCCTCACCCAGCCTCTGGGAGGTCTGCGTCCCACCAGGACCCACACCCCACGGGGGCCGAGGCCTCTGTGTCTGCCTCCCCCGGGGGCTGCCGGCCACCTATGTGGGGCTGGCGGGGCCGTGCCAGAGCTGGGGACCTTGTCTCCATGTCCCCACAAAGAGACAAAGAGGGGATGGGATGGATGGCAGAGGTGTCTTCTTCCCTGTTTTGAGAACGGCAGAGCTGGCAGCTGTGCCTGGGTTTACTTGGCTGCAAGGCAACTTTCATGCCAATAATGAAATGCCCTTCCAAAAATGCTTTCCTGGATAGAGCTCATGTGCAATCTGCTGAGCCAGCTTCTTCCAGGGGCTGAGCCTGAGCCATGGGGGGAGGCACGAATCCGTCATCCTCCTGCTGACCGTGGTGCTCAGGGGGGCACGTGCTGGCTGACGTGGCTGTTGCTGGCCGTGCCTGTGGGGCACTGAGTGTGCTGACCCTGCTCGCCTGGCCACTGCCTCGTCCTGGCAGACCCCGTGGGTTGCTGTGGGGACCTGTGCCTGGCTGCTGGTGTCATGCCCAGGCGCCCGCTGTCCCCCTCCAACCACCCCACCTGTTCCTGTGCTGCAGCTGGCCCCGGGACCCTCAGTGCTGCCCACCTGGGCCCCCCGACCAGGCACTGGGAAGCGGCTCCCCCCTTGCTGGGGTCGGAACCGGGCAGCCCTGGACCCTGCAGCATGCAGGGGCTGGGTGACAGCGGTGCCTGGGACCGTACTGCAGCCCGTCCCAGCTCCTTGCTCCATTTCCTGATGGCTGTAAGGCTGTAGCTGCCATTTCAAGGTTGAATTTGATGAGCTTCAGCTTCCCAACGGGCGATCTTGTGATGACTTTGTCTGCAGATGAGCCCCGCTCCTGCCTCCCGCAGCCGCTCCCGGTGCAAGAACCAGCACTGGGTGAAGGAAAGGCTCAGACGGGGAAAGCCAAGCCGCCTGCACCAGCACAGCTGCCCCATGCCCCCAGCCCTGGTGGCAGAGGAGCATCTGGGTGTCTGTGCAGCTCTCCCGCTCTTTTCCCTTGACAAGACCCAGGAAGGCTGCCTCGGAGCCCCCAGCTCCCCGTGAGGACCCATTCCTCCTGCACACCCAGAGGGGCGCTTTCCACCTCCCCAGCAGAGGGGCAGCAGAGCGGTGCCCTGGCACAGCGCGGGGACGTGGGGCACGGCTCTCCGCCCCTCAATAGCATGGAGGGGTCCTGGTGTGCCTGACCCGCTGGGAAGGGAGATGGGACAGCCCCACGGCTCCCCTCCCCGGCCCCGCCATCCCGTTCGTCACCCCAGCCATTCATCGGGCCAGACAGATGCCCCCAAATAAAGGCCGCCGTGATTGATACCCAAAGACAATAGGGTGGGAGGGGCCAGGCGGGCTCCTCGTGAATAAACATGAGGGTCTTTGGACACAGCTTCCTCTCTTCACAAAATGGGACTGATTGTGTGGCAGGCATTTAAAATTCAGCTGTGGTCGGCCCGTCTTCCAGTGCCCCCCAAACCGCTGAGGTGCTTCATTTATTTAATAATTTCCCCTCCTCCCCCTTTGCGCTCAGTCAGTGACAGACCTGGGTCCTTTCACGCTTTGTCCTCCCTCTTTCTTTCGTTCTTGCTCACGCTCCCTCTCTCTCTCTCTTTTTTATCTTCCTTCCTTTTCCTACTCCTTGTTTCTTTCTCTCCCTGGCTTTTGTGCAGGGGGCCGTGACGAATGGCTCAGAAAAGAGGGTGCTGTGAGAAACTGGAGCTGCGCTGGCGGAGTGGGTGGTGAGCACTTGGTGCTGGGGGCGAGGGGGGTCCGCCTGGAGCGGGGCTGGGGGCAGCGGTGGGGGCCAGGGGCTGCGCTGGGGCCTTTCCCTCTGTGCCTTTTGGAAGCCAGGCACCCGGGGCCGAGGGCAGCGTGCGCCTGTGTGGGATGGGGGTGCCGGGATGGGGGTGCCCCTGTGCCAGCACCGCCAGTGCTGGCTCTGTGAGGCTGCCGAGGGGCTGCCCCAACATGTCACCTAATGTGGCCTGAAGCAGCCCCAGGGCTGGCACAGCTCCCGAGAACTGGGAGATGCAGACGGAGCGAGGTTGCGGTGGTTTTGGTGAAGGGCGCAGGGTGCGGGACTTGGGCCCTCGGTGCGCTGGGATGGCCTGGCTGAGCAGTGCCGGTGTGCAGATCCTGCACAAGTGGCTTGCTGCGGTCTGTGACAACGTCCCCATGGCTGGCTGCAGCCCCTGGTGCCTGCACACGTCTGAGGGAGCCACAGGGAGTCTGGGGCTGGTGGCACCACAGGTCCTCCTCTCCCCTGGTGCTCGGGGAGCTGCATGCCACGTGCTGGGACCACAGTGCCACGCACCCCCGGGGGGCCCGAATGCACGAGGGCCAGGTGTGGGACTCTCTGCACGCCGTGGCACCTCGTACCTGCTCTTGGCACTGTGGGGCCTGTTGCTGGGGTGCTCGTGGGCCTGCGGGAGGACCCCTGACACCGGTCCTGTGCCATGCCCACCGCATCTCGGCCTATCAAGCCGTGCCCCCCACGCTGAGCGATGCTGAAAGCCCCCGGGGTAGCTCCACCAGCAGCTCCTCGCTGCCCCGCTCTCCTGCCCCGTACCCTCGGCCCCCTGAGCCCAGCACCCACCGCGGCCCGGCTCGGGGATGGGTCCCCCCCATCCCGCTGCCCGCGGCGGGGCCTGGCCGGCTGGCAGCCCATAGGGGCCGGGCCTGGCAGGCTCCAGCAGCGGGAGGGCTCCTGCATTACAATCCGGTACAATCTGTCCCCCTTCCCGCTGCCCAGCGGTAGGGGAGACGGTTACTGTTTAATCCCATTTGACAGCTCTTTCATCATCTGCCTGCCTCCCTCCAGCTTCCCCGTGGTTCCTCCAAGGCTCCTTTGTGGCTGTAATCAAAGCCTGGTGAGTGATGGCTGTTCGGGGGGGAGGGAAGGAAGGGACAGCGGAGGGTGGCTTGCCCGCCCTGAGAGCTGCTGGGGTAGTGGTGGCAGGTCCACAGGGTGCTGGGTGCCTGTGGGTGCTGGTGGTGGGTGCTGGAGCACCCCCAGCACTGGGAGGCTGGCGGGACGCAGCATCCCCAGCACTGGGAGCTGGGCACCATTGCCATACTACTGATGGACCCATACGGCTCTGCAGGGGCTGAGGGAAACGCGCTGCTGCCTGTATTCATGCCTCAGAGCCAGGGAATCCCTGTCGCCACCCGCCTGGCCGGACCCTTCATAAAACCACTGCAGTTTCTGTCGTGGATTTCAACAGGCACTGCACAGTAGTGCTCTACCTTTGGCTAATTATAAACCACTGGGGGGCTTTATTCCCCCATCTGCCACCAGGCGTGGCGTCCAGGAGGATGGCCTGGTGCACGCTTCGGGTGCCTCCTGGCCTGACTGGGCAAACCACGGGGTCTGTACCGAGGCGTCTCCTTGCTCAGGAGCAGCAGAGCTGGGCAGCGTGGGAACGCCCCCCCCAAAACGCGCCCCAAGCCCCGACGGACGAGGGAGAGCCAGAGGCAGGGCCCTGCACTTCCCAGGGAGGGAGCCTGCACGCCCATGGGTTATCGCCTGCATCAGGGCTCGGTGACTGTGCTTCCCAAGAACACATGTTCCCTCGTAAACCCGGGATCCGCTTATCTCAAAGGGCACATCCGACAATTAGCTTATCTGCTGTGAAAGTGAGGAACAGCTTTGGTTATCTGCCTGGCTTCCGCAAGCTGGAAAAAAAAAGGGGAAAGAGCCCCTGGAAGGACGAGGCACATACGCGGCATCCTATAAATAAAGTGACTGCGCCGTGAGTGTGCTGCAGACGGACTCCATGTGCTTGCAGCGGGGAGCTGGAGATGCCCCCAGGTTTTAAGGACTCTTGGTACTTCCTGGTGTCAGATCCTGCCTTTGGCTGCTGGCAGCTCTGCCAAACCATTCTCGGGCTGGGTGGCAATTTTTTTTTTCAGGGTGGGTTGTGGCCTCCAGTTAAACTTTGGGGGAAAATTTCAGCGAGGGAGGCAGGCTGTTTCCAAGAGTGAGGGCACGGGAAAATAAAGCATTTGTCCTTATTTTGTTTTAAAACTCTGCCTTTGAAGCAAGAGCTTGAAATTTGGCAAGTGGGGAAGGGAGAGAGGCAGAGATTTGTCTTGCGTCCCTGGAATATACTCAAATTTGACCAAGTCAGAACACTTTATTTGGGAAAAAATGCACTTAGTGCAAGCTGGCCATCGGAGTGGCCCCCACCCGGAGGTGCGGGTTCCCCCCTGCCAATACCCGTGCTGGTGACACCAGGGGACATCAGCCATGGCACGGCCGCTCGCTCGGCTCCTGGCCCGGCTCCTTCACCCCACAGCGGCAGGGCAGCAGCGGCAGGGCTGTTTTGATTCTTTCTCAGATCAATCCTCATCCGCTGGCCTGGCTGAGTGGCACAGGTGCCTCTGGAGAGGGGCTGCCCTTGCCGAGCACCTGGGGCACCAAGCGCAGCCTGCAGCACGGGGATCAGTGACACCGGGGTTTATCAAGGGCTTCCCCGGTTGGGGTGTGCGGGCAGGTGAGCTTCTTTGTGCTCAGCTTCGTTTGGGGATGATTCGCGCTGTTTTTCTCTTGTCCCCAGGAAATCCAGCTTGAATCACACAAAGCACGGAGTGTGAGCAGCACAGCACCACGGCAAAGCCATCCTCCGAGCCGCCAGGCACCGGCGGTGCTGTGCCAACAGCCCGGCCACGTGCGGGAGCAGAGCCCTGGCTGTGGGGTGCCAGGGTGCCCCGGGGAGACCCGCGTCACGGTGCCTCGTTGCTGGCCCCCAGCACGCCGTCCTCTTCATCCCCATCGGCTGCCCTGCGCACGGTGGTGCTGGCAGGGAACGGGGCTTCTCTCCAGTGGAGGGGTTGGAGAGGAAGCTGCCGAAAATGCTGGTGACAATTCAGAGCCTGCCTACGGGGTTGGGTGACCACCCAGGCGGTAGCACCCACCTCCCTGCCAGCCCCACCGCCTCCTTCTTGTGCCCTCCTGGTGAGGCTGGCGTGGGGGCAGTGGGCACCTTCCTGCCCAGGGTGCCTGCCCAGGACACTGCGTCCCTCGCCCCGAGGGAAAACGAAGCGTTGCCTGAGCTACTCTGCCGCAGTTTATCATCTGAGGAGCCGGTGACCTGATGAGTTGGTGGAGATCCCAGCTTCTCTCCATCAGGCTCCTTCCTCCTGGAGGCTGGTGCCTGGCTTGGAGGAAGGCTCTCGGGGCAACTGCTGCCCAGTCACGGCTGCTGCCTGCTCCTCCTGCCCCAGCCCTTTCTCCCCGCTCTCCCCAAAATCTGCATGAAGAAACAAGTATCTTGTTTGCAAGCTAAAAACTAGAAATGATTTATATGTTTATAAGCCCAGCTCTGGCTCTCTTTATTTTGGCAAAGGAATTGTTTGCATCTTTTCAGAATTCCTTCACCCAAACCACTCATTAGATATGAATTTCAAAACAGCCAGAGGGAGCGGGTGACTCAGGGGAATTAGCAAATGGCTTCCCAAAGCCTTTTACGTCAAGGCCAGCAGCTCCCTTTCCAGACCTTGCTGCCAGTGGCCCAGAAGACACACGCTGTCATCCAGCGCTGGGTCAGTGACCCCAAGCCAGTGGGTGCATCTGAGGACCTCGGCCTCCGGTCCCCAGCTGGCAGGTGCCTTCGTCACGAGCAACCCCAGCCGAGGGAGCAGCCTGAAGAAGAGGGACTGGAACCGACGGCTCCATCCCAAAGGTTTCGGCGACCATGAGGACCTCGGCTGCAGGCGCTGGCCGTGGAGTTGGGACATCCCCCCCAGCGCGGGTGCCCAGGGGCACCGGGAGGACGTCCGAGGGTCCCCGATGGTGCCGGATCACCGTGGTGCCCAGCCGGCAGCAGGGAAGAAGGCGGCACATGGTGACAGCAGCGGCGATTGCCTGCCTCGGTGTGGCTGTGCCACCCGCGGGTGGCGCGGGCATGTCTGTGGTGCCCTGGGGGCGCAGGGCACCTGGGGGGCTCAGGGCCAGCCCCACGCAGAGGCAGCCTGGTGCTCCTGGTGCTCCTCCATCCCGTGGTGCCAGGGGGCTCCCGCAGCCGTGGTCCTGGTCCCTGTGCTGCGGGAACCTCTCCTCCTCCACGGGCTCTGCAGTCCTGCCCCAGCAAACCCAGGCCCTTGTCTCGCAGGCAGAGATGAAAATAAACTCCAGTGAAGGGTCCTTTAACTTTCTCTACTCGAGTGAAAATAAATGCGATTTCCCCGCCACCCGGCCTTGTAAATTCCCCTCACTCTGAAATATCTTCCAGATATAGTAAAGAGACGGCTTTTGGCTATTTTTTTAAACATCTTTAACTGCTGTATATATTTCCAGGGAGACGTAATAAGCGCTACAGCTAATTTATCTGCATGTACTGTAAATATTTTCAGGAGATAGCAGAAAGGATTTCAAACACATGGCTTGGAGGATTGGCACACAGCATATGCTGGGTGGGAAGGACACCTTTAACCCTTCACCTGCCGCTCCTCTTCCCTCCGTGGATGGCTGGTCACCTCCGTGCCCCCTGCGGCGAGGCTCCCTGTGGAGGGGGGCAGAGGCTGCTGCAACCCCCCCCCCCCCAAGGCTCCTGGCCCGTGGCTGCTGCTCCAGCTGACATCTGAGAGATGCTGGGAGCCGTGGTCCTCTAGTGCAGGACGAGCTTTGGGAAGGGAGCAGCTGCAGTTTTACCCTCTGCAAGTCCCCTGCAGCCCCAGCAGCCCTGCAGGTTTCTGCAGAGGTCGCAGCCCTGCAGGAGAAGCCAGGGCACCCAGTTAACCCTGAAACGGGCTGGCAGCCTCCTTTGGGTGGCGCGTTTCACTCCTCTCCCCTTCACTTGGGACATTTGTCTCTTCCCAAGCAGGTGGAGGTGCAGGCGTGCTCCCATCACGGCTCTCAGAGGTGGGGATGAGGGGCACAAGCAGTGCCCACCACTCGTGTCCTGCTCCTGGCCCCGTCTGTAACACCGTCACTCACCGGGGGCTGTCACCCACTGGGGGGAGGAGTCCCGGGGGGCAGGTGAGGGGGGTGCGTGGGGCACCCCTGCACGGTGCCAGCCTCCCTGCGCCCTGCTGCACCAGCAGGGCATGGGACCGTCCTCGGGGCAGGGCTGGGGGGGCAGCGGGGAGCTGCTCAGAGCCGTGTCCTCCTGCGAGCCTGTGCCTGGTGTCAGCAGGGAGCTTTGCAAAGCACACGTCTCAGTTCAGTGCCTGCTAAGAAGCAAACCCAGCCCTGCGGCACGCACAGCCTGTCCCGGAGCCGCGGGTCACCGCAGCGGGACAGTCACCCTGTGGAGGGGTGACGGGCTGGCTGGCCAGGCAAACCCACCCTTGGGTGGGCACCCCTTGCTGCTGCCGCCTGTCCCCAGGAGTGACCTGGGCGAGCCCCGGGGCCCCACAGCCTCCGTCCTGGTGGCTGCAGGTCCCATTCTGCATCCCCCGACCCCTGCTCCCACTGCACCTGCCTGGTGTGGCTGCGGGGGCGACCTGCGACTTTCTGCTTGCAACGAAGGAGGTTTTTTTCCTTAGGCTTGTGATTTTCTCCCAAGCCTCTTTTCTTCATGATGTAATTTAACACAAAGCAAGGACACGGAGTACCTATTGGCTTGGAGCCCACCCTAAAAACCATAAAAAGGAGATAAAAGCCTTTAAATGCTAAGCCCGTCCGAGGAGACAATAAAAGGCAAATGTCTTCCCAGTTTTATGTCTACGTCTTTAGCTTGATTTATGGAGTTTTTGCCATATTCCTTCATGGCTTGTGACTCTTCAAGCTGTTTGACTGTCGTAAAAGGACCATGGAGGCAAACTGCACCCGCTGGAGGCTGCTTGGTCTCTGAGTCCATCCCTGGCCCAAGCTGATCCCACCATGGGGCTGCCATGCCCCAGCGGGCATGGGGAGAGATTCACCGCCTGCGGAGGGCGACGAGGAAGAGGAGGGCGAAGAGAAAGGGCCCGAATGTTTCCATTCAGCCTCCTCGCGATCGGCACGGTTTTGGGGAGAGAACAGCAAAGAGGATCCAGATGGGGAAACCGCAGCTGCTCCCTGCAAGAAGCGCTGTGCTTCCTTTGGGGAAGGGCAAGGGGCAGCTCGGGGCTGCGCGAGGGGCACGGGGCTGGGGGGACCGAGGCCATCGTGCAGCCAGAGCGTGCGGATCTGGAGATCATCAGCCCAGAGGCAGGATGCATGCATGCCTGGTGGGGCAGGGATGTGAAAGCAATTGCTCTCAATAAAACAATGCTTCCCTCCTCTGTTTCTTTCGGAAGCGGAGCTGTGAGCCCGAATGTCCTCGGCTGACTCTGGTGGTATGCCGGCCTCCTCCGAGGGGAGGCACCGTGTGAGGCTTGGGGCCCGGAGCAGCCGACGGAGGTCTCAGCTGAGGTGGGAGGACCTGCACCTGACACCCCAGGGTGCTGCGTGATGCTGGGTCGGCCCTGTGGGCCCTGCAAGGCACGCGTGTCCCCTCCCTGGTGCCACCGTGCGCTGCTGCACGCCGCAGGACACATGCTCAGCACTCGGCTGCCTCTCCATTTACTTCACCCAGCGAGAAGAAGGTGTCGGCGCACACCAATAGCACTCTTTTTTTGTCCATTTCTGAAACCTCTGAGCTCCCAGGTCCAACTTCTGCAGCTCCAAGCAGCGACTTGGGGTCTTCCCAGCTGGTCTGTGGCCGGGACCCCCAGCTCGCCATCAGCCACCTCTCACACCTGCGGCCAGCTGGGAAAACACGCGAGGTGTGACCGCATGCTTAGGGGGTGCTGGGGGAGCAACGTGGGGGAGTAGAACTCGGATTGTCCTTAAAAGTCTCTAAAAATATATATTCTTGCCTGTAAAAAAATTAGTAATTTTAAACCGCAGGCAAATGCTTCACATTCCTGAGCAATGCTGCCCTCTGTTTACTGCCCTTATTGTTCTCAATGAGCTGGAACCGTGGAAATGAATATTCGCTCCGACCCCATCCTTCGCCCTGAGAAAGAAAGGAAGAAAGGGAGAAAAGGGAAAAAGAGCTAAAACTGCTGAAGGAAAACAGAGTCATTCTCCCCATGATTGAGTGAAAGAATAACATGGGACCGTGGAAACAGAGCTGCCAGGGCGCAGCAATTGATTTAAAGCGAACTCTGAATGCTGTCACCGTGGTGGTGCGCAGGGCTTGGCCCAGCCGGGGGTGGCTGCTGGGGTCCCCAAGACCCCCCCAGCACGGAGGGGACACGGGGGGTGAGACACTCGGGGGTCACTGGCTGGGGGATTGCAGAGGGAGGAAGATTTAAAGCCCAGCCCAGGGCTTCCTGTTCTTAGGTTATCTCAGGCTGGGGCATTGCTGCAGACCACACAGGCACATGCCGAAATAATTTTTACTGGTTCCGCAATATAACGTGCAGCACATGGGGCCCGGAGCCGTGCTGTGCTGACAGGCTGCCTCAGCACGCCAGCACGCCACGGGGCTGCCGGTGCGCGGGGCTGCGTGGGGCTGGGCGTGGGCATGCGGGGGGGGCGCGCATCGGGACGCAGGGAGGACACGCATTGGGATGAAGCGGGGATGTGCGTCGGGATGAAGTGGGGATGTGCATCGGGCTGCAGAAAGATGTGCATTAGGATGCACTGGAGACGTGCCTTTGGGTGCGGGAGGATGGGCACTGGGATGCAGCGAGGACGTGCAGGCTTTGTAACCTTGTCCTGCAGAGCACCAAGGGCTTCCAGGCTGCTGGAGGCCAGGGAGCCAGGAACCTGCAGGACTCCTCACCTGGTTTCCTCTCCCCAGGTCATGAACTCGCTGCCTGAGGGCCGGGAGGAGCAAAGAAACCAAAGAACCTTTGCCCCAGACAGACGGCCCCATTAACCCACATCCGTGTAGGGACAGGACCAGGCACTGCGGCGCTGGGGGGGTGCCAGGGACAGAAGAGGGACCCGAGCACGGGACGGGCAGAAAGTGCCTCCCAGAGCCCCAGCCCTGCCGTGCTGGCACCCTGGGCTGCGGGGTCTTTGTGGGGAGACCCACGGCCCCGGTGCCCGCTGCCGGCCCCGGCGTGGAGCTTGCTGTGGGGGCAGAGCCGGGGGGGCCCTGGGGGTGGGCCCCATGTCACCTGCGCCGTGGGACGAGGGCCACGTGCTGCTGGCAGGGAGACGTCCCCGTCCCCACCGCGCTGCCCCCGTTAATCATCACGTCGAGTAATTGGGTGAGGGACCGAGCGGGCCTGCAGGTGTGGTGAGAGCAGGGGGCCCCACGGCCGTGGGCCGGTGCAGAAAGCTTTCAACTGGAATAGGGTTACCGGCAGGCAGCCCAGCAATGCCAGGGATGCGAGGAATCCCCTACCTGCTTCAAAAGGATGCATTCTTTATCGGCTAATTAAAAAAAGGGCAGTGGGGGGGGACGACACACCGGTGTGCACCTGCTTGGGCAAACACCCGGCCAAGGTGGGGGGCGAGGGAGTGGGATGGGAGAGAGCCAGAGCAGAGAGCACCCGCACTTCGGATTTATCGGCAGGATTTGTTGTTAAACCATAGGGGTGCCTCCCGTGGGTACTGCGTCCAGCTGGCACATCTCCCTGGCCGTTGTTTCCTCTTTCTCAGGTGTTGTTAAGAAGTGGGAAGCATGTTTTAAAATCTGGGTTTGGGGCAGAACTGCTTCGGCAGCAAATCAGTCTCAGTAGTATTGATCTGGGCAAAATTTCCAGTAGAAAAGAGGAAATTGTTCTCAGAGCTGGTAGGAGGTGAATGAACCTCACTTGGGCATTCTTTGATCCTGCTGAATCCTGCCCTTGCCTTCCCACAAAACATGCAGGGAAAGAGCATCCCTGAGCCCTCCACCCCTATGCTGAACCTGGATTAAATAGGCTGGTGGCTTCAAAAGTTACAGAGCTGGACAGAGACACCCACACATATCATGACTGTATAAACCTCATTTTCATTGGAAACCAAGCCAGAAAAGAGAGAGAGAAAGAAAGAGAGGAAGAAAGAGAGAAAGAAAGAAGGAAGGAAAGAAGGAAAGGAGAAAAAAGGGTGGCATGTAGTGGAAAGGAGCCATCCGTAAGCTGTCAGAGCAGTTTGTACACACAGCACAGCACTGATTTAATGAGATCATTTCACACCTTTAATTAAATAGGTGCAAATGGGACCGGAGGAGCTAGGGCTGGAGGATCCCAGTGGAGGACAAGGGCTGGCGGCTGCGGTGGCTCTGGGGAAGGGGACGGATCCCTCACCGGCTGTGCAGGAGGAACCACGGCGGGGTGGCTTGGTGCAGGTCCTGTGGCCGTGCCTCCGCACCGGCGGGGACGGGCTGGGAGCAGCGAGGGCAGGCGCTGTCCCCAAACCCTGCAGGAGCCTGGTGGCACCTGGCCAGGCCGGGGCTGGGACCTGGTCCCACCTGCGGAGCCCCAGGAGGGGACCCGGGGCGCTGGGAGGGGGCAGAGGGAGGAGCCCCAGCCTGGTGCCCGAGCTGGGGATTTGGGCAGCCGTGGAAATGCAGCTGGAGAGGTGGCTGGCTCTCGCTGTACATCCCCTCTGAAATGTGGCTGGGGTTTCCTGGGGGTCCCCGTAGGCCTCCTGCCCCACACCCAGAGGGATACCAGCAGCAGGGCTGGGGGCTGTCTGTGTAACACCCGCAGCTCTGAGGGACTTTCCTGCTGGCCACAGCGCCCAGCACAGAGCCCGCGTCAGGTAACTGGAGGCTTGCCCCATGGGTCACATCCTGCACCATGGCCCAGCCCCTACCCGTGGCCAGCCCTTGCAGGGGACACAGGTAGATGCACAGGCAGCAACGTGTGGCACTTGGGGATGGCTCCTGGAGCCCTTTTCTCCCAGAGCAGTGGGACCCCGATGTAGCCCCTGTGCCTGGGGCTGACACAGCACCGTGTGCCTGCTGCTCTGCCCTGCCCCGCTCCTGGCCCTGCCGGCGTGTGGGGATGGCACCGTCCCACCGGCCGCTGGGGACAGGAGCTGGGGACAGACAGATACCCCCTGAGCTTCCTCCCCTGTGCCTCTTTCCTCGCTCTTGGCTCAGCCTCCCCTCCGCTCTCCGCCTGGCTCTGCGTGGCCCCGTGCCAGCTGAAAATTAATGTCCCCTCCCTGGGGACATCTCTCGCGCTGGCACAGCCCCACTGGCCACAGCTGCTGGCAGAGCTGGGACCCAGGCAGCAGGGAGGGCAGGGGGGCAGGGGGCCCGAGAAGCCCCCCTAGGAACCCTGCACGCCCTGCACTCCCTAGGAAGCCCCCTGCACACCCTGGCAGGAGAAGTTCCTCTCTCCGTGATGCCTGGGAGCAGGACGGCAGCACGGCCCTGGCCATGGGCACACCGTGACCCCCCCCCAGCCCCTGCTGTGGGTCCTGGAGCTGAGCCTTGGCAGCGGCCCCGAGCAGCCAGGGACAGATGGCTCTCGGGCGTGCGGGGAAGGGTGTGCGAGCAGGGTGTGTGCGGCACCCTGATGCTCTTTTGGTACCCGCCTTTCCTTGCCGGGGCGGCATGGCTCCCGGCTTTCCATCACCTCCTGCCATGCCAGGGGGTGTGGGCTGTCACTGCCGCCCCGGTCCTCATTGCTGCTGGCAGCAGGGCTGGCTGCCTGTCCCCATCGGTGCTCCCCGGGGACAACATACTGCTGCTGCTTGTGCCAGCAGTGACAAGGCTCTGCCACCAGCCACCACCCCGTGTGTGCAAACACACGCAGCTACGTCCCTGAGGCCAGCACGCCAGTTCCATCCCGGGAACACCTGCTCGTTCCCTGCCAACACAGCACATGCGCTGGCGGTCTTGGGGCCACCCGGGACTGGGCTGGCAAGTGGCCGGGGACAGCTCTTCCCCAGCTGAGTCTGCGAAGCCACCAGGTGGACAAGAAGCAGTGGCCGTACTTCGGAGCCATCCCCTCCTGCCACCCTGCTTCAGGTGACGAGCCCTAAAGGGACATTTCAGGGCGAGGGCATAGGGACCTCAGCTTTTTCTCCAAGAAGAGCCTGAAGCCGAGTACAGAACCTGGCCAGATTTTGCGGTGTGTTCAGCGGTGTGCAAGCAGCTCACGTGTCCCTTGCTCTGGAGCAAGGGCTTTTAATTTAGCACGCCTGCATGCTGGAGCTGGGGACATACTGCTGGGGGAAAAAGCCAGGTTTGGCTAAAACGCCCGTCCTTGGGGACCCCTGCATTGGTGGCGGCGTGGCACGGGCTGGCAGCCAGCCCCACGCCCCCTGCCCATCCCTTGCAGGGATCGCCGTGACATCTTCAGATTTTCCGGCAACAACGTGAGAAGCTGAGCTGCCCCCGAGGAGAAAGCAGGGGTGGGGGGAGCAGTAGGAAGAGGGAGGGGGTGCTTCCCCTCCTAATTTCAATAAACTAAATGAAAGGGGTGGAAAATTGGTATTTCATGCAAAACTTGGCAAAGGTTAAACCACTTCCAGATGCTGTCTCAGAAGGTTTTGCTCCAACCTGATCTGTTGCAGATAAAGTTGTAGACGCCCCTGCCAGATATTGTATTACATGCCAGTGGAGTTTCCAAGTGGTGCTGTGATCCAGTCGGCATTTTGGGCTACGTTGTCCCATAAATGGAACAGGAAGGGCCCAGCAGTATCCCCACGGCAAAAAGCCTGGCCTGGGGCTATGCTGAGCATCCCTCGGGGGCCTGCGGGGCAGTGGGGTGGCCACGCAGGGGCAGCTTGGTTGTGGCCCCAGAGTAGGGGACCAGGCACAGGACAGCCGCTGCTGGATTTTAAGGTTGGGGAAACTGAGGCACGGCCAAGCCAAGACTGGAGAGGGGCTGCCAGCCCCACCGGACCACCTCTCTGCTCCTCTCCTGGCTGTGTTGGGGAAAGGAGCCTCCGCGGCCAGCGCCGGGCTGGCACACCTGCCCATCGCCAGCGTTCCTGCCCCCTGAGTCTGCTTCCTGCCCCCCCCTGCCCGCCTTTCGCCCCCGCTGCCTTTCGGCCTCTGCTTGTTTTCTTAGAAGGCGGCTCCTGCACTCACCGAGCCCAACAATTTCCTGCCCGGGCGAGCGCATTCCTCTCCCCCAGTGCAGGTCCCTCCCGCCGCTTCCCCACCTTGGGGCTGGATGCTGTCGCCAGAGCAGCCCGGCCCCGTGTCCTCCCCTGCCCTCCCGCTGCCCTGCCTCAGTTTCCCCAGCTGGTGCCCCTTGCTGCTTTTGGGTACCGTGGGGATGCAGAATCCTGTGGCCTGTGTCAGCCCCCTGGGGAACTGGGGTGCGCCAGGAGGTGCCCCTGTCCCCCGTGGCGGTGCCGGAGGGGAAGGGATGGCTGAGTGCCACTGGGACCTGGGGACCAGGAGTCCAGCCCCAGCGTTGGCTCAGGGCACGCTGTGGCTGGGAGTTGCAGCAGTGCTGGTGGCACCAGGACGTTTCCAGGCTCTCCGATGGCAGAGCACCCTCGGTGTCCCCCTGCCCGTGGCGCTGGAGGGTGAACCGGCGAGCAGGACGGAGCCGCCAGCAGCGACAAGGCGATCCCTGAGGCACGCTCCTGCCCTGACCGGCGACACCTTTCCACTGCACGAGCCGGGAAAACACTGGAGCAACGGTGGGAAGGTCACCCAGCACAGCCAGGGTGGCACTGGGGACACCCAGCACAGCAGGGTGCCACCACCTCGGGGCACTGAGCCTTGGCACCCATGTGGGGCTGGTGCTGCTGGGGGTCCTGGGGCAGAGCCCATTGGGTGCCCCCAGGAGGCCACCGCCAGGTGCCCGGTGGCCCGGGGGAGCAGGCAGCATGCCCGGGGGCCCTGACGGCTGGGGCTGGGGCTGGAGGGGTTTGGGGCATGGGTGCACGCAGGGGCCGGATGCGCCCTTCCCTCTGTGCGCTGCCAGCGCAATACCCACCCATGGCCCGAAAAGAAAGAAAAGCCCCAGCCCGCCTGTCAGGAAACCTCAAATCAGGGCCAATGTTTTCAAAAGTTTTTTTTTTTTTTTTTTTTTTTTCTCCTCTCTCTTTTAACACATCTGCCAATATAATCTGACCTTTTCCAAATAAATAAAGCCCGCGCGCTCCAGCTTTGATCCCGCGCTCCAAATTTTCTATTTACTTAATTGGCCCATCCAAGGTCTGAGCGAGCCGCGGGCCGGCAGCTGCCGCCGCCGCATTCCTGGGGGCTTATCGCCCCCCGCTCACCTGGTTGTCATTACCGCGGGGCCGGCTGCGCCCCTGCCACGGCCACCGCGGCCCTGCCCCAGCCACCCTGGGGGCTCCCAGGGACCCTCCCCGCTTGTGGGGTGCCCACACTGGGCACTGCCCCCGTTCCCCCGTCCCTGGGGCCCTGCTGGCCCCATCTCCATTGAGGGTGGGGGCTTTCGGGGGCAGCGCAGGGAGGGATGCTCCTCTGATGACCGGAGCCTGATGCGCTGCACCGAGGCGCTTCTGTGTCCATTCAGTTCACAGCGTGGTGATCCTCCCTTTGTTAGGGACTGTAAATGTCTCCCCCCTGGTAGCAGGAGGGAGTGCAGAGCTCCGTGCCATGCGGGTGCCCAGAAGAGGCCACTCCTGAGCAGTGGCCATCCCTTCTCCGACGAAGAACCGCATGGCAGTGGGGACCAGGCCCTCATGTGCAGCCCCCCCACTGGGCAGCCGGGACGGCTGTGGGTCCACAGGGAGCACCCCTGGGAAGTCGCTGAGGCTGGCAGAGCTTGGGGGGCTGGATGGTGGCAGGGGGCTCTCCCAGGAATGGGTTTTTCCCTTGTCCTTCTGCTACACTGCAATGCCAGGGCAGAGGAGGCTGCTGGACCCCAAGAGTGGGAAGCGTGGGGTAGCTCCTGTGCCTTCCGCTGTTATTTTTTGGTCCAGGAAAAGTAAAGATGTGCAGGAAGGGCTGAAGGCAGACCCAGACATATTTCTTGCTCCTGTGTTTTTCCTCCACATACTGGCCAAGCTCGTTCCTGCTCTGAAGAGGCAGAGGCTGCTCTTTCTGCCTTTGGTTTCTCAGCTTCTCCAGGCGCTAAGCATGGGCAGTGAGCACAGGCTGAGCCCTGGGAGCACGCAGAGAGCAAGGATGCTCACTGTGCAGAGCTGTGCAGGACGGACACAGGCACTGTGGCATCCACAGAGCCCCTGGTGGGCTGCTCCTGGCCACAGCAGCCCCCCAGCCCCACAGGGTGGCTCAGCACGGCCACACACGGGCTGTCAGCGGGAGGGGCTGGGCTGGGCTGTGCTGCTGCTTTCTCGTGCACTCCTTCACCCCTCGACACCCCCAGCTCACCTCCGGCAGATCTGGTTCTGCTTTTTCACATCGTGCCTCGTAATTTATAAGCTGGGGCAGCTGGTGGACAGAAGGAATGCTTTGCTCCTGAGCAGCCGTGGGATGGCACTGCCAGACACCCCATCTCGGTGACGGATGGGGACCGTGGCACAGGGCGATGGGCTGTGCCCAAGGCCCTGCAGAGGAGCAGCAGGGCTCTGGGGTGCTGGCTGATGGCTGCCTCCAGCCCTCCAGTGTCACCGCCACCACCAGAACCTGCTGGGGATTCACAGCGCTTGGAGCACGCCCAGCGCGAGGGGACGTCACCCACCGCTGGCTTTCCCTGACGTGCTTCCTTTTTCTCCACACCCATTCCTCTGGAGCTGGGATGAGTCCTTGCAGCCCGCTCACACCGCTCCCAGTGGGTCCCGGGGTGACGAGGGTGCTTCGATATGAGTGACCTCTCCAAGAGCTCCGTCCTGCAGGGAAGGGAGGCATGTGGCTCCCTGACGTCCACCTGGCCAGATGGGTTCACCTGGGGACTGAGAGAGCTCTGTGCTGTCCTTGCCGAGCCAGGCCTGCTGCCAGAGATCTCGGGTGGCTTTGCTGTCCCAGCTCTCCTGCTGCAGCTGCGTCCTCAGCTCTGTGAAACCTCCCCGGCTGCCTCCTGCGTTGCCTGGCTCTGCCTCGGCCACCCCAGGCAGGCACCATGAGCTCACCCAGCCCCTGCGGATCCTGGCGGGCTGCTTGCGTCCCAGTGACCATCTCAGCCTGGCAATGCCTCCTGGTGACACCCAGCAAGGCCCCAAGAAACCTCCCCTTCCTCCAGGAGGGTGCCGTGGGCAGCACCAGGAGGCAGTGGGGAGGGAAGGGAAGGTGGTGTCGGGTGGGATTTCCACATCTAACATGCTGACATTTCCCAAGTAGAAGCCAGTCACTCAACATCTGGCCGAGAATATTGCATCTTGCTTAAGAGCAACTCCAGATGTTCCCGAGACCTTTTTTTCATTATTTTATTTCTTTCTTTCATTCTTTTCTTCTCCCCCCCCCCCCCCCCCCAACCCCTCCCAGCCACTCTTGACTCACTAAATCAAGGGAGACAGGCTTTTAACTCTCTGGAAAGAAATAAACGACTCAATGGTGAGATGAAACGAATTCTCTAGAACCGTGTGAGCAGATGTGTGCTGGGGGAGGGCGAGGGGGGGCAAGGTAAGGGAGATCAGGAGAGAGAGGGGCACGTGCACGTGGCATTCTCTTTAGCATGAGGCGTCCCAGCTGGGGACAAACCCACAGTCTGATGGCCGGAGGGATGTGCAGCCTGCTCCGAATGTGCTGGGCTGGTAAAGGCAGGACTTGTGGCTGGAGGGAAATGGGGAAGGGACCAGTTCCTGTTTGGCTGGGTGGACAGATGATCTCTCCAGTGTAATTGGGTCCAGTTCTTACCGCCTGGAAGTGGCTCGGAGCCGAGGAGGTCAAGAGAAGGATGAGTCTGGTATGTCGATGACGCTCATCCAAAGAGGTGATTTATCATCTCTGATGGGAAGGGGAGAAGGAGCAGCCAAACAGCAAGAAACTGGGGAAAAGAGAAAGTGTGGTGGGAGGAGGGGAGAGGTCAGAGGCGAGAGAGATGAGTAAGAGAAAGGTGGAGGAGGGTGGTGGGAACGTGGAAGGGAGACCCAGAGATACAGAGACATCTGTGCATTTCTCTGTCGTGTTTCTTGACTCCTGTTGAGAATCTGTCCTGGTCGGCCCCACAGCATCGGTACCGACCACGTGTTGTACAGGAAACAGTCTCAGATGCCTCTGATGTCCTAGACCTGCTCCATCTCTTCAGGTGTAGAACCACTGGCGTGGTGCCTGTTTGCCATTATCCACGCTGTCCCCTCCCGAGCCATCAGTCCTGGCTCCATCCGTTTGTCAGAGCTGCCTTGCTGATGTTTGAGTGCTCCCAGGCTCTGCCAAGCTCAACCCTTCCCTGTGGGGCTTTGTACTCTCCTTACAAAAAGACGGGAGGCTTAAACCATCGACTTTCTTCTCTTCCTACATCTGCAAAGTTACCCTGACAAAAGGAGTTGGGGGAGCACAGGACGATCTCACCTTGCTGCCTCTCCCCTTCCCTCAGAATTAACGAACCAAACTGTCGGATGAGCACTGCTGGCAGCCAAGAGAAGCGATGGCATTCACCTCGTGGAGGCTGGAAACCAACCCAGGAGAGCTCATCTCAGAGAAACGCCCCACGAGGAGGGAGTTAGGATGTCAGAACCCAGCTCCGCATCACTGTACCAATGCCAAAACCCAACGCTGACCCAGGAGCAACCAAGGTCCAAGCACCTCTAAGGCAGCGCTCAGTACCTGGTGCCGACCTGCTCATACCGATGTCTCTGTGAAGCTTTGTGAGGCTGGTTCTTTGCCTGGTGAAGGTCAAACCACCAAGCATGAGGAGTGGTTCCTCTTGCTTAGGCTCCCTCATGGCTATGACACAAAGGCTTCTGGTTTTTGGGGAGTTGATGCTCACCATAGCCTGGCAGTCGGGTCTCCGAGAGGTCTGAGGGCTGGCGTCCTGGAGATGAGAACGCACACACAGCGGTGAGGAGAGTTTTCACTGTGCTGTACACGCTCGAGCCTCATGAAAAACCCTCAGAGACCTTCTGCCTGGTGCTAAGAACTGCTTGGAAAATGATAGACAAGGTCCCTTTGGGTCTAAAGAAATAAATGCCAATGCCCAGCTAGCAAAGAGCTGATAACACAGTTGTGCAGAATAGCTGGGCTTGTTCCTGAATTAAGTCTGGAGCTCCTCAGCGTCCAGCCCAGCGATGGCCCCGGGTGGGCTCACGGGGTCCTGGTGCTGGCTCTGCTGCAGGTGGTCTGCGGCTGCTGGGGATGTGGCTCTGAGCACTTCCAGGCTTCCTGCCCTGGACCGGGGGTCTTGGCTCCTGGCTCCTGGCTCTGGAGAAGGAGGCTGAGAGGCCATCCTGGCTCTCAGAAGGACCCGCGCTCCGAAATTTTCCAAACAAATCACTTGGATTATTTCTAACTGACGTTTTTTGGAGGGCTTTTCCTCCTGCCGGAAGGGAACGACTCGATTTACTCATTTTTCAAAAATTCCTGGGGAAGTTCTAACTTCTGACCACTCCGTGGAAAGCTTCCCCCAGCTGAAAAGCAGCACCCGCGTTGCTGTAAGCGCTCCCCCAGGACTACGACCCCAAATCCACCCTACCTGCCCCGGCTGCTCGGGGGAACGCACCTTGATGGGAGGAACTGGGCTGCCAGAGCTGAAACCCAGCTGTGGGTTGGTCCCAGGGGGTGGCAGTGATGGGGACAGCCCGGGGACAGCCGTGCCATGGCCCTGCTGTTGGTGCCATGCTGGCTGGAGCTCGGATGGGGATGCAGAGGGCTGGCACCTGCCAGCTCACCGGGACCGCGCTGCCCGCAGGGGACCGGGCAGATGTCACCTCTCTGTGAAATTCAGGTGGAAAATATATATTTTCCAACCATTACACTTCACAAAAGGAGCTGTTCATCTACTTAAAATATAGGTGACAAGTACAAAAGGCATTTGGCATTGTAAAGCAGGCCAAATCTTCAGGAGATTGAAGATATATGGTATGCAACCGAGTCCCAGCTTCAATCTGCTTCTACGCTGTAAATTCCAATTACATCATGCCGCCTTGTTTAAATACCGTGAAACCTGGCTCATGCCCTAAGTATGTTTTATATATTGCCACATCCATTTGAAATAGATGGGCAATGTGTTTTACGGCACATGTGCAAATATCTCCGTATTTTTCCATCTGGGGGTTTATGGGATCTTTCAGAAAATTAATAATGGGGCTCGGAGGAAATGTTCGACTCGGAGGCAGTAGCGGAGATTTACGGCCTTCCTGGTGGATGCCAGGGAAAAGTCTGAGAGCACCCGGAGCAGACAAAGGCCCGAGGTTTCGCCAGGCGCTCCCTGAGAGCTAATTTGGCTTACGGACGGACGGAGGAGCCGGGGAATTTCCCCGTGTGATCCAGCAGGTTGCTGGAGAGGGATTTCTTGGGAGGCACAGAGTGCTGGAGCAGGGCCGGGGGTGGGAGGCAGGGACCCAGCCCTCAGCCCCACGGCACAGCCGTGCACTGGGGCAGGGGATAGCACACGGCTGGGCTCCGTGCTGCTCCCGAGAAGGGCTCCGTGGGCAGGAACCCACCCCAGGCACCCCACAGCCCTGCGGGGACCCCCCGGACTCCCCAGGATGCTGCACGTGCTGGTCTGAAACCCCAGCTTTCCTCCAAGCACCCTTCTTCCAGCCTCCCCGGCACCAGCCGCGCTCTGGGAGTGCTGCACCTCCCCAGCCCTCGCGATAAACAAAAGCCGATTATTTCCCCTTGCGTGGGTCCTCTGCGGGGGAAGCAGTGGGTGGTGTTTATTTTGACAGCAGAGAGGCCTGTTCCCCGAGCTTTCTGGGTAGTGCGCGCTGTCCAAGATGAAAACATCGGCCGTTTATTTGAGTCTCGCGCTGGCTGTGTAAATAGAGGACTCGCTTCGGCAGATGCCGGCTGGCGGCTCTGCGGAGCGGGGCTGCTCCTCGCGTCCCCCGGGCAAGCAGGGCCACCCGGCCCTATGCCCCACGGACACGGGCAGAGGGAGCTGGGGACGGCCGTGGCCGTGCTGTAGGGTCAGAGCTGTGTGGGGCGAGGGGGTGAGGAACATCCCGCTTCCCACATCCCGGAGCTGGCAGAGCGGGGAGCTGCCCACAGATCTGCCTGCACCCACACAGCCCTCGCTGGGGTGGCCCTGTCCCTGGGGACCACAGGGACTGCTCGTCTCCTTTGCCTCGTCCTCCCTACTGCAGCCGAGGTGGGAAGCCCCGGCAGGGGGGAGCTGGCGGGTTTCTCCAGATGGTGCCCCGCTGACCCCAGCCGTTCCCCGTCTTTGGCTCTTCCTTAGAAAAACACAGCGCAGGCCAGCTCATCGATTAATCGTTTCCTCATGTTCCCCCCGCACGGCTGCCGTGGGAAGCTGCCTCCCCGTGCCCGGCCTGGAGGGGGGCTCTCCCTTTTTGGGGTTTGCTTCCTGGGGCCGCTGCACTGAACTGCACCCTAGAAAGGATGGCTTGGATGGACAAATTAGTGAACAGATGCACGAATGGCACGGTGATTAACTCCGATGGAATAAATGCCCTGAAAGCTTGTAAAAGTGCCCCGTGGAGCACAGCACCTTTCTCACCGCTCGCCTCCCACTCTTTGCACTGCTGGCAGTGGCTGGAGCTGCTCGGAGCCGGGGCGCATCCTGCCCTGGTCCCCACCAGCAGTGTGCAGACACCCAGAGATGTGCTCAGGAGGCAAAATCGGGGAGGTCGATGAGGCTTGTGGAGGCCACAAAGCATCGAGTAAGACGCAGTGCTTGGTGAGGGGGGACAGACAAAGCGCTTAGTGCCAGGGGCAGGGTGCAGTGGACCCGCAGCACTGTGAGCCACGTGCACTTGTCGCAGTGCCACGGGAGCCCAGCCACCCCTGTGGGTGCTTCCCTGGTGCTCAGCAAGGGGCTGAGCAGTGGCCTCACCCCCGCTCAGACACACAGCCCTGGACAGCCGGAGGCCGCCAAGCCCAGCGCTGAGCTGGGTGAGCAGCGATGGGAGATGCTCTGTGCATGCATCCGTGCGTCCATCTGTCCGTCTGTCCACCGCGGCTGGGGCTCAGCTGCCAGCACTTACGCGATCTTTTGTGACTGGAGCTGGCTGGAGAATATGGAAAAAAAAAAAAAAGAGCATCGAATTTTCTCGTAGTATTCTCACATTTTGCTTCTTTCCTTGGCCAAATTCTGGGTTTCCATGAAAAAAATGTCCATCAGTGTTTTGAAATGAGAAAAATTTCAACCAGCTGCGAAATTCAGTCCCAGAGCGGGGGAAAACTTGCAGACTTGGCCTCTCCAGGAGACAGTTTGCCCCAGCTGACTGCAGCAGGCTGGGAGAAGCCCAGGTGTCTGCTTGAAGAAGTGCTCATGAGAAAGGTGCTGGGCCACCTTGGTGCTGACTGCATTTGCAGATCTTTTACTGAATTCATTTTTTTTCTTCAAGAGCTGTTTCAGAAAACACATATCTTCATTCTGGTGAGGCAGGTGCCCGCTGCAGCATCCCTCGCCCAGGCAAAGCAGGTGGCCACTGGCTCTGTCCAGCACGGTCTCCCCCGCTGCCACCCCAGTCCCCTGGCCCAAGGCACCTCCTTTTCCTGCCCCAGACGGAGCCACCCCAGCCCCGTCCTGCACCGATGCAGCTGGTGTGAGCCAGCCTGCCCTCATAGCAGCACGGCTGGGGAGGCAGCTCCTCGCTTGACTGCTAATTACCCTTTTTCTTCCCCAACCTCCCCCCAAAAGCAGTTAATCCTACTGGAAATTTGGCTCGATTGTTCTTTGTTTTAACTGTGGCTTGGTTTAAATATTAACATCATGAACAGCAATGAAATAATTACATAAACCATTAATGATTATATAAAAACAATACCTAAATAAAATAAACAGCAAGCGATACCATTAGTATTCCCGCTTTCTTAAATTATGGCTCTTGGAGTAAAAGAGAGGAAGACGGAGCAGCATGCGAAGAGCTTTCCCAGCTGCTTCACCCCCAGAGATGCAAAGCCCTTCGGGTTTTGGGTAATTCCAGATGCTTGAGCTGCCAGAGAACTGGAGGGGGTGGGGGGGGGGAGCTGGGGAGAGCCCCCTCCCTGCCCAGTGAGCTCAGAGAGCAGGAATGCACTGTTCGGGGCTGCTGTCCCCTCTGGTGACCCAGTCCTGGTGACGTGGGGGAGCTTTTTGGGGTCACTTGTGCACATCGTGCCAGGAGCCATTGGGCCTTGGTGCCCCACGGTGTGCCCGCTCCAGGGGCACGTGAAGCAGGGACAAGGCTCCGGCAGCTCTTGAGGAACCCGGGGTTCAGCACAGCCCTGACCTGCAGGGCTGGGGTAGGGGCACAGGGACACCACAAGCCCCTTGGCTCCACAGCTCTCACTGAGAAGGCACAGAATTAGGTGGTCGGTGCTTATTAGACTGGTGTTATTAAAATAATAACAATAAAATAATAAAAAAACAAACACGCGTATCTTACGTTATTGTCCATTACATTTGCTGGCTTTTCTTTGTACATATTAAACATGGATTTCATAGGGGCCCCAGGTGGTTACCACACCACACATCTCAGCAGCCCCAAAAGGCCAGCAGAGCCCCCCAAACCTGCACGGGGGTCTCAGAAGGACCCCATCAGCCTCCTGGATCTGACCCATCCAGTCACAGGCTTAAAGTATGAACCAGATGGAAATGGGGGACAAAATAGTGCATGGCCATGTGAGGGTTTACACGCACACCCCAAAGCAGCCCTGGGCAGCGCTGCTGCTCCCCAAGCACCCGCTGGATCCTGACCTGGGGACACCTCCAGCCACAGCCGGTGCCCGGCTCCAGCGAACACCGCCGGCAGCACCGCGGTGCTGTTGGGCTGCATGGTGCAGGGCCTGCGTGCAGAGCCCAGCGGGACACACACGAGCTACCCTGGCAGGTTGTCCCGTTTGGTCACCACTGGACATGGTGGATGAATCGAGGGAAGAGCTGGCTGGGAGGATAAATCCCAAACTGCAGCCACCAGAGCAAAATCCTCACTTTGCTTTGAGAACTGACTTTGTGGGCAGAAGAGTCAGGTGCCAAGGGAAGCCCTGGAGCCTCCTGCCCTGCTGGATGTGCAGAGTGGGTTTTGGGGAGCACGAGCACTTCATGCCTCTCCTGAGGGCTGTATGTACTTGGAGGATGCATGGCCATGGAAGAGAGGACCCAAGCAGTCCCCAGAGCACCCTAGGGTGATGCCGAGCCCTGGCTGGAGCTGTATGGGTGACCCTGACAGGAGTCCCGCAATGCACAACCAGGGGTGCCTCTGCCCTGGCTTCTGAGCTAGGACAGCAGGGTGCACCAGCCAGGGCAGCAGCTCTGCTTCCAGGGCTCCTTGGTGCAAGCAGTACTGTGAGGAAGAGGAGGGCTGGGTGGCCCATGGAGTTCAAGGGACATCTTGTGGCAGACTGATTGTGTGGGACAACCAGAACAAGTGGTACCAGGGACAGGAGGGTCCCCTCAGCTCATCCAGAGCAGGCAAGGAGGCTCTGTGGCAGGAGCGTAGCACAGGGCCAGACCACGCAAGCCCAGGTGGTCCCACACGCCCTCTGCCTCTCTGCTGTCCCAGTTGTGGTTGTGCCCTGTGAGACTACCCCAGCATCCAGGGGGCCTGAAAGATGGCCTCACTGGGGGGAAAGCTGGTCCTGAGCATCTCTGAAAAGCCACTGTTAGCATCTCCAGCAGCTTCAACAAATGCCTAAATCCTTACTCCCCAAACTCCCCCGTCTTGACTACCTCTGGTCTATGCCAGTCTCATCTGCTGCAGGCTCCAGCACTGCACATCATCCGTGGGACGGGGAGTTTGCTCAACATGCAATGGGCTCAGAAGTGTGAAACATCCTCCTAACAATTTGGAATATTGTAGTGTGGGCTACAATACCTCACTGAGCCATTCAGTGTTCCTAAACAAGCAAGGCAAGGTCTGTAGTGAAATCAGCATCTAGTGTCAGATCAACTATTATTTCCACGCATGTTTATTATGCCAAGACCACTACAACCTTGACATGGGAAGAAACTGATGTCTGTTTGAACTGGAGACTAATACAGTATGAAGAAGAAATAAAAGCTTATTGAGGTCGGACAGCAAAAGCTCTTCTCTCTTCCTGCTGCTCTGCCTCTCACACCTCCTTGGCCAGCCCTGGCCACAGCCTTGCTTCCCAGGAGAACTCACAGTCAGGCCAGACCTCGAGGATGCACACCGAGGCTGGCAGTCACTTGGTGTCAGCTCAGCAGAAATGGGTGGAATTATCCCAGTTGGTACCGGCTGAGGACATATGTCCACAGACGTGGGGGGTGTACGATACAGATGCTGGCTCTGGGCAGCCTGTCCTCTCTGCCCTGAGTCCTGCTGGCGGGGCAGGTGATGGGCAAGGGAGGAGAAGCTGAGCATCTCCAGGTCTTTTGTTTTGGGTCACCTGGACTCTGCACCAGGAGAGGCAATGCCTGTGCCCTGCTCCCTGGTGAGCACAGCTTTGTGGGACTTTTGCCACCAACCCTCCGACAGGGCTGGCTTGCCCCAGGGCACTGCAGCTTTGCATCGGTCCTGCCCCAGGCGGCAGCACCGGTCCGTGTAAACCTGAGGTCCTGGAGAACCAGACCTTGAGAAAGGTCTTCCCAGTGAAGCTCCTGGGGCTGGCCTCTGCAGTGTGGGGCGGTCTCCACCCGTTCAGTCCATACATGCACCGGGATGATGGAGCAGTCTGACCTCCTAGTGCTACTGCGCAAGGAAAGGGGCATGGAGAGCTGGCAGCAGAGCGTTTCCAGCGAGCAAGGAAGAGGCAGGCCCTGGGCACCAGAGGAGGGAGAGCCACGAGCTCAGACAGCAACGCCTGTCAGAAGATTTTTTTCAAGGGAAAAAAGAGACTAGGACAGGAGAGCGAGGAACAGCATGCCCAGAGCAAGAAACCAACCTCTTCAAGCTCCTTCAGGCAACAGGCACCTGTGCGAACCCCCTCCGCTTTGCTCCTCATTAAAGGTTTGTCATTACTGCATTACTTTTAATACACTCTTAGAGAAGACCCACACACACACACCCATGCGTGCACACGCACACTCAAAGGGGACCGTTGCCAAAATATACACTATAGACAGAAGAGTCCGTTCACACTATATATATGTACAGAGTCTCTGAGTGCAGCCCGGCAGTGCGTAGCCAGGCTGGGGCTGGGGCTGGGGCACGGGGTGGGCAGGAAGCCCTCAGGGCTTCACGCACTTCCCTTTCTTCTCCCGCCGCTGCAGTTTCCGAAGGCGGCGGGTCCAGGCGTCCCGCCACTGGATGACCAGGCTGTTCTTGTCGGCCATCAGTCCCGGCCGGTCGGTGGAGTTTTCACTGATCCCCATCACCAGGTACTTCTTACTGATCTGGATCTTGGGGCACTTGCAGGACAGGTCCTTCAGGTGGATCCACAGGAAGTTGTCGCCGCGCTTGACCCGCTCGTCGCGGCACTTGTAGACAGAGAGGATGTTGATGGTGAACTTGGCCCAGTTGGCCACCGTCTCCATCTCCAAGATGTTCACTTGGACCACTGAGGGGAAAGAGGGAGAGGCAGGGTGACAGGGATGTGCCGCCTTGGGTGAGGGGGAGGCTGCCACCTCCTGACGGGAGCTGCCCGTCCCCTGGGGAGCAGGAGGGGGCCCTTACCGTAATCCTTCTTGCAGTACTTCTTCATGTTAATCTTGTAGTTGCCTTTGGCTGGTTTGCAGTAGGAGTCGCAGTCTGCAGAGGAGAAGCAGAGGGGTAAGTGTGAGGGTGTGCAGTGCAGCACCGTGCACGGGGTCCTGTCCCACCAAGGAGGAAGGGGCCTTGGAGGTGACACAGGAGGAGCCAGCCTGGGGGGGTTCCCCAAGACTGTGAGCCAGGCCCGGGACTCTGCTAACAAGGGGGTCCCTGAACCTCACTGCACCCCCACAGCTCACACGGACTGGGGAGGGCCCCGCTGAAGCCCCCAAACCGCAGCACTAAAGCCCCAGCAGCTGGGAAGTGAAACCACCTCGGGCAGGCAGTGTCCCCTTCTGTGCCAACAGTGCCGGCGTCCTGCAGGATAAATCGGCTCCGGGGTGGTGGAGGGAGTGTGGGAGGCAAGAGGGGGTGGAAGGACCCCAAGGGAACGTCCGACTGCAGACTGAGGGACTAGGGCCTGGATCGTGATCCTCAGGGGCCGGCACAGCTGGGAGCGTCCCCATGGGCAGCCCCCTCTGAGCCCCGCTCTTGGTGGGGCCCCAAAGCCCCCAGAAGGATTTGGGGACAGGGGGAACCAGCAGGCAAGATCACTCCCAGCTGCCCTCAGGCTGACCGAGCACGGCAGGGAAGGTCACCACGCCGTCCTCCTGTCCTCCCTGCATGTGTAGGAGCACAGAGCATCCCTCCCTCCCTGCAGCATCCCTTCCTGCTGCTCCCCGGCCTCCGGGAGAGGCTCATGTCCTCATGGAGGCTTTTTTTTTTTTTTTTTCCTGTGCATTTCTAAAGGCCCCAGATTTGCATCTCAAGCAGAGGGAGGGCAGGCCAGGAATGCCTCTCTCCTTCTCCCCAAAGGCTTTGATCCAACAATCGCCCGAAGCAGCCCAGTTCTCCTCCTTTCTTTGCCCCTGCCGTCTTCCTTTGAACATCTCAATTTGTCTCTTTCCAAACGGCACGTTTTTCTAAGCCCATCTTTCTTCCTTTCTCTCCCAGGTTCTCTGTCCGGCTTGGCAGAGCCGGCCCCAGCCCCGGGACGAGCGGGCAGGCTCTGAGCTCTCTTTGTCTGCGGGTTGCCACAGCGATGGCTCGGGATGGAGGCGGGGGACGGGGGGAAACAGCAGCACCCGGTGCCAAGGGCAGGACGGGGGAAGAGGGAAGAAAGAAGCCCAGAAGCACAAACTCGTCCCGAGCTCTGCTGCTCCCCTTTCTGCCCGGCTCTCTTTCGGTGGGGACTTTGTGCTGCCCAGTCCAAATTTGTCAGTGGTAGAAGGGGCTCAGCACAGAGCTGATTCCTGGCGGAGGAGGGGTTCAGCCCTGCTTTTCGGCTCAGGCCCCATGTCACCATGTCACCCCTGCTTCACCACCCCACTGCTGGGCTGGAACGGCCACCCTGTCCCTGTCCCTGTCCCTGTCCCTGTCCCTGTCCCTGTCCCTGTCCCTGTCCCTGTCCCTGTCCCTGTCCCCATCCCCGTCTCAGCAGGTTACCCCAATCCCCAGCACCACGGGTGCAGAGAACTGCCAGGATCACCTGCCCTCTAGAGCTGAGCCTTTCTGTACCAGCATGACTTTTTAACGCCACAAGCTGTAAAGTCATCTATGGGGGCAGAAAAGGCGTTTTGTGGATTGGAGAGTTTTTTTTTTTTTTTTTTAAAGAAATCAAAAGGGTTCCAAGGGAAAAGAGGGGAACATAAAAAAAAAAAAAAAAAAAAGGAAGGAGGAGCAGCAGGAGTGATTAATAGCAGCATTCTTCTTGCAGCTCGACAGAGTGCCCGGAGTCGTGGCCACATCCCTGCCCACGAGCTCAGCGCAGGGACAGAGCTGAGGCCATGGGTGGCTGTGGGGACAGGCCCCAGGGGCACAGCATGCTGCGGCTGGCGGCACGCAGCATCTTCAGAGAGGGCCACGCTTTTAGGTGCCTCTGAAGAGAAAACCCCGCTGGGGCCGCTTTCAGCTCCTTGCAAATCTGGCTAGAGCTGCCTGAGCCAAGCTGCATTTTCGCAAGGACACGCAGGACCATATGGGCTCGCAGTCCCCCCTGCTGCTGGAGACGGGGCTGGGAGCTGAGCCACGGCAGCAGCCAGCCAGCGCCACACAATGCAGGGCCAGGCGGCGAAAGCAGGCGGCCGCGGGGCACGGAAACCCCACTGGGTCCGGCCCCGGCCACGGCCCTTCCATGGGTCTGCAGCCGCTGGCTCCTGGGCAGAGGAGGGTGGCAGGAACCGGAGCGGCCGGCAGCATCCAGCAGCAGGATGGGTGCTGGATCGGACCTGAGCCGAGCCCGTGGGGTGATGATGCGCCGGGGGGGCGACGGCGTGCTGGGAGGTGATGAGCTGCGGGACAGCCTTGGCCAACCTGCCAGACCCCCAGCCCTCCCCTGGCTCTGTGCGCAGGAACAAAGGAGAGGAATAAAAGAAGAAAAACAATAACTGCCCTGGGCTCCTGCTCATGATTAACATCATAAAACTGTGATTCTGAAGAGCCAGAAATGGTATGTGAAATTAACGATTTGGGATTTTTTGGGGACATTTAACCTCAGCTTTATGCTGAGGAACATTTGTCAAATATAAAACCAATTTCTGCTCAATTTATGTTAGAAACTTGGGAAAAAAACTAAGACGACCAAGTAACTCGAGGCATTTATTGCCCTTCCTTGCCTCTGCACACATGGCTCCCTCACCACACGTGGGCTGGGTGCAGGGGACAGAAATGACCATGCCAGGGGTGCCGGGTAGGGTCTCATCCCCATGCCTCTCACCTGGACAAGACCGTGGACCACGGTGGGCCCCATCCTCCCATTCTCCATGGGGATACCCACTACCAGGGCATGGGTTGCTGCTCTTCCCACTGCACGCTCTCCGTGATGGCAAAACTGCCAGGAGAACCTGCTGTCAGAGGTTCTCCTGCTATCGCAGCTAGTGGAGAAGCTGCTTTCATGGGCACCTCTCTTGTCCCAGAGCATCCCTCACCTTCCCATCTCCCCTACAGCCCTCCCCATGTGGTGTTACACGTGCTACAAGGATGCAGAAAGATCCAGTGTAACCCCAATAGCTGCCCTAAGCAGCCAGACCTCCCCTCCCAGCCGCCCTCCTGCCCACCTCTCTGCCATGTCCAGGGCATGCGGAGGGGCCGGGGGTAGCAGAAGCTGTGGATGTGTACCCACACCCCTTGAGATGCTGCTGCAGCCCTGGGACATGCCAATTCCCCACCGAGGTACCGCTGCAGCCCTGGGACAGCCCCCAGCCCCAGTCGGCAGGCATCGGCAATGTGACCCACATCCCATTCCGTCCCACGCCTGCGCGGGGGGAGCGCATGAGAGGCGGTGGGTTTGCACATCTGGTTTACTTCGCCTCGCCTTGAAAAAAGAAGGAATATTTTGTTTTAAGAGAGATGTAACTTAATTAGGTGTTACGGCTACAAATCTTTTACTGCTGACTTTGAATTCCTTTAAAGACCTGTTTTGCACTCCACTAGTTTTGTTAATTCTGCTAACAGGGAACAAGATTTTTATTTTTTTTTTTCACTAAGTGGAAAATATTTTAGAATAATAACAATAAAAATTACAAGAAATGGACGCAGGACGTTTTGCTGCAGAGCGAGTCTGCGCTTGGGCAGGGATCAAAGCCGGACCTCAGCGGCTGCGAGGGCCCGGGGAATGCGACGCAGGGGATGGGATGACAACGTCAACGCAAAGCCCAGATGTGAGCAGGGCCAGCAGCCGGTGGGGGGGAAGCACCTGAGCAGCAGCAGCCCCGAACAATGCCCCCCTGTTCCTGCGGGCGGCCGCAGCCTGGCACACCTGCTGCTGAGCACGGGAGGGGAGCAGGCTCCGGGGCTCCCAGGGGGGCCAGAGCAGGGGGGTGCGGGCAGCGGGCAGGGGGCAGGGTGTTGGGTGCATTGCCCTGGCCAGCCCCTGGCGGTGTTTGATCCCCCTGAATAGGTCCTGCAGGACCCAGGCTGGGTCCCTGGAGAAGGCCGGGGGCTAAGCGAGCTACTTTGCATTAAAGATATTTGAGCTATAAGGCAGAAATCTTAAAACAACAAAGCCACAGATAAAACTACAGGCTGTTTAACACAGAGCTGCTCCGCTAAAACAAAGTAAATACCAGGGTCGCTATCAAGTGGCATTTATTTTTATGCAGCTGAAAATATCAGACACAATTCTAAGAATATTCCTACTTATACAGCACTGGAGGGGAGTCACCTTGATTAACTCTGCTCTACGAGTCGCTGTCTGTTTGCAATAAAACTGTCCAAATCCCCTCCATTTTCCTTTTCCCAAAGCCCCTTCTCCAGTGTTCCCAGTTCCCAGTCAGGATCTCCATGGCCAAAAACCAAAACAAGCCAGAGAACAGCCTTGACTTCACTTCCCACCAACCTCCATGAGAAAAACAGAGGAAAGGAAAGAGAAATGCCTGTGCCCAGCCCCTGGCCTTTCTGTGGGGTTGAGTGGAGAGGAGACCCCAAAGGTCCTGGGTGCACCTCCCGGTCCCTGCAGGAGCCAGGCACAGCCCTTGCGGTGCCAGCCCCACTGCCCGAGGAGCAGATATGCCAGGGTGATGGGGGGACAGCTGGGCTGTGCAGGGGGTACTGGGGAAGGGGAGAAGACCCCATTATTACATTGCCCTGCGAGCTGGGGGACCAGCTCAGACCTGGACAGCTTCTCCATGCCTGGACAGAGCATGTCCCATGTCACCATGTCCCTGGGGAGACTCGGCAGTCCGTGCCCGGCATGGGGCTCCTGAGCCAGCCCACGGCCACTCCACGGGCTGGTGAGGGCAGCAAGGCCCTGACAGCTGCTCCCTGTGTTGGCATCCCTGCTTTCACAGCAGCACAGGACCACAGACTGGCCGAGGTGGGAAGGGACCTCTGAAGATCACCCAGTCCAACCCCCTGCCGAGAAGGATCACCTCGAGCATGTTGCGCAGGATCACATCCAGGTGGGTTTTGAATATCTCCAGAGAAGGAGACTGCACAACCTCTCTGGGCAACCTGTCCCAGGGCTCTGACACCCTCCCAGTAAAGATGTGTGCTCGTATTCAGATGGAACCTCCTGTGCTTCAGTTTGTGCCAGTTGCCTCTCGTCCTCTCGCTGGGCACAAATGAAAAGAGACTGGTTCCATCCTCCTGACACCCTCCCCTCAGATATTTATACACACTGACGAGGTCTCCCCTCAGTCTTCTCTTTTCCAGGCTAAACAGGCCCAGTTCTCTCAGCCTGTCCTCATACGACAGCTGCTCCAGTCCCCTGATCATCTTCGTAGCCCTTTCCCTTCCCAGAAGGGACACAGAAACCCCTTCCCTGAGAAAGCCCTGGAAGGTCAGTTGGTCCCTTCCTAGAAATACATATGATTTCCAATCAATTTTTTCACTAAAGGCAAGCCAGTGTCTGGCACAGCGGGTTTGGAGAGCTGTCTTGGCACTCTTCCTGGGTGTCTGGAGGGAGCAGAGGGGGCAGAGGGGGATGTCCCTGGGAAGGGCTGAGGCCAGGGGGTACAGAGCACTTACCCGCAGGTGCCTCTGTGCTGGTGACCAGGGAGGTTGGGTTGATGGCAGGGATCTCTGGAAGAGAAAAGGGGAAGATGTCTTAAAGAAAGGGGTCCCCAGCCCTAGGGGACTAGCCCAGGGCAGCTGCCCCCTCCCTGCCCAGCCTGGGGCAGCTCCTCTTGTCAGTGCCCTTGGGTGGGACCTGGCCTGTATGGGACCTTCCAGCCCTGGCCACCTTGCCGAGGGACTTTGGGTCTGTCTGGAGCCAGGGAGGGCTCTGGGGATGAAACATAGGCAAGAGCCACCCACAAACACGGTGCAGAGGGGATTTGGTGGATCACCTCCGGGGAGCTCACTAAGAGAGACGATGGATTGGGCGAGCCTGACCTGAATATCACAGGCCATAAAATACCCCTGGAGGCACCCAAACCAAGCTTGATAAATTGGGACAAGCTGAGACACTGACACTGCAACCCCAAGAGCCTTGAAATGCTGCTGTGGAGGGGACAGATAGTTTAAACCCTGCTGCCACCTCCAACAGTGCTAGTGGGTGCTGCAGGGAGGGATGCTGTTCCTCTGGCCTTTGGGGTAGAAGCAGATCCACTGAAGAACAGTGCTTTTGCAGTAGCTTCAGCGCACTCAGGACCTGACCATGCCCAGCTGTGTGTGCAGGTGGAAAGCACAAACCCCAGGGGCCCTCCAGAGCCCCCAGCTGGCAGGATGGATCCGGCCACCCTGCCTCGGCAGGCACCCCAGCCCGTCGGGGGACTCACTGATGCAGGGGGCCACGGGCGAGCGGCTCTGCTGGAAGCCCTTGGCGCAGCGGTTGCAGGTGAGGCCGGTCACACCATCCTTGCACGGGCACTGCCCTGTCGTCTGGTTGCAGGTCTTGCCGGCGGCACCGACCGGGTGGCAGTCACAGGCTGGGTGGGAGAAGGAGGAGAGGCTACGGTTACACGGGAGGCAACGAGTGGCACAAGCCCAGGGCTCAGTCATGGTCCCCTTGGGCAGCCACCGGGCTGCACTGGGCCCAAGCAGCCTCCCTGCCTCTGCTGTACAGGGTGGGCAGGGGAACAGAGGCAGCACGGGGGAGCCCTGGGCTGGGAGGCGGTGGGAGGAGGGCGAGGTGTCCCCAGATTGGCCTCCAGCCCCCATGGGACAGCGGTGCAGGGCCGAGCTGTGGGGAGAGCCCACGGGGGTGAGGCCCTCCGAGCTGCTCCCCCATGCAGCTGAACCAGCTTGGAGGTTCTGCACGGCCTTGGGCCTTGTTTTGGTTCTAGGATGGTCTGAAGTGGGTCTTCTCAATGCTTCCCAAGCTCATGAGCCCCAACACCTCTCCTGTCTTCTGGAGGAGACCTTCCTGTTTGCTGGAGGACACTGTCCCTACGACTTTCCACCACAGCCTCCCCAGGGGACAAGCCACACCTGACCTGGGTGGAAGTTTGTTTTCCACCCTCAGGATGGATCTGAGGTGGCTCACCGTCACACCACAGGCTCGTAAGCTGGATGATGGACCCACCGGGGCTTGCCCATGAGGAGGGATGTGGGAAGGAGAAGACAACACTCAGTCAGGAGAGGGCCCTCCCATCTGCCAGCCCAGGGCTGGGTCTGGCTATGAGCTGGAGGAGGTTATCTTGGCCTCCATCAGTGTAAGAGTTGAACGTGATTCCAAAGCAAAACAAAAACATCTCCCCCCGCCTGCCCCCGCAGCCCCTCGATGTTATCGTTTCCCTAATTTTCACCAGATGGGGCTGGTCGCAGCACCACGGCACGGCTCCCCGGGCTTCTCCTGCACGGTGAGAAACAAGAGCAAGCGGCCTCTAATGGGGACCAGATGCTGCGCTTCTTATCAGATCCTGGCTGGGGCTGGAAACGGACGTGTTTCTGACAAGGATATTTTGGGGGCTCAGCTGTGATAACAAATGGCAGCGAGTGAGAGGGCCTCGGCGTGACGTGGGGAACACAGGGCCTTTCTTCAGCCACAGACTGCTCCTGCCGGGGCCACGAGCACCTCCACGGGTCCCACGGGCTTGTCCAGCTCTGGGGCAGCCGCCCACAGCCGCCTCGTCAGCGTGCTCCGGCCCCGCGGGGTGAGATGCAAAGCCAGCAGTAAAGTGCTGGGGCCAGGCCATGGTGCTTGGCAGCTCTCCGTCGCTCGCACGCGGCCTGCAGGTTCCTCCGTGCTGGCTCTGCGGGGTCTTGGAGGACACAGGTGCCCTTGACGAGCTGGCAGGTATGGCTGCTCCTGGAGAACGGCCACCACTTTGTCTCTCTTCAACCAGCAAAGGCTTGAATATCTGTCAGCGAGGCTGGGCACACAGTGCCGACTTCTCTCACCAGCACCTGGCAAAGCCCTGCCGCCCGAGAAGGGCCGTGGCTGCCAGGTGAGCATGGGCATTGCCGCAGGCATTATGGTTCTGCCGCGCACACAGAGAGAGACAGTCCGTGCCCTAGACAATTTACGGCTCAAGGCATGTGTCCAGCAAGGATTTATGTAAGTGCTTAGCTTCACACGTTGTGGATAATCTCCCCGGCTTCGGCAGTGTATTCCTGGTGTAAAGTTTAAGTACATCCATAAATCTCAGCTCAATCAGGATCCAATTCATCTAGTGGGATCCTCCTCGTGCTGTGAGGAGGCTTCCAATGACTTGACCTTTTACCTGGATCAGCAATCAAGCCAGCTTTGTGCATCCCATGACCACAAGAGACGGCTCTGTCCCAGAAGATCCCTTTGGGAGATGAGTTTTGCCGGAGAAGCCCAGGCTCTGGCCCTTGCCGTGCCCCCACCCCACGATTTCCCGTGGTCCCATGAGGGCTGCCCGCTGCTTCCAGCTACAGGGGCAGCCCCGTCCCCATCCTGTGCTGCTGGCTTCGTGCCTGCTGCCCACGCACTGACCGTGCTGGGTGCCAGGATCCAGCCCATGGTATTGAGTGGCGGAGGGAGTCACTAGCCTGGGGCTTAAGTCATTGAGCTCTATTTGCCAGAAAGCATGTCTTGCACCTAATATTGCGGGTATTTTTGCTTCTTAAGGCTTAGCTGCTGCTGCTTCACCGGTTTTCATTGGAGAAAGCTCACATTTTACAGCTTTGTTTAAATTACGGGGATTAATGCACAGCCATTCTTTATTTGACTTTTCAATTACCACCACTGGATTAATCCTGCAGGTTCTGCGTTTTCCATCCTCCCAGCTTTTCTGCGTCGTGGCATCCAGCAGTGAGGCTGGCTGCTGGCGGCTGGTGGCCGGAGCGATGCTCGCCCCTGCTCGCCCCCAGCTCGCTGGCCGGAGGCCAAGAGCTCCACTTGTGTGCCGCGGGAGGTGCAGGGGTGTGAAATCTGCGCTGAATATTTTTGTGCCCATCTTCAAAACCTGGGCAGACATTGCATCCTAGCAGAAACGAACTGTTTGGACAGTTATTTAATAAAACCGTTCGGGTTTGTTGAAATAAATTATAATGGTTCCTGGTCCCTGGGCTAGCATTTCAAGCCCTGAATATGAGCTGAGCTTCATTCCAATGTTTTCCTTCGCTGGGCTGCTCAGCTGCTGCCCTGGACCAGCACTGCAGTGCATGTGAAGACCTTTGCTCAAAGCCCTGGGCTGCAAGGAACAGCCTCCTCGCAGCCTCCAGCTCTGCGCGTGCTTTCCAGATCTGATCTCACAGACCCTGCTTTTCCTTCTCTTCCTTTCCTTTGCAGAAGGATGGCTACTCTGAGCTGCAGGTACACAACGCATCTTTGGCAAAAATGAGCCCAAACCATCCTGTCGCAGCTCCACTGCACGGGGCTGGCAGACCCCGGAGGATACAGGTTCTGTGCCAAGGAGCTCCTGATCCACACCGATCCACTCCTGCATGCGGACGAGGAAGGGGGGAAATGCTCTCTGCTTTGCAAGGGAGGGACAGTCAGAGGAACAGAAGCATGAAGGATTTTATTATTAACTTGGATCCTTGGGGTAGAGCCAGGAGCTGGCTCTACAGAGCCAGGGTAGTGCTCTACTGCAAGATCCTCCTCAACATATGCCCCGTAGCAGGGGACGGGCTTTGTGCACATGTTCATCTGGCTGGGCTGAGCCTCTGCAGCATTTCAAAACCACTCGCGAGCCCTGCCAGCCCTCAGGAAGCGGCACGCACGGCCTCGGCTGGCAGGAGCCTGCCTCTGGCTTGGCACAGGACCTGCGGGAGGGGTTTGCTCTGCAAGGGGGGCCCTGCCGCAGCCCCCCTCCAGCCCTCTGCAAAGCCGGTGGCTTTGCTTGCTGGTTGGGCGAGGCTGGGTACCGCTCTCCCCTGCCTGATGCCTGGATACGGCAATGCCCGGGCCTCAGCCAGGGGAGGAAATGCACTGACCTCCTCCTGCAGCTTAGTTTCTATGGCCATAAACTGGCCATAAACTGCACCTGTGCAGAAGTGCATCCCCATGGCTGGAGGGCACTTCCCACAGCTCCAAGCACTGCAGGAGGAGTGGAACGTTCCCCGGGAGCCCTGGCATGGGACAGCCTCTACGGGAGGCTATGCGCAGACCGGGGGGAAGCGCTCCGCAAACCTGCACCCAGCTCTCACACCCACACATCAAGGCTGGGCCATGCTCAGCTGCCTTCCTGTTTCCAGCCTCTAGCCAAATCCTGCTTCTTTAACTTTTTTTTTTTTTTTAATTTTTATTTTTTCTATAAGTGCTCTCTTCCCTGGTTGGAACAGAAAATGGGAGCTCAGTGCACAGGAGAGGGTGGTGCTGGGGACCCCAGCCCCAACAGGGAGGGAAAAGCCTGCAAGGCTTCCACTTTACCTGGGATTTTATCAGACAATTATGGTAGAAAAGCTGGAAGGAGACGGAGACCAGGGAGGCAGAAACCCTTCCTTTGGTGGGGAGGACCATTCCTGCTCACAAAGGATGCTCGGCGACCTGTGGCAGAGACAGCGCCGCCACCCTGGTGCCCTGGTGCCCATTGGGGTGAGCCATGCCTGCCCCAAAGCCCCAGTACTTGAGCAGCCCCATGCTGAAATCCTGTTTTCCCCAGCCCCGGTGCCCAAAGCTCCTCTTGCTGCCACAGGGGCTGCAGGGACTGGTACCGAGCAGGAGCAAATGCAGCCCCATCCACAGCCCAGGTGGGAGAAGTGCGCATGTGTGCCGGGTGTGGGGGAGAGCAGCCGGGCTGGGGGGGCTTCGCCGCGGCTCTGGTTCAGGCAGCCCCCTCCCTGCCCCTCCGGAGGAAATGACTCAGGTCTTTTCCACGAAACCGCAGGCTGACAAGCTTGCCGCCTGCCTGGCTGCTCCTGCACACAGAGATCGCTTGCCTGGGGATGTGGGGGGCACCCCCAGGGACGGGGGTGCTGAGCGCAGCGCTGGCATGGGGGAAATCCTGACGGAAAGGGTGACAGTGCTGAAGCAGGAGCTGGGTCTGCTGCCATCCGCCTCGTCCCACAGTTGCTCAGAGTCATGGCCTCGGTCAGTGCCACGACTTTTCTGCAAAGGAGCTGAATTTCTGGCATAATGGGACACTGCTGGCAGCGGGAAAATTGGGGGCTGTCCCCAGTGGGGACCCTCGGGGTGTGACCAGTGCTCCCCAGGAGCGGGGCGCAAGCTGTGTTGGGGTGATACAGACCCTTGGGGTGTGCAGCTTGCCCTGTCTCCTCTTCCTCTCTCCCTCTGTTACCTGGAGGATGCGGGCACATGGCATGGCTTTGGGACCTGGCTGCCACTTGGCACGAGCCCTGCCAACAGGAAACCCTTGTGGCCCAGGGGCTCAGAAGTGGGGGCTGCCATGCCCAAAGCTGTTTTTCCTTTGATTTGTTGTCCAAAAGCCCCGGAGAGAACAAGGCTGGGGAAAAGCCAGGGCAGCTCACACAGCATGAGCAATGAAAGGGTTTTACCTGTGGCGTCCCTGGGTGCACCCCAGCCCCAGATGAGCCCTACCTACAAATGGCACCAGTGCACTGGGGAGGGGAGCCCTGTGAGCCAAATTCTTCACTTCTGCGGCCACAGGGTCGCTGCTCAACACCAGCTCCAGCAGCCATGTAGGCTCTACATAAACACACACAGACCTGGCCAGCGCTCGCCTGCTCTGAGGGTGCTTCATAAGCCAGGGAAGACACCGTTCCCGTGACACCCTCCCTGTCCCCAGCACACGCAGGGAAGCAGCTTCCACTGCTATCTGCACGGCACAGTGCTGGTGCCAGAGGGGAAGCCGCACTCCCTTCCGGGAGATACTTGCAATCTCAGCTGGAAAAAAAGGGATCAGGGGTTAGTTCCTGGCCTCGGAGAAGCCATGGCAGAGCCTGCTGGTGGGGCCAGCGTGTCAGCCTGCGTGCCAGCAGTCCACGGGGACGGTCAAGGTGTTTTGTCATCCGATGGTCTCTGGTGGAACCATTGTTTGGAGGCTCCGCAGAGGAAAGAGGATGGATAAGGCAGGCCAGATGGGAGAGGAGAGGTTTGGGTTTGGCACAGGCCGGGATCTGTGAGGCCAGGCTGCATCTCTCTGGCTTGGATCAGCGTGGCTCTGGGCTGGCTCAGGGACAAGCCACCCTGCCCATCGGTGCCTGGGCTGTGCTGCTCAGCACCCCCGAAACAGGCCCAGAGAGCCACTGCATCACCAACACCCATGCCACGGGGCCCTGCAGTGCAGCAGGGAGATGGAAATCACCACCAGCATCGCCCCAGCCATCCGAAGGTGAGGAAGCACTGCAAGTCCTTTTGTGAAACAGCCTGAAGGCATCCACACGTATCTACAGCCAAGACTACGCTGGGGTCAGAGACCAAACCCCAGCAAATCCCAGCACACCTCCTCCAGCGCCTGCCCAGCTCAGCATCTCTCCATCACTGACCACCAGTGGCTGTACCCGCAGTCACAACAGGGCCAAGAGGTCAGACCCTCGCGGGGTCGGGGGCTCCCCTGAGCTGCCTGCTCCTGCGGGCCATCCTCCCCACCCCTTGGGAGTCTGGGAGCCTGCAGAGATGCTCGGCTCAAAGCCATTCCCTGCCCGGTGCCCCTGGGGAGGCAGAGACGTCCTGGCTCACCTTTGCAGGCCTTGCGGTCCGTGATGGACTTGCTGAGGTCGCGGTAGAAGCCCTCCTTGCAGTAGTGGCAGTGGCGCCCCGCGGTGTTGTGCCGGCAGTTGAGGCAGACCCCTCCGCTCTTCCTGCCCGACAGCTTGTACAGCTCCATGTTGAAGCGGCAGCGCCGCGCGTGCAGGTTGCAGTTGCAGGCTGCAAGGGAAGGGGAGGGTGAGGCAGAGGCGCAGGCAGGTGCAACCTGTCCTCGCCCCATACACCGAGGGGGGCGGCTTGCCTCAGTGCTCCTGTGCGCTGCGTGCCCTGAGTTGGGACCCCTCCGGGTGGTCCCCAGAACGGTGGCTGTCCCTGCAGGTGCTTGGCCCTCTGCATCCCCACAAAAACGCTGGCGTGGCTTTTATCCGGTGGGGTCCCACTTCCTAAGAGCTGGCACTGGCTGTCTGCTAGGATGTCTGCCTGGGATCCTGCCCAAGAATCCAAACAGGGCGCTGGGAGAGGTGACCGACCCTGTGTACATGGCACGGACCCCACGATGCGGCTCCGTGTGCCACGCATGGGAGCAGCTCTGCCTGCTGCCAGGCAGGAGGAGCAAACGCAGCTCAAATCCGTGGGGAGGAGGTGGCGGCAGGGCTGACCAAAACGTCGGAGCCCACCAGTCGGGCTGCGGGCCCCCGCTGGTCCCCGGCTGGGCCACAGAGGTGGGGAGCAGGGTAAGCAGGACTCGGCACAGCCGGCCCCAACGTGCCGTCCAGATGTGCAGCATCCTCCGCCCCACGGGGCCGGGGCTGGGAGGTCAGCGCAGAGACGGGGCACGTGTAGGGACGGAACACGGGGGGGACTCAGCTGAAGGCAGGATGGAGGGACGGGTGCAGCAGGGCAGGGGGTGTCCAGCAGCACCAGCTGGGCACCTGCAGCCCTGCTGTCCCCTCTTTCTGTCCCCGTGGGCGGCAGCCCCTGCTGCACAGCGCTGCCCCCTCCGCAGCAGCCAGAGCCCAGCCGCTCCGCAGACCACCCTCCTCGTGCCGCGCTGCTGCAGCACAGCACGGAGCAGTGCCGGGTGCCAGCCCCAGCACCAGCAGCAGAGCCCCCAGGCTGCTTTTTGTTAGGGCTCTGCCCTGTGTGCACACGTGCACACACACAGGAGCCCACGTAGTGACGCGCGCACGGGCATGCACATACAGGTGTGCACGAGCAGAGGCACACACACGCTCATGTGCACATTTACATGCACGTGTGCACATGCAAATGCGTGCATGTTCCCTCACGTGTGCACACATCCATGCTTACGGCACAAGCACGTGCACAAGTGTGCATGCTCATACGTGCACATTTGCACACTTGCTGTGTGCACGTATATATACAGACACACAAATAAGCACGCACAGATGCTTGCACGTGCCTCCCCCCCCCGCCCCCACGAGCATGCTGATGTGAACACACACACGTTATTTCTTTCATTAGCCACAGGAACCATGAAGAACCCCCCCGCCCGATTCCACGTGTGTGAGATAAAAAGGAAAAGCAATGCCAGTTCCTGTTTAACACTCTCACAAAAAGATAATGGGAACAAGATTTCCTTCAGCGAAACGTGGCGCCCGCCCCCAGCCCCCTCCCCATGCTGGTAAATTGAGGCTGGGTGAGAGTTTTTCCAGGCGTACTGTGAAATTCATTAACATGTCAGCCCAGATTTAACTGCTGGGCCTGCTTGTCGTTTGTGTGAAGTTTCCCCCGCTCACCCCCCCGGGGCCGCCTGCCCACCACACCGCCGGGAGCACGCTGAGAGCTTCAGC
The DNA here is from genome assembly GCF_040182565.1 of Anser cygnoides. Taxonomy (NCBI): domain Eukaryota; kingdom Metazoa; phylum Chordata; class Aves; order Anseriformes; family Anatidae; genus Anser; species Anser cygnoides. The sequence goes on from NC_089887.1 coordinate 12,769,238, forward strand.
CCGTGCAGATCAAACGGCCGCCGGCCGCCTCGCCCCCCACCCTGCTCGCCCGGCCAGAGACCGTGCGGGAGGAGAGCAGCAGCGAACCCCAGCCTGGGAGCCCTCTTGGAGGCTTAAAGGAGTTGAGCAAAAGCCTGTTCCCAGCCTCGGCACAGGCCTGCACGCTCAAACCTCAGCTCCCCCTAAGTTATGAGATTAGTGTAAAAATCACGTGGCAGGCACAAAAGCAACACTTTGGCAAGGCAGAAGGTGTCTTTTGGGGTTTGTGCCTTTTGAGGTCACTTTTTTTTCCCCAGTGCTGGTGAGAAACGGACACTTTTGAAGCAAATTCCCACATGTGGCTGGATGCTGGGGTGTGACGCCTGAAGAAAGCAGAAACATTGCTGGGTGGTGGGGGTGCTGCTGGCACGGTGGGGATGGGGCTGCACCAGGGATGGGGCTGCACCAGGGATGTGGTGTGCAGAGGAGCAGTTCTGGGGGTAAAGGGACCTCGTTCCTGCCTTGCTGCACTCTGGGAAGGAAGCGCAGTCAGATGGCAGCTTTGCTACCCACCGTGCAGGGTAAGGGCTGTGCCTCCGCAAGCTCCCTGCGCGCTCTGGGGAAGCGGAGGGGATGTGAGGGGTGGCAGAGGAGGAAGGTCAGGTAAATGATTCTCCACTCGTCACGGGTCCCTCTCTGCCCGTTTAATTGGTGATGGAGTAACTGGCCCGGCCTTTTTGCGTCGTGGCTGGCACCGCCAGCGGCTGGCTTGCTGCCCAGCTGCCCTGCTGGCATGTCCCCACCAGCCCCAGGGCCACCACTCTGCAGCCACGGGGCAGCACGGCTGCGGTGGCGCTGCCAGCACGGGGGGCCACCAGGAGCTGCCCTGAGGGCACGGGGGTGGCAGGGGCTATGGGGGGGGGCTCAGTACGGAGATTTGGCTGGGCTTGGCCACGCCAGGATGGGGATGGGCGCACAGCACAGCACCCCCACGACAGGCACCCAGCGTTGGTCAGAGCAGAAGGGTCCCCCCTCATACTGGGCTAAAAACTTGTGCTGTTCCTCAGCGCTGACTTGGTCGCAAGCTCTGTCTGTCTCCTGTTAATCACTAATTAAAGGCTTGAATGTTCCCTGCTGTTTGGGGTATTAATAAGATTTTAATTGCACAGTTTGGGGCTAATTACGTGGTAGTTCGCTTCCGCCCTTGTACAGTATGCCCAATTAAACAATCATATGATCAATTAAACAATCACAAGATCTAATAATTTGCAATAATAGACTAATTAAACGCCAACACCTTGCAATAGAGCAGCCTCCTGTCCTCCTTTTGATGGTTTTGAACCTCTGCCCGGGCCCCAGCCGCCCCGCCACCTCCTCCTCTCCCCAGCAGGAGCCAACAGCGGAGCCTGGGGTGGGGGGGCATGGGGCTGGGAACCCAGCTGGGGGGCACAGCACGGGCAGCAGGCACGTGGTGGGTGCTGGTGCTGTGGGGCACGAGGGGGCTGGCCGCCCCCACGAGCTCCCTGGGAGTAATTAGTTCACGGAGCTGGCTCAGCGAAACCCTAGACCGGCCGCCGCTGCCAACCCGCAGCGGATTCGAGCTACGCCCCTGCTTTGGCTGGAGGGGCGCCCAGCCGGGAGGCAAGGCTGCACCTCGCCCCCGGGAGGGGGATCGGGGCCAGGGGAGTCCCTCTGCGCTCCCACTGCCCACACGCGGGCAGGGAAGAGCCCTGCCCATGGGGGGCTGGGGACAGGGCTGGGGCTGGGAGAAGCAGCTGGGGAAAGTGCTTGGGGAGAGGGGCCGGGGGCTTGTGGCTGGGCTGCCAGGAAGCAGGAGGAGAGGAGGAATCCCACAGCCGGGAGGGGACGAGGCTGAGCCACCCCAGCCCGTCCCAGGAGCGGGGCACACAAGTGCTGATCCCCTGCACCGCAGCCGGACGCCTCGTCCCTGCTTGTGGCACCAGTGTGAAACAGCCCAGGCCAGGATGCTGGGCTTAAAAAGCGGATTTATCAGGGAATTTTTCATCGGGAGCACTGAGATAAAAACAAGAAATAAAATATACATGGGAAGGGGGCAGAGGAAATGGGTGAAGCATCGGGGAGCCTGCAAATTCCACCACCACTTTGGAGACTGGCATTTTTGGGCACTGACATCCTGGACTGATGCCCTCATCCCCCAGCCACTCTGCTGCCGGGCCTGAAGCGAAAGGACCGCGGTCCTCCCAGGACTGTGCAGCCCCTTCCCGCGGAGCCCCGGATCAAAGTGAGCCCCGAGCATTGTCCCTGTGCTCCGTGGGGTGGATCCTGCTCGTGGAGCAAGGTCTCCCCTTTGTGCCGCGGCAGTGACAATGGGAACAAGAGCTCCGGCATTACCAGCGAGTGGATCAATTACTTCCAGTGGCTGCCTTGCGCTAATCTGCTCCCCCCTGCCTTGGGGACAGCCTCCTGACCAGGGGACTGGGCTCCCGGTGACAGCAGGGACCGGGAGCGGGGGGGAGGTGGCGCAGGTCTACCAGAGTAACGCCAATGCATCACCTGGGGGGCTCTGCATGCCAGTGCCCCTGCTGCCGCCTGCCCCTTTGCAGAATTATTCCATGCCAGGCACCGGGAGAGGTGGGTCATGCCCAGGGGACGATGGCACTGCTCTGCAGACAGCCCACGTGGCAGGCACGGGGCCGTGCACCCTGCAGCACGGGGCTGGTGCCTCGCCCTTTGGCCAAGCTGCTGCATCCCTCTCGTCAGCCTGGCTGCGACATCCCCAAATCCATTTCCCAAAGTGCCATTCCCCCCTGTAACCACGCGGCACGGCGGCGTCCCCCTCCCCACGAACACCACAGCACCACAACGGGGCACGCTCTGCTCCAGTGCCCAGATCTCAGGCTGCGAGGACTGTTCTTCCTCCGCACTTCCCGGCACCAGCCACCAGCAGAAATTCTCGTGGAATAAGAAAAGCACAATCCACGGGAACCCCGCGGGCTTCCCCGAAACAAGCAGCCGCCTGCCTAGGCCTCCGTCCTCCTCCGAAACCAGGGGCTACGTCAGCCTCTGTGCAAAGTCCCAGGAAAGCAGGGAGGGGTTCTCCCGGGTCTGGTTATTTGTCCCCAGCCCCAGACGCGTGCGTGGCCATCCCAGCATCACAGCGTGGAGCAGGACGGCTGCTCGTCCCCAGCCCAGAGCAGCCAGAGGCTCCTGTGCACAGAGCCCTCCATCCCTGCCCCTCTGATGGCTTGGAGCTGCCAGGCTCCAGGTGCACCTTCCTCCTCCTCCTCCTCCTCCTCCTCCTTCGCCACCACAGGGCAGAGCAGGGCTGGGGCGCAGGACGGAGTCAGAAACCCCGCGGTCTGGGCCGAGCAAAGGGAACTTCCCGGGCGGCCTCTCCTTTTAATTGGTGCTAATTGCTGCGTCTGTTCGTGCTGGCTGGGGAGATGTCATTGTTGAAAGGCACAGAGGGGAAGGCTCGGGGAGCTAATCCAGCTTTCAGCCGCTAAGCCCTTTGGAGGCGTGTGATGGAGAAGCTCTTTCAGGTCCCTTCAGAGAGGGCACAAAGCCCGAGAGGGGAAAGTGAGAAAGAAGGGGATCGAATCAACAGGAAAAAACACTTTCACACGCAGCTTGGCTACGGGCCTTTGTGTGTGGGGCTTGTCAGGGTGTCTTGAAGGGACCGCTCTGCGCCCCCACCTCCTCCCTGCCTTTCTTTTCTCTCCTTCGATTATCTTTTCAGCCCCATCTGCCAAAACGGTGACCTGGCTGGGGGCAGGGAGGGCTGCAGCAGGGATGTGCAGGAGCAAGGCCTCACACGGGACCCCCTGCCCCAGCCAAGGATGGCCGGGAGTTTCGCTAGCGCTCCCCCAGCCCCAGATCCTTCCCCCGTGTCTCAGGCCGGGGTCTGCTCCAGTTTAACCCCCCCTGGAGCTGGCAGAGCCTCCTCTGCTCGGCTGCATCACTCAAACAGAGGGCACGGTGCCGACGATGCGCCCCGGGATCCCACGACTCCAGACACCGGGGTAGGGGCTGGGGTCCTCCTTTTGGCCCTCACCTGAGCCGTCCCCAGCCACACCTACAGGCACTGAGGGCAGGGTGGGGAGCAGAGGCGGTTTCCAGGTTTTGCTCCAAAACTCGTCTTTCTGAGACAAACGGGGAAGCACCGGAGCTGGCACATTCCCACAGGGCACGAGGTGTTTTTAAAGCATCAGCTCAGACACTTCATTTGAATCGACTGCCTTTTTAGCCATTCTCAGAAGAAATCCTCCGCAACACATATATATTTAAGCCGACAGCTGGGATCTCAACAAGACATCGATCACAAATACTAACAAGTCCCTCTGACCTCTGGCACATCCAGTGAGCCTTTCAGGGACTGATTGATGGTACGGCTTCCCTTGTCTCCATCCTCCTGCCACCCCCTGGGACCTGGGCTCTGGTCCAGGCAGAGCGAGAGGTTGTTCCCCCCTCTCCCAGGGCTTTGCAGGGCTCTGGCATCCCTCACCCTGCACAGACTAGGACAAAAGGCAAAAGCCTCCACAGAAATCCTGTAGAAAAAGATTTGAGAGTGGGGCAGGAAAACAATGTGGGTTCAATACTTGTGAAAAGTTTCCGTCGATTACAAGTGTCTTTGACTCACATAAACCTTTTTAAGGAGAGATGAGCTAAAACCACAGCACACAGCACCGTGCCAGACCAAGTGAGAAGGATAACAGGCTGAAATGGGGTAGCTCAGATATTTCCTTAACCCCTGCTGGGTGGATAAACCCAGCTGCTGCCTGCTCCCAACCCAGTGCGGGTGACCTCCGTGGTTCCCCTGGGGACGAGCAGCTCGCTGCCCAAGGCAAACACCCCTTGCCAACACAGCTCAGCACGCTGCACGGTCCCCGTGTGTGCCGATGTGCCAAAAAACCACCATGGTGCCTTTGGAGGGTTTGGGTGCAGGTAACCAAGCTGCAGAGCAGAGGCAGCAGAGGCTCAAGCCCATGCCGGGCACGCACGCTCAGCCCCACGGCCGCATCCCTCGGGTGCTCAGGGGTCCCAGCCCCGGGGAGGGGGGGCGCAGCGCGGTGGCGGGGGGGTCACTTACCCAGACACTCGTTGGCCTCGCGGGCACTGGCCCGCTGCCAGGGCCGGTCGTAGTGGAAGGGCTTGCAGCGGTCGCACTCGGGCCCCTCCGTGTTGTGCTTGCAGTCGCACACCAGCTTCTGCTCCTTGTCCTTGACGCAGCGCGAGGCGTGCCCGTTGCACTTGCAGCGCCCGCCGACCTGCAGCTCGCCCACCGCGTAGTAGTAGGGGGCCGCGCCAGTGCCCCCCTCCTCCTCGCCAGCCTCGCGGCCCCCCAGCTCCCGGAACTGGTGGGGGCGGCTGAAAACCACCCTGATGTCGGTGGCCGTCACCCAGTCCTGCAGCACGGGGCTGCTGTCGAAGTCCTGGGCGGAGGGCCGCCCGTCGAGGGTGCTGAAGGCGATGAGGCCCCCGGTGAGCGGGTAGAGGTCGGTGAGGCCGTCGGTGCAGAGGGCCTCCTGCTCGTTCTGCTTGGTGACGGTGGCTTTGCTGGGCTTGCCGTAGATCTTGCGGCACTGGGAGGAGTAGTACTGGTAGGGCACCCACGTCTTGCCGTAGTCCATGGACTTGAAGATGGCGGTGGACTCGGGCCGGGGCGAGCAGAACTGGAGGCTGACGTAGACCACCTCGAACTTCTTGCCGAGGGAGAGGGTGAGGGTGACGTTGTGGGGTGAGTGGTGCAGGGTCTCCGAGCGCCAGCACGTCATGTTGGAGGCGGTGTTGAGGTCGGTCAGGTAGGCGGGCGGGTGGGCTTTGCGGGGGTCGGAGGCATTGCAGTGCCGCGTCGGGGGCTTCCCGCAGGTGCTAGAGGCGTGCACCTCCTTCCCGAAGGCTGCATTGACGAACTCGGGGATGCAGCGGCGAGGAGCTCCGCTCTCGTCGTAGCAGGGGTCCGGGGGGGTCTGCTGGGCCACGAATGGATTCACCGCCTGGGAGAGGCGCAGCATGCTGGTGGTGAGGAGCAGGCGCAGGAGCTGCAGGACCTCCATCCTCCTGGGGCCAGGGGAGCGGCTCCTCCCTGGGACGAGAGCACACAGAGTGAATCGCAACCTGGTGCAGGGGGCTGGGGGGCCGGGGATGGCCCTGACACCCAGGCCCCTCAACTTGTGCCCATTCCCACCCCGTGCCTACCCACGGAGCATCTGGGGAGCGGGGCAGGGAGGTGGTTAGCTCGTGGTGCCTTATTTACAGCGTCAGAATGAGGAGGTCAAAACCAGTTTCCAGACCTTTCCTGTAAAAACACCTCCCAGGTCTCAGGCAGGGCAGGGGTGTTCACACCTGCCTGTGGCTATCAGGATTTCGTGCACAGCCCTGAATGCACAAGGTGATGCCCCCGAGCCAAAGCAGATCGACTCCGACAGCAGGACCATGGAGATGGGAATTAGCCCTGTGACGCTGTCACAGCTGGCTGAGGCCACAACCCTATACCTCTTTGCCTTCCTGTGACCTGGAGCATCAGGCGTCTCTCTCGCCTCTGACCCCGAGAGGTTTATGAGCCAGTAGCCCTCCAAATCACGCAGCCACTCATCCACAGCTTTCCCACTGGCAAGAGGTCACTTTTGCTGCCTCTTCCCCACAGGAACAGCCCTCACCGTGGCACGGCCAGGGGAAGACGCCCCTTACCCCCACAAACCCAGCCCCTGCACCCCTCAGCACAGCACTGCAGGGCATGGGGGTCCGCATCGTGCCGAACTGCTAAGGGGGGATCCTCCTCCCTGCCCAGCCCGGCTGCCAGCACCGATGCCCAGTTCCGAGCCGGCCGGAGGGAGCGGGGAAGGCGATGGCAGCCTGTCCCCAGAGACCTCCCTGACACGGCCGGCCCTGCGCTCTGCTCCCCCCGCTGCTGATGGCAGGGGAGGTTTCTGCTGCCGAAAATCAGCCGCTACCTTCGTGGCCTGCATCTCCCCAGCAGGCGCATCCTCTGTGCTCCGGGGAGCCTTTCGGGGACACCCCTGCATGTGGCTCGGAGGCCGGGCACCCAGCAGAGTGCAGGACAAGGGATACTGTCCCCGGGGCGCCCAGGGTACAGGGAACCCCCTGCTCCAAAAGCAAAGTGCGCGGGCGAGTGCTGTGGGAGCAGAGGTGGGCGTGAGGCCCCTTCCAGAAAGGGGATTCTTAAACCATGCCCGAGACCATGCCCAAAGGCGGGTTGCTGTGGGCAGCAGGGACGTGGCTGTCACTGCAGTGGACACACTGTGCCACCCGGTGTGCTGCAAGCACTGCTGCACCGGGCTGGAGCCGGGGGATACGCGTCTCACCCCAGACCCTCTTCTGCCCAGGCAGACTGCGATGAGAATACGACCGAGTGTCACCACCCTGACCCAGAGCGATCCACCAGCAGCTCCTGTCCAGGGGGCATTCCTGCTGCCTGCACAACACCTGCAGTGCCCGGTGAGCAGGGCCTGGGGAGTGGCGACACCAGGAGATCAAGGACCTGCACGCAGCAGGGACAGAAATGGAGCACAGGTGGCACTGCCAGCGCCCCACCGCCTTCAGCCACGTTTGCACCACGCATGGCAGGTGAGCACCCTTGTGTGCCTAGGCTTACATAAAAAACCTTTCCAATCAGGGAATAAAGACCAAAACTCCCCTGGAGGTTCAAAATCAACTATTTCCCCCTGCAAACTTCACAGCTTTGTGTCACAGAGGGCAGGAAGCAAGCCAGGTGCTCCCCAAGTGCTGAACTGCAGCTAAACCTCATTTCAAGCCCTCTGGTGCAGGATGTCAGCCTGTCTGTCTGCCCGCACCCTGCACCAGCACCACGCCATTTGGCAGCCCAGTCTGTGGGTATCGCCTGTGTGCGAGGGACAATGGTGAGAGCGTGGTTCTTCCTCGCAGCCCTGCCTCGTCGGGACAGCCCCAAAGGGACAACCCGTGGGAAAAGCTCGGAGCAGGGGGGAGAGAGCAGAAAGCCCTGGTGACGATGCCCCAGCAGCCAGGAGGTGCATCCAGCTGTCCAGGACAGCTCTGGTGGCACCCTCCAGACCCTGCCCAGGGACGTCTCCTCCACCCGCAGCCGCATCCTGCTCGGCGTCCCCAGATGCAGCCTGAAAATGCTGCGAAACCACCCAAACCTCCAGCGTGTAATAACCACGCTGTCGGCTGGGATCCGGCAGCAGAAGCTGTGGGAATGAGCCCAAAGGCTGCTGCTGGGAGGAGGCCAGCCACGGACATGGCTCCGCTGCTGCCGGCGGGGGCCGGGCCCCCTTCCCCCCCCTGTCCTGCGCCCCCGCACCCGACAGCAGCCAGGGGACAAGGCGGAGGCGCTCAGCCTCAGGGCTGGGTTAGCACTGCCCTTGGGGTGCATCGGGGGTGCTGGGGGATGGGAGATCATCCTGCACTGCCTCCCTGCCACCGACACCCATGGGGAGAGGCTTTCCCTCCTGTGCTCTGTGGTTTGGTACCCAAATTTTGGGGCTCTGCTGGGGAGGAGCCGCTCGGGAGCCAAGGCTCCGGCGTTTGCCGAGTGGCGTGTCGGCGCTGCGGAGGCACCGCGTGAATGGAAATCATTATCATCCTCGAGACCACACACATGCACACACACGCTCCGTGCACAGCTCACCCCATTATCCTGCTGAAAGGGAGCCGGGGACGGTGGTCTCCGCGGGCCTCACCTCCGTATCGGAGAGGAGGGCAGCTGCAATCTGCTCCCTTTTATGCATATTCAGCGTGACCCCTGGGCTGCCGGCAAGCTGCCAGGGAGGCCCGGCGGTGGGTATTTCTCTCCCAGCCCCACCTGCCCCTCTTCCAGTTCCCATCTTCAGTGCCTCCGGTCCGAACCAAGTGGAGACACCGCTCCCTGAGCGAGGGAGAAGGCGCTGAGCCAGCCCCAGGCACAATCGGCAGCACCGCTGACCCCGCGCCGGACCCGCCGGTATCCGACACCAGACCCCGACGGACCCCAAGGCAAGGAGAGCCCTGTGGGTGAGGGTGCCCTGGCATCTTCCAGCCGGGCTGTGACAGCAAGGCCGAGGCCGGTGGCCACCAGCTCACGGCCACTGCCGTGGGCTGGCAGGAGCGCAGCGGCGCAGGGCTCGCCCTCCCCGAGGAAGCGGCCGCCACCCCAGCTGCCGCCGCCGCGCTCCTCCCCAGCAGCGGCTGCATTTTTGAGGTGGGCGATTTCCTCACTTCTCTGTTTGGGGAATGCTAATAGCTGTGCGGTTTGGAAGGAAGTCCCGATGCCTTAACACTCAGAAGTGCTTTTCGCTTTAAAAATTAGCTACTACGTACAGCACCTCCACACCCCTCGTCCCCAGAGCAGCCGCCTCTGGAGGCGCTGGCGGTGGCTCCCAGTCACCCCAGCCCTGCCACAGGCTCCCTGGGGTGACGCTGCCACCCTGCCACATCCTAGGGAGGCTCCACACTGCCAGCCGTGCTGCGTTCGGGTGCAGACCTGACCTCTCGGTTCCTGTCGGTCCTGTTTGAAACACTGAACGCCCAAAGGCAAGTGCAGCAGGTGAGCCAGGACAAGAGGAGCAAACTTCCCCAAATCCCGACCCCGGTGCCTGCACCAGGCCCAGGGTCACCGCAGAGCAGCGCAGGGCAGCGGCAGCTTTGTGGAGGTAATTATGGGATTAAGTGGAACAGCACGGGGAGGGGAGGGAAGGGGGTTATTAGTCAGATTTGATCCCGGGACCTCTGCGGCACTACAACAGCCTTCTCCAATTAAAGCAGCGGGGGAAGCCGCGAGCGGCCCGAGTGATGGCCGGCCGCACGCTGCAGCCTGGCCACCACAGCGGGCCGCGGCGTGTCACTCGCAAATCCCCTCGAGGGTGCGTTCGAGGCCTGAGTCATGCGCTGAAAAATGTAGCTTCAGCAAGGGCGGGCACTTGCTGCGGTGGAGCTGGGAGGACAGGGGAAGGGGCTCCCTTCTGCCAGCGCCCTGCGCTGCCGGGCAGGGGGGAGCAGCTGGGCCACGAGCACGGTGCTGGGCTCACCCGGCCCTCCTGGGGAGAGTGTGAGCCTTGGTTTGGTCAGGGGATGCTCAGAACCTCCCGGGGGGCAGCACTGAAAGCGCCCCTGTGGTGTGACACGGCCACAGAGCAGGGGGCAGGAGACACCTCAGCAGGGCCCAAGGGACCCGAGCAGATGAGGGGGATCCAGCTAAATGAGGATGTGGGGACTCGATCCAAAGCATTCAGATAAGGCCATCCACACGGCCAGCTCATCCCAGAGCTGTGCTGGCCTCGGCAAAGCCCCAGCAAAGCTGTGCTGCCTGGCTTAGGTGCCTGCAGAGCAGACAACTGATGTGCTCAGACAGCACTCAGGAAAGCTGTACATGGGCAAACACCGCCAGAGCACTCCCTTAAACGGGATATAGCTGCTACCAACACTTGTGCATTACCACCTCGTTATGAGCCCCCGCTGACGACAGCATCCCCGCTCCCTGGCCACGCGTGCTGCAGGGGCAACCCACGGAAGGGCTGCCCCAGCCCCACAGCCCGGGGAGCCGCCGGGCCCCTGGGCTCCTCGCCCACCCCTCCGTGCCCACCCGCCGAGCCGGTGCCAGCTGGGGGGCTTTGGGCCCTCCCAACGAGAGGAATGCGTCAGGACCAAACCGGGCTCTGGACACGGATAAATCGTTCCATGTGTCGCTGGGCTGAAAACACAACCGAGAAATATTTAAAATGAAAGGAAAAACCCCACGCAGCCAAGGCGCTGGGACTGAGCTCGGCTTTCCGGCAGGAAGGAACGAGGCGGAGGCGAGCGTGTGGCGCTGGGGAGAGGCCGGGGACGCGGGCGCTGGGGTGGCAGCGGCGGGGCCGTCGCGCTCCCAGCCCACACCAGACACGGCCGATGGCTCCTGCGCAGCCCTCACGGCACTGCAGAGGCGCCTCGCGTTCCTGTCTGAGCCCCCTCTCTGTCCATTTCTAAGTTAAATATCAGGAGGCTATAAATGCGTAGGTACCCACATTTGCTCTCGCTCGTGGAGCCAGGCGCTCTGTGCAGCCCCTCGGGCTTTCAGCCTCTGCTCCGCAAAGTATGTGCGACTCGTGGGCAATTACAAGGCGGCGTGTTCCCGAGGCAGGCACTCACGGTGATAGATATTGCAATGCACTCTGGCAGGCCGGAGAGAGCATTACACAAGCCATATGATACTCCAGCGGTGCCAGGAGACGCATACAAATTACACTGCATGCAGGAAAGGATGGGCCAGATTCTGACCTCAGCCCCTCTGGCATCAGACAGAAGCAGCTCCATTCAGAACAGGCCAAACAAGACGTAAGCGACTCCATTCAAATTTACACTGGCATACCTGTGGTCAGCATCTGGCCTGGCTTGAATTAACTTCGGCCTGACATTACAAAAGGGTGAAACGGAGCCCAGATTTCCTAGGTTATCGAAAACAAAAAGAGAAATCCACCCAGAACCAAAGCGTCGCGAGGCTGCTCAGACATGTGCGTGAAGTTGTCAAAGACGGGATGCTCGGATGCATCACCCGCTCCCGGTCTGGTAGCTTCCCCCTGGGAGGACGGGCCGGGGCTGTGCAAAGCGCCGCAGCCTCCCTGGGGGGCCCTGAGCCAGCCCCGCTCCCCGACAGCCCCGAGTGGAGCCGCCGCTCTCCCCAGCGGCGAGATTTACGCACGGCGGTGTCTGCACACCGTGGAGCTGAGCCCATCTCGCTGCGACATTTGTTTTGTTACACTGCTGGGTGAGGGCTCCCCAGCAGTGCCAGCCGGAGATCTCCCAACAGAATGGATCCAGGAGATCCACAGCCTTGCAGGAGTAAAAAGCTTCCTTGACGCTGCCCTGTTGATTAACCCCCTCCACGACTCGACTGGTTGCTTTCCGTGGCCCTGATCCCATCCCAGCCCCCTAGCCCCCTTGCACATTCCTGCCGTGCTGCTCGCTCCGTCACGCGCTGCCGGGAGAGCCCTCGGTGGGCAGGGGCTGCCCCCCGCTGCGCCCAGCAGGGGCACGGGACCGGCGGCCCCATCGCAGAAGCCCTCGTGGCTTCTGCCCCTTCCCACTCCATATGGGAATAAAGCGATCTGGTTTCCATAACGTCCCTTGTTGCCTTTTCATAACATGCCGGGCACAGATGTTGAAAATAGTCTGGATGAATATTTAAAATGGTATTCAGAGATGACAACATTTGGCCAGCTTTGAAAGATCTCTCACATCGGGTACGGGATGGCTCACGACAACGGGGCCGGAAACACACTGCACTCTAACATCTCGTTTTTTCTCCCTGGCTATTGGTACAATATTTCATGCCCCTGGTGTCACACAGCCTGTTACTGCTTGAGTGCCAGCCAAGTCTGCAGCATTTGGAAGAGGCTGTCACGTACGTTTTTAACATCACGGGGCAAAGCGGAATATGGAAAATCTGTCGCATTTCCATACCGAGCGCAAGTGTCCTGCGCAGGCTCGGGGAGGGGCTCATGGGGGCACAAAATAATTGCTTCCTTATGGAGCAGGGCCTGGCTAAGAGGGTGGGGGAACAGGAGATGGGGGTGCTGCGAGCACCCTCGGCGCAGTTGGCTGCTTCTTTGGGAAAGGAAGACCGAGCCGTTCTGGCACACGAGCACATGTCCCAAGGCCTGCACTGCTGCTCGCCTCCTCCTGGGGACCCTGCTCTGCCCTGTACCTCCTCCGGCTGCTGCCCAAAGGGGCTTCTGCAGCAGGCCCTGGCCCAACCCTCAGGTGCCAGTGCCCCGGGGGCAGCACCAGCGCCGCTTGGCTCGGGCTCTGGGGCCTCCTGCCTTTCTGCAGGGCTCCTCGTAGCAGGCCACAGTGCACTCAGCTGCATCCCTGGGCCTGGATCCTTCTCTCCCAGGCTGCAAACTCACCTTGGCCGCTTCCAAAGCCAGCATTGCACCTGTCCTCTCCTTGACAGAGACCTATCTCGCCTTCCTCCTCCTGCTTGCGCCCACCGGCACCTCTGCCGTGGGGCTGGGACCCCTGCAGCCCACCGTGCACCCAGCACTGGGACTGCAGGACCTCCTGTCCCCTTGCCAGCTCGCTCCACCGGGCGGTCAGAAAAGCACAGCAGCTCCCTCTGTTTTATAGAGGGAATACTGCAGAAAATAAAGGTGCCCACCATCCATCAAGCCACCTTGAAGTGAATGTTTGAAGCACGGCTCAGGCCACTTCCCCACTGCACTGGTTACAGGGAACGCCGATCCCTCGGAGAGCGGGAGGATTTATGGGTTGTGGGGGAGCAGAAGGACGGGTGTCATTTCCAGCAGTTCGGGGTTTGCATGTCCAGGTTTGGCCTCAGTATCATCTGAGCGCGACTACGGGTCCCACAGCCTGGCTCTTGTCTCATCTACTGCCTGGACACATCCACTTGCAAGCTCACCCCAGTGAGCTGAATGCACACACGGGCACTGCCCCGCTGCCTGGCGGGACCTCTCTGTTGCCCCTGCTCCTGCCCAGGGCCTTCTTCACCCACCCAGCTCATGGGCATGCCGAGAGCCGGGCTGCGCGGGACTGCTGAGCACCACGTCCCGCAGCACGGCAGTCAGTCCTTCCCCCGGTAAAGGTATTTCCATCCGCCCACTCTCCGGCAGGACGGGGAAGCCAGGGGAGGGACAGTGTTTTGAAGAAACGAGGGTTCAGCAGTATCTCCGAGGCAGAAAGGCAAACCCACCAAACGCAGCCGGGCTTCCCGTCTCCTCTCCCTGCCCCACGTCCCGCTCCCACACACCCCCTCCGAGGGCAGCCACGCTCCGGGGCCGGCGCAGGGTGCGGGGGTGCCGAGGGGGTCTCACGCTGCCCTCAAAGCGAGGGGGCCGAGCTGGGGAGCGCTCCCCGGGGGGGAAGCCGCCCTCCCGCACAGGGGTGCCCCGGAGGTGGCCGCACCGGGATGGGGCAGAGCCGGGGTGCGGGGCCGCGTTGTGCCCGCGGGGGGCTGCGGGGCGGGCACCGCACGCGTGCCCCGTGCCCCCCCCCCCCCGGGGCTGGCACCGCAGCAGCCTGGCTCGGCTCCCGCACCGGCGGCGGAGCCCCCCCCCCCCCCCCGGCAGCTCCGCAGCGGGGCTTCGTGCAGCGCCGCGCACCCCCCCCGGCCCCCCGCCCAGGGCAGCGGCAGCGAGCGGGGCCGAGCCGGGCCGGGCCGGGACAAAGCGCCCGGAGCTCTGAGCCCGGAGCTCGGGCCGTGCCCGGTTACGGGCGGCACTCCCTCCCCCCCCCCCCCCGTCTCCGTCCCATTTTTTGGCGAGCCCGGAGCCCGGCTCGAAAGGATGAAACGGGAAAAAAAAGGGCGGGTGGGGGGGGGGGGGGGGGGTTGGAGGGGTGGGGGGGGGAGAGAGAGGGAGGAATAAAAGGCAGCGAGGGAGGGAGCGGTGGGAAGGGAAGCTGCTCGGCGGGGCCCGCCGTGCCGGGAAGTTGGAGGAGCAGCTTACCGCGGCCGGGCAGGTAGCGGGCTCGGTCCGGCGGCAGGTCCGGGGCCGCGGCGGCGAGAGGAGCCGGGGCCGCCGCAGCAGCGCGGGCGGCAGGGAGCGGGGGCCGCTCCCCCTTCCCTTGGCCGATGGCAACAGGAAAAAAAAAAAAAAAAAAAAAAAAAAAAGGAGGGGGGTAGGAAAAAAAAAATAAAGAAAAAGCAATAATAACAATTCGCCAGGAAATAAAAAGAGAGAAAGCAAAATAAAGGGAAATAGTGCCAAGCGGGAGCGCTGCTCCGGCGGTGCGGGCGGGTCCCCAGCGCCCGCCCGCTCCGCCGCACTGCCCGTGTCTGCTCCGGCTGCGGGAGGCGGCAGGGAAGGAGGGAAGGGAGAAAACGAGAGGAAAGGGAAAAAAAAATAATGAAAAAAACTAATCTAGAAGTGGAGAAACTGAGCCCCGGCCGCTGCCTGGAAGCGGAGTAAAAAGGCTCCAATAAATCCCGGGTTGAAAAGAAGGGAAAAGTCACCTCCCCGAGGAAATCAGAAGCAGATTTCGAGCCATTTAATCACATGCAGGGAGGTGTGTGTGCGTGTGTGCGCCGCCCGCCGCGCCGCTGCCAGCCCTGCCTCCGCCCTCCCGCGGCCGCGGCCGCCCCGCCGGGAGCGCAGCGCAGCGCAGCGGGCCGGGAAGGGGCCGGGCGGGGAGCGGAGCGGGCAGGGGAGAGAAGGGAGCGGAAGGGAAGGGAAGGGAAAGGAAGAGAAGAGAAGGGAAGGGAAGAGAAGGGAAGGAGCGCAGCGCCCTCCCCGTCGGGGCACCGAGCCGCTTGCCGCCCGGCCCGAAGCGGGGCAGGTGGGAGGCGGCGCTGCCTGCCCCCCGGAGCCCCGGGCCGCCCCCCCCCCCCGCTGCCCTGAGCCTGGGACCGGGCTGTGCCCATCCGAGCTGTGCCCATCCGAGCTGTGCCCATCCGAGCTGTGCCCATCGCCGGGCCCTGCTCTTCGTGCCCTCCGGCCCGGCTGAGAGCGGCGAGCGGGCAGCCCCAGCAGCCGAGGGCTCAGCTGGTGCCGCAAGGGAGGTGGCTGCTAATCCTTCCCCTGCTTCCCAGAGCAGAAGAAAAGAGGGATTTACCAGGCGGGGAGCAGCCCCCTCTTACAGGATCGGCTCCATCCCGTGATGCGGGGGCTTTTCACGTGTTGCTGCACCAAGGCTGGACTTGGCCTGCGATGCTCGGTCAGGAGGCAGGCGAAAAGTGGGCAACTGCAGTGCCCGGGACAGCTGCCCCCAGGCTTCCCCGGGAGCTGCCTGCCCCCCAGCCAGCCCAGGGCCACCTGCGTTCAAGCTGGCTCCAGGAGTCCTGGAGGGGGGGGGGGGGTGGGGGGAAGGTGAAACGAACTTAATCAGCATTTGTGTGAGGCAGTGGAGGGGAGCAGAAAACCTGGATCTGGATCTCCCCGCTTAGCTGCCCCTCTGCAGCACAGTCTCCAGGCTCAGCCCCACGTCCCACCCGCAGATGTCCTTGCAGCGAAGGCAAGGGCTTGAGGAGAGAGCAGGGGAGGTGGAGGGGAGGGCAAGGTGCCAACGCGGCGCCGGAGCTGCCCACCCGCTGCATTCAGGGCACGGACCACCTGTGCAAGCCCCCCCAGCCCTCCTCACCCGCTCCCGCAGGACCTGGTTAGCCACATCCTGTTGCTTCGGGGAAGCAGGTTGCAGGGTTGCCCTCCCCTGCTGGGCTGGCAGATGCTTGCTGGAGGAGGAGACCCCAGCTGGCCACAAGGCCCAAGGGAAATGCTGTTTGCAGCTCGCAGCCTTGATGCACAAAATGCATTTCCCCAGCTCCAGTGGCAGGGACAGGCATAAACAAGGGGAAAGCCACCAGGTGACAGGGAAGAGGAGAGCTGGGAGATGAACTGGGAAACTCGGGGCTCCTGAAGTCAGATGCCACGGGTGTGTTGTAGCTCTATCATCTCTTTCAAGCATTTTGACAGCCAGGAGGCCAAGCCACAAGCTGCGCAGCCCCAGCAGCCCAAATGCAGATACTGGAGGGGGAGGCAAATGCAGGGCCAGCCTGCACGTTTGCCTTGCACGTGGGCCAGATGTGAGCACGGTGCAGAGCGAGGCCCGTGATCATCAGGAAAGTGCAGGACTTTATGCATGGGCCTGAAAGCAGAGTGGGATAGGATGGCCAAGGGGGTGGAAGGGGGTACAGCTCCAAGATCCTGTGGTGCCACAAAGCTGGAATTGTCCCAGTGACTGACCTGGGGGCATTTTCCCCACTAGAAAGCACAGGGACTATCACGAACATGAGCCATGATGCTGAGCCAGCCTGGCCTGGCTGCCACAGGGTGGTGCTGAGCTGGGGGCTGCGTCGTCTCCACAGTCTCAGCGCTACTGTTTCCACGCTCAGAGGAAGGTGTCAAACTCCCTTGTCCTGGGTCTCACAGGTGACATTAGAGTGAATGGACACTGTATGGGGAGTCCTGGAACTGGTGTAAACAGACTTCTCATCAGCAAAAGCCCAACTGAAAAAGACAGAATCTGGCTCCCCATTTCCACTGCTCCCAGTTTCCACCACCACTTTCCAGCAATGAGCAAGACGCTCAAGAGAAAAAAGGTGGATCTGGGCTTGGCAAACAAGGTGCTGAGGATGTCAGCAGGGGCTGGACATTTGCTGTAGCAGGAGCTGGACCCTGCTGGGTGCCGGTGTCTGTCCCTCAGCATGCCAGTGTCACCACGGGCAGGGGACCCACCGGCCTAGCGGTGCCCCCCCCCCCCCCCCCAGTGCTACCCCCTGCACAGCCAGGCAGGCAGGAGGGCTGGGAGGAGGAGCGGGCGAAGGCAGCGCATTGTCCCCAACACCCTGCTGCCAGCGGGGACCTCTGCCGCCCCCCAAATTTCACCGCCCTTGCTCTGCATGCGCATCCAGCCCCTGCTCCCCGTGCTGGCCCGGTGGGGCTGCCTGGTGGCAGGCAGGCTTCCCGCTTGGCGAGGGGCTGCTGGGGAGACAGGGGCACGCACAGGCTGCCGGAGCAGCCCCTGAGGCTCTGCTCGGGTCCAGGCAACCCGCACCCCAGCCCCGGCAGCCGGGGAACCTGCAGCAGGAGCGAGCAGCGGGGGGGCTCCGGGGCTGGCGGCGATGCGCGGCGCTCGCTTGCCCCCTGCTGGTGCCGGCCGTGTCGGGACCCCCCCCCCGCCCCCCCCGGCCCGGCACGCCGAAGCCCCCCTCACCTCGCTCCGCTCCGCTTGTCAGCAGGCTCCTGCCGCTCCTTTCGCTTCCCCGAGTCCCCCGTTAACCGCTAAGAAAGGACGAGGTTTGCTGCCGCTCGTCCTTGTGCTGCTCCCAGCAGACTGGGGCCCCAGCGAGCGAGAGCAGAGCATCCTGGTTTAGTCACCAGCTTGTCCTCGGGGCGGTTCCACAGCCCTCATGCTTCCCTCCTTTCTGCTCCGTTTACTGTCTGAAGGATGCTCTGCCCTTCACCTGCCTCCTCCGCTGGGCTGCCAGTCTCCTGGCAGAGACACCCCCCCTCCCGTGCTGTGTTCGGAGCCTGTCCCCACACCTGGTCTCCTCTGGAGTGCGAGCCCCCCTGCTGTCCCCAGGAACAGCCATGTGGTCTGCCTGGGGCACTGCGGAGAGGTGCAGACACCCCGCGGAAGGAGGGGAACGCACCTTTGCCTCCGCCTCTTGTCTCATGGGCCTCCCCCCTCCAGGGGGATGCTGAGTGTCTGGGGCTTGGGTCTCGTTTATCCACAAACCGTTTGAGCGCTGCCAGAAGTGCCTGTTTTCAAGCATGAGCAGACATGAGAAACAGACCCTGGGGGGCACAGGAATTGTTGACTGAAAAGTGTGCAGCGAACGTGGCTTGGGAAAAAGAAACCAAGGGCAACATCGCTGCAAAGCGCAGCATGTAACAGCGCTGCAAAGTGGTGCTGTATGGATTTTTTTTCCCTGCCCACCCCGCTCAGAGGATGCTGTGCACGAACATAAGCAGGGGTCAGGCCTCCCGAGGAGTGCTGCAGGAGGAGGGGGCTAGGCCAGGACGGAGGTGCAGGGAGGCAGGCAACACCCCAAACACCCTTTTGTGTCCCCAGCTCGCAGCAGCTCCACAGCCCTCTTCCAGTGTGTCTCCAGCCCCATGTTCTCTCCCGTGCCTGCCCTTGCCCTGTGACAAGGGACTCGTGTCCCTTCTCACAGCGACAGCCGTGGTGAAGACGTGGGCCGTGCCGAGCGTAACGAGCACCTCCTGCTTCACCGCCAGCCCCAGGGCTGGCCAGAAGCTGTTAGCGTGGGTCAGCAGCGAGCACAAAATTGTTTTCCCGTCTCTTTCCCTCTCTCTTCAGCTTTCTGAGCTATTCCCCGGGCCGGTCCCTTCGCAGCCAAGCCAAGGCTCGTTCCTCCCTCACCGCAGGCGAGCGGCGCGTGTGGCTGCGAGGCCCGACCCGGCCCCGCCGCAGCCAGGAGATGGAGCCGTCTCCCCGCCGTCGGCAGCCGTGGCCTCGCAGCACCGGGAGAGGCTCCGGCTGCCTGGGCACGGTCCCGCCGCCGCACCGGGATGCTCGTTCCCCTGGGACACTCGCGGTTCACCTCGTGCTGTCGGCAGCAGCGTGGCCGCAGAGGGACGGAGCATCCACACATTTGGCCCCCCAAACGCTGTCAGCAGGCCTGGAGTCAGCCGCAAACCTTGGCTTTAGCACAAGGAGCAAGAGCTCTTTTAACGAACCTCGGCGTCTCCGGGTGCTGGGGACCCCCTCCTGTCTGCTCGCACTGCCCAGCCCCACGCAGGTGCCCACCAGCCTCGCACAGGAGGAGCAGGGCGATGTCCTTCTGCCTCGTGCTTTGGAGACACCTGAGCCTGCACCCTAGCGCAGTGCTGGAGGAGCGGGTGTCCACCACAGAAGGTGGCTGCTGGAGTCGCCGTCAGAGCACCAGACGTTCCTGGTGCTGCACCAGCAACGAGGGGAAGAGGTCTCAGGGCTGTGCAAGCTCCTGGTGCAGCTCCACGCAGAAGCCCTGCTGCCTCTGCTGCCTGGGCTGGTGTCTGTGCCGCACCATGAGCCTGCCCGGTGGGGGGGCCTTGCCCTGTCCCCGAGTGCCGGTGGGGTCCACGTGGCAGCGTGGAGGCACTGACTTGGGTCCCTGGAGCGGCAGGGCCAGCTGCTTCCCCGCTGCCATCACGGGCAGGCCCTGTGTGTGTGTCCCCATCAGCAGCCCACGGCTCCAGAGCCTGAGCGGTGGGGAGCAGCAGCGCGGTGCGAAAAACCCCTGGGTTTTGAAGTGCTGGTGGGATTTAAGGGCCTGCTTCCCCCGCCTCTTTGGGAGGGCTGGCACACAGGCGGGCCTCAGGGCTGAGGGCAGTCCCTGGGGGGATGCAGGAGGAGGGTGAGCACCTGCTCAAGCCTTGCAGGAGCAGCAGCTTCACGTGGAGCGTGTGCCAGTGGCAGCGGGGAGCAGCTCGGTGCTCCCAGAAGCAGGCTGTGCAGGAGGGCTGTGCGGCCACCTTCCGAGCATGTCACTGCAGTGCTCCTGAGGCACGACGCCCCTCACCGTGGCACCTGCATGGGCTGATGCCTCCCCATCCCAGCGTGGTGCGAGGAGCGCTCCTGGTGGGGGTGGTGCTGCTGGTTACTGCTGGCTCCGGGGTGCTGCTCCAGGAGGTCCCTGTCCGCGAGCGTGGGGCTGCGCAGCCACCGCAGGACAGCCCAGAGGGGTCTCGTGGTGTGGCTGCGTGGCAGCGAGCAGGCAGCGCTGCTGTCCCTGTTCAGCGGCTGCGAGGCATCGTTCGGATCTGTCCCGGGAACAAGTCTGCCTGGGAGGTGCTGGGGGTGCCCTGCCAGCAGTCCCAAGAGCTGGGGGAGCGGGGCTCCCCGGGGAAGGGCCGGGGTGATGGGGAGGAAGGGAAGCACCGGGGTGGGTGGGAGAGGAGGCAGGAGAGGGAGAGGCAAGGTGGGAGGGGAAGGAGGGGAAAGATCAGAGGAAAGCGGAGCACGAAGGGGGGGAGAGAAGAAAGACGGGTTGGGGGGAAGAGAGACACACACATAGAGACAGAGAGTTTTGTAACAACTTAAATTCATTCCAGACAATGTCCAAGGAGCCCTGGCAGCACGGGTTGAAACAAACCCTGCCTTTGATTTTATGAGTTCATTATATGTTGTTTGGGACAGTGATTCACGCGTCTTGGCTGCTTCACATTTTCCCTTGTGTCACAAATGAAGAGGGGACCACGAGATGGATTCTTTGGGTGGAAAATATTCCCTCAATTGTTAGGTAGACGTCTCTGTGCCACACAGAGGTCCCAGGAGAGTGGTCTCCTGGGCTGCCCGAGCTCTCCGCACAGCACACACAACCTCCAGCCCTGTGCCCAGCCCTGCGGCTCCGTAACTTTTAAAGGGAAAGCTCTGGGACCGGCTGGGCAGGAGCAGGCGAGAAGGTGCCTGGTGGTGGCCACCTATGTTCTGCACCCTCGTTTTGTGCGAGGCACTGGGTGGGCCACAGACCAGTGACCTGGGAGAGCCTGGGCTCACTGGGGAGGAGAGGCAGCCACAGACACTGTCCGATGGCTTGTGGGAGCATGGTCTCAGAGGCCATCTCTCCCAAGGGTGAGAAAGGCTGGCTCCAGCTCCCCGGCACGTCTCCTCAGGGTCAAAATACAACACCGTGGTCTCTTTGCCATGCTGGGTGGGTGTTCCTCACTGCTGTCCCCATCCCGGGCGCATTGCCGTGCCCCCTGGTGATTGCTGCCTGAAGGTGTGAGGCACTGGATGAGCTCCAGGAAAAACCATTCAGGAACGGGTCGGTGGCTTTCCTTGATCATTTTGGTTGGATATATTCACAAACCTAATATAGGCCCTGGTCAGAAAAATAACAAATCCTGCCCGAGCCAACGCCAAAGTTTGCATTGGAGCTGATTGAAAAACACCAGTGACTTGGTTGGGCATTGTTACTATTTTTAGCTGCCTGTGTCATTTCAGGTTTCCAGCAAAATGAGAGGAAAAAAATGCACTGATTTTTAAAACATGTTGTTGGTAGAGAAAATAAAGTCCTCGGAAACTGAACACCAAAAGCTGTTTGCCCAGCATTTTCTGGTTTTGATTTATAATTTCTCTCCCAAACCTAGGCAAAGTTCAGCAAAATTTTTCATGTTGACCAGAAAACCATTTCTCAGTGTGGTCAGTTCTAGCCTGAGCCCAGGGAAACAACAGTACTACCAACCCCAACAGCCACGAACCGGGCTGCAGAGCTTCCCATGCTGGTGTACCCCATACTGGCCAGCACGAAGGTGACACGGAGAGCCACGCACTGCTCATTGGGAAGCTTTGCTGGTCTGTTTTAAGTCTTGTTTGAGAAGCAAGAGGGTGGTGTTGCAGTTTGAAGAAGACTGAGCGATGCCCAGGAAGGAAAAGTGCCATGTGGAGGAGATGCGTTGGGCTCGGGGAGTGTAGGCATCCCTCCTGCTCTTCCTTGGGCATTGCTGAACCAGAGCCCAAGCATGGCTGGAGCTCTGGAGCGTGCGTTTGGTCTCTGAAGAAGCAAAGGAGAAACTAAGTCCTGGACCGAGGACTGTTAGCCCAGCCCTGCAGCCGCAGAGATGCCCTGCTCCGAATGAGTCTCAGAGCCCAAACTGCTCCAAGCTCTCTTCTTCCCCCCAGCAGGGCTAAGTCCTGCAGGGAGTCTCTTCTGAGGATAAAGTGCAGCCTTTATTCTGCTGGGGTTGCAGGCCATCATCTTTCCTTAGCACAAGCTTCACTTCAGGAAAATGAGGGTTTCTTGGTTTGAATGTTGTTGTTTTTAAAGAGAATTCTTAGGAAAAACACTCGTTGAGATGGATCAGCTCATTTTCAAAGTTATCCTGGGGCAAAAGACAGAGGGTGTGGGCTGCGATACACACCCACATCTGTACAATAAGGAAGGCAACAGCGCAAAGCAAAAACAATTGCATGAAAAGCTTTCCAACAACAAAGTTTGCAAACCCACAGAGCCCAGGCTATTTCTTGTGGTCGATGGGTAAGAGTTCCCAGATAATGGGGCCTGACAATGGAACAATGGGGGCCGAAAGACGCAGCTCATGATTAGGAGTTATATAACAGCGGCTGGCATTTATTAATAACACTCGTGTTGTGCTTTATTTTCTTAGTTAGCACTTTTCAGGTTCAGAGCACTTCACAACCCTTGGCTATTCCAGTTTCGATGCTCGGCATGAGGTGACTAGGAGGAAACGTTGGCCTGTAGCAGTAGGAACACCCTTCGTGCATACTCCTGGTTTAAACCTTAAAGGGGAAAAAGGGGAAACAGACAGTGATGGGCTTGCACTGGCTATTTGGGACCTCTCCTGTTCCCCACAATGGGTGGCATAAGACCACAAAGAAATATCGCTGGGAATACAGCGTCTTCCTGTTATGGACTCTACAGAACATTGACGTTTTCAAAGCGCTCCTCTTCCCGGAGAGTGAGCAAAGCTTGAACCTTGGTTGGGACCAGGAGTATGCTTGGGCATGTTCCCAAATGGGGACCAGCCCCGGACGAGCAGCCCACAGCCAGCCTGCAGTGATGTCTTTCCGCCTCTTGGCACGGCTTCAGGAGCAGGAGGGAGATGTCCTGCTGGAACAAAGACAACCCTGGTGGCTGCCTACCATGTCTTGGGGACGTGCAGACCAAAGCAGCGACCATGGCTGCTCTTCGAGGACCCGCTCGGTGCAGACCGGGCCAGGCTGGAGGCGTTCTTCCCCCGGCACGCACGGGACCTTGACGCAGAGCAAGAGTCATTCTGTCCGGCGCAGGGGATGAGCGGCGCAGTCTGAACAGGTTGTCTCCTTCTGGTCTGGGTAGGCTATTTATTGCTCCTCTGACTGTTGCTCGTGGTATGTGCTGACCGCTCAGCCTGCTCATGAAAAACAAGAGAATTCCCGTCCAAGCTCCGGTGCCAAGCAGGCAGCGACAGTTTTCTTCTGAGCAGGCCTGGGAACCTCTTCTCAGCCCTGGGCAGCAGATGTCTCACAGCAGCCCAAACCTGGGAAAGCTGTAGCCTGGGACCAGGCCTTGGACTCAGACACCCAAACAGCTCTTCAGAAGGTCCCTGGGCTTGTGCAAAAGCAGAAGGAGCACAGATGTGAGCGAAACCTGCCCATGTGTGTGCAGGTGAGAACGAAGGCATCCTCCTGGCCGACAGCTTTACCCCTAGCCAGGAAGCATTGGAGAGCTGCAGATCCTCACGCTACAGCACTTTGCAAGGAGAAGGTTGGAGCTAGAGCAAGGGCTGGGACCTTGTGCTTTGCTCCGCTGGTTATTGGAATGCACACGCTCCGGCACACAGTCCTGAAGCACGGAGGTTCACACTTCTAGCAGTTACCCTAACAGGAAAGGCTCGGGGAAAGTAAACGGAGCCAAGGATGAAGATCCACCCTAGGGACAGCCCTGTGACAAGCCCCGAGGAGTCCTGGGGTGGTGCCCGTGCAGTCCTGG
Source organism: Anser cygnoides (assembly GCF_040182565.1). Taxonomy (NCBI): domain Eukaryota; kingdom Metazoa; phylum Chordata; class Aves; order Anseriformes; family Anatidae; genus Anser; species Anser cygnoides. The sequence goes on from NC_089887.1 coordinate 12,793,044, forward strand.
CAGCAGTTCTCAGATCGCTGGGCTGTGATGCTGAAGTGTAATTCCCAGAGCGTGCTGAGCAGCAGCCAAGCTGATGTATCCTGTAAGGAGGAAATCTCATTTGTTGGTGTGATTGAAATCATTCACATCTCTCCAGGCAAGAGCTTGAGGTAGTGTGACACTGCTTCTGTTTCACCGGGGGTCTCAGAGGCTCCGTCAGCATCGGGAGCACGCGTGACCCACCCCTGGCTGGGGGAAACCTGGGGGCACGGCCAGCCACCACGCCTTGGAGGGGAGCAAAATAACTGCAAAATAACTGCCCGCTGCGCTCTGAGTGCCAGAAGCAGACCCCGCCATCTGCCGGCCGGCAGCTTATCGGCTCGTTTTAGTTACAAGTGCTTGGAAAGGAAAAGGAGAGGTGACCCCCGCAGCCAAGGCATCGCACATCTCCTCAGCCCTTTGCTGTCTGCATGTCAAACGGGGCGTGAGATGGAGGCAGAGGGATGCTGGCTGCTGGGCATCCTCTGGGACCCGGCCAAGGGGACGAGCAGGGCTGGTGCTGGGTGTCACTGGTGACACACGGAGCCTCTCGAGCCCCCACCTCAAGACATCGGATCCCCACAATCTCACCTGCAGAGCGGCTGGGACAGATGTGGAGACAGAGTCTGGCTGCCTCTGCCTGACTGCAGGTGGGGCAGGCTGAGGTGAGACAGGCTCGATGAGACGGAGATGATGAGAGTCATTCCAGGACTTCTGAACCAAGACCTACTCATGCCCTTGGTGGCTGAGTTTGGAGTCGTGACTCTCTCCAGCTTCAACGAGAGCAGGCATAAAAGGTCAGAGTTTTGTTCTGTACCTCTAACATGAGACCTATAGCTAGAAATGACTAACAGTGCAATACTTTGAGGCAGAAAAATCATTTTTGCTATGCGTCCTGAAATTCTGCCCAGAAAGGGCTTAATTACAAAGAGTTTTCTTTGGGGAAAAAGCAAAACAAAACAAACAAACCCCAGCACAACACACACTGACTCAAGCAAGTTGATGAGGAATAAAACATCCTCCTTGTAGTTATTGGGAAAGAATCACATCCACCATCCAGCCTAGAAGGACCTTTTGGTTCTTTTTTGCCTTAAGTCTCTGCCACCGTATTAACACCATCATCTGAATATCCAGAATTTTCATGTTTATTTTGGTGTTAATTTTGGTTTGTCCTTTAAGTTTAAAATGGATTAAAAGGCTTTGGTGTTGTCTGAAGGAAACCCCTGGAATGCCTCATCATGATTTTTTTTTTTCTACAATTTAATTTGGTTGTAAATTGAACTGATAGACTAATAATATAGTTCCAGGGCAAGTTTGGTCTGAAGAAGTTTCCCGTCAACAGCAATTGCAGTTCCTAGGACTGTTTCTTTCCAGTGTGGGTCTTGGTGACTGACTTCTGTGCCTTCACAATTCCAGCTGAGGTGCATTTAACAGTATGGCTCCGGCTCGAAGTCATCTGGCTCCAGAGGCGGTCTTGCCAGATCCTAGGGACACCTACCTAGGGACTTCCTTTCTTGTATTTCCTGATCATCTCTTCTGGGTTGTACGGTTTCATCCTGTTGGAGGCTGTTATTTTGGGGCCCATTCTTCTGAGCATGGGCTCTACCTTGGAGATCAAATGGAAGAGCATTTTAGAGAAGAGAATGGGTTCTGTGTTCTCTGAAACTGCCCATTGCACTGGGATTTCCTGGCTGGGCTCTGACTGCGCTCCAGGGAAGGCAGAGCCAGCTTCCTCTCAGGAGCTCAGCACCGTGGCAAGAGGAAAGGAAGATGCATGGTAGGGTTGATCTGCAGGTCTGCTGGGCCTGTGGAAACTACTGCCATACTCACCAGGGCTCCTTTCTTTCCAGGCTTAAGTTCTCTCTTCTCATGCATTAGCTGGATTCCCCAGAACACGCAAACAAGTGCTCTTATCCTCATGTGCATACGCAGCCACAGAGACATCTCCAATCCTTGTTGCAAAGGGATGAAAGTCTGCAGATGGCCTTTCTTAGGCAGCAGATGTGCTGCATCCTTTTTATGATTTTTTTTAATGAATAATTGCATCAAAAATGAAATTTTGATGAAAAACAGAGGAAAAAAAAAAAACAACTGAATTTTCGTGATTCCTTTCCTGACTCCTGGCTCGCTACAGAGTTGGTCAAATGTTTCTAAAATCAGCAACACTTCAAAAATTTTGACCAAAAAACACAAGGATTTTTTTTTAGAAAAATGTTTCTCAATTTTTCCCTCTGGTTTGGCCATGTGTCCTACGCACTGAAAGGAGACTCCACGTGGTTTCTGTGACTAGAACCATGCTTTAAAGAGCGCAGCCATTCCCTTAATTGGGGCTGATAAATCTTGCAGGCATAGATGAAGATAAATCACATTTTGAGCCCAGAGTACAAATTCTCAGGGTTGAAACATTTGTGTGGTATGTGTTAAGCAATTTGAAGGCTTATTGAAGTAACTGAGCTGGACAACAGGGCTGGACCTGGACCAGGACAACAACTGTGTACAGACACTCGGAGCATAGGCAACAGAGATGGAGGAGCCCTGATGAATCCCACTTCACTCAGGGCATTCATGGAGGGTATCTCCTTTCTTCTTCGCAGGGTATCTTTGGTTGTGTTTCTTCCACCACTCCCTTCGGGAGGACGGAGGGCTGCTTAGTCAGTCCCCTCGGGAAGCCTTTATTTTCAAGGCATGCTAAAATTCCCCATGATGAACAATTTCACTTCAGCCCAGAGGAAAGCCATAGGGAGCTTTGGACTTCTTGGGTCTCTTTGTTGGACACTGGCCGCCACTGCTGCCACACAGGCCAGAGAAAAAGGATGCGCTGGCTCCAGCAAGGCTGGGAAGGCCGGACAGGCCGCCCGGGACTGGTGCTAATGGGTGAGAAGTGCCCAGATGAACCCTACTCTAATATGTATCCAACACGCATTGCCCAACCCAGACTCAAAGCTTTTCAGAATCAGATAATCCTTTAGGTTGGAAACGACCCTTAAGATCACCAAGCCCAACCATCACCTAACGGCACCAAGTCCGCCACTAAACCCTGTGCCTAAGCGCCACGTTGACATGTCCCTTAAACACCTCCAGGGATGGCGGCTCCATTGCTTCCCTGGGCAGCCTGTTCCAATGACGGACCAGCTTTTTTGGGGGAAGAAATTTTTTCTAATGTCCAATCTCAATCTACCCTGCTGCAACCTGAGGCTGTTTCCTCACATCCTAAACAGAGCCCTCGGGGGAGACCCGCTCCCCTCAAGGCTCGCCTGCGCCCCCGCTGCCGGCAGGACCCCTCACGGGACCGACTGCCCGGTGGCCAGCTCCCCCAGCCCCTCGGGGCTGTCGGCTGAGGGCACTGCTCGCCCTCGGAGCCGCCCGGGCCCGGCCGGGGCGGGGAACGGGCCCCCCCGGACCCGCCTCAGGCCGCTGCCCCGGGCGGGCGGAGCGGGGCCCCGGAGCCGCCAGGCCCCGCGCGGCCGCCAGGTGGCGCCCGCCCCCCGGACACGGTGCCCGCGGCGGCGCCCGGCGCCGGCCCCCGGCTGGGCCCGGCCCGGCCCGGTCCCCGCCTAGCCCGGCCCGGCCCGCCCCGCCGCCACCCCGTGCCGGGTCCTTTGGAGCCCGGGGCCCGGCGCCGAGGAGTCGGGGCCTGGAGACGGGAGGCCGCGGGGCCGGGCCGGGCCGCGGGCCGCCTCCCCCGGGGCAGGTCCCTCTCCCGGCCTGCGGCCCGGCCGGCTCCCCCCGGAGCCCCGGGGCGGGAGGAGACGCTCCGGGAGCCCTGAACGGGTCCCCGGGCCCTGGCTCCGCCGCAGACGCTTCCCCGTGCACCTGGAGCCGGCCCTGCTGGCGGCCAGCGGGAGCCTGGTGCTGTGCCTGAGCCCCCAGTACCAGCCCCAGCCGCTGCACGGCCTCCCCTAACGCAAATCCTTCGCCGCAGCGCAGCCCAGAGCAGCAGTGTGGGCAGCTCGGGCCGAGGAGGCGCTTCCTGGTGCCCGTCGGGTGCTGCAGAGCTCCGCACACCCCCCCGTCACAAAAGTGCTCGATTAGAAGCAGCAAGGTCCAGTTTCACAGCAACACGCTGACCTGTGTCCTGCCTTCTGTGGCTCAAAGAGGTGTCCACGGGGGAGGTTGGCTGCAGTTCCTGGTGGGAAGGGAGGAGGCAAAGTAAGCTCTTTCCTAAAATATGGTCAAAGAGCAGAACACCAAGTCCAGCCTAGTGCTTTGTCGCAGCTCTAGGGTGAAATATGGTCCCTGTCTCAAGAAAGCAGATAAACTGAGCCAGGGCTAGAGGCCCAGTCCTTTGTTAGTACCATCTCCTGGAGAGAGTGTCTTTTGGCAGTTAATGGGGTGGAAGCAGACCAGGCAATGCCTGAGGACACCAACAGCCTCAGAGGGGTCTGACGGCTCTTGCACAATGCTCTGAGAAACATATGGACGGGAACACCTTTACATGACTTCCCAGCATAAGCCAGCATCTGTGACAAGGAGCTCTCCTGCAAGACCGCTGTTCTCCCTTCCCCACCCCAGGCTCAGAGCCTGCTCTCCTGTCCTGCTCTGGCATGAAGTGATGCAACCTTAACCTCATGTAGACTCTCCAGAGGCTGCTTCCAAGGCAGCAGTTTTTTTAATTTTTTTTTTCCCCCACTGAATTCAGCAAACTTCCTAGTAGGTTTTAGGATTCCCCGGGGAAGGTCCAGACCCTAACTAACGAAGGTGGCCAGTGAGTTCAGCTGGTCACCTGCTCTCTGGTCTGTACCATGGGGAGCCAGCTGGTTCCCAGGGCCATGCCTATGTGTGACGAGACATGGCCGATCCTGCCAGGCTCTGGGAGCAGCCGTGCTGCAGACTTGGCAGTTACCTGACGTGATATCCATCACCCCGGCTTCCAGATCCCTGCAGGAGCCTTCCCCATCATAAGTTCCATCGTCTTTCTCAGACTGTGGGCTCCCCTCCCTGTTCAGGCCGTCCGTATAACACCGGAGAGCAGGTCTCCTACAATACCTTGGTGGTAGCACTTCCACCTGGCAGTGCTCTCTGGTGGTCCCTGGCCCTCTAAGGCCTGTGCCCTTCTCCATGGAGCTTGGAGGGGGGCTGAGGTCCTCTGGCCAGGGTACGGCACTGCCCTGGGAGGAACTCGGGGCCTGCAGGCTGAGAGAGCCAGAATCATCCTTCCCGAATCCCCTGCACCTATGCACAGCTTGGGCACAGCTGCACCAGCCACATCCCACACCATCTGCTTCAGGGCTTGGGTGTCTCCCTGGCAGGCTCATCCAGTGCAAAAAAAAAAAAAAAAAAATAAAATAAAAAAAGTATGTAGACTGTTTTGCTGTTTGCAAACTGGCCTTGCTTTTTGTGAATGGATTCATTCACCGTCTGCCTGAAAGAGCCATTTTAGCCAATGGTCTGCTTGCAAGCGCTTCCTCCCTGCTAGTTGTGATTTGCTCTCCCTCGCCCTGCCTCTCGGATTGGGCTCCCAGGCGCCACGTGGTGGGGTCTCTTCTTCTTGACGGGATGTCTGACATTTTTAGGCAGAATAACAAGCAGCTAATGCCGAAGAGCAGCCATGCCTCCCGGATGGCACTGCTGTTAGCGTTTGTTTTCAAGTCAGCACTGGGGAGAGAGTCTCACGTGCGTTTTTTGCAGATGAACTGGAAGTTGCCTGACACCTCTGGAGTGACAGAGGGTGAAGCCCCTGAGAGCCCCCGCGCCCTCTCGCAAGCTTGCTGGTAGAGGTGGCAATGCCCAGCTCTGCTGAGGAGCAGCCGGGCACGTGGTTGGGTTTGCTGCAGATGGAAGCGCAGGGTGCGACAGAGGAGTGGAGGAGTGCGGAGGAAGGCAGCCTGCGGTGGGCCTTGCGCAGGAGGAGTGGAACCCGCATGCTCACGGCCAGCAGCCCTGCGGAGATGGCAGAGCCAGAGCCCGCCGCTGCCTGCCCTGTGAGGCCATCTGTCCGCCCGTGTGCTCCAGCCCGCCGGTAATGACACTGACAGCATCAGTGGTGTCCTATGTTTGTCAGCGTGGGGACACAGAAGGGGCTGGGGTGCCAGGAGGAAGCAGGTCCCACACCCAGCACTGCTCGCACCAGCTTGCCAGGGACTTGCGGTGGGCTGAGCAGGTGTGCCAGGAGTCCGTCCTTCCCCGGCAGCTGCTGGTGGCCGTGCCTGGCTGTAAAGGTGACCGGCAGCAAACATTCACACGGGGAGAGGAGGGGAGAAAAAGCGTGGTTACGCACGTTGAGGAAAGTCCCGCTTCAGTCTGAGCTTGAAAATGTGAGGAGGCCAGTTATTCCCTGCAGACCGTGAGCCTGCCTTTCTAGGAATGATGAGTGATAGGCTTAGATCATCACCCGGCCTGAGTCAGATATCTCAAGAGTTGGCATTAGATGCCTGAAAGCTCTGGCCCTGTGAATCTGGGTCAGCCTGGCAGAGCCAACGTGCCGACAGAAGCGGTGTTGCTAGAGACTGGCCACAGCTAGGGAAGGATCTGCATGGACCAGAGCTAAAGAGGGGCAGGATGGCACAGGAACATGGGATGAAGTAGACTTTGGTAATGGAGATAAGAGATTTAATCTGCTGCTGGTGCCAAAGTCAAACAGGATGTGAAAGGTGAAGGAAAAGTCCTCTGTGCCACTGATTCAAATGTCAGAAGCTGTCCTGAGCTCTCACTCTCTCACATGACAAACAAATCTATGCCTGCGGCTGGGGTCATCTAAACCTGAGGCTCAAGCAGTGGAAAAGCCACTCGCTTGGTGGCAGAGTGGCCTTGACACATGGAAGCGGTGATGGCAACCTTGGCAGACCCAAGAGGGGCTCTCTGCTCCAAGCTGGCCTTGGTGGGGACTACGAGGGGAGAAAGATCCAAAGGTGATCCAACCACAGGAGCTGCCTGGCACAGCCCCAGTGGGTGAGTTTCAGGCGGTGCTGGCTGTGCAGGGAAAAGCTGCCCGTGCTTCCCTGCCGTGGTGGTGGAGGCATGCCTGGGACAGCTGCCGGGTCCCATGGAGCCTCCTCTGCCACGTGCCCTGCCCTGCCCAAAGGAAGACAGGGTTAAGCTGTGAGCTGCTGAACCTCCCAAATGCTGCACCGTGGTCGCTGCTACTGCAAATGTCCTTTGAAATTGTGGTCTGTGCTCGTGACTGCAGCCCCTGCCCGAGCAGGGGGAGTGGGAAGTGGTGCAGGGGAGCAGCTGGCAGGGACGGCGGGTCTGGAGGTAGACACACCACGTGGAGCAGGGAAAGGGGACGGACTGCAAAGCAAGCGGCTTCCCGTGGCAAGGACAGCATCACCCTGCAAGCTCGTGAGGAGCCGGGTGACCAGAGGGACCAGCTGGGCACCCGGCAGCGGGTGTGATCACGCCTGCACGTGTGTGGCCACGGACGTGCACTTCTGTTGCCAACACGATGACAAGCGCGACCCAACCTACAGGACGCCACCCACCCCCGGCGCTCCAGGCCCGTCTCCAGGGCCACCACCCCAAAGTGTGGGGGGAAAGACCCATGTCTGCAGAGCTGGCACCCACCGCATCTCGGGTCTCACGGAGGCCCGCTCTGCCCCCTCTCCCCTCCAGCCTGTCCCTTAATCACAAGCAGCTTGGGGAGACAATGAAGCAACCGCACCAAAGGGCCAGGCTCATTCCCCTTTGTCTTTCGCTCCTTTGAGGCTCGGCAGACGGGGCAAAGCCATCACGCCCACGGCCCAGCCGTCGCACGTCCGACTCATCGCCTCCCCGGGCAGCCGAGCAGGCGGCGCAGCGGCACGAGGGCGCCGGGTGTCCCGGCACCGCGGCTGCTCTGCGTGAGCCGGCCCGTGCCCCCCGGTGGCCCGTGCCCCCTGGTGGCCCGCGCCCCCCCGGCCCCTGCCCACGGCCTGCAGAGGGTGCCAAGCTCCTCGGCGCTCGGCGCTCTTGCTTCTGCCCCCAGACAGGCGGTTGTCTCGAGCGGGACCACCGCACGTTCCCCAGGGATGCAGGCGGCCCCCCTCCTCCCGCCAGCACATGGCACGGAGGCTTTCAGGCTGGTTTTCTGTGGAGTTCACACAAATCTCTCCTTCCCCACTCCCACCCCCCTTCCCCACACAACTGAACTCAGCCATTGAGTCCAGCGAATGGTTTATTTCCCAGGTTAGCACAAAGCAGGGGTCTCTGTGTGCCCCTGGAACCAGCAGAACAAAACGCACAAAGACGTTAGAGGGCCATTTGTAACCAAATCCCAACACACCAGATACTGTTGGGATTATGTCAGAAATATTTTCCCAGAATGCCCTCCCCCCATGCTCCCTCCTACAGATGTTCGGCCCCCACACCACAGATGTTGTTCCTCTTGCAAAATGAGCTTTCCCCTTCCTCTCCCAAATGCCCCTGATGTTTTGCACATTGCCGTCGCGAGGTCTCCCTTCCACCCTGCCCTCCGCATCCCCCCTTCCCCGCTCCCTTGCGGACAACCAGGCGGGAAGGCCAGCCTGCCCCCAGCGCAGGGACAGCTGCCGGCTCCGCGGGGACATCGGCTTCTGGGCATTCGTGCCCCTCTCGCCTCCGACCAGCGCCTCTGCCCGCTAGAGAAACCCTCTCTGTCTTGCTCTCCCTGTTTCAGCCTCTCTCCTTCTGCGTGTGACCTCCCAGGCCTCACCGGCCCCAGGCAGGCTCACCAGAGGGACCTGCGCCAGGAGGTCCTTGGCGGAGATTTGTTCCTGGGGGGGGGGGATGCTGGGCACATTTCAGACACCGGAGAGAACGGCCCGACCTTCCTCTCGCCACCGACAGCCCACGCGGAGCACTCAGGGAGACGCCTGGCAGCGTGTCAGGGCCCCGCTCCAAGGCCTGCGACAGATCTCCCTGCGGCCGGAGCGCCCGGAGCGGTGCCGGCCTCCTCCCCGCTGGCCTTGCCGGGCCGTCCTGGCTGCCAGGGCGGCACGGGGCTCCAGGAGCTCCCGTGGGAGAGCGGGGCCAAGCGCTGGTGGCACGCAGCACCCTGGCAGGATGGGTGTTTCCTCCTGACCCCTGCGCCGTGCCGCCAGGGAGGTGCTGGCCCCATGGCTCCGTCGCAGCAGGCACGGGACTCGTCTCCATCCTTCCCTGCTGCGTTGGGGGGCTGCAGCCGGGAGGGGCGTTCGTCCTAAAGCAGGGGGCCACGGAGCTGCGTCAGCTGCTTTGGTGGCCGGGCTGGGAGCCTCTCCCATTTCTTCCGCCAGCGGGAGAGCTGGATCCGTGAGCCGTGGAGCATGCGGGAACCCAGGGCGGGCGACACAGAGCGGGCATCTCCCAAAGGCTTCGGATGGTACCTCTTGTCTGGGGCACCGCAGCTCCTGTGCACATCACGAGCCGCTTCTCTCCTGGCTTTTCTCGCCCTGACAGGTTACCGAGGCAAAAAGGACCCGGAGCGGGGTCCCTGGGAGGCGCAGCCCGGAGCAACTCCGGCAGCCCCGCGGCCTCTCGCTGCTCCGCGTCAGCGTGGCCCGGCCGTGGCCCCGCGCTCATCACCTGCGCCCAGCAAGAGCCCAACTCCGCTGGGCTCCCACCGAGCCGGCCGCAGCGCGAGGTTTTTCTTCAAAGATAGAGTTTATTGCTAAAAATGTTTTGATCAGTGATAGCTCATATTTACATTGATATGTTTTTAAAGGAATATTCAAGTAAACATTTCCAATAGTTTCTGGCATAATCTCTAGCTTCTTTTTTTTTTTTTTTCCTATACACAAACATTAAAAATAAATAAACTGTACACAGAAAATTTCCTTTAACATCTCTACATGACTATATGTATTCCCACACAACAAAACGATTCCACTCTTTCATAGATTTGTACTTTTCTTTAAAATTTCCTCCTTAATTAATTGATATACACTTAAAAAAAAAAAAAAACCTAGAGAGCTTGGCGAATTAGTTGAAACACCAGTGACAAGGTCTGAAAAAGACGGAAAAAAAAATACAGCACAGGGAAACAACGGTCTTCAGGGATGCTGCCGTTCTTTCTTTCATTCTTTTTTTTTTTTTCTTTTCCCCTCCTTTTCCTTTTGTTAAAATCATCTTTACAGGAAATTTCTGCCCTTCCCTTCAGCAGGGAAGCGCTCAGGTTCTGTGGGGACAGGTTTAAAATGTGGTCCTATGTTTTTAAAATAATAATAATAACAATAATAATTATAATAATAATAAAAAACAGCTGCAATTTTCCCCCTTTCCTTTAAAATCTCTCTATTTACACGACTGGTATTTTTTTTTTATTATTTTTTATTTTTTTTTCCTTTTGTTAGAAGGCTATATACGTATAAAAATAGACATCTGATTGTAGTGCTTTACTGTGCCTTTGGCCTGCCCTGCAGTTCCTGGGTTCGCTTTTCCCCCTTTCAAATAAAATAACATTAAAATAAGTCAAAAAACGGTTCCTCCCCCCCCCCCCCTTCCCCTCCCCCGGCGCCCCGGAGGGGAGGGGGGCGGCAAAAAACCACGAAACATCCAAACGAAAAAAGAAACCAGTGCAAGGGGCCGAGGGAGGCGGCGGGGCCGGCGCCCGGGCGGCGGGGCCGTGCCGAGCCGGGCCGGGCCGGGCCGAGCCGAGCCGTGCCGGGCCGGCGGCTAGCAGGAGCACTTGCACTCGGAGATGAGCGGGTACTGCACGGGGATCCAGGTGCAGTACTTCTGGCTGGACCAGCCCTGGCAGTGCCAGCGCAGGAAGGTCTTGGTGACCGACTTGACGGGCTTGCAGAACATGCCCTCGGGCAGCGAGCAGGACTTCTCGGCGAAGCAGTTGCCCTCCTTGATGTAGCGCGGCCAGAAGCGGACGCCCAGGTCCTTCCAGGTGTAGAGCACGGGGCAGTAGGTGTATGCCCAGAGCCACTGCAGCACCTTCCGCCGCGCCTTCTTGCCCACCCGCAGGCGCGGCCCGTGGGGCGGTGCGCCCAGCTCCAGCCGCCGCAGCTCCGCGGGCAGCGCCCCCCGCGCCCGCCCCGCCGCCGCCGCCGCCGCCGCCTCGGCGCCCGAGGCGTTGGCGGGGCCCGGCACGGCCACGGCCATGAAGCCGGGGTCGAAATGGCTGCCCAGCTTCTTGCGCAGAGTCCGCTCGTCCAGGTCCTGCTCCTTGGGGTCGTACTCGGGGTCCGGGTGCTCCACGATGTCTTTGACGGGCAGGTTGTCGCTGGGCGAGGGCCGCAGCCGCAGGAAGGGCTGCCCGCCGCCCGGCCGCAGCAGCCCCAGGCAGGAGCAGAGCAGGAGCGCCCCGATCGCCGTCATGCTCCGGGCGGGCCCGGCCCGGCCCGGCGGCCGGCCCCGCCGCCCCGGCTCGGCGCTGGCTTCCCCGCGGGGCTGGCGCTGCGGGCTCGGCTCCTAGCGCTGCCCGGCGGCGCCTGCCGGCTCCCGGGGACTCATAAATAGGCAGAGACAAAGTCCGGCGAGGCCCGTTACTTTAAATAGCTCGGCCGGGGTTGTGTGACAGACGCATCTGAGGCTCGCTGCGCGGCCGCTGGCTCCCCGGGGCTCCCCGCCGGGCCGGCTCCAGCCGCGGCCGAGAGCGCCGGGGGGTCCGTGCCTCCCCCGCGGGCGGCGGCGGGGCAGGGCACGGCGGCAGCCGAGCCTTCCTCCTCCTCCTCCTCCTCCTCCTCCGCCGCCGCTCTCGCTCGCTCGCGCTCTCCCCCCCAAAATTCACAGCGGACTCGTCTCCATCGCCATGGTGACAGCTGGGCTGAGCCCCACGACAGCTTGTCTAGACGGTGTGACAGGGTTTGGCGTGAGACCGGAGCCCGAGAATAAAACCCTCCTTTATAGCCGGGCGAGCCGGCCGAGGGGGCGGGGAGGAGGGTCACGGCGGCGCGGCCCGCTCGGGCGGCCCCTGCGCCGCGCCGCCTGCGCGGGCACCGCCGGGGCGCGGGGCTCAGGCGGCGGCGGGCGGCGGCGGCAGCGCCCGCGGCCCGGCCGGGCTCCTCCTCATAGCGGGCGGCTGGGGCGGCCCGCGGCCCCCCGGGGCATCCTCGGCGGGGGGCTCCCCGGCAGCGGCGCGGCGAGGCGAGGCGAGGCGGCGCGCCCCGGCTCCCGGCGCGGTCCCTGGCGGCTCCTCGGCGACGGCGGGCGGCGCTCAGCACCCCCGGCGGCCCATGCTGCCGTCCCGCTCGGGGGGCCCGCTCGGCCCCGCGGTGCTCAGCGCATCCAGCCGCGGGGCAGCTCCGGCGCCTGGCCCGGCGCGGCGCGGTTCCGCGGAGCCCGGCGGGGCCCGGTTCGGCTCGGCTCGGCTCGGTTCAGTTCAGCTCAGCTCGGCTCGGCTCCGCTCCGCTCGCTCCGCTCGGTGCCGCTCGGTGCCGCTCGGTGCCGTGCCGCCCCGCTCCGCGCCGCCGCCCGCCCGCCGCGCACTGCCGCGCGCCGCCCGCCGCCCAAGTTAAATACGCGCCCGGCGCGCGGCCGCCCCGCCCCCGCTGTCACTTTCGCCGCGGCACCGGCACCGCCGCCCCCCGCCCGCCCCGCCCCTCCCCGGCCCCGCCGCCCCGGTCCCGCACGAGGCCCCGCGCCCCCCGCCCGCGGGAGCCGGGACCGGGTCGCCGCCCCCCGCCGGCACCGGGGCGGCCGCCGGTGGCCGGGCTCCGCCTGCCGCAGCCCCGCCGCGGGAGCCCGAGGCGGCGCCGAAGCCGCCCCGCAGCGGCCGAAGCGTCCCCGCAGCCCCCCCCCCCGGGGCAGGCCCTGGGGCCGGGCATCGCCTCCCCGCTGCGGGGCTCAGCCGGACGCGCTGCGGCGCCGGCATCTCGGCACCCTCTGCCGGGCAGCTCGCAGCCGGCCCGGGAGCATCCCTCCCTGCCGGCCCCTCTTCCCTGCGTCCCGCAGCGCCCCGCGACGTGGGAGCGAGCCGGGTCACATCAGAGGCTCTCGCTTCGCTCTGCAGCGTGGGGCTGGGGGAACGGAGCTAAAGCTCGCGGAGAGAGCCGGACCCGCAACCTTTGAGGCGTGGAGGGTGGGAGCCTGGTGTGCATCAACAGAGCGAAAACCCAAACCCTCCTTACCTCCTTTACCTCCACATTGCTCGGGGCTGAGCTCACTCTTGAACCATGTCCAGAAATTGGACACACAGCTGGTTCCTCTAGGCCGACAGTGTGTAAGAACATTCCTGCCCATGCCAGTCACTCCCTCCCAAAGGCATGAGATAACCAGCTACCCACTGGGGCCAGGGCAGGGCGTGGAGGGAAGCGGCAGATCGCTGTGCCAATTTCTCACCATGCCGTGCTCATCACCCACCCAGCAAACCAAAGAGCTGCAGCCGCAGCCAGCCGGGAGCACCCCACTGGTGCGAGCTGGGTGCACGCAGCAAACTAACCAAGGGCGCAGTTCTCCTAGGGTCACGTCTCTTTGTCATCCTAGAAATGCCAAATGTTGGGATCAGAGAAGAAAAGAAAGCAAGACCCCCAAAATGGACAGGTCAAAGATCCAGCCCTGAGTCTGCGTAAAGTCAGAGCAGCCCCTGGCCATCACAAGACAAAGCTGCCATGTGCTGGCTCAGGAGCTTGGTCCCAGGGTGTCCGGGTTGTTCACAGTATGTGGGATTAAAGCACACGGTTTAAATGTACTCAGCCTTTCTTCCCTTGCTGTCATGAGCCTGGCTTGGTTTGCTGAACTTGTAGCCTTTCTTCGCTCGTTTGGATCACACACGCAGAGACTCTGCAATTACAGTAACAAAACAATCCTGTTCACCCCTTCTTTTATCATTAGCGCCCAAAACAATTTGCAGAAGGGATCGGTATCATTAGCCCTTGATAGAGAATATTGTCAGTAAAACATTCTCATTACTCATTCCCTGAATCCAATCCGCTTGCAGCAGTTGAACCGAAGTCAGCCTGGATGTGCAGGCAGATGTGTGCTCTGCGTTCACTCGCTGCCGGGTGGGAAAACGCGGGGCTCTTCGCAGTGTCAGAATTAAAGCAAACACAGTAACGAGAAGCAGCTCAGGGAAGAGACACCCAAGAGTCAGGAATGGGGCAATTACTCAGCGAGATGTAGTGCTGTTGGCACTGCTGTGTTAGTAAATCCCGGTGAGGGGATTAACATCTGCCTGTAATTGTAATAATAAAATCCGACATGTATACAGCATTTTTCATCCTGCAGGATCCCAAAGCACTCAAGTAACTTAATTCCTTCAGCTGTCTCCTGGACTTTATAAACATGCTTCTTAATCATCCCACACCAGGCGAAGATGGCTTTACTCTGGGCACAATCACGTCACTTCGACAAGTCCCCCTGGGGAGAGAAGAGGCTCTCGGGGGTGGGCTGGGAAAAGTTTCACCTTTCAGAGAGGCAAGATCCAGGGAAAGTGTTGCCTGGCACGTCCCGGGGCAGGGGAGAGACCCCAGGAAGAGCCTGCCTTCCCAAGCAGCCAGCTCCCGCGCCAGCTAGCACTGCGGAAGGGGTGGAAGCACGTGTCTTAACTTTTCAAGGTGGGAAAAACGATGACAAGCCCCTAGACAGGACACTGAAGGCTTCATTCTGTCCACCATAACACCCAAAGACTGCTTCTCCAGCCTCTTCCCGTTCTCCTCCTTTTGGGACTAGAGATGCTGGGGCACAATCCTATTTATGGCCGTGTGTGCAGGCTAGCGGGCTGAGTGGTGCTATCCATTCATATATGTTCCCTCTCGCTGCTCTCTGTGGGCACACAGCCCAGCTCACAATCTAGCCCTTAATTAAAGGATTTAAAGTTGGAAAGGCTACATATCACATACAGAAAAGCCTTATCAAAATAATTCCTTATAAAAAGAAAGACGTGACGTTAAGGGCACCTTCTGGAGGATAAAATGGTCGCAAACTACTTATTTTTGCCTCTTTCCCTTACTTGGCATCTTTTTGTCATCTAAAGAAGACCTGAACATTTTTGTAAAAAAAAAAAAAAGAAGAGAGGGCATTTTTATTTCACATTTGAAACTTAAGCAGTGCCTACTCTGTTTTCACTGTAAGGCTCCACAAGCAAGTAAATTCCTAGTAGAAGTAAAAACACCAGTGGTACTGTCTTGGCAATACGTTTATTCAGCTGACAAGGTGTTTTATCTTTTAGTTTGTTTCAGGTAGCACTAGTATAACTCAAATGCCAGAGATAAAGAGACAGAACAAAATTGTCTTTGTTACCAAGTCGTTTCTACCCCTTCAGTTCTAGTCACAAAAGCTTCAAATGCAGACCTTAAACTGCTGAAAAGCCTTCTGCCCTGTGAAGGACTGCAGGAAGCCCATGCTTGGAAATCTAAAAGTGAGAAGAGAAGAGAAGAGAAGAGAAGAGAAGAGAAGAGAAGAGAAGAGAAGAGAAGAGAAGAGAAGAGAAGAGAAGAGAAGAGAAGAGAAGAGAAGAGAAGAGAAGAGAAGAGAAGAGAAGAGAAGAGAAGAGAAGAGAAGAGAAGAGAAGAGAAGAGAAGAGAAGAGAAGAGAAGAGAAGAGAAGAGAAGAGAAGAGAAGAGAAGAGAAGAGAAGAGAGAAGAGAAGAGAAGAGAAGAGAAGAGAAGAGAAGAGAAGAGAAGAGAAGAGAAGAGAAGAGAAGAGAAGAGAAGAGAACTCACAGCCAAATGTCTTTTATCTTTTTTGGGGGGCTTTCTATTGCTTTCTGACTGTTTGTTTAAGTTTTCCAGGCTCTCTTTATGCTTGAGAAATAAAGCTGATGGGCTGGCATGGCAAGCATTGGGAAAGTCTTGGGTCTGACAGGACAAAAGCCCTAATTTTCACTAAAGGAAAGAAAAAAAAAAAAAGAAAGAACTAAATGATGGTGCACCAGGTTTTCATTAGAGATATGTTTATTTTCCAGTAGAAATACATTACCCTGCTCTCATCAGTGTGTCTAAAGGAGCGGTTCCCAAAGTATGCCATGGCAAGTGGTTGGCAAGGGGCCATGGAGCAGACTCCCGCAGCAGTCCGTGGGCTCGCAGCTCCCTGTGGGCTGCCGCGAGCAGGAGGAATCCAGCGGCTGACAGCGCGGCTGCCCCAGAGCCTGGGTGCTCCATGTGCTGGTGCCAAGGGAGGTGGCGAAGCCCCCAGACCCGGCCAGGGCCGGCTGTGCCTTGGCACGATCCTCTGTGCATTAGAGGTCAGTGGCCAGAATCAGGTGTCTCCAGTTGGCCAGGTTCCCTCGGGGCAGAAATGTCACTGTAAGGGTCAAAAGGACAGGACACAGACGGGGACTCCCATGGACACACACATGGTTTCCTAAGTTTAATTTGTGTGAGCAGTTCAGCAGTGCAGGTATGAATGAAGTCATTCACCAGCTCTCAGGTTTGTCTCCCTGTCCCACCTCCCTTCTGCTTTAGGGACCTAAATCCGTGCAGGTCTGGTACCTGCCCTGCTGCACCCACAGCTGCTTTTGCACAGCCACCAGCACCGCAGCCCCTGCCTTCCCCCGGCTGCCCTGTGCTGCCTGTCTGCAGGGGGGGCATAGGGGAGAACCTGGGACAGGTTTGCTGCAGGAAGCTGAGCTGGTGGCGCTGGGCATCCTGCGAGGGACACGGTGAGACCTCAGCAATGCTCCTGGGGGCTCAGCAGCTGCTGCAGCACCTACCCCACAGCGAGCGCAGACGTGCCAAAGCACTAAAAGGAAAAGAAAAAACACCCTTGAAGCTCCAGGGAGGGGATTACTTGTGTCTCAGAAATACACTTTCTCTATACCAAGTAGGGTATTTTTGCTATTCTGAGCTTTCTGCCTTCCTTCTTTGTCCTTATCACGAGGCATTTTTCTGCTTTTCAGGCTTGTGGTGCCTTTATTCCACTTGGCACTGTGGTACTGCGCCAGGCCCTCACTGGCTCACCCACTTGCGATCTGAGCTGTTCTCCTGACCCCACATCTCCCTATTTCTGTGCAGCTGTACCATACGGCCCCAACATTTGCCTAGAGTTCATCCTTTACTATCGCATGCACTGCCGGTTTGGGGACAGCAGCACTTTGGTATCCTGTACCCAATGTCACTTGCTGCATCCCCCTTGGACCTGATGCCCCCAAGAATGCATCTTCGTTAGGTCTGCAGGTCCTTGTTAACAGGCTGCCCAGGTCCTGGCACACCTCCAGTAGTGCCAGATGTGCTGAATGCTGCAGAAAAACCTCCCGTGTCGCCATTTCATGTGAAGAAGTCCAAGGGGGCTTGCCTCCCTCCTCCCTTGCAGTCTGGTGTTGATTACGTCCAACAATCTGGAAAACTGGGACAGGTAATGCCCAGGGTGATGGAGGAGGCTGCGCTGGGCAGAAAGATTTATCTTGTTGGCCTCAGCCCACAAGCAGTGACCCTAACACTTGCCAGCTGACCCTACTGAATGGGCCGGTGGCTTCCGTGCAGCTCCTGGGCAGGTTGTGGCATTGCAGCAGGAAAAGGAGGCAGCCTCATGCAGCTGTCAGCAGCCGTTTTGCCACTAGCCCTGCAAATGTTCACACGCACCAGCCGTTGTGGCCTGACACTCATGGGCAAGAGTCCCAGCCTCAGGTGAGCAAATTCCAGAGGGAAGGTCCCTGCTGGGACACTTTTTGGCCTCCCCAGCCCCTCCAGCCTGGCGTACCCACTGTGCACACAGGTGCTGGGCTGTCCGGAGACAGTCCCCAAAGCTTGCCAGTGCGAGCCCTCCTCTCCTGGGGGAGCCGGGGGAACGTCCTCAACACAGGGCCCAGAAACGGTCCCTGGACAGCCGCCAATGTTAAAAAACAACAACATGGAGCTCTGAGATTTCTACCCACTTGGCATACATCTGTCACCACATGTGTTGACACAGAGCAATGCTGCCACGTCATGATGTACGTGGCAGTCGCTGTCAACACTAGTCCAAGGCAGAGAGAACTGCTCAGGGCAGCTATTTTTTGAAGATGTCCTGAATAAAAGGGCCAGAGCTCGCCTGGGGGACATGGCCTGCCACTAAGGGTGGCCACTTCTGGCTTGGGGACTCCTGAGCCGCTCTCCAGGGAGAGCACTGCCAGCATAAACCAAAACCAAATGACCTGCCCCAGGCCAGCCTGGTGACACAAGACCTTGCCGGATGTGCCACCCCTTCCTTTCCTTGCTTGTCCTGCTCAGAGGAGCCCTGCTGTTAGCACCCCGACACCATGGGGACAGGGGGTGACAGGAACTCTCACCGTGCAGACACACAGGACAAGCCCCAGCCCAGCACACACACTTGGGACAGTCATTGCTCGACGTAGCCACAAGGAATCTCCCTCAACTGCAGCAGAAAATCCAGCTGCAGCGTCTCTCCAGCCTTCTCCCCATGTGTCTCTTCTTGCAAGCAGCCATCCTGCAGCAAATGCTGCCAGAGGACGAGGTACTTTCCTTCTGCTGCCTCTCCTGTCCTGCCCCGCATGCCAACTCGAGCTCTCCTGTCCATACAGCATGGGCAGGTTGGTCCCAGCCTGCCCTCGGGCTCTTACCCCACACAAGCATGCTCCAGGCTGTAGCCAGGGTGCAAGCCAGTACTCGTGCACAGGTGGCTTCAGACCGAGGGCAGCAACCGCAGTGATGATGCTCCAAGGGACACCAGCTTGTGGCTGCAACCGCTGTGGGATGGGGAAGCACCCAGGGGAGCTCCAGCTCTGGTGGCAGCCAGGATACAGGGGACAGAGGTCAGCCAGTCCCCTGGTGCACAGGGAGCGCTTAGGGGGCTCAGATACCCACACTCGGCTCCGCAGAGCCTGGGCTGCATGCTGCATGCTGTTGCCTTGGGACACCTCTGTGCCAAGGTTGCGAGGCACTGGGACGATCTGTCATGGTGTGTCTGAAGCCCAGCTCTTCTCCCCAGCTCATCCCAAATGAGGTGTGAAAAGCTTACCTAAAAAGGGCGAGTTAAATTCTAAACTGTGGCACAGCATTTCACCCAGGCTTGTGCGTCCTTTGTTGCTCTGCCTGCTGCAGAATGGAAGCAGCACCATGAGGCTCCTGCCTCCTACTTCCCTTCATAGCCCCATTACCGGGCAGATGGGAAACTCACCACTGCAGTTGTTCCTCCTGGTTTCTCACTCCATTCTGCAAATTCAGTTTACTTCAGCTGAGGAAGACGAGGGCTGGAGCCCCAGTTAGTGAACAGTCTCCAGTTGCATCCTGCCGGCAGGCCCGGCTCGGCTCCGTGCAGTTGCAGCTCCCCGGCGCTCAGCGGGCTCTTGTCAGACCCAGGGCCACCAGCATCGCACTCGCGTGGCTTTCTCTTGCAGCCATTTCTTGCCAGGGTGTTTGTTTTCCCTTGATTTGTTTCCCGCTCTGCTTGCCCCTAGGACAGTGTGATAACCAGGAGATAACCAGAGGACAGAGCAGCAGAGACAGCTGTGGCTTGGAGGAGCGGGTGCTAAATTCTCCCCAAGTTCCTCTTTGAAAAAGCCCAGACGTGAATAATAAATAGCTCAACATCACAACACCTTCTCAGGCCACAGGCGAACAGCCCTGAGGGCCAGGATTTGCCCCTCCATGCCCCCTGGCTGTGCCCCTGTGCTGCAGCCTGAGCCGGGCTCCCCGGAGACCTCCAGCACCACTGGCGGGGCCAGCCCTGCACAAGCCATTTGCATTTTGCCCAGATTCGCCGGTTAATCAGAAACCTTCAGTCTAGTCGGCTGCTTATTTTTTTTAAAGCAATGAAAGATTTCCCAAATCCAGTCGGATCTAGGATTACAGGCAGGCAGAGACACCATCAGTCTCTGTCAGTCATTCCCTCCTGCCGGAGCACTGGCGCTGAAGGCGCTGCAGCGCCTGAGCAGCGGAGCGGAGCCCGGCTGCTGCTGGCCGCACGAGTGGGGGCCGGGGGGGCTCAGCGCCCGCGCTCCCCCTGCTAACACCCGAGGAAGGTGTCGTGCAAGCAGGATGAGCATCCAGAGGCTGGTGGCCCTTTTCTCATCCCGGAGGGGACAATGAAGGGAGAGGGAGGGACGCGGCGGGCACGGCTGGCGGTTTGAGATGGCCTTTGTCCAGGGGGACGTTTCAGGGAGCAAAAGCAGCAGCAGGAAGGCACAACGTCCAGCACGAGGACAGGCAGAGCGTGGCGGCTCACTGCCTTGCCCTTCTGTACCAGGGCTGTGCCTCAGCTTCAGCACGGGGTGTCCAGCTCCACTCTGCCAGCCAGCGGGAGCGCCCCGTCCTCGCTCTTGCCGAAGCTGTGCCCCTGAGCATCAGCGCTGCTCCCAGCCAGCACCAGCCCTACACCGGGGCTGGGGGCTGAGGGGGTGCTGGGGGGGCTGGAGGGGGCTCTAGCCACCGCCACCAGGGTCCCCAGCTGCGGCTGTGCTGGCCGGGGCTCCAGGTTCAACGGTTGAGACACAAAATTGCGAGTGGAAAAGCTCTGTGTTTTCTCATCAGAATGAACACTTCCTCTCTTCCCCTAAAAGGTTTTTTCACATGGAAATGGTCCATTTAAGTTCTGTTTTCAATTTTCTAATTTAAATATACACACAAAATTTAGCTAGATCTGGTCTCAAAATATCGTTTCAAAACAAAAATATGAATTATTTCATTTTTTTTTATGTCTAAATGAAACTTTTCCAGACTTCTCATTTTCTCCAGAGGAAACCATTAATTAATTTGATCTAAATTCAGGAAAAGCCTGATTGCTCTGAATCTGCATTTAACAGAAAAAGCAACAAACTAGTCATCTAAACTATTTCTTTCAGCACGATCCAGACTTTCCTGCTCCAGCCCCCAGCTGCCTTCAGGGATGGTCTGAGTGGGAGGAGGGAGGCAAGGAGGGGGCACACAGAGGCAGCCCAGAGAGGGAGCCCCTGGGGCATGAGAGCGCCCTGTCCATCCCTTCACGCCCCTGTGAATTCACTGATGTGAGACCCAGACCTGACACTGCTACAGTTTTTGCCCAATAGGTGAGTCATTTGTTGGATATTCCTGATCTGGGCACATCTTGCTTAAAAGCAGGGAAAGCCTTTGAGTTATCCAAGTCAACTTAGAGACGACGTGCTGAATGAGATAATCCACGAAAATCAAGTTTCTTACTCTGTAGCCCATCACCTTGTCTCTCATGTTTTGTAAATGTCCAGCTCGACTGGAAGAGATTTGGACACTCCGAGCTCTATATTGGTTATTCGGCAGTATTTTTCATATGCGCTATGCCCCCTGCATCCACCAGAGATTAAATTAGGTTTATCCAGCGGCAGTGTCAAGAGGAGCAGCTACATCAACCTCGCTCAGTCCCAGGGCCCCCTCGTTGCCCCCTCCGAGACAGCGATGCGCCAGTCCCTGCCTGCTCTGGTGGTCCCAGGGGAGCAGCACCCTCGGGCCGATGCAGGTCAGCAAAGGCTCGCGTGCCCATCCTGGTGCTTCTCGGCGAGGCTAGCCCTGGCTGCACACTGCCAGAGCCTCCTCCAGCTCAAAGGGCACTGCTCAGAGGAGCCCAGCGCTTCGCTGACTAATTTCCACTGGAATCGGGAAGCTGAGGTTACGGGGAGAAATTATGAATGAACGAGCTGGCCCTGGGATCCATGCAGACCAAAGGCATCGCTACCCTACACAACGTGTAATTAAATTGTGGAACTGGTTGCCACAGGACGCCGTGTCGGCCAAAAATATACACAGCTTTGAAAAGAGATTAGACAAATTTGCAGAGGGCAGGCTGAGCGGTGGCTATTACATGGGACAGCACACAGACCGCTCTGGCTCAGGAAGCCACCAAGGCATCAATTGCTAGAAAATGGAGGGTTTTCACAAAGGCAGATCACTCGCTGGTATCTGTCTGCAATTTGTCATTGTCACCGGCTAGGACGGAGCTACCTCAGCTGACCCAGGCGCTGCTGCAGCCCATCCTGCTGCTGCATGCAGCTGTGTTTGCAGGTGCTCTGTGCTGGGGTTACCAGCAGCAGTGGCAGCCCCAGGCACCCCGAGCGCTCTCCCACAGCCCCTGTGCCTCTGAGCAGCCTCCGAGCCCTGAAGCTGGGGCTCCGATCCCTGCTTTGCTGTGTGCAGCCATGCAGAGATGTTGGTACCGAAGGGTTCCCAGCACCAGCGGTTGCAGCTCTGCAGGTGTCTCACCAGCAGCTTGGTGGGGCTGGTGGTGCAGAGGTGCTGCATGGGGCTTTGCTGATGCCTGGTCTGCAGTCAGCAGGGCTGTGATCACCTCTGTGCCGAAGGGTTCTGTCCCTGCACACCCTGGGGCTTTCTCCAGGCTCTTACAACCTTCTTCTTCCCTGTGCTTTACCCTGCTTCCTGCACGCTGGGGATTTTTCATGTCTGCTGGACCATGGTGGGTTCAATTGTCCCTCTCTGCCTCAGATTCCTCTGGTGGCCACCAGCCTTTTCTGGGCTCAGGCAGCAGGACTGTGGCTGCTGGCTTCAGGCAGAGCTGCCTGCGAGACAGCACCTCTGCAAGCCCTCATGAGCTGGGAAGGGTCTGCAGCTGGAAACAGCTTCCCGGGGTGCTCAACCCTTGCTCGGTCATAGCACATCATGTCCTCCACTGATGAGCTCAGTCTGAGCTTAAAACTCAGCTGAGTTTCTGCTCCTCAGCCCCACAGGTTGAGCAGGGGATCAATGAGTGGATGAGTGAAATTTTCTTCCTGCAGGAACATGCAAAAAAAAGCAAAAGAAGCAAAATCAACCACAAGGAAGAAAATAGAAAATCAAACCAAAACCAGCCACTGCAGGAAATCACAGGTGTTTAACGTAAAGATGGTGAAAGCAGGAGGGGAAGTGGTGTAAGCAGTGTTGGCAAGATACGAGGAGGCCTGGGGCTGGTCTTCGGTCCACAGACCAGTCCTGGCCACTGCACATCACAGCCAGGTTGGGGACTAAGCTGAACACAGCTGGGCAGGCTGGGGGGTGCCTCCGCCCCAGCCCTGTGCCACAGGCAGCACGGGCAGCCTGGTGTGGAAATCTTCCAATGAGACAAAGCAAGAGCTTGGCTGCTGCAAGCCGTTGCCCCACCAACACAACTGGTGTCTGGAAGCTGTGCGGCCATTCCTGGGAAGTATTTCCCTGCTCTTTGCTTTTGGGCAGGGCTCAGAAGTGTTATTTTGAGGCAGGAGGTGTAGGTCTCCAGCACCCAAGGGGCAGAGGAAAAGCACCAAAGCAAGCAGGTGCTGAGATGGGAGCAGGGCCATGCATGCAATACATCCAGGCTGTGGGAGCATCTCCAACTCTGTGTGTTGGTGGGAGAGGTGAGAGCTGCCTTGGAGAGGTGAGGGCAGCCTTGGCTGAGTTATCAGAGCAGACAGCGATCAGGGAACGTGGCTGATGTGTGTTTGGCTGCTCTATCCCCCTTCAGTTGCTCTATTTTATTTTATTTTATTTTATTTTATTTTATTTTATTTTATTTTATTTTATTTTATTTTATTTTATTTTATTTTATTTTATTTTATTTTATTTTATTTTATTTTATTTTATTTTATTTTATTTTATTTTATTTTATTTTACTTTATTTTATTTTATTTTATTTTATTTTACTTCATTTCATTTCATTTCATTTCATTTCATTTCATTTCATTTCATTTCATTCTTCTGTTGGAAGCAGTGACTTTTACTTTGCTTAAAAAAAAGTCTGTCTTCTCAACCTGGCTGTAAGCCTGTGCTCTCTGGGACGTGGTTTAGGCCCCTCCTGCCCCATCCCCATCCCAGTTGAACCATATTCCCCTCCTCATCCCATCCCATCCCATCCCATCCCATCCCATCCCATCCCACCCCATCCCATCCCATCCCACCCCATCCCATCCCATCCCATCCCATCCCATCCCATCCCATCCCACCCAATCCCATCCCATCCCATCCCATCCCATCCCATCCCATCCCATCCCATCCCATCCCATCCCATCCCATCCCAACCCTATTGCCCCCTATCCCCATCCCATCCCATCCCGTCCCGTCCCGTCCCGTCCCGTCCCGTCCCATCCCATCCCACCCCATCCCAACCCTATTGCCCCCTATCCCCATCCCATCCCCATCCCCTCCCTCGATGGGGACGCTCCCCCTCAGCCGTGCCCTCTCCCCAGGCCTCCCAGCTCCTTCCAGCTTTCGCCCAGCCTCCTGCCCTGCCAAGGGCCCTGCCCCCTTCCCAGGCCCGGAGGTACAAATGATTAGATTTTCAGCCCAATTAAGGCAGGCTGTCTCCTGGCCAGGACAGAAAAGGTTGGCTCTGGAAGGTGGGAAACAAGCTTTGACAGGTCCTGGCGTCCCCAGTGCCCTCCAGCGGCACTGCCCGCTGGGCTCCTTTGTGCTGCGCCAGGAGCGGGGCCAGGCCGCAGCTGGGGGTGCCCGAGGCTCTACCCGTGCCCCTCCTGGCCCCAGCGCAGCCAGAAGAATGGCTAATTAAGAGCTCTCAGCACCGGCACAGCTAATTCCCCATTCAGCCATGCCACTGGCAGCGGGAGGGCGGTGAGCCGGGAGCGTGGCATTGCCTCGGGGTTAACCCTCTCCTGGCGGCCCGAGGGGCCATGCCACCCCCCTGCCCCAGGACTAGGCCAGGCCCTGCAAGGAGCAGCCCCCGCCTCAGGGTGCCGTGCCCTCGTCTCGTCCCCAAGAGTCTCGCTCATCCCCGAGGCCCCCTGGCAGCCCTGCGAGCCGCTGGCAGCCCCTCTGGGGGGCATAGGTGCTGCGTCTCAAGCCCCCGTATTGCATCCCCGCGGTAGTTGTCGTGCAGAGGACACGCAAGGCCGCGCTGTCACACCGGGCTGGTGCCTGTCCCCTGGCACGGGACAGGGAGCCAGGAGAGCAGGCAGGGCATCCTCTGCGTCCTCACTCCTCCTCCGACAGGAGCCAGAGGCTACCTGCAGAGGGACGAGCCTACTCGAGGACAACGAGGCTCCCAGCACGAGCCGCTGCCCTGTTGGGAGTGATGAATGGTGCCAAGGGGCGAGCGAAAAGCTTTTGGCTGCCAGAGAGCCAGGAGCACTGGGGCCAGGCTGTGGTTATGAGGAGATGAGAGCCTGCGGCCCTGCTCCTGTCCTGTCTGGGAGCAGCCGCACTGGGTCCTGGTCTCTGCAGGGTCAGGAGGGTGGAGGACAGCCTGGAGCCTTGTCCTCAGCATGTCCTTGCACCAGCAGGGCATGGGGGAAGCAAGAGCTGGCTCTGAGCAGCAGCACCAGGGGGGCAGGCAGGGCTTGACCAGGCTCAGCAGAGGAAGGAGTGCTGCAGGTGGAGCAGCAGGTAAAGCCCGCGAGTTTCCAGTAGCTTTCTTGTCCCTGGGATTCTCTATTTAAAACAAAACAAAACAAAAGCTCTCAGCATGTTTTGTCCTGCTCCTGCCTTTAAATGATACAGTAATTGCAATTTTACTTGCCTTTTCTGAAGAAAGCCCTCAACTAGCGTGCATTGAGTAATTGGGTCCCGTTGCACTGTCACAGTTACTTGCACTGCGAGTCCATTCTCCAGCAGTGCCTGGGACATCTGCACCGTGTGCCCCAGGTGCCCGCGGTAAGTTGCCTGCAGCCTCAGGAGACAAGACAGACAGAGGGTGAGGGGAGAGACCCATCTCTTTCGCTTTCTCTCTCTCTCTCTTTTTTTTTTTTTCACTAAAATAGAATTATTTGCTTTAAAAGGAACTGGGGGAAAAGCATCAAGGAAAACTTGGAGGATTTCCATGATGTTTTATGACGTTGTGTCTTTCAAAGTGACTGCAAGGAAACATTACTGGGTAACGTGCTTTTACTTTAAAAAGTGCTTTTAGTGAGCACAGCCAGAGAGCTGGGTGAGATGACCAGGCGGTGTCACATCCCCTAACCTTCAGGATATGGCCCCTGAAGCAGGACAAGGAATCAGAAAAGCACCCAGAAACGTCAGTCAGCATCTCCGGCCCATCCATCCCCAGGAGGAACCCAGCCACGACCGGGGGCTGCTGCAGGGATGCCGCAGCCGGAGCGGGGATGCTCGGGGCCCTCAGGCAGGAACAACCTGCCTCCTGCCTCCCGCCCCGCTCTGTGGTGTGGCTGTTTCCTTGGTCCAGGCCCCAATTAAAAGAGCCAAAAGGAAAGGGCCGGAGAGAAAGAGTGAAAGAAACAACATTTCCTGCCTGAGGAGATTAACTCTCCAAATTACATGTGAACAGAGGGGGAGGCGAGAGGGGAAAAGGAAACCCAGCTTCCACCCCAATAAAAGCCAGTCCATTTAATAAAGGAGGAGCAAGGAGGGGGAAGGTGGCTGAAAGAAAATGAGGCTGGGGGGTGTGGAATTAGCCTTGTCAAACAAGGGGCTTTGCTGTCCCAGAACTGCTTCTTTATTGTTCCAATTTTTCATGCTTACTTAGCTCTCAATGCTGCACAAGACAACAGCTCATTATCGGGGGTGGGGGGGGGCAGGGGGGAATGGGACGGGCACGGCTGTGGCAGTGCTGAGAAGGGGAAGGGAAATAAAATTTTAGTAAAAGGAGCTCTTTCCCCAGGGCTGCGGCCTCTCCCCCCTGCCTGGAGCTGCAGACGCGGTGGCTGGGAGGAGCAGGGCATCGGCCAGCAGCAAAAGGGCTTTCTGCAGCCTTTGGCACCAGCACTGGGCTGGGACAAAAGCAGCTGAGGCTGAAATGCCACCTGACGGCCGGGGAGGAGACGAGGGGTGCTGCGGGGGTGACACCGAGCATCCCCCGTCTGTGCTCCTGGCCCTGTCCTAGCAGCCCTCTGGCAAGTGCGTGGCCTGGCTGCCGCGTCCCTGCGGATCAGCCGGCCAAGGCACATCTGTGGCATCCTCATCGAGTGAATAACTTGAGCTCTGACTTTGGAAAGCTGCTTCCAGCCTCCTCCCGGGGCTCCTTGTTTGTTTTCTCCCCAGGATTTTCCTGATCAGATTGGCCTGGATTACAAAGCCAAACTCACACCAGAAAGGCTATCAGGATGTTTGTGGGGAGGAAGGCTGTGCTCAGTAATAGTGATGCTGCCTTATAAAGCCCTGTTTGCACAGGCTCATAACTTTACCAAAAATGCTCTCTTTTAGGATCAGAGAATGAGGATGTCTCTGAGCTCCCATACCACCGAGCTGAAGCTTTGCACCATCATCTTGCAAGAGTGGCAGTGGGGACCCAGCGGAAGGAAGGAAGGGAGGAAGGGAGGAAGGGAGGAAGGGAGGAAGGGAGGAAGGGAGGAAGGGAGGAAGGGAGGAAGGGAGGAAGGGAGGAAGGGAGGAAGGGAGGAAGGAAGGAAGGAAGGAAGGAAGGAAGGAAGGAAGGAAGGAAGGAAGGAAGGAAGGAAGGAAGGAAGGAAGGGAGGGAGGAAGGAAGGAAGGAAGGGAGGGAGGAAGGAAGGAAGGAAGGGAGGGAGGAACGAAGGAACAAAGGAAGAGCACTGGCTGGAGCCAGCAGCAGCCGTGGCCAAGCTGGGCAGTTTTCTGTGGTTCTTGGTAGACATCAAGGTAACAAGAACAGAGAGATCTTCCAAATATTTCCAGGAATGTGGAGATTTCAGCCACTGGCCGAGGCAAAGGGAAGAGACTACTAGGATGACAGGAGCAGGGACAGCTCCAGCCACGATGCTGACACCAGCAGTGGATAGAGGCGTCACGTTAGGTTTTTATATGTGTTCAGCTGCCTACCAGCTACCCATAGCTTCATCAGTCACGGGGTGACCAAGCGCTTCCACACTGAAGCTGTTGGGAGCACAGAGCCTCGGCAGTGCCGTCATCCCTGGTACAACCAGTGGGATCTGTCTGCAGCTGGCGGCGCTGGGCTAGCAGGTGACCTGCAGCCACATTCACACACTGCGTGCTGCAGGGTCACCATTTCTCAGAGGAGATGGTTAACTCTTCCAAAACAAAAGCCTCTGCAAAATGTCACGGATGTTCTCCAAGAGCAGAGATGAAACGTTCCCCTATTCACCCCGATCTGCTCGAGTTCTCCAGTCACTGCATGAAATTCCCGCTTGGGAAGCTGTAAGACCAGCAAGGTCTGTCCTGGAAACAGGAGTGAGCTTCCCTCAGGAAGCTGGAAAACTTCAGTATCTTTCCTGTTTCCCAGGTGCAATCCACACAGATACAGCCTGCCGCAACGGCAAGAAAAGCCCTGGAAGCAGTACACAGATTTTGGTGCCCAGGAAGTTGATTTTGCACCTTTGTAGCCCATGAAGCTCCTGATCAGCCTACCTCCAAATCCACGCAGGCTGTGGCAGGGGCTGCACGGAGCCAACCAGATGCCCTGGCTCCCCGCTGACGTTCCCAGTCCCTGCCTGCGGGGCCCAGGTGGGGTGCTGTGCTGCCCCGCTGCCGCCTTGGTGCTCAGCAGCACGGTGCGACAGGTGCTCAGCGTGAGCGAGGTGCGGGGCTGAGGGTGGATGTTTGGTCTGAGGATGGAGGCATGCTTAGCATGGACAGGCGGACAGACACGCTACATCCGAAGCCTAAACCCAGGCTGAGACCTCACGTCACTGCTCCAAACCTTGCAGGATGACTGCAGCAGCCTCTCCATGGGAATCTGCTCCTCTGCGAGTGTCCCCGTCCCCGCTCAGGTGGGCTGAGCTGGTCTCCGGAGAGGGGAAGCCACCCTTGCCTGGGGTGGGGGCCCCAGAGCACAGCCCTGGCTCGTGCCCATCTGCCCAGGGGCTGGCACCTCCTGTTGCTCCCACTCTCTCTCCTCTGCAATCTCCTCCCTTAGCTTTGCCTTCAAACAGTAAGGAACAAATTCCAGGGATTTTGCCTGGGGGCCCTCGGAGCGGGGATGTGAGCTGGTCTCCATCTGACTGCGACCGAGTCTCTCCCCCTCACTGGAAATTGAAAGCAGAAGCCGTGGAGCGGTGACAAAAATCTGCATTACGTTATGGCAACTGGATTTTTTTTTTTTGAAGATTTTATAATACATCGTTTTGAAACTCTGCCAGTGATCATCATCAAAGTCAGAAGAGTGCCTTGGAGAGAACAATGGTGGTGGAGGGTGGGGGTGAGCAGGGTGGCTGGGTATTGATGTGTAATCCTTTTTAAAGCCGGTTCTAGAGACAGCATGGGATTTTTTTTCCTGAAGTGCAGATACAATTTAGCATGGTAGCAGCAGCCAGCAATACCAGAGCGCTAGATAGAGGTGCTGGCTTGCATCGGGGCCGTGCTGCACTAACCCACCCTTCCCTGCCACATGCCCCCGCAGCAATGTCCCAGGAGGGCAAGGCACAGGGCTGGGGGAGGAACGGGAAGTGCACAGAAGTGTCCAAAACAGAAGCTCAGGAGAGACCAGATGGAGAGGAGCGGGGGGAAGAGTGGTGCGAGCTGTTCCAGGCAGGGCCAGGGCTTGGGATCCTGCTGGGAATCAAAACCCAGAGACATCAACACCTCAAAGGGCAGAGGCTCAGCCTCCGCCAGCATGGTCTCACGGGCTCCATCAGTACCACAGCCTCCTCAGCACCTCGGTCTTCAAAGCCCTCCGAAGCCGGGTAAGGCTCCCGTGGCTGGCGGCTCCTCGCCATCGCAGCCCTGCACCGCTCTGCACCCAGCAGCTGCTCCCTGCCCCGATTTCCCTCGCCGAGAAGTTCCTGGCTGCAGCCAAGCAAAACATGGGGCCTTTCCCAGTCCCTGTCCCACCGCACAGAAAAGGGGAGATGGCAGACCAGCACATATCCCGGTGGCAAAAACACTGCGAATGTCACAGCCCTTAGGGTGCTGGGGAGTTCCCCTGAGCCTGACTTCTCCTGGCTTGACAAAGAGAAATCAAAAAAAACACAAATGACCGTCCCCCCCCAGCTCCCCAATCAGTAATTAGCTGTAATTTTGTCAAAGCAACATGTCAGAAGCACCAAGGTCTCTGTGGAAATCCATATGGATAAAGCTCTTTGTTTTACTACCTTCACAGCACCAAATGCCCATGGCAGTGGTCCAGATGTGGTGGCACATCAGGTCAGACCTGGTTGTACCCCGCCTTGGCTGGCCAGGTGTGAAAACCTGGGTCCCTGAGCTGTCATTTTGCATCACCTGCTCCAGAGACCTACAAAACGCTGTCCTACCCATGCTGAACCAGGTGAGCTTGTCCCGGCCAGTGAGGCTCACATCTGTCCTGCTCCAGACTTTGCTTGTTGCTGCTGTGGAATATTGGGCTGGAAGCCTTCACATACCCTTTACCAGCAGAGTCCAGCCCTAAGCCATCTCACTCAGGCTTCTTCTTGTGTCCTCCACTACTCGAACATGGCTTCATAACCGAGCATTTCCCCCTGTGACGGACGCACAGCACTTTGTACCACAATGCTTCCTTCATCATAAAAAAAAAACTCATAAAAAGCCCCTGCTCCCGGCTCAGTTTTACCCATGTGGATGGAGCCACTTGGCCAAGTCCCACGTGCTTACACCCTGGAGCAAACCCATCCTGTGAGCGTTTGGACGGAGCTGAGTCAGAGGGGATGGGGGCAGGAGGGCAGCATGGCTGGGAGCTGCCGGGCCCCCTGCCATGCCGTAAGGGACAGCAGCACACGTGGGCTGCCTGCTGGCCCATCCTGGAGCATGCAGCCCGCAGGCTGAGGCCACCAGTGCAAAGTCCTGTTATCACTTCCCATCCAGCAGCGGGGACAGGCTGGACGTGAGCGGTCACACTGGGTGTGCTTGAGCTGGTGTGCACGCTGCGCCTGGCTCACCTTCCTCTTCACTCTGCCTCTCCAGTGCCACATCCAGGCACTGGCCCTCTGTGCCTTGCCAGATGTCCGCGGCATTACATAGCAGCAATTGCTAGGTTCCTTCATGCCACAGTGAATTGCACGGCCCATCAGGGACTGCAAATCTTCTGGGTAAACTGCAGCCCACCTTGTTAGAAGTGACTGATGGCATCGGCTCAGAGCTTCCCGGCTTAGGAGATTCCTTGCTAGCTAACGATGTGCTGATAATTAAGTCCAGTCCTCTCCGAGAAGAGCTTCCCCTACTAGCTAATCCCAACAGCAAATAATGGGGATTGACTTTGTCTTGGTCTGTAAATGCAGGCTTGGCCCTGATGGCTCTATCCCCTAAGCTCTCTGCCCTCCAGCACAGAAGGGTGCTGCAGGGGCTGCCCAGCCGGGACAAGGTGCAAAATGCCTCGACGAGGTGTGAGCTCAGCCAGGGCTCTGGCCACCCCTCGCGAGCCGTGGTGGTGGTCCCAGAGGCGCAACGAGGGGGACCAGGGAGCCACTAACCCCTGCTCCGCTCCAGGGCAGCCTGGGCTTGCTGGGGCAGCTGCATCGAGCACAGAGCTTGGCCATGAGAGCACCTCGGCTCCTGCTGCCCTGCCCTGCTCCTCTGGCACTGCCGCTTCTGCCATCCTGTGCCTGGAAGAGCATGGTGCTGAGATGCGCAACACCCCGGGCTGGAAGGGCAGAGAGATCTCCTCGGCTCAGGCCTGATGCTCTCTGGAGACGGTCTGGAGACAGCAAGCCCATTGGGATGCTGAGAGCATCGTGTGTTTACGGCAAGAACCAAGGAGACCTTCAGCTTGCAGAGCACCAAGCCCAGACCCCATCTTCCTGTACAGAGGGGAGCGGGGAAGGGCACCAGCAGCAGCAGCAACAGCAGGTCTTCAAGGATGGTCCAAGATAGCCATGGCAGGACCAAGAATCCTTTTGCCTTGGAGATTTCAAGCCTCTGTCCTTTTCTCTCTGCCTTTCCACCTGCCCCTTGCATGCACCCATTTTACGGGACGCAGTGCTTGGTGCTTGCCCAGCCCTAGCTCCGCTGCCTGCCCAGAGACCCCCCCAGCCCGGACCCCAGCCCACCCGGTGTCCTGCTTGCTCTGTGTCCCCTGCAGATGGCATCCTTGCAGGGGAGCCCATTGCAAAGGGGCAGCCCTGGTGCCCCCCACCAGCAGGGATGTGACGGGGCTTCTTTCTGTCCAATACCTGCAGGCAGAAGATGAGGGGAACTTCTCCATGGGCAGACTAGGGGGATTTCCCTCATGGCACATGAGAAAGGGGCCAGGATGGTGGGGATCGACCCCTCACTGCCCTCTCTCTTCGGTCCTGCTGCAGCAAAGGGACGTTGGGGGTTGTCCCCATGAAGCAACGAAAAGAGCAGCTACAAAATGTTGGTGCCTTCAGAAAGGATGAAGTTCTTCAGACTTCCTCCATCACCTGCCCAGGCAGAGTCCTCCTCCCCCTGCCCGCCAGACCTCGGGGGGCCGTGGAGGTGCAGGGCCGCTTTCTGCAGGGTGCTTGCTTTGCTCCCTCTCCCTGGTGCTGCGGGGGCGCGGAGCACACACGCGCGCACACGCACGCACACGCACACACGCCTCGGGACGGAGCGGGCTCTCGTTAATGAAAAGCAGCAGATGGGTGTAGCTGGCAAGTGCTGGCTTTCGGCATGGGGGTGCCGGGGGGGGGGGGGGTGTTTAATGATGTCTTTAAACATTGTGAGCGTGTCTGTCTCTCACTCGTGTCCCTTCTGCTGTGCTGTGGGGAAGCCTCTCCCCAGGCCGGTGCCTTGGGAAGCGCCCTCCCAGCAGCGGGGCAGGTCAGGGAGATGAAAGCATGCCTGCGAGCCCCGGCTCCCACCTCCTAGGAGACGGACATCGCCTCCCAGCGCAGAGGACAATGGCGGGGTCCGGTCCCTCCGCGTTGTCTCTAGGTGATGTCACATCTATCAGAGCGGCCGCACTGAGCAGAGGGCAGCAAACGCACACGCACACAAAGGGCCCTGCTTTGAAGTCCCGCGCGGGAGCGTGCCTGCTGCCCGCGGGCTGCGTGCCCCCCAGCCCGGCAGCGGGTGGCCCCGAACAGACGGGAGGGCTGCGGCCCCTGCACGTCGCCGGCGTGCAGAGGGATGGGGATGCCACTTCCCGACGCCCTCGGCAGCCCAGATCTCCCTGGGTTTGGGCCACGGGCAGGGCAGCCTCCCAGGGGCTGCAGCTTTTTCGTGGCAGGGGATGCTCGGGGACCTGACACTGCGCGAGGCTCCGTGGGGTCACTCCAGGTCCACAGCTGGCGGTGCTTCGCAAGGTGCTCAGCCACCCAGAGCCAGCGGTCCCACCACAGAAAGGAATTAAGCACATCTGGGTTCTCTGCGTTCCTGGGCGTGCTTTTCTCTGAGAAGCCTGTGAGGTGGCCAAGCAAAAACTGAATCTCCTGTGGCACTGCGTGGCTCCGGGAGCTGGGTGTTGGGCGGAAAGGAGCCAGCATGGAGCCACGTGCACCGGCAGTAGAGCTGCCCTAGCCCTGTACGCAAGCAGCTTTCAGCTCCTTGCAAAGCAAAAATGAAATGGACTCATTTATACATAAATATATATATACCTATATACACATACTGCAGGACAACTTCATGACCTATATACAGTGTCTGCATGCATACAGTATATGCACCGGACGCATCACCCGGGCCACCGGGCCCCTTCCAGCTGCCTACTGCTGGAACAAAACACATGCGAATCCTGGGGGAGAGCCCATGCCAGACATGTGGGTGACTTGAACAAGTGAGATGAGCTGCACTGCATGGGAAAGCTGGTCAGAGGAGCAGGGAGTAGCCCCCTGGACGTGCCAGATCAGCGCCCAGAGCAGGAGAAGCAAGGGATGGAGTGGAGCAGCTCCCATCCTTCACTCCAGCATGCGCTGCAGCACCACAGGACGCGTCCCCAGCCGGGCAGGAGCGGTTCCCGCTGACCTCACAGCTCATGCCAGAGCTGCCTCTGGTCCTTGGAGAATAGCTGCCACATTGGTGTAATTTTCACTCATTTTACACACCCACTAAACGCCGAATCAGTGCCAGTCGCCCTGGTTTCCCACCTCCGCCCCGAGCATAACTGCTGGCCCCGGTCACATCACAGCTGAGGGAAGCAAAAGAAACTGTTGGCTACAGTTTTTAAAAGTGACTAATTGTTTTCAGCATCTTTCTTTTAATTTAAGAATTAGGGATAAAACCAAAAGAGCCTGAGAATAATTCAATTTTTTGAAGGAGTGGAGCACTTGTCATCTGGAAAAATCAGACAGCAGGCAGCTAAAAATAGAGCTCTCCAGAACTTCTGAGAGCTGTGCCCACTCGCCCTGTTTGCCTTCCGCTCCAGCCACACATGAAACCATCCCGACTTTTTCCTCCTCTCCTCTGTTTGGGCACCAGTTTAATCAAACAGCCCCGGGAACAGCCTGCATCTGCAGCTGCCGGGGGGCTGGCAGACAAACACCACCGCCGAGCCGGCCCTCTGTAAACCGTGGCTGCAAAGTTTGTTTACAGTGTTAAATGGCCATGAAAGTGGTGGCGATATTTAAAAATAAAGATGTGTTTTCATCCTCTGACCGTCTGTGCACGCGCTGGGGATAGCGGCCGGGCAATGCCAGCAGGCACGGCACGCCGGGGGCAGGCGCGCTGCCAGAGCCCCCCATGTGAGTAGAGGTGCCCACCTGGCATTGTCATATTTTAAAATGGTAGCACATATATAACAGAGTCCCCTCCAGTAAAAGAGTCCCTTGGAAGCTTGATGCCAAAATCTCGGTGCCAACCCAGCGGCTGGCCCTGCCTTGTGCCCGTGTTTCGGGTCCGCCGCGCTGTGCCTGCAGGAGGCAGCTCACCGAAACGCAAGGGACAACGAGCGGCGTCAGTTCTGGGGGAACAGGGGGAGAGAGAAAATAAAAAATTAACCAGACTTTCAAACAGGATCCTTAGGTCAGCCTAAAATGGAGGAGGTGAGAGCCCAGCAGTTACACCCTCCTCCCATCGCAGCCTCGGTGCTCCCGGCACATCTCCTCTCCTTCGACAACGCCGCGCATTATTGCCCCTGTACGTTAGCAAACACACCCGGTGACCAACCCATGGAAAACGGTTGGGCTTTCATTTTCCACCGAGAGGGTACATTTCTTTGGCATCCTGGATGTCAGGCATTCCTGAGGCAACACGGTGGAAACACACTCGGCTGGCAAACCGGGGATGTTTCGGGGCCGCAGTAAACACCAGTGCTACTCCCTTTCGGGGACTTCTCCTCCCCTCTCCGTAACCCAGACTGCACCACAAAGGAGCAGATGCTAGAGCTGCTGCAATTTATTTTAATTCCAACCCCCCATCTTTTTCTTTCCCCCTTTTTTTTTTTTTTGATTTTGCGTGTGTCTGGGTAAATTTAGTTCCCATAAAAGTGAAGGACTGTCAACACCAGCTTTGGAGCCAACCATACTGCCGGCAGCTGTTGTGCGGGCTGTGCACACAAAGCCCCCGAGTGCACCTCGGTCTGTGTCCCCCCTCCCAGCCCCCAGCAGGTCCCGCTCCTGACCCCCCCCAGCCCTGCCCCTTGGCCCTGCACCCCAGCTTGGCCCAAATCCCACAGCTCCCCCCCCCCCCCCCCACTCCTCCTGGCCCCCTGGTCCCTACAGCCCAGAGTAACCCTCCCTGACACCCTGTCTGTCCCCACACACTGGGGGTTTGGCACCAGGCACCTCAGGGTAGCAGCCCCTGTGCTCAGCGTGGCACAAACTGCTCATCATTCGGGTGCTGAGGGACCCCACTGCGCTCCGAGGGGGACCCAAGGGCTGTGAACCTCCTGCCAGTTCCATTCAGCTCCAGGATCCCTTGTGGATCCCCGCTGCCTCCCCACACCACAAGACGGGGATCAGTGCCTGGGGAGTAGTTGGTTTCGTGGCTGGTCCCTAAATGGAGGTGTGCAAATGCCTTATTTTGGTCTGGGTTTGATGCAGCTTGGCTGGAGCTTCCCCTCCCCATCCTGCCCATGTCAGATAGCAAGCAAGCTTTCTGCTCTGGGTCCCCCTTCACACTCTCCTGTGCATTTAGGAAATGCTTATGCATTTTTCCGTAGTTCATCTCTCCCTCTGCGTCCCTTCTGCATCCCCCCGCCAGAATGGCCAAGTGTCAGACTCCCGCAGAGCTCCTGAGCAGTCCCATCTCCTTGCCCTCCTCCGGGCCAGGTCCTGAAGGAGAGCCTGGGTTGCTGGCCCCTCCTGTACCTCTCATGCCACATGGAAATATGGCTTTTGGAGGCAAGGAGACAGCAGCACCTTGGGGGTGGCTATTTCCCAGGTGGGGGGTGGGGGGGCAGGGGAGCTGTCGGTCCCATTTGGCATCTATTAGAGGGCCGGAATAGCTCAGGGCATGGATGGAGGGACTGGCTCAGGGTCAGCAAACTGCCTAAATAAAGCACCGAGAGGTTTTCCTAAGCACTCACATCAGCTCTGCAACCCCCTCCCCATCTAAAGCACTGAGATGTCTCTGCAAGGACCCTGCAGCCCCTGCTGGGGCTGCGGAGCTGGGGGGCAGGGGATGCGTGCGCGGTGCCATGCAGGAGCAGGCAATGCAGTGCCAGGAGACACGTGCTGCCTGTGCATGGCACTCCCAGGGGCTGGGGTCCACCGGCAGATGTACCCAGCCCCTCTGAGCCCCTCTGGCTGCCCCTGCTGAGGACACATCCTGCTCCAGATCTGCCAGCTGTGCGCAAGGCAGGATGAGCTCCTCCGTGCTCCTGCTCTGCGCAGCCAGAACCGTCTCCAGCAGCATCTCCCGCTACCCATGCTGCCCTCCAGAGAAGAGCCACGGCTTCACCCACGTCCTGCTCCCCTCCATGCCCCTCACAGCGGAGCTGGGCAGCTCCATGGTGGTGGAGCCGGGAGGGGCAGCCCAGGTGCCCTCTGAGGCGGGATGCTCACCGGGGCCCAGCGCAGAGTGACCTCGCATGGAGGTGGCGGCTGGGAAGCGGTTAACACTTTGGTTCTGGATTGATTTCTCCTGGAAGGAAGGAAGTGTCCTCACACAGAAAAAATGCAGAAATAACAGGGTTGGGGATTTTTTTTTTTTTTTAAAATAGCTATTCTCTTTTTCCAGCCATCTGTGCCATTTGCAGCTGATGGGAGGGGGGACAGTGCTGGATGGGGGGAATCATTTGGGTTTGAGACCAATATTGCATTTACAGTGTACAAAACAAGAGAGGACATCTGTCCCCAGTGGAGTATTACGCACAGATCTAGGATTTTAGCATTGCGCTCACGTCCAGTGCTATCATTACAGATGCACGGAGCAGAGATGGTCATGCACAACTCCGTGCTTCTTCCCCTTGCTTCTTCTTGACTGCAATTGCACTGTCTCCCTGTGCCCATGGGCTGCTCCAGATCCTTGAGCATTTTCCAACAGCCAACGTTCACTCATCTGCCTCTTCCCCTTCTTCGTCTGTTCCTTTTCCCGTGCATTAATGCTTCTGGGGAGCAGGCAGACGACAGCTGCTGCCTGCCCAAAGGCTGGTGCTTCACACCTCTGTGAAGCTGGTCGCGGAGAAGCCCTCCCTTGCAGCAGGAGGTCTCCAGGCCTCTTGCAGGCGCAGCCCTTGAGCGTGCCGCCGTCCTTCAGCAGCCCTGGAGGCAGCACGGCAGGCAGCATCGCCCTACACCCGGCCATGCAGCGCGGTGCCTACCCTGCCCTCGCCACGGGCACCCTCCGAAATGGATGGCACGAGGCAGCCTCTTCCTCTTCCCCTTCTGCAACATTTAAATCATCCCTGCCCCTGGCCTGCAGCCCAGGCAGCATCAAGGCTGCTCGAAACCCCTCTTTAGCAAGCCTGCTCACTGGCTGTGCTCCCTGTTAGCAGCAACCGGGTATTTCTGTCACCAGCCAGGCACAAAACCTGCCAGGCGCATCTGCAGGCATGGGGCAGAGTGCTCCACGAGCGCCTCGGCAGTGACCTTGCTGGCTGGCGGGGAGCAGCGCTGGCACTCCCTGGGGGGCCCTGCTCCACTTCTCCTGCCACAGCCTGGTCTGAATGGGAGCGTGGCAGTGCTGGGCTGCGGCTCCAGCGGGGATGTCCCCAGGCACAGTGCTGGCACTGGCACGGGACGGGTCCCCGTGAGCACCGAAGGGTGCGCGGAGCAGACTGGGCGGGCTCCGACTGTGGGCAGCGCAGCCCTGCCAGATGCTTTCCAACAAAACCTTCAGCCCGCTGCTGGCTTTCCTTCTGGCACGTCCCTCCCCTCCTCTCCTGGTTGTTTCCGATGGTGCGATCGCCCATGCAGGATTTTCAGTCCCGCGAGAATGGCTGAAGCTGTCGGTGAATATCGAACGGACCGAGACGCTGCTCTGCGGGCTTGGGCAAAATGCAAAATGCACTGGGGCAGGGTGAGGGCTTGTGTGAGGAAGGGATGTGGGGAATGAGGCTCTGCTGAAGGGGCTCCAGGTCTGCTGCTCCTGCCCTCAGCCTTAGAGGGCAGGGAGGAGAGGTGTTGGATAAACCGTGCTGTTAGATGGACCATGAGGAACAGGGGGCAGAAGGGGGAACTGCGGGACCGGCGCAGCCCATGCGAACTGCATCGTCTACACACGAAACTGACGATTCACACGTGCCAGCTGCCTGCACTGCTCCAGAGAGGGTGAAGGGGAGCTGAGGTGGTTAGGAGCAGGGGCAGTGCTGGCATAGGGCACACAGCGCCAGGAACGATCAGGAAAACCCGCTGCTGCCGCAGGGATGGGAGCACTCGCCCGGCGGTTGTTGGAGCCCTCCAGGCAGCTGAGATCTCCTCACTTGCCCTGGGTCTCTGAGGGGGAAAAGCACCAGACTGGTGGCTAAGTCCTGTGATTTACAACACATCTGATAGTCCTAGTCCATTAACAAAACATGCAGTTGGCCATGAAAGGCACATCTGCCTATTTTAAAGACTATAGCAATGGTGAAAGCTCCGACACATGGATTTCTGTAAGAAAACTTGCACTGTAAATAGCATTCCAAAATGATGTCTTCCATCAAATTCAATGGGACAGTTATTGTATAGTAATTAAATACTACTGAACTATTCAACCATTGGATGGTGAATAGAGACCTGGTTGCAGAAAGCCACCCAAGCCTGCAGAACACCCACAGACTCCCACGGTGCCTGCTTTGGTCCTGAGCCCGTGATGGGCTCTGGCAGGGCCGGGCAGAGGGCAGGGCACTTGCGGGCCAAGTGCCCTGGTGGTGAGGGTGCCGGGATGCCTGCGCAGCCGCAGCAGCTCTCCAGGTGGTGATGTGACCGCAGAGGAAGTTTTTGTGGCCTTCCCCCTGGAATTCAGCTGTCCGGAGGGAAACACGTACCTCCATGTGCCCCTCACTCTTCCCTCTTCCCGAGACCTCCTGGTTGCACTGCTTTTCACGGCTTTCTTCGCTTTTTTATTTACGTGGGTGACCTTACTTTGCCGTGTGTGGGGCCCTCCGAGAGGTGCAGGCACGTCTCTAAGTGTGCTGCAAATACCCAAAGACAGGACAAGGGGTGGCTGCAGGGGCAAACAAAGTACCTGCGGTGGGAAGGGAGCGTGTCGCAGAGAGCATTTGTGCCCGGCTCTGAGCCCAGCGCTTCACACCCAAGTGCAGGCTGGCAGGGGCAGCGAGCCAGAGGTTCCTCGAAGGTTTCTTTATGAGCAGCCAGACCGAATGATAATGAAGTGGAGACACAGACAGGGCTGTTTCCAAATCTTCACTGGTGCATGACATTATAACCCAACCCGTTCCACCCAGCGCCTTGTCCAGGAGCTTTTGCACGCTCCAGCCCAGGACAGCCAAGCTCTCAGCACAAAGGCAGTGTGCTGATAAAGCCTGCGGACACTTTCAAGTCTGCTAAAAAGATGTTTTGAGGTGACAGATCTTAAGCAACACACAGAGCCGAGCGCTGCTCTGCTCTCCACACCCTTCCCCGCTGCCAGGGAAAAGCAGCCACTATCAGTGATAGCTGGATCCAATTTATTAGGCGCTTCGAGGAGACATTCATCAGGCAAGGAGATAAATAATCTTCAGATGGAACAATTAAATTTAATTGCCTGAAGATTATTTGTCTCCTTCCCTGATGATTGTCTCTGCTGAGCGCCTTATAAATTGGATCCAGCTATCAGCAATATTAACTGTGCTTCCCCTCAACATTGGCCCAGCTGCCCAGACCAAAACACTGGGCTCAGAGGAAACTTTCA
Source organism: Anser cygnoides (assembly GCF_040182565.1). Taxonomy (NCBI): domain Eukaryota; kingdom Metazoa; phylum Chordata; class Aves; order Anseriformes; family Anatidae; genus Anser; species Anser cygnoides. The sequence continues at coordinate 12,832,679 of NC_089887.1, forward strand.
CTGCTGCGCATCGAACCCTTAATGCTCTCGGGTGCCTTTTGTCTTGCGGCGAGGCAGGCGCTGCGGTCCAGGTGGCTGGCTGTGTCAGGCTGGGGATGCTCCTCGGGCCACATCCTGAGCTCAGCAGTGCTGCACGGAGGCTGCAGGTGCTGGCCCTGGGCTGGGGCTGGACCTGCAGCTTGGCGGGGGGCTGGAAACCTCCCAAGCCTTCCTGGCACTCTCTCTGCGGGGCTACATGACAGTGGTTCCCTGCTGGGCAAGGGCGTCAGGAGGGACAGGGCGATCCTACAGGGATCCTACAGGACTTTGGTGAGCTGGGTCTTGCTGTGGCTGGAGGAGCGAAGAACTCAGGTGGGGTTCACGGCTCGCTGCAGAGCAGCACTGGTGCATGCAGGAACCTCCTCGAGCTGGCCATGAGAGAAATGGTGATGGAGCCGTGTCTCCAGAGTGTGTGTGGCCTCGCTGGTGCCTGCCCTGGTCAGCCTGCCAGCAAGGCAGCCAGCGAAGTGTGGGAGCGCGGCATTTCCCCAGCGAGGCGCAGTGAGGGTAGCCACCATAGGCATGCTACTCCAGGCCGGGACCAAAGCTGGAATCTCTTCAACAACCCAAGAGCCATCAACTCCCTCCTCTGAATGCGTCTGAAGTCTGGAAAATATCTTAAATATGGGAGAGGAAAGGGAGGGGTTTGATCCTCAGCTGGTGTAAATCAACGGAGCTTCATTGACGTTGTTGGACGATACTGAGACTCATGTCCTCTGACCCCAAAAATTTCTAGAGAGGGAGGTAATGACTTCAGAGCATTCCAGTGTTGCAAGAGATTGTCCTCCAGCCCGGCAGAGGGGAGGCCACAGCTCCAGGGGCCGGGAAGCGTGGGGCTAAGCGTCTCCACGAGGGAAGGGGAGAAAATCCCCAAGGCTCCTAGTGCTAAGTGGAAGGCAGGCTGGAGAGCGGAGCGGCCGGGCTGCGGGACCACGGGGAGCTCTTCCTCCCGCACCTTTCTGTGTGTGCAAGGTGGAGGGCTCTGGGTGCGTGCTACCACAATGCCCTGCCTCAGCCCGCCTCTGGACACGGGGAAGTCCTCACATGTCAGCCAAGCAGAACCGAGCCCAAGCCCGCCGGTGCCTCCCTGCACACCGTGCCATGGGTGCTACCAGCAGCTCTCCCCACATCTCCCCTGCCTGCCTTGGGACGACCCGGGCTGTTGGGGACTGCCAAGAGCCACGGGCAATGTGACCCCCGGCTGGAACGTGCCCGCCGCTGCGACAGACACGCCGTGTCCGGGCGTCCCTGCACAAGGCAGCGCTCAGAGGTGCGGGCTGGGCGCCAGCGCCGCGCTTCTTCCTGCGCGGCGCAGAAGAGCCCCTGGAATCAACATGTTTACTGACAGGCTCCTGCTCTGCTGGCCTGGTTTTCTAAGGAAATGAAGCTTGTGCAATCACATTGTCTGGGGGTGTCTGTTCCTAATAACTTCTGAGTCCACCAGCCAATTCCGATCCGATCTGACAGAGGGGGAGAGGTCTCAAAACGCTGCGTCCTCCTGAGCCCGCTGGCGAGCGGGGCTCAGGTACCTTAGACAAGGCAAGGAACAGAAGCATCTTCTACGCGAGATCACAAAGGCAGGAAGCAAGGTCACGTTTGGCTGCCACGAGGCAACCCATGGACCAGTTGGGAAGAGGACCTCCGCCAGCAGCGACCAGAGCTGGATGCGCCGTGGGCTGGGAGAAACATGCGTGTCCGGAAGGACGAGCGCTCCAGCTAAGCAGGGCCTGGCGCTGCCTGCAGTTAGCGCACGTCTGGGCAGGGAAGGACAGTGTCTGCAGCAAGCCATGGCTGCCAGAACGTGTGGAGCTGAGCGCTGAAACGCCTCCAGCTCCCCGAAGCGCCGGGGCTGCGGGATCCTCGGCCGGAGCACCCCGTCGGCGGAGGAAGCGCGCTGCCAGGAGCGGAGCAGGGTGGTGGGCACCTGGCCAGGTGGAGCATGACCTGCCACAGCCTCGTCCTGCCTCGGTCAGGGTGGGATCTGGGGACAGCAGCACCTTCTTTCTCCTTGCATCGACGCTGGTTTAATTTGCTGAAGGCATTCGATGGTGCACATGGTGTCTTGAGCTCAGCACTGCCAGTAATATGAGCTGAACAGAGCTGGAGAGGGCTTTTTTTTCTATTTTTTTTTTTTAAGCGCCTATACAAACATGATTTGTTTTGTAATAACTCTTCTTCTGTTTTGTTTTGAAGGGGATGATGGCTCTGGGATCTGAGGGGCTGGGAGACAGCTCTGAGCAGCTCAAATTCCTCCCCACGTGCTATCAATTAACGTCTTCATTAAACACCCAGATCAAAGCCGCTTCCAGCCAGAGCATGACGGCGCAACAGAGCCCGGCTCTGTGAAGTCACCCACAATTGGTGACAAATTAAAAAAGGGCTTGGCTTGTCCTCTACCAGCTACACATGGAATGGGAGATAGCTGAGAATGGAGGGAGTGAGTGTCTTCCCTTGGCTCCCCATCGCAGCTTGGACCAGAAAACAAGACCTAACCATGGTGCATGACAACAGAGCTGCTGCATGTGTGCTTGCTGAGAGCCCCCCTGGCCCAGCAGCCTGCTCAGGCCACCTCTCTGGTGCTGCTGGTGCCCAGGGCACCTCTCCAGTTGAGCTGTCAAGACTTGAACTGGAGTTAACCTAGCAAAGCACGGGGGCTGGGAAAGTCATCTGGAAGAAAACAAGACCACAAAATTGTCCAGACGGATGTTTCCTAGAGGCTCTCCAACACATTCTCTGCCTCTATTTTACGCTTTTACTTCTCTGTGGGCTTCCAGGGACCCTGACCCACTGGCATCCCAGCTGCCATCCCCACATCCCAAGCAGTGAGGGACCTGCTGCTTCATCCTGCTGGTGCTTCTCTGGAGATGCTTGCCATGGCTGTGCTTGCCACCAGCTGCTGCAAGCTGCTGGTCCCCAGCCCTCGGCTCCTTCCTGGCTGTGCGTGGTGGGCTCTGGGGACCCGGAGATGCTGCGTGGTATTGCCCACGTCTGTGTGGCACCCACCGATGCTGCCTGTGGGGCACAAGAGCACAGTTCTCCATCTCATTCCTGTGCCCAAATGCATGCGGCGTTCGTGGCTGCTCTGCCTGATGCCACCCGAGGAAATTTGTCTTCAAAGATGCCAGGACCAGCAATTAATTGGTCATTTCCTGGATCCCTCAAGGTAAATTCTGGAGGCTTCAGCACCTGGCTTCAGCTCACTGGTGTCATTACAGGGCAAATTGTGTGGGCAGCATGGAACCGCAGCACACACAAAAGCATTACCCTCATCTAAGCCATGCTGCTGTAGGAGAGCCTCCAGCCGTGACCTGCCGAGCTTTGCATCGATGAGCGGCGCAGCAGGAGGCAGGGCTGCATTTCGCCCTAACACAGACAAATGAATGGAGCGTGCTGCTCGCGAAGGAGCAGGAACAGCGGTGCCGGGACCAGGAATAAGAGATAACATCTCCCCACACACTCCCCCACCACGATGCACAGTTGCAAACCGCAGCAGCCGCTGCTCGTCCTTTCCAGGACACCTCGCCCCTCTCGCCTCCTCCTCTGGGCTGCCTGGCTGGGAGCACACAGGACAGATTTCCAGGACCTCGGCTGAAGCACCTAGCACATCTAACTTGCAGTTTCAAGGCGCTGTCGGAAGCCAGATGCCGTAACACGGAGCACCAGGAATCAGCTGATGTCGCGGTGATGGGCGACTGCGGGCAGCAGCGGCGGCACTTTGTGCACTGCTCTCTGCTGCGGTGCTTTGGGGCTTGGGGGCAGCAGGGATGTGGCCGGCTGTGGGAGCAGCACACACATCTACCACTGCCAGGGCAAAACGAGCCTCAGCTGCGGAGCCACCGCGCTGCCGTGATGCTGGAGCCAGCCCCAGTCCTGCTGCAGCGGGACGGGCACGGCACCACTCACCATAGGATGCTCCGCTCCAGCGGTGCTGCGATGAGCCTAGGAAAGTGGTCCGGCAGCTCAACCACAGCCAGTGAAGAGCAAAACTGTCCTCCTGCTGCTATCTTAATTCACAGACCAAATCAAACTTCTTCAGGACAAGTACGTCTGCATCTCTTTGAAGCCTGAGTCAGCAAAATGCACGCTCAGCCCTAAGTGTGTGGTTTTTGGTCTATCGGATTAAGCTGGGGCTCGAGGGAAAACCATAGACACATCATCTGTTGGGTTTTTCTTTTTTCTTCCCACTAAAAACACCATTTTAGCCACAATATAAACGTTCATAAAGGATTGTTGGTTTCAACAAATGGTATCTTCCAAAATTCTTGAGTTAGAACAAACTTGTAAATATTCACACTGTCCTGCCCAACTGTTTTTTTTTTTTTCTGAAAGTGAAAATGAGTTTCTCTAAAAAGTCCTTTTAGTTTTTTTTTTTGTTCTTTCTTTTGAATGGAAAATCAAATCAAATCAAATAAAGCACTGTTTTCCTCATGAGTTTTTTTACCTTTGTGCTTTTGGTTCCTGTTTTCATGAGGTTTTATTTTTCCCATTTTGCTTTGGGAACAGACCACTTCCCCGCATCCCGGGAGTCTTCACGGGGCGGAAAGATCTGTTTGCTGCCCGGTCTTTAGGTGGGTTTGAAGAACCAGAAATCCTAGACACACTGAAGTCAGCCGGGGCTTTCCGATGGTGCTAACGCCACCAGGACTCCCATCTCCTCCCTTCCAAGTGTCCTCGTGGTTGGGAAATTACAATCTTGGTCTAAAACCTGCATTGTCCAGCCCGGTTCCACATGGGAAGTGGCTTTGCCCACAGCGTACAGAGTACACCAGTGTGTGGCTTCCCGCAGAAACCTGGGCTGTCTGGGGAACGGTGAGCCACGGCCAGCAGGGCTTTGCTTGGCGTGGCTGCGTCCTCAGCGGACATCCGTGCTGGGGACGGAAAGTGTGGGCATGCGGCAGCCCCTTGACTCACCCGGCATAAATCCGATCACACCACAGTTCAATTACAAGGCGATGCTATTTATAAGCTACCTGGGTAAACAGTCCGTGCGACTACACAGTAATTGCACAGAGTTCCTACAGATGATAGAGCAGTAATTAACTTAGTAATTGCATGTGCCAGAATAACCCTGGAACTTCCCCTCTCCTTTGGATGCCTGGCACGGCTCTCGCGTGCTTTTCTCGCCTCCTGTTTGAGGGAGCTGGAAGAAAGGCTTCCACTGACTTCAGCAGATCTTGGAGCAGGCTCAGAGCATCTCCCATCTGTGGAAACTGCAGCTGCTTGAACAGAAAGGGTAACTCCTCAGCTTTCCCCAGTAACCAGAACCAAGGCAAGAAATTCTACAGCAGGGATACAAGAGAGAAGTGTCCCAGGGAAAATAAACAAAAAGCAAACAAAAAAACAAAACAAAACAAAACAAAAAAACATGTCTCATACTCAGAGAGCCAAACCTCGGGAAACACAAAGCTGGATTTGTTTGAGCAACTCCCTTTGGATGGGAGAAAAGAAATGCAGATGCTTCAGAACTGATGCCAACAAGCTCCTGATTTGGGGGAGGAAACTCAGAGTGTCACAACTTAGGTTTACTTCTGTGAATCTATACAATGAGAGCAAAATACCACAGAGCGGTGGCTCTTCTGGCGATACAAATTCACACAGTCCCGTTAACCTTCTTGGAACTCTGCCAGTTTTCTCCTGCTCAGCTCCTGGACCTGGGCCTGCCTCCGGGTGGAGCGAGCAGGAGACCTGGTCGCTGAACGGGACAAGCCGATGTGTGCCTCTCGCCGTCACACAACGATCTGCTTTTAAACACTGCTCCTGATGGAAATTATGTCGACAGAGACAAAAGACACCCTCACCAAGCACACAGTGTTCTGCAGCGGCATCTTTTGGTGCTCCCAGTGCCTGGAAGAGGAGCGCCTGTCCCCGCCGAGGGGACCGGCCGCAGCCCCCAGGGCAGGGAGAAGACGCAGCTCCTGCTGCTGCTCTCGGGCCCTGCCATGTCCCTGCTGATGCTGGGGAGGGGAAGCCCCAGACCAGTTGGTTTGCTGTTGGTTTAACAGCAGGGGACGAGCGGTGCTGTCAAAGCAAAGCGTTTCTACTGGGTTTGGGTTCTTGCACAACGGGTTGCTCGTGAGTTCTCCCAGTTCCCCGTGCTCGTCGTTCCTCCCGGTTCCCCGAATCAGTGTTGCTCACATCTGCCCTCCCATGGATGAGATATTCAGGGATGCTCCAGCCACCAGGACTCGGGGTTGGCTGCGTGAGGTACACACACACGTGTGTGGCACCCGGGCTGGATGGCCCCAGCGCAGGGTTTGTGCGTGGTGGAGGCTCTTGCTTGGGCTCAGGCAGGTGTGGGGCACGCAGGTGGATGCCTGTGCCAACGGGCAGGGTGGTGTTTGCTCTGGGATGTTGGCAGCTGGGGACATGGGCACTGCAGGGATGGGGATGTCTGCGCCCAGAGACACCGGTCTGCAGAGGCACAATCCCCCTGGGCTCCTCCTGGACTCCAGCTTCCTTTTCTCATTAAAATACTGGGGAAAAGGGATTGCTACAAGCACAATGATGCCTCTCCCAGGTTCTTTGTTTCCCAGTACCAGGAGAAAGCAGGGCTGAGGCCAGGTGCTCTGGGAACCTGCCTCCATGGACGTGTGAGAGCACGGACGTGAGGCTGGCACCCACTGGGAAAGTCCCTTTGCCAAATTGCTGTCACCAGTGCCACTAGCCCTAAGTGAGAGGAAACATGCCGAGTCAAATGTGTTAGGTCAGAGGTTGGACTAGGTGATCTTGGAGGTCTCTTCCAACCTAGATGATTCTGTGATTCTGTGAAATGATGCTGTGACAGAGCAACTCCTGCCCCACCTGTCCCAGAGCCTCAGTGCCCCTTCACGCCCCGAGCTGCTGAGCCCCAGGGCTATGTTTCAACGGTAAGAGACCATCCTGCATGTGCAACAACCTTAAAAAGGGGAACCACCGACCTCTGTGCACACAGCTCCCGGCTCCACACCGGTTCCAGCAGCCACACGGGCTCCCCACGGCCACACACAGAGCCCGCCTGGCGTCTGCTTCCACTCCTTGGCCGTGGGGAAGGGCAGGATAGAAGGCTTCAGGACCTGGAAAGAAAACATTGGGATGTGCCCATGGAGGCACTTGAGAAGATGAGATGGACACGGCCCTGCCCTAACACTGGGCGCAGCCTGTGACTCCCAGAAGTTGTCCACCAGCCCTCTCCTGCCCCAGTCGGAGGTGCCACCAGGGGATCCATGCGGCCAGGCTGATGTGGGGTGTCGCGGGCCCATGCTGGCTCCCCACCGCGTGGCCCGGTGCTGTGCGGCCGACCCAGTGAGGCCTGGAGAAGGGGAACCTCACCTGCGAGGGGTGCTGGCCCCGGTCCTTGTTTGCTGCCTCTCCTCTGGAAGCGCTTGTGGCAGCTGCAAGGCATGTCCAGCCGCCTTCCATGCTCTTCTCCACGTGCTTGTCTCTTGGAGGAGGCTGCAGGACAGGAGCAGTGTGTGTAACTGCACATCTGCGGGTGCTCGGGCCCTGCAGCCGTCAGGTTTCCAACACCTGAAGGTGACAGATCACTGCCTTTAACTTGCCTGTTCCTCCTGCACACATGTGCGTGTGCCAACACAAACCTCTGCTGGGTCGAGAGCATCCCATTAACCGCTCCTGGGAAAGGCAGGCCCAGCCACTGAAGCTAGGGATAATTTGGGGGACGTGGGTTAAGGAGAGAGGCCCTGCTCATCAGGCCGCGAGAAGGAAGAGAGCAATACACAGTCAGCAGCAGTCATCTTTACTATGGACCACAGGAGATCAGAAAAATAACCTTGTGAACAAGAGACCTAGTTGCTAACAAAGTGTCATGCTGTAGGACATACAAGAGAGGCCACTCACAATCACCAGAACAAAACAGCAACCGAGGAGGAAAGGGAATCCCAAGGTGGTGCTGGGTGTGCTGCAGCAGATGCCCTATAGCAAACCTCTAGTGGTGGTGTCAGCACAGCTGCGTACACGTGCATGTGAGTGGGGGGCTGGTGGCGTTGCTTCCTTTTGCCTCTAAAACAAATAAAAGGGTCTTCACCTCCTATACAACTCCAGTGTCTCTAGCACATTTTTTTTTTTCAGAAAACAAAACAAAACAAAAACAAAACACGTTCTGTTCTGAGAACTATGTGCAAGAACTGTTTCTCCAGGTACAGTGAAACGAGGATGGATAGGGAACACCCTACTCAGTGCTGTCCTTGTGCATCATGCCCTCTCCTCATTCACACCGCGACTCTAGCCAGCAATCCTCTGTGGCTCTTCCTTCACTAAATCCCAGACAAGGATTTTCAGAAAAAGAAAGAAAAAAAAAAAGAGTATTGCTGCTCCTTCGTGTAATATTTTTCCTCTCTCTCCCCCCCCCCTTTCCCCTTAAAAATGTTTGCTTTCAAAAATTCCATTCCTGCAAGGATTCCTCCCAAGCTCTGAGGTCTCCGCGCTCCACCCTCATCTTCTACAGTCAGAAAAACCGAGTCTCGACGTCTCTTTGGTTAAAAAAAAAAAAAAACAACAAAAAAACAAAAATCCCCAACACAAACAAGTAACACACAGCCCGGTATGATCCCATTCCACCCCGCGGACGCCTGATGAGAGGGTGTCTGTGGAAGAAGGAAGCATCAGAGACGCGCTGTCTGCTGCAGGGCCGAGGCCCCGCGCCGCCGCCGCTCCTCTCATACGGTGGTGGCGGGCCCGAACTGCAGCACCAGGGGGGACGTCTCCTTGATGCGGACGTAGAAGCGCCCCTCGGGCCGGGCGGCGTGCAGGGACAGGGGCAGGAAGTCATCGGGCAGCCACCGCTCGCTCTCCTCGGAGGCGAACACCAGTCCGAAGTGCTCCAGCTGCTCCTCGCCGTAGCAGAAGGCGGCCGAGCCGCCCAGCACGCCGCGGGAGACGTCGTTCATCTCCAGCACCACCAGCTTCACCACCTCCCCGGCCGACGTCTGGCTGGTGATGTGCAGCTGCGGAGAGACAAAGGTGGGAGAGACGGACGGTGAGGGGGGGACGAGGAGGACGGGGCGGCACGAGGTGGCGGCAGCGGCCGCCCTCCGCAAGCTGTTCGGGGGCAGGAACGGCCCCGCCGAGGTGCCTGGGGACACGCGGCACGGCGGGGCCCTGCTCCCGCACCTCTCTCCCCCCGGCTGCACCCTCCGTCCTCGTCCTCACAGCTGAGCGTGGCTGTCCTGCCTGCCACCTACAGCTCACCCACACTGCACCGTGCTTGCAGCTTGCGAGGGCTGCACGGTCTCGGCCCTGCTCCTGCCAGCACAGAGGCGTCAAAGCCCCTCTTGCAAGAAGCACCCAGACCCCCAGCACCACAGCCGCCCTGGTGCTGAGCTCCTTGGGAAGCGGCGCTCAAGTTAATCCCCTCTGAGAGCACCTGGGGGTCTCTGCCCACCAGCTCTCCTTGTTCTCCCTCACCGCTTCGCTGGGGACTGCCCTCTGAATCCCGAGCCAGGACGAGAGCACGAGCACCGCCGGGCTCTGGCTGCTAGCGGCCGTCAGGAGCCCGATCCTTCACTTCAAAGGCCCTCGGCCGGGCCATCCGTCCTCGGCCGGGCAAGGCGACGGTTTCCTTTGGCACATCCGTGAGGGCCTGCGGAGCGCCGCGGGCAGTGCCCCGGCAGGGTGGTCCAAGCCCTCGGCCCACGTGAATCCTGCCAGCTCCGAACAATCATCATGGGGCTCAGCTGATTTACGCCAGCCGAGGAGCCTTTCCTTTGAACTTGGTTCTTCGAGGAGAACATCGTAAAACGCTTTCAAGCAGGCATGTCCCGAGCTTTGCAACTTCAAAAGCCACGTGGGCAGCCCGCCAGGAACCCAGGGCTGCACTTCAGTTGCATAGAAATCTATGGTAATTTCTCAAATGGAAAATAAATACTGCGAGTCAGATTTCCCTCTGCTTCTAACATCCCTGCTGGGTGAAGAGAAACTGGCTATCAAAACTGCCTGGCAATAAACCTCCAGCCCTACAGCCGGCTTCTTCCTGCACCCTTTTGCAGACCAGTCGCACCCAGGCTGCTCTGCGAGCCGCACTCGGCATGGTGGCACTGGGAATTTCACCAGGGAAGCTTCAAGAGGGGAAGGACTTTGTGGCTGGAAGTAAGGGAGGTGGCACAGCACAGAGGGGACCTGCCTGGGCTGCGTGCCCGTGGGCTCCAATGAGTGGAGGCAGCCCGGCGCTTCAGGAGCCAGCTCAGCTGCAAAGCCCTGCCACAGCCAGGGAGGAAACAGAGAGGACCCACAGGGCGACGCCGGGCTCTTCCTACCCCTTCCAAGGGCTGAGGCAAGCTGCCCTCTGCTCCCTTTCCCATGTGCATGTGGCTGGAGGGAGCGGCGCAGAGACCACGGAGCCGAGGCTGCTTGCCCTGGGTGGCACTAACACGCTGCCAGTAGGGCCGAGTGCCGAACCCCGGCTGCCCTGCCTTCTTTCCTCAAAATACCCTGCTGGCTAAGCCGGTGGCCCTGGCCCGGCCCCCTCAGCAGCAGAGGCGGGCATGTGGGCTGAGCTGCAGGGGACATGGGGTCCCCCGCAGTGTGGTGAGGGCAGAGGAACCCGGGGCAGCAGCGCCGGGGGTCTTCTGGGGACCTCACCCTCAGCATGGCAGAGGATGGAGACGGCAGAGCCAGGAGAGGGCCACGCAAGCCTGCAGTGCCTGCCTCCCCCATCCTGCTGGCCCGGGCACGGCAGAGCCGCACCGCTGCCTTTAGTAGGCTCCGGTACCTTGACACTGGTCTCTTTGGAGAGTCCGGTTTCGTACTGAGGGCAGACCCGCAAGGTGACAGAGCCCGGCTTCTTCCCACGGTCGGCCAAGCACCCGGGCTGCTCCAGTGGCTCCTGGAAGCTCGGAGTCCACTCGGCCGAGCGCGTCCGGCCGCGCTCGGGGCTGGGTGCAGAGCCAGTCCCCAGCCTGAGCTGGCTGCCGTGGCCCCCGGGGGTCCTGCTCTCCGTCGGGGAGCTGTCGACGGAGCCGGGGCAGGACTTCCTGGCCACCGGGCAGAGCGGCTTGGGGAAGTCCAGGCTGCTGGTTCGGACGCAGTACGCCTGCCTCTTCTCCGTGATGCGCAGCAGCTCGATCTGCCGGCTGGGCAGGACAAAGTCGCTGTCGTAGAGCTCGGGGGGCGGCCGGGGCTCCGGCGGGGGCAGCGGCACCGGCTGGAGCTCGTGGCTCTGCAGGACGTCCGGGGCGCTGTCCCGCAGGCTGCGGGTCGCCCTCCTGCCGCAGCACTCGGGCCCCGAGGAGGAGGACACCAGGTCGAGCTCCTTTGGGCTCTGCGCCCTGCTGGAGTCGTAGTCACTGTCGGTGGCCAGGAACACCTCAGAGGAGCCCTCCTCGTCCGACAGCCCGTGCAGGTCTGGAAGGGAAGCAAAGAGGGGATGTTCGTCGGCTTTGCATGAGCGGGAGCAGGACCTGTGCAAAGCCGGGCCCTTACCGGAGTTGAGCTTACGGCTGGTCTCTGGTGAGGGTGCTGGGGAGGGAAGGAAGTCGAGGTGGGACGAGGAGGATTGGGTCTTCTCCTTCATGGCACTACTTGAGGTGCTGAGGAACCCGCTGAGGGACACCCCACAGGAAGGCTGCTTGTACCGGGCGTGCTGCAGGGCATCCATAATCCAGCGCATCTCACGCCATATCTCCTCCATTTGCTGCCAAAAGAGGAAATAGAGGATCCCTTTCAGAAAGTAAACAACCACCACAAAAATATCCCACAGTGAAACCCGGCCTCTCCCCACACACCTTTCCCAAGAGGCAAAAGGACCCCCCCCCGCAGTGCTTTACAAACTTTTAACAGTGATTGCAGCGAGATGTTGCCAGACAAAGCCCTGACACTGCGGGGTCACAGTGGGGAGGCCCAGAGGACAGCCCCGCTGGGGACGCTCGCACAGCCCTGCCGGGGCGTTTCGGTCCCAGCCGCGTCCCGTGGGCACACCGCAGCCAGCGCCTGCGCTGCGCACCTGGATGTAGTCCTGCACCTGCTGGTGCCTCTGCTTCGCCGTGGAGAGCTCGGCGTCAGAGAAGGCCTCCCTGAGGCTCTGCTGCGAGAGGAGCGACTCCAGCTCCAGGAGGGCAGACACCTGGCAGTACTGCATGATGAACTCCCGGTCGTATGTGAAGAAGTGCACTGAGGGACGAAAGGGAGGCGGAGAATGAAAAATATCAGGTCCCTAGGGGTTCCTCCGTGCCCACCCAACCCGGGGTGGAGGCGATGCTCTCCTCTAGCCCACCTGGAGCACTAGGGAGCCCTTAGCACTCCCTCTCCCCCCTCTCCTAGAGGAGGCGACAGCACAGCCACCCCCGCAGCTCCCTCCAGCCCTTCTCAGGCGCAAGGAGACCAGCACGAGGAGGCTCTGGCAGGGCAGGTCACCCCTTTTCTCACCCAGCTCGAAGATCTGCAGCGGCAGCGTGAGGAAGCCAGACTGAGGGGTGTAGGGGTTGTTCTGGCCTGGTGCCGTGCAGACATCATCTGAGGGAGGCAGCAGCAGCAGGAAGGAGACCTGGCCCCCAAAGTCCAGCACCTCTTGGCTGTATAGACGGAAATCTTTGGCCTGCAAGAGTCCGTCCAAAAGACATGACAGGTAACAGCTGCAAATGTCATCTCCCTCGTCCCTGGACCTTGGCTCCCACCCACACCTCTTGCAATGGGATGTTGACCAGGGTCATCAGCTCCTTGATGGCCGCCTGGAGCTCCTGGAACAAGTGGTTTTGGGATGTCTCAGCCTGTGGCTCCGCAGAAACGGGCTCCTCCATGCTGGCCATCTTCTGCAGCCATTCCCACTCCTCCCTGGAGAACAGCAGACAGACACGTGCTGGGGGGAGCAGCTCGGGGCTGACCTAAACACGCAGTCCCGACGAGAGCTGTGTTTGCTTAGCTGTTCCACCCCATGTGGTGCAGCCACCACAGCGGATGTGGGAGCTGTGGTGGCAGCAGGGGGACCTCGGCTTTCTCCAGCCCTAGGCAGGGCTTGGCAGGGACAGGGCTGAGTGGCGGTGCTGCACCACTTCCTCGAGTCCACACGCAGGAGGCAGTGGCCACGAGTGCTCTTGGGCTGGACGAGGCAGAGAAAAAGACCAGATGTCCCCCGAGCCCCACCTGGAGATGTTGGGGTTGGAGCGGATCTTCACGTGGCACAAGATGTTGGGGAGCTGCTCCGGCACCAGCACCCGGATCTGGTCCACGGCGCTGCAGAGCTTCAGGTAGCCCAGGTAGAGGCCCGGGGAAAGGGCATGGCTGCTCCGCTGGTGGTAAGCCAGCTTGTCCTGAGGAGATACGCACCGCTGGAGTGAGCCAGCCCTCGCAGCGGGGTGCTCTGCGGCCCTTGTGCCGGGTGCTGGAGGCAGCAGCGTTCCTGCAGGCTGGGCTCTGCTGCTCCTGCCAGCTGCTGCCCGCAGCCAGGACCAGACCTTTGGCCGCTGCAGCTCTGCCTTGGCCCTCCCAGCCCGACGGGAGTGCTGGCAGTGCCGCCGAGCACCCGCTGCCAGGCGTCCAGCCCCGTGTGGCACCCCCCGCCACTGCACAGCCCCGGGCAGAGACGGACAGAGAGAGGAAAAACAGCAGTGGAAGAGCCGGACGGGCATGAGGGACAGCCCCAGTGTGCCGGCTGGAACCAGCCCCCGTGTCCCCAGCCCTCTCGCTCAGCACCTGCACGGAGATGAGCAGCGTGTCCAGGGCAGTGGGCTCCTCCGGGGAAGACACGGACTTGCGGCTTGTCTGCAGCTTGCAGATGGGAACCCAGCGGACACTCTCGAAGGTCTGGTTGGTCTTCACCTCCTTCAGGGTGACGATGAGGATGTTGCCCTGCTTGTCTTTGATGGGCTCAAAGAAGACCTGCCCCAGGTCCTGGATGCCCAGCAGCCCCTGCACACCGGGATGGGGGACAGGAGAAAGGTCAGGGGACACCACGCTGCCTGCTGGAAACTGGCCCTCCCGGCAGAGCACCCACTGACAGTCCCCAGACGCTCCCCGTGCTGCAGAACCTGGCAGCTGGGGACCCACCGGTGATGGCAAGGCGGGGGCTGCGGCTGGCCCAGCTGCAGCCTGGTGGCACAGAGCGGGCAGAGCTGGGGGTTTTCCCAGCTCCAGCGCATCTGTGTGCTGCCCCCAGAGGAGCACCCCCAAAAGTCACTCTGCGAGGCAGCGGGGGGACAGGGACCCCCCCCCCCTCACCTGCATTTGCGAGATGGCCAGCAGCATCTTGAAGCGCGTCTGCAGGATGCAGGAGCAGGACGACTGGGAGACGGTGACACACTGCCGCAGCCACAGGATCTCGTCCCACATGCACGACACCTGCAGCACAGCCAGGGGCTGTCACCGCCGGCCGAGCTCCCCCAGCTGCCTGCTCACACAGGGGGGCTCTGGGGACAGCCGGTCCCTTTCTGTCCGAGCTGGGTGAGGAAGGTGCACGTGCACACATCGCTTCCAGCAGCAGGGGGGCCGTTTCGTACATGCTCCCCTGCCCGAGATGTCTTCCTTTCTACTGAGAGGGACACTTTCCTGAGTTGGAGCAGAGAAGGTTTCAGCCAAGAGATGGCTTCTCCCTTAGTAAACCAGGACCATCCAGCAAGAGGGCTGGGGCCTGAGCTGCCTGCCTGCCCTTCCAGCAAGTCAGCTGAGACCCAGGCGGCAGTGCCCTGCATGTCCTGCTCCGCGGGCAGAGGCAGCACCCCCCACACGTAAGGGTTGCAGTGGAGGTACCCCACACACCGTGACACCCCTGGAGGACACAGCACTCACGGCGGTGGCTGCACCCCTCTAAGCAGTGTCAGGACACAGGCTGCGAGCATGGCTGCAGCGCTCAGCACAGGGCCCGGGGGGTGCCTACCTTGGTGAACCAAAGGAAATCCTGCATGAGCAGGCACGAGTAGGTGTCATCGATCTCCACCACTGGGATCTGGTCTTCGTGGGTCACCAGGATGTTGTCGTCCTTGTAGAAGATGGCTGTCAGGTAGAGGCCCCTGCGTGGAAGGGAAGACAGGCCGTGGGGTCACCCCTGGCCACCAGCTTCATTTCCCAAAGGGTCTGTCTCCGGAAGGCAGAGGAGATGCCCCATAGGGGTACGGGTACACAGCTTGGCCGGTCCAAACGGAAATGTTTGCTTTCTGAGCGATGGGACTGATCCCCACTGACAGCATGGGCTCATCCCAAGGAGGGACCCACCCTCAGCACCTGCAGCCCTGGCGGGGCAGCCCTACATCCCTGTGGGGCGGAAGGCTCTGCAACACCACCCCCCCACGAGGCTCTCACCGCTTCAGTGTCTTGAGGAACTTGCTGCCAGCGTGGAAGAGGTGCTTGAGGCTCTTGGAGACCGAGTGCTTCCTGCTCTGGGGCTGGTTCTTGCAGGGCTCTGGGAAGTGGAGAGCACAGGGTGCTGTGGCGTGACCCCAAGAGCAGAGCCAGCAGCCTGGGGGGAGGCGCTGTGGGCTCCTCTGGGGTCTCTGCATGAGCTGCCGCCCTGCTCATCCCATTCCTCCGTGCCACCCCAGCTCCTTGTGCCTCAGCAGGTGACCCCCCGAGCCCTGGGGACCAGCAGAGCCCCCGGGACCACAACGTGCTGCAGACTCACCGTGGCACACGCAGTGCTGGTGGACGGTCTTCACCTGGCCCAGCAGGTGGTCCAGAGCTTCAGCCTGGCCCCTGCGCCGCGGGGCCCGGCCGTCGTACTCCCTCCAGTCTGCAGGGACAGAGCCGGTGTCACCCCCCGACACCCCTCTCCGTGGGGCTGGCTGCTCCCCACCCCGCGGCACGGCACCTCCCGGCACCCACGGCGGAAGGTCCCAGGGCCTTTGGCACCTATGGGCCTTTGGAAGATGCTCTGTTTTGTGCCCTTCTTCCCAGCCCGCGGAGGATCCCTACAAGCCCCTGACACAGCAGCTCCCTGTCCCCACCACCATCGCCACGTGCTGGGACCAGCTCCAGAGCCACCAAGTTATTCCAGTCCTAGAAAGTGCAGCAGATCGGGGAAGCTACAACACGGCCCCGCCACCCTCCGGTAACCAGCAGGGCCGGGGTGCGTGGGGCACTTTTGGGGCCGCGTCCAGGAGCTGCCCCGGGAGCAGCGGTGCCCCAGCATGGGGCAGGGAGAACGGGGCCAGGAGCTCCCCGCGGCCACCGGCCACCCTGCAGTGGGGGTACGACGGAGGTCACGAACAAGGTCCCGCCTGCTGCTGCCGCTCTTCACCGGGCTGAAAAAATAAAATTCTTTCCAGCGTCTTCCCTGGAGCTGCAGCCTTGTCCAGGTGAATGCAAGAGCGGAGCTTACCCAGGCAAACATGCAGCCAGTTTCTCCTGCCAGCCTCACCCCCTACACGGCGGCGGCAGGAGCGGCACGGGGCCGCCAGTGCTTTTACATTAGCTTTACGTTAATTGCTTTGAACACCCCCTGTCCCGCCTGCTGCTCTTTTCCATGGAAAGTTCAGCTCTGTTAACTTTGGCTGGGGCTTGCCACTATTTTTAGGAGCTTTAAAAACACCCAGGGAGGTGCCTGGCTGTTCTGCTGGGCCAGGAAGGGATCTCTACCGAAGGGAGAAATATTAACGGAGACAGAAATAAGAAAAATTGGTCCTGTCTGATCCCCGTGAGCTGCACTTGGTATCCGCGCTGCACGGATCTCGTGCACACAGAACGGGACCTGTGTGGGACAGCAGAGGGGCTTTAAGGGTGCAAACGTGAACAAACACCCGCTGCCAGGGCAGAGCAAAGCCAGCCTTACGCAATGCACGGGTGGGCTCACTTGTGCACCAACATGCGTGCAAATGTGATTCGGTGTCTTTCCGTGCAGGTGCTATGGTGCCCGAGTACCGGCACCTAGAGCTGCACCCAGTGTGTATGCACCCGGCCCTGGTCGCGTCTCTTTTCTCCTGCTTTCAGCCACACAGCACCTCGGTGGGCTCAGCACCCCTGGGTGCACGCAGGGCCGCTCACGAGGTGCAGGATGGTGCCCGCCCCGCAGGACCCCTGCCCCAGCCACCGCCACTGCTCTGCCCTGCAGCCCCGACCTGGTTCGGGTCGGGTTTGAGCCCTGAGGGGTCAAGCTAGGGCATTCCCCCACACTGCTCCTCAGCACATGCAAACACAGATTTTGCATGAACTCCGTTGTTCTGGGGCAGGTTTCATTACCTGGTAAGGACAGGCCCCTCCAAAAAGCTGCCCCACGCTAAATTACAAACCTCTGCTAAAAAACACAGGGATGGTTTTCCTTCCTACAGATGGCTTCTTAGCTCAGAAAGCAAAACATCCTCTGTCCGAGCTACCTTAGGATCAGCTGGTCCAGGTGGCCTAAAACCTCTCCAGCCTTTACCAGGCAGCCAGACTAATCTCAGGCTGAAAGATAAACATCTGGCAGAGCTCCCAGTGGCCAGAGACAGCATCCCCCAAAGGGCAGTGCGGATGGCTCTGTCTACGAGCCCTGCACCTCTGCCACCGGGCACAGCCACCCCGTGGGGCCCGAGACCCATCTGCAAACTCTAAATACCGCATCCAGCTCTGAATCTGCCCCTGCCCCAGGGGCCATAATGCCCCATCCCAAAAGCCCCCAAGCCCACCCCACCCCAATCCCACAGCTGGGTGCCATCTCTCAGCTGTACTTACTGGAAGGGATGGCGAAGGGGGGCACTGAGGCCTGGGGGGGACCCCAGCCTTTCATGTTGTAGGCAGACACCTGGACGTAGTAAGCTGTGCCCTGCGAAGGGGGGAAGGCACACTCAGGATGCAGGTCCCTCTCCCGGCTCAGCGTGCAGGGCAAGGAGGTGGGGAGGAATCCCAGCACGCCACGAGGAGCACAAAATGGGACCCCATGGCCCGGGCTACGGGCTCTGACCCCCCCCTTACACCCCCTCCAGCAGCAGTGCATGGGTGATGGATGGGCTGGGGTGGTCTCCCTGCCCAGGGCTGCGCACTGCCATGCGTCTGGGCAGTGCCTCCTGGGCTGCAGCCCTGCTGCCTTGCCCAATTCCCCCACACCACACAGAAGGGTCCTCCCTGCTCCTCAGGCCTGCAAGTCCCTCCCTCCCTGCCCGAAAGTGGGCGCAGCACCCCCTTGCCTACACCCCCACCCATCCCAGCCCCTCCCGGTCCCCCCACCCAAGCCCCCTTCCTGCCGCTGTCCCCTTGCCCACCGCACTGCCATCCCACCCATCTGCCCCATGTGCAGGCTCTGGAGCGCAGCCTTGCCCTGGGAGCTTTCCCTGCTCCTCTGCCCCCGCAGCCCGGACCCCCAGCTCACCGACGCCAGCCCCCGGATGGTGAAGTGCAGGCTCTTCAGCTTGTCCACCACGGCCTCCCCCAGCAGCGGTGAGAAGGTGGGGGAGCAGCTCCACTCCACTGGAAGGAGAGAGGCCCCAATGTGCCACATCCCCGGGGTCGGACCGAGCCATGAGGCAAGAAGGGACAGGGAGAAGGAGCAGACCAAGCCGGGGGACCCAGCCAGGCTAAGCAAGCAATGGGCCAGGACTTAGTGGTGCCTGATGAGGGAAATTCTCCCAGAAGCATAAATATCTGGTTTAAGTGGGTGAAGGCACCCTCTGGCTGGTGGCCCTGCCATGCTGTAGTGTGACAGCACCGTGCCACAGCTCAACAAGGGCTTGGCACGCTTGCAGCCCCCAGCGTGCTGGCACGGTGTGCACAGGGGAAGCACCCCATTGCATCCTGCTTGCACACCCTGGGTGCTGGCCGTCACTGTGTGCTCAGCGACGGCACAGGGACCCCAGTCCTTACCCTTGTATTTGGTGACAACAGCCGAGTTGACACTCAGGGGCTCCCAGAAGGTCACCTGCACCGAGGAGCTGCTGGCCACGGAGAGGTGCACGTTGCTGGGGGGGTCCGGCACTCCTACGGACAGAGAGCACAGGGCACCGCTACAGCAAGGACGGTCACTACAAACCTTGCAGCATCTCTCCCGTGCCTCCCCTGCACCCAGGAACACGTCCCCAGGGCGCTTGCCCCCTCACCCGCCCATATCGCAGGCTGCAGGGTGCGGGGGCACCGGTGCAGCCCCGCGCTTCCTCCCCGGCCCACGCACAGCCCTGCTCCTGCCCCAGCCCTGCTTCGGGCACTCACGGGCGTGCTCAAAGCCTGCCTTCATGCGCTTGTACAGCCGGTATCGCCACTCCCAGGCCTTGAGCTGCTTCTCCTTCTCGGAGCAGTCGGCGTTGGGTGCCTCGTTCACCACCTGCGCCGTCAGCTCGTTGACGCGCTGCTCCGCTTCCCGCAGCAGCGTGGAGAGGTGCAGCGAGCGGCTCTCCAGGCTGACAACTGCTGGGCAGGCACAGCCAGGGGCAGGGGTGAGCAAGACGGAGGGATGAGAAGGTGATGAGGAGAAGGTGGTTAGAAGAAGGTGGTTAGGGGAACTGTCTTTGGAGCCAGGCTCTGCTGGCACCAAATCCCAGCCCTGAGTCCCCGCCCTTGCCGCAGTGCCTTGCTCGCAGGGACAGCGGAGCTCCCCAGTGTGTGGCCGGGCAAGCAGGGAGCAGGGTCCGAGCACCTCTTCCCACCCCAGCACCATAACTCCCCTAGTTTCCTGCTCTGAAATGTGGAGGCAGCACCATTCCCTGCTGCCCCATGGCACATGCAGTACACAACAGGGTCTGCTGCCCGAGCCGGAGATGTGGGTGCTGCACAGCCTGCTCCAGCCCACCACACATGTGGACTCCCAGGAGGCAGATGAAACCCCCAAGCTGACAAAAGCATCGCCACTGTCCTTGCTGTTTCTGCCTGCCCTCCAGCCAACTCACAGTGTGGGCTCTCCTTTGCTCCTGCCTGCAGCAGGGCCCTGGCGATGGGAGCGTTGTTGGTCATGATGGCGATGTCCAGGGGCAGCAGCCCCTCGCTGTTGGGGGTGTTGAGGTCCAGCTCCTCGGGGCTGTACTGCTTCAGCAGCTCCTGCACCCGGTCCAGGTCCTGCAGCTCCACGGCCTCGAAGAGCGCAGCATTGCTCTGGAACTGGACGGAGGGAGATGCGGCGGTGAGCTGGGCATGGAGTGCTTCTTCACCCCACCCAGCATCCCACCAACCCAAACTGGGCTCGTGGATGTCTCCAGAACCAGGGGCTCAGGAACATCAGCTCTTGCAGACACAGATGGATGACGTTGAGCAAACACCCTGACCCCAGGCGGCTTCACCTAACGCACACCCCTCCCGTCCCCCTCATCCCCGGCCTCGGCGTGGCTGAAGGGACCGGCGGGCACCGACCAGGTAAGACTTGCGGAGCTTCTCCTTCTCGCCCCGTCCCGCCAGGCTGCCCTCATCAAAGGACGTGTAGTTGACTCGGAACTTCCCCGAGAGGTTTCGGTAGAGCCTTTTGGCCGCGTTCGGTGAGGAAGGGCCCGGCGGCTTCCTGGCCTGCGCCAGCTGCAGGTCCCGCATCTGCTGCGTCATTTTGGGAGAGGACGACCTAGGGCAGGGGAGAGGAGGCAGTGAGTGACAGGCCGGACGGATGTGCCGGGAAGGCAGAGGCAGGCAGTCGGCAGCTTCGGGAAGAGGACATGAGCCAGGAGAGCCAGAGTCACCGACCCTGCAGTGCTGGGACGGCACCAATGCAGGGGGCTGCACGGTGGATGCTGATGCCAACAAGGAATCTGTTGTCATCAGCCAGGCCAGCACCTCCTGATCACAGTTGCTGGGCCTTGAGGGGTTCCAATGGGCTCCCCAAAACCCTGAGATTTTTTTCCCTCCAGACCCTTGAGCTGGGATGGCCACGGTTGGTGCCGCACTCCGATGCTCTGCATCTCCAGTGCTCATCAGCATCCCTCAGTGCTCGTCTGTACTCGATTTTCTCAGGGGCCTTTACTCCAGCAAAGGAAACCCTCTGAAAGCAAAGTGAGCATGGGGAATGGACAAAAGCCTGTTCCTAAAGGCACCAAGGAAAAAGCCAGGCCCCTACAGGAACCCTCGGCCATGCGAGTCCCAGCCTCCCATGCAACGGGGACCCAGGCTGTTGAGTCACTTCTCAGCCTCTGAACCTTGGCCTACACTAATAAAGCTAAATGACCTTTTCTCCACTGTCATTTTGACTTCCTTCTTTAAACAGACATGACAAACATGCACAAGTCCCCAGGAAACCTGGTGCCGTCTCCCTGCCTCGCCGTGGGGGAGCTGCCCCCCTCCCTGCAGCCAGGACCCCACATCCCCAGCAGCACTGGGCCCGGGTCCCTGACTCGGTGCGAGCACGGCGGTGTGGGGCTTTTGCCCATGAGCCATCGGTTGCAGGACCGAGGGTTTTCTCTGGCATCAGACATCTGATCCCCTTGTTGCTGTAGCCCATGGCACAGCTCCCCGTTAGGGGGCATCAGGTCTGAAGAACATTTAGAGCAACCATGCCTCACAGCATTTCTCGCAGTTCTGACCTCATAGCCCAGTGTATAAGGCCAGATATCCATGGGAAAAGTCTTCCCCAAGAAGATAAATAAGGAGGAATAAGTGAGGAATAAGCACGACAAAAGGCATGGCAGTTGTCTAGAAGGCAAGGCCAAAATGGTTCTGCGAAGTTGTGAGGGTGCTGATGATAGATATAAAGCCATCATCGGAAGGCAGGATATTGATAACAACTTCACTACGTGCTCTTCACCGCCCTGATTTCAAGCCAAGCACAGTGGGCTGCAGGAGTCCTGTAATGATTTTACCTTTCATTACCATGATGTTTAAAAGCAGTGATGGTGGGGAGGTTGGCTCCTGCCAAGGAGATGGGTTGGGTTGGCTCCCATCTCACCGGCTTCACCCCATGGATTTAGAAGCTCCGAGCATGGCCCAAGCTGCAGCGCCAGCCGCTGCCCTGGGTCTCTCCTGGCACAGGTGCTACCGGTGCTACATGGACCAGGCACAGACTGGGGACACCAACCACATGAGAGAGAGCAGCTGAGGGCTCCTCAAGCCCTGGGCTTGGCCACACACTGCGAACACGAGACCCCGCAGCTCTGCAGTCAGCGGTGGGTGGAAATGACGAGAGAAAAGCCACCCGTGTCTGTGCTGGCATGGTGCCCTGGCAGGAAGAGTCAAGCAGGTTTGGACCACGCCTGAAAAGCCAAGCGCAATCTGATGTTCTTAGGAAAGAGAAATAGCTGGCTCGAGAGGTTCTCGAGCAAACCCTTGTCTTTTCTCTGGTGTTTGAAAGCTTCCCACCGCACAAATCCCTCTCTGCACCGCCGGCTGCTCCTCCGAGGTGAGACAGCCCCGCTCGCAGGCTCGTCCCCTGGGTGCCCTGTCCTCCTGTTCCCTTCATCCAGGGAAGCAATGATGCTCTCCCATGCCAGGAAAGGAAGTCCCCAGAAGCACCTCTCCACATTAGCTGCATTAAACCCTTTTGTAACAGACCCCCGCTGCTGCAGCCATGTCTGCAGAACTAGATTTTAAAAAGAATGGCTCTTGGGAGCAAAAGCACCTTTTTCTGCCAATTAAACTACATGGCAAATGACCCAGCACAGGCAGGCTGCACAACTCGGAGGAAGTTATCACAGAGATGGTAGAAACAGAGGAGACACGGAGAAATTTCTCACTGTTTTCCCTCATCCGATTTGCTTCTAATGAGAAGTAAAGAGACGGAAATTATTCAGAGCTCCGGAGAGAACGTCCATCTATATTAAACCAGCTGCCCCAAAGATAAAAGGGTTCCCGGCCCTGTGGTCATGAGTCATCTGGGCTCAGCGAAATGGTCTTGATTTATCTAGAGCTAAACTTTGCGGTGGAGCAACTGATAGCTGAAAACAACACCCGCAGCCGCCGTGCCCTGAAGGTACGAGCAGCCAACACCAGCTCACCGGTCCTGGGGGCACACGCTGGGAGGAGGTCAAGGCCACGGCAATTAGCTCCTCTGCCTCTCTAGTGTCGGTGCAGCTTAGCTCAATTTCTCCCTGCCGCAATCAGTTCTTGTTGCTCATTACCGACCTACCCACTGCAGCACCGCAGCAGCGCCTCGCCGGCCCCAGCTTTTCAGCTTCCCGGCTGCAGGACGTGGTGTGGACAGCAGCCCTGCACTGCTCCAAATCCACGTGCAAACCCCACCGGCGCAGTGAGCCCAGAGCTGGTTCCCCAGCTCTCGCCTGTGTTATGCCTGGAGAAGGCTGGGGTGCTGCTACAAGATACCTCGGGGCTGCCCAGACCCCTCTCGTGGAGCTGTTGTGATGCTTTTTAAAGCGCGTGAGGATGGATGTGCACAAGACAACTTCATTTGATCCCTCTCTTCTTCTGTAATGAACACAGGCAAATTCACTGGGTGGTTTACAACGCTGTGGTTTCTGCATATTCTGGGGTTTTAATGTTTCCAGCGCTGCAGATCTTGGCCCAGTAAACAGTGTTAATAATTGTTGTAATTATATCATTTTAAGTGCATTTTGTTTAAGGGCGTAGGCTCCCCGAGGCTCCAGCAGAGAACCAGTCCATGTCGGACAGGGCTGCCCCGGCCCGCTGCAAGGAGCCCGCCCGCCCCGAGCCGGGGGGCACAGCCAGCGCCACGCACCCCGGGGGGCTGCGCCCGCCCCATCACCACGCTCCTGTCCGGGGGGGACAGGGTGCTGTCACCTCCGGGAGCTGCTCCCCAACACTGGCAGCTCGACACCGGCAGCTCAACACGGCAGAGAAGCTGCAGGGGCTTCGTGAACAAGACTTTTTTTTTTTTTTTTTTTTTTTCCCTTTTTGGAGCCCAAAAAACAGAGGCTGAGAGGTGTTAATTCTTCATAGGAATGAGCTGGCTTGGAGTGGGGAAGAGCTTAATGGCTTTGAGGTAAAAGAGGGTAGTTTTAGATTAGATATTAAGAACAAATTCTTTACAGTGAAGGTGGTGAGGCACTGGCCCAGGCTGCCCAGAGAAGCTGTGGGTGCCCCATCCCTGGAAGTGCCCAAGGCCAGGCTGGATGGGGCTTTGGGCAGCCTGGGCTGGTGGGAAGGGTCCCTGCCCATGGCAGGGGGTTGGAACCAGATGGGCTTTAAGGTCCCTTCCCACCCAAACCATTCTGTGATTCTATGAAGAGAGCAAGGACTGGGTCCTTGCCTGGCTTCTGGTGGCTTTGTGGCATGAACACCCTGGTGCGGAAGGCATCCTGGTGTCTCAGCACCAGCTGCCAGGGCTGCCTTCCTGACCCACAGCCCAGTTCAACTCGGGGTTATTCGCTGAAGGAACAGGCAAAGGCCAGGAGGAGCCTGGCATCCAGCTACCAGGGCAAGCCCAACTCAATCTGGGCAACCTCACAGGGCAAACCCAACCCAATCTGGGCAACCTCACCCCGAGCTGGGAGCTCGCATCAAGGGATCAGCCAGAAAGCTGCCCGTGGACACTGAAGCAGACTGCTTCGGAAGTCAGCACGGGGGAATTTTCTCTTTTGAGCACCCTTAGGCTGAGCACGCGACGAGCCCACGCTCAGCCTGGGGGCTTGGTGCATGCGCCCTGCGGGGGAGTGCACGACGTGGTCACTGCCACTCAGCCGCCCGGTGCTCGCCTGCAGAACCCGCTGCAGCCCGCAGCAAATGCACAAGTGCCTTTTGGCTCCTGTGGTCATGAAGCAGAAACGCAGCTTCCAGCACAGAGAGGAGCTGCCGATGCACTCGCATTTTCCACTCCGTTCGCCTGAGTATAAGCAATTTTTCAGGGCTGGGGAAATAGAGAATGGATCCAAAGCGGAGCACGAGTAGGGAAGCACTTCCAAATAGTGGGATTTCATAACCCACCAAAAGGCACGCTCAAACCTAGGACAAAATTCTGCGCTTGGCATCCTGGCACAGCAGCACAACTCATGGGAACAGCCTGCACATCAGCCACCCGCATGAGGAGGATTTCCCAAACAGGGACCAGAGAAACTCCTCTGAGCTCCAGCCTTAATGGCAAAGGTGCTCCCCTGGATGTGGCCAGGCAGTCTGCAAGCACTGCTGCTTATCCCGCTGCCCAAACATGTGGATGCACAGAAGGTGCTTGCTGTGCAGGACGCAGCCCAAAGGCATTTAAATATTGTGCAGACGGTGGGTGGTGACCAGGTCGTGCCAAGATGGAGCAAAACCACTGCACAGCGGAGCACCCACAGAGGCTGGGCAGGCTCTTGCAGCCTCTGCACCCCAGTACCTGTGGCTGGCCGCAGCCGTGCACCCGCTGGAGCTGGCACATGCCCCAGGCAGTGTTTCTGCACCACGGAAGCATCTGCGTGCCTGGAAAATGCACTTGCTTATTGAAACCTGGGTCCAAGGAAAGGCAACAAAACAGATCCAGGGCTTTGTTTGTTTCCTACAGATTTTCTCTTTTTTCCCACTTGGCAAACCCACTGGGTTTTGTTTTGAATGGAGCCGAAATGAGCATGCCTCTTTTGTTTAGCAATAACAACTAACTTATATAGATCCCACTCCTGCCAGTACATTTTTGTTTGAGCTCCGGAAGCCCAGTGCTATTAGCCCAGTGTCAGGAGAAGCAGTCGCTGCACCGCACGCAGGCTTGGGCACGGTGTCCCGAGCACCAGAGCCTTGCACCTCTGCAGAGGACTCACCGAGGGTGCAGGACAGCATCAGTCATGCCTCGCAGGGCAGACTATCCCCCAGACCAGCAGACTTTTGTGTCTCTTGGGGAACGCTTGCACAGGGAGCTGAGCAGCTGCAGCACCTGGTGAGGACACCCTCAGACTTCCTACAGCACACACACTGAGTTTGGGAGAGATGGAGGCTTTAAGAATCTGAGAAAGGTTTGGAGCCAACCAAGTAGATCACTTGCAGAGACCTCCCATAAAACACACCATTTCTGCCGTCCAAGCAGCACATTTGCAGGAGGAAGGGAGCAGAGACACTCAAGCAAATTCTGTTGCAACACAATAAAGCTGCTGCTTTTTTTTTTTTTTTAATTTATTTATTTTATTTAAACATTCAGATTGTTTTTTTTTTTTAATGAGCCCAGAAGGAGCGTGTGGCTCAACTCCCATTTAAGTAGGACGGAAATTAGCCTTTCAGTTCCCTGGTCATCCCCAAGAGCCTTCCATCACGGTCAGGACTGCTGCCACGTGAGCGCTGCAGGCTCCAGGTGCCATCGCTCTGGCTGTGCCCGTACCCACGTCGCCTCCTGCATTGCTCCTTCCCCACCTGCACACACACGGCACACGCAGCAGCCCCACCGCACTAGGACGCCCCTCGGTGCTCCGGGCTGTAGCTACACAGCCGGCGCCGCGCGCACAGCCCGCGAAGCATCAGCCCGGAGCTGCTGTACGGAGCACGGGTGGCACGGGATCCCCTCGCGCCCAGAAAAATCTGCGTTTCCGCTTCGGTGCAACTGCATTTCCATGGGGATTGAGCAATGTGGGTGCGTGCGCTGCGGACCAAGGGTGTTGCTGCCTGTAGGAGCTCAGGAGCTGCTGCCCGGGGCATGGTGTCCCCCCTGCCGCCCGCGCTGCCTGTCCCCCTGTGCAGACAGCCCCAGTCCTGTCCCCGCGGCGCAGCACGGGCAGGCAGGTCTGCCCGCCACGGTGCTCGGTCCCTCCTGCCTCCCAGCGAGCGCAAATACTCCTCACTGTGCTCCGGCAAAGCCGGCCTCTAATTGCTGCTTGACATTAAGCATCTGAGCAAGGAAGTCTTGGGTAAATGTTCTTGCTATGGGAACACGCAGTGCTGAGTCTCTTTAATTACATTGTTTTTGTTTGGCTTTTTTTATTAGTTGTGCTGTGGCTTCCCCTCCCTGACAGGCCGGAGGAGCGCACGCTAAATATGGCTGGGTTTAGAGTCCGCAGTGAAACCCGAAGCTCGGCACCAGCCTGGCTGGACGCAGGCAGGGTGACGGGGGGATGCATTCCAGCCGCCGCGCACGGCTCCGGCCCCGGCCAGCGCCGCGCTGCCCTCGGCGGGCTGGGGCAGCTCCGGGCTCCAATACTGCCCTGCAAAAACGTGTACCCCACCTCCCTGCTCTCCCTCGCCCGCTGGATCCTGCCGGGAACACATCGCAGCCACGGCCCGCAAGCCCCCGGCCGTTGCCAGCAGCCCCAGCCCCACTGTGCCCATCACGTCCCTGCAGCGGTGCGGAGCTGGTGCCGCACACCTGCTTGCCCCATGGGTTGCCCCAAGGGCAAGGGAGCCCTCTGCCCACCGGCCACGCTGCTTTTCATCTTCCTCTGCCCCCCTTGTTATTTTAAAGGCATTCCAGAGGATGCTGTCAGGCTTGGATGTGGTTTGGTTGGGTTGTTTGTTTTCGTACTGGAGGTTTTATGATCGCGTTGGGAACGAGCCCTAATTGAGCTGCAATTCGAATTGCAGTCCGTGGGTATTTGTTTCATTTTTGGAAGGGCTTAAACTGCAGCACAGCTTAGGCTGGAGAACGCATTTGGTTTTAACTGGAACCTGATGGGGACAGGGCTGAGCAGGATGGGCCTCCCCGAGCCATGACCGACGCACGCCGGGGAACCCCTGCGGCACCAACAGCCCCGCAGCCACCCGAAGCCCGGTCGGTGCCGGGCCAGGAGGCTCACAGCCGCCCTGCAAACCTCGGCGCCCTCGTGCCTGCCCAGCTCCCCTGGGCTCGGGGCACCTCGCTGGACCGGGAGCTGCCTCTAGACCTAAGCTGCTTGCAGAGACCGGGCAGCAGAAGCAGGCAGGACCTAAAGGTCAGCGCCCAAACTGCCCTTCATGGGATCTACGTCGGTGTCAACTTCTGCTGACCGTGCCCCACGCCGACTGCCAGAGCTAACGGCTCAGCCCCAGCACCCAAAATGTGCGTGACGCTGCTGGCACACACAAGAAACGGGACCTTTGCAGGTAGGGACAAGAGGACAGGCAGATCCCCAGAGCGCAGGGGGACCGGCCAAGCACCTGCCCTGCTCTGCAGCAGCACTTCCTCACCTCTCGCAGGGTGTCCAGATGCTGGAGCAGGACGGCAGCGCTCTGGAAGAAACCCCGACCCACTGGCACCATCCTGGCTAAATCCGACTTCCGCATGTCAGGAGCAGATGAAGAGTGGGGACTTACTGCCTGTTTCAGGAAGAAACCCTATCCCTGCACGGCCTGCCAGGAACAGGCACCGCTCTGTGCCACGGATGCATGTGTGCAAACTCTTCTCGGGGGTATCAAATGCAGAAGCTGAGTCATACGACGCCTGGTCTCAAAGAGCACTGAAGGCAAAAAGAGGGGGGAAAAAAAATCTCTCTGTGGTGTCACTGGGCCCCAGCTAAGCCCCAACGGGAGCAGCACAGGGGAAGTGCTGGGATGCTGAGATGGGGACGCTTGGCCACGCGGCCAGGACCCAGCCGCCCTGCTGGGAGGAACAAGAAGGGAGGTAAGGCCACGCTCAGCCTCGCCTGGTCCCATCCCCATGCTCAGGTCCCAGCACCAATTCTTGGATGGGAGCAGGGCTGGAGGAGCCGCTGGAGGAGCCCCAGCCCGCAGGGGGTCAGCACCTTCCCCTGGGCACCGTACCGGTGAGAGATGGGGCTGTGGGACTGGGGTGGTCCACTGTGGGTCACCAGCATGTCCCCGCGCCTCAGAGACACTCAGCAGCTGCTTTGTCCTCCTGCAGCGGCAGGCTGCGGTGTGCGCAGGAGGGATGCTCTGCCAGGGTGCCACCCGCACGCCTCCTCCTGGCCCCGCAGCTCCCCGCTCTGCTGGGAGCCTGCTCCCGGGCTGCCCGCTGCCCTGCCACGGGGCGCAGCCGCAGGGGCTGAGGCCGACGGACTCATTACAGCAGTGAGAGGGATCGATTTGAACCCAGACCTGTGGAGATGAAAAGCAAATCCTTTAACCTCCTGCGCCACCTTGTGCCACCAGGAAGAATACGCTGGTGAGGTCTGGCTCCCGTCGGAAACCACCTCTGCTCCCAGACCATGAAATTCTAGAAAATTGGCCTAAGGAGGACTTCTGGAGGTCATCTGAGCTCGCTGCCCCACACCTGTGGCTGCTCCCTGTTCCCAGCCGACACATCCACCCTTGAACCTCAAAGCCCCGAAGACGAGCGCCTGCCCCCCTGCAATCCCCCTGCTGGGATGTCCCTGCTGGTGGAAGCCCACCTCCAGCCCATCGTCCCACCCAAGCCATCCAGCTAGACGGGGACCAAGCTGCTTGAGCGCGCCAAAGCTGCACGATGAAAACCAGCACCACTGGCTGAAGACTTCCAGAGCTGCACCCAAAGGGGTTATAAAAGGCAGGCCACAGACATTGATCTCGGCGGGGAGGAGGAGACGACGGCCAAGACACAATGGAAGAACAGACAAACGCACACACCCGGCTCCAGAGCTGCTGCCCAGCTGGTAAATGTTACTGGAGTCAGAAAACCCCTTTCCCGCTGGAAGGCACCCAGCAGGACCCAGCCAGCAGCACTGGGCACGCTGGCCGCTGCCCACACCATGTCCCTGGCACCGTGACCGAGAGCGGCCACCCCCTTGGGGACGCCCCTGGCCTGCAGGCCAAGCGCTGCCGGTGGCGCACCCTCACGCACAGCTCCCTGCCCCTCACGCTCTGGGGTCTGCAACCCTTGCCAGAAATCACCCCGCGATGGCACGAGCGGTGCTCTCCGGGGCGGCCTCACCGCCGGGCAGGCGGCCTCCGTCGGAGCGGAGCTTCCCACCTCCTGCCCCACGCCGTCCTCCCTCCGGCTGCAGGGAGCTCCGAGATGCTTGAGCTGAGGACAGCAGTGCCTACGGGGGAAGTTTTGAAGCCCCCAGCATGGCAGGTAGCTCTGCTTTCCACCCCGACATAAAGGAACAAAGCCAAATGCCATAATAATTGCCAGGTCACACCTCGGGACACACTTATGTCCACGCGTTGCAGTGGATGTGACCAGGACTGCAAAGCGCACCCATGGGAGACACAAGGGTTACAAACACCCTTTCCCAAGGTCTTGCAGGGTGCAGGAACACACAGAGATGCTCTCCTTGCATCACGCATTGCCTCAGCTTCTCCTGGCTGCTGGAGTGTGGAGGAGGCTGTGCCGAGCAGCCCACGGGCCCAGCTCCCAGCACAGCACCCCGAGGTGCTCGGACGCCCTGCGCCATGCAGCTCCTCCTCCCGACGCTTAAACCCACAGGGGCCCTGCCAGCAGACTGGGCCTCAGCTTCCACCCGTGGAAACAGAGATAAAGACAAGGGCATCTTTTGTGGGATGCTTTGAGACTGTCTGACGAAGATCACCAACCCCTGCTGGGGTTCCTCACAGTCACCGCTCCTCGCCCAGACCCACAAGGGCAGGGGCTGCTGCTGGGGATGTGGGGATGCGAGCCCAGCCCCATGCCCACTGCCTGCGGGGTGCTCGATGCAGCTGGGGGCCTCAGTGGCTCGCCTCTTCCGAGCTCTTCCGAGCATGCACGGCCATGCTTTCCAGAGGCTAACAATTTGACCAAATCTGGGTTGATTTCCACCAGGAATGTACCAACCCTGCCAAATTTCAAGTCTCTTTTCCAAAGCATGGAGGCACCAGAAGTCCTTAAACAAAGAGACGGAAAAAAAAATAATATTGGCAAAGCTACCGTTTTTCCCCAACCTTCTGCTGAAACTTGAAAAAAAAAAAAAAAAAGAAAAAAAAGGAGAAAGTTCAGCCTGAGGCAGAGAGTGAGCATGGAAAAATTCAGCCCTAACAGTTAAGGTCTGGCAAAGGTATAAGCAAACAAACTTCCGCTGGAAAGTGTTGAACGGCCTCAACAACAAGCGTCTGCTGACTCTATCTACAGCAAACGTGTCGAGCAAGAGGTGCCCTCCTCGTCCCTTCCCCTGTGCAGCAGCGCACATGAGGATGTCTTGAGCACCACCGCCTGCCTGCCCAGCCTGGCCAACCCCCTGTGCTGGTGGTAACGTTACCGAGAACTGACAACACCGTCCTTCCCCTCCTGGGGATGTCACAAGGGGCCCGAATGGCTCCATGGGCTCCTGGATGGATGTGGCACACGAAAGCCACGGGGCAGGGATGGGAAGAAAGGGTTTTCCTTCCCTGCTCTGCTCTCGGGGCTGATCTCCGAGATCTCCCAAAGCACTCGGGAAATCCCTGCTTACAGTTACACCAAGTAGGAGTTTTGAGCCAGACCTGAATGACTCGGGCTCCTCCATCACCAGGAGGCTGCAAACATCTGGCGGAGTTGGTGGCCCCGTGCCCGGCAGGTGCCGCTGCCTCCGTTCTCCCTCTTGCCACCCCGCTCCAGGGACACTTTGCTCATCCCACCCTGCCTCTCCCAGCTGAGGGCTGCGGGATGTGCCCAGCACCCAACCTGAGGCCAGGAAGCAGCGTTTGCAGCGGCTCGGTCCCTGTGCAGCTCAGGGACAGCTCTGGCTGGCTGCTGGTGTTTCTCCTCCCGGTGAGGAGCAGCAACTCGGGCAGCAGACACCTCCTCCCTGGCACAGCAGGAGGACGAGGTGAGCACACCAGTGGAAGGCAGCCTTGGGTCCGGCATCCTGCTCCAGACCTGCATCGTCAGCGAGGAAATCAGCCAAAGACCAGCCCCAAAAGATGGGTTCACGTGAAGTTCACGAGGGGAGCTCTGCTCCGCAAACACGACTGCTTTTCTGCTTGCCGCGAGCCTTTCGGAGCGAGCAGGGCCAGGATGGGTGCCCTTGGCAGCACCAGCCTCCTCCCGCACAAAGAGGCGAGTGCTTCGCGGGGTCACCCACCTCCGTGCTCATGGAGCTCCAGGAAGACGCTCGCAGCCGAGGTTCCCTCGGACAGCCCCTTGGACAGCCAGCGAGACACTGGGCGCAGACAGGGAGAGCAGAAGCATTAGCTAAATGTCACGCCGGCTTATCTGCGGCCAGCAGCAGCCTCCTCACTGCCCGGGATTTGGCCGGCGGCTTCACGGGATTTCGCTGCACGGAGAAAGCCGATGCGTGCCCGAACCGCACGCAGCCGCCTGGCGCGGGCACGGGACGGGGACGGTGCTGGGTGCCCCTCAGACCCCTGGTGACCTGCTGTCCTACCACCGTGCCCCTGCCCAGGGCCACGCTGTGACACAGGCTGGAGGCAGAGCGGTCCCTCCAGCACCTCCCTGGGCTGTCGCTGCCCTCGAGGCTTTTCCCCTGCACCAGGTGGCACGGAGTGACACCCAGACGTGGCACTCCTCCATGGCTTGCGCCTTCTGACGCAGGCCAGGCCGGCAGAAAGGCTCGAGCCTCCACCATACCACAGTCCGGATAACTATACGGCAGGAGAGAGCAACCTCTGCCTCCAGAGCCTGATGCACAGCGGTATTTCAATCCAAAAGAGGCAACGTTTTAATATTATACCTGCCTGCATCTCCCCGACCCCAGGAGGAGTCACCTACCCTCCTCCGCTCCTGCCACTGCCTCTGACCAGAGTAACTGCCTCCTCCTCCCCAGGGGAGATGCTGATGGACAAGAACATCGCTCAGGGGAAAAAAACAGAAAGGAAAAAAAAAAAGACTTGCTTTTTTCAGCATCTGCTGCCCGGCCACAGCAGGTTTCTGCCATGCAAGACCCAGCACGGAAACCAAAGAGCGTCAATGCTCTTTGCAGAAGTGGTTACACAAGCTAAAGGCTCCGGGTTGTGATCCCAAACTTGTAAAGCCTCTGGGCAACCTCCATCTGGAGCTGCCAGCTCCGAGAGCTCCAGGCCAGCCCACAGCTTGTCCCTGGGCTGGGGGAATGGGATTGCCAGCAGAAGACCCCACGTACAGAGCACCCTGATACCACAGTCAGCTCCTTCATAGCAGATCTCCAGGTGCCTGAGAAAAGGGATCATTGGGACCATTGCCGCTCGGCTCCTTTTAAACAGCAAGAAGCCAAGGCACAAAGAGGGGCAGATCTCACTCTCCGTGGCTCAGCAGGCCAGGAGAATCCAGGTCTCCAAGCCCCAGGCCAGCAGTTCATCCCTGGCCCCCAGCCCAGGCCACTTAGCAAGTGCCAGCACATGATTTCACATTTGCGTTTCTCAGCGCTCAGAAGCAACGGACCGTAAATACAGAGCCCTCCCTGTGCGGAGGCAGCAGAGATTTCCCTCCCCGCTGCTAACTGGTGAGCCCTTACAGACCCTGCTGGGATTCTTCTTGGGTGGACACCAACCTCTGTCCAAGCATCTGGGGGGCACTCAGGTGAAGCCCTGTGCCGTGGGCAGAGCGAAGACCCCGTGCAGGTTCTCATGACCACAGCAGGAGACGCTGCCAAGTGCCCGTGTCCACTCTGGACAAAGCTAAGCATGAACCTTGCCTTCCCTAGCCCTGAAACTGGAAATTTTACCAGATCTGCACTATTTTGTGCTGCCCACATGGAAAAACCTCCTTCGCCTTGTCAAACAGCTCTTGGTGGCAGAAAACCTTCATCCCTGTCTGACCCTCCCCGTTGAAAGCATGAATAAAAGCAACAGAGGCAAAGTGGGATGGGGAGGGGAACGCCGCAGGGAGCAGCCGCGGGATGCCCTGGGGTAGGCGGAGGATATTTCTGCAGTAGGGAGAACGGAGATGCCGGCAGGGAAGAAAGGAAACTTGAACGCGAGGAGAGAAGGGGAATGTAACTGCTCCCCCCTGACCTCCAGCAGGCACGGGGCTCGGCAGCTGCGGAGGTCCCTTGGTCTCACAAAGCTCCTCGGAAAAGCAAGTCGGCAGAAGAAAGGTGGGTGAGAGGGATGGGTGTGAAGCAATGGGGACGAGGGAGCATGCAGACGGCAGAAAGACTCAAGCAGAGGCGGGGACAGAGCCCAGCGCACCAAAGGGCCTGGTCCTTGGTGTCCTGGTATTGCAGGCTGCCTCCTGCCTCCAGTTTGGCCTCCCCACTGAATGCTGCCCATCTCGCCGGCATCCTGGCCAGCAGGTCCGACACTGAGCTGGCACTGAGACAGGCTCTCCAGGAAGACAAACAAGAGGTTCCTGAAGCTCTGGCAGGCAGAAGGAAAATACCTAAGAGCAGAGAAAATCTGTGCAAACAGGGACTGCCACTGTTAAAAGGACAAGGGAGGGTTAGAAGTACTCAATCCCTTGAAACAGCTGGCAGAAAGGACTGGGGAAGCAAGGGCCTGCCTTGCAATGTGAGGATGCATGCGACTGGATGGTACAAATCCAGGCAACTGGCACCTGGGCATGGCTCCATCAGTGGAGACCCTGCAAGACGAAGAGCATCTTCCACACTCCTTGGCATCCATCCTGCTTTGCAGATCCAGGCCAGGGGAAATGGCAAATAAATGATGAGAATTAAACAAATCAGCTAGCCCAAGGCAAACGGGCTGTTTGACAGAAATCAAAATGCACTGAGGATAATGGATATGCCGCACTGAGAAATAATCTTATCACAGCTTGGAGGTGTCAGCTACCAGCAGAGGGAAGTGCCCAGAACAATGCAGAGGCACAATATTTCAAATTTGTCTTTCAAATAAATGACATTTCCTCCCTGTGCTCTCAGCGAGGCAGGGATCTGGCTGAGGGCTCTGGTCCCAGACAGGGAGAACCTGGACATCAGTCTTTGAAAATTTTTCTCTGTCACTTTCCCAGAGGGTTCAATTTTTCCCACTGAAGCCACGTGGGAGAAACAAATGCAAGCTCATTTCCCCTGACTGCAGACAACTGGGACAAGCTGCTTCCTTGGTGAGTCCTGGCATGAGCTGGGGCCTCGGCTAATGCCACCAGCACGGGGGGCAGCAGGGAAGGCAGCGGGTGACAACGCTGCTCGCAGGGAGGATCCAGCCCCTGCTCTTCTCCTGGTCTGGAGCTGCCCAGCCCCACTGCACCCGGCAGCCGAGCTCCTTTCCCTGCTGCCCCGGCTCCTCTGCCCCTGCCAACGCGCTGCGGGCTGGGGACCGGTGGCAGCAGGGGCACCGGTGCCACCGCAGGAGGCAGTGAGGCTCGAGCCTCTGTCTGTCTGTAGGTGACTCGCAGACAGCAAGGATAAAAAGGGATTTTATGTAAATACGTTATTCCTTTCAAATGTTTTCCTACAGGTAACCCCAGCGTTCAGGGAGCTATTCTGAAGGCTCGCTTGTCCCGTCAGCGAGTCCCTCAGACACCAGTGAGCCCCGGGAGGTGAACCCCTGCTCCCCCATGCCCAGAGGCACGCAGACCACAGCCATCCCCAGGGTGCCAGGACAAACCTGGGCTCTCAAACCACATCCCCCTGCGCCCCGCGCTCCCTGCCCAGCATCCCCCTCACCCACAGAGGTGTCCTGGGCACCGAGCGCAGCAGCTGAGCCCCTCCTGCCCCTCTGCCAGGAGTCCCCACAGACAGGGGACCTCGCTGGCCGGGTGCAGCTCCTCTCAACCACACTCAGCGCACATCTACTGGCGTCTCGGTGGCCTGACGCGGAGCTGCTGCAGCAGCAAGCGTGGTTGTGCACAGCCGAGGGGGACCGAAGCCCCCGGGCAGGGCCCTGCCATCCGCGGGCGGGCTGGCTGCGAGAGCTGCCGCGTGCTTGAGCAGACCACGAGCGTGGTGCCCGAGCCCGTTTCCACACGGCTAATTCAATAAGTCCCAGCTAGCATTACTTCATACGGCAGAGAGGCTCCACAGCTATTAGGGGAATTGGGAACGGGGGGGGGGGGCTGTGGGGTGTGAGGTGGGGGGGAGGAGCTGAAATGGAGAAGGGAGGGAGACAGGGAGGGTGGAGAGGGGGAAGCTAAGACAAGCAGCAGAACAAAACATCCCATAAATCATGAGGAGCTGCTGAAATACCAGAACAAATGACCCCATAGCTTGGCCATTGTTCCTGAGCGATGGCTTAAAGCGCTCCCAGTCAGACAAAGCGCCTCTCCTTTCATTTCAGCGCCGCGCCAGCCTGTCCGGGACCTGTGCTCAGCACAACCGAGCCGGGAGCCAGGACGGACAGACGGACAGGCCCAGTGGGATGGGGGGGTGAACCCCCTGGAGGGTTGCATGCCCGTGCCACCAGCGGGTTCCCACATCTCTCCGCTTGCCAAGAGCATCTCTTGGCTCCCAGGGCTCCCACGTGCCCACACACCGCCCAGGCTCCGAAGCGTTTTGCTGAACACATCAGGGGCTGCTGTTCTCTCTTGTTGCTCCTTGCTCAGGCTAGGACCCACTTGGTTGGGAAGAGAAGCGGATCCGCTTCTTCTCTCGGATGTGCAGTGTAAGTCAGGAGCAGGACCCCACGGGTCAGGCTGTGTTACCCAGAGCAGCATGGAGCCCTTCACGGTGCTGTTCCTCCCTGGTTCCCCAAAACT
Source organism: Anser cygnoides (assembly GCF_040182565.1). Taxonomy (NCBI): domain Eukaryota; kingdom Metazoa; phylum Chordata; class Aves; order Anseriformes; family Anatidae; genus Anser; species Anser cygnoides. The sequence continues at coordinate 12,868,725 of NC_089887.1, forward strand.
TGCTGACAATTCACTTGGTGCTTGGCAAAGAGACAACCAGCCGGCAAAGAGCTGCATCAGGAAAGTCCCGTGTGCCCACGGACTGTCAGGTTGGAAACAGCACGAGGCAGTCTCATCTCTCCAGTCCGCTGGCACGGGAGCAGCCAGACCCGCAGCAGCTCGGGGCTCTGCAGCCCGCGGGACGGTGGCACTGCGGTGTCAGGAGGTGAGCAGCCCGTGGGCACGGGGCACCCACGCTGCCTGCCCACGCCGGTGGGCAGCACCCACGGCAGGAGGCACCTCCGTGGCATGGCTGCGTTACAAAGGGGGCAATGCTGCAGTACGAAATTCCGAATAACTTCCATGAAAGCATTTCCATGAAACACCTTTTGCTTTAGAACGAAACCCGCAACGCGGAGCAGCGTAACAGCAGGACGAGACCAGCAGCGACATGCCAGGTCCCTGCTCAGACCCGCGCTGCCGCCAGGCTTCTGCGCCTCCCTCTCCTTGGCAGAGGGGAAGCGAGGGACTCGCTCAGCACCTTGCCAGGGGCTGAGCAGCAAAAACAAGGGGCTGGCTGCCTCCCGCACGTCTGACCACCAGACGACGGGCTCCTGCCAGCGCTGCTCCGGCAGCCTGCGGTGGGCAGCCAAGGAGCAGAACCGAGATAACGGACGGGGAAAGGAGGAATGCGCTGCATTTTTTCCTGAGCCGCCGGGGGAATAGCGTGCTCCGAGCACAGATCGCAGGGAGGCTGCCCAGCACGAAGCACATGGAACGGGGGGGCAGAGAGAAACAGCGAGGAGGAAACAGAGTGGGAAAAACAGGTGAGACAACAAGAGGCCAGTATGGGAAAATAAATAGGGCAGCAGGAAGGTAAGCAGAGGTGTGGATGGAAGAGGGAACACCAGAATGAGAGGTAGGAAAGGAAAAGAACACAAATGGACGCCAGGAGGACAAACTGCTGCTGAGTGCCAGAGCTGGAAGGGCACGGGGGGCCAGAGGATCCCAGGATCCACACGCACAGGAGTGGATGCGAACAGCTGGTTACAGCCTTCCTATGTGATCAAGGCTCACTTAATAGGAGAGAGAAACGTGGATCATTTCCTAGGTGGCACACACAGCAGAGGAGGCTCTCCCTTCACCTCCGTTTACCCTAAGGGGGAAAAACGGATTGCTCGCGTTTCTCAGAGGGCTCTGCAGAGACACTGAGAAGTCTCCGCAGGAGCTGCCAGGTTTCTGATTCTTAACTCCAACAGCAGAAGGTGTTGAGCTGCAAATAAAGAGTACTTTTGTCTCTCATGCCTTCGTGTTATTTAGGGTTTGGAGCTAGATCAGTATCACAGACAAACAGAGAGCAGAACAGCAACAAATCAGACCAAGAATCCTTCCCTTCCTCCATTGCCAGTTTTTGCCTCATTTGGAGCTCGCGCCGCTTCGGACATCCACGAGCCATGGTGTGTGCTGTCCAGCACAGGGGATGAGAAAGGAGTCAGCAAAAACCACGCCGATAAACACAGACACGAGCGGCCTCCAGGCCTGTCCCCTGAGTGCACAGGCTTCACGCCGCGCTGCTCCCGCTGATGCACCGGCGTGGGGCTGCTGCAGCGTGAGCGAGCAGCGCCCTGCAGGGCCACGGCACGCTCACCGGCCCTAACAGTGGGGACTTTGTGGCCCTGGCTTTAAAAAAAATACCCTAAAAAGTCTAATAATGAAGTATTTGCTTCAGTAAACAACATATGAATGAAATAAGTGTTTCCTCAATAAGTCTCTTTTTCCCTGCCTTCTCTCCCTCCCCCCCTAGCAATTTTTTTTAATAAGTGGAACTAACGAGACTGCTCTCGGTTGCTGCTGAGCTCAGGACAAGACTGTGCTCCTCTCGCCTGGTACAGCACTGGAACGTGTGCCGGGCTAATAAAGCGTGCGTTGTGCCTGGCGGAAACGTGACCCGTGAGCACGGCTCGCCTGGTGGACGGGGGAGATGCTCAGGTGGGTGCTGGGACCGTGAGACCTGCGCCTGGGAGCATCCACACACGTACGGGTGAGCAGAGTGGGCTGGCCAGCACATCAGCTACCGTGACAGCAAATAGCTGCACTTCCCAGCCCAGATTGCTGCCAGCACCCAGGGGCCCCGCCAGGCAGGGGCACGGAGGGACAGGGAGAAGGGAAAGGGGAGGCTCAGGGATCTGCCGTCCCCATCTCGACGGCGCTGCTCCAGGCAGGGGACACGGTGTCAGGCAGGCACGGTGACACTGCACAGCTCCTCCTCTTTGTCCTTGGCTTCATCCAGCCCACCTGAGCACCTACTGGGATTGCTGGAAAACTGACTCAGCTTGCCCTGCGTGGGGATGCCAGGTAAGGATGCTTTCTGCTGTGGCAGAGGAATGAGGAGTCGGACTGACAGTGTTTTGGCAGGAGTATCAGGTAGAAAACACTAATCCCTCCCCCAGACTGACAGCCAGCTTTTCAAAGCAATGGGTGCTGATGATTTAGTTCTTTTAAACTCTGTGTCTGCCTTGCAACGCAGTCAGAGTGGCAACAGGTGGTGGCAGGTCCGTGAGGCCTTCCTCGTCTTCAGGCCTTGGGCTTAGATGGGCATGATTCTCAAAAGCTGCTGATTTGGGAAATCATATTTCACTGCCTTTCCATCCCGCTCCTACCTGCATGGGGCGAGCAAGGTCTCCGTCACCCCCAGCACAGACATTCCCCCTCTGCACAGAGGCAGGTAAAATGGCACAGCCGGTAACCTTGGGTGAAGTTTAAATCCGTGTAGCTGTGATGCTTGCAGGTGTTTGCTCTGGAAGCCCAGTTAGGCACCAGCAGGTCTGCCATGGCACGGGCCACGCTCTCTGCTAACCGCAGGTGCCCCCTTTGCAGGACACGGCTGTGGAGGACGCTGACCCTGCATGGGAAAGCAAGTGTGCGTGTGGGACCGGGCACGCGCACCTCCTGCACGCGTGCCCCGTGCAAGCTCAGAGACCGGCAGCATGCCCGCCCTGCTGCTGGCTGCACTCTGCGTCCCGTGCAGGTGCCCCAGGCTGCTCCTTGGAAATTTGGCTATGTGAGTTTCAAAACAGAGTAAATTCCTGCACTGCTCCTGGGTCTCCTGCTTAGGCACGGCAACGGGGAAAGCCTTGGCAGCTGAGCCGAGCACACTGAGCTGGCCAGGGAGCGAGCGGTGGACGGGCTCCTCTCCCCACTGCCACCAGCCTGGCTCCTCATCACTGCAGTCCCGCCGGGGTCACCCCCTCCGCTCTGCCCCGCAACACGTCCAAAACCTCCTAAGGACCAGCAGCTGACAAGTCAAAGGCAATTCATCCTCACCAAGAGATCATTTGCAAGCTAGCTTACGAAGTCCCCCTAAACCAGCATCGTTCACCAGCGGTGCGCTGTCACTGCCCTACGAGGTGCTGTGCAGACTGACACGACACAGACAGGCTCCCCGAGGAAAACGCTGTAGAGCAAGCAGAAATATACCTCGACACGGCGGGGGTAAAGTGGGAGCCGGGGGGTTAAAAGAGGCACTAAAAGGGAGAAAAGCGACTTACTGACTGCTCTATGATGAATAAAGAGAAACGCTGTTGGTTTTTAATGAGCTCTTTGCTTGTTTTCCTGTTTGATAGATTATAAATTCACATATTTGTCTATCTGGAAGACTCAGAGTGACTGAAGAACAGCTTTTCTGATGACATCGTTTCAGCAAAGGAAAGTTGCGCAGCTGGAGAAGAAAGCAATCTGTCACCAAATAGCTTAAATTCTTTGTCTGGCCTCATTAATACCTATTTAGCTTTGATGCCTAACAAACCTCACAGATAGAGGAAGCCTTTGAGAAGGCCTCCACAGCCTCACACATAAGTGTTAGAACATACAATAAATGCCAGAAAGTTCTCCAAAAAAAGCAGGGAAAACGAAAACCAAACTCGACATTCTTGCAATTTCTAAGCATTTCTTTTTCTCTTTCTTCTTCTTTTTTTTTTCTTTCTTTTTTTTTTTAAAGCCTTACCCTCCTTTATCCATCTAAGGAAGCAGAGAGCAATGCAATTTCCAGTTCTTTTAAATATCCTTAGCAGGTCACCTCCAGCACTGGAAGGATTGTGGGCTGTGATCTGGTTCCAAGGCTGTTGCATCAGAGCTTAGAAACCCGGGATAAATCCCTCCCTGCTCGAGCCAGGGCTGCAGCCTGAGCCCCGAGCTGAGCGGGGGCCCCGCAGGGCGACAGGGAGCGGGGCGGATGGGGCCGGGAGCAGCGCTGCCCCGGGCTGGGCTGTGGGATGATGGTGGCCCCGAGAGGACCCAGCACCCACGGGCTGGGTGCTCACCACCAGGCTCTCCCCCAGGCTGCAGTGCCCAGGCACAGCGGGCTCACGGCCGCTTCCCTGCAAGCCCCAAGGGATGCTTTGCTGGGGGGGGGGCTCCTTTCGCCCCACAGCAGAGGAGCCCGTTCGGGGCTGCCTGCTGCTCCCAGCACCGGGGTGAGGGCGATTTATGGCTCGGTGCCCTGGGGGAGCTTTTGTAGCAGTTTGGGTGGGTGTTGTCCCCGTTCCGTGTTGCCCGGACGGGGGCAGAGTGTCAGTGGTGGAAACAGGGGACAGGAGGGGGACTGGAGAGGCGGGGGCTCCTTGCCCCCAGCCCTGTCCTGCAGCTCTTACCATTCAATGCTCAGAGACCTGGGCCGGAAGGCAGACAGCTCGGCCGAGGCATACTCAGCTTTCCTTCTCTTCTCCTGCTTCTGCTTAACTGACAAGCGGTGGGCAAACCTAGAGAGGCTGCTTTCCGACCTGGGGAAGGGGAGAGGAAAGGCGTTAATGTCACTGCAGCACCCTGGCTCCCAGAGGCAGGGTGATGGCACGGAGCCGCCCGATGCTGGGGGCTGCAAGGGGCACAGGGGGCTCTGGGAGAGCCAGCAGCACCGGGAAGGGGCAGCACAAGCCTGGGGGAAGCAGCGGGGCGTCAGCAGGCTTCACACTGGTTTGGCTGGCCAGGACCCACGCCTGCAGTGGGTAAAACCAGCCTTGCAGCGGGTGAGTTCCCTGCGGAGAGCTGAGCGGGGCCGGCAGGCGTTTGTCAGCACCGGGCCCTGCTCCCGGCGGCAGCCAGAACACCTCCCCGGGTTACCGCTTCTGCTCGACTGCCAGCCGGCGACTGCAGAAGCTGCGGAAACACGGGCTGCTTCTGCTTCTCGCAGCACGAGGGGCTGGGAGGATGGCGGAGCGTCGGGCGAGGGAAGCGAAGCGGGGAGGACGGACGGGCCGCAGCCAGCCCCGGCCCTGCCGCACGTGCCCGCAGCCCGGGGGGGCTCCGGCACTGTCCCTGCCAGCAGCACAGCCCCTGCCGAGCCCCCACTGCCCAGCACAGCCAGGGCGAGGAAAACGCTTCTCCCCGTCTGCGGCGGGGAGAGGACATCGCCCACCGCCGCCCGGCACCGCCGACCACCGCGCGCCGTCAGAGCCGGTGCTTCTGTTCCCTGGAGTCCCGACCGGCTTCAGCTGAACAAAATACCTCTTAAAACGCAATAAAATGACAAGAAGGTATTTCTCAGAAATGAGAGCTCCCCGCCTTTCCTTACAGTAATTAAATAAGCCATGAGCAGCTAACAGTTTTGTTTTTTTTTTTCCTGATACATTTTAAACACGGACATCTTCAATTCATTAACTCTGGTTATTGATTTATTTTTCAGCTTATGAACTGCTGTTGCTCAGGACGGGGTGGAGACAGCTTTCTGGAGAAGGCACTTGTCTCCGCCATCACGACCAGGAAGGAGCTGGTCAGACCTTCCAGGGTCATTCTTTACATTCTTGAGAAGAAACGCTACTTTGATGGAAAGGTTTGCCTTTAAAGAAACTCCACGAGAAACCCAAACCCCAGCTTTCCCCCTCGGAGCACTGGAGAAAAAGGCGTTGGACGAGGAGCAGCTCAGGCAACCCGGGGAAGCCCACGGAGCAGAGCCTGCCACACACACCCCATCCCTGCCGCCTCGCCTCTCCTTTCAGCCCGTGTCAAAGTGCAGCTGAGATGAGAAGTGCAGCTTCGCCCCTCTCGAGATGGTCTGTGGGCTTTGGGAACTGCCTGGGAAACACGTTCCTGCTGGCTGTGCTCACCCCATCCCCACCACTCCATGCCCAGCCATCCCAGCCCTCCCTCCCGATCTAGGCGCCCACAGCTCGTCCCCGTGCTGGGATAAAGGGTCTGGTGCGGCTCGGCAAATCCCAAACCGATGGATGTCAGCAGCCACCTGGAGCAAGCTCCTCATCCCACCTCCTCCCTCCAGCCTGGTGGTGTGGGTGAGGAGGGTGTGCGTGGGCATGGGGAGACCCGGAGAGGTGCTGAGAGAGCTCCAAGCAGCCGGACCCAAAAGCTACGGCAGAGCCTTTGTTTGCTTTCCCAATTAGAAAGCCCCGAGCACATTACAGTATCATCTGGCTATTTATACAGTGCTGCTTTACATAAACTGCGCTGCAGAAGAGGGAATGAATCATACCTGCTCTACCCGGGCTGCACGAACACCAGCACAGCCGCAGCCGGCCCCGCTCTGCCCGCTCCCCTGGCCCCGCTGCAGCCAGCCCCATCCTCAGGGCCACGTGCGGGTCTGCGCCGAGCTCCTCTTTGGGGACACTCCCAGGGATGCTCCCAGGTCCGTGCATCGTGCCTGGGGTCCGTGGCTGATGCCTGCAGCAGGGTGAGCCCCTAGCACCACGGGGTTGCTGCGGTCACTACGCTTTCATTTCCCAGGTGTTCCCCAAACGCTCCTGGATGCCTCTGTCCCTTGATCGGCATTAGAGCCCTTAGGGTAAGGACAGGGAAACTGAGGCACATAGCGGCTGTTTGAGCAAGGCAGGTTTGCCTGTGGCCGCCAGCATCCGTCCTCTTGCGCGCTTCACTGGCCAGCAGGATTTTCGCGCCTTCTCCCACGGCACCCGCATGCCCAGCGCCCTGCCCGTCACACCAGCACCCGATGGGGCTCCCAGGGGTCCCAGACGCCGCCCGGGAGCCGAGGGGATGAGCAGCAAAAACCATCAATTGAAACATCAACCGCAGCGATGGGGAGAACCGTCTCCTGACAACCAGAGAAGGTTGTTCAGCTACTGTGCTGTATCATAAATCACACCTCTCTGACTTGCCATCTGTCAGCCAGATTACACATGTTCAGAGTCCCATGTCAGCGTTTAAGTCAGAACACAGCATCTTTTTCCCAGAAATAATTACCGGCCCTGGAGACTCCTGCAGCAATACCCGTGGAGTACCACGACTCGTCCCTTCCCTCAAGGCAGCAGCTCGGCAGAGCAGAGCTGGCAGCGGCGGCGCTGGGGACACGGGGACGTTGCTGCCTGCAGGGCGGGGGAATGCAAAGACCGCGCGCAACTTCTACCCCATAAAACCACAGCTTTGTGCCCACGAGGGGCCGGCAAGGACCTGCACAGCAAACGGCCCCCTGGCACCAGCCCCGGCCACGGCCAGGCCCAGATGCTGGGGTTGAAGGCAGAGGGGCCCCGCAGCGCCTGGCTGGGCGCAGGGGCTCCCCAGGAGCTCCAGCACCACGAGCCTGGGGGGCTCGGCATGGTGCTCTGACCTTCCTGCCTGCAGAGCCCGACCCCACAAAGGGAGAGGCTCTGGCTCAGCACTTGTGCCATTGATGCCCTCCTTCCGCAAAGGCTTTTTTTGGGGTCTGACCCCTGCACAGCTGCCTGCCAAAGCCCCAGCTCGCTGCAGCAGTGCGAGCAGAGCAGGCAGAGCGGGCTGGCAGCCTCGCCGAGGTGTCACAAGACGCAGCGTCCCCACGCAGAAACCTGCGCGGCTGCCCTTTCAGATGAGGACAAGAGTCTGAAGTGCTGCCCTCTGCCCCCTCGCTGGCCGGGCAGGCAGATGAGCAGTGACATTTCACAAAGCTGAATTAGTACAGAAATACCCAGGGCTTGCTTCATCCTTCTGGCTTCACCAGCTGTGCCGAGGTGCGGATCTGACCAGGGGCTTGCAGTGCCTCAGCACTGCCTCCCCCCGTGCCACACCACAACGGGGAAGTGACGACAAGCGTGAAATAAATCAAAGAGCCAGGCAGCCCCGTGCCCTTCGGCTCCGGTGTCCCACCTGCCACACGCCTGCCCTGCAGCTGTCCCTGTCCCCGACAGCACCCAGCCATCGAGGTGAGGTGACGGCAGCGGCACCTGCACCCGCCGGGAGCAGCCGTCAGCAGTGGCCCCAGCAGCACTCCTGTGCCACCAGCACGGCCAGCCCGGCCCGAGCCCCCTGCCAGCACCCCGGCACGAGGGCTCGAGGCAGCCACGCACCAGCGAGGGAGACATCTTAGCCCAGACAAGAATAACTCCCACTTGTTGCACTCGCTAGCCTGCGACTCGGGAGCTAGCATGTGCTTATACGTCGCTGCAAATTAATCCAGCTCCTGCAAGGCAGCTGACATCCTCCTGAACGGGCACGGGCAAGCCAAAGTCCCAGGACGAGGCACGCGGTGGCTGTCGGCAGCCCGGGCACTTCGCAGCACGCAAACAAGCAGCGTTTTCAGCTGTTCCTCCCTTTGGGAACAGTGACTGCAAAACCAGCTTTTGAGCCGGGCTCGTGCCCGCAGGCACCCCCTGGCCCGACCGCAGCGGGTGTTGAGGCAGGGAAGGGGCATCCCTGGGGGGGGAGCAGGCACAGCTCCTGCGCTCCTCGCAGCTGGGCAGTTTGGCTCCTGGAAGTGTTTTATTTGCACAGGTGCAGCCAGAATAAAAGAGGGGAAAAACAACTAAAGCCGGAAGGTGCCTCCTGAGCAGGCAAAAGCTTTCGGGGAGAGAGCGGCTTCGGAGAGGGAACGTGCACAGACACACGGCCGCACACATGCAGCCACCCCCCAACACGAACGCCGCACGGCAGACCCCGCTCCCTGCCCGCCGCCACGCACCTGCCTGCGCACCCTGGGCACGGCTCTGGCCACGAGCATGTCCCCAGAGCAGCAGCTGGGGACGGGACCCCAGTGAGCGGGGCACTGCTGCGGTGTGCCATGCCGTGCCGTGCTGTGCCGTGCCAGGACGGATGCCCGGGAGCCGCGCGGCGATGCTCACTCACCTGCACAGCCTCTGCTCCCTTCCCTTCGGGCTCCGCAGGTCACCCACGGCCGGAGCAGCAGCTCAGCCAAGAGCAGCTCTTCGGCAGCGTCCCCGTCCCCTCGACGCACACAGCCGCACGCAGGCTCCCATCCCGGCCGGGAGCACAGCCCCGCCGCGCCGCCCTGCTCCCACCCGCGCTGCCCGAGCTCCTCAGCCACCACCTCTGCCTCCCTCACCCATCACCTCAGGTTTCTCGCTTGGTCTGTGCTTGGCTCTTTTTTTTTTTTCTTCTTTTCTTTTTTTTTTTTTTTCCTCCCAATCTTGTTTCTATAGAAACGAGATTAGCAGAGGGGGAAATAAAACAGCCCCATGTGACTCAGATTCCGACACTGAAGAATCTCCCGGTCGCGCTCGCCGGTGCTTTACATAACAAGGAGTCTGCGCGGGCTCCAGAGGGGACCTGGTGCAGCACAGGGGGACCGCCGGGCAGCTGGCAGCAATGCCACCGGCTCAGCCCCGGGGCCACCGAGACCCCGCCGCTGGCTTTGGGCTCCCTTCATCACACCCAACACAGCAACGTGCCACCAAGCCCGCTCATGTCCTCAGAGGACACTGAGCCTCCACCACGGCCCCGCTTTGTGGTCCATTTCTGTCAGGTGTAGAAGGGGAGAACACAGAGTGCCACTGAACGCTGCCCCAGCTCTCACCAAAACTTCTGGGGCACCCAAGTGAGGCTTGAGGCAGGGTGCCCCAAGAGCCCTGATGCTGACGCACTGTCCTGCCCCTGCCCTTGTGGCTCGGGACGTTGGTTTGGGTCAGTGAACTCCAGTCGTGGTGGCCTGGACAGTGAAAACACGGGGAACCTGCGGTCAGCTGCAGCCAGCCCCGTACTCCACTGGTCCCCATGCTCCTTCTGAAGCTCCTGACTTAGCCACGTCCAGGCTCATGGCGCACGAGCCACGGGCCGAGCTCTGCCATTGCAGTTTTGGGAGACAGGCACACAGGAGCTGCCCTGGAGGCCCAGGACGCTGCCCACAGGGACTTCCCCAGCCCCAGCGGCGCCGCACAAGCCTGCAAGCACTGGGTGGAGGCGCTGGGGACGCCGTGCCTCTCGGTGTGCTCCTTCACCTCGGGGACAGATCCCACTGCACAGGGCCGGCGGTTCCTGCCAAGGTGACGCGCTCAGGGCTTCTGCTGCGGAGCCCCAGCCCTGCCGGGCTTGCGCTCCCTCCCTTGCCGAGGGGCAGCAGCCAGCACCCCGTGGGCTTCGGCTCCTTGGCCAGGGGATGCAGCAGCCACGCCGCCAGGCCGGAGCACTGGCTCCGCACCCGTGCAGGGCGAGGAACTCAGCAGCAGCTTCTCCTAGTCCCCAGGTTCCCCTCGGTACTTCAGCGCCCCACTTCTCGCGCTGACTCAGCCGTGATTACCGCGTGAGAGCTGATGACACCAGAGCCCCGGGGCCTGCCCGCGGGCTAACGCAGCAGGAATCTCTCCCCCTGGAGAGCGGCGGTGCTGAGCGGCGCTTCGCCCCGACAGGCGCTCGTTTGCCAGCAGTGAGCTCAGGACAGATGAGACAGCGCGACGGAGCAGCTGCTGGCAGCCACGGCTTGAGCAAGTGACGGGTTCAGGCGTGCCCGCCCGGCCAAACTTTTCCATGCGTTGCAGCCACGGGCTTGTCAGAGCCACGGGCTGTCAGAGGCAGCCGTGCGGCTCTGAGCTGAGCAGGGGCTGCTGCGGGGGTTCCTAGGCCTGGAGGGGGAGACGGCGGGGATGCCACAGTGGGGAGAGAGGTGCAGAGGCAGCAGCTGGTAAAGGAAGAAGCTACAGGTCTCGACAAGAGGGAGCAAAGAGAGATCTGAGCCAGCCCAAGGATGCAGGGCTCGGGACAAGCGGCTGTGTTGGGGCCCCCGAAGCTCTCCTTCACCAGCTGCCTGGTGAAGGCCCGGGGCAGAGCACACCTGGACGGCTGCTGACATTCAGCACACGTTGGGAGCATCAACAGCGCTTAAACATCGTGAGTCCACGAGCACGGTGGATGGAGGCAGGCAGACTGAGGCCAGGCTGCTTCCCCAGGAAGGGCAAAGCCAGACAAGGCCCTGCACAAGATCCTCTGTCTGAGGTACGCTAACGGGGCCCCAAAAACTTCCGCCAGCAAAACAGCTTTGATACACATAGCTAATTATAGCTGGCATTATCAGGATGCATTACAATTAGCAAGTCAGTGGATATTTTCTATTTTTGATCCGTCACGCAAGGCGGGTAGGTAGCCCCGAGGATGAAAGGAGAAGGGAAGCAGGGGGAAGAAGGACGGAGATGCCTTACGTGTGTGTTTAAATAAGCAGCGCAGCTGTTTCTGAGCGCTGTGGAAAACCAGGTTGGAGATGGAGGGTATTTATAAAGCAGGCCAGGAAAGCAACTCGACACATCCTTCCAGCACAGCCCCTGTAAGCATCCCTGGCAGCCCCGCTGCCCACTCGCTGCCACCCCAGCGGCCGGGTCCCAGCTCCTTTTGGTGCAACCCGAGGTCCCCCTGACCCCATGGTGTGGCCTTGGGATGGTTTCTTGGGCTGGCTCTGCTGTGCCATTTAGAAGCTGGATTAAAGAGCAGCCAGGAAGAAATCCAACCTCCCATCCTACTCTCACAAAGCCTGTCCTTGGCCTCTGCAACATCCAGTACCAGGCCAGTTGCTTTGAGACTGCAGAGCAAATGAAAGAAATAATAATTCCTGGAACTGGATGACGTTTTAAAAAACTTTTTCTTGTTTTCTTTGAAAAACGGAGTTTTGTTAAACTTACAGCTTTTGCTACATAGAATTTGATGCAAATCCAAGCAGAAGGAACCGCCTGATGAGTCCTAAATTAAAATGTTCCTTTGTTTTGGCTTTCAAACATCGCATTTTAATACCAATCCACACTCAGAATGGAAGGTAAATTTGCATGTCATTCCCCTAAAAATTCCTTGCCAAAGCAATGATTTCATTCATTTGCATTTCTCTGACAATGGCAGCTCTCCCCTCTGACCAGCAGCTGTCCGCTCGCAGGGACAGTGATGCTGGGCACGCACGCCCGCAGCCTGGCGCACCCGGCTGCACCGTGCCCAGGGCACGCGCGCTCCTCGTGCGGAGCCACCCACGTGCCACCAGTCCCGCACCGTGCTCTGGGGTGACTTTATCAACGCTTCCCCTGCTCCTCTTCCTGCCCGTGGGGAAAGCTTGGACACACACGCTCATTCGTGGCACACACTCAGACTGTCATGGCTAGTACAGAGAGCCTCAAAATCCAACTTGTTTTTGTGTATGGGCTTTCTTCAGCCAGTCTTGGTGCTCAATATAAAAGAAAATGAGCAGAAACTGTTTTTCTCGGGGAAAATCCTTGCCATTTTGCTTATTTTAAAGGACTCTACCATGGCGTGCTCCTCCCCGAACAGCAGGACAGAGCTTGGGCTCTTCCAAACCGCCTGCGTAAGCCTGCTCGAACGTGCTTCGGTCACCGCAGAGGGACGGACAGAGGAACGTGCGGGCTTCCCTTCTTGCCAGAGGCCAGGAGTGTGCCACACACAGCTCGGGCAGCTAGTTTTCAAAGTTTTCCCTTTAGCAATTATGGCTTTTATCTTAATTAATAAGATACCAATGGCCTGGGAAAATCAAGAAAGAAGAGAAGAGAAAAACTCGACGACTCCCTTTCCTTGCACGCAATCTGCACAGGCACATGATGAGGTTCCTGGGGGAGCTCAGCCCTCCCGAGGCGTTTCCTCCCCACAAAACCTTGGTGGCATCCAAGGCATCTTGGGGTGCCCTCGAGATAAAACATTTCCCTAGCCAGCTGGAGCACATCTCCCTGCTCGGGGAGTGTAGAAGAGGAGAAGCCCTGGCAGGGCAGGAGCAGTGCTGCTGGCACTTTGGGCTGGCACCGAGGGTGGTGGTCTGCCACAGCCCAGCTCCTCTGGCTCCCGCGCTGCTCTGCCGAGCCCACGCACAGCTCCGGCATCCCCACCCTGCCCGGCAGACCTCAGCCTGCTCCCCTCTGTGGGGGACAGACTGCCCTGGGGGGACCTGCTATTGTTTAGTCTAAAGGCGGCACTCACGCTGGAGCCAACCCTTGTTTTACATGGCCCTGCATCCAATGCTCCGCGCAGGAATGGAAAAGCTTGTTATTCTGGGCTTCCCGTCCACCAGGGTTTTCCAAGTGCAGGAGAGGAGTGATGTGGTTAACGCGAGCTGGCCGCAGGGCCTCCACGGTTTTCCTTTTTGGATGGGCATCAACCTCTGGTGGACCACACTGCCTGACGCCATCGCCCACCGTCCGGTGGGTGGGCAGGTGCCAGGAGCTGCACAGGCACGTGGGCGCACTGGTGCACATAGGTGTGCTGGTGCACGTGGGCGTGCTGGTGCATGTAGGTGTACTGGGGCACGTGGGCACGCTGGTGCACATGGGCGCACTCGTGCACATAGGTGTGCTGGTGCGTGCGGGCACGCTCATGCAGGATGCCGTGGGGAGGGCCAAGCAGCATGGTGGAGTCGGGGGGCTGCTCTCTGCACCTCGTCTCCTGCAGCAGGTGAGCAGTCACCAGGGCCGCCAGTTGGGCCCACCTAATGGATCCCAATCCCAGGATGGGCAGTGGGAGGGTGCTGAGCTGCGGGCTCACGTGTGGGACTCCTGCACAGCCTGGTTCGTTGGCAGATCTGCACCAGGGCTGTGGAAGATGCGGTGAGCCCCGGACCCACCAGGTCACAGTTACAACCACATCTCAACCAAAATTTCCCTCTCCAATTTTTCCACCAGCTCTTGTGAGCATGTCACTATTCAAAGCCCAGCTCGCTGGCCTCTTTTGTGCTGGTGCATCAAAGCACGCTGTTCTCTGCTCACACTACTCCCTGCATCCCCAGGTCTTCCCAGTCCAGTGAGACCCCCTCACCACCCAGACCGAGGCACTCTCCCGGCGCTCTGCCCGGTACTGAGATCGTGGCCAGGAGTGCTTAATGGCCCCAAAACCACCAGGGATGGGGGAACAGGAAACGTGTCCCTGCAGGCAAACTGTAGCCCATCCAAGCTTCTTCCCAGTGCAAAGGTCCTCTCCAAAAAGCATGATGAGGATTTACAAAGGTCCCTCTCAGAGAATGGACCAAGAGGGGGAGAGGAGAAAAAAGCACAAGAGAAGAGCCCTTGGCATGCCGCCGGTGGCAGCCTCCAGCCCCCGTCTCCTCCCCACGGCAGGGAAGCGCCACAGAGGTTTGAGGGACTTGAAGGGCTTTGCAATGCAATAAAAACATTCCTGCCGGCAAAGCATGAAACCCCAAAAGTTTATGGGAAACCACTGTCTTCGGATGTCTGCATATCTTCAGGCATCCTGGGAGCTGTAGTTCAAAGAAACCAAGAAAAAAGAAAGCAGCCGATAATGATGGTTTCTGGACGGAGGCTGTGTGACTATTGGCTCCCACATGAAAGCCCGCATTTCTGGGATGCTGAGCACGTTTCTGCAGCCAAGCAAGAGGAGAGCTCGTTGGCGGCTGGGGCACAAGGGACCCAGGAGGGAGGGAGGGCAAGAGGCACCCGCAGCCAGAGGGCCGAGGAGGAGCAAGCGCCACGATTCGGAGCGAGCACGGTGGGAGCTAAAAGCCAGCTATCCAAGGGAGCAACGTGCCGCAGCACAGCCAGGCTGCTGCAGGGCTGGGAGACCTGCTGGGCTCCGTGGGAAATGTGCTCCCCGAGCGGGACGGGGCCCTCCTCCAGGCCAGGCTGCAGCACGACAGCTTCCTCTGAGCACTGCAAAATCCCGAGGGCACACTCTGGGCTACGGCACCCCATGGCCTCACCTGTGAGCTCATGTCTAGGTGCCTCGGTTTCTCCTCCAGCTCCCAGGTCTTGTTGTGTGATCGCCAGCACTGCATGACCCCGCTGTGTCTTCACGACAACGCAAGCCTGGGCGCGAGGCAGAAAACGGCCATCTCCAGAGCAGAGCCTCGGTGAGGGAGCAGGAGAGAATGAGGCTGCTGTCACAGCCTGTTTCCGAAGGGAAAAGCAGCCATATGGATTCAGAGCCTCCTTCAATAGCTCCGAGGAACGCGCGCGCGCGCTGCCAGGGTTTGATACAGGTTGGCTCAGCACTCCCCAGACACATAACGCACCTTCTGCAGCCTGAAACGCAGTCATTTAACTGAGCCTCTCTTTGAATTAACGCTGCTCTAAAGATCAGGTTGAAAACGCTGACGTCCATCCGTTACACCAGGAGTCATTCCCAAAGCTACCGTCTCTTTTTCAAAATGAGCCAAAGCAGCAAAGGGTTATTAACCACGGGGAAAACGAGGACAGGGAGGGAACGTGCTGTTCTTTGATAGGAACTGTGCTAATGAGCATTACAAAAATAAAGATCAGAAAACCTCAATGACAACTTCAACCCTAGAAACGCTGCGGTGAGACCTGAAGCAAAACAAGTGGGAGAACAGAAGGAAAAACCAGCTGTGGCCCAAGCACCGTACAGCAGAGGGGACCGCACGCGAAACCCCTGGGTCCCAGCAGCAGCTTGTCGGGAGTGAGCCGTCTGAGATCAGGCTCTTCGTGGAGGAACCCGCGGTGCCTCTGTGAATCCCAGCCATGGGCTCGGCCAGCCGCAGAGTGACGAGGACAGGGAGCACCCCTACGTGATGCTGAGCGGCGGCGCTGTGACCCACGGCCACCACCCGCAGCGAGGGCACCGCTGCAGACACCGCTGGGGGTCCGCGCGGCCGCGGTGCCTGCCCCTGGGGGCTGACCCCACAGCGCTCGGGCCCTGCCACTGCTCGAGGGCCTAACTCTTGGGGCCTTGCAAGCAGCTTTCAGGCTGGCTTGGATCATCAGTTTGGGTTCCCTCAGCTGCCGAAGGGACTCTGCTTTTACAGGACTGGGTCCAACAAAGCACCTAATCGTGTGCCTATCTCGCAGGGTAAGGGTGGCCCGGGGAGACCAATGCTTCATGAAAATGCACTTTTCTGGACTGGGGGCCATGGCGATGGAGCTGACACCACCAAACCCTAACCTGAACAGGACCTCCCAGTGCTGCCTCTCCCCTAGAAAAACAGCAAGCCCATACTGAATGTCAACCTATATTTTAGGTGTTTAAAAATAAGCAAACTCACCCTTCTCTACAAAATAACAAAAATCCTGGAAAAAACAGAGCACAAGCTGTGCCTTCACACATCCCCCACCGAGCGCAAACCCAGGACAAGCGAAAGGAGGCTAAGTCCAAAGAGAGGCAGGTTTTCTAACCAAAATGTTAGCACAGCCCTGACGGTCGTGGTGACAGGTACCGGCGCTGCGGGGAGCCCCCGGGCTCCCAGCGCTGCGCGGGCTCCGCGGGAGACAGGGGCTGGACCCCGGCGGGACGGATGCGCTAAATTAGGAATGAAAACATTCCCCCCTTGGCAGAAGGGTAGGCTCAAAGTGAGCCCTTGTCCAGCACAGCCAGCGGGTGAAGCAAGACGACGACGACAGCTCTGCCAGAGTCCAAAACATACTCGAGACTTGTTTTGAATTACTCTACGCACAGCTTTAAAACGCTTAAAAATTTCCATCTGACCTGGCTGCAGAGCTGGGGGGGGTGGGGGGGTAGAAGCTGCGTTTTGTGTCATATTCGGTGTTGTTTCCACGCAGCCGATGCACTGACACCGATGTGAGTTTTTTCACCAGGCAGTGAAAAGAGAGAGCTCTCGGGGAGGGCAGTGCTGAGAGGAGCAATGGGATTTCTGTGCTGTGGGTGCGGGCACCTGTGGCAGCGCCGGGTGGTTGGCAGCCCCCGAGGAGCAGGGTGGCTCCGGGCGCTCGCACTGTGCCAAGCCAGCGGCCTCGGGCAGTGCCGGGACGGTGACGAGCCCGACGGGCAAGGCAGCGCCAGCGGCCGGTGCCCAACGCTCCTGCCGGCGGCTCAGCACCACAAACAACCCTGTAGGAGGGAAAGGGAAAGGAAGAATCCCTTGAGGGATCTGCAAGGCACCAACGGAGCTAAAAATAAGCCCTGACAACAAGTCAGTGTAGAAACAGAAAACCAGGATCCCTAATAATAGAGGGCTGTCAGCTGGAGGAGGGAGACGCGTGGCACCCCGCGCACTGGCGCTGCCCGGCTGCGGTGCAGGGCCGCGGGACGTCAGGGCTGCGGGACACCAGGGCAGTGCTGGGGGGGGACAGCAGCGACCTCGGGCCTCACCTGCGGCACAGACAGACCCCGCTGCCCCGTCTGGAAGAAGCGGCAAACATGTCTCCGAGGTCCTGGTGGCTACCCGCACGCAGCACCCAGCTCTCGGGCAGGCAGGCGTGTCTGCGGGGTTCCTTGCTGCTTTTCATCTCTGTGTTTTCCAGTTACCTCTCAAGACAGGCCAGCCGGCTCCTAGGAACCAGGATGCTCATGCCAAACTCCTCGATCCTTCCTCCGCTCCCTTCCAAGCTCCAAAGTCAAAGCCAAATCTGTCCTTCCCAGTGCTGGTCACCATCTTTCCCACATCCCTCGGATGAGATCAGGCCGGTCTCGGGACTCATCCCTGCAGCTGTCCGTGTTCCCTTCAGCTATCCTCCCCTTTCCAGGCCCCTCCAAGGATGCGTGCCCTGATCCAGGCTTTCCATCCCCCTGAACATGTGCCATTGCAGACAGAAACATAGGAGCTCAGGCCACGGTGATCTCACAGCTATACGGCAACAGAAACATTCTTGGAAAGTGCATAAAAGGCTGCGGATGGCAACTCGCTCACAATGTGAAACTCAAATGGGAATTTCAGGGCTTCACAGGACCAGAAAACTCTGCCCTAGATGCGAACGTAGTAGATGAGGAGCGGGCAAGGGCCTGGGCTTCACCCACCAGGCGCACACAGAAATTCAAGCACCCACCCTGGTGCCTGCTGCCGCCCTGCACATCCCCGGGGCCCGCAGGAGGAGACCCCCCCGGGGTGGTGGGGGGACCCTGTTCTCCCCCAGCCTGCCGGGCTGCGGGGCCGGTGGGGGACATCCTCGGCCACGGTGGGCCCCTGCACGCCCAGCACAGCCGGGCTGTTGGCGAAGAAGCGCAGGGCTGGAGGGACGCGAGGCAAGGACAGGCCACCTGGGAGAGGGGCACCGGAGCCGGCGGGGAGGTAACTCGATGACTTTGGCCACCAAGTCCCCCCCGCACCGCCCCCGGCGTCAGGTTCGGGTGACTAATGCTCCAGGAAGGGGACGCTGGTCTCCTGCAACGCTACCCGCTGCTAATCCCGCGGGTTTATCTGTCACTTCCGCACGCCGGGAGCCAGCAGCACCCAGCCCGGCGGTGTGGAGCCGCCCAGCGCCCAGCCCTGCTGCTCCTGCTCCCTGCTGCTCCTGCTCCCTGCTCCTCCTGGCCCTTGCGGCCCGGCTGGGGACCCCGTGTCCCCCATCGCCCATATGCCTGGCGCTTCTCCTGCATCCCTGGAGCAGCCACGGGGACGTGCTCGCAGCCACGGGCACCGGCCCCGGGCAGCACCGGGAACCTGCAGCCGGTGCCGGCCGATGCTGTGCAAGTGCCGGGGCGTGTGGCTCGGCGCTAACCCAGCTCTCCTGCTCAGGAATGTCCAAATAAATACCAAAATGCATAAAAAGGACATAAATAAGGTTGCCTGAGATGGCTGTTTGTCTCCCGCCTGGCCGGGACCCCCTCTGCCCTGTTACTGTTTGGCTTGGCAGATGACAGCTGGGTAATTTGTTTCCATTGCAATGAAGTTCTAATTAACTGGAATAAACTTTTTGCACTAAGTGTGTTTGTTTAACAAACTGGCTCTTTCAGAGCCTCACCGAGACCTGATTGATGCATGTGAGGGGAGTGGAAACATGCTGGGTGCTCGGGCATTAAAGATGCAGTGTCTGAGCAGGCCGGGCTGAAAGGGCTCTCTCTGTGTTTGGGAAATCAAAAATGACACCCCCGATGTCTGGGCCGGGGTGCGGGTTTCAGCGTGGCCTTTGTGTATTTAGGGCTTCGCGTTCACTTGCAGAGCCCAACAGGTCTCGGAGCGGCGAGGCACGCGGGGACGCAGCAGTCCCTGGTGCCGACAGCCCCGATGGCTCCGGCCACCCCTGGCTGCCGGTTGCGGCCGCACCACCGCCAGCAAAACCCCCACTGTGCCGTGCCGCTGGGGGTGCTGAGGGTGAAACCCCCCCCGGTGGGACCCCACAGGATCCTCGCTTGTGAAGCTGGCAATTGACAGCAGTGAGAAAAGGCAGTCGGGAAGCAGGCGGAGGGGACCTGGACTCCCGGTGGTGCTGGGTGAGGAAAGGCAGACAGGGAGCAGGGACCTCCTCATCCCCGCAGAGACCCGGTGGGCTTGGGACTGGCAAATCTAAGCCCTGTCGCTGCAGGACAAGGCTCCAGCGCAGCCTGGCTCCTGCGGATGGCGGGATGCCGTGCACAGGCAGGGGGACTCACTGGAAACATCTGGGAGAGGGCAAAACATCTGGAACGGCAGCACAAGAGCTGCACCTTCAGAAAGACGGCGGCTTCTGAGAGCCGAAAACGGAGCAAGGACCCTCGGGATGAGCACTGGTAAGCCCACCCACTGGTGGCCTGGGACCCTGGGACAGAACTTGCCATTAGAAGAGGGACAAGAGAGGAACACGGCGGGGAAGCGACAACAACCCCGCTGCCGGGGCGGTGCTGGGCTGTGGGCGCAGAGCCCCGTCCGAGCCACTGCACCGCTGCGGTACGGCCTGTGCCTGGATGCGCCCCGAGCTGTGCTTCAGCTGTCTAATGAGACAGCGGCATGAATAATAAGCGCTTCTGGAAAACAAAGCATCCCTGACACGAGGGGAGAATGAGCACAGCTGAGCTGTCCCTCGCTGGATGCTTTTTCTTTCCTATCTCCCACCACAAAGAAAAACCTGTAACAGCCCCTGCTTGAGACCTGTCACCTCCAGAGGCTTTCTTGAGGCATTCAAGCTTTGTGAAGGCTTGACTTTTCTATTTTTAAATATAAAATCGTACATTGCGCCGGTTGGGGGGGGGGGGGCTAGGGTTCATTTTGCCGCCTCCTTTACCTCATTCTCCTCGATGCACTGCAGGCGTTTCCATTTGCCCAGGGCATGGAGCCATTTCCTCATGGCTTTGGTGGTGGGCGCAGATGCAACGGTGTGGGTTGAGACCAGCCAGGCAGGGACAACGGGCCCCGAGCACAGCCCCACTGAACACAAAGGGATCCCCAGCAGAGTCAACCTGTGCTGGCCACAGCTTGATTCAGTCAGGTCTTTAATTAGGTTCAAATAGAACTATCCAGTATTTCTTCAGCAATTACTATAGGCTCCCCCTACCTTCAGCTGCATCTTCTGGACGTGTCAGAAGCCACCAGTGGCAGGACAGGCGGCAGAGATTTGTCCAAGCCAGCCGTCCGGGCTCCCTCTGCAGTCAGGGGAGAGACTGGGCACTTCCCAAGTGGGATTCGTTTCCCCAGGAGCTGGATAGCGATGCTGGAGGTGGTGCCTTTTACATGGTGCCCCAAGCTAGAAGAGACATCCAAGCACCCGTGCCCTCTTGCCTTCCCACTCTGCATCCCGTGGGAGTCAGCGTGCTGGTCTGCCTCCTGGCTTCGTTAATGACAAAAACCTGTGGGAAAACTCCAAGCCTTAGATCTCACCTTTGCGCACGCTGCTGTTAGGAAGCAGCAAAGACAACATATTTTCCTCCTTTAATGTCCTTAGACACACTGTTCCCTGAGCAAATTAGTGCTATCTACATGTCTCCCCATAGTCTGCTCAGCGCAGCCCAAGTAAATCAGCATACTCAGCCTGATTATCCCTCATCTTCCCAGAGCAAACCACACCACCAGAAGCACCACGCTGCAGTTGACAGAAACCTGAAACCTGACTGCTTTCAAGGCCAACACTGTCATTTCCACCGCCGTGGGCAACTCTTGCCTTTGGTTCTCTTGGAGCTCCGGGGCTGCAGTGAGCGCCGCGCTCCGCACCCCGTCGCTACCGGAGCGAGGAAGGAGGTCACCGAGCTGGAGACAACGTGAAGGCTTGGAGAGCACGGATGGGCTTGGAAGGTGCTGTCCCAGGAGATTCTGCTTGCCAGGCTCAGGAGCACGAAAACGCTCTCCCGCAGAACAGCGTCTCTGGCAGGCGAGCCCAAGAACACCTCCTGTGCTGTCACACTCCAAGGAACCGCTCAGACACAAGCCAGGCTGGTTGTGCAATGGCTTAGGTGAGGACAAGCTTTTGAAGGGAGTGCTGGCTGATCTAATTTCTCGTCACTCTGTGGCCCAGCTGTCTATCTGGCACCGCAGGTGAAAGCATGGAGAGAAAATACCAGGAGAGTATATTTGAATAAAAAGCCAGAACAATCTGGTTGTTCCTTTTCTTCCTCCCTTCCCTGCCAGAAAAGCACCAGAAATCGTGCTCGTGCTTTGCTGACAGGCAAGGCAGCAAGTTGCCGTGCCACCAGCACATGCTCTTGACATGGTGTGGGGCAGTGAGGGTGAGTAAGGAGAACGAGGAACTGGAAATTTTCACTCATGGACAGAAATTTCACGCTCTTGACACCGCTGAAACCTGCTACAGTGAATTCACGCGGTCAGGAGACAGAAACCTTTGCACAGGAGGGGTGACCAGGGTAGAGAAGGACAGTGCATATATATGATATGTGCTGTTTTTTTCTCTAGAATTACAGATCTTTTACTAGTACGTGAAGAAATATAGATGCACCTTTTCACCAAGGATCGAGGAAAGACACAGCGCTGCATACCTGAGCCGACACAGGGCTGCACGAGTTCAGCCTTAAATGCATTTTCTCAGCGGACAGCAAGAAGTAGCGGGTTTGCAAGTCACATGCTAGGAGACTCACAGAGCCAGCAGCAAAACACCATGTGCATTTCTAAACACTCCAGAGGATAACTTCTCAATCTGAAAGGCACGGCAGTCAACAGAGGGTCAAGCAGTCACTGGCTGCCCAGAGACACAGCCGAGGCTGGCAGCTCTCCGTGTGGACCAACAAGAGGATGGTGGCAGCAGAGCTGTGCACGCTCAGCACTGCAAAACAGCTATTTTCACAAGGCAGGAGATGGGAGAAACCGACGGCAAAGAAAAGCTTTGAAAAAATAGAATGAAAAAAAAAAAGAATTCTCTAAGTGGGCTTTATTGAACGTCTGTAAAGCCCAATTTTGCAGTTAGGAAAATGAGCAAGTGACTTAAAAACCCTGTTTGCTAAATGAAGGCTCAGAGTGGAAATGGAATACACAACAAAGAGTGGTCAATCTAAATGGAAGATTACAACGTGTAGAAACCTGATAAGGAAAACTAAAGACAGCAGGGGAAAATGCATGGCTGGGACAGGCTCTGCACATCTGCTCTTTGGAGCCCAACAAGTTTTCTCAACTGCTCCATTTTTAGGCAGAGGCGGTAGCACTGCTGATAATGATACAGAAAAAGCAAACACAGCCAATAAATACTTATCCTGTATTTGGGGGAAAAATGGAGAATAAGGCACTTCGGAGGAGAGCAGAAGCTTTTCTAACCCATCGGTAACCTCAGCGACATCTCCGAAGGCCAGCACCACCAGCAGTCAGCGCAGACAGCCTGCGTGGGGATGCTCCAGCAGCCCAGGAGAGCTTTCTGGGCACTTGGCTGGCGCTGAGCAGGGCTCAGGCTGCCGCAGCCAGATGGCAAATGGCTCCGCCGCAGCAATACCAGCAGTAGGGGTGACCTAGTTAACTACTACATGGTCAGATGTGAGACCCAGAAGCCAGGGCTCATCTGGAATTAAATTAAGAAATAATTAAAGGATGCAAGTTATAATTAAAGTCAGTCAGCAGGTCTTTGTGGGAAAGAGATCTTGTCAAATGAACCTGATTTCATTCTTTAGTGAATACAGGCTGAGTTGAAAAAGGCGCTGTGTACATTATGTCTGCGCAGTCAGAGCTCTAAGTGCTTCATGACACTCAGATTTTAACAGATAGTACTATACAGTATCCATAAAGCACATTAAACAGATTAAGAGCCGGCTGACAGGTCTCAAACAGAAGTCGTCAACGGGGAATCGTTAGCGAGGTGTTTTCAGCGAGGCTCCACGGGGAGCGCGCTAGTCGATAATTTCACCAATGATCAAGAAGAAAATACAAAATCCTTGCTCAAAAAATTAGCAGGTGACAGAAAGATTGATGTAACAGTAAATATTGATGAGGAGAGAGTGAAATGAGGGTTGCTTGGTAATGTGGAGCCCATTCAAACCCCGTGTACGAGGGAGCTGCCCAGCGCCACCGCACACCTACGAGGACGAATTCCCGGCCGCATTTGTGAGCAGGGGCTGTGTCCCAGATGGGAGAGAGACTCCAGGAAGGCTCAAGGGTCACCACGGGTGAACAACTCAGCACAAGGCCCTAATGTGATGCTGTGATGAAAAGAGCTGATGCGGTTCTTGGGGGAGAGGAGAGTTATATATATATATAACGCTGCTGAGACTGATAGCGAAACGCTCGTGCAATTAAGGTGCCCGTGTTTAAAATGGGACACTGAAAACCAGACAGGCTGAAGGGATGAGTCACAAAATTGATCCAAAGGCTGGAAAAACGTCCTGCTTCGAAAGATTTGAGCTACATTCAGTTTATCGACAGAAATTCTGCCCCCCTCCCCCCCAAACCAGAGTGCATTTCAGAGGAGAAAACAGCAGGTGCCAACCACCCCTATCCAGCAGAGACACAGAGCCAACAAGCTGAAACGAGTTTCGGGTCAGGACCGGGTACCTCTCTGAGAAGCCTGGAGGGTTGGATGCCCCTCGGAGGCCAACCACAGCCTTCTCAGCTCACAGAGGAGCGTGTGGGCAGCATCTGCAGCCCAAACCCTGTGAATCTGACAGTCCCTTCCCCACCAAACCCATGCCAGTGAAGCCCAGTGGGGCCCTGGAGCTCTGAGCCAGGTGACCCCGGAGGGAGCAGCTCTGGAGGGTCCCCATGAGGACACGGGAAGGTGCCGAGCACCAGGCGGGTGCTGGCTCCTGGAGGACGAGGTTGGGAGCCCCAGGGCTGTGAGGAGTCCCCCGTGCAGGGCTCCTGCCAGCAGCAGGGCACGTAGGAAGGGCTCTCGCAGCACCCGGAGGAACAGCAGCGCACCGAGCGGTGCGGGGAAGACCGCGGCCACTTCTCCCTCCCAGCTGCGCAGGCTGCTGCGGGTGGGTGGGAGCCCTCCCATGCCAAGAGCATCTCCGCGTTGACTCACTGCCGCAAACACTTTGCTCTCCTGCTCGGAGAACACAGGCTTGGTTATTTTGTTAAAAAATGCCCGTCTTCCTACGCCTGATTCCCTTTCCATGATTAATGCCGAGCGTAGCGAATGCGGAAGGGCTGCAGCTGGTGCATAGGTGGCTCCTGCGCTGGTCTCGTGCCCTCCACCCAGAAAGAGACAGCACAGCCCCAGCTTCGATCTTTTCAGTGCCCCCACCACCGGATCAGGGACCCCCAGCACCCGGCCACCCTGTGGCCCTGGCCACGGCTCCTCGGCCCCTCAGCATCCCCCTTCCCGGCATCTCTCCAAGCTGGACGCGCTGTCCTTCTCCTCCTGGGTGCCCACTCCTAGGCTGACCCAGCAAGTCCTTTTGTTCACCCTCAGGGAATGTTTCCTCCACGTTTACCCCGGGGGAAAAGGGGGGCACAGTGTGAGGACCGGCTCCAAGCCCCCAGAAGCCAACTTGGCAGCACCAGGAGAGCGCTCAGCTCACGGGACTGCACAGGACGGGACAAAGGAAGCACAACGTAAAGACGCCAGTGCTGGAGACGGGGAGTCAGGGCCAAGCAGGTTTTTAATTGGACTGGAGGTGAAATTACAAAAAAAAAAAGAAAAAAAATTAAAAAATACAGCTTTGGTTTAAAGAAAGGGGCTGGGGGGATAGGAGAAAAAAGCCCTTCAAGTTTCTATGACAACCAGCACAGCAAGAGCCTGCATTGCAATCGCACTTAACACATTAAAAGCTGCACAGAAACAACTAAACCCTAAACTTAGTTCTGCTGGAGCTGGGCACCGTGGGCTCCTCCAGCCCCAGCCGCTCCTCCTTCCGTCCAGCGGGGCTGAAGCCGAGCAGCTCCTCGTCCCCGCTCCCTCGGGCTGGGATATTGGTTAGGCTCCATGTGGGCACGGGCAGAGAAGGGGGCCTCTGCCCTCGGGTCTGGGTGTGGAGCCCCCCACCACGGTCCTCCCACCCCATCAGCTGGAGGGGCCTGGGGCAAGCACTCCCGCACACCGAGCAACAAAAAAGAAAATGGCAAAGAATTGCATTTGTTCTTACTTTGCAAAAAATGTGTTCTTCGGTAGGACCTACCCAGCATGTAACCTGGTGCTCTTGGAGAGGTGCTCAGCACCTGTGCAGCACCGGCCCCCATGGGCAGGAGGCAGCAGGAAGTCTCCAGAAGACCCTCTGGGATCAGGGTGTTACTGCTCAGGACCGGGCCACCTTAGCTTACAAGGGCTGGGGAGACTTCCCAAGGTCCGGAAGGAAAGCAGCAGAGCTGGCCGGAGGCTGCAGCGCCGACTTCTCCTGCACTCCACAGACATTCAAGGCTGGGAGCTACCTCCCGCCACTCGCACCCAGCCTGCCAACCCTCCTCTCCTCATCGGCTCCAGTCCAGACCCACTCTCCATCCCCCTGACCAGCACGGTAATCTTCTTTACCTATTACGCTGCCCGCTAGGAGCTCGCTCCCCAGCTCCGCAGATGACTGGCCAGCCAGGGCTGGTTGGAAGCCGGGGCTCCCGGGGGGCTCCGCTGCCCCTCGGTGCCAACCCACGCCCCAGCCTCGGGCTGCCCATCCCTGGGGAGCCCAGCGCCTCTCTTCCAGCCCCACGCTGCGCCATCCTGCTGGCGACACTGCTTCAGCCTTTCCTATGGCCGGGAGGCCATTCTCTAACCCTATGAAGGCAGTTTTGGGCCAATTTCTTGCTGTGTTGAGTAGCCGATTGCCTCAGAACAAAGATGTGGGGGTGGGCACTGCTCCCCCTCTCCCCAGTGCTCCCCTTGCATCTGTACCACCTCTCACTCCCCTCTTTCCCTGTGCTTCCCTCTCCCAGTGCTTGGCACTTTGCAGGTGAGCCTGAGTTACTCAAAGCGTATCCCAGCCGAATGACTCTCAGCCACTGCAAAAGAAGTCAGACCTTGCATACATGTACATATTGTTGTCATTACTACTGTAATAATAATGCCTGAGTTAAGGAGGCAATCAAATGAACACCCCACTTAGGGACACATCTAGATGATTATGATGGCCTTTAATGCTTCCAAGATGTAAATACCGACTTCTAGATCCTTAAAGATGCCAAGGTTTTACAAGATAATGATTCAACGATGAAGCACTCACTTTCATGTAAGTGCTGGCACAGAAAAGCCTTGGTGTAAAAGATGAAATGTTCTACCTTAAGAGCAGGGCGATAATGAATTAGCTGCAGAGACGTCTTGGCAGAATGAATACTGCAAGGCAAAACAAACACAAGATGCTGCTTTACGTAAGGCGGTTTCAGAGGTTCGTTGTGTTTACACCTCTGAGGCTGAAGCATGGAAGGTGGGTGGTAGTCTTTCATCCGAAATGGAGACTGAGCCATAAGGTGCGCCTATAAAAGGGCTGTGGGATGCTGCTGGTGCGAGATGTGGGCTTTGAGACATCAGGGCTCTTCAACATGACCACATCCTCCCAAGGGACCGAACGAGCAGATCAATGGAGAGCCTTTTGTGTCACTGCAGCAGCGTCTGTCTTGACACCTCAAAGTGCCTGGCAATGAACTGCTCTGGAGTGAAGCCGCCCCTGACAGCTGAGCACCGCTCCCAGCCAAGGAGACAGCCTGGGCGGGCAGCTCCTGCAGCAAGTCGGCGACACTTTAATTAAAACCAGGTATTTCGGTCCGCATTTGCTAGGGGTTTTATGACTGTTATTACAGCGAAGATTTCTTTCTCAATTTGAAGAAACTGAGAAACTGTCAGTCCGTGCCTGACATTGAAGAGCCAATATATGCCACCAGGAATTAGCCTTCCTCAGCCCCTGCCAGGGCTGCTGAGCGAGGCCACCCCTTCCCGCAGCCATCAAGTCTTTAAGATTAAGCCTTCTTGATCCAAGCAGCATTCTTTCATGTAATGTGGAAGAGGGAACGTTGCCTCCCGGACACACAAAAAGCCGGGACTTGCAGCTCCTGACATGGGCCAGGAGCTGGAATGTCCCTAACCACCCTTGTGAAACCCTCAGAAGTCCAAATATCTCCCCAGAGTGGGCAGCAACATCACTGCAGCTCTGTCTGGGACCCCTGCCTTCCCAGTGCACTTTGCTGGGTGCTTGCCCCATCACTATGGGGACATCCCAGCAGGAAATCTGTGCCCAGGACAAGCAGTGGCAAAACCCATTGCTCAGAAGACTTCTGGGACCCATGTCCTTCCGTTTTCTTCTTCTCTACCCTAGACCTGCTGTGAAAGCCCAAAGGCACCAAGCAGCGAGCAGGGGTGCTCTGACCCAGCTCCCAGAGTGAGGGGGGTGCTCAGCAGTGAGCTGCTGTCTCTGAGCACAGAAAAGGAAAAGCAGAGGAAAAACTGCCAGGTTTGCTCCAGTACAGGTGGCCCTCCAGCCACCTGCTTCCAAACTTCTCTCAGACCACCAGCCTGGCCATGCGGACGTGTTGATAAAACCCCGCAGCTCAGCTCGGCTTTGGGAGCCAGCCGCAGGCTGCAGCCCATGCTCCCACCCTGCAGCCCGCAGGGCTCGGGGAGCACGGCTGCTGGGGCACTGCAGGAGTGCTGTGTATTTATGTTTCAATACAATTATTAAGTAGATTTCTGCATATATATATATAAAACGCTAGATGTGTGTATATATATATATATATGGCATACATATGCACAAATATTTAAGTGATAAGCATTCGCCCTTCTAGTGTAAAACCCCTGTAGTGTAAGGTTAATTATTCTTTAGTTTCAAGGCAAATAACTGACAATAAAAACACACGGGCACAAAAGGTATATGAATCAAAGAATCACAGAATGGCTCAGGTTGGAAGGGACTTTAAAGATCACCTAGTTCCAAACCCCTGCCAGGGGATGCCACCCACCAGATCAGGTTGCCCAAAGCCCCATCCAGCCTGGCCTTGAACGCCTCCAGGGTTGGGGCAGCCACAGCTGCTCTGGGCAACCTGTTCAGTGCCTGAATTCCCCCCGAGTGAAGAATTTCTTCCTTACATCTAATCTAAACCTACCCTCTTTTAGTCGCACGTAACTTTGCAAAACACGAGTGATATCCCAGCAAGTTAGGTAATTTACCATCCCTCAGCAGCTCGGCCAGACCTGCCTGCATCTGGGCTGCCTGCGAAGTGCCACCTGCTGCTGGGGGCCCGGCGCTGAGCCCTGCCATGCAGGAGGGCGGTGGTGTCAAAAACGGCTCTGCCTGGGGCAGCAGAGGTGTCAGCAGCAGCGCCAGCAGCAGCCGGAGGATCAGAGCGGAGCAAGCTGGGGGCAGCAGAACCAAGAGGCATCACGGACCTCTGCTGCAGAGCAGGCAGGTTCCCAAACAGCCACCGAGGAAGATAAATAGGATGGGAATTAAGCCAAGTCAGATTGTTGTGATGAGACAAGTCACGGCGGATACCACAAGCCACTGGGCCAAATGCACCATGGCTTGTGGCACAGGGAGCCAGAGAGTACCGACGAGCACCTGGATCTGTGGGAGCTTCTGTCTGCGCCTGCACCCACCGCCCTGACCTGGCACCGCTGCACATGCAGTGAGGTGGGAAGGCCTTGTTCTCCGTTGTGAGGTAGAGAAATGTCCCCCATTTCTCTGATGAGATGAACTACAAAAGCAGCACTATGCTTTTTGCTATCTACCACCACAACCCCCCCGCCGCAGGAAAACTGAAGAGTTTTCCTGCTCTTTATATGTTTTCTCCAAATCTCTGACAAAATCTCACAAAAGCTCCAGCTGGAAGAGGGACGCTAGAGATGCTTCAGTCTTTTCTAAGCATGCTTGTCAAAAACATGCACTCTGCATAAGCACACAACAGCACTGTGATAAGAAATCTCAGACGACTCTTAGTAGAGGTCACAAACACACATTTATAAACCCTCTGCCAAACGTGTGTTGATTTTGTCATTGCATCTACGATGACTCCATAGCCTCCTGGGATACCCCTCTGATCTCCCACAAAGCTCCGTGGGATTAAACAGCCTGGGAAATGGTTCTGGCTGTATTTTCAGAAGTCTTTTGCTGCCAGTGGTCTTGGGAAGCTGGTGGTCAGCGCTGCCTTGGGACAAGCGGACAGAGCAGCTCTGAAACGAGAGTTTTTAGTAGGGACCCAGGAGACTAGTGTTGAGCTTGCAAAAACTTCCAGTGCTTAAAGAGAGAGGAGCCAACAGATAACCAGGAACACAAAGGAACTGGCACTCCCCATGCCAGGCAGCAAGCCAGCAGCTCCTGGAAGGGTTTGGGGACACACACTGGCATCCCAGGACACTCCAGATGCATCTGCTCTAAGTGCAAATGGGATCAGGAGGGGAGGGAGGATGCAGCCACGGTGCTTGCTGTGGGCTCAGCAGTGCTGGGAGCAGCTCTGTAGGAACCGTTTGGGAAGCAACCAGGAAAAAAACAAGAGCAGAAGCACAGCGAATTTTGGAGGAGAGATTTCCTCAAACCAATTCCTTTTTAACTCTCCAAAACACACCCTCCACTGACAATCCTGCATGTCAGCGCACCATTCCACAACTTCAGAAACATCTATGGCATTTTTTTTCAGAATAAAACAGGCGATAACATAAGGATGCTTCACTTCTCCCAGACAGAGCAGGAGCAGTACAAGGTCCTACAAGCGAACGTGCTCAGCAGCACAATGCACAGCTGTTTTGTGGTCAGGGCCAGAATTGAAATTCTCACCGCAGGTTTTCATAGAGTTTGCCTCCATCCAACTCATCGTGCTACCAGACACATCCTTCCAGCAAAGAGACAACCTTCTTGCCTCGAAGGTGCCATGCTGCCGCAAGGCTCTGGAAGTGCTGGGTGCAACAACATAACCGGCCCGAGAGAGCGAGCTCTGTTTGCATTTCAATACGGGTCGCAGAGGTCGACAGCACCGTAAGTGCTCCGCTTGCTCTCGCTCGCTTATGGACTGTCGCAGCTAGCTCAGAGCCACGGCCAAGGGCACACACTAAGTCACCAACTGCTCGAGTTGGTGGGGTGATTTGCAGATCCTTTGTTTGTGTTCATGAATATGGTGGCCCCAGAGAGCCTCCTCCTTCTCTCTCACCCCTGCGGCTCACCGCGATTTGCACTTAAGCTGACGGAGGAAGACAGGCGTCAATGTCAAAGCACGGGCTGTGGAGATGCGCGAGACCAGCCCGTTGCGACACGGAACGAAACCCTTCAGCTCTCCACAGCAGCGCAGCTGTGCAAACCAGGAGCAGAGGGAGCCAGAGGTGGGAGAGGTCACCTCCGCATCCCCGCTGCCCGGCCGCCGGGTCCCGGCTCTGCTCCCCAGGCTCAGCCAAGCTGTCGTGACTCCTCCTGACCTGATTTAATGATCTGCGTATGCCCCGAAGCCAAAGTGATTGACAGCCCTTCCACTGTTATCCTCACTCGTGTAATTGCGGCAGCTATTCTTGTACGCTGAAACGTCTAATCTTAGTAAGCCACAGAGCTGCTTGATAATATGGACCAACCGGGAATTTCCACGCAATTACTCACCGCGGCTACTGGCACTTACTTTGGCTGGTAAAAGTCCTTCTTGTCTGCTGACCCCAGGCTCTGCAAGACACAAGACAAAACAGATATGTTTCTTTAACCCTTTGCCAAGCAAGTTTCACTGATGAAGATGTGTGGCAAGCAGGCAAAGCTGTGCCTATGGGTGCATGGGGGCTGGCTAGGCAGGCTCGGGGCACCTTCGTCTGCCTCTCCCAGCAGGCAGCTCAGGACCTGCAGCCACTGAGCACACCGCGGGCAGAGCCCGCCGGCGGCTGGGGCTGTGACAGGACAGAGTCAAAGCAGGGGTACAAGGATGCGTTAGGTTTGAACCCAGTGGATCCAGGCACGTCCAGGTCTGCCACCGCTTGCAGAAGTGTGGCACCTTGCATCAGGAGGGGCGGCTGGAAACAGGATGGGGTGCAGGGCCGGCGGAGAGCCCGAGCCCCACAGCCACTCCCTGGGGATAGGGCCATGAAATTCTTCTGCCAAGAAAAACCACACCAGACCCCAAGCACATGAAAGCCTATCCGGGACAGCCTGACGCACGCCGAGGCTCCCGTTTGCTAGCACCTGCGCAAATGTCACAAACTCCGCCACCACCACGATCTGCTGAAAGTCTGACACCGTCCCAGGCACCCACCGGGGGCTGCCGGCGTGCCGGGTCCCCGCGAGCTGAGCCGAGCACGGAAGGGCCACCGCCACCCGAGGGCTGCAGGAGGGCAGGCTGCGCCGGACACGGAGGATGCTCGCGGCAGGCCGGGTGGACGGACAGACCCACCAAACCTGGGTGTCAGCAAGGCCGTCTCCTCCTCCCCCTCCTCCTCTTCTCGGGGACAGTCCTCACCTCACACCCCGCCAGGATGGGGGGCAGCAGCCCGCAGCGCGGGGTGGCCCCACCACCGTCCCCGTTGTCCCTGTCCCCACAGACGTGTGCCGGCTCGCGGGCAGCGCTGGGGCTGGGCCGGCTGCCTGCTGGAGTTTTGCTCGGCGGTTGCCAGGCAATGGCGAAGGCGAACGCCGCTTCGGCGGGGAGCAGCGGGCCCGAATGCTAATCAGGGGCGCAGGAGCAGTCCCAGCCCCACGCTGCCCCTGCCAGCACCCCCCCGCCTCAGGCCTTGCTCCCACCCGGGGGCAGAGGAGCGGAGGAGGAAGGCCCCGGCTTTAAGCAGGCAGGGCTGAGCCGGGCCCAAAACGCCCCACGGCCCCCAGGGGCTGCCAGGCCAGCGGGCAGTGCCCCGGCTGTGTCTCCCCGGGGCTGGGGGGCACCCATCTTTGGGTGGGTGGCACCAGGAGCACGGGGCTGGGTGTACGCGGCCCTCATGCTCGTCCCGGGATGCGTACGTGCCTGAGTCCTGGCCTGGGGCAGAGCTGGAGCACAAGGGGCAGCCCTTTGGGGTGCCGAAGGCCGTGCGAAAGCTCGGGGGGAGCAACGGCAGCAAGGGGTGACAGCAAAGGCTCCATGTGATGGGAAACGAGCCCGGCAGTAACGGCACAGGGCAAAGGCAAGCCAACAGCATGTCCTGCTGCACCCTCGGAGCAAACGGCTTCCCAAGGAGGCTTTGTCTCTTGCTGAGGTCTCTTCCGCTTGTTGCGGTGCTCCTCCTCACGGAGCCTTCCTCCAGCCTCCCCACAGGCAAAGGCTCCTCACCAGCCGGTTTGTTTCACCACCCTCGTGGTCTTCCTTGGGAAATGTCCTTGCACTGCCTCTGCCCAGCACTTGCCTCGTTCTCACTCCACTTCACCATCAAAACAGGCACGTTCCCAGATGCAGTGCTGCAAGCAAGCCCCCACCTCAGGAACCTCCACTCTTTCTGGCACAGCACTCCCACGAGATATTTCATTACGTCTTTAAACTCGACATCTAAACCACAGAGGGACGGTTCCCAAACTACGGCTACAACGCAGTTCACGAGCCACAACAAATTCAGCTTCATAAGATACCTGTGCCAGCAGGGACCACGGAGAGCTGGCGATATTTAAGGAGAAGCTGCAAGCAGCTTCCTCAGCACCCTCCAAGCGACACATGGAGAATGTGCATCCTGCAGTCCGACCCCAGCCCAGCCACGGCTGAGCCCTGCGGGAGAGGCTCCCAGTGTCCCCCCAGGCCCTCAGCGGGTCTGGGCCAGCAGGGAGCTGGCGAGGAGCGAGCAAAGCCAGTGGCCACGGCCAGCAGCAAGAGCCCCCATGGGCACGGCCGCTCAGCCCCGTCTGCAAGCCCCTGGGCAGGATGAGCTGCACAGGCAGGCTCCGAGATGGGGTGGTGGGAGCTCGTCGAGCAGCTGGGTTTTAAAAGTCACAGAAAACTGAGAGGGTATTAGAGAACTGGAATAAAACGGTGAGGCACTAGCTTTGCAGAGAGGAAAAACAAAACAATAAAATGGGGAGCGATTGTAGCAGTGACTAGCCAAAACATCTGATTTTGAGCCTTATTAAGAAAATAGCTATCGAGGAGGGAAAGCAGAATTCCAGCAACATGTCCAAGGAATCAGGCCTGGAGCAAGGCCCAGAGCTGTGGATCAGCTCCTGGCTCTACCACCACCCCACTGGCTGACCTCAGGCTCTTTCTTCCCTCTCCGTGCCCAAGCCTCCCCAATTCCTTTGCCTCATCCCTCTCTTCCCGGAAGAGAGAGGGACCACGCGTAGCAACCAGGCAGAATTCCCACCGCATTTCAGGTCTTTCTGCTGAGCACACGCAAGGGGTGAGGACGTGCTTTGACCACCTCTACGAGAGATGCGATCGATGGGTGAGTGGCAGCTGGAGGTGGCCGCAGCATCGCCCTGGGGCAGTGACAGCCCCAGCCCCGCCGCACAGAGTACGGCAGTCTTGGCTGACAGCCGCAGGAGGGGACGATGGCAAAGAAGTGGTCGAGGGAAGGAGCACTTGGTCAAAAGACCACCGTAAGGAAACAGAGCAGAGTGAAGCAGAGGAAGGGAACACAAAGCCGGAATCTTAGGAAAAACGTCCTGGCACTCAGCTTCAGCAGAGTTTGAACCAGCTCCAGAGGGGAGGGGTAGAGCAGTATTTCTATGGGCTTTTAGAAAGCTGACCTGATAAGGCATGGAGACCTGTGCCAAGGGGACAGTTCCTGGCCTTACAGGGACCTAGGGAGAGCTCTTCTTTTCCTGTCTGTGTCTGGGGACTGGAAGAGGCAGAGAGCTCCCAAAAATGAGCAAAAGGTGGCTTGACTTTTTTCTTTGCCTTCTGGAAGGAAGGATAGCTCCTCCTGAACCGATACAGGCTATGGAGGCTTTTATCTGTGCAGTTATACAATGAAAAAACAAATGCCTGCCTTCGTGCTTGCATTATTACTGGTGGTCTACTGGCTGCCAGGAGAGTCATCTGCTGGTGGTTCAGGCACATCAGTGCATAGCTGGGGTCTCCAGAGGCTGCGGCATGACGGCTCCACGACCAAAATAAATCCGGGAGCCACAGAGGCTCTGGGAGGCTTGCTGATGCTGCAGGGAGACCCCAGCCTTCCCGGGGGGACAAGGGGAGTGGCAGCATCCCTGAGTTCAAAGAGCCCCCCGCATGCTCCGAGCCTCCCCACGCAGCGTGAGTCACCCTCCAGCGGGGCCGCGGCGCTGCCTCTCGTTTGCTCACTTCATTGATGACTCAGGGTTTAGGAAGCACGTTTTAAATCCCTTAATGAAATAATGGAGAGAGTCTTTTTTTTTTTTTTTTTCCAGCATGTATTTTTAAAACAAATACTTGAACGAGGCTTGCGCCCATCTCCGTCATTCCCTCCCGAGACACACGGAGGTGAATGGCTGGGGGGACCGAGCCTGGGGGCACCTGGGGGGCAGAAGCAGCCCCCGGCACCTCCTGGCGGGGCTGTGCAGGGAAGGAGGGAACCCATGACTGGCCTGGACAAGCCCTGCAGAGCGCAGCGGTGCCACGGGGCACTGCTCAACGGCGGGGCTGAGCCTCGGGGGCACCCACCCTTCTGAATGCGGATGGGCCCTGATGGTAACCTCCTGCCCCGGCAAATTGCCCCAGCAAAACAAGGGAGCAGCAGAACGGGACGCTGGCACCACATCCACAGCTCCTGGGCCAGGATGCAGCCTGCCAAGACGGGGGGATTGTCTGCCAACATGATTAAGAAAGTGTTGTCCCAAGCATGGCCAAGGTCATTACCATTACCCCCAGAATCCTCCCCACGTAAGAACAACTGACCCAGGCTGGGACTGCGCTTGTTTTGAACAAAAGACCTCTCTGCGTGATGCTCAGAGCCCTTCTGCTCTTGCCTCCAAAAGTGCAACATCACAAGAAGCGCCTTAGAATGGTAAGAGGGCAAAAGGAAGGTAACAGGATGAACTGAGAGATCAGAGTGGTTTTATTACCATAAAGGAACCACCATAAGGCCGTGTGCCCGGGTTCTTAAAAAAAACACCCCTTGCTTGCAGGCAGGTTGCTTTTAACCTGCCTGCAAAAGTGCAGCCCCCAGGCTAGTGGAGCAACACCAGCAGCACCCGGACCCTCACCGGGGCTGTAGCACCAACACGCAGAGAGCAGCAAGGCAGCGGAGCCCCGGCGCCTGCCTGCTCCCACTTCCCCAGAGGCCTTCCCATCGCTGCTCTTCCCGATGCTCCTCACCCAGAGGACAGAGCAACCCCACGGGAACAACACAGCACCCTGGCTGGCTTCAGCGCTGCCCAAAAATCTCCTTTTAAATACTACCTTTTGTACAAAATGTCAAAGGCATCCATGGACTTGGCTTTTTGTTTAAACCATGACCCACCACTTTCACGAATCCTTTGCAAACCTCGGAGAACTAGGGCCAAGCTGAGTGCCTGAAATTATTTTCTTAATGTCACATTTCAGGCACTAAGGAAACTACTTTGCAAGTTACTGCCAGCCTTGCTGGTCCCCAGCAAGAATTAGCTCAACACGCCGCAGACACAGAAGATGAGACCACTTTAAAGGACAGCACCGAGTTCGGAAATTCAGCCAAGCTGGGGAGGTAACAGACACGGCGGTGCAAACGAGGTTGCTCACGGAGGGGCTGAGGCAGAGGTTTTGCATTAGCTGTTTATTCACGCCAGCAGACATCAGTCCTCTTGTACTTTTTACTCTCCTAATATGTTGCCAAGCGTAATCTCAGCTCATCTTTTTCCGGGCAGTGTCCCTAGGAGAGCGAAGTTATTAGCGAGGCTGAAGAAGCCTCATGCAATTGTTTAGAAACGACACCAAAATAATCCCCAAAGACAGGCAGCTGCTTGCAGGTGGCAGCTTTCTGAGTCGTTCCAATAAACTCTAGCGCAGTAACTCCCAGAATAATCAATGCCCACACAAACAGGAGGCAAAAACCAAGGGTTGAGTTATTTTTCCCTGCTAGAAGAGCAGGGAAATAAACTTGTGGGCCGAAGTCCACGCTGCAAAGCTGCCCTCCACAAACCTCCTCGCCTGCTGCACCCGCACGGGCAGCGATGCTGCAGCTCCCACCCCGTGCCTGAGGTCCTGGGAGGGGACAGGCTGGCTGCTGTGGGATTTGGGCGCAGCGGGCAGCCGCTCGGCCCCGAGGCAGGGCAGGGTGCACTGGGGGCCGTGGCTGCGCTGCCTGTCCCCCCCCAGTGAGATCCTGGCGGTTCTGCTTTCAGACACAGCCATTAGTCAAGCTCGGCGTATCTGCAGCATGCTGCATTTATGACTAATCGGGAGTCAATGCCTGACTGTCGGCAGGGCAAGAAAATTCAGAGCACTGGGATGCGAGAGGATTGCTTGGAGGTTTTGTCCACCTGTCCTTGCTAACAGCACCCCTCTGCGCGAGGGCCGACCCCCCCAGTGCAGCCCATCACTCAGCATGACCCACCTGCGGCACAAAATCCGGTACCTTAGCCCCAAAATCTGGTGGCAGGGGAGGGCACAGGCCAGGCCACGTGTGGTGGGACAGAGAGAGCAGCGGGAAGGAGGAGGACGCGTGCCTCGTGGAGGCCCTGGTCTCTTGGAGGACCCGTTTAGGCAGAGGCAGCCCCCAAGCACTGGCGGGCACGGGGATGTGCGTGACAGCAGCCCCAGCTCAAGCCCCAGCCTTGCACCACCATGACCCTGCCTCCTGCTGGGACCGACCCAGCCGGGGGATGCTGATGTTCCCAAAACCTCACTGTTCAGCATCCAGCACGTCCCAGCTCTGCTCTCGAGCACAAGTCCGACCCAGCCACTACATTTACCTGCAGACTGCTGATTCACACACACGCGCCGGGTTGGACAGACACATACTCGAGTTGCCCCCGCTTTGACTGCGATGCAAGGTGAAAAATATGTCAAAAACTTGAGAAAATTGATTTTAGACCACTTTGGGGAAAAGGGGAAGGGAAACATGGCTATGCAAGTGAGGTGCCTTGAAGTACTCCAGGGCCTCCGGAGCAGGGCAGAGCAGCACAACCCGTGCCCGGAAGGCTGGAGGAGCTCCCCGCGTCCTCCCAGGCGCTGCAGGGGCACCGCACAGAGGAGCAG
This sequence comes from Anser cygnoides, assembly GCF_040182565.1. NCBI lineage: Eukaryota > Metazoa > Chordata > Aves > Anseriformes > Anatidae > Anser > Anser cygnoides. Next base: position 12,905,836 of record NC_089887.1, read on the forward strand.
ATGCAGGTTGGACTGAGGAGGAAGGGGCCCAAGTGTCAGCACCATGAGCCGTCCCGGCACAGCCCTGCAGCCTCACACACTCCTCCCTTGCCTTTGTTACACCAGGCAATTAAGTTCATGCAACTGGGCTCGGTGCGGCACAAAACCTTCCTCTCCTCAACCCAGGCAACGAGGACGGGCTCCTTCCTGAGCCTGCCTTCCTACAGGGAGAAAAACCAAGCCTGCTAACGAGCATCTGCCAACACAGCCACCCCACAACAAACACGTCCATTTCCACTCCTCGCTCCAGCCCCTGCACCGAGCTGGAGCCTGTCCTGTCCCCCCCGCTGTCTCCCCGCCTGCCCCGTACCCCCGGCCCCTTCCCAGACCCCCTGACCTCCCCGGCGGGGCTGCTCACCCGCAGCTCCTACCCCACGCTAACACCGACCGGAGCTTCAAAGCATTTCTTATTTCTTTACAGTGCTCAGCCACGAAAGGTTTCGCTGTACTCGTACGGTGCTGCTAGATGCCTGTGGAATTAACTGATGCGTACACCCACGTGCGTGGATGCACAGCCTCTTTATCGACAAGTTTCTCTTTTCGAAGGGATTCCGCGAGCTCTGCTGACACGGACCGGGAGGCATCCACTTGCTGCTGCTTCACAGGAGAGTTTCTCTGCATCACAAAACTTGTAAAGTCGCTGCCAAAACCACTGGAGCTCGTAAACTCCGCGAGCTCAACAGCACGCAGGGTGACACTCGCACAGGCACGGGCACCCTCTCTCCGTGTTTGCATTCATCGGGCCCTTAATTAGGTGGGGAAGGAGCTGCAGGAGGAGCAGCAGACAGGAGCTCTAACAAGCAGCTGATAGCTGTTACAAACAGCATGCTGCGCATGTGCTATTTTCTACCTTTTTTTTTTTTCTTTCTTTCTTTCTTTCTTGATTACAGCCTGCAAACTATTACTGCAACTTTAAGCACGTCGGGAAAGAGCTATGCTTGGGCTTAAGTGTTTGCAGAATCAGGGCCTAGATGTGCGGATGAATGTGTTACTATTTATACCAGAAAGCCCTCAGCACAGTGCATGGGGGTGCAGCGAGGCTGAGCCAGCATTGCCACCAGAACCTGGGTTTCTCTTTTGCTTCCTTTCAGGGGGGGTCAGCTGCCTGATCTTTAGTGTCGCATGAATGCACTGCCTGGTATTTTTATCTCCGGGCTTATGAGCTCGCGCGTGTTTATGCCGGTTTGTAGGTGAAGTTACATATTTCATCACTGAAAGGAAAAAAAAAAAAAAAAGGAAATACAAAAGGCTGGAAGCCGTGTAGTCAGCTCTCAGCTCCACGGCCCTGCAGTTAATTACACCCTGTTCTCCAGCATATACTTTAAACGCTGCGTCGCAATCCCTGTAGCCGTGCTGTGTGTCATTCATCCTGACAGCAGGTCTGCCCGCCAACCCAGCTAATTATAGTGCGGGAGGCAAATGACTGGGCTCCCGCCCCGCTGCCTGCTCCTCTCCATCAGCCGCACGCTCCCGGGACGCCGGCGACCCCGGGGCTGCAGCTGGGGCTGGCGATGGATGTTCCCCCGCCGCGTGCAGGGTGCCCGTGCGGGGCAGCAGGGGGGCACCGCGAGGATGATGCTCCCCAGGGAGAAGCCCACCAGGGCCCCGACTCCCCAGGAGCTCCTTTCCCGGGGCAGCAGCCTCGCCGCCCCACAACCAGCCCTGTCCCCGCAGGAGTAGGATGCCTCCCGGGCAGCCCACCTCTCCTCGTGCAGACCTCTGCATCTCCCTTGTTTTCCCCCTGGCCATGGCTGTTGGGTCAACTGCATCGAAGCGGGCTCTGGTTGTACCAACAGCATCACCACCCATGGGTGCTGCTGTCTTGGGGCTAGGAGGATGAGTGTTCAGCTTGGTAAGAGAGAAGTGGCTTTTAGGATCCCTTGGAGCGGTTCTGCAGGCTGAGCTGAAACCAAGCTCAGCCCCACGTGCCCAGTGGTGCCACCAAGGAAGGCACAAGGCCAGGAGCAGCTCCAGCTTCCAGCAGCCACCAGGAGAACCTTGAGATCCAAACGGCAAAGAAATACCCCATCTTCCACCAGCCCTCAGCGGGGACAAGCCCCCAAGCACCAGCAGAGCCCAGCACGAGGGTCCCCTGTCCGAGCACGCAGGCTTTGCCCCGGAGACCAGGATTGAGGCCACCCAGCGCGGTGCGCTCGGCCATGAAGTCACTGCTTTAGTAACACACCTGGAGAAGGGAGAGGATCCGGCCAAGCTGCACCCCTGGCGAGCTATTAATAACCCTGCACATGCAGGACCTGCAGCAACGTGAACCAGGCTGCCAGTTGGGGACCAAGCAAAACCCAGCCCTCGCATGGGACACCGTCCAACCAGAGCTTGAAACACCATCAGAGAACAGGTCTCTCATTATTTTGGCCCAGAAAGTGGCTCCCAGGGGTTATACAATGTCTGAGTCAAAATATGTAAATACAAACCCTCACTTCTGGGAACCTGGCTGCCGACAGCTGGCCCCGTGCCCATCCTTCGTGGCATGATGCAAACAAGACCGCAGCGCGCTCTTGAGTTGCTGAGACCCTGTGGAAAGGCCAGAGCTGCTTGCAAAATGACAGGCACGCCGGGAAACAACGGTGCTTCTTGCAGCTGGCCTCCTCCTCCTCAGTGGCCCGGAGCGAGCCACCAGGCCGTGCTGAGCATCCTTTTCTCACGGACCCTGACTTCATAGAGATAACTCCACCAGGCAAAAAAAAAATCTGCATCTCCAGTCTCAAACCAAAGTGATTCTTTCAAAGCCAGGGCTTGAGGCGTATCTGCCAAACCATTCTGGAGTTGTAAAGCTCTCCAGAATTAATACGTTACAGGCTTTTGGGAGCCGATGCCAATGCCCACGCTCCTTCAGCCCCTCCATGCACATCGCCCTTGCCCCTGCAGACTCTGGCTTCCTGGGCACGCCAAGCCCCGCTTCCAGCCTCCTCCTCCTCGCCTGCAGCCCTGCTGACGGTGCAGGTGGCCCCAGGGACGCAGTCACGGCACCAAGCCTGTTGGAGTTTAAGAAGCGTTTGGACTGTGCTCTGTCACATGGTCTAAAATTTTGGGTAGACCTGTGTGGTGCCGGGAGTTGGACTCGATGATCCTTACAGGTCCCTCCCAGCTCGGGATATTCTGTGATTCTGTGATTTATGGGTGCCTGGGGGAGCCAGGGCGAGCCCACATGGCACAGTGACCCCGGTCACCGGTGGCTCAGCTGTGTTGGTTTTAGGCTGAATTTGCCTCCTGCAGCACCATCACAGAAAGCTGGGAGACACGCACCACCAGAAGGCAATGCCGGCTGCCACCGAGGGCAGAGCTGGGCGGAAAGCCCGGGCTGCTCATCGGATGCATTTTTAGGCAAAGCAGACACTCCCAAAATCGTTCAAACAGAGAGAAATGCACGGCAACATTACTGATGCGCGTTACAGGTGAGACCCTAAGTCCGAAAAGTCCGGGAAACCCCCCAATGCTCCACACACAGCTCTAGGAACGCCCCTCGCCACCCTGAGGCTCTGGGAAGGACGTCCTGGGGCTCACCAGGACACCCCAGGGTCCCTCAGAGGGGGTCAGAGCTGCGGGATGGCCGGGCACGTGCCGCCCAGCGTCGCAGGGACTCCCGGCACTAAGTGCTTACACGGGCTCCAGCCGTCCAACCACCACCAACTATTTAGGCATCAAACTCCATAAAGGAAGCACAAGACACACTACAGAATAATTCGAGCGCATTATAAAAAGCCCAGAGGGGAAAATAGATTTTTGGAATGTGTTCTCAATCTCATTAATTGGGAAGACAGCCTTGGAGGGGAAAAGAAAAAAAAAGGATTATATTCCTCCCCAAACCATTATCCACTCTGAAGAGTGTATCATATGAAAACAGTTATATAAAAGAATAAATTATATTTGGAATGGCAAGAACCCCAGAATAAAGCTAGAAACTCTGATGTTCCCATATAAAGATAGGAGACAGTTATCTGTTCCAAATTTTCAAGTTTTCTGCTGTGCCAATTCAAATTCACTACATACCAGCATAGCCATATAAAGGGGACTCCACCCATGTAATCTTGGAACGAGCAATAATCCCCCAAACTATCAATTTAATGTATGGGGATACAAAATGAGACAAGAATGTACTAACAGGGAGAGCAATCCATTAACTACATGGCAAAAGGCACCAGAATGTGTGCGCAGGAATATCTATTTAAAGTGACATTTGCATTTAAAGACCGGATCTGAAATTAAGGCTTCTGCACGCAGACATCATCGATTCTGCAAATTAAAAGGCCATTTCTAGATCCAATGTGAATTTTATTTTGTTTTATTTTCTCCTATTTGTTCAGTGTCACGTTTCTTGGCCAGCGCTGGAAAAAAACAACTCTTGGTCGGGGTTTTTTAAATTAGCTGTGTTTCTGATCAGCTTTTCCAGGGCTCCCCTGCACCAGTGTGCAGCTGAGGGATGGGGACGGTTCAGAGCAGCTTTCCCAGGGCGCGAGGCTGGAGCCTGGGCTCTGCCGGCCGCGCTGTGAGCGTAGGGATCCTCGTGGCTCCGGGTGCCTGCATCAGCCCCGACCCCACCGTGCTGCCTACAGAGCTGGGGCATGCGGGCGCCAGGGCGGGCACGCAGGGCGCTGCCGTACGGGTACCAGCACTCGCGTGCACCAGCGGCCCTGCTCCTTACCCTGCGCACACTGTGCGTTACATCTGAAGTGGGCAAAATCTTCGATTTTCACAGATTTCTGCACGTGCGGCGTGGTCAGACCGAGCCTGGATCCTGCGCGCACGTCTCGCGTCCCGGTGCAGCCCGCGGCCAGAGCCCTGCAACACGCAGGCTCCCCGCGCCAGCTCAACGACACGCAGCGCTCGGCAGGGACCGTGCCCAGTCCTTTTCCTGGTGGGAAGAGATGGACGGGGGGAGCACAACAGAGGCAGGAGAGCACTCATCTGCTACCAGATCCAACCCCGGCTGCAAAAACAGCCCCAGCAAGGAGCCCCCTTTTCGCTGGTCCAAAGCAGAAGCCCGAGGAGGAAATTGCTTCTTTTCTCCACCTCTGCCAGTCTAATAAAAGACAACTGCTCCTCCAGAAACCACCCCGGCTTGTTCGCGAGGCCACAGCGAGGAGCAGCAGCCGCACAAACAGCCCTGCAGCGAGCGTGCTGGACGGCACCCAGTAGCCAGCAAGGAGACCAGTCCAAGCCATGGAGATGGAGGCGCAGATAAACCAGGTCAGCTAAGTGTTTCCATTCACGCCAGACAGTGACTAATAGACTACATGAATTTGTTACTCAACCGAAGTTAAACTTTTCAGGCCCAGAAGAGCCAAATAGTTGTTCCAAGTGAAAAAATCCTGCAGGATGCATTCCTTCACCATGTCCCATGAATACCCAGGGAATCATGATTTCAGGATGGAGCTGATAGTTCTTTCATATATCACAAAGAATAACAAACTAACCTCTCCTTTATTCTTTTTGCTCCTCAAATGCTATTTACTCGTGGCAAGAACACGCACGTCATGTTCACGCAGCGCTCTGGGAGGTGGAGGGCTGTGCAAGCTCCGCATGCTGTTACTGCAGCAGATCAAACAAACACAGAAAAGAGAAATTTGTTTTTCTGGCATTATGGCTGTCAGCACAGACAATAAAAGAGTATGGACGACACAGCATCCACCTTCCACCCCTTTCTGGATTCAGCGTCATGGCATGAATGAGCTTTACGCGGAGAAATGAGACTGAAAACCAAAAACGGATGAACCCATCAGCACTTGGAAGCTCCTCTGAATTTCTTTGAAATGTGACAGACAGAGCACGTACCCGCAGCGTCCACGCCACGCAGCAGGCACGGGGCAGCGCCCTGCACCCTGCCCGAGCCCAGCCTCCTGGGGTACGGGTCTGGCGCACCCACGCCACGGGGCAGCAGCCCCGCGCCTCGTGGCAGAGCCCAGACACCACGACACACGGGCAGCGGGCCAGCGATGTTACAGAAGCCGTCAAGGCCACAGCCGTTTTGTTCACTCTCCGCTTCAGAAGATGGCATTCTCCTGGAGCAGCAGCCAAGAGGCAGGCAGGTCTCACGGTGTAACGCCGCGTTACGCACCACCACATCCCAGGCCGGTGGCGGCTGTGCGCAGGGACCGCACGCAGGCAGAGCTTTCACCCTTTCCGCCTGGAAAAGCACCGTGCTGCACAACTCAGAACAAACCTATTGCCACCGAGATTGTTATCTAGAGTCAGCTGAGAAACAAGCTTCAGGAAGGCTTCAGGAAGCCAAGACAACAAAACATACACTCGCGACGTGATACAACCCAGGTAAAATCCTTGCACAGAAGGGATGACATAATATCCAGGTCTCCTTTATAAAAATGCAATGCTTTCTCTCAGCAGGACAAACGTGCAGCTCTGCAGAGCCTGCAGCTCTAGCATCCCTGCTTTGCAGGTCTTCAAAACCAGAAACACCCAGGTGCAACGCCACAGGGCGCAGAGCAGAGCTGGAAAGCAAACCCGCCCTGTAGCACGCCGCCCGCTCTCCGCCCTGCCTGGGCCCCTCCAAGCCCCCTGAGCCCCCGTCCTCCTCAGTCGGGACCCCGCAGACTGCTCTCAGCGCACCATCAGGGAGATTCAAGGAATCTCCTCGTGGCGACGGGGATGTGAGTGCCTCACGTCCCAGAGCTGTGTCACAAGGACCCTGCTGGCTGCCCCTCAAGTGACTGTGCGGAAGCAGTCCCCGCGCACCCGGGGATGCAGAGGAAGGCGAAACGCCGACTGCGCTGCAGTCTCTGGCAAAACTCCTGCCAGCCCAACCGCAGCAGAGCTGGCGCTGGCACGCAACGCGCCGGGCACGTGCAGAACAGACTCACGTTCACGCAGGGCCGTGCCTGGCAAGGGATGCATATCGGAAGCACTTTGCCGAAGCACAGCGGCCTCTCAGGCGGCAGGTGACACATGCTGCGTGCAGAAGGCGCACGCCTCGAGCTGCCGGGGTTTTTAGTGCCGGGCAGGATCCGCCCCTCCGCCTGCCGCCCACGGCCCTGCCCGGTGCACCTAAGCCCTGGCCCCCGCCCTGGCTTGCCTGGCAGCTCCCACCCGCATCCTCAGGCTCACCCCGTCCCACGAGCTCCTGTCCCCAAGAAGGCTGCTCTGGGGAGCCTCCAAAACCAGGGTAGCATCCTGGGCTGGACCGACAGCCTGCCCAGCGGACGCTGCCCAGGTCCCTCCTGCGCGCATCCTCAGCACAGAGCGCTCTGGGCACCACTGCCTGCTCCAGCAGCCCCCCCAGGCCCAACCCTCCCCTCCTTCGTCCTCTGCCTTTCTGAGCCCGTTCACCCTCCTGGCCTCCACCACAGCCAGAGCCACAACCCGAAAAAGTGACTGCCTTTGATTCGTGTTAGCCTTTTCCCTGCTAATCTCTTGGGGTACCCCCTAGCTCCAGCACCGCAAGGTATTAAATCGCTCACCATCTCCACAGCGCTCAGGGCTGCACAGGGGCTCCTGCTTCCTTCACCTACTCCACCTCGTCCTCGTCTTCCTCCCCTCCCTGCCGGCAGAGCAGCCGCCTGTCCCCAGATTCCCATCCGGCCGCCCACAGCCTCTCCCCAGATTACAGGCCTCTCCGGCTGCCCCAGGTGAGGTGGCAATCACAGACCTGGAGGCAATTTCCATGGAAATGTCTTGGCTCAGACGCGGGTTTATCTTCCCCTGCTTTCTGCTGCCTGGAAAGGAGCACCCCACAGCACCCATCCCACAACACCCATCCCACAGCACCCATCCCACAGCACCGGCAGCACGGCGCCGCGAGAGCGATCCCCAACGAGCGCTGTGCGCCAGGCAGAGACCCCCCCGGGCACCAGCACAGCGCCTGGCCCAGCGCCCCGCGGTGTCAGGGGTGCTGACAGCACTCCCTAATGGCTCTCCCTAAATGCTCGCCCACCTCCGAGCTCCCGGGGCCAAGCCTCATGAAAGCCCTGCAAGCCCCTGCGGAGAGCCAGCCGGGCGACTCGCTGTGGGCACTGACTGTACAGGGTACGGTGAGTTTACAGCTCCTCTCCCCAAACTGCGCCATATTCCGAAAGCGATAATTTCCCTTTTCGCTGGTTTCTTCCCTCTGTCCCACAGGAGCTGATGCACTTACCACCTCCTCCCTCGCTGGCCGTGCTGCTCCCACCTGTGCCCAGCAGTGCCAGCCCCGTGACATTAATGCTCACTGTGAACGTGCGGTAGCTGTCCTCCTCGCTGGGGACTGCAGCCCCCGAACCGAGGAAGGGTTCATGTCCTAAGCAGGGTCCAGTGTCCTCCTGCTCCCATAGTCAGTCTGCTAAGCACCGCCACAGCAGTGACCCCAGCCCCGTGCGCCCACCACAACGCCGTCAGGGGCAGCAGAGACGAAGCAGGCCTTCATCCCCTGCTGCTGCTCTGGCAGTTTCTTTCACAGGCACGATGCGCCCTGGGAGGATGCCGGGGCTTCTGGTCCAGCCCAAGCTTGTGGTAAGAGAAAAGCACCCGAATATCACTGACCCTCCTGGCAGGGGTCACCAAGCACCATGCACCGACGGCGAGAGTCACTGCGAGGTAAATCATGCATGCATCTCCGTGCAGAGTGACGGGGTGGAAGAACCGCCTGAACTGGGATAAAGGAACACGAGGGGTATTTATCGATGCATGGGGAAAGATCCAGGCAAGCACCTCCCTCCCCGGGAGCCAACCTGACCCCGTGCAGCCTTCGTCCCCACGGGCTCCAGCACAAGAGGGGCCTTTGTCTCTGCGGGGCATGGCAGTGGGGTCCTGCACAGCAAGGAGGCGAGTGGGAGCGTAGGCTCCTACACAGACCCCACCGGCAGCCAAAAGCCTAACAGGAATTTGTTTTAAAGCCTCCGATCTGCATCGGGGCTCCCCCACCGGGCATTGCATATTCACGTATTAAGAGACACTCACTGCCTGAAAACAACTTTTGCCCAAACAACAACATAAAAAAAGGATACGCCAGGGATTAAATGACCTGGCGAGCCACGGGCACAGCCAAGGGTGGAAAACAAGCAGTCTGGGTCTGACGACAGCATCGCGATGGCATGAAAGCATGGCACCTTGCTGCCCAGGCTGCGATGTGCGGGCAGCAGGAAGGTGAGCAGGGCCGACAGCGGGCCCCGGGGAAGCCTGCCTGCAATCAGACAGCATTGTGGCTGTTGCAAGGGAAGAAATTAAAGAAATTCATCATATTTTGTTCATGCTCAGTAAACACTCACTGGAGAGTCATGATTAAACCTTGCATATGCTCTTCCCCGAGCCCGAGCAGGAAGCGACAGGGCTGGTTATTGCGGCGGTCACAGGGGATGGGGAGCCCTAGGGCTGGCGAAGGGCCTGGGGGCCTCGCGGGGGACAGGGACGGAGCTGCTGGGCCTGCAGGAGCGAGGACAGGGACAGCCGAGAGCTCGGCTGCGGAGACGGGACGGGAAAAGGCACAGATCTGCAGTGAAAAAGACGCAGGAGGAGATGAGGTGCTTAAAGGGGAGCCGGGGAAGGAGAGCAGGCTCAGCCTGAGCTCCGCTGCTGGCACAGAGGCAGCAGAAGACACCGGCCCCTGCCCGATGGCCGAGCCCTGGCAGCCGGGAGCACGGCCCCGGTGGGGGCTGCGGGCCCCCCGCCCGCGCTGGGGCTCTGGGGCTGGGCGCCTGACCCCGTCTGAACTGGGAGCCCTCTCTTTGGAGAGCAGGGGAAAGCAGGAAACTCAAGAAAGAAGAAATAGGGGAAAGGGAAGAAAAGACTGCTGTGTTAAGAGATGCAGGAAGAAAAGAAAAAAAAAAAAAAAAAGTTGAAAAGAAATCCCTGGGGAATTGTGGAGGAGAAGAAAGAGCGTAGACAAGCCAGGCGAGCCAGCGAGAGAGACAGAGAACAGGAAGCGCCTAACTAGGATGGAGACAGAGATACTACAAACCCGCGTGACGTCAGGCCGGAGTGGCAGCGGTTTCCAAAACAACTCCAAACTCCAGCACACAGGGAGGGAGAGAGACACGCGGGAGCAGGGGAAACGAGATGGGGCTCTGCCCTCGGAGGGAGCTGGAACAGAAGCTCGACGAGTCTGCAGCGCGCAGCCTGCTCCCGTCTCCCCTCGGTTTGCATTGGCGGGACAGGCTCTGGGGAGCCGGCAGACACAGAGACAGAGGTTATTGTAGAGCTAGGCAGCATCGGGAAGGAAATTCCTGAGGGTGTTTTCCTAATTGACACACACAATGCAGTTACAGTCCCCCAAAGCCCCTGTTCGCAAAAAGGTAAATGCTGGATGCTCCCAGAAAGCTGAGCCAAGGAGCGAGCAACAACAGAGACAGGGACTCAGAGGAAATAATTCTGAAAGAAATGGGAACCACACACAGAGAATTGTCCTGATGGCAATGGCTTTCCTCTGCCCCAGCCTGTTCAGATTAGAGGGCTTGTAGCTGGGTTTTCGGGGGCTGAGGATGAACACGGAGGCTGCCAAGGCGGGGTGGACTCTGTCTGCTGGCAGAGGGCAGAGAACAAAGTGAGAGAAGAGGGGGCGAACCCCCACTGGGTTGGGCCATGGTGCCCCTCCGTGGGCAAGAAGCTGCCTGGTGCCCCGGGGCCCCCAGCCCACCCCAGCAGCCCAGCACGGGCAGGGCTGGGCAGCCCAGGCGCCCACCCGCTGGTGGAGGAGGGCAAGTCCGCAGACAGGACGACTCTGAGAAGGGAGGTTTCTTGGCTGGGTGGATGAGGCGGTGACCAGGCAGCTCTGCATCCATGCACAGGAACTGACTCGACCTCATTTTGCACAAAGACAGGCAGGCAAAGACCTCCGCATCCTGCCGGGATCTGCACGGGACGCCCACAGCGAGGACACCCCACCGGCACAGCTTCCAGCGCGTCCTTCTGGAAGAGATTCCTCTACCGCAGCAGTGCCAGGAAGATGGGAGAGACCCATCCTGGTGCCGTCGTGGGCACAAGAGCACGGCCTGCGGGCTGGGTGGCGGTGCCAGGGTGGGAAAGGGCTCCCGGCCCTGTGCCACGCACCAGGGGAGATGCCACCGGGACTGCTGCTACGCGGGGTCTGCCCAGCGGTGCCGTGGGTGCCAGCGGGGCGATGTCCCCTGGGCCAACACCAGTGCGCTGCAGAGCCCACGGCAGCTGGTGCCCGCTGGGATCAGCACGGCCCCACCAGGAGCCGCCGGCCTCCCCCCGGCCCCTGCCCGGCTCCTCGCTTCAGAGACCCCACGGCTGCTTCCCTGCCCGGGGGTGCGGGGAGCCTGACTCATGCGCTAGGAGAAATTAATAAGCGAGCACAGAAGAAGGGCTCATCCCATCCAGCAGCCAGCATGAATCACTGCTTTTACTGACTGCCTAACATATTGTTCCAGCACTGAGTCAGTACTGCTGTGCAGGTTAACAAGGGGAGAAATTAAAAGTTACGGTCTATGAAACGCAGTAGCACTGAGAAATTATAAAGCGGTGCTACTGTAAGAAAGCTAATAGGACTACCCACAGAGTCCCAGAAAAGACAGGCTCTGCTCCAGCTTTTCACCAGCTTTCCCCTGCACAGCTGTGCCCCCCCCCAGACAGCCCAGAAATCAAACCCTCGCTCCGCCATGAGCACAGGCCAGGTACTCTGCAGCGACAGCACGCTTTGTGTCTGCGAGCTGCCACCTCTGCACTTACTGTTTTAAACGTGCAACCCTGGCTGGGAGAAAAACTGCAACTGACTGAGCAGCTTTGGTCTCGGGGCAGGGGACCATCTCCTTCTTTAGGACCCAAACCGCTGCTCCCTACTGAGAAAAGCCACAACTACTCTTCCCAAGAGCGTCGGCCCCCATTTCCCACCCCAAAACAGCTCCTGCAACGCAGCAGTGTGTCACCGATGCAAATAACAACTACAAACGGAGCCTCGCAAAACAAATTGTAAACCTTAACATAAAACAAAAGGCTCCTGCGCTCAGACTGCTGCAGTGACCTCCTCTTTAATGTTGCTGCAGAACAGCTGTGATGGCGTGTCTCGAGTCCTTTTAAGACCCTCATTTACCGACAACCTACATGCTTTGCAATCTGGTAAGAACTCAGCTGATACAGAGCACAGGGCTATCGCTTGTGCTTGGAGAAACAAGGGAGAAGAACCTGACTTCATGGAGCAGAGAGAGAGATGAGAAACTCAGATTGGGAAACGGGGTCAGCTGCTGGGCTGCCCTGAAACATGAACATGAACATACCCTAGAAACAAACGCTGAGCCTCAAGTGACTCTTTCTGATCATATCATCCACAAACGAGTCTCAACCTTCTCTGACACCAGCTGATGAATTGGCTTTGAAGATACCGTGCAGCAGCAAGTTCTGCAGGTTAATTCTTCGTGTCTAAGAAAGCACTTCCCCGTGGCAGCGCTTCATTCGCTTCCTTGCCGTCCTGGGGAATGTATTTACCCTCAAGAGAAAGTCCAAGAAGCATGGAAAGGGCACTGACTCACGCTGCTGCCCACAAACACCAACCTCGCCATGCGACACGCTGTGCCGGGACCCTGGCATAGCTCTGCCAGCCCCCACCTGCCAGGACGGCCACCACTGCCACCAGCACCTCTCTCTCCTTTGTCACCTCTCCTTTGTCACCTCTCCTTTGTCCCCGTGTCGCAGCACGCCTGGGACCCAGGCAGTCCCGAGACGAACGCAGTGTGAAGCATGCGTCTCCATCCCACCCAGGGTCATCCGATCTTCAGCGTCCCCAGAAAAAAGCTAATCTCAACGAGCCATCAACTCAAAACAAAATAAAATACGCTCAACAAACCAGCAAGCACCAGATTACCCCTGTTTTCTCCTACAAGGATCTAATTCAGCTCTAATAGGATAGTTATTATTATATATTAAATGAATGGCAATTGATTATTAAGAGTGCATTCATTGAAACTGGGCAGATGTGTAACAAGATACCTACCTATTACATAGCTGTGAAACCACACTGAATATGCTTCTAATGACCCACCGGTATTTACTTAACATTCAATATCCATCGCTAGGAGAGGTCTCTCTAGATTTAATAAGCCTCTGTTATTTTATGTTTAATTAAATACCGTCCACTATTAAAAACATATTTAACTGAGGTCGAAACCAGTAAAAACTGTATCTTATAACACAGCTGCTAAACCTCAAATATCTTCCTAATGATTAATTGGGATTTAGCACATGATCGCTGTCCTACTGAGAGCGCACGGAAAACGGAAGCTCAAAGATGCGAGGACAAAAGCGCTTCGCTTCTGCAAACAATCCTGCTGGTTGAATAGTTTGGCTAATAACAATAGAGCAGGGCAGGGGGAGCCTCAGTCCTACGTAAGCCGAGTTTTGAAAATTCGCTGTACGGCACAGCCGCTTCCCCAGTGCCTGCTGGATGGTGCCAGCCCCATTGCACGGGACTGCAACGAGAGCGGTGGGCCAGAGGACTCCTGATGGGACACCTCCAGTTGGGATTGCCAACGGCGTCCCATCTGCTCAGGCTGCTCCTGTGGTTCGTCACCCACACCAGCTCCCCCAGTAGAAAACAATGGTGTCTGGAAGAAGCTGGAGATGGATTTGCCACGACAGTCCAAAACCTTGATGTTACAAGCCAAGAGACAATTTCAAGCCAAGTGAACAACCCCTACATCAACAAGATTCCAAAATCAAGCAGACCACAAGTACAAGTCTTGCAAGAGCAGCAGACTAAGGATGGATGCTCCTGGCCCTGCTGCACAGGCATCCTCTGTGCCCTCCACAACGGGCAAACTGGAAGTCACCCCGTCCTGCACACCCATAGCACCAGCATGTTGCTTCATCTTCATCATCGTGCACAGGGACAGCCGATGGGGAAGAAGGGCCTCTTGGCCAGGGGGAAAAAAGCTTGAACAGGGAACAGGGAGAAGTCCAAAGCATGTCAGCACTTGGGAAAAAGCCATTCCACCTCAGCGACCTCCTGCGAGAGGATTTGATTTTTATTGTTTTTGTTTTGAAAGCCCTTGAAAGCAAAATCTGATACTAGCAAAGCATTAAATATAGCAGCACATACCCACGCAGATTGCATAAGAAAACAATTTAAAAATAGAAACAGTGAGAACAAATATGAATGCAGAAAAAATATCAAGAGAGGAAATCCAGAGGGTCCTCTCCTTCCATTGTTCCCCTCCTAACCTCAGGCATGCTGGTGTAATTGGGGTTAGACAGTGGGCTGCACGCTTAGAGCCTGAGAAATGAGTCAAGAGTCTGGAACTCAAGACTGGGTTTGCACCAGGCAAACCCAGTGGCAATCGTTTTATGAGCTCATCTGCTTCACTTGGAGGAACCTCAGGGTGTCAGACCTTGGGTTTGCGGTGCTTGGACGAGATGCCCTGAGCAAGCGTCATGACAGAGCCACTCTCCCCAGCTGGGCAGCTGGATGGGGTTGAGATAACCAAAGCTCTACCCCGAAGTCATGTCCGAGGAGTGAATCATCATCCTGCCGTGAATGACATACCGAAGGAGTAAGAAAACATTCCGGGCGTCTGACAGGGCACCGTGCTATGCACTGTGGCAAGGGGCAGGACAACATATCCATATCCAATATCCATATTGTGTCGGCATCTTTGGAGGAAAAACTCCAGGTAATTCAATGTTTCGGAAACCAAAAGAGATCCTGGGAGTCCTAGCACCTTGACCAGAGGGGAGCACCACAAAGAAGACCTCTCTGTTGCCTCTCTGCCTCATGGGCAGGCCGGTCAGCAGCTGCCTCCACAGATGCTCCAAGGAGAGGATGTGAATGAGAATTAATCTCCTGGGAGGCTGCTGGCGGAATAACCACGTCACCAAAGAACCGCTCTCACCTCCCAAATCTGAGCGCCAGGAGGGAAGTCCAGCTGGTCTTTGCTTCCTTCTACAAGTACTGATGTATATGTACATACGAATTTACAAACTGCCTATTCACAACATCCCTCCCATGAACTGGCCGTGCCACAATGGTAAACAATCTATAGGAGATACCATCTGTGCTACTTCAAAGCCACGCAGCGCATTAAGTAAATAACAGGGGTGTCTGTCTGAGGAATATGGTGATTAAGGATGTCTCGATCTCCACATCAGCCTTGGAGACCTTGCTGCGATATCGACGACTGCCCCAAAATGCGATGGAAGGAAACCAAAACCTGATCTATCCTGCCTCATTCCAGAAAAGTCCCTGGATGTGAAGAATCAGGAGGTGCTCTCCAGAGTCCAGTAGAGGACAGAGACCCTGATCCATACACATTCAACTTTGCTGGACTGTGCTGGTCTTTTCTCTTTTCCCTCGTGTTCAGTCAGGAAGCTGTGCTCATCTCAAAGCAAGTTATTCTCTGTTTTGATTGACTCTTCATAAGGATACAAGAGCCCCACTGAAGGAAACAACCCCATACTGAATTTTGTTATCTTTGAATGACACCTTTGGGACACGGGAAGCCTTAGGAGCTGCTCCAGCACAAGCGCAAGGGTTTGCTTGCTTCATCTCACCTCTTTGTATCCCCACAACCCCACGATTCCCATGAAAGATGACTTTGGAGCCCCTTTTCCACAGTTGCATGGACATCTTCAGCTGAGGCTCCGGACCACGTCCCATGGAGTTCAAGTTGTTAGGAAAACGCTGCACAGCTGGAAATGTGAAAAGGGCCCAGGTGGGCACCACCGATATGCGGGATGAGGAAACAGAGAGGCGCTGAAGCAGCTCCCAAGGAGAATCCTTTGCAACTCTGCTCCCATGAGAGCAAAACAGCTCCTTGGCCCAAAGCCGAGGTGAGGCCAGCCAAGCCCTCAGGGTCAGGAAGACAACTAAAATGCACAGAGGGCTCGTGACAGAGCCAAATTCCACTTCCACACCTGCTGCAGTTTTCTTATGTCACTTGAGTCAAATTGCCAGGCACAGGTTTGACATCTTCCTCCTTTAGGTGTCTGCAGCACAGGCATCTGCTCCAGTCAATGGAGTGATAGGGACATCTCTGAAGACACAGTTCCTCTGCTGTTTTATACTCCCATGTTCATAAGAGCCCGTGACACTCTGGAGATGCCCACTTCTCTCCGTCATCTATGAAGGGAGTCCAGACATGCAGCCCAGACACCTCTGTCGGCACTGTCGTGTCTCTATTTGTGCAGACAAATCCCACCCCTCGTGTTTCCATGCCTCAGTTTCCTCTGCTATTAAAAAAAAAAAAAGAGACAGACCAAGAACCCCCTCCCAACCCAACCACAGCAACATAGCAAGGCTTAATTCATTACAGCCTGTAAACCGCTTTGAGATCCTCGACTGCTATATAAATCCAAAGCTGGTATTTGTTTAACCCTGCTGAGCAGACGGAGGCAGGCACCCAAAGCCACAGCACTGCTGGCTTCTTGTAGCCAGCCCCAGCCCCACAAGGGGTAGCAGATGGATCGGCTGCTGCGAAACAACAACTTCCTTCTTTCTTTTTGCTCAACTTAACCGGGGTTTAGGCTGGGATTTCGGTTACGTTTTGTGGCCAGCCTTTCTGGAGACAACCACCCGCCTGATGCTGGGGGAGAGCGAGATGCCTAAAACCACGGGCAGTTGTGTTTATTTTGATTCCAATCTTCCGATCACTCAAAATCCTGGGAAAATTAAGATAGGTTGTTGGGGTGAAGTTTTTGTCTTGGAAATCAGTTTGAGTCGGGGGGCGCTGGGCTGCCCAGCCAGCCGGCTGGGAGGCTGGGCTCTCTCCTGCCCTCCGCTCCCCGTCACCTCCGTGCAGCAGGAGCCTGCAAGGACGGCAGCGCCGTGCGTGGCCCCGGAGACATCCGGGGGCTCGCAGGCCAAGCAGAGCACACAGGCACACACTGAGCCTGCCCTCCGCCAAAACCTGACACCACTCTGGAATGTAGAAAATTGCAAACGATACTTTAATTCCACAGTCACTCAACAGTAGCTCCGGCCATGGGAAATACTGGGGAAGGCGCATGCTTGGGAGCGCTTGAACGGAGCACATCCAGCCCCAGCCTAATCCGCCGGGCTGGAAACCATGCTATCTTTATCAAAACTCCCAGCACAGTCAAGTCATCCCCACCTGCCTGCCCTTGAATCAGCACGAAAGGCTGCTAGGTATCAGCCCGAGCGGAGCCGCCAGGCAGCGCACGCCACCTCTCTGCCAGTGCCTGCATAAAGCGGCGCTGGCAGACGGGCAGCTCGCCCGCAGGGTCACCCCGCTGCACCGCACCGCGACGGCCCCACCGCCCTGCTCTCCGAGCGTCAGCCTTCACGTATTTCTGCCCAAGTCCCCCGTGTTTCCACTGAGCCACGGCACCTCCCGATCCCATCGCACCCGCAGGACAGCACCCTGCACCCCGCATCCTCCACTCCCCAGGAACTCGCGGCTTCTGTGCTTTTACCCCACTTTGCACCCCAAGCCCACCCTGTGGGGGGCACGCCTGGTGCTTATGGACATCTGGGGGGCTCTGCAGTGGGGAAGAGTCAGAACAGACCCAAAATTAAACACAACAGGACTTGGAAAACTCAGAAAAGCCTGTGTCCTGCCCATCGGGAGCTCAGGAACTGCCACAGACGGATTTATTACCAGGACAATTATCAAATACAGGAGGATCTGAACTGGAGGATCCCTGGGACAGTTTTGAATTAGTTTTAATACTATGTAGTGCTCAGTCAAAAGAGTTACGAGAGAAGAGGCTCAGCACATCGGGATGAAGGCTGCTCTCACATTTCAGGAACTTCCTGCTCTGGTTTCAGGTCTTCCTTCCTTCCTTTTGACCTGTCCCCTCTCAAGTCATGGTTTTGGAGACCAAGGAATTACATGATACACCTCGTCATCACTCAGGAGGTGTTTTCACACCCCTGCCGTTATTCTCCAAAAGACAGGGGTTGGGGCCCAGCGGCATCCGAGGGTCTGGGGGACGGGCACGCCCAGGGTGGGTGCCACATCCCTCAGCTCAGGAGACCTTCCTCAGACCCTGCCTGCACCCCCGCCTGCCCCCCTGCAACGGGGCCAAGCCACGCGTCCTCCTCCCCAACCCTGGTCGGCACCTGGGTGCTCGCGGGGGCTCTGGGGGTGCCCAGGCTGTGGCCAAGCCAGGAGGCCCCCAGCCCACACCTTCCACGTGGCTGGGCAAGGGCGGCAGCAGGTGCAGTCCTGTTCCCCTCCACCATATCCTATTCCAATGCTTCCACTACCAGTCCATGCCCACAGGGTGCCCCCGACGTCACCCCAAGGAGAGCCAAGTGCCGTGCTCGGGACAGCCCCTACGCACGGCACGGCACCGCTCTCCGCGTTGCAGCCTGCCTGCACGGACACGTGCCAGGCCTGCACGTCTCCCGTGGAGGACCGAGAGGAGGATTTGATGCTTCTCCTGCACTGGCTGGCTCAGCCTCTGCGGCCTCACACCCTTGCCTATCCCGGGAATACGCCCCAGGTGACCTGCGTTGGATTAGGTTATCATGATGGAAAAAATCTATAGTATGCAACATTAAGTCCTCTACTCTTCTGCCACCAAAACAGTCCCTAAGCTGAAACCTCTGCATCACAAACACACAGGACTCCTGACCTGCCCCTGGTTCAGTAGGAGAGCCAGGCTCTTCTGCCACTAGAGCAGGGGAGAGGCACCCGCAGACACGCGGAGACCCAGGAAAGGGAAACCAACGGCAGCAGTGACTGGCAAGGGCCATGTGCTGCACCCGCTGCCACCCACCACCCCCCGAGCTTTGGTTTCCTCGGGAGGCTTCGCCTGTAAGCAGATCTCTCCGCCAAAACCGAACCCGTGCCCCTCGGGGGACACAGCACAGGCAGGGAGAGAGCAGTGGTGCCGCAGAGCCACCTGTGCTGGCTCTGGTTCCCACGAGCCCTCTGCCCCGTGTGCCACCGCAGCGAGCAGCCCCAGCCCGCCCGGGGCACAAATCCCCCTTCCAGCAGAGCTCCTGCGGCCGGCTCCGCGCTCTGCTCGGTGCTCTTCGGTGGAGGGGAGAGGAGAGAGGAGAGGAGAGGAGAGGAGCGTCACGCCGTGCGATGCAAGAGGGTAACCCGAGCTGTGGTCTACCCTACATTCCTTGTGGCTCCAGCTCCCCAGCCAAAACAAAACCAACATTTTCCTTTTTTTTTTTTTTTTTCCCTTTCCTTGAGGCCAAATAGGAGGGGGGGGGGCACCCCCACAGCACTCAGCCCAAGTCCTGCTGGCTGGGAACCAGCTCAACTCTGCTGGCTCCCGACACCGTTCCCAGCTGCGTGCACCGCAGCCCCCGGAGCCCCCCCCCCCGCCGCAACACCCAGCCCCGGGGGGCGCGGGGCGATGCCACAGGGCCAGCACCCAGCCGGGCCAGGACGCCGACCGCGGAGGCAGGCTGCGGCTGCTGCGAGCCACGCAGCCCCACGGCGAGCGGAGCCGGAGAAACACTGATTCACCACGCGCCCTACCCAAGCTCCGCCGGGAGCTGGGGCCTCCGTGTGTGTGTACGGGGCCTTGGAAATTCCCAGAGAACAGCCAGCGAGAGGAGAGACACCACCCCTCCGTGGCACCATCAGTTATGTTCTCGTCACCCGGCGGACACGGTGGTAGCCGCACAGCTTTCCGAGGGACGAACTGGAATCCGTCCCCAGCACGATGTTTGCAAACACAGCAGGAGGAGGAGGAGGAGAGGAGGAAATCCTGCCCCGGGGCTGCAGAGCGGGCCCAGCTCCATGGCTGTCACCTGGCTGGGGTGCTGAGCTGCCACACAGCAGCCGTGCTCCCCTAGCACCCTCCAACATCTTCACAGCGCCCACAGAAATGCTCCCGCTGTCTGTACTGTCCCCCGGTGGGGCAGGTAGGCGTGGGGCAGGGTGCCAGGAGGGGGTCACCCGTCTTCTTCTTCCACCATGCCCCCAGACTCCCCAGGCCATGCCACCCCACTGGGCCAGCAGGAGACTGGCCGGGAGGGGCTCGGTCACCAAAACCCCACACCACGGGGACGTGCTCAGCCCCAGCCCCGAGCAGCGGCTGCGCTGGGCCGGTCTGGGCTGCTGCTGGATGCCCACCACGCCTGGTACGTCTACACCGCTCTGGGTGGCACCACCTCGGTTTTACACACTGAAAAGCCCCCGTGTGCTCACGTGCATGCATTCGGCATCTCACCTCGGGGCTGTGCAGCCTCATAGGATCGGTGGGGGCAAAACAGCCCCAAGACCTGCAGGCACAAGGTTTATCTTGCCAACAGAAAGACAACACTGAGTGTAGCTAATAAGGGGAAACGGTGGCTGTCCTGGTGAACAGGTAATGTTGGCAGGGACGGAGAGGCAGCACGTGTGACATGGGAAGCGGTCCGAGCTGAGCCCAGACACTTCCTGGGCTGGGTGTAGGAGAACCCCAGAACACCCACTGCAGCCGTCCTCAGCGCTGCTCCTCGGTCGCTAGGGCAGGGAAAAAATCAGACATTCGCCAAATTTCAGCAGCAAGTAATGCCGTACCGTTTAACAGGAATACACCGAGAAACTCCAAGTTAATTAAGTCATCTAACAGTAAAACTGGCCTTGCTCCCCCCCCACCCTGCAGAGGATGGCTCACAGCGCCTCGCACGGACCAGCCTGCCAGCAGCACGCGTGGAGGGACGAGGTGCACGTTGTCCTCCCTCCTTCAGCCAGGGCACCGGCGGCACTCTTTGGACAAGGGACCAGGTTTTGAACACCAGGGCGAGCCGCCGAGGGAGGACGTGCGGGGTTGGCACACGCGGGCTGGCTCTTGCTGGCTCCGCTCCCCAGCGCTGCAGCTCTGCCACCGTCTTCGGGCGCACGTTTGCCTCTCACCGTCCCCAGCCCCGGCCACGGATCGGGGCAGACGGGTCCGAAGGGTCCCTGAAGGGCCCACGGCAGCAAGCTGCAGACTAGCGAAAGAGTTAACACTTCCCCCAGCTCGTACGCTGTTATTCAATACATTATTGACGTTGAAAAGTCGTCACGTTACAATCCAGCAGTCCACGAGTATTAAGAGGAAAATAGAGGCACGCAGAGCGAGACACACACGGCGGAGCAGAGGGCCCCTCCGAGCTACAGTTACGGCACTGCACACAAACTGATTTCCCAGATTCGGTTTCCTCCCCCACCTCTCCCATTTGGTGCAGAACCCGCTCGCTCGTTATTCGCGTTTAATGCCGCTGAGAATCCCTAAATCCACCTCGCAGAAAGGATTACCACAGGGGGAGGGAGGGCTGCAGAGGGCTTTTTCTCAGGCTTCGACAGCTCCCCTGTTGAAACGATGACCTGGACGGCAGCGAGCGGGGCCGGAGACCCCTCTGTGCCCACAGGTGGGGTCCCTGTGCCCCAACCCCCTCCAAAACCCAGCCCGCGGTGCCCGGCTCGCAGCCGCCCCTCGCAGCCCTGCGCCGCTGCCGAGCGGAGCTGTCCTTGCCCCAAGTGCCACGGCTCTTGCCAGGCTGGCTGTGCAGCCGTCTGCATGACCCCATCGGCGTGTTCGAGCCGCTCGCTGCAAAACCCCGACAACGAAGTTTCTCACAGAAACGGATTTATCCCTCGTCTCTTCCTGCCCTGACACGCAAACGCACAGGCTCCAGGCCCTGGTGATTCCCCAGGAAGTTTGGACCGAAAATAAAATGAGATGAAATGAGATGAGATGAAAAAATAAAATAAAATAAAATAAAATAAAATAAAATAAAATAAAATAAAATAAAATAAAATAAAATAAAATAAAATAAAATAAAATAAAAGCCTCATCCAGAGGCAGGGTGGAAAAGCAGGCTTGTCCCTGCAGCCTGTGCCCCAGGATGGGGACCCACAGCATCGGAGCCCAGCTGCTGGAGCCCCGAGCCCCGAGTGGCCCTGCTGCAGGGCTGGGGCTGGCAGGGACGAGCGGGAAGGTGACAGCCCCGCGGGACACCAGGTGGGGACAGCAGCACCTGCCCGGCACGGGGTCTGCCGTGGGGAGGTGTGAGGGCCAGGGTCAGGCAGCTCGGGGAGGGCACTCGCCAGGCACGCTGGCTCCCTGCTCGTATTTTATTTCATCTCCTGATGGGTGAAATGTGTCCTTAATTTGTCCTAAAAGAAAAAGAGAGTGAGCCGCATTCTCACACCCATAAAGAAGACAACACGCAAAGCCCTCGAAAAGCAGGCGCCACACATACTACGCGCTGCCTTTTTCTAATTAAAGCCGCCTTTCCCAGTCCGCCGGGGCTGCTGCCGTGGTGGGGCTGCACATGAGCTCGCGGGGACGCTGCCCCCCGTGCCCCCAGCCCCTCCATGCGGGCTGTGCCGTGCCCGTGTCTGCAGGCAGGGCCGGGGCGAGCGCGGGCGAAGGAGCCCGGCCAAGCCCTTCCCCGACAATCAGTCCCCAGGGAGCTGTTCTGGCTCATCTCGCGCTGCAGAAAGAGGGGTTCATCTGGTTTTAATCTCGCCCCTCGCGGTAGCTGTCACCATGGGTTTGCTGTCAGAGTAAAAGATGCCTTTATGCAGCCCCTTGCCAAAGCGGCAGACATTCAAACTTCAGGCTGCAGCCAAACCCCAGTGTCCTGGGCTACCCCGGCCCCGGGCCGCACACCTTGGCCAGCCCGCGGTGCCGGGAGCCCGTATGGCGATGGGGGGCTCGCTGGCAAGATGGGAGAGCAGATGCCGAGTGGCATCCCACTGCAGGCAGCGGGGCTCCGGGCAGTGCCGGCACACGTCGGGGTCCGGCCGCCCCGGCTCGGGGGGCTGCCGCCCAGGCACAGGCAGCGCGAGCCCCACCGGTGCCGGTCGCCTGCCCGCGGTGCGCTGGAGCCACGGCTCCGTGCTGCAGCCGCCGTCCCTCTTCCCCTCCCCCAAAAAACACAGGGAACCACAAGAACCACAAAAATGCATCTCCTCCGCATTGCAGAGCCTCTCTCTCTGAAGGGCACGCCGAGCTGCCGGAGGACCCGTCGCTCCGCTGCCTGCCTGCTCTCACCGCCTGGACAGCAGCCAGCTTTTAAAAGCAGCTGTCACATAAAAGCAAACATTTTAAACCATTACATTTACAGCAGTTTATCTTTAATGCCGCCTAAGGTTTTGACGTTGCTCCGTTATGATCGAGTTAAATGGGTTCCCTCTGCAGCCCCCTCCCCTCCCGCGTGTTCGCGCCTGCCAGGAGCCTCCTCCTCCTCCTCCTCCTCCTCTTCCTCCTCCTCCCGATCTGACGCACCACCGTGATGTCACGCTGCATCGCATGGCGAAAGTGATGAGGTCACAGGCTCACGTAGCAGCAAGCCCACCCACTGCCCACACAAGGCACCTTTGTGGCGACCCCTCCGTGGGGCCGGGTCCCTCCCCAGGTTCCAGGCTCTCGCCCAGCCCCATTCCAGCCCCGACGCTCTCAGCCAGGCCGTGCCGTGCCCCACGCTACCCCCGTGGCTGCCCGCAGCCTGGGCTCCTCCATCCCTCGGTTAAACATCCCTTGGCTCCCTGCCTAGGGCACAGGCACTGTCCCACACCAGGGGATGCAACCCGTGAGAGCCCCCGGTACCAGGAGGCAGCGCCGGCTGGGTGCCCAGCAGCATCGCCAGCCCCTCACGGGGTGCAGCCTCCCTCCTGCCCCTCTGCCAGGCGTGCGGCTGGGCCAGCTCCCCAGACCCCTGCCCGGGGGGCACATCTGGACCCGCACCAAGAGGCTGCACTGGGGAGTCCCTGTCCTCGTGCCCCAGGCCAGGGGTTCCCCTCCGAGTGGGGCAGCAAAGCCAAGAAAGGCCGACAGTGCCCCAGGAATTCCTCCCAGCGAAGCCGGGGCCCTCGCAGGCTCAGCTGGGACACGGGATAAAGGAGGCCACTGAAAACTCCACGTGCCCGTGTGCTGCTGGTACGACCCAGGCTGCGCGCCGTGCCTCCCAGCAGGCTACAACGCTTCCGAGTGCCCCGGAGCAAGGCACCGCAGCAGAAAGAGTCCCAAGCACCCGCAGTGGGGCGGGAGGACGGGCACGCCAAAGCAGTTCCCCGTATCTTTCATCTGGCTCATTGCACACTCCATGCTCTCCAGATTAATAATGCACAATTAGTCAAAGAGCAGGGCAGCGCCGGGCAGCCCAACCAGCAGCCACTGGCAATACTGGGTGTTCTCCTTACAGCTCCCGCTCCAGTCCCTGCACCCCTCCCGAGACATGACTGTCTCACTTGTTGCTTTTAATGATTTTTAAGCATATTTTCTAGCCCTTTGAATGTAACTGAAAACACGGCGTGAGAAGAGAACGAGAGCCCCAAACCGTATATATTTTCTGATGTCTGATGCTTCCAGGTCAACGCCACCCTAGGTAAGGATCATCCTACGGCCAGGCCTAATTGTGACCGCTTGTGTCAGCACCCTCCACCTCTTCCTGCCCAACAAGGAGCCGATTTGAGCTGCCACAGCCCTGCACAAGTCACGCGTTTGATCCCAAGCTGCGTTTTCTCTCCATTTTCCTCCCTCCATAGGCTTGGAAGGGTGTTACGAGCCAGCCTGCGGGTGTCCCAGGCTGGCATCCTTCTTCCAGCAGGGGTTTGACCGGCATCTCCTTTCTAGCCAGCCCTCCTTCGTTCTCCTCCTTCCTCCACACGCGCACACGCACGTGTACATATAAAAAAGGAACTTCACTCGTGACATACTGATATTGCACAAGAAAAAATAGTGGCAGGAAATTAAAAAGGTTCATGTAACAACGTTAACACAGCTGTAATGCAGATCTAGTACATATAATAACGTGTCAGTCTGCCCCTTACCCGGAGGGGCAGGACAGCTTGCCAAGGCCTTTATCTAACCAGGACGGGTTAAGCACCTGCAGCGCATGGGGAAAGCGCCGTGCACATGCTTGCCACGCTTACAGATCTATTCTTTTAGTTTCCCTCGTGGGATTTTTCTGAAGCGCCTTTACCACCTTTTATTTCGACTTGAATCACCGCAGCTTGTGCTTTCTGAAGCACGGAAGATGAAAGAACAATAAAAGCAGTCAGACTGTGAGTCCTCTGCCCCACACAACATATACAGTTTCAGCAAATTTTTTCCAAGGCTCCTGTTATAAATGTCTCTTGTTCACGTCTAACAAACCAGCAGCACAGAGATCTCAAAAAAAAAATAAGAAAAAATAAAGAGAGAGCAAATCCTGCATTATTTTTCTTAGAAAAGGATTGTTCCTAAAGCATCCAAAGCACACTCAGACCAGCAACTCTTCCCCCTCGTACTGGAATCCAGTTCCCATCCCTCTGAGATGCTCTTGCCAGGAATGTGCAAGCTCTTCAAGCCCGTGGGGCTGGATGCGTGCAGCCTTTAGGCACGATAGCCAGCACCTCCGTGAGCACTTTACCAGTATCTGTCCACTAACCCGAGCACCTCCTTGAGAACAGAAGATTCCCATAAACCACGCGCTGCTCAAACCTTTCCACGCTTTTCTTCCCAAGCATTCCCCTGCGTGAGACCGCGCAGCCTCAGGGGACCAGGAGCACAGGAGATCGATGCCCCATCAACCTGCGCCCTGCAGCACGATTTTCATGCTCTTTCCTGCAGAAATTTGGGCTGATCCCTCCCTGCAAGGTCTCTCACCCTCATAACCCGTGTGAGAGCACTGGTAGGGGAAGATGTGATTCCACCCCCCCTTGCCTCTCCACCTCCCTCACCAGGGACCCTGGACCTGCATGAGGAATCAGAAACAAATTAACCCCCTGAAGCCCCAGGGCAGATTTCAGTGCAGCCAAGAGCTCCCATGCAGATGCTCCCACTTGAAACTGGGGTGGCCTCAGGAAGCAACTAAACATACTTCATCTTTTGGGGGTGCACCTGAGCTTTCCTGAGTGCTCCTGGGGGTGCAGGCTGGGTCCCTCACCCCCGGGTGAGCTCCAGGTGGGGCACATGGCCCCAGGTGAGCTCCTGGTGGCACATGGACAGCGACCAGCTCCCGATGGGAGCTCGTTTTTGCAAGTTACTGCCCTGCTGGTTCCTCTGCCTTGCCGGCAAAAGAGCTGGGAGCCGAGCAAGCCCGGCTCTGAAGAGCGTCCTGTGCCACGGGTGGCCCAGCACGCGTGCACAGCCGCGCCGGTGCCCGGCAGACCCTCCTGCGGCTGGGAGAGGGCGGTGGCTGAGATGACGTGACCCTCTGCTTCCTCACAGACACCGCAACAGGGCTGGTCCCGTCCTCGACCTCCTGGAGACTAAATTATAAACCGAGATCACAGCCAAGTCTCCTTCCTCAGCTATCCATCTTCCCTGAGGTCATCCCGCGAGCTGAGGAAACAAACACAAAAGGGAAGTGAGGAATCAGCCTGCTCCAGCCTGCTCCCTGCCTTTCTGCCTCGCGCTGGGCACGACGCGGTCCTGCACCGGGAGCGGAGCAGCGGCACCACCGGAGGCACTGACCCACACAAGTCCTTCGGGACAGCACGCAGCAGGGCACGAGAGCTCTCCTCCGAGCATCGCCACGCAGCCATGACTTCCCCAAGCTTCTGCTGGCATCGTAAACAAAAGTCCCACCAGAAACGAGGAAGGGGAACGAGAACCTGCAACGGGTTCAACTCCTCGGGAGCGGAGGAGGAAGGATGAAGGAAACACTTGGGAAAGCAGGAGCCAGACAGCCAAGGGATTTCACTCCACTTTGCCAGGGTCAGGAGCAATCGCCCTGAGCGCGTAATGGGGTTGTGAGCAGTGAAACCCGATCGGCTGTTAACCCTGGAATGCGTGGAAATGACAACTGCACATAACTCTGGGGAATCCGCAACGGTGCCCCCGGACCCGGAACGGCAGGAATAACCCGCGTGTTTCACGCATGAGCTCATCCCGGGGCTAATACCCTCGCATGAGCCCAGCCTGCAGGAATTCGCCGAGCATTCGACGGCCGGGGGAGCGCGGGGGGACACCCTTCTGCCCCTGGCCCCTTCCCCTCCCTCCACAACCCCACGTTTCCCACCGGCCGCGTGCTGCACGTTGGGGTCCCCACGGCCCAGCGAGCCGCCAGCTCACGCGGGGCAGGAGCGCCGGCAGCCTCCCTTTGCCACGCAGCTCCTCGCTTCCCCTTGCGTTTTCCTTCTCGCTTCTGTTTGCCTCGCAGAAAGGGGGTCGAAAAGCCCCGGGGTGCTGGTGTCCGCTCCCCCGGGAACGAGCCTGCTCCCTGACACAGCAGCTTCATCCTACCAGGCATCCAGTGATGCATGGGGCAACCTCCAGCATTATTTGCCTATTCCATTCCTCCCTCTCCTAACGAAACCAGCCCAGATCCCACTGACGCTGGTGGTGAAAACCCCACGGGGCAGGAGGCAGATGGAGCCCGTGCCTGGGGATCGGCCGTGCTTGCGGGGCGGGCTCCGTCAAATGCACGAAGCATTCATCACATCTCAAGCATTGGCACATCCCATTGACAGTGACTCTTTTAGGGGACAGAACAGAATAAAATGGGAAAGTTAAACGGGACCTGTCTGCCCCTTCCGTGCCTCAGTGTGCCTCCTCCTGCCAGCAGCTGTCCCGCATCTGCCTTCTGCTGTGAACTGAAGTGCAGCAAAGCCACCAAAACCGAAGGGAGGGCTTCACGGGGCCAAAATTCAAGCCGGGGAGCTCCACCAGCCACAGTCAGGTCAGGGGGACCTGGGTCAGATCCCAGCCGTGCCACAGCAACCCCCGGGCACTTGGCTGGGTCCTGGTGGGCTCCCTCCCTCCCGAGCACCGAGCTGATGGGGAAGGGGACCCTGTGTCCTTGCAGAGGGGCAGAGCGCTTATAACAAAGGTCAGATATCTGAGTTTTGGATGCAGTTCTGAGCTTTTTGAACTGTCTCCAGAGAACAGGCATCTCTTACCTTTGAACTGGATGATCCGATCTGTCCGCAGGCGCTCCACAACTGAATCCCTTCCCCACCAGCGGCCCTGCAGGGGAGCCTCTGATGTCCCTCTCCCTGGCAAAGCCAGTGCAGGAACAAAGCAAGCTCGCCAGAAAATAGCTGAGCTGTGACAAAGATACAGTCTGTCCCTGTTAGGCCAGGTCCCTAACATGTCCCACTCTGGCTGGACAAGCCCAGGAAGAAGGCTGGAGAGGCAATTTCACACATCAGCCCCGGGGAGCAGCACCCCGCTCCAATAGCCCGGGGATCCCCCGCTGAGCTGACAGCGGGAGGAAGGACCAGGCAACAACTGCAACACGACCGAGAAAGTGAAAAGTCAGGTCAAGAGAATGGAAAGCTGAGAGACAAATTAAGAGATTTACCAAAACCCCAAGGGGTGGAGAGAACCAGCAGAGGAGACAGCATGTCCTGGGGTAGCTGCTAGTTTTGGCCCCTTGCCGGCCCTCTGTCCCACCCCAGAGCTGGGTTTCTGTTTGATCCCCGTTGCAAGGAACACCAAGCAACGTGGTAAGCTGTCTGCTGACACAGGGGTTCCCAGACCTCTGCCCGAAAAACACTACCGGGACCACGTCACCACCAGTAAGCTGAGATTTTCCCCGAAGCCAGCCGAGATCCCTGAGCAAACTGCTGGCGTGCAAAGCAGGACAGGGCCAGCGCGGAGGGAGCTTCAGAGCCCAGGTAGCGGTAGCCTGAATGTCCCCCAGCTAATGGAGGGAGAGTGAGGGGACCCCCCCACTGGGGAGGGGGAGCAGCGTGACCCCAGGGGGAGCAGCATCCCGGAGGACCCGAGGTGAGGGCAGCATTGCTGCCTTCAACCCAAGGCGCTCCTGCAGGCTGAGCCGTGCCAGCTCCTCCCCAGCGTGCCGCCGCTGGTGTTCCTCCTGCGTGCCAGGAGACGCTGCGGGGCTGGCTTCACGTGGCTCTCCCCAGCCGGATGAGGTGAAAGAGGGACAGGCAGGAGGTGAGGAGGAGGAGGAGGGAGGCTAAGGGTGCGTGGGGTACACGCTGCTCTGGCACAATGCCTGAAGGGCTCGGTGCACGGCCACAGCCGCACAGGGAGGGCTGCACAGCCGTGTCCCAGCTCCCGCTCGATCCCGCCGGCTGCAGGCACCAGCTGAGCGAGATGCGAGCACAAGGGGCTTGAGCACTGTGGCTCCCACCTAGGGTCAGAGGAGATTTAGGTCGTGCAGGGCTTTAAAATGCCAGAGCAACACATGCCTCACCCGCATCAGCGCGTCTGTTTGGCCCGGCTAGCAGGCAGTGCAGCCAGGCAGAGAATTGGAGGACAGAGCTGGGGGGGCACGGCACGCGGGGATGCTGCCTCCAGCTCTGCGATGGCAGCACCAGCACGTGCCGTTTCCCCAGCAGGGAAGGAGGTCTGGAGCGGGTGCGCAGCTCTGCCCAGAGCACTGCGGCACAGGGACGGGATGGGACAGGTGGCACGTACCCTGCCCGATGGCACTTGGCCGCCGACGCAGGATGCTGACCCGCAAGGATCCACGTGTACAGGGCGAGCTCCTCGCAACAGTGCTGACGGGAAGCACACCAGCACTGCCGAGGTGTCCCCAGCACAGGCTGACACACAGGTGACAAGGCAGGGTGACACACAGGGTGGCACCCGAGACCTCCCAGAGGTGACAAAACGTGGCTGAAGTATTCAAAAGCTCCGTGAGGAATTATAAGACAAACGCACACAGAGCGCAGCGGGGAGGGTTTGGGCTGCGAGCACAGCAGGTTTTGCATTTTGTTTTATACAAACTCGGGGGCCGGTGCCACATTCTCTTCTCACGGAGTATCTGCTGTAAAGAAACAAAACCTCGTGGTGCACAGCAAAGCAGGAGAGATTGAAATGCGCAGCCAGTGCCTGGTCCTGCGCACAGGGAGGGGAGCTGGGCTCACGCCGGGAGCACCAAGCCGAGAGGCAGCGACTCCTACGCACGAGCACTTCTGTTTCCTCCTACCTTATTGAACGCATTTCTTCGGAGAGCTTCTTTGTACGCTGTTAAATGCCTTGTGGGAAAGTCCTACAAGGAACTTCACAGGTATCAAACTAATGGGCTGCTCGACAAATTATTTGGAAGCCTACAGAGTTTATTCTCTTGACAGTCTTTTCTGCGTTTCTTCTACACCCGCCTGAAATATTCTTCAGCAGGTGCAAATATCTTTACTGAATTCCAAACAAAGATCTATTCGTAATACAGTGGTCGGTTTTTTGTGGTTTTTTTTTGAACCAACTGGGGGAGGTTACTGCATGAGGGACTCAGCCTGTATAAATCCATGGAGGTCTTGGGAGCACAGCGCTTTGTCCCGGGTCAGACCAAGATACTATTTCCACCAAACGCAATGGGGTTTCTGGAGCAGCCATAGGCCCCAGGAAGACAGGCAGCTGCTGCCTGGGACGCAGCACTGCTGTCGATGCTACCCCAGTCCAGCAAACCTGCCTATGGGCCATGGCACCTTCCGAGGGGCAGAGCAGCCACGGCCTTGAGCTCTCCCCGTTGGGGCAGGGGAAGCCCTAACAGATGTCATCTAGCAAGGGAAACATTCGCGTGTTCCGTCTTATCACAGGGAGTGAGCGGAGCAGGTTTTGCACCTCGCTGGGAGAAGTGTCCCCTCTCTGTCACCGGTCCCCAGCCCTGCAAGAAGCTGGGCTGCGGGGGGCGGCCGCGGCGGGGGCTGCCTCGGGTTACGCAGCAGGGGGGAGTGGGGCGGCCCTCGGCCCCGCCGGAGTCTCCCATTTCTAAACACCTCGCTTTCGTCTGCCAGGGTTGCATCAGCTCCCGCGTTTGTATTTATAACTGGTTTTAAAACCTGATATTCCATTTCCAGTAGCTCCGCGGGGGTGAGCTGAATGTACAGGGCCCCCAGCCAAGCAGCTGCTGCCAGCGTGATCCCTCTTCCCTTTGCATCCTGCTCAGAAAAGCTCCCTACCGTCAACCTGGTGCCACGGCTTACTGGCATGGTCTCTTTAATTAGCTGACCGAGGCACGAGGCAGCCCTCATTAAAGAGATAGCTGATTAGGCCTCAGGTGAGGGGGAGTTGGCGGCGTTGGACACCGCGCAGCTAACCGAGCCGCGCGCACGCTCAGGCACACCACTGCTGCCCTCTCTCCACACCACCACCAGCCGGAGCCCTCCTACGGTCGGAAGACCCCCAAAAGCTGCTTTTCAGCTGACAGGCGGGTGGGGAGGGAGGGAGGAGGCCCCTCTGGGACGGCAGGCTCCTCGCAAGTGCCACCCCTCTGGGTCTTTCTCCACAGCCGCGCTGCAGAGGCCGCGCCAGGCCGAGAGGTCCCCGCACGCTGGGCTCGGGTCCTGCTGCGACCCCCCCGGGGAGAGGCCCCCGGTGCCCCACAGCCTCCCCGAGCCACGGCTCCCCGGCAGGGACCGCAGAGGGACCCGTCCCTGCCACCGCCCCAGCGCCACTGCAGGACCTCGGCTCCCTCCGGGAGGAAAAGTCCAGCTGCTTTAGGTTATAAATAAAAAATGACCCGATGAAAAGAGCGAATCTTCTGGGCACCAGGATCAATCACACACCTATTAAATGTACAAAGCGACCTCTCAAAATAACAGCAATTCATAAACCCTGACACCAGGAGCAGATTTGAAGCTTGGCTGGGACCCATGCCACTGTGCTTCAGCATAAAGCAACTATCCGAGCCTCGTTAAAACATCTTCATCTCCAAAATCCCTGTCTCCAGGGCTGACTCCGTGTCTGCCACCACGCTTTCCGGACGGGAGCGGACAGGGCAGCCAGGGAAGAGGCCGGCCGCGGCCTCGCTTTGAGCTACCTGTTTCTACCGATGCCAGTCCCCCTCCCTCTGACCCCAGAAATGAGACCTTGCTTTAACAGCATTTGTTTCTGCAGTTATTTTGCCTTCCCTGTCATTCATGGAGAACCATGCACCCAAATCCAGCAGAAAGAGCAGAGAAAGGAGAACTTGGAACAGGGACTTGGATAAATGCCCTCCCAGCCTCGGCCACACCGCTCGCATCTGCACAGGCTGAGCAGCTTCTCCATGCACAGGCTTGCTTATGTGGGAAAGGAAAATAGCATTTGCAAGCCTGAGAGGGGCAGTAAAAGGACAAATTGCCTATTATTTGTAAAGTGCTTTGGAACCTCAGCTGAAAACTAAGAGGGAAATGCAGAATAAGGCTGAAATTCTCCAGGCTCCTGCCAGGCAGCTCCAACCCTATTACACTTCATCCTGAGCACCAAGAGAGGTCAGCTTGTTGGACTCGCTTCTCCCGTGTGCTTTTCAGCAAAAAAAAAAAAAAAGGTGATTGGTGGCCAATATAAATAACCATCTTTTCTACCAGCAAGCAAGGTTCACCCTGCGATCGCTTCTCCCTCTGGTGAGCTCTGACGTGCAGGGGCCTCGGGCACATGCTGCAGGCACAGCGCTGGCTGGGACGCCCCGACCCCACCGGCTGCATCGTCCCACACGGTGCAAGGAAAACCATCGCTTGGGTTCATACAGACCCAGTGCTAATCACGGAGCTGACTCATTTCCCTGCCCAGCCAGAGCCGGTTTCAAAGGATTTATTTAGCAGGAGGGAGGTGTGCCTCCATTACCTGCCCTCAGTCATCCTGTCCTCCTTCGTTCTGGGGCTCCCGACAATTTGTGCTCAGGTTCCTGCGACATCGGAGACAGGGCTCTCATGCCTTTTTGGGGAACGTAGCTGTCACTGTCTGATACCTCTGGATGAGAATCTGGGCAGATGCTTGAGGAGATGAAAAAGAAATGCAAAGCCCAATCGGCCCTTCGTATGAGGTCATTCCAAAAACGTATGGGTGAGTTTCTGCTGGGAAGCTGTTTCGCAGAGAAAGCTTCCGCTGTCACCGCCGGATCGGCAAAAAGTGCAGGGGTGTCTCCCAGCAGCCAACACCGACTGCTCCGAGCTGAGCACCCACTCGACGGCAGCAGGGAGACCACACAGGGCTTCCTCTGGTCCACCCCTGTGTGATTCCCAAAGCAGCCCCCATGGGGGTAGGGGGGGGAAGCGGGTGTAAGGAGGTACAAACGTGGCCATCACCAGCCAGCAAGCCTCAGCCCACTCAGGGCGAAGCAGAGCAGCCTCAAGAGCCTCAAGAGCCGTGAGAATAAGCCTACATCCAGAGCACAGCATTAACAATTTCTGCTTGAACCTGGAATTATTTTTACCTTCTCTATTTGCTGACTCCGCTCCCCTCCTGCTGCAACCACTGAGCTAAGCCGTGCCCTCGGGAGCTAGAGGCAGATCCCACCCCCGTAGCTGCTGAACCCCTTCGGAGCGTTTCCCTCCCTTCCCCTGCTCCTGCCTGCGCCGTGGGGACGCGCCTTCTCGCGAGGAGGGCAAGGGCTTCGGCTGCCTCGGCTCCTGCTGCCTACTCAGTGCTCCTCAGATGAAAGGCACTGCAGTGCTACCGAGCATGACTGCATTTGAAATCCGAGGGATTTAAGGAATATTCATCTTTATCAGTTTTTAAGTTAACGTAAAGTCTTGTACTTTGCAAGCTGCCCTGAATAGTACCAGAGTCTAAGGCAGGGAGGTGCCCGCTTAGATCATTACCTGGGAGAGTGAGGTAGTTACACATTATACCGAGAACAAATTTTTTAATTATCTTGCAGCTACCTAGCAAAAATAATAACCGAGCAATTAGTTTCATTCTCATTCACCTCTTGTATCAGAGGCATCATCAAATGCAGGAAAGGCAGGTTGCTTACCCACGCGCAGTGAGCAGAGCACAGCAAAGCACACATTGCTTTCACATGCGAGACACTGATTGTCTGGATAAATTTGGTTCTCCATCTTCACAGCAAGACATTTTTGGGTACCATCTCACATTGTGGTTAGCACTGAGCAATCCAGCAGCTGAGAGCCGGATGGGAACACCAGACTGAATTAAACTCATCAATCACTCTAACCCCAACTCTTCAAGTGCCGCAGGAAGTGGCAGCAGGATGTGCATCGTCTCCACTCAGGCATTTGCATGCCCTGCGACGCCTCTGAACGCCAGAGGGCTGGTTTTGTCTCACCTAGGGGATGTTGCCCACGCAGCACGTGGATGCACCCCGGGAAAGGTGCGCTCCTGTTTCCCGGCTGGCCCCTGATGACCCAGATCCAAGAGAGTCTGGAGGACAAGAGACTTCTCCACGTTTTCATTGACCAGCAAAGGAAAGTGGAAACAGCAGCTGAATTTCTGTCACTGCTGCTTGTCATACACGAGAACAACAACAAAGCTTATGACACTTTTTTGCTTTGATTACAGGTTTCCCCTGTAATTAAGAACAAGAACTACTCCAACAAAAAATTGCCTTGCAAATCTTCTGTATGCCTAACGAGGGCACAGGCACAAAGAGCCGCTTCCATGGAGCAGGGAGGAGTGAGCCTGCAGCACAGCCTGCGCTTACAGCAGGGTACAGCACGGGGAGGGTGTCCGGCTGACACGCTGCAAATTGAAATGTGGGCCTTGCTAGGCTGAATGCCATAGAAAGGTACAGCAAGCACCACTCCTGGCTTGCCTGAGCTACCCTAATTCAGCTGTACAACTACACGTCCTTTCTCAGGGCATTTGAAGGTTAACCGAGTCACTTCTGCAGGCTGCCCATCCATTTCTGCCACGAACACAGGTAACTCTGGCCAGCATTCCACGTGCCCCAAGGGCCTTGGCAAAACAACTCCAAAATTGACACCGAAAGCCTTGGGGATGCAGGAAGGGAGCCAGGGGGCTCTGCACCCAGAGCAGACCTCGCCGGGCACCAGAAGGGGGCCGGCGCCTGTGGGCAGCGGGGCGCTGATAGGTTTTTCCTCCTGCCCTGAGCTCATCCTGCACATGGGTGAGCCCAGAAAAACAGATCCTGTTTTCAGAGATTGGCACTTGAAAGTGAAACAAGAGAACGAAAACCCACCGAGCTTTAGAGCGAGGCATCTTTTGTTGGTGAATGCCGTCTGGTGATGCCCAGCTAGCTCCTGGCTGCCAGGAAGGACAAAGCGAGCATTTGTGCTGTGCTGAGAAAAGATAATATGAGCCCCCTCCAACAAAGCATCGAAAGGCCACAGCGCCCAGCATGAAAATGTCAGGATAACCACGGGGCCAAGCAGTCGCTGAAGAGATGAACACGGATCTGAAACCCACAGGCAGGAGGGCAGAGGACAGCCGGTGACAGCAGAAACAGGGGCAGCCGAGGGGCCAAGGAGCCCTCGCAGCGCAGGGCCAGCCCAAGAGGTCATCCCCCAGCTCTGAAGGATGGCAGAAGGCTCGAGCCAGCACCTCTCCAACCCCTCAGCTTCCTAGGTCTTTGCTGAAAGCCCAAGAAATGAAAGGTCCTGCGCAGCTACAAGACAACCCAGCCACCAAACCTGCTTGCAGATGAGCTGTTGTTCTCGAACATCACCTTCAGAGTACAGGATCTCCTGGCTTAACCTAGGGCAATCACTGAATACTTTTTAAAGATATGAAACGTATTTTTTTTTCTCCTTTCCATACACAGGATTCCATTTCCTTGTTCTCTTGCAGCAGAAATTAAGAAGTGGCCTATAGTTTAGAGACCAGGAAGTTTCCCAAGAGCCAACGGACACAACATCATACCAGGAATGTGATGCAGCTACCACCAAACAGGAGGGAAAGCCTGATCCTTTGGCTTATTTTGCTAAAAGTCCCAAAGAATCCAATCGTAGGAAGAAAAACTCTCAGAGTTACATTCTTTAAACTCGGAACCGAAAAGAGATTCCTCTGGCTCTTTCTCAGTTACTGAGAAGCCTGCCAAAAAAAGATAAAAATTCATGATTCTGGTGTAAAAAGCAAGCGCGTGCACGGGTACGTGCACCACTACACGTACCTACCCGCTGCACACCCAGAGCCGCGCGCTGCTGAAGCGCAGCCCCTCACCGCGGTGCATGTGGGGGGCGGCAGCACAAAGGCATCTCTGGAGGTTTGGGGTTTATGTTGTCATGTCAGAGGCAGAAATTCATTTATTTCCTCCTACAGAGGCAGAATTACAGCGACTTATTTCTCCCCTGCTCCTTGAACAGCACTCGTACCATCTGAAAGACTTGCCGAGGATGCCCGTGAGAGCTCTTTTCCCAAGGGAACCGAATCTTCCCGCTTGTCATTACCACATCCATATTAATGAGAGGGGAAAGAAAAAAAAAAAAAGCCCTCGACTAATTTTATAGGCACATCAGAAATAAATTCCTCTCCCAAGGAGAGTATGGGAACGGAGCTCCACAAGGGTTATTTTTAAAACTAGTCAAGATACCAGGCTGCCTCCGGGTCTGTGCGCAGCGTTTGCTGCTTCGGGAAGCCCTGGCCGTGGAGGATGGACCGGCTCCCTCAGTCCCGGGCTCGGCCAGTCGGAGGGGACCCGTGTGCTTCAGTCCTTCGTCACGGCGTGCAGCAAACTTCCTCCCCACGCACCCCCAGATCTCTGCACCACGTTAACGCTGGCATGCAGCCCACGGGCAGGCAGGGATGGAGGCCCCTAGTGAGGGTGGTCAGGGATGTACAGACCTGCTAGCGCCCAGGAGCACTGTTGTCAGCTTGCGGCAAGCCACACGGACCCGTGCAGCGGCATCCACGTGGACCCACGTAGCATCATCCACGCCCCAGCCAACGAGGCAAGGGTGCAGGCTGGCTCCCCGGACATCTCAGGATACCCCAGGGCACTGCTTTCCCTGCCCGGTGCAGAGAGCATGTTACAACACCGCTGCCACCCCTGCACGGCCGCGTTCCCACAGCCAGGCTCTTCCAGCACGGCGCTCCCATGGGGACAATGTCACCGCTGCGAGGCAGACTCCTGCCACAGGGCACCAGCTGTCCCCAGCCGGTGACGCTGAGGTGGGAAGACCCACTCAAGTGGAGCGCTTACTGAAGAGAAGGAACTGCACAGACCCCAAGGTACACTCTATTTCCAAGCTATTAAGCTTCGCTGATAGCAAGCTATGAACTGCACTGACCTAATGATATTCGACTGCAAATGCTCAGGATCAGCCCCACAGCCCACGATGGGCACGGGTGTCTTGCTACAGACCATTTACAGTCTAAGGCAGGCAAGTTCAGGCTCAGGAGCAAAGAGATTAGGTTTACAGTGCTGAGCAGCAATTACAGGTCTTATCTGAAATCCCCTGATGCCAAAAGAAATCTTTACGTTGGCTCCCACAGGCTACCGTGAAAAAGGCTCTGCTCACCTTGGCGGCACAGAGGGACACTGCCCCCAGCCGGCAGGGCAAGTGCCAGCCCCCGTGCTTCCAGGCTGAGCTGGCTAGAGGAGGAGACACTCGAAAAAACCATCATTGACACCATCCAGCTTCTGAGTGAATCCAGCTCCCGGCTCCAGATGATGTGACGGAGGGGGATCTCGCTGGCCCCCAAGGGAAACAAGGACCGGCCGCTTTCAAAGGCAACCCCATGCACTGCTGGGGTGCTCGGGGGGCTGCAGCCACCTCCTCCTGCATGCAGGAGCCTCCGGCCACCGGGCCTCTGCCCTTGCAGGAGCAAGGTGCCCTCACGTTATGCGTTTAAGCAGCAATGTGATGATTTTGACTCAAAAGACTCCGGCAGCTCCCAGCACTGCTGCGTGCCCACCTGGGACAGGAGCTGCAGGGCCGCCTGGGTAAAAGCCCTGCTGGGAAGAGAAACCAACCTCGGACATTTCACAAGACGGTGATATTGGCCCGGTCCGAACGCTGGGCTGGGCTTAAAACAGTGACAACCGCTCCTGCTTTCTCCTCTGGTCAGCATCCTCCCAGAAAACAGACTTTGCGCTCTGCTCCCGGGACCCCCGCGGTCCTGGACCTCAGCCCAGCCAAGCACTGTCCCCACGCAGGCACTGCGAGGTCCCCAGCCGTGCTTGCAATGCTCCACGCAGGACAGCACCTCCCTCTGCAGGGAAGGTGCCCTCTGGAGAGCATTCCCAGCCCACGGGCCGTGCTCCGACCTCCAAGCCAAGCCCCGGAGCGCTGCGAGGTGCCTGCAACAACAGCGGGCTCACGGCCGAGCGCGCGGCCGAGGGCAGCCCGCGGCGGGGAAAAACGACCCCGTGGCTCACACGCTTTTATTTTCTCAGCAAACTTTGCAGTTGAAAGGTGGTCTCCGAGGCCGGCGTGTTTAAAATAACAGCCAGGAGGAGGCTGCGGAGGGAGCGGGCGGGCGAGGGGACGGCGCTCCCCGGCGTAAATGGGAGCTTGTGTTCGGCGCAGCGCGGCAGGGAGCACCGGCAGGGCTGAGCCGGGCATCGCTGTGCCTCCCCCGTGCCAAACCCTTCTGGGTGGGCTGCCGGCTTAACTGAGCCCCTGTGTTGGAGGGAAAGCTCAAGCTCACGCTGGGCGAGGGCACAGGGAGCTGCACGACCTGCCCAGACACCAGCACACACCCGAGGGGTGACCCCGGGGTCTGCAGCCCCGGCATCACCCCGCGCTCGGGGGGCACGCGCCTGGGGGGCAGGCCAGCCTCGAATAAATGCCTCGTTTTCTTGTGGTGGCTCGTGTACAGTAATGTCTAAATATATACTTTATGGAAAGTGTGGAGTGATTTATTTTTGTTATTGTTGGTCTAAAATTGTGCTGGCTGAAACAGCACCGCTGAGTTGCAGGGCCTCGCTGGTCGCACACAAAACATTGTCAGAGATATGTCATAAAGCAAATATTAGCAGGACCTGCGGTGGGGGGTTAGGCAGGGCCACCGCTGCCAAGCGCGGCCACCTCAAAGCAGGAGCCAGCGCGGAGGTGACCTCACCCTGCTGCACGGCAGGGCCCCGGCCTCTGTCCGTCAGGGAGGAGGAGGAGGAGGAGGAGGAAGAGGAGGAGAAGCTCAGCATCACCGCGCCCTGGGAAGACGCCGAGATGCAGCAGGCTGCTGGGCAAGGGCCGTGTCAGGCTCCTGGCCACCAGGCGTGAGCAGGAGAAAAATCCCTCTTTCAGAAAGGGTCGAAGCTGCCTGCTTCTCCCCGCAGCCCGTCTCTGGTAGCAAGATGCAATCCCCCTGAGGCATCCCATACGGGAGTTATTAGCCTTTCATCATCAAGTGTGCAGATGAATGTTATAAAATCACAAAGCCACCATGTACTCTAGACACCCAACCCACCCTAACTCAGCAGCGTGTTTCTCTGGGATGTCTTCCCAAAATTTATTTCGTGCAGGAGGGAGGGGGAGGACACCGACGCGCGCGGGGAACCTCCCTCCTCCCCCTTTCTCACGAGGATGGGTCCCGGCTGCCTCTTTGCGCGGCGGCCGACGTTGTGCCGCCCTCCCCACCGCCACCTCGGGGAGACCGCACGGCACGATCGCCCCGACGCCAGGGGCTGAGACGGTCCCCGACGGGCAAAACAGCAGCGACCCAGTAGCCACCTGTAGCCCTCTCTCCGGGTGCCCGCTCCCCTGGGAGAAATGCCCAGCACCTGGAGGGATCAAGGAGGAGGGCTGGAGCCTCCTGCCAGGAGGGAACGCCGAGGGCAGAGCTTGCACCCAGCAGGAAAGCTGCTCTGCCTGTGCCGAGAGCAGTGGGGCACAGCCCCGGCCACCAGGCAGGAGGAAGCCAGCCCTCCTCCATCCCCTGGGCAGCGGGCTCGGGCCGGGGGGAAGGATGGAAGTAGGAGTCGAGCTCAACCTCAGAGTATTGGTGTACTTTGCCCAAATGAAACACAAGAGCCACAGCCAACGCCGCATTTAGCTGGCCACGGGTTTTGCCCCAACCAACAAAACCTCACGTAGAACCACCGCCGTGCACTGTGCCGCAGACAGAGGTTACAGCTCCCGCACCCAGACGCTCGAGCAGGCAGCCCTGAGCCAGGCTCCCCAGGCAGGGAGCAGCCCACGGCCGCAGGCTCCCCGCTCCCGACGCTTGCAGTGCAGCACTGCCATGGGGAACCGCGGCTTCAAGCAAACCTTGCCGCTCTCTCCCCCTCCAACAGAAAAGCACTGCGCTGCCTGGGCTTCCTCACGACACCTGCAGGAGCCTGGTTCTCGTGGATTTCTGGCTACCTCTTGCCCCAGAAGCCCTTATGGCTCCTTGGAAAAAAAGCTTTTGAAAACTTTTGGTGGGCCCACGGTAGAGACGATAGCTCAAATAAGGCTTCTTGGGTTTGTCCCCACCTATAAGTGCCCTCAGAAACCTTCAATTTGATTTTGCAAGCAAAAAGCACCAGGCCAGCGACCCGACGAGCCACTTGCAGACGGGAGGCTCCACTTTCCTTCGGCAGAAGCCTCAGCTCCCGTCGCAGCCCCGCCGGCAGCACCGCCGAGCTTGGCAGAGCTGCAAAGCGACCCGACGCCGGCCGAGCCCGCAGGGGAAAGCAAGATGCAAAGTGCTTACTCAGGGATGCTAATTGTTCTCATTTCCCTTCTCCTCGGGACAGAGGGGTGCAGAGTTCAGCGCTTCCCCCTCTTGCGGCCTCATCTTACCCCCCAGCCATCCCTCCTCCCAAAAGCCCACAGCCTCCCATTAAACTTCACAGGACACCCCTGGTTTTCCCTCTCTCAGCATCTCCTTCAAACGCACGCACATTCACCCTACGCAAGAGACAGGAGAGAGGAACAAGCTTCATCTACAGAGGAGAAAATTAAGACAGCAAAATCTCTCCCTACAGATCATCTTTAAAGTTTTTTTTCTTTTTAAATTGTCCCTCTTTATTAGTCCCAGACAGAAATCTGAAACCCCCTTAAAAAAAAAAAAAAAAAAAAAAACAGAGATATATAATGATTTTCAAAGCTGTGTCACATAATTAATGTCACATTTATCTCTTCAGCTGTAGAGATAAAAAGAAACCATCTATCCATGTCCTCGTTATTTTTTATTCTCCTTTTAAAGCCAGTGTTTAAATCCTTGGGATAGGGGTGCTGTGAAGGAGGGGGAAACTCTGACTTTCCCTTTACCCCACACAACGACGGCAATAGAAAATTCCTTCCTCTCCCCCGTTCCCTTTCTCCATTGCTGCCTGACGGCGGGTGGCAGGGCCTCGATGCTCCTTGGGGACCCTCTCCCTCGCCCCCTGCTAGCTGCCCCCTTCCCTGCCCCACCGCCAGCCTGCAGGGCAGCCCAGCAGCTGGGGGCGACATTCCCCTCCAGCACCCGCTGGGACACATGAGTGAGCCCGACACTAATATTCATTTTTAAAAGTATATTGCAGCCGTGGGCATTCTCCACCATTAGCTCCATTTGGATTCCTCTCGTGTTGCGTTCTGCTTCGTGTAGGGGGATAGTGCCCACACTAAAACGCTCTTTAACACCCCGCTGCTCCCCGGGGCCGCTGGGAGCACCTCGCAGCGCCAGCGCCGAGTGAGACCACCGCCGCTCTTCCCAGCCCGGCTCCTCTCGCCCAGGGCCACCTCCTCCTGTATCAGACGAGAACCTGGTGTTCACGGCCTGCTAACGACGTCCCGAGATGCGAGAAGGTCCCTTTAAGATAGCTGCTGAACACACACCGTCTGGTTCTGATCAGCGTATGACAGCTCCAAAAACCGCAGCGAGAGCTCTCTGGGGCTTCCCACGTGCTCTGTATCCCATACGCTCACACTCAGCATTTCACCAAGAGCCCTGCACCGCCACGTGCCATCAGCCCCTGGTCCCACCAGGGACCTCTGGCTTTAGATATTCCCACAAATATGGGCCTTGGATAACAGCGAGCGGCAGGCACTCGGCGAACGCTGTGACGGAGGAAGGGCTGCCAGGTCTCGGGACGTGCAGGAGCCCCAGGACCTCTCCCGAGGACGGCGCCTGGCACCTCCCCAGCCGCCGCAGGAGCAGCCCTGCTGCTGCCGGGTCCCTCCGGCCACCCCGCAGCCTCCGGGCTGCAGCAGCGCAGGGTGAGTTCCTTCCCTGCAACCAGGCCACTCCCGTGCTCGCAGCGACGCGTGCTCAGCCGCCCTGTGGCAATGTAGACGACACGCCGTGCATGGGGTTAACACGTGGGTACACGTTCTGCTCACTGACCTTCTTCAAAAGGTACCCGGAATAGCCAGGAGAAGCTGAACGGCATTTGGAAAACTCCAGGAATGGAGAGCATCAGGTCCCCAGACCCAAGCACTCCGCTGGGGACCACGTAAACCGGCTTGGCTCCTCTGCATCGCTGGCGCTAGCAGGCAGGCTCAAGAAGCTGGTCCTTCCTGCCCCAAATGGCACTGGCACAGGGAAAAAACATCTCATCTCCTCTCCCTGCTGTTTGAAGAGCGGACAAGAGTGCTGCGTGTGCTCAGGCACACAAAAAAAGAGCAAGATAAGCCTCCCCACTTGCTCTCCCAGAGCTGCAAGGAAGCATTTTGTGGTCAGCAGAACCGGTCTCAGGTGCCAGCTGTTCAATGCCAGGCTCAGGACTGCTGCTCCCATCCCGGCTCACCAACCAGCAGCGTCAGAGCCCCTCTAATCTCAGGTCTTTGGTTTTATCTCATGCCTTTGGTATAACCAGCGCAGAGGGTTTAGCCAGCTGCCACACACCCACCCAGGCCCAGCGGGGTGGCAATGCCTGTGGTCACCAACCCCTAGCCCAAACCTGTGTCTGCTTTGAGAAGCAAAGTCAACCCAGCTGGCCATAAACCACAGGTCATTTGAATTTCGCCTGTGCTCACAGCATCTTTTTTTTTTCTTCAGGCAGAGAAGTGCACCCAAGGAAGAAAACCCGGCCTCAAACAACCCCCTCGTCCAGGAGGCACCAGTCATTAGTGGAGACGGAGCTGGGTGCCTGTCCCCAGCCAGCCCAAACACGGCTCGTGGCCAGCCTCAGCACGGGGGGGCACAGCCACCCCTTACAGGGGTCCTGGCGGGCGTTCAACGAGCGAGAGCACGGCTGGGACCGCCTGCCTCCATCCAGGCTCGCGGGGAAGCAAAGCACCCGGGCCGAGCTCTGCAGCTCCAGCGAAGAAACTGAGTGTGAGGTCTTCTGAAGAGGTGCTCCACAGCTCCTCGACCGCACGGGTCATCCTAACCTCCCTTCCCTTCCTCTTTCTTTTAAGAAATGAGAAAGAAAAAGAGGCATTTCTGCTGCTGAAGCTTCACACATGAAAGGTAAGGGAGTCAGAGTGACTCTTCACTTCTTCCCGCTGAGAACTCGCATCCCCAAATGAAACAATTGCTTAGGGAAAATATCTTCAAAATGACCCATAATCACCTAACTTCACAGCTAATGCTCTCCCCCGTAATGCCAGCTCTTCTCCTCTGCCCCCAGACAAACGCATTTAGCTGGGGAACAGCATCTGACGGAGCCGCTCCGGCACACAGAGCAGCAGATAAATCATGGTTACCGGCTGCAGTTCCAGTTTGCCCACGTAACCGCTTCCAAACGAGCGTGGAGATGGCAGGCAGAAAGCTGTCCTGCCGATGGAAAAGCCTCGCTGGGAGTCCCGAAGCGCTGGGGCGGGATGAGCGCATAGCGCAGCACTCGCTCCGAGCATCTGCACAGAGAGGCAAGAGTGCTCCCCAGCGTACAGACAGACAGACAGACACACGCGGGTCGCTAAAAGGGAGCAAATGCCACCACGAGCTCATCCACAGGCGAGGGGGTCAGGAGCAGCCTGCCCCTGTGTCGCAGCCGCCTCCCAGCAGCAAAAGCCCAGCGGGAGCAGCCCGGGAGCAGCCCGAGCTGGCAGCACTGCTTCCAGCACCTTCCCAAAGGAGCCTTTCCAGAGCCCCTGCTCGCTCCCTCCTCGCCCGCTGGGCACCACCAGGACGCCTCGACCCTCCAGGCCCGCAGCGGCCCCGCACCGGTGCCCAGGCTCTGCTTCAGGCCTGAGGCAGGGGCGTCGTTTCCATGCTGCAGTGGCACAAGCACCCGCACTGAACGGGCAGAGAAGCAGAACTGGCTCAGACTTCTCCAGAACCAGCATCTTCATTTTGCCTTTCTGAACTGACCCTGTACTGGTGTTTCTCAAAGTTCAGCTCCGCTCCCCAAAGCAGACCTGGATTTCCCGTGGTGTGCTCCAAGCCGGCTCTCCCCTGACCCACCAGCAATGGTGCTGCTGGGACCAGAGCGCTGTGCTCGTGCCCCCGTAGCTCTGGGACAAAACCAGAGATGCCCAGAAACGACTGCACCCAAACCGTGGCCCAGGCAGCCCCAGCATCAGCCCCCCCACACACACCCAGCCTTGGGAGCCTGCAAGCAGCCCAAATTCCCAACCCACAGACACTGCCGCATCCCTGCAAAGCTGGAAATGGGAGCAGCGAGCCCAGCAAAACAGCCCCTCAGGACAGCAGGAGACCTTTCCCCCTGCACCACGCTATCACACGCCTGCTCTGCCCAAGCCATGGACCACCCCAGCACGCTGGGGGCAAAGCTGGCATCACCCCGGCCCGGGGAAAG
This sequence comes from Anser cygnoides, assembly GCF_040182565.1. NCBI lineage: Eukaryota > Metazoa > Chordata > Aves > Anseriformes > Anatidae > Anser > Anser cygnoides. Next base: position 12,949,862 of record NC_089887.1, read on the forward strand.
GCGCAGTGCCCGGCGCTGGGCCACCCCCAGCACCCCGTACCCAGCCCAGTCGGGCCTTTCAGCCCCTTAATTTGTTGAATGAGGTTATTTGTGCGAGAGGGTTTGCAGACATACTGAGAGCTCGTTTGCAGGGACGTCCTGTAGCAGCGATCCCTTTATCTGTTTATTTATAGAAAGATATTTCTGTAGGGTAACACACCCACTGAGACGCAGCTACCCCGCTCACACGTCGCCTTGTAACACAAGCAGCTATATACAAACTTTCTAAGGGAGGATGATTAATTAAAACCAATATATATTCACAGAGGGAACTCCCCACAGGCAGCGCAGCAGACTGGTGAGTCAAACGCAGGCTCGGAGCACCTGGAGACTCAGAGTCTGGTCTCGCCGTACGTGTGGTCTCAGGCAGGGCACTGAGCTCACTTCCCCCTGCGGGATGCCAGCGTGTACTTACCTTCGGGCAGCGCAGCCAAGTGCACGGTGCAGGGGACAGCCTCCAGACCTGTCTTTGGCACTGGTGTCCCTTGAAGAAATCTCTTTTCTCCCGCGCCAGCTTTTGCAGCCCTATTAGGACACCAGCGTGCAACGTATTTGCTGGGGGAAACCCCATAAAATGCGCCAGACCCCCGGCTGGCACCAGCCCTCCACCTCGCACTGTTGCGCTTGCACCTCTATGTTCATTTTCCTGCCCAGAGCAAGGAGGAGCAGATGGCAGGAGATGCAGATGGGAAGCAAAAGTGTTAAACCATGAGAAATGGTGGCATTTGGGAAAACAGATACAGGGAGAGAGCGCTGAGACACCGCCTCGCATGCGGACAGGGACACCGTGGTTCAGCCCATGGAAAATGACACCCCTTCCACCTTCATAAAAACAGATGCGTGTGTCTCATCACAAAAGGAGATTTGGGAAGGCTGTAAAGTAGGGCACCCTGTTCCTCATAGAAAAATAACTAAAATTTGGTGGAAACGAGGAGAAGAAAACAGGGAAGATGCAGGCAGAACACACCAAAATGGTACCATGTAGACTAGGGCTACAGTCACACGGGGTCTGATGGTCGCTCTGGATTTCACCTATCCAGTAACACCAGCAGTGACCAACCCGGCTTGGACAATACCAGACCCAGTCACCGTGGGCTCCTCAGCTACGACACACCAAACTGCACGTCTCAGAGGACGCCAGTAGCTGGGGACCGCTCCCAACAGGCACGAGGGCATCAAGGGCTGAGTCCTCAGTTCCCCGGACGGCTCGCGCGCTTCTCCCCACGCCATACGCTGGGAACGGCAAGATCTGCACTGCTGCCACGTCCTGCATCCTCAAAGCAGGAGCTGGCTTCTGAAAATCCCATCTGCTACCAGTCCTTCGGCTGCTTCCATCTGCGTGCTACCGCTGTCAGAAGCGGGATGCTAACAGCCCTCCCGCAAGCCCAGGAGGAGAGGCCTTGGACCAGGAGGCTTGACCCCAGTGGGTCAAGCAGGAGAGGGCTCTGTCCTCAGAGAGGTCCCAGCCTTCGCCATGCCCCTCGTTCCACGCCTTTGGGAAAGGTGCCCCAGTGTAACGCTGCAGGCGTGGGGCTTTTCTCTGCTCCTTTTAAAATAATTTTCCAGTAAAAAGAGAGCAGCATTCAGTAGCTGCTGCTATGAGCAGCCAGATTACAAACCCCAATTTGCCCTTAGTCCAAGCAATCTATTTCGGCTTGCAATGACTTGAGCTAATCGGCCCAGTCACTGCAGGGGAGAGCCCAGCATCGTCCCCTCAGCAGCATGGCGCCCTGAAACGGGCTGGCAGTGGGGAGGGATGTGCTAGAGGGTATGAAAGGAGGGAACAAGGAGAAGGAAGGGCTGTTTGTTGCATGTTCCCCAGGCTGGTTCAGGGGTTAAACCTTCCCCTTTCTATCAGTGCACGCAGGAGAAAGGCCATGGAAAAGCCAGCTGATGGCAATGTGCCCGAGGGGGCTCTGCTGACCCCACGCAGGTTGGTCCCAGCATGACTTCCATCCAATACATTTTTGCACAACTACAGCCTCACTGACAGCAAAAAGCAACCAGAATCCCTGCTTCTGAGCAGCCCCCCACCAGAAACCTCCTTCCAAAACCAAAAGAAAGAGCATGGCACCTCCTGCTGGCACCGGCCACGGCCCCGCTGCAGCTCTGGGACTGGCCCAGCCAGGCCAAGGGCAACCCAGCAGCAAGAGCCCCATGACCGGTGCTTGCACTGCTTCATCCGGGTAAGGACATTGCTGAGTTTGGAAGTTTGGGGCTGTCAGGTCCAGGTGCACACTGAGAGATATATTATGAATCTGGAGTTACTTCATTTTAAATAAAACTGCTAAGGAACGCAGATTACTACCTTATCACATTCTGCAGGCGAACATTAAGAAGTGCTTTGGCGAGAGTTCTGCACCCCGCATTACAAACGTTGATTTGAACAAATGCAGCAGAAGCGGAATTTGGGACTGCTCACAGCCTGCCACCAAGCACGCAGCGGCTTACTGGGCCTTGTGCTGATGCACAGGAGTCGCAAATCGGTTTGTACGTGGCCAAGAGCGACCCAGTTCTCACCAGTTTCAGCTAAACCCCACCCGCAGCAGGTAACTTCAGCACAGATAGGCGATGTGCCCGTTCAGGGCCTGACAAATGAAAACAGAGCAAATTAAACACGTCCCGATCATACAGCTGAAAGCACAGTTTTCCACACGCTGCTGCTGATGCTCAGGTTGGACAGCCTGCAGCAGCCACGTGGGACCTCAACATGAGCTCCAGCAAGTCCTCAGCCCAACGAGCCCGCTTCTCCCAGCAGCCCGCCAGCAGCAGATGCTGGTGCAGATGCCCAAACAGCAGTGAGGGCACGTGCCCTTCAAAGAGATCAAAGAGAGGACGCGGCGCAGGGGACGATGGCATAGACGAGTTGTCCTGCTGGATCTTCAGAACAAGCACCTTCCCAGAAATGGGAGAGAAATCCAAAATCCCCAGGACAGGACAACAAGCGATGTCTGCCTGGGTCAGCATCTCCTCTGCACAGTGGCCAAGCAGCAGCTGGTTCAAGTGCAGGGTCCGGGAAGCCACGAAGTAGCATTTATGGGATAACCTGCCCCCGGGGGATACTTTTTCCTGACCTCTGGTACTTAAAAGGTCAGCTCAAACGCCAGTGCACGACGTCCACAGCTCTCCCCAAAGCCTTTTTAGCTTTCCCTCAAACCATTTTTATTGCAGCTCACGCTCGTGCTGTCCGATCCCCTTCTGAAACCTGCTTCCCTCCTCACCTACAGCCCCTGGCGTGGCAAAGTGTTTTGTCTTGGGGTTGTGGTTTTTTGGTTTTCTGCGTGTGTGCACACGCGTGCTTTGATTTACTGCTTTTGAATCATTTTGTCTAAACACCAAAAACCTTCAGCATGGGCTCCGGGGCGCAGCCTGAAGGGTGAAGCCAAGTGGTGCTGGGAAGGACCAGAAGCGAGTGCAGAAGCGAGGGCAATGCCTCTGCCTCCAGGAGCCCTGTGACACGGGAAGGGATCGGGACGCCTGACTTGCTTTCACCATTCCATGCGCACCCGCCTGCAGTGGGGGCTTTTTTGTCCACTTTGCCTCTCCTGAAGCCTAGCAAGGTGCCTGCTCCCCTGCCCGCTCCTCGGTTTAGTCTGTCCTTAACCATGATCAAAAGCAACCGCTGACTTGACTTCAGGCTGCCAGCACCCCCACAGCACCTGGAGAAGCAGGGACAAAGGGAGAGAGCTGCTGCAGCTCCAAGCTGTGCCACAAGCACCCTACCGCAGCAGCTAACATTCCGAAAGCATTCTTCTTTTGGAGTAAAGTCTACCTTATAATATTCCTCTTTATATTGGATAAAATTGTAAGAGGTTAGCCTAAATACAAAGCGTGAAGTTCCAATGCTGGTTCAAGAGTGATGCCAACAGAAAGCCCAGGGCACTGGAGACAGAGGGCAGAGATGTCCATTGGGCAGTTTGTGAAGAACTGACTTCAGAGCTTCCAGGTGCACCTGCTAATGTTCTTTAACATCGCCTGGAATGGAGGAATTTTCCCTAATTTGTTCCAGTATGGGTTCTCCACCTTTTTTTTTTTCATCTACAAAAGGGGGTACAGTTAGAACGTCTCTTTTAAGCCCAGAAAAAGAGTGGAAACACACATGCTCGCTGTTGACCAGGCAGCCGATGGTGACTCACCTTCTCACATGCAAAAACACTCCCTGCAAAGCCACCAGCCGGGCTTTGCTCCGTGAGACCAGTCTGGTGGAGCTGGTGAGACATCCAGCCATGTTTTTCTTGGAGGGGAGGCAGTCGGATGTGTGGACGTTGCTGAATAAAAATCCTCGCTCCATGTTAACAACAAGCCAGTCATCCAACGTCGAAACAGTTCTCGTAAAATAAAAAGATAACTCTCCACACACCTCTTTGCTGGGCGGCTCTTTGAAGCCCACAGGGATCAGCTCTGGCCCAACCTCCCCTGCACATCAAAGGCCAGCACAGGGCTTGGACTCAGACAACAAAACCGCTCCAAGCACCAGAAGATATCATCAGCACTGCAAACTAACGGACGCCTCCGAAATCCCACTGGAAAAGGCGAGCACTTCTCCTGCCAAGCCCACCAAGAAGGAACGAAAAGGGAGCCCTGGTGTCTGTAATCCACACCAAGCAGTATAAACGCAGGGCTGGCTGTTACCAGAGACACATCTGCACAGCCAGGCTGACCTCAAAACCCTGCCACCAACTGCATGTGCAGGGAGGTGCCGGTGGGGGCTGCTGGTGGCAGATGAGCCGCGCAGGGGCTGCACGGGACACTTTCAGCACAGCCTCGCTGGCCCTGACCTTCCGCGCCGACCGCCCCAACCCACCACCAGCGGCTTTGCCCTTTTTCCAGGAGCCCCAGCACTGTGAGCCGCCCTCTTCCACCTCCTCCTCCTCCTCCTCACGGCAGGACCCGGAGCAGGAAACCCCGTCCGTGATGTCCCCCCAGGGCGCCAGCCCACGGACGCCCTGCTCCCACCACGGGACCTTGGCCGGGCTCTGGACCACATGATGGGGACACGCGCCAAGCAGCGATCCACCCCCAGCACTCCCATCCAAGCGCTGACGCCTTTAAGGAAAAAAATAACAAACCAAAAAACGCACAAATACAAACAAAAATAAAGCACGCGACGCTCCTCGCGCAGCACGCTGATTTGCTCCCAGCCCTACGCTGTGCAAGGCATCTTCCCCCTTGGCACCCGGGCTTCCCTCAGATATGCAAGCCTTTAACCAGGAATTCGCAGCAGGAAGAGAAAGGGGAGGGGTGGAAAAAAAAAAAAAAAACACTTTTCCTATTTTATCTCGTACCAAAGCCTTTTGCAGGTCTGCTTCCCTTTGGCTCGCCCGCCCCTCTAGGTCTACCAGCATACTTTCAGTAATGAAATGCACATTTGCTGGTCAGCTCTAATATATCCAGAGGGACTGTTTTTCGCGTGTGTTTGTTTTAAACTTAAGGGTGTTGTAAAGTTGTTCCAATGGCACAGAGATGGGAAGATAAGACATGGCAGGCAGCGACTGGTTAGTGGGTGGCTGTGGTATTAATATTTATCCCATAATTGAAGGAAGACGTGACAACATGAGAAAAGCAAACCACCACGATGTTTCTTTACGAGGCACACACTGAACCCTCTGCAGAGACCACCAGATACTCGGCATTTCGTACAACCCCTGTTTATTGCAAGGAGAAAAACCCTTTTATAGGCCAAAATCATAAAAAGAAGGAAAAACGGACCAGGAGGGAGAAGCAGTGTGTTACAGCATCTTTTCCTCTTGAAAACCTCTCAAACCAGCAAGCAGATGGTGGCACGGTGGCACACTTCTGTCACCTGCTGGCCCACCGGCCCAAAATCGCAGGGCAGCGGGGCACCGTGCCTGCAAAGCCGGAACCAAAGGGAAGGACACCGCGATGCAAAATCACGATCCCAGTGTGGAGTGTCAGGGTACGAAGCTCCAGCTTTCTCTCACTCGACGAGTCCAGAAGAAGAGGAAGCAGGTTTCATGACACACAAAGCGCATGCAGAGAGGAAACTTAGCCAAATGGTGTAGAGAGACCTGGAGAGCACCTGTCCGCACAAGAGGACTGGGAACACAATTGGGAATTGAAGCCCATCTCCATGCTCTGTGTTTGGGTAACCACGATAATGAGTGGGGACGGAGCAGAACCCCCCCGGCTGCCTCTCTCTTCCTGCTCACGTCTGCTTCTCACAGCCCGAAGGCAAGAGGTGGGACAGGAACACCAGTCCCCATAAACTCCTCCAGCTGCAGGCAAGAATCAATGCAATTAATTATACTTAACGCTTGATTGGGATATAAAGCACGGCTGGGGAAAGCAAGAACATACATGGCCAGGCTGCAGCCTCCTGGAAGCAGAGCCCTGAGGCCCCACAAGGGCCTTGCTGTGCTGGGGACAGCAAGGAAGGGGCTGGGACCACTGCATGGTACAGACCTCGATCATCACCTGTACAGCCCGGGCACCCCAAGTGGGGCTCAGGCTGCCCGAGGATGAAGAGAGGGGTGGAGGCACCGTGCTGCTTCCCTAGGAGCTGCTGGGACCCCCCGAAAGGAGCAGACCACAGAGTCCAACAGTGCCCTGCTCCCTACAGAAACCCCACACGGCTCCATCCTTCCCTCCTGAGCGTCTCGGTAAGAACTGCACACACTGCACAGATATTATACAAGAAAGGATCAGCTCACATGGAAGAGGCTATCTACAGGAAAAAGACAAGAATAACAACACACATGTGAGAGTTAACGAACTAGAGATGCCGTTTATAAACGTGAGGTTTTGGTATTTTCTATAGTCACCTAAAAGTTAACTGTTAAGCAGCTTCTAACCACAACCTGACTAAAAGCCCAGGGCATTTCCTTCAAGGTTTTTGAGAACACTGAGCAGACAAAGTTCACGCAAATCTTAGAATCTAGGTGATAATTCTCTAAAAATAATATGGGATTAGATATTTTTCCCATTTGCATGCATATTAGTCTATATACCTACATAGACTAATATAGTCTATATCTATACAGACTAATATATTACTTTATCTGTATTCGTTAGAATCTGCAGTTTTCCACCTTTCACTCAGGGATCTCTTACCAGTTGTGCAGAACAGGCCCAGGTCCCTCTGCAGAGAACCCTGGATTATCCCAGATGTGCTCTAAGGACACAGACGGAGACGGTTTCAGGGGCCCTCCCACCACCCCGCTCCCCTTTCCTCTGACAGCCTCTGCATCTTCCACCCCTTTCCTTCCTTCCGAGGACAGACAGGGCTTTATTTTTGGTATTACCCACCCCAGGGATTCAGCGGCTGGCAGGAAGGTGTGAGCACACCTGCACCCTCAGAAACCCTCAAGTCAGCAGCTTGAGCCCATAAATCCATTTTCTCCCAATTTTAAGCTCACAGACACCAGAAAACAACCCCAGCGGGTACTGCACAAGGTGCTCTGCAATGCATTTTTTCAGGTGATCTCCCTCAGCTTCCCATTTCTCCTTTTTGGACAAAAACTGAGAGAAGCGACCAAGCACTGCTCCCCTCCCTTGCACAGGGCACAGTTTCCACCAGGTTTATGGAGTTTGTCCGTGGACAGCCTCTGGGAAGAGGCACCAGCTGGCAAATAAATGGCATGAACTGAAATATTTCAAACCAGCAGCACAACAAACCCAACTGCTCCACCACCACACAGGACTTGTCCGTGGCAGACGATATCCTCATCCAATAAACCTTTTAAAGGTTCACTGAACACAGCGAGATGTGCCATAAATCTCCCTGAATAGTTTATTATGCCCATAAATCTCTGTAAAACTACTTTATCTCCTCTGGATTGGCAATCGAGCAAACTTTGCACTGACAAACAAGCTCCTGACAAGGCACAACTCTTCCGAAGCGGGTGAGGAGCAGCCTCCGTGTGGCCCTGGTCTTTCCCCAGAGCCCACCCCAAAGCCACGTGCCGCTGTCACAGCCCCGCCACCGGGGATCCTGCAAACCCATACGCAACGCCCCCCACACAGTGAAGCAGCACACATCCTACGTGTGGTTCCCCTCTGGAAGAGGGAAACTATCAAATAACATTTCTTCCACTTTATCTTCTAAATGTGCTATTTAAAGGGGGGAAGAAAATTAGCTCAGAGGATTACTCAGCCTGCCTTTGCCAAAATGCATGCCCTGCATCTAATTCAAAGAATATTTTGCTTCTGAGAGCTTAGCAGCTACTTTGTCAAGAGTTTTTATTGGGAAATGTTGACGTTTTATGGCTTCATTTAAATCAGGTGGATGAATGCACGGCCAGAATCTGCTTTGCTTTTCTATTATAAGACACAGAAATAAACCCACTTTCCAGGTTGTTCTTCCTCTTACATGACTGCTAGCTTTTCCATTCAGTCCAGTCCTTTTTTGCTTTATAATCACATCAAGCAAATGATTTTTTTTTTCCCCTATAGGAAGTGAACCTCTGGAAGTACCAACCCGCCTCCCAAGGGGCAGCCTCACTGGCACGATGGCTGCCAGCCGCCCTGAGCTGCGCCAGGCGGGAGCAAGCGGCCTCAAAAGCCGACAGCAAAGCCGAGGCCAGCAGCACGTTTCAGCTTCGTGTCCTGCCTCCCCCGGCCATGACTGAGACGCACTGGATCTGCTTCCAGCCAGCCCCGGGGCCCTGCGGGCACACCTGCACCACTCATCCAGCGCTTGCCGGTGCCCCAACGTGCCCCTCATGTCTCATTTACGGGGGAGCTGCCCTCGTCCACAGGCCTGGCCTCTGGGCTTGGCCATGCAGCTCCTGCAAGACGTGTCCAAGGGCCCCCTGCCGCCAGCAGGCAACACGAAGGCCACGCGTCCCCCGACACCCTTCCTGGCAGCAGCACAGCCTTGGTCCATGGTCTGTCCTGAGCTACTCCCCCGTCACCAACGCTCCCTACAAAGCCTTCTTGCCGTGCCAGGGAGGAGGGCTGAGCAGCCGTGCCCATCACTGCCCTCAGAAGGGACCAGGAGCCAGCACAGCACCCAAAAGAGAGGTCTGGAGCATCCCTGGGGACTTCGATGGGCACGCATCTCACAGCGGTCTCCTGGCCTCCAGGATGGCCAGGAGCAAAAGTTGAGGTCTCTTCAGGACACTTTATGATGAGCTGTGGGCTCATTTACCACAAGAATCGTACATGAGGGCGACGGTAGCATGGATGCAGGGTACAGCTCCTAGGAAGATGAGCTGGAAGGGCCTCGTGGTCATGGAAGCCAGGCCTCAGCAGCCATGGGGAGACCAGGACACCGGTCACCCACGCTCCCACGTGCAGCACAGGCCAACATTTCTTACAACTGATAAACCCAGGGCATGCGGCAGAACGTCTAAGACACTGCTGTAGTGTGCTGCACGGGGACACCAAGCCACGTCCCAGGCCCTGCCACCGCAGGACACGTCAGCCTCCAGCCTTGGCGGTGCCCACCAGCGGCCCAGGCCGCCACATCCCCAGCCGGGCTCCCTAGCTCCGGGCGGCAGGGAGGCACCCGACCAGCCCTGCCGATTTCCATGGCAACGCACGGATGCCATCAGCAGAGGATTAAGCTCCGGCGGGAGGAGAAGCAGGACCAGGGGGAAGGAGATGAACAAGCGCAGCGACAGGGACGCTGCGGAGGAACGGAGGCCCACAGCATTGATTTTCACGCCCATCTTCCCTTTTCAATTCTTCCCTAGCATGAAAGTCCCAATTCAAATGGCAGACTTTGACACCATTAAAAACTATCAGAGCATTTAACACACTGCCCCTTCCTCCCGCGTCATCACACCCACGTCTGCCACAGAAATAAAGAGGACTGCAAGATCCAGCCATCTCCCCGCAGTCCCGGCATGAAAGTGCAGCAAATCTGCGTCACACAGAGACCCTTTGAAAGGGGATAAATGCTAAGTGCAGGGAAAAATGATTACTTTATTTATAAAGACCATGTCTCTTGTCATTCTAATTCACTCCAAATCCTCGAGGCGCTGGACAGCTGCAGGTTCAATCATGAATATACAAATCAGCAACAAATAAACAACAAAAAGAGTCCCCAGTTGCAATGCGGGGAGACCAGCGTTCAGTTTGGTTTGGCTGCTGCTCTCCCCTGTGCACTGAAAGGACGTGGGAATAAGGTGGCTCTCCATCTGAGCCTCTCCCCTGCTTGGGGATGGGGGAGAAACCAGGGAGGGCAGAGACAAGGGCAGGTGGACGTGAGAGGCTGGGAACTGAGAGCAGCGAAGTAGCTCAGACAACTCGAGTAGGCAGTCAGGAGGGAAACACGAGCTTTAACCTGGGCAAAGCCAGCACGCCAGGTGCCGGGGAATTGTTCGGCTCTAAGACTTAGTTCACACACAGAAACACCCCAAATATCGAGCACGAACCCCAGCACTGCAGGGTCCTGCACAGGCTGCTGCCTACGAGGCACAGAGCCCCTTCCCACACATCCAACATCTGCTTTCTGCTGTATCGCTGGTGTTTCCTGCCATTGTGAACACACACATTGAGATGTTGTGAAGTTGGCACCAACATGGGGCAGGCAGGAGTCGATGCAGAACAGTGCAAAGCACTCCACACCACCTCAAAGAGAGAGTTAGGAGAGGAAACATCCTACCAGAGCTAGCTAGGGGGTTGGTTTGCAGAAGGGATTATTTCATTTCTCCTATGAAAAGAGGCAGGAACCTAGCACGAGGCAGGGCTGAGCATCAGCCCCCTCACAGACCAGCTCCTGCTTCTGGGAGCTGCAGCCCTGCACCTCACCTTCCAGGCTTGTTTGCCTGAATGAAGCAGATGACACAACACGATTTGCTTTCCGGAGACCTGAGACCCTGTATGGCATCATGGCAGACCCAACGATGGCCAGTGACCAAGCCCCAGTTTTGAGTTTCTTCTTACAAAGGCTGCCACGTTCCCAGAGGCATCCGTTCACCATCCCCAGACACCTCCAGGAGGTGACAGACCCACAGGGTGAGTTAGCTCAATGTTTCACTCTGTTTGGAAAAGATGCCTGGGTTGTGGACTGCTGAAAACAAACCTTGCCCCGTGCAGTTTTCCCCACCAAGAGGACTGAGCTCTCCCCTGACAAAGCAGATCTGGAGGGGAAGAGAAGGGGACAAGCATGGGGAACCCGCAGAGGCTGCAAGGTACAGTGTGTGAGATGGTTTCACGTGTTCTCACCAAGATGTTTCCCAGTGCAAATCTCTGCCCTCGCCAGGCTGGGGCTTTCTGCTTTAGCACGGTTTAGGAACTTCTCACTTCCTCCTGCGGAGACCTCTGCGGAGGAGGGAAACCTTCCCACTGCTGGCAGCGTTCCAGCAACATCAGGAGCATTTTCTTCCCCCTGGCTTTGCTGCAAATTGCAGCTGATCAATTCTCTGCTCATCAGGGAGGGACAGGGTCAGCACCCAGAAAGGCAGCCCGGCCCGTTCCCCCACTAATTGCCGACGCCAGACCTCAAACCCAAGACAGGGAGCTAAACCAAATCAATTCCACCAGCCCACACTTAAAGGCTGGCAGCGTGGAGTTTTGCTCAGCACCGCAATGTTCCCGTCTCCAGACAGGCTCGCATGAGGAAGAAGAGAAACACCAACGGTGTGGGGGTTCAGCTGAGCCCGCAAGCTTTCCACAGCGGCCTCCTGCCTTTCCTCAGACTCTCTGACAAAACATGCCCTGAGGAGGAGGGACGGCGGAGGATACCTGAGATTTTCAGGCCCAGACAGAGCAAGGCACTTGTTGCTGCCCCTCTCCCCGGCCCGGCTCTAGGGAGCAGCATCCCATCCCGGAGCCGTGCCCACAACCAACACCCCGCTCCCTCACTTCTCTCCCCGTCCTGAGACCATCAGACCAGGCTCCCTCCAAACATTAGGCCAGACTGATCCCGTAACACCCAAATGACACCAAATGCATACCAGCGTACATAAAAAAAAAAAGACCAATTCCTGATTCTGGAAAGAACCAGACAAGCGTAAGCTCCCTCCTCCATTACCACAGGTGCTGGCTCTGAAGCCTCCAGGATTTCCACCACCACATCAGCCCCGTCCCTTTAGCAGAAGCACTTTACTGACGTGCCCGAAACCCCTCTCATCCACAGCGGTCCCCCCGTGAGCCCAGCACCTGCGGCAGACAGCCAGCAGGGCAGGCGATAGCAGCTGCGGGGATCCAACAGCGGGAGGACTCTGTATGACAAATCCAGTGTCAAAATAAACAGCGCCGAAGGGACTCCACCAGCTGATCTCTTCATTGTGCTTAAACTTGTGGTTTGTGATCTAAACAAAGTGTTTGCACTGCCGGTGGTCTGGTACGGCCAAGGGTTGGGAGCCAAGCCCAGCTGGCTCCGGCACCCCGGAGGGTGGTGACGGCACCGGAGGGGACCGGTGTCACCAGGACACCTGCCGTCCCCACACCACCAACGGGTTCAACGGCGTGCCTGGTAGCTCCGAGCCCAGCGACCAGAAAAACAAAAACCCTGACGGCTGCGTGGACAAACCCACCTCCAAGCCTTCAACCACCACGTCGCCCAGCTGCAGCAGGGCAGGGGGCAGCCCCCGGAGCCCAGCGCTCAGACGGGGCTCCTGGGCCAGCTGCACACACCTCTGGGAACCATGACCTTGGCCGTAAGAACACGGCCACATCCCCGCCCCAGGCACGGAGCGGATTTTACTCCCCACTATGGGCACGGCCCTGGATGTGGCGTTGCCCAAGATGGCAAATGCGCCATCCCGGATGACAAAGAGTGATGCCTGAGTTACTCTGGGAACAGCGATGGTGACAAACCCGCTTCCCTGCCTGCACAGCTCATCCCCTCTCCCTGCAGCCAGAGAAAAAGGGTCCTCCCCCCTCCTTGAAATTGCCTTTCTTAAAAAAAGATTCCTTAAACAAATGGCAGCAAATCCCAATGCAGAGCAGTACAATGGACACTTCAGTCCTGCCCAGGGGGAGGGGGCGATGGGACCTTCAATGCCTAAATAAATTCAATTTGCTCGTTAAGAGGGGGCTGGGGAGGTTAGGCGCAGGGTAGCAGTCGTTATTCACTTCCCCCAATTAACATTCCAGTGGCACTGCTCTGCTTTCTAGGAACAATAACTTTTTTGGAAAGGGGAGCGTTGATCATGGGAGCCTTGGATGGTCCTGTAAAAAGGAGACACGTCCATGCCTTAACAGGGTACGGGTTTATGTATTCTGGGAACCACTAAACAAAACCAAGAATAAATAAAGATCAAGCCTACGCAGAAAGAACCTGCAAAATAAAACCCCTCATGTCTCTAGTCCAAGATTATTTGCCTTTGCTGCTGATCTAAATACTTTCTGCACAGGCCTTGGCAACAGCAAAAGAGGCGGCTTGTCGCTGGTTTGTTTATAAAAGTCTCTAAATGCAGGGTAATTAAAAATATTTAGACCAGGCTTTGAGATGCACCATCGCTGGGGCCCCATGCAGCGGCTGAGGACCTCAGCCGCCTGCGTGTTAAAACACAGCCAGGTCCCAGCCTCCAGCCCGGGGATGCAGGTGCCGGGCAGCACAGCCACACAGTCCCACGGCGCCGCCTCATCCCTGCTGCACGGGGCCAGTCTCCTGCAGGATGCGCAGGGACACATCCCTCCCTCCCGGCCCTCTGCCACAGCATCCTCCTGCCCAAAGAAACTCCTGAGACCTGCCCGCCACGCCACAACGGTGACTTACTCATTTACTTCCCTCCCAGGATGACAATTCACACCTTTTCCTAGCTCAGTCTTTAATTTCTTTCCCCAATACAATGTTTGCAGCGCACTTGGAGCACCTGCTCGCTCTTGCAGCTTTTCCAGTGCTCTTCCAAGAGAGGCTGCTGCATTTTATTCATCCTCAGAAACGGAAGCATATTTCTGTTACAATGCACAGAAAGCAAGGAGCATGAACCAAACCTAAGTGCAGCAGCTCTGGTGGCAAACAGCAGAGCTCTGCGCACGCCAAGCGCTGCCCACCCGGTCCGGCACGAGAGGGCTCCCGGGGCAAAGCCCGAGGCCAGACAAAGCCGTGCGCATCGCCGTCTCGAGTGCCACGGACCTGAAAGGAACGGGCTCGCCCTTGTAAAACTGAAAGCGACCACGGGAAACGAACAGGTCCATCGATACCCCACAGGCATATGTGCTTGGGCGTATCTATTTCACTACTTCACGATTTTAAAAAGATTCCCATGAAAATCTAGCCCAAACAGACAGATGGCCAGAGCTCAGCATTCCCAGCCACCACACGGCAGCACCAAAAGGGGACCCTGGCACATGCACACGGCTGGCCACGCACCTCGGCGGAGGCAGGCCAGGCTCCGCTGCCGGTTAAACTCCGTTCTGTCACCTGGGGATGCCTACGGCCACGCGCACCGTGGGAAAGAAGAACTTTACAACCCACTGTACGGTGTAAGGAGCTAACAACAGTTCTACCCTGCAAGCGTATCGGTCCCATGAGAACGTGCCCAAACGGCAGCGCACGTTACAACGAAGCGCACCTCTGCCGGACCGCCAGCTGCAGCCACCATCACGGTTACGTCCCATCAAAGCGGCACGAGGGGGACGCGCAACAGCCCAGGTCCAAAGATGCTCCAATTATTTAGGTCCCTCATCAGCAAGACTTCTGTTGCACACTCGCAGTTTCACGCTTAGCTTCTCAGATGACAAACAGCTCGCTGACTTACCAGCAGTGAATAATTGTGGCTCTCTGCTCTGGAGGAAAAGGTGCTAATGCTGTATGTCAGGAAGAAGATGTAAGGCCAGCAGAAAGGACTGCATCTACCTGGCAAGGTGGCTGCTTGCAGGCTCACGGCAGAAAGGCTGGGAGCGCCGTATCAGACAGTCAGTGCTGTCACTCTGAGGCACCTGGCAGCAGCAAACCAGAACAAACGTGCCCCACAGACACAGGTCAAGGGGAAAGGCTGGATTTGGTTGAACCCCTGCTAGAAGTCTCCAGTGCAGCTCTTGCTTCCTGGCCTCAATCCTCCCCGTGTGTGAAAATGGGGTCAACAACAGAAAGTCTCCCGGCTGAGTTGTGCGGTTTTGTGCGTTCCTCCTGGAGGATCCCAAGGCTTCATCCTGGTGCCAAGGAGCTGGTGCCTTTTTACCCCAAGCAAAGGTCTCCGGTCAAAAGGAATCATTTTGTCAGCATCACAGAATCATTAAGGTGGGAAAAGTCTTCCAAGATCATCTGGTCCAACCATCCCCCTACCACCGATTTCACCCACTAACAAACACGAGGACTCTGTTCTCCCTGCTCTTTTTGCAGCCAGTGCCCTGTGTCCTACCGCCTGAGCAGCCCCTGCGTGACCTATTGCTCCAGAGCTGATGCCACAGATGCTCGCTGGAAGTACCTTAAATGGCCACAAGGAACAGTAATGATGCTTTGAACAAAAAAAACTAAATGAAACAGCTGAGCTATGGGCTAGATTTGCTGTTGCCTTTCAAGCATGAAAAAATAATCCACCCATAAAATAGAGGTCAACTATCGAGAGGGAAAGATCCATGAAGCAACACGAACCAAGCCCAGACTCAGCACATGCTCTCCTCCAGCCCGTGCCGTGCACCACAGACCATGTGCGTGCCTCCTCCACGTGCAGGGCAGTTACTGCTACAGCTGAATGCAGGAGGAGTTGAACAAGGCCCCAGGTCCAACACAGCATCAGTACCAACGGTATCCCTACAGGCAGCTCCATACCTCGTCTCCTCCAGCAGTTTCATCCCTCTCTCCCCCAGGAGGAGACAACGGGAGCCCCGTCAAGAGTGTCAAGACCACACCAACCCCCAGGGAAACTGGGCACACACGGGGTCATTCCAGGACAGCAGCTTTCACTGCCTTCTACGCAGTGCCTGGTTTCAGAGCTCTGACACATCTCACAGTGTGCGGCACTTCCACCGTCAGGAAGCGTGAAGGTCCAGAGTATTGTCGCGGTGGTACCTGGGCAGCTCAGGAAAGCTATTTGCTCTGTCTTGGAAGGCCATCTCTGTAACTGCCACAGCAAGCAGAGCGAAGATCTCCCCACCCCACCCCAGCCCTCCTAGAGGTCAGGGAGGCTGGAGGTCTCAGCTGTGGACAGTTGCCCCATGGCCACCACTGCCCTGCCACTGTTCTTGGTCCTCCGGTGTGATCAGGCTTTGACTGGAGATCCGACAGCAGCAGCAGGAAGGATAAACAGCTTCCTACAAACAGCAAAGGCCTCTAAATGCTCGGTGCTGTGTCAGTGCAGAGAGAAATTTCCATTTCTTTCCAGGAGATTAAGGCCTAACTATGCAAGTGGGGCAGCCTCCAAAGGCACCTTGCTCTTTGTTGAAACCTGTGCTATTTCTGCCTCTGCAAATGTTCCCTAGTAGAGATAGGCTCTTCCTTCTGAAGCTTGCAAGCTAGTCATTAAAAAAAATAAAACGCCGGAGCCAAGAAGTGAGATGAACAAAATGCTAATAGGAACCCCCAGGTCAAACCGCCTCCCCTGTCACCGAGCCCTCCTCTCGCCAGCACATTCCTGTCACTAATGAGGCCCCACCACTTCCTCCTCCCTCCTCAAGTTGCTCCTGGTGATGCAAATCCATCGTCTTTGTTTCTATTCTTAGAGGAAAAACAGAACCAAAGTAAATAGCAAAACAGCTCTTAGGTTTCAGGCTCCTTTCTTTTTCCACCCTTCCCAACAGCGGCAGGCTGCTGTTGCCGTCAGAGCGCGGTGACACCCGGCCGACCCCCGGCATCGCCTCGTTCCCACCCGAAATGCTCCGCTTCATCGTCGGCCTTCCACAGCCCCTTCGAGATCGCTGCCAGGTCCCTCCCCGGACCCCGCTTCACTGTGCTTCCAGGGAGGTTTCGGACATCACCACTGGCCTCTCAGCCAGCAGTAGCGCCCATGGAGAGCCCACCGTGTGCCCCAGCGAGGGCAGAGAGCTCTCCCCTCCCCAGCAGGCTGGCGACGTGTCCCCACGAGACCCCCTGCCCTCCTCCAGCACCTCTGTCCAAGGAGCTGACCCAGCTCCAGCCTGCACCAAGACACCTCGCGTTGCCCAGAGTATTCCCGCGTGCCAGGATGCCTGTGCACGGAGCGGAAAGGAGACATGCATGGCAATGGAAATTAGGAACTCCACCTCCTCCACAGGTGCCAGCAACACGAGGAGCCGCCGAAGCAGGGTGCCTGCTGTGCTGCCCCTCATGCTGCAGGGGAACTGCTCGCCCAGCCCAGCGGCTGGGGCTGGAGGTCAGCACTGCCCCTGCCCAGCTCCCATGGGAGCTGCAAGCGCAGGGGGCACTGACAGTCAAGGCAGGGCTTTTGCAAGAAAAAAAAAAAACTCTATTGAGAGAGATTCTGGTCTGCGCCATCCCCAAAGCCGCTGAGGTTCAGCAAAGCAAAGCTCGTAAAAAGCCCTAAATTAGGTGCTGGCCCCCGAGCACCCGCTGCACCAAGGACAGGCTGGCTGCGGGCAGCAGTGGCTGAATGCGCCCAGGCGGGACCGGTGCCGTGCTCCCACCCTCACAGCTCTTGCTGGAAAGCAGCTGGCAGCAAAGAGCCGAGCTCTGCTCCAGGTGCTGCCGCGGGGATGAGCAGACACGAAGCGGCAGAGCCCAGCACCACTCCTCAATGACAAACAGTCAGACGTGACCGCTGCCCTCCCCAGCCACCCTTGGTGCGCCTGGACACGAGAACGTGAGGATGCGAAGGTGGCAAGCAAGACCTCTCCAGTGAGGAAAAGGATGGGTAAAACAAATCCCAGTTTCCAGAGGTGGGGGAGGAAGGGTCCTAGCAGCCAGAGGAGCTGCTGCTCAGTGGCAGGCACCAGCGTGCTGAAGCACAGTGCTGCAGAGACCTCTTGCAGCACAGCACCGCTACTGCACCCGTGCCCCGGCACCCCAGCATCTCTTGGTGCTGCCTGGTTTCTAACAGAAAAGCGAGCTTGGCAGCACACTGCTACCTTGCCCTGAGCATCCCCAGGAAGGCTGCGCCATCCCCAGCTCACGGCACCCAGCACGCAGCAGGTGCCTCCTGCACACAGCCACTACTCCAAGTTGCTCCCAGTCACAGAGTCACAGACTGGCCGAGGTGGGAAGGGACCTCTGAAGATCACCCAGTCCAACCCCCTGCCGAGCAGGATCCCCTAGAGCACCTTACACAGGACAGCATCCAAGCGGGTTTTGAATATTTCTAGAGAAAGAGACTCCACAACCTCTCTGGGCAACCTGTCCCAGTGCTCTTTCACCCTCCCAGTAAAGATGTGTGCTCATATTCAGATGGAACCTCCTGTGCTTCAGTTCGTGCCCATTGCCTCTCGTCCTTTCGCTGGGCACAACTGAAAAGAGACTGGTTCCATCCTCCTGACACCCTCCCCTCAGATATTTATACACACTGATGAGGTCTCCCCTCAGCCTTCTCTTTTCCAGGCTAAACAGGCCCAGTTCTTTCAGCCTGTCCTCATACGACAGCTGCTCCAGTCCCCTGATCATCTTCGCAGCCCGAATTTGTAAATTGCCCGTAGGAATTTTCTTCTGGTGGTTGGAAGCGATTTGAGACCCCCGACTGGGCAGTGAGGCTTTCAGGGGCACGAGAGCACAATCTCTGAGGGTGCCACAAACCAGGAGAGCAGCAGGTCCCCACGCTCAGAAATGGGAGGCGTGATGCAGCTGCACCTGCCTGCCAGATGCTTGAGTCCCCACCAAACCACAGAGATGTCCGAAAGGGTCCTGTCCGGGCACAGGCATCTCACTGCATGAATCTGCTCACAGGGAAGGTACTTTTCAAAGAGCTGCCCCTTTTCATCGAGGATCTGGGACACATCTCAGACCCCAAAGCCTGCAGGCTGCGAGCTCCGAACCGCATGAAGCCAGACTGCAGCAACCAGGTTTGCTGTCTTGTATCTGGGGAAACAACAGCGAGAGAGCTTGAAAGGAAGAAGAAAGGAGCACATCTTCGTGGGCACAATGAAAACGTGAAGACGGGCCACAGGAGGACCAAGAAGCCTGACGATCAGCAGGAGATGTGATCTACTCCACCTGATCTGAGCAGTGACCGGGCTGGGATCCAGAGGCCCATAATCACAAAGCCATTCTAACTGGCAAACCACGGAGTCCAAGAAATGGGAAGAAAAATAAATTAGGGTAACAAAAAATACCCAGCTCTGCACTTCGGAACCAACAGGACAGCCCAGGCTGCCGGGACTGCTGCGGCTGGACACGGAGGTCAGGACAAAGCTGGGGGGGGGATGCGTGACCCCTGTCACCGTCACACGGTCATCGGCAGGGGACAGCCAGCCAAAGGCAGGCGCAGAAGCTGCGACATGGAGAGGGCCTCCCCAGCCTGACCAGCGCCTACCTGCCCCTGCTCCAGCCCTGCCAGCACCAGTCTCCGTGTGCTCAGCAAGGATGAGCGGTTGCTTTTTAAAGAAAGGGGATATTTTGAAGGCTCTGCTCTGCCTGTCAGACTCACTCCTCTCCAGCGCTTTTCCTGGGGAATGGGAAAATCAAGTGGCATCCCTGCAGGCACCAACATCAGAGCAACAGCCGCTCGGGCCACTGCAATGACAGCGGTGGCCGACCCGACCCGTCCCCAGCTCCCTCTGCAGCAGGCACCCAGCCCAGGCTGCAGCACCCGCCGAGGAACGCTCCGACTCACCAAACAACACCTCGCCTTTTTAAAGAGCCTTTTTTTTCACACCAACTTTAAATACCAAAAGAGGCAGTGTACATTTTTAGCAAGTCTAGCTTTGAGAAGCGGAGTAAAATTGGAAGCTGGCAAAGGACTCGGCTTCCTCCCCCCCAGCCCTGCTGCTCCCCCGTTTGGGTCTGCGCCTTGTGCTGCCGGAAGGTCAGCACGTGCCCACCCGCAGCCCCCTCCAGCACCCCCCTGCCCTCTGCCAGCTCAGCCTGGGCTGCTCCGTCTCAATGCAGAGCCAGCAGAGGGAGCAAACACTATGGGTTTGCAGGGAAATTGAGGTTTGATTTTTCTTTTTAATCGTGGGTGCTGTATTTTTAATCTCGAGGTTATTTCCTAGCATTTTGCTGGAAATACGCGGACAGACCCAAGTTAGGACCAAATCCAATCTGCATTTGCTCTTCTAAAAGCCCTGAGGAGAGGTACAAAGCTCACGCTAACATCCCACCTGCAGAATGGCAATATTCAAACCAAAACCTGTCCCAGCAATAAACACCTTCCATTGCCGAGCACAGGGACCTACCGCTCTCCTCTTTTATGGCACCATCAAAGACCACACTCTCACACCCCCGAAAGACTCACTGCCCATTTGGGAGTTCTCAAATCACTTCCAGCTACCAGAAGAAACTCCCTACAGGCAATTTACAAACACCAGGTGTTTCTGTCCTACATTAAGCGTTAAGCAAATATCAATGAATAGGTTTAAGAGACAAACTGCTGGGCACTCCCCCTTTCAGAAACCTGGGAAATCTCCCTACCACCCCAACTCACCCCTTCCTTTGAGGAGGGAGCACGCACTCCTGTTGTGCCTACAGGTCCCCAAGGCCAGGAGGGGTTTGCTGGTGAAGTCGCTGTTTGCCACCAGGCTGTAAATGCTTGACACAGCTGGGCACCATCCACGTGCCCACCCCATGGGTGCACTGAGCTTTCTCATGGCGGCGGGTCTGGGAGCCAGGGTTTGCAGAGCAGAGGGCTGAGGAATCATCCTCATGCCACGTCTGCACACCACAGGTGCTCGTGCAGTGGTCACGCTGCCCCCTCGCTTCTTCCACTGGGTTTTGGCACCCAAGAAGGACGGAGCTGGTGTCTGCAAGCTTTCAGGAGCCTGCAGCGTGCCGTGTGTCAGCATTGACCAAATACTGCAGACAATGGGGGCAAACGATTACAGCACCTTCACCTGCCCCTCTGCAAAGCCGTCACTCCTCCAGTGCACGGGGCGCTGCGTGGTTACTCGCTGCTTTCCTGCAGGGTCTTCTCCACTACTGCCAGCGTTGTTGGCACGGCTTGGAACATCTCCAGGCTCACATGCTGGCTTTGGCCAAAAAAAAATCAGCCACAAACCCATGGTCCCTGCATGGGAGCGGGGAAAACCAGGTGCAGGGCAGGGCTGGAGCAGGAACTACGCCAGCTCCTGGAGCAAACACCGCAGCCCTGCACTGCCCTGGCGGGCTAGCAGTGCGTCTGGCCATCCTGCCTTGCGTGATACTTGGATTTAATTTTCTTTTTCCTATTCCCACAGAAAATTCACCACTAAGTGCAAAAATGAAAGGCAGATTATGAAGTTAAGCACAAAGCAGTAGCTGAACACAGTTTAGGAATCGGCAGCATTAGGCTGATGTTCACATGCCAGATAGACGTGGCTCCAGAAACACAATGACTTCTAATGCCCCACATTTTGGGTATTTAAAACAAGAAAAATACGTCTTTATAAACTTTATTGAAATCAGCCCCCAGATCCCACTGCAAGCAGATAACCAGCACAGAGTGGGGGCTGGCAACAATAAGCAAAACTCCCCCTCCCGAACACCAGAGTCGCATTTACACAAGCAGATCAAAAGCCCTTCAGCGCAGCAGAGCTCGTCTGTGCCACCGCTGTAGTGCCTGGGAGAGGATGCAAATGGTAACACTGCTTTGTGTGTCTCTGCTTCAGGGATGTTCAGCATACAGTAAAACATCCCAACGTGCCCAGATCCAGCCTTTCATGTACCGGATAACGCAAAGGAAGGCGGATTGGGGTGAAGGCAGTTAGGCTGCGTCCGCCCACCCCTTCTCCGCCCAGCCATCCTCCTGGAGCACCACGCGATGCCTCCGAGATACCCAGCCCTCGCCTGCATTGGGATGAAGCTTCCCAATATGCACGGAGAGCCCTGGGGAGGGCCAGTGGGGTGGGAAGGGATGAACAGAACAAGCCTCCGCTCAAGAGGAAAGTGAGCTAAAAGCATTCCTGCACAACGGGGAACAATCCTGAAGCGGTCCACGGAGCAGCTGGGAAGGGCTGGGCCTTAGCATGACAGCGGAAGCTGGGAGGAAAGGAAATTATTTGCCTATCGTTCCTGTCACAGCCAAGCTCTCCAAGGCATTTGCATTCATATGCATCAGAGTAACCAGAATTTGATACCAAATGCCCAAGGCGCAGAATAAATTCTTGGACTGTGCTGAGGGATCTGTCAAAGAAACGAGCAGGGTGCACCTCGTGGTGCCCAGCTCCTGTTTACCAGCAGGAGCCTTGGTTCGCTCCCGTGCTCGCTTGCAAAGCCGAGTGATTCACGCACGGGCTCCCCCTCAGTGCCTGCTACCAGGGATTGTTCTGCTGCCGGTTGTACTCAGTGAATAAGCTGCTATCCGGCACAAGTGTCACATTATTTATTAGGTTTGTGGGGTGTTTTTTTCCTGAATACTCATCAATGAACAATAGTCAGCAAGTGAGCAATCTGCCAGGGTACGGTTCCGCACCACGAGATGATGCAGCGTGCATCTCTCATCTACCTTCGCATTTAGCTCCTTGAGACAGACACTACCATTGTGCTTTGCAAAGCTGAGGACAGCGTGTGCGTAGATGCAGCACAACGCCTGCTGCTTTACTCAGCCTCTTCACTAACACAGTTGACCTGCTTGTTGTACGGCTCCAGCCTTCCCCCCCCACCACCTTTTTTTTTTTTGTTGTTACGCTGAAGTACAGGGCACAAACATCAGTTGGCTGTTTGCTAACATTTTGTGGAATCAGCTACGGGAGAGCAAGCGGCTCTGTAGCAGTGTCAGAACAGAACCAAATAAAATAAAGCAACCAGGAGAGTTTCAGCAATGTCAGCGGAATTAGAGCAGGGCCAGGTCTGACTCTGCTTTCTCCACAGGCATCGTACCAGAGCCTCCGGTTCCAGTCGCACCCAACAGACCCAGCAAGCCCCCGAATGCTCTGAAACCAAGACTCCTCGCTGCTCTGACGTGAGGAGGCTCCTGTGCAGAGCCCTGCACTCCACCCAACATCACCGCAGTGTCCAGCAGCAAAGGAAGGAGGTTCTGAACTGATCGTAATTCCAAGGGAATGGGAAAATCTGGATGTGTCCATGTCAGACAGACGGTACCTGCCTCCTCCAGCAGCTCAGGCACTGCTCGTAACCTCGGTGAGCCCCACATTTGACCAGGTTTCTGCCACGAAGAAGCTCCTTTCCTCACTGCCTCTCATTACCAGCCCCGACCATTTGTTTAGTCTCCTCCACATTACCTCCAGGGGGTTGGAACCAGGTGATCTTTAAGGTCCCTTCCAACCCAGGCCGTTCTGTGATTACCAGGTTTGTAAGGCAAGCATTATCTCTGCTCAACTCATCAGTAGAGCTCCCAAGACAAACAGGGCTCTAAGCCTTTCCTGGAGGGCACTGAGACACCTAGTAACAGAATGACTGCCTGGAAAAAATACTGTACAAAAGTAATAATTAAAAAAGAAAAAAAAATGTCAGTGCATAAGAAGAGGTAAACAACACAACCTACTTGAAAAGCCTTGCCTACTTGAGACATGCAGGAATCAAAGCAAGCAGGAGCGCTGAGCTGTGGCAGCGGCAGCGAGGACAGAGCCCCCCGCTGCCCCCGCACAGCCCGGTGCGAAGAGCAGCAGCCTTGGAGGAGCAGGGGTGTTAGCAGAGACAGCAGCTGCAAACCTGGCTCACAAGGCATCGGCCGATGTGCCAGCACCCTGCGTGCTGCCAGCTCTTCCTCTTCAGGGAGCAAGGGGGTCTGCGCCGTCAGCTTAACGGGGTTCATTACAATGTCTAAATGTCAGCAGGCAACACCAGAGCGATTGGCCTAGGCACAGTACGTCGAGATCCAGGGGGAAAGAAAGAACACAAATTCACTCAAAGGCCTGCTTTAATCTGCAGTGACTGCCCTAGCAGTCGTCACTTACAGGGACTCAGTCCTGGCTGACCTCCTTTAATGCTCCGTGAGGCTGATGCTGAGTTTGATGGGTTTAATTCCGCCTCGAACAACCAGGGCTCCTGCGCACTCAGGGAGGGCTTCACCGCGGCAGCAATGCAGCATCGGCCTCGGGCACCCTCCTCCTCCCAGACAGACAGGGCAAGGGTGACCACGGAAGGTCCCATCCCTGCTCCTCGAGGCTGCAGGACACCCCTTGGCCATCGCCCGCAAACAGCGTGCACAAGGTCCCGGCACAGCCCCAGCTCGAGGCGGGGAGAGGCCAGGCCGGCAGCCCCCCCGAGCCGGGGGGGACGCTGCTGAAATTCCTTCACCTCTCCTTCCCAGCCCCAGAACAGGGGGGGGCACAGCAGCCGTGACAGACGGCTGTCAGAAGCCACCAAACGCTTCCCGTTCGCGAAGGCAGGGACTTTGCCAACGTCACTAGCCTTAGAGGAGTGAAATGGAAAGGCTCATTAGAAAGAAAACTCATTCTGACAATCACAAAAATTGGAATCCATTTAAAATTCAAATTATGCAAATCCAAGTAATCTGTACGTGCAGACCCATCACATGCCAGCAGCGGGACTGCAGACATGCCCCCGGCGACACGGCTCGGGGAGATCCGTCCCGCACCAGGCTGCCCGCAGACAGCATGCGGCTCATCGCCGGGACGGCTCCTAGGGGTGGGCCCCGGGCACGACTTTAGGGGCTCCCCCCGTCACCAGCAGAGAAGGGAAAAGATCCCACACCCCCGCAGGCACAGGGATGCAAGCCCCGAGACAGCTCAGGCTGTCAGCACGGGAAGGGCAAAGCTGGGAATTTCAGGCTACGAGCTGGGTAAGTGCTACAGCCCTGAAAAATGAACCAAGCTTTAAACAGGGACTGTCAGGGAAGGTCCCAGGTGAGCCGCTGCAGAAAAGACAGATCACATTGTCTCCTGTAAATGCCCTGTTGTGCGCGAGGAGGGCAGCGCACACCTGGCCCAAATTCCTCCCCAGGGCAGAGCGGGCGTCATGCTGGGGGCGAGGGCTGAGCACGAGCCCCGGCGAAACCACACCGACACCAGCAAGGAAAGGCACGAGCAGAGCTTGGGAGGCCACAGAGCCCCGTGCTAGCCCACCTCTTCTTTAAAATACCTTCCCCAGTTGGCAGGACCTTTACTTTGACCGTGAAACACTGGCTCTCCAGCTGCATGGGGGGTGCCCAGCCCTTTCAAAAAGCCCTGCTCGCGCCCTGTACAGGTAGGATGAGTCTGCTTTTCTCAGCAGGTCTGATAAGGTCACAGCCCATGGCTGAGCCTATGGCAACAACGTCTTTCAGCTATTAAAACAAACCAGAAATGACACACCAAGAAAAAAAAAATCTACAAAACCTCTGCTCTGCTCTTTGACGGACAACATTAATCAGCTCCATGGGTGCACCACGGAGAGCTAAAGGTCCCCAAAACCGACTGGCAAAAACTCTCATGAAGTCAGAGGCCAAAGAGCCATCCGCAGAGGACACTCAGAGCTGCCAGAGCACAGGCAGGTGGGCTGCAGATCCAGGCTCAAAGCCCGAGAAAGCAGGTATCCGCTCCTTACCCCGCAGCAGGACTGCCTCATCCGAAACACCTCTGACTTCTTTGGGCAGCTCCTCGGATGCCCCGTCCCGCTGCTGCTTGTTTCCTCCCTGCGATGCTGCCACTGCTTCCCACACCCGCACAGACGGGTCCCTGGGGCCGCTCACAGCACCGGGGTCCCAGCCAGCTCCCCCAAACTCCCTGCCACGGGCAGGCAGCAGCACCACGACCAAGATCCCTGCCCAGGGAGGAGGGGATTTCCTCTAGGCTGTAGGAAAGTCAGCAGCTTCGGGAGCGGGGCTTCCAAAAGATGCGTCGTGTAGGTCCAAGCCCTACGGCAGGGTGAGCACCGCCAGCCTTGGCTGATGGCTCCCAACAGCACTTTGGGTTGCACGGGTGCCCGGTCCCCACTCTGCTCCCGTTGTATGAGTGCCCTCATCCATTTCCAACCAACACCGAGCGCTTTTCAGGGTGGGGACACTCGAGCCCTCATTACAACCCCAAGGACAGTAACGAGGCAGGAGGAAGGCCACATGAATCCCTGTATCGAGTATCTCTGGGAAAGAGGAGACGCAAAGCCCATTAAACATTGATCAGGGAGTGTGAGGCACCTGATCTGGCCCCTGGATGCTCCGAGGGGCTGGAGGAGGCTGGGCTGCCCCAGGGTGTCGGGGCTGCCTCGCTGCCCTCCCTGCAAGCGCAGCCTCCTCCCACACCCCTCTGCTGGCATGAGGCAAACCCCTGGAAAGACCAAATTGCCGGCGGCCAAGGCTAAGAGTGCAAACTCCTTTATGCTTTCAACTTTGTTTTGTATTTTGAACAGCAGTGTCCCGAGGTGTAATGAGATTTCCACACCGCACATCGCCCGGCCGAGCAGCAGCCACCTGAGCCAGCGCGAGCCCCGCTGTTACAGCGAGCCTGCAGCACGGCGGGGACGGGAGCCACAAAGCCTGCCCAGCAGGGCCAGCAGGCCTCCTGGCACAGCGTGGGCAAACTGGAGCCGACGCAGCTATCTGCTCCACCAAGCTGGAGAGACCTCTTTGCTGTTTCGGTAATGCTTTACATAAAACCAGCTCCGTGACACGTCGGTGTTTCTGTGAACCCACTCAGCACGGGTGAGGGACGCGGCGCGCCGAGTACTCACGAATTGCCGCCGCAGCTTGGTCCTGACGCGCTCGGCCTTCGTCTCCGCCGGGTGGACGGCGTAGCCCAGGGACCCCAGGTGGTTGTCGACCGACAGGCTCTTCCGCATGTAGAAGGAGCGGGTGCGGAAGTGGCTGAACGGGGCGTCCTCCACCGCCGTGCGGAGCCGCGGCTGCAGCTGGGCATCCCCGGGGGGGTCCATGCAGTCGTCCTCCAGCCGCCAGGCCTCCCCTGGGGACAGAGGGACACGCCGCCCCATCAGAGCTGTGGCCATCCCTGGGTTGTGTCCCCCTGCAGCCCAGAGAAGGGCTGCGGGCAGAGATGTCCGCCCCAGGCCGCCTCCACCCATGCCGCACCCATGCTCTGCCAGCGCACCATGGGGCTACGAGGGACGGGTGCTGCCACACACGGGGTTCAGAAGAACACTTCAAAACTTCCTATTATTTAATTCTAATAGGGTCATACATTTGAAAGGATCACTTGTAAACACAAAAACCCCACTCATTCTCCATCACCCCAATTTCAACAAGACATCCCACATTAAGAGAGAATGTCCTAGTTTTATTTTCTAAAAGGAATGAAATTCCTGCAGTAGAACTGCACAGTCGAATCCTACATACCTGCATCAAAGCCCTCTCCTGCAGGTATTCACATGCTTTCCAATTGGTAACTATAATAAATTTCACTTCGCGAATAGGGAAACTGAGGCATCAGAAGCGTCGTAAATTGGAAAAGGACTTCCAGTTACCTCCTTCTGCAGAAAGCACTCTCCATGTCATGGCCAAGAGCAGATCAGCAGCGGAACTGAGACCAAACACGAGATCTCTGGTCCCCCAAGACCTGCGCAGCCCAGCACCAGCAAACCCGTGCCAGAGACAAAACCCCCGGGCACGGAGCTCTGCCGTGGGGAACGGGCGAGGACAGCCCGCAGCACGCAGGGCTGGTGCTCTGCGACAGGACTGACTGCGCTTTATTGCAACAAAAGGGAAAACAGCAAAGCACGAGGGTAAGCATCTCCACATCACTGCTCCGCTATTTTCCGAGCAGCTCGGATATTGCGTGCTTCTTGTTGCCAGTCCCGTCCTCACACCTGGCAAACAGCGAGCTTTCCCTGCTCCTCAGCTCCCAGCCCAAATCGCTTCTTGATAGGCATAATAAATTAGCAAAAACACCCCTCTTGCTCAATTATAAAAACGGATCAATTATTAGCCATGGTGGTACTGAAGGGCACTTCACGGGGTTACCTTCACAACCCTCCCCTCCCACAGCCTGTTCCTGAGGCAAAACTGTTTTTATTTGCTTTCTGAAAAACCCAACATCTCCAGGCACAAATGATCGTGACCCTGCTAATCCAGGGCTGAGGAGCAAAGGAGCAAAACCCTTCCAGAGCCGAAAGCAGGTGAAGGCCCTAAGGTGAAAACCAGCCAGAAATCAGCCAGTGAAGGCTGGTTTGCCTCTCGCAAGGCTGCGGGATTTACGTCGCATGGAGCGAGAGGCAGGCTGGACTGCTGGCCTCTGCCTTCACAGCCACCCCTGCTCCCCAAGCTCCTGCAGCTCTTCCAGGTGTGAAGGCATCTCCTGGGTGCGAGCCCTGCCCAGGGGCAGGGACACGCTGAGCAGAAACCAGCACAATCAAGAGGACAAGGGAGAAGAAGCGATTAGAGCTGCCAAAAAAAGAGGCAACCCTGAGCACATCACTACCTAGGAGCGTTTTGGTTTTTTTTTTTCCTCTTTACCCCTGCTTTCACTTTAATAAGCTGCTGCTGCTCCTCTCCAAATGTCAACTCATCCAACACAGGAACTGCTGTTTGAAAGCTGTGATTATTCAACGCACAAACACGTCAATCGGCGCCCAGATCCCGGCTGCCACCGCACGGCAGCACCGCCCGGGGACGAGGCAGGAGGGCCGGGGCAGACACGCCGCTGACAGCAGCGAAACCACGCACAAAGGAGCCGGCCCCGCCGCCCCAGCTCATCTCCCGGCCCCACAGCGAGCTGGGCACAGCCACCACTTGCTGCCCCGGAGCAAGGACGGCCAAGGCTGCATGCTGAGCTCTGCACGGGCAGAGCTGCTCACCCAAACCCAGCCCGATCCGCCTCATCTCCTGATCCACTTCTCCCCTGCTCGGGTGTAAGGGGTGCAGTGCCTCCTCCCTGGGCACAGGGAAGTGTCACAGTGGAGGTCGGGACCTTATCTATCCCAAAACGGTTTTGTACATGTTGAAGGAGCTTGTTCCTGATTGCTACCAAGCAAGTAAGTCAGTGATGAAGCCCAGAGCCCAGAGCCTGGAGAGGTCAGAGGGAAAGACCATGAGCAGAAGTCCCTGGAGGGGAAAGAGCAAGCCCGCAGGCTGGAGGCCAACTACCCTCGTGATCTTCCACCCTCCCACCACCCAGCGCTACGCCTGGCAAAATGGGTACCTCCAAAAGACTAAAAGCATCTTCCTGGGCTTGGCAGCTGTGACTGCTGCAAACCCTTTCTTCTTTCTGGAATTGAAGCATTCATTAGGGAGACAGAAGGACACGAAAGATGGAGGGGCAGCGAGAACACAGACCCTCCAGCCATGCCACGCGCTCAGCGCGGCCAGACCGAGCACTCAGCCCCGCGAGCGGCACAAGGCTTTCTTCAGCACTCGCGGCCTGGAGGAAGAAGGGCCTTGTGCTCCTCCGCCACGTGCTGCTGGCGCGTTGCCCAGGTCCCAGGCTACAGCGTCAGAGCCCTCCCTTCACCAAGCAGCACAGCAGCAGGGAGAGGAGCAGGGAGCCAGCACCGCCATCCTGCTGCAAGCGCACCACGGCAAGCAAAGGTGTTTCAGGAGGTGGCCACGTGCCCGTGCCGGACTTCAACAGAGATGCAAGGCTGGCACTCCTCCAGCCTTTGTGGGCTACCCAGAACACTCAGGTGAGTATTACAGAAGTTGACTGCAGGGTTCTGCTCTGAGCTCAGGGTCCTGCTGCAGAAGGAAGAGAAGAGAGGGCAACAGCAAAAAATTCTCAATCCCATCCCTACGACTTCCCATGGGCACGGAATGAGGAGCGGCAAGCGAAAGGCAGCGCGTTGCCCTGTGCTGCCAGCACACGAGGCTCACAGCGCGATGCCAACGCAATGCTACCAAATGGCCAACGGTTTGGGGCAAGGCAGGTGCTGGGGGAACTCTCCCTTCCTCGCCAGCAGACAGAGGGCTCCGTAAACCTCTGGTCCATGCAGGGCTTTGCTCTTGTCCTCCTGTCCAGATGTCATGTTCCACTACTGGCACAGTCCCTGCAGCCAGGGAGATGCTGCACCCCTGCAAGTCAGGCCAGGGCTCTGGCATTTACCTAAGTCACCGTTTGTTGATCCAAGACTAAATTTGTCTGAGCCCTGCCTATTACAGGTAAATACTGCTAACTGTGATCCAGGCTGTGAGAGACTGATACAATAACTAGGCAATGCTGAGAAAAGCATCTTTTCTTCATGACAGCATGCTGATGGGCTTAATGAGTAGCTAATTAGCAGCTCCTGAGTGTCAAGGAGCCAGAAAAAAAGCCTAGGAGGTTCTGGATAGAAAACAACAACTCATTCATTCATCTACAGCTCTGGCTATGGAGCGAGCTTCCAAACTATTTCCATACTCCTCTTCCTACCATCCTAGACACCTTCCAGCCACAAATAAAGCAACATCCTAACCAGGTGTACGTGCAACCAGCTCCCTCCCCTACACTGCTGCGCAGGGCAGGCTGCGCCCAGTCTGCTCTAGGGTGGCTGTTTGACACGTACAAGCCAAAGGAGATGTTGGCAGCAGAAGGTGGCAGGGTTTGCAGGCTGGCTCATGCTGGGATGTCACCCCCCGAGCCTCACGCCAACCTCCCCCCCCCAGCACAGCTCTCTGGAAGCATCAGCACACCAGCCAGAGACCTGCTGCAGGTGCTGCGCCCTTCGCAGTGGGTGCTCTTGCACACGCGAGTCTTGGTAGGCACGTCTTTTTGCCCTCTGCCAGGACGCAGATCTCCACTATGCATTCAGGTCTGTCCTTGCAAACCATGCCTTGGTGGCCCAGGAGATTTGGAGGACTCACGGAGTAGCATGAGCCCTCTGATTCCAAGCACAGAGTTACCTGCCGTTACCCACCCACTCCCAAGTGTCCCCATCCCTCCTGCCCCCAGGAGGCAGCTACATGAGCTTTCCACAGGTCCTCCCTCCCACGCCCAGACCTGCTCTTTTGGGAGAATTAGTAGCACCAGGAAATGAAACGCAGTCTGCAGAGCTTTAAAATTAATCCATGGCTTGGACAGCTGCTCTGCTTGGTAGAGCTTGCAGCAATCTGACAGCGAGGGGGTTAGATTTAAAATTTTTTTTAAAGAAATAAAAAAATCAAATAGCGCTGGTAGACGGGAGCTGTTTTATAAGGGTTTTATTTTGCACTGGATTGTCAGCCCTGGCTCGCCAGCCTTATCTCTGTTTCAGTGCTAATCGCTTTCCCCATCGTTCTTATGGCCCCAGCGTGATTCTGCTGGCACCAGAAGCGTGAAACACTTTGCCCATCAACAGTTTTGCCAATAAACTTGCTCAGAGCAGCTGGTCCAACCATATTAGTATTTCATCAGGATCAGCACAAGAGCAGAACACGGTAAAAAAAAATCCTCTGTTGACATGAAGGCCAACGCACGCCCCCAGGCTGGGGAGCATCTGCCACAGCAAACCCCCACCCCGGGCCAGGACCACGGCACAGCCACGCAGTGCCACCCTGCCTCTGCTCCCCACGGGGACCAGCAACGAGCGCCCTGAAGCCACTCGATGCTGCAGAAGAAAGGCACCTTGGTCCGCTGGGGAGGCCAGAGGAACCCGGAGCAGCAGCTCGCGTGTGGCCAGGAGACCCAGGTCTGACACTCTGAGCATCACCTCCAAGCCAGGGGCTCTCACAGCCCGATGCAGCTTTTTTCGTCAGTGTAATAAAAGGTGGGAAGGTTTAAATAACAGGCTCAAAGAAAGGCTCAGAAGTGGATAAAAAAAAATATCTCATCAAGAACATTTGGTTTTGAGGCAGGACAAACCCCCCCACAGACAGGGACTGGATTTACCTTGCTGTTCGCACCCCTGGAGAACAAGGACACGTTGGATAAAATTTTGCTGGCCCCCAGGCAGAACGGGCAGAAAGCTCCCCCCGGCACTCACCGGCAGATGGGACCGTGCAGCCCTTCTGGCCGTCAGAGGCCGAGCGCTTCTTGTAGGACTTCTGCTCCGGCATCTCTTCCCTATATGCTGTGGAGTCAAGGAGCCTGCTCAGGACCGGGGACTGCGGGATGCTGGGCAGCGTTCGGGACTTCCCCAGGAGCGGTCTCTGCAGCTTCCTGTCCAGAGACCTGCGGGGGAGAAAACAGAGGGTACGTGCATTGGAGCAAGTGGTACGGCTGCCTTCAAGCCAGGACCTTCCCTGCAGGACACGTCCGTAACGCACAGTACTGCCACTGGACTGACAGCACGCGGTTCTTCCCAGTTTGCAGAGCTGCTCCTATTTCAGCAAAGCCTTCTCCCTTCGCCGGTGCATTCCAGTTAGGATTTGCATCTTGAGCTGCGAGCCGCAATCAGCACTTTGACCATTTAGCACCTCCCGCCTAGCCCACCTCCAAACTCACAGACAGTCAGAAGCAAGTAAATAAACAAACCACAGGGCTCAAGACTGAAACAACACAAAAAGCTTTTAAAGGAATAAAAAACCTCCACAGGGCACTGAGTATCACCTAAGCCAGCTGATGCTCTTTGTGGTAGAGAAGCGCTGGGGGCCCCAGACACGCACGAGGAAGGTGCGGAGGAGCGAGGTGGAGCACGCTGCAGGGACTGCCCCACGGAGGTGACACGGGCTTCGTGCCACGCGGGTACAAACACAAGCTCAAGGTCTCTGTGGGTACAGCTCCACCAAGGCCGGCAACGGGGAGCCCCAGGTGCATGCTCAGTGTGACCACAAGCCAACGTTTTCCTCCAAAAAGCCAGAGTACACCAGTTTTGGGGGGCGGAGGGAGCCAGGGAGCAGCTCCCCGTTTGCTGAGCTCCATCCCGCAGCATCCCCCAAGGGACAGTCCCCAGCTGCTGTCCCTGGGGACAGCGCTGGCCCACCCAGGGGTGGCAGGGTCTCACCCATGGCCACCCAGCCCTGTCCCCTCCGTGTCACACCGCACGCACCCCGCTGGGCTCCCCGCACACCCCAAGGGGCTCGGCGAAAGGCTCCTCCGCGCAAAAGGCTCTTCCCAAATCTCGTGCTGAATGAGAAGGAACTTTGAATTTCCACCTGAAATTCAGTTCTCAGCTTGGTGGTACTCATTTGTTCTTGCGCCAATATTAACCTTTGGCTTAAATAATTATTTTCCCTCTCCGGAGCTTGCTCCCACGATTAATTTCCATCATACAGCAGTCATATCCCCTTTTTTCCTGCATTTTTCCAAGCTGATAAAGGAGGCTTTCAGCCTCTTCTTACAAAATGAACTTTCCTTCCCTGCAGTTGCTCCCACAGCCCTCCTCTGTGCTCCCTGAGCACCACAAGGACTGGGGCCGAGGTGCCAGTGCAGACCGTGGGGACAGCACCCCACCTTCCCGCAGCACCGAATTTATCCCATTTCCTCCGAGCGACTCCCCAAGGTCACGCAGGGAGAGCCGATCGTGCAAATGCTCCCGACCCTCTGCGGCTGCCTGTCACCACTCCATTTATTACGATGATCGTTTTTCACTCCCTTACAAACGTGGCAGCGGTGCCTGCCTGGTGTCGGCATCGGATGCGATTCACGGGCAAGCAGCGACAGCCTCAACCCTTCCATGACCCTGTGACAGAGCCGGGCGAGGCACCGAGCCGCAGCCGCCTACCGCGGGACGCAGGGCAGGAAGGCAGGGGCAGCGCTGCCCGCAGGGGCCTCGCACCCAGGCATCTGCCCGGGGGGCACATCAGGAGGTTTACAAAGGGGTGGCGTTGGTTGGATTCACCCTGGATCCACAGGCGATGCCGCCCGGCCCCACAGAGCGGTCACTGAGCGCTGAGGGGATGGGGACGGCACCGTGCCAGCCCTCTGCCCTAACCCTTCCCTGTGCTTCACCTGCATCCACGTGAAAGCAAGCTACGCCAGGAGGGGCGAGAACAGAACCAGCACCCCGAGCTGTTCCTGTTTCAGTGAGACCTACGTAGCTCTCACGGTAACACATCGCGCTGGCACAAGACAAAAGGGATGCGACTTAGCACACTGCTGCGCTGCAGAAACGAGCCCTGGGCTCTGTCCGAGTTCAAAACATTTTTTTTTCTGGCATGTAAATCTCGGTGCTTTTATAAATGCACCTGCGTATAGCTCCATCGACTGCAGAGCGGCATTAGCATTTTAAATGCTAACACGACTTTGTGCCTACATTGCCGCTCGCCCAGACTGCACGAGGGTAAAAAGGGAAGAATCCATGCCCCTGGAGGAGATATTTTTAAGCTGTGCAGCTGAAGACAATGATTTATATCAGAAAGAGCAAAGGCTCCATCGGCAGCCAGAAACCTGTTTCTCTCTGAAATCTGACTTGAATTCCCAAGCACAGCCCAGCTCCGCGGACCTGCCACCCCGTGCACAACGGCCTCGGCAGCAGCTGCCAGCCAGGACCCGATGCCTGCCACCGGGAAGTCACGTTGCACCGACGGATGCTTCCCGGGCAGGCTCCAGAGCTTTGTGTTATCAAGGATGCCACATCCCATTAGTAAAGATCCCTGATGGGAATGTAAAGCTCAATTAGAAAAGCCATAATCAATGCTGTTACAGCCTATAAATAGCAGCCGTTTGGTGTTTTGGTGGGAAGGAGAGCACATACTCGAGTCCTGACAAGGGTGGCAAAATCCTTCTGGCTGCACGTGAAAGCTGAGGCAGGAGCCCGGTGATGGCCCCGTCGCTCCCAGCCCACGGCCAGACGGGGAAATGTGAGAACAGGCGCCAGGGCCAGGTCCCTGTCACCCCCCGGGACAGCCGCAGGGCACAGGGTGGTGGCAGAAGCACAAACTGCCCCAGCTCCGCCCTCCCCACCTGAGCCACAGCCCACGACACCCAGGGCCACAGGTGCTGCTTTCCCCAGGCTTCTCCTGAAAGCAAACCAGCTAGCAAAAGCAGCCGCCGTGACGAGAAAAGAGAGGCAGAGCACATCTCAAATCAGGGCTGCAGCCAGTGCCTCCCTCCCAGCGATGTCCTTACTGGTGCTATCCTTACTGGGTGGCTTCTCCGGTGGCTGGCACTGCAGGGAAGGAGAGTGAAAGGGCTGAGCAGAGATAAAGGGGAGGGCGGCGCAGAAAGAAGGCTAACGCAAGTCACCCAGGGAAAGCCAGAACCCTGCAAGCAACACCTGCTTCCCCCCCCCAGCCTCTCCTCCCCGTTTGTTTTGGTGTGGAAAAAGCCACTTCCCAGCCTGACCCGGTTTATTTTCATTTTAAAAGAGAGAAGAGAGAGCCTCTGCCTCACCCAGGGAAAGGATGGAGAAATCCCCATGCCAGCCGCAGTAGAAAGCCAGCAACATAACAGAGAAAACAAACAGGAGGGAAAATAACCCCAAGCCATTGCTCACACAATCCCAAATCCAAGTGAACGTCACCGACTCGCAGGTCACCTCCAGCCCAGCTCCTGGAAACGTTCGAGGACGGCGATGCTCCAAAGCCTCCCCTGGCCGCAGCTCTGAACCCCAGCAGCTCACGGGCGAAACCCAAGAGCCGTGCTGTGCTAATTCTCCTCCTCCCAGGGTGCAGAGTCAGACAGCTGCCGAAAACTGGGAACAGGAGGACGAGAGCAGGGCACAGAGCCGGGCTGGAGGTGCAGGCAGTGCCCAGCAGCGCCTGCAGCCGCAGGGGAGCAGGCAGCAGGGAGCCCCGCACCTCGCCCGCCTGCTCCTGTGCTGCACCACGGGCACAGCCCCGACGTGCACGGATGTGTCAAAGCTCCGAGGGGACACAGCGCTTGTACGGGATAGGTCCTATCCCAAAAGCCAAACAAGAATTCAAAAAAAAAAAAAAAAAAAGAAAAGCAGTGGAGAAGCCAAAGGTTTTCCCCCTTTCTGCAGGACCGCCCAGAATTTCACAGCTGCTTCTCAGCGACTCCCCTGCATGCTCTCAGTCAATCCATTCCCTAAATCTGTCGTGAAATAGAAGCTTACAAAGCTGAAGGTTTGGGGGAGAACGGTGAGATGAAGCCCAGGGGTGAGCCCAGACAAGGGACGGGGGGACCAGGAGGGCCCAGCTATGGCACGGGGCCCCCAGCTCACACCCGTGCAGCGGCGCCTGCTCCTGCTGCACCAGCGCTGCTCAGGCAGCTCCTGCACCGAGGTGTCACTTAGCAACCCGGCCTCAAAAACCGGCACAGGTTCCAGCTGGATCCAGGAAAGCCAGAGATGCTACAGGCTGGGAGGAGCAGTCCCCCACCGCGATCCTCTGCTGGGAGAAACCCTTCCCTGGACCAGCTTGCAGGGACCCAGCTGGGGCCTGGGTGAGGGTACCCGGGCAGCCTCGGAAACCAAAGCCGCAGGAACCAGGAGCAGCGCAGCCTTCACGGGGCACCGGCGTGCCTGGAGAATCACACCCGAGTATGCTCTGAAAACCTCAGCCGCTCTTAGCAGACCCGTGAGTCACTGCTGCTTTTCCAGTGACCCTGCGAATTGCGAAGCCGGCTCGGATCGCTGAGAAATCCACCCTTCACCCTCGGGAACAGCCACCCCGAGCCGATCTTCCGCTCTTGCCCCACGCTCAGGCCAAGCTACCCAGCCGGCAGCTGCAGCCCCGCACCTCACCGGGTCCCCCGGCACATCACGCAGAGCCACCGAGGGAGGCGCCCGGCGGAGCAGAGACCCCACGGCACCGTACGGGACACAGCCGACCCCTGCCACCTGCCCCACGCCACTCCCCACCGCCCCCCGAGGCACCGCTGCCACGTGCCCCCTGCTCCCGAGAGCATCCCTGGAGCACGAGGAGCTCGGGAGGGCCGGGGGAGGCAGGGGGCACGGCAGGGACCACGCACCGTGCCCGGTGACGTCCTTCGGCTGTTTGGGCCCGGCCCAGAGGCAGCAGCAAGCCCTTCTGCTGCCTGAGCCGGGCACAGTTGGAGGAGCTGAGCCGTGCGGCATCGCTCTCTTCCCAATTCCAGCCAAGCCTCCGCAAAACTGTCTTCATGCTGCTAAAAGGTAACAAGGGCTGTGGAGCGGAGGATGATAGCTGAAAACAGAGCAGCTTTTATCTGGCTGCGAAGCAGTTTCAAAGCAAAACAAAAAACCAAAACAGTATTCAGCTTACAAGTTCAGGAAGGGAAAAAAAAGAAGAAAAAAAAAAAACATGCGAAGCTATAAAAATACCTTTCCCAAGCTCAGCTGTGAGCTGGTAAATATCATGATTTCTACCAGCTGGTTTGCAAAAGCTTCCTCTCCCGCTATCTCTCCGGAGTGCAGAGCATCGCTCCGGCAGGGGCCATCGCCCAGGCACGGCACAGAGCAGCGCGGCGCTGGGGCCGCAGCCACCGCCACCCCTGCCAAACGGCGTCTCCGTTCCGATGGGTGCCGAGGACCTCGAGGGTCCTGGGAGGTGCAGGAGCAGAGCTCGCACACCCTACGTGCCCCAAAATGCCAGGAGGAGCTCAGGGAAATGCTTTGGGAGAGCTGGAGGAAGAGCATTCAGTGTCTCTTGCCTCCTCCAAGCCCAGCCACGCACCAGAGATGGCCCACCAAAAATCACCAATTACCAAATTTCCCAGAAAAAGGCCCAAAGTGCTTCCCACCGCAGCAGCCTCCCACCGAGCCCTGATGGTTCGGAGCCCACATAACCCACCCGGTCCCACCAGAAGGGATGCCCAGGAGGGTCCCGATGCGCTGGGTGATCAAACCCCCCCGGCACAGCACCCTGCAACCACGAGAGCGCTCAGCCATGCGACAGCCAGCGTCACCTGTGGGGACTGCCGACAGCACCGCATCCCTCCAGCCACGTACTCAGTGCGGCAGACCCGCTTCCACTGTGTGGGCACTCACCCCCAGCACCACTGACACCATCCCCGTTGGGTTTTGCAGAGCTGGTGAACAGGAAAAGACACCAGCAAGGGCCCAGACGGCATCTCTCCCTTTTTCTGGGAAAATATATACGTTTCAGATGAGCAGTTCTGAACCCAAGCACCGTGGCTGTGCTTTACAAGGCTTCCATTTCAACATTTGCTTATGTGCCGAGTCTAAATGGGGAAATGAGATACTCTGAGGGCCCTTCGTTCACTCCCAACGTGCTGGTGTCTCTCCTTAAAAGCACCGCGTACCCCAGCTCTGCTCCCCGGCCACGCGCCCTGACGAGATCCCAGCGCAGATACGTGCTGTCCCTGCCACACTCCAGCAGCCACTACCGTCCTCGGAAAAAACAGAAGTCCGAAAACAGAAAGTCCCCAGGGCCAGGGAAAGCAGCAGAAACATTTAGGGGGTGTGAAAATTCCCCGAGCTCGCAGAGCTTTCTTTGGTAAGTGGGGAAGGAGGGCAGACGAAGGTGAATGCGCTCTCGTGCCAGCAGGACAGCAAAGCAGGCGAGCGTCCTCCCTGCGCGGCCGGAGAGCATCACCTGCACCCTCGCCCACGTCCCCGTGCCCAGCACCAGGCTCTGCTGCCCCCAGGCACCCGCGAGGCAGAGCGGATGCTGAAGGCATCTCGAATGCTCAGCAGGGGAATGTGAAGGGCTCACGGAGAAGAGCAGTACAGACGATTATACACAGTCCTTTGTTTTAAACAACAAACCTTTCAGGCTCACGCCGTTATTAACAGTTTATATTTAAAGGCTGAGGAAAGCAGTGACGAGAAGAGGTTATGTGACCTGCCAAAACCAGGGGCAGAGGAAAAACCTCCCTGTTCCCACACACACGTGATGCTGAGCCATAGCCCTGGCTCCCGCTCTTCTATCATGGCAATTATTCAACTCCTGCTTGCCCTTGGAAAATTTCAGAGACAAAGGCTAATGAAGCGTAGGTAACACGGAAGATGAGCATCCTGGCTGGCTACCTTGCAGATAAATATGCAGCAGCCTCCTGTACACGTGCCAGCACCTCCTGGGGAGGACGCGGAGGCGGCTCAGCACGGCCTCAGCACGGCCACCACCTCCAGCACCCGCTGGCCTCTTCTCATTGACCACAGGCGGGCGCAAAGCCCCGCAGCAGGAGAAGAGCAGGGATGTGCCCTCACTGCTACCCGGCCCCCCCAGGCGCTCGCCGGCTGCCTGGCCAAGCTCCCGACCCCATCCTCAAGCCTCAAGGCATGGGGCCGGCTTCCCCTGGTGCTCCAAAATCCAAGTCACACAGCAAAGGAGACAAAGGAAGCTGAGATCATCTGGTACAGGAGACTGCTGCTGCTCACAGACATGGGCGAAATGCTTCAGGCATGAACTCTGAATGCTCCGACGCAGAAAGCTTGGCTTGTTTTAAAATCCATCATTTCTGCAGCACGACCAAGCCTTCCAGCATTTGAGGTTAACAATGGCAAAGCTGGCCTATCTCTACTAGCCCCTGGCAAAAAAAAATAATTATTTGATATTTTGGTCAAAAAGCTTATTTCTAAGCACAGGTTTGCACAGCATGTTGTTGTTTTAAACCTTCCTGGGCACCACAGGGCAGCTGCCTCCCTCCAGAGCCTTTGGCCGTCCTGGGTTTTGTTCTGAAGCACCAGAACATCAGCAGCATCAGAAGCGATACTACCACGGTTGGGAGAGCACAAGCCCAGCCAACAGGGCAGATTTATGACATGTTGCAGGAACACCCCTAAGAAATGTTTTGCGTTTATTTATTTTTTATTTTTTTTTAATGAAGGAATAACAGATGCACAAAGGAGAGGATGCAAAGCCTTTGGCGAGGGCAGGGCTCCTGGTGGCAGCACTCGCCTCCGCCACCATGGGGCTGGGTGGGTTTGTCCGTCCGTCTGCCACCAGACAGACACAAAGAAAGCACGAGGAGCAAACAGCCCTGAAACAACAGGCAGGAAACCCACCCCTGTCATCGCACTAGGGTGCTTTGGTCAGCCGCCAGGCGCAGCACGCCCAGCCTCAGCGAGCGGAGTGCCGTGCCCGCTGCCACCAGCACGCAGCGCACGGAGCCGCCCCGCGGGCCCAGCCCTGGCAGCACCAGCAGCAAAGCCCCTGCTCCTGAGCACAGCCCTGCCTGCCAGCTCGGCTGCCAGGATGGGGCCATTCCAGCCCAGCAACCGCAGATAAAGGCAGAGACAGGTCCTGAGAGAGGAAACATGTCTGCTGCCCCGTGGGAACAAAAACGCTCCCAAAAAATCATCATTTTGGATAAGCTCCTGCTCTCTCCACCTCTCTCCGAAAAGGTTGCTCTGCCATTAAAAGCCAGCACAGCTGCTTGCTTCAGAGCCTTACAAGGCACATGCACAGGAAAGTGAACCCACACGGCTACAAAACCCACTGCTTCGGTGCCTCTTCCAGCCCTACAGCCCAGCCCTGAGGCTGCTTCTCCTTCTCTCCCCTGTACAACCACTTGTACGTAACCAAATAGCACACCCCAAAGGGTTAATAGCACCTGTAACAAGAACTGCATTTCTGTGTCGGTCACAGAATGCATATTCCCCGCCTGTTTATTCCTCACCATCATCTGATGGGCGCTGGGTGGTTGGTGCAGGAGCAGGCTGGAGCCACGCGCGTGGTTTTGTGCCCACCAGGGCTCACCGGAGGACGAAACCCCGAGCAGCCCAGCCCAGCCAGCACCAGAGCCAGAGACGGAGCAGCTCAGCTTGGAAAGGTCCTCAAAGATCATCCAGTTCCAACCCCCTGCCACAGGCAGGGAGCTTCCTCAGCAGAGACATGGAAACAGCTTCTGGTCCCACAAGCGTGACTGCTGGAGGGCCAGCAGGG
Source organism: Anser cygnoides (assembly GCF_040182565.1). NCBI lineage: Eukaryota > Metazoa > Chordata > Aves > Anseriformes > Anatidae > Anser > Anser cygnoides. Next base: position 12,990,226 of record NC_089887.1, read on the forward strand.
TGGTAGGAATAAATAACATTTATTTTAATACATTTCTGTTGCTCTGCGAGCCACCCCCTGTAACCACGGGGGTGCCAGCTGGGGGTGCAGCTCAGAGGAATCCCACACCGCACACCAGGACAGAGTCCTTGCAAAATCTAAATTTTAGCTATTTTTTCCGTAACAGAGAAGCGCACTGAAGCTTCCCAGTTTTTCATAAACATGGTTTTGCAGGCAAAAATAAACGTTAAAACAGGTGGGAGTTTGGCCTGGGTAATAAAGGCGGTCACCCAAGCTCTCAGAACACACCAACACCAGCTCCGTTCAGGCCCAAAGTACTCTGCCCTTCCTATTTCAAACGCTCCAAAATCTCCTTTTTTTCCTTTTCCCCTTTGAAATGTTTCTTCCAGAGTCCAGACATGGGGTTGTCACCCCCCCCTTGCCCCTCCGAGGGCTCAGCAGCCCCGCACAGCTCTGCCCCTGCTGCGGGCCCTCAGGACCCGCTCCCGGTGAGGGGCCTGCAGATGGCCGCCCCCCCACGCACCCGAACTGAGGCTGTTTCTCCTTTTCTCCCCTGCACAACCACTTGTACGTAACCAAACAGCACACCCCAAAGGGCTGAGGCAGCCGGGGGGCTGCGAGCAGGGGGAGCTGGACCCTGCTGAACTCCGCCACGCCACGCTCCCAGGGGAAGAGGGGGAGAAAATACGATGGGAAAGGGCTCGGGGGTTGAGATAAGGACGGGGAGATCGCTCACCAATTAGCGTCAAGGGCAAAACAGAGTCAACGGAGAGAGATTAATGTAATTTATTGCCTAGCACTAACAGGCTAGAGCAGTGAGAAACTAAAGGCAAACTGAAAACACCTTCCCCCCCGGCCACTCCCTTCTTCTTCCTCCCCCCAAGCGGTGCAGGGCAATGGGGGCTGTGGTCAGCCCCTGATGCTTCATCATGGTCACTCTGCCCTGTACCACGGGGTCCATCCATCCCCCAGGAGCAAACTGCTCCAGCACGGGTCCCCCACGGGCGGCAGCTCCCCCCAGACCCCCTGCTCCTGCGTGGGCTCCTCTCCACGGGCTGCAGCTCCGGCCCGGGGCCTGCTCCTGCGGGGGCTCTCCATGGGCCGCAGCCTCCTCCAGGCCACCTCCACCTGCTCCACCGGGGGCTCCTCCACGGGCTGCAGCGTGGAGATCTGCTCCGTGTGGGACCCATGGGCTGCAGGGGGACTTCTGCCCCTCCTTCACTCACCTTGGTGTCTCTGGGATTGCTTCTTTCTGTATTTTCCCGCTCCTCTCTCCCAGCTGCTCTTGCACAGCACTGTTTTTTCTTTGTTAACCCTTCCTCAAACCTGTTCTCCCAGAGGCACAGCCGGTGCTGCTCATAGCTCAGCTCTGGCCAGCAGCGGGTCCCTTCTGGGACTTCTCTAACACGGGCAGCTTCTCTCGTATAGAGCCAAGTTAGCGTCTTCTCTAGCCTGAGGCAATTTCTAGGCTCCCGCTACCAAAATCTTGCCACAGAAACCCAAACACAGCCAGCCGAGGGAGGTAAACCAGGGACATAACCCTGCCCCCTGCCTGCAGGCAGGAACCTTCCCCTCGCCAGCCGCCACTTTTATTAGAAGCTGTTCACATTCGCATCCGCCGCGGGAAACCGCTTCCTTCCCCGCGCCGCGCGCAGCCCCCGGTGTGTGCTGCCGGTGCCTCTGTTTCCTACCTGCACACCCACCCAGCTGTGACTCAGTGCCAAAACAGTGGGGGAATGAGGCATCAAACAGTCTTTCTAGCAACCATGACTCACAGGCCGAGGCTTGCTGCCGGAGTTTTCTGCAGTCATGCTACATATGTAATTCTCCTTAATACCGATATGACTTCCTCTTCCTCCCGCTGGGCCACCCAGCTATCATTCCAAAATAAAGGATGACTATCCGTTTTCTGCCTAATCCAGGCAAAGATTAGCTTCAGCGTGTGCAGAAGATCGTCGGCTCTCAACCTCATCTCCTGTCCTAGCACTGGGCTTTAAAAGGAGCTCAGGAGCTAGGCGTGGAGGAGGAAAGCCAGGCGCACACCCCGTCACTGGGGTTTAGATGGGACACGGCCCCCAGACCCAAAAAGAGGATGCTAAGAGCACAGAGGTGCCTTTCCAGCCTGTCTGAACCAGCAAGCCTGAATTGCCCAGCCAGCTCAGGCACCCACGTGCATGCGGTTTGGTGGGAGCCATCACGACAGGACACGAAGGGGGGCGGCCACAGCCCCCCCGGGGCAGGAGCTGCAGCCGGGTAAGCAGGCAGCAGGGAGCCAGGGCACACCAGAGGGGCCCCACGTGAGGGCAGGCTCACTGGGAAGGGAGATTTCTCCTCCACACTGCTCCCCAAGCTCCTTCCTGCTATGGCACAGCCACAGCAATACAAACAACAGGGAAAAAGGCTCTGAGAGTAAAGCTAAAAAAAAAAACCTCTAGGTTCAACATGCAGAGCCCAGGCAGCTCAGCCATACAACAGAAGCTAAATGTCATTTCCTCCCGTGGCACTGCCACTCTGCTCACAAAACAAAACCCTTTACGTCTGATGCCTTGCCACCTTCCCAAGACCTAAGGGGTGCAGTGTTCGCATTGCCCGGGGAAGAGGAGAGGCAGAGTAGTGGGGAGGGAGCCTCAAACCACCGCCACCATACAGCACGGTAGAAGGGGCAGCAGCTGCAAAACCCGGGGGCTAGAAGGGGCTAGAAGGCTCCGCTCACCCCAACAGCGCTGCGGGGCCAGGGGATGTGTGGGAAAGGCCCAGGAACAACAGGCGGCCGGGAGGGAGCAGCGGCTGTCCTGCTTTCAGACCCCTCGAGCGCTGCAAGCGGTGCTTGAGGATGGCCATGGGCTGCACAGCCCCACATGCACCCCACAAACTGCCACCAAGGTCCCCAGCAGTGCCCCGCTGCCTGGGCGAGGCAACGGGGCCAACACCTTCAGCTTGGCCTCCTACAGCGCTGCTGCCTGCTCTTACACGGACACACGGCGACAGGGGCTAAGTCGTAAAGATGCTGAGTGTCTGCTGCTGGTAACTTTAACAGGATTAACTTCTGCCAAGCAGGCTGTGGCTCTGAGTCACCGACACGGGATTTAGGACTATTTCCAGCTTGGCCTGGTTCAGCACCAGCACAAAGCAGTTCCATGCATCAGCAGTGGACACGTGCATTAATTTTTTATTTTTTTTTTATTCTTTTATGTAGGTTACAATGATCTGTTGCAGCAAAAATGCAAATACATGCACCCACACACATTTTTCTGCTGGCCTCTCAGCAGGCGAGGTGGGTGTCAGAGCTGGGAGAGAAACGAGGTCTCGCACACAACTGCCACAAACACTTTTTTTGAATAATGTCAGGTGGAAACTTCTTGCTCAGCCTAAAACACAGCTTAGAAACTTCCAAGTTCCTGACTTGCTTTCTCTTTTAAAATGCAGCTCTCTTTCCATATAGAGTGATTATTTGGAAGCAGAAACATTTTTTCAGAATGTGTCAACAGCCATCAAACTACCAGCTGTCGTACGAGACCTTCCGTGCCCCACAGCCATGCCCTTTGGGGAAGTTTTACCCAAAGTTTAAAGCCTCCAGCCCCCAGAGCCATACCCCACGTGCCGTGGCTCTGCACCACAGTGCCAGGGCAGTACCCAGCGATGGGGGCTCTGCCAGCAGGGCACTGCCGCAAGCCAGAGGTAGAAGACCTGCTTCCATTTTTATCCATCCACCTTACGCCCTGAGCAGCTGACACGGGATTTTGTTCCTTCTGTGCAGTTTTCCAGCCCAAAACTTGCCAGTTCCTCCTCTTCCCCATCACGACCACATGCCTGAACACAGACATGCTGCCAGAGCTGAAGAGATATTTTTAAATACCCGAAAACAACCGAGCACAATCCTGCCAGGAAAACATTGCCCAGCCCACCCCCCCGCCTGGTAGCGCCGCATTCAGGTCCAGACCAACTTCAGAGGTGTCCTCGAGAGGCCACCCAAACCCCAGAAGCTCCACCAAACGGCGCTGGATCCTCGCCCTCCCAGGAGGGCTGCAGGCGCCCAGGACCTCGGGCCAGGAGTCTGCCAGGCGGCCCCGCTGCTGAACAGCCTTGGCTGCAAGCGGCAGCCTGGAGAGGTGCCCGCCTGCTTCCGAAGCCTCCATCTCGTCCTGGAGCCCACGCCATGCACGCGCAGCGAGGCCATCCTCTCAGCTCGGTTACGAGGCGACAGCCTTCCTCCATTTCCTGGTCCCCTTTCAAAAGCCGCAGGGACTTGAAATCAGTTGTCCAGCCCTTTCAGTTTAAAGATAACTGCATGAAGATGAGCTATTCCATATAGCCTGTCTTCTCCTTTCATTACTCCACCATGCCAGACACGCAGAGCAGCAGGCACGAGCGCACAGTGGCGGCGCTGGGAGATGAAGCAAAGAACCAAACCCCGCGGCCCAGCGAGCAGCCCCAGCCCCGTCCCCTCCTGTCTCTCTGCCCAGGCCCATGGGGACCTGCACCCAGTGCTGCAGCCTCAGGGGGCAGGGAAATCCACCCTGAGACAATCCAGGCCCTCGTCCTGCAGAAACCAGCGCAGCTCCAAAGCTGGTCAAGTCGAGCATTTGGCTCATTTATCTAAACTCCTACTAGATTGCAAAGTGATTGTGAATAAATCACAATAAATCGGATCTGGCTGATGCGTTTATGCTCATCACAAGCACCAGGAGAAGTTGCCTGCTGAGGACACTGATCCCCAGCTGGTCACACCGCCTGGTTCTCCACTCCTACAGATCTTATCATCCATTAGGTTCAGCAAAGAGGGCACCGGAGCCACAGAACCGCAGCAGACCATCCATCCTCCTGCCGAGCACCGCTGGCAAGTCTGGGGCTGCAAAAGCTTCCCACTGGTGTAACAGAATGTGCAAATTGTGACACAGTTCTGTGCCTCGGGGCACGGCAGAGCAGGAGGGCACAAGGAGGCTGAACAGCACCTGCAAGCATTTTGGCCACACGTTTGGCCAGTATCACCTGAGCATGGGGAAAGACAACACCGCTGCTGTGTCAGCGTTCTGTTCTGCACACAAGTTCAAGCCCTGCTGACTAAAAACACAGATTCCCAAATCCAGCAGACTTATTCAACCCACCGCGTACGCCCTGCTTTATCTGTAGGCGTCGTTTAAAAATGCAGGCATATTACTTAATACCACAACTACACACCTGCTAATATCTTTTAGGTCCTATGAGAATGAGTGGGACCACTACATTTAGAATTTAATAACTCCAGTTAGGGCATCCTCTGTGCCGAGGACCTGCCAGAGGTTGTTTGCTGTGGTCCCAGTGGGCACCACAGCTTTGGCAAGAGTGGCTGGAGCCTGGTGGCCCTGAATCACACAGAGCCAGGGCAGAGCTCTGGGGGGGTCTAGTAGACCTTGAGCTTCAGAGCCTGGAATGCAGGGTCTTCTTGTTTAGGATCTCCTTTGCACGAAGAAAAGAAGTAGCTTTGGTGAAAAGTGACACCGATTTCAAGAGCATTCCATGCTTCAATCAACACTTATTTTTACTTCCATCACCAACCACATGCAATCAAGGAACAGACGCAGAATCGGCGGGAGCACGCAAACACTGCGTCGCCGGAGGAGCTGGGAGCATCGGGAACGTCACCGTGCCACCCAGGGGTGCTGCCACACACTGCATGAAGGAGCAGGGAGAGCACAGCTCCCTGCAGCTGGAGCTCAGCCGTGCTGGGGCCACTGGGGCACGTGGGGAAACTTCTGCTGGTGGGAACGCCGTCCTCCACCCTACGGAGCAGAGCTCTGCCACGCAGCACCCTGACGGCCGCGAGCACCGTGGGTGCAGCCACACCTGTGCGGTGGGGAAGTGCTAGTGCTAGCACATCCACAGCCAGCAACACCCCAGAAAATTTGGTATGCAAGCGATGCGCCAGCAGTGCCACTTTGTGGTTAACGGCCTAGAGCTGGCAGCGCACCGTGACATCTCCCTTTACACGGGAAGCCACCCAGCTCCCCACAAACACCAGGTCCAGGACGATAGCACCCCGTGCACAGCTGATGACAGGATACAGGGCCCCAGGGGTGTCACCTCACGTCCCTCCGGCTGGGAGAGGCAGGGACGTGGCACACGCTCACTCCCCACAAGGCACTCAGCCGCACACCAGCAATTCCTGGGGACGCACGCACTTGGCAGCGCCTGCAGACCCGACCTTCCCCACACGTGCTCTGCACTGGCGCAGGTAAATCTGGGGTTTGCACCTTCCAGCTCCGGCACCGTGCCGCCCTCCCCCAGCACAGTGCTGAGGAAGAGGAGGACAAAGCGCCCAGCTCAGCCGCGAACATCTCTGTGCTTCAGGAGAAAATGTGCCACGCTCCAAGCGAGCCAACAGGCGACTGTCCCTGTAAGCGTGAAGCGGGGAGAAAGCACCGGCACGGCACGCCTCGCCGTCTCTGCGGCGTCCAGGAGAGCAGCAGGAGGGGCCCGAGCACCAGATCACCAACTCCTTAATAGCCTTTACAGAGCACAAGATTCTCAGAAACCAGGGAAGAAGGTGAGTGGATACCTCGGAGCTGTTTTTCCCCATGTCAGCCCCACCTGGTGCAGGTTCGGTTCTGCCTGAGCCGGCACACGGGGACAGCAGATGCAGCGGCCATCGGCACCACCGATGCAGCCGGAGAAGCCCCCCACATCACCCCCAGCCCCGAGCAAACCTGGAGGGGCATGGGCAGGGCAGCCAGCACACACGCTTCCAACTCCAGCTGCGAGGCAACTTGTTGCTGTCTGTGCAGCCGCGGGTTTTGCATGCGACAGGGCGAGAGGCAGAGGAAGGAAAGGGCGATCACGGCACGTAACCTTGCCACCATAACGAGGGAACGGGCACAGCGGCACAACGCAAAGCCAGAGACAGAAGCAAGCAGGGATACGTGCAGGCAGTCACACAGCAGACACCCGAGACACACCGCCGACACCTCAGACGTGCCCTGGGCAGGGACACGGACACCAGGGCGCAGCGCCTGCCACTGCCATCCCCAGGCAATGAGCCCTGCAGGGTCTGGCACCACAGGCAGGACCGAGACACCGCTTGCAAAGCTCCTGGCTCGTCCCCAGCCCCAGGTGATGGGAGATGGCAAGAGAACGCAAAGTACCAAGGACTGTACCTCCCACCCCCAGCCCCAGGTGCATGCAGCCGCACCAGGACAGGTGGGCCACTGCCACCCCGTACCTGCACTCGGTGACACTACAGCAGCAGCTCCCGCTGCGCCGGCCCCGCCGCTCGGAGCGCAGCTCCGTCCTCGACTTCCTCAGGCTGAAGTACTCCGTCAGCTTCCCGAACGAAGCCATGGCCCCCGCCACCTCCGAGCGTGCGCCCGCCTGCAGCCGTGGGCACCGGTCCCGCCACGCGCTCACGCATGCTACGCTCTCGCTACCCCGCGCGCTCCATCAGTCGCAGGAGCAGCAAAGGAGAGCTGCGGGTCCGGGAGAGAGCACGAGGCAGGAGGAGTCCGGCCAGGAGCCACTTGTTGGACCATCCACGGTGTGCTTCACGGCGAGCCCTTGAGTTTCGAGGTGAGGATGCCCTGCCTGCCGGAGCCGTTCACGGGCACCAGGCTGCACAACAGCAGCTCGGGTCGGCACGCTTATTTACTGTAATGTTGCAGCTGCTGCAGAGCTGAGTTAAGAAGGAGGGGAAAAAGAAAAAATAATAATGCCCTCTGGAAAGGATCCCTTGGTAGTGGTGGCACACGTCTGCGAGCCCCCGTGGCAAGCAGATGCTCAGCATGCGCGCGCAAGATGAGGGAGCCAGTCCTCAGCTGGGTGAGGGGACGGATGCTGTCCGGATCAGCAGCAGGCGATGAGAGACCCTGAGAAACCAGCTGTTAAGATGAATTTCCAGGGAGTCTGTTCTTATGGCACACAGAGACCAGCACAGGAGGCGGAGAGCATCCCTGCTTGCTCTTCTTGCTGCTATTCAGAGTTTAACAGCTCTCCTCCCTCCCTGTTTTCCAATGCAAAAGGCATCCCTCTGCCTCCTGTAGCACCTACCTAACATGATTTTCCAGCTTGTCACCGAACACCTAAGCACGAGGAGAGGGACAGACATTTAAAACGAGCAGGTCTGATCCATCTAGAGGTCACCTATGGGCTCTGCTCCAGCACAAAGCATTTCTACAGCAGGCAGCAGATAGAGGGATGCTGCAGACCCGGAGGGAAATCCTGCTCCCAAACCTCCCCTCATCAGGAGTGCTCATCTCTGCATCCTCAGTGCCTGTTGCCGCCTGGGTGGAGGAAAAGGAAAAAGGGCTTCAAAAGCTCGCTCCAGCCTCACCAACCAAACCAGATCAGGTCAGCGAAGTGTGCCCAGAGGAAGGGGTATCTGCTGGTAACCCCCAGCCACGCCAGAGACCCTCGAGGAAACAGCAAAGAAAGCCAGTACTAACTCAGCGGCAGATCAGCAAGCTACCTTCACATCCTCCTGATCCCAGCCTTGCGGAGGCCATGTTCAAAAAAAATAAACAAAAAAATCATTCATTGCTATTTCCCCGCTCGGAGCCATCCGCTGCGACCAGCCTGCTCGCAACGAGGGACGACCAGCCGCTGCCGACAGCCTGCTGCGCGGCTTTCCGAACCCCGCGTCCTTCCTCCCTTCTCGTCTTCCTCTCCCTCCCCGGCTCCTTCGCTTCCCGCTCTGAATTAAAAGCGGGAGCAGCGGGGTACGCCCCGCCGAGCCCCACCGCCCGCCGTCACCTGCGGCCGCCCCCGCTCGCGGGTCTCCCCGCGCCTGTCAGCGGCAGCCTGCAGTTCTTTGGGGGGGGGGGGGGGATTTAATTTGTTTGAACCGTCCCCGTGCCTGCCTCCCCGCTCCGGGAGCTGACATTTAGCCCGGCCAAGCAGAGCGAGCCGCCGGCAGCCCCGCAAAGCTGGGCGCGAAGCGGTGGGCACAGCAGCGCCCGTGGCTGTGCCCGGTCCCCTCCCTCCCTCCATCCATCCCCCCCCGAGCACCCCTCGGCGCCCACCTTCTCAGCGCGAGGGACTCCACCGCTGCCAGGGGAGGTTGGGGGGGGTCGGAGGGGGCGCAGGGTGCTCCCCAACAATCAATTCGTTGGCGGAGAGCGGGGCGAGGCAGAGCATCGGCTCGCTCAGCGCACGGCTCGCCCGTAACGCCGTCGCCCCTGCTCTCTTATCGGCTCCCCGTTACCATCCGCAGCGAAACGGGAGACGTCAAAGGAGGTCAGCGGGGCGGGGGGGGGCTGGCGGGAGGCAGCGGAAAAGCAGCTGGGGGGGACCGGGAAAACGGGGGGCAGGAGGGGACAACTCCACTCCCGCGCTCAAGGCACGCGGTACCGGCGGCGGCTGGGTTTCGGGGCGCACGAGTGCCCTTGGAAGAGGGCGGCGGGTACCTGGCAGGGACGGGTCACATCGGTCACATCGGTCACATCGGTCACATCGTCTGAGCCGTGCTGAGGCCACCGGAGAGGGCGGTGGGACCGGGAGAAGCGGGGCAGGGGGGGGGGGGGGGCGAACAAAGCTGAGCAAGGTTCATTTAAATGCCTCTTCCCTTCCTCCACAGCACCCGATGGGAGGGCAGAGGAGCAGCGAGACCCTCCTCCACGGGCTGCTCCAGGCACTGCTGTGCAAATGGCACTGCGTTTGCTTTGCATTTGCTTTGCAAAGGGCAAAAACAGTATTGTTTCGGGGACAAAAGGGCAATTTGGAGGACTGTAGAAGAAGCCCAGACTCCAAGGAGCAAGGCAGCCAGCCCCGGCCCCCGGCTGGCCAGGGGACCCCCTGGTGCCCGCGCACAGCCCCCAGCCCTGTGGGCCCCCTCCCAGGCTTCACCTCAGGAGCCTGGCAGCGCTGGCACTAGAGGAGCAAACAAGAGGAACCCGTGTCTTTCTAAAACCCCGTGTTCGGGGCAAGGTGCCAAGGTCTGAAAGTTTAGAGCAGGGCAACTCCACAGACACCTCCGAAACTGATAGCGGGGTGACCGCAGCACAGGCCCCGCCGGCACATCCCACTGCCCACCCCACACCCAGCACGGGGGCAGCAGCTCCCGCATCTCTCCTCCGTCCTTTGAGTCTCAGAGGTCCCTCGGGCCGAGGGAAGGCAGCTCCCTAGCCTCCAAGGCAGAGGAACAGCCCTCAGAGCCTGCTCAGGGAACAACATGGCCAGCCCTTTGGGACAGGGCTGTTGCACCCGCCTGTCTCCCAGAGGAGTTGTGCTCCTTTTATTAAGCAGAGACAACCTGCTGAGCTACTGCTGAAACATCTCTCATTTCACATTAGCAATCTGCCGCGCTGGGGTTTGCTGCCTTGTACTCAGTGATGCGAAAGTCAGCTTCCCACTTCCATTTAACAGGGGAATGAAAAACTTTAAATGAAATCGTAGTTAAGTTTGCAGGGGACATAAGTCGATGGGTTTGTTTTTGTTTTGTTTTTAAAGAGCTGCAGAGGAGACACTGGGTAAAGCAGAAATCAAAACCCATACAGCACTGGGACTTTGGGCTGTGGTTATGCCAGCCTCTGCCACATGCACCCTAACACCTGTGCACAGCGGTCCCCGAAACAGTTTTACAAGCATCTCACACCTTTGTCTGCAGGCATTCTGGAGGGGAAAAAAAAACCACAAGCCACGTGTCCAGGTCCATCTCCCACACTCCTGGGCACGTGCTCATCAGGGCAACAGAGACCAGGATTTCCCAGTTCAAAGCCCTCAGTTCAAACAAGGCGAAGGCATGGGAACCGGCACAAGTCCCAGCTTGCAGACAACCGCAACAGAGCGTTTTTCAGGCAGAAATCCTAACAGCTACCTCACAGGAGCCTGAAACACCACCACACTCGGCGTGCCCAGCTGTAGGGGTGTGGAAAGCATCTCTGCTGGGCCCCCTTTCCGCCAGCCGGCAGGGAGGTGGCTTCTGCGCCATCCCGGCGAGCATCCTCGCAGCCCCATCACCGCGCTCCCAGGCCCCGGGCGAACAAACTGTCCCTGGCTGCTTCGCTGTTTCCCTGGGCAACTTTTACTCCGAGAGCTCTTCTCGGCAGTGGCTAGACACAAGCAGGGAAGGAGGGAAAGGGCGTTATTCAAACAGAGCTGACAGCTTCATCTGCGCCTGCAGCGCCGGAGGACTCCAGCCCCATCTCTCCAGGGCTTTGGTTTCACTCCGCCACGCCGAGACCACTCGGCACAAGGTCCAGACAGCCGCTCTCCGAGCCCCTCCGCCGAGCTGCATCCTGAAGAGCCACGCAGCAGCCAGAAGACAGCTGATGCACACCCCATCGCTCCTTCTCCGTCTGCACCCCTTTTAGCAGCTCGTCCCTCCCCTGAGGACAGCGTTAACATGGACCAGGCGACGCTCACAAGTGCACCAGGCTGGATCGGAGGATTTCTCAAGAAGCCTTCTGCCAGTGCCGGCTGGGGAAGGACCAGGACACTTGGCCTGGCTTCTCTGAGTTACCTGGGAAATCCGCTGAAAGCGCCACGGGGGCTTCAAGGAGTTTTGCACAAGAGTTTTCTGACGTGCTGAACACTGGCCACTGAGGTCAGGCTTCCCATCAAACCTCAGAGGAGTGAATTGAGCTGTTAATGGAGAATTTTGATAATCAATTTTTTTTTTTGGAGGGTAAGGTAAGTCCTGAATCTTGTAAGTAAACACTTGGGGTTTAGGAAATAAAACTGTTCCGCCCTCCTTTTGAGAGCACCCAGTGACTGAGCCGCCGTTTTTCACATCCAATTAATCCTGTGTACCAGAGTGCCATCAGATGCTGCAGAACAGTTGAGAATACGCATGGAACACATTAATTCACGAGATGAACGAAGCCAGATACCACCATGTGCACAGAGAAGCATGTTAAATGCAAACATGAAGCAATCTAAGAAGTAAACGCTCAAAAGACTGCTAGCAAGTACTAAATGTCCCCCTGTTAAATGCACACACACACTCTCATCCCTACTAAAACGCTACATTGCAAAGTTCTACAAGAGCTTACCAAGGCCCCAAGTCATTTAGGTCTTTAGGAGTTCAAAATATTTCTGCAAGCGCCCTACGTATAGCTGGACCAGCAGACGGATTCAGCACGACGCAGGGCATCACGCAGAAACCATGCAAAGTTAAAACACACAGCACGGCAGCCCTGGGACTGCCACGCGCTTCCTGGCAGGGCCGTAAAGCCCTGTGGAAGTTCTACACTTCGATACAGTCGTAATAAAAAGCTAAGTATGTGAGAGGCGCTATAATTTCAGACTAACTAGGCACTTTTCTTTAATTGTCAGTTATATTGCATTACATACAAATTTCAGTGCTGATACCTAGCATAAACCAGCCACGTCAATTTACTAATTTGCCTGGCGTATTGCTGCGTTAGGACTCATTTAGTACAATTACTCCGACTCCAGCAGCAAATCCAGATGTGCTGCCCGAGTTACAGCTAAAATACCCTCCTTCTCGGGAACAGCGTTGAATTCCATAGGGGGAGACTTCAAAGACTTTTTCTGGTAAATTTGGGCCACTTTCGTGTGCACGAAGCACGGTGGAGAGGACGTGAGCCCCATTAAGGAGTTCAGGTGCACTGCAGCGCCCTATAGCTAAAAGCCCCCCTGGGGGTTGGCAGCACCCTGCCTGCCTCGGTACCCAGCTCCTCGCCCCGCAGGGCGATGCACACGGTGGTGCAAGCGAGTATTTGATGCTGAACCTGGCTCAAAATTCAGCTTTACAGAGATGCACCTGGGAGGCAGAGGCACAGCCACCAGCAAAGGGCAGTGGGGTTTGGCCCCACACCTCGGTAGGAATTACCGAGTTATTTCATCCCGCCTCGAAAGCCTCTCCCCGCGCGCAGCACTGTGCAGTTAAATTGAAGCGCACGCAGGGACGATTACCTCCCGAAGCATGGACATCCCTTGTGCCTGCTCCTTGAAGATGGCACAAAAACCTGGCTCAGGCTTGCAGGGGAAAGATAAGGACAGAAAAAAGCAGACTGTGGCACAGCCAGCTGAAGGAGCAGCAGGGGTTTTGCACGCTTGCTAAGAGAAAAAGAGAGAAAATTTGTCAGTCTCTCCCAAACAAGATGGTTTGCTGAGTTCAGAAGGACTACAGAAAGCATAAAACATCAGCAGTGATGTGATGGGAGGAGACACAGCAAAAGGAGAGGCAAAGGCAGAATAATCTGAGGGTGCTGGAGCTGGCAGAGGTATCTCACAGCAACACATGGGAACCACAGCTCTGCCCCCACCGCCGGCAGGGACCCACCCAAAACTGGCTCTGTTCCTTCACACAAAACCCCCAGGCTCTCTCTGACCGGGGCATAAAGGGGATGTCCCATCCCCATGTCCTCAGCCAGCCCGGGAACAGACACAGCTCAGCACGTCCCAAAACCGCTGTTCCTTTTCCCTGAAAAAAGCCCTAGCAAAACCCTAAGCAAAAATTGGAAAACCTGTTAACGTGATCAAGGATTTCAGAAAATAGCAAGGAGAATATTTCTTGTAATTACGGCACGGCAAACATCATCTATCTTTAGACTAACAATCGATATCAGGAGAGAAGTCTCCAGGCTCGCAGAGTCACAGGGCTGCGATCAATGGGGCAGGCTGCGCGCACGGACGGCCGCCTGCGCCCACCTGCGTGCTGCTGAGGATGGGCCCCACGCGCGGCCTCCCATCCCAGCCCCGCCAGAGGCACCTCGGCCGCCTCCCTGGGGCATGGCCAAGCTCCTCGGGACGAGGCTGAGCCTGAAGTCCAAAGCCCGGGGCTGGGCAGAAGGAATTGCCCGGCGAGGGAGGGCACCGCCACGCGGAGCAGAGCCAGCAGGATGAGCTCCCCCTGCCCGGCTCCCTGCGGACACCTTCAAGTGCTTCTGTCCCGCCCGACTTGAAGGGAATCGCGGCTAAATGCAGCAACCCCTCTGGGAAATCACTTGTCAGGGAGCTCGTGCTTTCCTCCGCCAGCACCTGTACGAAGCCCTTCCAGCAGCGCTGGAGGCACGGCAGCACGGCACCGAGCACCTCTCCCTCCCAGCGCTTCCCGACCCTAAGCACACCCCCGTGAGCCAGCAGCGGGGCCCGCCAGCGCTCACCGTCCCACCGGAGCTCACAGCCACCCCTGCCCACGCAAGGACCGCAGCCCCGGGGCCATCCAGGGCCAGGCAGGCAGCGGGGGAACAGGCACCCCCACCCCGCGGGGAAGGATGTTTTTATTTTCAGCCTTTTTCTTCTCTCCTTTCACCCAGTAATTGTCCCATTTCTGCGTCAAAACAGTCTATTAAAATCTCAGCTTCTTTCCCAAAACAATGGATTATCGTAATCCTCTTACTACACAGAGCCGGCCATGCCTGTTGCAGTCGACGACTGCAAACTTTCAAGCCCGGAGTCAAATTTTAACTTTTCATGTCAAAACTTGGAGCAGCGCAATCATCAGATAGATGTTGGATTTACTCAGCATACAGCTTTTCGTTTAAATTAAGCTGAACGATTTCCCCGCAGGTCATAGCAATTTAATTAAAATAAAGTAAAAACAAACCTCTAAAACTTCCAAAATGCTAGTTGTAAAATTAAAACCTCCAGGACTGCCAAGCAGAGCACAGAACCTAAATAACATCCAGGGGAAAAGAAACGCTCCAGCCCACATCAATAAAAAAGCTGACAAGCTGGATCACACCCCGCGCTTCCCAGCGGAAGAAATATTTAAAGCCACCACCAGGCAGACCGACGACAAGGACACAGATGCTCAACGCTGCCGAGATAACTTACGGGCAGGGCTTCGCTTTCGTGTCGAGGACTTCGCACCTCGGGCAGGAGCTGTTCCCATGAGCTGCAGCTCACGTAAGGCAACAGCTCTTAGGAACACCCTGGCGAGGCCGCGCTTCACCGCAGGGGTAGCACCAACGGGGAGGGCGGCAGGGGCTCCAGAACCACAGCCCCCGAACCCAACCCCTTCGCATCAATGCGACAGGCAAAAAAAAACCCACGGCGAGTGCTGTGCACAGCAGCTGGGCAATTCTGCTCACCAGGCTGACGTGGAGGGCTTGGGCTGTGCGGAGCTGGGGCTGGGAAACAGCCAGCAGGCGGAAGACAAGACGCACCCCTCGCTCAGAAGCTCTAACAACTTCAAAACTGGGCCTTCCTCACCAGCCGCCGCTGGAGAGGAGCTGGTGGAGCACGAGGCGCAGCTCCTCGTGCCAAAAACCCAAATACCAGCACCGCTTCCCCCACGGCGGGCTCCTCACCACACCTCCCACGTGTGCTCCCGCGTCCAGGAGCGTCCCCACGCACGCAGGCTGTCGTAAGCACACGCTGCCCACCCCTCCCACAGCCCAGCGAGCGGGGACAGCGGCGTTACCTGCGGGGCAGGAGCGCCGCACCGCCCCGGTCAGCGTCCGGCGGGTCCCCGCACTGCGGCACGGCCTCCCCAGCACCCCCAGCCCCCAGCCGGCGCGCCTGGGGCAGGGCCCCGCGCTCTCTCGCCACCCGACGCTTGCGAAGGCGGTACGTGGGAGCTGCGGGGAGCATCATGGCCGAGCACGACGGCAGAAGCTGAGCTCCCCGCTTCCTTCTCGGCTCCAAGCTCCCTGACCTCGCCGAGTGAAGGAACTGGGGCAGGGACCAGGCCCCGGCCTCAGGGGATCGCCCTGGACGTCACTGCCCCGGGGCGGGCAGAGCTCGCGGTGCAGCTCGGTTGTGCAACGCCCGGTTACGATCGGATACACGCGATCCTGCGGGCCTCGGGCACAGCCAAGGTGCTGCTCTCCCTCCCCTGAGGGACCCGGGTCCCTGCGGGCTCCTTATCTGCTGCGTGACCCCCCCAGAACCCAGCAGCTCCTCCTACCAAGGGCTGCCCTTGCTTTGGGTGCTTGAGAGAGGTTCCCCAGCCAGGACACCTCATTGCTCCGCAGTCACTTCCACCGCCAGGCCCTCACCAAGCCCACTGCAACCTCCACAGACAATGCAAGCAGCAACTGGCTCTGCACGCCCCAGACCCACTCCCACACAGGCCAGCAGGCACGCAGGGAAAAACCCATCACACCCAAAAACCCTGGGAGAAGTTCTGCGAAGTCAGGAGCGTCAAAAACACGAGCACTCATTCTCTTTGGAGTCTTCCAAAAGCACCCGGAGTCTGAGCTGGTCAACACGTGAAATGCAAGGACTGGACCCGTGCAGACAGACCCAAACCAAGCACTGCTGGGTTTCCCCATCAGCAGGGCATCTCAGGCTCATCTCCATGCTCCCAGCAGCTCCGCCACAGGCAGCAGCCCCCAGACACCCAGCACTGGGAGTCCCAGCCCTGGAGTCACTTGCGTGACTGCCCAACCTGCGCAATGTTTCCACCCCAGCCGTACCCTTCCAACCTGGCAGGCCAATATTGGCCAAGACACACAGAGCAGTGAGCTGCGATCCGAGCAGCCAGACCTGTGAAAGCCTCATGGATGAATGCCTTTGTAACAGCACAAGAAACCCCATGGGGCTCAGGAATAAGATTAACCGATAATAGGGCAGCTCCAGCAATTTAAGCAGCTTTCACGTTACAGTCACTTCGTCAGCCCCGAGCACTGGAGCATCGGCGTCAGCACCGAGCACCAGCAGCAGGTCTGATGTGCCGCGCTGGGTGCTGCTGCCTGCTGGTTGTGGTCACGGCCCAGACCTCTGGGAATGCCCCCAGGAGCGGCCAGTCCCAAGTACAGCCCCGGAGCAGGGCAAGGGATGGGCTCTGCTGGCCTCACACATCCCAGGAGCCTGGCCACGCGAGCACAGAGGTGTGGTGAACTAAGACATTTAAAAGGGGGCAGATAACATGAAAATAAGAAGCGGTAAATAAAGAATCAAAGCATCATCTTCATCAGACAGGCCTCACGCAGAACTGCTGCTGCAGGAGCTAAGCTCTGCAAGCCTGGTGAGCAGACCTTCCTCCAGCTGAAGGCGTCCCAGCCACCCTCAAGCCCCTCTCAGGTCAGCTGCATCCCATGGCAGAACTCTGCCCGATTTGCAGATGTCACAGCCTGATACGTGCAGATGAACAGAAGGTGAGACCGTGTTGTATTAAGGTACACCCCAGGCACTAGCTTCGAGCCTTTGATTCACTCTTTCACAGGTCACCGTCTCCATAAAAGTATATCAAAGGCAACTGTCAATACAGCAAACAGCTGCACTGGTGGCTCAGCGTGAAAAATGAACACGGTTTCCTCCCAAATTGCTCCCTGCCTCACAGAGGGCTGCACAGATGGAAAGCCGGGAGAGGAAGGAAGAAAAAAGTCCGGCCAAGCGAGGGCACGCAGAAAGCAACGCGAACGTCAGGGCTGCAGCAGCAGGACGGGGCGGTGGGAGCTGAACCAGCGCCGTCCTCTCCCTCCCGTCCCCAGCACGGCCACAACGTGCCCAGCAGCGCCCGTCCCGCCTGGAGAACCCCCCGCAGGAGCAGGGCGGGCAGCATCAGGCTCAGCAGCACACCGGCAGATTTTTAAGAGGCTTTTTATAGAAAAATCCATCCAAAATGACAGCTGGCAACCCCGAAGCTCCTCAGGAGATGTGGCAAGCGGGGATTTCTGAGGAAGGGAAGAAAAGAAATCGAAGGCAGCGGTGACCTCCCTGAGCAGGGCTGTTCGCAGCGGTCCTGCACCACCGCATCTCAATCCCTACGCAGTTTATTTCACGCTGCTTAGACCCCGGCTGATGTGACCCAGGGTGACCTACCTGCCTTCCCTGGAGCACAGAGGATGGGACTTTACAGAGGAGGCGGAGAAGAAAGCACGGGAGCAATGCCACCTTTGCCACCTTGGCTCTCCACCGAGGACTCGCTGCACCAGCACCGGCCACGCCATAGGGTAAAGCCCCTGGGGCAGCATTAGGGCCATACAGGAGATCAGCAGCAAATGCAGGGCATCTGAGTGGGGTCCCTTAGCAGCTTGCTGGATTAAAGATTTAATGCAACGCGTCCCTCTGGAAGAAATTACACAGGCTATTAAGAAAGATGCGCCTCTCGTCTGATGAAATCTAGCCATCATTGCAGCAATACGCGCAAACTAAATAGGCTCTGTAGAGCAAAGGGAAAGCTGCAGTTGCTCTCGTGAGCCTTTTCCCGAGACGGGAACCAATGGGTACAGCAGCAGCTCCATTAGCAGTAAAGTGAATGTGCAGACAGCCGTGCCTGTGGAGAGCGAGACGGCCCCTGCTTCTAAGGCAAGGAGGGAAACAACGTTCGCCAGAAGCCACGCGCTGGTCCCCACCGGCATCCAGGGGCTCGCAGGGCCACCAGCGGCCAGACCTCTGACACCTCCCAGGGCCTTGGTTTCCAGAAAGGAGCAAGGGGAACGCCAGGTCCCCAGGGTGGCAGTGCCTTGGCACCTTGGGAAGCCAAAGCGTGAGCTGGCACAAGTGGGAATTAATCGCAACTCGCTCACCCAGGGCCGGCGGGACCGAAGGAGCACAGGCTGAGACCCCAACAGGAGCACCATATGCTAAAGCATCTTCTTATCTTTTGCAGATAGCCGCAGTTTAACAGCCTTCTTCAGGGTGCCTCTTTCTGATGAGCTGTGTTGCACTGCAGACTGCAGCAGCACGCTGGCTACATTAAATTCAGCTCCGACATCTCCTGAGAGCATTCACCGCAACTGAACCCAGCCAGTAAAACATCAGACTTGACCGAAAGAAACCGATGCAGGGGAAGAGCTCACATGGCAGAGCTCACGTTTGCATCTGCAGAGCCCTTCTGTGTAGCAAAACCACCCGTGCAAGATGCACCTAGAGCTATTTTCTCAGAGAACTCAAGCTGAGATCCCCACACCCCAGGTGCTTTGCAACCTGGAAAGGCACCGAAGAGCCTTGGTGCGGCCCTAGGACCATCCCTGGTGCCCAGGCAGGCAATAAATAGTCCATGGACTGCCTCAGGGCTGGGCTCAGCTCATGCACAGCCCGGCAGCATGGCACATGCATTTGAAAATACATAAATTTGTGCATTATACCAGCCAAGAAGCATCCAGGACAGTCCTGTGTGCTCTCCTACAGCAGGTGGTGCACCAGCAGGGCCCTGCTCCATGGACAGTCCTTTGCTCGTCTCACTGGACCCCCATCACAGGGTGAGACCAAGCCCATCGCGCTCTCAACACTTCCTTGCCCGCACGTCTCGTGCCCTTGTAGCAGGCTCCGTAGGACCCAGCCAACGGGGACTGACAGAAGGGAATAAAGGCTAACATTCACAGTTGCTTTGACCAAAGCATGGATGCCCCCAAATTTCTGACCTCCAACAGCAAGAAAAGCGGAGAGCTGGAAAATAGAGAAGCCAGAAGCCACGTCAGTTTGTGGTCCGCGCAGGAGACACGGCAGCCTGTGGGCACGCACTTGAGCTGGACTTTGGGGAGGGGGTGACAGCAGTTGCTCACCCACAACCCCGATCGGTGGGGGCAGAGCCCCCCTTAGTGCTGGTTTTGGGGATGAGCTGCAGCAGCCAGGTCACCGCAGCCCCGGGAGCCGGCGCCAGCAGCCGCGTGCTGCTGCTCTGCCCACGGCATTTATTAGCTAAACATGTCAGCTAGAGCACTGGCACTTTTTTGGCAGCTCCCTTCCGTCTAGGAGCAAGCCTACAGACAGATCCCGCGGCTCAGCTGGTGAGCAGCTATTTGCAGGTTATTAATGAAATCATTTACTGCTTATTGCGATGATTCTGCCAAAACACAAGGAAAAAAAAAAAAAAAAGGAAAACCAACTGTTACTTCCAGAACTGCCAGTTCACTGCAGGTCAGGTATTTGCGATGCCTTCTAAAAATGGGGCGTGCAGGACCCCGTCCCTGGCTCGGGCTCCTCCTGGCACGGCTGTGCCAAGGGCACGGAGGTGCCGGTGACGACAAACCCCTCGTGCAGACAGCCGCACGGCAGCAGAACGGCCCAGCGCAGCGCAGGCGATCACCCCAGGAGCTCTGCCCGCAGAGCCACGAGTCACACAGCCCCGGGCCCGCAGCACCAGCAAGGGGCCCCAGCGTCCCAGTGAGCAAACGGGGATGCAGCTCGAGTCCCAGAGCACGAAGATCGCTGTCTTACACAGCGGCGAGGCTGCTGCTGACAGCCTCTTTGTAGGCTTTCCTCCCAAAACAGCACAGGGAAGCAGAGGAGCAGATAAAGCAAAGAAAACCTGCCCTCGCCTTGCTGTTAAACAGGGGATCTGCTTTCAGCAGCACATCAAGGGCCTGCGGAGATCAAGGAAATACATTCCTTTATGTGCTCCCTAGGGCACGCAGCTATTTGCAACCTGAAAAACACTTGCTGCTGCCATACGTATGAGGAATCATCACCGAGCCGAGCACAGCAGCACGGCTTTAAGTGAACAGGGGCTCCCGAAAGAGCAGCGTGCTGTGCGCTCCCTCCGACGGGTCCCCGTGGCCCAGGCGGGGCTGCAGGAGGGACACAGGCACAGCCGCAGGTCCAGCAGCACCTCACCCGGGGGTGGCCTCCGGCCAGGCACCCCCTGCCAGCGGGATCGGGAGCTTTGTACGCACCCAGAAGCAGCCATCACCCTCCCCTCCCCATATTCACAGACTAATTAATCCTCCAGAAATTAGTGGAGTCCTTAACTAAGCCAGCTCAGCAAACACAGTGAGGAATATGCGGGTCAGAACAACAGGGAGGGGTGAGGAAAAAAAAAATTTAAAAAAAATACAACCGTCTTCTGCAGGACTTTTTCCTCGTATTCCCAAAGCTGTAACCCACGGACAGAGAACGCAGAAAAAGCCCCAGGAGCATCACATTTCACAGCACCAGCAAGCAAGACCAGCAGCCCTGCAGGAAACCCATCGGTTGTTTGCTGAAGATGTGTCCTCCGTGAGACAGCGAGCTTGATTTTGGGGTACCCCAAAAGACCCGGGCCTGTGAAGGCCGTTGCTAGCCGGGGCAGGAGGAGGGTGCCGGGGCAGGAGGAGAGTGCTGGGGCAGGAGGAGAGTGCCGGGGCAGGAGGAGGGTGCTGGGGCACGAGGGGCACCAGTGCACCCCGCTGCCACCGAGCCTGCGGTGTGAGCAGCGGCACCACGGTGCGGCACTGCCATCTCGTGTCCCCCACCTGGGCAGGCGCCCACCCCGCACCGTGGGGGCCCTGGGAGCCCTGGGGTGGAGGGCCGCTGGGGAAACCTGCTCTCCCCCTCTTCGCGCGTGCTAAACCAGCCCTGATCCCCAGCGCCACAGGTCCAGCCCTGCTCACAGTCCATCTTCTAACTTCTTCCACGTGTCAAGACAAACGCGGGCAAACAGCCCAGAAAGGGGCAGGGGGTTGGAGAGGAGCAGGGCAGAAGGCCAGGCCCTCTACCTGGCAGGCAGCGCCCCCCGAGGGGCTCCATCCCCGCTCTGCCCCGCGGCAGGAGCGGCGCAGCCCTCGCAGGGGGGTGCCCAGCACCCCTCGGGCACCCACCGGGCTGGGAGGCGCACGCTGCCCGATCCCCCCGCGCGAGGCGGGGGCGGCCGCGAACAATCCCGGCATTGAGGAGCCGCCTGTCCGGGCCCATCTGCAGCTCCGTGGGCCAGCAGAGGACAAAGCCAACGTTAGCCGCTGGTGAGCCTTGCCAAGGCGGGGGAGACAAACCGGCCTTTGTGCGCGCGAAGGCAAAGTTAGCTTTGGGGAACAGAGCAGATAGCTCGGCCACTGGGGCCTGGGCTTGGGCTGCTTCCCAGGCGGAGGTTACCTACCCGACCGCAGCAGTCGCCAGCGCTCCTTCCTCCCATCTGCCCGCACGTGGGACGAGCTGGGGGTCCCACCACGGTTCTCAACTCGGTTGTGCACGCAAGGCCCTTCAGCACGAAGCGCAAGCCCCCCAGCGCAGCCTTGCGCCACTGGGGAGGTCAGGGTAAGGCGTGGTGGGGCACATCCCTCCCGAGATCCATTTACCACCCCTGTTCTCCTTCCAGCCTGGGCTGGCACACCTCGGGGGTAAGCCGAGCAGAGCTCTGCGCTCGTGCTCTCAGACCCATCCCATCCCTTCCCTTCCCAGCACTTGAACTTAAGTCCGTGCCAGGAATGATTTCCATATGAAAAGAAGAAAAACACAAACGCAACCCCCCAAGGACAACAGGCTTTCTCCCATTTCCTCCCTTCCCATTTTTGCTTATTGCTGGAGCCTCCAGGATGGGGAGAGCCCACTTGCCCGCGGGGAGCCAGCAGCCACGTGTCCTCACTGCATGACGCTGGGTTTGCCTCCAACCTACACGTTGCTCTCGGGTGATCCCAGCATGGATCTGAACCACGGGAAACCTTTAACGGCACCCAGCGAGGGCACCGAGGGCAGCCCAGCACTGTGCACGCTTCCCCTGAGCAGGGGAATCCTGCCCTCAACTCAATGCGAAAAACCTGACCAGAAATAACGGGAATCAGAACATTTTTTCATCAATCAGCACTCCCAACGGAAAGCTGAAATAATCGACTGAAATGCTGCAGTGAAATCACCAGGTTTGGCTGCATATAGGCTGCTCTCATCAGTGGTGCAAACCCTGTCGTTCCCATCTCAGGCCCAGCCAGGTCTCGTTGCGTTACTCCAACAAAACACAGGCCGCCTTCCCAGCACCGCGCCCAAGCACTGCGCCCGACTGCAGCACCGGCATTTATCCCTGGAGGCGGTGAGACGTGGGGAAGGAAGGCTGCGAGCCCGCGGCCGGGGCCCTCGCTGCCCGCCCAAGCAGTGGGGCCCCCTGGCCGTGATCCCCCCAGGCCTAACCTAGACCCTGCCTCTGTCCCGGAGAGGCCGCGATGCGGACCGGCGCGGCGCCCTGCCTCTGCCGACGGGCAGAGCTTTGCTGCACGACAGCACCCACGCTCCCGCTGAGGACACAAACCTCCCTTAGGCCACCTGGTACCTCCGATACTAATCCGAAACAAAACCGGGGTGTGCTGTCCTCTTCCTGGACGATCACCAGTCCCTGGATTGATAATGGATTACATTAGCTAATTGATTACATTCGTTTCTTATTCAACAGAAAGAGTGGATGCGTGAGCAACAAGTACGTGCTTTTACTTCCATATGGCCTCCTCCCCTCCATTTGGCGCTAGCAGCCAAAATATATTAGGGCTTCCTACTGACCTCAATAAATATGCATGGCTTGGCAAGAACACCCAATGCATTTACTTACTGCCAGGCTGACACTCATCTATTATTACAGGGACATATCCTCATTAGCCTGAAACCTGGTATGGTAAGAGAGATGAGATGCCCCATTAAAAAGCCGAGGCAGAAGCAGCAACCACCTCCCACAGGAGGAAAAAAAAAAAACAGCAGGACAGGGAAATGCAGAAAGCTACAACAAGAGGAAGCTTTAGCATAAAGTCTTCCTCCATTAGGGATAATAGAGGAAAAAACTCCTAAAAATAGACTTCTCACTGCTTTTTCCGACACATCACAACACCGCTCCATTTTCATATCTTTCTGCTCAAAGTGCCTTTGCTTTTAGCCTCCCAGCCTTAATGCACATATCACTAAGCTGCCTGTTGCAGATTTGCCCTATGATAGACTGATAAAGGCAGCTGCCAGTCTTCAGCATCACTGAAATTCAGACAAATATCTGTCTAGCTTCGGTCTCCACTGCGGAACTGCTTTCTGCTTCAGCATTTATAGTACTGGGGAAATCTGTTCAGGAAAAGAAATGAACACAATGAAGAACGCTATTCACAAGTCCTTATTTTGCTTCACTAAAGCTGGACGCTGATGAAAAAGAAATATTTGAGCTGCATCCTCCGTCACCCCTGCTAATCAAGGGATCTGCCCTCGCCAAGCCAGGACCACGCCGCTGGATTCGTGTTGACGCACCCGGCCAGGGGAACCACTTTCCTTTGCTCCTGTTCTGGCTGGGGGTGCTAAAACAGTGGAAAGCATCTGGCCAAAAATTCTTCAGAAAAAGTCTTGCAAAATCTAGACCGATTGTCGGGTGGAAGCCTGGAAACCCCGGTTTCAGCTAGAAACATTTTCCCGCTTGCGAATTGGGGACTGCAACCTCAGCCAAGCAGTCAGTGCTCTAATCACTGCATCGGACATGGAGAAAGATGCCAGGGAAACATAATTTATGAGGCAGCTAAGGGGCTTGCCCTTCAGCACTGGGAAAATCTTCCAGCTCATTACCCAACGTAAGAATCACTTGGACAAATTAGGTACTAGAAAGGCAAGCCCGCAGAGCAGCTCTCTGATTTACCTTAAAATGACCTACAAAAGGAAGAAAACATCATGCACACCCTTCCTGGCCACCCTGACAAGGCAGCAGCACTACTGTTCACACCCAGACTGCACGACAGAGCTAGGCATTTACTTACAAAGCTGCTCTCTGCCCCTCTACGTCTTGGCTGACATCTCTCAGCCAACAGAGATGGGGGCAGAGCTCTGCGCTGGGGCAGGTTTGGTCCCATAGTATCACAGCAGCTGCTCCTGGAGGGGGATTCATTTCATAGCCTAGGACATTGGGACCAATGGCCGGAGACTGTAACCCACCCGGCAGCCTGTGCAGGACCCCCTACGGAAACAGCCCCACCTGCCTTTTATCAACGGGGTTTGACTCATACACCTTTCGATAATTCGTCAGCTTGTTATGTTTATAGCTAAACCTTGTGCCTTACTCGCAAAATGAGGGTCACCGGCCCAGCAAATGCTGATTTTTACCTTAATGATTTTGACTTCTTTGCAAGAAATGGTCACAGCCAAAACCAGCACAGAAATCAACTGCTTCAGGAGCTCCCTTCAGGGAAAAGTAAGGGAAATTATGTTTTGCCAAGAAGAAACGAAGACTTATTTGAGAACTCCCAGGGGTTTGGGTTGTTTCCTCTTGCTTTTAACTCACAGTCCCTGAAAGAGTTGTGTGCCCATTTGCCACCAAATCAGCACCTTCACGAGGAGGAAGCTGGAGCCGCACGGTCACTGCTCGGGCATTCCCGGCAGCTGTCGAGCAGGAGGAGGAAGGAACGGCCGAGCAGAGCTGGCAGCTCCGGGCTGCTGCCGGCTACGAAGCCTCCCGCTGCTTGGAGGGGGAGCAGCGATGCGTTAGTGCGCAGGGAGGGACACAGGCAGCTACTCACGGACACAGCGTCCCCCTCCGTACCCACGGCAGAGAGGCACGGCGGGGGTCAGATGGCGACACAGCACCGCTCTCCCTCCGCGCTGCTGCCCAGCAGGAACTTGGTTTGCCACAAAGCCCATGCCAAATACTTGCTTTATTAAGGCTGGCAAGCGCTCAAGAACAAGCTACTCCCTTCCCTGCCAACTTGAGAGGATGGGAGGGGAGGAAATTCATTACAAGCACGATGCGGTCGCTCCCCGTGCAGGGAACGAAGGAGCGAGCCACGCAGCCGGGATGGGAGCCGTGCCGTGCCGCTGGTGGCGACCCAGACAGCGCCGCTGCCTCCCCGACCCAGCAGCAGCTCTTCCAGATCGCTCCCAGCTCGCGGCCGTGCCCGCCTCCTGCCTGCATGCCCACCTCCTGCCCGCAGAGGCAGGCAGCCAGATGCAGACCCAAGGAGCCCGAGGGCAGGGGGACCCTGGAGGAGCACGGGCTGTGCCACGCCACGGCAGTCCCGGCTCTGTGAAAGAGCCTTCGTCGTTCTCTGCACGAACTTTGATTGTCTGTACAGCTTCCAGCCGCGGCAATAGCCCGTCCCCAGCAGCACACGGCCCCTGCAAGGGCTTGCTGGCCACCACCACAGCACCTGCCACCACACACCTGCCCACAGCGTGCTTCATACGAGGCTCCTTGGCCTCAGAAACACAAGATACGACAGGCAAGGAGAAAGCCCCGGAGGAAAGCAGACAGCAAGCCGCCCACCACCCAGGCAGGCACCGGGCCGAGCACAGCGCTGCCAGGCCCCCGTGCCCAGCGGGGAGCCAGCAAGCACAAACCCAGCTCCCGCCGCAGCCCCGCTCGCCGGCACGGCCGCGAGGAACACACCTTTATGCTCGGCTTGGTCTTACGGCTTCTTTTTGGCAAAAGGAGAACGGGGGCATTTCGGTGGCAGGCAGGGATGTCTGGTAGGAGCAGGCACAACCAAGCCGCAGGAACACGTCTCCCCAGGACAGCCCGTGCCTCGCCGCAGCACCCGAGGGGCGAAGGAGCAAAAGGAACGGCGCGACGGCCTCGAGCCGTGCTGGGGACCCGCTGGGCACCACGACCAACCGCGTTGTGTGCAGGAAGGACGGCCCCGGGAGCCCCTGCAGCCCCGTCCTCACCACCACCAGTGCTACACCGACGATGATTTCGTTCCCCAGTCCAAGACAACCGAAAGGAAAATCGGGAAGCTCTTCCCCGCCCCGGGGCAAACGGCTGCTAACAAAGCAGCCAGGCACAGCTGCGCTCCCCCAGCGCAGGGAGCCCGGCTCCGTGCAAGCCTCCAGTGTGTCTGTCAGCAGGCAAATCTTCTGCCTAGAGGCGAGGGAGCTGAAGGGGGAAGAAAAAAGCATCAAGAAACTCTTTGTCTGCGAGCATCCCGGCCGGGCGCACGTGCAGCGTGCGCTTCCTGACAAGGGTGGAGGGGGGGGGCCTGAATTTCAGAGCCACCGTTTCCGCCTGCAGCCCGATCCACTCGCTTATTGTCTTCTAAAAATAAAAAGTAAACACTGAGGAGCTCTTTGGCTCTATGTCTACTCTGTCAGAGTGTTTTCTGGTAGGAACGAGTCGTGGGACCTCTTCCCAAACCTCCGGCAGCCTCCCCCCGGACCACCGCAATCCCAAAGAAGTAACGGTGCCCCGGGGAGCAGCAGGTGGGGGCGATGGGCCCTGGCCTCCCGCCTTATATATTTTTTTATATATAAAGATACATATATGCACACACATCACATTTTTAAAGTTTAAAGTCCTTCCCAAGGCAGAGTTTGCTGCCTGATGGTGCCAGCCGGAGCCCCGACGTCCCCGCGCAGCCGACACCACGGACTGAACGCGAGCACAAACTTCCTCCCCAGGCAGCAACCGAAGCACCTCGCTGTTCGGGCAGCTGTTTGTTCAGGCTCTTCCTTCACCATTCAGCTGCTGCACAGAACTGCAGGGTAACGAGACGCAAGCACAATTATCTTTTCCTTTTTTTTTTTTTTTTCTTTTTTGACCTGCACATGGATTAAATCCAGCATCAATTAATAGCCCAGAGCTTTAGCTGTCCTCCCAGACTTCATAAAGTTGCTTACTTAAGCAAAACCCTGCAGGGAAGAGCCTTCCTACCCAAAGCAAAGCTCTTCCCCCGCACTCTCATTAGCGCTCTACGTCTGCCAACTCCAAGAACCAGCCTGTGAAAAGCAAACTGCAGAGCAGAC
Source organism: Anser cygnoides (assembly GCF_040182565.1). NCBI lineage: Eukaryota > Metazoa > Chordata > Aves > Anseriformes > Anatidae > Anser > Anser cygnoides. The sequence continues at coordinate 13,017,421 of NC_089887.1, forward strand.
ATTTATTCTCCCTATTTGACTGCTCTAGCCACTTGCACCGTGAGCTGCGCCAACAGCCCGTTAAGGAGACCTCGCCCCTGGGGAAGGGGTTGGTAGGGGGATCCCAAAGGCAGCTCGCAGGGACAGGAGGGGACGCCAGCAGAGCCGTGGCAGCTGAGCTCTGATCCCCCTGTGCCAAGCCCTGCTGCACGCCTGTGTGCTGTGTTCCCCCTGTGTGGGGACAAACACCAGGCGTCCCAGACTCCCTCCATCATATTTGAAAAGCCCTGGCAGTCAGGAGAAGTTCCCGGTGACTGGAAGAAGAGGAACATCGCTCCCGTTTTTAAAAAGTGTTGAAAGGAGGACCCAGGGAACTACAGACCGGTGAGCCTCACCTCTGTGCCTGGCAAGATCACGGAAAAGATCCTCCTGGAAGCAATGTTCAGGCACACGCAGGACAAGAAGGTGATCTGGGACAGATAAGGGGGTTGGCAGAGGCCAGCCCTCTCCCAGCAGCTCCAGAAAAGGGCCCACCACCACCAGCATCCTCCCCAGGGGCCAGTCACCCTGGAGCGTACCAACCACAATAGCCACGCCTGGACAACAACCCTACACGGACCTGTGCAACAAACAGCCTGTGAACACGCACAGCAAAGCCTGACAATAAAAACGCCATCAGCTCCTCAACCGTTCCCTTCCTGGCTACCAAGCTACGCAGAGCGTGTTTGCTTGTTGTGTCTTCTCCTCCAGGAGGAAGGCCAGCGACCCAGGACAGGGAGCAGACAGCCTCCAGAGCACGCAGGGCCCTGCAGGACGCTCACTGCGACGGGCACCGCTCTGCTGCGGCTCCCGTGGGGCGGCACAGCCGTGGGACAGGGCTCCCCTCTCCAAACTCAGCACAGCCCCCCCACAAACACAGCAGGGCCCTGCAGCTCTGAAGTACCAGGTAGCGAGTCCTGGAGTACAAAACAAGATCACCATTAAGCAACATGGTGTGCGTGCGTGTCAGGTGGCGACCTGGGGATGGGCTCAGCACTGCCTACCCCAGCACCTGGCTCTATCACGGGATCGCTGATTTCCATCACCCACCCCAGCACTCCCTTTATCTACACCATCCAGGCTCTCAGAGGCCAGATACTGCCCCGGTGACCTGTCACCATTTCATACAGCACAAAACCCCACAATCAAACCCATGAAACCACCATGCACATATGAAAAACAAGAGAGAAATAAGCTTTGCTACTCATTAATTCACGTGTGAGCCAGAAACCCAAGCCATGCCTATAGAACTTGCCAGCAAAAAGACTCCGCAGGCTGTTCAACCACGTAGCATCCAGCATCGTCCCACACAGCAGGAAGAGCTCCGCAGCCCCCCAGGGCCGAGTAGGGGGCGAGACCCAGGCAACCACCAAGCCCCAAGGGGCCGGAGGCACCAGGGCTGCCCCTCGGCTCCCCCACGGCGTGAGCACACCTCACCTCCGCGCAGCACACGCTCGGCACCGAAATCCCAGAGGCTGGGAAGCAGCACTGGGCGCTGAGCCAGGGCAGAGCCCAGCAGCAGCCGGCACGGGGGCACGGACGCGGGGACGTGGCCGTGTCTGCGCTGCTGGGAGTGCCGCCAGCCGGGATGGGATGCGCTGGCAGAGCTGACGCCAACCAGGAGCTTTAAAGCAAAGCATAACGTTCAGTAAAGAAAATCCGCGGTTTTTCAATGCCCCGGCTAAAAGACTTACCAGCTAAAACACTGAGAAGGTGAGAAGCAGCGTGACACACCAGGCTCGCTCTGCGCCAGCAGCCCGGTCCCCAGGCAGCAGGAAGCAGCGTGTGCCCGCGCTCCCACCCGGCAGCAGGGTGTGAGCAGGCAGTGCCAGAGCCGCGCTGGCCTCCAGCCACGGCAGCAAAGGGGGAGCCGGGGCCAGGGCTGGAGGCCGGGAGAGGGAGAAGCCAGCTGCCTATCTTCCCCAGGAAGCACCCCAGCAGCGGTGTGAAAGAACAGCACCGTCCTTACATCAGGACCCGTTTATTACGGCTGTAAACTTTTACGATGCCCTTATCTCGCAGTCGTACCAGGATAAGCTGCAGCTCATCACTAAGTTGTGCAGCTACAATTTCGCAGGTGTGTGGATTAATTTACCCACGGCACATCAGCCACTTCTCGGTCCGTCCTGCAGCCCAGAGCAGCCGAGGCAGAGACACCTCACTCCTTCAGCTCTCCAGCCAGAGCCACGGAAAGGCTTTGGCTTTCCTCCAGCCCTCCTCTTAATTTATTTCAGCATGCTTCCTGATGTTGGCATCAGAGGCAAAAATCAACAGCATAAACTTGCCAAAGCCATCAGCACGGTGGCTCCCGGCAGAGGCAGGCCGGGCGGGCGCGGGCAGCCCCCCGGGGCAGGTCGCATCCTGCAGCCCCGCATTCCCCCGGGCAGATCCGACCGGGCACCACGCCGGGATGCGGGCGCTGGGAGTGGGACGGGGAGCGCAGCGGAGGCTGTGCCCGGCTCGCGCAGCCAGGACACACGGCCAGGGCAGGCAGCAGAGTACCCGGGGAAAAGGGGAGGAAAGGAGGGCAAAACCCAGCCCTCGCCTCTCCTGCCCATAGCCCTGCTCCGCTGAGGGCACACCAAGCTCCGTGCAGGCAGCACAACCAGCCGCACGGACCCAGTGTAACCCCAGGAGGGGCATTCACCAGGACAGCCATCCCAGTTAATTATTACCTGGCCAGACATTTACATTTCCATACGGGATCAGCCTCGTCCAGTTCCAGGGACGGACACCCAAGCGGTACACACACTGCTGGGCCTGCAGACCCTGCTCGCCCCCACTCCTTGCCCGTGAGCACGGACACGCCACCAGCTCCATCCTGCAAGGCTCAGCAGCTCCCACCACGGGGTGCTGGGGCCGGATGGCTTCGCTGGGTTTGGGCCCGGTACTTGCAGCCATTGTGCCAACAAAAGCTGACCTCAGCCGCTGCAGGACCCCTCCTGAAGCACTCTCACTTGCTCCTCTTCTCTTTCAAGCCCATGCCAACGTGCCGCAGAGACAAGGCACCAGCAGGAGAGCGCAGGGCTGGTTTTCACCCTGGTTCTGCCAAGCCTAACACACGTCCCTGCTGGCAGGGTAGGTCCCAGCTGGCAGATCAGAGATCCTGCAAACCCAAAGGCTCTTCCCAAGGGATCCGCACGGCACAGCTCCACGCGTGTCACAGAACAAGCCCCACATCTGAAGTTCCCACAGGATTTTGTGCCTTCACTGGAGAATACTTGGAAAACCAACAATCAAAAGAGACACAGAAAATTATTTTGTATCATTAAAGGGAGAAAAATGAGAGAAAGCAGCTAAGATAAGATCAAGTGCCTGTCCTCAGAGCTTCAACCAGCCTCAAAATTAAGTCCCTAGGTAAGAATAGCTAATCATTTTACCTCACTAAAAAGCTTTTCCCTTACGTGTGACAAGAGCATTCATGTTCAGGGCTGGCTATATTCCAGGGAAATGCTCTTTAGTGCACTTAATATGGTACCAAGCAAGAAAGCAAAGAGGCAAGCCCATTGCAAACCTTTCCTCCACGACATCGTATTTCCACATGGATGCTCAGTTTGGGACGGGTCGTCTCTCCCAGGTGGACAGCCGGTTCACTCGTGCGTGCCCCTCGGAGCGCTGCAGCCCCCAGGACAGCACCCGCACCCCTGGGGCTCACTCCGATGAGCCAGGGCTCCCCGCGGCAGCAGCCTGCTGGCACCCGAGCAGAGAAGCCCCCGTTGAAGGCGAAGCGTCCCCACTTGGTAAGGAGGCTTTCAAGCAAGCTGTATCAAACGCAGCTCGACCCCCCCCTGCCCTGAGGGCACGTACGCCCAGTGACCTTCCTGAGTCACCGCCGCTGACTCACCGCGGCTCCGGCAGCGTTGGCTCGGCCGTAGGCAAGGAGATGTCATGGTGACACCGGCTGACCATGACCGCCCCAACACGGGAGCTTTGCAGGACTTCCAGCACAGCAGAGGCTTTGTTTGGAAGAGCCATCGCCTCCCTGCCCTATCCCACCTCCCCACACGACGTACACACTGCCAAGGCCGTCCTCAGCCCCCGACCGCTCCTGGCACGAGGCAGCCCCCAGCAGAAGCAGGCGAAGCCCTGTCACCATCCAACACACCAAGGAACCAAGCGACGAGCAGCAAAAGGCCACACCACCACCCAGAGCAGCAAACCCAGGGCAGAAACAGCACCCGGCCCGTCCTCAGCCCCCTCTGAGCCCCCTGCTGCAGGTACAGCCACACACCCAGCCCCACTCCCACAGCACAAACCCCACTCCTTGTGCCGAGCCCCCCGGCAGAAACCCAGCCTTCTGCGATCGCTGCCTCGTCCCGGGGAGAGAAGGGAAGAGGCATTCACCGCTCCTCCAGCTCTGCTGTCCCACCCACACGCACACCCCTTGCCAACACAAAGATCTCTTCCCAGGAATCGCGAAAGGACTGCGAAAGGACCGCTACGGGCACTTGCTCGGGGAGCAGCTGACAGAGGGTCAAAGTTCCAGCAGTAGAGCAAAGAGGATGACAGGAGAATAAGGGAAGGAACTGGAGGGGAGCTGTATAAATAGCAGCATTGTCCTTACTTAGTTTCACAGGGCATCAGATGTCAACTGCAATCTTTCATTGCAGAGTGGAAGCCTCTAATTGATTCCCATCTGACAGTTTCTTATCCAGCGATTATCATCCGTCCAAACAAGGCGAGTAAATATGCTTTGCTCTACCGTTAAAGCTGGCAATGAATCATTGACTTGCAACAAAAACAGCGTCAACAGCAGCATTTCTCCGGGGCCAGAAGATCTCCTGCTGCTCCCCGACCTCCCTGCTCTGCCGCGCTTGGACGCTCAGCCGGCCCCGGTCCCAGCAGGCGTGGGGACCCCCAGCAGCCCCTGCCCAGCTGCAGTCCAGCACCACCCTGAGCCTAAGATCAGGGACGGAATCGAGAACTGGGAAACTGCCTCCCCTCTGCGAAAGCAGAGGTTATCCCCTGCGCACTGCCCCGTCCCGTCGCCGCTCCGCACGCCTCCCCTTCGCACGCTATTAAGGGCGGCCGCCACCAGTGCAGCTGCTCGGGAGTCGGTGCCAGTCCCTGCCTGCCAAAACCTCCAGCAGCCTTTCTGGGTCTGGGACAAAGCAGAAATTCATGAAACCATTTGAGGCCGTTGGGAAAGGGCTCTCTCACCTCGAGATGGTTTTGTGGTCTGACGTTTAGAGGAGGAGCGGTGAAACCCGCTGCCTGCTAGCTCAGGCTCGCAGCCCACGTGGGAAGTTCCTTGGAGCCCACTTTATTGCCAGCTCCTTTTTCACATAGAAGTAAACAAAAATATTTCTGGGCTATTGAAGTTTCTCCCATCCCAGGAAAGTTTCTCCCCTCCCAGCCACTTGGCTCCAGCATACTACATCAAGCAGAGTTACTTTTCTCATTGCTGTTTACAAACCTGCTGCCCTTCTACACAACGCGCTGCAAACAGCGATAAAACCCCAACCTGTTCAAAAGCTAGCAGTCCCGAGGTGACCGCAAAGCCAACCCCTCGCCTTCTGTCCCTAAGGCCCCCAGAAGAGCCTTCTTCCAGCCGCTGAGTGCCACCAGTAGGGAACCAAGCACACGGAACCGGGCGCTGCACCGCCAGCAGCTGCAGGCCCCTCTCCAGGCGCATCCCGCTGGCACCACGCCGACCCACGCACCCAGAGCCCACGGCAGAGCCAGCCCGGGAGGCTCTTGGTTCTGATGCTTTGCAGCATCCTCCAGCACAAAGCTCCTGGTGCAGCCTTCTGCTGCTCTGACCAACAGCACAAGCGGAGCTCGAAGAGCCATCGCCCACCCCGACGCAGGATCAGCGCAGCCGACGAAACCAAACGCTTCTGCCCCAGCCTGCGGGAGCATCGCCGCGCGGCGGCTTCAGAGGGCTTTGCCTAAACGCTCTGTGATCCCAGTGTAAGCTATGGCTTTGCTTCTTGACATTTGCAAAACCCCAAAGCACTCAGCTTGAGAGAAATCCAAAGCAAAAAGAAAAGGAGGAGATGGATGTTTTTCAAAGATGATTGTAGAGAGCTCCTGAGACACTGCAGTTTTACAAAGGTCCCTCATTCGGAGCACATATTGCTTCTCAAACACATGGCTTAAACCCAGGCTAGAACAAAACAACAATCTCGTACCATTTTCATCACAACGCTCAGCACCTCCAGTGAGCAGGGGGAGGGAGAACCGCACACGGGTGGGTATATAAACATATACAGACATCTGCTATAAGGACCAAAGGTCCTAGCTTACCATATGCCTGCAGAGGGACATCTCTGAAAACCAGGGAAGCACAAATATAAACTTCTACCTGAAAATGAACCCTATAGTAGAAAATTTCATAACTACCATAGCGTTGACATTTGAAGTTTTCCCAAACAGGCTGAAATCACAGGTTCACTGCACAACCCCGGAGTGCGGGAGCCCCAGGACACCCACCAGGTACAACTAACCAGAGGACAAACAGGCCCTTGGAGATGCGCACAGCCAATCTGTTTGCTTCCCAAACCCGCTTACAGGCCCTGACATTGCCCTGCCCAGGGCACCCCCGGATCAGCAGCAAGACCCAAAACCTCAGCAAAGCTTTACGAGTCAATGCCACAGCCCCCACGCCGAAGGTGGCCGCCAGGCCACCCTGCAGGGGTGACGCCAGTCCCCAGCTCCGGAGGCCTGCAGTACTTTGTTTCGCTGATGGAGCGGGACAGGGACGACACGCAAAGGCTCAGGAGCCCCACCCATCCCCTCTCACTTCGGGTTACGTGACACGCTAACGGACAGAACAAAACCTGCGGGTCCATAAGCACACAACCGCTTTGCCCCCCCCACAGGGCTGACCACAGACTCCCGGCGCAGCACGTCTACGCACACCCGTTGGGCACGCTCCCACTACACTCACTGAACCCAGTTCGGCCTACAGCAAGACGCTCTGTGACTTTGCTGCCGCTGGACTGGGCCCCAAGTAATCCCCGTGGTTACACCAAGTCAAGTTACTCGCACCTAGCCCCTTTGCCAGGATCAGGCTTGCTGCAATTGTCACTTTGGGGGGAGAATTTCTAGCTGAGCCTGAATATCAATGCCCCAGTAAAAGGGAGAGTTGACGGTCCTTTGAAACTGCACTGTTCTTTGCACCAGGTGTGAAGGACACATTTTGTGTTTGCGATGAGGGCAAGGTAAGATTTATGATCTCCTTAAACTGCACGCTTCCCTGCTTTTAAGTGTCCGGCTTTTACAAGCGTTGCGGCAGGAGATGGCACCGCACGGCCCTCGCCAACCTCTTCAGCTGTTGGAAGTTTCCCACCCTGAACCATCTGCTCGGTGCACGCACACAGAAGAACTTCCCAGTTCCACAGGAGCAGGATGGAAGGACTGAACTCACGGCAGCAGAGACGGAGGTCAGCGAACAGCGGCCAAAACCTGATGCCCGGCTGTGGTGCAGCGTGTCCAGCCCCCAGGCGCTCCAACATCCAGCACTGCACACACTCCCACCACGCGTCCTGCCCCAAGGGGCACTGCCCAGGAGGACAGAAGTCCCTCCACCGGCTCCAAAACCACCTGGCCCAGCTCTAGCGGATCTGTGAGACTCCACGTGTGGCTGCGGTATCGGTCCCCTGGGCAAGGGGCTCAGCACCCGCCACACGCAGCCAGCCCCCAGCACCAGACACCAGCACGATGCGGGGCCCAGGAGGCAAAGCCCTACAATTCCCTGGCTAGGAGAGGCTCGCCTCCTCCCTCTGCCAAGCACTTCAAGGTCTGTACCTGAAAAGCAGAGCAAAAAAGGACCGCACGTGACACGAAAAGGAAGTCTGAAGTTTCTCAGAGCCCTTCCCTCAGGGAACTACAAATATTTGCAGTGTTTTATCCAATATTCTTCCATATTTGCCCAACGCCTAAAGACAGATGAATAGGTCACGTACTCCTCAGATATAACGATTTCATAAGGTTTTAGCCTTTTCTCTGCACCAGTGACTGCTGTCCCCGCAGCCTGGCACAGAGGACTGAGCCGGGGCTGGCCCCTGCTCCTGCCTACCCGAGCGAGCGCTGGCACCGTCAGGGGACGAGGCTTGCAGCAGGCACCCCCGGGGCCACATCCAGAGCCTCCTGCAGCACCACACCGGGGGGCATTCGAGCTCCATTACCCCATGAAGTTCACCAAGTGGGGGGTCCTGCACCTAGGGAGGAATAACCCCAAGCACCAGTACAGGCTGGGGGTGTCCTGCTGGAGTGCAGCTCTGCAGAGAGGGACCTGGCAGTCCTGGGGGGCAGCAGGCTGACCGGGAGGCAGCAATGTGCCCTTGTGGCCAACAAGGCCAACGGGATCCTGGGGGGCATTCGGAGGAGTGTTGCCAGCAGGTCAAGGGAGGTGATCCTCCCCCTCTGCTCAGCCCTGGCAAAGACAGGCTGAGAGACCTGGGCCTGTTTAGCCTGGAAACAAGAAGACTGAGGGGAGACCTCATCAGTGTGTATAAATATCTGAGGGGAAGGTGTCCAGGGGATGGAGCCAGTCCCTTTTCAGTTGTGCCCAGTGAAAGAGGCAATGGGCAGAAACTGAAGCACAGGAGGTTCCAGCTCAATATGAGGGGGCACTTCTGTACTGGGAGGGTGACAGAGCACTGGGACAGGTTGCCCAGAGAGGTTGTGCAGTCTCTTTCTCTAGAAATATTCAAAACCCGCCTGGATGCTGTCCTGTGTAAGGTGCTCTAGGGGATCCTGCTCGGCAGGGGTTTGGACTGGGTGATCTTCAGAGGTCCCTTCCCACTCGGCCAGTCTGGGATTCCTTGTGCTGAACAGTGACACAAGCGGTCACGACTCTCCTGATAAGTTGGTATGGCAGCACCCAGAGCTGGGTCTTCATCTCCACGCAGGCAGGCAATCCACCACCAACAACAAAACCTACTCTTTTAAAACACGCTCGTTTTCTGCTCTGTTTCTTCGAGAAACGCTCCTGACTGATCCCGGCAGCTCAGTTGCGGAGCTCTGGCCGCATCCCTACAGCTTGTTTTCAATCATGCGCTAAAAGGGCAAGTAATGCAGAAACAAATCTGCACGAAAGGTCAGGGAGCTTCCCCGCCCCGCGGAGCGGAAGGAAAGCCTTGTTGGCCCCCGCGGAGGGCTCAGCACAGCAGGACCCTTCTCCAGCCCCAGCCGCCTCGCTGTCCCCACGTCCCAGACAGACAGGCACCCACCTCGCTCCAGGACAGCCGGACAAGGAACGGAGCACCACCACCCAGCAGGGCAGCACACACACACACACACCCCAGGAGCATTGCCATTACAGCTGCGCACGGCATTTCCCACCACCTCTGCTCTCCTGGACACGCACAAGCCCCCCATCACTGCTCAAGAGCATCACAGCCAGCACCATGAGGGGCGAGATGTCAAATGCACCTCAGGTGCACTGCCACGGCAGCCCCTTCGGCAGCTACAGCAAGCAAAACAGCACCGGGCTCATCTTTGGAGCTGGGAGTGTGAGGGCAGACCGGACGTTTCGGGAGGAATGATTTCCTCCCTGGGCCGGGGATGCTGCAGTCAGCGCCCCAGGAGCAGCGACCAGCACAGACGCACAACGGGGCCCGAGCTGGGAAGGGAAAAGCCTGACCCGGCTCCATCGGCTGGATGGCGCCCGGGACCGAGCCCTGGCCAGTTCCTGCAACACGAGATAAGGAGCTGGGAACAGCACGACCACAGCTTCCCACCCAACGCAGGCCGAGCAGGGGGGTGCCAGCAGCAGCACCACCGGCGCAGAGCCAGGCAGGTAGGCTTGGATCTGCACCCAGAGATGAGCGAGGGTCTCCGTGGCTCAGGAGCACACAGGGGAAGGAGGCTGGGAACAGCCGTCCTCAGAAGATTTGGCTTCACACACAGCCAGCTCCTGAGGTCAATGCTCTTGCACGGGCTGGGAAACTTCAGAGAGGATGTCTGCTATTTTACTTGCAAAATGATGACTCAAGCGGCTGGTCCAACACCGCCCCCTGCAGAAGGGCAAATTGGTGGGCTACACCCCAAATCCCCATCCTAGCACAAACCCTGGCTCCCCCAACTTCACCCCCAAGCAGCACGGGCTTGCTGCGAGCACAAACACCGGGGCCCCGCCAGGGTCCTACTGGATTTTCCCCGAGGAGCTGCAGCGCTCCCTGCCAGGGCGAGCCAAACTGGAGCACGAGCCGCTGGCTCTCGCCTGGGCACCGCGACAGGGAAAGCTGCACAGAGAAGGACGGCTGCCCCGAGAAGACAAAGCTACTTCTGAAACAAAATTAAAGGCAAAGCCAAATTACTACCGCCAAAAACAAGCAGACACAGAATGGGTTTTCCCCCCCCAAACTCACACCAGGGTGATGTAATACACTCCTTTCCCCCAAGACCCCGGAAGGCAGAGGCAGAGGGGACCCCACGCCAAAAGCCCGCACGATGGAGACCAGACAAGCTTCAGCACGGATGCAGTTCAGGCTGTATTTAGGGTGCTTTTATCATATTATGCGTTTTTGTCCAATTCGTTTCACTACAAAAAGAGCTGGAAAGGTACACTTTAAGCTGCAGAAGTAGAAGTTAAAAAAGAAAAGATCAAAGGGCTGTCATTGAAAATTAATTAGCTCAAACCTGAACTATTAACATACATTAAAAATTCAAACCACACACAGCTACATTCATTTCCAAGTAATTTTCAAGAACCTCCAGTGCTGCAAGAGAAGTTAATCTCACATTCCATTAATTTGCAGCTCGCACGGAGGTTAACCTCTACTTAATTAGAACTAATTTTAATTTTGCGGGAATAGGGCAAGCACACTTTGTAAGAAATCCTCTTGACGTTACACCTTCCCGAGGGGGAGCAGCAGCTCCCGGTGCTGTGCCTCCCCTCCCCGTACACACACAGCGCCCCCGCGGCCCCGCGCAGGATGCGGCCGTGAGCAGAGCCAGCCGCACGACTGGGGGCACTTCACAGGGGAGCGTGGCCACGGGAGAAACAGCGGTGACAGAAACAGGAAAGTGTCCGATTAACTTCTGCAGCATCCCTGCTAAGGGCGAGAGGCACACCGACACCCAACAAGAGCTGGAGCCCAGCGGAAGGGCTCCCGAGGGCCCGTGGACCAGACGCACGCCGTGCCCCAGCTCACCTGCAAAGCCACGCGGGCAGAAGTCGCTGCACTTGCACGTACGCGGCGTAACAGCGAGAGGAGACGCCAGGGAAAGGACCAAGCTCGGGGGAAACCTCGCCGCCCGTCACCTCCTGCCCCAGGAGGCTTCACACCGAGCCTGCGCCTGCTGGCACTCCCGTGGCTCCGAGGGCAGCCAGGCCCAGCCGCAGCGCGTTGCCCGGCTCTCCGTCCTCGTCCTCCCCACCGGGAGCTCGCTGGGCAAGCACGCAGGGCTGCCTGCTGCCTGTTAAATCCCTGTCGCGTGAGCCTCACAACCGAGCCCTCTCCTGCCGAACCGGCCCCGCCAGGAGCGCAGGACCCCAGCCGCAGCCTGGGAAGGCTCCCGGCGCCTCCGGACGCCGCCAGCTCTGCCCCCAGGCGAGCCCGAGCCCTCCCCACGTCCTGCAGCTCTGCCTCTCCCCCAGCCTGGCCCTGTTTCCAGCACACTTCCACGCACACTTTTGTTTTAACCCATGCACAGAAACACGCCGTGGGGAGGCCTCCAGCCTGATTAACCCAAATTGATGCAAACCATAATTCAAAGCGAATTAAAGGCATCCACCCTGGAATCTTTTTTAATTTGCCTAAACCAGTTTACAAACCCAAATCCCCATCGCGACTGGGACTCCCTCCACAAGCACGCCTTGCTGTGGGGTTGGGCTGGGCTCCACATCCTTCGCCCTGGACCAATGCCACGTCCTGCAGCCCTCGGTCCCCCCAGCCAGCTAGACAAACACCCCCAAGTGCTGTGGGGACAGCCACAACTGCCTCCCCCGGGGACTAACGTCAGCCCCACTGTGCCTACCCAAAATCGTGCCCAAGCTGCTGGACACAGGGCACGGCTCAAGCTCGGCTCGCACCCAGGGAAGGGGAAGGAGCAGCTCCGGGGGACACAGAGACCCCTCTGCAGTGACTGCAGTGTTAAACACTAAAGGGCCCACATGCAAAAGTGCTCAGCAGGCTGCCAGCCCGGGGACGGCGACAGGGGCCCGTGCACACAAGACAGAGGTGTGCATTTGCCTGCTCACTGCCTTGACCCTGACCTTCTCACCCCGTCCCCACCAGCACTGCTAGCAACACCTCCCGCCACCAGCGAGCCAAGCAAACCAGTGACTTCATCGCCGCTTCCTTCACCTAACTCGTCTCGGGAGACCCCGCTGCTGCTTTCCAGCAGGCGCAGCATCCTCCGAGCACAGCTGCACGGCCCCCGCTTCCTTCCTCCCCACAGGCCTCCAGCTCCTGTCCACCGCTGCTTTGACCTCAGCCTCTCCTTCGCTGCCAGCTCCGCGGCCGTGCCTGCACGCCCGGGGACAAGCAAAAGCACAGAAAGCAGCCTGCAGCCTCCCGGGCCTGCACTGCACTTGGGGATGACGTCGGTTTGGAGGAAAACGCTGCTCTGAGAGAGAAATCAGCAGCACGCCAGGAAGAGCGGCTAACCCAAGGCGACGTCAGATATTCAGACCTTTTGCTTCACTTCAGCGACAGGAGTGGGCAAGAGCAGCAGCACCCTTTCAAACCCACTGGGGTAAAATACGTATACGGTCACTCTGAAGTGACGCTACATAGCATTAGAAGAAAGGTTAGCGTTTCCTTAATGTAACAAGCTTTACTTTCCTCCTGCCTTCCAAAAATTCTCCTTTCTCAGCACCTAAAGCCTGCCCGTTCTCAAGGAGGCTGCGCACACACCTCCTTCAGGTGCAGGAACGGCTGCTTGGTGCAGCTGTGTTTGTATGCACAGATGAAGAGGCTCCAGAGGCTCAACCTGAAACCCGGGGCCCCAGGACAAGCAGCCCCTTCGACAAACCCCTCCCAGGGTAAGGGCCCTGCGTGTGCCGGTGGGCAGAGGCACAGCTCGCCGTGCCGGAGGACAGCCAGCAGGTTAGTGGCACATCCCGGAGGCTTCCGATGACCCTGGCCCGGGCTCAGCAAAGATAATTAAAGCAAACACACTCAGAATAGAATTAGCCCTTAGCTTTCGGGCTCATCTGGTAGCTGTTACCAGGACTGCTTCCCCAGCCCAGAGCTAATCCACCAATGAAAGCATCACCACTGACCGAGGGGCTTTAGCTCCGTGCGTGAATTTCAAAACACATCTGCCCCCTCGCACAGTCCAACGCTGCGGGCCAAAATCATTCTTCAGACGGAGCTTTCATCCTCGAAACCCTCCGCAGGTTTTAGCCAGGCTGCCCTTCGAGCGAGCAGAGTCTAATCTCGGGACGACACACTCCCTCCTCTGCCGCTCGCCTAGCGATGCCGCTGCTTTCAGAGCCGTGCGCGGGGGCGCGGGGGGCGGCTGCAGGCACGCACCGAGAGCCAGGGCCGGGAGCACCCGGGGCTGCGAGCACCGCTCGGCAGGGAGAGCAGGGCCCTCGGCGTGCGCTTCGGCTGCTTTCAGAGTTTAAACTGACCCCATCCAAGATGCTGACCCCATCCAAGATGGCCTGCAGACCACAGCATCACGTGTTTGGTGCCTTTTTTTTTTCTTTCTTCATTTTTTAGGTTTTCTAAGCTGTAACAGCTCTATTTTCTCCTTAATTGGTGCAACTGTTTTTAACCCTGCTCCTGGAGCCACGTTGCCATGGTTACCCGCACAAGCCTCAGCAAGCGAGGGGTATTTTTAGAATTGCCAAAATGCACATCTCCAGCGGGGCTCTGCTGTACAGAGCCCTCCTTGTTCCACGACACAGGAATAGAAGACGTGCAATAGAATTAAAATGCGGGAAATTCAAACCCAATCGCAGGAAAAGGCGATGGAGCAGCCAGAGCACAGCGGCCCGGGGTGCTGGGAGGGGACGGGGATTCTCCCCAGCGCCCCCAGCCAGCTCCCAGGCACGGCCGGGGACCCACCGGGACCGTGGGATGCAGGGGTACGGCTCAGGTGGCCGCAACGGCCGGACACGGGCTCACGGGACAGCGAGGAGGAGGAGGAGGAGAAGTCAGGAGTCCGTGGGCTCCGCTCAGCCCAGCCAACAAGGCCAGAGCTTAGGGCTCAGGGCTAGGGGCAGGTCAACCCAGGCGTCGTTGCGGTGGGTGCTGCAGGCCTGCTGGTCGGGAAGGAGTAGGTGAGACCTAGCCCAGGAGCAGAGCACCAGAAACGCTACCTTAACACCAGCACGTGGCTTCTCGTCTGTTCGGCTTCCCGGGCTGATTCACGACAGAGGACCAGAGTGAAAGTACGGGATGGCAGCTCACGGGAGGCCTGGCCCTCGCCCACAGGAGAAGGCAGGGAAGTCAGCACGAGCTGTCCTCCAGGCACAGGACAGCTGGAGGCACCCACACAAGGGTGAGAGCTTTTACTTGGCAAATTTAACGTCACTAAGCCACGCATGCTACGGTGACGTCTTGGTTCCCATGTCGGGCCAAAGAGGTCTCTGCAAGCAACCGCTGCCCTGCAAGCTTCTGCCCTGCCTGAGATCCACCCCCAGCATCCTCCCCCGTCTCTTACCCACGGCAGCAACTGCAGGTTCCACAACGAATCCCAGATACATCATCCCACCCCCAAGCAAAGGGAGTTGGAGTTGTCTCCAAAACCTTGCCCCACACCAGCCGCCACGTGCTCAGTCTGCTCAGCAGCCCCGGTCTGTCCGTCAGCAGCTTTCACAACACAGAGAGCAGCAGAGGAGCAGGTCCGTGCGGCAGCCAAACCTCTGAAGCTGGATTTGCATCCAAGAGAGACAGCGCCAGCCACACGACCTGGTATTTGCGCATTTCTTCCCATTAGCTCTTACCGAGGGAAGAGGACACCAGTACACCGCCTCCACCCGTGGCAGGGGAGCCCTGATGGGGCGCTAGATGCGGCGAGCCTCGCGTGCGTTCGGGGCAGGTGATGCTTCGCCGCTTGGGGCCGTTCAGACAGGCAGACCCTGAGGTACAGAGACAGCAACCCGAGAGGTGCTTCAGTCCCACGAGACGCCAGGAGGCACCCCTCCAGGACAGCGACACTACCCAGCATCAGTTTGTCCAGTTTCAGGGAGAAATACATCTGAACTGAGCCAGAAGAAAATACCTCAAAGAAAATTAGAAAGAACAGCAAGAATTAGCAATGTTCTAGCTAAAATCAGCAGTGGGTTAAGGGTAGACAGAACTAGTGGCTCCAGCAGGAACTTGTCCTTTTGCAGAAAGTCTCTCACTGAGAAAGAGGGCAACTTCTGATCAGAAGCTTCTCTCGTTTTTCTCTCTGGCTCAGTTTACAGGTACAAGTCTACCAAAAGAGACCGAGGGCAGGGAAGGACCTAATCCCAGAAGAGCTGCTGCCAACCATCACAGCTCTTCTCTTGCAGTGCAGCAGCTGGACACGCGGGGGGCACATGCATGACCCTCTGCTGCACGGCACGCTACGTAGCTGTCTCCATCGCCCGTAAGGTGAAGCAGGGCCAGGTGACGGTCCTTTCTCCTGAGTCAAGTCACCACCACTACGCAGGGACAGCAGCTCTCAGCACCCCATCCTCACGAGCTGCATTCAGCCCTCTCCGTCCACCCAAGCCACCACAGGCTGATGTTTCAAAGAACACACCCCTCGCATTGGAAAAAGGAAAAGATACTGGAGGTGCAAACACCCGGGAGGACGTTTTCTGATTTAGAGAGCAGATGTATTTGATAGCACCTGGGGTCTCAGCAATGTACATAGGTTAAAGGAAGGAAAAGTTCAGAGAGACACCTCACACGCTGTTTGCAGTCCTGCTTGGTATAAAAGAAGACATTCGCAGCAGAGTCCAAAGACGTCCCTGCTGCACACGCTTTTCTGAACACCCCAAGGATGGCTGTTTACAGAGGAGCAAGGCTGCAGGCCGCAGTCATTCCTGGCTGCGGCCGGGATCTGACAGCATCGCTCCGGGTGCATCATGCATCTGGAAGGATGCCTTCCCAAATAATCTGCACAATCCATTTCAGAGCCAGAGAAGTCTGCCAGCAGCTATACTCATGCTGCCCCATCTCTTTCATAAAGACACAAGTAATTATTGAGCACTCTAGCTACTAAAACTGATTAGAGCAAAACAAACTAATTTGGTTACAAGGCAATGATCTGACCTCGTTAACGACGTGAGTAACTCACTGACAATATTTTGCTCTTACACAGCAATGCCTTTCATTAGCTCTCAAGCTGCTCTATAAAGGAGCCTGGTATGTTCCTACAAACCCATTTTGCGTCGGAGGAAACCCACGCCAGCTTCCACGTATCCAGAACGCTGTTTCCTGGGAATCAGTCGGCCTCTACTGCCATAACACCAGACGGAAAACAGCACCCGGCCTGCCAGAACCAACAGCCCGCGGTGCTGCCGTGCCGAGCAGCCTCCCCGTGCCTCTCCACAGCGGGCGCTGGCCGAGCGGCTGTGCCCAGACCTGCACAGCCAGCTTCCTCCTGCCTCATCACAAAGCCAGCCTCATCTGCTCTTTCGGAAGGAGGAGAACATCTTTGGACATCCACACTGGCAGTAAAGCCCCACAGCGGTTAGGGGCTTTGCCATTTAGTGCCCTGTGACAGTGCACACTGTGCTTGTTAACCCCATGAAGCACCCTGCGGAGCCAGCTCTCACATACCTCTCCTCTGCTCGGAGACATCAGTCACAAAACGAAGCTGCCAGCTGCCCTTGAATCAGCCCCCTCCTGCACGAGGGAACTGCACGCTGGCAAAACTTTGCAGCCAGCATCTCATTTAGCCCACCTGATGTCATCAAATCATCTGCTCTTGGGATGGGGATGCGTGCCACCCCCACGGCACAGTCACAGAACAGGCTTCAAGGCCAAGCTGAGGTCTTCCTTGTGCTTGTGACAGTCGGGACAAAAAGACCTCAGGATATTGCTGCCACAACCCCCTCGCCTTCCATCCTCACCCCAAAAACTTCCACTACTTGCTGACCATTAGTGACCAGGGTGTTACAGCTGTGCTCCTGGGAAAAATGGTTTTTCTCCATCTCACAGACAAGGGAAAGCCTGCAGTAAGAGGCGACTCGTCCGTCTGGGGTCCACAGCGCGCAGCCATGGCTGGAGCTCAGTCACCCCGGGCAGAGCTCCAGGCACCTGCAGGCACGTGGCTTTGCAGGGCAACATCCAGCAGGGCAGACTGAGCACCTGCATCCGCTGGCAAGTCACAGGGGTTTCGGTGTGCTTTGCAATCCCCAACCAAGATAGATACGTGATTTAATAAGCAGTATGCATTACACTCAGCTTATGACCCCCAAAAAAAAGCATTTAAGTGAGACTTTAACCAATTTCCCCCCTGTACCCTGTTAGAAAGGAATGCTTTTGCAGCAAAAAGGAGAGAAAAGAAGAGAGTCTAAGAAGCTTGAGCACAGCCAGAGGACAACTGCACTCTCCCCATTTCAATCACACACCAACATACAGCAAAGAGAGCAGAGCTCACAAGGGGAAGCAGCAGAACAAATACCTCAGAGGGACTTCTGGAGTCTCTCATCCATATTTGCACACTGAACCACCTACAAAGTACTGCACGTGGGACAGACAGCTGCCCTGCCTGGCTCTTACCGCCCGCAGGCCCGCAAACGTGGGCAGCTCTCCCGGTGTCACCGCGGCCGCACCACGAGGCTGAGCCGTCCTTTGCCACAGCCGAGGCTGCTGCGTGGCACGAGCACCAGGCACCCAGAGGTGATGATGTCCCCGGATGAGTTCTGGAAATAAAAACAGAGAGAGTGTAAGGGTTTGTACCACGTCCATCTACGTCCCACATCCACCCCACACCAGGTAACCAGCATGGCAGCAACTCGCAGGCACACCCAGGGCATTAATCTGGGCACTCCATAGCCCGCTCAGCTGCAAAGGGAACGAGTCCCCAGAAGGAAAATGAGGTTGCTGCCTTTCATTTGGGAAAGGACTTATGAACACAAGCCACAAAACACTCAGAACAGGGACAGCACAGACTCTTATGCCCCCAGAAAGCTAAAGAAATGGTAAGGGAAGAGATGACAGCTCAGCGACAGCCAGAGCGATGCACACAGAGCACACCAGCCAGCACCATTCGGCACAGCCGGAGCAGAGCCCCAGTGGCCAAGCACCATGGCTAGCAGGAAGGGTGTCAGAGGAGCCCCAGGAGGATCCAGGAAACGTTTCAAGCTATGCCCAAACTTCACCCAGACTCAGGATCAAGCAGCCCTCAGCCTTCATCGTTTTAGCATTTCATTTTTCCCTGAAGCTGCTGTTCAGTCACCACTGAAACCCTTCTCTGAGACCAGAAGCCGCTGTGCTTTGGTGGCTCTCCATGGGCTCCCCAGCCACCAGAACACCCCAGCGGTGCTGTGTTCTCCCGATTCCCCTTTCCAGCTCCGCAGTCTCGCAGACAGACGTTCTGAAACGAAGGAACGCAGCCCGGGACCCAAGCCCTGTTTCGCACTATCCGAGCTCTGCCAGGCATCCGACAGAAGATCACGTCGGTCATTCTTTCCCAGAGCTAGAACTCGCTGTTTCTCAGCATGAGAAATTTCATTTCCTACACGTAGCGAAAGCACGAAAAGCTTTCAAAGGTCAAAAAAATGAAGCCATCAATTTATCGCAAGAAGTAACTTCCTATTCGAGCTCTTGAAAGCCTGGGCTCTCCAGCACAAATGCTCCACCTAGAGCACGCTGTGCCAGCGCCGCTCGCCCAGGGCCGCCAGCACCCGGAAAGCAGGGCTTGAGCAGCAGCGGAGGACACGGAGCGCTGCCAGCCGCCCCTCCGGGGAGGCGGCGGAGGGGCAAGCAGCCAGCAGCCCCACCCGGCGAGGTCCCTCTCCCACCCCACCCAGCAGCCGAAGCGGAGCAGAGACCGCATCAGCTGGGCCCACCCGAGCTACAGCACCCAGCCCTGCCTGACGCCCTGCCCGGAGCGTTTCAGCGCTGCCGAAATGGCACTGCTGTCCCAGCAAAGCTCCGTCCCCAGCCTCCAGCTACACAGCCTTGCTGCGTACCTTTTGGCACTCCCGACAAACAACCAGTGCCCTGGCTCTCCGGGGATCACCGCTCAGCCCCAGTGCTCTCGTTCTCACCCAGTGTGACACGACCGTGCAGGTTGGAGGTGAGCACATCAAACAGCAGGAGGCTCCAGCAGCACCTGGCAGGAAGGCAGGAACTAGATCGTTAAGGTCCCTTCCAACCCAAACCATTCCCTGATTCTATGATTTGCTGAGCAAACAGGCGGGGGGACGTGGGAAAGTGGCACCCCAAGGCGACAGGGGTATCCTGGGCTGCCGCTTGTCCCTTCCTGCTCCAGGGACTGCAGCCTCCATCAAAAGGGCTGCGGTGTTTTATATTGCCTCAGCACCACGCACCTGCCCACGCCGATGTCCTTTAACGTCTCACCTTGAACCAGGGAGAAGCTGGACACGAGTCAAAATAGAAAGGCGAGCGCAGCCAGGAGAAGACACAGACTGTACGGAGGAGAAACCCCCCAGGCTTAAAACAGCCCCGGCCACCACAGCGTGTTGAGCTCAGCCTGGGGCAGGCGGAGCAGCCGACACAGATTTCTCCTTTCGGAAGAAAACACGAGCCCCCGGGAGCAGCAGCCGCCACCTTGCGCTGCGGCAGACGGGGAGCAGCCGGGCACCGCCAGCAGCACGCCGGAGGGCATCCATCCCCGCGTCCCCCGCTGCCGGGGAGGGGACAGCTCTCGGACCTCAAGCAGCAGCCCCTGTAGTCGCACTTGTGAGCACCAGCTTCAGACGGGTGTCCAGAGCCGTGGCGCAGCGCTCCGTGTCCCAGCTCGGTCCCGCGCCGCTCCCCACCATTCCCAGCGCTAACGATGCTGCCAAGCAGAGGGCCGTAAATGAGAATGACGGTGGCTGAGCGCTGTGTAAATGGCAACGGCGTGCCCTCTTCGAAAATTAAATCCTTTCAGCTAACAAGAAGAGTGTTTGCTCTCGAGCTGGAGGGAAAGGGCTGGTAATTAAAAGCCCCATAGTCATAATGGCTGCCATACAGGGTAACATCTCGCCCTTTTCTGGCTATTAATTTAATTATCCTGATTTAATTATCCTGCAGGAACACGATACACGGCCACACGAGTTTCCCCCCAGATAAAGACCAGAAGTACAACTTCTCAAGCAGCACTCGAGAAACGCCTCGCCCCGCGCGCTGCCCGGGGCAGGAGATGCCTCCTCCTGCCAGAAGCTGTTCTCCAGGAACAGACGCTGAGATCGCGGCGCTTTCCTCACCGAGCCTGGGGCTTTTCTGGGGCATGGACCAGCCTCGCCAAAAACATTTGCCGCCCTACGCTGCCAGCTACCTCTCTGTGTGCTGGAGAAGACCTCCCGAGATGGGCGCAGCTCCACGGCGCAAACATGAGCCCAGCTCTGGGAAGCACTCAGATGATTTTTGTTAGCATTACAGCAGATCTGGATTTTTACTTAGTGGAAGGGGAGAGGGAAGGATGTAAGCTAAGTCATACGACTATTATGGGAAATATGTTCTCATAATTTTAAATGAGACGAGCAACTCTACTAAAAAATAAAGTCAACCAAGACTACCTTTGGTGCGGTGGGGTGAAAGCTGCAGCAAAAGGTCAACTTTCCGCCCTGTCCCTGGCACTCTGAACAGGAAGTTCCCACCTAACAGCACTGCCCCTTTGGGGGCAGAAGAGAAGGTACCGAGCAAGTCCCAGACTCCTCAAAACGCAGAAAGACTTCAGGAACCACACAGGAGTGAGTCCTCAGTACTGCAGTAGAATTAACTCAAGCAACTAAAGCAAAACAGCCGCACCCGGGAGGATGATACCACCAGGGGAAGCCCAGGTTTAAGATGTACAAAGCATCTCCCCTTGGGTTTAATTATTTCTAGAGTTAGTGTTTGATAGGCAGAATATTTACAATACAGAAGGCAGGCAAACAGCTCCCTCCCTCCCTATTTTACCGCTGTAATTATCTGCTGAGAGCAAGAAAAAGTAGCCGGGGGGGAAAGAGAGAGAGGATAAGCGAGCTGCTCCTGAGCATCCCCCTCAGCATCTCCTCCTGCCCTTGGGAGGGGAAGGCACGGGGAAGCAAACGGGGCTCCCGACAGCCCCTCCTTCACATGGCCTTCAGCGGGGTGAATGCTCACCGCCGGCCCCAGCCAGGCTGCTCACCCCATCCCATCCCATCCCATCCCATCCCGTCCCGTCCCGTCCCGTCCCGTCCCATCCCATCCCATCCCGTCCCATCCCACGTTCACGCATCCTGGGGACTCCTGGCCTAAAGGAACCAGCAGCCAGAAACCCACTCCTCGGTCTTCCTTCCCTTCTTTCTTTAAAGGGCACAGAGCTTCTTGCTTATATTCCAGAAGCTTTTTACAGGGTGCATCTGGACGCACCGTAGTCTCACTTGGCTGGCCGAGCTTCAATGCCACCAACATGGGAACTTGCCCTATACCCCCATTCCCAGCTGAACCCAAGGAAATCCATCTTTCAACAAGGGAAAAAAAAAAGAGGAACGCAACCTCCAGGGGGACAGGGCAGAGCCAGGGCTCCCTCCCGGGTCTGTCACCGGGCTTCGCATTTTCTACGGAAATCTCCTGGAAACAGGCAGAAGAAAAAAGCCCCAGTGCTGGAATCAACCTGCCGGCCGAGGAAACCCCAGAGCACACAACTGCACCGAAAGGACCGCAGGACCTGCTGAATGCACCATTCAGTAGAACAAATCTCCTCCGAAGCCAGCTTAGCCGGAGAGACAATGAAATCTTTCTGGAAAGCGGAGCCCCGCTCGGAACCAGCGGCGGAACGGGGCGGCCGCGGCTGAGCCCTTCCACGCGGGAGGACTGCCACCGAGCAGCAAAACAGCATTGCAAGAGCATGAAGTAATCCCACCCCTGCAGTCCCTGTTTTGCTATCCAATTAGCTACTCCAAGTGTAAAAGGGGAGGAAAAAAAAAAGGAAAAAAAAAAAAAAAAGGAAAAAAAAGCAGAAAGCGTGCTGCAAAGCCAGGAGATGTTTTGCAACGCGCGGACTCCTGGAGCACGGCCCCTGTGCTCCCAAAGCCACGGGCGCGGTGGAGGAAAGGGGGGGGGGGGAAAGGGGGCAGCAGAAGTGGGGGGACTGGGGGCAACAGAAAGGGGGGGGGGGCAGCAGAAAAGGGGGGGGGGGGAGGGAAGCAGAAGGAGGGGGGCAGCCGAAAAGGAGGGGGGGGGGGGCAGAAGGGGGGGGGGGCAGCAGAAAGTGGGGGGCAGCAGAAAGGGGGGGGTGCAGCAGCCGAAAAGGGGGCGCTCACTCGCTCCGCCGTCCCTCGGGCCCCTCCCGCGCCGCCGCCTCCCCGCACCCCGGGGCCCGGCTGCGGCCGCGGCTCGGGGGGCGCGGGGGAGGAAGCGGGCGGCGGGGGCGGCGCGGGGCGGGGGCGGCCCCGGGAGCCTCCCCCGTTCCCTTCCCTTCCCTTCCCTTCCCCTCCGGGCCCGGCCCGGCCCGCCCCGCCGCCTCCGGCCCCCCGGTGCCCGGCGGAAAGCGGCCGCGTCCCGGCCCGGTTGAGCGGCGCCGGGCGCAGGCGAAGCAGCGGCTGCAGCCCCGGGACCGGCCGCCGGGAGCCTCCCGTTGTCGGCCCCCGGCTGAGGCCGGGGCGCTCGGGAGCCGCGGGGTGGCGGCAGCAGGAGGGCCACCGGAGCTGCGGGGAGCGGCCCCGGGGCGGGCGGGTGCTCCCCGCGCCCTCTGCACCGAGTCGGGGAGCCGCAGGTGCGAGGCGTCACGGCCCCGAGGCAGCCCGCCGGCCCCGCGGCTCGGGCGGGACGGGGAAGCCTGCCCCCCCGAGAGACACCCGCGGATCCGATAAGGCGCGGGGCGAGGGCTGTCACTCTTCCCCGTGCCTCTCCCCTGCCCGGTGCCCGCCGGCCGCTTCTCGCCGCTGAGGCAGCCGGAGCCGGTAAAAACGCCCCAGCTGCAGCCCGCAGCCCCCCGGCCTCCTGCCCCCTCCGCCGGCTGCCGGCGACCCCCCGGGACCCGCTGCACCTGCAGCCCACCGCAGGGCCCCTGCAGCGGGCACGGCCCCGCGCCTCGCCGGGCAAAGCGACCCTGCGAGGGCCAGAAGCCGCTGCGGACACCCGCGTCTGCAGGCGGTGCTTGGGGCGCGTCCGCCTGCCACGCCGCACGGCCACGGCATTTCATCCGAGTGAAGAAGCTCAGAGCGCTGAAACACCCAGCGTTCGTACGAGCCAGCCTGAGAGGGTCCCGCTGCTGCCTGTCATTGGCGATGCCCCTCACGGCGGGCTGCGCCTGGTGATGGGGAGGTTGAGACCTCTGTGCTTTCCCGGCTGGGCTGCCCAGAAGCAGCCAGGTGGAGATGCTCACCTGCAACCCAAGGAGCATCCTGAAAGCCCCACGTTAGCGCTAACCTTCAGGCCGGGCCGTGTCGTGCCATCTCCAAAACGGCATCACCCTCACGCTTCACATCTGGCAAACCGAGCGCCAACCAAACCAGATAATTCAGCAGGGGAAAATACACTCTAGGGCTAAGAAGGAGAGATTCTACAGCGAAAACGGTTTCTGGGAGACACAAATACATTTTTCTTTGCATGATTAAACAGAAAAAAAACCCAACAGGCCCACATCTGGCAGAGGAGCTGTGGTATGGGCTGAGCTCCCAGCCAAAACACTTGAGGCATCCTCTGAATAAGGAAGGAAAAATGTTTTCCCCTCTCAACTGAGGGCACCCTTGATGCAGAGCATCCGAGCCAGCGGAGGGCTGGTGCTGAGCCGTGGCTGTGCTTGGGGCCGCGCCAGAGTTCATAGTCCTGGCGTGTAAAGGCAGGAGGGGGTCTGAGGTGCTGTGCGCTGGCTGCATCTCACAGCGCCTCCAGGGCACGCTGCTGCCTACACGAACAGGAGCAAAGTCCAGGCACCGACCCTCCCGGCGCTGACTCCGGCAGCGGTACCCGCTCCTCACACCCACAGACGTGCCCGCGTTGTCCCAGTGGGGCTTTCCACAGAGAGCAGCAAGCTCTGGGATCAGTCCCCACACGTTTATCCACGATCCAGCTCCACACAGCTGCCAGAGCTGAGGAAGGCTGTGTTGCACCAGGGACACAGAATCCCAGAATGGCTGGGGTTGGAAGGGACCTTAAAGATCACCTAACTCCAACCCCCTGCCCTGGGCAGCGATGCCACCCACTGGATCAGGTTGGCCACGGCCCCATCCAGCCTGGCCTCAAACACCTCCAGGGATGGGGCATCCACAGCTGCTCTTGGCAAGCTGTGCCAGTGCCTCACTACGCTTACAGTGGAGAACTTCCTCCCAACATTTAGTCTAAATCTATCCTCTTTTAGTTTAAGACCATTCTTCCTCGTCCTATCATTATCTATCCGAGTAAAGAGTCCTTCTCCATCCTTTTTATAAGAGCCCTTTAAGTATTGAAAGGCTGCAGTGAGGTCTTCCTGGAGCCTTCTCAACCCTTTTTTAAAAACGGGAGCGATGTTCCTCTTTTTCCACCCACAGGGAACTTCTGACTGCCAGGACTTTTCAAATATGATGGAGAGGGGCTTGGGGACTACACCAGCCGGTTCCCTCAGGACCCTGGGATGCATCGCCAGGCCCCACAGACTTGTAGTTCAGTTGCATCGGGAGGTCCTGAGCCTGCTCTCCACTTGCAGCGGGAGGCACTCCGCTCCCCCGGGCCCCATCTAGAGGTTCAGGGGCTCGAGAGATGTGGCAAGTCTGACCACCAGTGAAGACCAAGGCAAAGAACTAGTTAGGTACCGCTGCCCTCTCCTCCTCTGTTGTTACCTGTTCTCCATTTGCCAGAGGCACTACACCTTCCCGGTCTTTCTTTTGTGGCCAACGTACCCGCAGAACCCCTTCTTGTTATTCTCTTCATCCCTTGCCAAGTTTAGTTCTGTCCGTGCCTTGGCTTTCCTGCTCCCATCCCTGCACACCCAGACAGCATTTCTCTACCCTTCCCGGGGCACGCGGCCCTGCTTCCACCCTCTGTGCATTTCCTTCTTTTGCCTAAGTTTACCAGCAGATCCTTATTCAACCACGCTGGTTTCCTACCTTCCCTGCTTGATTTATTACATATGGAATAGAGAGCTTTTGCGCTCCGAGGAAAATATCCTGAAAGAGTTGCCAGCTCTGATCAGGTCCTCTGTCCCTAAAGAGCGCGTCCCGTGGGATCTCCTCCGCTAATTCTCTGAACAGCTGGAAGCTGACTCTTACGAAGCTCAGGGGTCTGACTTTGCTCTTAGCCAGGCCAGATCACAAACTCAGCCAGTGCGTGGTCACTGCAACCCAGGCTTCCTTCAGTCTTAACCTCTTTTAGGAGCTCTTCTGCAGCGGTGAGCACCAGGTCCGGTGACTTCTCCTCGGGTTGTTTGTCTAATGCATCACGTAAGGATAAAGGGGCCAGCGCGGCCGGGGCGCGGGCAGGCTGCTGGGCTGCACGTGGCGCTTTGGGGCCAGACGTGTCCCATGTCACTGCTGCCACTGCGGGGGGGAGGCCTCGAGGGGAATGGCAACAGGGCACTGCCTGGTGCCCTGGGAGCAGGAGGTCCCGGAGTGCCAGGAGACAGAGAGCTCTCTGGACAGGTAGAAGGAGCAGTGAATGCCAGTGCTTTTTGGCTAAGTTGATTTCTGGCAGTGACGACTCTGTTGCTGATGGCTTCTGCAACAAGAACCACCCCAGGCACCACTGTTCATCACCCAGGGTGTCCTGAGCACCCCTCTCCCCATCTCGTTCCTCCTATTTTAGATAGCTTCTCCACACGACTGGACAAAACGACTCTTAACCTCTGCTCAGGCAGCTCCAACCCAGCTGTGAACCAGTGGGCTGCCAGAAAAATGAGCTGCAATGAATGCTGAAAGTCTCTCGCTTTCCAGTCCTCTACAAAGAGCTCAGACAGAACAATTACAACGGAAGGGCAGCCTCATCGCGGACAGCAGAGCCTTCCAGAGCACATTGCTTTTTCAGGGTCAAGACACCAGCTATGCTTTACATCGTCAGACAACACGTGAACAAGGGCAACAAAGCTAACTCAGACACTGACATTTTGCACCCGTGAAGCCAAATCCTTCCCCGTGGGCTCCCCCTACTGAGCCCACGGACAGGGAGCAGCTCCCCTTGCATGGCTGCAGGCTCCGAGGGGCCAGCTCACCTCCAGAGCAGGTCCTCCAAGCTCCTGGTGCCACCCCTGGGAGCACCTTGCCCAGGCCAGCCCTGCTGCAGCCGGTGCACAGCCTCCCCAGCGGGCTGCACCCCGCGGCGAGGGCGGCACCGGTGCGTGCACAGGAGCAGGGCACGCAGAGAGCACCGTCACCCCGCTGGGAGGAGGACAAGTCTCCTCTACCAGGACCCCCGAGGGCAGGTGCTGGTGAGCGGAGGGACAACAGAGGTGGGGCTCTCCAGTGACAGGGGTTAAGAGACCCGCTCCAGCCGTGTCGGAGAAGTTGGCGCTGGAGCTGTTTGTGCTGGGGATTAATGTAGGCTTGGATAAGCACAGGATTTCGGTCTCTGCAGCTATTAAGACAGAGCCTTTCAGCATACCTCTCTTTATTCCCAAGATACTCATCAGATAGGTTTCGCCCTGTCTGAACAGAATTTGGTCCCATCCTGACCTAGACAGTGTCTGTGGTGCTGAGCCCCCTACAGTCACTCACCCCTCATCCAGGGAAAAAAACCAGCAGACACGAGCCTAAAAGAGGCAATCTCAGCTTCTCAGTGTCCTCTTCAGGCTCCCTTCCCAGTGGGTTTGCAGGGCCGTGGAGCAGCAGCAGGCTTAGCAAGGCCCCCCCGGGGCCCGCACAGCCCCGAGCTGGGTCTCAGCACCTCCGCCCAGCCCCGAGGCACGAGTGGAAGCCCCTGCAAGGCACAGCCAGCAAGGTCAGCCAGGGGCTTCCTGGAGTTACTGAAGTCCCTGAATCTTAAGAGACCTTGATTTTATAGGAGAGCCTGATCTTCCTTCTACCAGTTTGAAGTTGGGAAGGGGGTTTCGCGCTGAAGGGCGGCCTGACCAGTGGCATTTTGCTTGGCACGGAAGGAAAGCCTGTTATATGGCAACACGACTGTGTACCACTTCTCTAAGGACCTTGGTGCGTGCACACGCCTGTTTATCATACTTCACACAGGTAACATTAATACCCGCCGGGGGCTGCAGATGAGACGTTGCCAGAAACTCAGTCCGTTCGATATACCCCTTCCCTTCTGGGCAGTATCTTCTGCTGATCAGACTGCACCTTCATTACAAGGCTTCATTCATCTGAACTGTCAGTACGTGGTTCGACACCTAGCTGCAAAAACCTTGTCTTACCCCTCCTCTCGCTGCCAAGGCTTCCAGCGCAGTCTGTAATGAAGGTGACCCCTAATGAGCTGACACAAGACGCAGTGATGGATGGCACTTGCCTCACGAAGGGCTGATCAAAGAGCTGCGCTTTCTGGTTGGGTAGCGTAATTAACGGTAATTTCTAAAAAAAATCAGTTTCAGGTTGATGAAAAATGCCAGGTCTGACAGCTCATGAGCGTTAAGCCACCCTGTGATCTGTAGCACAGATACAGCAATAACCCAGCACGGCGCCCTCCTTCCCAGGCTGAAGTACCTTCTTCATTTCCAGCGCCAGTCCCTGCCAGCAGCCCGGGACCCCCCGCCCGGCCAAGCCCGACACGTGGGCTCACAGGGCGATGGGACCGGCCCCCAGGGAGCTGCTCGGCCGCAGTGGGCCCTGCTTTTGGGGCTGTCACGCTCAGCCCCAGCCTTGGCCCCGCTCCCAGAGCTGTTCGTCAGTGCCTGGAGGAGTTGGAGGGGACTCACATCAAGGCAGAGAGTCTTCTCCAAGAAAGGGGGCAGCTCCGACAATGGTTTGTGAGATTTCTGCCTTAGATGCTGGTTCCAAAAGTGGAGAGTCAGAGAAAGCTGTCAGAAGCTGCAGGAGGTGCTGGGAAAAGCGTGAGAGATGCTGTTTTCACAGCTGAGCAAGCTGGAGTTATCCTAGGACGAGCGAGGAAGTAACACTGGCCTGTGAACGTCTCAGCGGGGAACAGGTTCACTGCTGATGCTTGGTGGTGAGGCTTCAAAAGGCACTTGCTAATCTAATTTCTCATCACCTTCAGCAGTCACCAGAAAGGTTTCCTGCTGGTATGGCAGGCTGCAAAGTTAGTACATCAATGGGCCCACGGAGCAGCACCCAGAGCCTGGGCAAGGGAGCAGGGACAGGCGGACGCCTTTCAGCACAACCAGCTGCTCAGCCTGGCCATCCTGCAGTCCTCATCTCAAACGTGGAGCAAATCTGTTCACCACCACCCAGGATCACAAAGCCAGGATTGCCTGGGACCCCAGGGAGCTCTTCTCCA
The DNA here is from genome assembly GCF_040182565.1 of Anser cygnoides. Taxonomy (NCBI): domain Eukaryota; kingdom Metazoa; phylum Chordata; class Aves; order Anseriformes; family Anatidae; genus Anser; species Anser cygnoides. The sequence goes on from NC_089887.1 coordinate 13,045,776, forward strand.
GGTGTGCTGAATCCCCTGAAAGCCCTGATCAGAACAGCGTGCAGGCAGTTCTTTGGTCTTGATACTTTGAATTTCTTGCCGGTCCACAGACTCACAGGTTATGTTCAAGCTACTTGGCCCCCTGGGTTCATCTGTGACCCCCCAAATACCCAGATATTTAATCCCCAGCTCCCAGGCTCCCACTTTGCTTTGAGCCCTCCTGCTTACCTCTTCAGACGTGCGAGGACTGGATGGAGCAAACAGCCCCCAGCACGGGCTGTGCTAAGAGCTCCTGAACGCACTGCTGGCACCTGCCCTGCCTGGCAGGGAGAGAGCAGCCTCTGGGGGAAAATAACAAGCACCTGACTGCAATATCCCTGCTTCTGTCCTTTGTGAAAAGGGCCATGGCTTTGGGCTGGCTCCCTCCTTCAGCTCCTGATATGACACTGACCCCACCTGACACACCGAAAATACAAAGGGGGCTCCCGGCCTCTTACACCTCTCATTCAGTCCTTCCACAGTGCCCCAGCCCAGCGGGACAGCGTGGGCTTTTCCCAGGTGATAGAATTAGCCCCTCACCCGGGCCTTTAGGATTTGAAGGGAGGCTGTCTCCACTCAAGGCCCCCCTGCGGTGAGGCTCTCTGCCAGCTCAACATAGAGATAAAAACCTAACACTGAATACAGAGGTGGTCAAGTGCTGGCTGATCCACTGGGGGATGAAGGGGCTTGGAAACCCTCTCAGCCACCCCATTAGCAGCTCCGCACTGACGCCTGCGCTCCCCATCACCACCGGAGCAGCCACACGGCTGTACCAGACCCTTCCTCGCTCAGGCCAAGGCTGGGCTCTGCCCTAGTGAAGATAAACACCAAATTCACAGGGACTTCACTTCGTGTTTTCACACGCAGGCGTGAAGCAGATCTGGTGATGCTCATCGGAATGATGCATCTGATTTAATATGCTGAAAACAACGGTTCAAAGCTGCTTACAGAGCGTTGGGCATGATCAAACTGCCTGGGGAAATCAGGCAGTGAAAGAGGGTGCCTATAGCTGGCCCATCTTAAAATAGCTTCCTTGGAAAAGCTGGAGCCGCTGATTGTGAGACTGCACCTCTGATGGCTCTTAATCAGTGCTTGCTTCAAAGTACGAAGGAGAACCGAAGCAACTTTTTCATCTTCAGTCTGATATGACCTCCCATTAAGAACTAATAACTGCTTCTACTGATGATTAGAGTCTTAGCGTTTCAGCACACCCGGTGGGGATACTAAAGGAGCGTGAAACCGCTCGAGAGATGGAGGATGACTGCTGCAGGCAGATGGCATGGGATGGAAATATCGACCCTTCCAGGATGATCCAGGCACACAGCACTGATATATATATTTTCTCAGAGATGAGGCCTTAAGAAAAGAATTTACATTCCCTTGCCATTCAAAAACAGCAGATGGGAACTTTTATGAATAAATCCAAGAGCTGGAGCTGTCTGATAGTGCCGACCTTGCTGACAAGGATGAGAAAGAAGGTTGTTCTAGTGCAGATATCAGCAGGGACTGCAGAGATGCCCTCCTAGCAGATGGGTGAGTGAGAAACTGAGTGTGAGATATGATCAGAGAGCAGAAGTCTTTCCAAGGATGATGTGCATGTGTCTGCATGTCTGGAGCAGTTCAGAATCGATTGATTGGAAAGGTGCTTACTCGGTTTCAGCTGAATGCGCTCAGAGAGATGAAAAACGGACAGTTGTATTTGGAAGCCTTTATAGCCGAAAGCGCCTCGAAAAACTCCGTCTTATGTGCTAAATCAAGTTCAGGAGTAATGAAAAGGAGATCTCTAGCATATGGAGACTTGCAGTAATTTTTGAATTCCAGATGGGGAAGATGAGACTGAATAAAGTAAATCAATGAGCTCAGCTCTAAGTGTGATTGCTGCCCACTGGGAACGGGACAGAGCTCATCAAACGCTCTTACCTATGCAACAGATGATGTGATGGCCTGGAGCTGAAAGGTCTTGTCTGAGTCCGCTGCCAAAGATGAATATGATATTAATTTGATCTGATTAATCAGATTTGAATCTGACAGTAATGTTTGCAGAAATTTAAACACCTTCCTCCACCTGAAACAGTTCTTTCTGTCATTAGCTTTCAGATACAGCCTGTCCTAATCGGTTTTGCACAGACTTTTTGAGACAGCATCAAATGCTCTATTAAAATCCAAATATATTACTGCAGCCTCTTCTAGCATCAGTCACTACACCACAGAAGAGGCAGGGAGGGCACTCAGAACTGGCATTTGCCTTCGCCTCTAACTCCATATTATTAGCTAAAGAAGGAGAATAATAAAAGAGCGATTAGAAAACGCATTTCATGGCTTATTGTCCTGGCTTTGCTGCCAGAAAAGCACAGAGAACTCTGCCTCTGAGGACCTCTGTTGATGTGGATATACAAGTGTCTGGAGGTTTTTCTTTCCCACTGTTTCTTCCATTCCCAGCGGAGGGAGGCGTTGGATGTGTGGGGCGGCTGGGCTGAGCCCAGCTGTGCTCTCCCGATCCCGCTGCACGGGCACTTCCAGGCAAGTGCAGCAAAACAACCCTCACGTCCTGACCAGAAACATCTTGAGGTGGGAAAAGACAGACCCCGTCCAAGTTAAAGGTTCAATGTTCCTTTCTTTAATTGGAAGGAAGATATTTGGGAATAAACGTAGTCGTGTTTGTCTCAGAAGCCTCACCTCTCCCAGGTACATATGCCCCATGCTTGGGCTTCTAATAAGCAGAGAGCCAGCAAGGTTTTAGCCTTTATCTGTGAGTATTACAGCAGCAGATGAGAAAATAAATTTGCTTTATACTTTACCAGCAACTCAGAGAAATAGGAAAAGATTCCCTTTGGCTTTTGCTCCCCTCCATCCTCCACGGGGCTCAGACTCAAACCCGGCATCCGTCAGAGCCCGAGCTCGCTTGCGTCAGAGGCTGGGGGTCATCGGAGTCAGCACAGCTGAGGCACCTGCTGCCCCCAGCCCTCGTGTTCCTGCTGAAGCTTCCCGAGCACAGGAACACCACCGCAGGCCAGAGGCTGCTCAGCGTGGCAGGGACGGGGAGCTCGGGGTCACAGGCCTTATGGATCATGCCAAGACCAACGCGGTTTCCGCCGGCAGCGAGCAGCAGAAGCACGGGACACAGCCAGACAGCAGGCAGGGTTATTTCCCCAGCAAATTCTCCCCTGCAAACTGTGGATCAGGGATTCCTGCCCCAGAGCTCAGCTCTTTGCATTTACCTTCTATCATTTTTGGTTTTGTTTTGTTTTCTGTTTTTTTTTTTCTTCTCGTGAGTTTCTCCAATGGCTTCTTTTTTTTTTCCTTCCTCGGGGTGCAAACACCCCAAGCACCAAGCGGTCACGCAAACCTCATGGCAAAGCTGTCTAGTGGGATTAAGGCTTTCTAGCAGAGAAATAAGCCCTGGGTGAAGAAACAGATCACTTCAAGGGACTCTGCTCTGCTGGGGCCTTTCCACATCACAGCTGCAGTGAGCTTCTTGTTTGAAAGCAGCAGTGCTGGTGCTGGAGGGGCTCTCCTGCCACCCTGAGCGAAGCAGCCCCCAGGCAGCGAGGTGTGGGTAAGCATGCAGGCGTGAAGGCTCCCTGACACGTCACTGCACGTGTTTCAGGGGCAGGTCCAATGCTATCCATGTGTGAGTCTGCGGCAGGAGAAGTCCTGGTCCACGGGTGGGTGCTCCCAGTCCCACAGAAAGCCCACCTCCCCCACTTCATGAAGACCCGTGCTGCGAGAAGGCTGGGAAAAAGGAAGGAGCCCTCAGGTTTCCACGTGGCTGTGCTTTCCCAGCCTGTAAATCAGCCAGCGAGAAGCCTCAAGGGTAAAACAGCCCCATAAATTCCTCAGCAACACAGGGACCCTCTGCACAGGACTGCACCAGACCTATTCACAGTCTGACAACTCTGAGCGACACACCGTGAGCATTCGGTGTGAACCGAGACCTCAGCTTGGGTTCAGGATTGTGAAGATGTGCTAACGTGATCATCCTTCACACGTTCGCTCCCCAGCAGGGGATTAATCCCCTGCTTCCCCTGTGGCATACCCACTGCCCGCCTGGTTTTACGGGAACAGCTTGTATTAAGTGCATCTTTTTCTACCAGGACAGGGAAGGAAAGACCCTGTTGAAGACCCGCCGGCAGAAAACACAGCCGCCGGAGGCAGAAGGCTCCTGCACACGGTGTTCGCAGCGTGACGAATCGCTGCAGATGTTTTCCAAACACCCTGGCCGAGTCTCCTTGACCCCGAGACTCACCCCACAGCACAGATCTCCTTGCTGAAACACCCTGCTCCCCCCGCGCCACAGCGCCTCGCTTCCTTCCATCCTCGTGGCCAAGCAGGCTCTGCGGAGAGCCAGACCGGAGCCGCACACCCTGGGCAGAGATGCCCCTCGCCGCGGGCCAGAGCTTCATCCCCTGCTGTCGACGGGCAGCCTCACAGTGCTGCAGACCCCCCCTCCTGCCCGTGGCCTGCTCTGTGCTCCAGCACTGCAGCCGGAGGCGCCTGGAGGAAGGTTCATCTCCCCAGCTCCCGGGAGAGCTCTCCCCATCGGGCCACGGCAGCTGCTTGGTGGCTGCGGCGTGAGCAGGCACTGCTGGAGCCCGCAGTAATGCACAGCAGAGAAACCCAGCTGCCAGCGCCCTGCGTGCCCCCCACGGGGCTGTTGCCCGCCCCAAACTCCAGGCCGACAGTGGAAATTGCTGTTCGGACACCCCACGCCTCAGGAGACCACATTTGGAAAGATATTCCCTTTTCTTTCTGGATCTTCCCACCGTTCCCAGCATTCGTCTCCCGGACAACTTCACAAAGCTGTTGTTTGTCCCGATTTTACAAACGCGTGCAACCTGTGCCCTGCAGCTCGGGAACGTGCCTGCGGGCTGACACAGCACCCGCTGGGTACCCCAGGGAGATCCACGTGCCCCCTGCACGCAGGCGTCCCTCACTCCCAGCTGCGGACAGCCTCTTCCCAGGGCATTTTGCATCCCTTTCCCACATCTTGCTGATAGCCCTGTGAATTCTGCAGGGATTTCAGTTGCAGCAAAATACAGGGCTTGGGAATCTATTTATAACCCATGTTTCCCACAGATTAATTTCCTGGAGTCTTTGCTCCAAAAAGACGACAACAAGGGCTGAAGAAGGATCTTTGGATATTTATGCATTTTTACAGCAGCACAGCAACATCCACAGGCTTGCGCTGGAATTACTGTGAGGCTTTCCCCTCCCTCCCTCGGCTCAAACAAGAATATTTTGGGACCCAGAGAAGAGTGTGTGTCAGTTCCCCAGTCTTTAAGGTGTCTCTCCAGAACCTGAGGAGTTTGTATAGGACATTACCCTGGGGCATACAGGGAGGACTTTCCTGTGTCAGCTCAGCAGATGCTCTCATCTCTAAGGGCAGCACGCAGGAGGAGTACGGCTTGGATAATATAATAAAGTTTGTGTAGGTTTATTAGTGATGAACTGCTAGATGCAATAGTCTAACAGGATCATTTAAGGCTTTCCAGCACAGAAATAAGCACTGGGTGAAGAAGCAGTTTACTTTAGGGAATCTGCCCTGCTTCAGTCTCTTGCTTTTTTTTCCTTGGTGTTCATGCAAGTGTGATGCCTGCTTGAATTTTACCCTAGGGACTCCTGCCATGATAGCCTCTGGGCTGAGTTTTCAAAGGCCTTTAGGCACCCAGCAGGAGATCCAAGTGTATGGACAGCTATATTTATTAGCTTCCAGGCATTTGACAGTCAGGCCATCAGTAAAGAAGGAATATGGACTGCAGAATATTACCGGGCACCTGTCAATGTGAGCAACAAATGCTGACACCGTAACTTCCCCCACATTTCACCTATGCAAAACACTTTACCATTGCAGGGACTGAAAATAACTGGAGCAGCCGCCATTTCTACATTGCACAGGTATTTTAACCTACTTGTCTTTTGTAAATAGATCTTTAAGTAGTAATTAGCATCAACTTAAATGTTATTTAGCATGTGCTGTATCACAGAACCCAGCATTTTCCCAGCAAGCACTAACATGAAATAAAATGATAGTTTAGACTCTGTTAGTTTGAAACACAGTCACTCAGTCCTGACCCAAATGTCTCCTGTGCCGGCACACCAGGTCAGTACTGGGTCAGGGCTCACTGCTTTGTGAACAGAATATTGCTTTTTGCTCTTTACCCCTTCTACCAGGAGCTGCAGTCAGTGAAAAAAAAAATCAGACACAATTACCTTGGATTTTGCCAGATGAGCCACAGGAAAGGCTCCACATCCGCGAGAGAAGGCCCGACTCAGTTTGCCCAGCAGCTGCCCTGTTGCAAGGCTCAACAGAAGGCAGCAGGAGCTGGTGGGAGAGGTGCAGACAGAGCAGGAGAGGCGCTGCTCACACAGGACGGGAGCACTCTTACGGCAGAAAGGCTGCTCTGTCATGGGCAGGTCTTGAGCCTCAAGTATTAGCAGAGTGCTTTGATCCCTGTCAGAAAGTTTCTGCTCTCCACCTGCTAATTATCACCTCACCCCAACTCTTGCAGCACAGTTTCGCTCCACAGCTTAACAAACGCTGTGCTCACCGCTGTTAGAAGGGGCAGCTCCGGCCTCACCCTCCTGACACGCCGCCCCTCTGATTTCCTGGTGGCAGCAGTGCTCGCGCAGCCTTGCTCCGACTCCAGGCCAGGAACAGGCTCTAGCACTGGTGGCATGAAATGGCCACCTGTCCTTCTTCCCAGTGGGAGCGCCCTTTCCATCCTTCTTCCCAGCATTGCAGCCTTCTTAGCCTCGGTAGGCATCCCGCTGCCTGCACAAAGCCAGAGGTTCTGGAGGGGTCGCGCGCCTGGTTCATCTCAAATGCCGAGTGAAACTTGGTGGGGGGGGCCTTCCTTTTTCAGCATTTCCAAACCACGGAGACGTGGTGCAGAAGCTGGTGACATCAGATCAAGCCTCCTGTGACTTTCCTACAGTACAGCAGACTGATCTTCTCTTCAGCTGTTTTTAATCGCTTAAATGTCAACAGCACGCAGGTGCCTAACAAGATCTTCGCCTCCCTTCTCCTGCAGCACCTGGCTGCAGCAGAGGCCGGCCCTGCGCTGAGCAGGAGCAGAACCGCACCTCGGCACCACAGCTGCGACCGGCTTTTAAACCTCCTTGGGAGAAAACCGTGGCAACAATTCTGCCTAAAGATGGGAGTCAGAAGACATGTTGCGTGCTTGGAGTTGAGATGAAACCATCTATTTGGCCAAAAACATCTTAGGGACTCGTTGTTTGCACCGAAATGCAAATTCTAGCACGCCTGGCGATTCCAAGCCCTTTGTGCCCAAAGAGGTGATCCATCCAGAAGGCCTGCAGGGGCCCTGCCGGTGCCGGGCGGCTCGCAGCGCTGCAGCCGCTGACCTGCCCGGTTCCTGCGTGCCCTGCCCGACGTTTCGGGTAGCGCTGCGGGGCCCGCTGGCCCGTGGAGGAGCAGGCCGGGCGCTGCCTGGCCTCGGAAAGCAGAATCGTTGGGTGTTGTGAACTCGGGCCTACCTGTGAGACACAGGCTGCTGAGAGGACGGCATAATGCTCCGCTTCTGCTGCCAAGTTAGCAGAAATCCGTTCTCTGCGCGCCCCAGATGCACAAACGGCTTCTGGAAGCAGGCTGTGACGATGCTGGCGGCAGCCCAGAACGCACTGCGAGATCGGCTCCACGCTTTTACTGATATAAAAATAACGCTTCGCGAGGGGCTTACAGCCCTGGCTCCACAAGCGCTGCGGGCGCACCGAGAGCCCCCCGGCTTTCTCTCCACGAAAGCCTGCGGTTAGGGGGCGACAGGGGAACCCCCAACATCCCACCCTGGGGACACAGCCCTCCGAGGCGAGGACACCTCAGACGCCCTGCGCGGGCACCGCGGCCTCCCACACCCCCAGCTCGCGCGGGCCGGGCGGACCGGGGCGGCCGGGGGCGGGCGGCGCAGCGGGGCCGGCCCCGGAGGCCTTGGGCGGTGCTCCGCAGGCTGGGGCCGCCCTTCCCCTTCAGCGCCCGCCTCGCACAGGCCCTGGCCGGGCAGGAGGCAGCGGGAGCGCCCGGCGGAGCGGTGCGGAGCGGAGCGGGCCATGCTGCCTGCGGGCTGCGGGCGGCGGTGAGCGGGGTGCCGGGTGCGGGGTGCCGGCGGCTGCGGGGCTGGGCGGCGGCGGCTCGGGCTGACGGCCCCGGCCGGGCCTTGCAGGCTGGCGGCGGCGCTGGCGGCGGCGCTGGGCGGCGGCGCGGAGCGGCGGCGGGAGCTGGAGCAGCGGGCGGCGCGGAGCCGGGCCCTCCTGCGGCGGTGAGTGCGGCCCCGAGCCGGGCCTTGCGCCTCCAGCCCCCCGCAGCCCCCGGGCCGAGCTCCCCCCGGGAGCGGGGGGGCGGCGGGACCCGGGGGGAGGGAGGCGGGCCGGGGGTGTGCAGCACTGCCGGTCTGTGCTCTGTGTGCCCCCCGCGCAGGGACAGCCAGGACGACGAAGAGCCGAAGCCAGAGGCCAGCTCCGGGGATGGACATGGTGAGCGCTTCCCTCTCGACCTGGTGTCACGCAGGGCCTTGGGGCCGGGGCTGAGCCAGCTCAGGTGTTAGAAGCTGCGCTGCGCTGACTGCAAGCCTTCCTCTGCTTCTCCCTTCCACCAACGCCGTGGCACATGGGGCCGCGGTGCGGTAACCGAGGCCCGACCGAGATGACGCTTGTCAGCCAAGGGGAGGCTGCCCCCGGGGGATCTCCTTCTGTGACTCCCATCTGTGCTGGGTCTTCGGGGGTTTGGGCGTATCTGCCTGCTGCGCTGTGCACTCGCTGTGGGAGTGTGGCCACGGTACCTGTCGCGCCGTTCAGTGGGTTCCATTTCCTTCCGCAGCAGCTGGAAGAGTGAGGTAATGTAGAGAGAAATGGGGAGGATTCGGTTTTGGATCTTCTGATACGTCTTCTCCTCTCACAGAGAGCAGGCCTTCACCAAAGGAGCTGGAAGAGCTGGAGCTGCTGAACAGGGCCTTAGAGAAGGCTCTGAAAGTCCGGAAAAGCATCTCAAAAACTTCGTTAGAGGCCCAAGTAGCTCCAGCAGAGAAACCTGCAGATGAAGGACCTGCTTTTGAAAATGCTCAAGAACAGCAAGTGCCTGTGTCTGTCAGAGATGTTCCTGTGACCAGGGAGGTGAGGGCTGGAAGCAAAAAGCCTGCCTCTTTGAAGAAGCCCTCTCCATACCAGCTAAGAGCACCATACAGGACTGACCCAGACGTGAAAAAACCACAAAGGAGAGCCCCTGCCAGATGTGTTTCTCAGGGTCCCAGGACAGCTGGGAAGAGCTCTTCAAAAGGGGTGGCTTCCAAACAAGGAAGGAGTCATAGGCCAGCCAACAGTGCCAGTGACCAAGGGGTCTGTGCTGCGACTGAACTCCAAAGGGCACCTGGTTCATCCAAATCTGCCCTCAAGGAGCAGCAAAGCTTCTCCATAAGGGATTCATCTGGGGAAAGGAACTTGGTAGCTGCTGGCAGGCAGCTAACTGATGCAGGGAAGAAAAGCTGTGGTTCCCGTGGAGAGTCCGGCAGAAAGGAGAACCCAACAGCTGAAGGCATCTCTGGAGGGAGCACCTCACCTCAGACAGTCACCGTCCAGCAACAGGGGTGAGTGCTGGGAGGTGGGAACCTTTGTTCTGCTCTGCTGGACATTTAGCCTGGCACATATGCCAAGTCTGCTTTATTCTCCACTGCTCTGTAGGACCTGCTTTGGTCTCACAGCTCCTCAGATCCTTCTCAGTAGGAAGGACCCTTTACAATTTAGAAGCCTTTGTAGTTACTGAGTACACATTGCCGTGCTAAGGGCTTACTCTTGGATGGCTGGAACTCCAAAGTCCTTTAATTAAGATTTCTGATATTTGATAACCCTCCGGAAGTCCAAGACAGCAGTTTTACTGATCCCCCTCCTGACTTTGCCAAGAATAGAGAACTCTACCATTTTGTGGTCACTCTGCCCAAGACAGCTCCAGACCACCACATCTCCCACCAGTCCTTCTCTGTTTGTGAACAGAAGGTCCAGCGGGGCACCTACCCTGGTAGGCTCTCTAACCATCTGCATCAGGAAGCTATCTTCCATGCTCTCCAGAAACCTCCTAGACTGCTTTCTCTGAGCTGTATGTGCTTCCAGGATATGACTAGGAAGTTGAAGTCCCCCACGAGAACAAGTGCTGACGATTTTGCAACTTCTGCCAGCTGCTTGTAGAACTCCTCATCCGTCTCCTCATCCTGGTTTGGCGGTCTATAACAGACCCCTACCAGGATGCTTGCCTTGTTGGCCTTCCCACTGATCCTAACCCATAGGGACTCAACCGTATCATTCCAGCCTCAAGTTCCTCAACATCTAAACACCCTCTAATATAGAGAGCCACACCACCACCCCTTCTATGCTGCCTGTCCCTTCTGAAGAGCCTATAGCCAGACATTGCAGCACTCCAGTCATGAGAGTGGTCCCACCAGGTTTCCGTGATGGCAGCCAAGTCGTAGCCTGCCTGCTGCGCGATGGCTTCCAGCTCCTCCTGTTTGTTGCCCGTGCTGCGTGCATTAGTGTAGATGCACTTCAGCTGGGCCATTGCCTTCTCCCCCAGCCTTGACATTGTTCCCCCGACACACCTCTAACAAGCCTTATTTCATCCCCGTCCCCCTTCCTGCCTAGTTTAAAGCCCTCTCAATGAGCCCTGCCAGCTCCTGGGCTAGGATCTGTTTTCCCCTTGGAGACAGGTGGGACCCAGCTGCAGCTATCAGGCCGTGTGCCGAGTAAAGCACCCCGTAGTCAAAAAACCCAAAATTTTGTGTTGGCACCAGCCCCTGAGCCATGTGTTTATCAGGTGGGCTTTCCGTGTCCTCTCTGTACCCCTCCCTGCCACTGTAGGGATGGAGGAAAACACCACCTGAACTCCCACTCCATCTACTAATCGCCCCAGTCCCGTAAAGTCCCGTGTTCGTAGTTTGCACATGACTCTAGCCATACCTGCCAACATGCATGTTTCTGCAATCACAAGTTAGGTTTTATTCTACTACGGGGTTAAGAGGAATATACCCAGAGGAAGCTGAAATGTTCCTTTTGCGTTGCTTTGTGTGATGTGGCGCTAAGCAAAGCTGCCTTGTCGTGCTCAGGTATGGCAGTATAGTTAGGAAGGTTTGCATGTGCACACATTTTTAATGGTTAGCTTCCTTGAAGGTGTTGCTTCTGTGTCTTCGCTCCGCTCTGTCAGGGCTTGGTCCTGGCTCTTCACCTTGGATGAAGCGCTGGTTGCTGGTGGTAGGGGGTAGGAGCTCTCCCAGGTCAGCTCCTTTGATGTTTGTGGAGGCGACCAATCCTCTTGCCTTGAGGACAGGCTGAAGGCAGTGGTGGATTCCATCTCCAGGGCTTTTGACATCTTCCGCCACAGCTAAATTCATTTCAAATTTAGACAAAATGTAACTTTCTCTACGTGAAGACCAGGCTCTGCTGACCTCCAGTAGTCAAAGTTAACGATTTTCCTGTTTTGTAGATGCCAGCTGAAGCTACCTCATCCCTACAGGAAAGCCTATTCCAGGAACTGCAGGTAAGCCCAGCCTGGTCATCCAGGCCACGACTCTCCTCTGCTGAAGGGCTGCGAAGGAGGGCTCAGGCTGGGGGGAGCCCTGGCTGGTTTCTGGGGCAGGCTGGGCATCGGCCCTGCGGTGTTGGAGCAGGAGGATCAGTCCCACCCAGCTGTCTGCAAGGCTGCTCTCAACTGTGTGTGTTTTCATGCTGATCTAGCCAGTAGTTTTACATTTGTTTTCAGAGTGCTAATCCTTGTTAATCCCCAAACTGGAAACGTACAGAGATGCTTTAATCACAGGTTTAAGTGCTGCAGAAGTCTTCGCTCAGCCTGTATACTAGAGGTTGAAGGCAGGAAACCGTGTGGCATGGGTGCCTGTATACCCCGTGCAACAAAAGTTTCCCAATCCATTGCTGACCCAAGCATATCTTTCGCCTGTTCTCCAGTCCCCAGGAAGGATTCTCTCACCGCTTCATTTGGGAAATCTTGTGATAATTTAGCGTATTTCTAATTACGTGATTTGTCCAGATATTAAGCTTAACTCTGAATCTAGTTACAGCTCTTTGTGTTACCCTCAAGAATTGCTCCTCCTGTGGGGAACTGTCATTTATCAGACAGCAATTTGTCAGATGCCCTTCAGCAAGTTGTAAAGACTTGGTTCACTTAATTTTCCCTTGTAAATTAAGCCTTTCAGCATGCTAATCACTCCAGTACAATTTTACACTCTTCACAATTACTTTCAACTTAGTGACAAATTGAAAATAACCTTTGTGCTGTAGATCACTTAGAGAGAGAATGCATCTTGCCTGGCACATGTGGTAACTTCTTTTCTGTTCCATTAACCTTACTATTTCTTTGCATAATGTGTTTCTGAAAACTGCATTTTCTATTATGATTTAAAAGATCCATCCAGATGGAGAGAAGACACATGCACGCCTGGGTTAGACAGTCACGTACTACGTAGCTATTTTTAAGCTTCCTCCTGATGGCTCTTGCTGTGTGTTGTGGCAGGTTTGGGGGAAATGGCTGAGATGCACCAGCTCTTTAAAGCAGTCATTTGAATAAAGGATGTTTTGGGGTCTGGGCATCAGTGGGAATGTTGAAGTCTGTAGGTTAAATGCACCTCCTTGGTAGCACTGTTATTAGCATAACATTTTCTTCTAAAACCTGGTCTCTGATACAAGGTCCTGTCCAGATTACTTTGATACTGTGCTTAAACTTCTGGTTTTTGTGTCCGTGATACTGGTGCACGGCTGTCATGCTTCATGCCAAAAATGACACTTTGTACTTAAAAAGATGTAAAGTTAAATTTAAAGATTTAAATTTAAAGATTTAAAAGTTAAATTAAAGAAGAGTCTCGAGGAAGTTCAGCTGATGAAGGAATCGTGGTGGTAAAAGCTAGGGTGTTTGTCCTGTCTGCTCTACCATAGTAACCTTTTTGTACACATTTGCTAAAAGAGCAAATGTACAGAAATGCAAGAGACTTGTCCCCCACCCCTGACCCCCCCCAAGAAAAAAATGGAAGCTTATTATGTTTCCTATGGGATAAAACCACATGTAGGGAAATGCAGCAGAATTACTGATGTGCTGCAGGTTCACGTTCTGTTTTATGGAAGTGTGTTGTCTCTTCTGCTGGCTGTAAACCCTTCCCCTCAAACCAAGCTGAGAGAAAGGACAGGGGTGTTTTGCAGTGTTTGAAGCTTTCTGTAGGGTGTTATTGTCGGTCTAATACCAGTCTGGAAAACTGAGGGGGGAAAAGCTAGTGAACAGCCACTTTTTCTGGTGAAAGAAAGTGGCGAGGAAGATGCTTGTGTTTGAAGTGCCGATGTCGTATCGGTGTGTCGCAGCTCAGTGTGAGCGCTGTCTTGCACAACACAGCATAACTCTTCCATGTCCTGTCCCTTTTGAATTTTCAGGGCATGGGAGAAAAGCCGTCTCTGCCAAACAAGTGCAGATGCAGCAGCTGCAAGGAAGCGTTTTACAGAGAGGATCCAGACTACTGTATCCTTCCTCAGCTCGCCACCCCCTTCCAAGAGCGTGTGGTGCAGTGCAGCAAGCAGCGGGTTCAGTCAGTTCGGGAGGTACTTCCATGCGGAGAGTTACACTTCCAGTAACAGGAGGTTAAGTCCAGTCCGTAGGAAGTATTTTTTCTTTTTCATAGTGCAGCTTTGGAATAGTTATAAAACTTGGTATCCAGATAAACACAGCCACGAGGTAGAGGCCACAGACAGCTGTGCTGTCCCCACCTGCTGTCTGCAAATGACATTCATGGGCTGCTTACCCTCTGCCACCGCCCCTGATCCCAGCTGCCTGGGGCTCAATGTAGCGCACAGAGCTTGTGCTGTGTCATGTTCCTTAAGCTGCTGCTGTTTGAGTTTTGTTCACCGACGCCAGCACTCAGTCCTGCGGAGATAGAGGAGGAATTAAAGGTCCTCCAGGATGTCCCATCCCTTCTGAGCCAGTATGTGGAAGCTGAGCCTGCAGGTAAGAAAAAAGGGAAATGGGGGAGGAGGGCAGAGGGTGGAGTAAGGATGATTTTGGTGGGTTCCAATTCCATGCATCTTTTGCTCTTGGTGTGTGCCAGACATGAGGGACAGGGACAGGAGCCTTCTCTGTCCAAAGTAAGGGCTGGTTTAACCCAAGGTCACTCCAGGAGGTGATATGTAGAAGAAAGTTGCAGTATGCTCATGCCTGCTGGTTTTCCTCTGCTTCTCTTCTAGACCATCCCACTCTGCAAAGAGAGTATGAAAGCCTGGTAACCTTGGAGGGTTTGCAAACCACAGTCTCCCAATGCTTGCATAAGCTGCAGCTTCTGCAAGCAGGTGAGCCAGTCCTTGTGTTTGTGGTCAGGTATGAATGTGGCCAGCTATGCTTGAACAGTGGTTTGCCCTCTGTGTTCAGAACATTATGGACCAACATCATTTTTCTCCTGGTTGTCATTTGTGGTAAAGTAGTACATAAAAGCGTCTCTGGTGGCGAGTGAAGCCATGGTACCTGTTTGCCACCCATCTGTGTTTGGGAGAGGCTCGAAAATTTTATCTGGTGCAATTCAAAAGAGTTGGTGACGGAACCATCAAGAGACTGGGGACACTGCATGCTGTAACTTAAGATTGTGCCATGTATGAGGAGCTTACCCTGACGAGTCTAATGTCATTAGTCATTAATTTCTAGGAAGAGTAAGTAGGTGACAAGTTCTGTGAGTACGGGTTTAACTTGCATATTCCTGTCTCCTGCCAATTCTTCACCCTGACAGCTGTGGAGTCCCAGATGAGGCTGCACCCAGACTGCGCTGGGGATGTAGGAAACTGCTGTCCCACCTGTGTTCCTGCCAGGGGTCGGGCATGTGGCAGTGCAGGCACGCTGGCTGTGCCTCTCCTCTGGTACTCCAGTTTCCAGGAGCTGAGGGACCTGTTTGCCTTGAAGCTGCAAGTGTCAGTGCTGCACCAGGAAATTGCCTTACAAAAGGTGAGTCTTTAAGAGTGTTAATGCTACCGTGGTAGGGCAAGAAAAGGACAATTGTGGTGCAAAAGTTGGGATACTGGATCACGATGGAGGAGCAGTCGTACAGCAGGCCCTCCCAGTGGTGTTTCTGTGTTTATGCTTCATGTCTGTGGTCTGTGTCATCTGTGTCCCATTAGTGCCTCACTTTGCAGATAGCCAGACTTGCTCTTTTAAGACCGCAGCAGAGCGCTTTAAGTGTCAGACCCTTTTTTTAGCCACTCTTTTGGAGTAAGGCAGTGGAGGATGTTCATAGTGCTTGGAGATTGCTTTTGGCAGCCCTTTATAGTCCCCTTAGGGCCCCCACTCTGTCATTCTCTTCTGTGTGACCTCTTCAACCGGTGAACTTCTCTGCTGTCTGTTGTTTTCCTTTTAATTTCAAACCACTGTGCTGCTACTCTTGACTCTACCTTCCTGAGACTTCCTGTAAGAACATGAAAGGAGGTCAGCTTCTCCACCAGAGAGCTTGCTGCACAGGGATCATTTGTTCTTCTCAACCTCCAACAGCAAAGGGCAGAGATCTGTGAAATCACATCTGCCCTCTTCCTTTGACATACCCTTTGATCTATCTCAATGACAGAGGCTTTGGAAAAGCAGGGTTTTTTTTATAACCTGTGGAAGAGCTATTTGTAAGTGGCCATACTTCCCTTTCTGGCTGAAGATGGACTGTTGCTTGTTTTCAGCGGGGCTTTTAGTGCTATATCCTTGAATTACGGGTGGTGAGATCTTTGCTATTTGTGTGCCCCAAATGTGGTAGTTACTGAAGTCTGATGCTTCATTGACTGGCCCTATTTCCTCTGCACATGTATTTAAATAGTATAGATTAAATAGATTTAGCTTTGTGTTGGGTGAGCGCTGAGTATCCGAAGCAGCTCTGTGTAGAATATGCAAGATAAGTAAAATTATTGGGACAGGTGAAGTGAATGGACATGGTACAAGATAAATACACTGGGAAATGAGCTTCATATTTCTGGGCCAGCCCTGTCCATTGCCTTTCTGTAGAGGAACAGCAAGAATCATAAAAAGTCCTGTTAACTCTTAGCTTGTCTTCGGTGAAGGTCTGTTTCCCTCTATTCTTCTGCATTAAGAGCAGATCAGGGGGATGGAAAAGAGAAGGGTCTTTCTCATAGGAAGTGGGGAAATGTAGCACTTCTTCTTGTGCCAATTTTCTCCTTATGTCTACAAATCTTAACTCTTTCGAGAGTTTAGCAGCTGTGCTCTGTCCCTGTTTCCTGCAGGGGTTTATAGAGGACTGGAGAGGGGACTCCCTGCAGATGTCCTGTACTCTGTTCTGTTTGGGTCTTCCGTTGTTTCCACCACTGAACCACGCTTTGAGGGACGTGATTCTCACATGCAATTTATTGTCCACTCTTCTCCTGGGAAGGCAGTGTGCATAGCAGGCTGTGTGGAGTTTTAATGAGCAGACTGCTTGGAGTTCATTAGCAGATACCAGCTGAAAAAATTCCAGGCAAAATGCCTTCCTGAGTATTAATTCAGGACTGGGGCACTAAGGGGTAACTTTGTCCTTTGACAGGAAGTACACTTCTGCTCAAGTTGTCAGTCCCGGTCATCGTCCCAGAGCTTTGTGCTGCTAATTATACTGTGAAAGGCCAGTGGTCATTTGGGAGTGTGGACTGAGATCGTGAGCTAGGCTTAATAAGCCAGAGGTCAGATCAGGGAAAGTCAGACAGCTCTAGCATCCCCAGCAGCATCCCTGTTCTGCATGGGCTGGAGCTGGCCTTTTGCCCACCTGTCTTGTATTAATGTGACCCAAGTGGGAGGAGGCAAGAGCAATCAGTTATAAATGAGGAGTTGAACTTAGCAGTGGGCGAGTAAGCTCTTTGCTGTGTGGTTGCAGAGCTCCCAAATCAATTGTGTACATGCTTGCTTTGAGTTTCTTGCAGAGAACTGATCTCATCCCAGCGCTGGGCCTTCTCTGCAGCACGGTGCTGACAGAGGCCGCAGAAGAAAAGCACTGCCACTTATCTCGCTGGCTGAGGAGCGCTGGGTGGCTGCTGGTGTGCTTTATGAGCAGGGGATGAACAACTCTGTCGCTGTTAAATATGACAAAAGAAAGCATTTATCTGCCAGTTAATGTGGTATTACTCATACTGCTCTGGGTAGCTTTTGCTTGTTATGCAGCCACTTCAGTTCCAGGAATCCCCGAAGTGCACCCTGGCCCCGCTCTGGTGACGTGTCTTCTTTGTTCCTGCCCAGCTCACGATGACAGAACTCCTGCCTGTCCTGGAGTCCAAGGCATACCCAGAGGCCTCTGCAGCTCAGCTGTATCGGGCGATTTACACCCAGCTCTGTGAAGGCGGCGAGCGATTCCCTGTGCTGGTGAGAGATGAGCTGGCAGACTGATCTGGTGAGAACCAACTACCAGCCATTTGCATAACCAGAGAGTTTTAAGCAATAAATCTTTACCAATAACTTTTTTTTTCTTACTCTGCTTGTTTGTCCAACTAAAGGAAACTAAATTCCTGGCTTTTGGCTTTTTCTTTGTATATGAGTTTTACAACTGCTAATTCTGAGGCTCTCTGAAGCTTCAGAAACCTTCAGTGTTTCCATGGGTACTGCTGTTGGCTTTTCTTCAAAGTCTTCCAAGGTCTGTCTGTCCAGCCAGCTCTGGATTCTTGACCTCTTCAGCCGTGAGACTGCCCTTGTATTCAGACTGTAGCTATCCGTAAGACGTAATTTACACTGATCGCAGTATCCTGGGGACACAGCTTTCCAGTGTCAGAAAATCCAGAGAACCTGAGCTTCTGCTTCCCTATTACCGTGTTCACAAATCGGTATATAATCAGCATTATAGTTGTGACTGACTAATATTCACTGACTAGCAATGTTTCTGATGTCTTCATCCGCAGAAGCCGAGGTTGCATGCAGTAGTGCCTCTTCAGGAACTAGTCTGGTTCCCAGACAGCCAACTGCTCCGAGCTGGGCTGGCACCTGCACCGCTCTGCAGCCGGAGCAGTCCTTTGCTGTTAGCCTGCCAGCCACGTTGCTGCTCAGAGCAGGGGCCTCTTCAGGCAGTTTCACAGCTCGCCAGGCTCTTTTGTAATGACTTGCACTAGCCTACAACTGAAATACTTTTGCTGGATCATCTTAGGTGTTGATCATGCCTGAGGCAGCAGTCTGAGAAGGTTTGGGCTGTCTGCACTCAGGGGAGATGTCAGGGAAATCCAGCTGCAGCAGTGGAGAGCTGACAAAGCAGCCCGGTAGATGGCACTCAGCCCCTTGCATTGCTGCTGAACCTGTGCCGGTGGCTGCTGAAGTCGTTTTCCAGAGTGACTAGTGCAATATCCTGCCCAGCTATGGGAAATACAGGTACTTGAGCAATTCTGACCTTATCACCACGGGAAAACCCCAGCTTTGGTTCTTCATGCACCTTAGGTCTTCGTTTGTGGGCCTTACATCCCCTGGCATTGCTGTGTGGCAATTTAAGCAATGCTTTAGAGTCGTATGGAATACTTCTGCATTTTTAAGTCCATTTAGAGAAGGGCCACTGCAGCGTTTTAATTCTTGTTAGTTTGACTTGCGCTGTATCATGTCGCTGGACTGAGCTGTTTGTGTGGAGTGATTTAGCTCTTAGCAATGCTGACATTGGTCATTATTTTTTCATGGCAGGAGATAAGGTTGTCTCTCTTTTCCAAATATTTGGCCCCTTCTGACGTGCTCCCAATTCACTGAAAATTATCCAGATATATGAAAATCAGCATCTCTTACTTTCTCTTTTATTTATTTTTTATCGGATTGCATTTGTTTGTTCATATATAGGATTTCATTTCCCATGGAGTCGGCAGTTGGGGCAGCTCTGGCATGTGCAACAGAAGCACGCAGCAGCTACCCAGGGATGTTTGCTTTTGAGCCTGGATGTATTTTATCTGAAGGGTTGGCTTTTTTTTCTGCATGCATATGTGGAATCGGATGCATGAACAGACGGATGTAATATGGAGCTGCTGTAAGGGACAACTGTATATGACCTCTTGACTTTGTTAAAAAGGTTGGGAAAATGGGGAAAATGCTGGTTTAGCATGACTGTGTAGGTGGTAAAGGGATGGAAGGCTTATCCCATATTTTTCTTCCCCCAGACCCAAGCCAGCTTTCTCTGTGTGACTAGGCATTTGCCCCTTCAAGATACCTGAAGGTGGCTGTGTGTGTGACGGCATGGGAATTCATCAGAAATCTGGGGTGAAGGAAGAAGCTGGAGGCACTTCACCATCAGATCAGTGAGACCTGCCACCAGGCATACCAGCACGCGTGAGGAGCTGCTCAGAGCAGTTTGATGTAAATTGGCAGCCACAGCAGGGACTGCACAGGTGTGAAAGGAGTGTGAAAGAGAGACCAAGCCCACAGGAACGTGATCTCATGGGCAGGGGTTGCTTCAAGCTCAAAGGAAAGCTGAAAATGTAGGAGCAGTTGCAGAAGAGTCACCAAGATGTTGACTGGCAGGTAGCTGGGTTGTTCTGTGCCTCTGGGTGCAGTGTGGTTTTGTTATGCTTCCTACACTATTTGAAAGGCGTTTTATAATTTTGCCAATTTTCATAAATATGTAAGACTTTAAATCATCTGAATGACTCACTTTTTCAAATGAATCTTGTGCGATAGCAGATAGGAAGATTCAATAGCAGCTTAACTCTGAGTTTGGGGGGGGGGTTGTTTTTGTTAGAAAATGTGCCATTGTTACAGGAGAAAGTTATGTTGGTACTTCAAAATGAGATGAAGATAAAAGATTATATTTGTGATCTCAGGAAATAGTATTATCATAAATGCAAGAAATATACAGTGTTTTGTGAAAGTAATAGGTGATACCAGTGTTGTGCAGACTTGAGCCAAGCCAAAGCACGGAGAGGGTCAGGAAGTATGAGCAGATCTTATTCCTGCCTTGTCCCTTACAGTAGAGTCTTATAAAGTTTTTAGCTTTCACTGCTGAAGGACGTGAAGCCGAATTGTGGGTAGAGGTGGTTTTGTTGTTGTTGTTTGGTTTGTTTTCTCATTTCTTTACAGATATTAAAACCCTGCCAACTGCTCTAGTTTCTTTTCTACCAGCTTCCTCCCTTCCTTCCCCTCCGCCACTTTTATGCTTACTGTTTTTGTTTTTTAAATATGATTGGCAAGTGGGAAGAAGAAGTGCTTCTGTCAGTGCACACTGCAATCAGTAGACCCTCTTACAGAGTTTCATGTGCACTAGTTAGGTTAGGTTTGGGTGTTTAGCGTTGAAACCTTCAAGGGTTTTATGCAGCAGATATTCTCAGATATGCCATCAAGTGCTTGCGACAGCTCCTTTTTTGAGAAATACAGAACATAGAGAGTAAGCAGCATGGATTTAGGCATTTTCCATCTAATGCAGAAATAACATGAGTCTTCCTCGTTAGGAGACAAGGTGAACCTCAGAAACTGACATGGAGGAATATCGTTCCTCTTCCATCCTTTTTGAGGGGATCTAACAGTGGGTGACTGCGTAAAGCATGGGCTTCAGGGTCCCACGCCCGCAGCAAAAGCAGGACAGGTTTCCCAGCTGCCCAGGCATCGTGGTTTGGAGAGGCAAAACCAGACCGACTGTGTGAGAGAGGTGCATTTCATCAAGAAACAGTTTAAGTGGGTAAGTGTTGAACTGGGGGGAGAACTCCCAGCTCACTCTGTAGGTAACAAATTTGCTGCCAGCATTATTCTTGAAATGAGCTTTCTGTATGAGCTCCAGAGAGCAGGCTGCTTAATTAAAGCACTGTATGTAGTCAAGTCTGAAGCACGTAAACCTGAATCAGCCATTTGTTAGGCCGTGTGCACTCAGTTGTGCTGGTCAAGGATTATTAGAAAGGGTAGCAGTACTCTAAAATGCTGAGTCCTTGCTTTCAGGACAGCAAACTTGTAGCAGAAGCATTGAGACACACACACATGCTTTTTTTTTTTTTTTCAACTCAAGGCAATCTCTCCCAGAGTTACAGAAGTTGAATTTGACTAACGTGGTGCCTAAATGGAAATGTTGTGCTACCAACAACCAAAATTTAGAGGATTTATAGTGGAGAAAACAGTGTGCTTATCAGGCTGTCTTTAGTGTAAGAGCTTGATTTCCACCTGAAGCTTTACTGAGAACCTTTATGCCCACTTCTGATAAATTTGAAAATAACGTTACTGTATTACATGTGAATGCAAACCGTGCAGAGGATGCTGAACGCTGGTAATGCAGGAAGCGTGGCGCTCCTCCGGTCTGTCCCAGGGTATCTAATTCTTGGTATACCGCAAGCAATGAGTTGGAAATGCTTTAACAGCCTTCTGAGAGCAGGGAGAAAAGGCCAGCATAGATTTTGGGCAGGAAGCCAGTTCACAGCTGTGTGTTTCCAGTCCCGAGTCCTCTCACCAGGTGGGGTCACTGAGAGGCTGTAGCAGATGATGGATCTGACACCACAGGCTCTTCACTTATCTGTAAAATGGAGATTGATATTATT
Organism: Anser cygnoides; assembly: GCF_040182565.1. Taxonomy (NCBI): domain Eukaryota; kingdom Metazoa; phylum Chordata; class Aves; order Anseriformes; family Anatidae; genus Anser; species Anser cygnoides. The sequence goes on from NC_089887.1 coordinate 13,067,250, forward strand.
TCATTTACTCATTAGCTTGGTCCTGCCACATCTGTCATCTCTGGAGCAAGACATCTTTTAAGCATATACACTGGGCCTGGCACAGTCTTGTTTCACTGGAAACTTCCTAGTCTTCCTTTACCGTTATTTAAAAAAAATCTTGCAAAACAAAAACCCTAAGCATGACTCAGTCTGACACGAAAACAATTCATTAAATCAGTATTAAAATTTCTATTATCCACCATGCAGATCGAGTACTATTTTTGTAACATCAAAGCTACCATCCAGAAGAAAAGATCTATCATCATGCTTTTTTAATTTGTGAAAAAAGAAGGTCTTTAGTATTGTAATCGAGAAAAATCTATTGCTTGTTAATTAATCCGAGCCCAGTTAGAGAGAAGAGGGCAAGCAGCACTGTTCTGTGTGTGCCGGAATATAAAGAGCTGGTAATGGGGGGGTTGGAATTAAAAGCAAGTTTTGAACTGTAATTTCAGAAGGCGAGAAATTACAGCAGTGGGCTATTTAGGCACGCAAACGGAGATGTTTGACTTATTTTTAGACAGAACAAGAAAGATAATCAGTGGATCTGGAGTTAGGATAGGAAAAAGCAAATAGAAGGCAAGCTCTGAGTCAGCAGAGAAGACCGGCCTTGGAAGAAGCCTGTCTGCAATCTTTGCTTCTGGTTTCAGAGAACAGAAGCTCCTAGCTGTGCTTGGGCTTGCTGGTTGTACGTCTTCAGGCTTCTCCCCCTCCAGTCCTTGTGTGTTGCAGTGAGAAACAATATATTGGTCTCATTTTGTCTCCAGTTTAAAAGAAGAAAACAAGGGAGACTGAATGCACGTGTTCAAGTCAGAGTGAGGTTGCTTTGTGCACTGTAAGTGAGTTTTCACTGTGAATTACGTCGTAGTACTCCTCTGCAGCACCTCATGATCCTTTTTCCTCTATTAAATCTGTTGCACATCAGTTTATGCAGCTGGCACACCCTCGTAACTGCGGAATTCAGAAAATTGCAATAGCTGAGGATCTTGCGCTGTGTGTGTGTGTATGTATATGTTTGCTTTGGGTTTTAAATTTCCAAATATACAATACTTCTCTATGATATGAAGCCTCTTATAACAGCAAATCTTGCTTTTGAAATTGTTCGGCGTTGCCTTCACGCAAGGTGATGGGAACCTGCAGTTCTCACTGCCTTCAGGAGAAATCGAGTATTTGGTACAAACAAGACACATGAACACTCACAGGGCAAGAGCACCAGAATGATAATTATTTTTTAACAGGAGTTTTTTTAATAAAACCATAAACAGTCTGTGGTACTAATTATGATTGTGTGTTGGCTGCATAATGGTACAATGGGACAGAATTCAAATTGCTGGGTGCGGGTATGAATCAGGCGTAGTATTTTTCATATTTTAACAAGTTTGGACTCCATATAAGTCACAACACAACTGCATACTTGTGAGCCTGGAAGGCTTGCTTTTAGCATAATTAGGAAATCTGGTACACTTAGCAAGATCTCTGCAATTATTATCAATCTTAACTACCTGGTTTTGTCTAAGAATAAATGGTGCTCTTTGTCAGGGCTCATCACTACGCTGTTCTAGAGTCTTCTCTTTGGGGGTGAGGAAGCTCTACAGTTATCACGCCGTCCTTGCAAAAATAGGATTGAGTGAACAAACTCGTACTGATTTGCATCATATAGGACTTTGCTTTTCTTCCTCACAGCAGTGCATGAGTGCTGCAGCCTCCATTTGTGGATGATGAGTTAAGAATTTTGCTTAGGAATGGAAGTAACAACGTTTAGGTGTTTTTTTTAAATCGCTAATTGTAGCAAAATAGCTGTTCACGATGCATTAAGAATATTTCTTACCTTCTAGCCTTAAAACCAGCGTGCCTTCCCTATGAGTTGGGCAAGGTTCTGCCGTGGGCTCGCCCAGTGCTTTGTTTAGCTCTGGGGCCAGGAAAGCAGCCGAAGCTGAAAGCCGGTAGCACGAAGGTGTCAGCGGCCTCTCTTCTTCGGAGGCTGAAAACTTCTAAAAAGTTGCTGTGGATCAGCTCTGCCCCTAGCTGCTGGTTAGTGGGACTTGCCCATTTCTGTTTCGTACCTGGTTCTGCTGCGGTCTGATGCCGGGTGCTGGGCTGGTGGGTGCCAGGGGTGCAGCGGGAGGCACGAGGGGAGGTCTCTGAGGTTGCAAAGCTCCGGGAAGCAGGCGCTCAGAAGGCACGCAGCTGGAGACAGGCGGATGATAGAGTAATTCTTTTCCATCTGCTCCTGTCTGTATTTGAAGCCTCAGGAAAGCGTCCTTCTCGTAAGGCGTGAATCTCGAATTTCAAAAGGTAGCACTATTTCTGAAGTGAAGCAGCCTCCGCAGGCACTGGCCTCCCCTCCTGCGATGGGAGATGCTCCGGTGGGGCTCACCGGCGGCGTGAGGACGTGGACCCAGAACAGGAGGAAGATGTCACCTAGCAGCTTGTCACTGTTGCAGGAGTCTTCGTCGGAGGGGATGAAGGTGACACTTTGCTGCTATTTTCAGACCCACACTTCCTGGCGGCTGTTGGTGCTTTATTATCCCGGTTTATTTATTTATTTTCTTTTGCTGACTCATAGACCTGGAGAACACTTCTGAGGTCACCAGAATGCTTTCCTCGGGAGGCAAATCCAAGATTGTTTGTCCTGATGTGTTTTGCTGCCTGTTTTCCGTGGCATACAGTAACTTAAAATGGAACGTGAGAGGCCACCTGCGCTTCCCTAATGAAGCTTTCCTGCTGCGACGAGTTTCTTCCCCACTTCTTATTTTAAAATTAACGGAGACGCTCGAAGCTTAACACTGTCTTCGCCATCGCTGTTTCCCCAGCTGGGCACAGCCCCAGTGTGACTGCAAGCGCCGAGCGAGGGCTGCATCCCCTGGCACCACCACTGCTCCCACTCAACCCATACGAGTTGGGTTTTTTCCCATTTCCTCCCCTGTGTGCTCCCTCCCTCCAAGTTTGCAGCCTTTTAGCACTTAAGAACTGTCCTTGCATACTTAGGTAACCTTTGTCAGCTGAAGACAGGCAGCAATATTAAAACTGCTGGAGTTGCAGCTCAGAGAAAGCCCCAGTCCGGGTCTCAGCTGCGATTTGGGCCACCTGTGGCAAGGGGCAGTTGCAGCAAAGCCGTTAATGTGGCGTTCACCTGCTGTCACTTCATTGCAACTGTTTGCTGCAGTCCAAGTTTGTTTATCGGGGGGGATACGTGTGCAATAAATAGTTATTTACTATTTCTTGTCATAGTCTTAATTTAGGATATGGCTCATGCATTAACGGTACCATACCAGCTAAATACATGGCAGGATTACTAATTTCCTTACAGAGCCATAGAAAAAAAAAAAAGAAAGAAAAGAAAAAAAAAATTTCCAAGTCTGCCTCAGTTCTTATAAAGTTCTGTGGCTGTTTTTGCAGTTCCTCTTGTGGTCTGGCGGTGTCTGGTTTTCAAACACCTGAACGTCGCTGGTTCAGAGCACACTCCTCGGGCTGTGGTTTGAAGCATTTCTGAAAGTCAGACCCCGTGACGCTGAGCTTCATGTCCCAAAAGTGAGAAACGGGGTGGGCACGTGTGAGCGTTTCTTGTGGCTAGTGCAAGTGTGTATGTGGATGGTGCGACAGAGCTTATCGTTAATTATCTCTGCCCTAAGGTGGTGGTCGGTTCTTGTTTTCAGGCCTGTTACCTCCTAGTTTTTTAGAAAAAGAAATAAAGCATAATTCTTACATCTGTGAACCCTTTCTTTTATGCTGTCACTTTAACTCCAGCAGGTAGCTGCGAGGCCACCCCGAATGCAGTAGGACTGGTACCGAGCCACTGCCGTGTGCCGAGGTACCGGGTTGTATTTGGCGAAGCTGTGAGTGGAGCAAGGGGGCTCACACAGCAGTGCTCTGGGTGTAGGTGTCTCTGCATCCTGGCCCTGTGTTCTTGGAGTATTTCCTTGTGGGCTCCAAACTATTTTGAATCTCTGCCATCTACTTTGAAAAGTAGATGCTGATATCCGTGCTTGCCCATGCAGTTACGGGCATCCGGCACAAAGCTCCTTCCTGGCCCTGGGCATGGGGTGGCAGGGGACAGACACCCCCCTCCCCTGGCCTCCCTGGGGTGCTCGGCATCCTCTCGGGTTCAGGGTTTTCTTACTTCAAAAGTGCAGTAATCCCTTGGTTTTAGAGGGAGTCTGGGTTCCTCATCCAGACTTCAACAAGTCTGTTTCCCTCCTAGAAATCTGCATTTCTTGCTCAGAAAAAGCAGCTTTTCTTTGCCCGCTGAAGCCCCGAGTCCCCTCCGCTCTCTTGCCGTACCTCTGAAGCAGAAGTTTCTATTTCCAGGTGGTGTGTGGGTTTTTATTTGTTGCTGTTTTTCCTCAGCTCTTTGTGCAGTGCTGGTGGCTGGGCTCTGGAGCCCTTCCCCAGCCGGAGGGCACCGCAGCCCAGCTCGGCCCGGCTCTCGGCAGCATCCCTGCGGCCGCATCCAGCACCCGCCGTGGGGCTGTGCTGGGCGTCCTCCTCCTCGGCTCCTGCAGCGTGAGTCATCCAGGCCCAGCTGCGCTTTTCTCTCCTGTAGGAAGAGGGAGGTGGCACAGGCGAGTCCCTATTTCTGCCATGAAAATTACACCCTTAGGCTCGCCGCAGAAGGAGCGTGGAGGAGACGAGCTGAGGGTGCAGGCGGAGGAGTCCGTCTGCCACGGAGCGGGGTGCTGGGGGGAGGCTCAGTGCAAAAAGAAAAAAAGGCAAAAGAACAGGCTCACACCAACTTGAAGCTGTTTCCTCTTTCCCTGAGAGCATGTGTGGGTTTTGCGGAAACCTACTGTGCAATCAGAGAAAGATTTGCCCAATTTTGGCCTCGGGATGGAGAAGGGCGAGTCCATGGGGCTGCTTTCTGCGAGGGAAAGAAGTTTCCTGGAGGTGATCCTGAGCCCTGTGCAGATCTGGCCACGTCCTGCCAAGGCATTTTGCTTTTCTGTTCAAACCAGAGGGCAAAACCAGGACACCTTTGCGATGCATGCCCCTTGCACCTCTGCTTTTTCACTGTTCAAAGAGCGAATTTCTTTTAAACTGTCTTTGGAGTATTAGGAGGTCCTTGTGGGACACGAAGGCAGCGCTCTCTGGGTGCACCGGAGGCTTTGCTCCTCTGGTTGGAAGTGCTGAACCTGCTGGGAATGAGGAAAGTCCTCGTTCCCTTGGGGTGCTGTCCTCAGGGCATCAGCTCCCCGTCTTCCTTCCGAGGGAAATAGCCCGAGCTTTGGGGTGGGAGCAGGGGCTGCTGCGGTGTTTGGGGCTCCCGGCACCCCTGGCTGGCACTCCCAGGCTGCTTGTGCAGCAAAGCTCCAATAGCACAGCAGAGAAGGGTCCCTCAAGATGAGTTGTCAAAAGAAAAGCATCCCTGGGGCAGGTCAGCAGGTTGCCTTGGCTGGGGGAGATGTGCCAGGCCGGGGGGGCTGTGCTGGGGCCCAGGGCTCGCTGGCACCCACGCGCTGCCCTTCCCAGGCACGGGCTCGTGCTGCTGGCTGTGGGCATCAAGCATCCGAAGCAGGTGAGTTCGGGCTCCCCGAGCACCCTGGGGTTGTGCTTTCCCTCCGGTTGCCCCCACCAGCGCATTCTGGTGGGTGCAGATGTGCTCGGCTCACGACACACGTGGGCGCAGCTGCGATGACACGAGTCCCTATTAATAGCAGCACAACCCCTCTGAAAACGCTCAGTCCCCTTTGTGAGCCTCCTGCTTTCCCAAATTGCTTTGTGTACAAAGAAACACAATTCTTGCAGTTCCCTTCCCTTTGAACGGCTCCGGTTGAGGCTGCGGGTTCCCTTTGTGGGTGTCAGCAGCGCTGGCTGTTGGAGCAGGTCTGCTCGGGGCACGGTGCCTTTTCGCAGCGAGCAGCAAGTGGGTGGTGTGCCTTGAAAGAGCCGTCGCTGCCACGCAGAGCAGGGAAGGTCGCCGTGCCCGGTGCTGCATGCGGCCTCGTAAGTCCTGACGAAGGAGAGCTGGGCAGGCTGCGAGCGAAGCTCCCTGAGAGCACCAGGCAGGCGTGGATTTGGGACCGAGCAGCAGCAGCCGTTGCACTGCAGCGAGGGGAGCCGTGCAGCCTGGCAGCAAGGAGGCGTCCAGATGGGCATGGCGTGCTGCTGCGTCCTCGGGGACAAAGTCCTCCGCACAGCTCCAGAGCGCACGGTGGGCGCGGGGAGCGAGGTCCCTGCACCCGTGTCCCATACCCAGAGTAACACCCAAACCTCTCCTGTCCCAGGTCAGACGCTACGCCCTGTGTCAGCTCCTCTGCTTCTTCGCCTTCTCACCTCTCTGTAGACCCCACTATCTGCACAGCTCAGATTTTGCCCGTTCCCAGCGAAATGTGGGTTTTCTTCCTTGGTTCTGGCTTCCTCTGGGCCTCCTGACGGTGCAGAGAGGCAGCTGGGCCCCACAAGCTCGGGGGAAGCTCTGACCTGGGAATGGCTCCAGGTTTCTTACGTTTGCTGCGATGCCTAATTCCTTTCCCTTCTCCTTCAGGAAAACCAATTAAAAAAAAAAAATAACAGCGCGGGAGCAAAGAGTGCAGATGGGACCTGTTCCCCCCAGCTCCGGCCTCTGTGCCCCTCTGGTCTCTCCCCGGGCTGTTTGCATCCTCACCCCATCCTCCTGCTTCTCCCCACGAGCCTGGGATGGAGCCGGCCAGGACAGAGGCAGCTTTCTTGCCATGCTACAGCTGCTGCTGCAAGTGCGTGATTGTGCGCTGGAGCAGGCTGCAGGGCCAACGCTGTGCGTGTTCAGTATCGCTGTTCCAAAATCATTCGTCTTTATTCGGGATTTGGGCACTCAAAGGAGAGAAAGCAGGGAGCGCTGTAGGGGAGAGGCCCAGGACAGGAGTGCTGCAGGTCTTCGAAGCCTCTCTCCGTGTCGTGCATGCTGTTCCCACATGTGCAGTCCTTCCTGCGGCTCTGCCCGTCCGGAGTCTCAGCCTCCTCCAGTGCCACCGGTGTCCCCTTGGGCTCGCGGCGAGGGTCCCCTGAGCCCCGTGCCAGGGGACGAAGCTGGCAGAAGGAGAGCAGGGGGTGAAAGGGGAGAAAGGGCACCTCGGCAGGAGGCCATAGCGATGCTCTGAGGGCGAGGAGGGGTTGGCGCAGCTGCCGGGAGGGCTCTTTGCAGCAGCAAACCACGCAGACGTCGCCCCGGGAGGCCGCCGCTCGCCCGGCCGGGGCGCGGGGCGTTGCGGGGGCCGGGGCGGTGCGGGGCCAGCGCTGCCCGCCCGGGCCCCAGGCTGGTGGCAGCAGGCACGAAGCGGGAGAGAGCGACCCGGGGGCGATCCCAGCCGGGCTGCAGGCAGCTGCCCGCCCGGTGCCCGAAACGGTTAACAGGCGGCGAGCCCGGCCGGTCCTCCCACCGCCGTGAGCTCAGCGCCGCCGCCGCCAATCCCCGCTCCCTCCCGCAGCAAAAGCGCCGGGAGCCCGAGCCGGGAGCCAGAGCAGCGGCCGCACGGCAGCGTCCCGAGCCCCGGGCGTTGCTGGCCATGTAGGACCCGGCCTCGTCCCTCCCGCGTGGGCACGGCAGCGGGACCGCGACCCGCGTCCCGCCCGCGCCCTGCGCCGGTCGCTCCCGGCCGCTCTCGCCAACATGATGGGTTGCAAGTCCAACTCGCTCACCTGCCTGCAGGGAGGAAAAGCGGGGCTGCCGCTCGCCACGGCCACCGACTCCACCGCCACGCTCAACAAACTGGCCCTGGCCACGGGCGGGACTGAGAAATCCTGGTACCGCTGCATCTTCCCCTTCGGCATCGTCTCCGTGGTCGTCGGCGTAGCAGCGACGTGCATCACCTTCACCATCAATGGCCCACAAATGGACATCGCGAAGGTGGTCTCTGTGGCCACCTTGATCTTCGGGGTGGGCCTGCTGGTGGCCGCCTACGTGTGCTGGCGGGCCAAGCGGGAGAGGCAGCGGAAGAGGCAGCGCCAGGAGCCCGTCCCCTTAGAGCAGGGAGCCCTATGACACAGGCTGGGGTCAGAGGCTCAGCTCCACCTGGAGACCCTGCTTACAGACCCCCCCTCCGTCCCGCGCCCTGCGGCACAGGGGGCACAGCACTGGCTTTGAGGCACCCGAGGAGGTCCGGACCCTGCCCGAGGACAGCCTGCCGCCATCCTCCACCCACCGAGCCACGGCACGGCCGGCACGCAGCCATCCCCGCTTCTGCCACGGGCTGCAGGCAGCTCTGTCCCCCAGTGCCCACGCTGTGGCTCGCCCAGCCCCTTCCCACAGCCGGCGTGGAGAGACCCCGAGAGCGGCTCAAGAAGCGCGTCGTCCACGCGCGGCTCTGCAGAACGCCGCCCCGGGGCTCGCCCGGCTGCTCCGGACCTCGCCTGCCCCACGGCTGCAGAGCCGACGGAGCTGCTCCGAGCCTGGGGATGTGGCAGCTCGCGACAGCCTGGGAACCTCTGCTCGGTGTCGGGAGAAGCGAGCGGCACTTCTGTCCCCTTTCTGTCGGTGGTGGTGCGAGGACCCTCGCCTCTCGGGACAAACGGAGTTTTGGGAGACGCTCGCCGGGTGCGCGGAGCACATGGGGAGGCGTGGGGCGGCTGGGGGGGGCTCGGGGCGGTGCAGGGGAGCGTCCTCGGCAGCGGGGAGAGGCTGGCGGGAGGCAGCAAGCATCGGGGTGTGAGCTGGCGGCACGAGAGTGGGGAACGTGGGTGACACCCGTGGGTGCTGTGGGTCAGGCAGGCTGGGGGCAAGGGAGGGGGACTCAGCTGCGGGCAGGCGGGCGGGTGTCTGCTCGGCACGGCACAGGGGGTGGAGGAGGACACCCACCGGGCTCTCACTGCCCACCCGGCGTGACCCTGCTGCTGTCCGGGGGGGGCAGGACCCCTCTGGGGGCCTCCGTCTGCTCGGGATGCCTGGGGAGAGGGGCTTGTGCTGTGAGCCCGCAGTGGCAGCCCGCGGCTTGGGGAGTCTGAAAGTAATTGTGGTGCTGGTTCCCAGCACCGTGGTTGGATAAGGAGCTGCAGTTGCATTAAAAAGGAGCAATTCCATCTTAACTGCTTCTTTGTAAACTGTGCAATGAGGCTTCTCCTTCCGTTCTTCGCATGTAGCTTGGAGCTCTTTAAGAACAAGCACGAGAGGCAGCGGGGGGGGTCCAGCTCCTGGGGGCCTCAGGGCAGTGCCTCTGCTCCCCGCCACTGAGCCCCCAGGCAGCCCCACACCCGGAGGGGCCTCCCAAACCCAGCCCTCCTCGCGGCTCCTGCCCGACAGACGGACGTGCCAAGAGCTACAGAGAGCAGCCGCGCGCCGTCCGCCCGGCAGCTGGAGGCTCTCCGGGCGCAGCAGGAGGGAGGGAACGGGGCCAGAAGCTGCGACCAGGGGCAAGCGGGCGGGGAGCAGCACTCCTCGTGCTGAGCGTGCGGGGAGCTGGGGGCCTGTGACCCCACTGGCTCTCGGTCCGTCCCTGGAATTAAACCTGGAGAAAGGCCGTCCGTGTCCTGCATGGCACAGTGTGTGTGCTCCAGAGACCCGTGGGGGGGATGTCGGGACTTGGTGTCCCGGTGCTGCCGCCGGGCTCAGGTGCCCGCACAGTTTGGGCCGTTCAGGGACAGCTCGGCCGTGGCTCCTCTTCCCCAAGCAATGAGGAGCCAGGGCGATGTTACAGAGGCCAGCCCCGCTCTGCAGTGGGTAATGAGTTTAGCAGGTATCTCAGCCTCAGCAGGCTTTTTTTGCAAGCCTGATAGTTGCTTCAGGGTGTTGTGTATCCAAAGTTCATGGTTTCAATGTAGCTTGAGGAAGCAAAGCAATGGTTTCACCCAGGCTCCCTCAAGCTGCCAGCGCCCCGTGCCCCAGCGCTCACTGCCACGGGAGCCGTGCGATGCCGTGCGTGGGGATGTCACTGCGTAGTCTTTTTATTTTCTCCTTATTGCTACAAGTATTCCAGCAACCACGTTTGCTGCTGCCTGCTCGCACCCTCTGCTTGCCCCTGCTTGCCACCGCCACGTGCAGCCGCCGCGCTGCCCTGCACCCTGCTGCAGGACTTCCCAGTGCCCGGCTCCGGCCGAGCAGCGGGCTGCGTCCGCAACATTGTCCGGTGGCACCCCACAAACACCCTCCTGCTGCTCGCCCTGAAAAGCCGGGGTGGCAGCCGAAATAGCCCAGCACCATGGCGTGAGCTGGGGGGCGGCCCCACGGGCACGGGCAGGCAGCAGACGGCGCTGGGAGCGGGGGCACAGCGGGAGCCCTGCGCGCACAGACGGGCGCTTCCAGCCTGAAATCGCTGGCACCGGGCCCTGTTACATCACACTCGCTTTGATCTCGAAATAGAGCTCCCCGGTGCCCGATTGCCTCTGTCTTTCTGAGCAGAAAGAGCTTGTTTGGGGTGGCTCTAAGTGGGGCAGCGCTCACCTGGCGAGGTGGAGCAGTTCCTGGAGAGAGCGCAGGTGAGCCTGAGCCACTCTCGGGCAGGGAAGCGTTGTGCAGGCTGCTCTTTTCTTCCGTTGCTGTTAAAAGCTTTACTGGATTTGAGTTCCGTACTAAGACGCACACACAAAAATCCCTCCTACCGTCTTCAATAGTTTTATTTACATGGACGGACTCTGGCAAGTTCCCCCATGAGACACCACTGCAACGCACTCGTTGAAGGGTGCGATCTAAGGAAAATTCACCTCCTTAAAGAGCACAGAGTTATTTTTTTGGCTGCAGGAATACGTGGCCGGAAAGTTATGCCCTGTTCAGTAAAGACACCGGGAGCAGGAAGATGAAAGACCCGTATGGTCAGAGCTCACACGCACGGCACCCAGCTGCCCGGCTGCCATCACCTGGTTCCCTGCTGGCACCCCCGTGTCACCCGTCCTGGGGCAGCATGAAGGATGGCACTGGTGGCTCTCTGTGCAGGCAGACAGCAGCCCCATCACGCCCTTGTCCTCAGGTCCCTGCTGGTGCCATTGCAGACACCTGGGAGCTTCCTGCCCGTGGCTCTTCCCTTCCCTTTGCAAGCCAGGGAGGCTCTGGAGAGCATCTCACTGTGCATCCCACATCGCATCCTTCCCATTCATCCCACCCAAGCATCCCAGCCATGCACCCCACCCGGGCATCCCATTGCACATCCCAAGGCCACTTTGCGGGGTGCCTGGGAGCCGTCCTCCACTCTGTGCCTCGGCCCTGGTTGGTCACAGAGGGCAAAAGTCTGGGTCTCCCATCAGAGCGCAGTTTGGGGCGAAGGTTTCTCAGGTGGTCGCCTCGTGGTCCCAAACAGCAGGTCACTCTGTGGCCAGGAGCGGGGCAGTGCCTCGGGCAGGCAGCCCTGCGGCTCTCCTGTTGCCATCTGGGGCTACAAGATGCTGTTTGCATTTTCTAGGTCGAAAGAATTAAAAATGAATAAACCTGTAAAGCTCGCTGTAACAGCAGTCTTTGTCTGCTTCGCTTCCCACCCTCGCCAAGCCCCTCGGGCTGCTCTTTGTGGCTTCCAGTGTAATGGAAATATTCCCCTGTTCTAACGACCCCAAACTTGCCTCAAGTTATAGCCTCCCCAAGACTTTCTCCATACCAACAATTTATCCACATTACTGTGTTCAGCTCTTGTGACAGAGATGTGTCCCGTTTCTGCCAGCTTCAGCCAAACCCGCTGTCAACACTAAATAGGCTTAAAAGGAAAAAGAATGGTTTTGTAGCGTCTGAGCAAAGGGTTAAAGTCTTTGTTACCAGATTGGGAACAGCTACAAAGGGGAAGCTTAAAAATAAAAACACGCATCCTCAAAACGCAGCTGACGTTAGTTTCTTACAGCCGACGTGAGCGGCCGCCCCAGCTGGAGCCGCGGCCACCCTGGCTGAGCCCAGCACGCAGGGGACACCGGTGGCCACGTCCCGCAGCTGGACGCGGAGCTTCACAGCACATCCTCGGGGCTCCTTTTTTCTCCCGATGTGCCTCTCTGGGCCTGGCTTTCCAGGCACGGGGCGGCTGGGAGAGCTGCTGGTCGGAGCCTGGTCCAAGTCGTAGGCACGACGCGAGTGTCCTGCGCCCGGCGCTGCTCCCTGCACGTTAAAAACAAGCCCACGTGCCTGGGGAGGTGAGGAATTGCCAAGAGAGGCTACCTGGCTCCAGTTCCGAGCTGCCAACAAAATAATGAGTAACTCCTAGACAGCTGGGCCGAATTCATGGGTAACAAACTAATTTATTTACTCCCCTTGCAGTCGTTTTTTTTTTGCAGAGATGCGAATGAAATTTTTAACAGCTTTCTTCCCTGCCTGTGTGTGGACAGTTTTGATCTCCCAGGGCAAGGAGCAGCGTCCTCCCAGGGGAGACGTGCAAGGAGCTGGGGCTGGGGGGGCTGAATGCCAGGCGCTGAATCACCATTTGGAGGAGAGCTTTGGAAATAGGAAAATTACCAACAGACCACTTATCCCAGCACCCCCTCCACCAGGGCATCGCTCGAACATTGGTTTAAGAAGCCCCAAATGGGCAATTGCAGAATACCTTGCTCTTACAGGAAGGTGTTTTTTTCCACGTAAGCGCCGTCTCTGCTGCACAGGAATATTGTAAAGTCTCAGTGCCGGGACTCAAACACAAGTGCAGAGTAAATCTGGGCAGGCCCCGCTGCAGATGGAGCCGGGCACCCGCAGCCCCCAGGGAGGTCCCATGGGGGAAGCTGCTGTTGCAGGCAGGCTGGAGCCACGGCTCCGCACAGCAGGATCCCTTGCAGTGCTCTGGGCATCACCCATCACCAGTAGATGGGCCAGGGCCACCACACATCCCTGGTCCAGGCTGGAAATGCCTCGAGTCAAAGCCACCCCCGGGCTCCCGTCCGGTCCGTCCCGTTCCCGCTGCAGGGCCACCCTGCCCCGGAGCCGCGTTTCCCTGCTGCTCCCGAGGTTTGGAGGAGCCCAGCTGTTGAGTCAGCTCGAAGGTACCTCCCGCCTCAGCCCCGAGGTTATTAACCTTGTTTGTCACCATGGCACCAGAGCACATCTTAAATGAATGCATAATCCTCCTTGCAAAAACAGTATCATTACATCATGAGGCATTTCCACGTTCTGCCAGCTGCGGAGAGCAAACCTCCGGTGACATCGGATGTCAACAACAGGTCCCCCAAACTGGGGTTAAAAACAATGTGTGTTTTACCACAACACAGAAAAAAAATCCATTATAAGTGTAATTGCTGGCAGCAAAGTTATTGGAGCGGTGCCCAGAGACTCACCGGGGTCAGGAACCCTTGCTGGCAAGCGAGCGGCGCAGCATCCCTGCCTGAAGATGCTCGCACAGCGAAGGAAACAAGGCGTTAGTTACACCCTCCCCCTGGCAGAGAGGAACCGAGGCACAGAGACAGGGATCTGGTCACGTTGTACGTGTGGCATCTGACAAAGCTGGGGCTCGTGCTCGGCTCTTCCACGTGCTGAGCACCTGGCGAGGCTCCAGGCAGCGGGACGTGCAGAGCCAGCGAGACGCAGCCAGGCACCAGCCCTTCCGCAGAGTGTCCTGCTTGTCACAAAATCCCCGTTTTCACCCCAAGAACGCACTGCACTCTCTACAAGCCCCACGTGCTTCATTGCCTTTCATAAACTCCCCCATGACCTTCCTGCCTGCATCTGGGTGTTCCTTTCTCCGCCTGGAAGAAGGCACGGGCACTGCAGACATCTGGGATGCAGCTAAAACATCGGTGGGGGCCCGGCCGCCACTCGTCAGGCACTGTTCTGCTTCCTTCTCGCCCAAAGAGAAAAGATGGGGGTGCCAGAAGGCCACACCGAGACCTTCAGAAGTGTGCTCAGATGCGGGGGGAGGAAGGAAGATGCTCCAACAAGGGGCGGCCGGGAGGCAGCAGGAGAGGAAACCCGTGTGTGCCCGCTGCCCTCTGCTCCCTGCTCCCAGCACCGACCGACAGCTCCCGGAGCACCGGGCTTCACCTGGCAAGGATGCAAAGCACGCTTCTCCTGCGTCCCTGCATGCACAGCTTGTGGAGGTGAAAGAGAATTTTGATCTGCAAAAGGATTTTGTTTTCACTCATTGATCTTACAAAAGTCAGGTACAAAACAGTGTCAGGCAATGAAATGTATTAAAAAGGCTATAAAGTCCATGACATTATCAGGGTAAAATGCCAGAGACCATTACATCATTACAGCTTGCTGCTCAACTGAAATCGGTTTCTGTTAGGAGTGTGGGCAGCCGCTGAGCCTCGCCAGCACGGTGCTTTCACACGTCCTGGTGGCTGCTCCCGTGCTCCAAGCTGCAGTTATGGTGTAAAACCTCACTTTTGTGCTTTAAGGGTCTAGTGTGAAAAACTGGACCTATCTGCACTGTCATGTCGCAATATAAAGTACGCTCTGAAGTATGTCAAAAATCCAGGCCAACCAGCAGATATTTAACAGTAGCCGAATTGGAAATGGTTAAGATGGGGGGGATATGCAGGCAACCAGGGGTTGCAGGAAACTTCGTAGCACCTCTTAGCAACAAGCAGACTTCCCAGGGATGCGCTTGCTGCTGTGGGCATCCCTCTGCAGAAGGCACAGAAGGTGAGAGCGGTCCTGCACGGCTGTGGCTGGTCTGGGAGCTGGTCTGGAAGTGGCGGGTGGTTTTCAGGCTCTGGAGAGGAGATAAGAAGCGGGAGCCAGGAAAAGTAATGGCAGCAGAAAAAAAGAGAGGCTAGCGGAGAGGTTTTGTTTGAACTGAAGTGGCATTTGCTAACGCTGCCGGGGCTGTAGAGCTCTCACCGACATTTCTTGCAGAGCAAATTTACTCTAGCTGAACAAGATCAAGGCAGTGACACTTCTTTAAAAGTACACCTCAGATTACACTTAACTTTTTGTTTGTCTCCATTGTGCAGAGCTGCACTTAGAAACTCAAAAATAAAGCCTGAATGAGTTTGTCCTCTTCTGTTGAGATGGCAGGAGGTTTGCAAGCACCTCTCTCGCTGGGCGATGCCACGGTCCCGGCCCGCTGAGCAAGGGCACCCCACGAGCACTGCTCCCCGCATCCAGCACCCCGCAGAGCACAGCGGAGCCGCTGCAGCTTTTTGCACTGTGTCTCACTGAGGCTTGCACAATGTTCTCCGGACTTCATCGTTTCCTCATTCTGCTCACAACAAAACGCTGTTTTACTCGGAGTCCTCTGTCCTGGACTGCTTTCTTGAAGAGCTGCCCGGTGGAAACCCTGTGGGGCCAGCACAGCAGTTAGCTTTTGCTCAGGGCACTCGCTGAATGAGTTGTTTGCTCTGGTTTTTCATTACGCAGAGCTGTTACGAGTATGTAGTACAAGGTCAAGCTCCTTTGAAGCATTTTGTTATTTTTCTTCACATGGCACCCGACAGTCACTTTTGAGGGAGAAAAGCATTAAGCCATGCCAGAGCTCAGCAAAATGCATTTCAGTGAATGCACCACGGCTCCAGCTCGTGCCCCGTGGGTAGTTTTTGACTGCCTGATTTCACTCTTGTTTAGCTTTTGTTTGCTATATCTACTTTTGCTGAACTTCACAAAGTGCCCGATAAAGGCTGAATTTGCAAAACTTGAAGGCTGTAGGCAGTGGCACATGACAGTGCCCCAGCTTGGTAAAGCACTTCCGTGGGATTTATTTTAAGCCTGTGTTCAGGACCATATGCTGAAGCGTTTTGCCAGAGCTAAGAATGGATCTGAAGCTGTTGGGGTTTTTGTACATCCTTAAGTGATTCCCTGAATCCAGCCCGAGCTGGGTGAGTTCACAGCCTCCTCCACCCGGGAGCAGGGCTCCGACCCTGCTAGGACAGAGGAACGAGCCGGCAGCGCTCAGCTGGCTGTTCAGGATGTAAAAAAGGTGCAATCTTCCCAAATTTTCAGTTTGGGGGTGAAGTAGGCAAACAAACACAAATATTTGGAAATTCCTGGGAAGTGCCACTGTACTCCATGCGCCCCAGGGAGCCGGGCTGTGCTGGGGGCTGCATCACCCCGCTCCCGGGTCGCCACGCGTCACGGCATGTGGTGGTCTCCCTGGGATGGAGCCACCGGGGAGGAAAAGAGGCCCCCGTGCTGCAGACCGAAGAGGAGCCGACTGGCATTTCTAAATCACCATTACTGCATTTTTCTATCATTTGGGCTTTGATAGCTGGGCTTTCGTGGCTCCCCAAGGTGGGAGTGGACGAGGGACAGCCACGCGCAGAGCCATGCGCCCCATCTCCTGCAGGCACAATGCACCGAGTCAGACCCACCGGGGAGCTAGTGCCGAAACCAAGGGCTCCATTGTTCTCTGCTCGTGTGGATCAGCTTTCAAATCACTCAACTGAGAGGTAATAAAAATAACAATATGCTGGAAAGCAGCTTGACCCTGTACTACGGCCTTCACAAAACTCACTCTGGCTGTTGTGAACGTAGGCACTTCTGGAGTTGGAACTTCAGCGTCGAAATTGGTTTCTGGAGTTTGGTGTTCGAAATCCTCCAAGCTGTGGGAGCCCTTAATGCAGCAGCTGAGAGCAGTGGCACACTATCAGTTAAAATGGATATCCAGCCTCGTACAATAGAAAGACAATTCCAGCATGAACAGGAGGCCTGGTGATGGATGGCATTTTTTAGGAAGGATCTGTCTGAATCCACCCAGGCCTGCCTTTCTTGTGGGCTAAGATTTAATAAAGCCATTAAAAATACACGCTTCATTTTTGGACCAGAACCTATTATTGGGGCTGAAGGGGAGCCACGCGAGCCACGGAGAGGTGATGGCACAGGGTCAGCGTGCAGCAGCCTCGGGGCTGCCCTCAGTGGGGCTGGTGGGCACCGGCCCTGACCTCTTCTGTGCTGGCTCCTGAAGTGCTCCAACTGCACCAGCCCAGGGCCAAGGGCCTCTCACCTCTCATAATGGACCTGGGAGCTCTTAGGCATTTGTGCTCAAGAAGAAAGAAGAAAGTTTTAAAGCCTGCTGCCCTCTGCTCCTTGCCTGTGCTGACTGGGAAGTCTGCAGTGCCCAAAGGTGAAGGCAAACACCGTGTTGGTGCTGCTGGGGCTCGGCTACGTGGTCAGCATCCAGCATGGGCTGGCAGCCGCGGGCAGGAGCAAACCCCAGCACACCCTCTTTTTGTGAAGCTTCCTCCTGACCACACACAAGGAGACCTTGACCTATGCCTCGGGCATAAGGACTTGTGTCCCTGCTGCACTCCTTCAGCACGCTGCTTCCGCGCACAGGTCAGCCTGTGCACGGCTTTGTGGCTTTTTGGCTTCTGCAAAACCTCACCCTCCCTCCGCAGTAATGCAAGGCAGGGACTTGAGGGAGAGTAGCTGGATTTCATGAGACACCAGTTTTAGGTTTGATGTCTTCCAGTCCCAGTGATCTCCCTGCTGCTCGTTCATTAGGCGACAGCAGAGCACAGCAATCTTCTTTGCGACATTTCTGTTGTCTGCAGCTTTCTGTTGTCTCCCTTTCCTGAGGACCTTTGCGGAAGCAGGAGCATGCCTTCAGGGGCAGCGCACACAGAAGCTGAATGCCTTTTGCTAAAGGCTTTTAGGACTGAACAGTGAAAACCTTTTAGTGCTGGCACATCGCGCAGAATTAAATCCAATCAATCTAGTCCAGACATCACAGTGCCCCTATAGTGAAAGGAAGTTTTCATATTTGCTGCAAGAAGCATAGGAAAAAGCTGATGATCTCACGCACAGGAAGAATACAAAGGGCTTCCTAAATCGAAGACTGCACCCACATACAGTTGGCAAGTGGCGTTTGCCATCCAGAGTGATTGGCACTCATGGCAGGGGGCAGCAGCAACAAATCTGGGAAGGGAGTGACTGACTGGGGAAGTACATGCCAAGAGTATAAACAAACAGGAAATCTGTATGTTTTATCCAGAGGAGACCCTCGTAGCTGAAGGCCACACTGGAATGATTGCTTTTCTTCCAGATTTGGTGTAGAATAGCAACAGCTCCATTTTCCTGTAAGCCTTAGCCTACTAGCACTGCAAAGTGTCCGTGCACGCAAAATCCATCCCTGCACACAGGGCTGTCGTACTGCCGGAGCTGCCTAGGCATCCTCACTTTTTCCAGTTGGAAATCTGCTTCAGGCTGAGTAGGGTGGGTCAGGGCACTTGTCTGTGTTTTCTGGACATCTGGAGTATGTTGGGAGAGTGGCTCCAGCGGGGCTGGAGTATATCTGGAAAATTCAGACGTGCATGGGCACGGCAACTCCACAACAGGACCAAAATAAATGTTGCCGTCTGAACCGAGGGCGGACCTTGCAAAGAGTCCGTGACTACGAGCTCACGAGGAGAGGCACTTTACCAAACCGTCACACCAGAGTTACAGAAAGGTGACTGCAAGCATCCAGGTTAACTTGCCTTAGGAAGCCAGTACAGCTGAGGAGAGGGCTGGCTGCTGATCGTACACGTGCTCCAGCAGAGCCAACAGAGATTAACATCACTCGCCTCGGCAGGGCACAGAGCCGGAGCAGGGTTAACCAATTTCACATGGCATTTGCAATGCCTTGCTTGGCTGAGGGACATGCTGACATGGTTACACACAGCTGTCTGCTCAGAGCCCATGGGTGCATTAACCCTGACATTAGCGGACAGGACTCTGCTGGAGTTAAGAAGCAACTGGACTCTCCAATCACCCTTTGAGCAAAAAGCGTGGGCTAAATTAATTACAATTGACTTTTTATTCCCCTTGCTCTGGAGAATATCTCCAAACACACCCACAGACCTGCTGACCAGGGCCATACCCTTGCTGTTTCCTCCTCCCTCTGGCCGTAGGCTGCACCACCACAGGTGGCTGATGTGGCTGGGATGGGACCGGGGAGCTGCTGTGCGGCTGCCCCGTGTGCTGTGCACGCTTTGCTGCTGCCCTGGGAGCTCCCAGGCACTAGGCCAGCAGCATTTATTTTTTCAGTGCAATGATCTACTTCATCCCCTCTGGGAATATTAGCAGGAAGGGGCTGTGCAGTGCCAGAGATCCCATTCTCCCTTGGTACTTCCCAGGGGATTTTCTTAGAAGCTCTCTGTTGGGTCAGGGACCCCAGAGGAGTTTCTCTGGGATTTTAATGCTCCACCTCCCCCCAGAACAACCGGCTTTCAGCTGCAGGCAAGAGCAGCCTGGCAGCACTTGTGGCACACAGCAGGGATCGGCGGTGTGTTTCGCATCCCTTGGGTGTCCCTGAGACCACCGCTCCGCTCCAGGATGGTCCACACGGCTCGGGGGGGAGCTCTGGGGCCTCGCTCCCACCACGCAGCCAGGCACCGGGCCACGATCAGCAGGTCTGGGCTTCATCTCGTTTTGTGGCCACTCAGCCCCGCTTCCTGCTAGCCCTCAGCCTTTTAGCCTCCAGGCCCTTGGCCAGCAGACAGCAGGCGGCCCCCAGACGGCTTTTAATTGGGAATGTGCTCGCGTTGTCGTGCCGGCTGCTGCCATACCGGGAAATTTTGTCCTTAACCTTGCGGTGGGGGTGGGAAGCAGGGTGAAAAAAAAAAAATCTCCTGACAAACAAGCGGGGATTTTATTACAGCTTGTGTCACACCAGAGGAGTGAGAGCTGAGTCACTGCCAGGTACAGACAGTGACTGTGAGTCACCGCAGAGCCCGGCTCATCAATAACCCCGGCGCTCCTCGCCCGGCGCGCCCCACGGCGCCCAGCTGCGGCCCCGTTACGGGTGCCCAGTGCCGGTGCTGCGGCGCCGCTGCCCGGCTTCTCCCCTTCACCGAGGGGACACCGGGCAGGTCTCACCCTGCCAGAGGTGGGAACAGGAAGGCAGCAGACAGCCATGCATCCCCAGCGTGACACGGGGAGAAATTTGGGGTAGGGAGCTGTGAAAGCGCTAAATCAGCGCAGAAATGCCAGCTGGTGTCTGTCATCCTCTTAACCCCAAAGGCCAAAGCTCTCGCTCACGTGAGGATCCACCTCTCTGCTGCGCTTCCTCACCCGGCTGCAATCAGCACCTCCTCGCCAGCAGAGGCTGGGGCTCCCCGGCCGGCACAGCTGTTCCTGTGCCCGAAAAGCGAAGCAGACCAAGGAGCTGCTTCCGTGAATGCCGGCTTGGGAGAAAAATGCACCCATTTGGTGATCGTGGGCCATTTCCTGACGGCAAGTGCTCGCAGCCTAATTGGCAGCCAGCAGTGCCTGCGCTGGCCGTGCTGCAGGGAGCCTGGCGGCGAGGGGAGAGCCGCCGGCCACCCGCAGAGGGTGCTGAGCGTCACGGGGACCTCGTCCCCCAGCACCCGCCGAGCGCCCGGGCTGGCGGCAGACGGGTGCTCTCTTTCTGCAGGGTGTCACGCTGAAAGCTTCGACTTTGCAAGAAGCCCCTTTTAAAGATAAAACAGACAAAATGAAACAATAAACCTCTCAAAAAAAAAAATTAAAGGAAAGGAAGGGTAATTTAACACAGAGTTAATAAAGGCAATGAATAATCTGCCAAGTACCCAGGGGACAGACATGGCATGAAACTATCACTTAACGTCTTTGCTCGCTTTTCTTTCCTAACTCAGCTGCTGCTGGCATCAGGCCCCCATTTGCTGCCCTTGTCCTTCAGCACCTTTTATACCAAAGGTGCCCAAGCACTTCCCATTCTTTCGTGTGCATCAATCACCTCACTTGGTCCCAAAATACCTCTGATAACATAGGCGGAGTATGGCAGCACGCGATAATTAACATTACACAAGAGCCTTAGGTCCAGAAGCAAAGGATAAACTTGGTGCTGGATTGAAAATAAGCTGGGCTGTGTGGGACGAACCAGCCAAGCTGGAATTCAGCCACAAGCTCCCGAGCCCTGTGCGTGCCAGTGGTCTGGGGCTGTGCTTTTGCTTTCAGGTCGGGAAGCCGCCAGCCTGCCCTCAGCAGCCACCGCTTCACAGCGCGATGGGCTCGGCCTCGTCTCCAACAGAAGCCCCTTCCTAACATCTTCATATTTCCAGGAAACATTGGAAGGGGGCCCAGCCTGCCAGACGGCTTTTTAGAAATCGGGAAACCAATCATGGTTTGAGAAAATTGCATTAGTGCCTCTGTGCAGCCGCGGCCCGTGCATCCGCGTGAGTCACTCCTAGCAACCCCCGGCCCGCTCGCACCAGTGCAAGCACCGGGCTCTGCCTCGAGCCCAGGCTGACGGATTAGTGCCGCAGCACCGAGGCCGCACGCCTGGTGCGATAAAGCAAGGATGTCAAACGTTGCAGCGAGCACGGCGCACGCCAAGCCGCCCCCACGCAGAGGTCCTGCGGAAGCCCTGCGATGTGGGTAAGGCAGCTTCTGGGCTTGTAAGGTGATTTATCGTTGCTTGACATGTGAGACGCTGTGCGAACAGGGAGTGCGTCGTGATATGTGGCCCTGGAGAGCTGCTCCTGGTGACCATCGGTGGCACTGTGGTGACAGGATCTCAGCTCCCATCCTGGCCCACGCTGGGGTGGGCACGGGGAGCCCAGGAGGACAAATGCCAGGAGCAGTTTGCTGATAGCAATGGGCTGTCCCTGCCCAGGAGGACGTGTCTGGGGGCACAGGCAGCCCCATGAACCCCGGCGATGTCAGCACAGGCAGCATCTGCCATCGCCTGCCAGCAGCGCCTTGCAGCAGCGCAGACACACTGCTCAACTTGTCACACAGCACAGAGACAGCACTCGAGGTGCCAGCACTCACACCGAGCCTGGCAAGGCGTCCGCATGTGCGTGCGGTGCTGCAGGACGCACGGACACACCTGGGAATCGCCCAGCTGCAGCAGGGAAGTGCCTGCGGCAAAATCCCCCTTTTGTCAGCGTCCAGCCTGGCCCACGCAAGGGGTTTGGCGGACACACTGCTGGCAGCTCTGTGTTCAGCAGCCTCAGCAAGACCAGCGATGCTTTCTGCTCCCAAAAGAGCTTTCCCTGCTGTCAGAGCTCTGCAGCCGAGGACGGTCCCGGCTGGGGCTGCCTCTCCCGCGGGGAGGGAAGGAGGCGCTGGCTGTGAAAGCTTTAAGCTCATTAGCCGCCGCTGGAACGAGTAATTAGCTTGATTTGTGCAGGAAGCACACAGGGAGCAGCTTTCTTCTTCAGGAAGCACCGACAGCGAAGGCAGGACTCCCATCTCCCCTCTTGAGCAGGACTAAGGACAAAAGCTGGCCGAGCGACCGCTGTGCTGGGGAGGTCGCCAGCGGCTCTGGAGCCCCCTGCCGCGTGGGGTGGGGTGGTGGGGCAGCCCGGGGCTGTCTCCTGGTGGTCTCTGGGCCCATGCAGGGGATGCAGGACATTGACAGTGGGATAGCCCTGCCCAGGCTGGCCCCCATGGAGACGTAACCAGCTCTTGCTGGTAGCTCCATCAGAACAGAAAAAATCCACTTGCACCGGTGTGCCGCGAGGGCTCACGGCAGGTGTGGGGGCCAGAGCATCACTGTCCAGGAGGGTCCCCCCAAAAGGGCCCCCCCCCAGACCCCTTTGGCCCCAGGTTCACCTGTGCCCAGCTACCCCTGCCCTGCCCTGCTCTGGCAGCCCGGGTACAGGGCGCTCAGCACCGGCTTTCAACAGGCTCTAAATAGTCCCTGAGCCTTCTGATGTGGGACCAGACCCCAAACCCTGTCGGCTTTCTCCGAGCCTCGACACCCCGTTTCTCTCCCCAGAGAAGAATGTATAATCCGTTCAGTTAAACCTCATTATTAGTGGTGAAACCAGAGCCTGGAAATCTGGCACCAGTCCGCAGCTCTCCTCCTGACCCCACACATTTGTGGGGTGAGAGCGGAGGCAGAGGAGCGTTTCCTGCCCATGCCTCCAGCAAAGCTTCTCCCCTGCCCACGTGAAGCTCCTGCCAAAACCGTGGCTGGCACAGCAGAGGCACTGTGCTGTCGTGTGAGAGCCACGTGTCCCCTCCTGTGGCCCCGTCCTCGTCCCCACCGGCTGCTCCTGGCACAGGCTGTGTCCCTCCCCGCGCCGAGGAGGAGACAAGGCAGGGCTGCCTGGTGGCCGTGCGGGGCTTTTCTGGAAAGCTGTTAGCTGGAGGCTGCCGGGGGAACATGGCGAGGTAATTGGGGAAGATGGGACTAATCTCATTTTTTTTGTTGTTGTGAAAAGGGCGTGAAGAAGAGAAAAGGAGATGTACTGGTAAATTACCATCAGGGCTGCTATAGTAACACGGCTTTAAAGAGTGCCTAGCCAGCCTCCTTGGGGCTATAGAAAGCTCTTCAGATTGTGCTGTAGTTTTCCACTTTCTCCTGACGCAGGCTGGCCAGGGCTGGCTGCCACGGCCGTCCCTCTGTGCCGTGCCCCCGCACGGGTCCCAAGGGTGCTGCACGAGCCAGTCCCTGGGGACCACAGCTGGAGCATCCTAAACCCACGGGACGCCCTGGCAGGGCAGCGCAGGGCTGGAGGGCTGGGGCTGGCAGGGGGACACCAAGAAGGGACACAAAGGGAAAGGTTCGCTGCTGAGTTGTTGCCCAGCCTTGGGTGGGACAGCTTCTCTCTCCTCTTTTTAAAGGAAAGCCCCAAACTTCGGAGCAGTGGTGGGATGCCCCGGTGTGAAGTGCTATTAACTGCTGCAAACTGAGGCAACAGAAAGCATGGGAAATAGCTGATTTCCTCCCGTCTGCCATCAAGCGGTTTGATCTTCCGCACCGATCATTTATCTTTCTAAGCGGTTCTCATTTCTGTCGAGCGGGATGCTTTCCTCAGCATGCTCAAGAGCAAGCCTTGTTTTCAGTACAGTCAAGGTCAGGGTTACAATGTAATGCTTAAGTGTGTTTGCAGGATAAATAGGATTTAACAGAATTTCAGGCTCCAGGTACTACTCATGAATGACGTAGAAGTCCTGGAAGAGAGACAAGTCCTCTCCTAGCACTCCTGTATTTCAGTATTTTTCAACTCTAGCTTAGCGTGTGGAGGCGTTGATATTTTATGTCTTCGTGGCTTTGAAGTTCCCTGGGATGGAGAGATGCTAATGTTAAATTTCCATAGGAGGGAGAATGTGTTAAAAAAACAAGCCTTACAAAGGAACCCAGGGTAATTTAGTAAAAACAAAAGGCTGGTGTGGATTTTGCCATGAAAAATTTGAAATCGGTAGGTGTGCTGGCCTGCAGCTTGGAGCATTTAAGAGTTTTGAGTTACACACCGTAAAGCCACAGAAATAATCACTCTTACCCTTTATTTTATTTTAATTTTTTTTTAAAACTAACTTTTTTTTTTTTAACCTAACTGTTTAATTTAATAGGTGCTATTTTAAGCACCTACGGTGTTGCAAGGCAATTTTCTTTGAGATGAGATGGATGTTGTCCCCATGCTGAAGACCTTAGGGTCTTCTCGATGTGCTGCAATACAGGAAAACAGGGATGAGTGAGGTATGATACAGGGAACAGAGCACAGCTCACAACCCTTGGGGGCACAGAGACACTCAGGAGGAGGAAAGCACCAATTTGCTATAGACGAGCCACGCACACGCCTGCACACGTGTGTGCGCACTGTAAGAAGGAGGCACAGCCACTGCCCGCCCCAGGATGCTGGCTCAGATGCCATGAGCCCCTGGAAGAGCAGAACGAGAGGATGGAGATGGCTCTTCAGTCCGGCACCGCTCGGGGCCTCAGCAGCTCGTGGCACTAAGGCACCGCCTTCCCACCTCCCGGAGCAGCCGTCAGTCTGTCCTGCAAGCAGACTGCAGCCTGGGGAAGATGCAACTTGCCCGCGGTCGCTCCACACACCAGGAGACGTGGGGATCAGGAGATGCATCCCGCATGTCTAGCTCCATCACTCCAATTCCGGTGAAGCCAGGCAGCCCAAGGCATCTCGGAGCCAGGTCCGACCCTCGGTGGTTCGATGCTGGAGCAGCATCAAAAAAACTTAGCTGAAAGGATCTGAGAAAAGTAGCTGCAGATCTGCGTGGTGGATGTCAGCGTGCTTCCTCCGTGCCTGTGGCAGCTGCGAGCACACACAAGGACGTTGCACAGCCGGCAGCAGGACCGCTGCTGGGAGTGGGCGTTGAGGCACACGGGGTCAATGTCAAATCCTCGCCAGCTGAGAGGCTCTTGTATGCATCAGCCGAGAAGCAAAAGATTCATGAAACCATGAACTTTTTAAAAGATCAAGAGAAATAGAGAGGTGTTGTTTAGAAGTGGCTGCAGCGGGACTGAATGCCACCCGCAGCAGGTGCCTGCTGCCAGCTCTGCTCCCAGCACGGCCCAGACATCTTTGGGGACTCACACTCAGCCCTGGCAGGAGCAAGAAAGGATCTGTCGTGGTTTGAAGCCTGGGAAAGCAAGGAGCCATAAAACCAGGGGCAGATCCTCTCCCGGGGCCCCGCTGTTAGGTGCTGTAATGCTGGGAACACTGCACATTTTAGAAAGCATTTTAAAACAGCAAGCCTTTCCCCCACTGTTGTGTTACCTTATTCAGCTTTCATAATGCAATCTGATTTTTTTTCCGTTCTAAAATTTTGCATCTAAAATGTTGAGTTCTGTTCCTGCTTGCTCCTTCTCTTTCATTTTTCCCTTTCCTGATTTTTTTCTGCTTGTTTGCTAACAGAGCAGCTGCCACCTGCCGAGTGCTCGGTTACTTTTTAATTCAGTTTGATTTCCTCGGAGGCTGCTGGGGATGGATAGCCATCGAGCTGCCACGCCGCTCCAGCCGTGCTTTGCCCTGACCAAGTACAGTTATTTCCGGGGTGAAACAATGCAGCCCATGGAAGGAGCACTGGATCCAGCTAATCTCCCCTCCTGGCGGTGTCTGATCAGTGTTTGCAGCCTCGTTCCATCCATCAGATGCGGTGTCATCACCAGGTGCTGGAGCACAGGCATGCTTTCAGGGAGCAGAGAGCGCGTACCTCCTGTGACGCTGGAGGGGAAGAGGCCAGGACGGGGCCGTCTGTCCCGACGGGTGTGAAACCTGACCACGGGGTCCCGTGGGGAGTGAACGTAAAAGTCTGGTGGAGCACAGGTTTCTTGGGGTCAGTCACACAGGATCCCCTCGTCCCCATCTGCGGGATGCTCCCAAGAAGGACACCACCAGGTGACTGCCGAAAACTTGCTCCGGCACAGAAGCGCAAGTCCAGAGCCGCCACTGTACTTGGTAATGCCTTGGCAAGGACCTTGAGACCTTCCTGATTGACGGGACCTATGTCGGAGCCCAGGAGGCTCCCTGGCAGCCGTATGCCACCTTACACATTTCAGATAGCCGATGGAAAAGGAACATCCCCTGGCTCCCGTGCTGAGTTTGTTTACCCTCTCCTCCAGTTACAGGAGTCAGATGGAGCACATCCATCTTCAGCAGGGAGACCGGTGCCCATGGAGCGGGCAAAGCTGTAACCAGAAACTTGCCGATGGACACAGTGGCATCGCAGCCCCCAGTCCAGCCCCTGCTCTGCTGCTCTGCAATTTTCTGCTCTTCTGCAAGCGGAGGAAGGCTCCCGTCTTCTGCTGGTAACTGCAGCCATAAATCTCAGCTGCGACCAGACCTGAACTCTCAGTAGGCCCATGTTCTCTCATGCAGGGTAGTACTGTCGCTCGGGGAGGCAGCCGGTGCCCTCTGACTTTTGTGCTGTCGCTGCAGAAACCGCTCTCTGCAGCTGAGCTGGGCTCCTCCAGGAGCAGCTCTCCCCGGCTTCAGCGCACGAGTGCTGGGGTTGCACCAAAGGAGTGCACTCCTAGGCCTAGGAAAAGAAAAAACTCTCTTTTTCCTTCGTATTTTAATGAAAGGATGCAGTGCCCAGAAGGTTCCTCCATTTCTATTACGAAATGTGTCGTTTTACTGTGAATGTGGTTACTATTCACTGGTTTGCAGCCTTGCAGTCTGCAGGGTAAATTGTTATTAACATCCTCTCAAACAAAAGGACTCAGCCTTGGGGTTTCATACATATTTATACTAAATGCTAGGCTTGCAAGGACGTTCCCCTTGACATTTCACTTGGTTTCTCTCTGAGAACAGGAATCTTCCCACCCTCTTGCCTAAACATTGTGCAATACTCAAGCAAAAACCAGATGGAAAACAGCCTTTGGCTGAGAGAGAGAGATCTGAGGCCCTGACATGGAAGTCTTGCTCTCTTGGAAACCAGGCTGCAGTTTCCTAACAGCTTGCGCACGACACAATTTCTCCAGGAGCACAAGGAACTCAACGTAAAAAACTTTCCCGTTGGTGGCAAAAAGATGACTGTAAGGCTTTGCCTTCAGGGCTGGACATCTGGAAGTGGTTCCCAGTTCTGCCCCAGACCCCGTGTGTGATTCCGGGTGAATCCTTTGCTTACCATCCTGAGCTCCCCTGCTGAAACCGGGCTGTAGGGCAGGGACTGCGGTGCCTTGTGTCAGAAGATGATGATTTAACACAGCCTTTGGGTGCTCTGATCAGGTATCGTGATGATTCATAGTAAATGGAAGCCATCCCTGCTTGGTAGCTGGCACGGTGTCTGTGCTGGCCACGGAAACACTTCGACTTCTGCCCCTCCTAACCTGTGCTCTCCTACGAGATGAGGAGTGACACAGGGCAAACTTTAGAGGCACAACCCTCACTTGCAATTTGTGAAGCTTTTGAATTGCTTGGGAAAGGCTAAAAAAAGCTCTCTCAGAGCTTCCCATTGCTCCTTTATCGTTTCCCTATTGTGCACCTCAGGTGAAATAGGAAGGCCTGGTCATCTCTGAGGGTTTTTTTCCTGACCTTGTCTCCCTGGGTAACCCAGATGGGAGCCCTTAGATGAACGTTTGTCCTCCAAGTCCCAGGTCTTTGTAGCAAGTTCTTTAACCCCCACAAGCCACTCCAGAGAACCTCGGTGTCAGTAGACAAATCTCAGAAAAAGATCCAGGGGTCCTGCCCGTGTGCTTCATCTCCGACAGCTTGTGGCGACTCAGCCCCTCGTTCTGGAGGCTGTCTGCCTCTGTCACACCTTAAGCTTACATCTAAATTAAAACACTTAATCTCCAGCTGTTTGGGTTACAGAGACTAAAAGCCTCAAGTCTGGAACAGAGCGTAAATAGATAGATCAGCATCTGTCTCGGGGCTGCACATCAGACACGCACATAGAGGCTGGCTAAGTGGAACCAGTGTCGGTGCTGGAAAAAGTGACTGACCGCGCACCCATCGGTTCAGCTAAGCCTCTGCTGATCAAAGCCTGGAAGAAAGGAGAGAAGTGGGGGCATCATGAATGCTTCTCTGTTACCTTCTCAAATGATGTTTGAACCTTGCTGAGGCAAAAGCTATGCCCGCCACAGGAGCTGCAGGAGTACGTTTGTCTGCGTGTCAACACCTTCAGCATCACTTCTCTTTTCTTGTTTTTTACTCTTGCTTGAGAAAAAGCTATAAAGTTAATATTTAATGCAGCTTCAAGAATGTTTATTGTTCCACTGCTTTAATGTTTTTCTGCCTTTCAGCCCTGAAAAGCTGGGCTGGAGGGTGCTGCCACCAGCTGCCTGCCAGGGACGAGAGCATGAGACCAGGTGCAGGGGCACAAGCTTCAGCCTCATGCCAGGCGCTCTACAACAAGACCTGCTTCGTGCTGTGGCGGTGACAAACCCGGGTTTCCAGGTTCTCCCAGGAGTGCCTGAGGTCCTGCCTGTGCCCAGGTCCCTGGTGTCCTGTTCTTGGTGCCGGATCTCAGGGATTCCACTGCAACAGCCCAGCCAAATGCCTCCACTGAGAGACCAAACTTGCTCGAACCAGGGCTGCCTCTGCCAGATCACAACCTGAAGAAGAGCACAAATTTTGGCCTAAGAGTGGAGGAGGGACCCACTGCAGGGACCAAGGCAGTGCAGCAAGCCCCCTAGCACTGTGCTCTGCTTGAGCCTGGCCCGGGACGGCTGAGCCTGCGCTGTGGGCGCGGGGCTGCCAGCGGGGCCCCTTTCTGCTGACGAAACCTTGGCCGGAGGGGGCTCAGCCTGCTGCAGCCGTGCGGAGTTCCCCTGGTACATTCCCAAGAGGAGGCTGTTAATCCCACTGACCTGGCTTGATTTCAATCAACGTCGGAACACTCTGCCTACGCAGGTTGTTCCGATAGGGTTACTTGGCTGCAGCAGGCTTCCCATCCTTTTTTCGTATTTTATATGTATTTTGTAAATGCAGTGTGTCGCAGATGCCTTCTGCCTTGGCAATCACTCACGCTCTGTCCCCAGCTGTTTGCAGCATCCGTCCCTCAGCAATGCCCCCCATTTACAATAACATATTTTGTCTCTCTAGTACATTTTCTTTTCTCATGAACAAGTTCCCCTCAACCTTACGCTCTCTTTCTTGAGCTGCAGGTGACAGCAGCCCTCATGGGTAAAGCCATCTATGATAGCAAACAACAGTCCAGGGGCCAGGAGCACATTTGCCTTCCCAGTGCCTTGCACCAGCCGTCGGTTTGGCCACGCAGTGAGGGGCTCACAGCCCTCACTTTCTCCCTGTCTGGGAGAGAAGTGATGCACTGGCTGTACAGCTTTCTCACATTGCACAGTACAAATATTTTTAGACATGAACCCAATACAGATTTCATTATATGACCACTAATCATTTAGTCATGTGCTGTATCTCTGCCCCTAAGATACTTCTCTGGAGTTAAGGTGCACACAAAAAGCTTGTCTCTATTTTTCTGGAGATAACATCTTTCCAAAGTCCTCGCTTTTTCCGGCCCCACAATGCAGCTTGCTAGCTTCTTAGCCCAGTGCTTTGGAGCACATCACGGGTTTTGAATATCCTGCTCTTTCCATACCCTTGGAGCACTTGATTAAGACACAGTGGCTTCCGACTTTACATCAGCAAAGTGTTGCTGGGTGACTCTTAATGAGCACAAATTGTCAATCATTAACCACGTGGTGGTTCGTGCATGGGTGGTCACCCGAAGAATACTGGTACTCTGTGCCTCAGCTCTGCCTTCTCCTGCATGACCAAACAATGGGTCTTTCTAAACATGTATGAGATATATGCAAACATGATCGTGCCATGGTGCCCATTCTTACCCATGCCAGGGAGCTGGCAGGGCACCAAGTGAGACTCCATCCTCCTCGCCCAGACCCACCCTTCTCTCTCCGATGTGGTTGTCCCCACAAGTTTGCCACTCTCCCCCACAGTGGGCCTGGTTCCGGTGCCCTGCCCTCACACGCAGTGGGGTGTCCTGGGGAACACCACCTACGAGGAGGACTTGAGGTGAGGAGGTCAGAACTGGATGTCAGGAAAGAGAAGCTCCCTCTGCTCGAGTCATTCCTGGGATCCATCGATGAGCTGCTGAGCTCCCCACCTTCCATGTGCCACCCACAGCGGGGTCGGCCACCTCAGGCCAGTCTCTCTGGCTAGTCTCGTATGTTACATCCTCAATTTCAGATCACTCTTCAGTAAAGTTATTTACCAAGCACCTGGAAAAAAAAAAAAGGCAGGTAAAACTGTTCCCGTCCCCCCAGTGCCATCCATGGCTTTGCCACTCTCTTTCCACACAGGTTGTGCACTCTTCCAAGATGCTACATGGCACTGTCCCTGCCTCTGCCCCTAATTCAATGGCATCGGGTGATCATTCCTCTCAGACGTGAGCTCTGGAAATATAATCGTTTGCTCTGGCAATTGAAACAGGTATCCTCTGGGACTGCTATGATCTGATTAAAGAAAGCACTGAAGTGAAAGACAGCAGCAACACTAATGAGCTTGTCTGAGAACAGATGAGGCAAAGAGGTCTGCCTGCTGGCTTTCGAAAATTAAGCTGTGCTGTGGTTGTGAAGATGCAGATTACAGGGAGCACAGGAAAGAGCAAAACATGACATCCCTCATCATGGAAATACACACACAGACGCACCTCTTGTTCTTCTGCTGGGAAGTGTGGCAGGGACCTGAGGAGCTGCAGCTCATGCAAAGCATGTTCCTAAGGAGGGGATGAAAGCTGTTCTCTGCAAATGCAGGGGCAGGCAGCATTCTCAACAGTGAATGAAAATTACCAATCAAAAGAATTGTAATTAAAGCAATTACCGTGTTCTCTGCATATACACACCCTGCATGTTTCATAAAGTCTAATAGAGTGTAGTGTTGGGCCATGATGGATAGGAAATTGCTGGTTAATCACTAGGGAATGGATAACTTCCTCAGCCAATCTTCAACTAATGCCTTTAACACGCTCTTTTGAACACAATTTGTACCGGCGGTGTTTATGGAGAGACTGTTCAGTGAAGTAAAGCTGGTTAATAATGTTACTGCCCCCTGTGCGTATCAATACAACCCTTTGAAGTGCTACACAAGGTCCAGCTCCATTCGAGCAACCGTGGTACTCGGTACAAGGTACTTGTACTTGGTACAAGGCTTGGGTACCTTGCTTGGGTGCTGCGGGCTTGCTCCGCTCACAGCGCGGGCGTGAAGGACTGGCCCATGGCTCCCCAGCAAGGCCCGGAGCACTGAAGGAGGCCACATCCACTTCATCTGAGTCATCCACTGGCAAGCTCGACTCCCCAGGAATTTATTTTGCTTCCTCCACCTAGTGCCAACCTAAGACCTCTTTGAAAAGTCATACTTCACTTATTATTACAGCTTAGGAGGCCTTCTGCCACAGGCTCTTGGTGGTCCTGTAAGTGAAGCAATAACTCTAGAGTATTTGAAGCCTTTCTGTCTCAACCTTAACTTTTTACCCTTCACTGACTCTTTTTTTTTTCCATTTTTGTTTGCTTTTTGGGAACGAATTCCTGCTGATATCCCCAAAAACTCTCCAGGAAAGCTTTATCCCTTAGGGACCTTTGGCACAACGCAAGAACGCAGCAGCCGAACCCTGATGTAAGGTGTCGGGCTGGCAGCTGACTGCGGGGCAGGATGCGATGCACCCAGGGGGCTGGTTTCTGCACTCTCAGCAGAGAGGCTGTGCATTGCCCTGACCATCACATGAGCTTCGGGAGTGCTTTCTGCAGTCCCTCCTTGCTGGTCAGTGGCCAGGGCAGCTGCCTTGACCCCAGCAGCTCCCCAGCACTGAACCATTCCTAGTGACAGGTGTGGTGGTTTTACCCAGCTGGGTAGCTGAGCTCCACCACAACCACTCTCTCACTCCCTCTCCTCAAAGGGAGAAAATACAATGAAAAGGGCTCATGGGTTGAGATAAGGACTGGGATATTACTCAACAATTATCATCATGGGCAAAACAGACTCAGCACAGGGATGTTAATGTAATTTATTGCCTATTACTAACAGGCTAGAGCAGCGAGAAACTAAAAGCAAACTAAAACCACCTTCCAGCCATCCACCCTCTTCTACCTCCTCCCTGCAAGTGGCACAGGGGAATGGGCAATGGTGGCTGTGGTCAGTCCCTGGTGCTACATCTCCGCCGCTCCCTCGCAGTCCCTCTTTGCCCCTGCTCCACGCGGGGTCCCTCCCACGGCATGCCGTCCTTCTGAACTGATCCTGCGTGGGCTTCCCACAGGCAGCAGCTCTTCAAGAACTGCTCCCACACGGCTCCGTCCCACGGGGTCCATTCCCCAGGAGCAAACTGCTCCAGCACGGGTCCCCCACGGGCGGCAGCTCCCCCCAGACCCCTGCTCCTGCGTGGGCTCCTCTCCACGGGCTGCAGCTCCGGCCCGGGGCCTGCTCCTGCGGGGGCTCTCCGTGGGCCGCAGCCTCCTCCAGGCCACATCCACCTGCTCCACCGGGGGCTCCTCCACGGGCTGCAGCGTGGAGATCTGCTCCGTGTGGGACCCGTGGGCTGCAGGGGGACAGCCTGCTCCACCAGGGGCCTCTCCACAGGCCGCAGGGGAACTTGTGCTGCGTGCCTGGGGCACCTCCTGCCCTCCTGCACTGACCTTGATGACTGCAGGGCTGGTTCTCACTCCCTGCTCTCCCAGCTGCTGTTGCACAGCATTTTTTTCCCCCTTTCTTAAATCAGCTCTCACAGCGGCAAAACCAACATTGCTTATTGGCTTGGCTCTGGGCAGTGGTGGGTCCCTTTGGAGCCAGAAGAAACTGGCTCTTATCAGACATGGGGCAGCTTCTGGACCCTTCTCACTGAGGCCACCCCTGTAGCCCCTGCTACCAAAACCTTGCCATGTAAACCCAATACAGCAAGCAAGCGACTTCTCAGCACCTTTCTCCAAGAGCATTTGGATTCCTGGAACTTGGCTCTTATCTCAGTTTGGGAAGTCCAGGCCATGCTGACCAACATCCATCTTAGACAAAGGGCAGGAAATGGCTCTGTCAACTGCAAGGAGCATACAACAGCAAGAAAAAGCACACCTCCACCAACGGGGCCTGTCAAACACTCATCGTGAGGTGCCTCTCCGGGAGGAGAAGGACCCATGCTTCGTTCAGTGTTGCCTCTTTGGATGAAACTTGGTTACTTTTTCTATGGGTGTCTCATAAAGGATCTAAAATAACTGTCTTCAGAATACAGTTTTCTTTCCATTCTGGGAATATTTCCAGCTTGTTGAGTTACAGCATCACCACAAAGAAAACAAGATTTTATGAGTGTAATTACTGAAGACAGCTATCAGAAGATGGTAACACTTTAACCACGGAGCTTCTGGGAGCTTTGGGGCAGTGCCCTGGAAGGCACATTCAGAGACTTTTGGCCTGACTCTTCACCCTCTGGGTGCCATCAGGACCCAGGTTCAGCCCATGGAAGTGCTCAGGACCGCAGCAGGCTGCCGCCCCGGCGCTGGAAGCAGCACAGGGCTCCCTGCCTTGACCGGCTCCCCTGGGCACGGGCTGGGGGGTGCTGTGGGACAGACACAGAACGGGGTGATGAACTGGTAGGACTCAGCACAGCAGCATCAGGACAACAGAACTTTTACAGCAAACACTTAAACACTTGTTTCTATTCACAGCAAGTACTATTAATAAGTTTGAATTCGTTTGGCTCTCCATTCTCATCCCCTAAGTGTTTCTGTCTCCTGTTGCTTTTGCTGTTCTTCAGGCTGCCCCTCCTCCGTCGTGTCTCCTCTTGGCCAGTCACTCGCTATCTTCCAAAGCCCTCCAGCAACCTTTTTGTTTCCGCAGCTGGGCTTATTGCTCTTCTCTTCCTTCCTGTTGCGTACGCACTCCCCTTCCTGCCCCAGTGATGTCCTGGCTTCAAGTTTGCCAGTGTTGGGTTGCAGATTCCTTGGACGGGGCCCAGACCTGGCAGCATGCGTGGTGTATTCCTGGCCAGCTGTCAGTAACGTTACGCGCCTGAGCCCGAAGCAGCTCTTTGAATGCGTTCCCATGCTCGCCTCTTTGGCTCTGCTTGTCCAAGCTTCTTCTGTTACACCCTCAGCCCACTTGCAGAAACCACTTCTGTCCTTGCAGTTCTTAAAGCCAGAAATGTAATTGCAAGCATATCAGTGACTTCCTTTTCTCAAGCCAGAACTCCCTAGCAAATCTTTTATTTCACAGGATGCTAAAAAAAAATCTTGATTTACAGCAAAGAATGAAAAATGTGATTCCCAAACCTATTGTATATGACTACTTGGATTTCCTGCATAGGTCAATTTTTTTTCTGATTTTGACCAGAGCTTTAATGCATTGCCACACTTGTCAGTGCAGAGATATGTGAGCATGCACTTTAGGCAGGAAACAGTCTGCAGTGTTTGTGCAGTGCCAGAAGCAGCAGGGTCTCACCTGCAGCTAATACTATTTAGTGATAATGTAATGCCAACAACAGTAATTAAACATGAGTGTAATTTAGCATGAAGACTCTTTTAATTTAACTTTGTCTAACACCAGAGGAAAGCTATTTCAGCGGCTGAATTATCAGCCTCTGGCTGGTATAATGCAGGTTGCATTTCCAGCCTCAGGGATTCACCTGTGCCTGAATTCAACCCCTGTCGTGCATCCAGAGCCTAGCGACTGGGGTGCCTCTCCTGGAGAGCTCCGCAGAGCGATTCCACCCCCACGGCATCTTGGTTGTGTGCCAGAGACGCCTGCCCTTCGCTGCAGGTTCCCCTGGGACTGGTGGCTGCCAGCACCTGGGCTGGGTGCTTTAATTAATGTATACAAGTCACTAATGCAACCGGCACGGGGACTATTCATGTTCTCAGACGCAGGCTGGCAGCTGTGTTGGGCAGGAACTTCCACATGCTCTCTGCTTCTGGTCACATTTTGCACTGTTGTGTCGATTCAGGCAGGAGAAATCCAGAGCTCCCTTTACAAACATGTGGCCACCAACCAGATAGGACGTAAGCAATGGCATTACAGCATGTAGGTCAGCTGTTGAAACACCAAAACGCCTGAGAGGCATAGGAATACATGACTACTGCTGCACTTCTTGGCACTGTGGCAAGCCAGAGGAGGATGGTAGCAGAGGGACAAATTACCACCCTGCACTCATCTCCTCATCTGATGGGGTTCTTTACCAAGGGCTGCCGAAATGTTTAATGGCCTGTCCAGGGAGGGATAATTGCTGGTGTTTTGGATGTACCGTGTAGGATGCCCCCACGCTGATCCACTGCAGCAGTGCAGTAAGGAGTATCAACTAAATAAGGAACAAATTCTTTTTTTTCTGAACTAGATTTTAGAGATGTCTGCACCTGTGCTGAGCTGGCTGAGCCTGTGGCTGGTGCCTGTCACCGCAGGAGGCCGACGTTTTGCTCATACTGACTCAGAGAGGCAATTTCTGGGAAGCAGACTGAAACAAAGGTACCTGGGATTGCAGGCGAAATGGAGCCACTTTTTATGTCGCAATTAACTAAAAGCAAAGAAAGTGCCTATGTCCTACAGTGACTTCTCCATGCCTCATCGATTCCAAGAGGAGCTGCGATTTCTCCACTTGTCTAAAGGTGTGCCTGTAAATTATTATAAATATATATATATTATTTGCCCCAAAATGAAAAAAAAAAAAGCCAATTAACAATTTAAAAGAATTTTGTCATAAGTTGCCCAATTTGAATCTGTTCTGCAATCCCAAACTTTCCATTGCACAACAAGTCATGTGGGAGATTTTTGCCAGCCTAATTCTCACCCTTACCCTTCTAATTACTAAGATGGTAGCGTTGCAGCTTGATTCTGTTTTCTGTTCTGGTCAAACTGTTTAAGAATGTGCTAATGGTTCATTCCCCTTGCAATTAGAATTGCTTGCAGCAGTCAGATACTTTCCTACATCCTGCAAAGCTTGCTGCAAAGGGGCGCAATGTAAGCACACTGGGGGGAAGCAAGTTATATATCCATACAGAAAATCAATGGCAGTTAATTGGCAAATTCCTTCTGGGATCTAGACCTGTATTTAATGCACGCCATTACCTATTTGCAGGAAAAGAAAGACATGAGGGAAAGGCGTTTCTTTCTTTCTGTTGAGTTCTCAAAGGATATTCTCAAGCATTTCATTTTCCACTTGGTTTTTGTATTAAAAAAATCCGAGTCTCTAAGGATCTACCTTTAAATATTGCCTCTGAAGTGTAACAGGAGACACCACGAAATCCTGGCATCGCAAAACTCAGGGAAATGAGTTTCCATTGTGGATGTGCACAAATCTGCTTTTTGTTGAAGCGGAGCCTGAAAGGTGACTGACGTTTTTATGGCTTGTGCTTGCAGTGCTCTGAGGCTTGTATTTCACAAGCGGTGCAGAGGCACCACTGCTAGCTCCTTGGAAGCTGCACTGTTTACAAGGCTCCAACTGGCTGGGTGTGTTTAACCCAAGTCAAGTCACAGAAGATTGTGTTCCAGCCTTCTAATCACCATCCAAACAATATTGTGACGTAGGCTACCACCGAGAAAACATTGCCTGTTTGGGAAGGAAGGGTCAGCACTTCTCAGTAAAGCAGGGCTTGGTCCGAGGTCAAGGCAGGATGTCAAGTCAGCAGGCCTGGGTCTGAACCAGAGGAGGACACAATCAGGCACGGCCATAGCTGCGACGAGCTCACGCAGGGCAGCAGCCCGAGCGTACAGCAGCTCTGAAGACCCCCAGAAGGCTTCTCACTGCACCCCAGGTTCTGCATCTGTGCTGTACTGGAGCTGACCTTGGCCACAGGCCACTGAGCCCCAGGGATGGGACAAGGCTGTGCAAGGTCTGCGAGAGCCGTGTGTTGGCAAGTGACCCGTGGGTCCTGCGGTGCCGTGGGTCCAGGCCGGCTCAGCAGCCACTGCCAGGCTCCTGCAGGGCCCAGGCAGCACCATGGGTCTGAGCCAAGTAATAAGACAAATATAAATCCTGTGGACTGAGCAGGCCTGTGCTGGCATGCAGGCAAGAAGAGGAAGCGTCCACCATAGGGTTAGCCATGGGCAACGTTATATGGTGAGGATTTCATTCGTTGCAGGAAGGAGAATTAATTTTGCTGGTGTTACAGAGAGCAAGCCCCAGTCCCACACAACTTCTCCTTCACAGCCCTTGTCTCGGGCTGACTGGAGGGATGCTCCGGCGGACGTCACGGCACTGAGTCACACTACAGAGGGTTCGGAGTTATAATGGTGAAAGAGCTCGCTCCTTTCCTCTGTTCTTAAACAGCAGCTTAATTTCCGGAGGAGGTCATAGATTACAAGAGAGGAAACACTGACACAGAAAGCTGCCAAGTACTTACACTATCCTCCAGCTTGTCTTCCTCACACTCTGCATGAGTGTTTGTCAAAGGCTCACTCCCCCATTACATGCCTTGCTTGTGCTGATGCTGCCTCAATAACCATACATTCACCATGTCTTTACGTCTGTCTGGCAGGGTGAGGGACAGCAGTGCTCGGGCACAGGCTCGGGCTCCTTCCCGGCCACCCGCAGACCTCCCAGGTCTCGTGATGCCCAGCCCCTTTCCAGGCAGGGCACTCTGAGCACAGGGGCTCTGGGCTGACCCGCCTGTGTCTCCCCCTCTTGCACCTCCTTTCGCGCCTCAAGCCCTTGCGTTGCCCCTGGCTTTGCAAAGTCTGGGAAACGTCTGTTTTATGGCTTTCTTCTCTATAGCTCCTGCCCTCCAGAATCGCTGGCGTTTATCTCCCTGCATCATCAACTCTCCACCCCTTTCAAATTCAATTGAAAGCACATTTTCTCCCTTGCCTGTGGTTCTTAAATTATACACTCAGCTCACTTCAAAATATCAATTCAGAAACTTGGCGAGGTGATTATTAATAACAGCTCTGTTCTTCTTTGGAGGAGAAATAATACTAGAAATATGTGAAATGTGTACACAGTTGTCATTCTCATTCTCCTCTTTTGCCAAACACTATGTTCTTTACAGGAAATAAAAACAACCCTACACCCAGTATTAAGTGGCTGAGACCGTGTAATCAGCAAGGCACCACGCAGAATGAGGGCTGTATTCCTTTACATGTCCTGAAGCTCGGGGTGTTCACCACCCTCTGCGATGAATTAGTGCTTGGCAGTACGTAGCTCAGCAGCACGTATAGGGCTAGACCTCAACAAGCTGCATACGCAGCAGTCTGGAGCCCAGCTGGGCATGTGTGGTCTCTTCACTCACTTGTGTACATGATAGATATAAATATGCTTAATTAGTCATGGCAAATTGTGCTTCAGCTGTATGGTTTTTATCCCCAGAGTTCCCACGGAAGGTGGGCCAGGGCTCCCCAGGGACCCAGTGCTGGCAGCGCTGAGCTGCGGTCTGGCCTGCAAGCTGGGCTGGAAACTGCTTAGGTATATTTTTTATTTCCTTTCCTCTTTTTTCTTTGTTTAAGTGTGCTTATTAACATGCAGCAGAGTACTGAAGGCTGTTCCATGGCCCGTAATACCACAGCATGTGCAGAGAAGAAGCTCTGGGGTCTGACCCAAAATAAACCCATATGTGTGTTTGTGTAAAACAACCTATAAGAGTGTCCAGGCACTTTTAAATCCCAGGTAAGCTCAGGGAGAGGAGAGGCCCCAGCCTCCCCACTGGTGTTCAGAGACTCGCAGGATGATGTGCCAGCACAGACCAAAGCTCTGGCCCGGCACTTCAGCCCCCAGGCGCCGCGTGTTACAAGCATCTGTGCCAAGTACCTCAAAACTATGCATATATTTTTTTTTAATAAAAAATCGCAAATTGAATATCTCGTATCAGCAAGAGCGTCCGGAGGAGAAAGCCTGGTCACAGCAAGAGCCTTTGGCTCTGCGACTACAGGCAGAGCTCGTCTGGCAGATGGAGCCCCGCTCCCTGCCCGTGTCGTGCAAGCACTCCTGCTGCTACCACTGATCCGCACCGGGCGCTCCCCTCCCGCACAAATACGCTTTTTAAAGAAGTGGTACCCGTCTATTATTCATAACACTCCTCTTTCAGCTCCCTAGCATGGCATTGGGGCCACACCACCTGTCCTCTGCGGGTTTGGGGCAGATGGCGGAGGGCACCAGCAGCCACACAGGACGGTCGCCGGCACACCAAATGTTGGGAACCACAATCCCCTGCTCAGGAAAATTAAGCCCATTGCAGGCCCCTCTTGCCATGTCATTTGTTGTTAAAAGCCATGTTCGCTGCTCCTCTGGACAGGCCTCAATTTTGATTATCACCGAGTTAACCTGCTTCATGCAAACGGCCATGTTCGTGTTCATCTGTTAGCACAGAGTAGCATTTTCTCATGGAAGGCTATGAGGTTGTTCACAGCAGTACTAAGCCCGAAGATAACAAAGCCCGAAGATAACAAAGACGTGAAACAAAGACGTTCCGCTGCTAAAATATTAGTGCACTCCTCGGGTTAGAACTGCACTGAGATGTCCTCAGATTTGGAAAGACAAGCCAACAGCTGAAGGTCTTATGTCCCATAGTATGGGTTTGATGCCACCTCGTGGTAGTTTTATGTCCTAATTTGAAAGGGGAGGTTTTCACTCTTTGGGGATGTTTCTCAAGTGCGTTCCTTATGAAAGAGAAACACAGTTTGGAGAAAGGATGAAGACATTACAGGCATCCTGCTCTGTCCTTGCCCTTTATTGCAGACTTGCTGCACCGTCACCCAACTGAACTGTTAACAAATGTTAGTACAAACTAAAAATATTCTCCAAACCAGGACTTCAAATTAAACTCACTACTATCATGCTGAAATTACCTACAGTACAAGGATGTGGGCATCAGAGGATATACTGGGATACCCTGACTTAAAACTTTAGCCACAGTTGTCTCATCTAAGGACCTCAGATGAACACTTCCACCCAATTTGCAGCTAGATTTGGAAAAGCTCCCCTGGGGAGCAACTTCCATCTCCAGCCCAGCAGTTGTTATATGGTGTTACAGGTGTAATAAAGAGCTGAGTTACATCACCCTCTTAAAAGCAGGACAAGAGAAGTTGCAAAGGCTGCTACCGCTATTTCAGCTGAGGATTGGCTCTTTCAAGAGAAAATTGGTTCCTCTATCCTCTCAGTAATTTAGTCTTACTACAGCAGAGGATGATATTTGCCAGGAGAATTCATAAAGCATTTCAGCCTTTCATCCAGTAAATGGCCTGTGGTTGCTTCTGTTTGTCCTTTGAACTGTGGAAAAGATACTGTTTTGCAACTGACCGAATGCATTCTTCAGATGTTGTAACATAAAACTGTCATGTTTATCTAGTGAGTGATCATGGTCTATGTAAAAATTGTAGCAAAATGACTCCCGGGTGCCCACTTCTTTCCCAGCCTCAGGCAGCCTCAGATTTGAAATGGTACCACATCAGCCCCTGCAGAAATGCTAGATCCTGAAGGCAGTAGAGCTGTGATGCTGCTGCAGCAGAGCTAATTACTCTGAGGTTTCCAGTTTGTTAATTAGCTTCCATGTACACTGTAATACCACAGGCATTTCATTTTTGACTCCAGAACTATCTTGGACAGTGCTTGTCTTGGGCGAAGAACTCCTGCAAACCATGGCACTCCACTGTGCAATGTACACAAGTGCTGTTTTAGTGTAATCTTAACGAAATTACTTTGGCAATGGCATGCAACACAACCTTCAGTATTCAGTTGCTTGCCTGCAACAAGCTGAACACATTCTGGATGTCTAAATTAAGTGGCTTGTTAATTTGTTCTTTAGACGGGATGCTGCACTCATAGTTGTTATCATTTTGTAATAAGACCTATTTGACTGAAACTCTTCATCTTTGCTCTCTCCTTAAAATCTTCATATATGAATCTAATCACAGTCCACGTAAACATTATGGTGAAAAAATATACTAGCTCTAAAAAGACTTCCACGATTGACCATCTGAAGAGGCTTAAAAGGCTGAAATTCCCGAGAAAGGGGACACTGATGAGCAGCAGCACTATATCCTCTTAATCCACAAATGGGTTTTAAAAAAGGCAAGTTGATATACGCCTTATTAACAGGTGTTTTCAGCAAGCTCACAGACAATACTTTAAACATCATGGGAACTTAAAGACTAATACAGCAAAAACAAATCTAACAAGAGATTCTATGCGTGAAGGAAACCGAGTGGACAGACGTTTCTGACGAGCCTGTTTGTTCTGCCCAGAAAAGCGACGGGGCCGCCAGCCATGCCTGGCCCCACGCCGCCACCGTGGCGGCAGGACTCCTTGACTCCCTCCTGCTCGATCTGCCACAGGCAAACTCCCCAGCGCCTGCAGGAGAAAGGGCTCTTGATGGGCTGTAGGCACCTATGAGAGTCTCTTTCCCTGCAAGAAAATTGTTTCCTAGCCTGACAGACCTTGCCTTGGAAAAAAAGCTGTTTTGCCAGAGGAATGTATTTGCTGGCCGTGCACATAATGCTCAGATGCCACGGTCTCTGACCCTTGAATCGCTTCATGAGAGGAATCAACACCTTGGCTGAAGCTTGAGCAAGCCTAGCAGCATCTGTTGCCCCCAGAAGAATCACCTCACATCTTTGTTGAGCTTTGTTTGAATCACAGCAATCGAGGCAAACAAAAGGCTTTCACTGTATTTAGCTTCACTTCCACAGCCAACAGATGTGAAGGGAAGAAAGACATTCTCCTGTTCAGTGGAGACGGACAAACAAGGGAAATCCAGCTCGGGCAACAGTGATTAAAACACACATGAATCAGCCTTCTTCTCTTTGGGGAAAGACTCATATCTGTGTCATGCCTTTCTGAGAAGTGCAGAAGTGTGAAAGAGGTGCACCCAGCCTTGTCCCCCTCCCATCCCAACCTGGTCCCTCTCCAATCCCAACCTGCCGGCTCCAGGCAGGGCTTGCAGACACCACAGGGTTTCAAAGTTCTTGCCAGATGGCTATGTTCAAGCAACATGAATCCCACTGCACACTGGTCTGCCTCTGATCTTGTATGTCAGGGATAAAGCCATCTGGATGTTCTGCCATCGGATTCCAGAGAGGACAAACCAGGACAAAGTTCACCACTGCTGAAAATCTCCACCGTAATTATCACT
Source organism: Anser cygnoides (assembly GCF_040182565.1). Lineage (NCBI taxonomy): Eukaryota > Metazoa > Chordata > Aves > Anseriformes > Anatidae > Anser > Anser cygnoides. The sequence continues at coordinate 13,109,186 of NC_089887.1, forward strand.
TTCACAGAAAAGACAGTATATTGCTTTGACTAATATATCTTATTAGAAGTCCTTTGTCTTTGTAAACCTGCTATAAACCCTGCTGAAGATAGCCACAGAGACTCTCTCACATTAATTTCACTTGACTTTGTGTCGGGCCCATACAAGGTCGGCATAGTCATTCCAGTAAATGAGTAATGCGTTTCCAGTAATAAGTACTGGAAGAATGGTATCTTCTGGCTTTTGGCAAGCAGCATCCCTTTAGCTGCAGCTGCTTTGGGGCCAGCTCACCAGTTTGGGCGTCAGCCTTACACAGAGCACTGCTGCCATGCCCTGCCCCACACCTTTCTTGCATCCACAGTCACAGACTTCGGGTTCCTGCCACCGCATTGCCAGCTCCCACCTCTCTGTGCCCGCCTGGGTTTCTGTTATAAGCTGTCCCCTTCCCCATGGCCTGCCTTCCTCTGCTGCTCCAGTTTCTGGAAAGAAGGAGATCTACCTGAGGGAACTCTGCACCATGACTCACAGAGCATCTCCCGGTGGTATTTTAGCTTTCTACGCGGAGCTGATTATTCATGTTTTGTTTGCTGGTTCAACTTATTTTTAGTTGACAGAAACAGCTGTGAGGGGGAGAAGAAATAAGGAACAAAAGCCGACAGCATGATCAACTCTTTAACTCAAAACTCTTCCCAATTAAAAGAAGCTAAACATTCCATGTGTTCTTGATACCACTTTCCCGTGCCAGCAGCTGCTGCCCCAGGAACGTTACGCAGCTTTGTGGATGGAAGCGGAGGGGGAGCTGCACGGGAGGAAGCCTTCCACAGCAGCTCGTGTATTCAGAGGCTCACACAGCGCAGGCACTGCCGTTGTGCCCCGTGGTCGCTGCACAGCTCTGGGGTGGGCACGAGGGGCTCTGTCCCAGCACAGCAAGCGCCGTGGTGCCACCTAAAATAAGCCACCGAGCTGTCTGAGCTGAGCTCCTCCAGCCACAAAGCTGGAGCACTGGTGATACCTCAGAGCTACCCCAACCCCTCCCACGGGCGTACGCACACAGAAGCATCGAGAATTTTGTGTTCTACAGATGAAAAACGCTCGTAAAATCTAGGGTTGTCCTTAAATAAAACCCACAGACGCACTACCAAGAAGAAACCTCAGCTGTGCTGGGATCATGTTTATTCAAGGTATGCAATGTCGGGAAAGTTTCCAACCACGACGAATCATGACACAGCCACGTTATGTCCGACAGGACGATCGCTGCTCTTCCTGCTGCCGTTTTCCAGGTGACTCACAAAAAGCTCCAGGTGAGCTGAAGCACTAACTGCTTTTCCCAACGTCCCTTTGTTTGCCTGCGGGCCTTTCCAAGACACCCTTTATCTCTCTCTGCTCTTTGCATTCTTAGGACGCGGGCTTTCCCCTGAACCCTTGACTCGGGTTTGCACTGACTCCCAATCGTCCTCCCGGATCCCCTCAGCCCTCACACAAGGCCAGGACGGGGCAGGACCGGGGCCCCGTGTCGTGGGGGCACGGGGTGACGGAGCCACCGGGCACGGCCTCTCCTGCCCGCAGCTCTGTCACATCTTAGCCCCCGGCCCACCAGGGGAGCTGAACTAGGTGGCGATAGGGACTGAGACCCGGCGGCAGGCTGCGAGCCCCGCCGCCGCGCGGGCCCCGGGTGGCACCGCCGGGGGAGCGGGGCCCGGCCCTGAGGGGAGCGGGAGCGCGGCCGGCGCCTGTTGCCATGGCAACGCCCGCCCCGGACACGGGGGGAGCGGGGGGGGGTGGGGTCCTTGCTCTCCGCACGCATGCGCCGCAGCCGCCGTGCCCGCGAGGTGCTCGAACCGCCAACTGCCCCGATTCGAATTCGCATCCTCGACGCCCAATCGCGGCCCGCGGGGCGGGCCCGGCCCCGCCCCCCAGCAGCCCGCCGGCCAATCAGGCGGCCCGCTGTGTTTAAAAAAAAAAGTGCGCGCGGCCGGCAGGCGTCGCTCCGCGCAGCCGGGCCTACGGCGGAAAGGGGCGGGGCTCCCTCCACCCCCCGGGGCGGGGCCGGCGAGGAGGGGGCGGGGCTTGGGGCGGGGCCGGCCGCGCGCTCCTTCCCTGACCCTCGCTGAGCGCCGAGGGGGCGTGGCCGAGCCCCGGGGACGGAGCGGGCAGCGGGGAGCCCCGCCCCTCGGCGGCCAGGCCCCGCCCCTCCGTTCCAAGCCCCGCCCCCCCGCGGCCAGGCCCCGCCCCCCGCGGCGCCGTTCGCTCAGAGCCGCTCCGGGCGCCGCCGCCGCCGCCGCCGCTCGGTCCCCGGGGAGGAGCCGCGATGAAGGCGGGCGGTGAGTGCGGGCCGCGCCGCTCCGGCACTCCCCCCACCCCACACACACACACACACCCGCGGCCCCTCAGCTCCCGGGGGTCGCCTCCGGGGCGAGCGGCGGGGCCGCGGAATTCAAACGGCGGCGGGGCCGGGGATGGGGCCGGGGATGGGGGCGCGGGGGGACCGGTGGGGAGGCTCCCGGAGGCGGCCGGGCCCCGGGCGGCGCTCCCCCTGCTGCGGCTGCCGCCAGGGCTCGGGCTTGGCTCCCCCCCCCCCCCCCCCCCGGGGCCTGCGCGGGGAGCGGGGGCTGCGCTGCGGCCCTGCGGAGCCGGGTGCGGGGGTCCCGGGGGTCCCGGGGGTCCCGGGGTCCCTTCCCGTGGGGCGGCTCCGCTCTCGCCGCGGTGCGCGGAGGGCCTGGGCCCCGGGGCTGTCGGGCTGCGGGGTTACGGCCAGGGCGCGTTACGGAACCGGCGCCGAGGAGCAGATCGGAGGGAAGGAAAAACGGAGGGGAGAACGCCTCGCAAACGCGCCCCGTCCTCCCGCTTACTGCTGAGAGAAGCTGGGAGCTGCACCGTGGGCTCAGCTGGCGCCTTCGGCCCTGTTACCGAGTGGGACTGCCTGGCTCTCGCCTGGCGTACCTCGCCGGTCGGACCCGACGGTTTGGTGTGTGCGTTACGGTGCTGCTTTGACTCCAGGGTTCTCGTTTACGTCAAAATATCTTCAAATTACAAACGATCCAGGGAAAATAGGGCCAACAGTGCTAGCTCAGACGTGCAGCACAGTGTTGGATTCTCTAGCGGAGGCTGTCTTCTATTAAGTTTCTTTAGGAAAAAAGTAAATGGATTTCCCAGGTGTAACCTCTTTTTGTGTAAGGCTTGAACCAGGTTTGAGAAGTACAACCAAGAAGTCCTCTGTGGCCAAAGCACAGACCTTTAAGTGGTCCTTTAATTCGCTTTCACTTCAGAATTTATTTTTGGAGCCCTCCTGTCTGCGAAGGAAACGTTCAGCCACCTTCTGCCTCAGAAATGGCCTCTGTCGCCTGTGCCTCTGCCTGTCCCGAGTACGGGCAGGAGCCAGGCTCTTCGTGGCAGCCCGAGCACTGCACTCTCACTAGCGGGTGGAGAAAGGTTTGGGTTTCCTGTCCTCAGAGAGCAATGCGCTGCGCTCCTCTTGGGTTTGCCTCTCTCGGCTAATGCAGTGAGGGTGAACTCCTAACCGGCAACAGAAGCAGCCAGCGCCTTGGTCTGTGAACTCTACAAAGCGGTGAAGACTTCAAAGAAAGGCTCCCTGGTTCTTAGGGCTCTTCCGTGAGTGCCCGTGGCAGCAACTGGCTGCCCAGAAAGATGGGCTTTTGGCTGCAGCGGGTTTAGTGGGTCTTAACTTCCTAATCGACCCGGTCACATTTCAAGGTCCGTTATCAACTGAGAAGGAAAAGCTGGGAGGTGGGGGAGGTAGATGGAGTTGTAGTGGTGACAGTTTAACCAAACGGTCAAATGATGGAGTTAGGGCACAGGAGGCTTCTCCTTGATGAGGAGAATTTGAGCTGAGTGGCACGAGCCATCCCTTCTGAGCATCTTAGCCTAACTGACTAAATTGAACTAAAAAAAAAATTGAACCAGTCACTTGCTTCTTCGTAGCTAGGTCTTACAGCATTCTGTGACACGTGCTCAATCTCTACAGTTAATACGTTTGAAGGAGTATTATATGCTGCAGTAAATAGGTACTTGATCAAATGTGTTTATATATGCGTGTACTCTGTAAGTGCCTTTCTTCTTGTACTGTTCCATCGCTAACTGAGCTGTTCTGTGGTTTTGTTTTCCAGTGATTCACTGTAGGTGCTCCAGGTGTTTTTCTTTCCCTTCAAAGCGAAGGATAAGAAAACGGCCCCGAGTCCTGACGTTGCTAAGCCTGCCTGAGGACGTTCTGTTTCATGTTCTGAAAGGCCTTCCTGCTGAGGACATCCTCTCGGTCAGAGCTGTGAGTCTGCAAGTGCTTCTCTGTCACATGCAGTGGCTTATTTCTGCCATTAGGAGCCAGGACTGCATACAGGAAAGTCTGTGTCCGAGTAAACCTGAAGAAAGGCAAAAAGTACATGCAGTAGCTGGATATTTGCTATCCTAATAATTTTATTTCTTGGTACTCAAGCTTAAAAAGATTAGCAGTGGTATTTGTTTGATTTGTGCAAATCTTCTGTGGAAATTGTCTTGCCAGCACACTGGGACTGAACAAGTTGATTTGGTTTAGCATCTTTTGCCTTAGTGATGGTTAAACAGGAAGAGAGTTATGATGAACTTGTGATTAATTAGTTACCTATATAAAATTAGATCACAAAGAACTATTTCTCCTTTGGTCGCTTTAATAATTATTATTTTATGCTTTCCCCCCAACCTTGCAGGTGCACTCACATCTTAAATACCTTGTGGATAATCATGCTAGTGTTTGGGCATGTGCAAGCTTTGAAGATGTATGGCCTTCTCCAGAAAACCTGAAAGTGTTTGAAAGGTAAGCTCTAAGAATCAATATTCCTCTGAAGTTGTAGAGGAGGGTGTTTCAAGCTAGATATGCAATTCTAATCAATCTTCACTGTAAGTGAGAAATCTGACAATCCTTTTTTTATAGAAGTCTTTCCATAGGGTGATGAAGAATTATTGACTTCACGTGTAAGCTGCAAATAATTGCATACACTGAAGTTACTTCTCTCAAAGGGCATTAGCATTCCATGTTAGAACATAACACATTAACTGAAACGTTACTGGTCCTTCCATATGAACATGCAAGTGAGATCATAGGATCAAGAGCATAACTGTATTTCTGGGTCCTAGTTGTTTTGGTCACTTCTTGTGCAAGCCACTGTATTGAAAAGCAGATAAACTTCGGTATTAAAACAAGTGCAGTTTGAATGGGTAATTATGAAATTAAAAAAGGAAGCACCGTAAAAAGGAAGGAGAATGTCTCTTTACTCATCTGATTTGAAGGCAATCAATCAGTTTAAATGTCATGCTAACGGTTCTGCTTCTGGTTATTGCCTCTGCTCTGATGCATGTATCATCTTCTTTCTGAAGAAGATTTATCTGAAAATTGGTCTGGAAGGGAGGAGCACAAGGGCTTGAGGCATGTCCTCAATGGTGCAAGTACCAAAGCGTATTATTGCATTCTTGTATCGGGGATGTTGCATGGGACTGGGAAACTGTTCCTGTGAATTGTCAAATTATCCTGGACATATGAAAGGGTTGCAGCAAGAAAAGCCACAGCATAATTTGCCTTTAACTTACGTAGTGAAAGCACGTATGCTTGTGGTTGGTGAACAACAAATTCACAGCTTGGCCTCCACTGAAGCAACTTATCTGATGATGTGGGCCTGAAAACACCTACTGGCTTCAACCTGAGGTATCTTCTGTGTTCCCATTCAGGGCTGCTGAAAGGGGTAACTTTGAAGCTGCTGTGAAGCTGGGAATAGCATACCTGTACAATGAAGGCTGTAAGTGTGGGAGCTTGTACTTGGGGCCTTGGGGAAGACGGCATGATGGAAAGAAATACAGACGAGCTGATGGCTTGTAGCTACAGATCAGACTAATTGCCTCATCATTTTCACTGGCTACTTGCAAAGCTATTTCTCCAGTGTCTTGAGCACTGATGCTTTTGTACCCAGGTTCTAGAGCAGTGATGTTCAGAGCCAGTTTGCTGTCTTAAGTGTGTGGTTCGGACTCCTGTGTTACCGTGCCTCTTCAGTTTTATCTTTCAGTACAACTTAAGAACTGGGCACTAAACTGCTAGGTGTTAAGTGATGGTATGGTGCACAGGTCTTTTAAAACGACAAAATGAGTCTGTGCAAAGCTTATGAATTCATGTTTAGAAGTCATCTTTTGTAAACTCCTGATCAAACTTGGCTACTTAACTAGTCTGTTGGTTGTAACAAAAGGGACTGATGGCTGGCAGGAGGAACCTCCTTGCTGGGGGTGCTAGCAAGGCAGGTAACTTGCATACTAATTCGTTTGTGCAGTGACAGGAATTAATGTTGCTTTGAGTACTGGTATTTGCAGAATGCCTCCTGGGCTTAGGATTTTATGTTCCTACAGACTAATTATAATAAGATTTGTCTTCTCTTGCCATCTCCCTGATCTTTAAAGTTTTAAAGAGAAAATACTATCCAATCTTTTCCTGGTGGTATCCTATTTTCTCTCTTGGTCTGACTAGATGCCAAAAACATGTTGTGAATAAACTCTAAACTATTTCCATTTTTTTGTTGTTGTTTGTTTAGTGTCCATCTCTGAGGGTCGTGCAGAAGTGAATGGATTAAAGGCGTCTCATTTCTTCAGTCTGGCAGAGCGTTTGAATGTGTGCGCAGCCCCGTTTATCTGGCTTTTTATTCGTCCTCCCTGGTCCTTGAGTGGAAGCTGTTGTAAAGCTGTGGTCTATGAGAGTCTTAAAGCAGAGTGTCAGCTGGAGAAAGTAAGACTGCTTTCTGCCCTTAACTTTGCTTTCTGCCCTTGACTTTAAGACAGGCTGGTAGCTGCACCTACTTCTTCTGCAAAAATTGTTTTCATTTCCCCAAGGAGCTCCTATGCTCTTGCTGTTTAAGTGACTGCGGATCAATCATCTTAATGAATCTGCTGCCAAACTACGCAGTATATCATGAGTACCAGAGGCCTGTGCTGTCTCTTCTGAGAGATTCAGTGCTTTCTCAAAGATGACAAAATATTGAGAAAAGCAGGGGGAAGAATGAAAGGCAAACAACTTGACTCTGGAATTAATAACAAAAGTTGCTATTGTTCCTTGTTTATCTTTAGCAATACTTTATCTTGATGCTTTTTTTCAGGCTCAGAAAGGATCTATTCTCTACTGCTTGGCTAAGGTCTTGAGTCTCTTTGAGGTGAGCGCTGTTTCTGATTTGATACGTTTGGGGATTCTGAAAATGACTTTTATTGACGTTAATGCTGTGTTTGCCTTGAGTGAAGAAAAGTCATCCAAATGTTCTTATCTTCCTCAAGTGGAGTAGCAATTTCTGCTCTCATGGGTTTAACCTAATAATTGTTTAAAGGAACATTATCAACTTAGTTTATCCAATTTTAGAAACAATTAAATTAATTTTAGCATGATCATGGGCTTGCTGTGTGGTCAGGTCTTAAAGGACGCCTTCCATTCGTAATGAGTATCAACCACACAAAAATGGCCGTCAGTAGCAAGCAAGGTAAAAAGATTTTGTCTGGCTGGGGAAAACCACTGCTTCCTGAGACGGAATCTTTAAATGCTGAGTGGATGTTGGAGCAGCCCTCATAATCTGGAGTGGACTCACAAGTTGTTGATTCTGCTCTATAGTTCTCAGTACAGAGCCATTCTGTAGCTTCTGAAGTATTGAGATCCGTCTGGACAGTGTAAATACAGTCATGCCTTTTGTTCTTAGGATGAAGAAAAAAGAAAAGAGTCCCTTGAAATGTTTGAAGAATCTTCAAAGCAGGGTTGTTTAAACAGCTCCTACCTCCTTTGGGAAAGTAACAGAAAGGTTGCTGTAAGTAATTTTGTTTCTCAAAACACTTTCACTGTAATGTCTGAACCTTTGTCCCGTGCAAGGAGCATATGAAGGAAGACATCGCGGTTTCTCAAATCTTACCTTCTTCATAACCAAGAAGAATAGTAAGAACATTCACAAATGAGCTCTGGTGTCTGTCTTGGTGTTTAAAGTAAATGAGTCTACAAGTAGTTGTAAAAGGTGTTAGCAGTTCTTTCATAGTGAGCCTACTAAAGGCATAGGGACTGCTGGCCAGTGATCAGGTTGCTCACTTGGGAACAGGAGTGGGGAGATTGCCTGCACTGTCATTTACAAAAAAAAAAAAAAAAATCTGCCAAAGCTAGTATGTTGGAATCTCCTGTAACCTGTCTCATTTCCTGCAAGACCCTGGGCAAGAGATGAAGAAAGTTTTTCTTGAAAACAGTGTTGTTGTCACGGTGAGAAACAGACAGGTTGCCGAAATAATAGAGGTACCTGCCTGCAGGTACTGTTTTTTCTTTGGATATTAGTAATGCAGTTCTTCTGTTTGTTATGTAAAGGTAATGGTTTTTGAAATGTGTTTACATTCTTCTATACAGATGTCAGATCCTGGCAGATACCTCCAAAGTCTCAGGAAGCTACGGGACTATGCAGCAAAGGGCTGCTGGGAAGCACAGGTAAGATAGATTTTTATTTTTTTTTCAACCCCCACCCTGGAAAGCTATCTTTATTTGGTCTTATCTATGCTGTCACCACTATAGGCTTAGACTTCTCCCTTCAGAAGCAGGGTCAAAATTGCTGAATAATATCTGTATGTGTGTGTATATATACTCTGCAAATCACCCTCCTTTGGAAAATACTGCACTTTTCTTTGGTACAATCCAAGGATTAAGCTTGTGATAGACATAAAAGCCTGCCCCTGAGTTACGTGTGCAGTGTTCGGTATTTTAGCCAGACTAAGAACTACCAATTATCTAGCAGTTCCCTCAAGTAGTTTCTCATGTTCCCTCTTTTCAACAGGAAAATTACAGGACCATTCTAAGCTGCTTTATTTTGCATTTGGTAAAAACCCTTTCTTTTGTGTTTTCTCTACTACAGATAGCTTTAGCCAAAGCTTGTGGGAATGGAAACCAGCTAGGATTAGAGCCAAAATCTTCCAGTGAAATGGTGTCTCAGATCTTTCAAGCCTCCCTTCCTATCAGCAAGCAAAGTATCTTCACTGTGCAGAAAAGAATAAATGAAACAATGAGGTAAAAACTCAGATCCAGGAATCAGGCCACACAGCAAAAATCTATTTCCCTTTACATGTGTAGAGGGGAAAGATCTCCAGAATGAGGTCTGTTGGAAGACGAAATCTTCAGCTTCACTCCTCTGCAGTGCATTACGTGCAATCAGGCGCAAGCTAGCGCTTCAGCAGTGTGAACGCTCAGCACTCCGGTGCCTGGACACACTCCCTGGCCTTCTGTTTAGGGGATGGAGGAAGCATCTTGGGGCAGGCTGGGGGTAGGTGGGAACGCTTTGTGCATGGTGTGGAGTTGTGTAACCACAGCCGTGCCCTCTCATGCGAGTGGAGCAGTAGTTGTCTCACAATTCAGGCTGGATATCAGGAAAAGGTTCTTCACCAAGAGGGTGGTCAGGCACTGGAACAGGCTTCCCAGGGCAGCGGTCTTGTCTTTGAACTTTTAAGTGGAGAAGGAATTCAGATGACCAGGGAAAGGGAGGGAGTTTTTCACTGATTTGAATGGCTTCTAACTGGGCAGGATGCGTCTGTCTTTGCCATCTAGGTATATCCTGATTGATTGGCTGGTGGAAGTGGCTACCATGAAAGACTTCTCTTGCCTATGCCTTCACATGACAGTGGGATGTGTGGATCGCTATCTGAAGCTGAGACCTGTACCTCGATCTCGACTCCAACTTCTGGGAATAGCCTGCATGGTCATTTGCACACGGTAGGGTTTCTGAATCACGCTGAGGGGTGGTTACTGTGATCATTCAAATTCGTTTGTGCAGCTCAAGCTTTTTTCCCCGTGCTAATAATAGTACTGGAAAGAATCCTTGGCTTCCCTCTACAATGACTGCTGCTTGAACTGAGTTCGAATACAAACAGTCCCAGTCCCTGCAAATGAGGCACAGAATATTCCTTGAACATGTTTTTTAATATGAAAACAACTCCATAGTGGTGGTTAAGTCTAAATGCGTTCCATCAACAACTGAAATCTTTCACACTCTCATTAGCATGAGTAACCCTGTAAGGAACAACTGCAGCAGTGTTGTTACCTAGTTTAGTCTGTTTTGCTCAGATGAACAGAAGGGTGCGGTGGATAATTATTCTTCTTTGTTAATTACCTCAATATCTTGCATCTTAAGCTAAGAAAGGTTTCATAAATGAAGAATTAGCAATGTCCTAGTAGGTGGTTCCAGCTAAAAAGTGAAATAAATGAAGAATTGCTGGTTTTTCTTTCCCAATCAGTACTTGACTTTATAAGGTACTTATTAAAGTTTAACTCCTTGGCCATCTTGGATGCATTTATTGGCCACAGAAAGAAAAAAAAATAGTGCATAGGTGCACAAGTTCACTCTCTTCTGGGGTTAACTGTTAGTATTCTTTGATATTGCAGTTTCATCAGCAAAGAGATCTTGACAATACGGGAAGCTGTGTGGCTAACGGACAACACATACAAATATGAAGATCTGGTTAGGATGATGGGCGAGATCATTTCTGCCCTGGAGGGAAAGATAAGGGTGAGTTTGGAAAGTGGAGGGAATATTTTGCCTGTGGGGCTCTTGTAATTAGTGCTTCTTATCTAAGACATTATTTTTTATGCAGCTGTTCTTTATCAGCTGTGGAGGCCATGCGTGTTTAAGAGCATGCAGATGCAAAGCTCTCTCTTTCTGTAGAGATTAATACTTATGTCTCTTGAGACAAGTTGAGGACGTTTACTTTTCTGCTGGAGAATATTTCAATGTTAGTGTAGTATTAAAAAAAAATAGGAAAGAAAACACTAATGAAGACGATGTCTTTTGGAAACAACTGTTCTAAATACTTGGTGCTTGTCTTGTATTGCCAACCTCTGTTATCCTTTGTATTAGATACCTACTATTGTGGACTACAAAGAAGTACTGTCAAACATAGTCTCACTGGAGAGAAGAACTCTGCACCTTTACAGCTTCATTTGCGAACTGTCACTCTTAAACACAAGCCTTTTTGTGTATTCCCCAGCTCGCCTGGCTGCTGCGGCACTGCTGCTGGCTAAGATACTACACGGTCAAGGTAAGGAAAGCCCATTTGGAGGAGTACGTAGTATGTCAGTCTGCCTTTCCCGTTTAGGGTGCCTTTTTTTTGTTTACTTTGCCTTTAGGCAAGATGTCCCAGTCACTGTGGGGGGCAGGGTGGAGAGGAGAACAGGTGTAAAACTTGAGAATGAAGAGTTGAGTTCAGTCTGACTTCTTAATAGCTGTGATGAACAAGAGTATTAGCATCAGCCAATGCAAGCCCGGTGTTTAAACAAGTCTGAAGATTTCTGCCATTGTCTACGCTGTAGGATTATATTTAGGGATATCTTAAGTTTTTCAAGTAAAGCTATCCTTGAAGCTAATTCTTAACTTAAACTGTGTAGAGGCAAAAGCTCGTGGCAATCGTTATCACTTAAAAATGATCTTTATCCCATAAAGAAATCTGATTATAGAACATGAAATGGTAATATCTGTTCTCTTCTCTAGCACATCCCTGGACCAGCCAGTTGTCTGAGTGCACTGGTTTCTCTCTTGAAGACCTGTTGCCCTGTGTGCTAAGCCTCCACCAAAAATGGTAAAACTTCTGGAACTCTTTTGGGAGGAAACATGAGTGTGTGTGTACTCCAGCTCTTGCAGCCATGCTGCATCCATAGCCAGCCCTTCCAAATGAAGGAGGTGGCTTTGGGAAACTGCCTTGTTCCCTCTACCATGAGGCACTGAAGTCTAGGGGCCAGTTCACTGACAGTTATTCTGTTTGTCCTGGTAGTGGCCCTGGGTTACCGAAGACCTGGTGCTCCTCAAGGTTAGCAGGTTTCAGCTTGCCACACTGTTTTCAGACAGTTGTGACTGACTTACTGGTGAATTTCAGGAGGAGTTCCGGTAGTCAATGTAACTAATTTTTGAAAGATTGTAAGACAAATACCTTGTATATCTCAAGAAACAGATAAAGAATTAGGTGCTCATACACTTAGAAACCAAGTGGCCCGGCTAGCTACTCACCAGTTCTCTGGTGAAATGCCAACTTCCTTAGCACAGAGCTGAGGTGGACAGAGGGAAAGCACATAAACTGCTAGGTTTTGCTAGCACTGTTTCATGTAATCCATTCTAAGACTGGGACTTCAATCTGTCTTTCCAGTTTCCATGATGAGGTCCCAAAGGATTATAGGCAGGTGTCCTTAACTGCAGTGAAACAACGATTTGAAGATGAGCGTTATGAAGAAATAGGCAAAGAAAAGGTGGGTTAGCTCTTTGTTTCATTTGCTGAAGCTGGACACCCAGAGCAAAGCTACCAAATGGCAGGACGTACAAAACTTCAAATAAGGGGAAGTGGGTTTTAACTTCAGATTTTTGGAGGCGAGAACAACTAGGTAAAGTTGTGGTTTTTAAACTTCCCCTGCTGGGATTATAACTGTTGGGGTTCAGTACGTGTAGGAAGAACTCACCAGGATAGCTTTCTCCTAGAAAATAAGGATAAAATAGCTGCCTCCTGGCAGAGGGAATCGCTTGATCTAATTCTTACTGACCCTTTATTTTTTAGATGATGAGTTACAGCCAGCTCTGCTCAGTGTTGGGTGTGAAACAGGAGGACCCGGAGCCCAGTCCTTTGCACACGAATGTGGTGGAAATTGAGACTTTCCTTAGCTCTCCCTCTGGAAAGAGAACTAAAAGGCTAGTATAAGTCATTGCTTTAAATGTCTCTGAAAACTAGCATGAGCCTTTCGTCCTCTCTGGTATCCTGAGGTTCCATTCTTAAATATGATCAATTTTTCTGTAATCGCCTTAATTGGCATACCTATTGAAAGAGCTGGAAAAGTAGATCTGTCTTTTAATGCGTGACTTCTGGATTTTCTTGCTACAGGAGGAGGGAAGACAGCATTCAGGATGACAGAGGCAGCTTTGTGACTACACCTACAGCTGAACTATCCACCCAGGAAGAAAGCCTTCTAGACAACTTCCTGGACTGGAGTTTAGATTCCTGCTCTGGTTATGAAGGTGATCAGGAAAGTGAAGGCGAGAGAGATGGAGATGGTGAGGCTTTTATTCTCCTTATAAAAAGCAGACGAGAATTAAAACTGGCTTTTTATCTTTGCTTAAAACTGTTTCTCAGGCACCAGGAGCCTGAACTTTCAGCAGAAGGCCAGCTGGAAGAACTCTTCCCCCTTTCCCCAGTGATTATAACTGTTAAATTGTTTTAGGAATATACAGAAGAAAAGGAACATATTGCTTCAGAACACAATGAGGGATTTTGGTAGCTGCTTAGCATTTCAAGACAGTATTTTCAGATACAACAGTAGACCAAACCTGATGAATGGGATGGCTTGTAGCCAATTACAGACAGTATTATGTTTGTTCTGCTGATGCAGAGACTGGCCTTTCACTTTCCAAGCAGTTGTTAGGCAGTACCTATCCAAACAAGCTGAGGGGGAAACGGTCTACCCTCCCCTCCATGTGTAAGTAGACACAAAGTTTATATTTGCAAGTGTTTTTTTTTCTGCTTGACTGTGCTGAATGCCTGCTTGGTGATGCACAAGTCGTAACTGACCTTTCCCTTTTATCATCCTTGCAGTGACAGGTCCCAGTGGAATCCTGGATGTGACGGTGGTTTATGTGGACCCAGCGGAGCACTGCTGTCAGGACTCCAGCGATGAAGATAACCTCTCTGCAGAGTGGTCCGAGCATGCGGCACCACAGAGGAAGGCCAAGACACCCGATGACACTCACAGAGTTTCAACATACCTTGCCCCAAGAAATCCTAACCAGGAAGGGAGCTCGGGCTACTCTTCCGTCAATGGTGCTAGTCCTGCATCGTCTGTAGAAGGCAGCTGTGGAGTACCTCTCAAACCTACCTCAGCACTGTCTCTTGGCAGCGCCATGAACAAGGAGCCATGCCTGCCTCGTTACTTGGAATCGTGTTTACAGTCAGTCTGTGCAAGGTCTAGTGATAGCAAGTGTGACAGAAGGCAAGTCAAACGAAAAAATGTAGCGGAACACAGTGAAGAAAGGGTGAACTTGGGCTTCTTAAGCCTCTGACTTCACGCTTTTTACTTTTCTAGGTTTCCTGGAAACAGTATTTCTGTCATAGTCGTACAGGGATGATAGTGAATAATTGACAATACCTCCAAAAAGAGTCCTTCCCCTCAACTTTGCCTATTGTGATCTGCAAGCCTGTCTTTCAATTCTGTAGCTCACTTCTGGGCTGTTTCCTTTCTTGATATCTGTCTTTTTAAAGTATTCCCTATTGTCTGGTCCTCTGCAAACTAAGATCTTTTTCCACTGATGAAACGTTATAGCTTGTCATACCTCGCCAGTTAATTCTTGGTGATAGAAAATTTGTCATGTCCCTTGCTTCACTGTGAGGCCTGGCACTATAAAAGAAAGGAATTTATTTTTGGTTACCAAGTTACTAGATGTAACACTATGCTTGAATTCTTCCCTTTGAAAGACCTTTTTGAGGTTGTGCTGCCTTTTTCTTCTGGCCAGGTACTATATCAAGTCAGCCGGTGCTTCCCTTGTCTATCTGTGTGTATATATATACTCTTTGCTGCACTGATCTAAGGTTTTCATGGATACAATCAAGAGGTAAATGAAGGCTCACAGCAGGTCTGAGCTTTTATTTTTTTAACCTACCTCTCACATGGTTTTAAACCCTATTTGCCTCAGGCCTTAGTTGCCATATGTTCCCTCACCTGAAAAATCCTCCTCCTGTGCCTTATGCTTCACTGCCCAATGCTACAGTAATGTGATCTCTGTGAACTGTTAGTCTATGCTGGAACTGCGTGGTTAAGCTGCCACCTCCAGCCAGTGGCAAAACTTCATTTCCTGTCTTGCACAGTCTTCCTTGCTATTTCTATTAATGTGTCCTGAAATAAAGCACAAATCACTTGAACACTAGAAACAGGCATCAATGTAGTAATGGCAAACATTCTGTCTTACAGAAAGCCCTAACTTAATTTTTATTACAACTGGATCCTAATTCACAAAGGCAGCATATGCTTTTCTTAAAAAAAAAAAAAAAATATTCTATGCTATATCCGTAGTGATGTGAAAGAACCATCTACGCTGACCTCAGCCTAGCCAACCCCTGTTAAAGATCCGTCAGCCTGTGAATGTTGGGAAAACAGCTTTCTTTTTAAAAACATAGTGAGCATTTAAATACCAAGGTATAAGACTTCCAGGAGATGTCAATGAATTTAACACTGGAACTGGACTCCAGGATTCTTCCTTTGTTTAGAATTTACTGTGGCAGATGGCAACAGTTCAGATACACACAATGTAGTGACTTTTTTATAAAACTTTTTTTGTATAAATAAGATGGCTCCTTGTATTGCTTTTATGGATGGTATCCCATTTGCCTATTTCACTGAGCTGGAGCTTGGAGAGTTAAGGTACTGCTTAGGGATGAAGTCAGAGTTTAGCTCTGAGCCAAGTTATTAGGATTAAGTTCCAAGAGGGGCAGCCTGTAGGCTATTTACATTAACAGCATGAGCAGTTGGAAGAGCATCCTGCACTTTTACTACATGGCAAAAAAAAAAAATTCCATGGGGCTCAGATCACCATCACAATTCTATAGCATCCCCAGAAAGAAAGCCTACAGAAACGCCTTGAACATGACAAATAACTACATGACAGGGGGCCTTGGGTGCTTGTCCGTAAAGTTTATTATAAAACAACATACCGCCACTGTTGTCACTTAAAAATAGTCCCTGATTTAGTTTCTTTGTGCCCTTCTCCTGGTGGCTAGAGTGCACTTCTCCAGCTGTTTACACTAACTTGCCATGCAGGAGCATCTTCACAGTCACTTGTTACAGCAGTGGCTCAGCATTCAGTAGCACGTCACATTAAAATTAGAGGAAAATGCTTTTAAAAAGTCTTTCTCTAAAACAGGTAGGTAAACGTTAAATGTCTTCTGAAAGGGGCTCACGCTGCAGAAGGCTTTGAACTCTGTTTTCCTGTGCAAGTTTCCTTGATCTAAAAGAAAAGGCACAAACAGGAATATTAACCAGCATTTGTACAATTCCTTCCCAGAAATCTGTTCCTGGGGCTCCTGCTTAATCCAGAGGCCTTGACTGATACAGGCCCAGACTAGACATAGATTTGTCTCTGTATTTATTTGTATTGTATCTCTTCTCAAACCTTCATCTTGGAGGTGTTTCACGGACAAAATAGAACACTTGTGCCTAGAGAGCTGTACTAGAAGCTGGCTTTATGAAAAGGAACTACAAAAGGTACAGCCCAGATTCTGGATTTTATTTTTTTTTTAAAGGACCACATTACACATCAATCTGTATTTTATTAGCACCTTCAGGGCCCTGCAAACTGTTCAGCCTTTATTGTACCTGGAAGAAGGTGGCAAGTATTAAGCCCTTCTAGAAAAACTCAAAGAAACAAATATTGTGACAAATGCTAAACTTGGCCTTGCGTAGCACTGGACCAGTCTCTTACGAGGGAATGGTGAAAGAACAGTACTGCTTGCAAAGTCAGGAGGAGCCCTGTGGTCTCCTCCGGTGAGTTCACAGACCACCCTACTCTGTTCTCACCTCTTCTTGCTGCTGCCTGCAGCACCGCAGGGTGTGTGGCGCAGAGCAGCGGTGCTGTACTGCTCAGAGCAGCATAGGGGCCCAAGTGCTTTGCACTGTGGCAATCTAAACTACAGGCACTTACTTAGGGCACTATCCTGATAGCCACGGAGTCATAAGCTGATGCTTTCATCTTCTCCAGTGACTTTTTGAAGAGCTGCCGCAGGAACTCATAGTTGGGCTTCTCCTCATACTCCAGTGCCATTACTTGCTGCAGGTAGCTCTGAATGGCATCTGCAAAATGAGAATGTCACTGCCCGGAGCAGCACGGCCACCCATCATCTCTACAAAGCTGTCAAATAGCCTCTCCAGACTGCATTCCCCGTAGACAGCTCACTCACCTGCCTTGGCCAGCTGCAGAGAAAGGGAAACAAAACCTGGACTGCATCAGAAGCAGTGGGACCAGCAGGTACAAGGGAGGTGATTCACCCCCTCTACTCTGCTCTTGTGAGACCCCACCTGCAGTGCCCTGCATTCAGCTCTGGGGCCCCCAACACAGGAAGGACAAGGACCTGTTGGACTGAGTCCAGAGGAGGGCCACGAGGGCGATCAAAGCGACGGAGCACCTCCATTAGGTAAAGAGGCTGAGAGAGCGGGCTTTGTTCAGCTCAGAGAAGAGAAGGCTCTGGGGAGATCGTATAGTGGCCTTCTAGTGCCTAAAGGGGGCTGCAGGAAAGCTGGAGAGGGACTCTTTGTCGGGAAGCGTAGTGATAGGACAAGGAGTCTTTAAAAGAGAGTAGACTTGGATTAGATTTAAGAAATCCTTCACTATAAGGGCGGTGAGGCACTGGCACAGGCTGCCCAGAGAAGTTGTAGACACCCCCATCTCTGGCAGTGCCCAAGGCCAGGCTGGATGGGGCTTTGGGCAGCCTGGGCTGGTGGGAGGTGTCCCTGCCCATGGCAGGGATGTTGGAACCAGATGATCTTTAAGGTCCCTTCCCACCCAAACTGTTTTGTGGGTCTGTAAAAACAAAAGACTAATATGAAACTCAAAGATAGGATGGGGAAGTGACCCAAATCCTGCATTTTTAAAGCCCCCAGAACACTTGCCTCTTCAGCAAGGCTCATGAATACAGATAATGGGCAGCAGCCCTCCTTGTTTTGCTGCAAAGAAAACAAGGGATTCATTCACAGGAGGAGCCTGTCAGCTGGTCCCTGCAATGCTTTGGCACCATCACCACTGGAAGCCATCCCAGCTAGCACCCCAGCACAGGGAAGGCTCTAACTTCAAGTACAGTCAATCCTCCCTCCACAAGAAGCCCATAGGAAAAGCAAACCCACACCTGGAATCGATCTCTGCCCGATGAAGCACTGTCGGAGAAGGCATGTCACATCTGCTTTGTACCTGGAATAATCAGTGCAGAGTGCTGTCAGGTAAGAAGCAAAGGAGCAGGCACTCAAGCAGCCCATCTTTAACAACAGGGACAAAAAAAGGCTGAATTGAGGTGACCAGGTTCTAAACGGTGCTGAGATCTGGGTTCACCAATAACCCTTTTGTTTGGGAGACACAACTTTGGCCACCTGCTTCCAGTCTCAGCCTTTACAGTGGATTAACCCACATCCCAATAGTGTACTGTGACCATGTGATTTCTCTTCAAGTCACAGAACATTCCTCAGTACTTTCTGCTGAGCACCTCCCAAAAGAGCAGAAGATTTCTCCTACTTTTCTTTCTTCTCCACCACAGTTTCCACGTTCTTCAGATCATGAGACCAAGGCAAGAAGCCACAGAGCCATTTCAGAAGACAGTAGCCCAGAGATTCCAAGTCACTCCGTCGAGATGGTCCTGATGGGAAAGAAGGGAGATTGACACATGAAAAATTGTTTGGGAGCCATCTGAGAAGAGGCTCAAGCTAGCACCTCTCCTTCAAACGCAAGTAGGGACTCTAGCACTCATTGCACAACCTTGGAAGTCTCTATTTGAAGTGTCCCTTATGTAAAACGGGCAGCCTTGTGATGGGGCACAAGTCTAAAGAGCGGAAGTACAGAAATGCAAGAGTTTCACTGAGATGTGCTAGAGCATATCAATAGTTCTGAGAGCCTGCTACCACACAGTTGAATGAGCACATCCCAGCCCCTGGACGAACATCTGCCCAGAGAGGTACTGCAACCAAGAGAGGTACTGGCTAATTTAAATGCCCTTCCAGCTCTCACTGCTTCAAGGTCAGAGCAAAGCCGGCTTGCTTCAAGTCTGTTTTGGGCAGGGATCCAGTCTGGTTTGAAACATATCCCTGCTAAGCCAGCAGGAAGCAGCCCAGTTTTCTACTCCTTGCATGCCTGCAGTAGAGCCAAGGCTCCAGATGGAGCAGGAACATCCCTGCACCTCTTGCTGCTGTTGCTGCGTAACCTGGCAAGTCCCAACACAGCAGCCCAGAGAGAGGTTAGGGGAAATAGCCTGACCAGAAACTGAGTTGCAGGTGATGATTTCCAGGCATTTTTACTAACAAATGCCAGCTCCAGAGAGCAATGCCACAGAAACAGCTCTGTGGCAAGCTTGACTGGCTTGTGTCAGAAAGAGACTCACCTGCTCCCTTGTGGCTGTCCAGACTGATAAACTCTATCGTGCCTTCGTGAGGGGTCCTGCTGCCTTCGCGCTGAGCCACGTGCTTCCCTCCTGGGCAGTAACGGAACGCAAAGCAGTAGCCCGCTAGGGTCACCTACAAGACACCAATAAACACACGTCTGAGCATTACTGCTTGGGGCCAGGACCCCAAGCTGTATATCTGCTCCTCTTCCTCCATAGGTCTCCAGGACAGAGCCTGAAAATTCCCTCCAAGGAGTCTCCTTATTGCAGACTCTAGGTGGCATGGTAGGTACCATGTCCACTCCTCCAGGTGTCAAATCTGTGCGTTCCCCAGTCCTGCACCACAACACCTGCTTGAGCACTGCACAGAATGCATCGTCCCCCTGCTCAAGAGCAGGAACCTGGGTGTTCTGTCCTGCTTCATGAGCCCTCCTTCACTGCCATTTCCTTGCAGCACAGCTCCTGCTCCATACCTGTGTGAGGTCTGCCGGGTTCACGTAGATGTTCTCAGCCGTGATGTCCCCATGCACGTACTCATTTTCATGAAGGTACTCCAGGCAGTCTAGCTACAAGTAAACAGAAAATGTAAACGTATTAGACCCATGCATTCCTTCTGCACATGGGCTTTCACTAAACTGGACTTTCCAACGCAGTTCCTTGAAGCTGCGTGCAGGTAAGCACCACATCTCACAGACTCTGATTGTCAAGTGCCAGTTTTCTTTCATTCTCCTTATCTCAAATTCCTTCAAATTTACATACTGCTCAAGAGATGCTACTCAAGTTCACAACAGGCTCAAGGGATGCTGCTTTAAGACCCCAGCCAAACCCCTGGGTTAGCTTTAAAACATCTTTAAAAGATTAGGGAAAAAGTTGTATGCCTTTTCTGAACAAGCCTCTTGGAAAGTATTGGTTCTCTACGTACCAGCCGGACTACGATCTGAAAAGCTGCTTTCTCATTCAGGCGTACGCCATCATTCAGGATGGAGTGAAGAGTTCGCCCTAAGTCTGAGAACACCAAAAACCTACAAGAGACAAGGACTTGGCAGTACCTACCTGGTTCAGAAACCCTACAACAGACACTCATCAAGCATTCTACCTGGATTAGACCTGTCCCCCACTTCACGTTGACCTGGGCAAAGCTTTCCTCATTTCTTATATAAAACTCCTTGAAAAGGAGAGACATGCTGACCACATATTACAAAGTCTCGGTCTCCCCTTTTGTGTTAAGTTTAAAAGGCAGGAATAAGATGTCCCTGGGCCTGAGGAGCAGAAGCAGCAAAAGCAATGACTTCACCAGCAACACAAGGACTGAAGGAAACAGGATATTGGGAGAGGCAATATTTTTTGGTAATAAATAATTCTGGTAATACATGAGATAGGAGCAACACATACTTAGGAGCCTGCAGACAGCAAGAAATGAAACAGCAGAGAGCAAGAGGGAAAGAAGGAAGGCCCAAGAGATGACAGTTGTGGACAAAAGAGCTCAGCTGTGCCCTTCACAGAGTCACCTCACCTGTATTTATCTGCATGCAGTCCAAAGCCAACACAATTGGGGATTCCCAGCAGGGGCAAAGAGTGTATCTTCTTCCACTTATCCACTAGAAGGCAAGAGAAGAGGACAAAGTGCAGCAGATGCTGCTAAGGAGCTCCAACACAAAGGAGCTCAGTCAGGGATGGCCTTTCTCCAAAGGCCGGATCTGCCCTGGGCAGCTCAGTTAAAAGTCACTCTCATACTGATTCTGTCGCAGAAATGCCAGCGTAATATGCTGGGGTTGTTAGTATGTCAATGCACACAGCACTGCAGAGCAAGAATAAGACAGAAGGGATGCTGGAAATACCAGAGCAGGCTAAAGCGTGTGCTTGCTATGGGGCTATGTAAAACAAGAAGGGAAGAAGAGAATCAGGAGCAGCGATGGAGAAGCAAATTCTACACATAGGCTTGGGAAGGACTTGATTGCAGTCTTCCCAGAAGTGCAGGTTTGTCAGGAATTCCCCCAAAACCCCTGCTCAAGCACCTGCCCATGTTCCCTGGTCAGATTTGCCCATGCTCAGGTTTTTGAGTCAACTGAGTAAATACTTGACAGCAGCTGACAGAAACGCCCATGGAAGCAGCACAGAAGAGAGAGAGAGCAACGGCCAGCCAGGCTGCAGGATTAAACAGCTACCACCGAGATCAAGACGAAGCCTGGGTAGAGCAAAGAGCTTCAAAATGCCAATATTAGTGTCCTAAAGGCGACTACTGGGAGAGCAGCTCTTGGCTGAACTGCTCAGCACTCTGGCACAGATGAAGCAACAAATTAGTTTATTCTAGCCTTGCCTTCTGAGAGACTGACAGAACCAACAAGAGAGTGATGCCAGTTTTCCTAACAATCAGCCTCGTCCCCACCCTTCCGAGAAGCACCAACCTCTGTCTTTCTTTGCAGCTCGCTGGAAAAAGTTCTGTTCATTGTAGATCTTGCCATCTTTGACATCCTAAAGGAAACAGAAAGAAAATGCAGTACTTCAGCTACACACCCCCTGCTAGAATGGCCAATTTGGGCAAGACTGCTACAAGACTACTAAATATTTTAAAACTTCCCTCTTCCCACCCCCAAAAAAAAACAAAAGGACAGCAAAAGAGCTGAGAAGAGAGTTCAGGTCTTTGGGCTCGCTATTTAATGCTGCACCTGACAGCCGCATCGACTCCAAGCATCAGCACGGAAGGAGGGAGCAGCTGTCTCACACCGCACGTTTCAAGCACTACCGCTAAGAAGCATCCATTGGTTAAGAGCGCCTAGACAATGGGAACCCTCTGGCAGCCTAGAACACGCTCTAGTCCTGAAGCTGTTATGTTAGAAGGAGACAGAGGCAACCTTCACAGCCACAGCACAGATGAGGTTATTTCTGCAAACAGGCAAGTCAAAGCTATTCCATTTTATGCTAGCTGTCAGAAAACAAGACAAGCAAGAAAGTCTGTATTCATAACATTTCCTAAGTGTCTGGGTAATGTGCTGGATTCTTAAAGTCCATCCTTTTCACCCCAGTCAGCATTACTACTCTTTTACTACTGCTGTTATCAAGTGACCTGATGGTTTACAATCAATGTATACAGGTCTGCGTGCCCACACACGTTTCTATAGACATACACAGAAATATATTCAGGATACTGCACGCTAACTTAGGACAGATGCTACGCATGGGAGGAGGCAGCCGTTTTACATCCTGGCTGGTTTGATACCAAAGGCCCCACCCACAAGCGGCCCCGGTTTCTGCGGGATCAGCAGTCTCCAGACAACACAAACGACCACGTTCCAGATATTTCATCGTGCATCTTGCCTGAAAAGCCAGTCTGAACCGAAATGCTCTCATGTGCTATACCACAGACCGCTACAGCCGCCAGGGCTGGGCTGCAGAGTCAGAGGACTGCTGATCAAAACACCAGAAGGTGCAAAATACAGGAGCTGGGAGTGTTACGCACAGAAGTGAACAAAGATCCCCACCTACTGGTTCTAGTTTTGTGGCAGCTAGCTGCCTGTTCTCATTAACACTGTATTCTTTCTCCACCCTCTTATACAGCTCTCCTCTGACAGAAGAGTGAATAATTTTACTAGCACATGTGAGTGGGCACCACCACGTCCCACGCAGAGCCATCACTCATAAACTCAATTTCAACTGCAGAACAGCTATTACTGAAAATAACATGTTTCTGGAGAACACAAATCTTTGGAAGCGCCTAGGAAGCTGGGTCAGAATTACAACTTTAATTACTGTTTAATTTAAAGATGTGCTCTGGTGTTAGAGTCTCTCAGTATAACCACCAAATTCTGTCATCTCCAGTTCCCCCCTGATTTCAGCAGGGTTTACGCACTTGCCATATAGGAAGAAAGCAGGTCTGACATTAATGAAACAAGAACTCTATCCTACAGCACTAAATTCAGTTTTAGAGATTACTGAGCCTTGTGGATTGAAGGGGCAGTCTTCTGGGATGAAGGGGTTTTTGTCTGTTTGTTTGCTTTTAAATGAAATCCTCATAGCTATTTTTCTTCACACCTCTAGCGGAACAGCCAACTTCTATTGAAAACCAAGCGAGAGATCCCTGGGAAGTTTTATCCATCTCCTAAGCAATGGTGTTATTCTCTCCCTCTAAGGGATTTTCCCTGCGGCGATGAGGACAGTGAAGCCAGTGCACATCCCACGAGGCGGCAGAGCTTCAGGCTAGAGGGGGCCTCTCTGACCACCTGCTCTGAATTCCACCTCTAGTCCTACAGGCCGGCTGGGTCAGGCCCTGGACACAACACTACACACTATTTCTTACCCAAACAGATCAAAACTCACAAGTTTGAGGGAGAATCTTTGCTTTTGAGGACAGGCTCCAGATGCTGACTGTGCTGTGGAAGGATGGAACAGACGTGGTTACAGAAGCACAGAAAAGAGCTACTTGCAGCGTCAGCTATGCCATTAAACACAGCCTGCACAGCCTGACTTTTACTTATCCTCTGCTTCTTTCACTTGGACTTTGCAAAAGCATCCTCTGTGACAGTGTCTTCTGCTACAAAATGATTCTTACCTTGCTCCAGAAGCACAGCACCCCTGACATGCTTCAAGTGCAGATCTGCTTAAGTCACAGAAGCATCTACGCATGGCTACGGTAGTGGGGTGCTTTGAAGACGGCACGCAAAGAACAAATCATTAGCAGAATCTCAAAGGCATCCCCAAATTAATTTGATGAGAGTTCCCTCTGGCTCACTATGTAGTTTTTCAAGTCTGTAAGAGATCACAGTCCCTTCTCCTCTGTGTAATGTTATTATATACACGTGACCTTCCTCCTCCAAAATTTGCACCCATTACTTTGCCTTGGGGAAGTTTCCTTTCTGCTGCTCTCAGACTGAATGCTACACACAGGTTATCAGCTGCTCATCATCCAGAAGGTGTCTCTGTAAAAGCACCTTCCACTGTAGTAACAACATTGATTTGCTCTTTTCCTACCATCATGTCTCTGGATGCCCTGCCTTGGTTATGAAGCAGCATAAGCAAGTAGAAGGAAACTAAAGCCAAACATCGGGCAAAGCTTACTGACGGAGAAAATTCCTCCTGAGCAGTGTTTTCAGGTTAACGGTGGGGAATGAGATCGAAACTTTCCCCTTGGAAATACAGAACTCGACCGGAGAGAAAAGATCAGCACGCACTAAACAGCTGAGAAAATGCCCAGACGATTTCTCTGGTTCCTTTTGGCCCTGAAACAGGTCGAGAATCCTGACCTGACATTTATACAGCCCCGACAACGCCTACAAGAACAGGAACTCCTGCACGGGGCTTGCAGCGTGTCGGTTTTGAACCTAAAAAAAAAAAAAAAACAAACCAGGAAGCGGCAGCAGTGGCCGAGAAGGGTTTTGGTCTCCGCGCAGAGCAGAGCAGCCTGCGGGCAGCCTCACCTCCGCGGGGCTCACATCCGCCCCCCCGGGCTCTCCGAGGAGCCGAAACCCGGTGCGGGGACGCCAGCCCCCGCACCGCAGCCCCTGGGGACACCCCGACAGCCCGGCCCGGGACGGGGACCCCCCCCCCCCCCAAGGTCCCCGTCCCCACAGCACCTTCGTACATCAGCCCGGGGCCGCCGTGCTCCAGCAGCCGGCCCAGCCTCCACCGCCTCTTGCCGTGGTCCTCCAGCACCTCGTCCTCCGGGAACGGCACCGCCGCGACGGGCCGCGGCTTGCGGGGCGAGAGGGAGCCGCGCTTCGCCGGGGGGGCGAGAGACGGGGACGGGGGGGCCCGGGCGGCCCCCGGGGAGGAGCCGGGCCCGGCCGCCTCGAGCTCGGCCCCGCCGGCGGCCGCGGGGCTCGGGGCTCGCCGTGGCGCGGGGGCCGCCGCCGCTTTCCCCGGTGAGGGCGGCAGCCTCTCGCCGCAGGCCGGGCAGAACCTGAAGGCGGGCTCCACGCCGCGCCCGCACTGCGGGCAGAACCGGGCCGGCCCGCGGGCAGAGCCGGGCTCCGGCTGCCGCTGCTGCTCCGGCTCCGCGCCGACGTCGCGCTGCGCCCCCGCCGCCCGGCCCCGGCCCCGCCGCCCGCGGCCCGGCATCGCCGCAGCTCCGCCGCCTAGGCCCCGGCGCCCGCCGCCGCCGGGCCCGAGCATGCGCGGCCGGGGGGGGGCCGGGAAGGGCCGGGCGGCGGCGGCGGCTCCTCGGCACCTGCCCCGCGCCTCGGGGCCCCGGCGGGGCTGGGGGGTGGGGGGCGGGGGGCCGGGAGGGGGAGAGGGAAGGGGGGGATGAGGAAGGGGATGGGGAAGGGGGGGAAGAAGGGGAAGGGGGGGGGAGAATGAGGAAGGGGAAGGGGAAGGGGAAGGGGAAGGGGAAGGGGAAGGGGATGAGGATGAGGAAGGAGAAGGAAGGAGAAGGAGATGAGGAAGGGGATGAGGATGAAGAAGGGGAAGGGGATGAGGGGAAGGGGAAGTGGAAGGAGATGGAGAAGGGGGATGAGGAAGAGGAAGGGGATGAGGATAGGGATGGGGAAGGAGAAGGGGAAGGGGATGAGGGGATGAGGATGAGGAAGGAGAAAGGGAAGGGACAGAAAGAAAAGGAAGGGAAATGCTGCCAGGTGCTGCCCCTGCTGCCTCGACCAGCCTTCCCAGGTCCTGGCTCTGGAGGAAGGAGGATATTTCCGTTACTTCCTTCTTGGTTTTGGGTTATTGGTTTGTTATTTAAGAAATTCTATTAAAAAGCTACTTAAAAGCGAGCTTAGGACTACAAAACAGGTTCTCCAAAGTTAATGAGCGCTGGGGTTAATCAAACGGTGCCGGGAGGAGTCACAAGGCCAGCTGTTCTCTGTACTGCACGCCATGCACCTCGGGCAGGCCCCACTGGGCCGACACAACAAGTGTGGATGGACTGCGGCCGTTCTGCCCCGGATGGGTGCGACAGGGCCGCGTGTGAGGAAGGTGCCGGTGGGACAGGTGCAGGGGGTGCTGTCACGATGGCGTCGCTCTCCAAACCTCGTCCTGGCCAGCCAGCGGAGCACCTTGTGTGCAG
Source organism: Anser cygnoides (assembly GCF_040182565.1). Taxonomy (NCBI): domain Eukaryota; kingdom Metazoa; phylum Chordata; class Aves; order Anseriformes; family Anatidae; genus Anser; species Anser cygnoides. The sequence continues at coordinate 13,135,281 of NC_089887.1, forward strand.
GGAGCAGGCTGGCAGCAGGCCGAGGCAGCAGCTGCCCTCACGGCAGCTCAGTGAGGCCAGGAGGGAGCTGGATGAATAATGGCGGGGCCAGGAAGGAGCTGCCTGAATAAAATGGCACCCAGCATCAGCCCCCTGCCAGAGCCCGGTGCAAAGCCCTGGGGCTCAGGAGAGACTCCCCTGGCCAAGGCATGCCGCACAGACCTCGTCCCACCTCAGGCTGGCTGCCCTTCCCAGCCCCTCCAAACACCAAAAACATTCCTAACATTCACTAAGCACTTGAAGTGTTCCCAGAAAAGCCCAAATTGCGCCAAGTGACGGAGGAGGCCCAGCACGTATTCAGATTGTTTGCTGCCGTCTGTTGCCAGCACTTTTCCATCTGCCTTTGAAGCGTGTGGACGCTGCCAGCAGCCATGGAGCAGCCTGGCTGGGCTCCCACGTCCCTACCTGCAGCGTTCATCAGGCCGCAGCACGCACTCAGGTCACTTTGTCATTTTTTCCTGGCACTGTGGGTGCAGCAGGGGTGTGCAGAGCTGGCTGCCCTCACAGCCACCCCGCACTGCACCAGCTTCTTCTCAGTCCTAAATATTCCTGCCCCTTGTATAGGTGCAGATAGCAATTCCTTTGTTAATCAAAGCTGTGCATCAGAATTTCCTTCATCAGATTTGGCTGAATACGCCTATACAGGCTGGTGGCGTCTTCACCTCACTCCTGAATTAAGATCTATAATCACTGCTTTTCCCTACCAAAGCCACCAGCTGGTGGCCCCGACGTGGATGTCATGTTTCAGCAACAACTTATTAAGCCCTGCAGTTACATTTTTTTTGTTGTTGTTTTTGACTTTTTTAAACAGTATTAATTCATGATCATAGCTCTATAATTCTGTTGGTGGTTGCCTAGGGAACAGTGATCATGACCTGATTACATTCAATTTGGGCAGAGAATAATCCATTCAGTAAACCAAAATACATATTGCTTTAAAAAGTCAAACCCCAGAAAGCCAAGAAAAAACAGTGAGAAATATTGGTGGTGGGAAAAGGCAGATGGTGGGAAAAGGCAGATGGGAAAACGTGTGTGAAAAAAGGGAATTCTTTATGATTTCTTTCCAAGAGCCTCCAAGCTAGTATCAAAGAAGGAGAAAAAAAAAAAAAAGTAATAATTAGTAATTTTTTTTAAAAATAGAATAAATGGATGAAAGAGGAAGTAGATAGGAAGTCTGGGCACTTTATGACAGGTAATTTGTACTGGCAGTGCTGCAGGGCGAGCAGTGCACATGCACCCCGTTACGCTGCAGGGGCTGTGTCTACGAGCACCGTGCCTCCTGCCTGGCCTTGGCACTCTGCTCCCTCGTTCCTGCCTCTCCCCCTTGGCTCCCTCCCACATCCCCGTCCTCCTCGGGGCGCAGTGACCCTGCCTGGTGGCAGCAGGCCCACTGACTCCTTCCTTATGTTCCTTGCGCTTTGTTACTCAACACGCAGCATGCAGGCGAGCTGCAGCCAGCGTGCCAGCACCTCCCTCCTGGATGATAAAACTCGTTTAGAGCCCGTCACTGCGTACACATAGCACTATTTTTTATGTTGCCTTGAATTCAATTATACTGAATCGCATTTTAAGTCTTTCTGCTCAGCCACTTGACATCACGCAACCCCTCCCCAGCTTTTCACAGCCTGCTTTCATTTTAACCACTCCGAGGCACTGCGCATCGCCAGCAGGAGCTGCTCTCTCTCACGGACGTATTGACCAGCACAGGTCTGGCACAGATTGTGCCCATTTATTCCCACACCATCTCCTAACTTCTAAGCAGTTACTTTACAAGCAAAAGCTCACTGTAAATCCATCCTTAATGTCCTGCAGAGGTTTGTAGTGAGGCCCCATCCCTGCCAGCCGCAGTGGGCTTCCAGCAAACTTCTTCTTTCTGATGGGTTTGCAAACACTGGCTATAATTTTTGTGTGGTAAGCAAATTGTGCTCAAAATATATTTTGTCTATGTGAATGTGGCTTTTAACTTGCTGAGGGTTTTGCATCTTGCTGTTTTCCTTGTTTGAAAAAGAAAATGCCTGTTTTTGAAGAATTTTATTTTAACTATTTATTTGCGTTTTGACTAGCTTGCCTTGCTGTTAAGCCATCCCCCAGCAGGTTCACCGTGGTAGAACCTCTGTGTCTTGGTGGCACACTGGCTAGATGACATCTCCCCATCATTTACAAGTATTTTCCTCTGTATTTCATTTTCACTTCTCCCTGTGAGTTTCTCTGTTTTACGTAGTTCCTTCTGGCAAGGTTAGGTAAGCTTGCCAAGGGTTTTTGCCCTTGTCTGTGCCCATTTTGCAGCCTGGCAGCTCCTGACAGGCTGCTGCAGGGCCGAGGCAGCGGTTGCCGTCCCGTGATACCACCAGCATGGCCCGGCTTGCTGCTGAGAACTGAGCCCAGCGTTAATGAAGCACAATCCCAGCCGTATCAGGTCACGCTAAAGCCCAGATCCTGCCATCAGCAGTTGGCGATGTCTGGGAAAGCGTGCAGAGACCAGGGGAGCATGTATTCCCGGAGGATTCACGGAGGATTTTCCCAGTCCATCGCTCAGGGGCTGCTCCTTCTTGTGGTTCTCCAGATGCAGTCATTTGGGATGTCTTTGCAGCCACATTTCTCCCCTGAAGCCTCCCTACACAGCGGTTTCTCGCTCTCACAGCCTTGTGGCCTCCCTCAGCAGTTTGGGCGCATCGTCCCCATCCTCTCCGGGTGGAGTGCCCTCCTCCCTCACCCTCTGTGCCTCCTGGGCCACTCCCTGGGCGTTCCTGCAGATGCCCAGTGCACCTAGCTGCTTCCCAATGCACCTAACTGCACCCCACGCCTCTACTTGCTTGGTCCCGTGCCTCCCCCAGCCCTTTGCACGCCCGGTCCTCCACCAGCTCCTCCTCGCCTCCCGCTCCAGGCTGTCCCTTTCACCAACGCCTTATCGTCACCCAAACCAGGCTGCCTGCTCCTCCTGCCAGGGCTGCAGGCACGGCAGAGCACCATCTGCATCTCCTCTTGTCCTGGAGGCTGTTTTCAATGTCTCTTTTCCTCTGAACTTTGCTGAAGGGCCAGAGTTATGAATTTACCTCTGGATGATTCCCTGCAACACTGCCCACCGATCTCACCCCATCCTTGATCTAAAAACCCTCCTGGGATTGCTTTCAGTTTAAGAGCTGACTTGGTTTTCATTTAGACCTCATCATTCCTCTGAATGTTTTCTCTATTCTGAAAATTTCTCTGTTTTTTTCCTAAGACTAAAGGCAACCTGCCTAACCAGCAGCCTGCCCACCCTTGCTGTGTGAGCCGCGCTGGCTGCAGTGTATCCAGTTTCCTCTAAAGCTGTGTTTTAGGTGAGCCTTTGACTCTTCCTGCAATGCTCCCAGTTTCTGCAAGATGTAACAGACGGATGCTCACCCCGAGGCTCTGAAGCAGCAAGGTGCCGATCTGCTCCCCACTTGCACGAGAAACATCCCTGGCATCTGCTCTTGGGAGGTGGCGCTCTGTGGTAACAAATACGGTCCCCAGTATTGCAACAGCCAGCACTGCAGCTAAGTCAACAAGTGGGAAGAAACTAGGACAAAATGGGAAGTGATCTCAGCAGAAGTCAGCTCTGTTTGCCTGCCTCTGACCTGGGGTTCGTGGTTTGGGGCTGTCCAGGGAAGCGTCGCTGGCAGCTCCTGCTCTGTGGGTGGCGGGGAGCACTGGGACGTGGCCAGGTTCGTCCCTGGGTGCTGCACGGCCACACCGGTGTCGTCAAGCAGTGCTCCCCAGCACTCGCTAGGTGTGGATATCCTCAGCACGGACCTCAGCCCCCCGGCCATGCAGCCCAAGGGGCCATCCTGTGGGCTGGTGTCCCCAGGCTCGGGGACACACAACCCGGCTCTGCCAGCGTGAAAAGGTGCTGCTGTACCAGAGGCCACCTCCCTGGGGACAGCCGCTGGCTGGATTGACGTTGGACACAGGAAGATGGTTGTAAACTGGAATATCTGGAAGGAGGAGGTGACCAGCAGGTTTCGGCAGTGGGGTTAGCAGCTGTGCCAGCACAGGGGCTGACTTCTCATCCCTTCAGATGTTGGTGATGAGTGCGACGGAGCCATCGGGCGGGGGGGGACACCCACGATCAAGCACTCTCCAGCTTTCCAACACAGGGAGGTGAGAAGGCTGTCACTGCAGTTTGTCTTCTGCCCATGCCTAGCAATGGATGTGACTGCCCCGTCCTCCCCGCCCCGCAGCCGGCTGCAGCCTCAGTCCTCGCACCTTCACGTGCTGCTGCCCCTCTCCGCAGGTCTGCCCTGACCCTGCTCCCTCCCCGCTGCCCCAGCGCGTCTCCTGAGCACCAGCTGAGTCACCGCGGTGTCACCCTGCCTCATTGCAACATCTCCCATTTGCTGTTCCAGGAGCAACGAGGAGCCTGTAAATACTGTCTTTGGCAAGACTTATGTTTTGATCTAATCGCTCCGCTTCCTTCAAAGCCGGGCACAGAGAAGAGCCGAGTGAGGCAATAGGGAAGGTCACGGGGAAGCTGTAATTGGGGAAGATCAAACCATGCTGTAGGAGGGGCGTGGACGCGGCAGGGCTGGCTCAACCCAGGCTGACGCGAGGCTGCAGCGCCATGGGACTGCCTTTCAAAGGCACCAGCTGCCCCACATACTCCCCAGGACCCATGGTCATGCTGCCGAGCTCCCTGCCACTGCGGCACAGACCCCACGCGAGAGCTCTGCTCGCACCGTCCCTGTTATACCTGCAGTAGGTTGAAAGCATCGTGTTTGCAACGTGGTCCCAAGCGATGGGGAAAAGCCAGAAGGAGCTCGCCAGCCACCCGTGGAGCGCACCGAGCCCCAGCTGACCGCGCTCGGAGGGAAGGCACGCGCCATCCCGCCCTGGCTAACCTGCACCACTCACGCTTCAAAGCACGCGTGCGGCTCCGCCGAGGGTTGGCGACTCGCCGAGCTGGGAGAGCTCCTGCTGCCCCGAGCCCTGCAGTGAGCTCTGCTGGCAGCTGCCAGGCAGCCGAGCGCGGGTGGGAGCTTTGCCGGGCAGGCCGGGCTCGGGGCTGCTCGGTCCTCGCTGGCAGCCAGGCGATGTGTCCGAGGGCACGTCGTCCCCTCCGCAGACACCCGCTGCCGGGGGTGACCAGGGCCGGTTGCGGGGACGCTTCCCCCGCAGTCTCCCCTTTTTCCCCTGCCTCTGGGCCGCCCAGGGCCTCCCGTTGCAGCCCCCCTCGGAGCCCCCAGCCCTGCCCCGGGCCCCGTCGTGTTGCGCAGCGCGATCACGGGGTGTCGCTCCCCGGCTTTGTGCGGCTATTTTTAAAGCTGATATTGCAGCTTTGCTCTCTCCCTCCCTGAGGAAGCTTCCCCCTCGTCCTGCTTTTGTTCCTTTCATTTTCTGAAGGCACGCAGGGTCAGCCGGGGCGCTGGGGGGGGGGGGGCTGTGACAAAACCTCCCCGCGGTGAGAACGTGGCAGCGGCAGCGATCTTCAAAGCGCCCAACGCGGCCCTCGCAGGGCCCATCTCAGCGGCGAGCGGGACGGCCCGCGGCTCTTCGGCCGCCGGGGAAGGGCAGGAGGCTGCGGGCCGCCCGCTGCCCGCTCGTGTCCCCGCGCTCCCGCACCTCCGGGCCGGGCGCGCCCGCGGGCACGCGCACCCCTCGCGCGCGCCCCCCCCCCCCCCAATCCAACGCCCGCAGCCGGCCGCGTCCCGCGGGCTCAGCCTCGCCGCCCCGGGGCGCGCGCTCGCGGACGCGCGCGTGCGCACGCCGCGTGCGCGCGCACGCCCGGCGCGTGCGCGGGGCGGGGCGGCTCCCGGGATGGCGGCGGCGGAGGCGGCGGCGCGGGTGCGGCGCTGAGGCCGGAGCCGCCCGGCCGGGGGGTGCCGGTGAGTGCGGGCCGGGGGGGGGGGGGCCGGGCCGGGCCGGGGGGGGGGGGGGCCGGGTGCTGCCGGTCGGGCTCCGGCCCCGCGGGGCGGCGGCGGCCGAGCCCCCCCCCGACATCGCCGCGCGGCACCGGGCGGGTCCCCGGGGGGGTCCTCGGGGGGTCCCCGGTGGGGTCCCCGGGGGGGTCCCCGGGGGTGGCGGCGCCCCTGCCGGTGCTCGCCCTCGGGGCTCGGGAAGCGCTCGGCACCGGGCGAGCTCCCGGAGCCGCCTCGCTGCCGCCGGGCCTCGGGTGCCGCCGGTGCCGGGCCCGCAGCCGGCGCTGCCCCGCTGGCGTTCGCGGGACGGGCGCGGAGGCCAGCGTCGAGCCGGCGAAGGCGCGCGCGGTGCGGGGCGCGTGCCCGCGGGGGGCGGGCGAGCCGTCGGGGGCCGTCGGGGGCCGGGCGAGGAGCCGCTGGCCCCCGGGCGGGCAGGTGCCGGCGGTGCGGGCGGCTTCGTGAGGGCGTCAAAAAGCCCCGGCGGGGGTCTCGGGGGGTCGGGCTGCACGGAGCTGCGGCCTCGCAGCCTGCCCGCGTGCCCGCAGCGAGCGGGGCTCGAGGCCGTGTCACCCCGCGGGGAGCAGAGCCGGGCCGGGAGCTGCGGGTCCAACGCCGCCGTTCCCACCCGGCTGCTCCCCGCCGGCACCGCCGAGCCGTCAGGGAAGGAGCCCGGGCGGCCCCGGCCGCGCTGTGCCGCACCGATGGCGGGCAGGAGGCTGCGGGGCTTGCGGCTGTGCCACGGGGCTGTGCCGAGCCGGCCGGGCCCCATCCTGCCGGGCTCGCTGCCTCCCGGCGAGTTTTATGGCTCTGTGCGCCCGGCCTCTCGCACTGCGGTAGGTTGTGGCTTTTTTTACGGTCTGGCCGCTCGTCGCACGGCTCCTGCGTTTCCTGCAGCAGCAGAGGGGAAAGGAAACGCGGCAGCAGGAGCCGCGGCCGCTGGCGGCCCCGGGTAGGCTGTCCTGGAGCTGCTGGAGACAGGATTTCCTGGAGGTGTCGGAAATCGCTCACGGCTCCCAGAAACGCTGTCCAGAGCCTCACCCTTCCAGCACCGGGGGTGCCCTCGCCTGGGACGTGGCTGCCATCACCCTGCGGTCCCCGGCACGGCCGCTGCCCGCCCTGCAGCAGGCACCGTGCTCGGCCCCGGCTGCTGCCTCCAGCCTTCCAGGGACGCTCCCTCCCCGAGCTGGTGGGAGAAGCGATTAAAAAAAAGCCACGTCTGCCATTTCCAGGCCGCGTTCCTATGGCAACAGGACATCAGAAGAGCAGAAATGCAGCGAGTGCTCTGAAATAACTGCTGCTCCCAGGAGCACGTGGCCTTCACCCGGCCCTTCTGGGGGGATGGCAGCGGGGTCGGGCTGTGGCCGCTGTCCCTGCCCGTCCTCCTGCCCCGATCCGAACCCGCCGGGCCCATCTGCAGCCGCCCCGGCACCTCGTGGGCAGGAGGGCGGCCGTGGGGCCAGCCCTGTGCCCGTGTGCTCAGCAGGCTCTCTCTCCCTCGGCGCTCCGGTGCAGAAAGCGGGGTGTTTCTGGGGAGGTGGAACTGGGGGACGGCGCGTTACCGGAGCTGTGCTCTCGGAAGCTGGCCATGTTCCTGCTTCCCCTGGGCTGCGCCTCTGGCGGGGAAAGGCACTCCTGGCTGGCAGAGCGAGCGCTGAGGTCGGGCAGAAGAGCGTCTCTGGAGGGTAACCTGATCTGCCCCGGCACGACGGGGTTGCAGGTGAATTGCGTGGTGTCCTCTCGCAAGGTACGCGCGGTGCCTCCCACGGCCGCCCGGATCCATCTGTGCACAGCCTCGCTTCCCAAGGACGGCGATCCCGCTGGAGCTGGCCCCAGGAGCGTGGCCGGGGCAGCAGAGCCCCGCCGCAGAGCTCGCCCAGGGAGCGCCTTCCCAAAAAGGCTTTCCCTTCAGGTTTTGCACGTTCTGGGTTGAAAAAATCATATCTGGGGATGCTCAGAACGTGGGAAACCTTTCTTTTTTTTGCGCTCAGGTCTGTAAGAGCAGCCCTGCTGTAACCGAGCTCCTTCCTTCTCTTGTTCCGCAGCCAGCAAACAGTTCAGTGCGGGTTTTCTTGGGACACTTAAAAAAGGGTGGACAAATTTGATTGGCAATACGGGAGTTTTCTGACGTTGTGTAGCGTTGGCGTTACCCAAGAGGTGCTTGACACTTTCTCAGAGAGGTGACAGCCCCGCTGGGAGCAGCAGCGCCGCGCGGGCGCTCGGGAGGCGTCCGGCTCGCCCCCGAGGGTGCGGCAGGGCGAGCAGCAGGTAGGTCGCTGTCGGATTGTCTATGAAACAAAGGAGCAATGGTTTTGGTTGCCTTGACTCATTCCCGATGCCCCTCGAGTAAGTGCAGGAGGAGGTTTTTGTGCTCAGGTGGTTTGTGTGGGCGCGCGTGGGGCTGGGGGCCGGAGGGGTCCCGGCCCTACCTGCGGCATTTCTGCCAGGGCGTCCCCCTGGGGGCGAGAGGGCACGGGATGGGCTTCGGTCTGTTGTAACTGGGATCTAGCAGCAGCCACCTTTGCAAAATCCCCTTTGCTGTTCCTCCCCTGCCTGCTGCCTGGAAGGGGTGGTGTCTGACGGGCTTCTTCTAGAGCAGGCCTCTTCTTCTTTTTCTGGGTTACTGCACAGAACAGGACAGCCCGGCACAGATGTTGCTCGCTGTTGCAAGAATCTAACTTCTTTGTATCAAACAGTAAAAAAGCAGATGGCTTTTCGCTTAGAGCTTGCACCTGGATTTTGATTCAGGGCCGGAAAGAAGTGTGCCAAGCCAGGAGGACACCTGGAGGGCTCAGGGACGAGGCTATGTAGGGCAGGCTGGGCAGATGTTGCTTTATCCACGGACCCGCGTGGATTTTCAACCTGCTCTTGCTGCCCTTCTGTTACTCCCAGCTGCTGGCGCTGTGCTGGTGCTGTGGTTTTACCAGGCTCCGGCTGGGTGGGTTGCTGACCTCCCCCCGGCCTTGCTGGGCGGCTTCGCCTTGCACTTGCAGCTCTCCGCCGAGGCTGTTGGCGCTATTAATCTCTGGAGGCCCAGCCGTCTGGGGGTGCTTTTGGCCGCAGGAAGCGGTCACAGCGGCAGCAGAGCAGCCCCACTGCAGCCAGGGGGGGAGGAGGAGGCGGCTGTCGGCGCAGGGGCAGCCGGGTGAGGCACTGCCCGTGTCTCTGTGGCCGCCCCTCAGAGCCAGCTTGCCCGTGTCTGCAGGCGATGCTTTTGTGCAGTGTCTGCTGAAAATACACCTTTGTTCTCACGGCAAGCCTCCGAACCTGGGCAGCCGCGTGAGGTTCAGGGAGCTGGTGCTGCACCCACCGGAGCTGGAGAACCTGCTGCCGAGCATCTCCCGTGCCATTTCTGGGAGGCAGCGTGTCCAGCACAGCAGGGGTGTTGGTTGGCTCAATAGCTCCTTTCCCCCAACTTTATGGTTTGCATTTCCCGGCTCCAGTTGCTGAATGTGATGCGTTGGAGTGAATTCAGCTGCCTGGCACAAGACCTTTGAGTTCAGGGGTTTGTGAAAGATAATTATTTGGCATTTATCCTGAGCTGCTGGCGGGGCCATGCGTCCTCTTCTTGTCTCGTAGTCCCAGGGTCAACCGTGTTGCTGGCGGGCTGTGCTCGTGCCGGGGCTGACCCCCTGCAGTGGGGTGACGTGGTGAGTGGCAGCACAGCTCACCTCCCGCTGGGGCCGGAGAGCTTCCTCGGGGAACCCCTACGTGCCTGCTGGAGGGATGGCTAAGCTGGAAGCGGGAGGAGGGCTGGGGGGTTCCTCCAGAGAGGGGAAGGGCTTGGGTGCAGCACCCTGGGGCGCGGACCTTTCTCCCCTGTGCTTCTCTCAACCTTGCCTCTCGTCTGGTACAAGAGTTTGTTCTGGGAAAGCACCGCTAACATTGCAAAACCAACACTTCTGACGCCCGGTGTCGCGTGGGAGGCGGAGGCGCAGCCTGAAATCTTAACCAAAAGAGTGGGCTACGAGTGCTTTCCTGGCCGTCCTCGGACCGGTTGTGGTTCCGTAATCCTGTGCTCACACCCCTTAACTAAAGCTTTTCCCCACCTGCGGCTGGGTGAAGGACCCCTACGAGGGGGCGCAGCTGCCAGCAGTGGGTCACGGCCCGTGCGGTGGCTCCGTGTGCACGGCAGCCTTCGGGGTGACTTGCAGAGCCCTGGGCAGCAGCGTGCTCGCCCGGCGGCTCTCTCCCGACGCCCCAGGGCGGCAGCGGCGCTGCCCGTGCCCGTGGGGCTCCTGCCCTGCTCTGCGTGGTGGGTGCAGCGCCCCAGGAGCGCGTCTGGGCTCCGTGACTGCGACGTCTCCTGGTGCTCGCAGGCTGGGTTTCCAAACAGCAGCCCCCCTCGCTGCGTGTCCAGATGCTTGCAGCTGCCTCGAGGCCGTGCAGATGGCTGGGACCAGGTAGCACCAGAAACCCAAGGCGCCTCTGGCTCTCGAGGGCTCCTAATGGCCCTTGAGGAGGGAGCACAGCGGTTATTTTCCACTGTTTCGGGGCTGAGCCAGTTGTTGCAACATCGTTCTGGGAACGGCGATAGCCGCCCTCGGCCTTGCTGCCGACGCCTGGGATGTTTCCCGTCGGCGTGGCCGGTCTCCTCGCACCGTCATCATCATCAGCTCCTGGCGCTCCTTGGGGCAAAATGAAACCTGGGTGCCCAGCTCGCAGGAGTATTGCAGTGTCCAGACACGGGGCTGGGGGTGATTTAGGGCTGCTGTCCGCCCATGGCAGCAGGTGGGCTTACATCCCGGGAGCTCTGCAGGGAGAGCACGGCACTTTCGGGCTCGAGCTCCTGCCTTGCTGCAGGGGTTCCTGAGGGCCAGGCTGGGAGCAATGGGGCAGGTGGGTCGGGAGGGAGCTTCGCTGCCCTGGCGGGGCTCAGCAGCCTCCGCTCCACCATGCGGCGAGCCTGGGGGCCGAGCAGCTCGCGAAGCAAGCTCCTGGGCCTTGGCGGTGGGGAGCTGCCTGGCTCTGCGAGGGCACCGTGCTCACTGCTCTCTCCTGTTCCCCAGAGTCCTGCGAAGTGGCGGCGGTCCCCGTCCGATGGGAGGATGGTTGTTCTCAGGCAGTTTGGGCTGCTCCTCTGGAAGAACTACATCCTGCAGGTAGGCTGGCATGGTGCTCCTGGGGGGACACTGCCTTTGTCACTGCCAGACGTGGTTACATCAGAGCTTTCCTGGCGTCCTGGTTCTTGTGCTTCTGTGTCCGGGACAGACGGGCAGGGATCAATGCCTGTCTGCCTCTGTCCCCATCCCCTCATGCCCATGCTTCAGCATTACCCTCGCTTCTGAAATCAGGCGGAGTTCAGCTTCCCTGCGCACGGGCACGGTAACCCCCGCGCCCTCCTGTGCGGCGGTGGCTTTTCTGAGCTATCTCCTTACACAAATCCTTTAACGTCCTCCAGCGGCGGCAGTTCCTGCGCAGCGCCTGGAAACCTGCCGCGACCCAGATGGTTTTACCCCATTGCTTTCTGCCGTCCTCAGAAGCAGCTTTTAGGGGTGCGTGGGCTGCCTTAAACCACCACTGTCCTGGCATCTGCTCCCAGCCCGGCTCTGTGCGTGGCAGCCTGCTAATTACGAGGGATTTAGGGAGCCTGGGGCTCGCTGCTCATCCTGGTGCCAGCCTTGTCCAGCGGAGTGGCAGCAGGAGGGGGCTGCAGCCCCCGGGAGCAGCGTGGCCGTGCCTCTCACCAGGCCTGGGCAGCACGGGAGGAGGGAGCAGCAGGCTGTTTTTGCAGCTTCAGTCCCCCTTCTGCACATCAGCACGGCGTCGTGTAAAAGTAAACAGCGGGCAGAGGGGAGGGTGAGCTGGGCTGCCGCCTCGGTGCTAGGAGCAGGGCCAACTTGCAGCGCCCCACCAGGAGCGTGCCTGTGAGCAGCCTCCTGACACAGGGAGGGGAACGCACCTCCCCCGGGCGTGCTTCGGGTACCTCTCCTCACCTTTTCCGAGGCTGGGCACTGACTCGGCTCTGCCATGCCAGAATTCAGAGGGGCGTTTGTTCCCCGCTCAGCCTCCAGCAGGAGATGTGGTCCCGGCCAAGGTGTGGAGCTCCCAAGCCGTCGGCAGGCGATGTGGAGCTGGGGGCCGGGGTGGGGGCACGCAGCTTGCCCCGGGCTGGCAGCAGCAGCCGTTTGCCGTGATGGTTATGGATGAGCGTCCCTGTTGCCTCTGAAACACGGCAGCGTGAACGACTTCCGCGGTAGCGAAAGCCCGTGCTGGTAAATGTGTATTAGCCGCCAAGTTCACGGAGCCAGGCAGCCCTTCTGGAGAAAGTCCAGGGGACTATTAGAGGGTTAATATGATAGTAAATCTGCAGGAGGCAGCTGGTCTGCAAGAGCTGCATTATAAAACCATCAGACAACTGCAACACTCACTTTTATGAGCGTCGCCTTTGGAACACTCCTTTTCCCTGCCAGCCCAGAGCCTCCGCATCCCGTCTGCGATGCCAGGGCTGACTCTGTGCTCCTTGCGCTGAGAGGCTGCCCAACTTGCTCCTTTTTTCCCTCCCATCTGAAAAATAAAACCTTTCTCCAGTCTGCAGAGAGCCTGTGAGGTTATAACGTGATGGGCAGCGCCGCTCAGGGGCTGATGTTTGTGGATCTGAAGGAGCTGCTGCGGAGCACGGGGCTGGAGCAGCGGTCAGTGCAGGCAGGGGAGGAGAGACACCGAGCTGCCGAGACAGCGAAGTTGGGAGAATAAATCTCTTGGTGCTCCTCTTGCCCTGTGTGCCTCTGTCACTCCCTGTTCCAGCAGACGGGTCTGCGGTGCCCTGTGCTCCTGTAGGGTCCTCCACAGCCCCTGGAGGCTGGCGTTGGTGCTTCTGCCCTGTGCATGCACCCAAAATATTACACAGTGCCGCGGATCTCACCGGGGCTTGCTGGGCCTGGGTGCGTGCAGAGAAGTCTCAGGAGCCATGGCTGCAGCGATCAAGGTCGGGCGAGATGGGTTTGCCCCGCTTCTGGGCAGCTCGGGCTGCAGGAGGAAGCGCGGCGCTGGGTGCAGCACCCTGCACAGCCCTGGGGCTGTCCCGTTTCCCCTCCCCTCTGCCCTGCTGCCCACGTTGGTACGTGCTACAGCAATAACCTCTGTCGTTTTCACAGAGATCCTACTGCATTTCCCGTTTTATCCCCCATTTCCTTCCCTCTTCTTGCTTTCTGGGCCTTTTGGGCTGCAGTGCCTCACTCCTGGCCATTTCCAGCGCCCCATCCCCTCTGTTCCCAGCGCTCACCCTCCTTCACAGCTGCATCTGCAGAGCCACTGCTGCTTGCCACCCCCCCATGCAAACCATCCAGCAAAAGCTTGACTCTCGGCTGCCTGCCAACGGAAATGGAGGAGCCCAATTTTAAATGCTAATTAATGCCCAGGCTGAGCACGTGCTGGCATTTAGTGCAAAGTCTGAAGTCTTGAGAGGCAGCCCCGGGGGAGAACGAGGGGCCGGAGGGTGGTGCTCGGGCTCTGCTGCCTGGGACGCTCGCTGAGCTCAGGCTGACTCTGAAGGCACGTGGCTCAAAGCCGGACGGAGGTTAGGGAAGGGGACAGAAACCGCCGTGGCTGGGAAGTCCTGGGAGGTGTGGGAACCTCCTCGGTTCAGCCGTCAGAGCCCGCCTGGCCTCGTGGTTAACTTGGCCGCTTCCTTCGTTGTGGCCAGCTGCAGGAAAGCCCCGGCTGTGAAACCCACGTGGCTGCAGGCGCTGCGAGGTGCAGGAGCGCTTCGGTCACCCGGCGTTCACGCGCCCTGGTCGTCGTTACTGCACTTGGTCTGCTTCCAGCGTTAACATCTCGGTTTTGTTTTTGTTCTCCCCTCGGCTTTGCTGCAGAAACGGCAGATTTTGGTAACGGTCATAGAAATCTGCCTCCCGCTGCTGTTTGCTGCCATCCTGATTGCGCTTCGGCATCGGGTGCACTCCATCAGCCACCCCAACGCCACCATCTACCCCGCCGAGTCCGTGGATGACCTGCCGGGCTTCTTCTACCGCCGGCACCCGAGCAACCCCTGGGAGCTGGCGTATGTCCCCTCCAACAGCAGCGCCGTGAGGAGCATCGCTGAGGCGGTGGAGAGAGCTTTACCCATCAGCATCCGAGGTGAGCGGGGCCAGGCGGCAGCTCGTGCGTGGTCGCGGCTCCGTCCTGCACCGCCGTGGTGACGTGGATGGGGCGCGATGTTCTCGGCTTCGTGGGTGCTAGGGCAGCGCCTGTGCTCTGACAGCCGGGGTGAGGAGGTCTCCCAGAACAGAGCTCTGCTCAGCAGCCTGGTCTTACAGGGAATGGTCGGGTAAAGCAAATGAGGTTGGAAAAAAGAGCATCCAGCTGGACTGATTTATGCTTCGTCAGTCTGTCTTCCACCCTGGGAACTAGTGGGGTGAGCAGAAATTCTCAGACAAATTTTTATTCGGATAAATACCCACACTCGGTTCCAAGGATGCCTCGGTTTTGTCAGAACGTCAAGGCAACGGTTTTACTTTGTCAAGCTACAGGATTTAGTTCTGATTTTTCTCACATCTTGTTGCAGTTTCTATCTAGAAAAATATTGGCTTAAAATAGTTGAAGAAAGTGGCTGTCGCTTCCCTAAAGCTAAGCATTTTGGAAATCTCCTTGCACAGAAAATTATAGCACTTCGTGTTTCAAACTGAAAATAACGTTAGATTTTTCTGTGAAAGGAAATCTAACTTCTGCTCTCTGAGTACCGGCAGCTCACAGCCCAGCTTTCCTCCCTGCAGCTCAGGGCTTCGCCTCGGAGAGGGAGTTCGAGGAGTACGTCAGGGTGGACAACCGCTCGGGCAGCGTGCTGGCTGCTGTCGTCTTCAAGCACCGCTTCAACCACAGCACGGCCCCGCTGCCCCTCCAGGTGAGTGCTGTGGGTCCCCAGGGACAGCGGGGGCTGGGTGCAGCCCCCTGGCACCTTGCGGCAGCTGCTCCCAGGACGTGTCCCGAAATCGCCCCGTTGTGGTTGGTGTGTGACGTGGACGTCCTCCCTGCAGGTGGACTATGAGCTGCGCTTCAAGTACAGCCCCAGGAACGCCCCGCGGAGCGAGCAGACGGGCCTGAACCCCAACCTGGACCGTGACTGGCACACCAGCTACCTCTTCCCACTCTTCCAGCTGCCCGGCCCCCGGGAGGCCAAGTTTGCGGATGGGGGAACGCCAGGTGAGGCCGCCGGCGGGTCTGCACTGCTCCGCCAGCCAAGGAGATGGGCGTGTGGATGTTCTTCTTTTCTTTTTAAATGGGTTAATGGAAAGTATATTTCAGGGTCCAAACTATCTAGGATTTATCGTGCTATTTAAATACTTCAAATAGAGCAATTCTGTGGTTTGAGCACAGGTTTTTAATGAAAGCCAGACCACAGACTGAGCAGGAGGCAGCAGCCACGGTGCCGGAACTGGCACCAGTTTCAGACTAGCCCAGCTCTTGATTTCGGGAGCTTCCTTTCTGGCTGTGAAAGGGATATTTTCCCCAGCCTGGTGTCTTCTTCCTCCTGATTTCATGGCGACATCAAGAAGACGACTGAGGGACTGAGAAAGCAGGCAGACTGTTCTTGCTCACACAGTGTAAATAAAACCGAGCACAAGAGGACAATACCTGCTAGTTCAAATATTTTGCAGGACGGGGTGACCAGAAGCTGGGATCAATTCTCTCACTACAGTATTTGTTTAGCAAATTAGTTAATACATTAACATTTAGTAATCTCATATTCTCACCTTTTCCTTCCCTGTCTAGCGTGTTTTAAGCAGCCAACTTTCAAAATGCTCACTTGGGGCGTTCTAAACAGAATCTGAGTCTCAATTTAAGTAATGTGGCAGAAAGCCCAAGTAACAATAGAACGGTTAAAAAAGAAAAATAAATCTTTCACTATTTTCTAATGCACAAAATTTTTAAACCAAATGTGTCAGTAATGGGATATATTCTTCCTCCCCAAAACGTACTGTAGTATCCCATGTTCTTGGTTTACCAAAAAAAAAAGCCAAAACACCACAAATAAGCTCTGCTCAGTGGCATTGTTGATGGTTAATGATGACCAAGAATCTTAGACAAATAAAAACATGTGGGCAGAGAGAGGATTGCAGTTTATTTCGAGGTTCTCTGCTAGCTGCTTTTAAATGATGATTACTAAAGATTTAAATTCCTCTGATTTAAATCTTTCCCAGCATCTGCTGGAATGATAGAGAGTGTTTTCATAGTAACGTTTCCTTCTGTTATGAGCTCTTTTTATGTTTCCTGCTCTTCCCAAGAAATCCCTCCTTCTGTAAAGGCTGCTTCTCTTCCAAAGGCGCCGTGCTCTTCCCTACTTCCCGGTGTTTTTGCCATGCAGGTTATATCCGAGAAGGTTTCCTGGCGGTGCAGCATGCTGTGGACAGGGCCATCATGCAGTACCATGCCAACGCTACCGCCGCCAGCCTGCTGGAGAACATCACGGTGGTGGTGCAGCGCTTCCCCTACCCGCCCTACGTCAACGACCTCTTTGTCCTCGCCATCCAGAACCAGCTTCCCCTGCTGCTCATGCTCAGCTTCACCTACACCTCGCTCAACATCGTCCGTGCCGTCGTGCACGAGAAGGAGAAGAAGCTGAAGGTAACGCGAGGGTCTTTGGGCTGGTGTTTCCCACGCTGCCCTTTTCATGGATGTAGATGCTGCAGGAGGAGCTTTCCCTTGCTTTGTGCTGGGAGCTTCTTTCTGAAGGAACCACGTCTCCTGTGGCGTGATCGCCCGGTGATCAGCAGCCCTCACTGCTGTCCGTGCAGATGCACTGTGCACTGAGCGTCCTGGCTGTGCTGCCCTGGCTGCACAGGGTGCCCTAATAAGCCAGGTAGCAACCAAATCACAGAATTGTAGGGGTTGGAAGGGACCTCCAGAGATCATCAGGTCCAACCCCCCTGCCAAAGCAGGCTCCTTAGAGCAGGCTGCCCAGGTAGGCATCCAGACGGGCCTTGAATATCTCCAGAGAAGGAGACCCCACAACCTCCCTGGGCAGCCTGTCCCAGTGCTCCGTCACCCTCACCGTGAAGAAGTTCTTTAGCATGTTGATGCAGAACTTCCTGTGCTCCATTTTGTGGCCATTGCCCCTTGTCCTGTCCCCACAAACCACTGAAAAGAGGTTGGCCAAATCCCTCTGTCTCCCACACTTAAGGGATTTATAAACATTGATAGGATCCCCTCTCAGTCTTCTTTTCTCAAGGCTGAACAGGCCCAGGTCTCTCAGCCTCTGCTCATAGGGGAGGTGCTTCAGGCCCCGTATCACCTTTGTGGCCCTCCGCTGGACTCTTTCCAGGAGATCCCTGTCTTTTTTGTACTGGGGAGCCCAGAACTGGACACAGTACTCCAGGTTAAATCCCCGCTGGGTTTGGAGCCAGCACACAGGAGTCGGGGAGGCACGATGGCAGCGGATTAGCAAGGCCCTGAGAGGAATGTCGCTAATCCTGCTGCTGGGACGTGGCTCTGCGCTCCGCTTCCCGTGGTGTGAGGGTGCTCGGAGGGGCAGCCTGCAGAGAGGCAGCTCTCACGGGTGCAGAAGTTCAGCGTGTGGGAAACAGGACTTTTGTCTTTTAAATTTGGAACCCCGTGTTTCCGTGCTGTGGTGCGTGGGCGGCGGGGAGCTCGGCTGACGCTGTGGTTACGACAGCCAGGCTGCGTGCAGGGCTCGGCCTGCCCCCTGCCCCAGAGCCACGCCAGCCCCTCCTGCTGTGGCTTCAGGTTCTCCTCACCCCACTGTCACATTGTCCCTCCTTGGGGAGCTGGGGGACACCCTGTGATGCTGAAGGGCTGCGCAGGAATGCTTCAGCTCCTGTGGGGCACCCGGGGCTGCCGCCTCCCTCGCCGGTGCTGTGGGGCAGAGCGGTCTCCACCTCCCCTTGCCGTGCCCGTGATCCCCTGCTCAGGAAGTGTGAGAGCAGCCCCGGGTGACGGCATGACCTCCCTGCAGGAGTACATGCACATGATGGGGCTCAGCAACTGGTTGCACTGGAGTGCCTGGTTCCTCATGTTCTTCCTCTTCCTCCTGGTGTCCGTGTTCTTCGTCACCGTGCTCTTCTGTGTCAAGGTGAGTGTCTTCCCTCGGGCCAGAAGCTCTGCGGTGGTGGGGCACGAGGGTGACAGGGCTCCTCTGCCGCGGGCTGGGCTGCCCCGGTGACCTGGGACTCGTCCCTGTGTGTCGCAGAGGCTGGAGTTGTGTGGGCAAAGCTGGAGCTCTCTGTGGGTGAATGCACGTGGAGGGCACCCAGGAGTCTGTTTCAGTTGCTCTCAGCTTCAGGGTGTTGAATCCACAGCCCTGCACCCCATAGCTGCCTCGCACGGCAGCAGTGAGCCTCCCCAGGAGGCTGGGTGGGAGCTCTGTGGGTGCAGGCACTGTCCAGGCAGGGCCATCCCACTGCTGAGGGCTGCGTCCTCGGGGCCTCGAGCTCTCCAATCCTCGTACCTGCACCACGAGAAGCAGGAGGCGGCTGTCTGGATGCAGAGCAAGGCATCCCCTGCCTCGTAGACCCTGCATCACACAAGGACAGCCCCCGATTCCTTCCTCTGGACTGCTCTGGGAGGGCCTGGGTGTTTCCACCCGCCTCTGTTTGCCTTTAACGCACGGAGGACATCAGGCTCGGCTGGCCCCGTGTGCCTGCCGCTGTGAGCGGCTCTGCCAGCCCCACGCCTGACCCCATTTTCTCGGTAGGTGAGCGAACAAGGAGCGGTGCTTACCAACAGTGACCCCACGCTGGTGTTCACCTTCCTCGCCATCTTCTCCATCTCCTCCATCTCTTTCAACTTCATGGTGAGCACCTTCTTCTCGAGAGGTGAGTTCCTCCCCGCCCGCCTCCTTGCAGGGCTGGGTGGGTCAGCCATGCAATACCGGGGGTCGTGCTGTAAGACCTTTGATTAATTTTGGTTGGGAGGGAGTTCTGGAGGTCATCAGTGCGTGCTAAGCAGGGCCACCTCCAGAGTTACACGAGGTTGAACAGGGCTGCGTGTAGAATAATTTGTTTTGACATGTGGAGGGGGGTCCTTTCCTCCCTTTTTTTGGCTGCATTTTCCACATAGTGCATTGGAAGTGTATACTGTCACTTCCCAAACCAGACGGGCTCGTGTGTTAGGGCCTCGTCCGGCTGCTGCAGCCCCAGAGTGCACTGGGTTGGGCAAGTCATCATCCTGCCCCCCGTGTACAAAAGGTCTGAATCTCTGTGGATGGAAAGCTGGTGAGAAGTTGGTTGATGTTTTCCCTCCTGCTTTTCTCTGTGCTTGCAGCAAATGTTGCGGCTGCTGCTGGTGGCTTCCTGTACTTCTTCTCCTACATCCCCTACTTCTTCATCTCGCCTCGCTACGACCTCATGTCCCACAGCCAGAAGCTGGCGTCCTGCCTTATCTCCAACGTGGCCATGGCCATGGGGGCACAGCTTATAGGCATGTTTGAAGGAAAAGGTGAGCACGTCCTTCGGTGCGTCAGTGCTTCCTGCGGTGGGTCGGGACGGGCTGGCAGGTGGTCTGAGGGGCAGAAAGAAGTCAGGGAGAGGCTGGATGAGAGCAGGACGGGTAATTTCTGGGTGCTCCACAGCTCTTGTCAGAACCAGGGCTCTGCCCTCTCCAAACCCATGCGTATGGCATTCACCAAATGGAGTCTCTGCTTTGCACAATGCTGTCGCATGCCGCTTTGGTGGCAAAGTTAATTCTGTTCCAAGGGATGGGAACTTACTGTGTTTCCTCCTTTCCATATTTTTTTTTAATTTCTACATTAGTAAGAATTCGCTGTTGGTTCCAGCAGAGGCAGCATTTTTGCAAAGTGGTGGGACTAAAAGGAGGCTGCAGGGATGGAAGGACAGTGGCTGGAGATGAGATGGTTTCTTCCCAGGGCAGTTATGGAGAAAGTGATAGAAGGAGTTTGGTGATGTGTGCAAGGGGCAGGGTGGGAGCCTCTAGATTTAGTACGCTTCTGCTACGTCTTTTCTCTACGTATTTGAAATGGAGATTGTAGGGCTGTGCATGTGCTTCTCATTATAGAGCACTGAATTAGGGTAGGGGATGCTATCTTACATCCCTGGGAACACATGCTGCTCCCCTCCATCCTTCTGGGGGTGAGCGAGCGCCCTTGGCAGGGCTGAGCAGTGCCCTGTGTCACTGCAGGGACTGGCATTCAGTGGAGGGACCTCATGAAGCCCATCAGCGTGGACGACAACTTCACCTTGGCACAAGTCCTGGGGATGCTGCTCCTGGACTCGGTGCTCTACGGCCTGGTGGCCTGGTACGTGGAGGCTGTCTTCCCAGGGGAGTACGGCGTGCCGCAGCCCTGGTACTTCTTCCTGACGGTGAGCACTGCTTACGCACCCTTTCCAGCAGGACTTACGGGCATTACCCAGCGATGTCTTCTGGTTTGGGGCTGTGCAGCAAGTCAGACTAAAGCGAAGTGGTGGCACCATCGGCTTCCAAAACCGGGGGGCCTGCAGTGCGTCTGCGGTAAAGGGTGAAGCAGCCAGATTTTTGTCTATGAACCATGTCTTGCAGGTCTTCTTGTCTTTAAATCTTTGTCCCAACGCTTCTTGGCACGCATGGTGTTGCTAACCATGTCTCCATGCCCCAAGCAAGGGCATTAGAGAGAAGAGCCAGGTGAGGGTCAGCAGACACAGTCGCTTGAGACCACCCTGAGCAGCCAGGTGCAGCGGGGTCTGTCCTGTGCTGTCACTGCTGGCCTGGGGAGGCTGCAGCTGCAGGGCCAGCCAGTCGTCACCCGTCGGCTGTGCTGCCCTCACTGCCAGCCGTGCCACTGCCAGGTCTGATGTCATCCCAGCCTTCACTGTGGTGGTCACTGCAGCTCAGCTGCTCGCTGAGAATTCCCTAAGCTGCACTGACACATCGCTTCTGATCGCATGAATGCGGGGAGGCTTTTCTTCCTCCCCTCTAAATCCCCTTATCCCAGCATAATTGCACTCTGGCATCTGACTTCCTCTTGAAGCTAGACCCACGCAGAGCTCGTGGTGGAGCGGAGATGCAGCTGTTGAGATGCTGATTTGGGGCAGAAGGCAGTAGTACCCCAGTGCAGCCTTGTGCTGGGCATGTTGGTGTGCTGGCGCTCAGATGCCCAGGGTCCGGGAGTTGCTGGCTTGCTATTTACACAGGGTTTTAAGGTCCTGGACATTTCATTCCTAGAGAAGCAGGTCAAAAAGGGTGTAACTGCAGCAAGTGGATCCCAGGCCTTTTCTGTTTAGAGCATACAGGGTTTTGGGGGCTGATTGTCCACTGTGTTTATTCTTAAGGCTTTTCAAGGCAGGGTGCTTCTGCCTGAGCAATTTTACTTCTCATTGAAGCACTGATCTTTTCTGTGGGACCGAAGCGGTGGAATAGCTGCCTGTGTAATCACAGGTGCTATAAGGGAAAAGCAGACGGGGGGGGACAGCAGCAGGGCAGGAGGAGCAGTTCCACCCTCTGGCTGGCCTGCCTGCTGCAGATGCACTAACCAGTAGCATCTGAGAGCCCAAAAAGAGAGGTCTTGCAGATCCCTGGAGGCATCTGCATGGAGAGGAGCATGGGGGAGCAGGGTCAGTCCATGCCATGCCTGAGTGTCTCTCTGCCTTCTCCTGTCAGCCCTCGTACTGGTGCGGGCGCCCCAGGACTGTCGTGGGAAAAGAGAAAGAGGAGGAGGAGGACCCTGAGAAAGCCCTGAAGAGCCAGTACATTGAGGAGGAGCCTTCTGACCTCGTGTCAGGAATCAAAATAAAGCACCTTTCCAAGGTACTGCCTTCCCAGCACAGCACCAGTTCTGGTCCTGTGCTCTCCCATCCCCCGTGCTGTCTCAGCATTCGAGCAGTCCCTTGCCGTGCAGTTTCTGCAAGGAGCAGCCAGGTGTGGTGGCCGACGGGAGCGCAGCTCGGGTCTTTTCCCACAACGATTTGTCAAGCGACCTCACAGCACCCTGAGCTCACAGGGTGCCTCGATCCCTGCTCAGGAAGGGCAGTAGGCATGGGAGGAGGAAGGCAGGGCTGCTGGTCTGTGTGGTGTTCCAGGCAGAGCAGCCCCGTTCTTCCAGCACAGCAGGCCTGCAGGGCTCTCCGTCCTGGTCCCACCAGGCTGACCTGTGCTTGCCCGTGCAGCAGCAATGCCCGTTGCACCTTGTGCTTGGTTTTGTGAAAGCTCCCACCTATGGGGAGGTTCCCCATCACTTACTGCCCTCTTCACCTAGGGCCCTGTAGTGCAGGTAAGGCTCTTCCCCAGAGCTGGTTGCATTTCGTGGTGGGCTGAAGTGTTAGGTACCCATGGGTGCAGGATAACTGCGCTGAGCCTGCTGAGTGCTGCTGTCTGATGACAACCCCACGTGAGCATCACAGGCTGGGACTGCCTGGAGGAACGGAGGGCGCGGATCTGACAGCACTCGCCGTGAGTGCAGCATCAGCTCATTAACGTGATCTCTGCAGGTCTTCAGAGTGGGAAACAAGGTGAAAGAGGCAGTCAAGGACTTAACGGTGAACATGTATGAAGGGCAGATCACCGTTCTGTTGGGACACAACGGTGCTGGGAAGACCACCACTCTGTCCATGCTCACAGGTAGGGGCTGTGTCCTGCCGTGGGCAGGAGCAGGGGGTGCTGCCTGCGGGCTTGCTGGGCAGGGCTGGCTGGGGAAGGGGAGCTGTGTGTCCTCTCTGAGCCTGGGGAGGGGTTTTGCTCTTCCTCAGAGCACCTTGGGTTTGCTGAGCTGTTAGCCGGGGACGGCAGGGTGTTGGGAGGCACATCAGTGCCTGGGAGAGACGGAGGGAGCCTGGGGGATCGGCCTGAGGGTGTCCTCCAGGAGGGTGTGCAGGCTGCTCGGCCCAGGGGCCCGGAGCAGATCGCAGCCAGCCCTGCAAGGAGGAAGGGCTCGCTGTAGGATGGGTTGCTGTGGGCTTCCCACACACACAGCGGCACCAGCTTCGCCTGTGGAAGCCTCTTGGCCTCCCCTGCGGGTGGGAGGGAAGAGCTCCGTGCCCCAGCCTCAGCGGGTGCTGGCCGGGCAGCGCCTGGGGGGGCTCGTGGCCATGGCAGGGCCCTGCCCTTTCCTCCAGCTCTGCCCTGCAGCCTCAGCACAGGTCTGCTGCTGCTCCTCGCAGGTCTGTACTCCCCGACGAGCGGGCAGGCGTACATCAACGGCTACGAGATCTCGCAGGACATGGTGCTGATCCGCCGGAGCCTGGGGCTGTGTCCCCAGCACGACGTGCTCTTCGACAACATGACGGTGGAGGAGCACCTCCACTTCTACGCAGGGGTGAGCCTGCTGCTGGGGCAGCCTGGGGCTCGTGGTGCAGCACTGCACGCCGCTCGCAGGGCTATCAGCGGGCAGGCGAGCCCCTGGGTGTGGAGAAGAAGGGTGTGGAGCAGGGGCTGTGGTGGGGCTTAGCAGCCGGTTGCTGGCGAGGTGGGAAGGGTCTTTGTCAGGGACGCTTGCCCCTGCAGGTGGACTTAGCTCTCTTTCCCCTTGTCTGGCAGCTGAAGGGATTCCCAGCCTCCAAGTGCCCCGAGGAGATCAACCACGTCCTGCGGATCCTTAACCTGGAGGACAAACGCCACTCGCTGACCAAGGCGCTCTCCGGCGGCATGAAGCGAAAGCTCTCCATCGGCATCGCCCTCATCGGGGACTCCAAGGCAAGCATCCGCGGTGGGGCTCACTTTGAGCCTTTTTCCCAGGAGCCGGTGTGGGCTTTTTTTGCAGCTCTGAGGTTGTCCCTCACCCGTTGTGTGCTAGTGGAGATGCAGGGGCAGTGAGAAGGAGGTGGAAGCACTGCCACGAAGGGAAGCAGCTCTCAGACTGATGTCCTGAGGCTGCAGTGCAGCTCTGCTGCCTGGGAACTCCCCCAGGCAAGCCCACTGCATGCACACTGGGAGCTGAAGGCTCGTGGGTCCCAAGGTTACCCCTTCCAGCGCCACCATGCCTCTCCCAGACCTGTTTTGACCCGTGCCCGTCTCCGGTGCACAGGTGGTGATGCTGGATGAGCCGACATCGGGGATGGACCCAGCCTCTCGCCGAGCCACCTGGGACCTCCTCCAGCAGCAGAGGAGCAACCGCACCATCCTGCTGACCACCCACTTCATGGACGAGGCTGACCTGCTGGGGGACCGCATAGCTATCATGGCCAAGGGCGAGCTGCAGTGCTGCGGCTCCTCGCTCTTCCTCAAACGTAAATACGGTAAGGAAGGAGCAGGCAGGCTGTGCTAGAGTGTGTCCTCTTCCTGCGTCCCCATCGTGCTGTTATGCCTTTCCTGAGGCCCATACCCTTGCTTGTTTCTCACAGCTAGTCGCTCAGAGGTGGCTGGTGCTGTGAAAGCTTTGCGCCTTGGCTTGCCTTCAGCCCTTCTCGCTGGCTTTTGCATTGTGTCTGCAGCCCATGCAAAGCCAGCAAGGCCCTGCGGTGCCCTGGCAGCCCCACTCTGTGCTCCATCACTGAAGGGCCAGGCCTGGCCCAGACTGGGCCGTAGCTTACCCTCTTTTTCCCCTCTTCCCAGGGGCGGGATACCACATGGTGATGGTGAAAGAGCCTTACTGTAACCTGGGGGAGATCTCCCGCCTCATCTGTCAGTACGTGCCCAACGCCACCATGGAGAGCAATGCCGGGGCAGAGCTGTCCTTCATCCTACCCAAAGAGAGCACGCACAGGTAATGGTGTCATCTCCTGCTCTCCCTCCCCGAGTGGATCCCCTGTCTGCATGCGGTGGGGGATCTCTGCTCTCTGCGTCTTCTGGGAAGGCCCAGGTATGCGTGAGCCCGTGGCTGCAATGCTGGTCCTAGAAAGTCGAGCTGGGTTCCTCTTTTCACTGCAGTCCTCCCCTGTGTCTGCTGGCACGTCACTCTCGTGCCACCGTGCCTGTCATGCAGAAACCGCCTGGACAGGGTGTGGGAGGCTGGGAGCATTGGTTTCTCTGGATGGGGCGGTGGCATAAGGGTGGCTGAGACTGCCTGTGACAAGAAAGAACAGCAGAAGACAGAGCCCAAAAGCTGTTCCCGGGGATAGAAGGACACTCAGTGCTGCGGGCAGCCCTGAAGCTGGCTGCAGGACTCAAACCAGCATTTTGAGATCTCTCATCCTCTGCTCACCTGTGGCTGTGCTGAAATCCAAGACCCAGGGTGTGCCCCTGGATAGGTGCTGCACCGCACGGCTTTGTCTGCCATCCATGAAACCACCTCCAGGTGCCCCCAGGCAGGGGGAGCTCTGCCCGGTGGAGCTGGCTTCTGACTGCAGCAGAAGGGATGAGCAGCAAAGCCTGACACCTCGCTCATCCTTTCAGGTTTGAGGCCCTGTTCACAGAGCTGGAGCAGAAGCGGGAGGAGCTGGGCATCGCAAGCTACGGTGCCTCTGTCACCACCATGGAGGAAGTCTTCCTGAGGTAGGGGGACAGGCAGGAAGGGGCTGGCCCTGGCCCCGGCAGGGGACAGTGACAGCAGGGACCTGGGCTGTGGTCCAGCCGGTGGGAAGAGCAGTGTGTGGGGGGACGAGCTGGGTCCTCCGTCATGAGCTGAGTCCCCCCTGAGAGTGGTGGTCAGGGACCCTTCGGGGCTGGCTGCGCAATCTGTGTGCCTTAGTCATGTCCTGCAGGAGTTTTCCAGAGGGTAATGGGACTGGGACCAGGGCAGCGTGTGGGCAGGGGTGGGCTGGGCTCTGTGAGCAGCACTGGGATAGTCCCAACAGCTGTCTTGTGGCACAGCCCCTGTGTGCATCAGCAGCAATGGTGTCCAGCACTGCCCCCCAGGCATGGATGCTCTCTGGGCTGAAAACACCAAGTCCAAATGCTGGTGTGAAGTCGCACTAAGTCATGTTTTTACCTTTTCCCTGCAAAAAACAAACATTTGATTTTTAATGGATTAAAAAAAAAAAAAATGCAGTTGCAACTTTGGAAGAAGCTTCATACAGGCAGCACCTTTCTCCCACGGGCCCTTTCCAAAGTTCTGTGTCTTAATGTCCAGACTGGGGGAAAAACATTTGCCTTGGGGAGAGAGGGAAGGTTGGAAGACTCAATCCAATGCAGGTTGCACTTGGGCTCTCCACAGCACATGTGGGTTTTGTCTCTTGGGTTTGGCTTCTCCAGCTTGATCCTGTCTGGGTTCTTCTCTCATCCTGCCCTTTCCCTCCTGGTGCAGAGTCGGGAAGCTGGTGGACTCCAGCATGGACATCCAGGCCATCCAGCTGCCTGCTCTGCAGTACCAGCACGAGAGGCGCTCCAACGACTGGGCCATGGATGACTCCAGCAGCCTGAGCGGGATGACGGACATGACGGATGACAGCGGAGCGCTCATCACAGAGGACTGCTCCAGCATCAAGCTCAACACCGGGGTGAGTGCTGGGCGTCAGTGCCCCAGGGACAGGACCTCGGCAGTGGGGTTACCGGACGGAGCCTCCCCACGGCCCCGTCTCACCTTGTGTGATTTGCAAGTCGCTAATGGAGAAGTGGAATCCTAAACTTCAGTGCAAATTATTTTAAGGGTCGTTTGGGGCTGGTCACTGCCAATCTTCATGTTAATCTCGTGCTCTTTAGAGATGCCACCTTTTGAAGATGTCTAGGTGATCCCAAGTGTTTCTCATCTGCTTTTGCTCCAGCACTTGGCATTTGCAGCAGGGAGATGAGAAAGGCTTCTTTCCCTCACTGGGTGTTTCAGATCTGCTGCAGTCCTTCATGGCCCGCTGCCTACATGCCTGTGATAAGTTGCCCCGTCCTTCTCAACGGCATGTCTCAAACTAGAGAGGGAGAAAGATGTTTATGGTTTAAAAAGCAAAGAAGGCGCTCACATGTGCTGGGCTTGGGAACTCTGGGCCTCTCAGCTGCTTTGGCAGGCAGCCTTGCCGCAGCAATCCTATTTGTGAATCTCCAGTGCTGGGCTGAGGTGAAGGCCGTGTCTGAAGCTGCTTTTCTGAGACCTTAGATCCCAAAGTGACTGCTTCCTGCCGGGAAGCCGTGGATTCTGAATGGCTGACCAGCCGCACTGAAGGCAGGCAGCTGCCCTGCTAACCCCTTTGCTGGAAGCAGGTGGTGGTACAGGCTGGGGGCTGGAGGGGGACGGGGAGGGGGCTCTGTGCTCGTTCCCTCCAGCAGCCGTGCGGGGCGGTGGCTGGGGGGGCTGCCTGCGGCGGTGGGGCTGGCGCTGACCTGACTTCTCCCCTGCCAGTTCTACCTGTGCTGCCAGCAGTTCTACGCCATGTTCATGAAGCGAGCCATGTACAGCTGGCGCAACTGGAAGATGGTGGCAGCGCAGTTCCTCGTGCCTCTCATCTTCACCGCCTTTGCCCTCATCGTGGCCAAGACCTTCCCGGGACCCAGGGACTCCTCCCTGCTGAGGCTGACGCTGGAGCCCTACGGCCAGACCATTGTGCCTTTCTCCGTCCCGGCCACCTCGGGTCTGCCGCAGAAGCTGGCAGAGCAGTACGTGGAGCTGCTGGATGCCCAGCGTCAGGCGCCGCTGGAGCTGCTGGGTGAGGCTTGGCAGGGCACCCGGGCAATGCCCAGCGACGCGTGCAGGGGCTGCAGGCTTTTCTCCTGCCAGGGCTGGGGTCCCACCTGACATACCCTGTTGTATCCTGTCCTGCGCAGGAGGGTCCCATGGCGGGCTCCTTCCCCTCCTCACCCAGGCAGAGCTGTGTTCTCCATGCCCCTGTGTTCGAGGCCGAGTGGGCCACCAGGGCTGGCGCTGCCTGGGGGCTTCTCCAGGTGGCCCCGGTCAGCCCTCATTGCCTGGAGTCTGCTTGTAACAGCAGCGGTGTTCAGCAGGTGGCCTGGAGGAGTACCTCATCTCAAGAGCATCCGAGGAGGGGGGAGCCTTCAACGAGCACTACATCGCTGCCGCCGCCTTCGAAGGAGCTGGAAACCGCACGATGGTCACCGCGCTGTTCAACAACCAGGCCTATCACTCCCCCGCCACGGCCCTAATGCTGGCTGACAACGCTGTCTTCAGGGTGCTGGCAGGCCCCAACGCCTCCATCACGGTCACCAACTACCCTCAGCCCCGCAACATCACCGAGAAGGCCAAAGACCAGCTCATGGAGTACGTCTGGTCACGCGGCACTTCCTGTCCTGCTAGGGCTCACGACTTGAATTTGGCACAAATGGGCTTGGTCGCACTGGTGTCAGCAGAGGACCGAGGCGGGAGGTTCTCAGACCAAAACGTAGCTGTGATTGCACTTGGGAAATCCTGTGGGCAGGTTGTCTGCACCTCGCCTCTACCTTGGGGGTGGTGGTGGGACCAGGCAAAGGCAGGGTGGCTGGAGGTTTGTGGTGTGCCAGGAGGGCTGTTTGTGCAAGGCGCTTGTCCCACGGAGCCGTGCTTTGGTTATGAGGCATTCGCTAGTGTAGACTCCACGAGAAGCATGGTTAAGGCGTGTTGTCCCCATGTAGCCTCAGTGTCGGTCTGTCAAGCTGTTCCTGTCCTAACCAGCCCTGCTGCTCTCCCGCAGGGGCCAGACCGGGTTTGCCATTGCAATCAACCTACTGTACGGCATGGCCTCACTTGCCAGCACCTTTGCCCTCCTGCTGGTCAGTGAGCGGGCCATCAAGGCCAAGCACGTCCAGTTCGTCAGTGGCGTCTACGTGGTCAACTTCTGGCTGTCCGCCCTGCTCTGGGACATCATCAACTTTCTCATTCCCTGTGCTCTGATGCTGGTAGGTCGCTTCTGACAGCCTAACACCCTCCTGTCTCAGTGAAACCCCTGCAGCTCGTGGAAGGTTGCAGGGATCTCCCATATGAGCTCTGGGTGCTTCTTGTGGATTCTCTGGGAGATCTGGGATGTGTCGGTAGAGGGAAAAGTGTGAGGCCACCTGGCTCTGGCACTGTTTCTCTTCATACAAAGGACCAGCAAGCACGTTGCCCCTTGGTCCTGCTGGGCACTGGTCCATAGCCCAGCTCCCCTGATCCAGGTCGGTTGGGTGCAGTGGGTGTGGGCACTGGCACTAGAAAATCTCACGTGTGGGAGCATGGAGAGAAATTTCCTGGGTTCACCCTTAGGCGTCAAAATCTGCAGAGAGAGGGCTTTCCTTGGGGGTGGGCGTGGGCTGCTGGTGCTGCCAGCAGGAGCTGTCTGTGAGCAGTTACCTGGTCAGGGCGGTGCAGCCTGGGCCATTGAGGCAGGATAGCATCACTTGCAGTCAAGACAAACATGCGCTCTCCTCACCTTGCTGTGCCCCAGGTGATATTCCAAGCCTTCGATGTGCAAGCCTTCACGCAAGACAGCCACCTCGTCGATGTGATGCTGATCTTCCTCCTTTATGGCTGGGCCATCATCCCCCTTATGTACCTCCTCAGCTTCTTCTTCTCGGTGGCAGCCACTGCCTACACCCGTCTCACCATCTTCAACATCCTCTCGGGCACAGCCACCTTCCTTGCTGTCACCATCATGAGCATCCCAGGTGGGTGGCTGCCCTCTCTGCACACCCAGCACTGCACCCTGCAGTCACCGAGAAGACGCAGCCCCTAAGGGGACTCTTTCACACTTAGGCTCTAGGGCCACATTGCAGAAAACCCCCAAGACAGCCCCTTGTCACCCATTAAGCATAACAAAATGCGTGGTTTCTCCTTCTGCGATGTATCGGGGTCTTTCTCTAAAAGCAGCTAAATCCAACCTGTTGATCCTCCTCTGGTCCTCTTTCAGAGCTGGGCTTGGTGGACCTCTCCAGAACCCTGGATAAAGTCTTTCTCGCCTTACCCAATTACTGCTTGGGCCAGTGCATCAGCGACTTCTACCAGAACTACGAGTTCATTCAGTTCTGCACCTCCTCCGTTGAAGCCATCTTCATCTGCAAGGCATTCAGTGAGTCTCTGCCTTGGTCCCGGCCGGCCCCTATTGGGTTTCGCTGTGGCGCGGGTCGTGGGGCTGGGGGGGTCGGGAAGGCCGGTGTGGGTCCAGCAGGGCTGTGGGCAGCTCTGGTTCTGTACTGGAGGAAATCCAGCTGGAGTTGGAGGGGTGAGCTTTGCTCTGCATTTGCCCTGTGGCAGCTGGAGGTGATGGAGTGGGGTTTGTGGTGGGGACGAGGCTAAAATCCACAACGGCATCTTGGTCTCTGCTGTGGGGGTGCCTGTCCCCAGGGTGCTCCCGGCCGGGACTCGGGAAGGAGATGCTCACCTGGGGAGGTGGCTCCAGTGTCACCAGGCCTCTAACCCGACCTGGGCAGTAGCTCCAGGTGTCATTTTAAAGCAAAAACGGGGCAGCATTGGACACTAATGGGGAGTGATCTAGACAAGGAACCTTTTTTCTTACTAATGAGAAGCCAGGAGTTGGACTCAATGATCCTTGTGGATCCCTTCCAACTCGGGATATTCTTTGATTCTGTGATTTGGAGGAAAATGTGGACTGGGGAAAGTTTCATGGACTAGTCAGGAAAAGCCAGGCACGGTCCTGAACAAGTGACTCGGTCTTTTCTGTGTGTCTCTGCCGAGCATCTTGGTGCCAGATGCCCTCCAGGACCTGAATCCTCTTGTGGGAAGTGCTGGAAAGAGCTGTGGGCAGGGAGCCCAGTGGGGGTGGGGATGGGGCTGGCAAAGTTCACAGCTTTCTCTGAAGCTTATTTGCCCCTCCCCAGAGTGGGGACTGATCCAAGTTTGATTTTGTTCCAACCCTGCTCAGATATCAGCTATCAAATGAACTACTTTTCCTGGGAGTCGCCTGGGATCGGGCGATACTTGACCTCCTTGACCATCCAGGGCTTCTCCTTCCTCTTCCTCCTCTTCCTCATTGAGACAAACCTTCTCTGGAGACTGAGAACTTTGGTCTGTGGCATCTGCAGGCGGCGGAAATGGGTGAGCTGAAGCACGTGGGAGGGAGAAGCAAGGTGCCCTTGTGACAAAGCAGGAGTCCCTGCGTGCTGGAGACAGGCCTGTGTCCCTTGCTCAGATCAAATCCAAATGCTGGGGGTTCATGGGGTCACTCAGATGTGGTGGCTAGGGCTCCAAATTCTGCTTCTGCCTTTGTTTGGCACTCTGCATGAAGTGTCACTTGGCTGGGACGCTTTAGGAGTTGCAGCTCCCAAGCCCCATGGGCTCTTTGCCTTTTTACCTCAGTCATCTTCCCTGGGGAGCAGCCGTGGGGCAGGTTGCTCCGAGGGGCAGGTCCCGAAGGACCTGTGGGTTGGCAGAGGGAGTGGGGTGCCCTGGAGGTGGCTGATGGAGGGGGTGGCTCCTGCCAGGGCTGTGCACGCCTGCCCATGTCAGCCTAGAGGAAGCAAGCCCCTTGTCCCACAGCAGCAAGGTGATGGTGCTTTTTGTCCCTGTGTTTAGGTGGCACTGCTGAACAGGGTGTCTGTGCTTCCCGAGGACCGTGATGTAGCAGATGAGAGGAAAAAGGTTTTGGAGTCACCACCAGAGCTGCTGTCATCTCTGAGCAGCCCCCTGGTCATCAAGGAGCTCACTAAGGTGAGGAGAGCGTGGTCCTTGCTGAGCGTCCTGCTGGGAGCAGAGCCGGGCTCCCTGGGGGCTGGTGAAGCCCCCGCCAGCCTGGCTGTGCCGTCGGGCACCCGGCACGTGCTGTGACCTGCACGCTTGTGCTTTGCTCTCCCCCAGGTCTACGACAGCCGGGAGTCCCTGCTGGCAGTGGACAGGATCTCCTTGGCAGTCAGCAAAGGGGAATGCTTTGGTCTCCTCGGCTTCAACGGAGCGGGCAAAACCACCACGTTCAAGATGCTGACAGGTGATGAGAGCATCACGTCGGGGGATGCCTTTGTGGATGGCCACAGCATTCTGGCCAACATCAAGAAGGTACTGAGGGCTGCAGGGGCAGTGTCTGGTGTCCTGCTGGGCTGGGCCATCTCAAAGTGCCTCTGAGGAGGGCATGGTTGCGAGTGCCAGGGGTGATGTGGTGTTCTCGTCTGGCTCAGCTCTCCCTGTTAATTTGTTCACCTGGAAGCAGTCCCCTCTCCACTGGGTTAACAGATACGAAACAAAGGGAAGCCTAACCTTGCGAGGGTGGCAGACGCTTCTTTAAAATGGGTTAGCTCTGTAACTGGGCATGTGAAAAATGTGAGTTAGTGCCCATGGCCAGATGGTGGTCTCCCTGAAACAAGCAGGTGAGATGTTTCCAAACCCCTGCTGGGTCTCTCCTTGCTGGGAATTGCCCACTCCCTGTGGCAAGGCAAGAGATAAGTCACAACCTGGAACACCCCAGAGCATGGGTCAGGGTTTCAGCCCCATCCCTGGGCGCACCTACCGCTGTCAGCCCTGGACATCCCCGTTACGTTAAGCCCAAAACCTTGCAGAGGTGCAAAGCAAACCTCTGGGGGTGCCAGGGCACCTTGTGGTGCAGACCTGCTGCCGAGCTGACCCCCTTGGCTTCCTCTCTTCCCCCCCAAGGTCCAGCAGCGGATCGGGTACTGCCCGCAGTTCGATGCCCTCCTGGACCACATGACGGGCCGCGAGACCCTCAGCATGTACGCCCGGCTGCGGGGCATCCCCGAGCGCTACATCGGCAGCTGCGTGGAGAACATGCTGAGGGGGCTGCTCCTGGAGCCCCACGCGGACAAGCTCGTGAGGACCTACAGGTGAGCAGGGACTCAAACGTGCCCCTGTGCGCACCCACCCCCTCTCTGAGGGGACCTCTCCCCTTCGCCTCGCGTGGTTTCCCCGTGCCCACGTCGGACCCCTCTCCGTCTCCCCCTGCAGCGGTGGCAACAAGCGGAAGCTGAGCGCCGGCATTGCCCTCATCGGCGGCCCCCCCGTCATCTTCCTGGATGAGCCCTCCACCGGCATGGACCCCGTGGCCCGGCGTCTGCTCTGGGACGCCGTGACGCGGACGCGGGAGTGCGGCAAATCCATCATCTTCACCTCCCACAGGTGACTCCTCCGGGCAGGGCTTGGCCCGAGGTTTTGGGGGAGCGGCGGGCAGAGCCGGCACGTCCTGGCGCTCCTGCCCTGCTGAACGAGCCCCCTCCCGTCCCGCAGCATGGAGGAGTGCGAGGCCCTGTGCACGCGGCTGGCCATCATGGTGAACGGGCAGTTCAAGTGCCTGGGCAGCCCCCAGCACCTCAAGAGCAAGTTTGGCAGCGGCTACACCTTGCTGGCCAAAACGCGGAGCGACGAGGAAGGCGAGCTGCAGGCCTTCAAGGCCTTCGTGGAGAAGACTTTCCCAGGTACCGGGAGCTGCCAGGCTGGGGGCCAGGTGCATTTGTGAGCTTCCGTGAGTTTCTTAGCTCAGAGCCTCTCTCTCCTGGTCTCTTCCAGGCAGTGTCCTGAAGCACGAGCACCAGGGCATGGTGCATTACCACTTGACCAACAAGAACCTCAGCTGGGCACAGGTAAGGGGGTGCTGGAGCACGTCTCCTCCGTTTGCAGGAGGAGGCAAGGGTGGCCGGAGGGGTGGCTGCGTTCCTGCACGTTCACACGCTGATTTTGCTTGTGTACATCTCAAAGTATTTCCTGAAGGCTCTGCGACAGCCGGGCGGTGGAGGGGTTGTGTTTGGTCATCACGTCCATCCCAGCTGGCGTCTCCCTGCTGGGAGCACAGCACGGGTTCCCGTGAGCCAGCACAGACCCACCAGGACCTGCGGGGTTTGAGCCTCGCTGCTCCCTGCTGCTCTCCGGGGCTGCAGGCGGTGGCTTTGCAGAGCCACCAGCCCTGTTGGACCCCAGCCCAGGAAACGTGTCTATTTTTTTAATGGGCTCGGGTACTCTGCTAAATAATGGTGCTCTGCTAAATAATCCGTCTCCTGGCTTCTCACCACCCTCCTGCCAGGGAAGGTTTTGCTGCCCCGTGGTTTCCATGGGGAAAAGCTTTGCTCTTTCAGCCGCAGCCTGCTGTGGCTCTCTCCGGGATGAGGTATCTGGCAGTGACTGGTGCTGCTGTGCTGTCCCGTGCAGGTCTTTGGGGCCTTGGAGAAAGCCAAAGAGAAGTATCGCTTAGAAGACTATTCGGTTAGCCAGATATCCCTGGAGCAAGTCTTCATGAGCTTCACTCGCTTCCAGCACTACACAGAGGACAGAGGGAAATGAGCAAAAGCCCCCTGGTGTCCTTCTTCATGGACTGGCCCTGCTGCCTATACATAGTATATATAGAGACAGTAATTTATATATCAGCGTGTGTCTTAAACAATGTATAAATGTAAGAAAATTTTCACTGGGGTGGGGAGAGGATGGAATCGTACCCTCTGCTCTCGGGAACACAAGCAGTGCGTGTGCATTGTGTGCTGCCGCAGCGCACGTGCATGTATATGGGTGTGCGTGTGCCTGTGTGCGCATGTGACACTTCACTCGTCATCATTTGTCCCCATCTACAAAAAAAAAAAAAGCCCCCAAAGCCGGGGAAGGCACGGATGGGTGCAGACAGGCCTTGTGGGCTGGGCTGGAGCTCCATCGGCAGCGGCGTGCAGGAGCCTCGGGTCCCCGCACACCCGTCCCGTCCCCCCCCGCACACCCTGCCCGACACTCACACGCATCAGGAAGTTGCTTCATGGTCTGTGCACGCATGTTGAATTGTATTCTGTTCGGTGTTTTGGTTTGCTTGTGGTTTATCAGGATGCTGTTGAATAGCTTAGATCCAAAATGTTTGCTGGGTTAATTAGGGTGCTCTGTGGTTGCCCTCGGAGGCACTTTGCCCTGGCTGGAGGGGACACAGAGGAGCAGCCGCAGGTTTTCCCCAGCAGCAAAACTCCCACCCCGAACGCGAGCGGTGCAGGGAAGGCAGAAAGGACAGGCTGTGTCTGCACGGCCCTGGTTAGCACGAGCAGCGTGTGCTGAGTCGTCTCCGTTGGCACCAAAACCCCTGGTGCGACCACTCCTGGTGCCATGGCAAAAGGGAACCCCGAGAGCTCCTCTTCCTCCTGCTGCCCAAAAACCCCTGTGCGTGCCGGCGAGCTGGGCGGCAGCCCGAGCGGTGCGAGGCTGTGCGGGGCTGGCGCTGGGCCGGGGGAGGACGCCCTGATGGCGAAATGCCCAGCGCGTGATGAATCCTGCCCCGGGGCTCAGCGAGGAGGTGGCGACGGGTTGGAGGTGTTGCAGGCTGCCTGGGCATGCTGCCTGGCTCCGTGTTGCGTCCATTAAAAGGTTTAAACAGCAGCACTGCCCTGGAGCCTGTTATGCAAACCACAGGACGGGGCTCGGAGGCCGGCGATGCTCTTGCTGCTCTGCCCCCCGTCCCCCCCGCACCGTGCTGGGCTGCAACCACCTGCGCAGCCCCCGGTGAGGCTGGAGCTGTGCGCGGAGCCCAAAGGCAGCGACGGGGATTTATTTTGGTGTTTCCCAGCGTTGCTTTTTGTTTGTTTGTTTGTTTTACATACGTGTTTATTCTTGTCCGTCTCTAACTAGTCCCTGTGTCACCTGCGGGCAGTCCCCTTCTGGCTGGCTGCTCCGTGATCAATGCAGAGCTATTTGCACTATAGTAATACACACAATTGCACATACTAAATGAATTAATATTTATGGCAAGGGGTGCTGATTCCCTTCCTGTGATTGCATTGTCAGGGGTTGGGTTACATTTTGGGTTGGGTTTTTGTTTTGTTCCTGTAACTGAATCATTCTTTCCTGTTCCATTTCTCCCTTTGCCTAATGTTGTTGTTTAAAATGATGGTGCATCATGTTATTAAGAATTTCCCTGGATCTTAACAAAGTCTGTTTTTATTGGTGAGCAGCAGCCCCGGAGCATCTAGGAGCCCCCTTGAGCTGTGGGTGCAGGGGATTTGCTCACGGGGAGCATCCCTGCACCGTGCGGGGGATAATGAGGGAGCCAGGGAGGAAAACCCCAGCACCCCTGCCCTTCCGCTGCTCTGAGCTGCTCAGCTGCCAGGAAAGCGTGTGGTGCTTTCTCTTGGGCTGTCTTGGATCTACCAAGAGCGTGCTGGGACTCACGGTGCTGGCTGGGGGCAGGGGGAGACAAGTAGGACAGGGCAGAGCTGCGCCCGCGGAGGGGAGCAGTGGGGGCAGGAGGGCTGGCAGGGGGAGGAAAGGGTCGGCGTGGTGCAGGATGGCACAGCCACACACCTCCAACACGGGGGTCCTGCTGGGGCAGGAGGGCCCTGACATGGGGTGCTGGGTGCTTAGAGCCTTGCCTGCAGGTCCCTGACCCTGATACAGGACCAACAGCACTCCTGGCCTGTGCTGGAGCTGGCCCCAGGCGGGCACGGCCACCGTGTGGCACAGCCGAGGCCGTGTGGTGGTCCCCAGGCCCTGGTCCTGCACCTCTCCTCCTGCAGGGCCGGGATGCCGGGGGTGCAGCTGCTGCTTGGCCCCAGGCAGGAGCAGCAGGCATTGGGGACGTGGCTGCTCTGCCTGCCGGGGCTGCAGCACTGTTCTCGTTCCCACCATAGGAATAAAACAGATTTTTTTTTCCAGTGGGTGTCTTCTGGCCTCCTTCAGTCAGGGGCAGCTCCAGCCTGAGCCCCATGGAGCCTCCTACCCCGGCAGAGGGGTGGGCTCCAGCCTGGGACAGCAAGGGACCTGGGGGCTGGCGGTGTGCCGTGGGGCCCTGCACTCACTGGTGGGGCTGCCAGCAGCCCTCTGCGGGGAGTGTCCCCCTGTCCCTTCCCCTGCAGCACGGGGCTGGCCCTCGCCCCCTTCTCCCTGCTGCTTTACCCCCATGTGCTGGAGAGACGACGCACAGCGCGGCTCTGACCACCTCCTGCCCTACCCCACACCCCCCCTGCCCCAAAGGTGCAGCCGCCTCCGCCTGTACGGGGTGGGTGGAAAAAGCAGGAGGCAGCTCCGAGGAGGGCCCCGAGGAAGCCAGGGGGCTGCTGCAACTCTTCCCCCAGCTCCACCAAGCAAATCCTCCCCGGCCGGCCGCAAGCGCCTCGCCACGGGCAGTTTGAGCGCTTTATTGTCTGGCAGTCCTGCTACAGCGACCTGCTGTCCTCCGGGGGGGAGGCTGCTCCTGCCTGGCCCCAGCACGGCACCGCAGTGTCCCGGGGGGCTGCCGGAGCCGCAGACGTCTCAGAACTGGCACTTGAGGAATCCCGGCCGGGGCCGCTCGCGGCTCCTCCGCCCTGCGCAGGGAGCAGGCGTGTGGCCGGGCATGGCTGTGGTCCGGTCCCGCCGTCCTCGGTGGGCTGGCAGAGGGGTCACTGGGTTGCTGACATCTTGTAAAAAGGTGTTTCTAAATACCACCGAGTCCAGTGTGTGATCAGAGGCTCTTAGCTTTTTTTTTTTTTTTTAAGAAAAAAAAAAAAAAAGAAAAAAAAACTTTCTTCCCTTTTATGATATGTTTCAGATTTTGGCCAAAAATTGTTTTGCCCACCACTCCTCCAGGTCAATGGGAACAAAGTCTGAAAGAGAGGGGAGGGAGAGAGCATAGGAGAGCAGCTGGAGAAGGCAGCAGAGCCCAGCGTGTTCCCACCGGTGTACGTCCCCAGTGTCTATTTGTCACTGGGATAAACAACACGGAGATCCCCGCTCCCCGGTGCCCCGTCCCAGGCTGGGGCTATGGGGCTCTTCTCGTTTTGGGGCTGTACCCTCCTCGGCTGCTGCAGCAGCCCCGGGGTGGCTGTCCAGAGAGCTCGCTCCAGCCGCCCTTACGGACACACGTTGTCCCCTGCCGCTGTGCTGCGTGCCCAGGGCAGGGGGGGCAGCTCCCCAGGGCAGGACCGGGGGCTCTCTGCATGACACCGGCCCCACCTTGGTGGCTGGAGAAGGCGCCGCTTTGAGACGAGGCGGCTGTCAGACATCCTGCTTGCTTGGGCCTCCAGCAGGGCCTGTGGGACGCCCCCCATCCCCAGCAGGGCACCCCGGGGCCGGCCCCGGCCCCGCAGTGGCCCCCCCATCCCCACCCCGTTCCCCACATCCCCTCTCCGCCACAACCCAACCCCGCGCTGGGGCCGCACGCCCCTCACTCACATTTCAGACTGGGGTTCGGGGTTTTCTCTACGTACTGCACGGGCCCGCGGGCACTCTCCCCTCTCTGGCTGTCGTCCAGCTGCTGCTCGACCTCCTGCCAGGCTGGGGACAGAGGGCAGCGGGTGAGGCCCGGGCCAGCAGCGCCCTGCGGACCCCCCCCTCCACCCCGAGCCCCCCGCACCTTCGTATACGAAGCGGACGTTCTCCTCGTGGGCCGCCGTGTAGCACTCCTCAGGCCCCGGGGCGTGCGACAGCAGCACCTGCGGCCGCTTGCCGTTCACTCTGTTGAAGACGAGCTTTGGGAGTGGGCTGCGGGAGCAAGGCGAGGATTGAGGAGGAGGAGGAGGAGGAGGGCAGCTCGGCCTGCCAAGCTCCGCAGGACGCTCGGTGGGAAGGAGCTGTGATGCTTCGCTCTGCAGCGTGGCCGGTGCTGGACGGGTGCTGCAGGAGCTCGTGCGAGCGATGCACACGCGGCCGGCCCCAGCCTCGAGCCCGGCCCGCGGGGCTGCCAGGGGACAGCGGGGACACGGCCGTGCAGCACGGCAGGGCCACCGCGGCTCAGCGCCGTCCCCTCCCCATCACTCCCTTCTGAGAGCCACAGCGTGGAGGGGCAGGATGGACAGACAGACAGACAGGGCTGGCACCCAGGTCCAGAAGGCAGCGCTCAGCAATTCCTTCTCCCCCAGGAAAAAGCTGAAGCACCTGCTCCAGCCTGGGCCAGAGGCGCTGCTGGAGGGTGGAAGAAGGCCACGGGTGGCCGGCTCCAGACCAGCCCTGAGGCAGGCGGCAGTGCCCACAGGCAGGTCCCCAGGCCGAGCAGGGACATTTGCTTTTCAGGTTTCAGCTGTGCCCCCAGTGAAGGCAGAAGGGTTGCTGCAGGATGACAGCACGCTCGCTAGGTTGGGGGCAAGGGGAAGCAGTCTGGGCCCAAAAGTAACGGGGAAAAGTGTGCCAGGGTGCACAGCTCTGCACCGCCAGCTGCCCCCACGGTGCCGTCAGCATGCACGGCCGCTCACAGCCACGCAGGGGACATGGGGGGGACACATGAGCATGTGGCAGCCACAGGTGGCACCGGGAACCTGCCAGCTGCTGCAGCTCTGCGAAGCCTGGAGTCAGCGTGCTTCAGGGCGAACACCTCCACCTCACGGCGAGGGGAAACCGAGGCCCGGAGGCATTAAATGAGGGTAGCGCGCAGGCACGTGCCTGGCCAGGCAACCACGCAGCCTTGGACTGCAAACCTTGGAAAGTGTTAAACTGATGCAACAGGCAGCAAGGAGAGGTCACCCAGCCTGAGAGGAGCCTCTGGAGGGTGAAGGGCACCACGGGTGGGGGAAAGCCCCAGGCTGCTCCCAGGGGAAGGGGACAGGGATCAGCCCCAGGGGAACTGTGCCTGCAAGCACCGGAGGGGAGATGACAGCAAAAGCAAGAGCTGCCCCCTCCCGCCCTGGCACTAAGGAAATTTGCTGCCGAAGAGGAATTGCTGAAACACCAGGAAAATGGAAGTGAGCTGTTGTTTGGGCAGTGGGAAGTACTTTGAGCACAGGCAAACATCCGAACTCGTGATGCCGAGCTCGCTGGAGCTGCCCTGCTCCTCCTGCTGCAGCAGCGGGGTGCCCAGCTCCAGCAGCACATCCACAAGGCGCTCGGGGAACCGGGACAGAGATCTGGGAACTGGGACCAGAGCGGGCTCCCCGCGACCTGGCACCCCTCCTGCCCAGAGCAGAGCACTCGAACCCATCTGGAAACCCTGCGAAGCCGGACAGACCGAAACTGAGGACCTGGAGCGAGGCTCAGGAGCGTGCCGCACGCAAAGGTTCAGTATTTGAGCTGCCCTGCGCAGCTCTGGGGCAGGGGACATGTTTGCAACGGTCACGCTTCTCACGGGACAAAGTCTGAAAGGCCCCAGAGCACGGGGGGGGGGGGGGGGGGCACGGTTTGCAGAGCAGCAGAGAGCTGGAGCAGGCAGCCCCTGCCCGTGCCCCCGCAGCCTGCGGGAGCTGCCCCAAGGCACAGGGCAGGGTAAGGCTCCCCCAGAGCCACGCAGCCCCAGAACCGGCCCCAGAACCACACGCACGCCCCAGGGCACCGAGCACGTTGAAGCGCCTGCTGCAGGGAGCGTGAGCAGGCAGCCTGCCCTAAGGAGGGGGAACGGTTCAGCAGTTAATTTATGAGATGACAGGCAAGAAAGCAAGCTGGAGGTGAAGCTTTTCTTCTTCATTTCTTGAAGATGGAGGAAAGGGGAGAAAGCAGCATCGTCTCCTCCCGCTACAGCCACCCCCCGGGCTTGCCCCAGCCCCCCAGCCCCACGCCTGCTGCAGCAGCGTCCTCCTTCACAGAGGTTATCTCCCCCCTCCAGTTGCTTAACCCCCTTCCACCACCTCCAGCGACTCCCGCTAAGAGCTGGGAGCCCATCCCAAAGGCTTTCCTCCCCCTTCCTTGGGGAGGGAAGGGGACGGGCGGCGAGGGCAGGGGGCAGACCCAGGCCGCAGGGGGCTGCCCCACGGAGCCAGCGAGCCGCACGGAGCCGGGGGGAGCCCCCTTCCCGCAGACCCCGGGGGGGGCCGAGCACAGCCCGGGCGGGCCGTAACCGACCGCAGCGGGCCCTGCCGGGCTGCCGGAGGCGCTGCGTGCAGCCGGGGGAGGCCGGGCGAGCCCCGCTCCCTGCCCCGGCGCTTGCACAACTCCGCCGGGGCCGGCCGCGGGGGGCTCCCAGCCCACGGCGGGGGGGGGGGGGGGGGGGAGCTCGCAGCCCGGTGCCCCCGGGCTTTGAGGGATCGGCCTCGCACCTAGAGCGGCCCCGGGGGGCCCGGCGAGGCTCCGCGCCCCCTCCCCGCTGGGCTCAGCCCCCGCAGCGCCCCCGGCAGCCCCCACCGGGCCCCCCCCCCCCCTGCCGCGGTCCGGTCCCCCCAACCCCTGATCCACCGGCGGAGGGGCTCCGGGCCCCGTCCCGCCCCCCCCCCCCCCGTCCCGTCCCGGCGCCGCGCGGCCGCGGTCACCTTTCCCCAAGGTCACGGCGCGGCGCGGGGCTCACCTGGCGGGGGGCCAGGCGCCGGGCTGCAGCCGGCCCCGCGGCTCGCCCACCTTGCTCTCCACCGGCTGCTGCGTCGGACCTGCGGGCGGCAGCGGCCGTCAGAGCCGGGCGGCGAGGAGCCGGAGCGGGGGGGGGGCACCGGCACCGCCGCTCGGCCTCCCCCCCCCCCCCCTCCTCTCCTACGCCTGTCCCTCTTTGCTCTGCCCCCTCGGTCCCCGCTACCTGTGCGGCGCTGCGTGGCCAGC
Organism: Anser cygnoides; assembly: GCF_040182565.1. NCBI lineage: Eukaryota > Metazoa > Chordata > Aves > Anseriformes > Anatidae > Anser > Anser cygnoides. The sequence goes on from NC_089887.1 coordinate 13,176,180, forward strand.
TTGCTGGGGCCGCGTGTCAGCGTGTACATCCTGCGGCCCCCCCCGACGGCACGGCCCGGCCCGGCCCGGCACGGCCCCGCCGCTCCCGCCGGCCGTGTGCGCTCGGCCCCCCCCCCGCCCCCCCTCCGCGGGCCTTTAACCGGGCCCGCCCCCTCCTGAAGGGGGCGGTTCGCCGAGCGCGGGGCCGTGGGGGGCCGTGGGGGCCGTGGGAGCTCGGGGGGGGGCGCCGCGAGGTGCGCGGGGGGGGCGCTGCGGCGTGGGAGGCGCGCGTGGGGCGCGGGGGGGCCGCGGTGGCACGGGGGCCGTGGGGGGCGCAGGGCACGGCCCACGTGGAGCGCAGGGGCGGGGAGGGCGCAGGAGTCGCTCGGGGGACACCCGGGGGACACGCGCGGATCCCCTGGGAGGACGCATGGCACGCGCAGGGGACAAGGAGGGGTGGCGGCAGGAGCGGGCAGGGGACGCTCAGGGGACAGCGCGAGGTGCCAGGGCACGGCCGCGGTTGGCACCGCGTGTCCTGGGCCGCAGAGGTGCCACCACCCCCTGTCCCTGCGCGAGGGGACAGCGAGGCGGCCTGGGTCTGGGTGAGGGCAGCACCTCCCTCCTGCCGCTCTGTGTCCCCAAACCTGCGCGGGGCTCAGGGACCCCCCCTGGGTGCTGCCACCCACTGAGCCCGGAGGTCCCCGAGCTGTGTGGGCAGGAGCAGCGTGCCCCCCAGCGCTGCTCCCCACGGGGCCACCCCGCAGCGCAGGACGAGGGGCTGGGTGGCTGCGGCCCCGTCCCCGTGCCGAGGTGACCTTTGGACGGGGAAGGTGCGCCGAGGTCTGCGGGCCAGAACGCGTGGTGGGAGGCGTGGGGCTGGGGGTGGCCTCCATGCCAGGGCGGTGTCACCCTGGGGGTGCTGGGGATTTTGGGGAGAGGCTGTGGGACGAAGCTCGTTGGGGTGGTGAGGATGCCCCAGCCCTGCTCTGGGGCCTGCACAGCCCTCCAGTGCCGCTCGCGCAGTGGGGACGAGCAGGGCCGGATCCTGCAGGGTGCTGGGCACCCCTGGCCAGCCCACGGGGGTGCGGCCAGCAGCCCCCCCAGAGCTCCCCCAGGATACCTCACACGGCAGACCCTGGTTAACGTGACTGTGACCCTGCAGCCCGGGGGACCTCGGTGTTCCCGTCCTGCCACCAGCTCGCTGCCGCCCGGGGGGGGTCGTGCCTCAGTTTCCCCACCCGAGACAGAAGCGGATTGCCGAGGACACCTGCACGCACACCGGTCACCGCGTGGCCTCCCCACGCTTCGCTGCGCACAGGCCCGGAGCCCCGCAGCACCCCGGGCTTCGGCGGGGGCACCGCGGCCGTCGGGGGCCGTCGGGGGGCGCTGCAGGAGGGGAGCGGGGCCGGGCCGAGCTCAAAGGCAGCAGGGGCGAGGTACGAACCATCGGCGCCGCTGGTGTAGTGGTATCATGCAAGATTCCCATTCTTGCGACCCGGGTTCGATTCCCGGGCGGCGCAGGAACTTTTCTCTTTCATTATTTTTTTTTCTTCAATCTCGACGAAATTCGCTTTTCACCTTTTAACGTAAAACCGCGGGCTTTTTGCCACGTTCCGGGGCCGGGACAGCGGCGGGGCGGCTGTCGGGTGGTTTTTTTTTGGGGGGGGGGGGGGGGGGGGGGGAGGGGGGAGGACGGAAGGTGGCAGCAGCCCTGCGGGCGCGGGCTGGGAGCTGTAGTCCTGTGCCCTGCGACTACACTCCCCAGCGTGCCGTGCCGTGCCGCCCCGTGCCGTGCCGTGCCGTGCCGCCGCGCCGCCCCCGCCCCGTCCAACCATGCTGGCGCCGGCGGCGGCGGAGCGGAACAAGGGCCCGATCCTGGCGGTGCTGCGGGAGTACGCGGGGCCCGGCGCCGTGCGGGTGCTGGAGGTGGGGGCGGGCGCGGGGCTGCACGCCGCGCACTGCGCCCGGGCTCTGCCGCACGCCCGCTGGCTGCCCTCCGACGTGGAGCCGCGGGCGCTGCGCAGGTGAGCGGGGCCGGGGCCGGGGCCGGCGGCTCCGGGCTGCCCGGGGGCGGCCGCGGCGGGAACCGAGCTGGGGCCGAACCCCTCCGGGCTCTCCAGGCGGGAGCGTTTCTTTCTGGGCGGCTCCCGGCGAGGCCCGGGCGACGGCGGGGGGATGCGGGGGGCATCGCGCCTCGCTGCCCACCGGCACCGCCGGGAACCCCGACGGAGCCGCCAGCCCCCCCGAGGAACCGCCAGCCCCCCGAGGAACCACCAGCCCCCCGAGGAACCACCAGCCCCCCGAGGAACCACCAGCCCCCCGAGGAGCCGCCAGCCCCCCCGACGAGCCGCCAGCCCCCCGAGGAACCACCAGCCCCCCGACGAGCCGCCAGCCCCCCGACGAGCCGCCAGCCCCCCCCGAGGAGCCGCCAGCCCCCGGTGGTTCGCGCTGCGGGGCTGCGTGCGGGGCCCCGCCGCGCCCAGATGCCCATTCCAGGCATTGCAGCGCCGGACGGGCTCGGTTTTCCATTGAGGAAACCAAAATAAACGCGGGCTCTTAAGCGGAGAGGAATTCCCCGGCAGAAAATAACTCCCTTGCAGCGGCCTGGTGCAGGGGGGGGCAGAAATAGCCGCCTGGGCTGGGGGGCGCAGCCCGCGTCCTTCCCACCCGTCCCCTCGCCGGGAGCGGCCCCGAGCGCACACCGCCCTGGTTAAAAATACTGCCCGGGCTGGGGCAGAGGTTCGGTGCGGGGCCAGACCGCGTGCGGCACTCAGAGCCCTTCTGTGGCCGCGTCTCCGCACCCACACTGATTTTCGGAGCCAGGATGGAGGGGTTGTGCTGCTTGCCCCGAGCCCTTCGGGGACGGGGCTGGAGGGGGCAGTGCAGGGACCTGGGAGCAGTTTCTAGAGGGTTTCTCTGGGATTTTTCAGTGTGTTGCTTAAAGCCAAGTTTGCGGGAGGCTCTTCTCCGCGTGGCTGGGAGCCGTGCCGCCCTCGGTGCTGTGCGGGCTGGGAAACTGCTGCCCTCCAAAGCAGCTCTCTGGGTGTGAGCGGAGGCAAGGCTCATCCAGTGCCCCGTCATCCCGCAGCCCCGAAGCACCAGGCTCCTCGCCTTGTACAGAGGGCCAAGCCAGTGCCCCCCTCCTCTGCTGGGTTGCGAGCACAGCCTTATTACTAGACATCAGAGACTCCACCTGGGAGACGCTGCCGGCAGCCGGGGCGGGTGGGCTTTGGGTGCTGGTGCGGGGCCGCGCTGGGGCTGACACGGGGGTTGTGCCCGCAGCATCGCTGCCTACGCAGAGACCATGCAGGTGCCCAACATGCTGCCGCCCATCTACCTGGACGTCTCGCAGGGCTGGGAGACCTGGGGGGGCACCGAGCCCGCCACCCTCGACCTCATCGTCAGCATCAACATGATGCACATCTCGGAGCTGCGGTGCACGGAGGTGAGCGGTGCCCGGCACCCCTGGGGGCGTGGGGGGCTCGGGTGCAGCTCCTTGTATTTACTGGGGGGCTCGGGGCGATGGCTGCAGTGCCCAGGGTTGGGAAATCAGCTGTGGGGTGTCCCTGGCGTTCTGACCCGGCCTCTGCCTCTTTCTTTCCCCAGGGGCTGTTCAAGGGTGCCGGGGTGCTGCTGAAGCCCGGAGGCGTGCTCTTCACCTACGGGGTGGGTGCTGCTCGGCCGAGAGCCGGGCGGGAGCACGGCAGTGGGATGAGGGGTGGCCCTGGGGATGCTGGAGCTCCTGATGGGGGGCAGAGGGGAGGATTCCCTGGGCTGGGAAAAGGGGGGCTCAAGTTAAGGGGGGGTTCAATCTTCGGGGGAATGCTGTGAGCCCTGGATGGGGCTGCTTTGGCCATTAGCCCCCAGCACTGGCGGGGTGCTGTCTGCTGGGGTGTAAGCACTCCTGCATCACCCCAAAACACTCTGCAGAGAAGCAGAGCAGAGGCTGGGAGCCTTGTGTTGGGTGACAGCGTCTGTGGCCCCTTCCGGGGCTGTGTCCCTTCTTGCTTGGCCTCTGCGTGGCAGGGACAGGGACAGGGACTGGGGATTCCAGCAGGGAGCCGTGGCTCGAGCCCACAGCTCCAGCTTTGTGTCCCGGCAGCCGTACGCTGTGGATGGCCAGATCAGTCCCCAGAGCAACGTGGACTTTGACCGCAGCCTGAGGCAGAGGTAGGAGGGGGAAGCCAGGGGCTGGGGGTCCAAGCAGCCTGCCTGGGGCTGCCGGTGGCCCTGCCCGTGCTGCCCGCCCTGCTGGCACTGCCCACCGCGTGCCGGAGGAGGGAGCTCCCTCCGAGTGTGATCCCTCGGGAAAAGACCTAAAGCAGAGGCTCGGGGGAGCCCCCACACCTCGGGGCACCCCTGGGAGATGGGGGTCATTCTGGGGGTGAGGTGTCCGCCTGCCCATCCGTCTGTCTCACCGCTGCCTCCCTTCCCGGCAGCAACCCCGCTTGGGGCCTTCGGGACACGGCGCTGCTGCGGCAGCTGGCTGAGGCCAACGGGATGCGCCTGGAGAGGATGGTAGGTGCTGAGACCCCGGGGGGGCGGTCCCCGTGCCGGTGGCCCCCCCCCCCGACCCCAGCTCTGTGCTTGCAGGTGGACATGCCGGCCAACAACAAGAGCCTCATCTTCCGCAAGCAGTAACCCGCCGCACCCTGCGGGCACCTCCCGGCACGGCTTTGCAAGGGGCCGGGCACGGCAGCGAGGTTGCCGCGTGTTGCCCTGCGCCGCTGGGCTCGGCCGGTGCTCTCGGGTCCATCTCCTCTGGCTCCATCCGTGGGACTCCCTGGGCGGCACAGCGGGCACAGCCTGGGAGGGGGCGCAGCACGGCCGGGCGCAGGGGGCAGCTCTCTCCCGGTGCCGGTTTCCGTGTCTCCGGGCAGGCGCCGTGCCGAGGTGTGGGACCCCGTTCCCCACGTGGGACCATGCTGCTGCCCCCAATAAAGTCTGGGGGGCTGCGCCCCACCAGCAGCTTCCCAAGAGCTCCAGCCCGGCCGCCGCATGCTGTCCCTCTGCCAGAGACACATTTGGGGTGTGGGGGGGCTCTCCCTCCATCACCGCCCCCCAGCACCGAGGCTGCGGGGCACCGGCCCCTGCCCAGAGCCCTGCAGCACGCAGCTGCGGAGCAGTGCAGAGCTCGAGGGCATCACGCTGCACCCGAGGCTTCGGTGCTGCAGGAAGGTTGTCGTGGGTGGGGGTCCGGGCAGACCCCTCTGCAACCCAGCCCAGTCTTTTATTGCTGCTGCCCAGGCTGGGGGTACATGGGGAGGGCATGCAGACAGATAAATTACAGGGGAGGGAACTACAAAATGGTGATAACTGCTAAATAAAAGCTGCGGGCTTGGCCGTGCAGTCCCCCCCACAGGGGTCTGCAGCCCCGCAGCCCCCGCGTCTGCGCATCCCGGCTCGCCCCTAGTCCTGGAAGCGGTTGAGGAGGTCGCAGGTTTTCTTCTCCATCAGCTCGTAGATCTTCTTCACCCGCTTGTCGTTGGCTGCCCGGACGTAGCTGCTGGGGTCCAGCGTGGCCATGCCGTCGTGCACCTCGCCCATGATGATGAGCGGCCCGTCCTCGGCCGTCATGTTGGGGCAGGGGCAGCTCCAGTCCATGTCGGTCAAGGTCACCTCCAGATACTTGATGTTGAAGAACTTGAGGCCCATCTTCTCATCCTTGAGGACGTCCTCGAGGGCGAAGCGGGCGATCCCAGAGTCCTGGTCCTCGACGATCTCCATCAGCCGCCCCACGATGGCGAAGTCGCTGCGGCAGAGGCTCAGCACCATCTTGCTCTTGAGGCGGCAGGCCTTGCACTGCAGGCTCTTGGGGAAGGGGCATACGTCCTCGCAGGTCTCCTTGCTGTCGAAGTTGTTGTTGTTGCCCTCGCAGCCGCCGTAGACGAAGGAGTGGCACTGCTTCAGCAGGTGGTTGTAGGCCCAGCGGGGCTCCCAGTTCTGGCAGGGGCCCTGCACCATGGGCAGCAGGCAGGTGGGCCGGGCGCTGCCCAGGCAGGCGGCGCGGCACTCCTCGTACGTCTCAAAGTGGTTCCTGTTGGCGCCGCAGCCGCCGTAGCGGAAGGTGAGGCAGGAGCCCTGCTTGGCGTCGAAGTGCCAGCGCACCTCCAGGGCCTCGCAGCGGCGCCGGTCGGGCTCCTTCAGGCACTCGGCGCTGGGGAAGGGCTGGGGGCTGCTGGTCCGCGGGGTCCCCCCGGGCTCCCGCTTGAGCACCGAGAGCGGGAAGTCGGCACGCAGCAGCCCGGCGGCGTTCCTGGCCGTGCAGGTGTAGATGCCGGCGTCCTCTTGGCGGGCGTTGTAGATGACCAGCTGCCCGATGTTGGTGACCACCACGTTGCCGTACATCTGGTCCGGCCGCATGATGAAGTTCTCGGCCCGGTCGCTCTGCTTCTCCCAGGTGATGTCGGGCCGCGGGCGGCCGCTGACGTCGCAGCGGAAGCTGACGGTGCCGCCGGCGCGCACCGACTGGTGGAAGGGGTTGCTGTAGAGGGCGGGGGGCACCGGCACCTCGGGGCCGGCGCCTGGCGTGGGCCGCGCCGTCGTCTCCCGCGGCACGGGGCTGGTGTCGGGCCAGGTGAAGATGTACTTGCAGGGCACGGTGGTGAGGCGCGTGCCGCGGAGGCACGCCTCGGCATCCATGTAGCACTTGTTGTAGTAGGTGAGGCCGTCGGAGGCGCAGGTGAAGTTGGGCTCCTTCTCGCAGCGGTCCTTGCACTTGCAGACGGGCTGCCCGTCCCAGATGTCGCAGTCGGAGCCCTGCTGTGCGCAGACGAAGCTCTCGCACGAGGGCCCGCGCCCCAGCTCCAGCGCCGGCAGGCTGCCGTCGGCGAAGCGGGCGGCCACGCAGCTGCGCAGCCCGCAGACGTTGGTGCAGCACTTCTCGAAGCCCTCGCAGTCCTGGCCGGGAGGGGAGTGGAAGGGAAGGGAGGGGAGAGGGGGGGGGGTCAGCACCGTGCCACAGCTGTGGGGATGCTCCCACTGCCAGAGAGCCTCCATCATTCCTGGGCTCCTCTGGGTGTTGGGTCCGAGCCGGACCTTCCCTGCGCAACTGTGTGTCCCTGGACCCAGGTCGACCTCAGCCCCCCCCCCACTCCTTGGGATGGTGGGGGTGAGGCAAAGACAGCCCCCACCGCACAGCGGTGCCAGGTTGTGGGGCAGCACATCACCCGGTGAAGACCTGCCATCGTGGGTGCACTGAGAGGGGACACGGCACCGTCCCCCCCACCACACTGCTGTGTGGCTCGGGGAGTCTGCGAGCTTTGGCTGGCTGAGGGGAGGCAGAACTCGTTGCAGCGATGAACTGCAGCGTGGTCGCTCCCCTGGGATGGGCAGCACTGGGCTCCTGGGAAAACTGAGGGGCTTGGTGGTGGGGGGGGAGCAGTCCCAGCGCACCCACACCCCTCGTCTCAGCGACGGCCCCACAACCAGGTGGGAGCATCCTTGGGGGGGGGGGGGGGGGGGTGTTGTATGGGGCGGGGGGAAGGTCTTGGACGTGAAGAGTGGCTGGGGGGGGACATGGTGGGGCAATGAGCCGCGGCTTTGCCTGCTGCAGGGCTTGGGAGCAGCCCCAGGGCACCGCTCGTGCACGGCAGAGTGAAGTTGCAGAGGGGCTGAGCACGCGGGGCACCGCATCCATCGGCTGCAGCCGCTGGAACTGGCCATCCTGATGCACTGGGAACCAGCACCCCCTGGGGACACCCCGGCCCCACAAGGCCACACGGGTGCTGCCGAGCAGCAGGGTGCAGCACCAGCCCCAAGCCCCGGCAGCACCCAACCCCGTCCCATCCGTGCCCGCAGCCCCCACGCAGCCGCCGCTCACCTGGTCGGCCTGGCACTCCCGCTCGCAGGTGCTCTGCGCGTCCACCCACAGGTTGGGGTTCAGCTGGTTGGGGCAGACCCCCAGGTGCCGCATCCTGGCCGGCTGCAGGCTCAGCCCGGCGGCGGCGGCGGCCAGCAAGGGCAGCAGCAGCGCCGCACGCATCGGCTCAGCCCTGCCGAGCTGCCGCCCGCCTGCGCGCGACCTGGGTCCCGGGCGGCCGAAACTCCGGCGAGGCATCTGGCTGCCCTGTGCCCTGCTGCGAGGCTTGGGACAAATCACATTGGATGGAAGGGAAAAAAAAAAATCAAAAGGAAGGCAGGGAGGACAAAGAGGAGGAGGAGATGAGGTCCAAACCTCTGCGGTTTAGCACGCCTGGAGCATGCTGTCTCTCCGGAGATGCTGCCCGGCACCTCTGTCCATCGCTGAGCTCTCAGGGTGATGGGCACAGCATCGCGCAGCGGTGGCTCAGCCTCGCCGGTGTCCCCGTGCTGGCGGGGGGCTCACTCCATGCCTGGCACCCCAAAGCCGTGGCAGCGGCGGCAGGGCCAGGCTCCCGGCACGGCGGGAGCGGGCAGTGGGGCTGGGGTGCAGCCTGCGTGTGGGGCAGGGGTGGAAGGGGAGGACGGGAAGGTTGTAATCTGAATCCCCTCCCTTCTCACTGATGTTTCTGGGTGTTTGGAATGGAAAAGGCGCTGACCTCAGCCTCTAACCCCGTCTGAGCCGATCGACTGGGCAAACACAGGGGGGAGATCAAAGGCAGAATGCGGAAAGTCTCCAAAGAGAGAGAGTGAAAGGAGGGGAAAAAAATGCCCGGCCCATGGAGCCGAATTCCTGCAGGATGAGAAAACAGCCAGAGCCTGTTGTCTGCCCGCCGCGGCTCGGCCACCCCGGGTCTGCTGGCGGGGAAGCAGCCGCAGCCCCCAGCCCCACGGCATCGCCAGCCGGAGAGCCGGGCTGCAGCGGCTGGGCAGTGGGGCTGGGGGGCTGCAGGCCCGGCTGGGGGGCTGCTTCGGGGCCCCCACCCCACGTCTGCCTTCTCCTCTCGGCACCTGCAGGCTCCCCGAGCCCCCCGTAAGCCCACAGGTTTGTAGCTGGCCCTCCCTCCCCGCTCCAGCAACACCCGGTGATGATTTGCAGCTGGGTTTTTACGCTCTGTATTTTTCTGATCTGGGGAGTGCCTGGGAGGCAGCGCCTGGCCGTGCCAGACCCCAGCCGGACGCTGCGCCTGGGCTGCAATCCCACCTCAGCCTTGCACAGCACCTCCCGGAGCCGGCCCTAAGCTGGCAGGAGCCGGCCCTTGCTCCCAGCCAGATTCCCTTAATCCCCGCTGGAGACTGACCTGCAGCAGGAAGGGTTTCGGAGCGGCCTGGGGAGCGTTAACTCCTGCAGCACTGGCAGAAGCTGCGACCCGAGCCATGGCGCCTTTGACCTGGGAGCTGGATGAGCACCAAACCCCTGCAAGGCGGCCTCTCCTGGCTCAGGCAGCCCTGGGTGCGCTCCCTTCTTAGCGTTTCTTTTTTTTTACCCCCAGCCAGTCGTAGTGCTGAGGGGTGACAAGACATGCAAGTCAGCACCAGATCCAGGCTGTCCCCAGGCATCACCCCGTTCCCCAGGCGCAGGGGGACCTGGCACAGCCACTGTCAGCCCCAAATGTGGCAGCTGCAGACGCCCAAGGAGGAGCCGTTGCCTCCTGCCCCAGGCTGGGCTCACCCCGCATGGCCCCGCTGCAGCAGCTCCCTCCCTGCAGCCCCTGCCTGGTGGTGTGGAGGGGTCAGGATCTGGCCAGGGGCAGATAACCCCTTGGCTGAGCTGGCCTGGGGCATGCGGGGGAGGTTGTGCTGCCCCGGGACACCAGTGGGGAGGCTGGCGAGAGATTTTGCAAACAGAGAGTTGCATCAGAGCAGCCCGAGAGGCAGCACAGCAGCCTGGAGCCCCCCGCACCTCCTTGCACACAGCCACGGGGGTCTGTGTGGAGACCCCCCCCAGGCCCCCATCCCCAAACCCCCCTCACTCCAGCCAAGATGCAGCCATGTGGGCATCGCCACCTGGGAACGGGGCTCGGGAGCTGCCCAGGGGCGCTTGGCTGCTTTGGTTGGGGGTTGCCTGAGGTCCTTCGGAGCGTGCCGCTGCAGGGGGACGAGGAAATCCAGAAGCCAGCTTTTGTCCCCGTGTGGTTATAGCACTGCGAAGATCCCGGTGCTGAGGCTTGGGTCAGCTCCTGCGCCGTTCCCAGCTCGGGAGCAGGGGCAGCAGCCGTGGGTCACACTGAGGGACCTGGCAGCCTGAGGTGCCTCATCCCCGTCACCGAGATCAAAGCAGCGAGGCCGGGACAAAGGCCTGGGGGGGCCGGAGGGGCCTGCTCGCTGCGCCGTGCTCTCCTCGCTGCGCCGTGCTCTCCTCGCGTCCCAGATACCCGTGTGGCACTGTCCCCGAGGGTGTTTAACACAAGGCCCTGAAGCACGAAGCGGGAAGATGAGTTCCCTGCCACGCAGCCTCGGTGCCAGCCAGCTCCCCCCCAGCCCCGTGCTCCTCCGGGGCAGGCACCTCCAGCCCTCGCCTCCCCCGGCGGTGGTGCTGCTGCTGGTGCTTCAGGACAGGGTTGACAAAGCAATCCTCCTGCCCCCTGGAACAGGCACGTGACAAACCTTCATCATCTAAAGGCTTTCAGTAATTGTAACTTCAAAACTCCCTGTCTCTGCACGCCAAGGTGCCAAAGTCCTTTGAGGGGCGGCTGAGGGAACTGGGGGTGTTGAGTCTGGGAAAGAGGAGGCTCAGGGCAGACCTCATTGCTCTGCAGCTACCTGAAAGGAGGTGGTGGGGAGCCAGGGTCGGGCTCTCCTCGCAGATAACTAGCGATAGGACTAGAGGGAACGGCCTCAAGTTGTGCCAGGGGAGGTTCAGGTTGGAAATGAGGAGACATTTCTGCTCAGAAAGAGCAGTCAGGCATTGGGACGGGTTGCCCAGGGAGGTGGTGGAGTCACCTGGGGGTGTTCAAGGAAAGGTTGGACGTGGTGCTTAGGGACATGGTTTAGTGGGTGATAGTGGTGGTAGGGGGATGGTTGGACCAGATGATCTTGGAGGGCTTTTCCAACCCTGATGTTTCTATTACCATGCCCAGTTCTGCTCCCAGCCCCAGCCCCAGCCCCGACACACATCATGCACCAAAGCGGGGATTTTTGGAGGTCATTTCCAAGGTCACAGACATCAGTGGTGGTTTTTGCTCAGCAGCCCCAGCCGAGAGGAGCAGCACGTCCCGTGCCGCAGCGAGGATGACAGCTCCTGCTCCAGCAACGCAGCCACCGCCCCCCCAGCACCGAGCAGCCCGGGTGCAGGCAGGCGAGCACTGCCTCCTCCTCACAGCCCCCATGGAACAACCCGGGGGGCACAGCAGGACCGACCAGAGCCACGGCATGCTGCGTGCAGCATCTTCTTGCCCTGCTCCCCCCGCAGAGGGGCCGCTGCAGCAGAGCTGGCTCCTGCTGTCGGTTCCCCCACCTGAAGCCACCCACAGCCCTCGGCCAGACCGTGCTGATGAGGAGCAGTCGCTGCCAGAAGCCACCCGGAGAACAAACAGGGCTCCGTGACTCTTCCCTGGCCAAGCTTTTACCTTAGTTAAGGGTTTTCCAGGCTGCAGACGCTATCTGATTTCCCCCCTTACTCCCTCCCATCCCCAGCAATAATTACTTAAGCTGTTAAAACAAGCGTGGCCAGTCTGGTACGAAGTGGAAAATCTGATCCTCGGGAAGTGAGCAGGCAGGGGAAGAGGGAGGTCAAGGAGAGGTGGGCTGGGAGCAGAAGAGGATGGGGCGAGGAGAAGTTTCCTTCCAGCCCCGGAGCAAGCTGCTGGCTCTGGACTCCAGCACCCAGCTCCTACGTCCATGGGATGGCTGCACAAACCCACCTGCGCCACGGGGAAGGTGCCTTCCTACAGCACTCACCCTGTGCCAGGCTAGGCTCTGCTTTCTTAAAGCTGCCCAGACTCAGCAATTATGTGACAATACAGCCTTCGATGAGAACAATTTTGGCTTTTGCATGCCAGGTACATGGCAGGTAAAACACCAGAACCAGCATCGTGACTTTAAGATTCCCACCCTCCCCAAAGGAAATCTGAGATTAATATCAGCTCTTGTTGCTGGATGACATGGAAGTGGCAATACACACCGGCATCACAAGCACGCCTGCTTTTGCCCAGCTTTGGGCAAAACCACCACATTTTCCTTTACAGCTCCTCCCAGCCTTCCCCCACCCCCCCAAAAAAAAAAAACTGATACAACTCCTCCACCTCCTGGTTGGCAGTTCAAAACAAAAAAGGCTTTAATTTATATAAAACAAAACCATGTATAATCAGTTGAACAACATTGACTGTACAAAGGAATAAAAAAATAAAAGGACAGTCCAAGAAAAAAACAAAACACAACCCTCAGGAATGGTACAAGTGTTGGAGAGCAGCTAAAGACTAGTGTTGACATCAGATGCAAGAACCTCTTTTCCTTTTAAATTAAAAAATAAAATAAAATAAATTGCTGAGCAAACATTCCGGGTGAATCTTTCGTTCTCCCTCCAGACAGGATCTCTTGAACTTTACAGGATGAAAAAAATCAGCTTTGGGCAAAAGGCGCAGGAGGTGCCACACGTATCAAAGCAAAACCAAGCAGAGGTACGTAAAGTTTTTCTACACATGCAGCAGCTTTGTGACTTTGTGAAGGAAACCTTCGTGCCTCCCCGCCTCATGTGCCGGTGCCGGGCTGCTGCAGAGGCGAGAGGCCGCCTGCAGCCTGGCCCCACGCTGCCCAGGAGATGTTTTCCAGGAGAAGCTGCCTTCTGCAGCACTGGGGTGCATCACCTGTTGGCCGTATATCCCCAGCCCGCCGGGCTGCTGAGCCAGCGATTGTCTTCTGCTGTGTGTTAAGTGATGGGAAACAGGTGCCAGCCATCCCAGACAGGTTCTAGAAATCCCCCGGACTCCGTGCCGAAATCGGCTGCAGCTTTGCTCCTGAGCCAAATCACCACTACAAAGGATTCTTCTCCCCCCTCTGCCCGGGGTTTAATTCTCTCCCTGCTCATTTGAGCTGGGCAATAAAGCACACCAGGGACAAGCCAAGAAACCCAGCCCTGCGCTGGGTTTTGTTCCGCAGAGCGGGGAGGGGGAAGGCTCCTTCATGGCCCAGCGCAGAAGCGCCCTGCAGAGGGGCCGCACCCCCGCCTGCTGCTTGCACCAAGGGGGTCGTCAGCCTTGCAGAAACTGCTGCGGCTTCATCCTGCCCGTGCAACGCGACAGGGAGCTTTGGGAGGAGAGGAGCACGCCCAGGCCTCGAGGAGTTGCTGACAACAGGAGGAAGATGGCAGCACTGCACCGCTGCTCTCCTCCGCAGAGACGAAGAGCAGATCACTTTCTGCCACGGTGCTCACAATCCACACGTCCTGGCTGGCTGTAGGAATCCATCAGCACAGCTCAGTACCGCTGCCAGGCCCTGTTCATCTTCTGCAGTAAGGTCTAGGCACGATTTTTAAGTTTCCAGGTGAATTTCCATCACAAATCAATACGCTGCCAAGGGACTAAGCCAGGGATGCACATGCCTTTGTTTGACAGATCTTCTCCTGCACCATGCGCCTATCTCAAGCTCTTGCCACTGAGCCTGCACGTCCTCTAAAACCCAGGCGCAGTCCCACAGGGCAAAGCAGCTGGCTTTCCTGATCTCCTGCCGCAGCCACGAGCCGAGCACACTCACCACGGCGGGACGTGGAGGCCGGTGACTGCTGTCTGCTGCGCAAACTGCGTCCAGCTTCCACGCCCAGCCACAGCCCCACTTCTGCTCCTTCACGCTCCAGCGGGAAGAGCTGCTTCTGCCCCTTCCCGCTTTCATCCAGGAGGAGCCACAGCAGCATGAGCTCAGGCAGGACATCTTTGGGAAAGCAAAGCAAAAAAGCCAGGATTCAGGGCCAGTCTCACGGGGTGGCAATGCGAGGATCCCGGAGGTGCACGCAGCGCACCGCGTCGCGGAGGCAGGGCTGTGCCGCGTTGCTCCCAATACAGGACGAGGTCGGCACCTTCCCGCTGCTTTAGGCTCGGTGCTTCCCCCCTCCGCTCCTCAGCCCCTGATTTCTTCGCATCTTCTAACGTGCACCTGATTGAGGCATTGGTCAGTCGGTCGCCTGGGTGGGTTCAAACCTCAGAGCTGCCTTTGTCCTGCTCGCCGAAACCAAAATCCAGCCCCGGGCCTCTGCTCTGCCCCCGAATCGATTCTAAATCCCACCCTGCCTTCGGCACTCAAGTTTTAGGGAACGATCAGAGTAAAGCAGCTTGGGGTACGTAACACACCAATTGTTCTTTCCTTCTGCATATGTAGTATTTAAAAAACCCAGCATAAATCCTGGCAGCGATTGAAAGTCTCTTAAAGCATTTGTATATTTTCATCTTAAAATCCTCCATTTTTCCCCTTTTGCTGACACTGGTAAAGTTAATCCCGTGCTTTTATTTACATGGCTGCATAAAATTTTCCCTGACTGCTTCTTAAAAAAAACCTTAAAAAACAGGTGATATATATATATGTATAATATTTACATAAATAAACGAAGAAGGCAAGCAGACTGCTTCCTTCAGCTTTCCAATTGGCCAACTCTTGCCTTTTTTCTTTTCTTTTTGGCAACAGCAGGTTAACTTCCTGGTGAAAACGGTCACTAGTCCCCTGTCCCCATTTTCTTTACTACATCCAACAACCACTATTGCACCAGCAATCTGTTCAGGAGTCCAAGAGTTAAAGTTGCAGCACAGACTCTCCTTGCCTACTCCCTTAAGCCTCTCAATCTGCCATTAAATCCATTTCTCCATCGAAACTGGATGAGCTTTTTCCCCTTCCCCCCTCCCCAACCCGGCAGCTGCTGAATTTTCCACCCCAGGCCGAGAGGCAAAGCCCAAAGCATTCTTGGAGGGTCACTTGGCAGAGTCCTCTCCCCCCCGGCCGGCACCACGCTTCACATGCGAAGCCAAACGTGAGCACATTCCCAACGCTTGCATGCGCCATCAGAAAAGCAGCCGAGGCCCATCCGAAAGGATCCAGTCGAAAAGGGTGAAGTGTGCAAACATCTGTACATCGGTGGGTGGGTGCGGACACGTTCGAAGCTCACGGCGCCTCCATCCTGCTAAGAGATCTTGCAGTTGTTGCGCGAGCAGTTCTGTGGGGGGCTCTGGGGCGGCCGAATCGACTTGGATCTCTTCAAGCTGTTGCCTTTGCTGCTGCTCCCACCGCCGCTGCTGGCCAAGGAGTACGACCGGCCGTGCATCATCACCGCGTTCATCCCGTTGGCCATCGAGAAGGATTTCAGGTGACTCTTGATGGTGACGGGCAGCGGCAGCTTGTCGATGAGGTGCACCGGGGTGCAGGAAACTATGGCTCGGCAGCACAGGTCTTGTAGGCTGAACACTGGTGGGAGAAAAGACCGGACAGTCAAGGTCCAAGAGACTTCAAGGGTTGCCTTCTTCCTGCACCCATTCTTTACACTGTGCAGTTTTTGCTTATAAGGGGAGAAGAGCTAATAGTGACTGCATGGGAGCCCTGAACAGACAGCAGATTAGTCAGGGTAGGTATGGGAATAAAGGCTCCGGTAGGCTCTGCCTTTGGAGGCCAGACTTTGCAGGAGGCCAGCTTTAGTGTCAACACTGGGCTCAGACGCTGCTACCCCTCCACTCTGTGCAGCGTGCTGGGCTGGCTCGCCCTGCTGCCCCACGCCTGGTTTTCCCCTGGGCAGCCTGAAGGGAAGGTAGGACGGTCTCGCTTGGGACCTACTTGGTGAGCAGCAGCCACAAGCTGCCCCTCTGCAGGGTGCTCGCAGCAGCGGGATCCCATCTAGCCAGAACAAGCTTCCCAGTGTCCTCGTAGCTCAGCGTAACCACGTGAATCTGCCTTGGGAAGTCGGCTTGGATGGGATTTCCCAGCAGCCGGCCACAGGAGGGCATACGTTCACCTCCAGCTGGCTGCCGAAGTCGCTCTGTTGCTCCCGAGCAGGCAGGCAGGCAGCAGTCACGGGCGCTGCCCTCTGGGAGAGGCTCGGGAGAGTCTGGCAGACACTTTGGTGAGTGGGGCCAGCAAGCGGGATGGGATCGTCCCTCCCTAGTGAGCAGGGCGGCAGGACCACGACGAAGGCAGGTCATCCCTCGTGGGGTGTTAAACTCCTGCTGCTCAGCCTGCCAGCAGGACGTGCTGCTACCTCCAGCCAGGAACATGGGTCCTAAGGGTATTTTGCTTCAAAAATTCAGCGGGCTGGGACATCAGGTGGCCTCTGCTCACTGCCTTCCGCACTGCAGCACATGCACCTTGATATACAGAATATCCCAGCCCACTGCTTCACGCCTACAGCAGGGACATGGTTTATCCCCTTTCAACTCCTTGTGCTGCCCTGGGCTCACTCTGCCTCCGCATCTTGCGGAAACAGGAGATACAGGCTCAGACAAGGATAAGGACAGAGTTGCTTACACTTGGGTTCATCCCACACAACTATCTGACTGCAGTACTTTCAAGTTGTGAGCTTAATCACCCTCAGCCTCATCTAGAGTAAACGCGGAGGTGCGGGATGTCCCAGAGCAGTTCAGAGCCCAGACATGCTGAACTGCCCTCTGGAGCTGCCCATCCCTCACTGCAGGGCTCTGGCACCAGCACAGGCAGCTTGCTGCAGCTCAGCTTCAGCATTTCACCAGGTCAGGTGCTTTCAGATCCCACGGGGACAAGCACACGAGCCTCCCACCCAGGCAGTCCTACCCCTCCACTTCAGCCCCTCCAGCTGCTCACGCAGAGCACCCTCCTCACCTCTGTTGGGTCTCCAGATCTTCTCCATGCCGTGCCGCATGAGGACGATACGGGAGAGCTCCGTGAAGGACTCTATGACGTTGAAGTTGCACAGGGGGCTGACCTCAAAAAACGTCATGCAGTTCTTCTCCGCGTAGGCCCGGGCCTGCTCTGTGGGCACCTGCCGCTTGAAGGCGAGGTGAAGCCTGTTCCCCACCAGGATCCGGGGGACACCAGGGGCATGCTTAACAAAGAAAAAAAGAAGTGAAGAAAGTCATGGCTTGCCTTTAGTCACGGCAGCTGACACCCAGCGTTCTACCTAGCTTCAACAGCGGTGACAGGCAAAGGAAGAGAAGCTGCTCTGACTGCTGAGCAATCAATACTACATGATGAAGACAACTCATTTATCCCGTCCACAGTCCACTTTAGAGGGAACTTTCCTGTCTTTCTTGCCATTCCCAAGCCCTTTCCTGCTACTCCAGATTTACACCGAACCGATACTGATGGACAGACATTAAACCCTTCCTCTGCTTATAGCGGACTGCCATCATCTCCTCTCCCCAGCAGAGCCATGCTTGTCCCCAGATCAGAGGTGGCACCTCCCTGGGGTTTTGTTAGACTGCTGCCCTCGTGCACCGCGTTTCTCCCCCCACAGTTCCACACGCGTTTTGGGACACAGCTGGCACGGCAGGAAGCTGGTATGCTCCACGGGTTCTTCCCTTTGGCTTACCTCATCTATTTCCTTTATCCATCGATCTATCCCATCGAAGGACCAGCGGTTTGTGATGTCGTACACCAAGAGAATCCCCTGAGGGAAGAAAACACGCAGTCAGTAAGCCACGTAGTAGGCAAACTAAAAGGGAGATGCACCTGGAAGACCACTGCTATACTCAGAACCTAAAAGGCTAAACAAACGTTTCTCCAGTCACATTATTTGTGCATTTGCTAGGCCTAAAATTCATGTAACAGATCTGTACTAACTTAGATCTACTAGGGAAGGTTTTACTCCCGTTTCCAACAAGAAAGCAGCTCTGGAAGAGACACCAGCTTGGTTTGGCCCTATCAGACCCCAAACCACTTCAAAGTAGCAGGCTCTGCAGAGGAGGAGGAGGAACTGCCCCAGTGACTTTGTAGCCAGAGGAGAAAGGCTGTGCTTTGCACACCCTCCTCCTGCCACAAAACTGATGCACATTCACAGAGGCAGAAACAGTTTTTTTCTCTTCCCCTTATGCAGAACACCTGCACTGAATGGCAGCAGCTCACCCATCTTCAAAACCTTTTCCTTTTCCATCCAGAACCCGTCTCATTCAGTCCTCCCGTTGCTGGCAAGAAAGCAGTGGAGTGACTGCAGCGGTCGAGAGCTCTGGAGGACAGAGATCTCCAGCCTGGCACCCACAGCGGACCCACCAAGGGCAGCCCGTGCTGCTAACGTCACTGCTCACAGAGCTCCCAGACGAGCGACGCTGGCAAACCCCGAGCTCCTGCTGCAGGACGCGCACCTCAAGGCAACAGCCCCAGCGTGAGCTGCAAAACCCAGGAGGGCTGAGGAGGTGCTGGAGGGAGGAGGCAGGGGTAAGCCGCATGCAGCCCAGCCCAAGAAATGTGCCCAGTGCCCAGGAGCAGCTGGGGGCACAGGGAGCTGCACCCCTAGGGGGGGCTCAGCCAGGGCAGCGCCGCTGCCTTGGTGTTGGTACGTGACCAGGAAGGTGCTGGGCAAGTCACCCGCCAGTCACCCTCTGCTGGGAGCTGGGAACTCCAGCAACCCCACGAGCCCTGGCACAGTATTTTCAGCATCTTCCCACCCCTTGGAAAAAAAAAAAAAAAAAAAAAGGGGGGGGGGGTGCCTCCTTCATCCCCGTGCCCAAACCCACCTTCCCTAACGCCACCCACGACTCACTCCCTGGCCACCTGCAGGGCTGGCAGCCGGCACAGGCACGGCCCGAGGAGGAGAAGTTTGTCCCTGCAGCCACCACTGCGAGCCCCGGGGCACAGCTGGCTGCCCAGCCACCACCACCTCCTCCTCCCTCGAGCCGAAGCACTTCTGGGGACAGGGGCAGTGATGCTCAGCCCTGGGGCACGCAGGCTATCACACCAGGAGCTGCCTCTCAGCATCAGCCTGACACGCAGCATTTAGAGAATCATTTCAAGCAAGCAGCGAGTGCTGCAATCATTTTTCTGGCTTCTTGTCACCCTGTAATCAAGGGCATTTCAAGCGACAAGAGGCTCTGAGGTTACTTTGGAATTGGAACTGAAGATAGCCTGAACTGGGGACTACGGGAGGCAGGGAGGGCAGGCCTGGGGAAGCCTGCACCGAAGCCATGCACAAACACAGGAGGGGAGCAGAAGCATCTTCCATTCCCTCCAAGGAAGGTCTAGAGCTCATTCCTCGAGCCTATGATCTTTTTCAATCATCATTTCTAGAACAGTTAAGTTTTACACTCAAAAAGAATGAGGCTTCCCCCCCCCCCCCCCCTTCTTCTGAAGGAGGGAAGGGGCTTCTCCTAAGTCTAGATGGGAGAAAAAAAAAAAGGCTAGGAAGAAACCATTTTCACACGAATAAAAAAAGTTCACAGAAACCCAAGCTAGTGCTTTTCAAGAACCCAATCAAGAACTACCTCCTATCAGGATATATTATGTTAAAATGCATTTTGAAAAAAAAAATAAAAGCAAGACTCGGCTTTCTTTTAATTATTGTTACATCTGTTTTGACTTCTAGCTTCCAGGGCTGTGCACGTGAATGACTGATAACCAGGAAATAACAAAGGAAGAAGTCTGATGACCCCCTTCCAAGACAAACTGCCAGGGAGTTGAAGTCTACTTATTTTATTTCTGGACTGACGGCTTCCTTTAGCCAAGGGAAACAGACCAAGGCCTAGTTTGTGAGGACTGCTTCTGCCAGAAACTCGCTCTAGGAGAACAGCGCTTTTCAGCTTGCTGGCAGCTGCAGCCTAGATCTGCTTTAGGGAGGACTAAGGATTCACCACCAGCCAAAACACAACCCCCAGTCCTCGGGAGCAGGGGGGAAGGTCACGACCGTGCTCTCTAACTGCGAGGAGAGACACCGTCTGCCAGCTCACCCCCAAAGTCACAACACAGCTCCATGCATGACATTTGGAGTTCAGACTGTCAAGTACAGCTTGCCGAAGCCATAAGACACCAAGGCCAGGTTGTCTAATGCCTTGATCCCGTCCCCGTCCTGCCCAGCACGGGCGTTAAGGCCAGCACGAACCGGAGGAAGCAGCCCCAGAAGCGCCCAGCCCGTGGTGCAGCCGGGCGGCCCCGCGCTTCCCCAGGTGGCACGGGCGTGCTCCAGACACCACGTTCCCAGGGCGCACGTCCCCAGTGCACGCTGCCATCGCCGTTCTCTGCCCCGCAGAGAACAGTACGCAGACATGCACACAGACAGGGAGCTGGCGCCATCTCTGCAGACAGCTCCGAGTGACATCTGTCAGGTTTTATTTTTTTTAGTTTTTAAATAGAAAGACTAAGTGTGCAGAATTCTAATCAACTCAGCTAGAAAGATGAATAGATCCCCATTTGCAGCCTAAATCACCCTCTAAGTGCCTAGATGGCTGTCAGCACTTGAATATCTCCATCGCTCTCAATATTTGGTTTCACAAGACATCCGCCTCAGTGTCTTGCAGTAAGACTTTGTGAAGGTATCCTGGAGCCCTCACCAACCCTCACACAGCCTTTCCCCCCCGCCTGCTTATAGGTTTTGGTGTTGGGTGGAAGAAGAGTGGACTGACCTGTCTCAGGTCTTTTCAGAGTTAATTTTCAAAGTTCATTTCCACTCTGCTTTTGTTCCACGCTGCTGGGAGTGGTGCAAGCCTAAGCGCTCCAGTGACAGATTTCCACATGAGCGCACCGTGCCACGAACAAAGAACACCCAGAGATCATCTGCTATCGTATCCAGCAGCACACGTGGACACTCACTTTGCCAAAAGTCAAGCTTGTTTTCAGCGGGAGCTTGCACAAAGATCTGTCCCCGTAACCAAAAGGGGGAAATCAAATCCCGTTGCTGTCTCCTTGCTGCAGGTGCCCATAGCAGGTTTACAAGCATGGGCTTTGAAAGGTGGCAGAAGCAGTGTGCTCACCCACCAGAGCAAAGCAGGCTTCTCAGCTGCGAGCACGGGGCTCCAGCTGCTCACACAGGCATGCAAGAACACGGCCGGGAGAAGCGAGTGCTCGCACCAGTGCCACAAGCCTCGACAGAGGACAGGGCAGCCAGGGAAGAGCCGCTCGCTGGTGTCCTCCACAGACAGAACACAGCTGAAGCTGCCCGAACACCTCCCCCAGCTGGACTTCTCCAGCCCGTAGCACTAACCAGCCCCAAACAAGGATCCGGCAGCGACGGCAGGCAGAACACTCTGTCCTGCCTTCTCCGTCAGGGCTGGGCTCAGCCGCAGCTTTCCAGCTGGCACCTCAGGCCTTGGCTCGCGGGACAGCTACACCCTGCTGCCAGAGCATTTCCCAACAGCGTTAACACATCGTGGGGGTTATTTATCACTGAGCTTTCAGGAAACGTTTCGCCAGGCAGGGCCAGCTCCCCCAGCAGCTGGACAGCCCTCGGAGTGACCCGAGGCAGGTAGAGTATTTGCAGCAACCAAGAAAGCTGCAAAGCACAGCAGCGCCTGCATCTCAGAGCCTGCTGAGTTGCCAAAAGCAGCCAACACCGCCCTGCATACTAAAATGCCCCGAACAGGATAAACAGCAACTACTCAAATCAGCTGCCTGAGCAGAACTCGACAGTATTCATTGTTCTGTTAGGGCTGCAGCTTTGCTGTAAGATGGGAGCACTTCTGAACGTCGATTATGACTCTGCAGACAGTCAAACTATTCCTGAAGGACTTCATCTAGCACACTGTCTGGGACGTGTTGGCAAGCCACGTTTCCAGAAGTAGTTTAAGTCACTGGCAAACGCGGACATCAGAAATGACACTGGATCTGCATCTTCCTTGCTAGATCAAGAAGTGCCACCAGGATTCCTCCTGCCTTCAGCGATGACTGCTGGAATAGCTCGCGTTTGCTCACAGCAGCCATCGGAGCAGCTGCTGCACGCAGCAGTTGAGACCAGTGTGTCTGCTCTGCTGTAGGTGTGCTTGAGGCCTTATTACCAAAAAGAAACAGCCAAAGAGCAGAAGTCCAAGAGCAAAACCAAAAGATTTCTGAGGCACCTTCAAGCATCACCAAATACCCTTCCCCATACACTACATTATACAGCAATATAAAAATTCTTCTGCAAGCCCCTGACATTTCAGGTAATTCACTCCTCTTGCAAAGACCAAGGACAAGTGCCACCTCCCAGCTAACCCTCCTAAGGGGCTAGAAGTTGGACGTCACGCAGCTCTTGCCTCCCAGCGAAAGGGGATCACGGCTCTGCAGCTGCGAGAGCACCCAGCACGCGTCACAGCTCTGTCACAGCCGGCAGCAGAGCTGAGCGCTCCAGCTCAGCAGTTCACAGGAGCAGATACTCACTGCTTGTCACCCATCTTCATTAGATCAGAGCCACAAAACCAAAACAAGAGCTGAGTTAGGTAACTCCTTACACCACAGTCTCTTCTTTAGGCCAAAGAACTGGTTAGCGTGGAAAGGTACCACCGCACCTCAGCACTACCTCACCTTCAAATTGGGTGGCACAGGAGATGAGACGCTAGTGCAGTTCTGAAACCTGGAATGCTCCAGAGCCCCAGAGTGTACTCTGTAGGCAGTGACACCACAACACCTCTGCGTTGCGTTCCCACCTCCACCTTGCCCCAGGAGTCAGCACAATCTGGGTAATGCTGCCCCCACCCCAGCAGGCTCCTCTCATGCCCCAGAGCGAGACCCTGGAGCGGCACGGTCCGGACCTGCTGGCACAACAAGCCCTAACAGGGAAGGGATGGTGAAAGCAGCTGTGTTAAGAGAAGGGAAACTCAGACCCCAGGGAAGCAAGAAGAGGAAAGGAGGGAGGTCCCAGGTACAGTATGCCACAAGCCTCTGCCTTGAGCCAAATAGCTCATTGCATCCCCGGAGAGATCAGATCCGCCAGACAGGGCAGGGAGGGAAAGCAAGACAGATCTGTGACCCCAGCCGCAAATCCAGAGGTAAATGGGACTTGCCTGCCTTGGCTCAAAGAGGGGCTGGTCCTCATTTAAAGCCGGCTCATCTGGGACGGCAAAACTACTTTGAGATGTTTTCAAAAGGAAGATGTTCCTGCCCAGCATGAACACAACACAGCTTTGTATCCACGAGTCTAAACAGCAGTGTGGAAACCAAGCCACGGACAGCCGGTGAAGGCACCCAGGTGCTTGGGAAGAGCCCTTCCACTTGGGAGGGACCCGCCTGCGGCCCAGGCTGTGCTGCACCAGAAAGGGGGACTCACAAGAAGGTCTGGTTCCTGTCTGCAGACTGATTTTCCCCTTGGCAATCAATCTCTGCAAGGGTTTAACTTCAGAAGATTCAGTTCTTATCACTCCACTCAGGAAACCATGAGGTGGGGATGGGAGCCAGGTGTGCTTCCCCTGCTTGAAGGCACTTTTCCTTCCAAGCAGCTGTTTTGCCTATTTTCTTAAGCACTCACCATTCAGATGCACTTACCCTCTTCTCAGTCAGCCCTGGTTAAAGCCAGGCCAGCCTCCTGCTCGCCCAGCAGCCTTTCAAAGACCTCTGGAAACCCAGCTCTGAGCCACTCTTAAAGCTCCCCTTGTGCTCCTTACAGGAAGCTCAGCTCTGAGCCTCCATCCTCTACTCAAAAAAAAAAAAAAAGAACAACCACCCTTTTGCTGGGCTTCAGCATAAAGGTGCTCACTGCCAGTTTATACCAAGCTGTTCTTGAACAAATATCACACTGCTCTTTAAACAGAGCTTTTCCCCTCTGGCATCTCTCTTCTCTGCTGTATTTATTCTTCCTGAGCTTTTGGTAAGTTAAAAAAAAAAAAAAAAAGCTGTTTCTCTTGCTTCCAGCTGGATTTGCATCAGGCTTTCTACAGCAGAAGTCTTGAAGTCTGACAATACCAAGGTGGAAGAGAAGAAAGACTGAAGCAAAACAGTCCAACACACAGCATCAAGTGTACCTGTGTACCTCCAAGAAAGCAAGCACAGGAGCACTTCATTTTTTCCCTTTGCCTGAGACCACACTGGGTTAAGCTGCCTTTTTACACTGTCAATAAAATGGTATTGCCAATCTTCTAAGCGGCAGCTTTTACTCAGAGCAAGGAGAGCACTGCCCAGCTGTACCGAAGTTAGCTTCTGCACACTGAAAATAACTACAGCTATTCAAGTTTGCTCCTGCAAAGACATTTGTTGTTCGCATTTAACATCACTCCTGCTTTGGTTAACCATTAGGAGTTTAAATTAAGATACTTTCCTTTCATTGAAAGATGTGGAGAGCCATTTAAGAGACAGTATCTGTATTCTTGCTAACACAGGAACGTTGCTGGATTGCCGCATGGGCGCCAATCACCTGATGCCAAAACCAAGTTTTACTTCAAGCCACCTGGAGAAGACCGCACGCGGACTCCGGGTACCAGCCTTCAAAAGGCACCCACTGATCAGTGCTCCCAGGCAAGAACATTTTTCAGAGGGCAGTGGAGATTTTTCACTTGGGAAGTTCCCTTCCTTCCCTGGGCAGGCTTGCTGCTTGGGCTGTTTTGTTGTTCTGAAGGGTAGAGGCTGACTGTTGTGGCACATCAGGACCGAGGCAGCACAACAGTTCTTTGGAACAGGGATTTGTGGCACAAGCAGAATAGAGACCTTGAAGTATAAGCTACGCTTTGCTGCCTAAGTAAGGTGCATAGCCCAGCATTCAGCAATAGAGTATTCACATTAAAAGGGCCTCTGCCAAGCCGGCTGATTGTGCTTGTTGTGAATGTCTCAAACCAACACCTTGACAAAGGCAGGCAGATAAGATGGATGAGGCAAGCTTTCCAGACTTTAAAGTGGGAGTTCCTAAAGCAATACTGATGAATAAAACAGAAGGGCAAGATGTTACCTCCAAAGCAAAGAAGATCAAGAGCCTCACTGTGAGGACAGAAGATAAAAGCAATCCATTTCAAACTTAAGGTCGGCCACGTATACAACGCCTTATCCCATCCAGCATCAAATGTAATACCTACAGAAAACAGGCTGCAGGAACTTGACAGATGCGCTCTAGGTGCCTTACAGCTCCATTTCAGCTTCTAGACAGACGTGTACTTCATCTATCCAAGTATTCTCATCACTACTTTCATCTCTCCCATCTGCCCCAGATCACCGTATGGCAGCTGTGTTCTGGCAGCAAGGTGCTCTGCTGGGCGAAGCCCTGTGGAGACGCGGTGTTTGCCCGGAGGAGCTCAGTCTGCACAAAGGGGAGGAAGTCTGCTGTGCAGCAGCTTGGGAGAGCAGGTCATGCTGCAGACGGGTAAAAGCTCTCCGATGAGATTTCTGGACACATTAGGTGGAAGCCTACCCCTCTCTTGGGTTTCTATGGCCAGGTTGATTTGGCCATCTGACACAGCAAGGATTCCAAGAAAGAGTGGCAGATCTGGCACGTGGGCCATCAGAAAACCACACTGACCCATTTTGTTCGCTTATAACAGGTGAGGGAAAGGACACCGCCTCAAGCACAGGTTATATTAGGACTGAAGTGCTAGAGTATTCTGAAACATAGTACGGACAGAGGGAAATTTAAACTCACGCACTGGACCAAGCGTGCAAGGGATCCTGCTCTCTCCCACTGCCCGTGGCACACTCCAGCACTCCCCACCCCGCACTGGGAAGTTGGCCTCCTCTTCAAAGCAGCTGCCTCAAAGCCATGGACAGCACCAGAGGCGTGCACAGACAAGACTAACCGAGACACCGGGGGAGATATCAACAGCGCATCCCAGGCTAAGTGCTTTCATGTCTAAAGCACAAGTGAATATGCAGAACATCTTAGGGAAAGAGAGCATGACGGATTTTGCCAGTTCACAAAGCAAGTCCCCAGCTACGAGAAGTGAAAAGCCAAGAGCGACAGTGGCAGAGATCGAATAGAAATGGCAAACTTCCCAGTGGCTCGGGAGCTGCCGGGATACTGGCTCGGTCAATAAGTTGATACACAGTTTCGGACTCAGTGAGTAGAAGGAAGAGAGTTTTCCCAACTTTTTAAATTGCAAAACACCGTTGTTCATTTACCTTACTGAGGCTCTATCTAGAGGGACCCTGTCATGTTACTCAGGGGATGACTGTTGATACAGCAAGAAAGCAGTATTAACTAGCAGCAATTTTTCCAGAGGACCAGAAGATTTCTCTAATGTTCAAAGCCAGCATAATTCTGGAGCAAGCCCTAAAGCAGCAGCTCAAAATTTAAACACAGTTTCATGTTTTAAGGAGTCTACTTTAAAATCCAGTTGAGCTGCTCTAATTTCAAGTTTACGTGCAAGTAGGAGAAACCTTATTTTTGGAACTGACTTGGAGGCAACACAGACGAAGAACTCCTTTGGGAAAGCTGCTGTCATATTGAACCAAACCTAATAAGCCTTGGAAGTTAGCACCCACATTAAAGCTAAGGTAGATCTCAGATTAGAATTGCCACATCCTCTACAACCCCACCTTCTCAGCCCTTGCCTAGAAACCAACAGCCTGCAGCAGACCTTTTCCATAGCTGTCTAGGAAAGCGTCACTCACTCCCATCTTTCCCATCGTTTCATAAAATGAGAAAACCAGACTTCAAGAATACATGTGGTACCTCTCCGTATTTATGGTTCTCATCTTTTTGATGCTTGATGCATTTCTCCTCAGAGCTCTTAAGGCTGTAAAAAATTTTAATGCCATTGTAAAGAAAAAGAAAGTGTGTTCCTGTCAAATAACTGAGAACAGCACTTACCTGTGCTCCTCTAGAGTACGATCTGAAAATGGTACAAAATCTTCCTTGCCCTGATGTGTCCCTGCAACAAAGAAAACTAAAATTACACCTATGAAATTTAGGAAGGAAAAAAAATATAAATCAAAACACAAACTACAAATCTCTCATTGGACTAGAAATGAGTCAGGGTAGATCTCATCGGTTCTTAGAACAGGCATGGTGCACGAACTGCTCTGCAAGGTGTTTTCAGGAAGAATCTGAAGATGTTTGCTGGGTGTGTCACCGTCTTTGGTTACAGTCAGACATGCAGAGCTTCCTCACTGTCGCTGTGCTTGTGATGTAGAAGAATGTAAACCATTTTATTCTCTTGCACAAAGCATCTTCTCTCCGGTTCCCTACAGTCCACTGGAATTCAAAGTAAGAACGAGACTACAGATCTCTTCTATCACGGAGGAGCTGGCATATCATAAAATGAACATAACCACTGAAGATGGGAGAGATTGTCCTACACTACCTAGTCTCATGGATTTTTTCCGACGTGTTTTAACCAAAATGAAAGGAAGAACACACCCGGATCTGACAAACCTAGACCAGCATACCCAACACACAGCTCAGAAACAAGACTAAGGAAAAAAGTTTCTAACCTGCTGTCACAACAAGGGGCTGTTCGGACACTGACTGCAGCTCCTGACAGTAACTACGACTACATTACCAGCACCAGTCAGTGCCTGTGGGAACATCTGGGACAGTAAGCCAGAGCTCAGCATGCTGAGCTGATTTAACCAGTGTACTGTGAAAAGCATCAGGGTGGTCAGAGACATGGGATGGTGTCGGCCTTATTTGCTTCGTACTGGCCCAGTGAACACATGTTAACGACCGCTGAGGAAGTTAATGAATCCCTCACACCCAGATATGCACCAGATAAATGAAAAAAGCAGTGACCTCAAGTTTTAAGACAGTCATTCAAGGATCTTATTGGTCCTGTACATCAACCTAGCAGCCTGTGCTTTAATCTCCTTCCCCAACAATCAAATATTTGGTTGCATGAGGAAAGTAATGGTAAAAGATTGCATTAAGACATCATAAACCAACACTACCAGGTTTTCTTCAGGTAAGGTTCTGTGCTGGTTCTCCAACTCAAGGATTATACTACAAAATGAAGATTTCAGGAGGGAAGCAGTGGGTAACTACATACATGGAGCTGAAATGTTAAAATAGAAGTCTTACAAGAGAAACAAAAGAATATTAAAAGCACATACAAACATACGGGTAGAAGAGATAAATTAGCTGTTAGAAACGTTAAGACATTCAGCTCCCTGGAGATCAGGATTATAATTAAACCATGAAACTATACACTGTTAGAGTCAGTCATCAAGGCTGAGAGCATGGTGTTCCTCTTCCCTATTTAATGAGTCACATGGATTACTAGCATTCCAGTTATTTCATACATGCTTTGGTAGATGTTTAATTTAAGGTTTTAGGGCCTGTGTCATTTCCTACTAGAACCAGGTGAAACGCAGAACAAGGGCAGCCTATCTGTCCTTCCTATCTCATCTACAGGATTCCTGAGGCAGCTTCTGAGCAGTTTGAACCTCGAAGCTTGGCCAGGACTCCAGGTCTTCTTCCAGTGCTGACAGATAAGAGAAGGAAGGAACCACCGCTCACGTGCAGTGTTCCCACATCTCCATCCCAGTGTCTGGTCACTCCAGTAAGCCTTGCTCTCCAGGGATTCACCGTACTCTGCGGCCGAGAGGTCTATTCATTGCTCTCGTTGGAAATTTCTACTCAAGTCACTGAGCAATACCCAGGCTTCCACAGGAACTGAGGGCTTCATCCCGTTTGTCTTCCCCCAGTTCTCTCATACTGATTTCTCATCCTAGGATTTCAGGGAAGACAAGTATTTATTTCCAAAATACTATCATTCCCTTAGTGACTGAGATCTGTATGGGAATACAGTCAGGTACGACAGAGAAAGTCTCACATTGGACCACTCTGGCAAAAGATAGCAAGCTGCTTGTGCCGCTCAGGAATGGAAAGGGGTCTGATTTGCTAGAATAACTCTCTGGTACAAAGAGCTGGCAAGCCTCGCCACATGGCTGGGGATGCTCTGCGCTCTCCACAGCTTGGTGCAGCATCCCACTCGCAGGACTGGCTGCCCCACTCACCAGTAATGTGCTCACAGCCAGAGCAGCTCGAAATGAAAACTCACCAGAGTTCCAGCTTGACCCTCCTGCCGTCCAACAAGATGGTAGTGGTCTTGTAGTCAATTCCTAAAAGGAAAACAAAAAGTTGAGTAAACACTGAGCAGGTCTTCGGAGATGGACAAGAAATCTGCTTTGCCCACCCACATCCATTGTTTCGTGTTTACGTAAAGTGATGTTTTCCTCCCTCTTGCTCTACTACCTGGTTATGAAGGATTACACAGACTTGACAGAGCAGATCTCCGCTTCAAAGCAAAGCCCACTCTTGTGGAACTCTTTTCCCTCCTCCCTAAAAATACTGTTAACCCCTAGGTGGCTTTCTGTTTCTCCATTATTGAGTAGAGCCTGTAAGGGCTCCAGCTGTAGGAGATCCAGCGGTCTGCAGCGTTATCCCAAGTGTTACAGGATTCTGGGGGGTGAGCCAGAGATGAACAATTTCAAAGCATGACCTGCAGACCCACCGCCTCCAAAAGAACATCACTACCTGAAATATTCAAAGTACATTTTGGGAGGCGGTGATGCTGAAAAGCCTGTCCAGAGAATACAGTTTCTTCTTTCCAACTATGAAGACAAAAAAAAATTGAGAACTCTTATAAGGCATGCTCACCTGCTACACTTGCTAATAAAAATACACGAATTAAAACTTTTCACTTCGTTAAAAAGTGAAAACTCAAACTTGGTGGCAGATGAAGTGACTCCAACATCGACGCATTTTGGAACAACATTACTTTCTCTATCGTCATCTACACTCATCCTTCAGGTTACTGCAGCACGCAGCAGCTCGTACTGCAGAATAACGAAGGGTGCAGTCAATGCGAGTGCCAAGCTCCAAAAAGCAGCAAGGGACAAGCCCAGGAGCCCCTCAGCTACAAGCTCCACCAAGTCAGGGGCAGGCTCCATCATCGCCGTACCGTTTTTTTTTCTTCTCTACAGAAAGAAAGAACTGAAGGGCTTCATATCTGGGTCACAGGGGGCTGCGAACTGGGTCAGGAAGTGACGGCTGATGCAGCTTCAGAGAAGGCTCCTTGTGCAGCTCAGGGGCATGCCAAGCAGGGCTCGGGCGAGGCAGAGAGCACTGCCTGCTTACCAAATAGCACGGACGGCTGCTCCTCATAGAGGCCCAGTACCAGAACAGAAGCCCCCCAGCACTGCCCCCCCCGGGCTGTGCCAACAAGCAACCCATTTGCACCAGAGGAGACTGTTAAAAGCCGAGCCTGTCGACGGGCTGCACCTCTGCCGTGCAGAGAGGAAGGTTACAGCAGGGCAGCTCGGCCTGCAAGCTGCACGTCTGAACCGAGCTGAGCGTGCTGCTCCCCGCCACCGAAACGCGGGGGCACGGCCAGGGGACAGCCTGGACGTGCCCGGGGAAGCGGCTGTCCCACGGGCTCCAGCTATGATGTCTGGAGTGCACCGCCGCTGCGCACCCACTGGAAAGCGTGAACAAATTCACAGGCATCTTTAATAACGCCACGTAACGTCACTCAGACTACACCAGCTTCATTTTCTTCTCCAGCCACTAGGTATCAAAGTCTGAACCCATATTAGAGACCCACTGGATTTCCCTTCTCCTGCACGAACGCTGCCCCGACAACCAAACGGACAAGTCGGTCAATAAAGCAAATGGATTTGTTCCTGAGCCATCAGCAGGAGCTCCCGTTAGTGAAAAACAAATTAGATTTCAGTCTTCGCAGGGTGCTATAAAAAGCAATAAAGATATTTATCTTAAATTCCAACTATTTCCAGTGCTTTATCACAGAAAGGAGACAGTTTACATTTTATCTTCCTCCAGAGACGAGGGAATGATTTGTGTTTGTTGTCAGGCGGACATAAATCTCCCCATCCCCAGGGACAGCGAGCAGCCCCGCGGCGGCAGCAGGCCCGCTTGGCAGCCAGGAGGGAGCATCCTGACATCTCCTCCCGATTCCCAAAGCAGGGCCGACCCCCCCGCCACCATTCCCACCCAAAACTACACCGCGTACTTCAAATCAGAGTGACACAGGCCTTCGGGAAGGACAACCACCCGCGGGAACGGTCACCGGTAAAGCATACAGCCTCCAGAAAGCACCAGCAAGAAACTTCCTGAACACCTGCTTCAACTGCTCCTTGCTCTGACGGTGCTCAGGGAAAATACCTGGCAGTCCTTCACCGCAGCGTCTGACAGCTCCTAAAAAAATAGGCAAGATGGAGGGAGGACAGAGCCGAGGTGCGTTGTGTTTGCCCCGCAGATATCTCCTCCCGTGAGCCAGGCGGGACGGCAGCCCAGGCAACGTGCGGGCAGGGAACCGCACAAGCCCACCGGGTGCCTGCACTGGGGCAGCTTCCCCGGGCCGTGGGTAAGTGCTCGGAGCCGTCGGGACCGAGCACGATTGCCACCGCGCTTCTGGATCCGCTGCCACCAGGGCAGCACAATGTGAACGTGCCCTGCTTCGGGCCAGCACGAGCCTTGTGCTCGCAGCAGAGCGGGCAAAGCACTAGAAATTAATGTCAGCTGCCGGAAAGGCAGGCGGGAGAGGTAGTTCTTCACGCTCCCCGACAGCCACCTGGTCTCAGTGCAGAACTTCTCGCCCCCTGCACATCGAAGCGCTGGAGGTGAAGGGCAGTGGCCTTTGAGGATGCCACCACCCTTGCACGACTGCAGTGAAATCAGCCCGAGGAATTAGTGTGCACTCGGGTGAAGAGCAGAGCTGGTTTGCCTTTTTATTCTAGGCTACATTCAGTATTTAAACATCCTTGGTAAAGCAAGTTGGAAGAAAGCGATGCACTTTTTACCCTGCCTATTTTCAGCAAAAACCTACCTACAAGCTCACTGGAAAGGACAAAGGCTTGCAACTGCAACATCTGTACCTAACTTTTTTTTTTTTAGGTCTGTTCTGTGGTTAGCTCAGTGCTCAGAGCAGGTCACACGTGCAGTCCCCACCCATGCAAGCCAAACTCAGGGCCCTGCAGCGCTGCTGTCCCCACAGGTCTCCGACGTCCCTAAACCCACAGGACTCACTGGGGAAGCTGCCGCTGGTACTGGCCACCACCCAGCCACTTCCCTGCGCACAACAGCACGAAGGGAAGGAACGATCAGGGTTTTCCCTACAAAAGCCTTATTCTAGGTGCTCACCAAGCAGCCCTGCCTGCAGCAGCCCCAGGGTCCCAGCTGGGGTTTCCCCCTTGTCCCGGGGCTCTGGGGACAGGGGGCCACCGCCCCACGGGGCGCAGCGGCCGCTAGATGCCACTGTCGCACAGAGGCTGCTGGCAGCACAACGGCCCCAGCCACGCTGCGCCACGGCTGCTCTTTTGTCTTTTCGTCTCAGGCAGCTCGGAAGATGGTAAAGGGAAGTTTTACAAAATTTCATTTCTGGAGTCGGCAGGGTTTCCCCCACCTGAGCATCACCTCTGCTCGCAGCAGCGTACAGCTCATTTCGAGACTGACATTTCGGCTCCGCCGGCACAGGCTTTGATCCCCCGGAAGGGATGCGTGGCTGCAAAGCCCACGCGATGCTCCTGCGGCTCACGCAGCACCAGCGAGCCAGCCACCTCGCCACCACAGCCCCACGGGGCATGCAGCGCTGTGGGGAGAGAAAGCAGCCTTGCTCAGAGCTCATTTATGTCAGCCCATCTCTTTCTCGACCAGTATCTAGCATGATGCAACAAAAC
This sequence comes from Anser cygnoides, assembly GCF_040182565.1. Taxonomy (NCBI): domain Eukaryota; kingdom Metazoa; phylum Chordata; class Aves; order Anseriformes; family Anatidae; genus Anser; species Anser cygnoides. Next base: position 13,208,409 of record NC_089887.1, read on the forward strand.
GAACGAAGCTTGGAAAACAAGTCCGGGCTGTTCTCGGTAATTTAGCATTCAGTTCGACTCCTCTGCTATTTTTCCAGCCCTGCTTTAGACTCCTACTTACGCTGACGCCATCTCAGCCTCGCTCCTGGAGCAGCCAGCCGACCCGGCACGCAGCGCTCTGCAAGGCGATCTGTTGTCACCGCGGCTGATGACAGGCATCCCGCTCCCTTCCGCAGAGCTGGGTTTCATGCACGAGCACGGTAATCGTTCCCAGGCAGGGCTCCAAGGGATCCCAAACCTTTATTCCTTTTGCCAATCGGTATAAGGGAAACCTAAACGCAAGCCACTTTCCCATGGGAATAGGCAGGGTGTATTTAGGAATCTCTGACCTATTCCCGATTACTCATGCTGAGCACAGGATACTTCACATCAATAAGAGCTGAAACAAAACTTAGCTTAGTTAAAATTCAGACTTCCAGCTAAAGATTACACCTGATGTAAGCAGAAAAAGTAAAGCCACACCAAGAAGTGACATTTCCTTCCAGCACGTGACAGTCAGTGCTTTGTGACCGGGCTGCCTGTCTCCCTTCCGCTGGGAACTCGGTGCCCTGCAGCAGGTGCCCCGACACCCTCGTCGTGCCCCTCTGCACAAGCAGCAGCACGCCAAGACTGAAACGGAGGCGGCAGCAGGCAAGCAGGCACACGGACCGGGAAGTGGCACTGGGAAAGGCAGAAAGACAATGGGAACACGTATTTCATGCTGCTCTTGAGCTCTTCCTTTAAACAGAGTAAGATATCATGAAAATTGCTTTAAATAGTTTAAGAGACCAAGGTTCTGTAAATACTTACTGCTGTAAGCACAGTAGCTTCTTGGCCTTATGCAAGATTTTGTTTCAGGGGAAAAAAAAGGAGACAGTTTGGCAGATACAGACTCAGGACTGACCCTGCCCTAATGCCCGTGCAGGGGACCAGACAGGTTTCCTCTTCTTGAAGAGGAGGATCTGAGCAAAGCCTTCTCCATTTTCCTATGCAGCAGTAAGAAGAGCACATGGGTTTTCTCTCCTTTGGATTTCCAAGGTGATCCTCAGGCCGTGCTGGGATGAAAACAAGTCCAGCTCTCCATAAGCAGAGGCAGCGAGGCCACTGCTGGAGCCAGTACTACATTTCAGGTTTGTTATCAGTCCTGATCAACCGTCCTCTTCCAGAGAGGCTCTGATAAGCCAACCCCAACCGCCAGCCCCACCAAACCTGTGTGAATACATAAGTGGTACAGCTGGAAGGAGCAGAGGGAGGAAGGAGCTTGCCCCACCTCGCAGCAAGCTGTCAGGGGGTTTGCCTCCAGCCTTTCCCCAAGTCTGCTGCCAGCCTGGTGCAGTGCAGAATCTGCAGCTTGCATCCAGGTGCAAAACACACAATTCTCCTATGAATCTGGGGCAGAAGACATTCCAGGTGACGTTCAAGAACTTCTTTTCAAAGGAAAGAACAAACGCATTCGAGTGAGATACTGACACAGTTTTAAGACGAGCTTGCTTTCTGTCCTGGAGATGCTCTACTTAAAGTCCCTTACAGTCGGTGCAAATCAGACTGGCCAGAGATGCTGCTGCCACTTCCCTTCTTCAGCAGATTGCTTTCTGGTCATGGCAGCAAGGAATCTACCACCTTACTTTGTTAGTCTACCCACAACAAAAAAACAAGATACATTAACTGAACTTTATTTAAAAAAAAAAATCTAATCCACTCTGCCAGCTTGCAGACATGCTCTGTATAATGCCATCTCAGCATTTATTTATTTTTTAAGCAGGGTTTAGTTCATTTGTAATTCAAAAGAATTAGAACCCATTTGCAATATAATCTTATATATGGTCAGCAATCAAAACTTGAGGTATTCAGTGACGAGTCAGGACCTATCCTTCAATCAATGCATTATATAAATAGGAAAATAAGATAAATTGAGTAGACTCTCATTGCCCAACTACTGCTTTTTGACAGACTGTTATTTCATCTGTAGACACACTCAAGCAAAAGCAACTCCATGCTGTAACTCTCCCAAGAAACAAAGGCATTTGAGGTCTGAGGGAAAACAACGAAGGAGACGTGCCTGATCTGTCGGGACCTCCAGAGGAACCCTGCTGCACTGGCAGGTTCCAGTAGTGGCTCCCAAGCCACCCAGAAGCACTCACTGTGTCACTGGGGCGCCTTTCAGAGCAAGCCCAGGACCCACTTCCATTCGTGACGGGACACCTCTGCCACCAGCACTGCCAAAGCCAGTACACCACGGCTGTCTGAGAACGCTGCCTTTTCACCCAAGCACTTCTGGTTTTGTGTAGGTCATCAGAGGAAGGTCTAGGACGAAGTTCCCGGGTAATTATTTTCGTAAAGTTTCCTTAGATTGCCAGCCCCTGATGCTGGGACCTAAACCTCACCACCTCCTCATGGCCATGACTCAAGCTGAATTCCCCTCTGCACAGCCACGCACCTGCTGCCCCAGACATCCTTCCCCGCTCACGTGGGGTGCTTCTGGAGCAGGATGCAGCACAGCATGAGCAGCGAACCCCTGAAGAGCAAGCCTCAGCCAGCTCCATCAGGGAGCCCCCATTAGGGAGGGGAACAGGCTTAACGCTGCCCTGGCCAGAGACTGCTGGGATCTGTGGGGAGAGCAGAGCTGGAGTCAGAAACAGAGCACACGTGCCTGAGATTTAACTTTCTGCAATTTCCTCGTGACCTCACGTAACCAGCTCTGAGAAGCTGGTTGTGATGCTCTGTGCTTAAGATGCTCAGGAGAAAGCGATGTAGTTCTCTATGAGCACCTGGCAAATAAACACCTGAAAAAAAACATGAAGACATGCTGCGTTTGTAAAATTGGAGAACAACATCAAGGGTACTGAGCATACCCTGTTTCTCCTGTGCTTTGGACAGCACTGAACACCTCAGAGTCAGCGTGGTAGACTATGGAAAGAGACTGCAACTAATCTATAGTACAAGTGTCATGGAAATCCTTACCTGATACACAAGGATGGATCAGAAGTCCTAAGCATCTAGTATACAGCAGGTCTTGAGGAAGTGAAAACAAACAGAGCATAAGCCCAAAGAAATAATATAGAGCAGGCAGCAGAATACAAATAGCCTTTTCTTCCTTTCTGTAAAAGGAAGATGTTAAGAACAGATCTCCAGTGCAGTTTCTCGGCAGGAAGGATTTCCAGAGATGCAGCTAAGCAGAGACGGGTAAATCTGACTTACAACCTTTAACATCAAGATACAGCGTTGGATGCCAGCAAGAACACCGTACGCAGTTCTGAGTTCTCAGGAGACCGACGTGAGAGAGCGGGGCAGGAGGCTCAGCGGTGCCGTAACCCCGCTCAGCTCCCACTGCAGGATGAGGACAGGCAGCGGCCACAGCTCCACACCCCCGGGCAGCAGCCAAGCACACGTCCCCAGCAGCCAGGGCCAGGGAGGTCGTTAGACAGCAGGGCTTAATCAGATGGCACTGATCACGGCCAAACGAGCTCAGACCACGCAGCACGATGCGGCCTGGGCATGGAAAGGAACCTGCGCACACCTGAGAGGCACAGCCCATCTCCACAGCGGAAACGTGCGCTTGCGTGCGAGACATAAGCTGCTGAAAGCTCCCTCCCTCTCCTCCACGCAGGGCTTGTGTGAACCTTTCAGGTAGATTAAAAGAAAAAACAAACAAGTTGTTGAACTTGCACAAAGACCAGCACAGTGAGCGTGCACACACAACAGGCTCCGTAACGGCGTGTTTCTGTACTCTGCTCCAGCCTGAAGCAGTCAGCGCAGAAGTTAATTTATCCCAAATGCCAGCAAGAGCTGAGAAGTGTCCAAAGACGACTGCTTACTCTGCCAAGTCCCTGGGCGCTACAGATGTTTACAAAAAGTTTCTCAGCCATGACCGACGTGGCCGGGTTTTAAAGCCCAAAGCCCTGCCCTTGTGCGTGCCGGCAGGGACGGCCGGGTCGCTCAGCGCACGGGGGGCAGCCAGGCACAGCACCGGCCGGAAAACACGGCCCGGCCACGTGCAAGCAGGGCAGCAGCAAGGGGCCACCCATGCCAGGCAGCACAGTCCACGCAGCCACCTCACCGGGACGCAGCAGGTCACATCCTGCACTTGTCCTTTTCAGAGCAGTTTCTGGTGATAAAAATGGCCAATAACAGTCATTCTACAGTCACTGACCCAGCAGCCAAGTTGCTCCAAGCAGCATGAAACAGAACATGAAGCCAGGACCATCAGAAGTTCCAAATACCTTATCTTTTTTTTTTTTGTCCCCCCCCTTGACTTGTGCTTTTTGTGCCTTCGCCAGCCTACAAGCAAAGGACAGCCAGGGCTGAAGACTTGTATCAGAATTGTTCACTTGTGGGCAAAGGTCAGTGCAGAAAGCATCGTCGCTTCATGTCTAGTCAAACGAGGCAGATGAGTACAGAATTTACAGCAGCCCAAAAGCTCCTTGTAAGCCACTGGACAGAAATTCAAAGCACACACATTAATGAAGGTGTCACTCAGCAACGTGCAACAACTGTTATGCCAAAACGAAAACCCTATTCCCAAGCAGAAGGCAGCTGCCAGGGCCAGCACTGGAATGATTTGTGCACTGAAGATGCATCATCTGTAAGTTATCCTGAACTGTTTAGAAAAATGCGGTATGAGCACAAACAGCAGCTGACGAAAAAAACAAATTCAACCCATTCAAATAACAACTAATGAAGTCATCCAACCTTAAAAAGTGTGTGCAGCAGCACATTAACAGCAGCAATTTAGCGAGTCAGCTCAGAGCTGTAAGCCACAGGAAAAAAACACCTTCCAAACAACACATGAGCTCATCAGCTTGAGTCATGCATTCAATTACCTACTCCTTAGATAGACAAATAACAAATTATCTTCATCAACAACAGGGGTCAACAAAACATATGGCTTAGAAGAAAGATGGAGTCATTGCAGGTCTGTGCCTTTCAGCGCGGACACGAAGCTCGCAGCATCGCTCCGTTTAAGCATGGTGATAAGGTTCCCAAAGAGCATCACTGCCCAACGCCCCCGGCTGGTGCTGGCAGAGCTGGAGCTGAGGGTCCGAAAGCAGGTGCTTCTCCCGCTGCCCTACGCCGCCTTGTGGAGGAGAAGCCACCTCAGAAACAAGACCAAGAGGTCTCGGTTCCTACTAGGCACCCAGGAGACCGGCGCCGCTCCGTGCGGTGCATCGTGCTGGTCACAGGAGAGCGGGGTAGATGGAGGCCGTCTGCTCTGGCCTTCATCGCCTCCTTCTCCTCACAGCAGGAAAGACAAAACCCATTCCTGCTGTGCAGTCGAACGGGAAGCACCTCACCTCAGCTGTGGGTGCTTCACAGCTTCACAAAGCCTCTCGCAGACAGGCTGCTCACTGAAGAGACTGCTCCCAGGCAACTCCATCTCCGGTGACTGGCCCGTGGGCAGGGACCTTGAGCAGTAACTGCTCGCTTGGTTTTGTGACCAGCCAGAAGTAAAACGTGCGTTCAGAGTGCTCGGGGAGCCCAGAATGCAGAGCACCTGCCAGCGGCCTGCCCCACGTCCCCGCAGCACCCAGGTGGCCACGGGGCAGGCACAGAGGGCCTCTGTGGGGCGCTCAGCTCAGGATGACATCCGCATCCGAAACCGCGCTTGGAGCCAGGAGCAAATCCGTTCCTACAGCTCACACCACATCAGCGCACACCCAGGACGCCACGGAAACAGTCAGAAGTCAGTCCAGAATTGAGAATGTTGAGTGGATTTGTTCTTTAGAAGAAAATCAAGATTGATTTTATGCACAGAAGCTCCTACAGACAAAAGAGTTTCTTCATGCTTTACAGTTCAGATGTCCATAAAAGTGACACAGCTGCACGCGGAAACAAAGGCAGCCTGTGAGGAAGCATCGCAGGGCACCATAACAATCTGCATTGTTGCTGGACCACCATACAAACACCAAGGCACGCTTGGAGACAAAAAAAACATTCAACAAGGCCCAAGTGACCGCGTGAAACACCTCCACAGCACCGGCCTTGCGCAGTTAGCTGCCGCCGGCTCCCAAGGTTGTCACCACAAGGGATGGCAGCACCGCGCTCAGAGGCCGGCAGCCTGCGGCCTACACGGGGAGCGGAGGCACGGGCCTGCCAGGCTGAGGCTGCACGCCCGGGCTCCCAGGAGGGAGGCCACGGCTTGTCGGCAGGGCTGACATGGCCAAGCACCACTGCCCGGTGCTGAGCCCTGTCCCTCAGCTGGAACCGGCCCTGATGGTGAGGTGAGTGCCCGCCTGCGGCCCAACGCGCGCTGCCAAATGCTCCACTTGCAGCCCAAACAGAATCTTTGGATCGTTAGGGCTGGAAAAGACCTCCAAGATCATGTGGTCCAACCATCCCCCTACCACCACCATCACCCGCTAAACCACGTCCCTAAGCACCACGTCCAACCTTTCCTTGAACACCCCCAGGGACGGTGACTCCACTACCTCCCTGGGCAACCCGTCCCAATGCCTGACTGCTCTTTCTGAGCAGAAATGTCTCCTCATTTCCAACCTGAACCTCCCCTGGCACAACTCGAGACCATGCCCTCCAGTCCTATCTCTAGTTATCGGCGAGCCTCCCCCTAGAGCTGCTGCAGAGCACACCTCGCCCCAGCTACCTCAGCTGGGGTCACGAAGCATTACTTTTGCTGCTACAAAGAGAAAGCTGGCATTTCACCTGTTTAGGTTAGACAAAAACACTGAGCGTTAACCTTATAATGCAGATAGCCCCTACAAGAACAGGCACACGTTGACCCAAGGAGACATTTAGCACACGCCTGCATTGTCTCGTGCAGTGAGCAGCACAGACAGGGCTCTGGCTGGGTAGGATCAGCCCTGCACGACTTCTCCTTGTGCCTCAGCACAGACACTGCCTGCTCCCTGTGCGGAGTTTACACTGAGAATCAGCTAAAGACACCTAACAGTAAAAAAAAAAAAAAAAAAAAAAAAAAAAACCAACAAAGACCCACACACAACAAAAAACACACACATGGTTCTTGGGACAAGAACCATGGGCAAAACAGCCCGACTGCTGCCAAAATCAGCAAAAACTAAGAGACAGTCGTTTCTTTGGACATCACTGTGAGAGCATGCAGAGAGCAACCATTTGCAAAGAGAGGAATGTGGTATGATAAACCCCCCCCAGATTGGCTAGGCAACTCAGAAGCAGGGGTGGAAAATAAGTTAGTGATACTTCTTTAAAAAATATTTGTTTTCTTTAAATGGAATAAAGTATTATCCCAGAGATGCACAGCACCTTATGGCTTAATAGCCATAAAATTTATAAAGCTACGGGTATGTAAAAGTCTTCTCAACAAGCAGAAGCCCCCTAGGAACAAACAATCTCAGAACCAATGTTGCAACCTTACTGTTAGCACAGCTTTCGCAGGAAGAAGCAGACCCACACTGGTGGTGTGGAGGAGACCCAAGCCACGATGGCCCTCTGTGTCCCAAGGAAAGTTTCTCTCAGACTGCCTCAGGCAAAACCCAGCTCTCAGCAAAGCATTCAGCAAAATAGCAAAAACAGGCTGAGGATTTTCACATCAGAGCTTCCTTCCTCCTCCTCAGCCTGAAATCAAATAGAAACCGGTGTGACATAAGGCATCTGTATCATTGCTCATATGGTGACAAGCCTGGGCTGAAGACGAGGGCTAGAGGAAAGTTCGGAAGGAAAGAAAACGAGAACAGCAAGGTTGTAAAACCTCAGCTCTGAAACTTAAGTTTGCAGCGTAGCTCTTTGTGAGTGCAACAGAAAGATGCTCTGCTCTTCAGTGAGAGAGGGAGGCAGGGAGCTGCTTGAGGAAAACGTGCCAGGGAACAGCTGGAAACAAAAGCTGAAGGAGATGGGGCGGGGAAGGAGGAGACATTTTACATGGGTTTTCCTCTGCAGTTTATTTCCAAGAAAAGCACACACCAACAGATGCAGACAAGTTCATCTCGTGATCTAGAAAAATCAAAACCTATTGGTGTTTAAAAAACAAGCTCAAAAAATAAAGAAAAACGTAATTCCAGTTATTAGGAGAGCATTCCACCCATTTCAGATTCATACCACTCATTTGACATCACCTCTGTGGACCTGAAGCTCAGACATATGAACAGCCACCTACAAGCAAAGCTTTTATGCAGTGTGTTAGAGGCAGTCAGAACTGCCCAGGTGACCGAGAGCTCTGCAGAATAAGTGCCCAGCTTTGCAAAAAGACAACCCTCCTGAAATGTGATGCGTGCACAACAGCCTAACACACTGAGCATCCTCCATCCCGACTTGAAGAGAGCAGAAGACATCCAGACCTGCTAGGGACTTGGTCCCATCAAGCAGAGACAGAGCTCCAGTACTGTATGGTCAGAAATATTTTTTACACAAAGGAAAAGTAAATGAGGGAGAAATAAGAGATACTGGAGGGGTTTCCAATCCAAAGCCTGCTCCGATGAGATCAGTTTTGCATCCCTGATGACCATGGAAAAAACATTCCTGAAGGACACTGATGCAAGTGCTGGCAGACGCGAGGACCTGCTGTAACAAACACTCTCTGCTCTTTCAATAGCTTGGAGAGATTTCCAGCAGCATGATCAGCGTGTCTGAGCTGAAGCATTCCCCACAGACCGATCCTGCAGCCACGACAGGGACGTGATGGCGAGGCTCCATTTAGAACATCTTGCCTCAAATCCAACTCCCACCAGAGCGCTAAAACCTCAGAATAAAGCATTATTCCCATTACTACAGCCCTGCCGCTGCATTAGCGCTGCCCCAGCCTGAGATCTTGCCAAGCACGGGTACACCCAGCAACGATTGCCTGTGTGCTCGGGAGGGAAGGTGAGCTGTCACAGAGGGCCTCTCTTTGCAGAAGCTGCATGTTTAAAGCAGAACTGCTCGCCTGCATGCTTTTGAACATCCACAGAGGTGGGTCACTCAAGTGACAACAGCATCCTCGGGTAACAGAGCTCTAAGAATAGTGCTTGAATGCAGACGCTGAGCCCCAGATGGGGATGGGGTCGCAGCCAGGCACGGGGTCTCCCTGCGGAGGGGCCGGTGACATCCCTGCCCTGCAGCGGGACCACGGCTGTGTGGTGCCTTCCCATGCTGCTGTAAGGAGACCAGAGTGCAGCAGACATAAGCTTCCCTCCCCATGACTTTCTTAATACAAACTGAGAACAGAAAAAAAAAATAATCTATTCCCCTTCCAATCAAAACCATCTGCTCAGAAACATGCTCCGTTCCTTCCCGAGCACACGTTTCTCCTCTCCTATGGGAGCAGCAGCAGGTGAGGGGGAAGACTCTGCCACAGAAAAAGCATTCAGTCACGTGAGGCTCAGCAGAGAACACATTGCATTCATGTCTGAGCGCTGAGGCCAGCCCAGGCCCTATTTCTGGTGCACGCCGAGCACCTTGCCACACGGCGTAGTGGCATCCGCGCCTGCCGGGCAGCGGCTCCGGATGAGTCAGGCCGTAGGGCTGCAGCACGGCGCAGGGCAGCCTCCTCGGCAAGCCAACTAACGAGCTCGGCAGGATTGTTTCAGCACACCAACAATGAGATGTTCCAGAAAGGATGGGTGACACGGCGCTGACAGGGCACCGGGTCCGGCTGCGGACGAGCACAAGGCCGCTGCTCAGCTCAGCGCTCGCAGCCCCGCCGCGTCCGGCTTCCACCCGTCCTGCTGCAGCACCGGGGCAAGGACAGGACCCTCAGGGGCAGCAAAAGCACTGAAGTGACAAGCGAGCCACGTAGCTGACTCCTGTCTGTGAGCAAGGCACGCAGTCCTGCTCCGAGTCAGCTCTGACACCACCGCAGGGCTAGAAACCCCACTGCTGCACCTCGGGAGCACGGCTGAGCGCTGAGAGGGAAAAGCTTTTGGGGAAAGGCAGGGTTTTGGCTCGCCGGTGAGGTCCTCCAGCTGTCAGGAGTAGTGGGGGGGCTCTGAGAGCAGCAGCCTGCTTCCACAGCAGCAGGTTTGGGAAATTTGCGGGGAAAAAGCTGGGAAGGACAACACTGGAAGCTCAGAAGAAAGAACCGTAGCGTTCTCCCAAAAGCTCGTATTTTCCCTAAAATACTAGGAAGAATGCTTCCTTAGGGCTTTCTGAAGCTGAGCAAGAAACAGCAAAGTGGAATTCCACCTCAGCTAGAAACCCTCCTGGGGCAGGGGTGCCAACGCCCAGCCACACGGCACAAGGGGACAGATCCTGCTCCTCACGGGGAGCATGCTCAGCCTCACGCTCCTCGAGACCAACGCTCTCAGCGGCTTCAGCAGCACCCTAGTGGGGAACGCAGGTGAGAGCTGGACGCCAAATCTCCGTTCGCACTGCCATTGTTAAGCCTCCAGAAGCTCTGTGCCTGGTGTCTGACGTAGCACAGGGTACCATGCGACAAGGCGACGCTGAGAAGCGGGGCTTTGGCTTTGGGATCCTGAACGAGGACAGAGAGAAGCAACCAAAATGCTTTAAGACCAGACTCATCATAGAGCACTCCAGGCTCTCAGAAACTGGATGGGAGCAAGCAGAGGCTCCCTGCTGCTTAGAGCTTACGATGGAGATGCTGATAGGAAAAGGGCTTTCTTGTCTCTTAGCCGCCCACTTCTCCAACACCTCACTGCCCACGGAGCGAAGACGAATCCCTCGGACTCTTTTCTAGACATCAGGTGTACGGCAGATAAGCAGAAAAAGATACAGGGCTTCATTTACAGAGTTTCACTTTTAAAAGGTGTCTCTTCCCAGAGCCGAAAGGAAGGTATTTCACACTGCATTTCAAAAACCTGCATCGAAACAGTTGTCCTTGGCCAAATGACCCCAATGGGACAGCGCGTGGGCACCTTACTTACCCCTTCCCCTACACAGGTTAGGTACAAGGGATCTGAGCACGAGCCGAGACATGTCCCTGTCACTATGCGACCTAAAGCACGCTCCTTTGCACACTGATCAGGGCAAGTTTCATCTTCTGGAGAGAGAAAACCAGGCGTGTGCCTGTGCATCGAGGGCCGGTCTCCGTCAGGGCACAGCCAGCGCATGCGGCGAGGCTTCCCCTGCCAGTACGCACATCCCAGCTGATCAGAGGCAGAGGAAACCTGATTGCCAGGGCTGTCAGGAATGTCTGTGGTATCAAATTCACTCAGATTTCAAAGCTGCTCAATCTGATTATCCAAAAGGCATGTAGTTGCAGAAGCAACAGAGACTATCAAGGCACATACTGCTGTAATAAAAACAGCACGTGACCTAATTCCCTAATTAGGAATAGGTTCAATTGCCTACAGAAGATGAGGGAAGGTTTTGAAAATGTTAGTTCACTGAGATTTCTTTTTTCGAGAAATAGTGTTACTTCCTTGTTACAAACAGCGGGTACAGAGATAAACCTGCTACAGCCACAGCAACAGCTCTCCGGGCTCTGCACATACATCAAGGAGCCCACCACACACTCACTTTCCAATTGTCCGCATTATTTCTGCATCACTAGCCTCAAAACAACAGTCGTGAACATTTTTATTGGAAGACAACTCCATTGTTAACACCCCACTTAAAACAACCCCCCCCCCCCGTTACGCTCCTCACCCCTCCCTGTGCAGCGAGCGTTACTCCCAGGGAGCAGCTCTGTGGCTCCCGGAGCAGGCGGGTGCTTCAGGGATGCAAAGGCTTCAAGGAAGCTGACTAGCGCCAAGTGTCTCCTCGAATGCAAACCGCACAAGCGCAGCCAGACATCCAAACAGATGAATGATACCACAGCCTCCTAGTTCCAGAATTTGCTACTCTAATTTCACAACTACCCTGACTCCTGAGTCACTGCCTCCCCGTGAGTATCTGCAGAGCAGGTGCGCTCTTGCATCAGCTCCTACGGAGATGGCAGCAGCTCAGAGGGCCGAGCACAGCATCGGGAGGCGAGCCACACCGCTCCTTTATGCTCCGTGTTCAGCCAGCTTCGATTCAAAGCCCTGAGAAGCACCCGATTCTCCCAGATCCCTGTTTACAGACAAAACAGGGCACCAACTGCTCCAGCCCTCGGGCCAGCTGCAGCGCTGGGGCGGGATCTGAATTGCATTGCTTCTGTCGAGCCCCTGGGGCCATTATTTTGCATCGAGGCTGGGGAGAAGGATGACAGATTGAATATCACCCCAGGACCCGCACCCTGCCAGGCCGTGTTACGCTTTAACTGCGGCGAAGGGACGCAGGAAATAGCACAGCGCCACTCCTTGGCTCTTAATTACGGTCTTGTGACACTATAGTTAATGGTCTGTCATGGGCTCCATTATAAGCCCTGATGTTTGCAGGAGGTGGACAAACGGAGCTGTGCTCAGCAGCCAGCTACCAAGTCCTAACAGCTTTGGTGTGGAAATAAACGCTCACGTTCTTTTGTTACGGGCCTCGCTTCCTCTTAGCGCGGCTCAGCCCTTGCATTAACCCCCGCAGCGATAATGGAAAAGCAGACCGGGCTCTTTAAGCAGGCCGCGGAGGCAGAGCTCGGCTCGGTCACGGCCCCGTGGATCCGAGCTGCGGGATCTGCGCGTCGGGCGGGCACATCGGGCACCGGCTGCTCCGCCGGACCCTCCGGGGGAACCCCACGAGCAGCGGTGGCCTCCCTGCTGCCCCGAACGTGCACCCCGATGAGCAGCGTTGTGAGGAGACAGGGACAAACCCGACCCAACCCGGCCCAACCCAACGAAACCAACCCAACGCAACCCACCCAACCCAACGCAACCCAACCCAGCCCACCCAGCCCCGCGCTCACCGTTGCTGTAGGCGTAGGGGGACTCGGACGCCCCGTCCTGGAGGCTCTCCAGGATCTCGCCCTTGCCCACGTCGCTGTCCCCCACCAGCAGGAACTTGAGCAGGTAGTCGTAGCTCTTCACCGGGCTGCCCTGCGTCCCCATCGTCCCTCGCTCCGCCGGGAGGCGCAGGCCGCATTCCAGGCTGCGCCGCCGGGCCCGGGGCAGCCTCGGCTCCGGGGCCCGGCTCGCGTGCGCCCCGCGGAGCTCAGCCCTCGCTCCGCTCGCCTCCCATCTCCTGCGGGACCTGCGGGGGGAGGACGCCCGCGAGGAGGACGGGGAGCGCCGAGCGCCGCCCCGACAAAGCCGCCCCGCCGCCCGCCCGCCCCGGGGCGCCGAGCCCGGCCCTGCCCGGCCCTGCCCGCCACCCGGAGCCCCGCCGCGCCCCGGCCCCGACTCCCCCGCCCCGGCACCAGCCCCGGTCCCGGCCCCGCGCCGGGCGCTCACCTCCGCGGCCGGGCGCCCCGGGGCCGGGCCGGGCCGCGCCGCCGCCACCACGGCCGCAGCCTCCGCCTGGCGCCGCGCAGCGCCCGCTCGGCCCGAGGAGAGGCGGCGGCCGGGCCCCGCCCCGCTGCTCCGAGCCCGCCGCGCCATAGGCCGAGCCGCCCGTCCGTCACGCCCCGCCCCGCCCCTAGAAGGGAGGGGGCGGGCGAGGGGGCGGGCGGTGCCGGGGGGGACTACGAGTCCCGGCGTGCTTTGCGGGGGTGGCGGAGGTGGGAAGGGGGGGACGCGCCGGGGCGGAGCATGATGGGAACGCGAGGCCGGGAGGGGGGCGGCGGGGCGCGGCGGGGGGGCGGCCCGGCACCTCGACCACCCCCCCCGGCTGCCCCCGCGGGGCCAGCGAGCCCCATGCAGAGGGACCCCATGGGCCCCCCAGAGGGACCCTGTGGACCTCCGGAGGGACCCCGTGCCCCCCCCAGGGGGACCCCATGCCCCCCCCAGGGGGACCCCATGGACCCCCAGCGCCTGCTCCGGCTCTGGCGGACCAGGAACCGGGGTCTGGCCACACAGTGGGGCTCAGCCCCACGCCGTCTCACGGCCCTCTGCCTGCCTGGCCCCCCCAAACCTCTTCCGTGGCCGTTTCCAAGCAGCTGTGGGGGCGGAGGTGCGGGAAGGGCGGCCGGTCCCGCCGGGTTTGTGACAGCCTGCGAGGGGAAGCAGGGGACGGAGCGCGTCCCCACGGGGTACCGAGCTCAACCCTTACAAGCCTTCAGAGAACCCCCCCCACTTACTGCCACTGCTTAATTTCTGCAGCATCCCCCAGATTCCCTTGGGTGGAGCAGGAGGGCGATCAGGGTGGATGGGTCTGGGGGCAGAGGCCGGGGGTGCTGGGGCAGGGAGCGGGGGCAGTCGGCTTCCACCTCCCCCCCTCGCCCCATGAGCATCGCAGGCAGAAGGGGCTCAGGGGCCTGGGAGCTGCCGTGGGTTGGGCCGGGAGCCGCAGGCACGGGGACGCTGGGCAGCCCCATGGCAGCCTCTTCTGCCAGGAATCAAAGTGTCACAGAATCATTAGGGTTGGAAAAGACCTCCGAGATCATCAGGTCCAACCATCCCCCTACCACCAATGTCACCCACTAAACCACGTCCCTAGGCCCCAGGCCCAGGTAACCTGCTCCAGCTGTGAGGGTTTGAAAACCGCCCCAGAAGTGGAGCAACCTGCAAACTGAGCAGAAGGGGGTAATGACAAACGCATCAGTCCTCAGCCAGCTGAGGAGCTCTGGGCACCGACACCCGAGCACCGTGCACCGGCCTGGGGCTGGCAGCTCTGTGCCTTGCTCCCCGGGGGCCCGGTTGGCTCCCCCCGCCCCGGTGTGTCCGTCTGTGTCCGTCTGTCCGGGCTGAGCCTGCTGCCACATCCCACGGCGCTCGCTGCCTTTGTTCAGGGGCTGGCAGGCGGCTGGGAGCCAGCGCTGCGGCAGGGGGGCCTGGCGGTGGGCACGGATCCAGCCCCACGTGCCCCCGCCTCGGTGGTCCCAGCCCAGCTCCCTCCCCATGCTGAAGGGCTGGAGCTCATTTGCTGCCTCGGAGCCGCACGATCTCACCTCCCTTGGGAGGGCTTGTTTTGATGAGGCTTTTGTTAAAATAACCTCCCCGCAGTCACTGAAAATGCATGAGGAAGCGCAGAGCGCCCAGCTCGGAGCCGCGGCCCTGATGTGCTGCGTAAAGCGGCACAAAATCACCCCCCCGCAGCAGGCCCAGCCGTCCTCACCCAGCGCTGCCTGGTTTGGGTCATCCCGAACGCAGCCCTCAGCAGCCCGGCTGCCCCAGCGCCTGCAAAAGACCCATGAAAAAGCAGACGTCCCGTAGCAGACGACCCATGAAATAGCTGACTTGATCTGCAGCAGCCGCTGCCAGGCCCGTCCCCGGGAGCAGGGGCAGGCAGGACTGCGGGGGCTCTGGCTGAAGGCAGGGGCCGGGCTGGGCGAGCGCTGCGGGCAGAGGGGACCCGTGCACGGCCGGCGGGCAGGATCGATCGCCCAGGAGAGGAGAGAAGTCATTCCCCGCGCTGCTGCTACCATCCAAAGCTGCGGGGCGCAGGCGGGAGGAAGAGGCCAGGCAGGGATCTCCGCGAGTTTGCTTCTCTTTTCTTTGCCTCTCCACCTCAGTCCTGCTGCTCTTTCCAGGGCCAACCCTCGAGCCGAGGTTTATGGCTATTGGAGTGCTCCTCATCCCCCTGGTGGGATGGTGGGAAACCAACCAGATCCCACGCTGACGGTAATCCCCGTGGGAGAGGAGAAGGCAACCCAGGTGGCTCCGGATGCTCCCAGCAGCACGGGGTCAGGCAGATGCCGCGGGGTGACCCCAGCAGCCGCTTGCTGCCGCAGGGACATTATCGTGGCCGTGCACCCAGCTGGCCGCACCCTGCCCAGCGGGCACGAGGCAGCCGGTGCAAGCTGCTGAAGAACAGGGAAAGGAAAAAAGAAGAGAAAAAGAAAAAAGAAGAGGAGGAAGAGGAAGAAGAAGAGGAGGAGTAAATTCAAGGGTGTTGGCCGCTCTAATGTGGAAAGGAGAGGAGCAGCCCCAAGCACCCCCAGTTCCCAGGCATGGCACATGTTCCTGCTCAGGTGGTGCAGCTTGTCCCCTTCGGCCCAGCCTCTCACCTCAAGCAGCCACGTGTTGTACAGATGAGCCGGCGGAAAACTGAGCCACAGAGAAAGCTGCTGGTGGGGCAGCACCTGGACCATCTCCCAGTGCTGGGGCAGGATCTGCTGGATCGGTGCTCCTCCTCGCAAGGCTTTTGTGATCTGGCCTCAGCAGAGCACTCAGCTGGGTGAGCGGTGAATTACCCCGCGTGTGCGGGGAGCAGAGATCGCGGCCAGGCCGGGGGGAACAGCCCAGCCCCCCCGCAGCCTCCCTGCTCCATCCCCGCAGCACCAGCCGCTGCTGTAGGCAGCCACACAGGGGGTCGGCATGCAGAGACAAGAGGGAAGAGCTTGATTTTTCTCCCAACATCTTTATTCCAGCGTAATCAAAATCCAATTAAGTTCCGATTAAAAGGTTTAATTAACCAAAAAATCCACACCTGTCAGCAGAAAAAACCATCTCCATCCCTATATTGTCACCCAGCAGCACCTGCAGAACCTCTCTGGTCTCCGCCGCACGTGGACCAGCAGGTACGAGCCCCGCGAGCATCGCCGTGCCTTTGCACAAATGGTGCTGGGATGGGCACACAGCAGAGCTGCTTACTGAGCTGCTGAGCTGGACGGCTGTGGTAGGAAGGAAGTCACTGCTTTGAATGGTGCTAACAGGGGCATTTTAAAGCAAACGCTGTCTTGCTGCTATGTGAGCACTTTGCTCCTGCTTAGCACTCGGTAGCTGCTGCGAATGCAAACAGAAAATGGGCCGGTGCTGTTTAACCAGCACATGAGACTTCCTCATCGTCTCTGATGTTCACATGCAAACACACACGTCTAATTAAAGTGCAAATGTTTCAGAACTTCAAAAAGTATTTTAAAACTGAAAAGACTGTAAGTAGAAGGATTGACTACAACAGTGGTGAAGTTCTCATGAACTTCCCCAGTCCCAGATGCTTCTTAAATACTGCTACGGACAGGAGAGGCACATGCAGCCTCCCTCCACCCCTGCTGGACACAGCCCGGGCTCTGGCTCCTCTGCTTCCCCAGGCACGCAGCGTGCCCAGCACCGCCGCCTGCTTTCTGTGCCACGGCACCCATTTAGAAACGAAGGGTTTACATCCTGTTGCTTTCAGCATTTAATAATTGCATGCAGCCTCCTCACACGCAGCTTGCTGAGACAGTAAGCAGGCAGCCGGCGCGTTCCGGGTTTGAGGTCTGTGCCCTGACGTGGGCAAGCGCTGGAGGGAGGCTGCCAGCTGCCACCAGGGCTCACGGGACAGGTTCTCTGAGCAACTCTTCAGCTCCCAGTGAAAAAAGGTGGGCCAGATGCAAAGGGGATGGGATGGGTGCACTGTTCCCATCTGGGAAGGGAGATCAGCTGCTCACATAGGGTTTGGATTGCTCTAAACATGTTTATCCTGCACAGTGGAATACAACCTGGAAGATCCTGAATGAGCTGGAAAGCCCGGTGGCCTCATGTCAAGCAGATTAATCTGCTGAAATCCAGGCACGTCCCCGCTGTATTCACCAGCATGCTGCCACGGAGAGCCCCAGAGCACCGCGCAAAGGCAGCTCCCAGCTCCGTGCAGCCTCACACACCGCCAGCCTCGGGGATTCTGCCCCACGGCCCTCAGGGTTCCCGCTCTGCTCAGCGCAGGCAGTGAGCTTGGCTGCAGTGCAAGCACTCTGCTACCAGGTCCAGAAACGCTGCCAAGGAGCAGGGCAGGTAACTGACCGAGCAAGAAGGCCTCGGTGACCATGCAGGGCTCTGATACTGCCCAAACGAAGGGATCCCTGAACAGGACTGCTCAGGAACAGAGACAACATAGGACTGCATACCCTTCAAAATCGCTCAGGAGATTTGAGTTATAATGTCTCCTAGCTCAGCGTAACATAACAACAGGACAAGAGGCAATGGGCATGAATTAAACCACAAGAAATGGCCTAAACATCAGGAACACTTATTCGTGGTGACTGAGCACTGGCACAGGTTGCATGGGGAAGTTGTGGGGTCTCCTTCCCGGGAGATTGTCAAATCTGTCTGGACACGGTCCTGGGCAACCCGCTGCAGATGGCCCTGCCTGAGCAGGGGCGTTGGACCAGGTCCACAGCCCCATTCCAACCTCAGCTACCCTGTGATTCATGACGGTGTAATCACCAGGTCTGGGCACAGAGTAAATCAGTAAAGGCTTGAGATAAGGAAGAAGGTGTTGTCGCAGCACTGGGATCAGGCGACACATGGCAGAAGGAAAGCAACTCATTATCTGCGTGATGACAAACAGGAGATTTGCCTGCTTTAATTTCACACTATTAAACAGAAGAAAACTGCCTACCCGTGTGGATCCTCTGTGAAATTAGAGCTGCTTGGGCAGGGCAGACAGACTGCCCTGTCCCTAAAGGACAGGAGCTACTCCCATGCTAAGCAAGGTGTTCTCAGAGCTTAAGACCCACACACTCTGTGCCATGTGTCAATTTTAATTGTGGAGTTGCACAATGCCAGTGAGGCTGACACGGCTCCTTTGGGTGCAAGAGCCGAGAGGGAGTCACCATGCCCTGCCCTCCCGCTGGCTTCAGGGATATCTGCATCCTGCACTGGTCTGCTCCCTGCTAACTGCTGAGTGTGAGCCAACGTGGGGGTTATACGTACGTGCGATGCTCGTTTTCTGTGGGTCTGATGATTTATCTGTATGTGCCAGGAGAATAAGGCACAGTCTAGCTGCAGGATCAGGGAAGCCTCCCAAAACCATAAACAGAGTCTTCAGTGCAGTGTAATTACCGAGATTTCCTTTCAGCATCGTCACATGCTATTCTGGTTAGGAAAGGAAAGTATTTCTCAGAGGCAGAACTTCTACCTAGGATGGAGTTTTACATGCAGTGAGTTACATTTTCCTTCGCAAAAATCATGCCTATGTAAAGAGGCACGTCAAATGTTGTGCCGGCACTGGAAAACAAAAGGTAAAAGAAATAATAACAATAATAAGGAAATGCAGTATTATAAAAAAGCCTGCAAGATTACAGTCTTTGAATGATGGTTGGCAAAGACTGCTTGCTGCCTGCTGTAAGTTATGGCACAATAAATTAGTGCCATAACCTTATCAGCAGACTCTTCCCCAGGGAAATGCCAACCTGCACTGCTGTAGAAGACGATGCTGATCCCACCTTCTAATTAGAGATGCCATAAGGTCATATGTTCCTGAGCAGGATGTCTGCTAAGTTGTTGTAATGTCTCCGCGCAGAATCGGAAAAGGGTGGGGGAAGGCTATTTCACATTAGTGACTGGAAAGGAAGAACAGAGACGTGGCAAATATCCAGCAGAAGAAACTCACAGGCTTGGACACCATCAGAGGCAAGGAGAACGCCGAGTACCAGAAGCAGCAGGACAGCTCAGGCACTGGTCCTGCCTGATACTGGAGAATCGCACCCACCGGGGGCTGTTACTTCCAGCTGGGCTACTTCAGGTCACAGAAGATTCAGGCTCCAGTTTGTGGAGAAGCTTTTTGTCCCTTTGGTATCTCATCATCCCCAGAGTCAGTACCAGATGTTAGCGAACAGACCCAGTGCTGGAATGTCTGACATGCTTGGCAGGTTCCCAATAGGAAGGTCACATTTGCTGTTTTGTGCTGTCCCTGATGCTTTCAGGTCACTCGATCCCAAAGGACAGCCAGGATCAGGACCATCATGAGCTGTTTTGTCTTACAGAGAAATTTCAAAAGCCAGGATATTAGGAACATTATTTCCACAGTACCAAAAATAATAAAGCGTCCCACAGCAGTTAGTAAACCAAACCATGCAGGCATGGGAGGAAGCAGGGGGAATATCGTTGAATTACTCCAATGGAAACACAAGAGGAGGTAAAATGTAAACCTGCCTTGCTGAGTGGCAGGTAAGGCTGGCTCTCCAGGACGGTGACTTAAGCTGAAGTACAAAACATTTCTCAGACCCTTCACCCACTAAATGGATCACAGCCCGCACCTACTCAAACCTGGAGTGGAAGAAATACTCAGACAACAAAGTTCCAAAAGAAGATACTGTATTTGTACATGAGTTTTAAGCACTGATCGTTAAAGAACAACAAGAATCTCTCCAGTTTCTGCAGCTAGTGATGGCCCCTCCAGAGCCAGGGGCGGCAACAGTGGTGGAGGGGCTTTTTGCCACCCGGGCCCTGGATGAAGGAACCACATCATCACCTTTTGGTAGCAGTGCCTGTGCAACGCTGCCTTCCCTCACCATGCCCTTAAGAAAACTGCAAGACCTCAGCAGCTTCTGTGCTTGCCTGCTAAGGAATGTCTGGACCAAACGCTTGCCTACAGAGCTTCATTTTCTTTCCATCAAGCTATGACTGCAGAGGCAGTGGCTGCACTGCCAGCGGCTGTTAGCAGCTACAGACAAACGAAATGTACCTGCCAGGGACGCTGTAAAGCAGCCAACATTCCTGGGGCTGTAATCCTTCTCTTCTGCGCTGTCTCCAGGCACACAGACGAGACATGGGGCTGGGGTAGGAAATTCTTAACCTGCGAGTGGAGGTGCAGACCGCCACAACACACACATCCTCCTTGTCTGTCCTCCGTGCCCTTGGACAAACAGAGCCCTCTGGGGCCGAGGAAAGGATCCAGCATGCCATTTAATGCAGCCATTTGGGGAGTGCAAAGCAGCAGCAGGGTGCCGGGACACTACATCGCTGTTTCAGTCAGGGCAGGAGGAGCTCGCAGACCCAGAGTCCGTGTACTTTCAGGTAACGATTGTATAAAACTGTCTGCACAACAGCAAAGTACACAGCGGGACATCACACTCTTGTACACAGAAGCACTCTCCCCAAGACAGGGAAGAGAAGACTCACTGGGAAGGGGAACAGATGTCAAAATAAGCACACAGTCAGAACAGGATGCAGAAAAGCCAGTCACTGCTGCACTGCAGAGGTAGCATCCAAAGCAGGAAAATCCTCCTGAGACAAATGTGTCTACAGTTACAGGGAAAGAAGTGGCTTTAAATACCTCATCTGAAATCACTTCAAAATCTCTTTGACCACCAGAACATGCAAAAGATGAGGCAGCACAAGAAGAGGCTCTCATCTGGGCCCCGAGAAGCAGGGAGATGTACTGACCCTGCAAGGGAACCCAGCACACACTTCCCAGCGCTGCTTGAGCTGCATACCAAGCTGGGCTGCTGCAGTCCTCTGGCAGACACCGCAGCCGGAGCCGGACTCAGCAAAGCTGTGTTTGCCTTGGACTGCAACTGAGAAAGAAGCCCTGAGCCTTGGCAGGGCCCTGAGCTCTCAGCTACCACAGCTCGCTGCCGTGTCAGCCTGGGCAGGCTGGGGTTTGAAGCTGTGCGCCCTGCACTTCCAGTTCTGGTGTCAGCTCAGGGCTCAGCTCTCCCCAGATTTGCTTTTGAAAAACGTCGATGAGACCCTCTGTGTTTCATATAGGCACAAATGAACCACAGTCTATGTTTTTGGGCCTCCAGTCCCATTGTTTCTATGCTCACACCTGCTTTGGTGCTGCACTGGGCGGGGGGTGGAATCCAAGCCCAACCAAAAGGAAAAGAATAAATATCCCCTGAACCTGAATAATCCCACTCTACAATTTTCAGTGTGTGACTCTAAAAGCTGATCCTCCATGTTCACTTTGATCATCTGGCTTGAATGCTGAAGCATAAAAGGTCCAAAATGCCCTTTGGTAGAATGCACCTCAACATTGTGACTTTGAACCACCTGAAGGGCTGGTTCATATGACCCTGTGAACTTACATGGAAAGATATATACAGCATGAAACCATTCAAGGGGTACTTCCTTGATTACACTAAATGCTGGTTCCATGAGGCACTGATGGGTTTCACCTTTTGCATCAGAAAAAAATCATTAGCCCCTGGTGCCAGCAGGCAGACATCGCGGGTAGGATAACACCGCATTAACAAGAAACAGCCTGGAAACCAAACCAGCTCAAACATAGTGTAGGGGAAGGGGAAAGTTGAAGAACAATGTTTAAAAATACTTGCTTTTAAGAATTCAGCCCCTCCCACATTAACAAAATCTAATTAAAGGGATCCAGCAGCTGTTGGCTCTGAGATACCTTTGGTCCAAAAGCATTAGGAGTCAGTATGTTTTTCTGACCAAGCCTTTCAGTCCTGGCTCTTCTGCTTTGCTTAGTCCTGCTTCTCTCCTTTGTGTTTCCAAGGGTAGATCAGCTCTCCAAGGAACAGCTTCTTGCAGAGGGATGTCCAGGAATCCTTAGGGTAACAGCTGTACGTAGGCAGCCTGTATGTCTGTACCACGCTGCCATACGACAGGGGGTTGATCTATGAGGAGGAGAAAGAGGGACAGCAACAAAGAAAATGCATTAAAGCAGGAGGTACAGGCAGTTGAGGCAGGCAAGTGTGACTTTGGCATAGCACCGGCCTCTGTTAGAACATCAACACCACTACTCACAAAACGTCAAACTCCCTCTCTGGCTAGTTACATCTATTTAGCCTCGAACAATGCACTGAAACATTAACAAATCGAGCTTGGCAAGGAGTATTATTCAAATAAGTTCCGAGCAGAGAAGCAGATGCAAACATCTGAAGGATTTGAAAGCGCTGCTCAGTTTACAAGGGTGTGGGACTGTCACCCTGTTAAGAGGCTGTAGTGGTTGGAGAGATGGGGGCCTCCCACTGCAGATGCAATACTCCTTTGGGGATGCACTTCGACTTGTAAGAACTATAACGTGTTACTTCAGCCATCTCTTTTACTGGCCTACTACTTTAAGCCGCTAAGTCCTCGGCCCACAGCTACACTTTAAGCTGAACATGGTATCACTTCTTCAACACGTGGTGGAATCGTCTTCCAGCAGAACAGCACACAGACCACACAAAGGGCTGCTCATTACCATTTAAAATCAAGTCTCTTTGGCTGAGTTCATAGTTTTCAATTTGATTTCAATCGCCATCCTGAAAATGATCTGCCTGCAGTCCCTACCTACACAAGCTCGTAGCCTCTGACTGCAGTCACAGAATTGCTGTGTTGGTCTTTTGGAAGATGGGGGAGTCAGACAGATCTGTTAGCTGGAGAAGGGGCAACAGAAGCACGTGGAAGGATATCCTCCTCTAGTGAAAGGGTCCAGTTATGCTGGAACAAACCATGCAGATGCGTGAAAGAAGAAAGAGACTATAATTTGTGGTAGAAAATCCAGACATGAAAAGGATAGAGGCAGCAAAAAACCACACACAGTCACTACTTTGTCAGAAGCTGAATATTTCCTTTGCCCACTGAAGAGTGACCAGATTTCTGGGAGTTTGCTTACACCACCAGTTTGCTTCACCTATCTGGTGTTCAAGAAGAGGGGAAGGATAAACTAAGAGATGGAGCTCCAGAAGACAGCACTTAAGCAAAGAGGTCACTAGAACTGGTCTCAGAGACCTTTGCCAAGTCTTTATTGTTTCAAAGTACAATATTGTTGAAGGACAAGAAGAAAATGCTTGTGTCCAGAAGCATCCCTAAGAAGTTTAGGAAAAAAAAAGTTATAGCAGCAGCTCACAGAGGCTGAGAGAAGCCAAAGAAGAGCCAGTGGGGTCCAGCTGTGGGAACACAGATTCAAACAGATCCACCGAAAGCTGGTTCTGAATGCCATCAAAATGAACATTTGTACCAGAAACCCAAGAGCTGAGCTCATCCCACCTGAGGTATGTGTAACCCAAACTACCGCAGCTCATATTTCAAACACACTCTACAGCCTTATGGCCAAGGACTGACCACAGCATTTATTGGATGTTATGCATGACTGTAACCAACCTAATCACATTGTGGTCACAGATAGCTTAAAAAAAAAAAAAAGACCAAAGAAACCTTCCCCTGCCCCAATTAAAAAACACATCACCACTATAACCAGTAAAACTTGAGTAACTATTTCTGCTTATTTCATCAACTCTACACAAAACAGTATGCTTTAAGTGAGAACATACTGGAGGAGGACAGGAACTGCTGCTATATGAGGGAGATGCACAGTGTACCTGCCCCTGGCTATTAGCAACGTGGGCTGGAAGGTTTGGACATGTTTATCCTTGAAGATCATCTCTAGGCAGTGATGATGCTGAGTGGTAACACTTGCCTACTGAGAAGCAACAAGAAATTTAAGCCCAGTGCAATATATATTTCCGTCTCTCCTATGATAAATGGAAACCAAAACAAAAGCAAATGGTTATTAGTGAAGTGGCAATATGAGGTCCTTTTATGCAATTATTGCAGTTCAAATTTATATTATATCCTGATATAATGTGCACCCCTTGTTTCATAACGGAACTGTTCCCTTTTCCTTTCCTCTTTTGCTTAACCCTTTTCAAAGCAACTGCTGTGAAAGATGACATTTCTGGCAGAAGATATACAGATGAAATAAACACATCGTGTCTTCTCACTGGGCTATCAGTCAGCTGAGCCGTGCTGCCAGAAATATTTCTTCTTGTGTACCAAAATGAATGATTTTAAATGCTAACGAAAATACTGAACTACGTAAGAACTCCTGGAGAAATTAAGTAGCATTTGGAATGGAAATATCATCCCCTACCCTCTGCCTGCCTATGCCTGGACTTTGCATTCCAATGACACTACCTTAAAAGCAAAAATAATCACTTGGCTGAACCACAAGCTGAACATGAATGCTCAAAACCAGCATTACTGATTTCTAATCCATTACCAGTGCCCCAAAGGGCAGCTGTGAACGTATCAGTCACCTATAGCTTAAATCGTTTGGGGCACAGTTACATGCATATGACCCTACTGCCATCAAGCATGCTTCTGCAGGGCCACCATATGGGGAGGGAACAAAGCCACTGTGCAATATATAGAAAAGAGCATCACCATGTACCATAGGTAAGAATTTTAGCATGTCACTTAAAAATAGGCTTTTTAGATTTTCCTCTCAAAAGACCTATCATAAAGTGGTATATTCAGCAGAATTTCTGACATAAGCCCATTTTTCATTTCCACCAGCACAAAGAGAACAAAAAAGTGCCTTTACTGATGCTGTGCTCATTATTATTTGAACAGAAGGCCAAAAGAGACATCCACTAAAGCACTTCCACATCTTGAAATGATGACTTATGCTATATTCTAGATAGCAAAAGGATCTTTCTGCAGTGGTCCAAGGAAAATTCATCATATTCATATGACTCACTGCCTCTGCTCTCTATCTAAGGCCTGATATTTTTGCTCTGGAGAAGCCATCTACCTTGGCTCACAAACACGCTGGTGCCAAACTGTCTGTTCAGCTGCTCCTGTGCCTCACCACTGGTGTCCACAGTTTCCTTTTTATGGACTCTTCTGGGCACGGAGAATGATAGATTCTGGTTCGTACACCACTGTCCTACTGGAACTAAGGAAGTGGGAAGACAGCATGCTTTGAAAATGCTAGTTTTGCCCCAGAAGACATCTGCTGAAGGGATTCCCTTTTGAATCACTGCTAGATGATGTGCCAGTTCTGTGCAGATCTGACCTATGCTGAAATAGGGTGAGGATTGGACTGCTGATGGAAAAAGCAAAAGTACTGGGAAGCCGTGGTTAATTCCTTCCCACACATTCCACCAGTGTGCGAATGTTTTTTATAAACTCTATACACTGCCTCTCCGACTTTCCTCCTAGGATGAGCAAGAAAAGTGATGCTGTGATACAGCAGTATTCCTGCAAAGTCAAGAAATACGAGTTTCACAATCACTCCTGAAAGCATAATGACAACTCCACTGCTACCATCACATCATTTCTTTTCAGAAAAAATTTGCTTTATTATATCTGGCAACAGAGCGTGGAAATGCAGTGTTACAAAAGTGCAGGTAACCTTTTCCTATACACCTTGCCAGAGTCAACTCAGGAGAATAACAGGAGGCCCTTCCCTCTATTCTCTCTCCCATGCACTCGTCCTGACTGCATCACAGAACAGCTATGACTTTTCAACACATCTGGAAAGGACAATCTTTTCCTAGCCCTTTACTGTCTTTCAATCTGAATGGTTTAGCTGTCTTCTTTTGCTTCTCTCAGTGTTCAGCAAGTATTAGGGTGCAGCTGCATACAGACTGAAAGTGCAGTGATACTAATACGAAGCTTTAATTACAGAAGTAAGAGAGCTTCATGTTTCTCACATTTCATTTCACATCACACAGGACACTGCATTGTCTCTAAACTGATGAGTCAAGCAGGGTATTAAAAAGAACAGAAAAAAGCAGCCAAGTATCGCAATGTGAAAAGTATTTCCCTTGTTTTAGCACTTTACAGCTGAATTTTTTTAATTGGGGTCTTCATAAAAGAGAGACCAAGTCATGGGACCAGTTCAGAACCCTAGAAGTGAGAAGGATCTTGGGGTCAGTCCGAGGGGATGCGTACAGCAGAAAGTGTCACTGAGGGCACAAGTGACTCACCTGCATAAGGAGTCGAAGAGGTTTTCCATCCTGCTGTTCAAGGACTCTGAACTTCACACCGGCTGAAAAGAAGCAGAACAAAGAAGCCAAGTCCAGGCTGGAGAAAAGCCCATGCTATTTGCTGTTCAGCTCTGTTGGCTGAGCACTGATTTCCTAGAAATGGAGTTTTCCACCTTTCTTGATTTGTGAACCCTTACCCATTTTCAACAGGAAACACAGATTCTCTCTAAAATGGTTTTACATGTAATGACAAAGGATGTGTTTCTCTTAGCTCCATTAAAACCAGCCCTCTGACTTCCAGGCTTAAAATGCAGTCCTGAAGAAAGCACAAAGCCCAGAAACCAGCCAGCCAGCACTGATGATGACAGGGACTGCAGTAATCAGTCGCTGTTCCCAAACTTCCATCAGAATGGGAACTTCATGGTAACAGGAGGCAGAGATCACCTTTAATTTTCACTCACGGGGGATACGGCGCATCTGCAAATCTTTCAGACTAAGGGAGGAAAGTGGCTGGCCTACAGGCATTATAAACATTTCAAAGCAACCACTACCTATTAAAAACAGCACTCATATGTTTTTAACACACTACTAAGCCCATCAAACCTGCCACTTTTATATTCCCTCTTGGACTTGCTACAGCCCCAATACTTTAAACATTTCGGATTCCAATGGTGACATACTGCACATGAACGCTGAGTGAAATTCTTCAAAGAAAGGTAACCATTACGTCTAAAGAGGCATTTTTTTCTTTGAAAGATGACAAATCACTTCACAGAAATAAAACCAATCCATCTTCAGCGTACCTGCACCAGGCAAGTGTGCCCCTGTCATTCCTTTCTACAGGGGAGAAGATGGGGCAGAGTAATGCAGCGAACTGCCACAGATCAAACACTGAGTCGGGAGCACAAACAGAAATAAAACTCTTCATCTGTGTAGGCACTGTCACTACAGCATCTATATGGCTCTTACACATCTACAAAACAAAATAATTTCTTTCTTCCCTTCAGCTTTGAATTAACTGAAATTATACGGTTTTGTTCGTCCTTTGGGGAGTGAATGCTCTTGTCTAGCAGAGAGCTCTTCCCAAATCACAATGCCTTCTTTGTACAGAGCAGAGAGGAATTACATAGGAATTATATACTATGACCCAGAGTTTTGCTGGGTTATACTGAAACATGGGCTTCAAAAAGATGTTGGAGTACCCTGGGTCTCAACAAGTAAATGTGCTGGAAGAGAAAAAGTCTTCAAAGTGATTCATTGAGTTTTGGCTAAGAGAAAGTGTCTGAGGCATTCCAGGAACTTGTCTTCAGGCAGGCAATTTGTGAGAGAGGGAAGCAAGTGGGCACTGAAGTTTCAGGTGGGTGGCCTAGCACTCTGGAGTCTTGTTCTAAGACCAGTCCATTAAACCAGCAAATGCCATTTCTCTAAGTCATGGCCACACACTCCCCTTCTACAGATTTTAGTCTGGAGAAGAGGAGGCTCAGGGGAGACCTTATTGCTCTACAGCTACCTGAAAGGAAGGTGTGGGGAGCTGGGGTCGGCCTCTGCTCGCAGATATAGTGATAGGACTAGAGGGAATGGCCTCAACTTGTGCCGAGGAGGTTCAGATTGGAAATGATGAGACATTTCTTCTCAGAAAGAGGTCAGGCATTGGGACAGGTTGCCCAGGGAGGTGGTGGAGTCACCGTCCCTGGGGGCGTTTCAAGGAAAGGTTGGACGTGGTGCTTGGGGACATATGGGTGATATTGGTGGTTGGGGGACGGTTGGACCAGATGATCTTGGAGGGCTTTTCCAACCTTTGTGATTCTATGCAAACTAACAGTCTCTTGATTTAAGCACATGAAGGTACATCTGAATATGAGGGGGCACTTCTTTACTGGGAGGGTGACAGAGCACTGGGACAGACTGCCCAGAGAGGTTGTGCAGTCTCCTTCTCCGGAGATGTTCAAAACCTGCCTGGATGCCATCCTGCACAAGGTGCTCTAGGGGATCCTGATCTGCAGGGGGGTTGGACTGGGTGATCTTCAGAGGTCCCTTCCCACTCGGCCATTCTGTGATTCTGTGATTCTTCAATTGATCAGGAGTCTTAAACTTTATATAAGAAAATACAAATTTGTTTTAGAATAACCTATAGACTATAATGCTCCGAAGCCTCTGAGTAATTAATTTCACAGACAGAGCAGGAAGGTTTGGTCTTACTCCAGATCTTCTCTTCTCCAGCAGAGAAGAACCCTCAGCTACCCTCTGAAATTGCTAGCCAGTTCCAGAGCTCACAGTTCAGCATTTTTTGTACACGGACATCACCAATAGCACAAGAGAGGTAAGGACATGACCCCATTTGTTTTGTTTCACATTACAGTGCAGTAGAGCAAGCTCAGTGCTTGTTTGTGTTCCTGTACTTACGGAGGCACTGCTAAGTCAGGACCTACAGAACCATCCTGAGAGTGACAGAGCTTGCCCCAAAGTTTGTGATGTGAATCAACACTGGGCAAGAGTGAAAGAGAAGTAATGAAATGACCTGTTCACAATCAAACAGTGCATTGCTAACTTGGGTGTGGGGCAGCCTGAGAAGCCTGGACCTCACTGCTATGCCTGACTTCACACTCTAAGTCGACATCACACTGTATCCGTCCCAACCAAGCTGTCATCCCTCGAGCTGACACTGGGCAGTCAGAACTCTTGCACAGAGGACATTAGCTTTGATGTAGTTACAATATTTTTTTCAAATCCAAAAATTTCACATCATGAGGGGAAAGAAAATATGGACTTAATTTCTGGTGTGTGGATGTAGATTGTACATCTACCTTGGCCCAGGCTTCATCGATATCATATTTTGTTAATTCAGAGGCTGAGTTAAGGAACTTAGAGTCCAGATGCCAGCACTGAACTGAGATGAACTTAAACAATGCACTAAACCCTTGTTGATAGGAAAAGCTATTCATTTGTGTTGGTAGAACCATGTTGATGGTGCTTGTAAAATCAGCTGCTGTAACATACACCAGAAGACTTCTAATCTGAGTCTGAAAAGGGAGGCAAAATCTAAGCAGTGGGGACATCAAGTGATGTGTACTCTATAAAGTCCTTTGAATTTGATTCAACTGCTCCATCTGTCACCATTCCAATTCTGTTTTATATTCTGGTGCAGGAATACAGGCTGCAGAAATTCTCAGAGATGCCTCTTCATCTAGCAGACAGCATGATATCGCAGTGTTCTCTTTCATAAAATGTTTAAGAGAAACAAACAAATAGCCAGCAGCAAAAGTTTGGTAACAAAAAACTGAGCAGACAATCCTCTACCTGGGTGGAGGCTTATCACCCTGCAAAGGGTAGCTGGCTTACCAAAACTGAGAAGTAACCCCAGACTGATGAGAATATAGGGGCTTACAACTCTCTGAGACAGCAAGATCTCCTTCTGCCCTATGACCTGCTGTCTACTGGATCAGTTTTCTTCAGCAGCATTTCCTGTTCTCCAAAGACAGCTCTGAAGGGCTAAGAAGCTTCTAGCAGGAAATTCATAGGAACATGCAGAAAGCGTACATGGAAAAACAACAGGCTTGGTAACATCGCTCAGCTCTACCTTCCCAAAATCAAACCTGGCACCACTACAACATACAGAGCTGTTACCAGTTCCCTTAGGCTTCCTTTACTTTTGATGACTAGCTTTCTTTTGCTGATGATCAAGCTTTTTCTTGTTTTTAAAATTCCCACTGCATGCTCTTTAAATGGATGGAAGACAATGATTTAGACTGGCTTGATTTTAACTGGATCAACTATATCTACTGACAGTGAAATCCATTTCAAAATGATCCTTTATTCTGATACTAACCATGGCTTGTTGTCAAAAGGCGAGAAATGATAAATAGTTTAAAAATGGTGATAGGTTAATCTCAAAAAGGGAGTGATTGCCTGAAACCTCCCCAGACCTCTGAAATTGAACCAAACATCTCAGTTCAGGACTTCAATTTGTAAAGTCAGACGAGAACTGGAGCTCCAATGATTCACGTTCTCTGTCAATCCAGCCCACCGAAGGAGCAGATTTCCCAAGTATTTTTGCACTTTTTTTCACAACCAAAACACACAAGGTTAACAGCTTGTTTAACTCTCAGATGTTTTACCTGGCCTAGTGCACTAGAACTGGAATAAAAAAACAAACAAACAAAAAACTGATTTAAATGGTGTTTGCTTGGGTGTCACTT
Source organism: Anser cygnoides (assembly GCF_040182565.1). NCBI lineage: Eukaryota > Metazoa > Chordata > Aves > Anseriformes > Anatidae > Anser > Anser cygnoides. The sequence continues at coordinate 13,238,799 of NC_089887.1, forward strand.
TCAGTTATCACAGGCTTTGTAAAGGTGCTTGTGATTCTGATTCAGCATCAAATGTTTTTCCACTGACAACCTCATCTTGCTCGTGCAGGAACTGTTTAACAGTATGGACAACGGAATGACTTATGCTTTGGGTTCTTTCCCAGCCCTCTGCATCTTTCTATTTAGAAGCTATCCATTGCGTCAAAATGAAACGCATAATGCAAAATCCGTAACCTTTTGCATATGTAGTGCTGAAGGACTTACCTGCAAGTCTGTAGGATCTGCAGAGCCGAAGGATGATTGAATAAAGAGGCAGAGAGTCAACCAGATCAACTAGCAAGTGTATCAGGCCTTGCACAATCACCACCAGCAAACGGAGCTACAGAGAAACAGTTTAATAAGCAAATCTCAGAGAAACAGGAGATGTAGCCCTTGAAAACCCATGAGTTGATCTGCAATCTGACATTGTGTGTAAGCTAAAGCATCCCAAGGTGGGTTTGATGTCTAGACAGGTTGGGCATCCAGCCCCTGCATGATGTTCTTTGACCATCTCAACTTTCAACTGTCAGAGCCTAAGAGGGAGAATTCAGGCTTCCATTTCTAGTGAACTCCATCAGTGAATGCAAATTTCCCACTCTCCAGCAATGAGCTGAAGTAGCTTATTTCTGCTTGAAGAAACCCCATGTAGAGTATTTAAGCAAAAGCAAAGCAGTCAAAAATGAGCTTTCTACTTAGTGCTTTGTGTCCCCTGACTAAAGCACCTCCTTTTGTCAGACAGCATTTACTTTTGCTGTCAAGCTCATCTGAGAAGAGAGGGCTCGTAAAAGATGTTGAAATCATGTGAAGGCCTCTGTCTACGGAAAATTTTGCTTCAGGCAGGCTGCAGATAGGATGGTTGTATTGGGGGAAGAAAAGAAAAATAAGGAAGTCCAATCCTCCAAGCAAAGCCTGGCTGACAGCATTTAACACGGAAGGTTAACTTCTTGAAGAAGTTGTTCTGGATCAAACTAGAGGGGTCGTCACCCCAGACATTGCACGGAAAGATTAAAAATAACTTCTGAGTGAAAGACGGCAGGGGAACAGCATGTCCTGCTGACCTGGATTTGCTGGGAATTCCCTTTGGAGAAACACAGACACATATCCTGAATTCCACTTGCTTGGGCTACATGGGTTGTGTGAGAACCCTTCCTGAACACTCAGATAAATCTTGAATTCTCTTTGTGGATGACAGTAAATGACAAGGAAACATTAAAAAAAAAATAAAAAAAAAATTAAAAGATCTCAGAAGACATAACACCATTAGCTTCAGGGATTAAATCTTACCAGGGTAAACACCAAATAATACAGTGCAGTTGTAGGCAGGAGGAACAGCAGGATTGTAAATAGCAATGTGCCAATAAATAACTGGGGAAAAAAGAAACACAAACAATCATTAGTAAAGCAAAGCCAAAATAAAATAAAAATAGGAAATGGTGAAACAATGACAGTTTGCAAGATTCTTAACTTATTTTTATTCCCTATGTGAATAATTCTGTTACCTTGAATATTTTCAGTATTACTTCTCTTTCTGGGCCTTTTTTGAGGCTATCTTCTCTATGACTAAGTTTGGAAAGACAAACAAGCTGGATCCTGACAGCACTTTTCCTTTATAGACAATGCCCAAGATTTCCTATTTTAGTCTGGCTTCCTTAGGAAACAGGGCTTACATGATCATGCTGTTTGTCTGTCCTCTACCCCTTTAGGTTTTAAAGCCATCAGTCAGTTTTTACCAGAAAAAGGTGGAAGGGTAGGGAATGTTATAGAAGTTTGAGAAGTATTTTTGTTCCTCCTTGTTTCAGGAGAGCTGGGTAGATAACCATTCCCACAGGCAGCAGCTGGCTGGCCAGTCTGCATGTCTGCAGCTCCACAGCAGCCATGGACTTCAGTATCCTGCTCAGTGGGAAACTGTGAGAGAGAAATAAGTTAGAGTTACTGAGTGGGGGGTGCAATATTTATACATAAAGGAGAAAAACCCATAGGAAAGCAGGTGTCATTAGCTCTGCTGCCCACAAAACAAGTTATTTCCATTTTGGGCTGGCCCAGCTGGCTTAAGACTAATTAATTCCAGCTAGAATCAGTGGAGAAATACAGATTTATGACAAATAAAGATCTGACTCTTCAGTTCTTAGTCACAGCTTCCAGAAGAGAGAGGCACAGGAACACGGGCCACTGCCATTTCTGCAGGAAGAGAACATGGCCACGGCATGTTATGAAAGAAAATAACCCAGACACTCCTGTCACAGAGGTGGATCAACATCCCAGCTTTATGCATGTAACCAGAAATAGATCGCAGTCCAACCCATCCTCTTCACAGCAGTTGCTTCTCGCCTCCTCTGTCACTCCACTGCAGTTCTTAGCATCCCCAGAAGTCTTTTAAGGTCAGCTTTGAGTGTCTCGTCCCACCCAGGCCAATGACAGAATTCCCACTGGCCTCTGGAGCAGCAGGATGGAGCCTGAAGTGCCAAACCAATTCTCCTCAAAGCACACAGGGCAGAATCCTGACGTAAACAGTCAGCCTGACACAGAGGCTCTTACTTTTCTTTCACCAAAGAAAAGAAAATTAGCTCCCCCACTGCAGTGCGAGAAGCTGAAGCTTATCTGTTGCAACAGAGAGAGGCACTGGCCCTGGAAGTTACCAAATATTATTTTATTATTTTAGTGATGTTTGCAACAGCAGGTGTGGCGCAGACAGGCTCTGCTGAACTTTCATACGGCATTTCAGAATTTCAATAGAAATCACAGTGTTTGACAAAAAAAAAACTGCCTCTGCTGTTTGAGTGAGAACGTGTGGGCCAGGATCCAGCACAGTGTGAATGAAACGGGGCCTTTTAATAGAAACGCTGGCAAGTCTGTTCCTACGGCAACACTGCTGGGCACCACTTCTTAACTCGCCTCCTTCCCCGTACCCAATCCTGTGCTCCAAGAGCCACGAGAATCTGCAGCACCCAGTGAAGCTCACCAGGGCGCTCAGCGCCTGCCAGACAAACCCCCTGAGCACGCAGAGTGCAGGGGTGCTGCAGAGCCCAGGGTTTGTTCGAAGAGGATGCAGTGCTGCACAATGTGCTCGTTTTGGGCACCGCAGAGCCTCCTGTGGCCTCCCTCTCAACGTTACCCAAAGCAGAGCAGGATCGCATTGCCTGCAGGCAGTGCCCTGCAGCAAGCCCCTGGTGCTGCAGCACTACCTGGTCCAAGTCATAGGAGCAGGAATCCACCCGCTGCCGGAGGACGTTCCACTTCTTCCCACGGAACAAGCGCCAGAGGGATGACAGGCCGTAAATCTTCAGGCAGTAGAGCCTGGGCAAAGAGAAGACGTCGCGCGTTAGAGCTGCGAGTTCCCGAGCTGCCTCAGAAAACAGCTGTCATCACTACACCCCTGCGCCCACTCACCCACTGTACCACGCAGCTCGGAGTGGCAGGAGAAATCAACCTGGGGAAGACTCAGATAAAATGCTAATCGCTCGCTCGGCTGTCCTAGGGCCGGCCCCTGGCATGGGCAAGGCAGGCTGCTGGGCTGCTGCAGGCAGCTCCGGACCACTCGAGGGCAACCCCCTCGCCATGCCCGGTGCCTATGGCAAGTCTCTCGATTTCTGCTCCTGGGGAAGAGGTTGGCACACGTGCAGCGGCGAGTGCTGCAGGAGGGTGGCCACTACGAGCAGCAGCCACCGGCAGCTCCATGCCACCGCCCTCCCTGCAGCAGGAGGAGCAGCAAGCTGATTTCCCCGCGCACACCTCAGTCTTTAGGGTTCAGACCTGCCCTTTGCTCTCACCTGACACCCTTCCCACGGTTGGAGTGGCCAAGGCCCTATCCTTCACACTTGCATCAGTACCATTCAATTTTGCCTCTGCAGCAGAGAGGCAAGGGAGAGGACTGGAGCCCTTGAACCTTCATCCACAAGAGTGGGAAGAAATCTACTAAACGGCTGGTGGCACCCCTACCGCGTCCTTCCAAGCTGTTTCACTTGGTGCTGCGACACTCAGAGCTCTCCAAGGAGAACGGCAATGGTGAGAGATGCTTGGGGTGGTAAGAGGTGGGAAACAGAGACATCTACAGAACGACACAGAGGAAGAAAGAGCCCCTGGCAGGGAGAAGAGTCACAAAGAACCCTGGGCAGCGGTGTCTGACATACAGGACTGTAGGGAAGGCGGACGGAGCCAACCTGTGGGGCAGACCAGAGCCTGAGCTACAGCAGCCAGACCGGTTAACCAGCCTACTTCAAGTGCGGAGGCTGCTTAGCCTTCAAGACAGTGTTGTGAAAGCAGTGGCGAGGAGTCTTACCCCAGCGAGGAATCTGGTTTGAGGAACACCAACTGCTTCAAGGAACTGGCAGGGTGCCCAGGCTGGGAGGCACAGCTCAGCGCTCTCATCTCAGGGCCAGAGGGTGCCCGGGAGGACTCCTCCAGCTTGCTGGCGCACACCCGACGCGGCGGGGATGCAGGCTGCCCACTCACCCGCGTGCCCCAGCACGACACCAGGCATGTGGACCTGATGGACCTGCTCTACCTTCGCCGCTGCCTGCACACACATGCCCGCTCTGGTTTCACTGCATGGTTTGTTTCAGAGGCGGAGCTCAGACTTCAGCAGCACCTGAGCCAGCATTTGTTCCGCCAGCTGCACGAAGGTGCTGCGGTGGTTGTGCTGGTGTGGGTGACTGGTACCCGCTCCTGACTCTCTGTGGGGACACCAAGCACAGCAGGGACAGTTTCGTGCCAGCAGCAAGGTAACGTACAGCTGCTCTACGCTTCTAACAGACAGCCCAGACTGGTAGATGGGCTCCCTGCAGCTCACGATGGGAAAGCAATCAGCAGAGAAAATGCTTTTCCTGTTTCCACTCACAATTGGAAGGGACCAAGGCCACTTTTCACAGCCCAAAACAGAAATTCTAGTGAACTAGAGGTGTTGGGAAGAAACTCTGCTTTACTGACATTACTGATTTCGGGTGTAAGCCCTACGCTCACAACAGAACCAATTCATATCCCTAAACTACATGTAACTGAAGTGCTTCTATTTCTGTTGTTTGCAATGTGAAGCCCTCTGCTCAGAGCCTGGGGAGGAACAACAGCAGTTCTGTACTTTATAAGCCAAAGGTTCCATTATTCATTACCTTGCATCTCGTCTCCTTGGCAAGAGCAGCTATTCTCCAGAGGTCTGTGTGATGCCTTGCTGCAGCACTTGTTAACGGAGGGCAGGAGCAGAGCATGTCAGCAGGCACTGTTTGCACAGTAACCCCAACGTGCCCAGCACAGGAGGTGCCCCAAAGCCACACGCTCCCTCAGAGCCTCTGCCTAGCTGCCAGGCAGTGAGGCCCTCCAGTAGGTCCAGACAATGCCACCAGGATGGTGTCACAGTCCTGCTGTAACCCCAAAGCTGCCATCTGGGCTCCATAATCCAGATAAGAATCCCTGAAGCCAGGCATAGACAGGGACTTCTGGGTTTCTCCAGAAGAACAAGTGTTCCCCTTTCTTCCTCCTCTCCTCTAGTTCCCTGAAAAACCACTGAGTAGGGTGCCACTGAAGAGTATTATGAGAGGTTGAATTAAAGGGATAGGGTGAACTTGCCCTCTACCTGTCATGTAGTTTTATTTTTCCAGGTCACTACCACAATAAGTAAATATTTAAGAATAAGAGATATTTAAAATATTTAAGAAATGAGAACTGAAAGATAGATTGCTTGCACTGCTGTGACTATCATTTCTACATGCATAAAAGAAAGCAATAGATTAATTGCTGGCTTAAACTGTGAATTCAAGAGAACTACAACAGGATTGAATGTACCTAGTATCACACCTGGGCCTGGGATCAGATGATTCATTGTCTCATAGATTTCATATATCAAGGTTTAGGTTTTGTGGATTCTTTGGTGAGGAATCAAGCCACAGTGGCCCCAGGTATCCCCAATACCTGCTTTTTGCTAATGCTTTCTGTATATTGAGTGTCCATCTGGTTTTAGCAAGAGGCTTTGACTTTATCAGTAATCAACAGCTGCCACAGCAGGCAGCTGTTAGGTGCAGTGCTCCACAAAATAACGATAGGCCCTGAATGTCCATCGGACTTTCTCCACAAACATACCCAAAACACAACCAAATGAGATCAACTCACCTTGCTCCATAGACATAGAAGCAGTAGATGTGGAAGGTCAGAAGTGCAACGATGTCAGAGAGGATGCAGAGAGCCACAGTCAGGCCCAGACAAGCCGACAGACCGACATACCAGAGGATCATCTCAATGAATGGGGACATCAGGTGAATGTAGCCTAGTGGACATTGCAGTGTCAGTATTTGCCTGATACATCTTATGATGACAGTCTCAAAGGACTGACTTTCTCCCTGTTTTGTTTCTCCCCTCTGTTCAAACATTGCTCCAGAAATCATAGCCACAAAAATATAGAAGTGAAACTGGAAAGTTCCTTTAGATGGCCATCTTCTGCTTAGGAGGACAAAAAAGAGCTCTCTTTTCCCCTAGGTTTGTGTTCAGGTGTGGCAGCTCTGTGAGGAAGGCGAGGATGTGCTCAGCTTGAACAGAGCAGTCACCTTGCTCCACACAGAGCTTTTTTAGATTTGTGTCCAGGTTCCTAATTACATTTTTAACCGCACATGTAAAGCTTTACTGAAGTGATCTCTCTTTTCTTCTTATTCCCACAGAAACCATCCCAAATGAATTTTGTAAAATAAAACAGTCTAGAGACACACAGCATCTTTCATCACTGAAGTGGAGTAAAGTCACTTACTTGAATGTCAAGTAGACTACGTCAGTATAATAACTAAGGAGTTCATTCCCATCGTGACTATTTTCCTTTATCAAGATACTTACTAAGGATAACAGCAGTGTGGTATTTCAAGGAGGGAATACACAAAGAAAAGCTCTAAAAAACTGCACTAAATTGAAGTCAGTAGCACGGCAGAGTTTGTGTTTGCATCCCAAAAGCACACTTCTCTTCCCTATCCTATCAACTGCCTCTTACAGGGCAATGCCTACATGAGACCTAAAACCTTCCCTTGGACACTCACCACTTATGGCACCAAGAAATCAAGATCCATAGTGACTTGCATTTCTTGCAAAGCACCAGGGCAAGCACTTTATTTAATATGCATGACTTCCTTGTGTGGGAATCCAACTTTGGCTTGAGTTCCCACAGCAGGAAGACTCACAGACGAGTCTGTACTTGCAGTAGTGCATTTTGATTCATTATTCACCTCTAGGCAAACATTAAGCACTTGGGAGGGAAGAGATGAAAAGGGAGGCTGAAAATTTAAACAACTGCACTTACTAATCCAAAGATGGATGTGGTAAAGGAAGAAACGGCCCAACACCTGATCCAAAGCTCGGTTCATTTTCAGTCCAGCTGGTGCTCCCATTAGCCACTGGAGCAGGTCCTGGAGCTCTTCAGCTACATGCTACGAACACATGGAAGCAAACACGTAAGCAGCCTGAGATAGATTCTTACCACATCAAACAAGTCCAGTGTACTGAACGTGTTACCCCTAGAAAAACTATTTCACCACACCCTTCAAAGCAATGGAGAAAAAAATTCAAACTACCATAGAAAACTAGTTAACTCAGAAACACACCTTTATTGGAAAATGACTCTTTACTGAACCTAAATGTAACAGCATGAGAGAGCTAAACTGCTTAAATGGTTTCTGCCGGGAACGTGAACCTAGGGTTTGTTCATGGATGTATTTGGTAGACTTGTAGTCTGATTTCTTGGTGTAATAAGTATTCTTGAAATAGATGGCAAATGCTGGTGCACAAACCAACTTAATTGGACAGACAACTGAAAAGTCAGAACTGAGAGAGCAATCTAAGTATGGGGAAAGCAGCCAGGATCTGTAACGGGGCAGGATGGCTGTGTGCTCATGGACAAAACAGGAAAATTTTACAATGAAGTAACCTGTACGGGTTTACAGCAGGCTAGAAAACACAATTATGTAAACATGCTTCATATACAAACAAGCTTTCTTTCTACTCTGTGGTAAACTAGGCAAGATCAGCCATGGTGTAGGGCATTGATCTTGCCTACCACTGTCTTGTCGGACTTGCAGGCTTCAGAGAGAGATACCCATGGCATCCCAGTAAAAAAGAAGCCTTCTGAATCACTGAGAACAAGGCTGATGGAGTTTGTTCCCAGATCACAGAGGGCTTTGACTCACAATTTCTGGTGATTTAATCCCAAATTATTTACTGATTTTCTCTCTACACCACACTGCTTTGACTGCAGTAGGCAGGGCAGAAGATGGTGGGGCTCTGCTTCTCAGCAACATGCACCTGAGCTTCTCACTTAAGCTGAAATCAACGGTGAGGTTCCTTTACCAGGCTGTGAACTGAGGTAGCTGAGAGTGGTAAACTCCAGCAAACAGGTGGGGAACATACCTGGAAGAAGTGACCTCACCCACTGTCCCACATGAACAGAGATTGTGAGTAAAAGCCTTCCACCTCTAAAAATCTCAATTGTGCACGTGCATAAGAGTCGAGACGTGCTATCTGAAGCTGATGTGCTATAGCCTAATTTCCCCATCATTTGTAGGGAAAGTTTCCCTAAGAGGAAATGTCTTCCAATAAATGATTACATTTCATTGACCAACTGGATCATTGCAAAGTGGATTTGTAAGCATTTACTTTTAGTGTAGTGGCAAAATTCAGAGCTCCATCTTCACTTTATCAAAAAATCCCCTGAACAAGATTGCCTTTTTATTTCCTTCATTTACCCTCTGTCTCAATGTCCCTTAAAATATCTTGCTGTAAGTCAGAACTGATTTGAACCCACAGATCTTACCTCCATTGCTGAGAACTTTTAGCTACTGTATAAATAGACTGGTTTTAATATTTAAAGTGTTGGATTTGTAACTTGGAAAAAGCATTTGGGGATTTTAATGAAATATTTAAATGCTTGAAAGCAGTCCTTCAGCAAGGCTGTTTTCCAGCACTGACTGCTTCTGAAGGCTTCCAGTTCCAGCGGTGCCACTAAATTCTGACAGGGGCACGTAACCCTGGGAAGGTGCCCTAGCTTGCTGCTATTTAGCTGGGCAAAGCATTTCAAAACATGGGCCTAAGGCATAACCTTGCAAGTTGTTTTGCAGCCAGATATTTTAGGACTGATCAATAGCAAGCAGAATCGTAAAAGGTGACTGGGAGTCTAATCCTCTTGTTGCAGTCATGCATACTGAATGTGACCAGTATTAATAAATAAGACACAGTCAATTACATGGAAGTGGTTTCATAAAGGGGTGTAAGGACATCACCAAACCGGAGACTAAAGCTAACATGGCTGGCAATATTTTAGACTGGAAATATTTCTTCACAGCCATGTTCTTCTTGCTTGTCTCCACGTGTCTAGTGGTGCTGTGACAACCATGGAGAAGGACACACAGCCCACTGAGGGCGGGCACCGCGGACACTGGGAAGTGCAGTGCAAACTGAGTGAAGCATCTAGCACAAGGCACTGAAAGCAGAGCCAAAGCACTCCCTGCCAGGCACCTACCTGTGATTTTATAAAGTAACACCTAAGAATATTTTCCAGGCAGTGTCCTCTCTACTAGCTTTGTTTATATATTAGAAAATATAACTGAATAGGAACTTACGTCCAATTATCTCTAAGCTCCAGTCTTGTTTTTGGAGGCATGATCTATGATAAATATTTGTTTCAAAGAGATTACAGCCTAAAGAAAAGAGAACACAGCCAGGATGCAAGAGGTGAAAGAGGAAAAAATAAAAAAGAGGGTTTGTAAGCAGTGCTTCATCTCAAAACAGAAAAAAAAATGTAGCACTTTGAATTGGATATTTTTGTGGAAGGCAAAAACATGGACTGCTGTTGGGAAGCCTGGTGGGAGCAAGAGGAAGGAGGAGGGTAGGAGCTGTAAGGGCACCTACAGAGAGCAGATTATTCACATTTTCCATTCTTGTTTTTGAAAGCCTGCTCCAAAATCAGTCCTTCGTGTTGCATACAGCTACTCCCCAGTCACTCCCTAGGTGTCTGAATCACATCTGCTTCATTTACTGACAAAGGCAACTTGTTATTACAGTCAGCACAGCACAGCTCATCAAGCTGTGAAAGTGGGAGCTGCAGTCAATGATGTCTTGTGCATCATCAACAATTGCTAGCTAAGTGCTGATTTGAGAACCATTATATCAGGGGATGACGAATGATGGCTAGGGAACACGGCTTGATCCTCACGTCAGCAGGCTGAGCTTGTGACCCTGGCAATTGTTAAGAATCAAAATAATCTACCTGCACCTGCTTTTTTCCAGAAGGATGTTTACTAGGAAAAAAAAAAAAACAAAAAAAAAAGCACTGCTTCCAGCCCCCAGACAGCTAAAAGTCTGCCAATGTTAAAATCGATCAAATCCATAAGGTTACAATAAGGTTGTATATATACACATATTATGATAAGGTTATTGAAATATATTTAATGTTCTGTTTACTAGCAGATACAGAGATGTAAGAAGGTCAGTGCCATCATCAGATCTAAGGCACATCAAAAGCAGAGTAGCAAGGAGCTTTAGGGAAGGAATAGTAACTCATTCTGCACAGGGGAAAGTTTGCATTACTGAATTTGGCAACACAAGCACTTGAGAAAGCCCAAGTGATGGGAATAATGTGTACCAGATGGACACTCAGCAGCAAAGTGGAAACCTACTGTTGAATGGCTAAGGGGAGATTTTGCTGTCATACTGGAAAAGAAGTGGTGCTGGCTTGCACACCACATGCTGAAGTCATTGGTATATTTTGGGATCACTCAAAACTGCATTTTTTAAGGCCTCTGCACATAATGTACATAAATCGATGCCTACCAAAGGCAGTAAAAGGACTCCAAATGATTTTACGTCCACAATCTAATATGCTTGAAAGAAGAAAGTAGAGCTGGAAAGTCAGAGGAGTTGTAAGTGGCCTGAACTGATAAGCTTGGAGATACTGCGGAGAAGAAAGGCACAAACTGACTACCAGGCCACCCGTACAAGGGGAAGTTTACACTTGCAGAAAAGTAAGCAAACAGCTCTTAGTGATACTGAGGTAACGAAGTCAGCACACGTAGGAGACATGATGAAAATAACTGACACTACGACACGAAAGTGGAGTGACAGATGAGCTAATTTTTTGAAAGAGGAATGAATGAGCAACTCGCACAAGCAAGGCTGTCCAGGACAGGTGCTGGGATCAGATACACCTTGAGCACAGAGAGCGTCCATCTGCCAAAGACACCGGGCAGATGGAACCCCTCCTGGAGCCACCTGCGCGAACGGGAACACAGCCAAAAGCCACTTCCTTACAGACTTGTTAAGAAATCAGATTTTTGAGAGTTGGACACTTAGGATAATCCCACAGAGTGGGCTTTAGAGAACTTAAACTTTTCCAGCTGAAATATCTGCAAGGGTGAAGACTTAGGAATAAGACTTACAAAACGATTCTTAGTTTTAGCTCAAATACTACAGGAGTAAATGTATTGCAGAAGAAATGTAGTCCTTTCTATCCCAACTTTGCTTCTGAATAATGTCTGCAGCAATCCTTAAAACATGCAGTCCTTAAGCTTGACTATGAAAAAGAACAAAAATAGAAATAATAATGATTCACAACTATGCTGGATCTCCATACACACTCCATACACATTTTCTGAAAGCACAGCATGTACAAGAATGATCAGAGACATATGGCTTGTGACAATGAAAATGTTAGACATGGACCAAGCAGATCATTGTCAAGAGAATTGCGATCTCTTCCCAAGAAAGACAGGATTAGTAAAAACAAATTGCTGCTGGAATTCTCTAATCAGAAAAAAATCCTCCCAACCATGAAACCGAAAAAGAGCAATGAGAGGATGTCTTCCAGCTCCCAGAAAGAAACCAATGGAAAGATTCATCTTCCGTCCCAAAAATAAAAGTGAGCAGAGAAAGGATTAGGTTGTGCAGCTGCATGACAATGCTCAACATTGGCTGCACATGTATTCCCAAGACACAGAAGCTCTAAAACCAGAGCTAACTTTAGATTAATGGTCTGGCCTCCAGCCTCCGAAGTGCATTATATGTTCCTTTCTGCCACTACGCAGATATATTGGAGTGAAGCACTTAAAATGAGCCACCAGAAAAGCAGGGCAGTATGAGTCATACTTGTTCTTCATGAATTTATGCTGATGCTGAGGGATCTCAGTGGGCAAGAGGAGTTGTTTGAGAAAAGCACAGGACACAGCAAGTTTTCCTAGTTTACCATCTGCACACCAGAGTTCTTAGGATTTCAGGTGTTTGCATCCTGACTAGCTAATACCTTTGGATTTCCCCATGAACTTCCTCTTCACAAGCACAGCTGCATGCTTATCAAGTTTGACTTTTCAGCAGTTTATCAGATTCAACCCAAGTTACAGCTTTCTTTTTCCCAAATGCCCCATAAAGCAACAACTTGACGATACTTCTGTGAACTTGATAACCACTCCAACCTGCAGCTGCAAGGCTCTGCCCAAGCCATAATTGTTACTTCGGGAGCTGGAACAATCCTCAAGTAAGTATGTAATTACTATTTACTGCACACTCAAGCCAGAGCTGTGTTCCTTTTGAACAGCCCCAGGAGGCTTGATCTGAAGATTTCACTGTTCTTGCGGAGACCTAATTTGCATGACTTCAGACAGGACTCTCTCTGAAATCCTTGTGTCTAAGGCATTGCCTCCTTACAGGCACTTCAGGCATCAAGAGCTGGTCAGTACCCGCAGAAGCTGAAAGAGGAATGGCTCTGACCAGACTTACATCAGCCACAGGGATGAGAGTGTCAGCAAGGTGACCGATCCGGTTCTTTCTGTACAGCCAGGACATTAGCAGTATTCCCAGAGCCACATCAATCAGCAGAGAGACAAAGATGTTGGCTTTCCTGCACGCACGATAAAAAGAAACAACGTTAGAGCAGCAGAAAGAACAGCACTGAAAGTTTCAATGACAATTGTTGGCTTCACTTACATAGCATCTTTAATGTCCCAGGAACACTGGGACAATTTACTACAGAAACATGGTGCAGAGTGCTTTTGACTTTCACTGATGTGCTGCTACTTCTGGGGCCAAACACCAAGTGACTCAGAGCCTGCCACACCATGAAACCCTTTTTAAAATAAGGGGAGCGAAAAGCGGGGTTAAAGCTACAAAGAAAAATAACGTTAAACAAAGTGTATGTGCATACTCAGCAGGAATTTCACTTGGAGCATCCATATTGAGATTAGCTTTCTAAGAGGTACCACCTCTAGTGGTAGGTGAACCACTAGTCAATGTAATAAACTGTGTTTCTGGGTTCATAAACATCCAGAAGGGCTACCAAACTGCCCCTCACTGCTAGAGTTTCTGAATGAAATTCCATGACATGAGTTACTCTGGAAAGCAGATTAAACGATCACAGTTACTTTTGGACTTCAAATCTACTAATCCATTTCAAGCATTCCCTGGGAGTCTATTCCTGCAGGATCAGGGAACTACACAGCACAAGACTCGCTGTGTAATGGCCATAGGACATTCAGTATTACCTGTCTCAGATCCCTGCCTCTCCCTGTTCCACTCACTGTGCTGCACGTTTGCTTCTTCTGGTACACTGACTTTGTTACTCCCGTTGGAGTCTCTGGTCTCCAGTTACTGTATGTAAAGAGTGGGTAAAAGAGGGCAGCATTTAAACCTTTCTACTCTTTTGGAAAGTGCCACTGAATACTGATTGCAGGTTTTGGTTAACCTTGGCAACATACGTGAAAGCAGTGAGCTTGTGCGAGTATTGATAGCAGTGCACTGCATGTGGGTGCAGTACAAACTTTTTGGGGGCAATATCCCAGTCGTCTTTCCCAAGCTAGGGAAGAAGGCATACATCTGGCAAAAGGCATAAGCGGTATAAAACAGAGCACAAGGCAGAAATCTGCAAACTAGCAGAGAGTAGACCAAGCAAGGCAACACAATGTGGTGCAATGAGGACCCCACAGTGTTGTCGTGCCAGCTAGGCCAGCTGCAGATCCCTGCAGCAGGCGAAGGATCCATGGTTTGGGTTCCCCAGAGGATACAGGGCTACAGCAAAGACGTGCATGCCTTTATGGGTACTCCATACCTCATTAGCTGGGTCTGGTTTTGAGCCTTCTTGTTGCTGCTGATGACCTGGAGGTGCTGCAGCCGATGTGACAGCTGCTCACAAGTCGAGAGTTTGCTCCACAAGAAAGACAAAGGCCAAAACTTCAGCATCCTGCAGAAACACAACGGGAACCTCCTCTTTTGCTTCTGCCGTATAGCAGGCTGCATGTTGTTTGTACAAACTCCATGCAAAACATTCAGTGTAAAGTCAAGGTTATGTAACCAGAAACAGCATCAACATATTATCATTAAAGAATATTACACATTCACTACTCTCTGAAAGGTTAACAGAATTAAAGCAACCTTTCCCAGACCAAGACATTTAGAGCAGACAACCCAACCTCTCATTTCCATTCTGCAGAACCAAGTGCCTCGCTCTTCCTTGGAAGGCAGAACGTGTTACTGATCCCACCCTGGGCTCTGGCATACAGCACTAGGGTTGCACGCTGCTCCAGGTTTTCAAGAGACTGGAATGGAGGCAGTTCTGTACATACTGCAACAACACAGCACAGCACAACTGCTTCACAGACCCCAACGTGATCAGTAAAATCACAAGTCTATCTACAGTGAGCTTGGTATAATGGACAGCTGCATTCTCCCTACAGTTTGTCCCTTTTTTCCCCTCTTTTCTTTTTCTTTATTACTTTCAAATGCCCTTCTCAGGGTCTTCACTCCTATGTTCTCCACCCCCTTTGGAAGGTTGACCAGCACTATGTAGATAACAAAATTTGGAAACCTAATTAAATACTGAATGTCAGCACCCACTTTAAGCTTGTAGGGGAGGGACTAGTCACATGTTTCGTTTTATTTTTTAATGACTCAGAAGAAAAGTACTAAATGATGCTCAATTATCTTTGGGAGTTACTTTTATTACCACACAACATACAAAAGAAGGAACAGTTGTGATTTGTGTAGTCCAGAATGACACCACTGGATGCAGGCTTGTCAAAGAATGCTTAATAGCAGTGCAGTGACACAAAGTACCGTGGTTGTTGTGGGGAATAAATTCTGACGTTCACATAATTGGGATCGCTTCTTCCCTGTCCACAACAGTTGCTTCACTCATTTAAGGTCCAGAAATCAATATCCACTCTTGGTTATTTCTTTCACCTACTCGCTTTTATTGCTTTGGCACGTTCCTTCAGTTTACATTCATTCCCAATGCTAAAATTATTCCCGGTATCCTGCTTCGCTCTTGAAATTGTACAGCTGTTTGGATTGCTAGTGACAGCCTGGAGACGTCCCTGAAAGCGCACATGCCTTCCCCAGACTTCACCAGGAGGAATTCAGCCTGTAGTTTAGCAGCAGAGTGTCATCAGGACTGGACGCAGGACAGGCAGACGAAAGCTCTGGCTGCTATTTACGCATTCTACACAAATCACGACAGTGTGGCTGGTTCAAAATCCTGCTTGGTTCACCGGGGTTGCTATCCACTTCCTCCCCCCACCCTTCTGAGCCCTTTCAACCAGACTTCAGGCACTCTTCGTCAGTTTGACAGAGCCCTGAAGTCCCCTTCCCCCCAAATTTCAGATAGCTCGGTTCTGAAATACATGCAGTGTGCTGTGAATCATTCTTCTTAACTCGAGGCTCCGAGTTACTCAGCTCCGCATCGCAGCCTCCCACCTTGGAGACGACAGCGCGCTGCTATTCAGCTGACTTGCCGGGGGTGATACCTGACGTGTGCCGGGGAGGTGGGCACTGGCCCCCCCATCTCACTGACCTGGGTTTGCAGATGTGCTGAGGCACAGGTGCAGGCGAGGCTTCTCCTCCGATTATATCCTAGCCTAGCGGCTCTGAGTTCTCTCCTGGAAAACCTTTGCTAAAGCAGAGGATTGCACTTGAAATGCAAAGCAGGGGAAGGGGGACATGCTCTGCCCGTGCAGTTGTGCCCAGAAGGCTGACGGTAAAAAACCACTGGTCAAAACATCAGCTGCCAGACCACCCTGAGCCAGGTGGCAAGCGATGGCTCGGGGCCCCGTGCTGCTCCACAGCTCCCAAGCTTGCAGCAGCTCTCAGGTGTGCCACCTCCGGTGTCCTCTGCCAAAAGGAAGGGCACGCTGCTGCTCTCCTGGCTGGGGAACATCTCGCATGGGTGAGACAGATCCCCAGAGCAGCCTCGTCCCTCCGAGCGACTGCTCGAGCAGGCCAGGCCAAGATGCTGCCCTGCGTGGAGGAAGGGATGCATCAGGGGTCTCTGCTTCTCTGTACTGTGACTGACTCTCTCACTCCTTCCACTTAAGTGAGCCAACCTCTATCCCACTTACATACTTTCTTTGGCAAGTACGTACACGTTTATTTAAACCAAAATACAAACGCACTACAAAAAGCTTGATATAATAGTTGCAAGATGTGCTCTGGAAACTCCCGTCTGTAAGAGTACTGATGAAGAAAGCCAAAAATATTTCTTGCGTTGTCTCCTACCCAACGCATACCGACTCTGCATTGCCATAGATGCTGCCACCTGTTTATCACACAGTATATGGAATGATTTTTACAAGTGCGATGGAAAACCAATCAAATTCATAAAAAAAAAACCAAGAATGACGTATCTGCATTATTTAAACAGCAGGAGATCTTTGGGATACTTCCACATATAAGGAATTTCAGCAATAAATTAACACAGCCTGCATGAGTAAAACTCAATTTTCCAATTCAAATTTTTTTTTTCCAAGGATTTTTCCAGATATCAGATGAAAAACAATCTTATCTGCTTTCTGAACCTGGATCACATGCAAATGCTGAAGCTCCAGAACCCCCAGGTGCCTTTTGGTCTTCGCTAGAAGCTGCAGGAACAACGCCTCTCTTCTGGATGAGGAACCAGAGGTCCCAGTGTCAGTAAGAGGCAAGTAAATGGACTTCTAAAAACAAACAAACAAGCCGGAGCACACGGAATTTATTGCCCCGGTACTAAATCATCCTGACCGTCCAAACAGCACACTAGGGACCGCCAGTGGCAATGGGAGTTCTGCACACAAGTCCCTCTGAAGATTGAGTTGCAATGGCCACCCCTGAGCACAAGGTGGTGCTGAAGAAGTGCCTTAACGGGAGGTTTAGAGAATATTTGGTAAGCGTGGATCAGGGCTGGTGCTCCCTTTCTGAGCCTTCTAACGATATTGCCCTGCTTCCCCAGCACAAATACGCAACAGCGGCACATCCAAACAAGCCCCAAGCCCCTGAAGCCTGCGTGGACATCACAGATCTTCTCCTCTAGCTCTTCCAAGCTGACCATCCCTTAACATCACGAAGATCTGGGAAAGAAATCCTGTAGTAAGCCCCAGAAGGGAGAACATGTTGAGCAAAGGGAAGAAGGGAACTTCTCAACTGAGGATCTTTCACTGTCTGTGCAAAGGACCTCCTTGCACAAGGGAACAGTTGGCCTTGCACCTCAGTGACTTCTCCAAAAGGCGCCATTAATATTATGCATCAAATAGCTAATTTCTATAAATTAGTTAAAGCCTAAGTCACACTAAACTTTTCAAGTGAAAGTAGGCACCCAGGAAATCTCCTCGGGGAATGGCTCCACTGTCACCTGGTCTGATTTCGGCAGGCCCCATTTTACGCTGGGTATGGCCTGACCCAGCGCAGGGAGAGGGGACTGGAAGGACGCGTACATTTGACATCCTTGAACTCTCTCTGCATTGGAGATGTTGGCACAATGAGGCTGTACCATACAGCACGTGGCAAACGGATCCAAACTGTGCTAAATGACTTCGAAGGTCAAGCAGGAGGTTTGTCAGAAAGCCAGGTGCTAACCTATTTCCTCCAAGAACGATGTTTTAAAACATCAGCAAAATAAGCAAATATCACGCTGATACTAGGGGTGAATAAAACAAAGAAGAAAGAAACCTACACCTACATCCCAAGGTTAAGAACAAGCTCAACCTGGGTTTAAGCACAGCAAGCCTTGTGTTCTGCCCGCTGCTATGCGCAGCTGGCTGCTAGCCCGCCCGCTGCTCTGCCTCAAAA
Organism: Anser cygnoides; assembly: GCF_040182565.1. Lineage (NCBI taxonomy): Eukaryota > Metazoa > Chordata > Aves > Anseriformes > Anatidae > Anser > Anser cygnoides. The sequence goes on from NC_089887.1 coordinate 13,256,850, forward strand.
TGTCTGCACCGGGCTTAGGAAAAGCTGAAAAATCAGAATAGCTGCTGATAAACTGGGCAGCAGCTGTCTGTGCCCAGCCTGCCAGACTGCAAGGAACGGGATCAAGCTCCCAAGTTATGCTTGGACTATGGCCTTCTGGAGACCTGTGAGGCTTGGGCTTGGCCTGGCTGATCAAGGTGAGCAAGTCTGACTTTTGAGAGTGAGGACCTACATGGGAAAGGATTATCCTGCTTGTTGGTTGTCAGACATAATCCACGCAGAGCAAAGGACCTTCAGAGCTGACTCCCAGTCTTCTATCCAGCCACAAAGCTCTGCCTTCATTTCCATTAACAACCAAATGCATGCTCAGCATCTACAGAGCCATCCCTGGAGGTATCGGTGGTCCCTATTATATCATGTTTGAGATTGACCCTAAATGTCTTCCAGCAGAGTAATCTAAAAATGGACGGTTTTTCCTTCATGTACCAAAGCATGTAACCCAGCTGCTCAGCAAACCCTTGCATATGAAGAGTTTCACTGTAATTTTTCACGACAGCATCATACAGTTGGAAACCTGTTAAAAGACTCTGTTCCCCACACCCTCAGGCTGCACTTGAGAAGATCTATCCATGAATACAGTAGTAGCTGTTATCCAAATCTGATCAATCAAAGTGTCCCCTTGCAGCACGGAATCTGAACCGCAGTCCCTGCTCTGGCACAGCCTCGCCAGGCTGGCTGACCAGACGTGTTATCTGACTTAGTCCGCAGAAGCTTCTGCCCTTCCAGTCTGCTCAAAGTCCTCTGCAGCGCACGTACTTGCCACGCATTACATTTTAAGCATCCTATTCTGTTTCATCATTTTGACAAAGGGATTTCACCAAGGCTTCACGTAGACCAGCATTGCCTGTGACCTGCTGTAAGGTCCCAGAGTTGCAACACCACTGTCTGTTAGAGGGATGATGGATTCAGACACACCATTCACTGATGTTTCACAGCTATGGGGGTGTTCATAGCAAATAGGGAGCAGGAAGTCGTGGCTATTGAGCCGTAAAGAAAACCCTCATGTCATCCTGCCAGCCATGCAATAGCTGGAAAACCAACATTTCAGCTGTGACAAAACTGAAGTAGGGCTGAGCTACCCCCAGTGCAATGGGGAAGAGCTCGGTGCCTCCCCAGAAAGCCCCCCCACCCGTCCAAGAGCTCCACCATGTCCGAGGTTACCTTTAACCCCTTGTTTTCAGTGGAGCTCCCCACGCTTTAATACCAGCTCTGCAGCAGCCTGTTTCCAACAGCAGGTTCACTCAGGAGCTTCGCTGCAGGCTGTTGCCCACAGAACCTGACACACCACTGGTTCATACGTGGTGTGACTGGCACAAAGCGCAGCCCTTCCCTCCACCCTTCTCACACCTGAGACTCGTATCAGCGGGTTCCCCTCCTGGCAGCCAGCTCTGCACTTGCGCAGCACACCGCTGGGCCCGGTCCCTGCCAGTCGCGTGAGGTCCGTCAGCCTGATCCCCAGCCTCTGCACCGTGCCCGCCGGGATTAAGGCACGCGAGAGGGGCTGTGCTGCAGCTGGGACTGCCTGGCAAGGGCTGGTTCTCTGAGGAGCCCCACAGGAGGCACGTTCACCTGTCAAATTAGAGCCCTGCTCTGCAGTCCATACCTATTATATCACCTGCTGTACCACCTAAGGGTAATTTTACAGGCTGGTGACCTCAGATCAGAAAAGGAGACATCTTGGAGGCACACGAGGTCCACAGAACTAAAAACAGTACCAGGAGATACAACGTGACTGGTACTGACGAGCAAACTGATTTCTATATAAACTGCTCCTATTGGGGTTGAGCAGGACCCCTGCACTGCCCTGCAATGCCTACGTACGAACTACATTTCCTCACAAACGCAAGCTGTCCGATGTCACGCCACTTACCTGCTCTTGCAGGCCCCAGAGATAAGCGAAAGCAGGAATGTCAGCAGCATGCACGCGGGCACAGAGGCCTGCTTCATCAGCTCCACGATGATACTTGCTTCAACACCATCCGACTGCCAGTGGGTCAGCTTGATGGGCCCATCGTCGTATTTGTCCGTCATGAAGAGTATCTTGCTCTTCGCCACGGTGTCAAAGATGGCAGAGAGCCTTGAAGCATCCTCTGCCTCGTGGGCAGTGGAGGCACCGGTGTCCAAAGGGGGATGCAGACAGGAAAGCATAACTTTGCGCTGGTCATAATACACTATGATGATTTCTTCTTCCCTGTGGTTATTAGACCGTTTCTGAAGGGTGGAACAGCTCCAGAATTTGCTGTCTCCCTCTTTGCTTATCTGAATCCAGGGCTCATGGGAGAATATTGTCCCAAGGTCTTCCAAGAACTCACTCAGGCTCTCTTCTTTCTCCTGTTTGCTGTTGTTCCACGAGCCAAGCACAGAAACACTGACCTTAGTCACCCGTTGGAGTTCACTGAGATACTGCTTCACCTGAACGGGAATGAAAGGGAAATGGACCACAGCAAGGACAACAGCAGAGTTCTGTTCCGAGATCCAACGCCCGATCAAAATGCCACTTTCTGCTGAGGAACAGCATGAAGGAAAGAACACCTTAAGTACCATGCCAGCGATCCTTGAAGAACAGCACACCTGCCAAGAGACACAGAAACAAAACTTGGGGATGGCAATTAAATGCAAGGCAAATCTGAGCTGGCTAAAGCCACTGGTAAGGGGGCCCAGGCAAATTTTAAAACACTAAGTCCAACTACTTGTCTCTGTGCTGGAACTAGTCAATGACATTAGTGACAGCCAACAGGCATTTCGATCAGAGAAGCATCTAGGAGGTTCCTGATAATCTGCAGTCTTTGAAGTGAATGGAATTTTTCAGCAAAGCCCTCTCCCAGTCCTGGAGCAGCCTTTCATGTTGGCACACTGGCCTGTTGGACCACCGAGATCAGGAATCCATCAAGCTTTGGATCTCGGTTCTGACACTGAATGTTCCTGAGCACTTCCTACAGAAGAGCCTAGGCAGTAGCACACTGCAATGCCTTTGGGGAATATTTCCTCCTGTTACTGACAATTAACTATTGCTTTGTGCTATAAAGGAAGACGATTTCAGAGCCTCCTTTATCATCTAGGAATCCAGAGCTGTGTTCCGTAACGAACCCACTGATCACTCACCTCCTGTTGTCTCACTCCCCTCATCTAGAAACCAAGACAGTAAGCTTGCTGTGAATGGACTACCCCGACTAACTGATTAAAGTTTACATAGTAGTTTCCATGCATTAGATCCCACAACAGGAGAGACATATCTGTTTTATCAATGTTCCTTATCTAAAGTATTTTTCTTCAGGTCATTAAGAAAATATCTCAATGGCTTTATAGGTCTTCTGTAAAAAGGAGCTTTGAGGCAGTCGACAATGTCTCTTTAAATAAGGTGGAGGTTTCTAACAGAAATATAATTGCTGTAAGGAGGGCGCTGGCACAGAACAATCAGCATCCGGCGCCCGCTGTCCTTTTCTGTCCTTCAGTGCTTTGTTAGAGATGTGAAAACTCCACAGGCCCCCAGGCTGGCTCCTCTGCGAGGGACCCAGTCAATCGGAAAGAGAAACACAGAGCGTATTTATGACATGTAGAGAGGATGCACAACGCAGAGGTCCCTGGTGGTTTTGGTTTTCCTCTCTTTTTAATGCAGGACAATTGATCTAGTAAATCTCAGCATCTGGCAATTTGCTAGGGCACGGAGTAGGCGATGGGGAAGCGGCAAAGGCAAGTGATTAACCTACTGCCAGACCCACAGCCCTGCCAAATACAGTGGTAGGAAATGTCTGCTCACGGATGAGTTGTCAGCCCCTCGAGGCAGAAAGGTGAAGTTTCCTTGGCGCACAGCTCACTCCTCCGACCGGAGAAGCACCGCAGTTGCTGTGTTTGCAAGGAGTAAGGTTTCTCTGGGACTGAATCCTGCCTTTTAGTGCAAAGCTCACCCCAGTGTTTCCCCTCAAGCAGGTGTAAAGGTGCTCGTGGGGGATTTTGTTTGCAGTGTGCTGCTGAATAGTGTTTGCAGGCACTGAGGGCCCTCCCGCCCGTGGCGAGAACAGCATCTGGAGGCCACAGAGGACTGACATCTCTTCCTACTTGACCAGAGGGATAACTGCAGAGATGTGGAGCCTGCAAGGATGCAGGATCTCAGGAGAACCTTAAATAATGCATATTTTTCCCAAAGGGTTTCAAGCCTCCAGCAGAAGAGGAAGTGAAGTGGAAAGATGTACCAAAAGAAGGGTAGAAAAATGCCAGATGTGACATCCTGAGACTGTAAAGGTGCAGGACACCGGGTGTGATAAAGACAAAAGACTTGCAGTCCAACTGAAAAACGCAGTCTTTCAGTCTTTCACCAATATTTAACGACTCTTAGACCCCAAACGGACTGAAAACCAAGACATCCAAGCTTACCTTTCACTTCTATTGAAACAGCTAAGGTCAGGGTGGCTTTTTTTTTTTTTTGGATGATCATGAAGACAACCAAGGATAGTTATTGTATTTAATAGAGTTGTTCCCAAAATACATAGGAAATTGGTGAAAATCAGCTAACACACACAATTAAACAGACTGGCCCTAAAAAAGTCTGAAGTAAAACCTGTTCCCTGCATTTTATATTTCTTTCTTTTACAAATACTCTGAAGTTAGATTTAGGTTTGAAAAAACATTTTCTTTTTGCTGTCTCATATATACTCCCAGGTAAAATAAAATAAATGATATAAATATAAATACAGGGGCTCAAAAACAACAAACAAACCAATAAATCAACAGACCGAACATGCTGGGAATGTACCTACATACATATGCTCACAGATTATTTAAAATGATACAAGTTTAGCTAGTGATAGCATCCTTGCTGCACTGCAGTACCAAAAAAATTACAACTAAAGTTTACCAATAACTGAATATTTTAAAAGCCTGAAACTGAGTTGGATAAAGAGCCCTGAGAAAACTGATGAAAATAAGCACTTGAATGTGGTTTTTTTCAGCATGTTTTAATTACCAAAGCTACCACCAGTAATACTGGACAGATATCTTTTTAAAAGTTACGTTTTTAATTCTTCTTTTTCCTCAAGAGATGTCAGAGTTGAGAGTATCGCTACAAGACTTCCAATGTCGCTGCGCAACTCTCCGCCTCACAGGTCTGTCCATCCAGTGAGGAGAATCATCAGCGGACTCTTTTCATTCAAACATTTATTTTTCACTGGGTTTTGCTGTTTTTTGTTTGTTTGTTTTGTAAAAAGAGACGGCCACATTCATCCAGGAAGAATTCTCACGGAGGAGAAACGCTTCTTATCTTCCCTATTTTGTTCTCCCTCTCACCTTGCCCAGCTTTTAACCCCAGCCTGCCTTCAGCCAGCTAACTACCTCGGCCGCAGCTCCGGTTAAGCGGCACAGCCCAGCCCGGCCCGGGGCTGCTGCAGACCCGGCAGGGAAGCTCCTGCCCAGGCTTTGTTTGAGATCTGTGCTTCCCCGGGGGCTGTTTGAGGTCTATGCACGCAGACCCGTGCTCATGAGGTACCCAGAGCCTCGCATTTCTGCTGGACCCCCCCCCCAGCTGGCTGTACAGCACCAACCCCCCTAAAACACAGGGTGAGGCAGGGACAGAGGCCCCTGTGCAGCAAACGCGACCGACAGAGGGAGGAAGGCCGGCAGGGCTGCAGGTACGACACAGCGCAAAGGAGCCTTTGGTAGATCCCTGCCTGGGCCAGGAGAGGAGAAAGAGCCACGGCACTGCCGCGGGGGAGCAGAGGGAGGGCTGCCCGCCCGCCCAGCCCTCCTCCTCCTCGTCCCACACGCAACCTCCGCTCCAGCAGCCCCACGCGGCTACCGAGCGCCCTCAGCCCCGCGCCCGCCCCTCAGCCCGGGGCGCCCGGGCGACGGGAGCGGGCCGCTGGGGGCCGCCAGGGCCAGCTCAGCTCAGCCCGGCCCGGCCCGGCCCGGCCCGGCCGCCCCGCGCCCCCCCGGCCCGCCGCCGCCTACCGCTCCGCCGCGCCGCCCGCTTCCGGCAGCTCGGAGCCGCCGCCTGCGCGCCGCGGCCGGCCCGGGCAGCGCCGGGGCCCGTGGTGCCGCGTTCCGCTCTCCGGGGCCCCGGCGTTGTTCCCCCGGCTTCTCCCAGCGCCGCTCCCCGCCTGGGTTTTAGGGCCCGGCCGCCCGGAGCCGCCGCAGCCCCGGTGCCCCTGCTCACCCTGCGGCGCTGCCCCCGAGGCTCTCCGCGGAGCTGGGCGCGCTGCTGCCGGCTGAGCCCGCCGATAAGCGGCCCCAGCCCTCGGTCCCCGATATCGCTTGGGGCCACGGTGCCGCGGCCCCAGGGAGGGCAGGGCCTCGCCGTCGCTGCTGGCACCCGGCTTCCCCCTCCCTGCACCCTGACCCTGGCGAATGCCCTGGCCGAAAGCCAGCGGTGCTGAGCTTCCCTGCAGTCACGCTCCTGCTGTCCGAGCGGGCTGCGGGGTCAGGAGGGGGAAGAGGCCTTCACTGGGGCGTACTGGGGATGAGGGACGAGGGTTTGGGTGCCCTGTGTCGGTGTATGGGGCTCGCTGCAGGGCAGGAACCGCAGCACAGTGCAGAACCGTGCAGCGGCAGCATGGCCAGACCGGGTGGCTTCAGCGCATCCACAGAGGCCTCGGAGCTGTCGGTTCGCCCTGCCCCGCCGACGTCTGGAGCAGGAGAGGAAAACGCCCTTCCCTCCGCCACCGCGCCCCGCCAGCTCTTTGCTGATAGCAGCAGGGGCTGTGGCACCCCAAAACCCCCAGCCCAGGGGGGTCAGCACAGTCCCAGGGCTGTGTAGACATTACACATGCACACAGGCAGTCTGCTCCATGCAGTAGTCGCTGCTTCCCTGTAGAGGTCAGGAATGCAGCGTGGAATTTGTTACCTTTAAATTTGCCATTCTCCTGAAGCTTGCTGCAACCCCAGCTCTGGCCTGGCCTTACCCCTTCAGCCGAGCCCTGCCACTGGCTTCAGGAAGGTGGAACTGTGGCCACATAAAATGGGTGTGTGTGGAAGAGGAATAATTATTTTATCTTTGAAAAGACACGCAAGGGGGTGGTGATAAGTTTCCAAGACACCAACGCACAACCATTTTTAATAGAATCATATCGCGAGTTGGAAGGGACTCATAAAGATCATCGAGTCCAACTCCTGGGTCCACAAAGGACTACCTAAAAATTAAAACATATGTCTGAGAGCATTGTCCAAACACTTCTTGAACTCCAGCAGGCTCAGTGCCATAGCCCGGGGGAGCCTGTCCCAGTGCATGACCACCCTCTCGGTTTTGAGTAACTCAGTCCTTCTTTAGGTGCTCTGGTGGATCCAAGAGGCACAGAGATGATGCTTCATTGCTCCAGTCCTTGCTTCTGCCACCTGGAGAAGCTGGAGGGCAACAAAGTTAAGTGTGGGGACGATGCCTGGCTGCGGGAGCAGCATCATTTGCGGACCCAAAGCTCCTCAGGGTTGCGGTGGCACCAGCCTCACTCCCTGCCTGGGCGTTAGGCTGGGGTTGTCACAAAGTGCCCAAGGGCTGGCGGGGCCTCGCATGGTACTTAAAGACTTTGACACAGTTCTCCCCTGTGTCTGCCACAAAGAGGTGCCCAAAGGAGGAGCAGGCCACGCCGGCAGGTCTCCTCAGCCCCGTGGACACCAAGCAGACAGGAGCCCCGCTCTCCGGGAACAAGTGGACCGTGCGGCGCTGCTCGTCTGCCACCACAATGCTGCCTTCCACGTCAACACACACCCCTGCTGGGTTGCCGAACTGGTGTCCGTATTTGCTGCTGAGGGAGCAGACGAGCTGACGGCTGCTCGTGAACACCTTGACGTCTCCACACTCCTCACTTATCACAAAGCCTCCGTTGGGTGCTGGACTGACGTAGCGAGGTCCCTGCAGGTTGGGGACCGAGTGGATGTTCGATGTCTTGAAGGCACGGTCCAGCGCAAAGCTGTGGACTTGGCCTTGGGCATAGTCTGCTACTAAGATCTTGCCCGTGGAGTCTACTCCAATGCCCCTGGGGGAACCAACCTTTCTGATTTTTACCCATTCCCCCTTGGAGGGGCTGGTGTGAGGGTTGAAGACCCAGACAGCTCCGTTTATCATATCGGCTACAGCCACCATTCCTGTCCGAGTCACAGTCACGTCCTCTGGCAGGAAAGTGCCGCTTTCCATCCCTGTTTGCCGGCAGGGCAGGGCCTGCAGCGTTTGGCCTGTGCTGCTGAGGACATGGACCCAGGGAGCAGCCTCGGCTGTCACGTAGATGGAGCCCGCCAGGGAGCAATGGATTCCACTTACTCCCCCATAGCGGCTGCCTGTGGGGTTGGGGATCTGCCGGACCAGGTCGTCCTGGCAGTAGTGGAGGAGGTTCTTGATGTCGTCCAGGTCTCTACACAAGCTTTTGGTCTTGTCTGCCAGCTGGTGGACGTGGTGGTGTGTCACCATGCCCATGCCCTGCTGGCTGCTCAGCAGAGGGCTGGCTGTCTGAAACGTGGCGATTGACTTCAGCTGGAGGGTGTAGATGGCTTTCAGAAGCTTCTCCTTCTGCTGGCTGGTCTCCAGAGTGTAGTCCATGACAAGTCTCTTGTCCCTGTTTGGAGTAAGTGATAGGACCATTACTGGCCCTGCCTGCTGCCGTCTCTGGGGACATGCCCTGGGCCCAGGTGTTTGCTGGCCGCCCTGGGCCAAGGTGTCAGTGCTGGGCTGCATTCACCCCGATGAACAGAGACAAGATCGTAGCCCGTCCCATTAATTATGTGCTCAGAATATAAACAGGAACAATGGCACAAAAATTGAAGAGCTGGAAAGCTGGATCTGCAACCAAAAAGGTCCATGGGCTTTGGTGGGAGTTTGGCTGCTGACAGATCTGCCCTGAGGATTTATGCATGAGGGAGAGCCCTGCATGCGAGTGTGCTGGATGTGATCTGCACCTCTCTGGTTCATGAGATTAGTGGCTTCTCTCAGCCCTTAACACTTCTTGACCCTGTTTTCTGTGAGCCACATCTTCCCAAAGCATTTTCAGTCCACTCTAGCACTTGAGAAACTGAGGATAACTCTTCCTCCACTCCCATGTGGTACAATTTCACACTTGGCCAGTGCATGTCTTTGCTAAAGGCAGCCCCTCCCTGTCTAAACAAATTAAGTTGTTCCTGAAACAGCTAATGTCTTGGCAGGAAGAAAAAGGGAGGTATTGATCTGGTAGCCAGTTTCAGCCTACGCAACCAATTCAGAGACCGGTTAAGCTTTCTGTCAGATGTGAGAGCCACCACGAGAACCACAATTTCTTTTTTGCCCACTCTCCCTCTGTTTTAAGAACACAAGTACTAAGGAATGAGACATCCAAAAAAACAGAGACCACAGCCCTGCTCTGCTATCTGCTGTCCAGGGGCTGGATATGGTATGGCTTCTAACATACAGCCAGGAGCTGGTAAGAAAAACATGCCCTTATTAAAGTTCCTGAAGAGACAGAAGTTAATTTTGCTTTAAATGTGGTCATAATTATTATTATAAATGGACATGCTCAGCTGTTCTGAGTTGTTTGCAAGCCACTGCTTCACTTTGATTATCCTGTGCCCCATGATTGTCTGGTAGCGTGGGGTCTTTGGTCCCTGCAAAAGTAAAGCTTTCCCAAACCACAGCTAAAGAGTTGTGCTGGGCTAAGGCATCCTGGATGCAAGTTGTCCTTCCCAGGTGCAAATATTGCAATTGTCTGAAAATTCATTCCTCGAATACTTGCAGGGATACCAAATGCAACTACGCAACAGAGGGAATGAGTGTGAATATGGAGGGAATCCAATTTCTTCTGGATCTGGGGCTTGGGGACAGCTTTCCCACCTTGTTCCCTGAAGTGCAGGTGCAGTGGCTGTGCTTCAGGCCCCCGGCAGCAGGGACCTGTTGGTGGAAGCAAGCCCTCCACCAGCCCTCCACCTCTGCTGCAGCCGGGACATGTTGGGGTCTTCCTTCAGCACCGAGCAAAGTTCAAAATCCAAGAAATTGGATTTTACGCTTGGGGAAACTGAGTCACCAGCTGGGCAGTCACGAGGTGGACTTGCCGCAGCACACCCAATGCCAGAAGTGTCCACCTTGCTTCCCTGACGCTGGGCACCCAAAGGTGCCATCGGACCCCAGTGGCGTGTCCTGAGCTGCTCGTTCATGGTCCTAAGCCTGAAGGAGGGCCCTGACCCTGTCCCTGGCACAGCTCAATGACTGCACGCATGGCCAGGAGCCCAGCTCATACCTCTTGTCCGGACGTCCCAGGGCTGCCCGTCTTTGCCCGGTGGCACTGCCCTCCTGCTGGCTCTGTCCTGCTCCCTCGCCAGGCTTGGGGCAGCGGGGCCGAGGGTGTTGCGCTGCCTTGTGTTGTTAGTGACGGACGATTGCCCTTGAGTCTGGATAAACACGCCAGCTCCTCGTACTGACAACCAGAAGCAGCAAGACAGGGGCTGATTCACGCAGCTTTTATTCCCTGCTGGTCTCATGCCCGGAGAGAAGGTGCCTTTCCTCCAGGATCCAGGGAGGAGTGACCCCAAGCGCTGTGGCAATTTGGGGCTTTTATGCAGAGGTCGCTGTAATGGGAGCGATACGCTGCACCTGAGTGAGACAGCTTTAGGAGGTGGGACAGGGACAGTTCCACGCCCTGGATCAGGACTCCTGGCTTGTCTCACTGCTTCTCCGTGCCTCCCTGTGTGCTCCCAGCCTGTGCCATGTGTGGTTGGGTGCCTCAGTGTCACTGCTCACAGAAGCAGACGGGGGATTTTTGCAATGCCAGGGTTTGAGGTCCAGTGGAGAATCTCTCAGGAAGGAGCCCAGCTCTTGATCTCCACGTGGCTCAACCCTGGCTCCCCTCTGCTGGGGAAGGTCACATTCAGGGTTGAAGGTGGCATTTATGGGTTCAGCTCAAGCAAAGGGAGTGGGGAGTAAAAGCAGAATCAGCTGGGTCCCACCTGCAAGGTGCTGGTCAGAGCCTGCCCTCCCTCACCAGCAGCGCTGCTTTTGCACAATGCTCGGTGCACTCTGGCCAGGGATGAGCTCAAAGCATCTGCCTTAAATGTGGCCCTGGGCTTGAAGAAGTTTGTGTCTGTCTGTTACTCAGACGGGCCAAAGATAATGAAGTTTGGATCAGGCTCCCCCCACCTTTTGGGGTGCTTGGGCAATGGAGGTGGTTGGGTTTGGCTGGCTGTGGGAGCTGTGGGACGGGGAGCTGCCTCCGAAGCCCAGGGCTGGGAGCTCCTGGCTCGGTGCCTGGGGCCCTTCTGGTCCTATCGGTGTGCTCCTGAAGCTCACAGGGTCTGGGGGGCTGCTTCAGACCAGACAAAATTACAAAAATAACCTGACATGACAAGTGCCGGGGCCACTCCATCTGAGGACAGTAGGCAAGCTTCAAAAACCATCTCCCAGGGCAACAGGGCCTGACCTTTTGTTTCGCCGTCGTGTGCTCCATCACCAGGATAAACAAACACAGCCTGGCCCTGGGGCTCCCGTTCACCTTTGCAGGACCGTGCCTCTGTCACAACCCGTTTCAAAGCCACCCCCGGACCTCAGGAGACACCTGTGTCATGGCACAGCCCGTGCCCACGCCAGCACCGGGAGCTGCAGGGTTCAAAGAGAGGGGCACGGTCCGGCTGCCAGCGCTGGAGATGGAGCAGGGGGAAGAGAGTTTGGGTGCGATTCAGGCTCTCCTGGAGCACGACACTGGCAGGCATTAGCCTTCTCCCCTCGGGGTTTTTCCTCCCCTGACTTGGGGCTATCGGCTCTGGCCTCAGTGTCCGCAAGGGAAGCACAAAGACCGGGGAGCTCAAGCCCTGGATCTCTGCCAGTCCCCGTGCCCAGGGGACGGACACAGCACCCACCTGGCACCAGAGACACGTGCCAGGAGGTTGGCGCCGTGGGATTGCTACCTAGACGTAGAGTTGTGGAAAAAAAACCAAACCCATCTAGATGACACCTGCGGGACTGGGGAGAGGGAAGGGGGCATGGATGGGGGGTGTCTGTGGAGGGCTCATTGTCCCTGTGGGGAGATTTTGGCTGAGACTGTTCACGGACAGACCAGAAGCAGGGCGGCGGGCAGGTGTCCGGCTGCCCGTGGTGCCAGAGCAGAACACGAGCTTGTTGTGTCTTTGCACAGACACCAGGCGGCTCCGTCTGTCCGGACACCCAGGGTGCTGAGTGACATTAATTACCCGAAAGATCAAATGCACCGCGCCTGTGCCTCTGTGCAGCAGCCAGCGGGGTCCCAGGACTGCTGTGAGAGCGTTGGGTGGGAAGTCCTAAACCTGCCGTGCCCCTGGCCCCGGGACAATGGGTCCACCCTGTGAGACCCCAGAGTCCCTGCTGGCAGTCCCCGGAGGAGATTCTCTCATGTCTGATAGGGCTGAGCTCCCTTGGCAGAGTGATAAGAAAGCCCTGTTCCTCCTGCACAGCCTCCCGCTCTCACGGGGCTCACTGGAGGATTAGGAAATTAATCTTCTTCAGGACATCGAGCTCCCTGCTGAGTCTGACCCCCCAAAAAAAGCAGTGCAGAGCAGCTGGGCGCTGGCACAAAGCCCCTTCCTTCCCTGCGGGAGCTGCCCCATGGGCGAGCCTGGCTGCCTGCAGGCAGCCTCCCCATGGCACCCCTTCCTCATCTGTCGCAGGGCTGGGGGAGCCCGGTGCTGGGCCATGGGTGGCTCTTAGGGTGGCACCTGGCCCTGGTGCCCAGCATCTCCTGCATCCCCTGGAGCAGAGGGAGACCTGCTCTTGCTCTGGCACTTGCTTGCTCTTATTCTGCCTGGCCACCCCTAGGGACTGTGCCCCCCGAGACAGACTCTCTCTCCCACCCGCTCCCAATAAATCTCTGAAGTACTCATACTCTCCCTGCTTCACTCTCTGGGCATTTGCTCCAACTCCAAAGTCAGGAGGGTTCTGCCCTGAGCGCACACACACAAATGGTCCATTCTCATCCATTCGGAGGCATTCAGGACCAGCGAAAGGAGACCTCCAGCTGCAATAACAGATGAGCTGGGCAAAAAACGCAGCAGGGGAATTTTGCACCCTGTGTGCTCTTATTCCTCCCACGAAACTGAGGAGGTGGGCTGGCTCCCCCTGCCTGCTTGCCCACTCTGACAGCACGTGGAGGGGGATGGCGAGTACAACTCTCATCCCAGCAGCTCAAGAGTTGTGGTCCCAGCAGAGCTCAGGGACAGTCACCAGGACACAGCAAGAGGGCTGGAGGCAGCGGTGCCACCAAGGCAATTGCGATGCCAGGAGCTGCAGCAAAGGGCTGCGAGAAGCAGATTCATGGTGAGCGGGGAGCACTGTGCATGGTGCCCTCTGGGCTGCACGGCTTTGCAGATCGGCCCCTGGCCAGGTCTCAGCACATCTGCGCTGCTTGCAGGTCGCTCCCTGATGTGCCACCAGCCCTGGGGACATTTCTGCCTGGGGAGGTGGAGGTGGGGAGGTCTGCATCCTGCCCTGCTCGCTGCTGGCGTGCAGGTGCTTCCAGGCAGGGCAGGGACTGAGAAGACCTGGGAGGGGACACAGAGGATTTTGGTCCCTCCTGGCCCTGCTGATACCTTCTAGGACCCTTTGAAAACACCACTTCTCCTCACTTAAGGTCCTGGAGAAACTCCACAGCATGCACTCCTCTGGCAGAAAAAAACCTTGCATGCTTTTCCCTGTCCCTTTTCCCCAGGTGGGAAGCACAAGGCAGGCAGGGGCAGGACCCTTTGGGGCAATTCATGATGTGTCGCCCCAGCTCCAGAGCCCTCCCAGCCCGGTGTGGCCGCCTGCCCTCAGCTCACAGTTCAAAGCCAGCTCGTTGCCCCCTCCTGCCCAAGACAGAGCAGCTCCGCTCCAGGTCGTCTCTGCAGCTTCACACGTCTGCTCAGAAATCTCCTTGCCGACCTTGGCCCTTCTTTAGTCCACGTTCGGTAACTTTCCACTGCTCCGAGCTCCGGCCTGCCTGCGCTGAGGTAGGAGAGAACTGGTTGTGCTGGGCAGGAACCACTTCTCGTGCCCAGCTGGTTCCACCTGGGAGCCCACCGCCACGAGTGAGCGCCCAGCACCCTGACCACGCCACGCATGGGTCCCACCTCACTGCGACATCCCCCCAGCTGCCGACCGCTGTGTGCCTCGGCGTGCAACATGCTCCGGGACCCTCTCCTGGAGCCTGGGAGGCATAGCAAGCACCCTGCCAGCATGGCTTTTCGTGGCAGCGCCCTCGTCCCCTGGGCGCAGGGCTGTGCCTCCATCTGCTTCTTGCTGCTGGCCCTGATGGGCGCAGCCAAGCCATCGTGGCTGGAAAAGTGGTTTGGGATGCAGCAAACCCACCCCCAGGGTCCCACGTCTGCTCCCAGCTTCCCTGGGGCCACGTCCCTGTGCCAGTGGGATGGGGAGAGCAACCTCTTCTTGCACAAGGAACCTTGAAGTCTTGTTCCTCCTACCGCCTTGCCCGAGATAAGCCTTCCCTGGAGGGTTGTTTATTAGGAAACTTCCCCCCCCCCCCCCCAATCCCCGAGCCGTCCTTTGCTCTTGAACCCGGAGGAGAAGGAATACCTGAGAAGGAGCAGCTGTACCCACCTGGGGTAAGAAACCCATAAAAGTCGTGCAGCTCCATTGACCAGGAGCTGCTGGGCTCCGCACAGTGCTGGGGACCTGCTGTGACCCCGTGTCCCCCCACCCCGCAGAAGGGGGCTGCTGGCCTCGCCAGGCACGGGGAACAATTCAGCCTGGCTCAGCGGGGTCCCCCAGTGGGTGACGGGGACCGGCCTTGGTGCTGCAGGAAACTGGGGGGGATGTGTGAGCCGGGGGGACTTTGGTCAACCGTGACCGAGGAAGATGGCTATCGGGTGGGCTGACCCTAAAGGGCGGGTAATGGTCAGCTATCAGATGCCTTTAGGGTGACCAAATAGCCGTGTAATGGGCCCCGAGCTGGAGTGGGCCGAGAGCCCCCAGGGTGCAGATTGCAGCCTGGATAAGGCACCCCGGTAGTTCAACTCCCATCCATTATTTAAATGCAAAGGTAAATGCTTCCACCTTTGGAGCTGGAATGGTGCCGTGGGCTGGCTGCCTTCTGGAGGCACCCGGGGCCATTCAGCAGGAGCCCCTGGGCAGGGGCCGCCCCCTGTGGCCATGGAAGGGGAGTTCTCCTCTCCAGTGGGTGCTGCACCACAGGGATGGGGGGCAAGGTAGGGTGCCACTGGGGGTGCAGGATTCGACCCCACGTTCTTCTCTCCGCTCCTTCCTGTGCCAGCACTGGGGAGCAAGAGATGTTGGTGCCGCGCTGCCAGCTCTGAGGACGGGGACAGCCACGCTTGCCGTCTGCACAGCCAGACACCAGGCCTGCGTGGCATTTCTCCTGCTGACAGCTGGCTTCAGACAAGGCGGTGGGACAAGCAGGTGGGGTCTCAGCGCTGATCCGGCAGAAGAAACCTACACACATATAAATACCGACCGCATGCAGCCAGTGCCAGCTTCTGGCCCCATCCGGCCGGTGGCTGACCCTGAGCCCCCGAAACCTGGAGGTGGGATGGAGAGCTGCAGTGCCCAGCACCAACAAATATGACGGCAGCAGCCCCCGCTTGGAGGTTTTTCCCTTTAATGGTTTGGTTTTTGTTTTGTACATTCGTAAAACTGTGAACAATAAATAGTGTGATTGACCTCTGCTTCCCGCCTGTCCCCCAGCTTTCTGCGGAGGCGGGAGAGGCCGTGAGCAATGCAGCAAGGGCTGCGGGCACCGGCTGCCACCCCGGCACCGCTGAGCGGGGTGGGTCCCAGCTTGGGGCAGTGGGATGGAGGGCAGGGGAGGCGACCTGTGTTCAAGCAATACATCAGCTGAAAAGGGGGAAAGGCGGCACCGTCTGGTGGTCTGGGCACTGACCTCCTGCTGAAGTCCACGGCTGATGGTCACAGAGCCCAGCTCCCCCACCAGTGTCTCTTGGGCACTCCCAGGTGCCCAAAATTTGCTGGGAAATAAAACACGATGCTTGGGGCTGGAAGGAGATGGGGCTCCAGGGCAGGCAGAGGGACCCAGAAGTCCTGATGTTTCTCAGAGGAGGTAAGGGCCAAGTGGGCAGGAACGGATATCACAGGAAAACAGAGCTCCAGCTTCTGTGCATCTCCCCAGGCCAGGGGCGAGGGACCTGGCATGGAAAATGCACAGAGAAGCTGGTGTGGGGGAGAGAGCAGGGAGCCCTGAGATGGGATGGGGAGATGCTGGTGCAGGGGAGAGCTGTGGGATGAAGGACATAGGAAGGGGTGGGGTGGCAGGTTGGGCACAGGGTGACAGAGGGGCACAGGGTGGCAGAAGAGGCTGGAGAGAGATGGATAGGCTTTTTGGGAGTGGGTAGTGTGAGCAAGGTGCTTGGTATGGAGAGGGCTGCTGTGCTGGTGATGTTATGGCATTCAAAGATCACAGCGCTGTTCAAACCCAGAAAGAAAGACCCAACTCCACCTCTCCTGGGCTCCAGGATCAAGCATCCTGCACTCAAGCCCTGGGGTTTCTTATGGTCAGGTCTCCTGATCTTCACTAGACTTATGGAGCCAGGGCCATGCTGGGAAGCAGCAGGACATGACCCACCAGGAAGATGTGGAGCTGGCCATAGAAGGGCCATGGTAAGTGAGAAGTAAACCCCACTGACAAGTTGCAAGCTTTGTTTAGAGAGCAATCTGGTGAGGAGAGTCAGTGTTTTCTGTTGCTTGGGTCCATCAAAGCTCTTGGGAGCCCCAGGCTGCATGTGGGGCTTGCCTTCTTCAGCCACCCATGTCCTCCTCATGCCCAGAGAAGATCCAGTGCCTAAAGCTCCCGTGCTGCGCTGCATGGGTCCCCTATTTGTGGCATTGCTTTCTGTCCCCTTTGGCTCTCCTCCTGCCCCCATCTGGGTTCTTCTCATTGTGGTAATGAGCAGCCAGGTCAAGTCAGTGGAGGCCCTGGCTGCTGGCAGGAGAACTCTCCATCTCTTGAACAGTGTGGACGGGAAAAAAGGGCCGAAGAGAGCATGTTATACCCACCGTGCCAGTAAGAAGCGCAGGAAAGCCTGGCCCAGGCATGGGGACTTCCTGGCCAGAGCAGACGCTGCCCAGCATGGTGGTAGGGGACAGGGCGGTTGGCTCCCCACCTGGCTGGGGAGCAGCTGCTTGGGGTCATTCCAGCATGGGACAGGCCAGGTAGCTCCATATCCCAAAGTCCCCTTGCAGCTGTTTTTAGGGTCTTTGTCCCTTGAGCAGTGGGGTTCACGGCAGCATCGCCTCACCCATTTTGCTGTCCCATTTAGCAACATTTTGTGGAATTAGGAGTAGTGGGCAGGAGCTTGTGGGAGTGGTTCCCTGAAGGGGCATGGGTCTTTTGGAGGAACATGCATCGTGTCTGCATGGGGAGAGGCCGAGGGGACAGAGGGAGGGAAGCTCATTTCTGCGGAAAGGCAAGAGAAGGAGCCAGACACTGGAAGAGCTGTGGGCAGGAACGTGTCCCCACAGCCCAGCAGTCCCCACGCATGGCAAGTCCTCGTGGAGCCTCTCAGCAGAGCGCTCAGCACCCAAGTGTGGAGCTGTGGTTTGAGGCAAGGTGTCTCTCACATCTTCGTGTCATCATGGCTGGGAAGATGTTCTTGTGTCTACAGCGTGGAAAGTATTTGTCCTCTCGGTCGGTCCATCTGGGCAACCGATTGCCTGCTGTGACCCTGAAGCCACCAGGAGAGGAAGCAGCCACGGCTTTGCTCTGTACAAGGGTGACAACCAGAATCTGTTTGAGCACAACCACATCTGGACTCAGGCTTGGCCTTGCAGACACCCATTCGTGGTCCTGCCCCTGTCTGCAAGTCCGGGAGCTGGGCTGCACAAGTCCCTGAGTGTCTCTGATGAGAAGGGTAGACAAGCCTCTTGCTGAAAGCCAGGTGCTTTTAGCAGCTTTCTTTTCTTGCCTGCTAGTGACTTCCCGTTCAAAGCGAGCTCCAGGACTGGGGAGCCGAGGCTGTTGAGCATGCAGAGCCCAGGAGGACAGTGGGGAGAGGGGCACAAGGCTGTTTTCTTAGGCCTTGTGGGGTCGGGCAGTGGTGAAGCTTTCAGCTGTGGGGAAGAGGGGGAGCGGAGAGGAGGGACAGTAGGAAGGTCAAGCATGAGGTGGCTAGTGAGATCCAGGAGCTTTCAAGCAAGGTGGACTTAGGGGTCGGCATGCAGAGGGCTGTGGACGCACACGGCATCTGTCTCGTTGGGAAGGCCGCAGGACACGGAGCGCTGCATGGCCCGGCAGCCCAGGGGCCCGTCCTCGGTGGTGACCGGGAGCTGAGGGCCCTGGGTGGCACTGGATCTGCCGTCAGAGCAGAGCAGGACGCTGGAGTCTGCCTCGCACTTGGTGGTACGGCTGTAGTAGGGCTCCATGACGTGCCGGAGCTCCAGCGGCACGGTGAGCGGCAGGACCTCGGCCTTGATCACTGCACCCAGGTGGTCCTCGGAGGAGGACGCCCGGAGGCTCTCGGAGCGGCTCATCTTGATCAGCAAGTCGATGGTTTTGTTCTCGGCCTCGAGGAGGCAGCTCGGCAGCCCTTCCTCATCTCCAGCATCACCCGTGGCCGTGCATTTGTTGAGCGTCCCCTGGTCTTTGCCATGGAGCTTCTCACTGGCCAGGCCCATATTGCACGGCTCCTTCTTGGCCTGCTGGCCCTTCTCCAGGCCTTCGGAGGATCTCTTCACCGAGAGGTCCAGAGGCCCCTCGTGGGTTTTGGTGGCTTTCTCCAGTGCCTGGTGGATGTGGTAGAGCTCCCTTCGGATTTTGACTAGCTGGTCCCTCAGCTCTTTTTGCCCGGGAGTGTCCTCCTTTGCCAGATCAGACAGTTTCTTCTCCACCTCTTGGTACTCCTCTAAGGTTTTGGACAGGTCCCCGATAAGCACGGTCGTAGCCTCAGAGTCTGTCATGGTGGCAGAAGTCTCTTGTGGTCTGCTCTGCTTGCAGAGGCTGTGGTCTGGGCCAGCACCCCCCAAGGGCAGGACTTCAGAGTCATTGCCCCTCTCCGGTTCCTCTGGCCAGCCTGCAAGGACATCCGTGTGCCAGTGATCCAGGACCCTGGGGATGTGGCCGGTGTTGGCCCTTGAACCACTGCAGAGGAGAAACGGATACAGTCACTTGGGAGAGCACTTGGAGGGGATCTCTGCAGCCAGCCTGAGAACAGGCAAGAGGCAGGTGGAGATAGAAAAGCACGGAGAGCTTCTCCAGGGAAGGTTCCTCTGGGTGCCAAAAGCTGTGGTTTTGACGGTGACATTTTTCTTGGCGCCACAGCTGGACTTGCACAATCAGGGGAGGAACTGAAATTTTGTTAAAAGGAGCTGTGCACATTTCTAGCCCCGGGTAAAAGGAAATATTTGGAAGCGTGACCCTCCCTCTGGGCTTTGAAACCAGAAGGCAAATCAAAGGAATGCAAATGTGGATGTTTAAAAATAGTCAACAATTGTTCCAGCAACCGTGGGATACTCGGGGACCCCAGAGGAGATTCCCTGGTGCCTAGGGAGGGCAGGTCCACACTGCACAGACCCCACTTAGCTTCTGGCTCCGTATGAAATGGGGGAAAGCAAGGGGCAGCAAGTGGTGACACAGCCCAGGCGCCTGGACATGCCTGAAGGCTGTTCAGGTCCTGGAGGGCAGAAAGCCCTGCCGTGGGTGGGTGCTGGCTGTCTGGTGGCCGGACCACCAGCCTGGAGTGTGCTGAGCCCTTGGAGACTCACTGCATGGTCTAGAGGCAAGGGGTGGACTGGGGATACAACAGGGTACAAAGATGGTGCTTAGGGCCAGCCGGATGTAAGGAAGAGGCAGAAATCAGACACCTTACCTGCTCTGGTAGCTGAGTTTTCCAGGCATCAGCATTTCAGGTCCTATCAAATCCAGATCACTGGAGGTAAGCTTCCTCTTCAGGTTGTTGCCTGCAGGGCTGCTGGTCTCCAGACAGGTCACTGCCGGCAACTCTGCCTTCCGGACGCCGCTGGGGGCAAAAGTGCCATCCTTCATCCCTACCAGATTTTGGTACGTGTCAGCGGCTGGCTTTTTGCGTAGGTTGTTGAGGCCCAAATCTGGGTTGCTCTCCTTCTCTTGGGACAGCCACTTCTCCTCTTCTTCCTGCCCCAGCATGGCTCCGTGGCTGAGCTCAGAGGCTGCCTCCTCTCTGCCGCCTTTGGGCCAAGGAAAGCTCGTTTTCAGAACCGGTACCTTCAGCAGCCCCGCTTTGGTCGGCTCATTGGGGGGTTTGGCCTGGGGAGGTGTGGGCAGGACGGAGCCCACCAGCTGCTGGGCCTCTGGCTTGCTGGAGGACATTTTGCCTTCAGTGGAGCTGAAGGTGTGCTCAAAGAGCAAGGGATAGTAGAAGCGGGGGAGGAAGGCTGAGCGCTCAGGGCTCTGCAGAGGCTGGAAGTGGGAGGTATGCGGGTGCATCAGCTGGGCCGTGGAGGCCAGGAAGGGCAGCTGAGCCAAGTGTGGGTGAGTTGTCGCGCTGTTGGCCATGGTGGGGCTCAGGTAGGAGAAGAGACTGGGGTTCAGCGGATAGTTAATACCCAGCAGTGAGAGGTTGAGGCCCTGAGGTTCGTGGTAGTCACTGTACGCTGGAGGGGGGTAGCAAGGGATGATGTTGCTGTCAGTACAAGGTGGGGAGACCTCAGGTGTGTTCCTTCTTTGCCCATTTGCCACCAGTTTCCACTGCTCCATGAGGATCCCACTGCTTGCCAGGCATTTCTTTGGCACTTTGCAATGCTTTGGCTTAGCTTCTAGGTCTGGGGAGGCCATTTCCCTGCTTTTCATGACATGGTTCTTGAGGGAGAAGACATCCGTGATGATGAAGTCAGGCTCCACCTCCTTGCAAGGTTTGTCTCGCTTGTTCTTGAAGCCAAAGACCAAAGTGTTCACTTCTGGTTCAGCTGGGTCACCTTGGCAACCCGCCTCTTCGTTTTTCTCCTTCTTCTCCCCCGCATCCATCTGCCTCAAGAGGCCAGCCACATCCTCCTCCTCCTCCTGGAATGGGCCACCTTCTTCACCAGCCCCTTCAGCAGGCAGGATCTCCACCCCTGGCATCTGCTTTTCCTCATGGCCATCCCTGCCAGGGGTCTGCTTGATCCTACCCGACCCTCCCAATGTGGCCGAGGAGTCGCAGGTCTCCGGCTCGTCCCGGCGCCCACGCAGCCGGGTGGCCTCAGTGGCGTGCAGGAGCCGCAGCTCCGGGTGGAGCAGGTTGCCCTTCTTGTAGGGCCAGTCAGACTCGATGAGGAGGGAGAGGGAGTTCTTGCACAGGCTGTACTTCATGTGGTTGTAGAGGTGGGACTTCTCCATGCAGGTGAAGGGGCACTGGAAACACTTGTAGTTGTACGGCTTGCCCCATGGCCTTGGGATGTAGTGGGGCTTTTTTGGCTTCCTTTCCTTGTGCTTGTAGACAGAGGTCATCTTGCAGCCCACATCATCCTTGGACATGGTAGTGGGTACCTGGAGACGGCTCCTGGTGAGAATGGAGGGCCTCGGCACCTGAATCTCCCTGCACCTCCCCAGGGACTGCTGCGTGCCCTGGAAGGAGACAATGCGGGAGCTGGTGAGCTGTGCAGCCTTGCCAAGCCCTGCTCGTACACAGACGTTGTCAGAGAGGATGGTCAGACAGACAGACCTGCTGGGGACAGGCAGATGGACTGACTTTAACCTGACATTGCTGCTGGATATGGGCAGCACCATCTCCAGATTGCCGCAGGCACCTGGGGCCATTCAGGGAAACAAGCTGGGACATTGGGGACAGTGTGGTCTGAGCCCGTGCGGGAAGAGAGGCCCAAGGCAGGGCCGCCAGGACCAGAGCGGCCAGGGCAGGTTCAGGCGGCCGCTCCAAGCTGCCATGGGCACTTGTCCCCACTGGACCGGTGTGCACCCAGCCCAGCCCAGCCATAGCCTGGCTGCAGCACCCGAGGGCTGATTCAAGGTTGCAGAGTCCCAGGTATCCTTAGCGTCCACAGGCACCCTCTGCTCATGGCCCCTCCTCATGCCCCGTGCCAGTGGTAGCCCTGGGGACAGTGCCACCAGCCCCGCACTCAGGTGGTGAGCTGGGCTGGAGGATGCTCTCATGTGCTGGGGGCTCCTCCACGTTCTGCTCACCACCAGGACCAAGTGGCATCACCACCCGCCTCTTCTGCGGAGCACAGCATGAGCATTTGTAGGCCAGGACAGGGAGGACCTGCGGAGGACCCTTTCCACTCTCTTACTGAGATCTGTCATCAGACATCCTGCCTGCAATGGGGACAGGGGACAGGGAACGGGGCCTGGGGACAGCCCTGCGTGCCCACGTGCCAGTTGAACTGGAAGCTGACCCTGCCACTGAGAGCTGCTCTTGCAGAAAATAGGAAAAAAACTTCCCTGTGCCATGAACCCATGTCCCCTACTTTGATTGGAACCTGTTGAAGCGCTGGGGCTCACAGGGGAGCAGCGGGGTACAGAACTGGCCCATCTCAGCAGGATGTGCAGGCAGAGCTCAGGGCCTCCTGCCTGGGGGATCACCTCCACGGGCAATGGCCCCCCAGCACACCCAGAGCGAGCGGCTTGTCCTTGAGACCTCGGCCACCTGCGTGCGTCACGGCTGGGAGCTGTGAGAGCCCTGCGCGGGCGCTGTGGTACCCAGGCGAGCAGAAGGGATGTGGAGGTGGCTATGCAGGATGGGTACCCTCCGTGCAGCCACAGCACCTGGCCGCATCCTGCCCTTTCTCCCCAGCATCACTCCTGGCTCCAGCCACCAAGCTCCGTGCAGCCTCACGGGCCCTGGACTGGGCTGTGCCCTGTCCCCCCTCCCCATTAGAGGGCAAGAAACACGGAGCAGTTGAGTGGGAGCCATGCCTCGTGCCGCACGTTTGCAGGTTAGTTGAACAAACATTTGCTGTTTATACACCAGAGGCAGATTAAATCTTTCCTGGGAGACTGGAACTGCTTGTTCCATTCCTGCACACTTGGTCCTTCTCCTCCAACCCTGCTGCGGGAGCCATTCCCCCTGTATCTGGGGCTGTGGGGACAGCAGGGAGACAGTCCTGTATGGGGACAGGGAGACGTGGCCACCTCCACCTCCCAGCATAGCGGAGAGGAACGGAAAGGGGGGAGCAGAGGAAGAGATGGAGATGGGGTGGGAAAATGCCCCGTATGAGAGCCAGGGGCCAGGGGAGGAAGGCTCGGGTGCAGTGGAGGCATCCCCAGAGCTGGATCAGGCCCTGCGGAGCCGGGAGCCAGGCGTTGTGGCTCCTGGTTGCTGAGCAGTTCCCGCACCAGCAGATCTTCGTGGTCTGCTGAGTCTCGCTCTGCCACAACGCATTATTTCCAGTGGGCTGTCAGCTGCGGCCGTGCGGGGCCGTGCCTGGGGGCAGCGCGCGGCAGGGACTGTGCACCTGTGCCTGGGAATTGCAGCATCCCTGCTCTCCTCCCCAGGATGCAGGGAGGGGGGCACGGTCAGATGGAAGGAGTGGAGGGGCAAGGGGAAAAGAAAGAGATGGAGAGACAAAGGGAGCAAAGAAGGGAGAGATGCTCAGGAAAGAGATGTGCAGTCTCTGGTGCTCCAGCACTTTAAAAATCTCAGACCCAGCCTGAGCTGCAGGGTTATAAGCGATCCATGCAACATTAAGGACAGCTGGACTGGATCGCATCAACAGCCCACCCGGCTCATGTCTCTAATAACAACCGAAACAGATTCCCAGGATGTAGGGCAACCATCTACGGTACTGCTCCAATTTTCCCCAAACCTCAGCCACCGCAGCTCATCCCCACAGCAGACACGGTGCTTCCGTAGCACCCGCTGGTGGCCCTCCCCTCCACGAATCTACAGGGGCTTCTCTTGAAGCCAAGCAAATGTTGAGCGCCCAAAACATCCTGCGGCGGGGAGTTCCCAGCACACCGCACTGCTTCCTGAGCCGGTCCCTCCCACAAGTTCCCTTTGACGCCCTCCAACACTTTGGCTGGAGAAGATGGCGCCCACAGTCCCTGACCACGCTCTGGCCACATGGGGGGAGTCTGTGGCTCGCCATCACACCCCTGCTTCACCACCTGCTTTCCAGGCTGAAGCTGGACACAGGGCCAGCCGTTGCAGCCCTCTCCCCCTTTTCATAGGCATACCTGAGCAGCCTGTTCAGGGAAGGGAGAGACAAAAAGACTGATGGAGTGATCTGCTTCAAAGACAGGCCTTCTTCACAGCACGTGTCCATCGGAGAAGCCCTGCCACTGTGAACCTGCCCTGATGCCTGTCTTTGCAGACACCTAAGAGCTTTTCTGGCTGGAGCAAGGATCCCACTCTCAAGCTGCTGTCCTCCCTTTGCCCTCGAAGTCCTCCAGTGCAGTGTGTAGGCTGCCAGGGAGCCACACCACCACGGAAATTGGTAGCCATCAGCCTTTCCCATAGGACATGGCAAGGAAGAAGGGCCATGGGAGAAGCGCTGAGGTTCCCGTGGTCTTGTGAGCTGGTTCCACCCTGCACGGTTGTCACCCTGTGCCAACTGTGTGCCAGGGACAACTGCAGGGGGAAAGACAGTCCCACACATTGGTGTCCAAACCACTCATGCCCCAGGGGCTGGGCATCACAGCCATCTCTGTGGTCCCTGCAGGGCAATTTGCCAGCAGCATTTTCTGCAGCAGGGAGCTGGCTGCCCAAATGATGGTGCTCGGCAGGACGGTGCAGCAGGGGGAGGACGGCTTTTCTATGGGATGTGCCACTTACCCTGATCCAGCCCCACAAACTGTCCCTTTCCTGCCATTACCCAGAACCCCCCCAACCTGGTGCTTCCTGGGGGATTTTATCCCATTTTCAGCAGTGCCGAGCCTGGAGCAGGCAGAGAGGCTTTGCAGGGAGCGGGTGGCAGCGGGGAGCCGCCGATCAATGCAAACCACTTTCCCTACACTGCATGCTTTTGCTGCAGGGGCTACTTGGCTATTAGCGGATATCGGGTCCTTTTTTTGTTTTCATAGCCCGGGGTTGTGTGATTTGAGCTTTTAAGCGTTTATCAGAGGCTGGGGTGAGGGCAATTGGCCATGGCAAAGCAGCAGGCACTTGGAAGAGGGGGAAAGCCTGGCTTGTGGGGCCCAGGATCTCCCAACCTCTCTGAACCTCACCCCATGTGGGGGCTGAGTGCTGAACTGCTCTTGTGTGCCATAAAACAACTGCATGGGGCCATCCTTTGGGGCCCCTGTGTCAACAGATTTGAGACAATGCCCACCTGGATATTTGCCTTACTCCTGCTTGGTCTCCACTGACAGCGCTCATCTCTAAATAAATTTTGCACCTTTATGCAGCCCAAACTGCTTTACAGGCAAAATGTCCAAACCCAATTGCCTAAAAATCTGGTCGCATTTGGATTCCCAACCTTTAGATTTCCAGCATTTTGGGGGATCCGGAGTTTCTGCTTTGGAAAGCTCATGTCTACAGAGAGCTTTTGGTGAGGGCCGCCTGCAGCCCCAAAGCCAGTCTGACCCCAAACACCAGCCCAGACATGAGGCGGCTCCGTCTCAGTGAGCACTGCTGCCTTCTGGAGCGAGGCTGTCTGGGGTCACCCACCCAGCCTCGGCGAGTCCTCCACGCCCCATGATGAACCTGCTCCCTGCTGTGTGCCTGAGCCTCAGCACCTTTGTGCACACAAGTCTTCCCTACTTGTGGGTCAAAATTTTCTCCTCCCTTTTGTGCTCTTGTTCAAGAAGCGTTTCTATGTCTCTCACCTCTCCTGAGCTCTCTGCCTCCAGCCTCCATCCCCAAAAAGCAGCCGTCTCTCCCTGAGCCTCAGCTAGCCTGAAGACCCCCTGAGGCAACCCCGGCATCCTACGGAAAGCAGCGTGGTGGTGAGCGTTCAACCAAGCGACAGGGGGTTGGAGCCTTGTCTGCTGCCCTCCGCCCATGACACACAGCTCACAGGCTCCTGGAGAGATGAGATGAGGCCGCGAGAGCCTCCAGGCTGCTCCCCATGGACGCGAGCGTTCTCCACCGCAAAAGGCTTTCCTCCCGCAGCCCTTCCTGCCGCAGCCCCCCAGGGCAGGAGGCAGGTCCTGGTGAGGAGATGTAAGTCTGTCTCTCCACATTACATCAGCCACCCGCACGAGCTCGTGTCTGGGCCGCACCGCAGGGTTTCCCTGCTTCTTCCTCCACCTCTACTGCTACCTGCTCTTGGAGCCCCAGGAGAGCACAGGCGCCCCGCCATGGATTTAGTGGCTCAATTGCACACAGAGCTCCAGATGTGAAGACAACATCAGTCTCCAGATGAAAATGTGTGGCTGGGTAGAGGGGAAAGTGGCTGTGTGCAAGCCATTAGGGTCAGCAGCACGGCTGGCACCCAAAGGCATGCAGAGAAGATGGTGCCCCTGGCTGGCATGGTGGACAACCATGTGGAGAGGGCTGGGGGTGGGTTGAGATGCCCATGCATCTGGAGAGGAAGGCACTGGCCAGCTCTCCTGCATGGTGAAGTCTGTGTCATGCCTGTGATGTGCAGGGCTCCTGGAGGTCAAAACGGCCCCACAGAGTTACCCTGCTTGTTCCCAAGGGGCTGGAAGACTGCTTGATAGAGCCACCTTCGTGCTTGATGTGATACATGGAAGGTTTCCATAACTTCTTTCAGTTTCTGTGACCTCTAAGGTTTCTTTCTCTGCTTACAGGTTTCTTTTTCTCTCGCTGGCCTGATATGAGGTCTGACAGCCCCATGTTGGTGTCCCACAGCCTGGGACCACACGCCCTGGGGATGTCCTCGCAGCCTTCCACCTGGCCCACCTCTGGAGCTGGTGGTCCATCTCTAGCCCCTTCGTGAGCACGGGTCCCCAGGCTGGGGACACAATGCACCCCACCACCTCCCCTGCAAAGCAGTGAGATCTGTCCTATAATGGGGTGTAGTGCATCACCCCTGGACCCTTCAGAAGGCCCCACAACCTTCTGAAACTTCTGTGATCAAGTTCCTGAGCACCAGTACTAAGGAGCTTTCTCCTCCTTTTCACTTTCCACTTACCCTTACTCATTTCACACTCTTTAAATGCTCTTGGAATGGGAGGGATGAGAAGCGAAGGAGATCTCCTTCCTTTGCTTTTGCTGGGCTGGCAGAGGCCAGCTCTCGCAGTGTCACCTAAGGCACCCCGGAGGTGTCCCCTTCTCGATACAACCCTTCTCACACCCTGTGCTTCAGCCAGCTCTCCTCCACACAGAACCTGCTGTGCTTATATGATCTGCTCATGCATCCTGCTCCACCGAATCAGTCCCCATTTAACAACCAGAAAATTCACCATATTCCAGCTCAAATCCATGCAATTTCCTTTGAGAACTGGGGCATGAAACCTTCACCCCTCCGCTCCTAGCCCACCTTCTGCCTTGCAGCCCAACTTTCTTCTGCTCCTGCACGTGTCCATTGCTGCACCCTCACCTCCTTTCCCTCTGCTCCAGGAGAGGCTCTCCACGCATGGACACCAAAAGCACTGCCCTCAGCTTTCCCCATCCCTGCCTTTCTGTCCCCATTCGGTGCTTCCTGCTCCCTTCAGGATCTTTCCCACCCTCTGGGAAAAAAAAAAATAAAAAAATTAAATAAAAATAAAAATAAAAAACTTGGTTCAGCTCTGGCAGACAGAGTGACAGAGTTCTGGCTCTGCTCGTGTCATGGACCTGGCTCCACGGCTGCCTCGTGCCCAGATGTGCTCCTTGCCTGCAAAGCTGCTTTGCAGCCAGCCGGCCCCTGACGTGTCCTGCGGTACGGGGTTGCTCCCTCTGCTTCCCTCTGCTGAGCTCTGGCACTCTGAGCACAACCCTCTGAGTCCGGCCCGTGGTTTGCCCACCTTGCAGTTCACTCATCCATATGCATCTGGCTGTGACAATACTTCTGGAGACCACAGCGAAGACCCTGCTAAAATCCCATAAACATCGCATCTCTCCCCTATCCAGACAGCCCCTTTTTCTCCTCGCAGCAGGTAAATTCACCCTGGCTGTGCCCGGGCACCCTCTCGGCATTCAGGAGGCTGGCAATATTCAAGGTAAAAGCTGGTAGGGGTGTGGGAGATGATGCTCCGGGTCTGCAGCACACAGCACAGACTGCAGCACCAGTGCTGCCTCAAGGGCAGGGTCCGGTGCAGTTTGGAGACCACGTCCCACAGAATCCAGCCCAATCTGCTCCAGCTGCTGAATAAATAACGGAATGGCAAGTGGTGCACTGCTGTCTGAAGGGGCTGCGGGAGCAGCGAGGGAAGGTGTGGACCGGGAGGGACGGTGCGACCGACTCCGTCGGAGGTGCAGGAGATGAACCAGCCAGGAGCATGGGATCACCCTGACTCCGGGCCAGCAAACGGGGGACACCCCAAAGAATTTTCTACAGAATTAAAACGAGTCTTTTTCCCGGGGGATAACATGCCGAAAGTGCTGGCTGTCAGCAGAGAGCACAAGGGGACACGGCCCTGCGTTGCCGGCGGGGAATACCTGCGCAGGAGAGGTGGCAGCGCTCCTCGCAGCCGCTTTGCGAACAGATCTCCCCCAAAACGCACATTTAGTCTCAGGCAGGAACATTTGCAACGCTGCAGGCCATTCGCTCACCTGGAGGCAGCAGCAGCCGCTCTGTTCCTCGACGAGGACGTTGGGTTTGTATCAGCGCGGATGAAGGCGGCTCCCTGGGTGCTGCTCCCCCGGGGCCGCCCCGCTGCCAGCTCCCAGCCCGGACCCCGCGCCCTCGGCATCGCTGGGGCCGAGAGGTGACCCTGCCTCTAACAGCGACCCAGCCGGGTCTGTATGGCCAAGTAATGACCGGGAAGACTAACGGCCTGAGGCAGAGCCACTGGGGCTGTATGCTGGGTGTTATTAACTGGTGTAAAGCTCGGAAGGCAGCTTTTTAACCTCTTCTGTGCCGTGGGACCATGGGAATCGGCTGCAAAGCTGCATTTTTTTGTGTCCCAGGCAGCCCAGCACCGCATGTCGGCTCCGGAGGGGCCATTTTGTGCCTCCCTCCTCCAAACCAGGGTTGCACCAAAGCATTGCTGGGCTTTGAAACACCAGAAAGGGTGAGAAGACCCAGGGGCAGTGCCCCAAGCCTGCCCTGTGTCGGTCCTGGGGTTTGCCACTGCTGATACACATTTGGGACCTACCCACCTCATTTCCTTACCACCTTTTTTTTTTTAAGAGCCTGAGAATGCTCTGTGCTGTGAAATGCTCTTCATTACATGACCCATTGATTTAATTGTCAAAATTATTGCGAACATTCATTCTCTGGTATGAATTCTCTGGTATATCTCTATTCGGCACCATTAAACATCACAGTAACTAACCTTCAAAATTCAGCAGCTCAGCTTAGTTTTTGCTCCCATTAGGAAGAATTTAGAGGGAAAAACATGGGTAATATGGATAATACTGTCTTACTTCTAAATCTCATATTTTCCCTCCATTTGTGTTTGTCTTTCGCGATTACAAACATTTATCACATTTCCAAGCCTAAAAAACAACAACAACAAAAAAAACACAAAACATTGCTCTTGATTTTTCTATGATCACAGGGAGGAAAATGCAGTCCTTGGGAAAGAGCACGCAAAATGAATCCGTGCCCTGTGCATGCCCAGCCTGATCACCGACACACTGCTTCGCTTCCCAGTCGGGAGCAACGTCAGCCCTCCGCAGCAAGCCACACGGCAGCGGGGAAACCGTCCAAAATCCGCCACAAACTTTCTATTGTAAAAGACTCGCGTGAGCAAATCCCCGGCAAAGGCAATTGGACATGTCATTAGGAGAGCAATCCAAGCAGAAAGGCCCCATATGACCTCCCGGTGCCGAGCGCCTTTAATAAGATGGAGCAGCGACACTTTGCAAAAATTTCGGTGACTGGATCAAAGAGCATCACTTTGAAATAATTTAAGCCCTGTGCCGAGCAGTGTCTTTCCCCGCTGTGCCCCCGTTCCTACAGTTAGCTCAGCCCTTTCCCAGTGCCCACACATTCCTCTGGCACCTGAGCCCCAGCTCACGCTGCTGGGCTCCCCGTTTTCATTGGGCATATTTCTGGGGGCAATGCAAACCAGTGGGGTATGGCAGCCTTCACCTCGGGAAAGCTTCCCCCTCCGGGTCCTCGGTGGGGTGCTGTCCGTGGGGTCACCCCTGCCCCTCGGCCCCCTCGCCCACCTGCCCAACCCCTTCCCGCCCCGACGGGCACCGAATCGGCAGGACTTACAGCTCAGCCCGCTCCCCGCCTGCGCTGAGCGTCCGGCTGGGCCCCTGCTCTGCTCTGGGACGGAGAGGAGCGGGGCAGGTGCCTTTGGATGCTGCTCCCGAGCATTTACAGGGCTGTTTGCAGACAACATCAAACTCGGGAACAGAAGCGCGAACCCAGGAGTCATTCCCCCCTCCCTCACTGTCCCTCCCCACCCTCTTGCTCGGTCTCATTTGTACCGATTTGCCCCGCAGGCTTCTTTCTGATTTGCCATGGCCCTGGCAGAGCTGCGGCCAGGGAGGGGGAGCGGCCGGGGGCTGGCGTGGGGGTGCGTGCCGGAGCTGGGGAGGGCGGTGGGGAGAGGGACAGGCCAACAGGAGCCCGGCTTGCCAAAAGCAGTTCAGACCTAGAAACAGCTTTAATGCGCGCAGACGGAGCAGGCTGGGAGCAAAACCAGCTGGGCTGGAGGAGAACGTGCTCGGCAGGCAGCGCGGCACGCCGGTTTGGGGCCGGGTGCGTGAGCAGCTCGGGGCCGGCTCCTTGCACCAGCCCTCGCCCCCATGGGGTGGCGTGGGCAGCCCCGGGTGCAAAAAATCCCCTCCCGGCGTCACCTTCGCCCATCGACACACGATGGGCAGGGTGCCAGGCTGGCTCTCTGCGGCATTAATCATTTACCTGCTGCAGCCAGCCGCCCATGCCCTGATGCCTCGTGCACCGTACCTCCAGCGGTGCGAGATGTCCCCTTTGCGCAGCGCATTGGGGTCCCTTGTACTGGGACAGCCCTGCCATCATCCCCACCCCTAGAGCTTGTGCCCTGGGATCCCTGTGCGTAGTTTAATGCAATTTCTGAAAATCCGACCCTCCCCAAACTGCCCAAGGCTCTGGCCTGGCTTGTCTCTTTGGGGCCGAGCGAGGGGACCCTGCATACCCTCTCGCTGCTGACCCACAGGCTCTCCATCACCGGGCTGTGTCCTTGGCTCAGTATTATACAGCTCAGCAGAGCTCTGGTGCCAGTGCCCAAGTACCGGGTCTGGCACCGCGCACGGCGGGCACAGCAGAGCGGGGACCTGCAGCTGCCCCCTCAGCTCCCCACTCCCTGCCTTCGCTCTTGTCCCCGAGCCGTGGCGGGGACGCAGCCCTTCCCAGGCGCGTTGCAGGCAGCCGGCCCCAATCTGCCACGGCACAGGGCCACCTGTGCTGGCTGCCCATGCCATCTGCGCGCGGGAAGGTCGGGGACAGCCGGCTGCCACCCCCCACCCCGGGCCAGTGAGCAGAGGGACAGCCTGGGGTGGGTCTGGGGCACGGCTGCCTCCCCGCACCCCAGGGTGCCGGCACCTGGTGAGGGGAACAGCGGCAGCCCCCATGTGGGCTTCTCCCTGGGTCTGCAACCATGGAAGTGGTTTGATGGGGTCTTAGCCCCTTGGGGGGTGCCTGGGTGCCAGCCAGCAGAGGGGACGGGGACGGCTGCAGTCTGCCGTCCTGCCTGTCCCAGCTCAGCATCCCGAGAGCTCCTGGCCGAGCCGGGCACTGGTGAGTTAATTCCCAGCCCCACGGCACAGCGGCAGTGGCTGCCCGCTGCTGGCCGGCACGCTGGCCTTTGATGAGATGATAACAGAGCCCGCCCGGTGCCTTGCTACAGGTCGCCGGAAACTTTTCTTCGTCACCAGCTGCTGGAAAGGTCAAGGTGTCCTCCTCCCCGTGCTAATCCTGGCCCCTGCCCTTTCGCTGCCGTATGCCGGACCCGACCGAGCCGTCTCATTGCAGCCGCATCCCCGGCGTGCGTTGGGAGGGCTGGGGAATGCCTGCTCAGGGCTGGGAGCAATGCGGGTGATGTGGCTGGGGTTCCCTTTTCTGGTCCCACGGGGTCTGAGCCCATGGGGTGCCCGGTGCTGGGGACACAAAGAGGAGCACAGGTCGGGGGGGGTCCCTGGGAGCCCTGCACCAGCCCTCGCCCAAGGACCTGTCCTTCAGCACAGGTGCGTGGCAGCCTCCCCACAGCGGCCAGGCCGGCGCCAGTGCCAGCAGAGAGAGTCAGGGTGTGCTGGCGATGGTGCACAAACCATCCCACATCTTCCTGGTGCCACCCAAAACCAGGGAGCAGAAAGGGACCTCTCCCCTCCCCATGGACAACAGGGCAGGAAAAGGGGATTCTCCCTGAAAATTGCTCTTTGCCCAAATGCAGCAATTTTTTTTTTTTTTTCCCCTAATTCTGGAAAATGCCCAAACCTTCATCTCCAGTCTCTCCTGGGGGATGCTCGTGCAGCTGCAGGGAGCAGTCGGTGTGTCGGTGACGCTGCCGGCTGGGCAGGGACCCGCAGGTTTGCTGCTGCCCCGGGAGCTGTCGGGGCCCAGCTCGGCACATGCAGCCCTGCCTCAGCTCCAACGGGGCCCCAGAGGCGCTCGGGGCCGCAGCTCGGGGTGGCTCTGCCCCATCCCAGCCGGCTCAGCCTGGCATGGGGCAGCGGGGCCGTGGGGCCGGCAGGAGGTGCCCAGGAGGAGCCCAGCCCCAGCCTTCCCTTCCCTGCCTTGCCCCGACTGCATGGCGCTGTGAGGCCTGGGCTCGCTGTACAAAGCCCAGCCTTCCACAGCTCTGGGCCAACCTGAAGAGGCTGAAGAGAGGCCCTGGGGAGCTTTCTCGTGCCTCTTTGTTCGTGGAGCAAAGATATTCCCAGCCCCGAACCTATATAGATTGGCCCTTAAACTAAAACAACCTCCGGGGACCAAAGAAACAAAAGTGGGTTTTGGTTGTGTTTTGTTTTGTTTTGTGGTGTTTTGTTTCCTGCTTAGACAGCCTTTGCCCAGGAGGGGTTAGCATGAAAAATGCATGTGGGGATTGGGGGAATGGGGGAGCGTGAGGAAGAAGCTATCGATCAAGCAGCTCTGAAAGCCACACAGCTGTGCCAGCCCCGTTGCCGCCGCGGCGCTTCCCGGCCGCCGGCTCGGTGCTGTGCCGGGGCTGGGGACCGGCCTCGTGCCCCGGTGGGCACCCACGGCCCAGAGAGGTGCCGGCACCCAGGGGCAGTCGAGTGCCTCCGCAGCCCCTGCGAGCCCCCAGGCGGGCTCGTTTCGGGTGGCTTCTCTCCTCCTGTCACTTGCAGCTGCCCCCGGGTCAGATCTGCAAGGCTGGGGGGGGGCTTGGTGGGGGACATCCCCTTCGGGCCCCCAGCTGTGCCTGCCTCTCCCCACGGAAAAATCCCCTCCTGCACACGTCAGAAGGGGGCTCAGGCCCTTTCCCCCCCTGCTCAGCAGTGGGATCTGGGGGCTGTTTCCCCAAGCGGTGCCAGCACCGTAAGGAGGACCTAATAAACAGCAAGTGCTTTGCCTCCTGTGCCGACCGAGACCCGTCCGCCAGCCCCGCTGCCTCCACGCTGCTCCGCTGCAGCACGTCAGCGGCTCCTTGCACGTAGCAGGCCCCCAGACCTGCTGCCCCAAGCTGGAGCTGGGTCTGCACCACGGGGTCCCCTCGGTCACAGCATCTGTCCCGTGGGACCGGTGGCAGGGAGCAGCGAGGGGCCGGGATGGGAAAAACCCACTGATGTCCATGCTTCTCCCTCTTGGTGGACAGCGAAGAATCAGCATTACGGGTCTGCGTTTTTAACCCCTCTGAGGGCAAGCGGAGCTTTTGCCAAAGCCTGAATTCTCCTACAGCAGGGCAGGCTTGATATGGGAATTGCTCAGGCAGATTGTCAAAGGGTGTAACAGGGTTCAGGGCCCCAAAAATCTCTGCTGTGGCACCCTGTGCGGCATGTGCTTGTCACCCAAGCTTTGCTTGGCTGACTTTGCAGAGGGAAAGGTGCTGCCGCTGGCAGGGTGCCGTGAAGCCAGCATGGCGGAAGAAAGGGGGGGGGGGGGCAAATCTGAGAGCATCTGCCACCATGAAGGGTTTTAAAAGCTGAAAACACCAGCAGCTCCCCCCTTCCCACAGCTGCACGCAGCTGCTGTCCTCTGCTGTCCCGCAGACAGGGTCCAAGCATGAGCAGGGGGCGAGGGGACTCCCCAGGACTCCCATCTCCCTGGTGATGCTGAGCTATGGAAGGGAATTGGATTTCCACCTTTGGCCAGGAAAAGTTCCCGGTAGCAGGGAGACGCTGGAGAGTTTGGCCCAAATTGATGGCACCGCAGGATGCCCTGCATGGACTGCTGAGGTCCGACGAGCCCCCAGCACCCCGCAGGTGCCGTTTCCTGCAGTGTCTGGGTGTCCCTGTCCAGCAGGGTCCTCTGAATCCCCTCTTGAAAGTGCAGTTTTAATCAAGATCTTATTTCTGATTCCCCAACAAAGAACGAGAAATGACGTCCCTGCCTGGGCAGGCACAGGGCTGCGCAGCACAGGCTGGCATCGCGCAGTGCGGGCAGGCAGGTGAAGTGGGCAGATGGGGAAACTGAGGCATGAGCACAGGAGCATCCTCTCGGGTTCAACCTAGCCTCCTCTCCCTTTTTCCACTCAAAGAAATTTTAGCACATATAAGCAGAAATCCACAAACATATTCGATTTAACCTTTTTGCCCCTCTTTAACCAGTTCACAATGACAGCCGCCTGCCCTGGGACCGCAGCAGCTTGCTCAAGTTCCTGGAAGTTCACCGAGGTTTCGCAGCCCTGAATGCAGCCTGGGCTCCTCAGCCCCCACCCCGCGGTCAGACACAGCCGAAACCCCAATGAACGGCAGAAAAAAAAAAAAAAAAAAGGCAACAAGAACTCTGCACGAGCATCGAGACTGTGTAGCTGTTGCTAGGAATATCTGCCATTCAGCAGGGCACAAACTATCCCAGGCACGAAGTCTGTTCCCCCCGTGTGAGAACAGATACACGGCACAAGGAAAGCCCCAGCAGGTGCTCTGTAAGGACCCCCCCCCACGCCCAGACAGACAGATAGACACTGTGTGCTTTGTTTGCTTCGCCTTTTAACCGTGTTATCTCCAGCCCACATCCCCCATTCAGCCCCAGCTGGGAACAGTTTCCTTTGCAAAGGAAATTCCAGCGCAGGAAGGTGAAGGCATCCAGGCAGACACTGAAGGATTCAGGGTTAGGAAAAAAAAATAAAAAAGGAAAAAAAATAAAGTGCTTTTTAAAGTTGTTTGCACTTGTTCTGCTCCATTGGAAAAGGCAGGGTGCAGGGAGCCCCGCCGCCTAGAGATGTCCCAGAGCAGCACGGGTGTCCCAGGCACAAGAAATGGGAGCGAGCAGAGCTGGCTCGGGATGCTCCGCAGCTGACGGCATCTGCGCTTGCAGGGCGCGGGGCTGAGGCTGGGCTCTGCCGCACACCCGGTCCTCACCTCCTCGGCTGACTCGCACAGGCACCGAAAGGGATTAAACCCCCCCAGAATCACACCCCGAACTGCAGAAGCCAGCCGGCTGTGCTGCTGGCTGGCGCGAGTCCCTCGCACCTTCCCCTTCCCGAGCCGGGCTCCGGGCGAGGAGCCGCGGGGACTCACCTGCACGAGGGCTGCTCTCCCGGCCGCCGCTCCGCTCCGCCTGATGTTCGCTCTGTGGAAGTGGGAAGCGTTTTAGATCGTGCAGTAGGTTATATATTGTCTGCAAGTCTGGCCCTAGGGCGTCCATCCGTTGGTCCTGCTCTGCTCCTGCCCCTATATGGGAGGCAGCATCACATGCTGCACGGCTCCCAGCTATCTGCCTGGCCGAAGGGGAGACGGAGAGGAGAAAGGGGGAAGAAAATTAAAAGGATCTTCATCAGCATGAAAGAGACAGAGAGAATTTCTCAGTGTAAAACCCACCAGCCAGAAATCCCTGCCTGACCCGAACTTTCCCCGTTCTCCGTTTGTGATCGTGGCTCCCAGCGGCCCCCTTTCATGTGCTCTTCAAGGCCTCCAGATGTGAAGGCGAGCTCGCCTTGATCCCGCGCCTGCCTCGCTGCCAGAGCAGGTGAGGGGCCGCACACTCACTTGCAGGCGCTCTGGCTGCAAAATATTTATATTGCCCCTGCGTGCTGCACAGCTGGGGCCACCGGGCTGCACCTGGGGCTTTCCAACCATCCTTCCCCAACCCCAGGTCCTGTGGCTTCAGGGCCACCGAGCTCCTGGGTGGGCCTCCTGGTGCACCGGGAGGAGCCCTGGGACCAAGGCAGCCGCCTCCAGCCGCCCGAGCCGGAGGTGGGGAGCACCTCGGGGACCACTGAGGACAACGGGAGGCAGCTGCACCCACTGCCCTGCCAGGTGGTCCTGGTGGTTTGAGGACGTTTCTCCTCAAGGGAGAAGTGCCCTCCCTTTGTTCCACCCCCAGCCTCCCCCGCAGCCAGGGGCCACACCAGGTTGTGTTGGGAATGGTTTCTCATCGGCACAAAACCCCGTTTCACATCATTCTCCACCAAGTTTCAGCTGGTGGCTTCTCTGCCCTTGAGTCATTTCTCTGTCCATAATTACTGGATCCTGTTTTTCTTATGAATGTGGTATTTCCTTTTTTTTTCTTTTTTTTTTTTTTTTTATCTTGTTACGGCTCAAAACCTAAGCATCTTTCATGAAATATATGGTTTGTTTTGCTCCCTTCTCTTTCACTGTCTCCCCTTTCCCGAAGTAGCCCAGCCTGGACCGGCTGCACTGCCATGCCTCTGCGCACAGGGACCGTGGCCGGTGCCCTGGTGATGTGCTCACAAGGTCTGAGATCCTGCCCACAAACCTGTACCTTCTTCTCACCTGCAATTCCACTTCCTTGAAAAATATGTGGGGAAAAAAAAATAGCTTTGTGCCACTGTGAGAAGAGCACAGACCTTTCTCGGGCCACTTTCTTGTGGCTGCTGCTACTAGCTTTTGACTGGGAAGGTCCCATCTTGGGTCAGACAGCGCTATTAGAGTATTAGGGACACCTTGATGAAATGGTTCAGGTGAATTATTCCATAGGCAAAGTGGGGAGTTCTCATTATGAGGGAAATGCTTTTTTCTTCTTAGTTTCGATGACATTTGGGCCCATTTCAACCTCTTAAGGCTTCCAATGACTCTTTCAGCAATCCTGAACATGCAGTTCTTATGCTGAAGTTCCTTGCTTTATCCTTACTTTTCCTAATATTTTGCCACGGTGGGAGATGTTCTGCCAGCTTTCTCACTAGGTGAACGCTCCTTCTTTCCTCCAGGAGGACCAACAGGAGCCTCCATCCTGTGCTGATGCTGGCTTGGCATGAGCTCCCACTGAGCCCAACGTGTCCTTGCCCAGATAACAGAGCTGCATTCAGCTTTAAAGCTCAAAGCCAACATACCTGCAGTGCAAACCCCCTGTGTCCATAATCCTGCTGCCCATAAAGTGCATTTATACACTGTGACCAGCTGCACTGCCTTCGTGGCTAGCTTGATGAGAGACATGATTGTTGCTGCTGAAAGGCCCAGGACCTGGTGCAAACTCACACGCTTTCTGTCTTCCTCAGCGTGCTCCTACACAACTGTGTCCTTACAGTTGTGTACGTCTTCCACTGCCTGCTGTTTGCTTATAAAGACTTTGGAATGGGATGGTTGTGCAGACCTAGCCAGGCACTGCTGGGATGAGAACTTCACCAAGAGTCACTAAATACAGAGAAATCATCTCTGGTTCAGAAAGTCTCGGGGCTATGTCTGGTTGGATGCTTGAAAGGTGAAGTTTACTCTGCTTTTCTGCTCTTCTCTGTGTTTCTGTTGTTGAACACTACCCAGGGATCATATGAGAAGGGCTTTTGGCATGACCCTGTGCAGTCACTGGGTTCAGTAAGGCTCAGATGCTGAACAAGAGGGAGACGTCTCAGGTCGGTTTCAGTTCCAGAAGAGCCTAGACAATATTCTCCAGTTGCAGTTCAAGCCTTCCGTTTCCTTTTGGGAAACCCAATTCCCTTGACCACAACCTCCCTAAAGTCAGCTGGACAGCGGTCAGCTGTTCATATCCATTCTTAGAAGGAAGGTTTTTCTCTGTTTGAGGACTAAAGGCAGGACCAGTTCCCACTCCCATTGAGTAAAGCATTTGAAAGATTTTGTCCTGCCTGGAGCTAAAGACTGTTTCCACTGCTTCTCTTTGTCCAACTGAATGTCCCACCAGAAGGGCTTTGTTGCAGGCTCTGCAAGGTGTTGCAAACTCTGACTTCTACGTTTCAGTGCTTAGGACAGGTATGGGTGGCCAGGACCTAAAACCATGAGCCTCAGCCTGGCTAAGGGCAGGGGGCTTAGTTCCCAAGGGAACCAGCCTTGCCTGAGTAAACCTTGCATTTCAGCTGGCTTCAAGCTGTGAGATGAACCTGCACAGGAGAGCTGGGAGGAAATCCTCTGCTTTGGGAGGGATTTTCCATGTCTCTGTGACCCCATCGCATGGGGGTCATACGTGATGGAGACCATCATTGGTGATGAAGACCATCATCAGAGATGGAAACCACCGTGAGTGATGGAGAAGCCAGAGGCCTGGAGGGGCTGGTGCTGTGAAATCCATCAGCTTTTGCTGTGAGAGAGGAGCTCCGGAGGCTGGAGGCAGCTGCTCCGGCAGAACAAAACTGGAGCCCACGTCCCTCCCTCCTGCAATTAAAAAGGAGGAAAAAGGGAACAGAGCAACTCCGCTGGTGACCTTTCCCTCTTGCAAATCTCAGCCTGCCTCACTTCATACGCCAGCACCAGGAGCAAACAGCCGGGCTGGGACCTGGCAGGCCAGCGGTGGCACACAACTACCCGAGGAGCCTGGCCGTGTGTGTGTGTGTGTGTGTGCGAGCGTGTGCGCGCACACCGGCGTGCTTGCTTTCTTCCAGCCTGCAGGCTGCTTCGGGGGGGGGGGAGCGGGATGGGTGAGCTTGCCAGCTTCTCCCGAGGTCCACTGAGAGGTGTCTGTAGGGCTCATCTCGAAGAATGTCAGAGTGCATGTGCTCCGCGAGACGGCCTTTCAGAAGGCATCAGTCCCGCTGTCACGCAGCAGACCACAAATCGGGAGTGACAGCTGTCTCCGTGTGCACCATCCATCTGTGGCAAATGTGTCAGCTAGCTGAACACTCCCGAGGAAACTGCTACGGAGCCGGGGAGAGGAGGAGGAGAGAGAGAAAGGGGGAGTGAGAGCGAGGGAGAGGGGAAGAAAGCAGCAGCAACAGGGGTGAAGGCCGGCAACGTGCAGCTCAGCAAGGCCAAGGGTCCCAAGTGGTCTTGGAAGACAGAGGCAAGGGGCTGCTGTGCAACGGGCACCTCCACTGCTCCATGGAGGTGCCCAGTAAATAACAGCCCTTTGCCCTCCCAATCCAAGAACCTCAAAGCTCTCCACAGACGTGAACGAGGCCATAAAGCTGTCTCAATAGGTGGTATTAGCGATAAAGGTATCACAGTGACAATGGACTTGCTGAGACCATGCTGAAGGTGCAGGTCTGGGGAGAGGATGCAGTCATCCCCAGCCAAGGAACGGGGCAGGCACTGAGGACATGGTGAGACAGCAACTCTGTTCCCTCTTCTCCTTCCACACATAGCATCGTCCCCTTTTGTCTTCTCTTCCCTTCTTGTCCATTCTGTCCAGCCGAGTTTTTCATCCTGGGTGAACTTGGCAAATCACAGGCAAGGGAACTGCTGCTGTTTCACAGTCCCTCTGGAGCAGGAACGGTACGGTTAGCAGAAAGAAGTCACAGCTTCCCTTTACTTTCTCCACTCATCCAGTTCAGTCTTTCTTGGAGAGGTAATTCCTTGGAACGGAAGAAACTTGGCACCTATGGACCCTTCGCTCTGTAGGTGCTGCTGGGAAGATCAGCCCAGCTCACTTCTCATGCAGCTCTGATGCTTTTTCAGTAAAACCTATTGAGATCCCCTAACGCAAATTTACCATGGGCACAAACCGACCTTGGGATTATTGTACCAACTTTGGAGAGCTACCAAGTAAATCATGTCTTCCTACCAGCAAGCTCCTTGGGATATTATGCGTGTGATCCCAGAAACCAAGGCACTGGAAATCCCGGGCCACTGGTCATAGCCTCCCCAGCAGAAACCTGTCTTGTCACCATCCTAGCCTTACAGATTAGCAACAAAATGAGCTCCCCTGTAGTTTAAAGGCCAGTCTTCATTTCTGGACAAAAACTAGGTGTAGGGGGGCAGAAGACCTACCACTTTCTGGTGGAGGTAGGAGGACAGAATTAGAAGAAGGGTGTGTAGGAGATCAGGTTCTGTGTCTGCTGCTGTAGTTGCACCAGTTTCCCATCCCAGGCCCCAAACTTGGTGCAGACTTCTGGAAATCCAGGGAGACGTCCTGTGCTCCAAGTGTTGTCCCAGTGACCACAAGGCACTTCCTATGCTCTCCAGCACTTTCAGACATTCAACGTCAGGAGCCAGGAACTGCAGCAAACAAAAGCGCATTTTTCCTCTAAATTCACTGGAGTTTCAAGGAAAACTTTCCAACTAAAGAGGCGTGAAATCCCTGGCACCAGTTGGAAGGAGCTGGACATCTCCCTTACATCTCGGAGCTGGCGAGAAAGCCCCGAGGTGCAGGCAGTGACATTTCCCACTCGGCAGGTCCCGCGTGGCAGCGCTCGGGGACGAGCACTGCCAAGGATGGGTGAGCTCAGAGGTTTGCACAAAGTCGCACAAGATGCTGAAAACTGCAGCTCACAGCAGCTCGTTACATGTTGATTGAAATAGTGGGATAAGTGACGTAACGCTCCTGGTGGATCTGAACAGTAACCCCTGTGGTCTTGCTTATTTTTGTAACATCGCTCAACACCAAAGTGAGCAATCAGCGTAGCTATAATCGCTTGCCTAGGACACAAGAGCCTGTCAGCCGACAAAGGCAGAGGAACAGGTTTCTGCAGGGAAAGCACAGCAAAGATGCTTGGATAATTCCCAGCTGTTTTCCCACACGTGGGCTGGTTGGAAGGAGAATTGCGCTAAAAGGTGCCTGGGTCAGTTCAGTGACTGAGCTACAGAACAGGGGGTTCCCAGCAGACGTGAGTCTCTCATTAAGAATGGAGGGGACAAATGAATTGAAAAAGCGAAACAATCTACAGGAAGGCTAATTCTGTATTTCTTATTTAGCAGTCAACGAGGGACAGTTGGAAATCGGGGCAGATTAGTTAAAGAAAGCTGTGAATTAAAAATTATCCAAGGAAATGTTGGAAGGTGAGATCAGGACCAAATATAGTCCTAGAGTAAGATGTCACAAGCAAACACAGCATCGGGAATCAGCCTTTAAACAAACGACTTCTTCCTGAGGTGGTAAAATTAATAATATTTAAGATTTGAGAGGTCTGGCAAGAAGTTTACTCTGACTAAAAGAATGTTGCTTTCAACTAAA
The DNA here is from genome assembly GCF_040182565.1 of Anser cygnoides. Taxonomy (NCBI): domain Eukaryota; kingdom Metazoa; phylum Chordata; class Aves; order Anseriformes; family Anatidae; genus Anser; species Anser cygnoides. Next base: position 13,298,122 of record NC_089887.1, read on the forward strand.
AGCAGTCTGTGAGAGTTTCCAACTGCTCACTTCTGAGCAGTTCAGATAACAGCGGGTGCCCCACTGCTCCGGGTTCCACCATGGCCATCTCCGGGTCGTCACGGAGCTCAGTGCTTGCCCCGCCAGGGACAAATACCTGGCCTCGATAACATATACATGGTAGTTTGGAAGTCTGGAGTCCATCCCTCCCAGGGATGGACGCCTAGCTTCATTAACATTGGATTATTTTAATTATTTTTATTTATTTTGTTGTTGTTGTTCTGAAGCAGTATGAGCTGGGTCTCTGCGATCCCTGAGCAGAGAACAGGGCAGCAGAGGGGAGATGCTGCCTGAAAGCTCGTGCAATTAATAAGGCTCCTGTCTGACCTGTGCTGAATTTACTTGGGGTCCCCAGCTCTCCTACAAGCCATACCACTCAGACTGCAGCTTCTCTGACTGCTTGGCCCGCGTTCAGCTGCAGGAGTGCCTCGTCCTCGTCCCGCATTCATTTTGAACAAGTACAAATGATCGCGTTAGGGACAAGACACAGGAGAGTCGGGCCGGATTGAATCAGCGGGATGCTGTTCAGTGGGCTCCCAAAGGTGTGTCACAGAATACTTGGGCAGATTTTCAAGGGACTCCCAAACCAGCAGTGAACGGCATCTTAACCTGAAGAACAGAGCGGAAGGATGAGGCCAGCGCAGCAGCACTGAAGAGGAAGGGTGCCCCTCAAATCAATGAAGTGAGAGCTGCTCTAATCAAACATCTCTTGGACACCAAAATTGAGCAAAGAAGGTGCAGCTAATGATCTGGGTAGTGTAAAACTGAAAGCTGAAATCTTCACTCTGATTGCCTGAAGCTGCTCTATCTTGTACGTACCTCCAATACAAGTGGCCAGAGTTATTTCATTGTCAAATCTGGGCCGCGAAGAATAGGCACCTGCCCGGCAAGCAGGTCAGCAGCGTGGGTGCAGGCATGCCCAGTGACTCGGAGAGAGGAACTGCTGGGTTTGTATTTCTGTTCAGGGGCTGAGTTCTTGGAGCCCACCAGGAGCGGGGGAGCCGTGAGAGGTGCCGCACGCAGCCACCCTGCGCCTTCCCAGCTCGTCTCACGTGGCTGCCTGGCCGCCCGCACCGTCTTCCAAAAGGTGGGGCTGGATAGGGAGATCTGAAGCGTTTTTGCCTACATAATCTTCTGGTTCATCGTTGTTAAACCCTTTCACAGATGTCCTGGTTGCCACAGGTCTTTCACTGGCAGAGTTTCACAGGGGCACGTGACTTGCATATAAATAACGCTCCTCTTGGCAGGTCTTTTAACTGTTTGTTCTTCCTTTCTCTGTAAAACTCTCCCAGGACTGAGCTTTGGTCTCTGCTGGGTGGCTTGGCTATTTTCTTGGCAGCCGGGAGAGATGGAGCCTCAGCCCGCAGGACACCGCGGGGCCAACCCTGTGTCCCTGCAGGACAGGGACTCCTCTGGCACCCCAGTGCCTGGAAGGGGCAGGGGCTGGAGCTCAGCCCAAGAGCCAGGGTCAGCAGGAGGCAGGATGGACCTGCCTCACTCTCCTGTCTCTTTCCCTTTCCCTTTCCCTTTCCCTTTCCCTTTCCCTTTCCCTTTCCCTTTCCCTTTCCCTTTCCCTTTCCCTTTCCCTTTCCCTTTCCCTTTCCCTTTCCCTTTCCCTTTCCCTTTCCCTTTCCCTTTCCCTTTCCCTTTCCCTTTCCCTTTCCCTTTCCCTTTCCCTTTCCCTTTCCCTTTCCCTTTCCCTTTCTTTCTTTCTCCCTTTCCATTTTTCTTTTTCTTTTTTTCTTTTTCTTTCTTTCTTTCTTTCTTTTCTTTCTCTCTCTCTCTTTCTTTCTTTCTTTCTTTCTTTCTTTCTTTCTTTCTTTTCTTTTTTCTTTCTTTCTTTCTCTCTCTTTCTCTCTCCTTCTCTCTTTCTCTCTTTCTCTCTCTCTCTCTCTCTTTCTTTATTTTTCCTACATCTTCAAAGATGGCAGTTACCCAATTTCATTTCTGGGGGTGGGAGTTAGATTCCTTACAGTCTGTGCATACGGTTGTCCATGCACGCTGGCCACGCTGGTTGTTGTGGCTGGGACCAGCCGTGGGGACACCACACTCGGTCACACCGCCTGGCTCTGCGCCCGCGGGTGCGAGCACAGTGCCCATGGATGCACTCCTGCCTCTTGGTCCTTTCCGTACTTTTGGGAAAGATGCTTGTCCTTAGCCCTGGGGGTGAATACCCAGGCTTCAATCAGAACCGAGCCTCCTTTTGCTCTGGTTCCCACACTGGGGGTGTTGATCTCACACAGCTCAGCTTCCTAAAGAGGGACTCAGCTGGGGTCTCGCCACTCTTCTTTTCAAAGTGCCCTTCCTAGGGGACAACCTGGCCGGATCCTAGAGCCACGCACAAGTGCACTATTCCAAGTGCTCATTTCCAGCCCCTTCTCCCAGGGATCTCCTCGCCAGTCCCAAACCTGACGGAGCAGAAGGGAAACTTCCCCTTCCAGAGCTGGAGGGAGATGTTCCAGCCTGATCAGGAAGCTCTGCCGCATCTCCTTTCGCCTGCTGCTTGCGTGTGCTCCCCTTGCTCCTAAATTTTTTTGCCCCACACTCAGTTTTCTGGGGCTGACCAGCACACAGCGGCCGGGTGCAGGCTCTGCAGCCAGCACCCCCAAACCCAAGGAAAGGCACGGCAGGTGGGCAGCCAGGCGGGAGGAAAGCCCCAGCCTGGAGCCCTGCGTGCCCACAGCACAGCCCGTCCTCCCCAGCTCACCTGGTGGAGGGCTGACGCTGCCACCAGCAGCCTGTGTCACCGGGCCAGCCCCGCGCGCTGCCTCGCAGTGACAGCAGCAGAGCCGCTGCCGCACGCACGCGGGTGCTGCCCGGGGGCAAGGGTGTCCGCTCGATGCACAGGTTACTCTGCGCTGCCTTATGGGCTCGGGCTGCCTTCAAGAGCCATTAACACCGAGGCAGGGAGAAAGCCACAAGGAAAAGGCGCAGGAGCCGACCCTTTCACTTCTGGGAAAGTCCTCGTGGGGCTAGGGGGGGGGGGGGGGGGCAAGCCAGCACAGTGAGGCTGGACCAAGGGGCTGCAAGCGGGAGAGACTCTTGCAGCTGAAAAGTCATTGGAAAAACAAACGAGAAGCAGAGAAACGGGAAGAGCCCCTACAAACTGCATGGGAGGCTTTTACCATAGGGGTAGGGAGAAGCAACCCGGCTTAGAGGCTGGTGGAGGTGGCTGTAATGTAGGGAAAAAGTTGCAGCACAAGCTCCTGGGGCACTCCCTGGGTGCGTGTCCCACCCCACCTCGCTTTCCCTCCATGCCCCCAGGATTCTCTATCCCATTCCCTCCAGCCCCAAACCTTCCACTGGCCCCAGCTCTCAGCAGGACCTCCCTGTCCCCGTCACCTCCTCCTTGGTGGGGGCTGGCTGGCGGTCCCCCAGCACACCGGTGCAGCATTTCTTGGGGAATGCAGGGCAGCTCTTTGGGTCTTTCCCTCTGGTTAAGCCAAGAAGCTTCACAAAACCTGTTCCCGCTTTTGAGACTGACTATTTTGTCCAAATTGGTTGAAATGTGACCAAGAACTTGGGAAGCTAGAGGACTTGGCCTTTGCCCCTTTACAGCAGCCAGCTGAAGCCACGGAGCCCGGTTCGAGCTGGAAGAAGGGCCGGGAGGCAAGCAGGAGCTGGGAGCTGCTGGGTTGCTCCTCTGGCACCAAAACCTGGCGGAGTCGAGGGCTGCTGGAGCTGGGCAGCAAGGAACTGAAGATGAGTCCAGGCCTGTTGACACGATCTGGGGAGAACAGACTTCCTTCGGCTAACCTGACACATTTTTGGAGAGGACTGAAGGTTTGGCTGGTGATAGGAATAGCGCTGTGGCAGGCTGCTTGGGAAGTGCCCGATCTGGTACCATGCAACAAATTGGTTCAGAAAAGAGGGAAAGAGGAGAATAACCTGTTGCACATCGAACCAGCCAAACCCCAGCTTGGGAACTTCTCCCAGGCAGGGAATCATCTTCCCGGCCTGTCTTCTCCTGGTCCACCACTCATCTTCCTTTTAAACTGGTCGTGGAAACAAACCCCAAGACATCTGGGAAGGGTGCAGGGAGCAGAGAGCTGTGCTCTCCTCCTTCTCTGTGACCCGCCAGGGGGACGATGCTCCTGTTCAGCCCTCCCATGTCCCCTCAGGCCTTGGCAGGGTCTGGGGGCAGCTGGGGAGCACCGGAGCAGTGACCCACCCTTGGGGCACCCAACCCTTTCACTGGACCACAGGAGAGGAGCTGTGGCCGTGTCCTGGGGCTGGGTCCCCAGCTCCAGCTCTGCTCTTGGTGTTTTTTTCCCCACGACCATGCACAGAGCTCAGCTTGAGCACTGGAGGCAGCGAGCCGGCCTTCAAAGTAGAGAGCTCATGCAAGATAGCTGCGAGAGCTGCAGCCCAGAAAGGCGAAGAAGAGCGAACATCCCTTCCAAGGAGCCGGGGAAGAACAAAATAATCAAAAAAATCCACGCTGGCTAGAAGGTGCTTTACAAAGTATTTATGAGGCTCGCTCTTTAAAAATGGATAAGGAGTACCGAGCGCCGGCCTTCCCTTGCAGTGAGGGACGGGAAGCGCTGCTGCCGAAGGAAGGCACCGAGAACGAGGGAGCCAAGCAGCATGCGTAGCGTGTCCGTGCCTCTGCGCAGCCCGCGGGCTGTGGGCCCTGCACCGCCTGCCCGATTTCCTCCTGTTGAGGACCCGGCCGGGAAGGGAAGCCTTCCTGCGGCTCCATCCCACAGGAGCAGGGCAGCTCCGACGTGGTGCACCCGCTGCCAGCTCCGCGAGGCGCAACGCGATGTGATGGGGAACAGCTGCTCGGTGCGGTGCCGCTCCCGCGGGCGGCCGGCCGCCGGTGCGAAAACGAGCAGCGCTGTCAGGGCCCATCAGCACGGCCGGGGCTGACGGCGGCGGCGGCGCCCGTGCCAGCGGGGACGTGGGGATGGGGTGGTGCGGGGAGCAGGCAGGATGCTCCTGGGGCAGGGACGGAGGGGACAGCGCTGGCTCCCTGCCACGCACGGGGACAGGGCTCAGGCCGCCCGGATGCCCCGATGTCTGCAGAGTGTGGGGCAGCAGTGGGGAAGGCAGACGAGCACCGAGACGGGAGCTGCTGAAAAGGAATGGGGATGGTGCAAGGGGGGGCTTTGGGGCACCTGGGTTGGGTTGTCCTCTGCAATGGTCTGGGTGCAGCTTGGAGAGGCCACCGGGACTTTCTGGAGGAGGCCGTCAGACCAGCCTTTTGTCCCAAGAGCCGGGGCTGGGCTCTGATTTTGTTTGGGTGAGTTTTACCCCGAGGGCTGTCACTTGGCTGGGTGTTCCCACGCTGCTGCCAGCCACAGAACCACGTAGCCTGCCTGGGTCTCTTCTGGAAAGCTGGGCTCCTTGAAGCCTTTGAAGCAAAACCCTCCAGGTGTCCCACCACCGTGAGGCACACGCACACCGTTTCGCTTGCTTCTCACCCAAACCTGCTCTGCACAGGGCAAGTGCTCCAGAAGAGAAGGCGCTTCCAGCTGTAACAAGACAATCATGCTGCCAAACTCATTAGCTAAAGGCAAGGCTCAGACTGCTGGTAATCCACACAAAGCAAAGACAAAGAAATCAAACACAGGGGGCTGAGATGTTGCCCTCAGCTCAGTGACAATGTGGGGTTTGTTTCAGTAGCTGCCATAGCAAATGTGTGGAGAAAGCACCAGATGGGAGCAGCTGCAAGCTGGAGCTGGGTTTGGACAGGAGATGTGGGGGGGAACCCTCACACTGAGCCCTGCCTTGCCCTGGGAGGAGATGCCAGGGCTCACAGGAGCAGTAGGGCAGATGGGGAGGCTGCAGGTCAGGGCTGTCCGTGGCCAGGACACCCCCGTGCGGCACATTGCAGCTCCGGGTGGCGGCACTGACACTGTGGGGCTGCCAGGGTCACCCACAGCCTCCTTGCAGCGTGACCTTCCTATTGGCAAAAGCCACAGGAAAAATGCTTGGAGGAGCCAGCAGAGCGAAACTGCAACCACGAAGCACGAATGCTCTTGGATTTGGTTGATGGGGGTATGGGGCAGGGAGTGCCCTATAGAGCCTTTTCTGATGGGATTTGGAGGAGAGGAACAAGAGTTGCTGCTCCAGGAGGGGTTGAGTCAATGGAAGGAAAGTGCCCCCATCCCTCCTCCGTACAAGCCCCTGCTCCCCCAGGAAGAACTGTCTCTCCCGAGGTCTGCCCTCAGCCTCACACGGGGACAATTCCCTGGCAGCTCAGGCCGAAATCCCAGGTCACACACATGTCAGACAGCCCCTGGGAAGACTTCCAAATGTTTTCTGAGGATCCTAGAGTCTTTGTTGTGTCTTCACTCAGGCAAATGTTCAACCCTCGCCAGCCCCAGAGCAGGGGACACCAGCCTGGCACAGAAACATCCTCATTTATTTGGGTGAATCGCTTTGGTTGCTGGCTGGGCTGTGGTTTCTGGCTGTGCCTGGCCCAGCCTGGATGGAAATTGCTTGTATGGTCCCTGCAGCCCATGAACATCCTTTGTAATCTCACTTAGAACCATGATTTCCATGGAAACTTTGGAGGTTTCTCTATACCATTGTCCACCTGCCCCATCTTCACGAATCATTTCGCTGGCTTAAAGGGTGAAACCCTGTTGAGCTGGCCCATAGCAGCCCAACTCATAGAGATGGGTTTGGTGATCCATAGACCTGATGACACAGATACCCTGGCCCTTTTCCTGTAGGATACTGAAACGCCTTCAGGCGAGGAAGGATTTTCACCCATTAGAAAGGCTGGATTGAAACTAATTGCCCAAAATGAGAAAAGCTTGACGTCCCATTCCCAGACCCCCAGGCCTTCAGCATTTCTATGGGCAGCATGAAATTAGTAAATTGCTATTTGTGTGATTTCCTAGATCCTTGCCCATAGGACATTTTTGTCCTGTCATATAATGTAAACTCCAGGCTTTGGCTGCTCAGACAATCGTAAGTCACTGGAGGGAGAAAAGCAAAGTGTCACCTGGTCCCTCGGCGAGCTGCAGGCTCTGTGCTACTCTCCCCAGAGCATCTCCAGGAGCACGGTGCTCACACGCAGGGCTGGGACAGCACCGTGTTCCAGCAGTGACCCTTCATTATCTGCTTTTCCTGCGCACACCATTTTCACCCCACTTGCTAGGGAAAAAAAAAAAAAAAAAAGATTAAAAACCAAAATTGATTTTTATTTTTTATTTATTATAAATCAATGGACTGATCTATGGCAGATCAGGTCTCTGCAGCCCCTGGTGCCCTGCAGAGCGCTGCCTGCTGTGACTGCTCGGAGCAGCCCAGCCCCGTGTGACACCCCCGTGGGACTGATCCAGCTGCAGAGTGCCCATGAGCTGGGCGTTTCGAGCACCTTGACCTGGCCGGCACTGAATCTAACGGCCCCTCCCCTCCACCCCTCCACGGGTTCAGATGACAATTCAGGCCAGAAAGCCATCGCTGGAAACAGTTCTTGGAAGCAGCCCTGAGTGCCAGGATGCTCCTCACGCTGGCTGAAAACAGGGGAAATGCTGGCAAGCGAGCTCAGCCCCTGCTGCAACGGGTAAGACTGACAGCAAAGTCCCTCCTCCACACCTCTGGGCACCAAGCTGCCTTGTCACCCAAGGAGCTCACCAGGTACTTTTGTTCCAGGCAGACAGCACCCGTGATAGCAACAGGCACCACCTCATCTAGCGCCACATCCAACCTCTGCTCAGATGAGACCCGAAGTGCTCAGTTTAGGTGATCAGAGCAGGAATGACACACTCCTGCCCTCGTCATCCTGGATGTCTCTGCAGGACCATCCAGGGACAGATCCAGGAGAAGCACCTCTTGACTGTGAGATGCAACTTGAGAAACCTTTTCAGAAAGCCCAAACCCGTCATGCTGGGGTTGGAGAGAGTGCGTTAACAAGGGCCAGCAGGGCGGGCACACCAGGTGCCGGGGGTGACAGTGGTTGTTGCAGGCCAGGAGCTAGGGCACGGCCTTTGGTACCCATGGGCTTCAGATGCCTTCTTCCTTGTCCGTGGACACGGGACCCCCAGCAGTGTGGGCTCTGCAAAGAGCAGCTGATGCCAACCCGCGTCTATCTGCGCGCTCCACAACACTGAGAGGTGCAATGGCAGCTCCTGGGGCTGGGCAGACAGTGCAGGCCGGGGCAGATGGGGACTGGGCCCAGGGATGCTTCAGGAGGAGGAGCTTCTCAGAAGGCAATCACAGATGGCAGGGGTGAGATGTTCCAGGGAGGGGAAGAAGATGATATCCTCTTCTGAACCGTTCTCCCAGGCCCAGCCTTGCATATGTGTGTACTAAGCACACACCTCCTGCCCTGGGCTGTGGCTTCTGAAGGCAGAACAGCCTCCCAGGCCAGGCATCTGGTGACGGGACAGGTCCCCAGCCAAACCAGAAAGGTGCTGCTGTGTTTTCCTAACAGGCATGAAAAGAGCCGGTAAGGAACTCATCTCCTGGCCTCCACACTGCAGGCTCCATCCCCAGTGCCCTCCCATTCCCGCCCCCACCCCCCAACACTTTTAGCCTGGAGGTGCCTGGAAAAAGGTGAGGAGCAGGGATGAAGCTCTCTGGTTCACTGATCCCATCTCTCCAAGGCGCGGTAGGAGCCTCGGCACCGTTAGAGTGGCTGGTTGTTATTGTCGTTGCTGATTTCTGTATTCTTCTGCCTCTTTCTCCTGACTGGTTTGGTGGCCGTGTCATTACCAGGTTTCCCCAGCTGCCTGTCAGGGTCCTGTTGGCCTCAGTGTTGCCTCAGGCTCTCAGATAACAAACAAGGCACAGAAGAGTTCTTGGGCTTCCACGGCCTTAATTAGCTGGTGTCATTTTAGGGACGTGTGTCCTGCTGGCCGCAAGGAGACAAAGACAGCTCGGGAGGCATCTTTAAATGCATCCAATTAGAGGGGGCTTTAGAGACGGACAGTCAGCTCCCGAACACGCGGGGCCCCTGCCAAAAAGCCTCATGTCCTAGCTGAAGACTGGTGGTGACTTGTTCTTCCTCTGGTGAACACGATCCTCCCTTCAGCACGATGCTGTGCTGCTTTGCGTTCAGCAGTGTCACTGCCCTACACCAGCACAAGTGGTGGCAGAACCAAGAAACCAGCACGTGAGCGCTCGCACACACAGAGCTTGGGCAGGTGCCTACACCAAGCCGCGGCCCGTGTCTTCTCCAGCCTGTTTACCCCGGTCCCAGGTCTCCCGAGGAGCTGCTGTAAGTGCTGCCGGGTGTCTCTGGGTGCAGCCCACCTCCCCTTCCCCTCTCCTTTTGCAGGGGTACCCTGAGACGTGGCTGGGGAGACGTGCTCTCCCCGAGCGGCATCATGAGTGGGTGTCCTCTGCAGGCTGGGCGCTGCGGGGAGACCACCACAAGCCCCCTCTCACCACTGTGACAAGCCCGTTCCCAATGGGACCAGTGACCAGAAGGGACACTGATGTCTCCCTTGGCACCGGTGGCTGGCTGACTGCACATGGGCTGCTCCATTGGCGTTATTAGAGAATCAGAGAATCGCAGAGTGGTTTGGGTTGAAAGGAACCTTAAAAGTCATTTAATTCCAACCCCCTGCCATGGGCAAGGACATCTCCCCCAGCCCAGGTTGCTCAAAGCCCCATCCAGCCTGGCCTTGAACACAGCCAGGGATGGGACATCCACAGCCTCTCTGGGCAGCCTGTGCCAGTGCCTCACCACGCTCATAGGAAAGAATGTCTTCCTCATATCTAATATAAACCCACCCTCTTTTAGTTTAAATCCATTTCCCCTTGCCCTATCACTACCTCGCCTGACAGTCCCTCCCCAGCTTTCCTGTATCCCCCTTCAGGCGCTGGCAGGCCGCTGGGAGGTCTCCTGGAGCCTTCTCCTCTCCAGGCCGAACACCCCCAACTCCCTCAGCCTGGCTCCACAGCAGAGGTGCTCCAGCCCTCCGATCATCTCCGTGGCCTCCTCTGGACTTTCTCTAACAGGTCCGTGTCCGTCTTGTGTTGGGGCCCAGAGCTGAGCGCAGGGCTCCAGGTGGGGTCTCACAAGAGCAGAGCAGAGGGGCACAATCCCCTCCGTGCCCTGCTGCCCACGCTGCTCTCGGTGCATCGAAGTGTCCCAGGCTATGTGACACCAGATGAGATGGCAACAGCAGAGCCAAGGAGGGACGGAAATGGGTGTCGTAGGAGGGACTCGGAGGTTGTCCCACAGCAGCACACAGAAGTTCCCAAAGCCATCGTGGGGATCTCTGTGTCCCAGTCAACCATGGACTCCAAGAACATGCTCAGGCTTCCTGGCTGATGTCTCTGGGGTCCCACCCGGGGGGTCCTGTCCTCCCCCACTGCCCCAGCCCTTGCCTGGCTGCTGCAGCCGCCACTCACCCTGCAGCCTCCAGCTCCCTGCTTCCTGGCCTCCTCAACAGGAGGCAGCTGGGTCAGCAGCCTCCCTCCAGGTGGAAAATTGGCAATTAAACCTCCCGGAGATGCGGCCACCATCCCAGCCCCTGGCATGGTGCTGGGGAGACCCAGCTCCATCACGGCTGAGTGGTGCAGCCCTGCTGTGGCCTCTGGCTGGACTCAAAGAGTTAACTCCGAGTGCCAGCCATTAATATTCTCACTGATAACCCCAAATACCAGCCCTGCACGGCTGTCGCTTTCATTAGCGCTGAGAAAATGAGCCCTTCAAAATAGGACAGGCGGCCGGGGGGGAGGAAGAGGAGGGCTCTGGGGCCAAACACGCGATTTTCCGTGCGATCGACAGCCATGAAACCGCCTTCCCGTGACGTCAGGGGTCACTCGGGTGCTGGTGGAGGATTCCCCAACCCCCCGTCCCCACGGGTGGGTGCCCCCCACCCGCTCGGTGGCACTGGCGAGGCGCTGGGCCCGGCCCCAAGCGGCCACGGCTGGGGAGGTGCGCGGGGCGGCTGTCACATCGCATCAGCGTCAGCCCCGCACCGCGGCTCGGTGAAGGCCCTGCGCTGCACAAGGGCTTCGAGGAGCCGGTGATTCACTGGGGCGGCTGGGCAGAGCCGCGGCCCTGCGGTCACCGCCGGGTGCTGGCACCCCCAGGCGCGGGGTGGAGGAGGAGGAGGCGCGGGTGAGGGATGTTTTCCCTTTGGAGATGCTGAAGGGGAGGCGAGGACCTTGCTGGGCGTGCGGGACGTTCTCCTTCCTCGAGTTGTGGCCGAGCCTGAGGGGCTGCAGATCTCCTACGTTTGGCTTTGCCACGGGTGCGCCATGCGGCAGGGCTGGGGAAGGATGTCCCACCCACCCCTCTGCATCCCAGCCTCTGAGGACATCCCAGGAAAGTCACCCAAATCTGGATAATTCCTCAGCTGTTGCTTCTTCCAGCAGTTCAGCTGCAGCTGTCCCCTCCGCATTCCACCTCCCCAGGCCGGTGGGATCACAGAATCACAGAATCACAGAATCATCTAGGTTGGAAGAGACCTCCAAGATCGCCTAGTCCAACCTCTGACCTAACACTAACAAGTCCTCCACTAAACCATATCACATGCCACTGAGGCCATGGGAGCGATTGGATATGATGGGGAAACTGAGGCAGGGGCTGGATGCTCGGGCAGCACAGGCAGAGGGGTGCACGCGGGGAGACTGCAGGTCCCTCGGTGCTCCTGCACCCGCACGAGCTGCCTCCTGGCAGAGCTGTGGCTGCCCCAAACCTGGCAGTGCCCAAGGCTGGACAGGGCCTTGGGCAGCCTGGGCTGGGGCAGGGGTCGTGCCCACAGCAGGGGTCAGAACCAGGTAGGCACCAAGGTCCCCTCCGACCCAAACCCTGCAATTCTCTGATTCCTGGGCTGAGGGGGGCAGAGGTGTTGCCATCCAGCTGGAGACGAAGAAGCAGCACCCATGCAAAGTGAGCAGCAGGGTGGCACGTGGCCCTTGGGAGATGCCGCTGGGGGAAGCGGGGTCCGCAGCTTGCTGCCAGCCCTTCTGCCTCCAGGCTGACGCCCCCCACGTGCCGAAAATGACCAAAATTGGGTCCGAGCACCCAAATCCCACTCCCCAGCGTGAGCGGGCTCTGCAGGGGGGGACACGGAGCCACGCCGAGCGCTGGCTGCGTGCGGAGCAGCCGGCAGGCTGTGTGACAAGGCAGACCAGCATGGTGGATGGCAGTAATTACCGTGCCGCCCACAGCTGAAGGGGAGCATATGGTAAGGAAAAGGAAACTAACTTGTATTTTTCCGCACCCCCGGGCTCAGCCTTTCTGGGGCTGTCACAGTCGATTTGTGCTGCCTGAGCTGCTTCGCCCTGGCCGCTTCTGACTGCGGCGGCTCCCTCCCAGGCAGCAGCGAGGCTGGTGCTCGGCGCTCGCTGCTCCTGCGGCCCCGCGCCGGGGTGGCCAGCGGGGACCTGGTGCCACCAGCCCCGGTCCTGCTCCTGGCACCCGGTACCACCAGCCCCGTTCCTGCTCCTGTCCCTGCTGCGAGCCCCGGGAGCCCCAGGGCTGCATGCAGAGGTGGTGGGCACGGGGCTGGACGATGCCCAGTGTGCATGCCGTGGGGAGAGGCCACCGGGCAGTGTCTGGACCTGGGTGGTGTGAGGGGTGCATTCGCAGCCATAGCCTTGAAAGTGCACCTTGGGGTGCCCAGGACCTCAGGACTCCTTCCAGCCATCCATGCGGAAGGTTTGGGTTTGGGGAGATCTGCCTTTCAACCACACCAGGCCCTCCTGGAGGTAGACTTGCTCCACATCTTCAGGGTCCTGAGCCCTGCCAGGCCCGTAAAAGCCACCACAAAACCTACACAGAGCCCCGCTGAGCCTTTGTGCTGGGGACAGCAAGTCACCATGGGCTCGCCGTCACTCCCACCCTGCCATGGTGCAGCATCTCAGAGAGGCCTGGATCTGGCTGAGAAGCAAAGCTGCTGCCTTAATCCTGTGCTTTCTCCCATTCATCTGTCCAGCCCAAATACTCTTGCTAACAGCAAGCTACGTAGTGGCAGATGGAGAAGCAACTTTGCTTGTTTTAAGCAGGGTGCTTTTCCCATCAGCTGTGCCAGCTCATTCCCAGCGGGGACTTTGCAGGTGCTGGGTGATGCACGATACCGCCGTGAACCAGCCAACAAGGGTTAGGGTGGCTGCCTTTGCCATCCGGTGATGGGGAAGGTGGCCGTGCTGGAGACCACGAGCTGGGCTGAGCTGCTGCTTCCGTGCAGCATGAAGTGAAACTGGTGGCCTCAACTGTTGCATCAAGTTTTTGGGATACGGGCAATGTGTCTGAAACTGGAGTGGAATTTCTGGAGAGGCAAGGACCACACAGCTTGGCTGGTTTGAGGCCTTTGAAGGATGCAGCCATTCAAAACTCTTCAGGCTACTGCCCTCATGCTGCAAAACAGCACCCAGGTACCCATCTGACTCCAAAAGCGAGGATTTCGTAGGGGGTCTGGTACACGCAGGTGGATGCAGACAAACAGGGTGCAACACCAGCACCCAGGAGATTTGATGTCTTTAGGAGTAAACTGGGTGAGCTGGGAGAGCTCAGCTGCCAGCAATGCCCTCAGGAAACATCAGCAGAAAGAGGGGAAATGGGGACACCCTGGGCTGCACCAGCATGCCCTGGAGCTGCACAAACCGTGGTGGCGGTCACCTTCCTGGGCTCGTCTCCAGCCCCTGCCAGCCAGGACCCCTCAGTGCACAGCCCCACAGCTGGGGTAGGGGCAGGGATGAAGCAGCCTTCATCTGCAGGCTGGACAAGGCTGGTTCCCAGCTCCCAGTGCGGTGAGCTCCCCAGGTTTTGGGCACGCTGGGGATGATGATGAGTCCTGCAGAAGGAAGGGTGATGTGGCTCGGGGCGGTGGAACTGAGCCAGCAGGCATGAGCAGGGCTGACCTGGGGGCTGGACCTCCAAGGTCACAAAGCAGCCACCGAGCTCCTTCTCCTCCTCCAGGGACGTGTCCCTCCTGGGGCAGGCTGGGCTCGCACCCAGGAGGGCTGGTGCTGACCTCTCGGAGCCAAGCCGCACACGAGGCTTTAAGGATGGGGTTGGAGCTGCACTGGTCCAGGTGCCCATGGCCAGCACGGCCCGGCTCGCTTCAGCCCACATCAGTACCCAGCCACGGGCAGAGGGTGGCACAAGGCAGCGGGTTCCTGCACCCTTCCAGTCCCTGCACCTCGGAGCTGCTGCTGAGCTCCTGGGCATGGCGCAGAGCCCGTCTGTCGTGTCAGCCTCTCGCCCGGGGACAGACTGCAAGGCATGGTCCCGAGCATTGCTCGGTGTGGGGCTCGGTGGGATCCTGCCCCCTAACAAACCCCTTATTCAGGCGTGGAGATAAAAGGGCCGGCGCGACCCACCTGTAACTCTGCGCGGAGGTGATGTGTGCCCAGATGAATTCATTTCTCCCCGAAAAGCAGGAGGAGCAAGGGGGCTGCCGTGGGGGTCATCCTGTGAACGCAGAGCCGGGTGCCCAGGGGCAGCCTGGCCCAGGAGGGACGAGGGAGGCGGCTGTGCCCGTGTCCCCACCTCGGGCTGGCTCTGTGCATGGCAGGCAGCTGGGAGCAGGCAGCCCCTTTGCCTGCAGGACCCCAAAGGCATAGCCCCCACCCCGGGCTCCCTCCCCAGCCCCTCACCTAGCGCAGGAGCCTTCTGTGGGGAAAAAAATGTTTTATTTCTGGGGACAAAACTCCTCCATCTGGGGCTGAATAGCAGGGGGCGGTGGGCAGGGGCGCGAGGAGAGGAGCAGGGAGGCTGCTCGGTGCCTCCCCGACCCGCGGGTCCCTTCCCGGCAGCCGCCAGCCCTGACCTCCCATTTGCCTGTCAAGAGCGAGCTTCGGCACCGCAACACCCCCTGTCAAATTAGTGAGTCAGAAGACGTAAGAGAGACCACCGCTGCTAATTTGTACATTAACTGGTTCTGACAGAAATATTTCACAAGTGAAAAAACAGAAAATGTGCCTCAAGACAATGTTCAACTTCCGTACCAGCAAACTTCTGCTTAACTGTTCGGCGCGGGGTGGGGGGGGGGGGGTGGGGGGGAACCCATCGCACCCCTGCACTGGGGGTGCCAGGGACCAGCTGGGGGGGCTCCGTCCCAGCCCTGCCCTTTGGGAGCATCCCCCAGCTCCCCAGGGCTGCCCCCACCTCCCCTCCTGTCCCACGATCTGGGGGGTTGTTCCCCAGCAGCTGGGGGTCCTGGGGAGAGACTGGGGGGAGATGAGCCCCCCCCCCCAGCACCCCTGGGGCACCCACCCCGCTGCCGCCCCCCCCCCCCCCCCCCCCCCCCGGCACACCGAGCCCTGCAGCGAGAGCGTGGCTGAACCTGGCGGAGAAGCCCCCGTGCTGGGGCTGGTGGCAGGAGCTGGGCGGCGTTGGGAGGGCAGGGCAGTGCCGTGTCCCCAGTGGGTTGGGACACTGGTGGGGACCGGAGCAGCTCCATCCCGGGGCCAGACGCCCGCTGGGTGCTCACCGTGGTGGCCGATGCTGGCGCTTCGCGGGGTGCTGCCCCACGGCGCGGGTGCGGGTGGGAGCAGGCGCGGGCTGAGCCGGGTCCTCGGGCCAGCAGCATCGAGCGCATGATCTGTTGTGGCAGCTTCCCTGCAGCCTGGAGCCAGCCCCGAGCTAGCACTGATGATGGCTTTAATTGCTTTCAGATTCGATAGCCCAGCCCGTGACAGCCCCGGCGATGCGGCGGCCGCAGCCGCAGCTGTGCCAGCCAGCCCCGTCCCAGCGCGTCCCCACGCCGAGCGGGGCAGGAGGTGGTGAGGAGCTGCCCGGCCGCCCCGCCGGGCTGGGGCTTTTCCTTCCCAACCTGGCAAACTTCCCCCGGCCTGGCCATGCTGCTGTGCTTGCCTGGGCATTGCTCGTGGTCCCGAAACCCAACTGGGATGATGACAGGGAGAGCACAGCCCCCAGGATACCACTGTGGCCGTGCCGTGAAGCCACCCAGCCTTGTGCCACCGCCAGCCCGCTCAGGGTGCTGCTCTGCTGTAGCAGGGGCCAGAGGGAGATGCTGGCGGGCTTCACGCTGCCATCGGTGATGGGGACAAGGCAGGGCTGGGGACAGGGCACAGGCTGTGATGCGGGGCTGGGGGCTACCCCCAGGGCAGTTGGGGGTGCCCAGGGCAGGCAAAGCCGGGCTCCAGAGCACCCAGGTCCTCCCATCTGAGGGTCCGACTGCCCCCAGCATTGGGTCCTCACCGTGCTGGATTACGGCTGCACGGGGAGCCAGGGGTTGCAGGGGTTTTCAGCACCTGCAGGTCCTCATAATCCTCTTCCTCCCTGCTGCCGTGCTCCGAGATGCCTCCTGCATCCTGCTGAGACCTCATCGGTGCGGGCAGCTGCCAGTGATGTCTCTAATGGCTCCTGCCTGCTGGACAGCCCGTGGGCTCGAGGGCAGCAGGGCTGGGTGCCCGGCACAGTGCTCACCCCCACAAATATGTGGCTGCAGGCAGCGAGGGTGGGAGCGCTGGCCTGAGTGGCTGGCCTGGAGCACGGAGCCCCTGCGGTGCCGGTGCCAGCAGGGCCACGCGTCCCCATCCCCTCCCGCCAGCCCTGCTGGGGCTCAGCCCCCAAACCCACCTCCCAGCTCCAGCGCTGGGGCTGAGCTGCCCTGCAGCAGGCTTCATATTTAATTTGGGAGGAGTTTGCTGCCCACCTGGGGACTTCAGGGGAAGCAAAGATGTGGGATTTCTCCTGGTACCCTGCTACCGGCACTCAGAAGACCTGGTTCCCATGCCGCCCCCAGTCCCTGACCCTATTAGTTCAGACGTGCGGTGCTTGCTGCTTGGACCAGACCAGAGCTGTGGTCCCAGCAGCACCCACTCCCTCCAAACCCCGCCGTGGTGGCTCAGAGCCCGGAGTGATGCTCTCGGCAGAGCATCGGCCTCAGCCGAGGATGAGGAGGGGGCTGGGGGTGCTGGGCTGAGCTGGGGCGATTGCTCACGTCCCCGATCCATTATTGCGGGCAGTGCCGGCGGGCGGTCCGGGGCAGGGACTGCATTATTGACGAAGGGGAAGGCAGGCCGCGGTGCAGGCAGCGTGGGCAGCGGCCCCTCCTGCAGCATGCAGCCGCGGGCAAAGCACTTTGCCTGCGCCGCAGAGCCGCAGAGCAGCCCGGCCAGCCTGGGGCAGGCAGAGCCGCAGCGACCGCAGAGCGCATCAGCAGCAACGCGATCCTGCGGCGGCAGAGTGCCTGCCTTGCCCAGCATGGGGACGGGCAGCTGCGGGCCCCAAGCGGATGCCCAGCGATGCCCTTGCAGCGGCACAAGCCCTGCTCCCACACAGCCGCTGCCGCTCTGCCCCCTCCATCCCAGTGCAGCGCTGGTGATGTTCTTTTTAAGCCTCCCTCTTGTCTCCAGGCGGAGATTTGTGGCGTAAAATGCACAATATGTTCTATCTGCCCTGTGGGAGCCATAAAATATTCACCAGCAGCTCCCATTATAGTCAGAGTGAATCACGGAGAGCGCTCGAGCCCACGTTCCCCGGTGTGCCCCCTCCCCGCACAGACCCTGCGAGCCCCGGCATGGCCGCGGGAGTCGCAGTGGTGGCGGTGCCAGGTCCTGACAAGCGGCCAGGACCTCGCTGGTGCACGTGGGGATGCAGAAGGACCCTTGCTTCCACCTGGAAGACCCCCCCAGGCTCGGCAGGTGGAGGGAGGATGGGCTCGGCCGCCCTTGCCGAGGGTGACTGCACCGATGGGATGGCAAATGCCAGAGCAGCGCAAGGCCTGGGGCTGCCGTGAGCTTGGAGAGGACGGGGCTGCCATCAGGGCGATGGGTAGCACTGGTGGTCGGCAGCATGGGGGGGGACAGTGCGCCCTTTGCAGCTTCCCTGGTGCTCTCTGTCCCACTAAGCACGACCCGGTGTCCCCGTCACTCAACGCTTCGTAGCCCCGGCCCCTCGGTCAGGGCCCCACAGCCATGCCACGGCACAGCCCCGTGGGACAGCCCCTTCTGCTTGCTGCCTGCATCGTCACGCATGCGCTCCAACACACCGGTGGCTCCGACGCCGCTCTTCCTCTCCCCTCCTGCTGCCTGTCCTTCTGCCCGCCCTTCCCTTCTCAGCAGCCCGCTCTCCCTGCCCAGTGCCCATCTCCCCCTCGGACCTCAGGCTGAAGACACGGCTGATTTAAGGCATGACCGTGCTTGTTGATTAAGCAACACGCCGCTACAAAAACAGTAATTCAAATATAATGGTATCTTTTTCACATGCAGTTATACGCAATAATTGATATCTTGATATGTAATAATGATATCTTTTTGGCACTCAATTATAAAACGGTTAATTCTGTCTCTTAACTACTGCAAGTGGCGCCTCCCACCCTGCCACAGCTGTTGGCCTCCATCCCACACCTCTCGGCCACTCTGCGTGTGTCCTGGTGGCTGGGGACCTCTGGTAACGTCACAGTTGTCACCTGCTCCTGGAAGAAGTGCCACATCCACGCCCATACCCATACCCATACCACATCCGTACCCACACCATTTGCCACATCCATACCCATGCCCGTACCACACATGCCCATACTGTGTCCCTGCCCATGCCCGCACCACATCCCCACGCCCCGGCTGTTTCGGTATCGCTGCAGCTTGATGCCGGAGGCTGTTACTGGGGCAGGGGGAGCCACCCAGCCCCTGGCAGGGACAAGGCTCCTGGGCCACCACGTGCCACCGCCCAGCCCTGGGGCTGTCCCCTCTGTGCAGGTGCCCCCATCTCCCGGGCAGGACCGTGGCGAAGGGCAGGATTTGTCCCGAGCTCACGGGGGCTCAGCGGGATGGGGCTGGGGAAGGCCACGAGGGCTGTGAGGGACGCGAGGGTTAAACCCTGCCTCTGCCGTCACGTTTCCCTTCCCTGAACAGACTGAGAGCGGAGCAAGGCAGAGAGGCAGTGCCCTCCCCACCAAAATTAACTCTCCATCTGTTTCTCCCCGGCTGAGGCTGATGGCTTGTGACAGGGCCTCCTGAATGCAAAGATGTTTCGCCCGGAAAAATCTATTACGAGTCGCTCAGAGAAAGGCAGAAAGCCTCTCCTTCTGTCTCTCCCTACTGGTCTCTCAAGGTGCCCACCCCAGGCGAGAGGGGCCTGGCGCGCAGCCGGCCGCCTCCGCTCAGCCGGAACGCCGCGGCCGCCGCCTGCCTCGGCCCCGGGCCCCGGCAGCCGGGAGGCGGCGAGGGGCAGCCCGGGGAGCCCGGCCCCGGGCAGGCACCGGGCGGGCACCGGGCGCGGGCCTGGCACCGCGGGGAGCCGGCTCCGGGCCGGGGCCCTGAGAGGGGCCGGGGGTCGGGGGCAGGACCCGGCGGCCTCCGGGCAGCGGCTCGGTGGGCTCCGAGGAGCCGGGCGGAGGCGGCAGGGCCGGGGCGCGGCGCCCGCTCCTCGGCCCCAGGCCCGAGCGGAGCCTCCGCGGGCGGCGGCTGCCCCCTCCCGGCCGCTGCCTGCCCCGGCTTCGCTCCCCCCGACCCCGCGGAGGCCGCGATTCCCCCGGCACCAACCCCGAAAGCGGCTTCCAGGCTCGCTCGGCCCCCAAAATCTCACCCCCGGGGGGCGGCCGGCACCGCCCCGGCGGCCCCAGAGAACCAGGCAGCTTCAGTAAAAAACAAAACTTTATTTGGTCCGTCAGAACCTGAGTTTGAAAACCACCCATGGATAATTCATATCGTACAGGGAGTACTGATCTGATTTACAATTGATAAAATATCCTATGTTTCTTAAGAGCTGGACAGTATTTACAGGGTTAAAAATATTCACAGCTCACAAAGACAGAGAGAAAAAGTGAAGGACAAATCATCCCGAGGAGGAAGGAGCGGGGAAGAGAGAAAACAGAGCAATGAACAAAAATAACCACAGCCACAGCTTGGCTCAGCGTTCCCCAGCCCCTCAGGGCTGGGAGGGGACAGACGGCCAGGCCGGACAGCCCCACACAGCCCCTGCCGTCACAGGCTGCCCCCCAGCACGGTGCCCCCCAGTGGGGCCTGGGGCGGGGGGGCAGCACTGGTGGACCCCAGCAGACGAACACACAGACACACACCCATGCCAAGCCCGACGGACACGAGGTCAGCCTCGCCACGAAGCCCCTGCAGGGACGCAGCAGCACCCAAGGGTCTCACAGACCTTCGCCTTGTGCCGCCTGCCACCCCTCCGAAGGATGGGGCCCACTGCTTCCTCCCCCCCACAATCACTCCCCGTCTCCCTGGGGCAGGGCCACGGGGCAGAGCCACCCCCTGGGTGCTGCTCTCCGGACCCCGGCTCTGTCCCCGCTGCCCCGTGGCACCGCTGCTGCCCCTCGCCCCGCACCTCCGCAGGGCAGGGGGTGGTGGGGGGAGACCCCCCAGGGCAGCGCGGGGGGGCCGAGCCCCGCTGGGGCCGCATGGCTTCTCTCCAGGCGCTGCTTCCAGCGGCCGCCTTTGCATAGTAACACTGCGATGAGGTGGGGGGGACGGAGCATCGCCCCCAGCCCTGCTCGCGACCCCGGAGCAGAGGTGGGGAAGCGCATGTCTTCATTTCGTCCCGAGGTGTGGTGAAAACCGACCGACAGCAACAGCTTTCTGCGACAACCCAGTGCCCTTCCCAGCCCCGGCACGGGGTGGGGGTCGCCATCCCCGGCCCAGCTGCGGTACCTCGGTGCCCACTCGGTCCTGGCAGCAGACAACGGGGGGGACAAGACAGGGGGAAGGGCCCAGGGACAGACGGAGGGTCACACAGACGGACAGACATTAGAGGTATATTCTTTTTTTGTTGTTGTTGTTGTTTTTTTGCAGCGCCAGGGCCCTGGCACCGCAGGAGGGGGCAGAGTCCTGAGCGTGGTGCCTGGGAAGGGCATTGACAGCAACCTCCAGCCCCCCCCTCTCCTGCAGCCCCCCACTGCCATGCTGCGTGCCCAGGGCTGGCCGAGGGCACCGGCCCCAGCGGGGTATGGGGCAGGTGGGATCCTGAGATGGCCCCGTGCCCCCAGCTGCTCCTCGTAAAGTGCCGTGGGGGCGGCCGGCAGAGCTGGTCCTGGCCCTGAGAGGGCAAAGTGCTCGGCGTGATGCTCAGGCTCTGCCCCGCGGCTCAGCGCCGACAGCTCGGGGGCAGCCCCAGGCCAGAGGCTGGGTGAAAATCACAGGGGAGAGGAGCAGGGAGGGGGCAGCGTTTCGTCATAGGGGCCGGGGCCCGTGGAGCCCGGCGACCTCGGGTGTGAGCAGCGGGTTGTGGGTGCCTTTCGTCGACATCCAGTCGTTGAGGAAGGCCTGGGTGGCTTTGCGGTGCGCCAGGCGGTGGGTGATGGAGAAGCCGGCGTTACCCTCCAGCTGGGAGAGGATCACCAGCACCTGCCTACAGAGAGAGTCGGGCTCAGCGTTTGGCCACGCACTGCAAACCCTCTGCCCCCATCTCCCACCCCCTCCCTGGGCCCTGCCTTGCCCCAGGCCCTCCACCAGCACCCCTCGGTGCCATCACGCACCTGCCCCATGCTGACCCTCTCCTCCCACCCTTGCCTACCCCGGACCTGTGCAGGGGAGGGACGCTGTCCTGCGTTTTGAGGCTGCCACGTGTAGAGACGACGTTGAAGCTGTCGGTGCAGTCGCACTGGACGTGCAGGTAGGATTTGGGGTGCCGGTTCTCCACCACCACGATGAGCCCTGCCCAGCCATGCGTCAAGTAGTAGCACGTCATCCCCTCGCGGCCCTGGGGCAAACGGCACGGTCAGGAATACGAATCCTCCGGGCAGCCCTGTCTCTAAATCTTAACCCCTGGGCCAGCATCTTCCCCCTCCAGCTGAGCCCTGCCCACTGAGGACGTGGCAGAGGCAGGGTCCAGGCTCGCTCTGGCACCATTGTCCCCTTCCCTGCCGCAGGCACGGGCAGGTCAGCCCCTGCCCTATGCCACTGCACTCACCTCGTGGCGCTCGCCCTTGTTCTCGGTCAGCAGGATGATGGCATCTGCCAGCGTGGTGGGCTGCGCCTCCATCTGCTCCACCATCACCTGGCGCGAGCTGTAGATGGCCAGGATATAGCTGGAGTAATCGGTGGCCGGCCGGCTGCTGGTGGGACTGGACGCTGTGGAGAGGACAACGCGCAGAGGAGATCACTGAGACCATCCCCAAGCACCCAGCCCTCGGGAGCGGGGACTTACTGGGTTGCTGCGCACGTGGGCAACCTCCACCCCCAGCAGGATCTTCCCATGGTGAAGGTCGAGGGCTTTATCACCTCTGCCCCCCCAGCGCCTCCCCCAGCACCCCCGCGGGAAGGGTACCCAGCTCCTTACCCTGGGCGGCGGCGGGGCCGGCCAGCACAGTGCTCCAGTGGTTGAAGGCACAGCACACGACGGCGTACTCGCCCGGCTCCAGCATGACGTCGCAGTTGACGAACTTCTTGACGGCCCGTTTGCTGTGAGCCATCAGCCGGCCCAGGCTCAGCTTGTTGCCACTGGTGAAGGTGGCCCGGAAAACCATGATGCACAGATCCAGCAAGTGGCTGTCCACCGTGTCCGACCGCCTGCGCCACAAGGGGGAGAAAGGTACACATCAGCCGGGTGCTGCCCCGCAGAGCGTGGGGGGCCACGGACAGAATGGCAGACCCAGAGTCCTCCCCCTGCCCCGGGGGCTGCCCCAAGAACTGCTGCCTGGGTTTGGGTTTTGGCTGAAACGTAAGCCACGAGGATCAGAGAAATGCCAGCGGAGGCTCATCGCCGAGTTCTGCAACCCTACGGGATGGCACGGGGTGAAGAGGTGTGATGGGGACAACCTCGGGCGTTCCTCCCGGGGCTGGGTTGCTGCCTGCAGCCCTCATGTTGCCTTGCTCACCTGCTGCCCTCCTGGAAGAGGGCAAACTCCAGGGTGGCACGCTCCAACACCGTCAGCGATGTCACCGTCACCGGCCCGTTGGCCTTGTTGGGGAACATGCCCTGCACACGCACCTCGTGCCAGTCTGAATGGAGCTTGCAGATATCCACGGAGTCAAAATACCTGTGGGGAAGCTGGGCTCAGCACCAGTGGGTCCTCTGCCTCGTGCCCCAGCAGGCTGCAGCTCACGCAGCCAGGAGCCGCGGGCACCGGAACGTCACCCGCCTCCCCCCGGGGATGCCCGGCCCTGCCTGCCCCACCTTGTCCCCACGTCCCATTTGCCTTCTCATCCCTCCTGCAAAGGGACTGGGAGGGGAGTTACAGCTCCAGGGACCCACTGATGCCCACCACCCTGTGCTTTTGGGGCTTTGCATCCCCTGAGCAAAGGGGTCCCCCTGACCCTAAACGAAGCAGCCCGTGAGGCAGTTTCACCCCACAGCCCCCCCGGTCATGCTGCCTGCTCCCACCCCACAGCCTCCACCTCCCGGGTGTTACTGTACTTAATGAAATCGCTGTACTCCATCCAGAAGACCCCCTCGCTGTTGTCATGGGGCATCAAGTCATGACGGAGGGGAGCAGGCCAGTGGGGCCACTCGTCGGACCAGCTGCCGTTCCAGGAGAAGCGGCCCCAGGGGTTTCGGAGCCGCAGTAGTCTGGGGGACGGGGAACAACAGCGTCAGAGGCCCAGGAGTAAGGAGGCTTTCTTCTCAGCCTGCTGGCGGGACATCTGCTGCACTGCCAGCCTCCACCCTGCGCTCACCTGAAGCCTTGGACGTCCCGCAGGTCCAGGATGGAGTAGGCGTGCCGTGGACGGAGACCCATGCTCTCATAGGCCACGTCGTCCACTTTCATGTTGCCCCCGCCGCAGGACGCGCCCATGAGGAACCTGCACAGGGGACAGCAAAACGCTCGGTGTCCTGCAAGGCACGGGGGGAGCTCGTCCCCACCGCCCGAGGCACGGGACAGGCTCCCCGCAGCGGGCTCCTGTGTATTCCCTCTGCAACCACACCGCAAACCCCTCTGCAGCAGGGCCCCGACCCTGCTGGCCGTAGCTCAGCCTGGGCAGCAGCGAGCTTCCTCCATCCCCTTGGGTTTCTGCTGAGCCCAGGCTCCACGGAGAGCTTCTCTGAGCAGCAGGGCACTTGGCTGGCTCCCGAATAACACCGGACAGACAGTGCAGGGCTGCCCTCACCATGCTGAATCCCCCCATCCCTTCCCACCTGCAGGGCTGGGAGCCCCGTCCGTGCACAGCGGATCTTTGCCCAAACCTTACCCATTTTGTGCCAGGCCCTGGGGTCCTGCCAAGGGTGTTGCTGCTGGCTGGCAGGGCTCAGGCACGCGGGGAGGCAAACGGTACAGCTGCCGTGCTGCACACGGTGGGCCCGTTCCGCAGCGGTGAGGACAGGCCGTTTGGGGTGGGAGGTTTGTACTGGCCAGGCTCAGGGGGACACCACGTGCCGGGACGCATCAGCCTCCCCCGTGGCACAGTCGCAGCTGTAACCCCACGCTGCACACTGACAGCAGCAACCCTGCCTTCGGCCATCCCCCCAAAAACCACAGTGACTTCCCCGGTGCAGAGCCCAGGAACCTAACCGCCTTCCCGCTCTTCCTGCTGGGGCGATGAGCAGGAGGATTTTGCTTTTGCTTTGTCTCCAACAGCCCGAACAAATGCCCAGGTACGGCCTGCAAAGATGCCAGGTATGGGTGGGAGCCGTGCAGGGTCCAGGACTTCACAATCCACAGGACTCGAAGCAAAGCAAGCGGGCTCGATGCCAGCCACTTCCAAACTTCCGTGAGATAGCAGTAAGCGAGCACAGGGAAGTTCACCAGGGGTTTACTTACGTATCAAAATTAAACAAAGGAGACCCCACTTCACAGAGCTCGGAGGGGGGCTCTGTCAATGCTTCAAACGCCAGGTGCGATGGACCCCCCCCCGGTTAACGCACCAGCCCCTTTCCTCCGAGCCTCTGCAGATGAGCGCGGCCCCCCTCGCCCCCCTCTCTGAGCATCCCTGCTCCTGCCACGGCGCCCTCCTGCCTCGTCTTACCCAGCCTCCTTAGAACTCAGCATTTTGGCCCAGATGAGGTCAGTGTCAATGGGCTCCTCGCGGGGGTTAGTGGAGCTGACCTGCAGCATCAGGCTCTCGCAGGGGGCACCCGTTAGTGTAGCCAGGCCTTCAATAGCACGCCCCGCCTGGAGGGCAAAGTACGAACCATGAAGCTTGGCCAGCGCCTTCTCAATGAGGGCGACCCACAGCTGCTTCCTCTGGGCCTGGGGAAAGAGACGGGAACACGTCAGGAACCACCCTGGGCAGAAGGCGGAAAGGCAAGGGGAGCACGCCGGCAAAGCCCTGCTCGCCCACCCCTCCGGCCCCCGGGAGATGGAGGGACAGGAGCGGCAAGGCCAAGCCACCAGGAGCTCGTTCCCTCGAGGCTGCGGGTGACCCCTGCACTGCCCGTTCAGCATCTGGTCCAAGTGGTTTAATTCTCACTTGGGAAAACCTCCTGGAGCTGATGTGTAAAGGAAGTGCCTGGATGCCGACGCAGCCGCACCTTAGGGCACCCGGGCTGGCAGAGGCGGGTTCCTACCTGGTACTACCAGGTCCTTTCCTTCCCATCGATCCGGATTTTAAAAAGTTCAGTAATGGGTACTGAGCACACGTGGAACCGCCAGCTCTCACACGCACATCGCTGCGCGTAAAAACCACCACCCCTTTGGCAGAAGAGGCTGCCTAGAGCACACGCGGCTGTGGGATTCCCATTTCACGCATGGAACTAGCAGGCTGCTTCAAGGGTGAGCTCCAAAACCTCCTAGGCAGACATGAAAACTCCCCCAGTTCCATCCCAGGGAGAGCAACAAGATGTGTTTTTACAGGGGGAAACTCTCCCTGCAGTCCCTTTGCTCCAGTGCCAGGCTATTGATCTTGGCATTGCCGAACTGAGGGCGGACGAAGTGCAGGAGCTGCATTTCTGCACCCAGAGGTCTGCGGAGCCTCCACCAGCCCCGTGGCGCGGGCTCAGCTCAGCACGCAGCCCTCCCAGCTCTGTCCGAGCCACCACTGCGGGTCCTCAGCGTGCTGCGGGGCGCAGTCACCAGCGACGCTTCACCGCTTGTCCTGGGAGGCGACACCTCCTGAGGACGAGGGAGCGAGGAGGGGATGTGGAAGCTGCAAACGTACGAGCGTGGAAGGTAAGGGGACATTTGGTGGCCTCCATGTCTCCAACAAATCCAGCTCAGCTGCTGATGGAAATGATCCCTGCGCTCGGAGGGCAGCAGGGGAAAAGCAGCGGTGCGTGCGTGACCGCGTGCGACTCACAGGTGGCAGCCAAGAGTTGGGAGAGGAAAGGAAGGCAGTGAAGCAGCTTCCTGATGGATAAAAAAAGCTTGGAAGTGCTTTTCTCGGGTTTGTTTTTGAATCCCCCACTCAACAAAAATTCACGTTGCTTACTTCTGCCCGAGATGCAGTCCCTGAGCTCTGATAAGAGCCTGATTTCCCTTCATTTTTATAACTCTGTTTTACCTCTTTTAGCCCCACGTTCAGCTCTCATACCTAAACGCTCCACAGAAAGATCTCACGATGATTCCAATGCATCTGGAAACAAAGGCGAGGCAGCCCAGCCCATGTGAAAACCTTCAAGTTCCAAAAAAAAAACACCCGCAGCTTGAAATTGGTAAGAGAGGGAAGGTGGACGGGAAAGAAAAAAAAAAGACAAGAAAGGCAAATTCTACACTGAAAATAAAGAACTGCGTCTGACTGCATCTTGTCCACCACGAGGCAAACTGCAGACACAGACTCTGTTTCCTTCCCCTCTCCAGAGCCCCTCTAGCAGCGTACCTGCCGCGCCGTACCCGTGTCTGCTCACAGACCCGTGTCTGTCCCTGCGTGGACAGAGCCAGGGGTAAGCAGGGCTCAGGACTGAGCCGAGGCTCTGCTGCCCCACGCTGCTGCCCCAAGGCTCGGCCACTTGCACACTGCAGGGAGGCGCGCTCAGAGCAGGGGCTCTGCGAGCGGCACCAGCACCAAGGTTCCCCACGTACCCATTGCCAGGCCCCGTCTCCCCAAAGTCCTGTGCTCCCTGTCTTCTGCCTCTGCAGCTCGGCTCGGGGCTGCGTGTGTTTTAAAACAGGATCTGGATTTGCAGAACAAAGTCAAAGCCCGTCGTCCCTGGCCCCCGTCTCTCCTCCCGACGGCAGCCCTTCGGTTTGTTTGGCAGATTTGTGCAGTCTGAGTTTCAATGAAGACGTTCTCAGTCTCCTTCATGGAAATGATCCCAGCAAGCGCCCCTGGGCCTGGCAGGCAGGGCAGAATGCGCAGTGACGTCCCGGAGTGGCTCAGGGAGCTTCTTTAATCCTAGCAGATGCCACCCGAGTGTGCTCAGAGCCACCGGGCACTGGCTCGAAACAGGCTGCTTTGTTGTGTGTCCCCTCCCTCCCCGCGGCCCCTCCCCGGCACAGCCGAGCTGCCAGACCTTCCTGCAGAGGAGAGAAACAGCTCTCGCTCAGCCCCTCTCAGTGCAAAGCCACAGAGGTAAAATAGTTCCCTTTTGTGTGCAGAATAAAGATGTCTTCCCCCGCTAGTGAGCTGGCCTGCAATGCAGAGAGAAGCGATGGAAAAAAAAAATGCAAAAGAAACTTCTCCACTGCAGCCCGGAAAACGCCAAAAGGGGCCTGAAATAGGTTTATGGGATGGCCTCAAAGAGCTCGGCTGGCCTCAGCGTGCGGCAAAACGCACCCGTCGGCCCTTCTCGATGCAGCCCACAACAGCAGGCGCCCCACGTGAACCGCAGCTGTGCCTCTTCCCACCCCACTGCCTTTTCCTGGGCTAGCTGGGGACGAGCCCCCCTTCCCCTGGAGCTCTGCCCACCCCCTCCCGACCCCCCTGCGTCCCCCCCGGGGCTGCTGACCTGCGAGAAGAGGAGGTAGCCGCACTCGTCGCAGGGCAGCATGTCGTCCACCAGCACCGTGGTCCACGTGCCGTCCTTGCACAGCCGCACCTGGTAGGCGCCCTCGGGGCACAGCGTCCGCGTGATCATCACCCTCTCCACCAGCTCCGGCCGCTCGGCCAGCACGGCCAGGGCGCTCAGGAACCTGCCCGGGGGACGCGGATGGGCTCAGCGGGGTGTGGGTGGGCAGCGATGCCCCTGCCCGGCCACCCAGCGCAGGGGGAAGGGGCCGGGCAGAGGGTGGGCACGTGCCCGGGGCGTAGCAATGGGGTTGGGTAAGGCTGGGGGGCACGATCCGGGTCTGGATGACGGGGGAGAGGGGCAGGAGGGTGGCACCCCAGCTCTCGCCTCCTTACCAGCAGTTTCCCAGCAGTCCCTGGAGGATATCTGAGGACCTGGGCGTCCGGAACACCGACCACTTCAACAATCGGTCTTTGAAGATGCTACAGTTGATTTCGTGGGGTCGCAGCCACTGCTTCACCCGCTGCTGCACGCTGTCACCTTCCGGGAATCCCACAGACTTGGGCCCAGGGTGGAAACTGTCATCTACAAAATTGACTTTGTTCTGCGAGAGCAAAAGGCAAGGGACGGCATCAGTGTGCAGCTGTGTGGCACACAGCTCCCCAGAGCCGCCGGGAACGGGGCTGGCTTGGAAAGCCACAAGTCGGTACAGCCCCTCGGGGCTCCCGACTGCATCTCCGATCTGCCTTTTTGTGTTCTCCAGGAACCTCCCCGCGCAGGGAACATCTCACACTTCACGCTGGTGCCAAAGCTTGGACCATGCGGGACCTTGGCCGCCTCTACAAGTGGCAAAGCACACGAGCAGCAAGCCTCTGAGGAAGCATCTGGCAACCAAACGCTCCTCGGTCCGAGCCCGTGCTACGGGACGAGACCCCCGGGGCGGCCCCAGGCTCTGCTGGCACAGCCCCGGCACAGCCCCGCGCCGTGGCACAGCTCTGCACCATGCCAGCAGTGCCTTTCACAACCAGATTCAGCCCAAATCCAACCTGGCAGTTGTGAAGCCCTTGCTCCCAAGTCCGATTCCACCCGCTACCGAGCACTGAATAAAGTCGGGTGGACTAAACAGCAAATAACCCCATAAATATCCCCAAATATCAGCCACGGACATAGGACGGGAGCACCGAACTTCCCCAAGGGGAGAACGATGGCTTTTTCAGGCAGTTTAACACAGGGTGAAGTAAGACCTGGGATTTCTTTGTTACTGTTAATTACACGAAATTAACTTCTTTCAGCAAAAGCCCTCTCATTTAAACGAGCTTTTGTGCGCACCACGCCAGCATTCGCTCTCCCTCTTCTGCTGCAATCCCAGCTCACTGATGCGAACACTTTCTACACAGCGCCTCAATTAGCGCTTCCGGCTCCTATTCTGCAGAAGAGTGTTTTTCAGCTAATAACTGTCACCACTCAAATCCGAATGCAGGCCAAAGAGGACACGTCCCGAGGCTTTGCTGCCTTTCCCCAGGGGAGCGCCTGCCCCACGCTCGCCCATGGGTGCAGCGGGCCCTGTGGATGTCAGAGTGCACGCTTCCAAATGCCGCCCTGCCCTGCCTCTGCGCCAGAGCTGGGAGCAGCGGCTGGACAGGACACTCAGCAGACACTTTGCCAGGCACCCGGGGTGGCAGTGAGCCTGCTCACACGCGGTGCCAGACAAGGAGCCCTGCTTGTTTCTCCTGCAAGGGGATAAAGCCGCGAACAGGACGGCTCTGCAGGCAGAAGCGTCAGAGAAGGCACGGACGGCAAGAGTCCTGGGCTGTGTTTCTGGCCCTGCAGAACATGCCGTTCCTGCTGCCACGCGCTGGTATGCAGAAAGGGGAAGGATGTCGGATCGGACGAGAGAAAAATCACGAGACGGGGATGAGCAAGAAGGGGGACAGCACAGACAGGATGCAGCAGCCCGGCGCCAAGGGGAAGAGGTCAGCCCTGCCCTCCTCCCAGAAGGACGAGAAAGGATAAAGCCAAAACTGGGGGCCAGGCACTGAGAAGCACTGGGACAGGCGCTGCCAGGACAGCAGAGGAGGCAGCGATCCCTGGAGGGAGCACTGCTGCGAGGCGAGCTGCTTCCCGCGATGCACAGAGACAAAAGGCAGAAGATTTGGCCAGCCCGACGCTCTCCTCCAGGGGAAGGCTGAGCAGCGCTGCTCCCATGAAACACAGGAGCCAGAAGCAAGCTTTGAGGCTGCCCGACACGCCAGCCTCAACAGGAGCAAGTGCTCGGGCAGAAACTCCCCGGCTGCTGCGGGAGGTTGCGGGCATGCAGGGAGAGGAGCAAGACGGAGCCAGGCGGCGGCACCGTCCCACCGCCGCTGCCAGCTCTTCCCTCACACCTGCAGAGTCTTTGACTTACCGTAAACGGCGTCAGAAAATAGCCGTGATTTAGGTTTAGCGGGAGCTTCGGGAGACAGCCCGCTGATCTCAGGGCCGGACGCTGCCAGGTGAGCGAGCTGGGCGGGCTCCGCCAAGGCTCTGACGGAGAGCTGGGAGGGATGGGGCAAGGAAGACTCCTTCCCCTTTTGGCAGGGGCAAGCTGCTAATTCAGCTTGGCCATCTCTCCTAACTCATCCTTCAGGCCCGATTCCACTGGACAGAACGGATGCTCCCTGCCTACAAAAGAGGCTGCCCACTTGCTTAAACGAGGGGGCTAAGCAGAATCAGGGTCTCTCCGATATAAAGACACCCAGGTCTGTTAGACGTAGACACGTAGCAATCAGAAAAAAAAAAAAAACAGTCCCAAACCAGAATCACTCAGCAGCTTCCTTCCCAAGTCAAACACCCCCACGGGCACCGGTCTGCGCAGCACAGACCCGGCCGTGGGAGCGCTCCTCGGCCCGAGCAGGAAGAGCCTCGGTGCTGCGTCAGAGTGGGACTGCAGCTCCCTTCCCATCTGGTCCAGAAGAGCTGGAGGCTTGCCCCAGAAGGAGGGCAGAGAAAGAGCAGCATTCGCAGGAGTATCGTGTGCCACTCAGGGCAAAAACGGGGCCGTCAGAGCGCTGCTGGCGACTGAAGCCCAGCAGGCTGAGCCAGATACTTCGCGGTGGGAGGGAGGGGCGCTAGCGCACGCTCCTGAGACCCCCACCTGAAGCCAGGATACAGCTAAACCTCAGCCGTCCTTCCCCAGACGGGGGTGAGCCATTTGCAGTGCAGCTGTGCACTCACAGACACCAAAACCAGCAGGCTGAGCAGCCCCAAGACGGATAAACAAAGGCAGGACTTCGTAAGCCTTGAAAATCCCAGGCAGAGACGCAGTGGCAGCAGTGTCCTTTGCCTGCACACGCAGTGCTCTGCGCCTCCACCTGCAGCGCCCTCTGATTTCCTGCACCCAGCGCATCGCAGGTGCTGCCCACGCCCACTGGTGCCAGCAGCACACCCGCACACCCTCCTTCCCAGCCCTCCTCACCCTCGGACAGGGAGGAACTGGGCTGATCACCCCGTAACGTTCCCTTCTCTCTCCGATTTAAAACATTGCTAGGAGCCAGTTAATGCTCAGACTTCCCCACCCTCGGGCAGGCAGTGAGCCGGATGGGTCGCCTTGGAAGGCCCCTTCACCCTACAGATCGCCTCCCCTGGATTTCAAATGCCCCATTTCAGGGTTAACAGCCAGCATCCAGCCGCTGCAGGCGAGCGCCTCCTCTGCAACCCACAGGCCCGAAGACACACCGGCGGGCTGCCCGCGCAGAGCGCCGCCCCAGGGCGGCGTGACGGGGGCCTTCTCCGAGCGAGATCGGCGGCAAGCCTAGCTCAGCTCGCACTCACCTCCCTGCAGAAGGTCACGATGTTTTCCCACAGGGCTTTGGCCTCTCCTTCGTCCGTCTGCCTCCTCTTCTCCACGTGCATGCTCTCCCTCCTCTTGAGGGCCTTGAGGCCCTTGCGCTGGGCCACGTACTGCTGCGGGGTGTGGCAGGCCGCGCAGTGCTTGGCCTTCAGCTCGTTGAGCAGGGTGCAGGCGGGACAAGCCCACTGGCCCGGCCTGTCCTGGGCTCCGGGCAGCGGGGCCGGGAAGAGGCGGGCGACCTTGCGGGCGGAGGGGGCCTTGCTGCCGCAGGAGGAGCAGCCGCCCTTGTCGCCAGCCCCGCACTCGGGGCAGCGGGGGGACGGCTCGCCCTGCGCGCCGTGCTCCTGGAAGCCGTGCAGCTTGGAGGAGCCGCAGGCTTTGCACTTCTGGGCCACGGTGGGGTTCTTGAGGGTGCACTTGGAACAGGACCAGGTGGTGAAGTCGGGGCTGGAGGGGCTGCAGGGGGTGAATCTCACCAAGTCCCCCACCAAGTTGATGGTGTCGCTGCCCTTCTGCGTGCTGCAGGCCTCGCATTTGCTGGTGCCGGAGGAGTTGAGCAGGGAGCAGGTGCTGCACTTCCAGTGGGACGGGCTGACCTCCATCTCCTCCTCCAGCACGCTCAGCCGCTTGTTGGACAGCAGCTCCTGGAAGCGGGCAGC
Source organism: Anser cygnoides (assembly GCF_040182565.1). Lineage (NCBI taxonomy): Eukaryota > Metazoa > Chordata > Aves > Anseriformes > Anatidae > Anser > Anser cygnoides. The sequence goes on from NC_089887.1 coordinate 13,330,256, forward strand.
CGGGGCGGCCCGGGCCTGACCCTGCGGGGAGCCCTTCTGCCCCGCCGCGCTCTGAGCCCCGGGCTGTGGCACTTCGGGCCCCGGCATCTGCAGCTGCGGGGGCACCTCCCGGCGGCTTCGGGGCACGGGGTTGTTCTGGAGCCCCGGGGAGAAGGGACTGAAGGCTGGCATCTTCTGGGCCTCTTGTTCCATAGCCACCGGGCCCTGGGCGGCCACGGCGTCACCATCAGAGACCTCTGCGGGGACCAAAGGCTGCGGGGTGGAGGGGGCCATGTGAAAGCCCGCAGGGGTGATGACTTCAGGGACGACCAGCGCCTCTGGTGGGATCTTGGGCAGGGAGAGCTTGCGTGGCCCGCCACAGGCCGAGCAGGAGCTGGCCACCGGCGTGTTGTGCAGCGTGCAGCGCTGGCAAGCCCAGCCACTCTCCAGCTCTGCTTCATCAGGACTCTTCCCCTCCGAATCCTCGCTGCTGCTTTCCACCTTGGCGGCCTCCTCCCGGGACGTGCCCTTGGGCTCCACAAGCACGGTGGGCTTGGGCAAGATGCCGTTGATGACAGGCAAGGGGGAGCCGCTGGGCCCCGGCTCCGGCGTGAAGCCGCACACCTCGCAGGTTTCTTTGCCCAGAAAGTTCCTGAAGGTGCAGCGGGCACAGGCCCATTTCTGCTCCTCCACGCTCAGCCGCAGGATGTGGTTGAGGTCCGGCTTCTGGCGAGGGGCTTCGCAGATGGAGCACTGCCGCTGGCCGACGGGGTTCAGGAAGGTGCAGCGGGTGCAGGACCACTCGCGCACAGCAGCCATGGAGCCGGGAGAGTGGGAGTTGCTGGAAGAGAGCAGAAGACAGCATGAGGACAGGGCCACCAGGTACGCAGGGACAGCAGGTTTTTCCCAGGCTGCCACAGGCAGGATTTTGCTTCCAGGAAGGGAACAAAAAGCAACGCACTCATTGCTCTCCAGGCACTCGTTTCTCTGGCACTGACAATGCATTTCCACAAGTGCACGGCAACGCGCCAGCTTCCACCCCGAACGCTTTGGAAAGGGCACAGAAATCAGCCCCGCAGCCCCGCTGAGCCCGCTCTTGTCCGTGGGGATGAACCCTGGTGAGCGAGCCCAACGCCGCTGCACCCAGCCGCTACCCGCAACTGTTTTGTCCCCGTTCGGCTTGTCCATAACGCCCTCGCCAAGGCAGCCCCTGTGTGAGACAGGCAACCTCCGGCCGCTGCCGGGAGAAAAGGTGGCCCACGGGCAGAGGCAGTGCTGGGCTCAGGGAGCTGTGGGAGCGCGGCTGCGGGACGTGGGGCGGGCAGGGCACCCGGCTGACACGGGCACACAGAGCTAGGAACCGCCCGTGCCTCCCTTTGGCAATATCCAGCCTGCTTTGCCTTCTTTCTGCTCCCAGCATCAATTCTCCCCCTCTTTCAGTGCCACTCCAGCCCCCCTCTGCTGCACTTTCTGCTCTTGCCTCTGTCCTCTCCTTTCGGCTCCCCGCCGCAGACACCCCAGTTATCTCTGGTGGGGGGAACAAACCCCTCCACTGCTGACACAGGGACACAGGGACAGCTCAGCAGCTCCTGCCTCCCCCCAGCCCCCCGCAGAAGCAGGACATCTCTGCTCAGCAGGCTCGGAGGGGCACTGCCTCCCGGCTCCAGCCCCACTTCTCTGGGAAGCGGAGCGGCGGCGGAGCCCAGCTGTCGGCACCAACCCTCGATTCCAACCCCCGGACCTAACGTGGGAAGATGTCCAACGCACGCCAGAGCCACCTCGCTGTAGGGCACAAAGCGGTACTGACGTTTTTAGGCGGGTTCAATTTTCGGAAAGCGAACAGCAGCGGTGGCACCAGCTCCTGAGGGGGACCTCTGGGCGCAGGGAGAGCAGCTCCCCCCCAGGTGCCTTCAGGAAGGCGATGCCCCGCTCGCGTGCAGGCTAAGGAGCGGCTGAAGGAACCTCAGCCCTGCCGTTTGTCCTCCGCTCTGGGTAATTTCCTGCAACTTCCAGTGAAGGTGGGGCTGAAACAGAGTTTCCTGCTTCCTCCTCCTTCGCACGAGGACCGGACAGTTCTCCCCCACGTAAATGCACAGCACGAGAGCCAAGCCTAAAGCCCCAGACAAGCAGGGAGCTGCGCCTCGCCCTGCTCCCCTCGCAGGCCCCCCAGGCCCTGCCCCATGTGCCAGAGACCCGCCGGCAGGGCCGATCCTGCAGGAGGAGCCCCCAAGCCCTCAGCTCCTCCCGGGAACAGCAACCTCAGGCTGCCCCAGAGCAAGGAACCAGCGGCTTAAATCACGGGGGCTCACCACTGGGTCCCTTCCTAGCATCCCTTCGAGGATCAGGTTCGACCTGACACAAACGGGAACAAAAAAGGGAAAGAAACCGTTCTGTGCCGCAGAGGACGGGTACAGAAAGCTATGAGATGCCCACGCAGCCCACGGAGGGAACCTGGTCCTGGCTGGCCTCCAGCATCCCGGGCAGCAGCACCTGCACAGCCGGCTCCCCGAGGCAGCCGAGCTGACTGCATTGCAGCAGCGGGGCCTTGCGGGGACAGCGGCTGCAGCAGGAGCCACCCTGGGGGGAGGAAGGTCCCCTCCGGGGCTGGGGACATGGGACACCCCCAGGAGTACCCCAGCAGCAATCTGAGCACATCCCCAAAGCAGGCTCTGCCGCCTCCAGAAGACCGTCCCTCCCTCACGAGGAGATCAGATGCAGCCTTCAAATCCCTCCTTAAATCGAATGTTTCTCTAAATAAAGCCTGGACCCAAGAAATCCATTTTATTTCAAGAGAGAGCTTGAAAATTCACACACCGTGCCTTCACAGTTTGAACTTTACAAGGTATTTATTTACTGGAGTTCTTTCAAGAATCTTTCCCAGCTAAAAGAAATACAAACATTGATTTTTCTGCCTGAAGTCCTGCGGCTGTGAGCCCCTACGCAGCCCCCTCCCTGTGGCAGCACCGTGCCCAGAAACATCTGAAAGGAAAATCAGCCTTCAGGCAGGGGAAGGGAAGGAGCCGTGTGCCCAGCTCCAGCAGGGGCGGGGAAACAAACGGGGCCACGAAGGGCACCGTGATCCTGTCACATCCATCCATCTCGCCGGCTGAGCCTCATCGAACCGCAGACATCAGCAGAAAGCAAGCAAAGGCTGTCAGCAACCTGCACCACCCGCAGCCGTCCCACACTGCGCGCTGCGCCAGGGTAGCACCGGCCCCAAAACCAGCCCCTAGGAGCACATCAGCGCCGCTTACCGCAGCTTGGCACCCTCCGGCCACCGCTCCTCCTGCCGCACGAACCGCGCTGGCGAAGGCTTCTGGCCACGCAGCCACAGGACCGTGAAAAATCACCGTGCCCCTTCCCGTAGCAGCAGAGAGGAGGAGAAGCCCAGGATGGCCGAGGCAAGACGGGTCCCGCCGGCGGGCACAGCGGGCCAGGCGGCATCGCCGGGTGTGCCTGACGTGCACCCAGCAGGGAGCTGCGGGCTCGGGAAGGCTGCACAGCTTCACTCGGCCGGGCAGGAGATCCAGGCAGCAGAAGGGAGGTGGCAGCAGGACGCTGCAGTGCTCTGCCCTGCTGCTGCGCTGCCTGCTCTCTGCCCCGAGCTCTACCCCCGGCCACGGGGAGCTGCTGCTCTCTCCCCGTCCGGGTCCCCTCTGCCCAGCCGTGCCATCCGCCCGCTGCTGGGACTTCCAGCCGCTTGGCTTTCTCCACTGGCAGCTCACAGAAAAACCAAAGCCTCCCAGAAAAGTTTGCCTTTGGACGGCTCCTGCTTTCGCTGCTCCCCCGTGGGTCTGGAAGTCCCCCGGCAGCGGCAGGGCGGCAAGCTCTGGGAGGGACTTCCCTGCCCGCTTGTCCCCAGGGAGGCTGTCACACCTTGCCGGGGCGTCCCACGGCCACGCAGCTTTGGTGGGAGACACACAGAAACGGGAGAGGACGTGGGCAGGCGCCTTGGGAGATCCCGAGCGAGCCCCCGGTCCCCAGCCTGGCAGCGCCCGACCCCAGCCTGCTCCTGCCGGGACCGCACTTGGTGGCGGCAGCCCCTGCCCCACGGCTCCTCTCACCTCTCGCAAAGGGGCTGGCAGGAGGAGAAGCCCACCCGCAGCCAGCCCGAGCTCTGCGCTTTTCCCTACAAAGCCCGGCTGGCTCCTCTCCCGGCAGGCAACGAGCCTGCGTGAGAAAACCCAGCCGGCCCCGCCATCTACTCCCCAAGCCCACCTGCTGTACGGTAACGCACGCGCTCTCCAGCCCCAGAAAACGCCACCGAGACAAACGTCACCTGCCATCTCCCCGCGCCCCGAGCGGGAGATGGGTTTTCCCCCCCCCTGACAGCCCCCGGCAGAGCCCCCCGCCCACGGAAGGGCTTTTCTTGGGGACGAGGCACTGCGCAGGGGGCACTGGGCCTGCAACGCGGCACAGCCCAGCGGGGCCCCGCGGGGGCCCCTCCTTGGGTGCATGCGGCAGGGAAAGGGCGACAGCCACCAAACCCCACAGCTCCAGCAGCACGCACGGGGCTGGCCTCGCATGGCTGCGCCTTGCACTGCTCTGCCCAGCCAAGGCAGCCCTCCGCGGTGCAGGAACTCCTCTAAATAAAAGGGGGCAGGTCTGTTAGGGTGAGACAGCGAAGGGATTAAGGCACCAGCTGGTCACCTTCCAAACCCACCTCAGGACAGCAGTGCCCTCCCCTCAGGGCTCTGCTGAGCTCGTCCTGTCGCTGCAGGGCCCTGGCTCCCACACAGCCATCAGACGAGCCGCAGGTCTCTACCACCTTCGGGTGTCAGCTGGGACCAAAGGCATTTCTGGAGCCTCACCGGGGCAGGGCAGGACGGGACAGGAAGGAACAGGGCAGGGCACGAGACCGGGAAGCGCCCCAGAGCTGCCGTTTGCCTCCATCCTGCAGGCAGGGAGCTGGTGCTGGGCCAGCCCCACGCGCCGGGCACCTGCAGGCCAAGGGGTGCCACCAGCCCCGGCCGGGAGCGCCTTGGGCTGCCGGAACGGATGGCTCGAGGTGACCTAGGTACCGGAGGGACACGTCCCAGTGCTCTGCACCGTCCCACGCTGCAACAGAATCAGGCTGCTTCTCTAAATAAAACTCCTCCAGAGAAGCCAAAGCCTTCAAGCTTACTGCTTCAGTTCTCTCCAGCAATAATGAAATAAATAAAAATCGCTTGTTCTAGCCGGCAACGCACAAGCCCTAAGTTCTCGGATACAGAACATATCGTAGCAAAATCCTCTTGCTTGCTAAATACAAGAAAAAGCTCCAGAAGCTGGGGAGGGGAAAAAAAAATACAAACCAAGCAAACAAAATCCTGCCTCTGGTATCTGCGAGCTGTAAACCGCTGCTCCTCCCGTGCAGCCGTTTGCTGTTTAACGCCTCCTGCCAGCGGCACGGCGTGCTGTGAGCAGGGGGGGACAGCTGAGCACCCCCACGGGTGGCCCCGCCACATCCCCGCTGCCAGCCAGAGCTGGAGGCGGCCGTGCCACTGCAAAAGGGGGTGCAGGAGGTCGGCACTGCGCAGCCGTGCTCCTGCGGCTGAGCTGTGGAAGGGCGGGCGAGGTGCGGGCGAGGTGGCATCGCTGGCTCCTGCCCCCACGTCGCGAAGCCTGGGCGAGGAGGCGCTGCCGGCGGAGCCAAGGCCCTCTCGCAGAGCCAGGCAAGGGCCGGCAGGCTGGGCCGGGGGGAGGTTTCAGCAGATGGGCTGGCAGAGCAACACGAAACAGCTCAGCAGGGACTTCCCAATTTTTACTGATATCTAGAGGAGCATCAGTGGAGAAAAACAGCCTCTGATTCATGCTTCGAAACCTCCGAGGCTACAGAACTAAGTGCTCGCACCATACAATCAGGGCAGGTTGCTTCAGTATTTCCAAGTCCTGTCTCTCCAACTCCTCCAAAGTGAGCCATGAAAATAAAGCGGGCTTAAACACCAAAACGGACCTGTCCCTCCGCGCTCACCTCCCGCTTTCCACCATCGCAGTTCTTCAGCTGAGCAAGAGGAGAGACCGCAAAGAAAACCTTCCCCCACGCTCAGCCGTGCTTTCTTGGAGGCTCACGTCAAAGCAAGGCAGGGAAGCAGCGCACCAAGAAGGCCGCTGCAACGTCACCCACGTGCCCACAGAGCAGGGGCCCTTGCTGGCACCCCCACCCGTGAGCAAAAGCAGCAGCCCACTTCAGGAGCAAGCACTAAGTTGGTTTTGGAGGCCAGACTTGCCCCAGAGTAACTCAGGCCCAGAAGGGACTTCTGGAGGTTTCCAGTCCAACCTCCTGGCTCCAAGCTGGGTCTCGCAGAAACCCGTGCCGGGATGGGGGTTTCCGCAGTCTGATCTCAAAGACCCCCGAGCACGGAGACCTCTCTGGGAGCGCACAGTGACTGCCTCCTCGTACCGGCCTGACCCTCTGCTGTTCCCTCCTACAGCTGCTGTTTCGTGTGTTCCCACCACCCACTGCTGCGAGGTCAGACGAGGAAAGAAACCAGCCCCGAGGGCAGCACCCTCCTCGCGCAGCCTCCATCCCACGCCGGGCGGATCCTCCAGGGAAGGCCGGGGCTGGGGCCTCGGTCCGAGCTCCGGCGGCACCGTTCTCCTTGGGCCTGAGGTCTGCTGGAAGGGAACCCCGGTGGCCACAGCTGCAGAAATTCATCCTTTTGCTGAAGCAGTTGACGAAATAAAGACTTCTTGAGCCTTCCATGTTAATCTTTGAGGACTCCGGAGTTTTATTATAGATTTATACCTGCGCTCACTATAGAGTTACTCCAGGACAAACTCAACTAGTTTGCAGGAAGCCAGCTTGGATGGGGGGGACAAAAGCCAGCTGAGGGACCAGCCCGTCCCACCTGTCACACCCTGCTCCAGGCAGGACTCCCCGTCCTTCGGGAGGCCCCTTCCTCCCACCCCGGTGCAGTGCCGGGGCTCCTGACAATTGCTGGGACAGGGCAATCACATTGGTGCAGAAACCAGCATCTTCCCCTGGGAACAACTCGCACTGATGCAAGACAACCGAATTTGTTCTGTGTAATAAAGCAGCAGCGGCACAGGCGGATTACTCATCAAAGTAGAAGGGAGAAAAAAAAAAATCTAATTTTACAGCAGAAGACCATGCAAGGGTGAGCACCTGAAGGTGAACGGGGCCATCAAAGACCCGTAACAGCACGTAACCCTTCCCAGAAAGCGCCAAGAGGCTCGGACAGACACCACGGGTTTTCCAAGCTGATGATACGCTCTAGTTTGTGGAAATTTCTTGGTCCCATTGCACCAGATCTCCTGCGGGTTCTTGCAGTTTCTATGTATCCTACACTTTTCCCACGCTGGACACAGCTGGCAAAGTGCTCAGACAGCTCAGATGTGCTTCACTGGCCAGGGAGAGAAGAGGCTACAAGTTTTAATAAGAAGGTTCCCAGGGGAAAACAGAACTCAACTAATGAGAAGCCTGACAGAAAAAAAACACCCAGGCCCCAGCTAAATGGAATTTATTCAGCAGTATATTTTTGTAGCAGCCAACAAAACCACAGAAACTGCTCTCCAACTGCAGCTTCCCCTGCCGTTTACTTTGCAGTCACCTCCCAGAAAAGAGGGCTTGCCTGCCTTAAAAAAGACAGATGTTAAGGGTGAGAGGGGGCAGTTTGCCACAGGACAGGGAAGAAACGATTTCCAAGGCAACGTCTGCAAGTACAACTGCTTGCAAAGGATGCAAGTGGAACAGAGAGGGTGCTCCCCGACCCTTCGCTGGCTGTGCCGGAGGCCCCAGGAAAGCTGCTCAGAGCCGGCTGGGAAATGGGCAGAGGCAGAAGCCCAGCAGGGACAGGAACACCTTGAAAGCACGCGCACCAAAACCCGGCTTGAACGAACGATGCAAGTTGAGGAGACCTTCATCGCTCGGAGAGTCCTTTTCACGGCTGAAATCCCTGGCTTGGTTTGGCCTGGGAAAAGGAGGAGAGGAGCGGAGTCTTTGAAGGCTTCAGCCCATCTGAATACGTGGGCACTGGAGCTCCTGGCCCGATGCTGTTGCAAGAACGCAAAGCAGCCCGGCTGGAAGGAGCACGCCTCACACTCCCTTTCCCCTAAGGGTGCAGCCACACAGGCAGCATCATCCTGACCTGATGCGCTGGAGACATTTATCATTCTCCATGCGAAATCTTCAAAGTAGAATCCGAATCTGGAAGGCTTGCCTCGTGAGAAAAACAGGACGTGCATCATTAGCCTTCAGTGTACCTTAATTGCTTTGGTGTCAGAAGATGCTATCTTTCGGAAGGAAACCAGTTTGGCCAGCAGAGCACCCTGCAGAGACAGGACCATTCGCAGAGGCTCCTTTGTAGACGAAAAGGTTACCCAAATTTCTGCCCGAACAACAAGAAGAATCCCTGGGGATATGAAAGAAAGAGGCAGAAAGAGTGTTTCAAGGAGGCTGGCTAAGCCCAAGCCCTGGCTTTGATCGAACACTGTGAGCTTTTGCAAGCCCTGGGCTCCCTACCTTCAGAAGAGGGACTGGGTACGTACCCTCACCATGCCTGCTAGTGCTGCCGTCGTTCCTCAGCTCAGCTACTTCATTTAGTTCTTCTGTACCTAATTTTCCTATTTTGGGGGTATTTGAGGAGATTAAGAGCAAACGATATTAAGATCCAATTGCATCCAAGTCCTATACCCCGAGGAAGATTTATGTGCCATTAACTCAGCCCAGCATCTCACTATGGCTTAAACAGGTTTGACAACGGCTTAATAGATTGATTTTGCTTGAGGTGGTGCTGAATTAATGACCTCAATCCATACCTTGCCTTATATAAGTGCATTTCCTCACTGACTTTGACTAAAATCCACATACAGTGGATATTTGAATCCACTTAAGGGCAAATACACAGAAGGAGGTACACTGGTTTTACAGTTTTTTGTTCCAGTTTCATGAAATTGGCTTAATGTGGATGTAGAAGGGATCCCTACTGATACCCTGGTAGCGCTAAAACGTTTGGGAGTGCCTCAGTGCGCGTGCAGCCCCACAAAAGCTGCTCTTTCAGAGCAAAAAGGACCCAAATCCTCCAGCAAATGCAACACAAGAATTCAAGAACTTACTTTTTTATTGTTAAAAAAAATAATGATCTTTTCCAAAAGATCAGTAAGGATCAGCAAAGCAATGCACAAGAGCCCTTACGCTGCACCATCGTCAGCGCCCTCACAAATGCGGGAGCCCACCGAGCAGAAAGCTCCGACCTCCAGCAGACCGACAGAGCCAAGTCACGCTGGGTGCTGCGGCTTCAACGTCCTCAACACACAGAGCAAGGATGCACGTGGGGAACACGAGTTTTGTCCTTTAAAAAAGGCCTGATAAAACTTGGTTCAGCTACCTTTTTTTGTTTGTTTTGCTTTTTTAATTCTTACACTCCATCTTTGGTCTGAAGAGTCTTCCAGAAAGTTTCCCACTTAGAATAAAGTTGCCCAGCAAAATTTACGAGCAACTGAAACGGGGGAAGGTTTAGACTCTTTGAAGTAAATCCCACAAATGAAGACGATGCATCTTACAGATATGCTACTAAATAAACTAATTACCTGCTTGTGAGATGGCTTTTATAAAAAGCCTCGACAAGACGTTATCAGAGCCACCGTGACTCAGCTGTTGGCCCTTCAGACCCCTTTGTGCAGCACAAGCGAGACGCTCGCCGCGCACACGTGCCGGCGGATGCCCCTGAGCCCTGCTTGCTCCCTGATGTTGAGAACAAATTCGGTACAAACGTGCACTGCCGCTTCCAAATGCTCACTTCAACGGCCCCAGCAGGAGGGAATCTGCAATTACTCACACGTGGAGAAGGCTGAGTGCTTCTGCAGAAAGGAAGGTAAATGAAAGACTTCAAACTCTGAAAAGATCCCCTTAGTTAGGAAAGAACGGTTCAAAGGAAGGGCGGGGGCTCTAAAACCTGATCGAATCATTTGTTGTCTGGCCATAAATCCTCCTCTGCCTTGAGGCCGCTCAGAAAACGTCCTGAGGGTCTGAGAAGGGTCAGTCCCGGCAGACAGCCTCCCCGGCCGGCAGTGCAGATGAAGGTGAACCGGCGTAAAGGCAGAACCGTTCCAGACCTGGTGGAAGAGCAGCGCTGCCTGCTGACCTGGCTACAGCGTTCATCCTCAGCTCTCATCCTGGGGACCCCAGGGCTCCTTAACGCGGCAGGGGAGGAGATCGTTGCAGAGCAGCCGCAGCCCTGGCACCAGCAGCACGGTGAGGACTGACCGAATGGCACCGATTCGGTCACGCACCCATCAGGGAGCAGCAAGGACACCGGAGCCTCTGGGACAAGCTCTAGCACAACCCTTCCATGGAGCACGGTCCTTTAAACCTCAGCGTGGCCAGGAAGGGGGTGGGTGATACCAGGAGCGCCTGGCAGCCTCCTGCACCCGAAGGAGCCCCAGGACAAACGCACCCAGAGCATCCTGCAAGGAGAAGCCCAGTCACGTGCTGGGGACAGCCTCTCCTCTTGAAGTCCCGAGGGCTCACTGCTGATCCGGCCCCAGCTGGTGACCAGTTTAATGCTGAACATCATGCAGGTGCCTGAGAAACTCTGTGGTCCCATCAGGAGCAAAAACCTGCAAGCCCCCACTGAAGTTTAGTACAAGGTGTAGAGAAATCAGGGGCGGGGAAGAACAGCAGGGAGAGGATTTACAACCACCACGCCAGAGCTAGGAGGACACGCTGGGGAGGAACAGCTGGAAAGACTACGCTTGTTCCTACTGCTATTACACCAATTCACTTCACATCTAACAAAGGGCGCAAAAGTTGGTAACAGCAGTGAACCAGGAGAAGGTCCCAGGAAGTGCAACGCGGGTTAACGCCTCGGAGCATCAGCAGTAGTCAATAAACGGCATCCAGGGAAGCTGCAGAACATCCTTTTCACCGGGTTCTTTTTGCCCAATACAAAAAAGTTTGCCAAATAAACCAAAACAACAGGACTCAACAGCTCGGTGCCCTTTGGAGCAGAGGGGTGCAGAGAAAGGCTCGTGTTTCCCCGCGCCCTGGGACTAACGAGTGCCCAGCTGCAGCCTGCAGAGGCAGGAAGCAGAGCCCCGAGCCTCCAGGTCCTGACCCGTGGCTGTAACCTGGCCGTCGTCCCGGCTCCCTCGCAGAACTGCTGCCGGCCGCTCTTCCTGCAAAGGGGGAAACTCCTCGGGACCCCGAGACCACCGAGCTCAGCGGTGGCAGCATCCCACGTCCCACGCGGCTCCCAGCCGTGCTCAGGGCACTGCAGGCGGGACCTCGAGCGTCCTGGCACATCGAAAGGCAGTGAGGCAGCGTGGTCAGTTGCCAGTGGCTGTCAGAGTCCCTTTAGGGTGATTAACGGGCCTTAATGAAAAGCTAAGCCAGCCCTGTGCCTCAGGAAAGCAGCTCCGACTTAATAACCCAGCCAACGAGCTTCGCACTGATCCGCGGGAAGAAAGAAAGATCGCCAAGGGACAGGGGAAAAGAGGCGAGCGCTGGCAACTGCCGCCAGCCCTGGAGTTCAGCCCACGGTCAGATCAGGGCACGGTGATCCAGCCACCCCAGCCACGCTACAAATGGCACCTGGCAGCGTGGAGGAAGGCGAGCATGGTGGATCTTTCCGAGCCATTTGCCATCAACGCCCCCAACCAGCAAGCACTGCCCGCTCTCAACGTGCCTGAGCAGCTCTGCTCCTTTGGCAAGAAGAGGCCAGAAGGCAGAGCCCAAAGCTGAACATCCTCTCTGCTGCCTCGGGAACACCATCTGCAACCCCTCAGAAGACGACTGACCCCGGAGAAGGATCTCAGCACACCGAGCAGCAGCTTAGGGCACTGTCCCAAATGAACAGGGGATCGGAGCTCACGCACACATGCACCCATTCACTCTTCCCCTCAAGTCCTTGGCTCCAGACACAACTTTCAGGGGCACTTATATTCACTGCCAGATGCTGGAAAAACGTGCAGGGAGGCTTGGAGCAGCCTGCTGCACTGGAGCCACGTTCCTCCCCTTCACCGCCACGCTGGGGCTCAGCGGGGCCAAGGGCTCGCGCGGTGAATGGGGCTGCATGGCCCTGCAGGGACAGCAAAGGCTTCAAAGAGCAGTAAATCCCACCGACCTCACAGCTGGCTCCAGCCTTTATCCCTCCTGGATCCACCTTCTCCAGCTCTTCCTCTTCCCAGGTTATTTCAGGGCAGGCAGATGAACGCAACACGGCACCAAATTTGTTGCTGCATCGGGCAGCTCCCCGAGGGAGGGGAGCCTGTCGCCGCGCTGCAGCCAGCGGGCTCTGCTCTCCTCGCAGGCTTGGGGGGAGGAAGAACAAGGGGGGGAGAAGCTGCCTTAGGTGCTGCTCAGGCTCGGGCCAAACAACCCGGCATCTCCTCCACGCAAGAGGCTGGAGAAGCAATTTATTCTGACAAACGGTGAAAGCCTGCAGCAGGGTTGGCCCTTTCTGTCAAAGCCGGTGTACCACACAGAGGCTTACGTGCTGGAGCGGCGAGGGGAGGGTACGGGCAGTCAAACGATATACGCATCACTCACCGAGGGAGATATCAGCAACTCGGAAGAACCAGGCTGCAGAAGACCTGCCTACCCGCCCAGGATGCTGGGGGCAGGCGAGCGCAGCACGCGCTGGCCACGGCGCTTGGACACGCAGCGGGACGACCCAGCACGTACCTCTGTCCAGAGGGGTCACATCGTGAGCCTCGGGGTCACGTCACGAGCCTTCAGCCTCGGAAGGGATCAAACCTTCGGGCACAGGTGCCTCTGGGGTGAGACAGAGCTAAGGGGCATCCCGCAACACGGCACAGGGGGATGCTCACGCAGGCACCTCGAGCTCATCAGAGAGAACCGAGTTGGCTGTGGAGCGTTCACGGTCCGGGAGGTCAGGAACTAAAAGCCCTTAGTTTGTAGAGGCTCTGTAATGAGAAGGGGCCGGGATGCCAGGCGGCTGGGTTAGCCAGAAGAGCACGGGGAGCAGCACGGAAGCCCTCCTGAAGCCGCTCCAGTCTCTGGTCTCCAGTAAACACACGGCTAGGACTGGGTCCTCCTCGCCTTGCAGCGCCTGCCTGTCTGCCAGCTTACCTTTCCACCAAGCACCTGGGGAGGTTCTAGACAGAACTGGGAACGACTTTCCCACTCCAGCCTAAGAAACACCACCAGCACCAGAAAGAGCTAAGGCCCCACGCCCGCACACACCTCTATGTACGGATCTGTGCAGCCCCGGGCCTGGAGCGCAGCGATGCTTTTGGGTTCTGCTTCCATGGGGGTCTGTCACCCAGACGGTGAGCAAGGCACTGACAGACCACGGGTCATGCCCAACCACAAAGTCTACAACAAGCCCAGAAACCAAACATGAATTTCTCGAGTCCTAGCAGTGACTATTCACCGTCCTCTAAATCATTCCTACTTGCTAGCTTAATGACTTCCGACCCTTTGGGTCAATCCAGTCCTGCTGTCTGCAAACAGCACTGACCACGGGAATCAGGCAGGTCAAGAACACCGAACTGTTCTCAGCCCAGAAGCCGCGGGGTTTGGCGAGCAAGCCGTGAGAAGGCAGAAAGGAGCGTGCTGCAGCGACTGACGCTCTGGGCAGGCCACCTCTGGCAGCGCAGCCCTCGCCTGTTCTCCCCAGCCCCTGTGGGAGCGCACACTTGCCGGCATCCCAGAATAGAAAGCAGCTGGAGTCACATCTGAGCACTGCCAAGAGGAAGATGAAAGGCTTCCAGACACTCCTCTTTTTCCGCTGACGCTGTCTTTATGGGCTCTGCTCCCCGCTCCCCCCCACGCAGCTCCCCTAATCGTCAATTTTCCACAGGTGGGGAAGTCCTAGATGCTCCTGGGAGGTTTCTCCAACTTCATTTATTTTATTTAAGGAACGGGGGCATATGGTTTATCACAGCTATTAAGGGGTTTATGCATGTACGCAGGGAGAATCTTAAGAGAACAAAGCACGCCTCTGAGCCCAGGACTCGGGGAGCTACCAGGACCTGTGAGCTCCCCAAAACCCACACCTGGCACAGGGGAGCAGAGAGCAGCCTGTCTGCAACCACCACACCAAGGGCTGGGAGCGAGTTTCAGGCTCCTCACCGACATCACACTTGGTCCTTCCGTGCTGGCAAGATTTACAGCAGCCCGGAGGACGACCAGGACCCTCACTCGCTTTCTAGAACAGCGGGCAGCCCCGAGCAAGGTGAAGGTCCAGCCTCTAGGACGCGGCCAGAGCCAGAGATGAGGTTACACAGGATCTAACCAGGAGACCTGAGTGGTTCCAAAGGGTGTTTATCAGTATGGTGATAGGTGATTTATATGTATAAATAAATAAATATAAAACAAAACAGCCATGCACAGCCCTGGCCGAGGACACTCTGAGCATGCCAGGGACTGCCGGCGAGCAAGGAGGCAGGCAGCGAGCTCCATGGCCCTGCCTAGGAAGACGCTCAGGGTTCGGTTTAACAGGACTTATAAAAAGGGTCTCCTTCACCCCCGTTTCATTAACACGAGGGGTGCCAGTATCTGTGCACGAGCTGGGTTAGCCCAGCTGAGAAGTGCTATCCTGCAGCACGGGCAGCCCTTCTGCGTGGTGGGGAAAGGATCGCAGCAGGGCAGGCTGCCCCACACACCTCCCGGTGTACCCTGCAGCCCAGCGCGGGGACGGGAAGCTGCAGAACCACTGGTGGGGCTCAGGGACCGGGCCCGGCCGTCCTTCCAGCAGCAGCCTTGAACACCTCCCTCCGGCTCCACGTTGAAACGGGCCCTGGAGACCGCGAAGGAGCCCTCCAGTGCTCCGAAGCTGGAAGGAAAGGCAAAGGTGGGCCAATTCCCACAGCTGCATTTCACAGTACAGATTTACCTGCTCCCAGCGGGGAGGGGAAGAGGCAAGGGAAGGAGCAAGCAACTGAAGTCATTAAGCTGCTCTCTGAGGAGCTGGAACAGCTTCAGCCAGGAGGGTGGACTCTGGGGACCCAAGGACACGATTCCCCCTACGTAGCCATCTGCACTCCAGGGGTATTTGAGCAACCACTCCAAAAGCAACCCCTGCAGAGGAAAGAAGTCTGGATGAAGAGGAAGCTCTCTTTACTGTTTTCATTTCTCTTAACCGTCTTTAAGCCAATTAAGGAATTTCTTTTTAAGTGCGGGTCTGCAGTCTGTCTCTAAAGAGCCTGCCCTCCCCGGAGAGCACAGCAGGGCAAGGACGAGGCAACCGTCTGGAGTCAGAGCCCTGCAGACCCTAGATACTGCAGGGACTGCTGGCCCCGTGCTTCTCCTTTGCAAAAATCACAGCTATTCCAGACCCACAGGACCTCAGGGTTTTCCAGCACAGTTCTGCAGCTTTTGCCTTTCCCCTTTGCACCTCGGTTTCCTCCGGGTACCAAGAAGCAAGCCTTGCCGACCTCAAGCATACATAACCTTGCAGCTTTCAACATGTGTCCGGCGTTTTAAGAACACAACAAAGAAAACACCTTTGAAGCTTCAAAGACTGCAAAGAAGAGGCTAAGATGAAGGCAGGGTCTGTACTTTTGTTCTGCTCCCGTAGCACCTGGCCTCAATGCAGCGCAGTCTGTAGAGAACGCGTGTATTCGGCACCAGAAAACAAAAGCACCTGCATGCGCTGGGTAGTCTGGGAGGAACGGGTCCGCTTGCCAGGATGAAGATGAAGACCACCTTCAATAATTTTTAAGAACAAGGAACAACTTCAGATGCCACACATGTGAGGAACAGCGACTGCAGCTCCCTCCTATCCCATGATAGAGGCTGTCACACACGCGGCTTTCCAACGGGCCAGGTCTCAGCACTGGAGTCTAGGCTGGGAGAAGAATTTTCCTGTTGCCATAGTCTAGGCAGCCTGAGGGACAGCTGGAAAGAGCCAGGCACATCCAGGATTCCTCCACAGCCCTTCCTTCCAGCGTAAGTTCCCTCCTGCGTGGGGAGATGGAAGAGGAGATTTACTGGTGGCCACCAGCCTGCACTGCCGCTCAGTCGAGATTTATGCCGCAACTTACAGTGCTGCCAAAATAAAATGGAAAGAGGAGTGGCAGAACAGAAAGAGAGAATGAAAGGAAGGAAGGAAGGAGAAATGGATCAGGAGAAACAGCGCGGCTCCGAAGCTGTCTGCTCCCATCACTCACATCGCCATCGAATAAATCAGCTGGCATTTCCAACTGCTGCGCCCCAGCCTCCAGTTCCTGCAGTGCTGATCCGCGGACTGACTTCGGGGAGGGGTGGGGAGCACACGCAAAGCACAGCAAGTAGAAATCCACCCGTCTCCACAGCAGCTGAAAAGTCAGGCTCCATACGAATGGCACAAGAGGTCCGGGGCATCTGCAGGCTGCTCCCAGGGCTTGTGTGCTCCTGAGGGCAGGAGAAGGGATGCCCCAACCACCACCCCCGCCTTCCACCTTCTCCTTCCAGCGCTGGTTAAACACAGACGCCGTTCCTACACCGAGGTCAGAGATGAGCTAAATTACATCCTGCGGCTCCACAGACTGGCAGCTTTGCGCATCAGGTCTGCAGGAAAAAGGCTCGAGCGACTTTTGAGAGAGATACCTGAGCTTCTAAAAGCCATCCTGGGTCTTATCAGAAGGAAAAGAACTAAAGAAAACGGCATCACCCCGCGCTTCTCAGTGGTTCAACCCCTGCCCGTACAGAAGGACCAAAAGGCTGAAGTGGCGCTGGGTCGGTATCTCTGCAGGTGCAAAGAGCCCCCGGCTTCCCCCGCCGACGCCGCCACTGGCTGCTCCGAGGAGGAGGAACCCCGGGGAGGTCAGGGTGCCCTAATTCTGCTCCGCAGGACTGGGTGCTAACACATGACCAACAGAATCAAAAGCAAAAACCTCCTCAACAAACTTTAACAGTTGTTACAAACAGATGCGTCGGTGTCAGGGAAACACACCCTGCCCCGAGCCAGCTGCTTTGCACCCTGACTCTGACACCACTGGAGAAATTCAAAATTACATCCAAGGAGACTTCGGCACTGCGCCACCTCAGCACCCCTGCTCTGTGCAGAGGAGCCTGGGCAGCCTCGAGGACTCACAACACCTGGGCATCAGCGAGCTCTCACACCGTGCTGTGCCGGTGCCCTCTGCGGTGCTCCGGGCAGCCCGGGCCCAGCTCCTCCTGGTGGGGGCCATGGGAGAAGCTGGGCTCCTGGGCACGGGCTGAGTCCCACCACCAAGAGTTTAAAACGAGCGCATCTCCTAACGCGCGCGCAGCGGTCGAGAAAGGTCACCCCCTGCTTTTTCTCATGGGCCTGAACTTTGGGAGGAACGATAGCAACCGCGTCCACCAGGTGCGGGCCGAACGGCAGCTCCTTGGTTTCTCCTGCTGCTGGGAGCAAAGGGCCGGGGGGGTTGGGGGGAGCCGGGGGGGTTAGGGGGGAGCCACAGCACTTCCTGCAGCCCTCTCTTTCTGCTCAAGCCCCACGCTCGGGAGCCGTTGCTCAGCCTCAGCTGAGGCAGCAACCCATCCGAAACGCGCCCTGCTCCAGCAGTCAGGCAGTAATTACCAGGGAAGTCCCTCCGACTTACACAGCACCCTGGAGGCCTCCGGACTCGGTAATTCAGACCATGGCACTGTTTACTGCCTCGTAAAGATGAAGCATGCTGAAGTTAGCGCTGCGACAGCTGGAATCCAGAGGATGCTCCCGGCTCGTGCACGTGCGCTTAACCCTCGCGTGCCCACCCCAGAGAAGCCCCAGAGCGACCCAGCAGAGGCCTCGCAGCGGCTGCCCCCCCACGCAGCCCAGCACAGCACCCCGTCCCACAGCGGGGTCCCACCCCTCCCGTCCTTACCCAACGCTCCCGAACCGCTTCGGGCCACGCGTGCTCTCCCCAGCACCGCTCGGGTGACCTCGGCACGCACACCCTCTCTCCAAGGACAGCCCAAAGGACATCGCCGTCCACCCGTGGACGTAGGGCAGAGAGGAGATAAGGCACGGACACCGCATGCAGCGGGCTCGTCGTGGCACCAAAGGGATGGGGCACGGCCGCTGCTGCGCCCTCCCCACCGCGCCACCACTGAGCAGCCCTGCGAGCCGGGGGCTGCAGCACCGGCACACCCAGAACACGGAAGGCATCTAAGCGTTTGCTGGAGAAAAAGATGACCTGAGGAACACAGGCCGTGGTGCCAAGCTTTGCTGGTCTGCTAAGAGATTGCCCGGGGTACGTGTCACGCGATGGCGTGCCCACCACGCGTCGCTGCAAGGGCCGCGGGAGCTGCTGGGTGAGACAACAGCGACGACGATCGGCCGGATTGGTGCCACGGGCTGCAGCCTCGCGGCTCCCGCAAAATCTCTTCCACGTTTCAGAAGCACCGAGCGTTTCCGGATTTGGCCTCCTCCACAGACAGGCACAACAGATGCGGGGTGAGGCAGCACGAGCCTCAGCTCCTCGGCACAGAAGGGCAAAGAGGATCCATTTGCTGCAGCTGGTGGCACAGGTCGAGTTGTACTGCACGGGGCACAGCCTTATCAGGGCCCAGAAGAAAAGGCGTCTCCTCCTTGGCGTCCCAAGGAACCAGTGGAATAAACTATCTATAATACATCCACACACAAATAGTTTCACTTTTTCAAGGTACGCAGGTTAAAAATGAGGCTTTCAGGGAGATGAAGGACCCTGCTCGGGTCCACCTGCACCTCCTCCTCCCCACCCTGCAGTCGAGGAGCGCTGTGGAGTGGCAGCGGGCAGGCACCCTGCCCTCTCCATCCCTACAGGCACCGAGCCTCCCGCCGCCTCCTCCAGCGAACCTGTCGTGCTCCAAGCACAGCAGCCCAGCGCTAGGCACCTACGAGCCCCAGCACGCGACGCTGCTCGGCACGGCGCGCCACAAGCAGCAGGGCTTGAACCCAGGCGTCTGGAGACAAAGCTGAGCTCTGCAGTGCTCCGGCCAAGGGCGGGCGAGGCCCCTGTGGCTGCCAGCGAGCTGCCAGCCTGGCAGCTTTAAGCACCTGCAGCCCGAGCTCTCCTCCCTACCCCACACTGCCCTGATCCTCCTGCCGATCGTCCCACCGCCATCCAGAAGGGCAGCGTTCACAGTTCCCTTCAAGTTTCCTTCTGGTTTTAACGTCCTGCTGCAGCCTCACGAACGCCAGCTGGAAGGCAGGAGCAGTTTTCTTTGGCTCAGCTCTCCACCCCTCCTCACCGCGACCTTCAGCACCTGCCCCTTGCAAGGACTCGGCGGGCACGGACGCCGCGGGACGCTGCGGCTGGCACGGCTTGCAGCTGCACTGCCGGCACCGGGCGGGCAGGCACTGCAGGGTGAGGAGCACGGGAGGGATCCCAAGTCAAATAAAAGCCCAGGGCAGTTTGTTGGGATGGAGAGATCCTGCTAAAGCCCGGCTCCGAGGGCAGGCTGCAGATCCCTGGGCAGGAGCAGCCAGATGTGCCACTTGTCATGCAGCCCCAGCTCACCGAGCTGAAACTGCATCGAACCACAACTCCTCTTTCCTCTCTGTCCCCCGAACAACCACCCCTCTGTTTGTGGCAGCCCTGCACCGGCGGGACGGCTCCGCGCGAGGGAACAAAGGCCTGCAGAGGGTTTGCCCAGCACGCGCTCTCCCGTCCCCTCCACGCACCAGCACCGACCTCCAGCCCAGATGGGACCAGCACGGCCTCTCGGTGGCCTCTCGGTGGCCTCTGGGTGCCCAGCAAGCTCGGGGCCAGGCGCTTGCAGCGAGGGCTGGAGGCAGGCGAGGCGGGCGGCAGCTCCACGAGCATTCCCCTCTCCGCTCCTGAATCGCGCTGGTCAGAGCCAGCGGGGTCAGACTGGATTGAGTTACTGGTGGGGGAGATCCAGCAGCTCCCAGCACCTGATACTTCTGGGAGAAAGGAACGAGTTCCAGAACAAACCCAGGAGATGGAGGGCACTTGGCAGCACCGACCAGCTCAGGAGGAAGGGAGGTGCCCACCCGCCCCACGGGAAGGAAGCAGGAGGCTGCTCTGGCCCTCAGCCCCTCTCACGAGCCCGCGACAGACGCGTGAAGTTAGTGCAGGGCCATCTCCCTCCACAACAGACGCTGCACAACAGTAGGTGGAGGGGCCTGGGGCTTTCACCCTAGGTCTTTCACACGACCCCAAGGAGAAAAACAAATTCTTCCCCTTGAAACACACACACGCACAATTTCCTACATTGGTTCCTTCCTCTGCAGCTCCACGATCCCTTCCCAAAAGGGGCGACGAGGCCAGGACCACGGATCCGGGCACAGCCAAGGCTGGATGCCGACCTCCCGCACATGGAGCTGCATCCGGAGAGCACCAAAATTACCCAACGCCTGCACCGGGAGAAGGACCTGAGCCTCCGTCCCTGGAACGAGAGAGTTCAGCTACTGCAGAGTCTGGAAAACAAACCCAACCGGGTAAAGGTGCTGCTCTCCTTTCCTAGGAACGGCACTGCTTAAGGGACAAGCCTGCTGCAGTTTCCAGTGTGACAGCAAGGCTTCAGCCATGGGGTTCAGGCATTTCGGTTCGGATTTTAGCCAGCCCTGCTGGGTGAGGCCTCAGGGCACAAGCTCTGACTTCCTGCCCTGGCTTTTGCCGTCTCTGTAGAGGGGAAGGAGCAGAACCGCCCTGTTACCCGTACTGTGGGAAAAAGAGGTGGGGAAGGTGGCCTGGGGGCACGAGGGAGCAAGGGAGAGGAAGGGAAATTTGCCCTCTTACTGCTGGGGCCATTTGCGTTCATATGAAGAACTTCAGTTTCCACTACTCCATGCCATCCTCTGACTTCTTCACAGCTCCGCAGCTATAAACAGCCTCAACTTAAACAATTAAGGGGCTTTGAGAGGGAGCGGGCAGCTGGAACAGCCAGCATGGAAAGTGGATGGGCAGGACCGGGAGCGGCGGGTGGCTGGAGCAGCCTGGTGTGCTGCCAGCCCCGTGGCACCGCACGCCTTCCTGGGCAGCCACTGTTCCAGCTGCAGCGTGTTTGGGGAGAACCGGCAAGCAGTCACGGGGCAGTGCTCCCACCCAGCAGGTATCCAGGACGACCTGCGGCATCCTTACCCTACCAAACCCCAGCTGAACTCAGCACCACAGCTCCCAGGGGAGCACAACCCACGCAGGGACACAGCCACCCCACTGCGGTGCCCGGGAGCGCGAGCTCTGCTCAGTGCGATCCACAGCCACGTCCTGGGCATCGCAGCAGACGACAGCACCCTCCTAGCTCGGAAGAGTGGTCTCTTTTTCTCTCCTCGCCCCTTTGTGGATACAGTCAGAGCAGATTTTGGTTATCCCCAGCTTTCCCCCAACCACGCAGGCCTCTGTTCCTTGCCCGGCGGCTCAGGAGTAGCTCGCCGGTCCCTGCATGGACCTGCAGTGTCCTTGTGCAGGTGGGGTGGGATTTGGTTAGCTTTGTATGGGAGCGATTCCACAAGCTTGGAGAATAGCCCTAAAATCCCCAACCGAGCTTCTCGACGCGTGACCTTGCCTGAGGTTTTGAGCTGCTCCTAAGACTCAGAGACCAAGAAGAGAAAGGCTCGGAGGGTAGGCGGAGGAGAGGAAATAAGAGCTGAAACCTCTAATGGGTTGAAACACGGCTATCTTGGGATGAGAAAAAGCTCTTCCTGAGCAAACCGCAGGCAGCTTTCACTCCTGCAGGGTGCAAAATCAACTCTGAGCACATCCAAAGCCAAGCAGGCTGCTGATAAAAAGCAGGGAACTCCCTGCCCCGACCCACAGTCCCAGCCCCAGCCTCAGGCAGGCTCAAAGCCCCTGAGACAGGATCGTGTGAAGTCACCCGGTAGCGCCGACCTCCTCCTCTTCCACACATTTAAGCCGTGTGGTTCCCAAAGGCCGAGGCCCCGGCTGGCTCGTGCTGGGGCTCTCCCCAGAACTAAGCGGTGCTCGCGGGGAGCAGCGCGGCGCTGCTGGGAGGGGTGCAGCAAGCGCCCCCCCCGCCCGCTGCCAGCAACAAAAGCAGGTCTCCTCGCTTCCCCCAAACAGCAGGGAGATTCATTTCTCCACAGCGTTTCAAATAAATAAATAAATAAATAAATCTGTTCCTCCCTCCACGGTTGTTGAGGCTCAGAGGTATTTCATTCTGAAGAGGCTCTTACAGGAAAACACAAAGCCTTTGCAGAATGCTGCGGGGAACTCCAGAAAATTTTAGCTCTCTGGAAAAGGAAGGCACTCGGAGAGCTTCGGCCAAATCAAGCGGTGGGCGGAGGCGCTCAGATTTGGCCGCACAGATCTTGCGACGCTTTCCTTGAAAAGCCTCTCTTGAGGGGAGCAAACCCGAGCAACTCTTGGTGCTCAGAGCCCTGCCACCATGCACCTGAAGGAGCCAGGAGCGCTCCCAGCCCCACCGGCCGGGTGCTGACACGCACACGGCGCCAGCAGAGACCTCCCGAAGGCCCACAGCAAACGGCAGCGAAGGGCCCCGTCCCTCCGCGGCGACGCAGAGCAGCCACCAGGAACTCGACCAGGACAGGGCCCCGTGCCCCTCTTTGTGAGCGATGGGGAACGGAGGCGCGGTGAACAGAAACGTTCCCCTAAATCTCCCCTGGAAGTCAGCTCGGCGCCATAATCCCCTCCCGACACCCGGACACGTGGCGCTGCGCCTCGCCGCTGCACGAAGGGTTCGGCACGCGGGGAGCCCTGGCCGTGCTGGGCTCCGCTCAGTGCCTGCATCCAGCACCAGCATGGGCCAACACCTTCGAGTACCGACCGAGGAGGAGCCCAAGCAGACCCGCAACTAAGCCAGAATTTATCTGGAACGCGCACACAGCTACCGAGGATGTATTTCGAAATAAAGATCTTTGCCCTAAGCAGAGATTTCAGCAACAAGACTGCCTTCGCTAACGTGAATCCGTAGCTTTAGGCGTAGGTAGCTGCACCCTGCTGGTACCCCAGGAGAGGCAGGGGGATGCTCCTCCAAAAGCCACGGTGCTAACACATACAAAGAGGCTGAGCGGCCTGCAGAGACCAGGCACTCAAATCTGGCTGTCACAAGCCTACTGCTCCTACCACTGAGGCCCTTTCTCTCCTCCCGTGCCCACCTGCCTGCAGCACACAGGGCTCCCCAGAGCACCAGCCTCAGCCGGGCACCTGGGTCCACCTCTCAAGACACCGCAGCCTCCTCCCAGCTCCTACAACCCCCGACACCGAACAGCACCGCTTTCTTCCCCTGCTGCCACCCCCCTGCGAGGGAAGCCTCCCCCGCTCCCCACCAAGCCCGGACCAAAGCCGCTCACCAAGTACGTGTGCCCACGGTTCCCTGCCGAGGAAAGGCCGCATCCGTCCCCGAGGCGCGAGACGGAGCCGAGCGGGCTTGGCTCCGTGCTGGCCCGCAGCAGCCAAAGCATTATCGGCTCCGAAGGTGGCCGCAGGCACAGACAGGAAACCAGCAGGAAAAGCAAAGTCTATCCCAGGACTGCAGCCCAGCCTCAAATTGACTCCCCAGTACTCCACTTCCTTCCTGGCTACGGGACTCCGGGGACGAGGCCATTCAGAGGCAGACCCACCTCCTCGGACTTGTTCTATTTAGTTACTTTTTTTTTTTTTTTTAAACAAGGGAAATATATTTATCTGTTCCTCTCTGGAAACCAGCCAGCTGCTGCTGCTTCACCTTGTTGTTCCAGCGGGCTCGCCGCGGGAGCCACGGGCACTTTGGCCTGAGCTCAGCGCCTCTTTTGGAGCCACTTCCACCACCGGAGCCCGAAGCGCGCCCTTCCCACGCGGTCGCTGCTCGGTGAAGCACGGCCAGCTATTTTCCTGGCTTCAGGAGCCACGCAGCACTTAGCTGGGATGAGCTCGCTCCTTTAGCAGGGGAAATTCATAATTACCACAGAACCACCCCCGTCCCACCAGGACACTGCCTTTATCTGCGCGCGGAGCGGCGGTTCCTGTTCTTGCCCCAACATCCGCTCCACCACGAGGGTTGGTTGTGCAGGGAATTCGTTTCCATGTGTCAGGATTTCACCTCGTTTCTCAAACTCCCCCAGGCTCCAGACTTCAACCCAGGAGCGGCGGTCGCGGCTGGCACCCGGCAGGCTGCACAACCAGCACCTCTTCGGCACCCAGCGCCCGCTTTGCGCTGCGAGCTCCTGAACCCCGATGCTGGCTGCAGGCCGGGGCAGCCTGCTGCAATTTCAACGCCTTCCCCGCCTCTCCTCGGGGAAAAGCGGCAGTCTGGAAGGAAGAATCCTGCGGGCAGGACCCAGCTCTGCTGGCAGGAGCCCTCTGAGCTGGAGGGGACAAACCTACAGCGCCCGGACCGCCCACCAGCCCCGCGGGCTGCCCACACAGCGCAGGCGGTGGGGAGCTGCACCAAACGGCCTCTTTAAAGGCCTCTCGGGCATCGCCAGGGACTCGGGCCCACGGCTGAGAGCAAAGACAACAACCGGTTGCTTTCACACCGCCAACAGCTCAACGAGGAAACCCAAGACAGGGCTACAAAGGAGCAAAGCGCGGCGCTGCGTGCCCTGGGGTCTCCCCGAGCCGTGCACCAGGCGCCGTGAAGCGAACTCGTGGGGACTGGCAGCAGCAACGAGGCGAGAAAACGAGGACTGCAGCACGGATGGGATGTGACCATCACAGCAAGTGCTTCCAGTGGAAAGCCACAGCAGCTCGGGGACGCTCAGAAGCAAGCAGCTATTCCTAAAAAAAACTAGTGGAAACTAGTGGCTCCAAACAGACTCAAGCAAGTACAAACACCCGACCAGGCTGGAATCTACGCAGAGCAGGCATTAGGCAAAGGCTCGAACATTGTTAGCACAAAAGGCGGCAGCCTCTACAGCCAAGCCCCCAGGCAGAGGATTTTTAGCTGCTTTCGACATACCTCTCAACCTGTCAGAGACTGAATGAGGACACCCGCCCTCCAGTACGAAGAAAAACTCCTCACTCCTGAGCGGCTGGCGGGGAAGGGGCATAGGCAATGACTCGGGGACACATCCCGAGATGCTGATTTCACCGAGGGATAGAAACTGAGGGTCCAAAACCCCGAGCTCTTTCTTTTTCAGTCATTCTGTTTCGGTGTGTTTTGTTCCCCAGGATCTGGTATTCAAAGCGTTTCACTTCTTTTTCATGAAAACAGCATCTCTTGCTCTTTTAAGTTCAGAAACTCTTGCTACTTATCCCCGCCCAACCTGGAGTCACAGTCCTCCCCCTGTGACACTTATAGTTAGTTGGGAGGGGGAACATAAGAGACGCCGCAAGAACACGGCAAGCTTGTTAAAGGACCTGAGATCCCGTTCCCAGGCAGCCACCTCCGCAACTTAGGCGAGTGAGGAAGAGCTGCGATGAGCCCTGCAGTCTGTCGTGCAGGAGACATCGGCAGCCCTGGAACAGGATGCAGATTGGCGTCACCCAAATCTGGGGAAATTCAGCTCTAAGTTTCACCAGGGCTAAAACTGAGCCTCCGGATGGAAGAACCCAACACTCAATAGGATCCAAGGCAATTTCTCCCCGAATGCAGCACCCTGGGCTCAAGCTGAGAGGTAAGCAGGTCAGCAGGCTCCTTCCCCTCCTCCTTACCTTCGCACCCGGTGGTGTAAGTGCTGATGCTGCCGCGTTATAAGGGCACTTTCCCAAACAGGACCACTGTGACTACTCCTATACCAGCCCACGGCTGGGTGCCCCGGGTAGGGTGGGCTAGTGAAGCCATGGTCCGACTCGGTCTCTGCGGCCAGCGACGAGGCAGAGCTCCCCATGGCCGCCCCCTACCCAGGCCACACGCAGATTTAGCCTAGGTTAGGTCCAAGCCAGCGGCGCGGGCAGTTCGGGTGGAATAGGCGAGGCGCTGCGGCATGAGCTGCTGCAAAGATCCCAACACACTGGAGAAAGGAAGGTCGGTTCTGATCAAGAGTTGAAAAAAAAAAAAACAACAAACAAACAAAGAGAAAGGGAGGAAAAAAAAAGGAAAGAGAAGAGAGAAAGATAAGGTATGATTTAAGCAACACCCCTCCAGCTTTAGAAGCCTATTAATGCATGCTGCGAGCAGGGCCACGTCACTGCAGCCACCTTTTGCTGCCTGTAGAATAGGATCCCTCCGGTTAAGCACCAGCAGTGCTTGGGGAAGCAGCGCGGCCAGGAGGAAAGCACGCCAGAGCCCAGCACACAGCCCCTGCCGCCACGCTGAAGTAGCAGAGGGGACAAGCGAGCCTCAGGCAGAGCCCCCACCAGCAGCTCTTGGGAACCTCACGCCCAAAAAGGGTTTTCCGAAGGCTCCAGGCTCTAGCTGGCTCACCGGGTTGTTAGTTACCTCAGCGACCAGGAGCGGGATTTGTCTGCAGCGAGGAGATTTTATTTTTCTTGCATGTAAAAGAAGATCTCCTCCTTTTCCTTTCCCCAGTAGCACGCAGTAAGACTGAAAGCAGTCTGAGTGGCTATCTGCACGAGTACGTTCCTGTGACTACTTCACACAGGGCAATGAAATACTTTATTTCAGCTCAAGACAATTTTCAGCAGATCCTGAGCATCCCCCTACCCACAGAAGCAGGCTTGGGGCTTTGAATGTTCTGCCTTTTCACCCTCTTTCCTACTTTTTAGAATTTGTTCTTTGAGCATCCTCACAATTAAACCCCAGAAACATTTCTTGTCCTCTCGTATTCAAAGAAGTTTAAACATACATCTCTCTCTCCTTAAAGGAAAAAGGCATGGCAATCTGGATGCGCGTCAGGAGGAACAGATCAAGGGAACATTTAACAGAAAAAAAAAGAAGAAATGAGGAAGAAGAAAAAAATTAGCACAGCTGAGCTTATTCAATTACGCACCAGGGTTTATAGAGATGAATGAACTGTAGAAAGACCTTTGCGAAGAATCTACTTTGTGCAGCGAAAAGGCTGAAACAAAGACTCCTAAAATACAGCTTTTCAATCCCAGGGTTGTTCTGAGGGATCAAGAAAGGCCTTGATAGATAACAGGCTCTCAAATGCAGCAGCTCAAGGAGCAGGTGCAGTTTTGCTACGAGCTTAATACTGGAATGTGCCTGCATTAGGCCATTAACTGGAGAACATTAACTACTTTGTCACGGTGGCTTCTCTGTAACCTGCAAAGCCTGGACTAACAAAATGAAGCTGGAAAAAAAAAAAGAGCCCACAAACACGGTTTTCCCTACCTTGATTACCTTGCCGTAATTGGTCTGCGTAATTGCTGTGCTTCAGCCAGACTGGAGACAACATCTCCACGCTCTGCTTCCTGCTACCTGCCCAGCAGCAGGGTTTCACTGACTTCTGCACGTCCAGCCAAAACGGATCCCTGGTGCTTTCCCTCTCATTTCCTGCTATGTAAGCAGTTAGTTCGTAACAACCCCGATTTTTTGGCTAAATGAAAGCCATTACGCGAGGGGAAGCGCATTTCCAAGCGTCTCCGGTCACACTGGAGCTGATGATACCTGTTGCCCCCCACCTAGGGCGGCTCCGCAGCTCCTGCAGCAGCCCTCGCTGCCCCCACCAGGGCTGCACGTGCTCCCGCAGCTGCGCTGCATCGCGGCAGCGAAGGCGTGGGGGACGCAACCGAGAGGCCTGCTACGAGAACAAATCGTCTCTCACCTCGAGACTTGGGTTCTACCATGATAAAATAAATACACGCATATGAAATAAAAGCAAGTTGGGTAGAAACACAGCCCCATGCAGCTCGCCACAGGCAGAGCTAACCAGAAGGCAGGATGCTCAGCTAGCTCGCAGCCTTCTTCCCCCCGTGCAGAGCGAAACTGCCAAACGCAGCAGCTCCACAGGCTGGTTCGAGAGCACTTCCTCGGCTGACTCCCAAGCTGGAAAAGCAGAGCCCTTTGCTTCCTCCTCCCACACGCGGAAACGCCAGTTTTAGCTCACCACAAGAGGCGAGAGACATGCCTGCTGCCTGCATCACTGCTGCCTTCCAACGCGCTGCTCGGGGCCCGGCCCTTCCTCCTCCGCCAGGGCTGCAGCAGGGAGCCCGAGCGCGCCGCAGGAGGGCGAGGGGCCGGGGGTCCGGCTTTAAAGCGGCGCGGTAAAGCCCCCCGCGGGGCGGAGCTGGGCAGAGGCAGGGATCTATAAATAGGTGCAGGATAACCCAGCTAAGTCGCGGTGATCTCCAAGACTGCCTGGCCTAAGTGGGCTGCCGGGCTGCGAGCGCTGCGTGAAATCGGATTTCTCCGGGCAAAGCGGTAAATCCTCCTCTCCAGGGTCACCCCTCGCACCAGGTGAGAGCGGCCGGTGAACAATTTTCAGAGGGGAGCATGGGCAGGAGGAGAGAAGGCAAGCCCATGGGAAAACAGGAGCGGCATCACCGTAGCTCGATGCAAAGCACGAACCTGCTTGCCACGCTGAGCCAGAAAACGCCTTTGGCCAACCTTAAGCAAACGAAGAGCTGGCGAGATGTAAAGGTGAGAACGAAAACTACACCCTTGCAGAGGAAGGGGACAATTAAAAAAGCCTCTCTGGAAGCATCGAGCCTTATTTTTAAGGACCTTTTCCCACTGGGCAGGGAGATGCCCCAGGAGGCGCCCTGCAGGCACACGGCCTGCGCTGAACACGGGAGGCTTCAGCCCAGAAGGGGAGCAAGCTGCCAAGAGCTCCTCTGCCTTGGCACGAAGGAACAGGATTTTCCTCCTAATAAACAAAGCACTGCTTCCACCTATCTAATTAGAGCAGGAAACAACAAAGCAAACAGATTGAAGTGTCTTGGGAAGGGTGGATCTCACTCATGGAAATTAGCAGTTAAGCACCTTAGCAAGATGCTGAGTTTGGATTTTGTGGTTTTTTGCCCCTTGCAGCTGCAATAATTATCAGGTTTCAACTGACACCGTTTAACTGCTCCCAAAATATTGCTTCCAAAACAAAAATAGATTTGGTCCTTCCGCCTCCGAGTCGCTCGCGCCCGTTTACCCTGATCTGAGGGATGCGAGGCAGACCCCTCGCCACGCTGCCACAGCCCCACCGCGAGCAGCAGGCACTTACAGCGAGGCCAGGGCAGCAGAGCTTTCCCGCGGAGCTTCCTCCCGTCACCAGGCGGGCCGAGCAGTCTCCTGGCTGCCAGCTAAACCCTGCTACACCTCGACACCAGCCAGCAGGACTGACCCTTTGGGACCCAGCCCTTCTGTCAGGCTCAAACCCGAGCTCTTCCCTCGGGCACACAGCAGGGAGAACAGATAGGTGCCTGGGGCTGCCCCAGCCCAGGAAGAAAGCCAGGGGTGGGACTCACCTCAGCTAGTCCCACGCGAAGAAGCCCCCTCTTTGGGATGGGATACCCCCCACACACACACTCCTTTTGTTATTTATTTGTTCACGTAGCACAAACCAGCTGCTCAGCTCCTGCCTGAGTTTTCCAGCATCAAGGTTCTCAGCCTCCCGGACCCAAGGCCAAGACTTTGCCCCTTTGTTAATAACTCCACCCTATAAAGTCACCTCTGAGCTGCTGCCTCGCTCTGGGTAGAAGCTGGGGATGAAAACACAGCCACCTCGCACATTTACACCCCCCGTCCACAGCGTCAGGCCAGCAGCCAGCCCATCAGAGGCTGGAAATCTATTGTGCCTAATTCTGATCTACATGTACCTGGGGGAAAAGCATCCTCAAAGCTGTGCCCAGAGGAAGATGAAAGCCTCCTGCTCTGTGGCTGGGATTGAATCTGCAAGTACCAGCCCTTCTCCTCTTCCTTCAGCTGTGTAAGCATCCTTGCCTGCGGGCTGCCTCGGAGGGGCCGGACCTGGTATCACCCTCAACAGCAAAGCTGCAGCTCCCTGCTCACTCGCATGCAACCTGCTCCTCGCGGGGAGAAACAAGGGTTCCTGCAGGCTTTGAACTTCCATTCCCCACACACAGCCCCGGCGGGAGCAGCCTCCTCTCTGGGCACTGCAGGACGTAATTTGCATTTCTCTAAAAACAAGAGAGTTCAGTGGGAGATGCAGCTGCAGGAGCTGTGCTTGGCTTGGGGCAGCAAGCTGGAGGAGCCCGCTTCATACGCCACAAAGGCAGGGCAGGCCCTCGGCCCCATGCCAGCTGAAACACCGTGCAGAGGAAGAGATGCCAGCTAAGGTCACAGAGGAGGTGAGGCACGGAGAGCTAGGGAAGGACTCAGCACGGGGGCCTGCCGGTCTGTCACACCAGCCAAGCACGCAGCAGCAGCTCAAGCGTTTGTGTACACAGCGGGTGATGCACGGCCAGGCTCCTCGCTTCGCAGGGCAGAGTGGCGAAACCCGAGGATTTGCAAAGCCAGGTACACGATCTGCAGAGCACGATTTGCATTCACTGTGCTGAGAGGACCCTGATAAGAGACACCAGGGGAGGAAGGGAGAACAAGCTCTTTTTTTTTTTTTTCCCCACAAGGTAGGAAAAGAGCTGACAAGCAACAAGACATCCCCATCAGACAGAAGCAAGCCAGACTGCAATCCAAGATGCTAAACCCCAACCCAACAAGAGCTCCAGAGCTCAAACGCAGCAAGAGCTCCCGTGACTGCCAGCAGGACCCACGTGGCAAAGCAGCTGAGCAAACCAGAACGCCCCGTGCTGAGCAGGGAAGCATCTTGCACAAAGCTGGTGCCTCGGTGACAAGAAACGCAGTTCTGCTGCTCTTTCTTCCTGCCCTCACCTGGCAAGCCAGCCCGAGTGCTGCAGTCTTGGCAGGAAATTAAGGTGTCAGCCAGTCCCAGTTCCTTGCAAAGTCGCTGGCAGGGAGAGGTGGGAAGGTACCTCCAGGGACAGACTGAGGTGTAACAGGAAGGACGGCCCAGAGGTTGGCGCGCTCGACGGGGACGTGGGAGGCTGTTCCAGCCTTCAAGCTCTGCCACAGAGCTTCCCAGGTGACTCGGGGCACAGTCCCGTGACTCAGGGCACTGCCATACCTCCCAGGGCCAAGAAGCATCCATGTCGCGAGGCACGAGGATGCCAGGCACTACACGAGCACCACAAACGGGCAGGGAAGGCAGGGAGGCGGAGAGGAGGGGGAAACATACCCGGCCGAACCTCCGTTCTGGGGCGGGCAGGGCTGGGAGGGGAGAGGCCAGCTGGGTTTCTGGCCCGAGATGAAATCTGAGGGACTGGAAGCTGTGAACGAGCTGTTTTCCAAATCACAGCGAGAAACAAGATTGGTGTGCTACTTGCAGAGATATCATTAGACGAAATTAGCTGCCTGGAAATAGATTTCCAGATGGGCTATTAACGAGGTAACAAGATAATTTAACCTGGAGTCCTAGAGCAGGGCAGAACAGGACCTCATACTTCATGCTACACTTCAGCAAAGTCCAGAACAGCAGCACATCTTTCAGGCCACAGACATTAACATGCAAAGGCAAGCTTGAGGATCTTTACCTTCGTTCAGCTGCCTTGAAACTGGTTCTGGCCCAACTTTAACACAGAAGAAATTCATACACATCAGCTGGGTTGGGCTGAGCTGCACTTAGTGCCCAGCACTGACTCTTCATAAGTATGCAGGCAGAGGAAGAGGTGTCCAAAGCCTGAAGCAAAAGATTGATAGGAAAAGGAGATTTATTGCAGAGCCAGCTTAGCCACAAAGCAATTAGCGTCAAAGTCTGAAAAAAGTTTCTTCTTCTCCCTTGCACAGCGCTCTGTAAACCAGTGATAGATCATCCAGTGAGTTTCTGGAAATCTACCACGGTCGCTTTGAGAGAGGGGATTATGAAGATTTGAAAGTGGAAATCAACGTCTTAATTACAAACTATGGGGAGAAGAAGAGGGTCAGGAAAGTTTCTTCAAAAGAAGGGTTAACTTCAAAACCCATCTCCGTCCTCAGCCGAAGAACAGGAAGGTCCTTATCCGAATAAGCATGAAAATGGCAACAAAGGCACTGCTGAAGCACGGTCTGAACACACACAGATTAAAAAAAGAAAACAACAACACACATCTCTAAAAACCTAGTGCTGTAATACGTCAATTAACATGACTTCAATGAAGTGCAAGAGGACCACTTGTACCTTCCAGTTTACTAGCTAATTGTGGCTGGTTTCTGAGCGCGGAGTTAACAAAAGCACGCAGGCCAGCACGGTTTGTCTCATTAGCAACATCTCAGTAGCACCACAGAGAGCAAGACAAGAGGAAGAAACGAACCAAGACAAGCCACAGCATCCAGTCTTGGGGAGCTTTACCAGCAGATCTAATTTCCAGATCTTTTCCTCTGTGCATTTATAATCCTTGCAGCACAGCTCTGTCATCCTCCTCAGCCCACAGACTGCCCCGGCTACAAAACATGTCAGGCTGAAAAATCACCTCGACAGACCGCCTGCTGAGGCTAGCTGCATTGTGAAAACCAGGAAGCTTTTACTTGCCTGCTAGCAGCGTGCTATAGATTTCACAGGAAGCCGCAGAAGCAGGGATGCTTTGCAGGAAGAGCACACACACAGGCCTCTTGCCAGGAAAATGCATCTTGAGCAACACATGTGCTCTTAGTTTCCTCTTTTTTTTTTTTTTCCTCCAGATAGGTTTGACTAGTCTCTGGGTTACCCAGCAGCAATAAAACAATTTTTTCCCCTTCTCACTCAGAGCAGAGTGTTGATTGGTAAACAGCAGATCTTCCTGTCTGAGGCTGTGCCAGCCTGTGCAGAACAGAACTGTTGTTATTGCACATTCACAGCTCGAGATAAACATGAGTAAGAGCCATGAGTAAGCGCCAGGCACTGGCTCTTCAATACATTTGCTTTATCAGTTTCACCTTGATTCGACTGTTTCTGACATCTCTCCCTCCTGAAGGGGCAACGTTGCAGAAGTAGCGAGGACAAACAAAAAAACCCAGGCAGAAGTAACAGGAACACAAAAAGCGTTCCTCTGTATCCACCAACATTCACAAACCGTGCAGCTCAGAACTCTGCCTGCACTTAAAACACTCAAAAGCACAACGTGGAAACACACGAGCCCAACAAAGCCAACCTCCCAGAAAGAAACAGTAGAAAAACAAAATAGCTTTCACATTTCTCAGGACAAATCTGTACGGAGAGCCGTGGCTAGTGCAGGCCGTAAAGGTTACGGCAAACCAGGGAAGGAAAAAAAATTTGCAAGTCATCTCTCATCTGCAAGATGACACACTGCAACGGCACACGAACAAGAAACCAGCCTGAGAAAACCAGATACTGTAAGTCAGCGGAGAGTTGCTAACCTTTCAAAGAGGAGATCTCTGGACCAACTGCTCCAGTAGCGCTGGGGAAAAAGCACAGAGCTAGTTCCAACAACTAGTTCCTGATAGGGTTCGTGACCTGCACAAGATGACTGTGGTCAGCAGTGTTGAGCTAGACTTGGTCCTTCCTGGTCACTGAGGAAGGCAGATCTCAGCTGCCTGCCAGCAGCTGGGTTCAGAGGGCCGGAGGTGCCCAAGCACAGCACAAACACAAGGTCATACCCAGAAGGACATCAGGGATTGTATCTCCAGATCATGCTAAGCTGACAGATAAGCAGATGAAGAGCTGGCCACTGAAGAAGAGCGGGGAAGAGAGCTGCAGCAAGAAGAGGAGTCTCGCAGCCAGAGAAAACCCAGGGCACAGACTCGAAAAGCAGTCTCAGAGGAAGAGGGAGGAGGAGATGTCCCCTGAGCACACTGTCCCAAGATACTCCAGCCACAGCTTGAATTCAGCAGAGATTAGACAGAAGACAAATATGCAATTCATCCAAGCCACATCCAGTTGCATTCCTTACTAGAAACAAATCCCAGTCTTCACTGTGCTGCCCTGTCCAGAACTAAAACCGCCTCCTTTCACGAGGACAGCAGTACCTGCGTGTCTCCTCCCGCCATTTTTACGTAATTTGGACTTTCTTGGCTTTAATCGGGCATCGCATCCCGATTTCCAACCAACCAGCCTACGTTTAAACAGCCACGTCTCTTGGCTGTGCCTCAGGCAAGCGCGGAGGTAGGGCCAGCCCGACAGCCACCAGTGGCATTTGGCATTTCCGTCACCAGCAACCAGGAGATAAAAGCACGAGACTCACCGAGAAGTGTGCGGGAGGCTGCCACCTTCCCCGCGAGCACAGGGAACGAGGAGAACACGGGCAGGCGGGACAGGGAGAGCGAAACAGAGAGGCCACAAAGGTAGTTTGTCTCCCGGCACAGCTCAGCCCTGTAACCTGCCGGGGAGCATCACGTTACTGCTCGCCCCTCTCTCCGCATCCAGGTTTCACCTGTCCTGGGCCATCCTGAACGACACGCGGATCCTTCTGCGCGCTGACATCCGAGCCACGCCGTCATGTCTGTTAGGAGACGATGCTGCCATTGAGATTATTTGACCGGAATAACCCCTGGGGTAAGTGAAGCGACAGAGGCACACCAGTGCCTGACGCCACGGCGACGCTCCCGACCCTCACTGGAGCAGCTGTGCTGGTTTCCTGGCCGCGCGGCAGGCGGCTCCTCTCCAGCTACATCGATACAGTTGAAACTGGGGGATGCGTTCGATCACACGCGCCCTTAAGCAACATTTGCCCATGAGAGCAATTATTTGAACAAATATAACGATCACACGAGGAAAACACTGCGCTGTAGATGAGAGGGCTATAAACTAGTGCAGATGCTTTCAGTGAGCAACTGCCTCCGCTCCCGCGAAGCCAGCGCTGCTGGGCCGTCCAACGCACCTCCAGCACCGCGACGGAGCTCGCCTCTCCCCCAGCACCCGCCAGCTGCTGCCTGGAGCTGCCTTAACCCAAACAGGCAGATGGAGAGGAGATTGTGCGTTACAGGAGTCACCCAAACGCCTTGCAAGACGCATCTCGGCCTCCTGGGGTGCTACAGACCCCCAGCCTTCCCCACGCCGAGCTCTGCTCGCTAAAGCACCAGGCACAGCGAGGTCAGGGAGCAGAACAAGGGCTTTGCACGCCTGCAGCACCTCTCACAAGAAACCCCAAGGCTGCACCTACACTGCTGCAAGAGCGGGGATGCTGCTCTGGCCCTCGCACTGTTGAGACCCAGCCCCGGCACAGCTCTCAGCTGGCACCTGCCTGGTGGCAGCCACCACTCGGAGATCCCAGCGTGTCTGCCGGGCTTTATCGACCCCGAACCGTAAAAAGACTCCTGCGGACTGGAGACCAACGTCACACAGACTCCAGCTAGCCCACAGGCACCCGGGCAGACCCGATCGGCCGACGGCGAGCACGCCAGCATCCATCTGATTAATCCAAAGCCCTCGCCTGGGCTAAGGCCACGTCAGCTCGGCTCATTCAGACGCAAGGCCAGTCCCAACAGACACTGCCCTGCAGCGGACACCACGAGCGTGTCCTGAGGGCAGCAGCTCAGAGCAGCTGCCCTGCTCACCACCTTGCCCTGTCTCCGCAGAGCAGCCACAAGCCACCAGGCTAAAAGCAGCCCGGCTGTGTACGGCACAACACGGCCACGCTGCCGTCCCAGTGCCGTGGCACTTCCCAGCCTGGCACTGCGGTCACTGCAGGCAATGCAACGCACAATTCCTTAGAGTAATTTATTTTCCTGCCCTTGCATTGCCTCAGACACATGCTCAGACACTCATGCAGACTCCACAGTTTAAGGTTGCAAGGTCCTGGATGAGCCCTCGTTTCCTTTTCCACTCCTACAGTTTCTTCTTCACCATGAGCAAACCAGGGGACAGCAGCATCCCCACCCGTAGGAGCGTGCGGCCCTCACACAGACGGAGAAGGGAACACTCAGAAGGAACCAAAACGAGAGCAGGACGAGACGAGAGCACGGCGGAGAGGAAGCAGGGGTAACCACACTCACACAACACAGGTCTTTTCCCTTCCAGCCCCTCCCAGCCCAGCCCAGCGCCAGCTGCAGACAGAAAAGCCTCTCACCCGACCCGGCTTCTGCTCTGCAGAGGCGATGCCCGCTTGGTGCGAGGTCAGCCCGGCGTCCCCGGGATCGAACGGCTGCTGCTGGCGCCAGCTGAGCGGCGCGGCTGGAGGAGCATGCTAGATGGTCTCTGCGCAGAACCGCCGGCACCGCTGCGCCTGCCAGGAGGAGCGGCAGCTGCGCCGAGCTGCTGAACGGAGAGGGAAGGCACGTGAGAATAAAGGGCTGCCGAGACTCCAGGCCGATCAGCATCGCACCAGCACGCGCAACCAACCTCACATTTCGGGTCGCTCACTCGGCGTCCACCCGAACTGCAGCTCCCAGAGGGCTCGGTGCTTCCTGCGGCATCGGGCTGGCGACGGGCCGGCGCTCGGTCCCACCTGGAGACGGGAGTCACGCGCTTTTGGGTCGGCTCGGGCTCTTCGCTCTGCTGTCAGCACCTTGGGCTGTGGCTGTACGGCCCTGCTCCCTCCGCTGGCCTTGCTCCACGGCGGCTGCTGAGCGTCACGGTGCCGGGCTCGGCTGTATCGGGTAACAGAGCGCCTCACGAGCGCAGCAGGGTCTTAACGATAAGGATTCTGGACAGCTCTCGACAATTAGCAACAGGGCAGGATCCCCCAGGAGATCTGCATGCGCACGGAAGGATGTCTGGAGGGGCACGCTGCCTGGCTGTTCAAAGACAAAAAAGAGATGTTAATTACCGTGCGCGGCCAGGGCATCGTTAGCAGTTACAGCTACTGGAAATTCAAAAGCAGAAATTCCTCTGATTATGTCAAACGTGCCTGTCCCCATACCTTCAGATGACGTTTGAACACCTGCCTCAGCAAAACCAACAAACCTCCCTCCCCGAGGACATTTCCCCGTGCCCCTTCCTATTCTCTGCTCCCAGAACAACCAGTTTTAAGGAAATTCACACTCTGTGAAAATGCTGTCTCCTTCAGGACCGGCTTTTATAAGACAGAGCAACAGGAATCCTTGTCCACGACTGTTTGGCTCAATGGCACGCTTTTCCTTTCTCTTTTTCAGACTGGGGAGGATGCAAAAAGACACGGGAGGTTTCAGCCAGAACACACGAGCCCCCCCAAGCCTCTCTGGGCGCGGTGCAGAAGCACACAGGACCAACAGAGCCCGCCCTGTGCCCACCGCCTCGCCTCCTCCCCGCAGCCTGCCCCGGGTGCAAGCGGTCACTGCCGTGGCAGGGCGCAGTGCTCTCGCGAGGAGCTTCTCTCTCCGCGTGCGCTGCTGAGACCTCCGGGCAGTGGGAAGCGGGCAACCTGCGGTGAGCACCCGGGCCCGCAGCACGCGCTGCTAACGACAGCACGGCAGCTCACGAACAACACCGCAAGCAAGAGGTGCCGCTCAGGAACCAGCGAAAAAAAATAACTCAGGGACAGATCGAGGTTTGGAAGGCCTGCGCCGAGCCTTTCGGCCCGAGGGTCTGCACGGCAGCGGCTGCACAGGGATCTCCTGGCCCGCGGCGCCGCTGGGCGCTCAAGGCGGCGAGCCCCTGCAGCGCCCTGCGGCTCACGGCTTACAGAGCTCAGGAGGCAGCGAGATAAGCACCAGAGGACGGAGCACCCCACAAACACCTACGTCGGTCTACGTGCCACCGCGTCACTTTTCCTGCGGGAAACGTGTTCGCAGACGCATTGGCTGGGAGGAGAAACCGCTTAACTCCCAGGGCTTACCGTAAAACCTTCTGGCCGTGCTGCAACTCCGTGGGCTGCCCGAGCTCCCCGCCGGCAGGGGATGGGTGTGGGCAAGCAGCGGAGCAGGACGTTGCCTGCAGCAGTGCCACAGTACCTCCGGAGAGCAAAGTCTCCCCGGCACACCGCCGTGCCCGCTTCCACCGCCCCGTGCGGCCGCTGGGGAGGCGCCGCCTCACCTGGCAGAGCTGCCCAAGGTTCAGCCCCTCTGCAAACGGTTTGGTTTTGGGAGCAGAGCGATCTGCTGGCAGAGGAACGCAACCTGAGGCAGGCTGGGAGGCTGCCTGCCATCTCCTCGGTGCCCCGAAGTCACCCAGGCTGGCACTGGGTACGAGGTGGCCCAGGGGAAGCACATCAGAGATGGGTCGGAGTGATGCCACCGGAGGGGACAACGCCACCACCGACCCCAACGCCGGCCCTGGGCGCTGAGCGGGCGCCCTGGGCTGCTACCCGAGGGGCTGCGCTGCAGGGAAGGAAAAGCTATTTCCTCCTGACGGACGCTTCTTGGCGTCTGCACTGCTGGCGAAGCGCGCAGGCACGCGTTTGTAGGGGAACAGAAATGTGGTTCCAATACTGCTTTTAATGCACAAGCCGAAAGACTCGGCTTCAGTTTTTAGAAATCAAACTTGATCATCTCAAGCTGGCAAAAATAGCCCTGTGTTCCCTCAAGTTATTTTCTTTTCAACTACGCAGGGTACAGCACAATAGGAAATATCAGCAGTTATGTACTCAACCTCCAGAAACCCGAAGGGCCAATTCTAGCAACCCACGGCAGCCTTCCAGTCCTCACGGATCTATTTGCCGGAGTTAGCCTGAGAAGCGTGCTGCCCCCGAGCCACTCAGCAAACCCCACGTCCTGCTAATTGCATCAATATAAATGTATTATCTCGGCTGTCAAACGTCGGCTGGATGAACAGGACTTCGCTCCGCAATGTAAATGCCGACAAACAATTGTTCTTTCTGCTTGCGACACATTTCTTCAGATCTTATTTCCTTCTAGGACTTCCTCTTCTGCCCAGGCACCTGGGCAGCGGCATTTTTTCCAGAGCAAGGGGAAACGGCACACAAAACCCCTCCTTATCTTTTAAGCAACCGAATGTGAGCGAGTTTCGGGAACAACACCCTCGCTTCCTATCAGCCCAGCCGAGACGCACAGAGAGGGCTCGCAGGAGCTGCCAAGGCAAGAGTTAAACTTATCTCCAGCACAGACAACAGCCCTTCTGCCTTCCTCGGCTTCCTCAGCTGCCACTGCCGAACACCAGGCGAGCAGCACCACCCCAAATAGCAACCAGAGTGCAACAGAAGTTCAGGGGCAGCCTGCTCCTCCCTGCCAGGCTCGGTAACGACGGCCTGGGAAGGGCCGCGTGGACCCAGCAGCACTGAGCCACACGTGGGCAGACACAGGAGGCTCCCGGAGGGCGGCATAGCTCACTCCGAAGAGCAGGATTACGGTGGAAAAACAGGAGGAAGCCCCCGACTCCCCCATACAGGGAGCTCTGCCAAGGCTGCAGCACACGTGATGGTTCCGGGAGCCCCGGGTTCCAGCAAACCCGCTCGCCGTGCTGGTTTCCTCCCAGTGCTGCTCTCTGGGAGCGAGCCGCCGCAGGAAGCCCTCCTGCAGGACTCCAGGCTCCGGCGTGCGCTTCCCAAAGCGGCCACAGATCACAGAAAGGCCCGACGCCAACTCAGAAATGAAAAAAAAAGCGGGGCTCCAGATGAAGCAGGAGGACGGAAGGAAAGCATCTCTCCCGCCTGCACCTCGCCGGGCAGCGAGCGACCCTGATGCACCGCCCGGGTCCCCTGTGCGACCGCCGCAAACCCCACAAACTCCCACAGAACCCAGCGCAGGCTCACCCCATCCTCCAGCCAACACCAGGCAGCTCCACGCCTGGGCAGGACGCCCAACCTTTTTTTTTTGTGTGTGTATGTGTGTGTGTGTGCAACTTTAGCAGTTTTGCTTTTCAACATTTATTCCAGTGCAAAAGGCATTCTGCCTGGCGCGCCCCTCGGGCTCCCTCGCACACTAAGCCATCAGGCTCGAGCAGGCTGCTCTTCTTTCCTGACGAAGCAACGCGGCTCAGCAAACACAGAACACCACCCGGAGCCTTCAAAGGCCTCTCCAGCCCTCAAACCCCACCTGGGGAAGGGAGCGGTGTTGGGTCTTGCCTCCTGCCTTGAACTGGTAAAGCCCTGGACACAAGCAGAAGCTGACGCAGCTTTAAACCGGTTACCATCCCTAAGTACACACAGCCGTGATAATTTGAATCACGCCTCTCCGGCACATGCTAGGGTGATATTTACACAGACAAAGGGCAGCAGGACCGGCCGCCTCACCCAACACAGCACCACAACGCGGTTCTCAGAGCTCAGGCCCGCTCTGCTTCACCCACAGGCACCAGCCAGCGGGCTCCGCGGCGGGTCTCAGCAAAAGGCCACGCGGAAGCCCCGGGGCATCGCAGGACGCCCGTCCCCTGCCCTCCCACCGCAGCTCGGAGCCTGAGGCACAAGGAAAGGGCGCCCTGCGAACCCACGGCGACACCGAGCCCCGTGCTGGGACCAAGAGGCGTCGGTGGCGGGGACCTGCGGTCATCCCCACCGGTCGGTGGCCGCGACCCGCAGCGCTCAGCTCACCTCGGCTCCCTGGGGGCACGCGCCACCCGCAGCTCCCGGCCACCCCGCAGCAGCGGGACGCTGTCCCCGTGGGCTGCTGTCCCCGTGGGCTGCTGTGCCCGCTCACACGCAGCCTGGCGGCCGTGCAAGCTCCCGCCTGGCCACGGGAAGCCACCCGGCCAACATCCCCGGCCTGCAGGCCCGGGGCGCGCCGAGCAGCAGCCGAGGCTTCGATGTGGGGAAAGAAGCGCTCGGGGGAAGCGAGGCGCCGCGCGGAGCACAGCCGCCCATCGCTCCATCGCACCACGCCGCCGTCCCGGAACGCGTGCTGCTGGGGAGGGACGGGACGTGCCGCAGCCAGGGGCGAGGAGAGGAGAGGTGCTGAGGAAATGGCGAGGCCGGCCGGCACTCGGAGCCCCCCCCCCGCCGTAACAGCCTCCCCGGGGGCCGGGGTCCGAGGCGCTCACGGCAGCCGCGGGCTGAAGCGCGGCGACGACGAGAAGGGGAGGCGGCAGGGCCCGAGCAGCCCGAGGGCGCCTTGGAGAGCCGGCCCCGCGGGCACGGCACCCGCTGCTCGAGGCGGCGCTCCCGGGGCTGCCCGGAACCCCGCGGGCCCCCAGCCGGGGGGGCCCGGCCCGGAGGGCAGCGCCCGCCTGAAGGACGGGAGCGCGGCGCGGGCACCCCGGGGGGCGAGGGGCGAGGGGCGAGGAGCGAGGCCGCCCGGAGCCGGCTCCCCGTCCCCCCCAGCCCCCCGGGCCGGCCGAAGTCGCCGCTCCCGGGGCTGCGGCGCGCCCCTCCCGGCGGCTCCCCCCTCCCGGCGGCTCCCCCCCGCCGCCCCGGCTGCCCCCGGCCCTGCCCCGGGACGGAGCCCCCCGGCCCCCGGCAGCAGGCGGGCGCCCGGCGGCACCGGGGGAGGCCGGGGGAAGGCGGCGCTGCCCGGTCCGGCCCCAACCCGCACCCCCGGCGCCCCCCCCGCAGCCCGGCCCCG
Source organism: Anser cygnoides (assembly GCF_040182565.1). Lineage (NCBI taxonomy): Eukaryota > Metazoa > Chordata > Aves > Anseriformes > Anatidae > Anser > Anser cygnoides. Next base: position 13,371,147 of record NC_089887.1, read on the forward strand.
CTCACCTGTGCGGCCCGCCGGCCGCGCTGCTCCGCCGCCCGCCGGCCCCGCACTTTCCCCCGGGCACGGCGACTCGGCCCCGTCCCTCCCTCCCTCCCTCCCCCCCGCGGCGCCCGGCCGCTCCGCCGCCGCCTTTCTCCCGCTCCGCCGCCGGCCCGGCGTGCCCCGGAGTCCCCACGCCCGCCCTTACGCCGCCGCCGTGGCGTAGCGCCCCATTCCGGCCTCCGGCCGCTACGGCGCGGAAACGGCGCAGAGGCCGTCGTGAATAGCGAGGGGAGACTACAAGCCCCAGGGGGCGCCGCGCGGGAGAAGCGGAAGCCCGGGCGCGAGCGGGGCCCGCCGGGAGCTGTAGTCCGGCGGGCGCCGAGGCGGGGCAGCGGCCACGGGACCCCCGCGGGCGGCAGCGAGGAGCCGGCGGGAGCGGGGCAGGGCGGCGGGTAGGGCCCCGCGCCAGGCCGGGGACTACAACTCCCAGAGCGCCTTGCGGCCCGCCCCGGCCCGGTGCTGCCGCTCGCCGCGGGCCTGCGGCTGCGGGCACGTGGAGCTGCCCGGCGGGGCCGGGGCCGGGGCCGGGAGCGGGGCCGGGGCCCTGCCGCGGGAGCTGCCCGGCACGGAGCTCCCCGGGCCCCGCCCGCAGCCCCCGTGCTCGCCCGGCGCTGCCCAGCCCGATTTCGCCCCGGGCTCCGGGGGACCGGAGCCGAGCCGCGCGCCCGGTTGCTGCGGGCGCTCCGGCAGCCCCCAGCTCCCCAGCAGCCGGCCCCGGCGCTCCGGGCCGAGCCCTGGCGGGGCGCTGCCCCGGGGAAGGCGCCGCCTGCGAGGAGCCGGAGCAAGCGGGGCCGGGCCGGGCGTGCCCCGCGCGGAGATGGAGCCCCGGGGCTCGGCGTTCCCGGCCCCGCGCCTGCCCGGCCGCCTCGCAGGGAGCCGCCGAGGCTTGCTAATTACAGCCCTTAATGACCTGGCGGCGCATGAGGCAAACCCCAGATTGGCACCGAGCTGCCTCGGCCCTCCGGCAGCCGGGCTTCAGCTCCCCGCGGGGAGCGCGCAGCGGGGACCTCGGCGGCCCTGCCTGGGGTCGCTGCCCCTCGGCTGCTGCGCGGCCAGGGCCTGCTCCTGCCTGGCTTCACCTGTACACCCCCCCCCCCGCTCCGAATAAACAAAGGGCCCGGCCCTGCCCAGCCCACGCCTCGGTGGAGCACCTCCAAACCCTCACAGCACGGCGATGTGGGAAAGGGAAGCACAAACAAACGGACGCCGTTCCTGCAAAAGCAACGTTGTTCGTGCTGCTACGGTTAGAAGGGGAAGTAATGGTTGCTGGAAAAAATAGGGCACTTTCTTATTCAGGGGACGTCATCTGCACACTGCTGGACCTTTCCTGGCTTTCTGCTCAGGCAGTTGTGAGGGGATTGTGGTAGCAACACACGTGGTGGGCCTGGCAGTCTCCTCTACAGACAACACAGGGGCCAAAAGCTAAATGGATAGTTTTTGCTTCTGTTCACCTCTCCACAAGAAGGAACTGCTGGTCATTTTGATGCAGTTATTTGTAGACATTTATTCTGAGGCTGCAGAAACAGCCCTCCCGTTGTTCCTTGGGCATGAACTGGGAGAAGTACAGACCCCACTGCCCCCACTTACCAGCAGGTTTCCTGGACTGGGGAAATCGCAGAAAGCAGCGCTCCTGTGTCTGAGCCCAAGGGCAGCACAGGGCAGGATCCAGGCGCGTGGGCTTGCAGGGGCAGCACCCTACAACAGCCGGCAGGGCTGCCCTGACCCTGCAGGGTGAAACCTGGCAGGATCCCCAGGAGGAAGTTGGGCATAGAAAGGCACCGCTGACTACAAGGTGGTGGCTATTTCAGGTAGGAGATGTCACTTAGATGTCCACATATCCAGTAGGTCTTGTGTTGTAGATGTCTTCATCCTTGGTATGTTCAACCTTATCGAATACATCTGGAGATGAGGAAGGATCCTCATAGCACCTAAAATCCCTCTGTCTCTTAGGTGTGAGCAATTCAGTCAAGTCCCTTTTCACAGAATCATGGAATATCCCGAGTTGGAAGGGACCCACAAGGATCATCGAGTCCAACTCCTGGCTCCACACAGGACCACCCAAAAACCAGACCCGATGTGTGAGAGCATTGTCCAAATGCTTCTTGAACTCCAGCAGGCCTGGTGCTGTGACCATGGCCCTGGGGAGCCCGTCCCAGTGCCCGACCACCCTCTGGGTGCAGAACCTTTCCCTAGCACCCAGCCTGACCCTCCCCTGTCCCAGCTCCATGCCATTCCCCCGGGTCCTGTCGTTGTCCCCAGAGAGCAGAGCTCAGCGCCTGCCCCTCCGCTCCCCTCGTGAGGGAGCTGCAGGCCGCCACGAGGCCTCCCCTCAGCCTGCTCTGCTCTGGACTGAGCAAACCAAGGGACCTCAGCCTCCCTTCATAGGTCTTCCTCTCTAGGCCCTTCACCATCTTTGTAGCCCTCCTTTGGACACTGTCCAATATTTTTCGCCCTTCTCGTACTGCGGTGCCCAAACCTGCACGCAGTGCTCGAGGTGAGGCCGCACCAGGCAGAGCAGAGCAGGATGAGCACTCCCTGACCAGTGCAGTGCTGGCCTTGGTGCACCGCAGGACACGGTCGGCCCTCCTGGCTGCCAGGGCACACTGCTGGATCAGGTTCAATCTGCTGTCAACCACAACCCCCAGCTCCCTCTCTGCGGGGCTGCTCTCCAGCCTCTCGTCCCCCAGTCTGTACGTACAGCCAGGGTTGCCCCTTCCCAGGGGCAGAATTTGGCACTTAATCTTGTTGAATCTCATGAAGCGGGTGGGTGATTGCCCAGCCCTCTAGTCTATCAGCATCTGCAAGGCCCCTCTACCCACGAGAGAGTCAACAGATCCTCCCAGTTTAGTGTCACTTGTTATGCATTTGATTAATTGAGATGCAAGAGGAAGTACAGCTGCATAGTATGGAGTGAAGGAGGGGAAAGGGAGGAGTCTCTACACACTCAGTGGGTTCTAACACCACATCCACCTAGAATCATAATGGTTGGAAAAGCCCTCCAAGATCATCTGGTCCAACCACCCCCTACCACCAATGTCACCCACTAAACCACATCCCCAAGCACCACATCCAACCTTTCCTTAAACACCCCCAGGGACGGTGACTCCACCACCTCCCTGGGCAACCCGTCCCAATGCCTGACTGCTCTTTCTGAGAAGAAATGTCTCCTCATTTCCAACCCGAACCTCCCCTGGAGCAACTTGAGGCCATTCCCTCTAGTCCTATCGCTGGTTACCTGTGAGAAGAGGCCAACCCCAGCTCCCCACAACTTCCTTTTGTGCTTAACACCCAGCTTCTGACATCCAGCTCCACTGATGTGATGAGTCTGAAATTATGCTTGGCCTCAGAGGCACACATAACACCGACTTAGTTACAAAGCAATTTCAAGTACTGAATGAATGCCAGCGCGTTCTGTTACGAAGTCAGATGAACGGGGATGCACATCACCTAATTTTAGGTATCTAAACTGAGGCATTTAAATTGTACTGACCATCAAGTTTTTATCTATGAGCAATGGAGACAGACAATTCCAGAGGAGGATTCCAGTTATTACAGCACCTGAGATAAGTTCCTATTTCTGTCTTTGATTTAAAGAGAAGCAAGTGTTCAGCCAACGCACCAGAGGCATCAATATTTCAGTGAACTATGTTCCTGGAAACAGATGCCTTAGCATCTGTTAGCATCACTGAAAAGCCTTGCTAAAGTCAAGGTAAATGTCATCCACTGCTCTGCCCGGATGAAACCTGACCATCTTACCACAGAAAGCAACCACACTTTTCAGGCACAAAATCACAGTAAATCCATGCCAACTGCTCCCCATCCCCATCTTCTTCATCTGCCAAAAATGTCTTCTACAAGGAGTCATTCCATGGTTTTTCCTGAGGACTGAAGCGAAGCTGGCTGGCATGGGTCATCTGTTGGACCTTTTTTGATGACAGCAGAAAATGTGATCTGGTCATGAAGGCTCTCCCCTTGTCAACGTGACTTTTCAAATATGGTAGCAAGCAGCTTTGCAAGAACATCAGCCGCTTCTCTCAACACTCTGGGCTTCAGCCTCTCATGGATTTGCACAGTCAAGATCCAACGCGCAAATGCCATACAAAGCCTCGTGGCTTCCACTGTGTGTCAGTGTAGACAGAAGTGCTGAGAAGGCTCCAAATCTTCAGTGTCTCCTCCTCATGTAAATGATCTTGCTAGGCACTGATCATGAGCTAATACTCCAAGGGATACCCTGTGGGATGGTAGAAGCTGGGGGCTGACCTGGAGCCCACCCAGCTCACCAAGCATCGAGGATGGCACGCCTGGTGGTGAAGAACGCCGGAGGATGCATACAGGCTTCTTGGCTACGAGTTCTTGCAGGTGCTGGAACCAGCAGCTCCTGCTTGAGGTGCATCAGGTGAGAGAGAGGAAGGCTGTGGTGTCCAACCAGCTGAGGATCTTCCAGTCCTTGTCTCCCAGAACATCACCCTTTTAATGAGCGTTTCCCTCCACCCTTACCTCCTGTTTTACCCTAGTTTGAGACTGGCAAGCAGCTATTTTCCACACTGTCCTGGTACCTGGCCTCAGCCTGAGGAACAAGCAGGTCCTGATGGATCTCCGAAGGGCTTGTTGGGAAGTCATGGCCCAGAGCACATGATCTATCACCCATATGGGAGATCTCCTCTATGCGTCCTTGAGCTGTTGTAGTGGAAGGCTTTGTGCAACAAGAAGCGTGCAAAGAATATGTAACAACTAAAAATACATTTTATATGTATACCTATCACTGATCAGAGATGATCTAATGCCTTTTACCAGGTAGGCATCTCAAAAAATGGGTATGGAGTAGATGTATGTGCACACACGTGTATATGGGGTTTTACGTGTAACACAGGATATTTAAGATATTGTATAAACCCAGAATTACTTTGATTTCATGGTCAAGATAACACATCACCCACATTTAGCACAAGAGGGAAATCAGACTCGGAAGGATTTTTCTGAGATGTCCAAACAAACCCCAAGGTCCCCAAGGTAAGAGCCACACTGCATTTGTAGAGAGGAACCTTCATTGCACGGACACAACACGCTGTTAGCACTGCGGCGTCTTGCAGTGGGTGGTTAGTCCCGCTCACCGAGTCCCACATTCTGCCTTCTTCAGTGCGACAGGCGAGGTGGTGATGATCAGTTCTCCTGCCATAACCGCGCCAGGACATGCTCCACGTCACGCAAAGTCGTTTTCGGTAGGGTGGTGACAGTCACATCCCTCCCTGTTCTATGGAGAGGTCTCTGCTCCCCCCCTGCGGTGATCCCGGGGCCCACGTACCAGCTGTACACGTGCCCGTTGGCCCAACACACCCGTTCTTGAGACTTGAGACCGAGTCTGTGACCTAGAACAGCCACCTGGGCCCCACCTCACAGGTACACAGGGGATCACGGGTGGCTCTGATGCCCCCTAGGGGTGCTGGAGCTCTGACATCCACGGGACTTGGGGTACTGTGAACTCCCTGTAGTCCTGTGGGATCTCTCACTAGAGGGGGAGAGGTGTCAGGGTTTCCCTGGGGGAGATCTGGGAGCCCTGGGGGTACCAGGCATCCTCACAGGTATGGGGATGTCCCCCGGAGATGTCAGGGTCCCCAGTCCCTCACAAGCACTGCAGAAGCGTGCAGAGGGACCTCGGAGATGCGGGGCACGCCAGCCAGTCCCTCACTCGTGTGGCAGGGGTACCAGGGGGCTCCCAGGGATGTTTTGGGCATTCCCAGCGGGCACTCACCGCGGGGGCGGCGGGCTCGGATTTATCCTGGGAGCACGACGTGTGTACGGGGGGGCCGAGGGAAGCCTCTCTCTCTGCAGAGCTGTCAGGACTGGCCAGGCTGAGCAGCAGCAAGTTGGTGCAGGCAAAGGTTCTCTTCAGGCCGTAGCAGTTTTGGGGAGTGCTGTTCCTGGGGAACTCTGCGATGGGGGGACTGACACGTGGGGCAACAACCCCCATGACCATGGGAAGGAACTCCCCCGGGACCCTCCCAATCCCTCTGTGACCCCCACCGGCCCCTATTACCACCGATAACCCTTCATCACCCCCATTACCTCCCAAATCTCCCCCCTGACCCTCTATTTCCTGTGTCCCCAGCAGCCCCTGCTGACCCCGCAGCCCTGCTGGTGACCCTCTAGTTCCCCGTGTTCCTCCCCCGAGCCGCCCCACGATGACCTGCAGGGGTCCTGCTGCCCCTCGCCACCTTCCCTGACCCCAGTGCCCCCCCAGCCACTCCCCAGTCCCCGTCCCCACGCTGTCCCACCCTGAGCTGCCTTTTACCCAGGGGAGGAGATGGCCGCGTGCCTGGCGAGGGCCTGGGGGGCCACCGGGCCCAGCAGGGGACAGGGGACGGGGGGCTGTGCCTGGCTGCCCAGGGGGGGCTCCATGGCCTCCAGGAGCTCCTTCGACTGCAGGAGGGTTTTCACCCCTGCGTTGGCCATGGCTCTGCAGGTGCGAGGAGCAGCGTGCTCGTGCAGGTGCCGTCCCTACCGGGGGGGTTACGGGGGTCTGGCAGCACCCCAGGGGTTCCTGCCCACAGCCGTGACATCACAAGCATCGGCGGTTCCATAAGGTCACGGTGCTCCTGTCCCAGCCCCTCACCTTCGGTGCCTCCAGTTACACTTTGAATTGCTGTTTTAGTCATTTCTATCCCCAAAGTAGCCACCAAAATACTTGAGCAGAGGACAGTATTCCCCAGTGCAAAGTGCCACGGGTGTGAGGGGACAGTGAGAGCAGGACGACTCTGAGTCAGGAGAGGCTGAAGACAGAGATAAGTGCTAAAGGATAAAGAATTTTGAAGGAAGAATTTAATAAGAATAAGGAATTTTGACTCAGCACTTCCAAACCTCACCTCCCTACTTCCCTTAAAACAAACTAACAGACAGACCTTTTGGGAGGGCTCACAAACCTCTGCTCTCCTCCCCAGCTGGATTCTTTGCTCGGGAAGAGGCAGTTTTGGGCAGACTAAATTCTCATCATGCCGACTCACAGGCTGGGTTAGGGGAGGCCAGTGGGGCACTAGGAAACAGTGCCACTTCTGCTACCCTCTGCTGGCTGGGATGTGGAAATCCACGCAGGTGGAAGCTTAACTTCCACCTATTAGTCTCTATTATCTTTTAATAAGTCTCTATTAAAAGCAGTTGGTAGCAAAGGGATTGCTAGGCTGTCTGGAAGAGGACAGTTGTCGTGTGCGGGTGTGCAGGAGCTTGCCAAGACACCCTGCCTTTGAGCAGCCTATTACACAGTTCCCAGATACCTGCAGCACCTCTGCTGTTACTGCAAGGCCCATGTTGTCCTACCGTCAGATCGCATCAGAAAAAAAAGGAGGTGGGGAGGAAATCACAAGGGCTTAGCAATAAAACTCACGGAAAGCAAAAGAAACTCCCACATGAGTAGCAGCTGGAACAGCTTGGACTAAGGAGGAAGTTAACAACAGAAAAGATGAGGCAACGCAGGATAAAGACTTTTATAGAAGAGAAAAAGCAGCTGGCTGCAGTTCTCGCCTTGTTTGCTCAAAGAGGAAATCAGTTTTCATCCATCAGTGGTGCCCAGCGGGTTCGTCTTTCAGGGGTGGAATAACTTCTCCCGTCTCTAAAATTCTGTCCCCCTAATGGGATGAGAGAGCACGGTGAGCATTTTCTCTTACAACCAATCTATTCCTTTACACAGTTCAGTCTTTCACTTCAGCTGTGACTGTCCCCGCTTCCAGACAAAAAAAATCTTACTTCAGTTTACCCAGAACACTCTCATTCACTCAACATTTCCGAGGGCGCTGGCAAAACATCATAGCCACGTTATCCGAAATCTGTACTCGCTTTACCCCTTTCTTTTCATGCCACAGAAATACAGACAAGCATTTAAAGAGAACATTGTTTTTAAAATTTGCACCAGATTTATAGCACTGCATAACCACCTCCAACACAGCACCACCCTCAGTGAGTCTCCAAAGCAGTCTTCAAACTCAAGGCCTGTGGCACATGAAGAACTGCGTAATCCCTCAAAAAAAAAAATCAATCCAATGCCCGACTTTCGTTTGTTAAAGCTTCAGGCACTGCCGTGGCCTGCTGAACTGACCTTACTCAAGTGGTTGGGCTGATGTCAGAGACCCACAGCTTGACCGTACGTTGCTATGTAGTTGATAGGGGTGGAACTTTTAAAATTATTTTTTATTTTTAGATGAAGCAGAAATATCAGAGCCAAACTTATACGAGAATATTTGCCCACCAACTTGCTGCACTGATCGCCGAGTAACAGCTCAGAGCAGTCCAAGAACCACTAAAGACCAAACAATCTGACAGACACTGGGCAAACCGAGAACCGAAGAGGAAAGCTTCAGGCTGCGGTGAGCCCTGCGGGGTCTGCGTGCTGCAGGCACAGACCCCATAAGGGGGCGTTTGTGCTTCCTGCCCAGGATGGGCAGGCTGCCAGCCACGTACTTGGAAGTCTGCAGTTACAAAAGGGAAATGCCAATGAAACAGGAGCTGTCTGCTCTAAGAACGAGACAAAAACTGTTCGAAAATACCGTAAATGTAGTGCAGTGCTGCTTCAGGACAAGCTGCCTCGTGTGCATCCTTCTAGAAATTCTCTTTGCAGCTACTGCACAAACCTGTGCTTCTCCTCATGCCTTCCTTTCTCTGCCTCTGTTTTACAGAGCTGGAAGGTAACACAAGTAGTCAACAGGCTTACCGGGAATATCGCTGGATTTGATGAAACGACACCATACGGCGTTCTCTGAAAGCGTGAAGGGGGAGAGAGAGAAAGGAGCATCACCCGGATGAAACGTAAAAGATCTTCTAAAGAGAATACAACCCTTCTAAAACCCAAACTCTACTGCGTACCAGGCTCATTAACCTGGGTCCTTTCCACTACCTAATGAAATACTGGAAGCTGATAAAAGCTTCCCGCCGGTGCCCGCAGCCCCCCTCTCACCCGACCCCTCCCACACACCTTCGCAGGCAGCGCAGGGTCACCCCCCCCCCCCCCCGGCCCCGTGTCCCCAGAAGTCACAGCCGGCCCCCCCGCGGCTCCCCGGCCCCCGGCCCCCCTCCGGCCCCGGCACGCACCATGACATGGTACTTCACGTAGTAATGGACGAGCCAGGCGGGGATCAGCACCTGCGCCACCAGGAAGCCGCCGGTCTGGTAGGTCCTGAACACCTGCGGGGCACGGAGCGGGTCAGGGCCGGGGCCGGGGCTCGGGGGGCTCGGGGCTCGGGGCCCAGCTCGGGGCTCAGGGCCCGGGGCCGCCCCCCCCTCACCCGCTGCCGCCAGAGGCCGCCGGGCTGCAGGAAGCGCTCCCAGAAGGCGGCCACGGGCCCCAGCTGCCGCCGCGGCAGGACGGGCTCCCGCTCGCTCAGCTCCTGGTCCCGCAGCCAGCGCCGCCGCAGGACGCGGAGCTGCTGCAGCCGCAGCTTCTCGTCCGCGCTGAAGCCGCCCATGGCGAGGCCCCGCTCCCGGCCCCGCTCCCGCTCCCGGCCCCGCTCCCGGCGGGCACCGTGTCCTTGGCGACGGCGCGCGGCGATGGCGTGCTGGGGCCGCGCCGTGCTGACGCCATCGGGCGGCGGCAGGGGCGGGCTGGTGGAGCCGTCCCCGGGGGCCGCCGCCGAGGGCCTGGATAGCTCAGCGGGGAGAGCATCAGACTTTTAATCTGAGGGTCCAGGGTTCGAGCCCCTGTTCAGGCGGCGGCGCTGCTCTTTCTTGGCGCTTCCTCTTTGCGCGCTGCTGCTTCGCTTCGCTTCGCGCCCGGACGCCGCTCCCCGGCCATGGCGGAGCCGGAGCTGGGGCTCCGCTTCCAGCGGCGCTTCTTGGCGGCCCGGCAGCTGCGCGCCTTCCCCTGGCCGGTGAGGGCGCGGGGCCGGGGGGGGAGCGAGGGCCCGGCCCGGCCCGGCTCAGGTTTCCTCCCCTTCTGCCGTAGGAGCTCGAGCAGAGGCTGAGGAGCGCCCCGGATTCCTCCCTGCTGGCCGACATCCTGCACCAGGTGAGGGCCGGGCCCCTTCGCTGGCGGTCACCGCGGTAGCGCTGTGGGGCCGAGCTGGAAGGGCAACGCCCGGCCCTGCTGTGGGGGAGCCAGGGGTCGGGGCTGGGGTGCTTTACCAGCGGGTAAGTCAAACCTTACTCCGTTTAGTAACGCAGAAATAAGTTTAGAACTTCGCGTTATTTAGCCAGCGCCATCTGTGAGAAAACGCCGGCTTGTTTCTCAAAGCGAGGGCAGGAGGACCCTGGAGGACGTGCCGGCAGGTAGGTGAGGAGCTCGTGCTGTGCGCGCCCCTGGCTGTGTGCCCAGCCAAGCTCGGCGCGCAGGCCTCAGTTGAGTCAGTAAGGTAAGAAGGAGCGGGATGGCCTGAGCATGCACAGGAACTGCGTCCTGACACAGCGAGGAAGACTACGGACAACCACCAGAGACCCCCAAAAGCCCCCGAGTGAAAACAAACGTGCATGTGTCAGAAACATTTATGTATTTTAATGAGTCACAGGAAATAGCACGAATGCATTAACTATGTATACATATATATGATATATATATATGAAATATACATATCACATATACATTGACATGTATATTTTGATTGTATATAACCCCCATAGCTTGAACAATTCAGCATGCACACTAGGTGGATTGATCCCCTGCACTTCTATCTCTGCAATTAAGGAATGCCTGCTTTCTAAAACTCCAAATTGAGTCTTAAAGATTTTCTTTGGCCGACTCTTACAGTAACATTTGTGCCAGCCTTCCTTCAGACCCAGCAGAACAGGTCGCTTCCTTTCCTTCCTATTACTTAGCTGTTCTTTATTAGCATCAAAATTAAAGCTCAGTGCACCTGGGCAGAGATGTCCCTAATGCCAGGAGCAAACCTGCCAAGCTGATTTCACATCCCTCTGCCCTGGATGTTAAGAAAAAGCAGGTGAGCCAAGCCACCCTAGGAATCCCTTACCATGTTCTGTCTGCATGCTGACAGGAAATCACAAATGAGGCAGCAAAGCAAAAGGAATAGAAAAGAAAAAGGAGGAGGAGAGCTAGTTGGACACTTTTCATTCAATTTTGCTATTTATTTTTTGAAGAGTGAAAAATACATTTGTTGCCACAGATCTGAAACCTAACAAACTGACCAGAAATCACCAAATTTCTTTTTCTGGCTCAGCATCAACTGTTCTAGCTTCAGACTCAAATCACTGTGCATTTTGTGCCCTTCCTACGATCTTCACTTGGTAATGGGTTTCAACTGCAGTTGTTTTTTTTTTTTTTTTATCATTTTAGACCATTCTCCACCCTCTGTGTGTAAAGTATCCCCCTTCCATCAAGTACAGAAGATGCTTTCTAACTGAACTCATCAAAAAGGTAACGCTTATTTTCCATGTTGCTTGTAACTCTTTGGCTCATCTTGGGATGGGTCTTCTTGAAAATATACCATTGCGGGCCAAACTGAATTACTCTTAATAATATAAAACAGCATTTAGTGTAAAATGTTACGGCCAATAGTGTATTAAAGTGGTATTTAACGTGTGGGTTCTCTGTTCCATGACTAACAATTTGATAACTGAAGCTGTCCTTTTCTCTTTCACGCAGCACGAATCCACAACAGCTGAACCCCTGGATGAATTGTACGATACACTAGCAGATATTTTAAATGAAGAAGAATCTACTCGCTGTTACAAAAACTACTTACTGGTAAAAACTAATAATACTGCTGTGTTATGAATCACTTTTAATCATCTAAACTAAGCAACAAAGTGGCTTTAAATGTCACATCCAGAAACCCAAAGTGTTTCTGACTTTTTTTCTAGGCGGTAATACTGACTGTTAACTGCAAAATCAGTTGTCTGTGCTGATCCGTCTTTCTCTTCCTGTGCGTGTCCTCCAGCCTACTGGAGAATCCGTTACTCTTTCTGAGAGTGAGGCGATTATCTCTCAAGGAACCACAGGGCTCGTCACGTGGGATGCTGCTCTTCATCTTGCTGAATGGGCAATGGAGAACTCCACAGTTTTCAGTAACAGGTAAAAACAGCATCACAGACAGAAAGATGGGGAAAGAAGCCAAGGTATTTTCATTCATACCATAAGTGAGTTATATGCACAACTATAATTTTATAATGCACAATATTTACCCCCAAAATAACTGAAATATTTGAGTTGGGCTACCAGCTGTTGCTTTTTTCTGTTCTGCAAGTTAAACTTTAATTCATGAGATGACTTCATAAAGATGGGCTTCAAGATGAAAGCCATTACACCACATAGTCTGGCCTGCTCGGTATGTTTGCTGTTGAATTTTAGCTACCCTGGTGCCCAACCAGTAACTTTAATTAGTGCACTTCCCTCTTTGACGGGATTCATCCCATCTAACTTCAAGTGTTTGTAGTGCAGATGTGCTCAGCTAATCTCATCACCTTGACTTTGTTTATAATCAATGGAGATGAACAAGCACTTTTGGGGAAAGGTTCAGCTAAGCTAATTTTAAGTATCTACCTCACAAGAAAGGAACTGTGCTCCAGAATCATTTGTCTCTCTCCACTGACTAAAAGAACTGTAAAACCAGTTTAAATGGAGACAACCGTGCTGCAAAAGTCAAGGAACACGTGAAACGTATCTTGCCCCAGTGATGGAAGTACTTTGTACCATATGGAAAAGCAGAAGTACTTCAAGTGCTTTATTTTTATGCTTATAACTGCATCTTGTTTACCATCTTTAAGAGTTATTTTAAATAAAGATTATAGATGGCTTACTCAAAAAAATACTGAAATAATTTGTAGTTGATTTTACCATTAGATATAATTAGAATGTTTTGATGTCATAACTCAGAGAGTCCTAATCAATACTTACTTTACTCCATTAACCTTCAGGACAGTCTTGGAATTAGGAAGTGGGATTGGCTTCACTGGACTGGCAATCTGCAAAACTTGCAACCCCAAGGCATATATATTTAGTGATTACCACCGTTGTGTTCTCAAACAGCTGATGGACAACATCCGTTTGAATGGCTTTGCCGTGGAGCCTGAAACTATTGATCTTATCCAAACAAAATCTGAAGGGCAGGAGGCAGAAGGGATGAACTACCAACAACCGAAACTAATTGTTGCAGAGCTTGACTGGGGCTCAGTTACAGAAAAACAACTGTTGGATCTGCAACCAGACGTCATCATTGCAGCAGGTACTTTTCACTTCTGATTATGCCCGACTGTATGGCATCGTGCAGGAATAAATAGGTAACAGAAACAAAGGTATTTGTTTGCAGGGCTCAGTCAACCCTACTTTGGTTACTGTGTCTGGAGAAACATCTCCCAGTTCATTTCACCACTTTGTCTTTTTCAGCTATTCAACAGTTGTTTACCGAATACTGAAGAGCAAATTATTTTTCTTTTCTGTATTTTTTAAATCCAGAAACAGATCATAAATCTGCCACCCTTGAGACCCTCGTCCATTTTAACTGGAAGCATTATCCTTCTCATGAGGGATAATATTAAAAAAAAACACACTACTTTTTTGGAACTTGCTTATATTCAAATCTTGAGGGAGTTTATAAAAGCCTATTAATGGAAAATATAGCAATAGTGAATTTTGGAGCTGTAACTACACGATTTTACTCCCCAGCTTAGGGGTTTTGCAAAGCAAAACTCACCTAAGAATTCAGGTAAAGAAATGGTAATTGTCATCTTGATTACAATTCTTTGTAAGGCATCACATGCGATACATTACATACGTGAGTTCTATAAAATGAAGTCACTGCATGTATGTTAACTTAAACCCAGACCTACTGTTGACAGAATGCACAGAACAGCCTGATTTAGATTCATGAAGGCGAGGCGATTCAAAACAGAGGGTGAATTACACATATCTACTATTTGCTGGTACTACAGGACATGCTTCTGCTATGTTGCATCATGCGTTAACTGGTACACGTGTCTCGACGTTACTGTGTAGTAAACAGCCACCTACTAAATATCAGTTCTGAACACAACTGACAACTTTCAAACTCACAGCACCAAGAAGGCTGATCTTTTGCAGCTCTTAATGGTCAGGTTTTCCACCTTTCATCAGTATTTCTACTTGAGGGAAATTACTCAGAATAAAAAGTGCTGCAGCTGAAATCAAGACTTTTCCACTCAGCCTCTGAAATACAGACTTCTAACAACATGGTTTTGTCCTGCTAAGGACAGTTGTAACAGTACCAATGCTCAACTTTTTTGCTGTGTCCCTGAACACAGACTTAAACACAGGATCTGACAATCCATTACAAAAAGGAGCAATGATCTTTAGTGATTTTGGACCAATAATGGAGATGAGGGCAATTTGACATAGCACATAAAATACTATGTTTTCTAAAATCTCTTCTTGGAAACTTGTAATCCCTCGATAGAGGCATTCTTCCGTAAGTAAATACTTTATAGCTTTATTTCTGCTTCTTGCTCAACAATTCTTAATAAATATTGAACATTGCCCTTTTTTTGCAGATGTGGTATATGATCCAGAGATAACTTTAAGCCTTATCGGTATGCTACAAAAACTCTCAACTTTCAGAGCAGATGGAAAACCTCCTGAGGTCTATATTGCTTTCACAATTCGTAATCCAGACACGTATCATCTGTTCCAGGCTGAACTAGGTAGGTACCTTTTTCATCAACTGTATCAATAATTTTGGCTTCTTTCCCAATTACTTACCTGTAGTAGAGATGAACTTTTTTTTTTTCCTTGCAAAGGGTACTGACCAATAACAGGATTCTTGTATCCAAGAGCAATAACCCTTCCAAATGGATTTGGTCAGGAAATTAGGCTTTAGCTTCTTGCTACATCCTATCACAATTCTCAGTTGTTAGGAGTGTCAACTTGAGATGAATTGCAAGTTTGGTGGCAATAGGAAAAATTGTAAAGGTTAAGCTTGAAGGAGGAAAAACATCTATGCTGCACTGTCACTGTGATGATGTTTCAGATGCAGCCTAAAATTCTTTCATCTTAACTGTTCTTTGAGGGTTAAAAAAGCTAGAACTTTAAATAAAAGGGGAAAGGATGTTTTTTTCTTCATACGCTTCAGAAGTCCATCTTTTGCAGCCTACTAGCTGTACAGCTGGCCTACAGCCATTGGCTAATTAACGAAATGCTGAATGCACAGCACAAGCATACCTGTTAACTTTAAAAAATACATGCTCAAGCATTTGCCTGTAGCTTGCTTTACCAGCACGCTAAGATCTCCTTGCAGAACTTCACATGCAACTTTTGCTCTTCATTTCACTAAGCATAAATATGATTCCCGATGTTTCTCTTTGCAGATAAAGTTGGGATTGGATGGCAGATTATTCCAGCCCACAGCAACAGTATTTTTCTCTATGATACTCAGTCAAACATAACTATTCTGCAACTATTTATATAGATTTGGTAGATACAACACAAGTAGTTTTCAGACCAGCAAGTGCTATCTCATCCTTGCAACAAGGCTACCTTGAATTCCAGAAACATACAAGAGAGGCACGCACCGAGGATACACTTCTATGCACAGATTGCTGTCAAAGTGAGCTACATTTCTTTCTGCAGTTGCCAGCATGCATGCAAGAAAGGAGATGCCTCCTAGAAGTATCTGTGTAGCTCAAGCTGTAGAAATAAAAAAAGCCCTAATCATAATGCACTTTGATTCTGTAGATTGGAGCTCAACAATTTGTTCAAACATATTTTGATTTGTAAATACATGAGATGAGTATCTCATACTGACAAGGGAGCAGAACAATGTCTTAAAGTAATAAATGTTTTTTAATACTAAAGCCAGTTGTAACTGATTTTTTTTTTATGCATTTGCATGCTTGCTATGTGGGTCATCTTAAAACAGTTTGAGTGATACCTACAGTAATTGCAGATAGTGTCAGGGGCTTATGTGATGCTGCAGGAAGAGGTAATCGATTCTACTGTAGATCAGGTGCATCTTTACTCTGCAGTGATGACAAAAGTCAGTACTTGATTTACATTTCTCTCACATAGGGCCTATCACTTTTATAGTTAGTTATGAAGAAGTCAACCCCTCAGATTGGTTAGAAGACACAAAAAGAATCACTGTCTGTAGTGGTACGCTGCAAGCATGAAGAATTTAGCTTGCCTTCTTTGAAACTTCTCATAATCCATTACGCATTTTGCCACTGGACAGTATTAGTCCTGAAGCGGAATCAAATGTGTTGCTTTCTCTTGACTTCCATTTCTTTTACTAGATTATTGCATACTTTAAATATCTTTTCTATTCTATTCTAGGGATAAATTTTACGTTCTTTCTCAAGGTAAATGGATACATTTACTTCAATGTATGAGGACAACATTCACTGAAAGGTGAATTTCCCTCTTAAGTGTTCAATAAAGCTGTCACATACCAGTGGCTGCGCCTTTTTACTCTTGCACACACTGTAAAAAGAACTACCTAATTTCAAAGTTGTTTTCCATCTTCATAAAAACATACAAGGGTATAGTCAGTACTTGCCTACGGAAGACTATCCAAGAACATTAATCATATAAAAAACAACAAAAAAAATGTATCCTCAATTCAAAAAAAAATTTAAACTAAAAATATCTCCCCCTTGCAGAAAAATAATCACCTACTCAAGTGTTTATTGTACAGTAGGTATAACTGGTATAATTTGTATATGTATTGAAGTACTTTCAGCTAAAAGTAACCTACAAGCAGCCCAGTTAAACAGATTTTACAGAAGTTCCTAGAGCACCTAAACCTCCCACATTCATCCCAAATAATACAAGAAGAAAAGGCAGATGGCAAGGATCAACCTCTTCAGCATGGGAACCACGTTTTCTCCCAAGACTTACAGACAACAAATAACCTCAACTGCACCTGCAGCACTATTCTTACTACACAAGAAGCTCCAATTGTAAAAGAAAAGGTGCATCAAAACAGGCCCCGAGACGAAGCAATTAAAAATTGTAACCACAGATAATACAGAGTGTTTATTCACTGATTGTCACATCTATGCAACTCCAGGAATGTGTTAGCTTTTTGGACACCCTCCTCTCCCCACAAAAAGTCATTCACTCTGCATAAACAAGGGAAGAACAGTCTGGTCCCAACTCTCATCCCAACGCAGCTGCTTGGATGCACAAAGGTTTTTTCTGAAATCGTGGAGTTTGCCTTCCAGTGTGGGAAATTCCAGGAAAAGCATCTGTTAGTTTAAGAAGAAAACAAACAAACAGAAAAAAAAACAGAAAAGTATCATGTTATATTTTGGATTAATTCTAGTTTCTCAAGGGTAACCCTCTGGCATGACCCTCTGAACAGTTTAATATCACAATATTTAGCATGGTCTTGCCAACTTCAGATTTGTATTCAAATAGAAATGTGGCCAGTAATATCCGTATTCAAATAGAAATATGGCCAATAAGATCCACCAGGCAAAGAAGTATCCTCTGAGAATGCAAAATACACAGAGGATTATCACACGAAAAGGTAGCTTACATGGTAACACCTTTGTGGTTAAAGCTAGCGGAAAAGAAAAATCTGTCAAGACTTTACCTTCAGTTGTTCTGCAAGTTCATTTGAATCCCTGAATATCAGACCATTTTCATCATGTTTCACAAGTTCATGTAAACTGTGTACAAAAGTAATAGAAAAAAAAACATGAAGGAAAAAAAAGAACAGTGAGTGGGACGTATACATTTAAAAAGTTGCACAGTGTATCTGAAGAGACATGGCTATGCCTTAAACATTAAGAACCTAGCTGTCTAGGTATGAACATTACATTCCTGACAAAATGGAACAAACGGCAGTTATAAAAGTTTAATTTAAAGATTGTTCCCTCCATGTCATACTATCTAGGTTTACCGTTACAGTAGGTCCCTCACTTTGTCATTGTGCCACTGATCTCTGCATACATCGCAAATCAGGGCAACACTCTACTATAACCCACAAGGAAAATCTGTACATGAGATCTCCACAGTGAATACACCTTTAATTGAAGGACTGTAAATTGTAAGGCGGACTGCATACATTCACCCTTTCACAGAAGAGAGACATGTCTATGCAGAATGATTTTTTTTAAATGAAGCATACAGAAACAAAGGATTACAGGGCAATTATTTTTTTTGAGGCAGCTGGTTGCAATAAATGCTCCAAAGATTGTAAAAACTGGTGTTAATTTTTAGTCAACCTTAAATAAAACAACCTTGACTTCTGAAGTTTGTCTTATTGAATTAAAAGTAAGTTGTTATCACATAGTACTGGAATCTCATCTGATACATGCAGAAGCTAGTAAACTCTTGGCTTGTTAGAATAGTGTTTTATATGAGCTATTAAATTGTATCAGAATAAGCAAGCTCTTACCATTCAAAATATATTGCACATACAGGTAAACAACAGCCAAACATATCTACCACCTTCATAGGTAAATCCAAACCACTGGATGATTTATGGAGACACACACCCAAATCTGCTGAGCCTGAAAAGCAAATGAAACACACAAGAGCCTAAATTCTCTGAAAGCATCTCTTCTAGTCTTATTGTGAACCCTTCTATGCATGTATTTCTTTGGGTGATATGAGCTAAACATAAGCTATTTTCAATACTATCCGACTGACTCAATTTCAAGCTTGCAGAAAACGTGTATACACATATATATTCACACGCTATATATATATATACACACACACACACACAGACTAAACTATATATTTACTAAAATTAGCCCGGCTTTAGAAACATACCAAGCAAGTGCATATTAAATTAAAGGGAATTTTACATCCTCACATACCTGAAAACAGCCTTTCTGTCTCTTAATCTGCTAAGAATGGGTAAGTGCAGAGGAAAACTCTACCAATTCAAACAGGATATGCTGCATCGCTCACTAGTGACTTCTTCCAATTCAAGTGATTTCAAGACAGAGAAATTGCAATGCTATTTGATAGACATTATATTCATTACTTAAAAATTACCCTATAAACACCATGTTTTACAGCCACATAAATTGGCAGGTTTGAAAAACGAAGAAAAGTAGATCGACTTGAAAGCGTAGCTGGCTACTGTACTACGCTTACTCATACTTCATGCTAATACAATGGACATGCTGAGGGAACACTATTCCAAGACATGTTCATTTAGAATTTCAGATTTTTTTTGGGTGCTCAGCCAAAAGCTTAGGGTATCAGGTACTGACCTGCCCTGTAAACTGGAACACAAACAAGCAAGCTGTATTTCAGCATAGAAGAAAAGTACGAATAACAGACTGAAAAAGCAATGCAAGTATTATGCCTATTTCTTGGGATAAGAGTGAAAAATGCAGTTAAAGAAATTAGCAATTTTGCTTGTCTAAGTCAAAAACACGAGTGGTATACACGTATATATCATCAGTAACCAGCAAGTTCATTTGCTTACTACATTCTGCTATCTCCTGCACATAATGTCTATCAGCTATTCACAACTCTGCTAAATTGTTTTTCACCCATTATCAAATCTATTTCATAATCCTCTGTTTACCAAGCAAAAGAGGGTAATCCTCAGCTTCAAGCCAGGGTGTACAGATCTGGATATGTTTGAAGTGCAATTTCTTTATCAGTCCATTATAGTATTCTTTTAGTGGCCCTTTGCCTGTTTAAAACACACACAGAAAAAAAAATATAATAATGATTTTATCAGGATGATTGAAAATAAAGTGCTGTCTGTGCAACCTGCTGTGCAGATGACAAAGTCCTGCTGCCTCAGACATGTCAGAATATACCAACCATGATCACCCCAGAGATTAAGTCCCACTGAAAACAAGGTGAACCTACACTTCCTCTCTTAACTTGGTATTTAAAGGAGCCTACTGTCAGTGTTGCCCAGTCTTGACCTGCATTTTCTTTACAGCACTAAGACAACCCAAAAATACAAATTTGCTCTTTAAAAATCACACTAAGATTTAGTCTGCTATTAATGAGAAAGTTAACCAACCGGCATTCATTCTGCGCATACTGTTTTACAAAAAGATGTTTGATGAGTAGGTTTCCTCCTGCCTTAAGAGAACTTTTCTGCTTGAAAGGCTCCAGACATGCACCTTTATGTTTCTTTGGCTGCAGCATCTCAGTGCTCAGAATGTTGAGATTAAATTATTTTGAACATTGCATAACGCAGAGCTGTGCTAGACAGCCAGGCTGAGAGCTTCTCCTCTTTAAAGATGTGCCATGATTACACTGCTATAAGAATCCAACTGCTCTGATTTATAATCAGACAAAAACAATTCTCCTCCTCTCTCTTCATCATCATAGAAGAGTCAGCATACTAGAAAAGTGAAAATGAAGTCATCTCTATTAGCAGAAAAGAAAGAATTATAACGTGAATAAACTATTACCTGTTATCACACATACTAAAGCTGGAAGCTTGATTCCCTCATTGATATACTGCTCATAATCTGGAAAAGATAAAAAACTGTTCAGAATTGACAAATAAATGGACTGATTTAAGAACGGTCATGGTGTATGAATCATTTAGCTTCCTACTTCAAGTAATTTCTTTATAAACATATACCTAGTGAAATAGCAGTAAATTTACAAATATTAAAATTGACAAATTTCTATAGAAATAAATTATGATATGTTTAAAATGTACTATTCATAGAACATTTCTTTGACTACACCATACCGGTTGTTTCAATTTATCTAGAAACTGCAGCTGTAGTTCTTAAATAGACAATGCATATTCCCTTCTTTCCTATTATCAGATACCTATGGAGAGTACTCATAGCTTAGAAAATAGAACTGCAATTTACCAAGAGAAATATAATTCTCCCCAACAACTACTCCAGTTGAATCCAGATGTTTCACTTCTGTATTTCAACTCCTACTCTTAAAGCACTGCAAATTAATCAAATATGCCTGCATTTTCATTTGAATAGGGAGGCACTGTTCTTTAGAGAAACCCCTCATAACTGTCCAGCATACAACCATTCCCCTTGGAATAGATGAGATGAATTCCTTAGTACCTACCTTCTAAAGCTCTTAAAAGGACTGAAAAGTCTTCATCCTCTGAAAGAAAAGGCTTTATTAGTGATATTCATGTTTTTAGCATTGGTAACAAATTACTAAATGTAAATAACAATGAAGATTTTCCTCACCTTTACTTGAATGATTTCAGTATGGCACAAGCTCTTCCTACTAAAAATCTGCTGTAATTACTTTCATAAATAAAAGTCCACAACCATATACAAAACTTACTTGCTCTCCTTACTGGCAACATGGCCAACAAGCCACCAATGGACTCTCTTTTGAGGATGTGCTATATACCACATTAATTCTCTAGTTTTTGAAACCAGAAATTTTTAAAAGCAGAAATTGCTCTGTTAATTCAAAGGTACAGACAATTCTGCCCATGGTTACTAGCAATTGATTTGTTTCACCTCTCTTTTCCCTTTCTCATATAGAAAAAAAAAATGGAAAGTGAGAAAATTACATAACAGATGTTATCAGAACTAAAGAAGTACAAATTTTAGGTTTTTAATCCATTTTACACCACCAAACAAGATACTATGTCTGGAATGAAAAATAAAAAAGTAGTGGGAAATCTTTTTTTTTTTTTTTTTTTTTAAATTTTTAGCCACTGAGGTATATCATGTACAACTTGTCTTTAAATTCTTCCAGACAAATGAAGAAAAATTTGCCACTCACGATGCAAACATGCCTGTATAACATGTCAAGTTTCAAGTGTGGGGAAGCATAAAGAGCCCTAGTTATATCTTTTGTTAGGAGGTAATGAAATATTAAAAATAATCTGTTTACAAACCTGTCCAGCTTGTGCTGCTGATGAGAAGAGCTGGCCGTCCTCTGGTTTTTACCACATGTCCGTTTCTTTTATCCATTTCTGTAAAGGCAGACCTCTCAGCATTCGAACTGACAGACTCTGTACTACGTAAACAGAATTTTCTGAATATGGACTACACAAACACAGTCTACAAACACAGAAGGAAATGCTATGCTTAACTGACGTGAGTTTCTAAACTCTGAGACTTGCTACTCAATTTCTCTGGAAATAACCATTACTGTACTGATTTGCAGAGACATACCTGATCATAAGGAAGACTGTTTTGCATCTTTCCTATTACTACCATGAGCCTAATGACACCACTATTATAAGCACATTTCTATCTTCTAACAGTGTTTTCCTTAAAACGTTAGGAAAACAGTCTCTCTTTCCAGCTCTGTCCCAAATATATCCAAAGCATGGTGGCCAACAATGCTCTTATTCAATTAAAATTGGAACCTTTACATTCAATGGTGCGCAGATCCAAAAAGAAAATGCCATACAGTATGATTCTCCCCTCCACTTTCAGGCATTAGTTTGGTAAACTAACTGCCTGTTGGGCTATCTACTATAGCAAACATCCTGCACACAGCCAGAGAAGAATGCTTAATATTTATAGAGCAAGACTTTGAAAACCCTCCACAATAAATGAATGGGGAGTTTATTATTACAGCAATTACTAAATTAATGCCATTAATGAAGCATCCGATCACTGTCATCCAGTTCAGTGGGAACTAGACAACTGCTTTCACCCTTCATGTATTATATTACTTATTTCCTCAGAATTTACACCAACTTTTTCTTTAAACAAACAAAACCCACTAATTTCAAACATCAAGCAACATGATATCACCCTTCAATGATTTCACTTATTCTGGCCTCTCCAGCAACAATTAAGCAAACTTGCACAGCATCTGCTACTGGCTGAACGCATGCAAAGACCACTGTCTGCTGCTGTTCAGAAACTTGTGATCCCATCCAAAGGTATTTCTGGGGACTAAATGCCAGTTCTTGACTGAATGACACGGGGTAATTGCATGCTTTACTTACATATGCTGTGCTTTAAATGGTCCATAGTCTTTTGCAAGTTTCATGTACAACTGATGTTGAAGCTCTAATGGTGTTTCCTTAAAATAAGAAGCTGGCCTGTCATACAGCGTTACTGCCCTGTAATGAAATAAATTCACAAGTTAAATAAAAAAACCAGATTTAACAAAATGCACGCAGTAAAGAGTGACAGGCTACAACAATATAATGCAGAAAGCGGATTACAATAAAATGATGATTCAACTCAAGTTTCTGTATTCCTGAAGTTTGCTGGAATAGACCAAGCTTGATCTACTGTAAGAAAAGGGTCCCTTTCTTATATGTGTATTCAAGGGATGTAACACAACCATAAAAATCTACAGACATCGTTGTCCTGATTTTTAAACTTATAAATTAAGTTTTCCCTAAAAAACACCTTTTCCTTTTGATTTTAAAGCCCTGTGATTGCAAAAGAAAAATCTGCAGGGTTGACTAACTGTTAGCAAATACAGTGATGTTTGCGTTTTTTTTATTTCATAGGCAGTGCAGCAGCAAGTCTTCCATAACATCTAGACTGCCACCTTCTAGACCATGAGGTGTTAATTACGAAGGCTAATGAAGACTGTTCAATACCCACACTCCATTAGCTTATAACAAAACTGACTAATGGGTTACAGTGGTGATGAACTGGCATAGTTGCTTTTGTTAAGATTACTCTAAATCCAGATTCACAATTATGTGCTTTCATTTCACTTTGAGTATGCACTTAATAATGGTAGAGGTATTTCACTTACTTTATTTTGCAATTCACCCAGAGATCTTCTTTCATTGCGTTAGTGACACACAAGTTATAGTCCGACAAACGTCCAAAAAGCTTCTCATACCTGACAAAAATTAAATCTTAGTTAGAACCTAAGGCAACCCCATACAGCCAAATACACTGGCACTCTCCAGTGCCAATGCTCATTAAAAGCCAAACAAAACCAAGAGAAACTCAACCACCACCCAATAACTGAAGTTTAACTAACAATTATATATTGACTCCTTGTGCTGTTATACCGAAACAATAACAGTTTATGAGAAGGGATACAGCAAGACTTCCTTATCCTCTAAGACCTAAGAACACAACAATGGAAAGCTTTTAAAGCTGTTACCTGTAGGTAACCAATTAGATTGAGTAAGAAACAGAACCACCTTTAAAGATGAGCTGGGGTGTAAAGTAGTGTTAGAGAATAAAAAAAACCCACAACACTAGACAAAGTCACTGCAATAAGATCAAAAGTTTGCATGTGCAACCTGACTACTTCAAACGAGAACAAAAGGAACAGGTTTAAACCATGTGAGAAAATCTTTTAGTTCCTATAACATTCACACACCTACTTTAAGATAGGTTTCTAATTACTTTATTCTCCTATTTCTAAGTAGCTCACTTGTCAAAGGCACGAGAGTTTGCATTGCATTGGGATACCATATTTCACCTAAAATGAACATAAATTTGCTTTTTTTGTTACAGTCTAGGCTTCTTACAAAGCGTATCCTTTGCACTCTGCCCTGTGTATATAATGTACATACAGCAGGCAGAATACTTCCTAACCTTAACACTGAAAGTACAAAACAGAAAATAAAAGCATTTTTAAAAGCTACTCACAAATTACTTTAGAGAACAACCTAATTCCTTTAAACCGCGTACATCATTTTTATAGAATAAATTTACCTAGACGGAATTTTTAGTGTATTTTACAGTATACCACCTACCACCACCTTCCTATGTGTTTAACAAAGGCATTTTAAATAACATGCTTCCTGAAATGTAGTAACTTCTTGATGGAAATAGCCCTTTGCTAATTATATTCTTCTTTCTGCTTTCCATCCTTCTGAGCTCTAGGAAGGTTCATAACTTGTAAATAGGAGAAATTTCTGTACAAACCATTTTGCAATGCGTACTAGTGGGTGATTTCTTCCATGATTCAGACTCATTATGGTATATCCATAGTTGTGCCAATCAATTATCAGTTTGCTTCTCCAGACAAGACACGCTACCCAGGCAACAGCTATACTAGGTAAACCTGGAGGATTCTGTTAAATAAGTAAAAACAGGGTAAGACTATGGTCAAGTGATAAACACTTAGCAATAACGAGAAAAAGAAAATCAAATGACTGAAATAACATTGTTTAAAAGGATCTTAATGAACGGGGACGATTTTGTATTCGCCAACTACAGAACTGCCAGTTTCTCCTATGAAGGTTGGCAGGCACTTCAAATTTTACTGTCGGATCTGGGTCAAAATTCCCATCCAAAGCACATACAAGTATTTCTGTTAAGATTTATTCTTTACATGCCACTGAAATTCAAAAGCTCAAAAATTAACAGGAAGAACAAACGTGAGTTAACAGAGAAAGAAGTCTAGAATGAAATAAGCAGTTTTTATATAGGTTTATATCATGGATTAAGCCAATTTTAGCTCTCAAATAATTAGAGCAATGTCTGAGACTGGTAAAAACATTCTGTAATGTAATACTATTAAAATTAATTACACACAGAAAGCATACCTGAAGAAGAATATAGGATGGTCGATCCATTTTCAGCATTGTGTACAGCAGCTGTATTGCCTGAGCAATGACTTTTACAACATACTGGAAAATCTTTGGGCCAACTGCAAAAGGACAGAGAACGTGTGAGAACACTCCAGCTCTGCACACGTAAATGTGCGTGCCACACAGAGCCAGCCATCGGGAAGTTTTAAAGTAGTGGCATTTCGTAAAAACAGAAACCTGATGTCACAGAAACACCACAACACCCCCAAGTCCCCATTTTACTTTTTATCTAGAAGAAAAATCGCAGTACACGCGGATGAACAAACACACAAAACCGTGAGCAAGACATAAAACCCACGACCCCCAGCTCGACCCAAGCCAGCACCACACAGCCTTACCCCGGCCCCCAGGGGCTCGAGGCCCGCAGGGAGGCCCCTCAGGGCCGGTTTTTGCCCCCCTTCCCCTCCTCCCCGCGCCCTGACCACCAGCACCCCGAGCAGCCCCGCTCCGCTCCCTTTACCCCGCGCCCCCCGCGCCCCCCGCGCCCCCGGCCCGCACCCACCTCGCAGCCACCGCAGGTCCGAGAGCGGCACGACGCGGATCTCGCCGCTGCCCAGCACGTCGCCGTGCGGCCGGGTCTCTGCGGCAAAGGACGGACGGTGAGAGCCGCGACCCCGCCGGCAGCGCCCCCCGACCCCGGCCCCGGCCGCCCCCCGCCCTGACTCACGGAGGTAGCCCAGCAGCGAGACGCCGCGGCCGTGCCGGGCCAGCGAGAGCGCGTGGTACTGCATCCGCGGGCTGCGGCCCAGGTCGCCCAGCACCGCCACGCACACCCGGCCCTCGCCGCCGCCCGCCCGCCGCTGCCGCCGCCGCCACCACAGCGCCGCGGCCGCCGCCAGCACCAGCGCGGCCCCGATAGCGCCCAGCGCCCCGCCGCCCGCCGCCATCTTGAGGCCCCGCCGGCGGGCAGCGCGCCCCCGGGCGGTGCGGAGGGCGCGGGCTGAGGGAGCCGTGGGGCGGGCGGTTTGCGCCCGGGTTCACCTCGTGGCTGGCTTCGTGTCGCGCAGAGGGGTGCGGAGCCTCACGGCACGAGGCAAAGGCCAGTGGGATGAGGTTCAACACGGCTAAGCGCTGGGTCCTGCACTTTGGTCACAACAACGCCATGAAAGCTGTGCAGAGGAGAAGGATCTGGGGGTGTTGGTCGACACTCACCTGAACATGAGCCGGCAGTGTGCCCAGGTGGCCAAGAAGGCCAGTGTTATCCTGGCTTGTGTCAGGAGTAGTGCAGCCAGCAGGGCCAGGGACGTGATCGTCCCCCTGTACTCTGCTCTGGGGAGGCCGCACCTCGAGCGCTGTGTTCAGTTCTGGGCCCCTCAGAACACGAAGGACATCGAGGCCCTGGAGTGTGTCCAGAGAAGGGCTACGAAGCTGGTGAAGGGCCTGGAGCACAAGTCCTGTGAGGAGCAGCTGAGAGAACTGGGGGTGTTTGGTCTGGAGAAGAGGAAACTCAGGGGAGACCTCATTGCTCTCTGCAACTACCTGAAAGGAAGGTGTGGGGAGCTGGGGTTGGCCTCTTCTCACAGATAACTAACTGGTGACAGGACTAGAGGGAATGGCCTCAAGTTGTGCCAGGGGAGGTTCAGGTTGGAAATGAGGAGACATTTCTGCTCAGAAAGAGCAGTCAGGCATTGGGACGGGTTGCCCAGGGAGGTGGGGGAGTCACCTGGGGGTGTTCAAGGAAAGGTTGGACGTGGTGCTTAGGGACATGGTTTAGTCGGTGACAGTGGTGGTAGGGGGATGGTTGGACCAGATGATCTTGGAAGTCTTTTCCAACCTTTATGATTCTGTGATACGTCCAAGCGTGCCCACTCAGTGTCCACAAGTGTCCTCATTTAATGAGAACAGCAGCAGCTCCTCGGTTTTCGGTCCCAGCGCTCTGTGTGTTCTGTCACACTTCTCCTTCATCTGGAGCAGTTTCGTCAGGTGTGGGGAACCGGCAGCACTGCAGCTCTGCTGAGGGCAGCCTGGGTCCCGGCTACCTGCAGGCCACACCACCCACAGCTTTCTGATGGCCCCTTTACACCATCCCTCCAAAATAAATTCCTTTCCAAAAAAATAATTTAAAATCAGATTTTGCTTAGAAACCTGCTGAACTTGGATAATTTGCTTCATTTAACATATGTAATATCTTGTGAAGCAGCACAAAGTTAGCACAGCGTTTCCTTCAGCTGTGTCTATCAAAACACATTAACCCTAGATATGTGATAAATGCACTTAATGTATTTACTGGTCAGGGCTCATAGCAGGCGGTAACATACAGTAAGGCCCTTTGTCTCTGCAGCCCTTCATTTCCAGACACGCAGACTCCCCTTTCCACCCTTATCCCAGGTGCAGTGGCAAAGAAACGGCCTTAGTGGGCTGGTCGCTCCCTCACAGGGAGCTGAGGTGATGGCAGGCAGCCTGTATCTCACCGTGCCCTTCAGCAGTCTGATCGCCACAGTGGGTTCAGCGCACATGCACACAGCCTCCGCTGTAAAAGTGCTCTAAATAAATGATTTCTCAGCACTTTCTTCAAGAACGCTGTGCACACTTCAAAAGTTCTATTTTTTAATTGCAGATGGACGGTCTTTTACCTCCCTTTACCTCTACAGATGAGCAAGAGCTCCCTCTTCTGATGGCAGCTACAACAATTTTACCGAAGCCAAGGATGAAAGAACTGGATTTGATCTGCGGAGTTGTACTGCCAAGTGCATTGGCTGACATTTAAAGGCACAAGACATTTGCTAGCATTGAAGACGACAATCAAGCTTTCTGTGAGAACACAGCGGCATACCTGTGGTTAAACTGTTAAGGGAAAGTATTCCATCACACACAGCAGGACCTGCTGTGAGCAAGGGATATTGATTTAGAAGTTACACAACCTCTTTGAGCAGAGTAGATATGCTGTATACTTTCTTCTTGCTGATTTTTCTCTCCAAGGCCAGCTTCTTGAAAACTGAGCCTAATGTGAGGAGCTCTGTCATTTCTGCCCTTGAGAAAGTGACTGTCTTCATGGAGAGTCGGTATCAGGACATCAATTTAGATGCAGTGCTGGGATTTCATGTTTTGCAAGGTATTGTGACAGTCTGGCTTTTTTTTTTTTTTTTTAGGAACTAAGCTGATACCAGCTTTCTTGACTTCAGTCTTTACATTAGGCAGATTTGACTGCTAGTAGCATGATATATATATATATTAATTTTTAAATTCATTTTTTACCCTGTTTTAAAGATTCAGCTCCTTAAATGCAATGACAGTAGTAGTGATCCAGCTGTTATTTGCATCAGAAGTATGCCTTAGAAGGAAACCTTGATTCTTCTTGTTTTTAAGAGGACTCTCCTGGGTTATCTCTGGTTTGGGAGGAATGCAATAAGCTGTAAGAAGAATATTTAAAACTATTTGTTAATACTTGATATTATATTCCCCTGTGGGATCCAAACCAATCTGGATAAGAGTTGCCTCTACACACAAATTTTAGGGCTAATAAAAGGTGCAGTCAACTTGTGCATGCTCCATACTACTTCCAGCAGCAATGCTGCCTTCTTCCAAAGGGGCCGTTCCCTAGTTTGGGATCAGAACTTGGTGTTCTCAGCATCCACCTTCTTTGACACCTGCCTTACCCAAAGTGTGGGTGCAGCAGAGAAGGCAAAAGGGCAAAGCAGTCCCTAAGCCACATCCACATTTTCCAGTGCACTGGAGGAACTTGGAGGTAGGTGGTAACCTGGCTACGTGGCTACTTTATCTCTGCGTAAATTCCAGTCACCTCCAGAAGGGGTCAAGATCTGATCTTTGGATTAGATATTCTTCTTCATAAAGCAGACAGAAAAGGTAGTTACATGATATCACAAACGTAAGTTTGGAGTGCAAACAGATCCATAGCCAGACAGCCACAGAAATTAAAGGGCTAAGAGAATGCACCACCAAATCGCTGTAAACAGTCTGCCAAACTCACAGAAGCACAGAGGACAGTAAGCACATGTAACAAGAACAATAATTATCTGCCACCTTATATCTCATTAAACAGTCTTTGCCTGTAGAAGTGTGAGCAAACCCTTGGGCAATATAGAGGGCTTCTTTGACATTTGAGAAGTCTGTCTTTTAATTTATTTATTTATTTTTTATTTTCTCCATATGGATGTTATCCATTTCACAGAGCAGTTGAGATTGGAATGGACCTCTGGAGGTCACCTTCCCAAATCCCTGCTCAAGCAGGGCCACCTACAGCAGGCTGCCCAGGACCGTGTCCAGGGCTTTTTGAGTATGTCACCGGGAACCTGGTTCTGTCCTCTGTGTACCCTCCCTTCAGATAACTGTACGCATGGAAGAGCCACCCCCTCCCCAGCCTTCTCGTCTCTGGGCTCAGCAGTCCCCTCTGTGTCAGAACAGTTTGAACATTGCTGGAGCATCACTGGATTAGCAGCCACTCTTCAAAGGAAGGAAAAAAAAAAAGAGGGCTACAGGAAAGCCTGACTACCTCTGCAACATCTTAACATACTCTCTTATAGAGTACACACTAAACATATTTCATAGCTTTCTTTTCGTCCTTGTTTCTTCATATATAAAATAATAGTTTGGCTTCTAATTGCAGTAGCATAATGCTCTGCAGTAAGATACCTACTAACCACGTCAGAAGAGACACTACTTAGGTATAATATAGTCTAGTACATTGGATTACTTACTAGGTTCCAGGGTAAACCTTGTTTTAAAAAATGGTGGCTGTGAGGAGAATGGCTGTCACCAGGGGAAGCAGCAAAACTACTTTAAAAAGGAAGGGGAAAAAAAGAAGAATGGGCTGAGAATTTATGGTAGTATACAAAATGAATTTTTGTTTCTGCAGGCTATTTGAAAGGAGCCCTAGAAAAGTGGCCTTCAGAACATGAATTACTTGCTCAGCGTACCCGAGTTGAAAGTGTTGTGAAGAAGTTGTCTTCTCTGATTGAAAAAGCAACATATTCTCTAGCGCAGAATGATCCCAAATATTTCAAAGGTAAAAATAAGAAGTATGGATGGCATTAAAGAAAAATAGTTCTCATTCAAGCTCAAGGTATTCATATTGCAGTGTTTTGCCTTTATGCAGTGACCTATGAAACGACAAAGATGCCAGAGTTAATGAAAAGAAAGAGTTTACTTAGAGTTTGGTATCCCTCCTGAGAGTACTTCGAAAGGAATGGCTAGTGAGCCCAAATGGAAACACAAATACTAATTCTTGGAAGTAACGATTCTGCTGCTGATTTTTTGGGTGGTTTGGAGAAAAGCACTAAAGGCAGGTCTGCACAGTAGGGGTGTTCAGCTCTGAAAGCCACAGAGAGGCAATGTGCAGATGCATGCAAGGGTACCTTTGGGTGTAGACAAACTTAAGAAATCAGGCAGGGCCTGAGATCTCCCTTGACTATACCACTAATTACAGGCTTTCTTCTTTGATTTGCTTTCAGAATTTGCGCCAATTTTAGGACCACATTTCTGGGTCTTTCCTCATTCATGGAACCAAACTGATACCTTGCTGGCCTATACTTCATTTGGTAGTTCCAAGTGTTTTACAGAGAAAACAAGTGACATGTGCTATACATATTTGCTAGGAACATGGTATGTTTCTGTGATATCGGTGGATCCTTTCTTACTGCCACTGTTTTATAAGACTTTTCTATTGTCTGCTGGCAAGCAGGAGAGGAAAGTTACTGCGCCCTGCAATTGTACAGAGCAGGAATAGGCCTTCCTTTATCAGACTCCTCAACTCCATCTGTGTTGCTATCCTTAAACAGGAAAGAGAATGGCAAGTCCTGCGTTGTCACAAGTGCCTGTAGGAACATAATGACTCAACTTGGTTGCTCGGGTTACTCCTTGTCCCATCAGCTTTTCTACTTCATGTTTGCTGATATGGTAAGTGAAAAGTTTTATCATACAAGATTTATTAACCATGACAGTCAATATTATACATGGAAAAGAAAGCAGTATAACACAGTAGATTGTGTGGTGGGATGTTAGAGATAACAAGGAGGAACAGTAAAGCTTTGCTAGAGGCGCTTTCTCAATACCTGTATTAGGTAAGTATGTGAGTGCAAATCTGGTGGTTTGGATTTCAAAGGAAAACAAAGTTCAAAGACTATTTACTTGCCCTCATCTAGAAGTAAAGAGGAAAGACAGAAGTGGCAGTACGTCAAAAAAGGACAATATTTTCTTTATAGTAATATAATCAAATTCACCTGAAGGGTACAGGAGCTTGTGAGAGGTAAAGAAATTCTTGGTGGAGGTAAAGCTGTAATCTTGTGAGAACTGGGTGAATGAAGGCGGTGCAGGGAAATTTGGTCAGTGGTGTGCCTGGGAAAAAATATGGAGGAAGGTGGAAGGCTCCGCAAGAACTAGCTTGCTGCCCTTTGTCTAGGTGGCAACTGATCATTCCAATGGATTTGAATATCCTGGGAAAGCACTTAAGTTGTGACAGAGAGAGTTATGATTCTGCCAAGTGTCCATCAAAGGAGACAAACAAGAACTTAGAAATGACCTTTTCTGACTGAAAACAGGTTGGAGTAAAAGAGAAAGAAGCAGCAGCAGGGGCTGCACTGAAAGGAAGATGAAGAAAGATAGAACTGAGGGATGAGAGGCTAGGACAGGTTTCTCCAAACACAATTTCTAAACCTAGTTTAGACAGAGCAAAGGCTCTGTGTTTTTTTGATTCCACTCACAAATACCCTGAACTGTAGCAATGTACCTAAAACACCTAGGAACATATTTATGATTTTATTGGTCATGTTTTCCCCAGCTTCTCAACTTGTTTGTAAGGCCACTCCTTTCCCTCCTGATTAACACCAATATTTCATGTATGTGCTTCATCACAAATCTGCAGAACAGACATTCCAGCCGCAAAGGATAACATGCACCTTATCCATGCAACATGTTACAAGTACCGCGCTGTTGGTGACTGGTACCTAACCTGTGCTTAGCCACCAGGCAATATGTCTATTGGGACAACTCTACTGAGAGATAACCAAACAAGCTGTTTGAAAACACTATTTCACAAATTATTAGTCTTGAAACAGATTGCCGATGAGGGTCCCTACTTGCTGTGTAGGTACCATATAACGATATTCTTTTCCATTCACTCAAGGCTGGACATTCACTCAAAGCGGGACACACGATGCTGTAGGGGTCCTATAGTCCATGAAGATGCATCCTGCTAAAAAAATAACATCTGAGTTGTCACAAAATATTTGAATCCAATATAAGATTTCCAATTGCAGTTCACAACTCTTAGAGCCTCTCTTCCCTAATCCAAATTAGAGGGGAAAAAAAAACAAAATGCAGTGCAATAGTCAAGTTTTTTCTGTGTCTAGAAAGGATGCTCTGATCATCTGTTCCTGAGGACCCAGTATTACAAGAATATTTTCTGTGCTAGCATGATGAAAATAAACTTGCAGATCGAAAGCAATGGATTTGAGTCTTCTTCTCGAGACCTCTTCATGGAAAACAGTACGTAATCTCTTCTCAGTTAACAATGTTGTAAATGTTATTGTGAAATAAGGAAAGGTAAGCTTTTTCTTCAGTAGCAATGAGTCATCGAAGAAAAGTGAAGAAAGATTTGGTACATTAATCAGTTATAAAACATTTAAAACTTCAGCCTCAAATATTTATCTTTAATTTTACAAGCTAAATTTTTATCCAAAATTAAGATGTATAAAGTAAAGTTTATAGTTTAGTTACATTAACTATACTTTAATGGACATTATTTCCAAACTTGGAATTTATTTGCCTAACTCTGTTGTTAACAACGATTTTTAGGATTAACATGGCATGATTTTAATTAAGCTTTATGGGCATGTTTCTTGCTGGAGATCAAGCATGTGAAGCAGTAATGACAAAAACAGCTGTGGTTTTCTGTGCCATTTGATTTCCCCTAGTTTTGCTCTGTGGCATGTCTGGTTTCTCTGACTTCTACAAACTCAGATGGCTGGAGAAGATTCTCAGTTGGCAGAAGCCTAAGGAAGGATGCTTTGGGGAACCCAGTGAGTAAGCCTTACCCTACAGGAGTGAGGTGTTGTGGTGCCTTGTCTCAGTGTGTAAGATGTGCATGGCCAATCACAGAGCTCTCTTATAGTAGTTCTCTAAGGTCTTACTGACAGCTCAAAGGGTGCCCCCTTCCCCCCCACCTCCACTGGAAGAAGAACAACTATTAGTGTTTTTCCTACGTACAAAATCTTTCACAAATGCTGCATGGGCTTCAGCACAAAGAATGTGCCTGGACATATAGTTTGCCAGAACCTTAATCTATCTGTAGTATGTTTCCTCAGTGGAAGACTGTTTGGTGAGCTGTAAAGTAAGGCCAGTGCCTCTGCTTCACGAAAACAGAAACTTCAGAAACAGAGGTGTTAATAAGTCTTCTTCACTGCAAATGACAGTGCTCTCAGCATTGAAGGGCAATCCATTTCCCTGTATTTCCTTTTAAAAAATAAACAAAAAAAAAAACAAGGAAAAAAACCTTACACACCACACTCTTCTCTCTCCAGGTAAAGATTTTGAATACTCTGCTGGAACAGAAGACCAAAAGAAGCTGCTAAGGAGAGTTAAGAGACGGGAAAAGATGTTTACAGGTATTTAAAAGAAAGGTGTATTTTTTGAAAAGCTTTGTTCCAGTTGCTGCTGAATAGCTGTGCACAAGCTATTCAATAACACGCAGTTGTTCCCAAGGTAACTCTAACTCCCTTTTTTTAAATGTGCAAGTGACTTTCTTTTTTCCCTAAGAATGTGTGCAGAAAGAAGGTGTTACAGATGTTTCCATTAACAGGAAAAATTATCCTGAGGTAGTCCAAGATTTTTGTCAGGGAAGAATCCTACTCTTAAATGACAGCTTGTAGGCAGATATCACAGCATGAACACAGAATGAAAACTGCAATTTGTGCCTGTACTGAATAAGCCACCATAATCAGAGCCTATAACAGGCCTGGAAAAAATACTCTGAATTACAAAGACAGGGAATAAGAGTCAGCTGTTCCTAAGGGATGGCAAGCAGCAATAGGCCAGGCAATGGTCTTACCTACAGCACGCAGTCCCACAGCAACCCTAGCTGGGTGAGCAGAGCAGCGTGGTGGCAGCAGGTCCTATTGGCAGCCCAGTAATCATCAGCCACAAGCAAGGTAACAAGGCACAGGTCAATCCAAGAAATCTAATAAGTAAATAATAGGACCACTAATAGGACCACAACTGGAAACACACACATCTGCAACTTAGTTCAGAAAATAATTGAAGGCCAGGCCTGTGATGCAGTGAAAACTCAATAACCAAAGTTATTAAGCAGGTATTCTTTATTATGGCGCCGCGTGTGCGGGGGATCGTTCCGCCTAACCTACACACCAAGGGTTACTTCCAGTGTGCTTATATTAATGGGATATATGCATATTCATCTCACTTCCCCCGTAAGTCTCTTGCATATTCATTAGGTCTCAGAAGAATCATTAACATAGGTTCCCGCCCCTATTCAGTTGCGTACTGGAGTCCTCAGGTGGTCATCCAGTGTGCTCTGGTGGTCTTTTGATGAAGGCCAGAAGTCTTCCTCACTGCTAAACTTCTGACCCTTCCTTTCTTTTGCAGACTTCAGCATTCCAAGCCAATTCTTGCTGGTTCTATTATTTGTGTGCATGGAGTCTTTTCTTCCCTTATCTTCAGAGTCGTCCTGTCCTTGTACTCCCTGCCTCAGCCCTGCCCTTGTGGGTGATACACAACATACAGCTGTGTTAGCAAAAACCTGCAAAATCAACATCCTTTACCTTGTTCCCTGTCTCACCTGAGTGTAAATGAGGCTTCTAGGTCCATGGGTAAAGGGTATGGGTGAAGGCCCCTGGCAAGGCTGGTCAGGACAGCTAGGACCTATTGCTGCACTCAGGGTCCTACAAACCTGTACTTAAAAACACCAAGGCCATTTTGTAATTTGTGAGCAAAGTTGGTTAAATTTCACAGTCACCAGTTCACCAATATTATCATTTTACCATGAATCCGTCTAGTCTTACACACACAGATGCACAAAAAAAGGGCTCCTGAAAGGCACAATTAATAAGGCATTTGTAAAATAAAACACTTGAAGTAGGCAGAGAGCTAGTGTTCATTATCATACACAAAATGAGTCAAATGTCTCCCTGATTTCTGTGGTAGTATGCCCAGTGCACGGGAAATTCAGAAATCTTAAAATCCTCATATTTTCGTTTCATGTGGCAACTCCAGTATTAATCTATCTGGCTGCCCACATTTCTGATCCTTGGAAAGAATCCAGAAGTCTTGCACACAGGGATATCAACTACTGTGCTACAGATTCATACCATGAAATAAAATATTTTCTTTTATATATAGTATAGTTTTTTTTTCTTGTTTTTTTTTTTTTTTTTCCTTCAGTGTCTATCAAAGTAAAGATTCACAATATTCCTGCTAGGTAGAAAAATAGGATTACTCTTATCTCAGCAGCTGGGTACAGTATAGCACAGAGTATTTTATTTGAGGTCAAACGCTGAGCACAGGGTCACACACAAATCATGGGGCAAAGTGGCTATAAAATCCAACTGAAGTTCTGACTCGCAGTTCGACGTTTGATTTCCCTGACTAAGCTTTACTGTAGCCTTCCAAATGTATATGGTTTTAAAATCAGTACAGTTCATCACCTATGCAAGCCATGTAGCCTTGTTCAACGACTTTCTCCACAGATGGATGTTCCTCCCATTACACAGCTGTTGCAGTAGGATCGCTCGGAGGGTTCCTGTACTACTACTGCTGCTGACATTAACGGCGCGCTGCAGACCGTCAACAGGAAGGCCACGTGCAGAGCGAGGCGATCGGTCCTTGAGCAGTACTGGTGCTCAGTTTGTAGTGAAATAGAATTAACCCTTCAAATCACAATCTTGTCTTGCAATACAAAACCTTGGGAGCTGGTTTTTAATTATGGTAACACTGGATAGTTGACCACTGTGTGTGTTTTCTTGTTAAGTTTTCAGGTATCCCAGAGAGCAGTGCTTTACCATTAAATACACACATTTTTCCATAGATCAAATTCTACTGAATTTTAAGGAGATCTTCAACTTCACTGAATCTGAATTAATATCCTGGATATTTCTGTGACGTCTCTAACTTTGCTGTCTCAAGTCCCAATCCTGCCAGGTACCTGCCCTGGTTTTAGTCGAGATAATTTTCTTCATAGCAGCTAGTATGGTGCTACGTTTTGGATTTGATTAAAATAGTGGTGATAACGTAGCCATGCTCTAGCTGCTGCAGAGCAGTGCTTACACAAAGACTTCTGTGCTTTCCGCACTGCCCTGCCAGCGAGGAGGCTGGGGGTGCACAAGCAGCTGGGAGGGGATGCAGACAAGGAAGGACAGCTGATCCAGGCTGACCAAAGGGATGTTCCCTACCATATGGCATCATGTTCAGCAATGAAAGCTGGAGGGAAAGAAAGAGGAAGGGAGGGGGGGGCGGACGTTTGGGGTTATGGGATTTGTCTTCCCAAGTAATGTTATGCATGATGAGCCCTGCTTTCCTGGAAATGGCTAAACATCTGCCTGCCGATGGGGAGTAGTGAATGATTTCCTTAATTTGCTCTGCTTGCGTGCACAGCTTTCCCTTTACCAATTAAACTGTCTTTATCTCAAACTATGAGTTTTCTCACTTTTACCCTTCTGATTCTCTCTGCCATCCCACTGGGGAAGAGCAAGCGAGTGGATGTGTGGGGCTCAGCTGCCTACCAGGGTTAAGCCACAACAGCACCAAATGCCTTCAACATCTGCATCCCACCGGGTTCTAACACATGTACGTTACAAACAATTTTCAGCTACTTTTAGTTCGCTGATCCCTCTTTTCTGATGGAAACGCAGATGCCAAGACCAGACAGAAGCCTCCAGAGAGAAACATTTGCTGTTTTATCTTGCCAAGGCAAGATGAAAAATCATTGTTAGAGCTGTGTCAAGAATCATAGAATCACAGAATCATAGAATCGTTTACAGAATCACAGAATCGTTTACAGAACCACAGAATCACAGAATGACTGAGGTTGGAAGGGACATGTGAAGATCATCTACTCCAACCCCCTGCCGAGCAGGATCACCTGGAACATGTTACACAGGATGGCATTAGGTTGAAAAGACCTCCAAGGTCATCAAATCCAACCATTTATCCAACCAAGGATTTAGGTTGAAAAGACCTCCAAGGTCATCAAGTCCAACCATTAACCTAGCACTGCCAAGTCTACTGCTAGACCATGTCCCTAAGCACCAAATCTATGTATCTTTTGAATACTTCCAGGGATGGTGACTCAAGCACTTCCCCGTGCAGCCTGTTCCAATCTCACAACCCTTTCGGTGAAGGATTTTTTCTTAATATCCCACCTAAAACTCCCTTGGTGAAACTTGAGGCCATTTCCTCTTATCTTATTGCTTGCTGCTTGGGAGAAGAGACCGACCCCCACCCTGCTGCAGCCTCCTTTGTGGTGGTCGCGGAGCACGGTAAGGTTACCCCAAGCCTCCTCTTCTCCAGACCAAACACCCCCAGTTCCCTCAGCCGCTCCTCACAGGACTTGTGTTACAGACCCTGCACCAGCCGCACTGCCCTCCTCTGGGCACGCTGCGAGGCCTTCTTGTGGTGAGGGGCCCAAAACCGAGCACAGCACTCGAGGTGCGGCCCCACCAGAGCCGTGTGCAGGGGGACGCTCAGGGGTTTAACGCCAGGCTCGCGGTGCTGGCCACGAACCCAGGAGATGCCACACGGTGCCGGGAACAAACGTTAGCTCCGCACGACCCGCAGGAGCGAAGACCCAACCACCGGGTGCTCTGCGGGGGCCTCCCGCCACCTTCCCTCGGCTTCTCCCGCGGCATTTCTGCCCCTTCCCACCCCGCCGCAGAGCCGGGGCTCGCGGCCGCCCTCCCGCGGCACCGCCGTCCCCGGGGCCGGCCGCGGGGCCTCCGGCCGCCAGGGGCCGCGCTGCCGCCGAGCGCCCCCCGAAGATGGCGGCCGCCGTGGCGGCGGGGGCCGCGGGCGGGGATCGCGGGCGGCGGCGGGCGCTGGGCCGGGCGCTGGCGGCGGCGGCGCTGGCGGCGCTGGGCTGGCTGCAGGCGGCGCTCGGCGCCGGGTGAGTGGCGGCCCCGCTGCGCTCCGGGGCCGGGAGGAGGAGGAGGAGGAGGGGGAAGCGGCGGAGCCTCGGCTCCGGGGCCGTGCGCCCCGTAACGCCCCGGTGCTGTCGTTGCAGGGCTGCCCCCGGCCCCCGCCTGCTGCAGCCGTACCCCCCCGGCCGGCACGGCCCTCGGCACCACCACCGCGACGTGCGGGACTGCCAGCCCCTGCAGCACGGCAACGTGACGCACGAGGCATGGCCCGGCGACGGCAGCACGGGCCTGCCCCTGGCCACCACCAGGACCTTCGTCTCCTACGTCCCCTCGGTGGGCGACGGCCGCAGGGTGGTCTACGGCCACTTCACCTTCGTGAGGAACCCCCGCAGGACCCTCTCCGTGCTGGAGCCCGGCGGCGCGGGCGGCTGCCGGGCTCGCCGCAGAGCCCCCGTGGAGGAGACGGCGAGGCTGGGCAAGTGCCTGGTGGCCCAGAACGGCGGCTACTTCGACATGGAGACCGGCGAGTGCCTGGGGAACGTCGTGAGCGATGGGAGGCTGGTGAGGAACGCCCGCGGCCTGCAGAACGCCCAGTTCGGCATCCGGAAGGACGGCACCATGGTGTTCGGGTGAGAACGGGGGGTGGCTGGCGGCCTGCAGGCTGGTAGGGATCGCTCGGGCGGGAAGCACTGCCCAGGCACTGCCTCCGTGGCCTCTCATGGTTAGAGCGTTATCACAGAACGGGAAATCATGATGGTGCTGTGCTCTCTGAAGGTAGGGATGTCCTACCTGGAACCCGCTGAGCTCCCGTTGAACCCGTTGGCTTCCTCTCCTAAGATAAGCTGGGTGAGTCACTCTGATGCCCTCTAGCTGCCTGGGGTTCCTCACCTCCTCTCCCAGCTTGGCACACTTGGTTATGGCAGAAGGGGAGAGGGCTCCGTCCTCCCTGCAGAGGAGACAGCGGCAGAGTGCAACTGCCCTGGCTGCGGCATGGAACCGCTGGGCTGGGGGGGAGCCCTGGAGGTGCCGCACCCAGCACCCTGCTTGGAGCAGGGTCAGCTCCTGCAGCTTGCTCGGGGCTGCGTCCAGTGGGGTTTGGGACATCTCCAATGATGGGGACAAACCTGTTCCTGTGTGTGACTACTCTTCACAGTAAAAATGTGTCTTATTGTTCAGTGGAAATCCTGACGTCTCGTGGACTGCCTGTATTCCGCTGCGTTGCCCTTCCTGCAGGTACCAGGGTAGTTAAAGTCCCATACGAGCACCAGGGCCTGTGAACACGAAGCTTCTCCCAGTTGTCTGAAGAAGGCCTCATCCACCATTTGCTGATCGGGCAGGATGAGGCGGGCACCCACCACGACATCACCCCTGTCACTCTGCTGGTGCTCTAATCCTAACCTGTAAGGTCTCACCCTAAGGTCTCTGCTAGCTTGTGCTCAGTGCCTAGGCAGAGCTCCAGGCGTTCCTGCTGCTCTCTCCTGTGAAGGGTTGCTGCGCCCCACTTCCGCTGCCTTCCCTGGGTTCAGTCTTATCCTGAGAAGCCGGTATCCAGCGTTCCAGTCACGCTATCCCACAGTCTCCATGATCCCAATGAAGTTAGAGCCCTGCAGCTGCACTGGCCTCTAATTCCCCATTTTGTGCATATAGCAGTTTCACATAGGCACCCGTTCTGATTCCCCAGGAAAGGGGTGAAAACTTCCCATGTGAGTCCTCTGGGCACTTCCTTCTTTGTGTGCATATGGTTTAGATCCCCTTCAGGCTTTTTTGTTTGTTTTTTTTGTTCTTATAAGGTCTTTTGTCCATGTCAGACTGCAGCCATTGCCAACCTGATCTATCACTTCCTCACTTGATTGGGCTATCATCTCGCGGCATCGTTCCTGGTTTAAGGCTCTCCTCACCAGGCTGGCCAGCCTCTTTACAAAAGCAACTGTTGCCTCACTTGGTCAGGTGGATGCCATCTCTGCCTGTCAGTGCTCAGAGAGGGTTCTGTTGTTGTAAAAGCCACATTCCTGTTGCCAGTAGCAGCTGTGCTACCACTTAGGCTTGGCTTCACAGAGCTCCCAGCCCCTCTCCTGCTGTAGGGCACTGACCCTGCTCCGTAGGTGCAGATCTGTGGGAGGAGGAAGAGCTCGCTCCCTCCTTGTGCCAGCGCTGAGTCTTCCAGCCTTCATCAGCGCAGGGTTTGCCAGCCCGGTGAGCAGATTCTGGGTGCTCCTAGTGGCATCGAGGCTTCAGTTTCTGCAGGTTGTT
Source organism: Anser cygnoides (assembly GCF_040182565.1). Lineage (NCBI taxonomy): Eukaryota > Metazoa > Chordata > Aves > Anseriformes > Anatidae > Anser > Anser cygnoides. The sequence continues at coordinate 13,411,846 of NC_089887.1, forward strand.
GTCTGTCCATCTCTCTTTTATCATCCCAGCTGCTGTGCAGTGTGCTGACCTCCTCGTGTAGCTCCTTGTCCTGGCAGCACAGCTTCTCAACCAGTCCACGCCAGGACAGGGAGAGGCACCCGGTGTCCCCACGGCCTGAGACTGGAGCGTTGCGTTCTCCCTCCGCAGCTCAGAGTGAATCCAGGTGCTGCTGTGCCGGGGCTGGTTGGTGCTGCAGCTGCACCCTGTGGTGTCCCTGCGTCTGCCCACGCGTGCTGCTCCCAGGGAGCTTCCAGCTCCCCACTGCACCAGCTGCGGCATCTCGTGGCTCCTGAGAGTGAGGCTTGTGTGTGTGAGCTGTTTGCTCCACTGTCTTCGCAGTCTCCAAAATGCAACGCTAGGGATAGTTGCGGTATGAGTAATTTGGACTGTCAGGGCAGTGGGAAGTAGTCCCCACCTGACCCTCTCACACCGTGCTGTGATCAGGACAGTGCGCTGGGCACGCTGTAACCCCCAGCCTAGCAGAGACGTTACCTCCACCACTTAGACTGGGGTTAGGTAACCGCAGGCTTTAAAAGCCGACGGTTGGCTAGCCCATGCTCGCGGTGGCGTGCAGTTCGATCAGCTGTGTTCCTTTTGGATTCACTTCCTAGCACTGAAGGGATTTCTTTCTGCATGTTTTCTATTCAGGTATTTTCAGTTTCACTTTTTTACAAAACGGGATGCTTTATTCGGCTACAGTCATGCACACTGAAACACTAAAAGGTAAGCGTCCAGCTCCCACAGGACATGTCTGGGACATGTGCAGCAATTAGTTTTAAATCAAAAGCTGTCGGAGCTTACAATGAAAGTACAGCTGCTCAGCTCAAGCCTTTGCAGCTGTCCCCCGGGCTGCAAACACCAACCAGCGTCAGATTTTGATGAACCAGGTGTGGCTCAGCACCCTAATTTTTGAGAGAAGACTGTCCCTTGGGAAGCGTCCCAGTGACACGAGTTGCCTGAGCACGGCAGTGGTAGCCGAGCAGTCCTTCCTGCTGCCTGACTGTTCGGTGGAAGGTTTTGCTGCCTGGAAGAGCAAAGGAATCTTTCCCAGATGCAGGGGGCAGGTAGCGTCCCCCAGTGCCGCTGCAGGCAGCTGGGTGCTGTTTCTGAAACCCCCTTCTAAAGCTGTTCGGTGTCAGGGTAGCGCAGAACGGAAGCCGACAGGCAGCGAGCTGTTAGGGGTGCTCCCGCAGACCCCTGGGGACTTGCCAGTGGCTCTGCCCTTGTGTTCTGCCGGATGCTTTCTGCCCTTGTTATCCTGCCTCGGGTCTGCTGACCACGTTGGTGGCAGGAGCTGTGTTGTGCGCAGCGGCCTGGGGCAGTCAGGTCACTGACGGTGGCTTTGTACCACTAGAGAGCTGCCGAAGGGACGCTTTGCACTGCTTGGCTGCTCGTTTTGAACGTAGCTAACATCCACTCAGCCGCCTTTTCCCTTTCTCTGCCTCCGGAGCCCTCTGGCAGCAGCAGAAGCAGCTTTATGTGACACTGCCGTGACTGGGGCTAGCTCCTCCTGCTCTCTTTCCTAGTTACCTGTCCGAGGAAGATGTTCTGGACCAAGCAAACCCTTTTGTTCAGCTTGTGAGCGGAGTGGTTTGGCTCCTGAGAGACGGGGAAGTGTACGTCGGTCAGAGTCAGACGGCTGAGTGTGATGAAACTCAATCCACAGGTAAATACCGTAAAGCTTCAGCCTGGGCAGAGATTGTCCTGGTGAGGCTGTTGGAAGGTGGTGGGAGCTCGGGGAACTGTTGTCTGGTTGCAGTATTTGCTACTCACTTACGAGGGCAACATTTTTTCTGCGCTGCTTTACCCAAGTGTGTGGCAGGTGCGGTACGAGTGCGGCACTCTGCAAGGCGGGGCTGTGCTGGCCTGTTCAGTGCTGTCGAAGAGGATTTGCTAAGGACTGTGAGAAGTGGTAGCACGTTTGGTGTTAATGCTTGTCCGGAGAAACTCAAAGCAGGTGCCTCCTGTAGGACATGAAAACTGAGGGCTTCTGTGTCCCCTTCCTTTGTCCCTGTGCCAGACGGAAACCTGACTAGAGTGCTTCTAGGCATGTTATTCCTAGATAGCTTGGATAAACAAGAGGAACCTGGGCTCTGTTCTCACTGTGTTTCAGTTTAGCTATGCCCTTTGCTGGGAGCTGTTTTGCAGGCAGATGCGTCTAAACAGCCAGTCCCGTCAGCCAGCTGGTGGATGAATTATTTCCTCTCCCGCACAGGAACCTTTGAGAAGTTCATCAATGTGATATCAGCCAGGACTGCAGTTGGACACGACAGCCAAGGGCAGCTGGTCTTGGTTCACGTGGATGGACAGACAGAATCCAGAGGGTAAGGCCAGGGCTGGGGTGAGCCCTCAGGGGAGGTGCAAGTTCAGTCTTGGAATTCTGTCACTAGAGCTGGAGGGACTCTGCAGCTGCCACTAACGTGTTCTAAGGCAGAGACCTGCAGAATTGAAGAGGTCGTTTGAAGGCACTGCCTGGTGGTTTGTGGTGCTAGAACGGCAGAGCCACAGGGTGCTACGGCAGCCTTCAGGCAGCGAGTCAGCATACGTGGGATGGGAGAGCTGCTGAGGAGAGGGGCCGAGCTTCTGGCACAGCAGTGCCATCCAAGTCGGATGGCGTGAACGAACAGTGACAACCGTTTGCTTTTGCAGGCTCAACCTCTGGGAAATGGCTGACTTTCTGAAGCAGCAGGGAATCATCAATGCGATCAACCTGGATGGTGGAGGGTCCGCAACACTGGTCCTAAATGGGACCCTCGCAAGCTACCCTTCAGAGCACTGGTAGGTGCTGGCTGCATGTGCCAGGACTGCACAGGAAACTGCGCAGCTCCCGTTAGCGTGCAGAGCTCAGTCCCATCCCTCTGGTCTGCTGGGGAGTCAGTCCTAGCATTGCTAGGAGTTCACAGCGTAAAGGCAAGTGGCAGGTTCTCGGGGAGAGTGACTCTAAATTTAAAGCAATTAGTAACTACCTGTATTTTCCACTTAGTCATCTGGGATTAAAGTTTAGCTGTTTTCAGACATGCAGCAAAGCTGTTTGAGGCGATGGAGTGGCCTCGTGTAGGAACTGGGTATGAAAGCAGCTCTTGACTGAAGAATTCGCAGTTGCATGTTCACCCAAATTTGCAGAGATCTGTCAACAGCGTATTATTTATGGAAGAGAAACACTGACCTGGAGACCTTGCTCTGCCTCAAGTCAGGGTACCTAAAGAATAATTTATGTTAGATTTAGGTTTTCAGCTGTTTCTGACTGCAAACATGAAGTGATTGATTGAAAATTCTGTTTGCCGTCTGGCAGCTAAAAGCCAAGTGTTGCTATTACTGCAGTGATGTCCCTTACATCAAAGGCAATAATGTTCTAATAAAGGCATACTGAACACAAAAGTTAGGAAAGCAAGGACTGCTTACAGGGAGACTTTGCTTGCACGTCGCTTTTTTGTAATTCTGTATTTGAAATGACTCCTGTCCAATAGGAGTTAATACTTCGGTAAAACGCTGACTCAAATCTAACTTTATATTTTTCCATTATTGACATTCTCCTTTGTCAGTGTGAATCGGGATGAAAATCTGTGGTTGTTACCAACCGGTTTAATGTAGGGCTGGGAGCAGCAAAATGCTTGCACACCTTATGGGACCCATTTTCTGTCCCCAGCACCTTTGACAACATGTGGCGTTGCCCTCGGAGCATCTCGACCATCATGTGCATCCACGAGCCCACCTGTGAGCCCGCAGACTGCAGCGGTCACGGGGACTGCGTGCAAGGGGAGTGCCGCTGCGCTGGGGACTTCTGGAGAGGCCCAGCCTGTGACGTGCTGGACTGCGGCCCTTCCAACTGCAGCCTGCACGGCACCTGCACGGACTGTGAGTCACTGTGCTGCAACAGGAGGTGCCCCTGGGTGGCACTCGGGGGGACGGGGGTGAATCGCTCACCTGGTCAGAGCAGTGCAGCTCGCTGTAGTACAGGTGTCACGTGCAGAGGCACCACGCTCTGTGTCACAGCGTGTGGTCCTGGCCGGTGCCAGAGTCCTTTCCCATCGTGGGCTGAAGGGTTGCAGCTGATGCCATTTGCCACCAGCAGCAGCTGCTTCCCTCCCAGCCGAGGCTGCCCGTGTTTTGGTGCCCAGGCTTCTGGTGCCGCAGGTGCTGATGCCCCCCTTTGCAAGCCAGGAGGGGCTCTGTGCCTCAGCCCTGGTCGTACCTTCTGGTGCACGAAGCTGTTCTTCCCCTTCCCTCCAGGGGTGGAGGCGGTCAGAACATACTGCCTTAGGGAACAGCAGCACTGCCAAGCTAGGACTCAGATTTGGAAGCTAGAGCTGTAATAGGGCTTCACTTCAAACTCCATCTCTCAGATTCCCTTTTTGGCCCCTAGGCTTGTGCTCCTGGTTTTCTTTGTAAATGAGGTGTTGGAAAGGGCAGTGTATTACACTGCATGACAAATAATGCAGCTGAGTTCTGCCCCCTCCCTTTGTGGTTCCTTTTTTCCCCCTACTTAGTTACCCCGCATCACAGGTTTTGCAAGTGCAATTGCTACTCTTCTGTAAACTGGTCTTGAAACCAGCAACCGCTGTAACACACGACCCTCAGCTTTTGCTCTTCTATACCAGCTTACTCCAGTTTTTCCATTTCTTTTGTACCTCCCTGGTTTAACTCACAGCCCAGTTTGAACCAGTGAAATGACCGGGTAGAGCTCACTGGGTGCAGGTGTTGCCAATAGCTGACCCAGAGTTAATAACTCAAAATCCAATCAAGCAGGAGGTGTCTTGGGAACTGCTGTGTGGGGCAGGTGTAATGGGTGGGGTTTTTGTACCTGACCTCTTTGTGAGTTCAGGATTCCTCGTCTGTGGGTTCCCTGGCAGAGGCAGCCTGATCTCAAGTTAAGAGGCCACCCCAAGAAGCAGAGGCTCCTAATTTTGAGTTCCTGCAATTTCTAAGCATTTCTGTGTTGTTGTTAATGTCTGTTTGTGTATATTTGCACAGCTGGATGCCTGTGTGATGCTGGCTGGGTTGGCAGCAACTGCAGTGAAGGTAATGCTGATTTCTACTCCACTCTAATTCTTTGTAGTCATCAAGAGGACAGCCCGAACTGCTTCCTCGTGGGCTGGCTGGCTGCAGCAGGGGGGAGGTCTCCCAATACTCTTTTCCAAGAGGGAGTAGCAAAGGGCAAGGCTACAGCATGCTCTCTTTTTTTGTCAGCGTGAGCTTAACTGCAGCCTGAGACTCTCGAGGTCGGGTTGGTGTGAAGCCCTTTGCAAACTGCCCTTTTCCTGCCACTTGGAGTCATGGTCCGTGGGTGAGACATGCTGCTCCTTGGTCAAGGCACAGACTTTTTTCTGAGCAGCCATCAACATCCTGGGCCAGTGAATGCTCTGGGGTATAACATGGGGTGAGACTGCACGTGTTTGTGACAAAGCCTGATGCCATCTCTGCTTGTCTCCTGCAGCTTGTGCAAGCGGTTTCTACGGGGATGCTTGCACCCAGAAATGCCAGTGCCAGAACGGTGGCTCGTGCGACCCTGTGCACGGAGCCTGCTCCTGCCCAGCTGGATACTATGGCACCAGCTGTGAGCGCGGTAAGGGCTGCTCTGGAAAACAGCCTGGGCTGGGGAGAGGCTTTTTTTGTCATATTTGAGCCACCTCATGTAGGCATCTTAAGTGTGAGCTCTGCTGAACAGTATTAGGCCTCAGCTTCACAGCTGGAGCATAACCTGCCAGCTCTTAAGGGCTCGCCTGTCCCACCTGAATTGACTAAAAAGAAAAGGAACAGAGAGGAGAGAGGAGACATTTTCTTTATCATTAGAAAACTGGAGATACCTTGAGTCTCTGCCCAGAAAAGCTGTGTTGCTTTTTTTTTGTGTGTCTATAGAAAACAAATACCCGCATGCCTTTCCCTTGAAGGTGCTGCACCAGGCCCTGCCTGCAGGTCACGCTTCGGGTGATCCAAGTCAGTGACTGTGAAAGGCTCCAAAGGGCCCTTCTGGCTTCTGGCCTTGGAATTCCAGCTGTGCACGTGCTGGTGATAACTGAGCTGGCAACATGCTCGGTTGTGTAACTGCAATTTTTCTGAAGTACTGGAGGCTCCTGCCTATCTGCCTGAACAGCCTGCTCTGCTGACAGGACAAGTTAATTACAGCGTGGGTGTAAACTTGCGTGCACAGTTACTTCAGTGATGCTTTGTTCTCAGCCTAAGAACACTCAGCTAGCCTGATCCCTATTTTACAAAAACCTCCTCCTAGAAGTAAGCAAAATAACAGTAGTTAACTTTGAGTTCAGTGCTTCCAGGCTGATGGAGAATGCGGAGTGGGGAGGTAGACCAGCTTTGTCAGGCTGCAGGAAACATGGGGGCTTTGAAGCTGACTATTCAGCACAACTAAAGAGCCTGCTGGATGCCTGTGCTCAGACAGAAGTACCTCCTTCCCTTTAGGAATTGGCCACTGCCCCCCCGCCACCTTTGCTTATGAGCCAAAGAGCAGGCCAGTAGCTCAACGGTGGCAGGGCGAAAAATGCATTGAAAGCAACAATGCTGGAGCCCGCTGTGGTGCCAGAGGCACCATGACTACCTCATCAGCTATATGCAGGGGCTGAGCCTCTCTTACAGCTGCGAGTGTGTCCCTCTTTCCTGGCACTCAGCTGGTGAGACAGGCACAACTGAGCTGGGGGCTAAGGGGGAGCTGCAGGGTGACAGACTGGGTGAGTTCTGAGCACGCAGAGCTCTGATAATAACCAGCTTCTTTGTGATCCATTTCCTAGCATGCCCCATGGGCTGGTATGGGCCAAACTGCCAGCAGCTCTGTGCATGTGAACACGCGTGTCCCTGCAACCGGGAGACGGGCAGCTGTAACATCACCTACGATTTGGCAATACAGGACCAGCTAAACAAAGGTACCTCTGAGTGCATTGGGGTGGATTATTATTTTTTTAAGTAGTTGGAAGAGCATCTTTGGCACATAATATTCTGTTTGCTTAGTCAACAGGCTTGAATTTCTGTTATCTTAGCTAAGCTTACCCTTGTTCACTGCAATTTTAACCCCTCACTAACTTTCTTCCCTCTTTGTTTTCCAGCTGGGCAGTGTTTGGCTTCCCAGAATAAGGGAAAGAGCAAAGAAAAATTCTCTCTGTCAGAGTAAGTGTGTAATACTGGTCACGAGTATACACACAGAGTAATGTGAGGCAAAGCGACAAAACCTAGTTGTAAGACAAGTGCTGAGCTGAAGCCACCATCGGTGACAGGTCATGAGCTGAGCCTAGTCCTCAGCAGCTTGCACAAACCACCACCTTTCCTCTCCCACTGATGCACTGTATGTCCAGCAAAAGGACCGGGACAGACCCACCACCAGAGCCCGGCTTTGGTAGTATTACTGAAGCTACAGCCCCTCTGCAGGCACTTTGGTCATGCACTAACTGAGGGCAAAGCCAAAACCACCCATCAGCTCTGGCTGCCATAGCAGCCTGTCAGAGCCTTGCACAGAGCCTGTTCTCACCTGCCTGAGAGCACAACCATAAGCTTGAGATGACAGAGAAGAGAGTACAAACCTTGAGAAATCACTTGCACACGGGGAGCATGTGAGGGTGGGTCAGGAGATGTTGCTTATGTGGATTTTTCTTTTATCTGATAGAAGAACCTGGATGTCCATGACCTCTGTCTTGGCTCTGCTTCTTGTGATTAGCACCATGGGAAACATAGGCTTCTTTCTCAAGGCCAGATCAGAGAGGCAACGTAAAAGTGGTGATTATCTCTATCACCCCCTGATGGAGATGAATGGAGAAGCCAGTCATACCTCCACATCTGCTGCCTGTGAGACTGAAGATACTCAGGAATAAATTCAGACACTCCTTTAGAGTCCCAGATGAGAAAAGAAGAGGTATGTTACTCTGCATTTCGTCCTGCGAGTCAGCACTGACTGTTACAGACTGACTAGACCTAGAGTGTAAAACTGCTGACAAACCCAAGACGCTTTTGTTTAAGGAACACCCTTGCTTCTCGCCCAGTCCTGCTGAGAACTCCCTTCCCCAGCCGCTCTGGCTGGAGCGAATGGGATTGCATCTGGGGTTTGGGGTCCCTAGCTGCCATCAGCGGATGCAGGGTGCAAGCAGCAGGCTGGCCTCCACACACACAAGGCAATTCCACAGCTGCAGCAGAAGTAAAGCCAAGGGTACTTCAGAAAGGTCCTTTCTCACAGAGTGATGTAGTCTGTAAGTATCTTTAAGATGCAAGATGAAATGCATGTTGCCTCTAGCATAAAGATAGGCTTAAGGCTTATTTGGTCTGTAACTGTCTGCACTTCCCTTCTAAGCTCAGACTTTCATCAAAAAATGAAAAATTGTTTTAAAATGTTAAAACAGGTGCAGCACATGGTAAAACCACGGCATTCTTCTTCCTGGCCCCAGTGGTAGGCTCAAAGGCTGACACACAGACAGGGCTGTGGCTTTCTTGCACCTGACTTTCTTACCTGCCCTATGCTGACTGCAGGGCCAGAGCGTTTTCTTACTGAATCCCTGGTCCTAGGACTAGTCTAACAGGTGCTTCACAAGCACTGAATTTTCAGTAGATTCTTATGGTGTAGCAACATGAGTCAATGCTGGTTGAAAAGCCTCATTCCTGTGTTCTCTCCTACCTCCCAGGAGCAGCGTGCTCTGCTCGGCTGCATGGCCCAGCCGGTGAGGTACCACAGTCTCAAGCTCTCACCTGGGGAGAAGAAGAGGAGGCAGCAGCCCGAGCAAGACACTCCTGAGCTGTGGACTGGGCTCGCCCTACTCCAGCCCGTTCAGCGTGTGCTTTCCTACCGCCAGGCTGCCCTGGGCCAGCGGTACAGTCCCTACAGCAGCCTTGCTTCTTGCTGCCAGAACTGCCTTTCCCTCCTCAGGGGATGGCAGCCAGCAGGGGCTGGGACCGTGATCGGTACTTCAAGCAACCCAAGATCCTGAACATCTCAGCTGGAAACTGGATGTTTTTATTTGAACACATAATTGCACACTGAATTAATATGAGTTTGCTTCCATGTGAGGGGAAACTAGCCTTTAACATGCTACTTTAATGCTGCAAATTGGGTTTTTAAAGCCTGTCTGAGCCTGGATGTTTTTAAGCACTCTATTTTTATCTCTTCAAGCAAAGAATATGAATTTTTGTGCCACTGCTGGCATCAAATCAACCTGTAAACTGAAGATTCTATTATTTTTTTATTTACAGAAGACAATTTGCCACTTGAATAAAGTCAATTAGTAATAATTGCCTGAAACTGGAATTCTTGATGCTCAGCTCAGAAGGCAGAAACGATCCTTTCCCAGTTAATCTCAGTAGGCCATGCAAAGCCATGAAGCCCTCTTCATTTTCAATATCTATCTATGTTGCAGGATTATGTGTACTGGCCTACTTTGTGGTATAACCATAAACAACAAATGGTGGTTCTACAGGAAAAACTAAAAAACATTTTAGTTATTTAAAAATTAAAAATAACTGGATACAAGCAAGACTTACCTTTGTTTCTGTGGGTACTTAAGTAGAGTAGCACATGTGCTAAAATTTTCAGAATTTACCTCAGATTTGAAGAGTTGAATTTCATCAAATAATTAGACGTGTTCTTTAGAGATTTTTTTTTAATTTCCAACATACAGAAATGTACAGCTTCTACCAGAACCTACAAACACGATAACTAAGTACATTTTTAGTATCAGATTTGTTGTCAAGTAACACATTACAAAGCACTCTGCATTTTGCTACTGTGCTCTTCAAGAATGCTTCTTTGTTGGCTGAGAAAAATCAGGACCTCAGTACATAAAAACAGACAGGTACAGGGGAGAGAAAGGAAGACACTGCTTGCTAAGAATGTTAATGCCCATTTAATTTCTATGTAGCTAATAGCTTGGAAGTGGATGTCAATGTCATTAAAAGCCAATGCATGTCACACAATACCAATTTAGCCTTCCAAAAGAGAAATAATTAGGTATAAGAATCATCACAATCGAGTGCTGGAAGAATGTTAAAGCTAATAGCATGCAGGAGTCTGACAAATGCATGTCAATTTTAGTCTTTAGAGTCTAATAGCTCAGCTTCTTCCATTGTTTGGCTCACAGTAGAAACACTTCAGATGTTACAGAAGTATGAGCTAGTAAAATACATTTTGAAACCAGATTTCTCTGCCTCTAACAAGCTGGAATTTGCTACTGCATCAATACCCAACACCTTTCACACCTGAGCTGAATGGTCAAGTTGGGCTCACCAGTCCCTACCAGTTCTGAGCTGCTCTAAGTGTTACAGATTTAAGATGACTAGGTTATGGCATTTTCAAAATCTTCAGTGAAGGAACCAAAGATGTCAAAAATAATTCAGGCCTTCTCCAAAGCTCAAACCATGAACCAGAGGGTTGTACCATTTATTATAAAGAGCTGACCAAAGAATGCAAAACTCAACGGTATTTCAGTTATTTAGTTAAATCTGGATTTATAAATTCTTATTAAGCTGATTTTTCCCCCGTTATTGAAAAATGTGATACAACCAAACTGGCTAGCCACAATTCTGACATGAATAAGGCTGCGTCTGAAACTGCAGCAAACACACCTGTGCAGCCAAAATGACTGCAGTAACTCAGTTTCCTCGGGGCAATCAGGATTACTCTCTGCCACCCAAAAGCAAGGGCTCAGGAAGCCATGAAATAACATGGACCTGCACTATGTGCCTTCCTGCTGACAATGTAAAAGCATGTGGCGTGCCAGTTTTCAGCCTCACACTTGGCACGCACAAAGTGGTAAAGAAGCCAGCAATGCTGCTTTTGCATCCTGCGGACTAGAGTCTCCCGCAGTCCTTTCACAAGACCGAGCTACCTGAAACACACCAAAATGTTTAGCCAAAATGCCTCAGTCACTGTATTTCAGCTTTGCCCTGAAAAACAATGATGTCCGTCTTTAGTGTGCGCCTATCTATGTGCTCTGTCTGTCCTTAGTCCTACTGGGACAGAAGCTAGTAAACAGCAGGGCAGGGCAAGCCTGTAGAAATTGCTAAGAATAGAGGTTTCACATATGGCCATATTTAGTTGTAAACGATGGCACAGCACTGCGTGCCAACATCAACTACAGCGCCGTTTCTCTTGAGATCTTGTATCACACGTTACGCATGGCAAGAGCTCTCTGAGGTAGGCATTATGTTCTGTGTATGGAATATCTGAAACAGGGGAAAGCCCTCATTTACTGAGGAGTTAATTGTTAAGCACCCACCTCATTACCTGAGCACAGCCCAAGCCGACTACACTGAAGAACAGCTGCAGGGGTGCTGCTGAGGAGCAGGGGGTCCTTGCTGCACCTCCAGCTCAGTGCCCAAACCTGGAGCCCACTTTCAGGGTCCTGGCTCATGAGATTTACAAGGAGCCACTGGGAACAGAACCCAGAACTCCTCTTGGTCTCAACTCACGAGAGACTGCTGTGAAGAAAACAGAACGTCTTACTTTCTAAAGCCTGCTGTTTTTTTTTTTTTTGTCTTTCTTTCTTTTTTTTAGAAGAAAAATGAGTTTTAGAAAAATTCTGCTTCTCTTGTATCTGCAATTCACAAAGCCAGTTTAAAAAACAAAAACACAGCACAGTAGCCATAACAGAAGGAAGGGAACTACAGCCTGGATGTTATGTCAACATTCAGGGGGAAAAAAAAGGAAAAAATCCATATTGGATTATTTCATTTTTTAGCTAAGTAAATTGGTAAGTGAAATAATCCAGGCAATTTTGCTTGAAATTGACAAGGGAGAGATCACAAACTGCTTCCCAAGCAGATTTGTGCAGCAATTTCTTGTGGGACAGGAGCAATACTACCAAATGAGGAAAAGCTATTTCTTGTGTCCACAGAACCACAGGAGGGAGCTCTCTGCAGGACCAGCCCCTCATCTCTTCCTGGCTCATTCAGAGACCTGCCAGAATGCACCAAGTTCCAGATGCCTCCCCGGCAAGCGTTCAGCACCCAAACCTTTCACTGGTGGGAGGAGAACAGCATACGCCGTGTTTTAAAATTACGAGAACCCAGTGCAATGGGAAAGATTCTTAATCAGAGGAAACCAGTGGAAACACCAGAAACAGGAATGTTACCACCATGGCATGTGACCAAATTAAGTAAGAATCAAGCCATGAAAAGATGAAATCCTGGAACAGCCCAGGGAAGGAAGGGCTGGGTTTGTTCATGATGCTTTAGGAACCAGTTTGAAACTGCATTTCTAGCACCAGAACTAATTATTTCTGCAGGATTTTACATTAAGGATAGACACATGCATTTTAATTCCAGGACTCTTGATTTTCCAGAGCAAAGGTAGTACTTCTCCCTCTTCGTGTTAGACTACAAGTATACTGAAAAAGCAAAAATTGAATCACCTGGGAGAAATGGTAAAGTCTACAGAACAACTGGGGAATTCCCTGAAATCAGAACTTTCCTAGGGCCTGCATAACTAAGTTACCTGTTCTGCTCTCACACTGAGATACAAGGTGGGGGACTAATTTCCTCAGTTCTGTTCCTTTTTAAAAAAAAAAAAAAAGGCAACTTACATAAGCACGTCAACTTCATCTTTTGTTCCAATTATTTGGGATGCTTTTCTCCTTTTTCAGTGCCTGGTGCTTCAAAATCAGCAATTAAATAAAGAAGCAGGATTAGAAGGAATTACTTTACATATATGTTTTCCTTACCTGCACACATTTATCAACCTTAATATAAGCTTGGTGAGAAGGGAAAAGAGACAGGATTGTACTGAGTAGCATGGCCATGGATACCTGAATAGCTGTGCTGGCAAAGAAACTACACCTCCACTGCAAGTTGTGCTTCAATCCTGCCCCAACCCCAGAACCATCTGCACTGTTGCCCAGTGTTGGAACTGGACACTCATGTAGTTCAGGCCAGCCTGAGCGATCCGTGCAGCAGTCACCTCCAGCTGGTAGCAATGGGGTCTCCGCACAGCACTGCTGGATCCTCGAGCAGACATCGGTCTGCATCACAAGTCCCGCGTGTCTGCTAATTGCAAATATCGCCGAAGTGCAACTCAGTATTTGACACCTATTTTTTTTTCCTGCCTAAACAAAAACACAACTTCTCTGCTACCTGCCCCGATAAATCAATCGCCAGCACCTTTTCTGTGTGTCTGTTCTCTAGCACAATCAATGGAGATTTCTGACAAACACGGTAGTTTTGGCATGTCATGAATGTCATGAAGATGCACCATCTTCTCACAACTCGTAAATGTAATGTAATAATCACTTCTTAATCCTGGGAAACATCCATGTAGAGCCCCAAAAGCTTTGGACTCTAACTTGACCTTGCAGGAAAAGATGACACACAGCCCTTATCCCTAGTGCGATGTATGATACAGCCCTTTACACAAGAATATCCGGCAGTCACAAAAATTAGAAGTAGAAAGATTCTTGGGAGTGAAGACAATCAGTTATTCCTTTCTAAAATGGAGTTTGTCTCACTAAAAAAAAGTGACTGGATTTAATAAATACTCATTTTTCAAATTATAAATAAGTTAAAAATTAACTTAAAATAAGCTATTATTTGAATAAATATGTTTCAGTAAGTGCTTAAATACATACATGCTTTTTTTCTGAAGTTTTCAAGTTAGCTCACATTATAAAGACTTCTTTAATACTGCCATAAAACTTTGTGCCTTCAGGAAATAAAATATTGCTTTTCTTAGCCCTTTATAATTTGATTCAGTTCCCATCTACTTTGATGAGATGGGTCAGATCTACCTATTATTGCTTGTAAACCTGAGGAGGAAGGATAAATAGTCTATCTTTAAGAAAGATGCTGCTTACTTGAGGCAGGTTCTCTGCCTATACTTTCTAGAAAACAGTTTTGATTTTTGTGTCTCAGTGGGTTAAAAAAACCCAACACATTTCCTAATAGCATCCTGTCAGGTCGGAAGAGGTTTTAGGTTTGACCTGGAACTAGTTTCTAAAATATCCTATTTGTATTAAGGTATTTACAGTTTGCTTCAAGTCCCTGCACCTGAAATGCCCACTTTACTTTCTGATGGGTAAGCGCTACCCTGGGCACCCAGAAAACTGGATTAATTTTGCTACACGTGAATAATCTAGTCCTACAGATCAATCAGATAAGGCAACATCAGTCTCCTCTGCCACACACAGGAAAAGGACTGATTGGAAAGAGCCCTTTAGAGTTCATAGTAACATGGATTCATGCAAACTGACATTCATCCAAAAACACGATCTATGAAAAAGACTACTGGAGAAGTAGGCATCTGATACAGAAGTACTACACCTGCCATTTGAGTGCTAAGTCTTTGTCGAGAACAGCTCCCAGAAGTCACTCGCTGTCCAGCAGCTGCTGCCTGTGATCACACGAACGACTGCCTCAAGGCTCAGCCCCTGCAGGCTCTTTGGTTTGGTGCACAGAGCAGCTCTGGGGCAGCCAAGAAGCCCTGAGTGATTTTTCCTTGTGGTGTAGCCTCGTCCTTGCTATCTGGAAAGATGGGAGCTGCTCTGGGACTGGTTGGAAGATGTCGTGGCTCCACTCAGCTGGGAAAACCCGCTGTTGCAAGATTCCAGGCTTGACATGGATCCCCTGGGACAGGACAAAATAGATGTGAAACATGAAACAGGCAGCTATTTCATGGATAACTTTATACATCTGACAGGAGATCAACCTACTCTCTATAATGCTTACAGAAGTATTTTATTTTTTGTCCCATCATTTTCACTGTGGTCTGTACGAATCTCAAGGTTCCTTCCTCTGTGTCACAAGGAAAAGTTATCACAGACATCTTTTTGCTAGCTACAGGTATTACAACTTCCCTCTTGCAGTAAACCTCGGAGTACAATGCATCTGGTCTCTCCGTAGGGCTGCATACACAGTTGCTGAGCAGAAAGGAAAACCAGAGAGTGTTCCAAACACAGCATAGCTCAGTGAATGCAGCCACTGCAGCTAACCTGGGACCTCCAGCCTGCTAAGCACCAGAGTCGCAGCTCCAGCACCATTCAGTCTTTGTCTTCAGTCCCTGCCAACGCAGCCTCAAGTCACCACAGCTGTGACTGCGGACTGTTTCCAACACATTTTATGCAGGAAGGGCAAGGAGGAACAGGTTTGAGTGACTAGAGTCAGGAATTTGGTGCTACTCTGAGTCAACAGGGTCTGGCCAGGCCACATTCTCAAGGTCAGCACCTGCCCACCTGCAAGCCTGGTCTACCTAACCCTTTTTCTGGCTCCTAGGAAAGTACTTGTGAAGTATTCAAATTACTGGCTGATTTGAGAAGTACTTTTTGCATTAAAGGAGGCTAGAGGCTATCCTGCAGAGGTTGATGTACACACTTATTGAGAAAGCACACTTCAAGTCACAATAGACATCTTTGTCAAATGCCAAATGAAATCTTTGTCAAATGCCAAACGAAATATGAATGAAATAGTTAAGTTACTCAAAAAGTAACTTCTCAGAATGTTCCCAGCTAACATCAAAAAGTTCATCAGCCAAACACCTCCCTCACTTCAGGTAGCTGTAACCAAGAACTGAAGCACAAATTCCACTGGTGGAGATCCAGCCAGCGGCCAGACATCCAGCAAAGAGGAACCTGCTACAAAAGAAAAACCTTATTACCCACTGCATTAAGGAGACTCCTCTTTCCACATAATACCACCAAGTTTGTGTCCATCTAACTTCTTATCAATGAAATATGCACCCTGTAGAGGTCATTGGTATCTGCATGTTTAAAGTCACACTCAGTCCTCTCATACGGCTTCTCTATTGCAAGCTGTATAGTAACACACACAAGGAAACCTACCTGAAGTCCTTGGATGCAAGCACTTCATAGTAATATATAAGCTTGCACTTGTGACTGGAAACTTGCAGAGAGGCAAGAACATCATCCACCCGAGGGAGGCTAGTGCCAGAACAGGGCAGAGGACCATGCATTTTCCACTGGAGAATGTAAAAGCCGGGCCAGCGAGTCACATGAGATCCCTGGAAATAAAAGAGTACTCCCAAGTGATTACCAGGCATCTTATGAAATAACTGAATGACTTGACAAGAGTCAGAAGGAACTACTGAGCTGACGGCTTGGAGAAATATACATCATTCAACTCATTTTACGTGCCTCAGCCACAGCTCTGTAATCTTAGGTGTTTTTTTTCTTTTTCTTTTTTTTTTTTTTAATGTTATCTTCAATTAGCTTTTTATCAGATTATGGAATCTCCTTCCAATGGCTCAGTCTAAACTAGAACTGCCGTAGCAGTCATTTTCACAGGGAATTCAGAGAATGATTACCAGAGCAACTGCTTCCAAACTAGACATGATTTCCCATCCCATCGATTCCTTCCCCTCCCCACCACCAGATCGTTTTGGAGCATGCTAGGATTGTAAGATCCATGCCAGGGCCCAAACACATCTGACCTGGATGCTCTCTCCTTCCCGACAAACCAGTGGAGATTCCATACGACTGTAATCCACACCAAGGACCCACGTCTTATCAATGAGCTGCACATTGTCCCCAGCAGTAGAGGTACTTGGTAACGCGGCTTCTTTATGACTTGTTTCAGGAGCTCGTTTGGAGTGAAAGAGGCTGAACACCACATCTCCCTTCAGGATGTCAAAGTCCCAAGTGATCACAGACTCCCCTTCCAAAATCTCCACGACTATCTAAAAAGGAAATACAACAAGCACGTTGTAAAAAGTCAGGCATTCAGATGGCAGTCAGCATCTTCCTCCCTGCTCTACAAACATGCTTTTTCCCTACAAAGGTTTGTACCTCATGTGGAGCTCCTCTGAGGACGCTCGCAGAATGATAGATAGTTTCTGTCCATAACCGGATGTGATCTGCATTTTCTGGCTCTTCATCTGTTTGATAAAGTGACTTAGGAACAAGCCCGCCTTCTGGAACAGTACACTAGAAGAGTGAGAGACACAAATAAGAGGGTTCATATTAATCCACTAGTAAAGTACTGAGTCATCTGAACTCTTGCCAGCTGTCGGACACTGAGGATAGGCACCTTAACTTCGTATAAGGTTTCACAGTAAGGCTAAGTTTTTCCTGAACTATGACCATTTCTCTAATCAGTCTTAGAGAAATTGAAAAACTCAGAGAAGCTGACCTATGGTTCTCCTATCTAGGGCAACATCATCATTTCAGGGTGAAGACTCCTGTGCACAAGTTACCTGTACAGTGGTTTGTGGTTACCAGAGCAGTGGTACCCCCAACCAGAACAGAAATTCAACTGTTTTTCAGAAGGAAGCAGGAGGCTGGTGGGGTGTGTGTGTAGGAGGAGTGGATTTGAGGAAAACTCACCATGCAGTCTCCTCCCAGGAAGTCTGGGATCACCTCTTTGTCCACGTAATCTACCAGCCCTCCCGGACCCTGGTAGTTATTCCCACTGTAAATAAGGAACTTCTGCCTTGTGTTCTCATTGATAAAGGGACTGACCTGGAATAAGTAGACAGAGGACATCACTGTCACCAAGTGAAGTTAGAGGTAATGTTGAGATACAAACTAGAAGACTGGAAGACCTCATCAGCAGGAATGCAGGCCAGCAGCAGGGTAGAGCTCTGCAACTCTGAAGTGCTCTCCCAAAGTAAGGGATAACAAATAAAATGCTATATCCCCTGACATTTTCTACTTCAGATAAAATAAGTTTGCAGTCACCACCTAACACACTAACCTCACAAGAAATTTATCAAGCACATTCTTACATTGCTATAACTGTCAGCAAGCGCTAGGAAGAACCATATTCATGACTTTTCTCTTCAGTATCCTCCAGCATGACATTAAAAAAAATCATCTTTTCCCATGAACATGAAAACCCACCCACCACAGGTTACCACTGCTGCACCAGGATGAACAGTTTGGGTCCCAAGTCCTGCCCTGGTAGAATGACAACCATAGGATCAAATACACAGCCTGCTCTGTAGCAAAGCTGTGGCCTCTTCAAAAGATCAGGTACAAGCTGCCTGGAAGCTTTTCACTCCCTAACCCTTTGAATAAGCAGAACTTACAATGACTGGATGATTGAGTTATTTGTACGTGTACAACTGCTTATGATCCTGCAGTCTAGATTTCACCCACCAGAGTCCAGAGTACAGGAAAGACCCTGGGTGCTCGCACTATCAGGAGTCTGCCCAGAGTTTCGGGGTAGTTGTCCTCTACAACCTCAATGATTCGAAGCAGGGCCTTAACTCCAGGCCGCCAGAGATGCCGCATATTTAGCCCTTCCAAGTCCACCAGACATGTCCAGGATCTAAATAAACGTGAAGAAAAAGACCAGTCAGAATCTCTCTTTCACAGTGGCTGCTCAGCTTAAGAGCCACAAAACTTTTCAGTAACATCATGGCTGCAGCAAGATCTAAAGGCCATTGAGGTCTTTTTTTTGAGATTTCCCTCATAGGTTAAATGAGGGAAACAAGCAGTTCCAGTAAAGAGTAGATCTCTACTCAGGCAGCAGACAGCCTGAATCCAGTGAGCTTTCAGTACACTGGATCCAAAAAAAAAGATAAAACAGACGTTCAACCCTGAAGGTAAGAGTAAAAGCTATCAGTGAGGAAGAGAGTGAAGGTATAGAGACACATTGCTAAAAAAAAATAAATATTAAAAAGTATATTTTAAGGTTCTGGATTAAAAGCACTACAATAGCAAAGTTAACTTCATCTGAAGGGGGACAGAAAAAAAAAAAACAAGGAAGGAGCAATACTTGTTTTCATATGAAGCTGTAGAATTTATCTGCATTTAAGTCTGCTATACAAGATACCCCAAAGCCCAAACAAGACCAGCCTGTAAGACACGCACAACACTGCTCTCTGCAGTTTAAATCTAAGAACATCATCTAAAACCTTCACATAACATTATCCTCACTACGTTCATTCCAACTCAGTAAGGATACAAGAAAACTGACTATACTAACGTGATGGGGCGGCCAAATAGGTTGGTGTTTTCCTCACACCTCTTTTGTCCTTCCTCATTAATTGACAAAACCTGAAATTAAAGACAGGATAGACTGGGATTAGCCTTAGTGTGACTGAGGAACCAGGAGAAACCCAAAAACCTTTAAAAATACACAGCCCAGAAATATACCAGTTTGAGAACTTACAGTGTGCAAAACAGGAAGTCTCTGTGTTTGGAAGAAAAAGAAAAGCTTCTCTACTGAAAAGTTATGCTGGACGTACAAGGTAGAGATGTTGAAAATCTACTGTGAAGTATAAGAGCCTCAAGATCAAATGTTATTAACTGAGCTGCATGGAAAATGGCCATGGAAAGCTTACTGTGGAACTGCAAATTATCAGAGAACATCCTTCTGGCCCATTTGTATGATTACAAAAACTTCATGTCTGTCTCTGCAGGAAGACGGAGAAGCTAGGCCATGCCAAAGACACTAAGCCAAAGGTATAACTTTGGTTTGTCAGCCACAGAACACAGTGATCACGTCTGTCAAGCAGGTAGATAGCTGCTGCACTACAGCAAGACTTCTAGAGACCCCAAGGGAAATACAGTTCCTCAAGTGAGAAATTAATGTAGATCTTACATGTCGCAACAGTGATTCTTCTCCCAGGGCTTTCACCAAACCCTTTGTGTCCATCTGGCCAAGACGAAGGATGTAAAGCGGTCGTCCATCTTCAAAACAAACGTAAGGGTTTAAAAACAATAACTGAACTTGAAATGCCCAGAGATGTAAAGTTCTTCAGTGCATGCAGAAAAGCGGTATGCAAGTGATTATCCTAACATGCCTGTTGTGAGCAGGGATGTGTCACGTGCCTGCGAGAGAAACTGTTTAATGGGCTGCTAGGACCATTGACTAGGCAGAGAGTGTCCCGAGTGATAAGACACTGTTTGGTCTTTGGTATTCTTAATTTAGTGAGGCAAAGAGCAACACAGTCAGACTGTCTAGAGCTAGAATCTGCCCTCACATCAAGCACAGGAGGAGAAGCTTCTACTGCAGACAGAGCCATGTACTGTAGTCTCCCAGACTGTCACTCTAGTACCTTTCACAAATGCCACATTAAATATTTGAACAGGATAAAAATCACATCCAAAGGCCATCCTATCAAGGAGATGCTGCTTTGCACTGGTTCTAGTCTGCCTGATTTGTGCAGAGAAAATAAGGTAACTACAACAATAGCGAATGGCTATTTACAGATGTTAGAACTCCTTTATTAATGTTTAAAGCATCAATACAATCTTCTCCAAAAACAGACAGGCTACTTATAAGGTCTTATAATGCAAGCTACACTGTAGAATCAGTGTAAGTGGTAGCTTCTAACCTCTGTCTTGATAATGCCATCCTCCGGTGTAGTATTCATCTAGGAGGGCTGGGGGCCTCCAGGACTGTAGGATGTAATCCACCTGGTATTGCTTTCTCCAAGACAGCGACTGACAGAGCATTTCTCGAGCTTTGTCAATGTTGAAGTCACGAGCCCGTAGAAATCGAAGGATATGTTCATCTTTGGGGATCTGAGAGAAAAGAGAAATTGTAAGGATCAGGACTTGTACCACTGCTCTATGAAGCCTGCAGAGAAGCCTGCAGAGCATGCACCAGTTTTAAGATACAGATCAAACATACTTTCCTTCTCCCTCCCGAATCCAACTCAGTGCAGCAGATAGTGATAGGAGCATGAAAGCAGTGACTAATTCGTAGAATCATAGAATTCATGTCCCTTTGAGAGAGATGGGCTTATTAATTTATCAGAGCATTGCACATGCACACACACAGCCTGTGAGAATCCCCTGCACTAAGCGAGCTGATGGCCAGAAGCCCAAGCAAACTCTGGGCTGGCTAAAGTTTCCCTGAGCTACCTGTCCACAAGGACAAACAAAACACTGAATGAAAGTAATACAGCTACAAGCTTACCTTCCTGTGGGGCAAATTAGCAAAGGATGAAAAGCATTTGTAGGTAACACAATAACCAAGTTAAGCACGTGCTGTTTGGAGGTGGGTCACCACTGTACAGTCTCCTAGCGATCACCCACTAGCACCACATTTCAGGCCTCTCCTCTGCTTTGCTGCTGGTGTTGTTTGAACAAAAAAAGCTTTCGAGTCCTTCCACAGGCTCACCCCATCCCATTGCACTAACTCTTACCAAAAGAAACAAATCACCCAAAGTCACAGTACACCCCCGCTCAGTTACTCATCCCAACACATTTGGTCAGTAATTCTAGCACCACAGGCACAAAACCCTTCCCAAACCACAGCTGTAGAAGGGATTATTCCAACCTCCTTCCAAATCCCCTATCTTTTTCCCTTAGCTGAAAACCAAAAGAAAACCAGGCAGTAACACTAGGTAGTAGGTAGTATAACAATAACTAATGGATCTCAGAAAATTGGCAAATGGGACTAAAAGCTTGTCAGGTGTCAAAACAGCTGGATTCTAGTTGCATGTACTGTTGATTCCTCTTCTCAGTCCCTTCACCCCAACTCCCCCAAAAGTGTCTGGCCTCATTTGCTACATCAAGTTTCCATTAAAAATTTAAGTTCTGTAGGGCTAGAATAGTCTCCGGAGCGTCTGTACTGTGCTTAGCACAATGCCAGCCATCTGAGCCCTGCTGTAACACAAAAAAGCGTGCGTTCAGGAGTCAAAGCTCTTTTGTTTGTTCACTGACAGGCTCATGAAAACAGAGAGCAAAGAAGAAAGCAAAGCTGCCAGCAGTGTTTCAAAGGCTGATATGAAGCTGCAAGGGTTACTATGAATTGATTCCGTACAAAGGTGGGTAGAGCTCAGGCAGCCTAGAGCCAAGCCTAGAAGCACCTGAAGAGGAGACGGGAGCTCAGCGGTGGACTTGTCAGTACTAGGTCAGAGGTTGCACTAGGCAGTCTTAAGCGGTCTTTTCCAATTTGAATGATTCTATGATTAATGCTGTTCAACACAATGCTCTATTTCAAACACTTTGCAAAACTGCATTTGTATGTCATTTAGAGGAAAAGAGCAGCTTTTCCAAATAGGATCTCAGATGTATTTAGAAGAACATCCCCCAAATTTTCTGCATCATAGTAAAACTAAAGACAGCAGAATTTTCCTTGGATAATTGACATTAGCATTTCTGCTGTTCAGAGAAAGCCATTACTCAAAAGACAACAGACAAAAACCCTTTTGTAACAGTCCTGCATATCCTGTAAGAGGAGGGAGAAGGGTTGGCTGTTACACAGGTTTCTTACTTTCAATGGTTTTCAAACCTGGACTGCACATAACTACAGGTAAGAGGCAAATTCAGCACTTATGGACCAGAGGTAGGGATCTCTGAGGGGACTTAGTCTACTCATGATAGAATTAGTCTCTTAATTATCTTTGTCCAACCAAAGCAGCAACACCAACCTGCAAGAAAACAAAGTTTTAATTTCAGCCTGTTGTTCTACTTACTAGCAAATTTGCACATACTGATCTATATAGTGCAAAGCTATTCATTAATAGCTTTAAGTAACTGCACTTTTAACACCATTTGAAGACTGTCTTCAAATACTCAGATTTTTTTTTAGAGCAATGATAAATCTGATTATTGGAAGGAACAAGGATCCGGATAGTGAAATAGAAAGACAGAAGAGGACAAAAATAAGAATAGACAGGTTCCAAGAAACAGGATATCTACAAATAGATTTTTTGGTAGAGCACTAAGGACATCTCTGCTCCGAATTAAAAAACCAGGATGTTACAGCATGATAACAGCCTCTCCAGAGAAAATGCAAGTGGT
Source organism: Anser cygnoides (assembly GCF_040182565.1). Lineage (NCBI taxonomy): Eukaryota > Metazoa > Chordata > Aves > Anseriformes > Anatidae > Anser > Anser cygnoides. The sequence continues at coordinate 13,434,492 of NC_089887.1, forward strand.
GTGGGACGAGCTCCTGATTCTGTATTATTCTGACAGGCAACCTGTGATTTAAGAAAAGCACACAGGTGAGCAGGAAGGGGATTTAAGTATAAATAGCCAGCAGCATCCTTCCCACTTGTTCAAGACCTTGTGGGGAACAGAGCTCACAAAACCTACACAAAGGGTACAGGCAGCTGCCGGCTGTCACAAAGAGCACTCAGCAATCAGCTGTACCTTGCCGAGGTACCTAGCTCAACAAGCAGCTGTCAGGAGGAACAAGAGCTTGTGCAGCTCACGGTGCTCCAAGCACCCCAAGAGGCTATTGTTTCACTTTACTCACATGCTGTCGCTTTACCTTTTCCAGCTTCCATTCCCCAGCCTCTAAGAGGGGAAAAAAACACCCACAGAACAGGCAAACATTTAGAACATGCTTCGTCCATTTGAAACCGAGACCCTTTTAGATCACAGGCATGGATAAAGTCTCACAGTCTTGCTCCCATCTACGGCTCATTTTCAGCTGGATACCCAATAGCTGAGATATCTCCTACCAATCACACAGAAGTCCATGCTGTTTTACTAGACAGGTCACTGTAGACCTGAAAAAACGTGTCCTATATTTCAGAGCACAGCTATGCCTGGGGATCCCTGCCCTTTGTTTTGTGTCTGCTTGTTGCAGTCCTCCAAGGGGTCCTTTGTTCCACTGTGTGTGTGTATATATACGCATACATATCTATACATTCATTCCCATAGTCTTTGTCTGATGATAGCAACCACCACTCTCCTGGACATGGCCCAAGTTATACAACCTGCTGTTGATGTTGGCATATACCAGTGGCCTTACACAGATTTGACGGGTGCTTGGTGTTCTGAATGTATCAGCTCTCACAGACTGAACAGCATTGCTAGTCCCTGGAGACTGTCAGAGACTTTCACACCCTACCTCAACTGTTCTTCTCTTCAGTCTGCTGTCTTTTGGTTAAACTGTTTTTCCATTCACAGGTACCAACAAAACCCATAAGCACGCTCACACAAAGGGACTTTGTGGCACACTGGATTCAGTAACAACTTTTTTTTTTTTTTCCTAATTTTCTACATGGGTGATAGGCAGGAGTCTTTTCAAAAGATAACAGGGCCTTAAAATCATGCTTAAATTCCCCATACTCAGATGAGATACGCTCTCTCTGCTTTGAGAAAGACACAGCAAAGCATTCAGAAAGGGCTGGCAAAGCTCCTTGTAAACAATTGCTTCTCTTGGAAAGGACAATTAAAAAAAAAATAAAGTCTTCCGAAGCCCATGAATGCAGAGTGGCACCTAAGCCATTCTGTGTGACTGACTGAGTAGTTATCCTCTAGGCCAGGAAGCTATTACTACTGAAATCTCATCTAGCTGTACTCCATTTTCAAGGGGGATCACTTGCTCCAACTATCTTTCTCCTCTTTTCCCCTTTTTCTATAGGCTCATTATCTACTCTGCCCACCCAATTACTCTGTCTGTTGCTATTCTTGGTCCTTTCTCCCTTACCACCTGATCTCTCTGCATCAGTAAATCTGTGGTTACACCCCTCCAAAGACATTTAAGCTGCTCCAGGTCTTTTCTTTTCTCAGCCACATGCCCCTTATTGTCTTGCCCAATACAGGGACTCCCCATTGATTGAGAGGAGCCCAAGCAGTTGCTGAACATCACAGCAGCAGCAGAGATGCATCTAGCCTACAGTAGTCATGCTGCTTTTTTCCGGGAAAAACACGTTTTCACCTATACTAGCTGGCCAACTCTAGCTGTACACACCTCAATCCAGTGACCTCAGCTCCTCTGTTTTAGAGGCTTACACAACATACCTCACACCACAAGGTGAGATGGTCTCTGCGTCCTGAATTCCGTGTGGTTTTGAAATCGTACATTTTGATAAAGGAGATTAAAACAAGATCAGAACGAATTCTGCTCAGAAGAATTCAGCCCCAGGCTGTACAAGCTGATACAACCTGCCTGATACAACACGCAGAGCACACTACTGAGGCAGTAACAGAGCTAGGTGTTACCGACTGCCTCACTGATCAGCATCTGAAGACGAAGGGAGAGGGGCTGCACGATCAGCGCAGCTAGCCACATCTCCCACCCCACCCTGCAGGGCCTGGGAAATGCAATGCACCCACACCGGTCGGTCTGGACAACCAAGCCCTGATCAATGCCTACTCTAGATACACGGCTGTGCCACTGTGCTCTGATACCACAGTGCAGCCTTTCCAGTACTGACAGCACTGCAGCTGTAGTTCATGATGTGGCTGGATCCTGCCGCGAGATCACACAGGCTGTTCTCCACCCCTGGCCTTTTACCCAACCTTGCCAAAACAGTCAAGTCTCAACACACGGATTATCCATGACCCTGAGTTTTACTGTAGGCCTTGAAGGCAAAACAAGCTATAAGAACAACTGCATTCAGGCTTCCAAAGGTGTGCTCTCTGCACTATCCACCCACCTTGCCTTTGTGCGTTTCTTGAAGCCACTGACGAAGACGGATCAAGCAACTCTCTTGCATTGGAGTCAGCTGGCCCAGATATCGCTCAATGTAATCAGCATCCAATTTGTCAGCTGGAGAAAGAAAAAAGAGCAATTCAGAGGAGACTTGGCATAGCCAGAAAGGAGATAGGCAGTTATTTCTACACATCAGGTTGCTTATGACTTGCACCGGAAAAGCACGAATGCCCTCATTTTAGCTGCCTGAGGGAAGCAAGCAAGCGAGTCTCATGGTGATTAGGGCATACGGACACAGACAGCATGTGAGGAATCAAAGCCAGATCGCTCCACTTGTCTCTCAGAACACTGATTTCATTCAACCCTGACTACTCCAGCAGGAGCTTTTAAAGAAATATTGTGAGCTCTGGCACTCATCTCATTAAACACTCCAAGGCCTGGGTACTTAAATCTCCTCATGTCCTAAAGATCTCACTCACAATTTCAACGACAAGAGGCTAAAAGGCAGCTATCTGAAAATTGAAATGTTATTCTGCTTATGGACACCAGAGGGAAAGGGAGAATAATATTAACATTTCCAACAGCAAGGATGGTTTTTGGCACGAGGATGCCCCGTGCGTACCAGCAGCTCAAGGTTCCTCCAGCTCAGAGAGACAAAGGACAAGGGCTTTGAGCCTGCTAACATTCAGAGATAGCCACAGATGTGCTGTCCAAGGCTTGTATGTGCAGATGCCAGGAAGGACAACATGGCACCCAAAAGGGAGCAGCACAGGCCAGTGGATGTGTTGGAGGCATGCAAGCACATGAGAAGGGCTGGGAGGAGGACCTCTGAGCTAGCTCTGCCTCATGCAGGATTTTTTGGTTTTGTTCTTTTTTCGGCAGATACCATTAAGTGCAGAAAAAGGACTGGACACCCACAGGATACGCTGCTTCTGACTGATAATACAGAAATTATACTTGGTAAGTGCTACACCCCCACAGAATCCACAGAGCTAGCAAGCTGAGGAGCAGACCCAGGGAAGTATATTCAAGTTCGTGAAGTGATTAAAGCAGAAATAGAGCTACGCTCCTCTTCTGCTAGACAGGATCTGCCACTCTTAGATTAACTTTAATCTCAAAGCACAGAAGCATTTCTTGTACTCAGCTTCCCTATGGATTTGTATCCTGTTTACGGATGAATTCCAATAGAGAGAAGTCACAAGAGAAGGCCCAGTGAGACTAGAGCCCCGGAAGGTTCCAAATGCCAAGCTTTTTCCCTGAGTTACCTTCAGCTAAAGAAGTGCCGTCTGCTTCTGAGAAATAACTATTTCCAATATCACCAATCTAAATCAAAAGGCCTCTCCTTTTTCTGTCAGAGAAGAACCTTCTTTAGTCTAGAAGATATCTTTTTGTGTGTTGATCTGGCGATAAAGTTTGATTCAGACATTTTGGGTGAGAAATGCGTTACGCAATATCATTCCATGCATTTGTCTTGGATTAATATGGGGAGAAAAACAACCAAACCAACCCTGTAAAACATTCATTTTGAAACAGCCAAAGTATTTAACTATAAATTCACTTACACTGTACTCACAATATCTTTAAGTTTCTCCAGTTTAAAGTACAAAGTGTTTTCAAGATCAGACCAAACTGATTTTTTTTCTGAACTCAGAAAATACCCATACTGCCTATATAGTTTTTCTTGGCTTTTCAGTCTGGGAGGGGGAAAAAAAACAACTCAATTGTTTGTTATTTTCTTGAAGAAAGGAAATAACTTTCTCTCCTCCCCACCAGCAACCGAGAAGAAAAGTCTCATGCCAAGAAAATAAAAATAAACTCATTAGTCAGTGATGCTCGAGGCATTTAGATCGCCAGCAGCTGCTACTGCCTGGACACTGCATACCATCGGGGCTGACAGCCTCTGCTGGAGGGCAGGAGCTGCCAGTTTGCTCTTTGGTAGTTTCCCGAGCCCCAGCCTCGACGGGCACAGCATCAGCATCGTGTCCAACTGCTGGTGCTTGCTCAGCCGCCTGTCCGCACACAGCAGGAGGTGTCCAGCGAGGGATGAATGTGACCCCTTGAGAGATCAGCTCCTTCAGGTAATGTTCAATCACTTCCTTGCCCTGAAAGGGGAAAAGCTCACATTAGGGAAAACGCCCCATCTCCTCCAAACCAGCAAGGTGCAGCAGGGTCTTCCTCAGTATAGATGACTAATGCTGTTAAACAGAATGGAAAGAGTCATCTCCTCCCACCTGCATGAACCTGTTGGAGAAATTTCAGCACGAAAGCACTGTACAAGCAGTGAATTACAGCAATGGCCAGGCGCATTGCAATGCTGTGGATGCAACCACCTTTATGACATTTTTATCCTGTTTTCCTACTACCTATCAGCCAGCCACACTGCCCCTCTGCAGCCCAGGGGAAACAGCCACCAGAAGAAAGTGCCTCTCCCACAAGACACTGGAGAGGCAGGGTGCTGACTTCTACCCAGAACTTTCTCTTCCTGCATGAGAACAGTGTCCTCAGTGTCTGAGGAGCCTGGCACCACAGCATCCACTGCAATCCTCCTCTGGCACAGCCTGCTCCTTCTCCTGCACAGAAACATTTCAGTGAACAGATTGTTTTTGCTCACCACACACTGTTTTTTTCTTTGTTTGTTCTACTGAGCAATTTCTGAGACATAAGCGAGGATATAAAACTACAGCAGGCCTATTTTACAGAAAAGAAAACTGAGGCACACAGAGCAGGCGTTTGATTTTTTTTTCTAATAGCACAAAAGGAAGCCCATCTTACCCGCTTGATGTTTGAAGTGTACTGTTTCATGGCAATTTTTTCCACTGTGCTTTCAAAGCCAAAAAATGACTTGATGTCGAGAGATGCAGACTGTTCAAAGCAAGTCCATTCCTCATTCTCAGGGTGAACCTAAGCCCAAAGACATACACAGGGTTGGGTGGCAGCAGGTACCTCACATTATGGCAGGGCCCTTGCTCCGGTAATGAATAAGCTGTTTAATCTCCAGAGCTACGGAGGGAGGGGGCAGAAGAAGCTTCCTACAAGGCACTGACACACCCACATTTAACAGTCAGACTAATTCTTCCAGCATAACAGAAACGGGTCATGAACTGGACATGTGAACTTTTGTGGTTAGAGAAGTGGTCTTCACCCGCACAAGGAAAACAAGCTTAAAAACCAGCACACCTGAACAGTAACATTACTAGCAGAAGCTCTACTAAAACAGCTAAATATATTTATATATATGTATAAATATTTATATTTTCTGCTTTTGGACAGGGAACTCAGCCACTGAAAGTCAGTATTCCTCCCCAAAACATGCATGGCAGACCTGGGAGTTTTCCCACTGTCAGTTCAATGTCCACCTTCCCCTGGGTTACCCTACATATGGTTACAACCTACAAAACCTCTTCCTCTTCTAAACTTAACCCTTTTCTGAGGGGACTCTATTCTCTGTAGATGCTGCTGTTCACAAACTGGCACAAAAAAAATAATCCAGTCCACTCACAAATATACAGTGAGCTCTATAAAGGACAAATCCTCCAGAGAAAAATACTAAGCAGCTGCAAGAGAAGGATCAAATTTCTACAAGTTGCTTCAGAGAGCATTACAGAAAAGGAAAGATGAGAATAAACCTGCTTCCGGTGCATTCTGGCAGGGAAAAGGGAACTGGTAAAAATAGAGCAGAGAACCATCTTGAGGATGCAGACAGCTAGCTCCTGCTCTGTTCCAGGAAAGCACTCCCCTCAAAGCCCAGCTGTTAACGTTTCCTTCCGAGGGACTCAAGCCGGAGGCAACACAGCCAAAATCAGCAAGTGTGACAGTGTCTGAGCAATTCCTGAGTTGACCTGGCAGTGTTTCAGAACTGTCAGCGCCTTTCATAATGATGGAAGTTTGATTTCCTGTCATTTTTGGGAAACCCCACGTGGCCACCAACTGATCTCTGGCTCAGGACCTTCCCCTCCATCCAAAATGGGAATAACTTTTAAATTATTTGTCTTGCTTGAAATACAAGCTACTTTCAAGTTTTGCTTACTCCCAAGAAGCTGAGCTGTTACCCAGTTGCCAAAAGGGCAGGTAAGTAACAGGATCTGGCCTTTTGTTTAGGGAACAAAAACCACTATCTGATTGCTTCCAGAAACAGGTGAAGCTATTTAATGGTGACTGATCCCTAATAGCACAATTAGGATGAAATGACACACTGTTGCTGAAGATACAGCCATAAAGCAAGACATCCCAGGCCACAAATAAGGCTCAAGACATTTACCCAAAAATTTAGAGCACGAAGATCACGATGAGATGCTAAAACTTTGACTTACTTGCTGGCAAAAAGTTAATTACCAGACTTCTCTGGCAATTTAGGTTTCCTCCTAAACATCCAGATCTAAATATATGCCCAAGCTCCAGATGCTTTTAGCAAACTGAATTTCAAGCCGAAAAACTCAGGGAACACTGTCAATTCTGAAGCACCAGCCATCTTTTCTACTCTCACTCTAGAGCTTAACACTCCAACCACAGAGTCAGTCAATTTTATGAAGTTTCTCAAGCCCCACAAAAGCACTGGAAGAAGCTCTCTAAAACCCAGCAGCCTTCCAGTATCTAACTGTAGTGTTACAGTCCAGTGTTCAAATTCACTCAAACAACTTCACCCTGTACCTTAGCACATGACTTTTAACACTTTCTTCACAGGCAAACAGAAAAAAGGCACTTACTGAGTAGCTGCACGTCTCAAGGACGACAACACGGTTGGCAAAAGTCTCATTGTGGGCTTCAATGCGGAGAGTCCGCTCTTTCCAGTTCACGGTGTTCTTCTGTATGAAGAAAACATACTCCACGCCTGCAATCTGAGAAGGATGAAGAACCAAATATATTTTAAAAAATGGAGAGAAAGGGCAGCCTTAGGAATCAGTAATGATCTGAGCCAGCTAACAACATCTCCACCCCTTATGTTTAACTTGCCTTCTTTAGCAGCCTGGGAGCATCCACATTCAGTTTGCAGCTCCGTTCAATGATATGTATAGCTCCATCGTCACTCCTGGATTCATGCAGGATTTCACTCCCTAGGAAGACTGGAATCTCTGGACATGTAGGAAAGCGCTTTTCATATGCCTGGAAGTGAAAACCGTGCAAGTTTCATCTCCTGGCCAGATAAACTTTAACTCTCTCTGAATTACTTAATTCCCTTGCAGTAAGAGTCCAACAAACAGACGGCTTTCTTCCCTGAGAAAAAGGGAGGGAAGTTAAATCAAAACACGTATAAACAAAGCTGGCACCCACTTGTGTCAGTCATCCAGCTAAGCACATCTTAACATTTCTTTCACAAATGAAGTGGAAATAAAAGCCTGTTGTTAAAAGGTAGTGGGAAGGGAATCCTAACTTGAACATTAGGAACCAAATCTTCAGCTGTCATAAGCAAGGCCAACTATGCTGATTTCTGCTAGTTAAAGACCCAGAGATGACAAAATTCAAGTCAGATATATTGCCTGTATGAAGAAGCTATTTAAAATATTTAATACTCCTGTGCCCTAAAAATGTGACGTGTTTTGTTTAATGGTTCTAGCAGCTCCAAACTACCAAGGGTAAGAACACCAATTATGGGCTACTCAGTTGCCTTCATCTATCCATTTCCAAAGTAATTCTGTTCCTGGTTCTGAAACCCTCCTTGATTTAATTGACTCACATCCATCTGAAACCTTTTATCCAAAGGTTCTTTAACAGCTCTAGCAAAAAATCCATTTTTCTATCGCACTTGAGGCAAATGAAGTTAACTGGCATAAATGTTACCTATTGTTCCTCCTCTTTCCCAACTTCACTCTGCTTGGGAATCTCCTTACACGGCAAGATTTTTGCAGGATGGAACATTTTCCTTTGATTTAGGAAAAATGCCTTGCCTATTGAGCTGCTATCCTAAATGTAGGATTCAAGCAATACTGGTAGAAGCTGTACAGGAAGCCCAGGATTCAGCTACAGCTGTGACTGGAGGAGAACCTGTGGTCTCTTTCCATGGCATTATCAACAGAGCTGCATCGTTTTGGTCCTAAGATCTTTGATCATTCCACAGACGATGGAATAACTTCTATGAACTGCTGCCATCTTCCCACCTTGTGTAAGATGCAACTGTGTTATACAGCATGTAATTTTCTCATGAGTATTTATATTTTTATCTACCATACACGAAAAAAGCATTAATGTGATAATAATTGAGGTTGGCTCAGTTGTCAGCACACAGAGAACACAATGGGCACACTCTGGGGTGGCTGCATTCTCTATTACCACAGCACTCTGAAAGGCTGATTGCCCCAGTATGCATTCATGTACCCTGGTGCTGGGAATAATACCTGCTCTTAAAATAGCTCAGGCACTTAAGGACACATTCCACGTCTTCTGATCCTAGATCTCTGAACAGAACAGAAGTTATTTCAGATTACCCGATCATGATAAAAGTACAAGCAAAATACTAGCTGAAGTTCTGGCCATAAACAAAGTACATATGTATTTAAAACATCCTCTCTAATACACCAAGTAACGTTCTGCTTCCTTCGCCATATCTGCCAAAGATCTTTCCCCGCATCTGTGAGACCTCCACCAGTGCTTTTCCCTTCTGATCTCCAGAAGGATGAAAGCTCTTTAGGTGAATATAAAACTTCCCATAGCAAGTGACTGTTTCCAACACCAGTCCAACTGGCTCCATACAATGAAAGCAAACCCTGTGCTCTAAGGAGCTTAACTGGTTATGATGGAAATTCAGATGGACAAGATGGATGCCGGGCCCTGCCAAAGGATGCTTCCAGCTATCTGCTCCTGGTGTTCTGCCCTTCCCTCATGGGTCAGAAAGGCGCACCCCTTATCACCTGCTCCCCAGTGCCCGCAGTCACCAGCACATTGATCTGCTCAGGCCAAATTAATACTTCCTACTTGTACTTCTGCATGCCCTCTCCCAACTCCCCATCCTCCACACACTTGCTGTCTCAAGGTCAGAGTCTTTACCCTCTTTTCCCTTGTTAATCTTTTCTAGCATGCAAAGTGAGAGTCTCTTCATGCCGCCCAGACGACCCATTTTTCATCACTAGAGTCTCAATATTCATACAGTGAAAGCTGTAAACGCTTTTGTAGGCCACTGGGATACCAGAACATTTGGCAACTCGTTTTCAGTGACTGGAACTGAAACCTCCTTACGCGTGCCCTTAAAGAAGCGTTGCTGAAAACCTCAGCCTATGAGGACGCGGCCCCAGTTAACCCCATAATTTTGGGAACAGCAGCTAGTGCAGAGGCTAGAAAACACCTCGAGCACCAGGAGCTGACGTGGGAAGGGTTCAGGACTGTCTGGCTACCCAGGAGAGCCCTCTTCCTGTCCGCAGGGCCTACCACCTCCATCCGCAGCCCAGCTCCTCTCCACCTCAGCTGGCGGCTGCGGGCACACGGGTGCCACGGGGTGGTGCGGCAATAACCCTAAGAAACAAAGGCTGGGCCAGCACCACCCATTCCTGCAGGTCAGTAGTAAGGCTGGCCAAGGTTTCCTTGCCCCAGATACTCCAGATTTCTCACAAATTTTAGAAACGCAAAGCAGCTGGATTGGAAGAAAGGCTCAAGTATGGTGATCTCAGCTTCTCTTCCTCCCCTCTTTCAGGGCTGTGGCTGTGCCACAGACACGTGGGAAGGAGTCTGCAGAGAACCAAGAGATGTTTTCCCACTAGGACAGCAAACCAAGCATGGATAACCTCCAAAGACCTCACTGTAGCAGTTTCACCGAGAATACAGGGCTACGAGTGCCTCCTTGCCACTGAAAGACCATTATGGCAAATTGGAAGCTCCAAACAACACCTTTGAATCCAGGCACCTCTGGTTCTGTTTCAAAGATGAGGCCACTGATTCTCAACACACAGCTGTCGCTTCCTCCACCAAGTACACACTTGATCCAGCTGGAGGCAAGCTTCCCAGTAAACAGTCATTAAATCCAGCAAAACCAAAATCAGACCAACTATTAACACAGTGCAGTCAGTCACTGTCTCAGCTGAACAACACCTGGAGAATGAAAAAAGGTCAGGGAACAGACATCTATGCCAAGCCCTGGTGATATAACTAAGTTAACAGTGCAAACCCATCACCTGCATAGGTAGACCATATCCATATTTGAGAACGAATCCCCTTTACACATTGATAGTAAGTCCTTTCCTAATCTTCTTTGCACAACAACAACTCTAAAAATACAACAGGCCAAAGATGCCTGAGATCACGTGAAGGACAGCTGAAGCACCATGCTTCGGTCACAAAACTTACACTTAACATGCTGAATCTTTCACCACTGAAGAGAGCGAGCTACCAGGAAAGCACTCCATCTCTGGCACCCAGCATCTTCTCAGCAAAATCAGCATCTATACACAACAGCATGTTTCTGCTCCAGCAGACAAGTCGAGGGAAATCAAAGACATAGAAATATCTTAATTTTTTTTCTGGCCAGTACCAGAACTGGTCGTTATTTTCTCCTCCTCCACAGTTGTGCAGGCTGCGAGGTGAACGACAGAAAGGCACAGAAGACTTATTATTAGCTTGCTTTAATACCTCAGCTGCTGAGCTGCCCGTGCGTGCTCTTGCCTCCTTGCTGCTGTAACTCTGTGCTGACTTGTATATAAAAGCTGTAACTTGTCTCTCCCTTCTTTGCTGAGGGAATCACAGCAGTATTGTGCCACTACTTTTTCCTAAGTACATGCCCACTATATTTCTTTAAGACAGCCACCCTGATGACTGAAGTCTTGAACAGCAGCATGTATATATTAAAAAAGGCTCAGTGAAGCCATTCCCTGCCCTCTAAATCCTTCTGGGATTAGCGTTGACAGGCAGAACTAGTGAACATTTTGCGTGCCTCCTGCAAATCCTCCCACCCAGTCAAGCCAGCACTTCAGCCTGAATCCTGACTTGGGCTCCTTTTCTAGCACAATCACTCTCTTCTGTTGACTCCACACCAGACTGGACTGAAGAAAATCCACAAGCACAGCTGCAGGAGGTGTTTAGGCAAGCCAGAGCACAGCACGCACCTGGTAATCCAAGCAAACTCTCTCAACATCCCAGTTTACACTAATTCTTTTCTTACAGGTTCAGATTAGGGCACTCTCCTAATCCCTGAAACAACCATTTCACAAGAGCTGGTGGATCAGGCCCACTGATGTCCTACTGTAAATCAAGCTGTTTTCTCCCAGTTTTCTTGCAGGATTGTTGCAAAAACAGTGCAACGCTGCTCTTCCGTAGTAGGCTATATATATAATCCAACCAACGTACAAGTGTCATTTAAACCATTGTAGTCACCTTCATCAGACTGAAATTACACATCATTAAATTTCACGAGAGAGCTTGGTACAGCAAAGGAATTTGGGATCTGTTTGAACTCTCATATTATGGGACCACTGATGTGGCAGACAAAAATCACCTTCATAGTTTTTGTCATGAGAAGAGAATCTCTGAGGACAACCCAAAGAAGTCGCACTTAAGCGTCCTGAAGTGTTGGGCAAGTACTCAATAACCAGTACAAAAAAAAAAAAAAGGCATCTGTGAAGAGACTGCCCTGAAGGTCAGCTGGATGCCAAATGCGAACAAGTTATACGTGAATACAAGCATTAAAACCAAAAAACAACATTCTAAAGCCTCACCACCACAGAGAGAAGGGGAAATTTCCATTCTGGACTTCACTTGACTAATCCCCTCCTCCAGAGCAGGTCCTCCACCTTCCTAGCACCAAGGTGTTAGACATATCAACAGTGCAAGTGCTGCTGCTCCCCTCTCCGGTTTAATCTCCAGTAGATTGGCAATGGCTATATCACTGCTGTTTCCTTTGTGATCCAGAGCACTACAGCACATAGCCAGAGGGTTAGATCTTTCATAAGTGCTACTGCTGTTTCTCCTCTGCAAGTTTCAACAACCTTTTAGCAAGTGACCTTGAAATCAATTATATAACAGAAGCCTTAGGAATCAAAAACAACAGGAAGTCCAAGCACTGAATTACTGCATGAAACGAAACACCTCAGAAAACAAGCTCTCCTGCACACCAACAGGCTCCTTCTAGTTTCTTCCAGCCCAGAGCCTGCTAGGTCCAGAGCAGCTCCAATGTGCTCCAGAACCACGCAGCTGTTGTTAGATCTGGTTTCTTACCGTAATATCCCAAAGGGAACGTTATCCTCTTAGTTCACGAAAGAAAACTGAGGTGGATTACACAGGAAGTCAGGACCAGGGTGTATACAAAGCTCTGACTTTCCCCCCACACCAGGCACCCCTAAGAGCTGTGACTGTTCAGGCTTCTCAGCCATACACACCAAAGAGGTGACTGGTTTGGTTCCTCCCTATCAGCAGGCAGAGCCTTTAGCAGAGTAAGCAAAAAGCTTGCATGCTAAACGCTGCTGTCCACAAAATCATACAGGAACATATCAAGTTATGTTGGAACAGCAGTTGGCAGGAAGATGTGCATCTTCTACTTGATAACTGGTGCTCTAAACTGGCTAAATGGCTGTCTTTTTTATTTTATTTTTTTAAATACTGGTGGGACTCCTTAGTGACAGCTTCAGGGATATCTTTCAGATTCAGGCAAGAGCACAGAATTGGAAAAACCACAGGATGACTCTTGTAGGCCAAGCTGAATTCAAGAGGGATCTTCAGGAGTATAAAACCTCAGCTACTGGGGAAAATTATGTTGTATAGAATGCATGAAGGAACTAAGCTGTTACCCACCTGATGAAGACAGAACCTGCCACAGTCAATACCAAATGAATAGGTTACAAGTAAAAGATTTCCTCCTTGCACTAAGGCCTAACACTTCAAACTTTCACGACCAGGGTTTACATTTGTATTATTGAGGTTCCTTAACATCATGTTACAGCCGTGTACAGTTTGCCAGGATAAAGTAAGAAAATGTGCATCTATGTTCACATGAATGGGGAAAGAGGAGAAGATGCAACATCAAGTTTTGATCTACAGGTGTCCAGACTACCATCCTTTCGAAAAGAAATGCCAAGAGCAAGATAAGACCCCTTGTCACTTCTAATTTGTACTATCTCTTGAGCAGCTCTAATGGTACATAAATATCTCTCTCCAGATTCAGGTATTTTCAGATTATTGCCTTCTAGTAGAAAAAGCAATCATTTCATCCAACAAACCGTCCTACTACTTAGCCTAAGTGCTGGAAGGAAAACAAAGGGTCTGCATATGTATTCACCAGACAATAATCCATTTGCTTCTTAATCCCTAGAACAGATACATGCTTCTTGCGAGCTACAGGCAGCAGAAAAATCCCACAACACATAGAAACAGCTGGGGGGATCAAACGGATATTTGGGGTACAGAAATGTGCTGAAGTCAGGGGAAAGGGAACTTCCCTTTAAAGAGGTGTAGAACATCTGCAAAGTAGCATAAAAATCTTTTGGGGCTGATAGAAAACAATTTTGCTAGAAAGAAAGAAATTTGCCAGAAGTCCACTGGACCACAGTTACCCAGGCTATGAACATTGGCCCAGTGTTCTGTTTCCCTGGACTACAGCCAATAGTTTGCCTCATTTCTTCAGATTTTGCTGAAAGAAACAATTCAGGGAGCAGCAGCTGTCCATTACAATACAGACACAACCGAGTGACATGGCAAACCTACCGAAACCAGGACACACGTTGCAGCTGCACAAAGCTCGCTCGGGAAATTACCACCGTGCCCAACCTCCTGTCTGAGGAGGAACAATATCCCATTGCTATTCTGCGATAGTGTTCTCCTCTGCTTACCAGGGAAGAAGGTTGGTGATGGTGCACTTCAAGTCACAAAGAGCACAGTGCACTGGCCTTTACAAACAGCCATGGAAGCAACGCCTTATCCAGGAATTCTTGCTAGCTGGCTGGACACGTTTGCCATAGCCCATTGTGGAAAGAGACAGATAGACTGAGCTAGGAAGGCAAGGAAGCAGACATCTCGGGTGACTAACACCTTAAAGAGCAAAGCAGAACAATCAAGTGTTACATCACACGCACGCTGCTCAGTGAATCACCCCAAATCAAAAAGGCTGGCTCGCAAAGCAATGCCTAATGGCTGGCAGGGCACTCTGTTGTTGCCAGAAGCTGCTGTAAGAATTTACATATATCAGCCATAATTCAGAGTCAAACTTGGACAGGTCATCATGCTTAACAGTTTAAAAAAAATCCATGCTGGCTGGGATTTAACAGTTGATTTAACAGTTCTAAATTTTCTCACCTATTTTAGTCCCTGCTCAAGAGTTTTAACTTCTGTACTTATATATTCAGTAGAAGACAGAAGGGTCTTCTTGATGCTGCTGTAATACAAGACAGTGGTGACACCTCTAGCTGTGCTGTCCCCTTGTGCTATGCTGCAGTGCCATTGAACTACAGCTTAGTTTACAGACTGCGCTCATCAAATTAAGCCTGAGAAACTACTCATCCTCCTTCAAGGCAATAAGCCTCCACGTTGCAGCAGGAGAAGGTGATTAAACAAAACAGGGACTACCCTGTACAGATTCCTTGAATGATCGAATTACTTTAAGTCTTCTCTCCAAACCCACACATGGTGCCAGCACCATCCATTCCTGTGCCATCCTTACCAAGCAAACAGAGCCTTAGCACTGGCAGTGCAGATCTATCAAAGGGACTTGTGTGACCCCCTCAACACACACTAAGCAGGCCAGGGTACACGGATGTTGCCAGCAGCTCTCCAGAAATCCAAATAAGCTCTTCTTCCACCCGCTTCCAGCAGCTGTGGCATACAGCATTCACCAAACAAACAACTTGCTCGAGGGGAAATGTCCCACACCATCATCTCAAGAGAAATGTCAGCTCTTTAAGTCAGCCTGACTATTGCTCACTCTCAGCCTGCTTAATAACAGGAGGAGGTGGTGGCAGGGCACAGGGACTGAACAAATGAATACAGCTGTGAAGAATCGTCCCAGCTGACACAGGAATCATTACTTTCAGAATTCTTTTGCCAAACGCTTCTCAGCAGTAAGATGAGGGGATATTTATAGTGCATCTTGACAGCATGGCTTCAAACCATCAAGTCACACTGAAGCATCGTGTCTTGAGTCAACACTAGATCCTCTGTAAGCACATAAAATGTTAACCCAGTAACTCCTGACAGTCACAACAAACCTACCTTCAGAACACAGCCAAAAAAAGACAGGGGAAACTGCCTTCCCTTAAAGCATTGGCATGGACCATAGTTGGAGACGGACCATCCAGATCTGAAGATGATTTTGCCTGCACTCAATAGGCAGATGTTATATACCCAACAATCCTGCTACGGCGAGTGCATTCAGCTTGAGAGGGAAGTATCCATTTCTTACTGACTGCTCAGATGGCTGTCGCGACTTTTCATGGCATATACGACAGGGACTGGGCATCGAAAAACAACTATTTTAAAATATTTCCCCCCTTGCACGTTTCTCGATCTCTAGGGTACCATCAGCCAGAAATACTATTTCCAACACTATCTGAAATCTGCGTCATTATCTACGTCAGCAGATTCAAAGGAGCCTTCGAGCACTGGGCACTCGGGCTACAGACTGCAAAGCTCTACCACGTGTTATCCGCAGCTACCCAAGGACACAGTGGGTAGCAGGCCATTGCAGGCACTCTCACGGATGCTGTGCCTAGAGCTCCCCTCCAATCTTTGCAGCTACTCTGCACAGCCCTCTGATCAGCTGCACCATCGCCGTGGCTTCAGAGGGATGCCAGCTGCCAGAAGCCACTCTGCTCTCCCTGCAGCAAGCGCTCTTCTTTTTCCAGAGTTCACGCTTGAAAGCGGAGGCTACGAACTGGCATCAAAGATTTTGGTTAAGATTCTACTTTTCTTTATTTAAATCAGCCTGTGGTGTTGCTAGATTAATGACAGTGTCTTGGAGCTCCAGATGGGGAGTCTGTAATTACAATTAAATACATAGGAAATCCCAGTGTATTCTGTGGTGCATCTGCGCTGCAGGCACTGTAAGACATTGCACTGTAGTTGACAGCCAGTCTGCACATCTGATGTGGCAGAGATGGCAGCAGCCTTTCTGAGACCCGGATGGGCTGCGAAGACACACATTGAACTTGTCACACTAAACAAACCTTCAGAACTAACATGATTCTTGCGAGACATCATTCTGCTTGTACGTTATACTGGTAACCAACGTGTACTGCAAGCTGTTTGGGCCACATTGTGGTGTCTACCTGGCACAATAAAGGCTTAGAGGCTCTGCTGCAAGAGAATCACAGCATCAGTCAGTGAAATATTGAACCCTTTAAGACACTGCAGCATTAGAGAGCAGAGCATGGCCAACGTATCAGGATTTAAACCATCTCTTTATACACACAGTGTGCTAAATGCAACAAGAGAGCAGTCATTACATAAAGCTACTAAAAGATCTAGCATCTGTAATACCATGCAGGTTCATACTGAAAAGGTACAAATAAAAATAATTTCAAAAAGGTGTATGGAAAGGAACTGTGGCCATCAGGACCTTAACAGCTAGATCACTTGTACAACACTCAGAGTTTCCCCTCCCACCCTTAATCCTGACAGCTAAAATAGCAAGGAGCTGCTTTCAGTTAGGCTGCGTATACAAGCCTCCCATCGCTGCTGGCACAAAAGAATACCAGAAAATGAAATAAAGAATGATGCATTGTATTTTTAGTTATACTGGATGTTTGACTCTTGCACTTTACCGTGGGCCGGACCTTCAGCTGGCGCAAATGAGCAAAGCTTCAGTGGCTGCAAAGCAGCTTTGCCAACCTGCAGGTAGCCAGTGTGGACAAGGCTGAACTGCTGGTGGATTATTTGGGGGCAAGAGCAAGGACCCCTGCCAGACCCAGTGAATATCAGCAAGACTGTCTGCACGCAGCTTTGTTGGAGACAGCAGCAGATGAGCCCTAGATGGAAGAGCACCACTCAACCTGCGGGATAAACACACCACTGCTGTCCATGAGCACGTTTTCCAGAGCAGGTTCTCAGCTGCTCATGTGTCCACACGTGCCATGGCAACCCCAAGAAACGAGGCCATGCAGAAAGGAGCACTGACTCACACCATGGGGCTCAAGAGCAGTTTGGTCCTAAGCACAGACCACAACTGGTACGTGCAACGAGAGCAGATGCTACTGCCAGCTTCCAAACGCGATCTTCGTTCCGTCTTTTCAAAACCATGACATTTTCGGTAAAAGTAATAAACTACTCAAAGGTTGTAAACACAAAGCTGATATCCTGTATTCTTTAAGCGTGAATGTCAGATTACACGCGTACACCCACATATATACATACATACAGCCTTTTAGCTTTTAAATAAACCCAGTCTTTAACCTAGGAGCGTTCTGTGTTTTGCAGAGCTTTCATTTCACAGAAAAGATAGAATCTGAGATAGTGAAGTGATAGAAGTGTGATTCGGTTGAGGCTGTAAAATCTGCCAACAGAACATTACCTTTCCAGGACCTGCATCTTGCACTGTTCCCTTGGCAAACTGCTGTGCAGAAAGAGCCCTCGCTCTGAGCAGAAATCACAGCCCGAATATGAAGTGCATCATAGATGAGGCAAGAGGAACAAATAATTGACAGAAGTGCTGTCGTGAAGCTTGCCATTTACAGCACTATTGTGGCAATTCAAACTATACATCGAGTGCAAGAGACCACGTAAGAGTGGGCAGGTATTTCAGATCTGTAGCATTAGGAACTATCCTAAGCAAAATTAGGGTATGCTACAAAGTATTCAAAACCAGCAGTGTAATGGGCTGAGTGCAATATTAAAATTAATAAGAAAAAAATCATACAGTTTTCAGAGTCTTAAGCTAAGACTACCTTACCTGACCTAATAATTCATTGGCAATAAATAATATGAGAAATGCAATCTCTCTCTCAGCCTTGTTTCCTGTACAACTACGCATTTTAGACTTGCTCAAACAAATCAAACTCATCTCCACACGTCAGCGAGGGCTCACAACAATTTGCATCATCCAGATTAAGTTAACACTCATGAGCTATATGGCAGAAATACTTCTCCTTTTGGATCTTTCCCTCTTTATAAAATTCTAGTATTAAATATTTAACATTAAAATTACAACTACTGCCCCAAGAAAACAAAGTGTGTTACACTTAGGGATTTTTCTGGCTCTAAAATGAAATCTGGGAAACATGCAAATTCAAGCCTGCTGATCTAATTGAAGATAAGACAAGATCAAGTCCAAAGACGTGTGGACAGCCCTTTTGACAGAACAGCTCCATTTAAAATGAGAAACAATAGGGGGAAAAAAAAGAGAAAATGGAAATGAAAAACATGACAAGCTAACAAAACATATCATGAGTCAAGGTTTTCAAGTATAAAGGATGAAGATGTCAGGCACTGGTTATAATTTGAAGAACACAGTGCTTGTGATCCTTTAAAGCAAGTGCAGATTAGGAACAAAGCACATGAAAATGACTTCTGTGAATGTGGGCAGGTGTGAAAGGATCATCCTTTGTTTAAGAAGGGAAGACTCTTCCAGTAAGAGGAAGAAAAAAAGGTTCAAAACTCCTGAATGACCGGGAGACTCACTAGGCTGATTCCTCTTTATTTTCTCAGATGCACAAGACTGGCAAAGATAGCAAGAAGGGGAATGCAGTCTGAAGGACTTGGGAGATGTGTCAAATCTGCTGCCTGCAAATGCCCAAATGCAAGCTGCAGAAGCGTTAGTAACCAGCAGACCGTAAATCCATAGCCAATTATCCAGAGATACACAATAACACAGGTATTAACAAGTAAAAGCACTGGCTCTTCTGTCATGCACAGCCCCACGCTGTCTAGAGGACGAGCTGCACATACGTGCACCCTGAACAAGCCCCAGCAAGATAAATCATGTTCCTGATGGCAGGGCTCAACAAAAGGCATGGGAAATGCTATGCGTTTTAAGGGCAGGATGCAATGAATCATTTGGCTACAACCACCTTATTTCTCAGAGCCTCACAACTAACGAAGCACATGCAGGCTGTTTACTACAGCGGTGCCCCAACATCAGAGGCTCTAGGGGAAGAACGCTTTTCCTAACAAACACTACTTAACTCACAACGCACCCTGTGCAGACCACCAGAAGTACGACCCTTCCTTTACACAGATCAAGCACAAGCACCATCAGGCTGAAGAGTGCACGGGGACCCATAAAATAAGGAGGTGAGTTGAGTTTACCCACACGATCTTTGCTCTCTTGCCATTAACCACATTATGACAGCACAGCACTCCAAAGGTTCGCAGGAAGCATTTGAGGGGAAAAGATGAAAGCAGCTGAATATAAGGTTCCCAGCACTGAGGAAGCTGCTGTCAGATTTATGGTGAGGCAGATTAACAGCGATGCCATGTGCTGAGGAGCAAAACAGCTTCACTGCACGCCCACACTCCCTGCAAAACTTCCAGCAACTGACAGCTAGCACCTGACAGCTCTGAAATCTGCACTGCCTCCACACAAAGGGAGGACTCCATCCAAACACATCTAATACGATAACGAAGGCTGCATCCAGTTCAGCCAGTGTGGACTGCCACTAGATTTAACCACTCTTTAGAGTCTTTATAATGCCAGTCTGCATAATAAAGCAGATCCTGCTGCAGACACGTGATTGTCACAGGAGATTAGAGTGGGACTAAGGGGTCTATACTCAGTATCCTACACTACCACAGTCCTTTGGGTGACCTTGGACAAGTAACTTAATCTTTATAGAGACAACTAATAACTTTGCTAAGGTGACAGGAATTAGAGTTTCTGCACTCCTCAAGGATGACATTTACAATCCCAGCTTTGAAATCTGAGGGAATTTTAAATTCTGTCATGCTGAAAAACTGGGAGCAAATAAAACTAAACCACTTGAAAAATAAACCCATCAAACCCTGGCATTTTGCTAACAAGCTTACAAAGGATTTGTCTAGAGACAGCCCTCCTGTATTAGCAGCCAATCTATTGAGGGGCATCTGGTGTTAGGGTTATCCTACTAAGACGGACAGTGAGAACACGGAGAGTATGCACAGAGTACACGGAGAGGTATGCACAGAGCACAGTCTACCAGCATCTCCGTAACAAGTGCTGGTATCTTATTCTAACACAGAATGCACTGGGAGAGCAAAAGGCACAGCCGGAATAGTTTCACTAACACAAACATCAGCCCCAGCTGCAGCACCTCTATAGCGTGTGGCTGGCAGAGCTGCTAGCAGACACGGCAAACTTGGACAGGACTGGAAAGAGAAAAAAGTGGGAAAACTGTGGTGTGGGAGCCCACCTGTCAGAAAGGAAGCATTTACTTTGATAACCAGGTATCATCAAGGTGAACGGCACCTGGTCCCAGCTGAGGAACAGCTGCTGCCTTTGGGATACGTTATGCACGCTTAGGACCAAGCAAAGAATCTCTCTTCCAGTTTTAACTACTGAAT
The DNA here is from genome assembly GCF_040182565.1 of Anser cygnoides. Lineage (NCBI taxonomy): Eukaryota > Metazoa > Chordata > Aves > Anseriformes > Anatidae > Anser > Anser cygnoides. Next base: position 13,455,313 of record NC_089887.1, read on the forward strand.
TTGAAGACTAGAGACTGTTTTGGATAGAAGAAATCTTATTGCACTTATTTCCCAGGAACCCAAAAGAGGCAACGCTGTCAAAAGGAACACAGTGTATTACACCAGGCTTTCCTCTCCATTCACGGGAATGATTTCAGCTACCTACAGGCTATACCTTCCTCTCTTCAACACGGGATTCCTAGAAGACCAAAGAAAACTGGTATCCTTGCTCAGCAGGGAAGAAAAAAAGTGTCAAATACTAAGGCTCAGGGATCCATGCTCAGTGCAGCCCTTGAAATGCAAGGAGAAACCTTTCTGAAGTATATTTGACTCACAAACTAAAGAACAGTAGAAAAGTCCAAAAATTTAAATGTCACTAAAATCTTACCAAAGGAAGCTGCCATGGTCACGTTAGCTTTCTGTACAACCAACTAGAAAACTACAGTCCTCAAGCCCCTTCTGGAAATCACAAAACTTGGAGATCTCTCCCAACATTTCAATGAGGTGAACAGGGAAGAACAATATGGAAGACCTTTTCCAAAGATTTCTAGTTTTTAAATCAGATTAGGAAACTCATTGATTTAGAATGGATTTCTTAGATACATAAATCCTATGATACTGAGTGGGTTCAGAACTAGAGAGATTCTAAACAGAATAGCATTTGGTGATAATGCAAAGGTATCTGGCAACAAACTGACCCCGTCTACCTGAACATCGTCACTTTTTCCTTCTGTGTGAAAGAGTAATTACAATAGAGTTGAGTTTTTATTTTTTATTTTTCCAGTGACTAAACCGTTTCTATTAAAATACTGAGATACAGATTCTTATTTTTTCATGAAAAATAAGAATCTATATAAAAAAATCTCTATAAAAATAATTCTTATTCATGGAAAAATAAGAAGGGACAAAAGACTGAGAACTAAGCCTCTGTTCCCACAATGTACCCCCATAATGTTGCCACGAGGATACGCTGGCCAAGACTGCAGTTCCCCACCTCCCACTGGCCTGAGCTTGCAGCCCGTAACAGCTGGAGAAGTAAAAGTGCTGAGCGTTACTCACTGCCATGACGAGCTCAAAAGGATATTTGTAGACTCGAACTGGGGACTGGTACTTCTGCACCATTTTTACCACACACCTGTAACACAAATAAAATGGGAAAATTTCAGATCCCTCACATCAAACACCATAACACGTTGCAGCAACTTGCACAAACGGACCGTATGAGAAACCTTAACTCTCCTACAAGCAGGAGGAGGAGACACACTAGGTAGATGGGCTGCCCAGCCTCACTTTGCAGGTCGGTGGCAGACAGAAAAACAAAAGGCAGGTCTCTGCAGCCCCAGCGCTGCGTCCCATGGGCAGCAGCGTCCTTTGCTGCTTCCCAGCACTACTGCAGTGAATTCAACTTCGGCAAACAAAACTCCAGATAACTAAAGCACAAACCAGAGGTGCAAAGCCGAGATCAGTTGTGCTCTGGGGAAGGAAGCCTCTCTTCAGGGCCTTTCAAAAGCTTAAATGGCAATTTTTCTCCCCCTTTCCCGCATTATGTTTGATATCATTACGCAAAATCCCTTTTGTTGAAAGTTTCCACGGCTTCCCGTATCTTGGCATTTTAAATGCTTTTATGCACAAAGTAGCATTCAGCTGTTTTAACCCGCTAAGAGAAAGGAAAAGGAAACAGCATGCTTAGAGAACACGCCTGACGCTAAGCTGGCAATCACATCCCACTGCCTGGATGCCCACTGCTTCCAGCTGAACCAAGGCAATAACTGCATGCACAGAAACAATTCAGTTCTCGGCATTTCATTTCTCCTAGCCACCCCTCACTGTTCTCATCAGGATTCCTCCCTCATACTCTTCTGCTGGGGTTTTAACCCTCAAATATGCATCAGTAACAAGCATCTCAAGGAAGTACATAAGCCATTACAAATAACCTATTAGGCTGCTTTCTGCAACTCCTTTAGGGTCCCTTCCACTGCTCCCATTAATGCCATCTACAAAATCCAAAACGCAAGAGGCCGGACAGCTGGTTTGAGACGCTGTGCCGCTTCCACCCCACTCAAATTCCACTGCTGAGCAGACACAGCCCTTGGCAACATGACGCAGCGTGGCACTGAACTCGACAGTCCGAGCATAAGACAACTTATCCCTGACATTTAAAGCCAAAAAACGGAGGTGAAATATGACTTAAAAGGCAAATGACAGTAGATTCTCCTCCAGTAAGACTGCTACAAAATGCTATTACACACAAAAATCTAAGCGTTAAGCAAGGGAGAAAGGGAAAAGAGGCTTTAAAAAAGTTTGGGTACCTGAGAGTGGGGAATGTTTGTAGAAGCAGGGTCTCGCAACCGGACAGTTACTCTGCAGAGGATTGCGTTACCCAAGCAGCAACGACTGGGACTCGCTGGGTCTCTGGGAGTCTTACCAATACCAAACGCCGGTCCGCGCAGAACAAGTAAATGCAGAGAGAAAGCATCAGCAGAGCATCCACCTCCAACTGAAGCGAGCGGAGCAGGGGCAAGCAAACACCCAGGAAGCCCGGGCTGCTATCACGTATCAGATACCCGAGCCAAGAGAGGCACGGGGCACCTTGTAACGCAACGCTGTAATATGATTATGTAAGCGCGATACCTACGCTGTGCGGGAACCTTCTGAGTAAGTGCAAATATAGCAAGAGAAGCCTTGTCACAGGTATTTAGCTGTCGTCTCGCTCCCCGTTCTGACCTCGCCTGCTAAACTGGGAACTCCGGCACCACTGCAGGAAGGGGTCAGAGAGCGGGGCAGGAGAAAGCCTCAGAACAGCCCAGAGCCACCCTCAGCCTGGAAGCGGAGTCGCCAGCAGCGGACCAGTGGGGTGGCACAAGCTGTACTTGCACAGCCTTAGCCATGCTGCTTGGACCATGCTGTTCCTCCAGCAGCCAGCAGCTGCAATACCGGACTGCCACAGGTTTACAGCCCCACGCTTCTCCAGCCGAGGGAGGTCTGAGCAAACGGGTCAGCAAAAATTACACCCAAAAAACCAATGGAACAAAGACAGCTGATAACTCATGCCTGCCCTAGAAGCCTTCCATACCTTGGGAAAGGTGCACTGGCAGACCTCCTATCCTCTCTCCTCAATACAGAGTTGTGAGACAGTCATTTTGCTTCTCAAAGCAGGAGGGACCCTAGCTATAACTCCTGGAGGAAAAAAAAATAAATGTGAAAATGTGGAAGTTAGCCACCCTGTGCACAGGGATACAGGTAGATGATTAGCAGTGAAAATGACATAAGATTTTCAGATGCTGCCAGTGGGTAGCTGAGTCAGACTTGCTAAAGACATGCATCTTCCTAGAGCTTTTAGATCTGAAAGGAAGACATGTTTTAAAAGTCATTTTGAGTACTTCACTGAAATGATGAGCAGGTACGTTCAACCACCTTGTAGAGAAGGCCAAAAAGCAGCTATGCAACTACAGAATACATCTGCTCCTTAAATGTCCATCCTGCCACTCCAGCCTCCCAAGCAGCCCAGGCTACCTGTTCTGTATTTACATCTGGCTAAAAGCACTATTAGGAAACGTGGCTCGGATAAAGAGCAGTGACTCCCTGAACCGCAGCTCCATCACTTCTAACCGTCAGTCCACACCTAGAGGCAGACCTGTGCCACGCACTGGGCAGCACCAAGGAAGACCACGGTCTCAGCCAGCCGAGCCCAGCACAGTTTGAAGAACTCAGGCTGGAGCAGTCAACGCACTGAGACAACACATCTAACCCACCTTCACCCACCTCAGTTAGACACTACAAGTCCTTCAGATATTGCACACCTGGTCACGTAGGACAGCGGCAGTGACCCCACTTCACAGAGCATCCCGTGACACTGTGACAGCAACGCCAGCAGCACGGGGACTCGACAGCCTGGGGCTCCCCGCAGAGTCCAGCTGGCCCACATGCCCCTTTCGCTACAGCCCATGCAGCAATTCACAGATGAACCAAACCCTAGAAGGCAGCGAGTTAATTATAAGCTTGAGATGCACCAGCTGGCACTGCACCAGGGGAAGGAAGGCACGGAAGGGAAGGACACAGCCCCTGACTGCACACGCATTTCCCTGCTGTAACTGCGGCAGCATTTCGGAGAAAAGGTGAGTTTTTAACATAGCACGCAAAGCCATCGCTACGAGTTAGCTGAGCCCGAAGACCGGGAGGGCTCCCAAGGGGAACACACACCACAACACACACAGCTGAGGGAGGAGAGGCAGTGCCATGAGCTACGTGCTTCCACTTTATTTAGGATCATCCACTATGCACCTGAGGGATTTTCCATATGCTTAACTTTTATTCTATTATTTGTCGGGGAGGCATACTTGACAGAGTATGGCCAGATGGTTGGTTGGAAATGAGAAACTGCGTTTATGTATTAAATATACATAAAGCCCTGAATCAAAGCCCCTGACCCCTGCTTCCCACCAAGGCTACTACGAAGTCCTCCTTCCACATTCAGCTCCTTCCACATTAGGACTGCCTGTTGGATGGTGAAACCCGGCAGCCAGGGACTTTATTAAACTTCTCCCACCCATGGTGGCTTCTTTTCAGATGGAGGAGCACAACTGAGTAGGGTTGTTGCGGTTGTTTTTTGTTTTGTTTTGTGTTGGTTTTGTCGTTGTTGTTGAGGGTTTTGTTTGTTTGCGTTGACAAAACCCTACTGAAAATAGCAAGGGTTCCAGACTTCCTCAAATTGTATTCCGACATGTGAAAGGCAGCCGCAGCACCCAGCTAAGTTGACATTTACGGTTAGGGAAGTGGGACTCGGTGGGGCTGTAGCCTTTTACCCCACCTTCTAGAGCAACATTGCGAGGAAGGTGTGCGTGACACCTCCTGTGCCTTGACGGCCTTTCGCTTCGGTAGGTGCTGTCACAGCACCTCGTATCACAGCGTCTGTGACACAAGACGGTACCGAGCTGCAGGATATTTATTAGAGCTCCTTCACATAAGAATAAGCTCTGTCCTTTACAGCTTGATGCAGGGAAGCTGAAAACGGAGCGGCGCAGCGGTACGCTTTCGCTGCCTTTTAGAAGCCGGCACCTCCTCAGACAGGACCTCACCCTCCTGCCCCCGCTCACCCCCGAGGAGCGTGCACGCTGCCGGGGCGAAGCAGCACGAGGGCTGCGAGCCAGCAGCCTGCGCCCCTCGCAGGGGAGCCCGGAGCCCTCTCAGGGGCTACAGCCAAGCACAAGCAACGCAAGCATCCAAAGAGCATCCGCACGTTGCTCACAGCACAAGGAGCAGCATCTTCGGCCGGGAAGGGAAGAAGCAAAGGGAACGGCGTAAGGCACTCTGCTCTCGGAGCGCTGTGAAGTTGGCCGTTTCCTCCACGCACGCACCAGATCAGCTTCGAGCCCAGCACCTCCACACCTCCACCGCGTCCTTCCTAGCGGGTCTCACGGAGAACCGCCCGTGCCCCGCAGCCCAGCAGCGGGCGGGTGCCGGTCAGCCGCCCCCGAGGCCGGCCCCCGGCCGCCCAACAAAGTTCCCTTCGCGGGGCACCCGCGAGCCTCCCCCCGCCCTCGGGCCGCCGCGTTCCGGCGCAGCGGCCGCCCCGGATCACCCCCGCTTACCGGCGGTACCGGCGGCTGCGTCCCGGCGCTGCCCGCAGCGCTACCGGCCCCGGCTGGCGGCGGCCTCCCGGCCCCGGGCGGGGCTGCGCGGCGGCGGCGCTGCGCCCCTCGGGGCGGCTCCGGGGACCCGGGGGGGCGGGCAGGCGGCGGGGCCGGGCCGGGCCGGGCGGGAGGCGCGAGGCGGCCGGGGCAGGGCCGGCATCTTGCGGCGGCCCCGGGGCGGGGCGGGCGGGTATGGGGCTGCCTTCCACCCGAAGGCGGCTGCGGCCCCGCTCCTTGCCCGGCGCCGGCACCGGGTTCCCCGCGAGACAGCGGCAGCCGGGCCCGGCGGCCCCCCCCCCCGACACCACAACCGAGGGACCGAGCGCGGCCGTGCCCCAGCCCCCGCCTCCCCGTCACGGCCCGGCCCCCGGCCCCGCCCCGCCGCGCGGCGCCGCAGAGCGCTGTCCATTGTGCTGCGCGCGGCCCCGCCCGTTCGGCCCCGCCCGTTCGGCCCCGCCCGTTCGGCCCCGCCCGTTCGGCCCCGCCCGTTCGGCCCCGCCCGTTCGGCCCCGCCCGTTCGGCCCCGCCCCTCGCGGTGTTACCTCAGGCGCCGTGGGGGTCGCTGAGGGAGCGCTTGGGGACAGGGCGGGTGGCCCCGGTTTTCTCTTCCCCCCCGTGCCTCATAAGGCTCGGGGCTGTACGGTCCCTCAGGAGGGGTGTGCGCACGGGAGCCTGCCCTGAGCCGAGGTCACCGGCTGCGCGCCGCGGGCCGTAACTTCACGGCGCTGTGTGGGGGTGGATTTGTAGCGTGCCTCACGACGCAGGGCTACGCGCTCAGAGCTAACGTTCCCATAGCTGGTTTCGCCCTGAGTTAAGTGGCGGTCAGCCAAGTGCCCGTGGGCTCCATTCCCACCTCCGAGCTTCTTTTCCTCAGTCATTGCACACGAGGAGACGTTTTGCCATGAACCTTGGGGAAGCTGCGCTCTCCCCCTGCTGCAGAGCACACGGTGAGGGGCACCACGTACTGGGGTGCCTCAGGCACTGCACAGCTAGCAGGCAGAGGGGGTGCTCGTCCCACTCTGCTCTGCCTGGTGCAGCCTCACCTCGAGCACTGCATGCAGGTTTGGGCACCATGATGTGAGAGGGATGTAAAACTGTTACAGAGTGTCCAAAGGAGGGCTACAAAGATGGTGAAGGGTCTAGAGAGGAAGACCTGTGAGGGGCAGCTGATGTCCCTTGGTTTGCTCAGCCCAGAGCAGAGCAGGCCGAGGGGAGGCCTCATGGCGGCCTGCAGCTCCCTCACGAGGGGAGCAGAAGGGCAGGCGCTGAGCTCTGCTCTCTGGGGACAGCGACAGGACCCGAGGGGACGGCATGGAGCTGGGACAGGGGAGGGTCAGGATGGGGGTTAGGGAAAGGTTCTGCACCCAGAGCGTGATCGGGCACTGGGACAGGCTCCCCAAGCCCATGGTCACGGCACCAGGCCCGCTGGAGTTCAAGAAGCATTTGGACAATGCTCTCACACATCGGGTCTGGTTTTTGGGTGGTCCTGTGTGGAGCCAGGAGTTGGACTCGATCCCTGTGTGTCCCTTCCAACTCGGTGCCACACTGGGGTGGCAGCAGCAGCTGCTGAGCAGGCACATGGTCCTGGGGCAGGAGTGCAGGGCACCAAGAAGTGGTGGAGGAGAGGATGTGGGAGACCAGCCCGGGAATGCTTTGCACCTTCAGAAACCTCCTTTCAAGATCTCCCAAGGGACCAGCTGACACTTTGCAGATGTTACTAAAAACATCTTGTCACATGTTTCTTTTCCTGCCTCCTTATCACTTCTAGCTGTAGAGCATCCCCTTATCTGGGCAGGCATTTCAGGAAGCTGCAGACCTATTTCTGATCAGTAATGTTTCCTGAAGCATTCTACTGTCTCAAACCGAGGAGACCAGCCTGACGCTGCTCTGTAAACAAAGATCCCGCAGAGCCCTCAAATGGCAGAACGCTCTGAAAGCTGCAGCCAGAGCAGCCAGCATCTCCTAGGGGTCTGTGCAGAAGGTCTGGGCATTGAAAGCCACAAAAGTCTTGGATAACTTTATAAAGTTATCCAAGACCTGTGACATCTACCTTCACTTTATGCTGTCATAAAATGCTTTCGCATTCAGGATGTCACATTTTCAGAGAAATGGTATTCCTCTTCCACCTCTATCACTGTCAAATTTCCTTAGAGAAAACAGAGGGAAAAAAAAAACACAACCAAGCAATCAAACAAAAAAAACTCTACTATTTCCACCCTCTTTCTACAACACACCAACCCATTGCTACTTCGTAGCTTAATAGCATGGCATGTATGTTCTAGCCATAAAAACAGGTCAAGGTTTTGGAGAGTAACTTCCTGCCCTCTCCCCTGCTGGGCAGCCTTAACTAGAATTCCGTTTTTCCAACGTGTGTTTGTCTCCTGGCACCAGAAGGTCACCTTGGCATTTTGCAGATTTGGTAGGCTACTTTTCTTCCAGCATAGAGGCAAATCTCTGTTGGCATTCCTAAGTGCCCCGAAGCCTCCGCATCCCAGCTTGCCACCCTTTTACCTGCAGGGATGGGCTGTCTGCCTCAAGGGCTGGCATTCAGCCCTCAATATTTCTCATGGGAGCTGCTCAGATAGAAGTTCTCACCCTCTAGCAGCCCAGCCCTGCCAGTCTCTGCGGTTAGAAATAAGAATGTCCCCCAGGAAGGACGTCTGGTCTGTAGATACCGTTCAGCCTCCACTTCTGCCACTACCAAGGGCTTTTCACTGCAAATTCTCTCTTCCTCTAAACTTTCCTGCCTCATCTGTGGGAGTAAGTTGAAAAAAAAACTCAGCAGAAATTCAAACGAGGAGGTGCATTGCGTGAGGAAAAGAATTTGCAGGGATTCTTCATGTTATTGTTATTCCTGTTTACTTTATTACAAAAGCAGCTGATCTCTGAAGGAGCTGCAAAGGAGGTTTATGGCAGTGGTCTGTCTGGGAGGGGCTGGCTTAGACCGCAGGTTAGGTGCAGGAGAAAGATCATGAAAAAGTAGCATATCACAGACAGCCCAGCCCTTTCTGCACTGGCGCACTAAGTCGCTTTCCAGCCCTCATTCACATGTGCTTAACAGCCCTTAGAAAATCAGCATTGTTTAAACATTAAAGTGTCTCTTTAAAAATTCAGCAGCAAAGTTCACCTGTTTTTTAGAGCCATATTTAAAGCACCGTGGAAGTGCATCTCCCCTCTCTAGAACTGGGCTTCTGTCCAGCCCCTGTCACTGGGTGGAGTGAAAGAGGAGGCTCTGCAGCCTCCAGCGCTGGGCGCCACCACACCAGCCTCCCCAGCGGTGCTCGGGGCCAGCCTTCACCCTGCCGTGAGAAGCACATCTCCACAGAGACGTCTTTTAGCACTTAGCCTAGCTCTGTTTCACAAAAACCAAGCAGAAGTTGGGTCTGTTGTTTTCAGAGTCAGCAGAAGTTAACATCTTGAGGCTTTCTTCACTAAAAGCGCAGATCAGCAGGACATCATACCACACCAGTTTCCAGATCCTTTTGTGCCACAGGGCCAAGCCCCATATTCTGTGGGTCCGTAGGGCTTTGCCTTCCTTATGCCACTCACATAAGCTGATGCTGCCAGCCCCATTTTTGTCTGGTGCAAAACTGAGATGAAATGTGCTGCCCAAGGTCACGCAGTGAGGTGGCAGAGATCACTGGCAGAGATGAAACAGGAGATCTAATGAGCTCCAGTCCAGCACATCTTACAGCAGATTCAGTTACCTTACCCATCAGACTGCAGATAAACGGTGTACTAATGGCTCTCAGCTACATTCACCTTTCAAGATAGTGCCTAGGTGGCCAGCTGCCCAACCTCCCCTTTTCCTGCAGCTGTTAAAATAAACCCAAACTAGATCTGACTGTCCATTTCATTAGGGAACAAGGGCTCCCAACCGCTGGCCCACCCATGGGTAAGAACTGAACTTCTGCTTAACATAAGAAAAATGCAAAATAAAACCATCACATCAGGGATATTTAACACCCAGAGCTTCCAGGTTAACAGCTGACGCTGCTGATATTCTTTAGGTCCATCTTTATGAGTTTATACACTTGCAGTGTATTGAACGCAGTCTGTTATGTCTATGTAGAGGGACGGCTTGCATTTCCCCTAGTGGCTTATAAAATACTTGCCAGTTTACATTTTAACCACTCAGTAAGATCTGATACCATGCAGGAATCATTTTTATCAATACTCCTCCTCCTCCTCACTGTTTGGACATACTGGGGTCCTCTTCCACAAATACAGCATGCTGTGACTGCAGCAGATCTGCAGAACCTTACAAGCAAGCTATAATATTGCAAATGAAGAAAGAATTCAGCTTTCTAAGAGTACCAGGCAAGTCCTGTATAAATAAGATGAATCCTGTTTAAATGACATATTCTGTGACTTCCCTTTCTGTGCTTTGTTCCTTTACACGTTTCCTTTTTGCCTCTTGGTAGCTCTGCGAAGAGGTGTCACCCCACTGCTTGCTGAGTTCTGCCTGATCCCACTTGCCTAGGAGTAAAGCATGACACAGGTTTGTTATTCTGGGTCACCGAAATCAGCATCACCTCCAGGAGCACAGCTCTCGTCACATCTTAGCTTTCAACATTTCTCTGAAAAGGTAGCAATTAGCAACAACGCTATTAATAGGAGTTTGGAAAGATTTCTGTGCTTGAAGCTATGGCAAAAAGAACGTGATAAGTTCAAAGAAAATAATGGAAACCAGCTAAACAGTATGGCTGCTTTGCAAAGCACACTCGATGCCAGGATCTCTAGTAGCCGATAGGAACACGGGTGACTTCTTTTCCAAAGAGATTGCCAGTAAGCTGCGGACACAGGATTATCTGGGCTTTGTAAAAGGTTAATATCTTCACAGCTCTTTTGCTCGCAGACAGCTGAAGATATACAAAATACAGTGGCCATGGGTCAGTCATCACACTGTTCCCAATCTTTGCCACGTGTGAGCATCAACTGCATTATGTTTGGGCTTGGTCAGGCTTGCCTCTGCAAGGCCACAACCCAGCACAAAAATTTTATACAAAATCTTCTTTCTTGGGCGATTAAAACATGAATCACTTGACTATGGAAGGAGCATCAAGTACATTCTCTTTCGGACCACAAAACTGATCCCTGCTGGGACAGGATTGTTCCCACTGGGCTGGGCTGTTCCAGCCCTCAGCTCAATATTTATATTTTGAGAAAATGCCATGATCATTGGGATCAGTAGCAAAACTCCCGTTGAGTTCCACAAAACTAAGGTTAGGCCTAAATAACTGTTTTTCCCATAACTTGCTTCTTTCCCACTAGGTTTCTCAGGTGCTGTTGGGTATATGTAATGACACAACACAGCTGAAGACCTGCTACTTCCGAAAATCTTGTTTGTGCTGTGCTCTGGCAAGCATGGTGAGCAGTGGCTGCAGACATCGCCCTGGAGTGGAGCCTCCAGCCAAACTTTTGCAGCTTTTGAAGACGTTGCTATCAGCAGATCAGTATCTGCCACACAAACCCCAGGGGAACTGGCAATGCTTTTCCAGAGACAGGATAGACCAAACTGGTGAGACTGGGTTTGGCTCTGTGCACCTCTTACCTGTCTTCTTGCAGCTTTGCCCTACCTGTACAACACGGGATGAGAACAAGGCCGTAGGGGCTGAACCCACAGGTAACACCAGTAATCGCTACCGTTCCACTGAAAAAGAACACTGGGGAACAAGCTATTAACCACAGGCTATCCCCAAAAGATTCATATCCTTTAAAAACATCTCCTTCCTGGGAATATTCTTGTGAATGGTCCAAAGAATTATGTTCGCTTTTAAAAGAAGTCCTATAATTTATTTTCTGAAGCATTTCTTCAAAAGATTTAATAAATCATGAGCTATTATATCAAATTTGACCAAAATTTCAGACTAGTTAGTTATGTGACTGTGAGATTCCATCACACAGGTAATGTTTTAGCAGTGCAGCGATAAGAGTATAGTAGATATTAACTATTTAGGCTATAAAGGACCCACATGCCTTGAACTCCCACAAAGGAAAGCTGAAATAATTGTAAAGAGTCCTGTGTAAGAGCTAGAATGCATCCCATTTTCCTGGAACTTCTAAATGCACTTTGCTGTGAGCTGCCAGAATAAGAGGGAGTTAGAAATGGGTATTCTGCTTAGAGGCGCTGGACACAATGACTGCAATCAGAACCCAGCTCAGAAAGCCAACACCTTGCGAGCAGTGTTATCATTTTATTTGCCAGACCTTGTGTTTGCTTCAGATCTCTACCGCATTCTTTGCTAACCACATACAAGCTTGCATCGTAGGTATCTAATTTCCAAGTGATGCCTCGGGCTGTTACTGAAGTATGTTCGCTATGTCCTCTCCGGCGCTGCGGGGAGCGCTTGCTGTTCGGCAGAACGTGGGCACTGGTAGCACGCAGCCGTCTCCAGCAGCTAGCTGGGATGGTGCTTTCCATTTCAAGCATTGCAGCTGGGATAAGCTATACAAGAAGAATGAAAAGAGAAGTACCTATCCCAAGACAGCGAGGACACTACAGATTAAGCTGCTTTGATTACAGTCACTAAATGTACTTTGGTTTGTCATACGAAATAGCAAGAGGAATCTGAGTCCCTTGGGTAAAGTCCATGCTCCTTTTACTACCCAGGATCCAAGCTCTAAAAGGCTGCCAGTGAAATCCAGGCCTGTGTAACCTCTTGAGAATATTTTTTTCTATAAAGCTGCAAAACCAAGAGCAAATAGCCTTGTACAATAGCTCAGAGGTAGACGCGCAGGGGAAGATGCTGAAAAAGTCTTGGGCGGTTAGTCAGGAAGAATCAGTCTTGCGTTAGAAAGCTTGTTTCTCTGTCTGGTTTGCCTGGAAGCTGAAGCACCCATTTTGTGTCCTTGCCATGTCCCAGCGCAGCAGCCGCGTTACGAGCGGTCGCAGTTCTGAGCACGAGCAGGTCACGGGAGATTTATGTCGGCTTCTCAGGCAGCTCCTTGGTGGGACTCAGTGACTGCAGCTGGTCAGCCTTGTTCTGGCTCGGAGGGGGGGGCCACGTGGTCTTCTGATGAAGATGGCTGAAACAAAAACGTATGCTTTTTGTAAACTGGGGGAGGGATACAGGAGATAACATGAAGACAAGACTCGTCATTGAGTAGAGAAAAGAGGCGGCCATGGATCTCGCATGGCTCTTTGATTGTACTGGCCATCTGTTTTGCCTGAAAATGCTTTTCCTGACTTGAAATGAAGGCTTGCAAATGTCTGCTTTGTAGCTAACAAACCCTGCTTGCAGATTCTAAGGTTCAGTTAAGGCGGTCAGCTAAGGCAGTGGTCAGGTCTCAAAAGAGTACTCCTTCAGCAGGTATTTTCAGGGCATGGCTCTGTTAAACACAATTCACTTAAGAGGTTTCAGAAAAAATCTTAGAAGACTGGAGACCCAAACAGAGCCATGTTTGTCTCACTCTCCTGTGCTTGGACCTCATGGCATCTTAACACCATGACATAAAAGTCTAACACATTCATTGAGGATTTTTCCCATGCTGAGAACACAGTGGTCTTGAAAAGTGCCAGTTAGACAAGCCACAGAACCATAAATTCCCATCTGGCCTGAAGAAAAAAAAAATCACACTTTAGAAAACAAAACAAAGATCCACGAATTCACACTGTACTTCATTGTGCTGGGCAGGAAGGCTCTTGCTGTCTAGGAAATGACTTCTTTCTCTGACATGACCATCTGGAGGCTTCTACTAGATTATCTGGTTAAAAGTTGTCAAGCAAAAAATTTGATTAAAAAAAAAAAACAAACAGGAATTCTTATTGTGTCAAAATTACAGAGCAAGACAGTTTTGACACCTACTCCTTGTAATTTGGGATTCCTTCAGCAGGCAGGCACTGGTCCCTGTCACATGGCGAAGCTGCAAATGTAAGCACACAACCAAGTGAAGGGTTAGAAAACACACCCAGTGCAAATATCACAGCTACATTATGATAACACACATTTAAATGATGCAAGCACACTGGAAATGCTGACACATTCATCTATTAGGTGTAATCCTCATAGGCTACAATTATTTTCCTTGTGTCTTGTGCTCTGAGAAGGGGAAACGCTGGACTGCAGCGCAGGAAAGGCCACGACAGTATGTCTGGGTGATGAACAGCATCAAAGAGTAAAGGCTGGGCACATATTTGGGGCTGTACGCTCACCCTATGATGAGAAGGAGGAGAAGATAAGCTCTTCTTTTGCACAGAAAGAGACAAGCGGGGTCGAATAACTGCTGCAAGAAATACTTATGGCTCACAGAATAAACTGAGAATCCCAGGCTGGGAGGTTATTCATACTTGCATGGATGCTATGTGCCCGATTTCCTCCCATCCACAGCCATGGGCGTGGGAGGCTGCCTAGGCTGATGGGTTTGCACGCCAAGGAAACGGGGGGATTACCATGCCCCTCTGCTCAGTGTTGCTGCTCTTGTACCTGGATGGTGAATGCAGGTTTGGATCCCCAGTTCAAAGCTATTAAGAAGCTGGATGAGGGCCAGCAAAGGCAGCCCTAGGGCTCATAACCTGCAAGGGGAGCTTGGGGAGGGCTGAGGGAGCTAGGCTTATTTAGCCTGGCAAAGGAGAGGCTGAAAGGCAGTCTTGCAGCACCCACTCCTACTGCAAGGGCAATTACAAAGACGTTGGAGCCAAACTCTTGCTGGCAGTGACAGACAATATAACTGGGGGCAACAGCCACAGATCACACCTTGGGCAGTTCAGACTAGACGTTAGGAAAATCTGTTTCTACATGGAGCATAATGCAGCTCGGGAACACACTATCCAGAGAGGCTGTGGATCTCCATCCTTGGAGGCTTTCAAGATGCAGCTGGCTGAAAAACACTGCCAATCTGATCTAGTGCGGATGATGGTCCTACAGGGAGCAGAAGATCTGACTACTGTTGTCCAGCAGTCCCTTTCATAGCATTTCTGTGATTCTTTAAAACCATTCCTCTTAGTTTCTCCTGGGTAAATGCCTTTCCTCTAGCGCTTTGACTCCTTACACCATGAGTCTACTTGTCAGATTCAACTACGAGTCATATGGGTACATCTCAGCATGGGAGAAACAGGTATATCCATGGGAGGCTTAGCTGCTATAGCAAACAAGTACGGAGGGTGGTGGAAGCTGTAAATAACACTAAGCAAGCATCCTTCAGACTTGCTTGGATTCAGGTTTCTCTAGTTAGCTTAGCGCTTACCGTCCTTGTTGGAGAGGATTGGTGCTAGCAGTTCTTTAGCTTCTGACAGCAAGAGGTCAACAAGATCTGAAGATGGAAGAGATGTATCTGAGACTGCGTCTGTTTTATCCTCTTCTGTTTCACTGTTGACTCTTATAAATATGGAAAGTGCCATCAATACTTCTATCATGGAACGGTCATTGAAAATCCTGGCCAGATTCTTCTGAGGGATACTCTATGTAAATTCTGTGCATTCAGAGGAGAACTGCATCTCGATCTCACGGCATCACAGAAGAGTCTATTTTAGGCACACTTGCATTGTTGTGTTAGAAATATACGATGTACTATCAAAGCTTTTTGTTTGTTTTTAGAATTTCTATTTATTTTTAGAATTCTTCAAAAATATTTTTCCTTCATTATCACAGAAATAACCATCTTGGAAACCTAACTATTAAAAAAAATTGTTTTCTGCTACCATCATTCTTAAAAATCAGCATTTTTTGAAGAGGCATTGCATTATCAAAAAGACTGTGACTTTTCAACAAATTGATCAAATTTACAAAAACAAACAAAATACCACCAGAGTTCTCATAACAGAGTTCTGATACAGTTTTTTCAAGTGATAGGAGATAGCTTGAAGGGGAGTCCAAAATCCTTAACTTCATTTCTGTAACCATTCATGCAGTTAAGAGTCATGTTAGTTCTTTGCTTACACTATTAGTTTCTATAACTGCTGACAGACAAGGCCATGGTCCTAAAGCCAAAGACTGACTTCTAGTCGGAAAAGCAGGTGAGTCACAACTCTGCTTCTTTGAAACAGCTTGCTTAGGGGCTCTGCTAACAAGAGCAGCTTAATCAAAGGAGTGTTTCACCTACTCATTCCCCAGAAAAGCCTGAAATGGAGGTGAAATGTTCCCAAATACCAATGGACCTGTAGCATCCTGATCATCTTTTCCCAACAGTTTCATTCCCAAAGTGACAGTATTTTTAGAAACTCCAGGCAAGGTTATGTGTGAATCACCTTCCCCTGAGAAAGGTCAGAAAAGGAAATGTTTGCAGCTCCCAGAAGCCATCTCCTACCTTTTCTCATCTGGTAAGTGACTGGGTGTGCTCAAGACCTTGTGAACGTTCTGCCATAAAAGAAAAAAAAAAGGGGGGGGGGGGAAAAAGGTTTCAAACTTGTAGGAATGAATAATTCCTGAGAACAAACCTCATGGATTTTTGCTGCTGATCAGATTTAATATGACAGTAATCAGCTTCTGTTTATTCATTGCCCTTGAAGTGAATATCTCAAGGCCTTTTGCAATACAGGCAACATTCACAGCCTATGCAAATATACAGACACATCTGAATTATGCATTTTAATACCAATGTTAAAGTATACCAAATGCACCATAAAAATACTCTTCCAAAGAATAGTTTTGCAGGCTACATTTCAGCAAGTCCATGGTTTCTGGATTGTACTTGCACATGTAATTTCTCATTATGGTTAGTGAATGCTCAATCACTACTGAGGGATGTATAAAAGGAAGACATTTTATCCCAGTAGCCAAAATCCTGTGATGTTTGCCCCTGGGACCTAGCCAAATCCATTTGCAAAGTCCAGCCCCAGACTGCATACACCCCAGTGTACACACCTAGTGCTGCAGGTCTAGAGGCATTTTAATTCTTCCTTCTCTGAGGCAGGGGGCACAGAATCTACACTTCCTTTCTCTCCACTGTTTTCTATTGATCTCAAGATCTCCTGGGACAGGTTACTAGTAGCTGAAGCAGATACCAGAATCCTAGTGCTTCCCATGCTGGCCACAAGCTACACAACTTTTAACTACACAAGCTTTGTACAGGCAATGAAGTGGAAGAACAGACAATTAAAAGGCTAAAGCAATTATATATGTGATTTTGCAGGAAATCTAGGGGGGGGAAAGCACTGAAAGAGCAAAACCACTCCTCGAGTTCACATTGGCTGTGCAGAGAAGCAACTGGCCAGCCATGCAAAGGGAAGGACAAAATGCATGATTTCGACTGTCATGTCCAGAGAAGTTCCCGGAGCAGCAGGGAAGAATCGGTGCGTGCTGGGGACAGCGGAGCCACAGGGCAAAAACTGCACCATGCCATTTACATGGCTGATGGGTAAAGGAACATGCATGAGCTTGTTCCCCGGTTTCTCCTAACCAACAGACAGTGCCTTGTTAGAATGAGAAGGAATAAAAATAAATAAATTTCTTGCTTAGGGACCAGGAAATTAGTTGGACTTGCAAAATCCCTGTTAAGGTAAGAGGCCACAGCACTGCCACCAGCACCAGAGGCAGCTGAGCACGTCACCTGCACAAACAGGAGCAGTTTCCTATTGCAGATCTCCAGGCGCTTCCGTGAGACTTCTGATTTCCGTAACTGGCCGTCAGCCAGGGACAACTGTCTTTTCAGTTCCAGGATGTCCTCCTGAGATGGGGCCAGAGAGGAACAGAAATGAGATGATGAAACTCCAGCCTCGGCTTTTGGCAACATCAGCTTATGGCATTTTCTACAAGCAGAAAACCACAGTCCTCTTGGAATGGCGGTGGTAATCGTACAAATTATAACACACACCCAAAGACTGTGCTGGCCTTGTTGTCATATATGACAAATAACGTATATGCTATGGTCATTTTCTCCTTTAAATGGAGAAGGGGATAGAACCCCCAGAAGAAGGGTCAGCAGGGTAGGCTTTTTCCCCTCCCACTGGTCTTTTATTCCCAGACTCAGGGGTTGCATTACCTCTATTTCGGCCACATGTTTTGCTTTCTTCCCTGCCAGCTGCATCTTCAGTTCTGCAATTTCGGCTTCCAGCAAGTGGATCACTTCCTCGTAGTCCTGCTCTGCGCTGTGAGCCTGTCTCTGCACAACCTCAGCCATCTGCAGCTTGCTGTGCAGCGTTCGGTTCTCGGAGAGGAAGCCCAGGGCTTTCTGGAAGCAGCGAGAAGTTGTGGTGAATGCACTGCATCCCCCTTGGCCACGAAGCACCAAACCCACCCTGGCAGCCCCTGTCCTAGTGGAGGCTGGGACGCAGGCAGGAAGAGCCCCCACAGCTCAGCCTTCCCAGGTCAGGGACAGCCTGAGGGTGTTGAAGTAACACCAACATCATGAGACACATCCAGCAACCAGCTCTCCACTAACCTGGTTCAGCCGCTGAAGCTCATCTTCCATTGACTTCTTACTGTTTTCCACCTCCTTCAGGAGAGACTAGGGAAAATATTGTCACCAGATTAGAAGCAACAAGCAACAGGACATCCTCTAGAAGATGCCCTGCTCTTTTAGCTCCTATCCCCAGAGCAATACAGACAGCAGCAGCCATATGTGCTGTTGCCCTGTTACCGCACTTGGTGGGCTGCGACCTGCATGCGCGCGGGGTCCCCGCTGCACGCAGCCACGATGCTGGCAGCTGTGCAGCAAGGTGCTTCTATGAGCCATGGGCTTGAATTATTTGCATTACAAGGTGTCACAGCTTTAAATGTACTTCCTCAATGTAAAAAAAAAATAGTGGCTGCATACTCTTTAAGTTATAAGCTTTCATTTGAGCTTGAGAGAAAGCTGGAGGTAAGGAGAGGAGTGGGTGGGAGCCTGCTTGGTACAGAGGAGACCCCTCAGTAAGGACAGGCCACCCCACAGCCCTCCCATACGACCAGAGAGTGCCAGCAGAAGGCACCAGTTGAGGGGTCTGCTGGGAGGACAGGCTCCACCTTTAGCCGTCGGACTTCTTGCCGCAGGTCCGTCATCTCCAGCTGCAGCTGCTCCAGCTCCTCGCTGCCGTTGCAGCTGAGCGAGTCGAGGGTCTGCAGGACAGAAGGCAGCGTTAAGTACCACTCGTGCGCTACCAAAACCATGGGGCTAGATCGCAGGTGTACTGCTTTCCATACCCAATAACTATTAATCTTGGAAAAGGTGTTGGCGTTTTTAGGATTGAAAGGCACACTGAATAATTCAGCTGAAGGATTCCCTCCCCTCACCCACCAGAATTTCTGCCTCTGATCCCTGACATAGCTGGAACAGCTGTGCTACAGTGAATTTTCATTTTGAGCCAAGTGAAATTAGTTGGGATTGATTAATTATGGCTAATTCACCTGCATCACTCTGAGTGACATAGGCTGTTTCCTTCACATCACCCCATAGGTGGTGTTGTTGCTTTATTAAAACAGAGGACTCTTTTACATAATTTCCTATAATAAGAATGATTAAGGGATCCTTCTCCCTTCTTTGTATAACTCAAGAACAATCAGAACGTGAGAATACAGCTTTTCCCTTACAATCCCATGTATTTATGTATCAAGAAAAGTAGTGTTCTAAGCGACCCTGCACAGCCGCCCCTGCACAGCCCCACAAAAATCTGCTTCCCCCGGGGATGGTGCAGCCAGGGCCGCCTGAGCGCCAGCCCGACTCACTGGGGAGTGAAACGCCGACGTGTCCAGCAGACTGGCCACCTCATGCTGGGTGAAGAGCACAGAGCTGGAATCCAGGCCGGCCTCATCCAGCTCGTCCTGCATCACGTCCCTGAGCGCTTGGAGGAGATCTGCGAGAAAGAGGTGGCTTTTGCAGGGAGGGGAGAGAAAAGCACTGCTTTTGGGGGAGAAAATGTCATAGGTTTAGGGAAATCCCAACTGGCAGGCAGAGCAAGTTTAGAGATACCAACGAATCTTCTCTCAGTTCTTTGATGGTCCTAGCAAACTCAAATAAGTTCATAGAATGACAGAATCACAGAATGGTTTGGGTGGGAAGGGACCTTAAAGCCCATCTGGTTCCAACCCCCTGCCATGGGCAGGGACCCCTCCCACCAGACCAGGTCACTCAACGCCCCATCCAGCCTGGCCTTGGGCACTGCCAGGGATGGGGCACCCAGAGCTTTTCTGGGCAGCCTGGGCCAGTGCCTCACCACCCTCATAGGAAAGAATTTCTTCCTAATTATCTAATCTAAATCTATCCTCTTTTACTTTAAGGCCATTACTGCTAAGTTGCTGATAACCTTTACCAGACTGTTGTGTTTTTTTTTTTTAATAGTGAAAAAATGTCAAATTGGAAAAAAATTGTACTTCTAAATAACAAAACAAACAACAAACAACCAAAAGACGACCCCTCCCCCACATACCTGCAGTTTTCACGGTGGTTCTCAGAGTTCTAAAATTTCAGTCCCAAGCACCATTTCTCTGACCCATGTCACCCACCTGCCTGCTGGCATTTCTCGTGTTTTTGATTCAAACAAAACAATCCAAATCAATGGCTTCAGCACTGCGGGGGGGTATTAAATGGGCAGGTCTGAACATCAGGATTTGTTTTGTGTGGAGGAGAGCCCGGTGCGAGGGGCCGCGTGGGACACACGCAGCCTGCGCCGAGGATGGGAGGAGGCATCGAGGTGTTTGTGACTTCTCCTAACTGCTTGTGAGCAGTGCCCAGCAGGGAGCTTCTGGCCAAGCTGCTGCCTTTCAGCAGGTGCCTGCCTCCTCTCTCAGCCATCAGCAAAGCTGCACAAAAGCTAAGAGCCTGCTGGCAGCTGCCTGCTCACCTCCATAGGCCACCGTCCCCTGCGAGTCCGTGGTCAAAGTTTGCCGCAACTGCCTCTTCTTCTCCTCGGTAACCTCCAAACCGAGGTACTGCAGAACCTGCAGCAGGAACAATGAATGTTTAATAAAAATAACTGCATGAAAAACACCGCTGGGAAAGCACTTCTGTGAAGTAGAAAGCAACGCTTTCTCCTGGAAGCAACTCTCCAGGCATCACCTCCTGGAGGAGCAGGCTTGGGCTGGACTTCCAGGCTCTCATTTCCCACACCTGCACAGAAATGCCTGTTCCTGAAGCCAGGGACACGTTCGTGGCCCTCCAAGAACTTTTTGTACAGGTGGCAAACAGATTTGCAGCTATTACAAATGGGCAGGAGCTTTATCAAAGCCTGTGGAGCTGCAGCAATGCTCAGCTGCCAGGAGCTCGGCCTCTCTGCTTTCTGCCCAGGAACTGTGCTTGGGACTGAGGAGATAAAAGCTATTCACGGAGTATTTCCTGCGGCAACGGGAGACATTCAAACATTTTGTCTCTCGCTGCACCTTTTGCTCTCTTATTACGCATGATGCGCTGACTTCTGATACTTATCAGCTCAGCCCCTGGGCACTGCACAGAAGTGGCTAAACCTGTGCAAACGCCACTTGGTGCCAGCGGCAGCAAGGAAAAGGCTTTAAAAGACAACGTCAGGCTCAGCAGAGAACCTGGGAATGGGCCAAAGCTAAAGCTAGAGCTCTTTCTCCCTGCTGCCGTAGGCTGAGCCCGCAGCTCCCCCTCGCAGGGGTCCCCCTGCCTCCGTCCCGGCCGTGTCGCCCCCGACCCAGGCCCGCAGTGGTGCCTGCTCCCAGCGCTGGAGTCCCCTAGAAGGGGATGGCGAGCGCCCACCCTCCTCCCACTGAAGAGGAGCTGGTTTTACACCCGTGGCAGAAAATGCAAGCTTAAATTGGGAAGGGAAGGGAAGGGAAGGGAAGGGAAGGGAAGGGAAGGGAAGGGAAGGGAAGGGAAGGGAAGGGAAGGGAAGGGAAGGGAAGGGAAGGGAAGGGAAGGGAAGGGAAGGGAAGGGAAGGGAAGGGAAGGGAAGGGAAGGGAAGGGAAGGGAAGGGAAGGGAAGGGAAGGTTTAGGAGAAAACTTGCAAGCTCGTGTGCTGCTTGGCGAGGAGGAGGCGAGCGCGGCAGGTGCCGCAGGGTGGCAGCAGCCGCCCGCCTGTGCCCCGCATCGGGCCGTGGCCGGGGCGTTCCCCCGCGCCCCCCAAAAGCCCGCAGCACCCCGGGGGGGGGGGGGGGGAGGTCCACGCACCCCACAGCCAGGGCGGGGAGCGCGGCCCCCTGCGGGCGCCCTGCCTTTCACCGGGGTTTTGGGTGAGCAACTGGGCAGCTCCGCTCCCGCCCTCGGACGGTGCCCTGGCGGTGAATTTTCCTCCACAAGCTGGAAGCCCTGCCCGGAGCCCAGCGCTGCGGCCGCCTTCGGCCTCCCCTCTGCCCGAGGTCCCCCGGCAGCGAGAGCAGACCCAGGGGGCCGGGGGGCTGCTGCCCCCCCCCAGCTCCGCACGTACACGGTGCAGCCCCCGGGGCTTCTGAGCCGCCTGCAGCACCCAGGGGTGGCTGAGAGGAGCCGTGATTCCCCCAAACGCCCCTCGAGCCACGGTGGGGGTGTTTCGCTACACCCTGTTGTCCCTTCGGAGTTTCTGAGGCTGGACGCATCCTCCAGCAAACTCAGCTGAAGAGTCGAGACTTGGTAACAAACACAGCTTGGTCTCAGCTGCGATGCCTCTGTCTCAACGATTAGATGAAGTAACTGCAGTGCGTGAGCAGCGTGATGCCCGGAGGGAAGTCGGCGCTCAGGGCACCGCACGCCGGAGCTCCTGCTGTCCCCAGCACAGCCCCGCTGGCCTCGCGGCGAGGAACTGGGCGGCAGCAGGCCCTGCTCGGCGTAGGACACCACGCGCAGATTAGAGCACTGAGCAAGTGCAGTAGCTTTATTCTGTGCGAACAGCCGGGCTGATTCTCTTGGACTATTTCTATTCAGTTTTGCACTTTATAATCCCTCCAGAAAGCAAGTGACCCAGTGACCCCAATGCTAATACCTGGCGCAGTCCTCCCACACCCCAATGAGCCGCTGGGGCAAATGGAAAGGTCTCGGCCTGCTCCCGGCTCAGGCCTCCAGCGGGACCCAGCACCCCGGGCTGCCTGCAGGTGCTGCTCCACCAGCGAGACCCCCGGGGGTCCCAGTCTCTTTGTGGGGGCACAGCCACAGCAGGGGCTGTCACATCCCAACAGACAGCCACCCCTGCTGGCGCACAGCCGCCCAGGTCCTTCATCTGGTGAGCACGCTGCGCATTGCTCCCCAGTTCCCTCCTCCTGGCCTTCCTCGTTGGCCCCGCAGCTCTTCCGCGGCAAAAACAAGGCAAGGAGACTGCACCCTGGGGGAGGGACGGAGAAGAGGCCACTCACCAGCTCCAACTTGCCGTCCTTGAGGCGGATGTGGGGGTCCAGCGCTACTCTGGGCTTGCTGCCTGCAGCCACCCCCTGGCTGGGGGCCGAAGTGGGCGCTGAAAAGCCAGGAGGAAATGTTAACGGACGAGTACTTGCATAGAGGAAAGAGGTGCCTGCTAAGGACAATTTGGGGCAGAATATATCTGCGTAAAATATATTTCTGTGCGGCAGAGCAAAATCAAAGAGCGGGATTTTTTAAAATCCACTCCTGGAAGCCCAAACCAGGCCACCATGGAAAGGACTGGACACTGGGGGAATGACAAACCCATGCTGAAACTGGGCTTCCTCGTGGCTTAAAACAGGGTGTTTCACCTGGGGACCCAGGGCTGCCAAAAGGCCACTGCAGAAATTTCCAGTCACAAGGTTTTTGGGGTCTTGGGGTCCATACTTAAGGTGATCTATTTAAAAGAAAACATAAATCTGCTTCTATCCTGTCTACTCTAACTGATTGAGCAAAACTGAAAGCCAAGTACCAACATCTTATAAAATACAGCCTTGGCCTTTCACAACACCCGTGGAATAGAGAACTGAAGCATTAAGAGCAATGTGGAAAAAACATTGGTGCAAGACTTCTTCCCTCCCTGAGACTGCAAAAAGCCTTGAACCCTTCTCCCCAGTCGCTGGGGCAAATTATTGGGGTAGGAGCTGCGTGCACTGCGAGGCACAGAGGGAGCCTGCAACCAGAGCAACTGCAGGGTTTTGATGAGAGGAGGAAGGGCAGCTGCCGCATGGGCTGAAAGCTGTTACAAGAGGGGAAGAACGAGCTGCTGACAGCTGGCTCCTCCTTGCTGTCACTGCCCTCAGAGCTCGGCGGTGCAGAGCGCAACTCCCAGTGCCATGCCCTGGCACTTGTGCTCCTCCATCCCTGGAGGAAACCCACAATTAAGTGATGTCCATAACGATCCGTGCCGTGCCCTGGGAAAAGGGCTGGCTCTGGAGGTACGGGACAGCTCTGCTCACCCAGCAGCCACCAGCCGAGCACAATCCACAAACTCTTTGTGCCAGTGGCACAGGACTGGCCCAAGGATCAACTCCTTTCCCCTGCCTGGGTTCTGCTCTACAGCCTGGGAACCCCAGTCCTGCTGAATGAGCCCGCCTCTGGCCCACCCCAGCACCTCTCACCCTCCTCAGCTGCCGGGCAGGAGCACGGCGAGCAGCAGCGAGGTGCTGCAAACGCGTAATCCTCCTAATCCTGGCATTCATCCGCTCTGCTAATGCCAGCAGCTGGGAAGCAGGAAGAGGTAATAAATGGGGCTGCTGCATTGGCCACCAACACTTCGCTCCCCACGTTCAAGGGCAGAGCTGTTACCCTTCAGTGCATGGCTAATCAGGATTAGCTCCACGAGGCTCTGCTGTCAGCTCTGTGCACGCGGATATCCAGGGCATCCGCTGGGCACCCACCAGCAGGCAGTCCCTGGCCCAGGCTCCAAGCCTGGCTGCTGCTCTTTCAAAGCCGGCTGTCTGCTTTCATGGATGACAACACCGACACAAAGCCTCCCCAGCATCTCACATTAAAACAACAACCAAAAAAAAAGTGTAATAAAATCCCTCAGCTAAGTCAGGAAGCAATTAGGTCATTGCTATATTGCCTCAGTGGCTCAGGGCCCATCACTGGGAGCTCTGGCTGTCGGTGGTGGCCACCTAAAAGCCTCCCTGAAACCAAGGCACGCTGGGGACTCGCTGACATGGTAAGGAAGATCCTCCAGGCAGAAGCAATGACACCTATAAACAATTTTCCAGTTTGAACAACTGAGAACAACCTTAATGCCTGTACAATGCCCGGGGCTGCCATGTACAGTACAGCTATCAGGAACTCACTATTTTCCATACTGTGTCTCCAAGGACCCCTCGTTCCCAGCAGACGGGAACGTTACCCACAAGAAGACCTGCTGGATGTGAGTCTCACCGGATCTTTGCACGTGGACAAAGCTGCTGCTGCAAATGAACTACACACTGAGCATGGGAAAAGTGCTGTTTCCTATTTCCAGTCCTCCAAATACCTTAGTAAAGAATTTTGCTATTATGTACAAACCAACATAGACATAATTATTAGCTGCTGAGTAAACCACCTTCCCTCTCTCCCAGTGGGTTGAATGTCATAATCGCACCATTAGATTCCACTACAGCAGTATAAATACTGATCAAAATTAATTTCAGCATCCTCAGCACTGAGGAGCCAAAGCTGTGTTGGCCACCTACACAGACAGAACCACTAGCAAGACTCTTACCTGAGACAGTAAGCTCTGGTGGGCAAATGTCTGGTGACAAAGAAGGCACAGGAAAATGATTTTCATGTCTATTCTAGAAAAAGAAGACAAAAGGGCACAGAATCTAAGCAGAAACTGTTGGTGTAAATATAGAGCAGAGCACAGGAGATCAGGAGAGAGCAACCCAACTGGCCCGCAGGAAGCAAGAGCACCCCATGTCCCCGTCCTGGCTTAGGGACAGGCCAAAAGAGGCTCTCGAGGGACTTCCCGCAGCTCTGGGTGCAGGTCTGTCCCTGAGCCAGCTCCAGATATCTGGCAGACAGAAAACCTGAGTTCACTGTTACTCTGAGAGCTCGGGTGAGTTTGACTTTGTGAGCTCTATCCGTAGAGGCCCTCTCTAAACCTCTGTATCCAAAACACCAGTGAGTTCCTGGTTCTGACCATGGCCAGTTGAGTTATTTACCGAAAAACACCTCATTGTCAGAATGAGAACGACTGGAAGCAGAGATGGGTGCCCACCCTTTCTTAAGTACCAGGTCACGGGCTGAAGCACAAGTAAGAGGGGAAAAGAGTGTAGATAAGCTGAGCCCACTGAGACAGTGCATCCATAGCTGGAATCTCAGAAAGAGAGGTACGGAGCTGGTGCTGAGGGCAGACGGATGGGTAACATGGGAACCTAAACATGCTTTCCCTGATGTGGAGCCCTGACCTCAATAGAAGTTCAATTTTTCAACAACAAAGTGAGGAAAGGAAAAAATTAATTTCAGTCAGCTGTGTGATTTCGTATAGGTACACAGCACTACACAAACACACCTTTCTGCTGGATGATGAACAATCTCTCCATACTACTCACATACATATGAGTAGCCTATATATGTATAGGGTAAGGCTGACTTTCATAAATGTGTCTGCAGCCTGGCACACCCAAAGGCAACATGTACTTGCCATTCCTGCAAGTCTGTGTCTACACAGGGCCTGGAAAGAAAAACCTTTTGGGAATGGTGCTTGTACAAAAGGAAACTCCATCCAGCCTTGTCTTATGGAAGCTTATGGGGAAAAGGGCAGAACACACACCAGGCATTGCAGCAATCCAGGAAAGGAATGACAAAGGCACGAAACCCAATCACAGGCCTAAATTATTGTGGGAGTTGTGTGGTTAAATCCTGTCTCACCACGCACAGCTCAAGCCCTCGCCTCTGCAAACACAACATAGAGCTAGGCTACACAGGAAGAATGAGCCTGTCTTATCATTAGGCTGGTGAGGAACAGACACGGGCTGCTCAGGAATGCTGCGGATTCATCCTCATCAGAGGTCTTTAAGAACAAAGAGTCATTCCTGCCTTTGGGTAGGAGACTAGATCAAACCGACTCCTGCGATCCCTTCCAGCCCTATGGCTGTGTTGAATGAGATGCAGGTTGCTATCCACAGATATTTTTTTTTAACCTGAAACGTCTGAAACATCTGAATGCAGGCCCTGGAGATGAAACTCCTGTCATTTACCTCCACCGATTCTTCGCTGTCTCAAACCCAAGACAGAAGAAACAGTATTTCAGATTTAAAATACCTGGCCGTAAAATGAGGCTACATTCATCAACACTACAGACTTTCCACAGCCCAGAAAGACTATGGGGTCCCTAAAACAGAGTTTTCTGATCAAAGAAAGATCACAAGACTGATGTCTGTGGTCTTAGACATGAATTTCAGCCTACCTCTGGGGACCTCACGTGGACCTTCAGTCTGCAGGAAGTCAGACCATTTCCCACAGCCTTTGGCGGTGGCGATGGAATGTTGTTATGAACTGACAGTCCGGGATGTAACCGTCCCCGTCCAGGAATAAAGGCCACTTCTGTGTTTCCCTCGTGTCTTAAATGAACAATAAATACAGGACAATTGATTAACCAAGAAAGTATAACTTAAATTTGCAAAATGTTCATGTCCACGGTTCTTTCTCCAGGACAATCTCCCTTAAGGCCATGGAACCTGCACCAGCATGGCTGGATCACCACCAGCTGGGTTGCTTGTTTGGACTTCAGCTCTTTTGTGGAACTCTGCTAGGCAGTGATAGGGGATGTATGTGAAGACAGTGTGAAGGTCTGCATTACACTTCAGGATGATCCAGGCATTCAACATTTCCTCGTATCACAGCCATCTCAAAGCGCCATTCAAAACTAATATGCCTCATGCTTCCTGAAGCCAAACTTTGGTATGACACAAAGGGTTTCTGCCTAAGATTCAACATCACTGTGATGATGACAGGAAATACACTACACGCCTACCTGAATTTGGCTTTTGTAATGATTTTTCTGGCCTCTTCAAGTGTGCTGCCCACCAGGGAATCTCTATTGATAGCAACTAGTTGGTCACCAGGTCGGAGCCGACCATCCTAAACAAAGAGGGAGAAAGTCAGAGCACTGGAAATGAATATCCCTCTGCCCAGCACCTTCTCCTGCAACAAAAATCTTCATTAGTCCATATAATGCATTATTCATCTATTAGAAAAGCTGCTTCGGAAGAGCTACAACTTCTAGGAGAAGTCCCCATTGCAAAGTCACTGGGGGTTTCTCCACTGACTTACCTTGTAACAGTCACCGTCTGGCATAAGCTCTTGAATGTAAACCATGGGACCATCAGGTCTGTTGGATCCACCACTGACTGTCAGCCCTAAGCCAGAGGACTTTGCTATAGAAATGCTCTGGATTCCTGATTCAGTGGAGTAGCTGCAAGGGAGAGATGTTAGCAGGTGACTCGAGGTAACCTGGTTTATTTTCCCATATCTCTGAGCAATCTCTCCTTGATTTTCCTTCCCTGTATGATCTTCCTAATTTCTCCTAGTCTTTTTTGTCTCTGCATATCTTCTTCCACCCAACCTGGGAAGGAGGAGGTGAGGACTACAGTTTCGTAGCAGACATTGTTTGTCATTAGGAAGATAATTGGCTTGCTTAATCCCAAATGCTGGGGAATACTTGTTTTCATTTAGGAAATAAGAAAGAAGAAACTGAAGTCTTAGCTAGTATATATTTGGCATCCTTGTCTCTACAACCAAAAGCACAAAAAGGACTGATGTAGTTATCATTCCAAACCCAGCCTAAATCACCAGAGAGCAATTTACAGATTGGTCAACCATTAAATAGCCAATAGCAAAAGTCAAAGTGAAGCTCAGGGTACACAGCTGACTGTACATCTCAGCCAGGGTTTGGACTCAAAACCTTGCAAGATGCCCTGAGAATCAACCCTGTAAACATCTTTATAACAATAACTACCACACTGAGATCTACTTTTATGGCAGTGGCACAAATGCCTCACCCAGCCAAGGCCATGCTGACAATGGGGCAAGAGCGAGGAAATCGGAGCCTGCCCCAAGGAGCTGCCTGCTGAGCAGGACCCAGCAGGGCACCGAGATGGCGACGGCACGCGACTCTGTGCAGGGAGGGAGAGCTGGCACTTACAGGAAGAGTTTGTGGGCACAGGGATTTCACTGACACCCTGCGGGCTGGGGGAGCGACTAGGCGGCACCGCACCAGGGAGGCATTTGGGAAGGATTCGGTTGTGTCTGAAGGTCATTAAGCCTTTTCCTCGTTATGAGCCGGGTGCAGGTGGCATCTCTCCTTTTCAGTTTATCTCCACAGCAGCCACTCACCAAGCGATCCATGGTTTCTGGTCCGCTGTGTGTCGGCTGTTAGCTTCAGACACAAAGACATTCCTGGGCATCTCCGGCACAGAGCCGCCCCGCGCTGCTCAGCAGTGCCATCCCCAGCACTCAGCACCCCAGTGAAAGAGCAGTGTGCTGCCCATGCCCGCCACACCGACAACAGGCCACGCATTAATGCACCGTGCATCTCAGGCTTATTAAAAAACAGAAATATGGACCCCACCGGAGGGGGTTAACCATGGAGCGAGGATGTCTGGTTTATCCAAACCAGCTGCCAAGGAGATGAGCTGGCCTCTCCTCCGTAAGGGTCTCTCACTCTGTGCAAGCAGCTTAAAGCTCTGGTGCCAAATATTTGTCCTCTGCAAATCCCTAATAAAGAGCTGATATTTAGCAAGAGGATTTACTGGTTCTGCAGTGAGGCCTGATTCTCTTTAGCAGAGACTTGGCTTGTTTACACTGGCAAAGGAAGAGAAGCTGTGGGCCCTGGGGATGAATGGTCCCAGCTCCAGTGCCGTTAACACCCTTCACGTCGTCCCTCTTGCAAAGGGCAACCCCGCGCACCCTGGAGACGAGACTCTGTGGAAAACAAGCTCTGCCTGCCCAAACCTCTGACCCTGTGAAATATGAAAGGGCTGGATGACCACATGAAAACACATACTTCATGAGACATGGTGTCTGCAGGCAGCCACGGCTCACACCAACGCAAAGGGCAACGGGAAACGTGCTCCTGAGTCACCTTCTGGTGGCACCAGTAACCTCGCAAAGGCACCCGGCTTGTGGTGTGGTCTGTGGAGGTGGGGGGCACTGTCCCTGCAGCTGGTGGGAAGCCCGCGTTGCAGAGGGCAGGGAGAGGAGCAGCTGCGTGGCTGACCACCGCCCGCACGCACCGACTGTCCCAGAGGGGGAGATTTCAGCTCTTGGGGGGCGGGTTTGCCAGGAACATGCAAACTGCCGCTGTGATGAGGACACACAGGGGACACTCTAGAGCGGACACATTAACAGTGAGCCATTGTGGTGATGCCGTGGTATAGAAGAGGTAAGGATGAACAAAGCAGTCCTTCAAACCAGTATTCACTGTTTTTCTCCCTAAGACAGTGTTAAGACATTTGGTGACATCTTCCTGGCAGACCAGTGGTCTGGAACACCTCGCTTTTTGCCGCACACGCAAACACCTTAAAGAGGACACATTCTAGAGGGGCACCCCCTGCTTTATGAAGAACAAAAATTCGGAAGCCAAGCACAGAAAGGGCCCAACAATTGGCTACTAGCTGCTCACCAAACCCGGTGGATACAAGCCTTTGACAAAGCGCGACAGGCACCTTGCCTTGCTGGCTGCTGAGGGCAGGTCTCAGCAGTTCCTGGGGCACGACACCGCGGCACAAGGGGGCCTGGCCGGCACGGCTGTACGTACTGCGTGTGCGGCGTGTGCGCTGGGTTGCCGATGAAGGGGCCGTGGGAGCTGGCCGGGCTCAGCAGCAGCGGGCTCTGGGAGCGCGAGGAGGAGCCTGAGGACGTGCTTTCCAGGTATCGACCTGAACAGCAAGGTCAGAGTCAGTCCAGAGAGCATGCACACTCCAGCACCATCCTCCCACTCTGCTCTGCCTTCAACAGCTGTCACCAGCTTCCTAGCGTTTGGGGGAAAAACCATGTGGGAAAGGCAACAGCATGTAATTCGTGGAGAGGACACCATCAGCATCCTCAGCACACATCCAGAATGAGATTGCCACCCCTCTGCCAGCCCTATGTATCTCTGCCACAGGGGGAGGGCTGGCAGCTTTCTGGGATGCCAACCCAGAGAGACACCGTCTTTCCCCCTGCACACATGCTTTGACATTCTGGTATCTGGCTTAGGTTAACCTTGCTGTGTCTCACTAAGCATTTCCCTTTTGCAAATGAAAATAATGATCATCAAATGAATGATAGTTGAAATGCTTTGAAATGCACTGTAGAAAGCTGCATCTGCAGAGATGGGTATTGCTGACAGCCCTGCATGTTAAAGTGGAGTCTCGGTATCTGGAAGTCAGTTCTGGCCCCAGCTCAATTCTCTCTAAATAAAGGTGGATGCTGGCTCACTGCCTCGCTCTGTTCAGGCACTACCAGCCGTGCTGGCTGCTCCATGCCTGGGGATGCACTCAATGCTTGCAAAAAAGAGCAGGACATCACTTCTTTCAACCTGAACCAAATCAAATCAGAACTCCTTCAAAATAACACTGGGATAAAGAACACTCTCTTGGCAGAGGGATAAAGGGGGTTTCGGTTTTCCCCGAGCACCACCACCAGTGACCAGTACTCACTGCTGCCATGCAGGACCGGTGAGCTCCGTGCAGAGCCAGTGTTGCTCTGGGAGCCAAACTTCTCCAGCAGCTCTGAGAACTCTCTCCTGGAAAGAAAAACATGGGATGGTCAGCAGCTGCTGTTCAAAACCATTCCCCACCCCACTGTGTGACAGCAGTGCCCTGATGGCAGTGACTTACTACTGAGTCTGTAGGACTGGCTCCCTCCAGCAATGGGGAGCAGACAGGAGCTTTCTCTTGCCTGAACCCTGCAATCTCAAGAGGTTGTGCAAGGCTTAAGGTCAACGATCAATCTCATGGCTGAAGATGCTGAACCAGCAGATACACGCTAAGTTTACAGATACCAAGAGCAGAGGGGCTTCTTAGTAAATTCAAGTACAGGGAGGAATCACAGAATATCCCAAGTTGGAAGGGACACACAAGGATCATTGAGTCCGACTCCTGGCTCCACACAGGACCACCCAAAAAAAACAGACCCGATGGCTGACAGCACTGTCCAAACACTTCTTGAACTCCAGCATGGCTGGTGCCATGACCACAGCCTGGGCAGCCCGTCCCAGTGCCCGACCACCTCTGGGTGCAGAACCTTTCCCTAACACCCAGCCTGACCCTCCCCTGTCCCAGCTCCATGCCGTTCCCTCGGGTCCTGTCGCTGTCCCCAGAGAGCAGAGCTCAGCGCCTGCCCCTCCGCTCCCCTCGTGAGGGAGCTGCAGGCCGCCATGAGGCCTCCCCTCGGCCTGCTCTGCTCTGGGCTGAGCAAACCAAGGGACATCAGCTGCTCCTTATATGCCTTCCTCTCTAGACTCTTCACCATCTTTGTAGCCCTCATTTGCTCAGTCTCTAACAATTTTATGTACTTCTGATATTGTGGTGCCCAAACCTGCATTCAGGACTCAAAGCGAGGCCACGCCAGCACAGAAGAGGGTGGGAACAGTGGCCCACAAACATTTAGCATTATCCCTCTGTCTTGAGGTAACCCCCCTGCTTCATATATTGCCTCACGGCAAAGGAGCCACATCCACAACATCTGGAAGCTGCCGTGATGCTCAGGAGCTTTCATTAATGCTTTGCTCCCAGGTTGAGTTTGATTACCGTGTAACTACCCAGAGGTGTTTAGTCCTCCCTGAGCCGTAACCACTCGCACACAAGAGGTGTTGCTTCACGACCTTCCTCACCAAGTGAAACATGCTGAGTTCTTAAGCCATTAAGAACCACCATTAGCCATGTTTACCAGCTCCTGCATCATTTCTGTAATCCTTCTTTGAGCTGCTGTGAGCCTCTCACATCCGTTTGGATGAGGAGGCACGGAAAGGGATGCCACGGTCAAGCACCGGCCTCACGCGCCCATCCCTGCCATGCTGGCTCTTCGGGCAACGCAGCTACCATTCCTCTGCATATGTGCAGCCCTCTCCCTTCATAACCCAATGCTTCCAGATCAAGCCAACCTTCGGGCAGAGAAAGAAGTCCCAGGGATGACTAATTTCTTACAGGTGTCATTACAGGAGAGACCCTGAAATTGCTGCTTCTGTGGCAGCGGCAACATTAGCTGTCCACTTTGAAGACAGGCGGGAATCCCCATGGGAAGGTGCCCTGTTGATGCCACAGCCACATGAAAAGCCTGGCTACGAGGGCTAGCTCTCACGCTTGACAGTCGGTCAAGCCCAAGACAAACCTGCAGGAAACCAGCCGCAGCAGTTTCCTCACTGAGGAGTCTGCTACTGCACACCAGCAGACATTGTGTCATCTGCATACTTTACTGGGACAGATGTTATATGTTATTGGCTAGATTAGAGTCAACAATATTAAATGATGAGTGAATCATCAGCTCCTTGGGTTCCTGCTGGAAGTGCTCTCAGTAATTTACGTCTTCCCATTTGCAACCAGCTCATTAACTAACTTCAAAGAATTATGCCTGCTTTATCTAATATTGCCATCAAATGTATGCCTTATTCATTCGATTTAATGCTAATTTTAAATCCAAGTATCACACAACACTTAGTGGAATGCCTTGGTGAATCCAAATATTTTGCATTGACATTGTTGTCTCTATCAACTAAACCTATGTCCTTAAAAAAAGGCAACAGCTTTGTTCAAAAACCCCACCATCCACAAAGCTATTCCAGCTGGCAGCTTCATAGCACTAGGCACTGAAATATGTCTGAGCACTGAAAAAAATGAAGCTTAGAAAGATCCTATAGCAATAGGATGCAGTTTCCTGTCCCGTGGTTTCCTTGGGTTAAGACTTGGATGACTCTTAGCAGAATTTTCCCAATTTGCCAGTGAAATTTCTACAGGTCATTCAGACTCCCATTTCACTGGTAACTCACGTGGTGATGGAGTTATCCCTCCATGACCTATCACAATGGCAGGGCTGACTTGCTGGAAGCTAATACGTTATTTCCAGTGATTACCTAGCCATCCGCAGCTGGGTTTTTGTTTTGGGCTGGGTGTTTCTGTGGTCATCTATTGTTACATTTTCCACAGATAATAATTCGTCAGAGCATGGAACAGGTTATGAACTTAAAACAATGGCTAAAAAATTCTTAGTCAATGCAAATGCAACTAGTCCAGCAGCTCCTGTGTTCTTTAACCCTGCTAAACAATGCAGCCCCCAATCACCAACCCATGCTGTCAAACCTTTTGCTACCAAGCAAGGGCAGGCAAGGCTTGGGCATTCTTTGTTGTTGTTTATTTTGAGTGTTAAGGTCATCCACAAAGCGAGGCGGCGTTCATCATTGTTTGTTGCGCGCCCCGGCTGCTTGGCGAGGGACAGGGTGATGACCTGCATCACACACTGCCCTTCTGGCTCCTGCTTTGCTGGTCAATACTGCAAGCAACAATTCTGCTGAGGACATAAACACATGACTAACTTGAAGCTTATCCAGCAGCAAGCAAGACACTTTCTGGTGTGAATCTCCCAAGAATTAATTTTGTGCTCAGTGTTGTATTTGAAGGAATTTGCGAATGGGCAGGTGATGCCCAAACGTTACTGATTAATGAACAAGTGCACTGGAAGAATGCTAACAAGCTTTGCTTTCTGCTTTCGGACGCTAAGAGACTTCAGAAGTCATCCTTTAATATTTAAAATTTGTCCCTTATTAAAATATTCTGGATCCTCAGGTCCCTGCAGGTCTAAAATGCCCAGCTTTATTTCAGAAAGGAAAGGAAGGAAAGGAAAGGAAAGGGAAAGGAAAGGAGGAAAGGAAAGGAAAGGAAAGGAAAGGAAAGGAAAGGAAAGGAAAGGAAAAGGAAAGGAAAGGAAAGGAAAGGAAAGGAAAGGAAAGGGAAAGGAAAGGAAAGGAAAGGAAAGGAAAGGAAAGGAAAGGAAAGGAAAGGAAAGGAAAGGAAAGGAAAGGAAAGGAAAGGAAAGGAAAGGAAAGGAAAGGAAAGGAAAGGAAAGGAAAGGAAAGGAAAGGAAAGGAAAGGAAAGGAAAGGAAAGGAAAGGAAAGGAAAGGAAAGGAAAGGAAAGGAAAGGAAAGGAAAGGAAAGGAGGAAAGGAAAGGAAAGGAAAGGAAAGGAAAGGAAAGGAAAGGAAAGGAAGGAAAGGAAAAAGTCACAGGGCTGTATAAGGCAGAAAGTTCATCTTGACAATCCCTTCTCCAGCTCTTTTTCATTAAAGTAAAGCAATGTGAGGGCTGGAGCATCCTGCAGCAGAGCTCAGCCCTGCGGTGTGGGGTCAGATAATGGGGCTTGCCAGCAGCAGCCAGCTGTGGCCGACTTTGCTACAGATTAAGCAGTAGGAGGGGGTCAATCTTCCTGCAAAATATTGTTGTTTTATCTCATAATACCTTTTGTCCTGCCCTTTTGTTCTTGGGGAGAACAAAGGGCAAGTCTGACATCAAAGGTTATGCGACAGCACCGCGTCTGGAAACCTCAGCCCTGCACCGCGGCTGGGGAGAGAGGAGCCTGTGACACCGGATGAATTAATAGTGTGCCTCAATAAACAAAGCCTGCAGGGCAGCGGGAACCCCGAAGCCCAAGCACTGCAAGCCTGATGCAAGCAGCAAGCGCGGCAGAGGCCGATTTTCTCACACCCAGCCCACAGCAGATGCATCATTTACAGCTCCTGGGTGGGCGACACTCCACAGTGGTGGCTGCAGGCATGGAGCCTGAGCCCATCCCTCCCGTGCACGCCAACACTGCTGCTGGGCCGGGCTTTGCCATAAATGCCTGGGAAGCAGCAACCTGCATGCGTGCATCACAGCTCTGGGGTGAACGGGTCCGTGTTTTCCCTCCAGGAGCAGCTAAAGACCCTGGGACACCAGGCCTGCAGGAGTCAGTGCTGGAACAAAGCAGGTGCTGAAGCTGGTTCCTATCTGTGGTGGCCCACAGATGTCACCCGAAGTGACACAGCAGCATTGCTTGGCTGGCAGGATGAAGGGATTGCCTTGCATTAGCACCAGGCTGGGCAACAGCTTCAGGAACTGCCTCTTCCTGCATATCAGCTGTGTGCTTGCACACAGCCAACCTTCCTTAACTTCTTTGGGTGCAGGATTATTAATTGGTAATGTTGCAATGATTGTACGTGTAGATGTATGATTAATGCAACAGCCCGGTTTTGACAAGATGACTGTGCGTGCCATGCACAGATGCGTGATAAAATGCTAAATACGTTGCGAGTGCGAGGAGGTGCAGCGCAGGCAGGCTTTCTCACAGCGACAAACCTGAAAGACCAGGACAATATCTGCGCAGCCCATGGAAACAAGGCACTATTGTGACTTTCAGGCTGAGAATGAATAAACAATAATTACACGTATGCAATAAAATTATCCTCATTAGCCAAAGATGAACACAGATGAAATCGGATCCAACCATCTTCCAAGCCCAGCGTGTCCAGCTCTGAATCTGAACTTTCTGCTTTAAGCCCTAGCATTACTGCAGCGCTCTGCAGCATGTCTGATGTGCCAGGCTGAAAGCATGCATCTTATACATGCCAGGACTGAGTTCCATTAACAGCGCAGGTAATTGGGGCCTATAATTAACATCAGGGACAAATAATAGCCTTTATAAGTCAGATTCACCCAAGGGCAACCACAACAAAATGCTACTCAGCTGAGTCATTGGGAAAATTGGCAGGCAGGGTGAATCTTCTTCCAAACCCAGAGCCATCGCCTTTCCTCCCCCAGCGTGCCTCGTCCGCACAGGGCTCGTGCAGAAAACCTGCGTGCAAACAGCTGCCAGGAGGCTGGATCGTGCCCAGCCCCCTGGGCAGGGGGCTGTCTGCTCACCCACCTACTGGAAAGATGGTCTGGCATCATAAAATAAAGACAAACATAAGGGAAGGAAAAAAAAAAAAAAGTAGGATCAGAAAAATCCTTCCTTCTTTTTCCACAGCCCTTCATCCTGGAAATATGTATTCATGTATTAAAGGCTGCGAGAAGATTGTGTAAGTAAGATCTCTGCAAATCTTAAAAATAATAATAATAATAAACTCATTACTTCCCCACTGTCCCTCCAGGTAACCTTTCGCAGATTTAACAGATAAGCAAATGGAGGCCAAGCAAATTGCGGAAGGTCTGCTGGTCCCCGGTCAGGTTCTGTGCTGCCTTGCAGGGAGGCTAGGGGCTGCCGACGGATGCACGTGAGCCACAGCCGCAGCCAAAGGCACGCGTGCAGATATTTTAAAAACCATCTGTTGCAGTTTAAAATGTGGGGAGGCGAGGTGGAGGTGCCTGAGCAGCTTGGAGCAGGCAGACACGGGTGAAGGCAGGACGCCAGGCGAGCAGCGAGCTGCGTGTCCTTCCTCATGCCAAAGCTGGGCGACCTGCTGGCTTCACCCAGAACTTTCTCGGCAGCTGCCGAGGGACTCGCAGCTAATATAATAATTTGAGGTGCAATTTCCACTTGAAGAGCACAATACAGGTAGGTAAAAAGCATCATTAATACCAAATACTTCTTCCACCAGAATGTTACTGCGTTAAAATGAGCCTCATCCCTGTCATTACAGAACTCTCACCAGCCCGCTAAGGCAGTGACGCTCCACAGCTGTTGGTGGATAAGAAACGAAACCATCAGCCCTGACCCTAACGGGATGCAGGTACATTGAGCAAGTGACCGCACGATCTGCAGCCACCCACGGCAGCACCAAGCCTCGCACCACCAGCCCTCCCGCCCACCACGGCGCCTGAGCTTCACCCACTCTCATTTCAGTGGTTCTTGGTGCACCTCAGCTTTCCAGAGGTGTGCTTCTAGTCAAAGGAGGAGGGGTGCTCCAGCACATTGCAGCGAGCCTCCCTGGGGATGGGAGCATCTAATCCCATACCTTAGCTTCCACATCCCTGCCTTCTCCTGTGAGAACATCATTGTCCCACAGCTAACTCCAGCCATGACCAAACTGAACACTTTCCGTCTCCTTTCAATGCCTCCAACCACCTCTAAAGAAAGCAAGACCTTACAGGGAGCAACCGCCCATCTTCCCTAGGAGGAAGAAATCCATAAGATGCCATATAAGGCAGCTTGAAGGAGACCTTATCACCCATCTAGCTGGAAAAGAAAGGGAAGATCCTGCTGTCGCTGCACATCTTCATCCAGAGCTTTATGTAGGACGTGATAAGCCATAGGCAACTCAACACCACGCAGCAGTGCTGAAGGAGCCTTCCCATGCCTGTGCCACCCTAGGCCAAAGACCCTCGGCCACGTCTGTCTCCACCGTGGGCTTTGAGCCCGGTCAGCTCAAACGCCGTCCGGTTGTAGAGGTGCCAACGAGTGCCACCACGACCACCACCCTTCCCGGTGTGAGAAGCCTTACCTGGCGTCATCGTCACGGGCTATAAGAAGGCGCATGTGGCTGGTGGCTGATGCCGTCCTCAGGATGTCCACGGCCCTGCAGGACAAGGACCACTACGTGTCAACGCCGGGGCACAGTGTGGCTCCGCCATGTGCCAAAGCTCATGTCATACTGGTCAGTGAGCCACAGCCGGGGCTGCCCTGTCTGCAGCCAAGGGGCTTTTTTTGGGGTGGGGACCATTACTGGGCTGGATGGCTGTGGGGCGGCCCCATGCAGCCTAAGCACACTGTGTGGCGATGCAAGGCGTAGCGCCACGTTTAAAAGTGAAGGTTTCTCACAAATACAGGTGGGTTCGCTGCTCTGTTTTCAGAGAGAAACTTCTCATCGATAATTCCCATGTTGGCCCTTGCAAACAGTGCTGGATGCAGAAACCCTTTGTTTGCACCAGAGCACAGACGAAGCAACACCCAAGTATCCTCCGTTCAACCTGCAGCCCAAACCACTTCACAGAATTATACAAAACCGAGAGGAATGCGAGATTTCCGTCCGGATACGGTACCTCTCGCTGGTAACCCCAATTAGGGAATCTCCATTGACCTCCAGGATCTGGTCTCCTGGCTGCAGGCGCCCTAGAAAAGAAAACTAATGGATAAAAACTGCAGAAAATACAGCTTGGAGGGACTTGGAGAGGTTGGGCTGTTCCTGCCTTTGCCCAGAGACAGGATGAAATATGCATAGGTTGTTCTGAGATGCTCATCAGACCTGTTTTTCAAGATGTCCATAGATGAAGTATCTACCACGTCCCTGAACAAGCTCTGCCAACATCAGAGGCCTCCTGTGCTATAGGAATTTGTGAAAGTAAACACAGAAATGCCATAAAACTTTTGCTTCATTCAATTTGAGGTCAGGTAGGAAAAACCACGAGTGGTTCCACCTGTTCTGGATTTATTTTTTCTTCATCAGGTGGAAAAATGATGTTGTAACATTTGGAAGAAAAAAAAAAAAAAAAAAAGGCTTCAGTTCCAGAAGGTGAGCTCTGTGGACCCTTGCCGAATGCCTGCTGATAAGTCCCTTTGGGGCTGCACGCGATCCC
Organism: Anser cygnoides; assembly: GCF_040182565.1. Taxonomy (NCBI): domain Eukaryota; kingdom Metazoa; phylum Chordata; class Aves; order Anseriformes; family Anatidae; genus Anser; species Anser cygnoides. Next base: position 13,494,072 of record NC_089887.1, read on the forward strand.
GTGCGGCTGCTGCAGGCAGCAGAGCGGAGCGAGCTCTTTGTGTAGCAGGGATGGAGCTGGGCTTAAAGCCACAAAGCAATCCTCTAAGTGCTGTGGAGCCCAGGGGCAATGCGGCCCTTCGTCGTTACAGTGATTATCACAGTAAAAACCAGCCCCACTGATGGAAAATCTGGGAGGAAACACCTAAGTGCCCCCAAAAGCAATGTATGGAAGTACCCCGTCTTCCGGCTTTTCTGGTGATCCCCCTCCACATTTCACTCACCGTCAGCATAAGCAACACCCCCAGGCAGGATCCTCTTGACATAAACTCCATATTCTTCTCCGGTGAGCTCCTTGATGCCGCCGATCACCTTAATACCTGGGGGAGGAGAAACGCCCGTGGCACAAAGGCACGAACCAGGCAGATTTTGGATCTAAGGCTTGTTGTAAACCTCTTTTGTGGCAGGTCTTGCGTACCTCCTGTGCTGCACCCGCGGCAGAAACAGGATGAGGCTGCTGACGCAGCACAGAGGCCAGAAACATCTGATAGCACCTATTCTGTGTTACAGCGGCGGAGAACAAGCTTTGGGGAATGCACAGGCAAGGAGCAACTGTCTTCCCACAACCAAAAAAAAAATCATCGTTTGCACTTAAATCGATCCCTGCTGGGAAACGAGGCAATTCTGCTGGGGATGCCTCAGCTGCCATGATGAGACCCATTAGATGTTGTTGTGGCAAGGTGATGCTCCACTGCATCCCCCGGAGCGGCCACTTCTGAGCACCATTTGAGCAGCTCAGAGGCAGGGATGCCCTTTGGTGCCCTGCTGCTCCCCAAACCCCGCGGGTGCCTTCACCAAGGGCTGGCACCACACGGCTGTGTCCCTGCTGCCGTGCGTAAGCTGGCTGGGAAAAGGCGCGAGAGACTTATTTGCCCGCTGTCATTAAATCCCACTTCGAGGATGCAGGCTGCAGACAGAAGGATTAAAAAGCCTGGCTTTAATTAACAAATCTCTCCCGGGACCCGCCAGTCGGTCATTTTGCTGCTGTGGCTGGGAGGGCAGGCTGAGGACAGTTGGCACCGCACTGGGGACGTGCCCCAGGGCTGGCCCTGGCTCAGGACCACTGGGGACAGTGGCACGATCTCCATCCACTGCTCCCTTTCCAATATAACCTAAGCCCTGCGCTAAGGACCCTTGTGGTTTTCAGCTATCCCTAGGGAAAGGCCTCATCTCTCAAGGTGCCTCGTGTTAAAATTGTAATTAATACTGGGTTGTTGTATTTTTTCTTTTCAGCCACATACACGCCAATTGCTCCTCCCAGGCACAAAACCCCAGCCCTGTTGGAGTGCTGGTGTTTATTCCCTGGGCTTGATGCATTAAAACATACAGCCCCTGTGCATCAGGGAGGAGCTGAGAGCACCAGGAGCTCATGGCAGGAAACAGCACTGGCATTAATCTCCATTGCATTTTTTTAAAGATTCACTGAAACTTCAAATTTTGCCCCAAACTTGTCCCTCTTTGGGCTGCCTCAAAGCGAGTCCTGCGGCTAAAGTGGAGGACAAGCGGAGCTGGTGGCTGTCACCAAGCCCCTCGGTGGAGGTGCCGACCCCCAGGTGTGACACCCACCCACACCAGCACTCACCGAGGTGGGTGCGGAGAGCCCCCGGGGAGCAGGATCGCAGCGGGAGGGCCCGGGGGCCCTGCACCACGAGCACAGGCACTGCACAAGGCAAAGCCCAAGTGGCTCCCCCAGTGCGTGAAGGGGTCGGCAGTGATGGCGTGGGTCAGGCACATCCCTCGAAGGTCTGCACCTCAGGGGTGGCCCAGCAGGGACAGCACCCTACAGCACCGTGACGTCTGTCGGCGACGGGCTCCTGGGCATCAAATGAATAATGACTCATTTCCCTTTTGTGTCCGCACATCAATTGTAATAATGGCTTAATATAGCCGAAGTATCTACAAATCCTCCTTTATCCCCAACAATGTCAGGAGAAAATCCGATCTTGTTATTAAAATCAGCGATTACTCACAGCATCACTCCCAGCCACACTCAAACTTTGACGGGGGGGAGAAAACCAACGAGCTTTTTCTCTCCCCTGTTGGCAATCCCGGGGGGTGCTGCCGCTTGCACCGGGAGTCCCCCCAGGCGCAGAGGTGGTGTGGGGCAGTGGGACCGTGGGTGACAACACTGCCCTGTCCCCCGTCCCCTGCTGGTGCCCACGGGGGTACAGGCTCCGGCAGTGTGCTGCAGTCCGGAGCAGGCGTGCCGCTGGGCACCGCTGTCTGCTTCTCCTTGGGGTTTTGTCTGGGGGTTCTACAGCTCGGGTAGCGTTCCTGGCAGCCTTCCTATTTTAAAAATGCCTATTTCAATTGAATTTATATCTGGGACCCAGTTTAGGTAAATAACGGCTCTTTAATTATCACAGCATCAAAGTCCCGGTATAATGCTTATTAAGTCATACTTAGGGCCAGATAATCTAGCCTATTTTGGATCCCTCTCTTTAATCTTTCCTTTCTGGCAGAGGTCCTGGTGCTGATGCTGATGTCTCCACTCATTTCTCTTTTGCAGAATAAAGGTTTACAGGGAAATTCCATGTGGGAACGCGATTTGCATCAACCAAGACGGAGTTTTCTTTGGATTCCTAGCGATACTGTAAGTTTCCCCAAGACCCTTGAGCTTCCCTGCTACATCTAATCCTGTTCCTGCTAATGCCAGTGTCACAGTTCTCAACTTCTCAGCCCTATAATCTCACCTGCTCCCGGCTCGCCGGGCAGCTCTGCACCACGGGTCAGGGGTCTCCTGGCTAATCTGGTTGTTTAGCCCAAATGCCATCATCCCCACAGCTCCCGGGGCGCCGGGCATGCAGGCAGCGCAGGCTCTGATCCCAAACCCTCCTCCTCCCGGCTCCACCACCCTCACACTGAAATTCGCCTTGTGGGGGGATGCCGTCCCCCCCAGCACGGTGCCACGGTCCCAGCGGTCTGCACGCAGCGAGGCTGCCCGCTTTGCGCCTAAGCCAGCAATGTTCAATTACATTTCCCGTAATCCCTCTGTTGATCCCGCAGCCCCAGCCAGCTCTCTCTGTCAGGAGGAAGGGACAGATTGCAGGTGAATCGCTCTCTGCCCTGTCCTAAGAAGATGAAGGTCAAGATAATGGGATCTTGGCGTTTCTGAGAAACACTCCTTCATCAGCACTTCCCTTTGACAGCTGCTCTTTAATTCCAAGCTCTGTTCTGGGAGCCACCAGGTAACCCCTTTGAACTCCTGCCCAGGTCCACTTGTGGGTTTCCACACCAAGCCACGGAGCGGCAGACCCAGGGCCAAACGCTGACCTGCCTCACCGGCCCCGAGCAGACTGATTCTGCCCTGCAAAACACCCGGAGCTGGGTGGAAGACGCTGGCACCAGACAGGTGCTCACAGAGGAGCCTCTTTTCCAAAATGTGTTCTGAGCAGCTAAACCTACAGCAGATGCAGGGCTCCTGCAAGCCACTCTCCGTGCTGGTCCAGCAGAGGGGTGCTGCTGGAGCACGGCTGCTCCTCTTGGGTGTCTCAAGGCTCTCAAGAGAGGATGGAGCTAGCTGCTGGTGGCATTATAAAACCCACATCATTATGCCTTCCTGCAGCATGGTTCAAGACCCAGCAGAGGTCTGAGAGACCCTGCAGAGCCCCTCAGCCACCAGCTGCTGGAGAGGAGCTGTGCGGGGACCCAGCAGAGCAGCTCATGGGGGTCTGTGACCAGTCCTTAATGAGCTAATCTAACCCCACAGCTAAAATCCCATCAACTCAACCACAACTACTGCCTGAGATTAAAATATTCAGCGAGCAAAGGAGCTTCCTCAAGTTCCCATGAGCCTCACGAGTGGGTGATCAGGAGAAGAGAGCCAGCGAACTGCAGCAGGAAGCCCCGTTAGCAAAGAGCTGGGAACAGCCGCTAATTAACGAGTGGTGCCAGGAAAGCTGAACTTGTTTCTCTGGGGAGGAGGAATTCCTGGGACAGGCCCCCAGATGGTCACCCAGGGGCCCTCAGCTGCTCTGCAGGACAATTGCCTCCACTTGCAAATTAAACTTACGGGGGATATGGCGTGGTGGGTGCTGAGAAATCCTAACGCAGGCAAACAGGGAGCCAGGCTGCAGCTCCGGGGGGAACACTTGACCGAGAGAGCACCAGCACTCCTGCTGCTGGATGCACAGAGGTGGAAGGAGGTGCCATGCGGGATCCTCTGGGGCTCAGTGTTAGGAGCCCAGGGCTATTTCTCACGTTCGGATGGTTATGACCCTTCTCTCTGTGCTTTGATGTCTGGTGCCCTATGAAGGCTGGCTGACTCACTCGGTGCTTGTGCTCTTACTCTGGGCCAGGGTTTCCGATTGGATCCCACCTGCCCTCGTATAGCCCAGCCCCCAGGAAGGCTGCAGCACCTGGCAGGGGCTTCCTGGGGGCCAGGGCACCAGCACGGGCTTGGGAAATGTACAGGATTTGTTTTATTAAGCTGGAGAAGTCAGCAAGATCTGCAGAAAGCTGCGAAAAGCCTTCCCCTCCATCCTGCTCAGCCCCAGCTCCAGGTTCCTGTGCAGCCCTCAGCACTGCAGCTGCTCATCACCAACAGGAATTAATTGGGATTTTGACCTTATTTGAACCCCCCAGCTGTGAAAGGTGCTATCAGATGCTCAGCACAGGCAGACACCAGAACTGGTATTTCCATGAGAAATCAGACTTCAGACAGAGGACAAATCAGGGCAGGGATACTGGGGATGTGCGGGATGCTGGAACTTCCCCCGACGTGGGCGTCAGGGGGCTCAGGACTCACCCAGCCCATTGGCACAGTCGTAGAAGTCAAAGCAATGCATGGTTCGATCCATCCCGTACGGTCCCATGAGTGTCCTGGGGGAGAGAGGAGAGGCATCTTTCTTAAATGGGTGATGACAATGAGCTGTCCACGTGTGTGCCAGCGCAGCCTCCGGCCCTGCAGGACTACCTGGAGGCTCAGGCTGAGAGTCAGGGCTGCACGTTAAGCGCACCCTGGCAAAAAGCATCCCCCCTGCTGCTCCCTCAGGGTTTATACAGATAACCGAGAGAATATGTGCGGTGCTGGACATCATCCTCCCCACCCAGCAAAGCTGAAGGACCTGCCTGCGATTCATTACCCCAGATTAACAGGGCCGGACAGCTGTCCAGCTGGGTGGAAGTGAGATCAGGGCTAGGACCAATGTCCCGGGAATAAACCCGTTTCACAGACACACACAGCCCATAATGAAGAAAACCAGGTGACATCCGCTCATAGTGGTCTGTAACACATGCGGGGTGGCCCACGGGGAGGCAGGGACCATTTTTCCACGTCTCCATCCCGCCAGGAGATCTGGGGATCTACGGCCTGGCCCCAAGTCTCTGCCCCCCAGGCTGAGGGTGGGAGCTTCTCCCAAAGCGGGCAAGAGAGCAACTCAAACCTTCGCTTCCCCCACACAAAGTCACGTCCCAGCTGCTCTATGCCAGTCTCCCCCCACTCCCTTCTATCGGTTTTTAAATCTGGTTTAATGAAACCCAGCTTCAGGGAAGCCCCACTCCAGAGGCTCCTCCTCCATGGGGTCGTCCCAGGAGGACCAGAAGACCTTGGCACGACAAGCCCGGAGACAGACAGGGGGTCTCCGAAAACACTCCTCATTCTGGAATTTAATTTGCAAGAGGAAAAAGAGTTTCTGAACCAAAATCGGGTCCCAGATCTTCACCGGGTGCAGCTGAGGAGGGATGACGAAGCAGAGCACAACGCATTCCTCCGAGCCCAGCAAAAAGGGACAGAACCTCACAGACTGCTCTTACCAGCCGTACAAAACACCACTCACAACATCCAACCATGGGCAGTAACGCCCACCTCTGCAGCTTGGGCTGGAAGCTTTTTATCCACGTTAAAAACCAACCCCCTCGATATCCCCACGTTTCACCTGTTCAGGAGACAAGACAGACATACGGCCCCATTGCTCTGCCAGAAAATGGTGTTTGGGATTCCCAGGGAGCCAGCCCAGCCCTGCTCCAGCCACCCTGTGGGATTTTCAGCGTGAATCTCAAGAAAACTCTGCCACGAGCAAAGAGAAACAGCGCAAACCGGGCTGAAAGGCAGGGCGAGGGTAGAGGTGGCAGTGAAGCGGGTGCCTACCGGTGCCACCAAACCTTGTCCTCCGTCCCACGAGCCCCAGCCCCGTGCTGGGAGAAGCCCGGGACCCCCCCCACGTCCCCACCCCGGCCCTCTACGTGCCGTCACCTGCTGATGATGATGGCTCCCTTGTAGAGCACGGAGACGGCAGGCATCTTGCTGGCGGCGGCAGCCCAGCCCGGCCGCCTCGATTTGGCAGGAATCCGTTAAAACGACGCGAAACGGGGAGGGCAGGGGTCACGTGGTCGCCCCGTATGCATGTTAATTCCACCCAACATTAACACAGATCAGCTAAAAACATCTCCAACTTTAGATTAAAGCTTATGCAAGCCAAGCAGAGCCAACGCTGCCCATTGCGAGCGCCTTCCTGAGCACAGGGGCAGCGAGCCACCCCAGCCCCCCAGCAGGGCTCCCCACACAGAATTAAAACAATGGGATCATTGTTTGGATACATCCTATTGTTCCTCTTCTGGGAACACTCCCTCCAGGGATGAAAGGCAGCGATCAGCGCAGGACACGCATCCTTGGCATCCCTAAAGACTTAAAATCCGTAGCGAAGCTTTGGAAGCAATAACAGACTGTAGCACTCAGGGGTTTAGTTGTTTTTTTTTTTTGTTTTTTTTTTTCCTTTTGCATCTTTTCCAGCCCACAGCATTTCCTACTTAACGCGAGGCGAGTTGAGCTGTTCCGCTGGCCATCAGGAGGTCAGAAGCAGGACCTGTCCTTAAACAGCCTCTTCTGCCCCATTTCCTCTTGTGCCCCCCAGCCACAGCGGGGTCACCCCAAAGGTGGGACATGGGAACGTGTCCTCCTGGCCCATGAGTTCCAGGGCTGGTGGGACAGCACACACCCCGCACCCCTGGGACAGCACACCTCCATTAATGGGGTCTTCTCCACGCTGCCCTACAGCATCTCTGCACGCTCCTGGCCAGCCTCGTTAATTGGACCAGACCTCGTTAACTGAACATCAGTGCACATCAGTCCAGCTCAGCCGTGGACCCGATACAGATGTGTTTGTTTAGGGCTGCAGACTCTTTGCCAAATGTTTGTTTGGACCCAGTGCTGTTGGATGTTACTTCTCCCACACACGAGGATGAATCCGATGGGCAGGAGCCCTCCCTAGGGCTGCGTGCTGCCTTGCTGGGCAAGGTCAGTGAACTTGCAGAACAATGACAACGGTGAAAGGCTTTCCTGTGTTTTAACTGCTGTTTTATTTTTGTTTTTTAAATTACTTCCATCTTGGGGAGTTCATGTGAAACATTAAAAATTCAGAGTAGGCCTTTGGTTGCTGAAGCACTCTAGAAATTTAATTTCTTTATCCAAGTTCTGCTCTTGCAGCTAAAGAATGCCTACTGGACACCAAACACAGCCACATCTGGCAACACGTATTTGCTCACAGGCACCCCTCCAGGGCAAGGTGCTCACCCCACACCTGTGTAAAGGCTTCAGCCAGAGGGACCAGGAGCAGAGGGGCCGAAGCACGGTGCTGTTTCCCAGTCTGCCCTAGGGCCAGGGACTGGGAGCCCCACGGGGCTGCCCAGCGGCATGGCGATGCCCCCACATCACCCCTCAGACCTGGCCCAGGGTACAGAGCACCCAAGGGTGGGCTCCATGGGGGTCTCCTCCCACCCTGCTGCTCAGAAAGGCACCAGCCCACCCATCCCACTAAGGTCTCCGTGCCTGTCTCTGACCCTAAAGCACTCGGCCTAGGACAGCCAGGTTTTGTGGCAGGGCAGACACGGGAATTCAGCTCCTTGCAGCACTGCCGCCCTGCATCCAGGCCCGTTCCCCGTCCATGGGGAGCTGTCCCACACCAGTACACAGCTCCTGGGGGCCCAGCAGCACCCCAATACGGTGCCTGCCCCATGCAGGACTTTTTGGCAGCGCAGCTGGTGCCTGAGCAGCCCCAGACCTGCCGCCCTCCTGAGGTGACACCAACGGTGGGCGCCGGTGGCCCTCCTGTCTGAGTACGAGACTGCTTCCAAACCCCGCTAACTCAACGTGCACCTTGTTTTGTGCAGCCTTAGGAGGTCTTTTGCGACTTCTCTAACGAACTGATTCACAAAATTAACCCTTTGGCTCACAGTCTGAGTTGGACTAAATGCTGACGAGGCAAAGGGGTGCCATAAGCACTGGGGGCAGTGTCTGCAGCGCTGAGCAGACCCCTGTGTGTGCACGTGTTTGAGGCTGGGACGCTCAGCAGCTTCACGACCAAATCCTTCAGCAGCCGTCACCAGCCTGCCCAGTGCCACCAGCGGCACCCAAAGCCACCCCCCTCCTTCCCGAAGCACCGTACCAGCTGGGCTGGGCACCGCAATGAGCTGCAGCCCAACCAGGAGAAGACCAGCGCTCGGTTTTATCTCCAAACCCTCAGGCCCTCGCTTCCTCCAAAACAGGCTGGTGCTGAGAAAATCACCAGACTCTGGTGCTGCTCCTGCCGGTTAACGTCTGCCCTATCCAGAGGAGAAGTCAGCCCTAAATCACAACAGAATAGCTTCAGAAGTTTTTTAGTTTAAGACTTTCGCTCCCATTCAGGAAAGATTTATAAGCCATGTACAGCGTGCCCAACGGTCCCAATCCTGCTCCGTATCACTGGTGCTGAAGGCAAACACCCCGCTGGCAAAGGGGACGCACCACACGCTCAAGCTCTTCCCTCAGCTCGGACCCAGCTGAGTGTCCCAGAACAGCCCAAGCTTCTGGTCCCAGGAAGAATTCACATTTCTCAATAAGCGGCTGAATGGAAGGAGCATGAATTCAGTACAAACCAACATCTCAGGGCCAGACAGCCTATAAATGTGTGCTTAACATCCACATTTTAGTCTCCTGCTAGAAAAAGTGAGTTTTGGTGGCATTGATTATTGCTATATAAAAGCTTTTTGCTAAAAAAAATAAATAATAATAATATCCGAAGTTGAGTGAAGATATATCCATCAACTTTAATTAATGCTTGCATGTAAAAGCGGGAGTGGCTGAAGCAGAGTGGAAGCAAGAATAAGTCTTAGAGCAGGGCCACAAGACAAAAAACACCGAGGGCAAAACCCAGCACAAGTCAGGCACGTTCCTGATGCATTTTTCTAACAGGTGACGATGGGGAAGGCTGGGGAGAAGCACAGGACACAGCCTCAGCTGCGAGAGCCCTGTCCCAGGCAGTGCCGCCACCTCCTGCGGGGACAAGGACACGAAGCGGGGGCTGGCTGCGCCCTGCACCTTCCCCAATGCCTCCAGCCCTCACACCTTCTCCAAGGCATCAGGAAAAAAAAAAAAAAAAAAAAAAAAAAAGAGCGGAGGAGGATCGCTGCAACAAGCGCAATGATCAGCAGAAGCAGCTTGTCCTCATCATGCAAGCCTCTCCTTGCCCCTCCTGCCCAGACTACAAGAGAACAGCGCCTACAGGGACCCAGCACCTCTGGGCTTCCAGGCTTTGATGTCACCAGCTCCTCGACTTTCAAGGCAGACCTTTTGGGTCCCTTCATGAAGGCCTGCAGGCTCTATGGGAAGGATGCTCACTCTCTTCTGCTTCTCTCCATCCTCAGTTTTCTTGACAGCACATTTTAAGTTTTAAAGTCCTTGGATTTTTTCCTAAATATCAGTAATGCAACCCTCCCTGCCCCTGGCCCAGCAGCATGCTGCCAGAGGGGAACGAGCTGCCTCGAGGGTCTCCCTCTGCTGCCCAGGGCAGATTTCAGCCATGTCGCTGCAGAAAGCACCGTTAGGATCTGCAAGATGGAAGGCGTTGGTTGGGGATGCAACAAAACCAGTCAGAATTTCTTTTCCATCTACTGGAAAATCATGAGCAGATGCCATCCTCTGCTATTTGTTATCCACCTCTCCTCTGCATTTTGAGGACCTTCTGGAAAAGCAGCACACGGGCACTGAGACCCTTCTACATTTCTCCCTTCTGCCTCCTCCCTTCCCTGCCCAGCGCGAGCACCCGGAGGACGCGAGGTGGCAGGAGGGGCAGAAGGGAGCGGGATGTGGGTGGTGGCACCCCAAACCTGGGCTGCAGCCACCCCGTCCTGCGGCCAGGTCAGCCTGGGGACAGGACAAGGAGAGGGCACAAAGGTGCCAGACCTGGGGACAGGTCACCGAGCCAGCAGGGAGCCTCGCTGCAGGGCTTAGCAGAGGGACGGGATCCAAGCAGGTTTGTGTGGGTGGGAATTAAAGAGGTGGGAATTAAAGAGAGGCAGAAGGCCGTCCTTCAGCAGCAGCGAAGTCCAAGGGCTTTGGTCTCCAGGAGGCAGCAGTAAGAAGGTCTGACATGGGAGAGGGCAGCCCGTGGTGGGATCCGCATCCCACCAAGCCCAGGAGCCACCGTGGGAGCGAGGGATGCTTGGGCAGCTCCCCAGAGGAGGTGCTATCAGGCTCTTGCTTAATGAAGATCCAACATTTGTTTCATGACAAAACAACATTAGCGTGGGCTGAAGAGGAGCTTGCATCTGATTAGACAACAACCGTGTTGCTTACAGGATCGGCTACAAAGTGGTGATAACAAATCAAACAAAAAGGAGATAATCAGCTGCTGTAAAGTTGAGAAGCAATAGCACGCTGCCCATAGTCACAGCATCGCCCACGCCATTTTCATAAATATTGCCCCTGGAGCTGTTCCGAGCAAACTCAAAGAAATCAGGGATGTTCACAGACAAGCCTGAACAGAAACACGCTGCCAAAGTTACTGGTGGAGAAGCACCCAACCTCCCCAGCTGCAAGCAGCCCCCGGTGCCGGGTGCCCCCCCCCCCCAAACCAGGAGCCTCCCTGCTGGGTGCCCCAGCATGGCCCCAGGCAGTCCGAGATCCAACCAGCAGCTAAAAATCCCAGTGCTCTAAAGCAGCAGACTGGGAAGAAGCTGGGGGTGCTTTTGGAGCTGCAGCATTCCACAAAGACATGCTCGCGACCAAAAGGGTGAAGGATTTCCTCAATGGCAGGACCCACACGGTGGCATCCATGCAACGTCCCAGCCGGGGCTGCGGTGACCCCACAGCGCAGTGGGAGGGCAGTGACAGCTCCCACTGCCCCAGGGACCTGCAGCCCCCCGTGCGGCACCACACAGCTCCCAGCCACCCACCAGCACGGGGAGGATGCCAGAGGGCTGCCGCCAGCTCGGCGTGGTGACACAGCTCCCCAAGCCCAGGTTTCACACCAACCTCTCCATCCCATTGCCCGGCAGACCCCAGGGCTCCTCCATCCCCTGCCCCAGGGCACAGGGCAGGGAGGTGGTCCCGGGGGGCTGCTGGGGGCAGCTCCTGCTTCCATCACAGCCCTGTGCCCAGCCCAGTGGTGCTGGGTCGCCGTTCACCAAGCCCATCCCTGTCGGAATCAAAGCCTGCTTGTTTGTCCAGAGATGGCGAAGCAAGCAGTTCCTAAAACCGAGGACATTTCACTGCTTGATCCCTCTGCCTGCAGAAGGAAGAGCCTTAAGCCCAGGCAGGATGCATTGCCTCAGCCTTCAAGGAGGAAAACCCCCTGTCCCCCAGGGGAATATAGCCAGCACCAGCCCCCAGACCGAGGGGGGATGGAGGGGCAGCTCCCCTGCTAGCCCAGCTTCTCAGGTCTTCAGCTGCTTCTGCCACCCTCCCCTGAACTTCACCCCACTCGTCCGCACCCTTCTTGGCCAGTGGGTTTCTTTTCAGCACGAGGGATTCATCTCGGAGAACTCTCCCTGATGGACAGGGGCTTCTAGAGGGAGCTGATCCCACCTGAAGACAAGCAGCAAGCCAGCGCAGGTTGGGCATTTCGGGGGGACGCTCCTCTCCCCGAGCACGTGTGCCCGCAGGCAGCCCCCTGCGCTGATGCTGCCCGAGGTGCGGCTGCAGCCAGGCACCGCCGGGAGGACAGGCCCTGGGCTTGGCTCCAGCTGACAAGGAGAACGTCCCCTGGGCTCCCACCCGGCGGGGGGTTTGCAGGCCTGGAGAGGCCAGAAGGACTCGATCACGGGCAGAGCTCCCCCCATGGCCACACAGCTCTCCCCGTGCTGCTTCAAAGCGCTTCGGTGGAGGGAAGGGCAAAAAGGTCTCTCTAATTACCGCGTCCTGCAGCAATTAGGGAGAGGCCGTTCCAGGCAGCAGCCAGGTCCCGCCTGGTCTGGCGAAGCTTCCTGGGGAAGATGTTTGTGTCGGGGCCTCCCGGCACCTGCTCCGGCCCGCAGGCACCGGCCAGCCAGCGGGGTGCATGCCGCGGGGCTCCAGCGAGCTCACCCCGCTGTCACTGCGGCAGGTGTGGCAGCCTGCCTTCCTTCCTTCCTCTTCCTCACCACCCACGGGACAAGGATGGGCCGCTCGCCTGGATGGGAGCACGGGGATTTGTGCTGCAAAGCACAGCCTGTGCTTGAGGACCGGCTCACCGCCCCAAACCCACATGCTCACGGGAAATCACGAGCCCTGCTGCATCTCAACGCACTGAATTTCATCAGAGGAAGAACCACCCCCCAGGTTTGCCCAAGCTTTAGCTGGAAGGCAAAGCGGAGGCCGGCAGGAACCCTTCAGCCACTCCACAGCAGGCGAACGGGACCTGCAAAGGGTTAACGGGATTACGAGCCTCCCTGCCTTGCTAAATCCCCTCGGTCACAGGATTGGGCTGGTTATAAAGTTATTAGCAGGGGAAGGATGCTGGTGGCCGAGCAGGCGGTGGAGCACTGCCACTGCCCCCCTGGCGTGGAGGAGAGGGAAATGAATTGGGGAAGGACGGTAGGAAACCAGCCCAAGTGAACCCCAACACACCCCCAGTGAACCCCAACGCACCCCCAAGGAAGAAGAGAGAAATAAAGAGGGGAGGGAAGCAGCTGGCTGCTGAGAGATGGGAAAGCAAAGCCTTTGGGAAGAGATTCCCCTTGTGCGGGTCATGCCACCGCACCTGGATTGCGACAGGCGCTGGTGGAGATGCAGCCCTGGCAGCTCCCTGCTGCCAACAGCAGCTTGCACAGGGCTTGGCTCCATCCTCAAGCATCCCTGTGGTCAAACACAAAACCTGATCCGGCACAAAAACCCTTTAGCAAGGCTCGCTTACAGCCCCTCGCATCCCCTGGAGGAACAAAGACAAGTGGGAGATGCCGGCAGCATCAGCACCAGGTCAGGGAGCTGAGAGAGGAGCTGCCGGGGCCGTCACCGCGCCGGCTGACGTCCCACCGCCACACCATGTTTATCAAATCCCTATTCCAAACTCTGCAAAATTAATCTTTTAATCAGCGGCCATATTTATCGGTGGGCTGGGGAGGTGTTATCTCCCCGCCATCTGCTCGCTGCAGAGCCTGACAGCCCGGCGCCGGCCCCACGCAGCCGGAGCCCGTCGCGCGCAGGGTCCGGCCCCACGCACAGCTCCCCACGGCCAGGGGCACGAAGCTGGGGAAGGTTTGGACCCAGACCCCAATGCACGAGCAGATTTCTTGTGTAAAAGACAGCTTTTGATTGTAGAAAGTCAAATTAAAATAATTTTGATCTTGGTGGGCCCAGATGTCCCACAGAGCCGGGGGTGCTGTGGGAGGGGGGAGCTGTGCTGCCCCGAGCTCCCCACCCCACTGCAGCCCCATTCCCTCTGAACCCAGGGGTGGCACCAAGGCGGCAGCGCTCCCCCAGACTTGCCCTGCAAGGTCAAGCCCGTCCCGTGTTACCACCTTCCAACCAGCAACGGATTCTGCCTTTTCTACACCCAAAAGCAGCAGGGAAGCATCAGCTCCTGCACAGTGCCCCACAGAGCCTCCTGGGGGAGAAGGAGCCATCACCCCAAGGCGCTGCCCTCACCAGCCCACCCACGTCCCCCACGGGGTGCTGCCATCCCATGCACCCCCAGCACCTCTCATCCCTCACCTCAATAACCTCCTTCAGCAGGAGACGGCTCGTGCCCCAGAAACATCCACGGTCCCAGGTGCCTGCAGGCTCTCCATCCCCATGGGGGACACCTGGGCTCGACCAGCCTGGGAAGCCTGCACAGAAGCTCGGGGTGGCCCCAAGAGCCCGGCGAGTCCCTGCTGGTCTGGATCCGGCCCACTGACCCCCCAGTTAATCGGCTAAAGCCGCACGATCTGAACCCTGGCCCTGGCTGCGGCGGCGCTCCCGCTGGCTCCAGGCTGCCCTACATAGACATCTGCAGCCGCCACCTCCCGGCCCCCGCACCCAGCCCAGCACCAGGCTCAGATCCTGCACCTGCCGCCTGCCCGGCGCCCCTGCCCCTTTCCTTGGAGGGCTGGAGGGGGAGCACTGCAGCTCTGCCCCCTCCACCCAACATTTGGGGCTGTCGCTGCCACCCCCAGCCCTGCCCTGCCTGTGCCACCGGTGCTGACCTGCCCCACGGAGCAGCACGGGACGGACACGCTCCCTCCGAGCTCGGCACCACAGGTACAGAGAGGAAGAATCTGGATGGGAAACCCCAGCGCTGGGGCTGCAACAGGAGCAAGAGCATCCACAGCATCTGCAAACAGCCCCAGGTGCTCCCCCCCCAGCTGCTGCATGCAAAATAAATCCCCTCCCCGCCCTCACTGGTGCCGGCCTCACCTGGTGCTGGCTGCTGGGTGCCTAGGGGCAGCGTCACCCTTGGGTGCTGAGGTTCTGGTCCTGCCCTAGCCCCATGGCTTCAGGGTCCCCCCGCAACCCTCTGCCCTCTGGAGAGGGGCTCCCACCACCAAAATAAATGGAATTAAACCCTAAAAAGCCACGAGGTCGCGGAGCGCATCCCTGCGTGGCCTTAACGCCACTCCCTAAGACCAACGAGCCAACGAGCGCGGCCCTGTGCTTACCAGTAAATGAGGGAAAGCCCATCGAAGTGCTCCAGGTCGCGGCCAGGGGGCTGCAGGTAGGACATCATCCGGGGCCCTAGGGCTGCCGCTGCCGGCTCCCGCTGCCCGGGGCCATGGGCTCAGAGCGCCGGCGGCCGGGCGCTCGGCACGGCTCCCAGCTGCCGCCGGCCACATCTAATCCCAGGCGGGCGGCCATGTGATCGCCCCTCTGCCGGCTCCCCCCTGCTAAACCCCGCTGATGCCTCCCGCTCCCCTGCCCACAGCTGCTGCTGATCCCAGCAGCTCTGAGCCCACCCAGAGGCTCCCCAGGGTCTGAGGTGCTCAGCACGGCACGGCGTGGCACAGCGCGGTATGGCACGGCACGGCATGGCACGGCAAGGCATGGCATGGCACGGCGTGGCACAGCGCGGCATGGCACAGCACGGCATGGCACGGCGTGGCACAGCATGGCATGGCATGGTATGGCATGAGCAGCGTGGCACGGCATGGTTTGACATGGTCTAGCATGGCACGCCGTGGTTTGGCATAGTATGGCACGGCGAGCATCTCCATGTGCAGCATAAGCACAGGGTGGGTGCCAGGAGCCCTGCGCTGCAGAAGCCGGGCAGGATGCATTTTGCTGCCCCCCCCAGTTCGCTCCCCCCTTCGCTGCACACTTGGCTGCGCCATCGTTGTAATTACACTGCCGGCACCCGGTGTTTCACATGGTGCCCAGCGCGCCGAGCTCCTTAAAGCCGATTGTAGGCATCCCTGAGCTGCATTAGGGCTGGGCCGCAGATGTGTGCGCCCAGCACCTCCTTCCCAGGCACTGCCGAAAAAAAATAAAATAACAATACCTATATTATTCAGGGCACAATTGTTGCATGTTTTTTCCCCCTGTTAAAGGTTGGCAGGTTGTAACTGAGGAAGCAAACCCCCTGGGACTGGAAGGAAAGTCCTGGGAGAGAGCCGAAGTGGGCAGGTGGGAGCTGCGCTGTGCTGCAGGTCGGACGGACAGACAGCAGGACAGACGGACAGCCTTCCCTCACCACGTTCAGGGAGGCAGAGAAGACCCAAATGAGAATCCCCGTGCCGCCTGATGCTCATGCAGGTATTTTGCTCCTCTCCCTCCAGCAGGGAGGTGCAGCCAGCCCAGCCCGGGGCAGCGTGGGCCGGGAGCAGGCGAGTCCCGGGGCTGGGAAACGCAGCCGCTGGTCCCTGCGATGCGCCCGCGCCTGGGGAGAGCCTGCGGGTGCTGCTCTCGGGCGCTATCGAAGCAGCCCGGAAGAAGACGGCGAATTAAAGGCTTGTCCCGCTCAGCATCCTTTTCGAGTGACTGTGCAGGATGTGCCCGAGCCAAAAGCCTTCTTGCCTGACAGCTCCCGGCTCAGTGACAGGTGCTCTGGCAGGGTGCATCCCCCGCCCAGGACAGCCGCCACCGCCGGGGCTTTGTCACCACGTCACCCTCGTGGGCGGGAGGTCAGTGGGGTGCCCTGGGTTACACCCACAGAGGAAACCTCCCCAAAGTTTCTGGGTGAGAGGCACCACGCCTGGCACCGAGATGAGCCCCGTGCCCTGTGTCTCTGCCCGGCATGCAGTGTCCCCAGCGGGATGTGGTGTCACCCTGACACTGGCCCAGAGCCTGCAGCCGGGAGATGGAGGGAGAAGCTTTTGGTAAAAAAAAAAATAAAAAATAAAAACCATGCCAGGCCATGAGAAGTGCAAAGAATTGTCTTCTTCTGGGCTGCTCACTGCCAACCCAGCCTGGCAATGCTTGAGACCTGCCCTGGGATTTCCCACCCTGCCCAGGGCCATCCCTCTGCAACGCTTCCCCAAGCTGGCAGGGACATCCTGGGGACAGCCCCCTTGTGCTGGCAGGGACATCACGGGGACAGTCCCCTTGCCACCAGCCGCACAGCCAAGTCGGGCTTTGCTCCAAGCCTCACACAGCCCCACGTGCAGCGGGCAGACAGATGGACACTGACCCTACAAACCAGTGTGGGGAGCGGTGGGCACCCAGGGAACAGCCGTGCCACCATCGGGACACCCCAAGGTTCGCCTGAGGTCCTCGACCTCCCCAGCCCGGGGACCCCAGGCGGGGCATGGGGCGAGCGGCCGCTCCCAGGGCTGTCGCAATTCGGGGCCGGGCGGTGCCGGGCCTGCTCCACGGGACCGGTTCCTGCAGCTGGGAGGGGATGGGCGATGGCAGCAGGGTTTGCCGAAACCGCTCGGAGCGCGGTTCGGCGGGCGGGCACAGCGGGTGTCGGGGTGCTGCGGCCGCTTGGGGCAGGGCTGGCCTCCCCAGCTCGCCCGTCGGGATTGTCAAAGGCAGTGTCACCCCCCCCGGGACGGGCAGCACCCAGAGGCCGTGGGGACGGCGACGCCACTGAGGTCCTGCCCTGGTGCCAGTGGTCCAAGGCACCCGGTGTCCCGGGGCAGCACTTCCACCTGCCTCCTCGCAGGGTGCCCGCAGGGGTGCCCCATGGATGCATCCCACCCACGGCCCCCCCAAAACGTGCCGGGGAGCAAGGTGCTGCCCTGCCCCGTCCGCCGAGCGCTTCCTCCGTGGCGGAAGCTGAGCATTACCTCCCTCGCCCATCAGAGGCAGCTGCTCGTGGGTGCACCCCGTGTGCATATTTGCACAGATGCAAACATTACACCCCGGAAATTCCCAGCTTTTACATCAAAGGCCTGACCTTTCCAGCATCTTCTGCAGGGCTCAGAGGCACAGGGCTCACTCCTGGGGTCCGGGGCTGCAGCACCACACAGAGGGGACACGAGGGTCCCCACACACGGAGTCATTTCCCAACCCCTGTCCTCATGCATCCCCCTCAGGCTACAGCCCAGTGCAGAAGCCCCCAACCCCTCCTCAGAGCCCATTTGGTGCCTGGCACAGGTGGCACCAGCACCCTCTGGTCCCCCTGCACCCAAAGCCACCACCCCAGAGTGCTCGGGTGACAAGGTGGGTCCCTTGCTCCTTTCCGAGAGGGCGAGGAAGAGACAAATGTAATTTATTCCCTGCTGCATTTTCAAGCCAAATGAGTCAGAGCCACAGCTACACACGCTGCTTTGTTTTTCTTGGCTGATAGCGTTCGCTTTTGATTCATGTTTGTTCAATATTTAACTCTCGTGGTGACACTTTGGCTCAAACCAGAAGAAGCCACTTCCCACCACCACCCACGCTGCCAGGGCAGGAGCTTTGCTTCACACGGGAGCGATGCACTTGTTTCATTTTATTTGCTTCTTGCAGCTTGATAAATCCCCGAGCTTGCTCCTGCGGGCACCACATCAGATCGGGGCCGCGAGCCCCGTGGGAGGCTCAGAGCAGCCGGGCTGGGGAGCGATTTCGGAGCAAAAGCAGCCTCCAAGGGGGCTGAGCGAGGTTTCGCCCCATGCTGGGCCAGTGAGGAACGGGACCGGCCGCATTCCTGCCCAGGTGGGAGCCGGCAGGAGGAAGCAGCAGCACGGAGGTGTCCCGGTGCCCTGCAACCCCGCACGGGAACTCCCTGCAACCCCAAAGACACAAAATGGCTCGGCTGGCTCCTCCGAGCAGGGCTGTCAAAAATTTCCACCCAGAAAATAAATTAGGTTTTTGGCTGGTCCAAATTTTTGTTTTGTTCCACCGAGTGCCTCAGCCTTTGGAAGAAATTTCCAAATATTTTGGCCCCTACCTCCTCATCCTAAGCGAAGTACTTCAGCCTCGGAGAAAACTCTGAATTGGGAAACACCACCGAAAAGCCCCCCAGGGCTGAGCAACTCTGTGGGGGAGCTGGGTCCCTGAAATGCCTCAGCACCTCAGGGCGTGCTGGGGCCACAGAGACTTTTGGGGTGCACAGGGAGGGAGAAGACACTGCCACTATGCTTCGCTGCTGGCTTGAACCCCCTGAGACCCAATCCTTTCCCAAATTACCCACGGATGTGCTTGCATGGGATGGGGCAGGACGGGATGAAATGGGGTGGGATGCAGTGGGACGGGCAGCCCTGGCACTAGTGTGTCAGCAGGGGACCAGACAGAGGCAGCCAGGAGCCGCCTGTCCCAACCAAGCCCCAATTTCGGGGGGCTGGTGCCCACCCCGCACCCTCATCCAGGGCTGGCGGTGCTGGGCACGGCGCAGGGTGGAGAGGCGAGGGCTCGGCAGGGCGTGGGAGCCGCTCCGGAAAAGGGCTTGCCAAAAAATGCAATCGCATTGCACAAAACGTGCTCCTCTCCCGCTCCCCTCCCGCGGCGGTGGCTCAGGAGCTTCTCACCCCGGTTAAGTCAATAGCGCCACGCCGCTGCCCCCACCGAGGCGCTCGCTGCGCGTTTCAACCTGCCCCGCGGCGCGGCGGGGACCAAGCCCTGTCCCCAGCTCCTCGATGCTCAAGGGGCTTTGGGGGATTTTCCTTGTTCTGCCTTTGGCTCTCACCAGGACCCCGGGGAGCACCAAAGCCTTCCCGAGTGTGAGCACATCCCCGGTGCCCCCCTTTGGCATCACCAGCTCCAGTTTTGTCCTACTGGTGTCACCTGCTCCTAACACTGGGGCTGGCACTGGGAGCTGGTGGGGCACGGGGCTCAGCGGGGGCCAGTGCATCAGCAAAGCAGCAGAAAGGCTCGTTTGCAAAACAAACGCTGCGTTTTGATGGGCGAAAAGCCTCTTGGGGATGAAACCTCGGCACTGGGGGTGCTGTGCTTGGGCAGCTCGTGCTGCGCCCGGCACCGTCCGGAGGCAGCGTGGAGCGGGCAAAGCAGCAGGCGCGTCGTGTGTCCCTGCTGGCAGAGCTTGGTCCAAGGCATCAGAAATGATTGCTAGAGCTGCGAGCACCCCAAACCGCGGGTCTCACGTGAAGCTCAGCTCTGCCGAGCCCAGGTGAGCGGCGCAGGCAGAGGGCAGGCAGAGCAGTGGGCTGGGAGCCCATCCCCCCCACGCGCCGTGCGGTGCGGCTTTGTGCAGCACCTCTGATCCCGAGCCAGCATGAAGGCGAAACACCGGGGCAGTTTACACAAGCCCCAGCTTTCCACTCCGGCGGAGTTTCTCGCCGCCCGCCGTTTCACCGAGCAGCTGCAATTTTGCGGCTCTCAAGGGCATTCGCACACAAAAATGAGCCACGCCAGAGATGTGGGGAGATTAGGAGGATTAGCGCTGCGGAGCTGGCGCAGGAGGTGAGGAGGAGACGCAGGGCAAAAACCCTCCGGTAGGCAAAGGCATTTCCCCTGGCTCTGCTGAAGGTGTAGGAGCCCTCGTGGTTTAAGGATGCCCTTGGTTTAAGACCAAGAGGTCTCCGGGGGGCTCGTGGCTGGCAGGGGAGAGCTGGGAGAGGAGCGACTGCTCCCCGCGTGGATGCATTGCCGCATAATGTCAAAAAGCACGAGCACCAGAAAGCATTTCTAGAGCAAATAAAGGCAGGCAGGACTTCATGTGGTTAAATACAAGCTGGAGGACTGGGTGACTGCCACCTCTCCTCCCCCTTGGTTCAGGGTGGGACCTGGGGCAGGGGACCTGGGCACTGCCTGGCTGGGCACGGAGATGGTCCCAGCCTCTGAACGAACCACAGGCAGCACTTGGCAAATCCCCCCAAAATATTAAAAATTAAAAATAAATAGGGAAAACCTGATCTGCTCCTTGGTGCAGGTAGGTCCTTCTCCAGGCCTGTTTTCGGCCCCACAGCCTGGCACCTCTCCCAGGAGGAGGAGGAGGAGGAGGGGGAGGAAGGACACAGCCAGCACGATCCAGACTCCGCCAGGGGCCCGGGCAGTGGTGGTGTCCCCACCTGCAGAGACCCCACGCAGCTCATCACAAGGCACCGCAGCCCAGCACCCTCAAACCCCATCCCCCAGGGATTTGGGGAGCATCCACCTGCCCCATCCTCACCCCAGTGCAGTCCGGCCGCCCCCCAGCCTCATGCTCACGCACTTGCCTCGTGCTGTCACCGCCAACACCCAGCCCAGGTGGGCAAACCCAGAGCCGTGCAGGGGCTCCTCGTGTGCCAGGAGGGCGAGCGGAGGCTCTGGGCTCTGCCAGAGCGAGTGGCCCCGCAGCTGAGTGACGTGATGTGAGCGGGGGATCGGGATCAACAGGTCACAGCATGCACTGACGTGCCCCCAGAAAGAAAATCAGCAGAGGATTTGGGGCTGGTGGGGAAGCTACAAGGACGTATTCAGCCCTTTAATCCCACATGGGCACAAAATCCCGGGATAAAAAGGCCAGAGCCGCTCCTAATTGCTGGCTGCTGTGCACCCGCGGGTGGGTGAGCAAAACCTCTTGGGTGGCCGGGGGCAGCCACCCCACCGCCCTCGTGCCCGCTGCGTGGGCACAGCCCTCGGGAAGGGTGCGCTGGCCCAGGGCACCCACGGCCCCGCTCGGCGCAGCCGCCGGCCCCGGTGCGCCCCGAGAACCGCAGCACGCGGCGGTGCTGGGGGTGGTGAGTCCCAGCCTCCATCCGCAGCCCACCAGTGGGGAGGGAAGCAGGGGCTGCATAGACGGAAAGGCGGCCAGCGGGGCGAGGGGGGAGATTGTGCCCCTCGGCCCCGCTCTCTGCGACCCCACCCGCAGCCTGCCCCCAGCACAGGGACACGGCGCGGAGGCCACGAGGATGCTCAGAGGCCGGAGAACCCCGCCGCGAAGGGAGGCTGCGAGCCGGGGGTGCCCTCCCTGAGGCCTTCGGGGGGAAGGGGGGGGGGGGGGGGGCTAGGGGAAAGCCGGGGAGGCCCCCCGGGGGAGGGGACCGCGGTGACGGGGCGAGGGGCGACGGCTGCGAGCTGCCGGCGGGGAGCCCCCGCCCCGCCCCGCCCCGGGCCGGCCCCGGCCGTGCCCCTCGCCCGCCGCCCCGGGGGGGCAGGAGGCAGCCTCCAGCCTCCCTCCAGCCTCCCTCCAGCCTCCAGCCTCCAGCCCCCAGCCTCCGCCCCGCCTCCCGCCGCCGTCCCGGCGCAGAGCCTCCCGGCGGCAGCGGGCCCAGAGCTGGCGGAGCGCGGCGGCGGCGGCGCCGGCCGGGGACGCGATGCACTCGCTCTTCAGGAAGCGCAACAAAGGGAAGTACAGCCCCTCGGTGCAGAAAAAGAGGTGAGCGACCCCCTGAGCCCCCTCCCCTGCCCCGCCACCGGGCTGCCGGGGCCGAGCTGGGCGGCCCCGGGGGGTGCTGAGAGCCCGGGTTGGGGGTCGGGGCCGTCGGGGCGCCGAGGTTGGTGTTCGCCGCTGGGTCGTCCGAGGGGCGATGGCTCCGGCCCTCCTCTTTCCATCAGCACTTCGGGCTGGCGAGGGGACAAGTATCGGTTGTGCCGGGCATAAAAAGGAGCGGGGCTGGACGTGCCCGTCGGAAGGACGCAGTTAAAATGGGGGGAAAAAAATAAAAGGAATAAAAGGGAGGCTCTCCTCCCCATGAGGAGGCACGGCCGCCCCCCGGGCTGTGCGATCCACCGCGCGCTGGGGCGGAGGGGACGTTTTCCCAAAGAGCTTCTTGGGATCGATTTGATGTTGGGATCGATACAAAAGGTGTTTTTGGGGTTCGGTGCAGAACAGCAGCCTCCCTGTTCCTCCCCGCACCGAGGAGGGGTCCCCGGAGGGGACGGTGCTGCCCTGGCCTGGGAGCCCAGGGGACCGCACAGGTCCCCTCTCTGGGGCCAGGCTGGCTCAGGGGTTGCCAGGTACCCCCTCCCAGGAGGAGAGGGGCGGCCCCGAGCCTCCCCGGTGGCCCCAGCCCCAGCGATCCCATCGCCGGAGGAAGGTGCGAACGCCCTGCTGCGTCTGCGCGCTGGCAGCGGAGGGCTCGGCGGGGAGAAGCGCCGTGCCTGGGCCGATGGCTTGGGACCCTGAGCAGCGTCGCGGTGCCGGGAGGGGATGGACGTGGGCACCTGCCCCACCGTCCCCACCCCTGGGCTGGCGGCTGCGCCCTGGGGTCCCCAGCTGCCAGCCGGGGTCGGTGCCCGTGGCCGGGTGCTACGGAGGTTCGGGCTCGGGAGGCCGCCCGCCCTGGAGGCTGTGGGCCAGAACGAAACCTTGTGTTTAGGGCTGGATTGTGCCAGCCGGGGAAGCAGCACGGTGCTGGGGCCGGGGCCACCTCCCTCCCTGCAGCCGGACTGTGCTTCCCGCGTGTCCACGCACACTGGGGGGGGGGGGGGGGGGCTGCGCCCATTATCCCCAATTTGTTAATTCCTGCGTTGGAGTTTACAAACACCTGGGAGTCCGGGGAACACTCCCCGCTGTGGGGAAACATCCCCGCGATGGGGAAGCCGGCGTCGGACCGGTTGAACCACTTGCAGGAGAAGGCAGTGGGAGAGGAGCAGCTCCCGCCGCCCCGGCCTGTGCTCCAGGCGCTGCCAGGCTCCCCGCCAGCGCCCGCCCGTGCTGCTGGGAGAACCAGGCAGTGCTGCTAACAGCAGCCGAACGCCAGGCTGTGCAAACAGGAACAGGCATTTCAACACCGTGTGCGCCGTCCAGCCTCGTCCCGTGCTTCGGAGAGGGGCTGCGCGGTGGGAGGGAGCTGAGCACCAGGGCAAGGGACCGAGCCCCCGAAGCACCGCGGGGGTAGCACGGCGCTAACCTAGCACCTCCCGCAGCGGGTTGCACCCCGGCCAGGAGCTGCTGTCCCCGGCCCCGTGGCTTCCCCAGCCGGGACGTGGAAGGGGCAGAAGTGGCATTAAACCCTGCAGAGCCACGGAGAGGCAAAGATGATTTGGGGTGCGCAGGGTGAGCCGGGCTCCCTGGTGTGCCCGGCCTCGGCAGCACCCACTGCTCCTGGAGCACGTCCCCAGCACCCGGCTCCCAGCACCCGGCTCCCAGCACCCAGCACCCTTCCCTCACCGGCTGTTTGCAGATGATGCTCCTCAGCCCACATTTTCCATGGTTCTGCCTTCCCAGTGCACAAGTGGACAGGACCAGGGCCCAAGTCTCTGCACAGAAACATCCCCATCCCCTCTCCATCCCTCCAAAAAGAGACGGGAGGCAAGGTCACCATCCCCAGGAGCCTTGTGAGAGATCCAGCTGCCGGGGCTGGATGTGCCAGGAGAGGCAGGGCTGGGGGTGCAGCACGTAATTTACTTCTGTAGATAGATAAAAAAGCATTTTTCTGGGTAAGTGGTGCTCGGAGGAGCCGAGCGCTAACCAAGCGGTGGTGCCGATGGGGTAGTCCTGTGCCCCTAGGAAGGCAGGATACAGACGTATGGGGAAACCCTGCCAAACACCCTCCCCGGTACCCTTCCCACGCTCTGAAACCAGGAGGTGGGCTCCTCTCTTTCGTGAAGAGCTCGGGAAGCGCAAAACACGGGGCAGCTGTGGGAGCTCGCCCTGCTGCCCGCAGGGATCCCACCCGCTGCCAGCAGTGGTGCAGGAGACCCAGCGCTCTCCTGCTCGGCCCGGCCCTACCTCGGGGCCGGCGCTGGAGGCTCGGCGGAGGCCCTGGCTGCGGGGCTGACACCGATTTCTGGAGGCTGTTTTGCAGGGCTGGAGTCAGCAGTAATGAATAGACAACCGGTGAGTCAGGGAGCTGCTCTGTATTTATAGCGCAGCGAGCCTCGCCATCGCCTGGCCTATTTTTGCTTTAATTTCCATGCACATTACAATAATATATCGCCATTAATTCAAGGGAAGATAAACATAATAGCAACAAGCTGGGCTAAGCCTGGCAGCCCTGCTGTCCAGCTATGCCCTGACGTGTGCGCGCTGCTCCTAGCTTTGTACCAGATTCCAATCTCTCCCAAACCAGAGTTACGCTAGCTGAAGCCCGGCCCCTTTGTCCTCTGCTCCACCACGATCCCGTGCCAAGGCAGCCGTAAGCGGCCCAGGGGCATTGAGGAGGGGACACTACACACGGGGGGCTGCCAGGGGCAGCTGCAGCCTGCTGCGGAGGCTGGGAGGGTTTCCCAGCAGAGCCCCCAGGGGAGCAGGGGCCGCAGGAAGCAGCGGGACGTGTCTGACCTACGGGCAAGCTGTCGCCACAAACGGGAGCTCTCCCGCGGACCACGTTCACCCAGCGCAGTTGAAACTCCACGAAATGTCCTTCTGAACACCCTTAATTAGGGGTGTGGGTGAGCTCCCCTCCTCGTTTGAATAAGGAAACACTCGGAGAAGCCAAAGGGACCAGCAGGCCAGCTGTCACCCTGCCCACGTCCAGGCCCCCGCGCCTCGGGGGGGTTTGCTCCAAGCAGCTCCAAGCAAAGGCACAGCCTGGTAGGTGGAGAGGGAAAAAAATCGACAGGGGTCACATCACTGCTAGGGGAAGGAGGTGCAAATTTCGGCACAAGTCAGAGACCTGAGCGGGTGCACGAGCTTTTGCTCGAGCACCTCAGTTGGGGTTTGGCAGGCGGACCTTGAGCCCTCTAAAACAACCGGGAATTGGTGAGCCGAGTTACAGCCCTGAAAAGCAAATGCAGACGGTGTTTCGTGGTGGGCTGCAAGGCTCAGGAACGTGCTGGCAGGGCGAGAGGCTGAATGTGTTGGTAGGGGGTGGTGGGTAGTGATGGTCCAGGCTAGAATCTGGTCTTGGAAACCAGTTCCCCTCAATGCAGCCTCCCTGGGAGAAGTTTTCAGCAGCCAAGTTTTTGCCTCCTCAAAACAATCACCGTATCGCTCTGAAAAGCTGGGGAGAGGGAGGGCCCTTGCTCCGCGGGATGCTCACGCACCCCAGAGGAGTCTTTGGACTCTTTCCCCTGGCACTGCAGGGGAACACCGAGCACCTCCAGGCAGCTCTCAGTGAAGCTGGAATCCTCCCAAGCCTGGTGAGCCACAGCAAAAACATCTCCTCTCCCTGAAGAGCAAGAGAACGGCTCCAAAGCGTGCGCTGATATGTTTCATCAACAGATGCTCGAGCACGGAGCAGCTGCCTCCTCCCCGCTCCCCAGCTGCGAGAAATCCGGAGCAAACCCTCCCCTCGTCCTGGAATCATCCCCGCTCCTTCGCCCCGGCCAGGCCATCCCGCGGCCTCTCTGAAACAGCAACAGGGCTTTTGTCAAACACAGCTTTTCATGAATGCTATCATTTTTTCCTTTGTGACCAGAAAAGTCCTTGGAAATGTTAAAGTTCTTCAGAAATGGCAAAGCCAGTTTGTCCAGGGATTTTCTTTTTTTTTTCTTCTTTTTTTTTTTTCTCTCCTTTTTCAGAACAAAGCCCTCACTATTTGGGCTTTGCCTCACCTTTTCCTCTGCAGGCTCCTTGCCATGCCCAGGTCCCGGGCACCTGGGCCAGGTCCCCTGGGAGGTTTCTATCACCTTTCCTCATCCCAAAGCCCCAGCAGGTGCCAGCCCTGCCAGGCTTTCGCACAAGGTGGAGACAGCAAACTTCTCCTGCTGCCTGCACCAGGACAGGTGAGGCTTGGAGAGCAGAGTGATGCCCGCGTCCCACCAGAGCGATGCCTGCGTCGCACCAGAGCGCGTTCCTGCTCGCTGCAAGCAAGCGCTGCGGAGCCTCTCCGCGTTTCCTCTTCCCTGCCAACCCTGCTCAAGCACTGCACCTGTATACTTCAGCAGCAATTTCTGGATTATTGGGCAAACCATCCGCCCTGGCACAGGAAAACAGGGCACATCCTCACCCCGACGCATCAGCCCCATGCCAGCTGTCCCAGCGGGGCCGTGAGGATGCTCCTGGCGGAGCTGGTGCCCAGCCGAAGGCTGACAGCTGCTCGCTGGGTCCCGATGCAGGAGATGGGCTTTGCTGATGCAGAGCCCTCCGAGCAAGCACGAAGGCTGGGCTCTGCAGTCACCAGATCACCAGCAGCAGCTTGGAAAGCCACGGCTGATGTGCAGCATTGCCACGGATCCCAAGCCAGCCCTTGCTTAACTTTTATTTCCTTCATACATTTTGGAAGCTTCTTCAGCACAATCAAAACCAGAACTAGAAAAGCTCCGAGCCTCTTCAGTCGTTTGGGATGGCTTTTCCATCCATACTATCAATCCACTCAAACCCCAAAGATTCATCCCTGGGCTCGTTCAAAGACACGGGGACTGTACCAGCCACTGCACGGCCAAGCTGCCAGCACGGGGCGAGCCGGGATCCGGCAGCAGAAGCCAACGCTCGCCCTGGCAGGCAGCAGTGACAGACACAAGCCACCACCCCACTCAGCGCCATTCTGGTGATGCAGCTTCTATAAAAAGAAATATCAGCGCAAACCCTGCCCACACCAGAGCTTCTCGGGGAAGCGCAAGCTTCCGTGGATCTGTCAAACACCACCAGCCTGCAGGGGCAGGGCTTCAGGTGGGGAGGAACAAGCCTGGGGCTTTTTTTTTTTTTTTCCTATTGAAAAAGGCAGGACGTGTGGCAGGCACCTGTCCCGAAACTCAGCACCAGTGCTGGGAGAAATTTGGCCAGACCCGGCTGGCCAAGCTCTTCTTCCCCAGCACCACATCGGAAGGGCAGCGAGCTGCGAGCACCCGAGTATCCCCGCCACGACCATGCGTGGCCCCCGAGGACCCTGTGCTGTTCCCACAGGCACGTGTCCGGGGAAGCCACCACGAAGCCCTCCCCAGGAACTGGCTGCCCACGCTGTGCTGGGGTGGCCAAGCCCCCAGGAGGGACCAGGGGCTGCTGCAGGAGCCCCCACGCAGCCGGGATGCTGCGACCCGCCGATAGTGCCGCTCGCGCCTGGACCCCGTCCCGCTGCCCCCCGGGGAGCAGCTTGTGCAGGAGCCACGGGGCCTGCCTACCAGCAGCTGTAACAGCAATTAGCATTTCCAAGTGCCATATAACGATTAATTCTGCCACCATGTAATGAGGTCATTAAGGCTCATTATCCCCACTCGATAAATGATTGGGATCGGAGCGAGCCAAGGCTCCGGCGATGGCTTCGGTCCACGCAGCAAAGCGGGCACGGCCGGGATGCAGCCAGCTGCGGGCTCCGCCAGCACGTGGGAGCACAAAACCCGGTGCTGGTGCTGGGGATGATCGCTGGCCCAGCCCCACGGGGCCGTGCGGCGTGATGCCAGCAGCTCTGCGGGGGAGATGCTGCGGTGCTTCGGCCCCAAGTGCCATTGCTCTGCCGGCGGGGTGTGAAGCCAGCCGGGACCTCGCAGCTTCTTGGCACGCAGCGATAATGCAGCCCAAGTGACAGAGGAGATGAAATGTTTAAAATAACCACGGCAATGCAAACGCTGTGGCACGGGGCGTTCCGTGCGTTAGCAGGAGCATTTGCTCCAGCTCAGCCGTCCCTGCTGGGAATAGTTGGCTGGCCCCGTGCAATCCCTTGCTGATGTGAAGCAGAGCAGGCGGCTGGCTCCGCACCCTGCCGGGGAGAGGCTGGCACCCCCGTCACCCTGGGCAAGCGGAGGAGGGAAGGAGAAACCCTGCCTAGCAGGAGGCAAAGTGCCCAAGCGCACATGTGGCCCGCGCCGCCCCATCCCCTTTTATTTGGTCTAAATTCTGTGCACCTCTTTGCAGAGCAGATGTCTCCGGAGGGAGGCAGGGCTGCTGCAGGCAGAGCGCTCCGTACGAGTGCTGGGGAGGGCAAACGCCGTGCGGAGGGGGCGGCAGGGGCTGGGGGTGCTGGGGCAAAGCGAGCGGGGACGGCGCGCAGCCGAGCCCTGCGCTGCGAGCGGCCCTTCTGCACCTCGTGCCAAGGGAGGGTCGGGCTTGGCAGCGGCATCGCTCCCATCGCCACCGCGCTGGGAAGGCCCCAGCCACCGCCCCCCTCCTGGCAGAGCGGCGGCGTTTCGGAGTGTTTTGGAAAGTGTTCGAAAGGCAGCAGTGAGTCACGCGCAGCTGCAGTGCCGGGCGGGCTCGGCTGGCCCCCGGCCATGTGGCAGGGCCACGGCGTGCCGAGAGCAGCCCCCCACGGGGCGACGAGCTCCTCTCCCTCTCTTCTTCCTCCCCAGCATCTCCAGCAAAGAGCTGACCGAGCTCATAGAGCGCCTGCAGAAAAATGCTGACCAGGTGGAGAAAAACATCGTGGAGACCGACTCCCGAATGCAGAATGTGAGTACGAGCCACGGCCCCGTGCCCACAGGCTCCTCCAAGCACGCGGACCCCCCTCGGGGGTGGCAGAAGGGACCCGAAATTTCCTCCTGCCCCCCAGCCAGCCTGCCCAGTGCTGCGGCCCAGCAGCAGTGGGGGGGACGGACCGTGACTGGCACCCACCGCACGGCGGGCTGGATGCTGCTGCTGTCCCCTTTGTGATCGTTTCTCCCCCCTCTCCGCCTGCCCAGGACTTGCACAAGATCAAGGCCTGCCAGCTAGCTCAGTACAAGGAGCTCACGGCTCAGAAGCTCACCGAGTCGGACAAGCTGCTCTACGTGCTGGACGGGGACGCGGCCATCGCCAGGCACATGAAGCACCCCCAGGGGGACATGATCACAGAAGAGTGAGTACCGCGGGAGGGAGCACAGCCCTTTCCGGGGGCTCGGACTGGCAGCAGCCCCCTGCGCCCACCCTGCGGCTGTCCTCAGGCACCTATCGAGCCGGAACCGCTGCTCACCAGCCATGCATAAAGCGCTGGGCAAAGCACGTTGGGGCGACATCTGCCCCCAGCCCCGAGCTGGAGGTGTTGCTGAGAGCCTTGGCAGGGGACGGGCACGCGGAGCCTTTGCCCTCTCGCTCCCCAGCTCGTTGCTCAATGCCTGCCCAGCCCAGTTACATGGCCGAGGTCCCCAAGGCGCTGCCTCTGCCGGGGCCGGGAGGGGACGACCTCCAGCTAATGGCCGGTCCGGTCCGTGCCCACGTGCTGCATCCTACCTCGTCCTTCCCTTCCCGCAGCATCCGGCAGCTGAAGGAACGAGTGGCAAACTTACGCGTGAAGCACGACCAGATCTACAACTTCTGCCTGCAGCACATTGAGCCCCAGGTCAACTGGTCCACGGTGATCGAGGAGAAACAGGTACCGAGGGGGACACCAGTGCCCCTGCCTGGGGACGGTGCTCGAGGCAGTGCCACTGCTGGCATCTGGGCCGAGCGAGGACAAGCTCCGGGGGTGGCGTGGCCACGCAGGAGCCCACCAGGCTGTCGCTTCTGGGCGAGCTTGGGCAAACCTCTGCTGTTCTCCATCCACGGGTGGAGACTGCGCTCTGTCCCTGGGCAGCGTGCTCCAACGCCCGGCTGTGGAAAAGCTTCCCCTGCCACCCAGGCTGCACTTCTGCCCCAATGTGTGCCTGTTGGCTCCCATCCTGCTACCACATGCTGCTGGCTTCTCAGTAACTGCCCTGCGGTCACGGGAAGGCTGCTGCTGGGTCCCCCCCTGCCTTCTCCTCCACATGCTGGAGGCTCGGCCTCTCCCCTGCCTTGCCACCCCCCAGCCTCCACCTGCTTTGGTCCGTGGCACACGGTGGTTCCCAGCAGCACTGCTGCATCACCTCCGCCTCTCAAATCCCCAAATCCAGCTTGTGGTGCCGGGATGGGGGAGCGCAGCCCATGCCAGCCTCTGCATCCCTCAGCACGAGCCAGCAGAGCCTGTCCGAGCCCAGCACCACTCCTGTCCAACCTCTGGTGGCCAAGAGGAGCCTGCCAGCTCATGGCCACCATGCCCCGTTGTCCTGTCATTAATTTCCTCCCCCCCTTGTGTGCCGCAGGACGCGCTATGTGGCAAGGGCTTCGGGACTGACCTGCCACTGGTCAACAGCCAGGTAGAAGAGCACAACATCTTCCACAACGAGGTCATGGCCATCGGCCCGCACGTCACCAAGGAAGGCATCAAGGTCAGCTCGGCCGTGCCGTGTCGGGGTAGGGGGGGGACAGGCAGCTCCCAAACCTGGCCCAGGTTGGGTGGGTGCCCAGCCTTCCTCCTGACCTCGGAGCTGAGCATCCTGCACCAGCCCTAGCTTAACGAGGAGGCAAAGGCCATAAAATCCCCGTCCCCATCCCTCAACCACTCTTCCTCAACCACCCTCCCGACTGTCGCCTTTCTCCTCCCGTTACCAGGAATACACGAGCGACCTCCAAGCCAAGTACCAGAAGCTGCTGGTAGGAGACCCCTGGGACGGGGGGCTGGGGGGGGGACGAGCCCCTCGCAGCCGCGCTGCGGGGTGGGGAGCGGGACGGAGCACGGGGCTCAGCTCCCCCCTCACCCTCCCAGGCCAGCTCGCAGCAGCGGCAGCAGGACCTGAACGCGCTGCAGGACTACATGCAGCGCTGCACCAACAAGCTCTACTGGCTGGATCAGCAGGCGAAGGACCGGACGCACTACGACTGGAGCGACCACAACCTGGACTACCCAAGCCGGCGCCGCCAGTACGAGGTGGGTGCACGCTCGCGCCAGCCCCTTCTGCCTCAGTTTCCCCACTCCATCAGGAAGCACTTGGAGACCTCCAGGTGATAGAGCAGTAATGCTGGTCCTTGCCTCCTGCCAGAAATAAAGCAGAGAGGGAACCCGGCAGTGTAATCACTGTACGGCCTACTTACTCATTTTCCCTTTCACTGAATAATATTTAGTTTCTTCTCCAAATCTTCTCTGCCTTTACGAGAGGTAACACTTATTAACGTCACTCCTAGGGGAAAATACTGAAAATTAAATTCTATCCCCTAATCTGTATTCTGTTAGCTAAGGTGTTTACTCACAGCATCTATTTGTCTATTCAAAAATGCCTGTGCATGTGCGCGTCTGAATTTTGCACACGCAAATATTTATGTATTTAAGTAATTCTGTGATATAGAACATACATTACACACCTGTGGTGGGTGATGGGGGAATGCATTATGAGTTCTTACACAAAAGAGTGGATGTCTCTTGCACATCATGGCACTGCCAGAAGAATTCACTTAGTGACAAACACTTCCTGGCCTCCCAGAGCAGATCGTTCTCCAGGCAAACAAGTTGTCAGACACAAGCCATAATCAAAACTTAAAATGGGTGGAAGGAACTGGTAATTTCAGCACTGAGTTGTCATGATTCTCTCCTTCAGCTCACTGTTAGCTTGGCAAAAATCTCATCTTCAATGAAAGCTGAAAAAAAATGAAAGCTGCGGTACGGGAACACCGTGCTTTTGGTCTTGTTCAGGCCCTCACTGCCAAGCCATAGGATTCACCCAGGGTCCCCTTAGAATCATAAAATCACTGAGGTTGGAAAAGCCCTCCAAGATGGTCCAACCACCCCCCTACCACCACTATCACCCGCTAGACCATGTCCCTAAACACCACGTCCAACCTTCTGCTTGTGTGGGCATCAACCGGCACCCCGCCTCTCTCCTTCTAGAACTTCATCCACCGGAAGCTGGAGGAGAAGGAGGAGGCCATCAACAAGCTGCACGCGGACGGAGACCAGCTGCTGGCCCAGAACCACCCCGGGAAGAACGCCATCGAGGTGAGCGCTGGGGCTGACCCCGGCCTCCCGGCCTCTTGGGGCACTCCAGTGTGGGACCTTGTGCCAAGGCCAGGGTGCCAAGCGGGAAGTCACCTGCACGTGTGTGAGTGGGGTCTGGGGGAGTGGGGAGAAACCCCAGTAGCTCTTCCCATCCTCCCCATTCCTCTGGCGATTGTCCTGGGCCAGCCTCAAGGGACAAATTGCGTTGTCACATTCCACCTCCAACGGCAAGGTGGACGTCAGGCCACGGGACTTGCCGCCTCGTTCCCCACAGTCCCATCACAACACCCCAGCTTTGGGCTAGCTTTATGGTATTGCTGCCCCAGCTCTGAGCCAGGAGCCTCGCAGGGGGGGGGGCTCACAGTCCCTCAGGGTCTGGTTGCTCGGGGTGGGTGCTGCTGCTTTTGGCCAGCACAGGGCTGCTGTCGCCCTCCCAGCACTGACGTGGCACGGTGTTACAGGCACACATCGAGGCGGTCCACGCCGACTGGAAGGAGTACCTCAACTTCCTGATCTGCGAGGAGAGCCACCTGAAGTTCATGGAGGACTTCCACAAGGTACCAGAGCCAAGGGGGCCATGAGGCACCGCCGGGCCAGAGAGATGCCAGCGCACCACGTGCAAGTCCCAACTGCCAGTGCAGTAATTGCTTGGCCAAAGCGCGACTTGCTCCACCGCCACTGCCTGCTGCCAGCACCCTTGTGCACACACAGCTCTGCTCTGTCGGGGCTTGCAGCAAGGCTCCTGCCACCCCCTTTTCATAGGATCATTAAGGTGGGAAAAGCCCTCCAAGATCATCTGGTCCAACCACCCCCCTACCACCATCACCCACTAGACCACGTCCCTAAGCACCACGTCCAGCCTTTCCTTAACACCCCCAGGGATGGTGACTCCACCACCTCCCTGGGCAACCCGTCCCAACACCTCCCCACCCTTTCCGAGGAGAAATTTCCCCTAATTTCCAACTTTTGCCACCTCGCCGCCCCCCGGGAGCGGAAGGGCTCCGGGTGGGACCTGCACCTGCAGCGCACGCAGCGCTGCCCGCGGGGAGCGCGCGCGAGGGCCCGGCGCTGCAGACAGATGGCTGCCCGATAAATCGCATCTGGCAGCCGGGGAGGCTCCGCGGGGAGCAGGTCGGGCCGGATTCCTCTCCCACAGCCTGGGCGGGTTGAGGACGTGACGAGGCTCCTGCCAAGGTGGAAGCGGGGTGCCCAGCCCAGGCAGTGCCTCTCGTGGGCGCCCGCTCAGCCCCCGCTGGAAGAAGCCCCCCGTGGGGGGGGTTCGCGTGGGGAAGGGCTGGGCTCTGCCCACCCCTCTGCGCTGGCACTGGGGACAGCGCGACCCTGTCCTCCTGAAACCCAAATGAAAGGTGGGGAGGGCAGGGAAAGGTGCATTGAACAATGCAAAAAGCAGGCTGCCCGATTATTTTTCCCTGCAGCAGTCTTTCCGTAGCTCCGCTATCGCAGATAGCAACGCCTCATCCTTCTCCATGCGCTTGTGAGGTTTTTGCTGCCCACGCTGCCTGGCTGGGGCTGTTCCTGCTGTGGGCAGCACTGGGCTGCGCCTCTGCTCCAGCAGGGGAGGGATTCTCCGGGGATTTCACCAGGGATTTCACCTTTCGACAGTTTCAGAAAGATGCGAAGGACGCCCAGGAGCTCTTGAAGAAGGTAGATACAGACCTGGACCAAAAATACAGCCCCGAGTTCAAGGACAGATACCAGCTTGAGTCGCTGCTCAGGGAGCTGGATGTGAGTACTGGTGGAGGCAGGACTGGGGGGAGCTGGAGCATCCCTACGGCACCCACGGGTGCTGGCCCTGCCGGGGCAGGCACCCAGCCCTTGCTGCTGCCTCCCTGCGCCCAGCTCTTCCTCCCCCTTGAGCTAGAGATTGCCTCTCCCACAGCAACGTAATTGCTCGCTGGGCTGGTTTTTATTTGTTCTCTCATTAAGCCAGTGCTCACTAAGGGCGGGAGCATAATTAGACCCGCTGCTGGAGGAGGTGGTGGGATGAGCTGTGCTGTGGTGAGCTGGGCCGTGGGGTCACCAACCGGGACCCGTCCGTGCTGCAGCACATCCCGGGGTGCCGGGAGCCCCTCCTGGGAGCTGCCTTCTCCTCCCACCCCCCCAGCCCAGCCCTGCTGCAGGACACCCCCCTGCACAGCCAGCCACAGAGCAACCCCTGCACAGCCTTTCCAAGGGGCTAATTAGAGCTAATTGCTGGGGATGGGACTATCCATGGACTACACAATCAGGGGATGCCTGTGGCTGGTGCCATGGCACGGTGACCATGCAAACACAGCCCCCGTCCTCAGCCTGGCCCTAAAAGCAGGGGAGGGGGACAGGGACATGCTCGGCCCAGGACCACAGCAGCTGCAGGGCCCAGCAGCCGTGGTTGCTGTGCCACGGTATGAGCTCTTGCCCAGCTGGGAGGGCACAGAAGCTTGTCCCTCTCGCTCCTTCCCAAGTTTCTTTGGTCATTCCCCCATGCCAGGACCAGGAGAAGGCCTTGGACAAGTACGATGC
Source organism: Anser cygnoides (assembly GCF_040182565.1). NCBI lineage: Eukaryota > Metazoa > Chordata > Aves > Anseriformes > Anatidae > Anser > Anser cygnoides. The sequence goes on from NC_089887.1 coordinate 13,528,601, forward strand.
CGTGGTGCGGTCACTGCAGGAGCGCAGCCAGCACGTCCTACCCCTGCGGCACCGTCGGCAGCCGCCGCCGCAGCCCGTCCCCGTGGAGGCTCTGTGCGAGTACGAGGGCGAGCAGGTACCGTCCCGCCAGGGCCCGGGGGCTCCTCGGGGGTACCGGGGACAGAGGTGACACCCGGCGAAGGAACGGGCTCTGCGGGGACAAGGCGAGCAGGTTGTGCAGCTGGGGAGGAGCGGTGCGGGATGGGGCCTGGGGAATGCACAGCCACGGTGCCTGTCACACACCCTCCCTGGTATTGCGACAGCTCAGCTCCATCACATTCCCACGCTGGGACAGTGACGACATGCAGGCATGTTTCTGACCAAATTCACTCCCAGCCCCGTCCCTCTGGTGCAGTCGGGGCACATCCACGTCCCCAACGCCCACAGGTGCTGTCCCCGCAGACGGGCCAGTCGGGGTGAAGCAAGGGGACACAGCACTGGGGAGCAGCATGGGCTGACTCAGCTGCCCGTGCCTCCTCCCTGCCCTGGTGCAAGCAGAGGCACGGCTCAGAGCTGGGCGCTGCAGGGAGGGAGCAGCGGGGCATGAGTTTTCTGCATGGGGCAGATGCTGGGTGGCGCCGCAGGTGGAGGGGGGCGGGAGGCACATCCTGACCTGTGGCCGCTGCCCGTTCCTGTCCCCTAGGGCCAGATAACCCGCGGAGCCCACTACACCCTGCAGAAGAACAGCGGGGACGTCTGGGAGGTGACAGACAGCACTGGAGATGCCATCAGCGCCCCGGGTGTCTGCTTCATGATCCCCCCTCCGGACGCAGAGGCGGTAGCGCTGGCAGACCAGTACGTGCAGCTCAGCCATGCCAGATCCTCCTGCTGCCACCACAGCCTCAGCCCTCCCCCTCCCTCCATCCACATTCCCCTCCTCAGGGGGGCATTAAGAGGGGGGGGAGCCTGCCCGTTCCTTTGGGAAGTACTCACAGGAGCGAGGGGTGCAGGCAGGCACCTCGCCTGCCCCCCCTGCCACCAGGCATCAGGCTGCAGAGACCCCCCTGGCTGGGCTTCACCCCCACCTCCACGGCCAGGATGGGTCCTGGGGAGCAAGGGGCCGGCTCTGACCCCGGCCCTGTGCTGTCCCGTTTCGCAGAATTGCTGACAGCTACGTGAGCGTGAAGGAGAAGACCGCCAACTGCAAGAACATCCTCCAGCAGCGCTACGAGGGGCTGAAGGCCGACAGCATCGGAGGTGCGGCTCTGCCCGGGCAGCCTTTGGCTCGTCCCTCCCCAGGCGCTAAAAGGGGGTGGCTCTGCCTTGTCCCCTCAACCAACAACCCCACCATGCTGTGACATACGTGCCCCCCCTACCCAGGAGATGATGAACCACAGACTTATAGCAACATCAAGGTTGGAAAAGACCTTCAAGACCAAGTCCAACCATGAACCTGACCTCCTGAGTCTGATGTATAAACCATATCCCTTAGTGCCCCCTCCGCACATCCCAAATACCTGCAGGGATGGAGACCCCACAGGAATGGGGCAGCTCAGTCCAGGGCTTGGGTCATGCTCCCTTGGGCTCTTGCTGGTGGCTGGTTCACGCCCATGGCCGAAGCGTTGAGCTGCTGCTTGGTTGTGGTGAGAGGACATCACTGACAGCTTCCCACCTGTTCAGGGGCCCCAGGCAGCACTAGGACACGTGTGGGGCTCGAGCAGCCAGGTTGTGGTCACAGCGGGCAAGGAGCCGAGGAGGACATGGGGTTTTGTCCTTACTGGTGGGACTGAGCTGGCTCTAACCTGCTCCCCTCTCCTCACCCAGATGCTGCATCAGTTCAGGGCCGCCAGCTCCTGGCAGGGCTGGAGAAAGTACACAGCGACCTGGACAAGCTGGAGAAAGCAATCACGGCAAACCTCCGCCCGCCGCTGGAACAGAGTCGGGCTGTGCAGGACAGCACCGAGCGCTCCAAGGACCTGAAGGTATGAAGCAGGCAGGTGGTGCTGCACAGGGACCCTGCTCCCAAGGCCAGGGCCCCCCCCAGGGGTCTCCGTGGTGGTCCTCAGTGTGCTGGGTGCTGTAAGAGCTCCTGGAGGATGAGGGCATGGAGCAGTGCCGCCACCACCAGCAGCTAAGGAAGAAACAAAACCCAAACACTTAAGCTCCAGGGCACTGCTTCTCCTTGTGCGCAGCTCAGCACCTGCCCCGCTAGGCTCCAGTGCTGTAACGTCCTGCTCCCTTCCTCTCCTCCTGACCCCTAATTAGGCCAGGCTCCGTGCCACAAACCTCCCTTGTTTTAGGGAGGAAATTCGGTTCCTGGTTACATCACCTGCCAAGGGCTGTGTCAAAATCCAAGTGCCGCCACAAGTGAAAGCAAATTGCTTCAACTGCCTGCAGCGCTTTGATGTCCAGGCGAGAAGTCATCCTTCAGGGCACAGAGCCCAGGGGTCCAGACGAGCTCAGCATGTTTCCAGCAGAGCTGGAGCTGCTGTGAACCAGCCTCCCCCCCCAGCCAGAGCTTCCTTGTGCCAGCACTTCCTAAGTGCTAGCGAGCTTGCCCCAACAGAGCTGGATACAAACTTGGATAGAGAATATCCTCTTGTTCCCCATGGGCTGAAGGGCACCGGCCACCAAATGCACGCCTCAGCCCTGCCCTCCCTTCTTGCACCACATGGCTGCAGGTCAGCCAGTTTCTGCTGTAGCCACCAGGTCCTGGTTCAGTGGCTACAAAGATTTTATTTTCCTCCTGCAGAACATTACCAATGAGGTCCGTCGCATTGAACCAGAGAAAATGAGGAAGATCCAGGAGTGCGAGGTCTTCATTGAATCAGTGCCGAACACTGGCAGCGCCACCTTGGTCAAGAACAAGGTGGAGAACACCACCAAGAAGTACGAGCGCGTGGTCCAGCTGCTCAGCGCCGCCCAGGAGAAGTAAGTCATGGCCTGAGCCTGGCGTGCTGCAGGAAATGGGTGCAGGTGTGCTTCAGTACCTTTGCTCTTGTGTCCATACAGAGTTGAGGTGGCCACACACCTCGAGAAGAGCCTCCAGCAAGGCCGAGACCTGCTGTCCACGTATGAGAACAAGCTGGTGACAGATGACACTGTGCCAGAGGATGTGCGTGTGATAGATCGCAAGAATGAAGAGCTGCTGGTGAGTGCTATCTCCAGCCAGTTTTCTACCCTATTGATGTGCTCCCCATACAGAAACACCTTCGGAGAGCTGTGGGAGTTGCTGCTCCAGTCGCAAACGTGAAGCAGCTGGTGAAGGGACAGGCTCCCCCAGCTGGGACCTCACCTGACTGCAGCGATGCCCACAGCCGAGCAGAGGCAGCCTCTCCTTGGGTTTCCTGCCAGGTGTAGCTCAGCAGGTGCTCTCATGGGAGGAGAGGAAACTGTGCAGAGACCTTAAACACAAACCATTCCCATCCCCAAACCAGAAAGCAAATGCCAGTTGAGTATTTCTGATTTGAGCAGAGAAGCAAAAGATACGGTGGTCTGGGAAAAGCAATGCAGAGGCCTGGTACAGAAGAGGGCTGGACCTGTCAGCATACTGGGAACAGTTATCTTGGAAAAGAAAACCTGCCAACCAAAACCGGCAATCCTTCTGCTAGGAAGGCCAAGAACTGGGCCACAATTTCACATCCTTCTTCAACTTTTTCATCAAGGTCCTGTGTTTAGACTGGCATGCAAGAGCTTTCACAGCTCCTTCCGGAGCTGCTGCACCTGCAGGCACGGGGTAACCCGGGGGGCTTGCAGGAGGAGCACCAAACATTTCACACACAGTATGCTTACTTCTAAAGATTAACAGAGAAGGGAGAGAGAGCTCACTTCTCCCCAGCTGGTTTACCAGGTGGCTCTGCTTACAGTTCAGCTCTAACTTGCTTTTCTCCAGAACTTGCAGCACTGCTGCAGCTCAGCCAGTCCTTAGCATCATCTGCAGCTCCAGCGCAACAGCTTGAGTCAAGGGGGAGCAGTGATGAAAGTCTGGCACTTGTGCAGCTCTGGAGAATTTCTCTCTCCTGCTTTTTCCACAGGCCATGGGCTCCGAGCTCCAATCCAAAAGGTTCCTGCTTAATGAAGCAGAGCAGAACTTGCTAAGGACAAAGACGTGCTCCAACACCCTGGCCAGTAAATTCCAAGAGCACTGCCCTGACATCGAGCGGCAGGAAGCAGAGCTCTACAAACTCAACCAGCGCTTCAACAACCTCAGCAAACAAATTGACCACAGGTAAGACTCCAAGACAGCATCTAGCTAGAACTGGACCAGCCTAGAGAGCTGGGATATTTACAGTAGACCAGGATCTGGAAGAGGCATAACACAGTCTAGGAATGAGCAGTTGCAGAAGTGCTTCCAGGGAGGACTAAGGAGGAAGCAATAGAGGTTCCTGACATGCACTGGCTGGGTAGGTGTGGGAAGCCTCTAGGATGAAGTGCTCTTGCAACAGAGATGGGGACTTCGGCGAGAGCAACTGCATTGGCCACTGCGTGGGTACAGTAAGAGTGCACGAGCCGCCATCCACCCACATCTGCCTCTGCCCGGATCACGTCACATCTTGTACCTTCTTATCCCACTAAAGGCTTACACCCAGCATTCAGCATCCTCCTCATTCTCCCTGCACTTGCCCCGTGACTCCTTTCTCCTTTGATTTCTGCTTACTTTTATACCAACCTGGTGGCACCAATTCCTGCAGAAGAGTGGGGTGGAGAACAACTGGCTCAAATCAGTGTCTTCAGGGAACAGGGGAAGGGGAAGCAGGGCCTGGTTAAGAGGTGTTTGCAGAAGACAACAGATGTGATAGTACTGACATTCAGCTGATTTCCCCTACAGAACGCAGACCCTACAGAAAGCAAAGAGTGCCTATTCCAAGTACCGCACCAACTATGACAAGATCAACCAGTTCCTTTGCAACATACCTAACTACGAGCCGCAGGAGACGGACAACATCCAGCAAGTGGAAGTGAAGCTGAAGAACCAAGTGGTAATTCTTCACAAGAGCCCTGGGCTACATGGGGGAGAGGAAAAGGAACACAAAAAGATAATTAATAGATTTAGACAGCTTCTGCACATAAAATGGAAAAATGTACAGACCTGCTGACTTTACCTATTTTTATACTATAAGGTCCTGTTCTCCTATCTGTGACTTGTTTGTATGTAGCAAAGCAGCTCTAGGAGGTTGCAATTCTCAGTGTTGTAACTCCAATGGCAACCCTCACAAAGGCTGAACACAGCTTTTGGGTTTGGCATTTCCTCTGACATGCATCTCCACGCATCCTAGGCGCTCCTCGGTGACATCGCAAGCAAGGAACAGGAGGTGCAGAAGGTCTCCGCCACAGCTCAGCAATACCAGCAGGCAGTGAAGGTAAGATCTGCAATTCTTCCAGCAGGAGAATTCTTCACATCCTACAAAGAGCTGCCTAAAGAAGGGCTATGAAGCCTTGCCCAAACAGCTGAGGAGCTAAACCCAGGTGATGTGTGCTCTAACACTGAGACGGCATGGCCGTAAGCCAGCATTTGCTGCCTGTGAAAGGAGGGTTTCCACTCCACGCCCACTATTGGTGCGGTACCTGGCAAGTCTGGGCACACAGCTCCGGTCACTGGGCTGTAGGACAGGCAGCACCCGCCTCACACCCTGCCAGGACGTTCTGCCAAAGCACTCCAGGTCCCACCGCCCTCAGCAACTCACCCAAACCCTGGGCCACGGGAGGCGGAAGGAAGTCCTGAAAGTCAGGGTCCAGGAGGGATCCACTTGCGAAGGGGACTCAGTAATCTCACCTTTCTCCTGGGAACCTTTTCCTGCAGGACTATGAGCTGGAAGCGGAGAAGCTACGGTCCATCCTCGACCTAGAGAACGGACGGAACGGGTACACAAGCAAGAAGCCCAGGCTCCAGTCTCCAGCCGCAAAAGTAAAAGAGGAGGTAAATAAGCAGTAGCCTACAGAGAGCTTAAACAGATGACAGCTTTCTAGGACCAACAGGGATTTTGCAAACAATTATTTCACAGTCAGCAGCCTCGGCCCCAGAGGGGACTGCAGGGGAGGGCAGAAGATTAGGGGAGGAAGGAATTTTTCATCATTCTGAGGCCATTGATTTTTGGGGATGGGATGGCCAGAATGATGGAGGGAAAACACCAGACTTAGCATTTCCTTTCTGAAAGGAAGCGCTTCCTTTTCCCACAAGCCAAAATACTGAAAACATTTCTCCTCTCAAGACTTTAAGCCAGGGAGTGAGATTTCACTGCCACAGACAGCATCCTAGAAATAAATACTTATGGAGAGGGCAGGCCATGAGCCACCTATTTATACTGGACCTGTTTGTGTAAAACTCATCTCAAACTATCCTGCCTATCGAGGCAGGCAGCCAGAAGTGTCCACCTGGTACTTCCTCGGTTGCATCCCTTTTTGCAAGTCTTGAGTAGGAAACATGCAGTCTAAGGAGGTGAGATTACTGTAAGCATGCACAAGAACCACCCGTCCTCCCCCAAAACTGGTAGGAAGGTTTTAGGAAAGCACCCAGCGTTATTGCTTTAGGGCCTGGCCATTGTTTCTGTTCAGCAAGTCTTGACCAAACACCTCTGGCTCCAGCGTCGCTGAATGCATCTTTTTCTTGCAGGAAGCTGTTCTGGCAGCCAAGTTCACCGAAGTAAATGCTGTGAATAAACAGAGGCTGCAGAACCTGGAATTTGCTCAGAACCTCCTGCGGCAGGTAACTGAGGGCCCGCCAGCACGTGCTGCACGCGGGGAGGCTCGGGAGGGTCAGCGTGCTGCAGCTATCAGTTTGGATCTCTGCTTGCAGCTGGTAGATGGATACGACACAGCTGCAACAGGCTGTGGCAGTGTGATCCTGAAAGAATATTTGTGTACATGATATGCACGTTCTTTTGCTATTACAAGTTGAACCGGAAACAAATGTAGCTGGCATTTCCTGCCCCAAAAGCCCATTAGCCTGCAGACTCGTCAATCAGTTTGCCGGGAATTGGGCACACGACCTCTGCATTTTCCAGTTCCCACACCGGTATATTCCCCTCATCCTCAGAAGCTCCATGTCATTTTTAACACTTCCTTTTTGCCCAGCCCAGGCCAGAATTTGTGTCCCTCATGGCTAAAAGCTTTGCTCTGACAACAACTGGCATCACCAAGAGCATTTTTCAGGCTGGAAATCCAGAGAGCAGTTCAGGAGAAGCCTGTTTGCCAACGTGCTCTGTTCAGTGTTGGCAGTAGGCAGCCTCCCTTAACCCAGATTAACATCCTCCTGTGGTTTTGTTACAGGAGGCACTGAAAATAAGCACTGAGTATGATCATTTGGTAATGTTAACTACGCACTTTTTTTCCCAACAACAGCAACCAGATGTTCAAGTAACACAAGAATTTATCCAGACCAAGAAGTCTGGAAGGCCTATGGAAGAAGTCTGGAAGTTGAAGAAAGAGCTGGAGGATGAGACGCAGCGTCGGCAACAGCTGGAAGCCGAGATCAAAGCCATTCAGAACAACATTGTCCACCTGCAAAACCAGAAGCCCCAAGAAACGATAGTTAAGAAGGAACTGGTGAAGAAAGTGCCTGACCCCCAGCTGGAGGAGAGCTTCCACAAACTGCAGCAAAACCTAGCAGAAGAGCAGCGAAAGAACCAGGTGCTCCAGGATGAGCTGGAGGCCCTTAAAATCAGGCTGCGTGTTCTGGAGCATGAGAAGAGAGAAGGAGGGCAGGAGTACATAGTGAAAGAAGTGTTGCGTATTGAACAAGACAAGGCTCAAGCTGATGAAATCCTGAGGCTCAAAGAAGAATTGGAAGAGCTCAGGAGGCAGGAAGGAACCAGAGAGAACGAGGTCAATCTGCTACGCCAACAAATTGCTGTGCTGTCCAGCGAGAAGAACAAAGAGCAGGAGAAAGTAACGGAGAAGGAGGTGCTGAAGCTGCAGAACGATCCCCAGCTGGAGATGGAATTCCGCATGTTGCAAGAGAACAAGCAGAGGGAGAGTGCCCTTAGGCAGAAGCACGAGGAAGAGCTCAGCTTCCTCCAGGAGAAGCTCAAACGTCTTGAGAAAGAACGGGCCATCGCTGAGGGCAAAATTACTGTCAAGGAGGTGCTGAAGGTGGAGAAAGACTTGACCATTGAGAGAGAGGTGAACGAGCTCCGGCGCCAGTACGAAGATGAGAAATCCAAGGGTCGTTCCAACGAGCGGGAAAAGGCTGAGCTGCTCAGGAAGATCCAGCTGCTGGAGGAAGAGAATGCCAAGGTGGTTGTACAGGAGAAAGTGCGTGAGATTGTGCGCCCAGACCCTAAGGCTGAAAATGAAGTTGCCAACCTCCGTTTGGAGCTGGTAGAACAGGAGAGGAGGTACCGGGGTGGTGACGAGCAACTGAAGAGCTGTCAGAATGAATTGGCTGCTCTGAGGAACAGAGGGCCACTGGTAGAAGTTAAAGAAGTCATTAAGGAGGTCATTAAGTACAAGAATGATCCAGAAACTGAAAAGGAGCTACAGCGACTCCGCGAGGAAATCATAGAGAGGACAGGAGCAATTGAAAGAGCTGACCTTGAGATCTACCAGCTGAAACAAGAGATACAAGCTTTGAAAGATACCAAACCCCAAGTGCATACAAAGGAAGTTGTTCAAGAAATTCTGCAGTTCCGTGAAGACCCCAAGACTAGAGAGGAGGTTGAGTCTCTGAGAGTGCAGCTAGCAGAGGAACAGATGAAGCACATTGACCTGGAGAGGGAACGGCTACTCCAAGAAGAGAAGGTAAGGCAGAAGGAGGAAGAGCTTTCCCAGGTGAAGGAGAAAGTGGTCCAGCAGGAAGTAGTGAAGTATGAGCAAGATCCTGCCCTGAAAGCTGAAGTCAATTCCTTCTCGCAGAGCATTGAGAGCGAGCTGAAGCAAATTGATTGCCTCCGTGAAGAGCTCCGCAAGCTGCAGAGAAGGAGGTCTGAGCTAGAGCGTCAGCTGGAAGAACTTGAGAAAGAGAGACAGGCCCGCAGAGAGGCGGAACTGGAAGTGCAGAGGCTGAAGATTAGGTTGAATGAGTTAGAAGAACAGGAGAGAGAAACGACAGAACGAGTAACTGTGAAACAGAAAGTGATCCTTCAGCAAGATCCCCAGCAAGAGAAGGAGCACTCCCTCCTCAAGCTAGAGCTAGAAGAAGAAAAGCACCGTAGACAAGTCTTGCAAACTGAACTGGAAGCCCTGAGAAAGAAGCTTCTTTCTTTGGAGAAGATGGAGGTCAAAGAGAAAGTGGTCTTTTCCGAGAGCGTCCAAGTGGACAAAGGAGACACGGAGTACGAGATTCAAAAGCTGAAGAGCAACCTGGAGGAGGAGAGCAGGCGTAAGAGGGAGCTAGATGCAGATATCAATAGGCTCGAAACCAGGCTGTCCGAGGTGGAATTCAGCAACTCTAAGTCGTCAAAGGAGCTAGACTTATTAAGAGAGGAAAACCACAAACTACACCTCGAAAAACAGAATCTGCTGATGGAAACAAGGAGACTGCAGTCAGAGATTGAACTCACGGCAACAGAAGCTCGGGATTTGAGAAACATGACCCACATGGACAGTGGAATAAACCTGGACTCCAGATTCCAAGCTCTGGAAAGAGAGTTAGATGAGCTGAAGCAGTTATCCAGAGAAAAAGATGCAGAGATCGAGCAACTCCAGAATCGCCTCAAGACAGTGGCTATCAAGAGGGAACAAAGAGAGAACCACCTGAGGCGCTCCATTGTGGTCATTGATCCCGACACAGGCAAGGAAATGTCTCCTGAGGAAGCTCACGTGCTTGGCCTCATTGAATGGAGCCTGTTTGTCAAACTGAAGAGCCAGGAATGTGACTGGGAAGAGATCTCAATAAAGGGTCCCAATGGGGAATCATCTGTGATCCTCGACAGGAAGTCCGGTAGGGAGTTTTCAATTGAGGACGCCTTGAAGAGTGGAAGGCTGACCATGGCTCAGTACAACTGTTACCTCAACAAGCAGATGTCGATCCAGGAGTTGGCAGTCTTGGTGTCCGGAAGTAATTACACAGCGCTCCCTCCACTCTAGAAACTTTTCTTAAAAGCAGCGAGTCAGAGCCGCACCTCTTGTTAGACTACCAGATCACTGCAAATCCTTGCCCTCCTTTGCATCTTCCAAAATGCTAGAGCCTCTGCCCCAGCCATGCTATGAAGCCACACTGCTTGCTGTCATATGCTGTGGAAAAGTACTGCCAGTAGTGGAAAACTCATTTGGCAAGACTACAGCCAAACCTTCTCCCCCTCTTCAGCCCTACCTAATCACTCAGCCTAACGAAAAACAAGACAAGAAGTGAAGTACCTGAAGTCCAAAGACTCAGCAGAACCTGCAGTTTCTTCAACATATAGTCACGTAGTCACATAAAAAGCTCTATACAGCAGACATAAGAGAGACTGAAGGTCAAGATGACTCCGAGATGACCAGCGGGAGCTGGTTATGTCAGCTACATGTTGGTAAGCCAGGCAGTTTCATTGTGGACATCTAAGTGACGAGATCATCCCCGGAGAAAACCGGCTCTGTAAACAAAAGGTGCAACGTACATCTCAATTCCTTATCATCACCCGAATACCTAAACACCACCTTTTTGTTCACCTAAGTGCCGATGCTGGTGGGGAAGAGCAAAGCAAAGCACAGTAATTTGATGGCGTCAGCCCTAGATCCAGGAGGAGCATTCATATACCAAGGAGTTCACCAAGAAGTACGTGAAGAGCCGGCAGCGTTGCCGAGCACTAGATGCTAGTGTAAGTGTAAAGCATGCAACTGTAACCAAACGCAGAGTGCCTTCGAAACACAGTTAGCTTACCTCATGGTGAAAAGCCATTTGTGCTGGTATTTTACTGAATAGAGGTACATGCAGCTACACGTTTCATTTACTTGTGTAAGGGAATGGGAAATAGAGGGGAATTCTATTTATAGTACGAAATAAAGATGCAGTGGTTCCAATCAGAAGTTTGTTTTCCTTTATTATTATGGCAGTCTCTTGATCTTTGGCTTTGCAGGAAGATGTCATTTCAGAGTCAAAATTGAAAAAAATAAAAATAAGACTGTCCATTTCAGATGTTGACTCTTTCTCAAGAGGGAAATTGCTGAACCAGCATTACCTGGGACTAATTAGCAGCATGACGATGGTAGCAAACTGCACCAGCAAATGGGACTGCAGCTACAGGAAGAGGGAATTATTCTGGGACAGTACCAGAGGCTTCCATGTCTGGAGCACAATTATTTCCTTTTCCTGAATTTCTGCTTTACCAGGGAACACCTGCCCTCCCTTCTCTCCCTACCAGATTCTAGGCATGCAGACGATCAAAAAAAGCCCAGGATCTTTTCACATTATATCACCAACTCATCCAGTGAAAGCTCTGGCAGATCTGTGGCGCCTTTTAACCATGCTCACGTCCAGCTCTGCCCAAGTCCCAGCCTGTATTCCTCATACAATGCACTTGCTTGCGGTAAGTCCCCGCAGAGCTCAGTACCTGAGCCCCAGCAAACTCTGTCATCAACAAAAGCAGCAGTAAGCGCATTCACTGCGGACACATCCTGGCTCTGGAGATTAACACAATTATTTTACCTTTGTGAATGAAAGGACCAAGCAGGATCACGCTGTTGCTCCAGCAGATGTCAACTTCAAACCCACCGAATGAGAGGGCCCAAGTTCTACCACCACAGTGGCTACAAAAGGAGCTGTAATTTGCTTACAAAAAGGTGTTAGCTAAAAAGGTAATTGATTCAGTAGTCACTCAAGAAACAGATGATCAAGAGATGATCACCCAAGCTAAAACACAAATTCTTGAAAACAAAATCATGAAACCAGAGGGAAGGAGATGGAAAAAGGAGCATTTTGGAAACTTTGAAACAATTTATTCAGTTGTTCTGTACAAGATTAACAGTTTTCATACCACCCCCACCATCTTCAGCAAGACAGTCCCAACACACACAAAAAAATATAATAGTAAACCGCAGCTCTTACACCCAAAAGGAACTGCCATACTAAGTAAGTGCCATGGGAGCCTCGCCGCCCCACACTGTCACGAAGTGCTGCAAGTTGCCCCGTCAAGGCAGAGGTGCTGGACTCCTGGCTCCCCATCAGCTGTCAGGTCTCCGCGTGGTTCTGCCTTGCTGCGACTCTGCTCAATACCATTCACTCATTCATTATAGCATGTAAAGAAAAAATATCCCACAGAATTTCCACCAAATAAACATTTCCCTGAGGCAAGAGGCTTCACTAAATTCCTAGAACGAGGGCATTCTGCTCTGGCCACGCACATGGGTGCCTCCCAGCAGAAGCATTCAAGTGAAAGCAAAGAGAGGGAGTAGAACCAGTACCTCGGGTCACTCGCTGAGTCCCTATCCTGCCAGGCGTTCGCGTGCTCTTCCAGATACCATGGGAAGTTAAAGGTGCAAAGCACCTCTCAGGATTAGGCCTTCGATGGGAACTGTGCGACATCCGCTGATCAGAGACCATCAGTAACTGCTGTGCTTAGTTTTAGTAACACAAGTTCTGTCTTTGGCTCTTTTGCTACAACCTAGGTATTTTCTGTAAACAAATTTTGATTCTGAGCTGCATTTTTTTTTTTTTTTAATACAAACAACGCACTGATCTTGGGAAGTTACTCATCAGCTCAAATTGAGAACAGTCCATCATGGATCTTACCAGAAATGGGGAAAATAAAAGCAGATATTTGCTGGTATACTCGGTGTCAGCATCCTTCCCCAAAGCCCAAGGAGGAAGGCTGCAAGCTTTTGCTTGAAATACCAGTAAAGTTTATGCAGATCAGCGCCACCACTGCATGTTTCAGATGTGGCTATAGGGGCCTGAGAAAAGAGACTGGGGAGAGCAGAAAACCAGAACCCATAAAGCTCACTTGGAACCACAGCCTGCCTTTAGCTACGCACAGTTTGAAAGGGTGTGCTCAGGGGAGAAATATTTAGGTCTAAGAGTTAAAAACATTAAAAAAATAGTAATAAAAATGACACACCCCAACTCCAGATGGTCCCCATTCCTGCAGCTGTGACAAGCACATGATTCTAGTGCAGAAATCATCAAGGAGAGCAATATTATTCTCTGGGATTCATTTGAATAGTAGTGACCTTGGTTAATCTAGATCATTCCCTCTGCCCACCAAAGAGATCATAACTGACGACCCTAGGAAAGAATGGCTTTAGGGGAGGGTCTGGAACCCGCTTGCACAAACTCGGATAAGAACTGGTGCTCTTGCTGGATTTGGTACTGTGTTTGCAGTCACCAAGACACCATTGAAGTCCAGACAGTGCAGCTTTTTTTGATGTGCAACCATAAAAAGCTCTATTAAATAAAACAGAATACATCTTAAATACAGAATGATTAAAAAAGGGTTGAGGAGCACACAAAATAGGGCTGAAATGTGTGTCACTAGTCCATTCTTGCTCCACCATAAAAGGCACTGGAATTATGTCTTCCTATACATGTGACATGCTGAGAAGTGTCCCATTCAATCCAATGCATTCGATGGCAATGACGATAAAACTGAGCAGGAAAAAAGCATCCCTTTGGAGGAAAAAAATCCAAAAAACAAAATATGTAGAAATCTCAATGTCCATGAGTGCATCTAGAAATGTCTCTTCAGAGAGTCTTCATTCTCCTCCAGAGGGGAACATCAGGTGGTTCATCAGATTCACCACACAGGAAACGTTAAGTCTTCCAATTAACTGTAGCACAGCTTTATAGTACAATTGAAAAGTTAGTCAAATGTCTTCAGAAAGCACTGGCAGTGCTAGAATTATCCAAGTAAATCCAAAGCAGAAGAAAGAAGCACCTTTCATACCCTCCACTGGGAGACCAAGGAGGTAACTGGACTTGGAGGTACTTGGCAGATGTAGACACAGGTGGGTAGAATCCACCAGCACCGGACTTTCTGCGAGAAAGCCAAGCCACCCGAGTTCCCCTGCGTATTCTAGCTCGTGCCAGTGCCAGGGAATGCGTGAAGGGCAGCAGCAATAAAACAGTGCTACAAGTGCTTCTCTCATTAGGACATGGCTCAAGGTAGCCCTTGGCGTGGGGATTCGCTCTGAAAGCCTCTGAGCAAACTCTGAAAGCCTCTGAGCAAACACACCAGTGAGCTCCTCATTGCAGTTTAGTCTCTCCAGTTGTCATGAGAAAAAGACGCAGCCGGTATCCATGACCTGGTCCTCTGGATTTGATCCTATGTGTGCTCTAGCTCCCCTCCTTGCAGACGTCACAATTTCCGTTGCTGTGCGTTGGACCCTTTGCCGTGAAGCTGAGAAGCATCTGCAAGAAAATAAAACCAAGTGGGAAGGGGTTTCAGCATCAGCTCCGTGGAGCTGCGTGCAGCCGGGGTGGCAAGATCTCTGCACGGAGAGATGTACTTTCCCTTTGCAGCCCCAAGAATCAGGGGGTAGGAGAATGTGTGTGGAGAAGAATGTGTGTGGAGACATCTGCAGACTGGGAGCAGCCCTTCCCCTGCACCTAAGCAAGAGTCACAGGAAGCACCAAGGCCTCCTATGGCCTCCCAGCAAAAGCACCACAGCACAGATTCAGATTGCTGCGTTGACTCTCCTGGCAGTCTATGCCCTTCTCTAAAAGCCACGCTACCATGTCTCCCCGTCTAGGGAACTATAAATACATGGTACTTGCTGCCTAGCATCTAAAGTTGATTTGAAATATAACCATTAGTAGACCTTTGCCGTTGTAATGAAGGCCTTAGGTGCCCACTGATAGTAACAGGAGTCACAGGAATCTAACCACTGGAGTAAGAGAAAGGAGCAGACGTGAGGGGAAATGAGAAAATGCACTGAACAGAAAAAAGTAAGGAAGTTTAAGGTATAAGAAGTTCTCCAGGAGCAATTAAAACTACCGTCAGACTATGGTGAACAAATGGGTGTACTGAGACGTGCAGTCAAGCAGCAGTGGCACCAAGCAGAGCAGCAACAGCTTCTTCTCCAGGACAAGGACAGTTCATTCCATGCAAGATCTCAGTCCCAGCACAAGGTATTCCTAAAGCAAGCAGTCGGAACCATCGCCACAGCACCAGCACACAGGCACCTCCGTCAGCAAACGCAGCAGCGACAACACACAAGTACACGTTGGATGCTCCTTGCTCAAACGCTTTTTGATGAATGCTGGTACAGGCGGTCACATAAGACATCAACACTTCCTTGCATTTGTAGCAACCTCCCATCACACCAGAGTCCTTGCAGCTTTCAGAGCGATACAGCCATGTAATATGTTTTAAGACCATGGTGGCCGCTTAAACAGCTACTTTGATCTTCTGCAAAGCACCGCAATTGGTAACATTGCCAGAAGTGATAGCACTAATCTCAGCCTTCCACATTTATGTGAAAACACCAGGTGAGGAAGCAGGTCCCTGCAGAAGCTGTCTCAATGGTCAGTTTGTCCCCACTTATTCCTAGTCACACTGTGTGTACTTGCAGCTCTCGTGGCCCTAAGCCCTGCCTAAGAGCAGCAGTCCATCAAAAAAATCTTTTGTTTTAAGCCCTATAAGCAACAGGGAAGTAACCACTCTAAATTCCCTCAAATAATGAGGCAGGGAACACCTCCTGCGTGACACAGAAAACATTTCACAACCCTGTTTCAAACAGAAATCAATCATCTCACTCTCCTGAAACTGTAAGTTCACAAACAGGAAGGAGAAGTCCCTCACACCAGCGATCGCTGCTGGTGGCTGCTGCTTCTGCTCCACCACATTGGAGAGATGGAACAAGTCACCTCAGACAAGCTTCAGCAGGAGAAGCAAAGGAGATGAACTCTTTGAACTTTAACCAACGCGCAGCAGTCTCTTCTTTCTCCAGCCAACACATGCTGTCCTCAGCAGCCAAGTGTTTCACCCCAGCCACACCAGGAGACCACATTACCTCCGGCAGTTTATCCACACATCTGCTCCTGGCCTCAGTGCCACGGCGTTACGGTGGCACATCCGCTCCCCGGCCAGCCTCATGCTGCCCAATAACACAACCGCAACAGAAGCGGGTACTAAGCCAGCGATGCCGTACGGCACTGAAGAGCCAACACATACTTGCAATAAAGCAAGAATAACTGTAGCGATTACCAGTGGCATAAGCAACTCCCCAAACAGACAAGCCCAATCTGGTAGCCCTACACTTCAATTTTCGGAATGCTGAACTTACTGCCCTTCCTTCTCTCCTTCTACAACAGCGCTGCCCTGTTTGCACACTCACAGCCCTCCAGGACACAGCAGGCAGGACTCCATTTATGAGCAGAGGTGTTCTTTGGAAATTTCTTCTTTTACGCATTAGCTCTGCAGGCAACAAACTAAGGCGAGAGCAGGCTTAGCTGCAAAATCCTCACATCACCAACACCAAGTGAAGCAGTCTGCATTCACACTACAAACTCGTGAGGGAGATGTAGGCAATTAGCTCAGCGCACAGATGCGAGACATTCTGGTCTGACACATTTTATGTAGGTCACCAGTGACAAAACTCCACAGAGCCAGAATATTCAATTCTGGGCAGTCCTGGCAGACTACACATAAAGAGGCACAGCTTTAATCCTAGCAGAACAAGCCTTTACCACGACGCAAGCAGCAAAGCCAAATACCTCCAGGAACCAACACTTGCTCTAAGCACTGAGGGCTCCTCGTTTCAGAAGCGCACAAGCTTGCACTGGCTAACACAACAGTAAAGGGCACCGAGGGCTACGCCTAGCTTTGTACCGTGGGGAGGCCGGAGGTCTCAGCAACGACCACACCGGTCAGACAACGAGGGCAACAACTCTGCTTTCACCCCTAAAGTCCTCCTGCTGAGATACAGGATGACTCACGACGCAGAAGACAAACAAGACCGTCTGACAAGTTACCTGGCAGACTTTGCGGTAAATGAGTGGACAGGGCAGAATGTGGGAGTGGCGCTGCATGGTGGGGGCTGGAGTGCAAGCCAGCTAGAAGACCTAGAGAGAAAAACAAAGAAAGGAGAGGGGAAAAAAAGAACAAATATACATCAAAGACAGAAATGAGCAGAGGAGCTGCAGCCGTTAGAGCCTATAGCTTAGTTTCCAGCTGTTGGGACTTCTGGGCTAGCTACAAGGATGTGAGGATGTGCCCAAGGTTCTCCAAATGCAACTGCTAGAGATATAAATGGATGAACTACAGCACGAAGCAACAGCAAGAGAGATGAGTTCATCTGCAATGGGTTAACACAGCAGAGCACTGGTTTTCTTGTTATTCGACAGCACAGGCACAAGTAACACACATGCATGAGCAGTACACTCACTGTGGCCAAGGCCATGGTGGAAAGTTCCTGGAGCAGGTCCTGTAACTATTGCATCCTTTGATACTCCTGCTTTCGGGGAGGAGTCTGAAGTGAAGGAGATGACATGAAGAGGGAAGGTATGAATAGGAGAGATAATACCTAAAGGGGTGGAGCTCAGGGCAGCTGGCAGCTTTGGATTGTTGGACTTGTAGGATGGAGACAGGACACTTAAGGAGGAAGAACTCGTTAGCAGCACAGCTCCACTAGTTCCTTTCTGAAAAGCAACAGAAAAGGTCAGTCAGGAGTGGGAAAACCAAGGCATGTCAACATTTATACTTGCAAGAAGCATCTTCACAGCCGGGGCCCAAGAGCTGCCAATTCTCGAGGTCACCTAGAGGCGTCCAGGACACTAAAAATCCAGCTGCTGGATGCTATTGTCTTCTACACATGACCATACTGGATTTGAGCCTGCTGTTCCCTTACTCTGGCACTACGCCTCCAACAGGCAGAGCATGTGGTTTTAAGGCCCATTTAAACATCTCCATCAAATTGCTCGCCTCCTTCCACATGCCACAACAGAACGCAGACACGAGCAGCTGACAACAAATTAACGCAACTACATTAGGAGTGTCTGTGGATGAAAAACAAGGCCTGTACATCATTAAGTGCAATGGCTGAACAATACAAGTTTGTATAGGCATCCCAGGAGTCCTTCACAAGACGCTACATCCCACTGAACTGTCAGACCCAAACACCGCTTCAGTGCTTACGGGAGTAACTGGGGAGCAACAGAAAGTGGACGAAAATAGCTGGGCAGGCATTTTGAGTTTATAGCCCAGTATCATAAGTTGTTTATTCTATAGATCAGTAGTGAAAAGTGTCAATAATACTAAAATCACTTGTGATAATTTAAGTAAGGTCAAATTAGCAGACCTAATTAAAAACAAATTGGTAATTATAATTTTAGTTTATGCAATGGTTTTAGCTCT
The DNA here is from genome assembly GCF_040182565.1 of Anser cygnoides. NCBI lineage: Eukaryota > Metazoa > Chordata > Aves > Anseriformes > Anatidae > Anser > Anser cygnoides. The sequence goes on from NC_089887.1 coordinate 13,546,783, forward strand.
CATGGCAATTTGCTTTACTGTGTTTCCTCCTGGCCTAACCAGGAACATTACTGCCCCCATAACTCACAGTGTCAGGCCAAGAACATTACACAGCCTGTCCAAAATCTGCTGTCTGGAAGGTACCAGCGTATTTTGATTATCTGTTACTTTACGCTGAAAATGAAAGCTTGAATTCTGGAGCACAGACCCATGGCAAAGGCCAGCTCTTCCTAGTCTAAGCAGCCATGGTCCACAGAGTCATTCAAGACTTTCAGGAACTTCTTTTGAAGTCCCCATTTCAGGTCTCAAGTTCGGAGACTGCCTGACGCAGCGCAGTGCCTTTCCTTCCCGACATTAGGCTAGGTCAGCGCATTCTTGCTTACCGGCACAGAGGTAGAAGATGCGGTGCTGCTGACAACAGCTGGCTTTAGGGAGGAGGTCAGCAATTTGGCCACCCCTTGAGTGCCCCCACTAGAATCTCCATTTGAACCTCCAGGAGGTGCCACCAGAGTCAGCTTCTGCGAAACAGACGTCTTCTTCACTGAGGAGCTCGGGGAGGGGCGGCTGGACGCCTGGCTTGAGGAAGGGGCCTGCACAGCGGGCAGCAAGCTCCCTGAGGAGCAGCCCTGGTTTGCAGATGCTCCCGATGAGGAGCTGCTGGAAGAAGCCCCATGCTTTGAGAGGGAACCAGAAACAAAGGGTGATTTGTAAGATTGTCCTGAAGAACTAGAGCCACTTGAGTGCTTTCCTGTATAACTGATAGACGATGAGGATGAGCCTGGGCTTTTGTGGGAACTGCTGGAGTTTTGGGTGCTGCCTGGGGAGGCAGAGGAATGGAAGCTCTGAGCTTTGGTTGATGATTTGACCTGCTGGAGGAGAGAGCGTTGGGGCAATGGGGAGGAGGACTTGGGATTCTGCAGTTTGACAAATGGAGCCGGGGAGGTGAAAGTTTTCTGTGGCTGGTTGCTTGAGTGAAAGACCTTCACCTGAGCGCCCGGCACTGGGGTGGAGGTCTGAGGCCCATGGCTTGGTCGGACCAGGCTGTGATGTTTCTGTTTAGCCTGGTGTATGTCTGAAAGGATTTTGCTGGGTGAGGCTTGGCAAGAGAGTTCTTTGTAATTAGAGTTTTCTGTCTTTTTGTCTTGAGAAGTTTGGCCCAATGCCAGGGCCTGTTCAGCCAGGAAATTTAGAGGAGACTGGAGAGAGCCAGCAGGGGATGATGTAGGGGCAGGGCTGGCCTTTGGAAATGTCCTCTTCTCCTCTGACGACGCAAGAGTTGGGATCTTCTCCGGAGGAGCTTTTGGAGCTCCAGAAAGAGTAAAGTCAGGGCTCCCTCCCGCTCTGCTGTTGAGCACAGCCAGTTCTTTAGAGACTGCTTCAAGGGAGGTAGTAGGATTATGAATTAAGTCTTCATCCAAGGAGTCATCCATGAAGGCAGCAGGAGTACCAGTGCTGCTGGCTGCCTGGGCTGTCCCGAGGGACAGGAGTTCTCTGGTCTGGGCGCTGATGCCCAGACCTCCCACCTGGGGCTCTGATGACAAAGATAAGGTGTTGCTCGAGTGCATTGAAGGAATAGAAACAGAGATCTTTTTGTCTGGTTTACAGGAGGGTTCCTGGAACAATATGACAACAAAAGGCAGAGTCAGAACAGAGGCAGGGTTTATTGCTGAAAAGGGAAGGAAAGGTTCCTGATTTTGGGATGGAAGGTGCAGTACCTTTGGGACGAAAGGCACAGTTACTGTGCCTGCTGGTCCCCCACAACACCCTCCCGACTGGTACTCCTGCTGCCATCAACTCTAGCTGCTGTTCCAGTTTTTCCTCAAGCCCAGCGCAGACTAGTGCTGTTTAAGAATACAACTTCCTTACACCTGATGCATAGATACACGGCTCAAAAACAGGATCTGAGAGGGCAGTCACTCGACTACTGGGAACCATGAGGACCAGCAAACACAGAACTCACCTTCACCTTCACCTTGGTAGGCGCGATAACTTTCTTCTTCGCCCTGTTTTGAGGGAGAGAAAAGAAACAGGCTCACTGAATGCCTGCAGGGAAGCATTCAATTAGGGAGCACACTTGGGCCCTGTTAATGACGATCCACTGAGCCTTTTGCAAAGAACAGAGGCAGCATCTCAGGTTGCTAGGATTCAAAACCATATGACAATTGTTGCTGCTCTTGGAAGCCCCAACTCCCGCACAGGGGAATGAATTAGGGAGCGGAGCAGAGTCTCTGAAATGGTAGCAGAGCAGTGAAAGCACTCAACAGACACATCCTGCACCAGCTGCAGGGCCAGGAGCTACTACTGGAACCCACCGCTATATCAATACCCAGAGAGAAACTGATACACAGACTATTTTGGAGAAAAGCTACAAATTTCTTTTTAGTTCCCAGAAGAAGTCAAGGATGCAAAAGCATCTGCCAAATTCACGGAAAATAGATCATTTGGTCTGGTCAGATGCAGTCTCTGGTACAAGACATCCCTGAACAGCTGGAATGACAGGGCTGAGGGAAGGATGACTACACTATTTCATACTCTTTCTCATACTTCCCCTCATTCATCCAGTGCCAAGAACAGGACCGTCTGTCAAACAGACATCAACCTAAATCCGTACCATCGTCTGTTATAGACTGCCAGCAAGATCCATGAGACCCTTTGGCATTAAAGCACCTGCCCAGCTGGATTCCGATGGCTCTCTTGATTTGCCACCCATAAGCCTGTTTCTCCCACCTTCGCTAGCTTGAGCTCATCATACCCCTCCTTCAACCAGGCAACAAGAAAGAGGGAATCCAGAATCCAGGGAGGACTGACTGAACAGGTAGCAATAATCACAGTGCTGGCAGCACGCTCCTTTTTACCTTCATCTGCCTCCCAAGGCCTAGCACAGAGGCCTGACTCCAGTCTGTTGAACAAGGCCAGGAGGCAACCTGGCTTCAAAGCTCTTATCTTTGAGCCTACTCTAAGGCTCAAGCACCTCAGGAAGGCTGTTGTTGGGAGATGTCACACACAAACAGCTACTCTCCCTAGACCTCCCCAGATGAAGCAGCGCCAAACTATCTGACGGGAGCCAAGCAAGCTCAGGTGCTCCTGCATGATCCACCCAGGCCCCAGGGAACGGAGTTCACCAGTTATCACTCTAAAGGAATGCTGCGCGATACTCACAGGACTGATGTGAGGTGTCCGTGTACACGCCTGCTCTCCTTAAACAGTGTCCTAAGAAGGGAAGAGAGCAATGAGAAGTGATATCCAGCAAGACCCAGTAGAGCAGCTGGGATCACTGGAGACAGAGCTGCACAGTACAGCAGGGGACTTAGTGAAATTAAAACCACAGAGAGTAAACAAATATTCATCTGCTTTCCAGGAAAATCCTCTTGAACACCCCCACTCAATTCCCTCTGGGGGGAGCTATGCTTGTAGGCGCTGGAAAGGCCGTTAAGGCGGGCGTTGGACAATAACTAAGAAAAAAGCTCTGCCAGCCTAAAAAGCTGACAGCCAGCTGGAGAGGCAGTACCATCATTCAAGCTGGGTGTTACTGCTGCCAGAGATCATCCAAGAGCTGGCAGCTCAGCCAAGAGCTCTTCACCAACTTCAAGGGAGAAAGGTTTCCTTTCCCTGCCTCACGTACAGCGATACGGAGGAGAAGCCTTCACACTTCACATTGCTGTTGCCTTTGCATCCCCAGCAAACAGCGGAGGTGACTTCTCAAATTAGCACAGCCACTTCTGTAGCAATTGTCTAGCCACGACCAATAAATAGAACTAACAGACCAATAAATAGAATCCAAAAACCTTTACTACTGAAGCTAAGTAAACCAGAATCTTACACAAGCACTATTTCACCTAAAACAGCTGCCACTCAGCTGCTTTCTTAGATGTCAGGGTGAGAAGCTTATAAATACATCATCAGTACTGACACGTGGAACATGCTTTCCCAGCAGACTATTAACATACTGAATTTTTAAGACAGACTTTTGTCATCCTTTTCCTCTTAAAAAGCACATATATTTTAACCTTATATTCCGTTAGTCACCTTTTAGTGCTAACCAGGAAAACAGAATCATGGCAGGGCCACTCTGAACTCATACACAAAGTTGCTATTCTGTCCATCTTCAGGCTCCTCTTGAAGATGAACTTCTGTGCTCACAGTGACAGCGAACCAAGCTGATTAGTCCAGAAAAGCGTTTACAATTCTCTTAATGTTGTCAAACCCTCCCCTTCATTTCTGCCCGGACGGCAGACTAGCTTCTGTCTTTAAACCACAGAGTCCCAGGAGTAGAAACCATTGTCCTTTAGCCACTGGAAAGCAACCAGGAAAACCACTTTTCTTCAGTCATTCTGTGGTCAGCTTCACTGGAGGGCTCTCTACACCAAGTCTTGGGGGAACACAAATACACTTGAGAACAGTTTTACCTGCAGCTCCAGGGAAAATATTTATTTACTTTTATTCAAAGAAAGAGGTTTTAAGCTTGGCAAGCCAGGACCCCAAGCTGGCAATATCTTCATTAACTAAGGAGTCTGCACCCAGCTCCTAATGCCATCGTTCAGCTCCCGCACTGAGCGGCACGCCACAAACATGCACAATACTGTACTTCATGTGCACATGCAACTGCAGTAAATGGCTATGGATTCTTCCAAATGGATCTGTAATTTGCTTCTCACACTTACTGCTCTTAAGAGCTGGTACCCATGAAACCCAAAAAGCAAATTCAGCAGAGAAAGAAGACAGTGCCATCCAGCTCTTTAAGATAAGAGATTCCAGCAGTTGGACTGTACTTGATTTAAAACCAGTGAGCAAAACAAAGCAGGCTAGAAGCTGATGACAGTCCCAGCAGAATGACTCTCTGCAATTTGCATGGCTCTCTGCAATCGCCAGCTCAATGGCATGGATGATGGAGGGCATGAAAGAGCAGGAAACAGCAGTGAAGACACGGGATGGGGTAAAGAAAACCACACCCAGTTCCTACTTACTCTGTTGACTCTGATGCGTCTCGTGAAAGTCCCAAAGTCGCTAAAGCTTTCTGCTTTGCTTTCTTTTGGGAAGGTCTAGGGGAGAATTCCCCAAGGGTCTGAAAAGATCTTTTGTCATACAGATTCAAGAAACCACTGGCCAGTCAGCCTCACCTCAGTGCCAGTTCTAACTCGTGACTTGTCATACCCAGGGGCATCCATCAGAGGTCAATGCTGGGGCCAAGACCACTCAACAGCGTCGCTAACAGCCTGGACGACAGCAGACTGTACTCACAGTAAGTCTGAAGGCGACGTGAAAACAGGGTGGGAAGCATTGGAGGGCACGGTTGCCATTCACGGGGACCTAGACAGGCTGGAGAAAGGGGCCAACAACACCTTGTGAAGTTCGACAAAGACAAACGCAAAGTCCTGCAGCTGGGATGGAATAACCCCAAGCAGCCACACAGGCTTGGGGACAACTGGCAATGCAGCAGCCTTGCAGAAAAGGACCTGGGGTCCTTGCAGACAAGCAGAACACAAGCCACTGCTGCAAGGGTGTACTGCTGAAAGCTAACTAAATACTGGGAGCAAGAGCACAGCCAACAGTTCAAGTGCTTATTCTCCTCTGTTTAGCACTTGTGAGGTCACATCCAGATACAGTGTCCAGTTTCAGGGTCCCCACAATACAAGAGATGTTGACAAACTGGAGACAGTCCAGAGCCACTGAGATGGCTGAGGAACATGTGACATACAAGGAGAGGTTGAGGGAACTGGGTTTGCTCAGCCTGGAAAACGCAAAGACCAAGGAGGGATCTAATGGCAATCTTCTACTACCTAAAGAGTTTTGGGGACAGGGAGCCACAGAGACGACGGAGGCACCTTTCTCAGAGGCACTCAGTAAAAGCAAAGAGGGAACAGTCGGTTCAGCGCAGCAAGGGGAATTCTGATTAGAAATAAGGAGAAGAGATTCATGAAGAGTGAAGTATCAGAACAGTGGCCCAGAGATGCTGTCGTAATCTCCATCCATGGAGACTTTCAAAACTCGATAGGACGCAGCCCTGAGCAATCTGACCTAACTTTGAAGCTAGCCCTTCTTTGAACAGGGGTAGGACTTATGACCTTCAGAGGTCCCTTATGATAAGGAATCCCTGGTGTACAACATGATTCTTGCTCACCTGGCCTGCATCCAGCCTTTTGGCCAAAGGGGCTTCACCTCTCCATCTAGGAAGGTCTTCACATAATCCTCCAGAGACTGAGCCTTATTCTTGTCAAGCTCATAACCATCCAACTTAATCTTCACCAAGTGGCAAAGCAGCTCCCTGAAGAACAGGAAGATTTCAAATACAGTTACTTGGATTAACTTTCCCCAGATGGAGGTCATTCTGCTTATCCAGGGCTAGATGAATATGCTAAGATGTGCCTGGCTTCGCATAAGTATTCTGGATCAGACTGTAGCCAGCTGAGCACAGGATTCGAGTCCGGGCATTCCAAACACCCTGCTAATAAAGCTAACCCTGAACTGCCTCTGTAAGAAAGAGGCAGGGAAAGGCACATTTCTCTGTAGGTGTGCACACAGACACAGATGCACCAGAGGAAAAAAGCCTTATACACCTTCCCATTTTAATATCTTCAAACAGCAGAGGTGGTAAACCAGTGACAGAATTAGAGGCGTTATTTAACAGCTGCGGACCCAAACCCCTCTGCAGAAGTTTCTGCTGAGAGCAATGAGAAGGCAGGAAGTGCAGCCCTCTTTGTTCTAAATGAATCTTTTATGGAGCAGCACCCCAATTTGTTATGGAGTAAGATGAAAAAGATAACACGATTGATTCTTTTTTTATCCTTTGTCACTCTCCCCTTCATCCAGCACTCTGTTCTTTGTCAGACCCTTGGGTGCCAGGGGCAGCAATCCCCATAAGCTTTAACTGTTTTCACAGCCAGAAATCTAATCTTGTTTAAGAGTCTAGTCAGTAGGATTTCAGCAATTCAACCAAGTTACTTCTTTCACCAAAAGATCTGTCCCTCTTTTTGGCCTCCACACAGAGGCTTAGTGCTTCTCTCGGAGTTGGTCTGTACCTGAAAACAGGTTAGTTTTGTGATGTATTTAAAGGTGAGATTTAGTAACCACAGTAGTGGTTTCCACAAACCTCCAAGGTGACTATTACTAAAAGCCATTAGTGCTGCTCCTCTGAAACCAAGATACAAATATTAAAATGTATTATTCTGCGCAGCTGGAAGTGAAGCAAGTCATAGGTTGCCTTAATATCTAAATTATGCAAACCTGATTTCATTATTCCATTGAAATTTCTTTCGTGGTCCCATAACGCGTTTTCCTCCCTTTTCTTCATCCTCGTCATCATCAGAGCAAACTCGATCTCGCTCTTTGTCCTTTTCCTCTTCCAGCATTCTAAAACAGAGATGAGAACAGTGTGGAAGTCATTGTCCTGGCTAATTCAAAACCAGGATGAATCTCTGAACAAGACTGTTCAGAGGTCTTGCTAGTCAATGATAACAAACCCCCAGAAAAGGGCCTAAAAACCTTGCTTACGGTGCAAGCTGAGCTACGTGCTCAATGTTAAGAAATTTCCCAGTACTATGTAGTAGAGACCACAGGTCTGATCCAGCCTGACTGTGCTCAGACTGCCATCTTTCTAAAAACAGGCCTGGGCAGAAATGAAACACTTCAGCCAAGTTCTGATCCCATCAATGCTGCTGTAGGTGGCATCAGTATAGATAGTGCAAAGAAGACAAAAAGCTTAATTAGGCCAATTAATGCCCATCAGCAATTCTTGAATACAGAACAAAAATAGGTGGTAAACTTCATGAGAGCAGCCTACAGGTCCCAGGGAACCTGCCGAGAAAAGCTACAGATGCTTAACAAGCAAACAATGAGCTTACTTGGCAAATTTGGCCTGAGTATGGGCTTGGCATTCCTCTTGGTACTTAGTCATCTGCTCTGGCATGACTCGACCAATGGCTTCTTTTAGCTTCTGCAGAGGCTCCTTCAGTCGGCCACCCTAGAGCACATCACAAAGCAGACTGAGGTTCTGCACTGTGTTTCAGCCACGACACTCAAACCTGCAGGACAAGACCTTGCCAGTTGGGAATCCGCACCACCAGCTGTGGAGCCTGAAGCATGCTCACATGGAGGACAACAGCACATTACACAGAGAACAATTCTGCTCTGGAGATCAGGGTAACATGCACATGAGACAAGGCTGTGCTGCCAAATTCACTCACCTGCTCATAGAGATAAAGCTTACGGGCACGCTTGACTAGAGTGTCCTTACTGCAAGGTAAGAATGCAGCCAGGTGGGCGTACACCCCTGACCGGATCTGGCTGTTCAGCTCCCGGGTCTGCAGTTCTATGCTGAAGAACAAGACAAACACAGCATTAACCAGGGACCTGGCATGGGTCCTCTAAACAACTGAAATGCAATTGTGATGCAAACTGGGAAGCTGAAGGCAGGGAGAGAGGGAGAAAGTACAAGCCAAATTACACGACAGTTCACTATATTTTAGAATCAATGCACGCAAGCCCTTTATCCCAAGCTATATCTTTCATTGTAGCTTCAGAGTATCTTGAAAAACAACAAAATACGTCAGCAATCTCGTTTATTCTACATTTCATGTTGGCAGCTGAGGAGTGGGAGCATCAGACAATGAAATGGGAGGCACACGCTGCTTCTGTCAGACACTACTGTGGTCTAACTCAGGATAATATAGAATCAAACCTTATCCCTTGGGCTTGAACTTACTTCCCAGTGAACAGGCTAGACAGGTCAATGCATGTCAAACCCATCTATGCAGTTATACATAACTTAAGAAACTAGCTTTTTAAGCCACCTCTAAGCGTCAGTTGCCAGTGTAAAAACTCCTAACTGATTCTACTGCCAAGTCATACAAATTCTTTTAAATCACTTCTGAAAATGGCTAAAATTATCAGGCTTACAACAGATTAGGAGTGTTTGTACAGTCAGCACTGGAATGTGAAAAGGTGATAATCACCACTTGAAAGGAGAAGCAAACAGACTCAGAAAATTCCTTCCAGCAATTCCCTTCAAATGTCTTGATAAACCTTAAGGAAAATTAAAGCCTCTGTTTAAGCATTACACTGAGATGATCACAAAGCTGTATGCATTCATCCATCTTCTGCAGGCACTTGAGGAAGAATGAAGCCATTGTCAACAGCTGTGTGAAGCTGCCCTGGCATTCTACATTTCTACAAGGATACGGAGCAGTAATAAGTTCCTCCAGTTTGCACAGAATGCCAGTTGAACACAGCAGCCTTATTCCAGTTTAAAAATATTCCATACAGCACAAACAGCAAAGAATATGCCTGACATCTCTGACAGGAGATGTAGTGTTCTTGTATCATGCTGCAATCACAAGTCAAGTGAAAAAAATAAGTGCACGAATATCAAGCATTATCTTGAGAATGAGCTATAGATATATATCCTGCAATCTTCTCCTACCTCAAGTACACCCATTTCAGCAGAAAGCCATTCCTAGGAGACATTCATGTTTTCTTAGGCATGTTCTGTGTGGAAGGCCTGTAGGAGGACACCCCCGCACCTCCTGTTAAACCTGCTCCTGACTTTACCAGAAAGTGATGCTCTCCCTGACATTCTCCTTTCCGCACATCAGCCCCACTCCTTCCTGGCAGCACTTACTCCAGTATGATGTTGTTGATATCCTGAGTGAAGAATCGCTGTTTGCCTTCTCCTTCTGCAGCTCTGGCAGCCTGGAAAATAGCAAATAATGCCAAGTCAGCATCGTTTCGCATACAGATATAGACAGGCACAAGCAACCAAATGGTTTTTTGAACCACTTCAAAAATACTACAGAACAAGACAGCTTTATTTCACTGAACTCTGCACCAGCCACCTGCTGGAGGTGGACTAGAAGCTGCCCCAGGTGACAGACTGTTGAGAGGTTGTGCCCTTTCCGCTTAGGCCTCCTCACTTCAAGTCCAGCTCTACCACCGGAGCTGGTACAGCCAGGCCTGCCCACACACCTTCCCCATCTGGATTCTCCCGTCTGGGTGCGCTGGCATTGAATACAGCGGGGCTGGTACAACGCAGCAAAGATTCCTCCACTTAACGGGGCAAAGGAGACTGCTTGGTGGCAGCTGGCTTCCTCGGCATAATTCCCGTGGGAAGAAGGGACAGATTTAGGACAGGGTTTTAACTTCTCCCTGGAGCTGTTAGATTAAGTAATACGAGCATAGGGCTTGTCCCTGGAACAAGAAAGATCATCCTAGTCACGTTTAATGAGGGGCGGGGATACTCATCACCAGGCTTTCTAGATCAACGTGGACACTGAGCCAAGAAACCAACGGAAAGACTAGTAGCCAGAGGGGATACGTTAGTTCCTATCAACACCATGGAAACTAAAAAAAATCCTGTTCGGGAAGCTTCCTGAGCTATGACTGCAGCACACACAGCATTGCCCAAAAAATCACACCCATGAAAAATATGTCCAGCGGGAAAATAATTCCAGGAGATGAATGAGATGGCAGAAAGTTGTCACGGAGCGTTCAGTCTGTTGACTGCAGGAGAACTGATGTAAACAAAACTGGGATTCGCCACAACAAAACACATCAAGTTACTGCTTCCTTGCATGGGAAAGCCGACCAAGAGAGATGGGCGTGATTTTGAAATCCCCTGATTTAACGCATCCATATTCAGGCTGGTAAGCAATGAAATTACGCCCAGAAGGCACGTACATTCCTGCAGCAATCTCTCTGTCAGGTCATAGGAAGCTGGCGATATCAAAGGAGAAGGCTCAGTGCTAAAGGGAACCCTCAACATGAAAGTTCGTTTAGGAAGGGGAGGGTGAAAAATCAAACCAGTTGAAGCAGAAGAGGAAATGCCTGGAGGCTCTGGTTAACCCCTGAGGTGCTCCCACCTGATGGGATGGAAGCAGCAGGCTCTCAGGCAGAGCTGTGGCACCTCTCCACTCCCACCTGCAACAGAGTTCACGTCCCAAAGTCCTAACTGACCCATAGACTTCAGTTTGTCACTCCTTGCCTTTTGTGCTCACCCTCTTAACAGAGTCCAGCGATGAGACACAGCAGCAGGAAGCTCTGGGGACGGCCTGCTATCACCCTAACTTGCGGCAACATAATCATTAACTTGGTATCACAGAAGCCTCTGCAATAATCTCCTTTGGGTCAAACAGAGTTCGGAAGCAGCTGTTTCAGTGCGTTCTGTTAACAGCACAACTAGCAAGTAGCAACATCCACAAAGAGCCCATCCTTTTCATCAGCGGTGGCAATACTTACTTCAATTCCTACTTCTCTTCTGCCTGCCCGTCACCACTGTGCACGCTTAAAATTTCTCAGCAGAACAGTTATCTTTAACAGAAGCTAATCTTCAGTAACGGGAGTTATTAAGCAAGAGATGCTTCAATAACAGGCACTCTAAATCCATCTGCACCAGATGGCAGAACACACACTGCCACTGCAGAGCTCTACGAGTACTGTTTAGGGCTTAAAATCAATATTTATAAGGAAGCCTAACAGCAGGAACCAAACAGGTCGGCATTTGTTGGCAGGCTGATGGTGACAGCCATCAGAGAACCCCCCAGTCAGAAAGTGTACTTCTCTGGCATGCCAGCAGAGGGATCCCTGACCAGCACCTAAAGCTCCCCGCTCCTCCAGAACTGCTTTCTGAGGCAGGTTACGGCATTTTTGGAGAAGATGGGCAGTCCCACAGAAGTCCAGCTGCAGGAGGAGCTACAGGCAAAGATGCTCACCCTTCTTAATGCGTTCCACTCCCTCAGCAGTGCTGCAACGCTGGGAAGTTAAAGAAGGGGAAAGAACCCAGACTGTCAGCAAGGAGACTCCAGCCTGCGAGCTGCCGAGCAGTACCCGTGCCTCACTGAAGGCATCCATTTGCGTTACAGAGAAAACAGTTTTAGCAAATCCTCCAGCCCCCTCTGCAGGGCTCTCCTCACACTGCACAGCAGGTACTGCTTTCCAGCTGCACCCATTTCACATAGAGAACTCCACATGCCCCTTCGTAAATGCTGCCCTGCTCATCACAGCACATAAAAACCGTTACGGTGGGATTTATCCCTCAACCCCATTGGTTCACATTTTAAGTCCATTCACGTTAAATTGCCTTTGGAGTTACCTATCGCATCAACCCATGCTTAACCAAGGGAGGTAAAGAAACCACAGTGACAGCTGAAATCCTGAGAGCGGTGAATTCAGTCTACAACCAGGCTGAGGACCAGCGCTTTGCCTCTGTCTGACACGCCGGCGTTCAAGAAAGTGCCTTGGCCATAAAAGCAAACCGAGCGACAGAAAGCTGTGCTCCTGCTTGGCCCCACCGGAGCGTGCTCTGAGCCTGGGTGGAGAACCCAGCAGAGCTGCCCCCCGCCAGCAACCAGGCAGCGATCTGCTGTACCTGAGCCAGTTCTTTGATGCGTTTCTCCAAAGGGGCTGGCAGTCCTTCTGGGAGGGAGGGCGGTTGCTTGAAATCCTGCTCCAAGCCTGTCCCAGCAGGATCGCTCCCATCCTCCACGTCGTGAAAGGGACTTCCTTCGGGGGACTCGCTGAAGAGCCGCTCCAGGTCGAGGTCAGTTAACGAGTCCATAGCCGTGGCTGCCTGCAGTAGGTCGCTATCGCTGGCATGGCCAAAGAGCGATAGCAAGGGGTCAGGCATTGCCTCTGCCTCTCTTGGGGCTGGAGGCTCTGCAGGTGGAGTCACCACTTTTTGCTCTTCATCTTTTTTCTTCTGAGCTTCCTTTTCTTTCTGAAACTTCTTCAGCATCTCCTTGACGCTGAGAGCTCCGGAGTATTTCTTCTTCTTCTTCTCCTTACTTGCATTTAATGCTGTAAAGCTGCAAACAAAGAAGGGAAGAAGATAAGAAATTAAGAGAGAAATAAGTAAGATCAAGAGGAACAGACAAGGATACTTTCATCCCAGTTCAGCCACATGCACCAATGCTTTGGAAAGTCTTAGCCCTTAACCAATTACACTAGAAAAATAAAGTGTTTCCTCTTAAGGCCATACCTAAGAGTTAAGAATAAGACTGAAGGCCCGAAGCCTCGCTGGGTATCACATGCCCAACAGGACAAAGTATTTTCATTCACTCCATCATGTCTCTCTTTTTCAGTAACTTATCCATCAGGTGTTCACTTATCCCGTTTCATCAGACTTAAGTTTCAGTTCCTCTTCTGTAACCTACTAAGCTTCCCAAATGCACTTGTCTCACAACTCCCGTGTCAGATTTAGTCACTATCATCCATGAAACACTAATTAGGGAACAGAAAGATGTATGCTGTTTAACATAACTGCCCTAGAGCACATTATGCTGTAGCAGAGGAAACAGTACAGTCGGAAACCAGGGAGACTCGGGATGCGCGTACCACTGCTGCTCTGCATACTTCCCTGCCTCTCAATCTGACAGTTGTTTTGGGCTATATATTCCATTTTTAAGGCATGCAGCTGCTTCAGGGATGCAAACCACTCTCTCTCCATCCATTACCCCTATTCTACGGATCCCAAAGTAAAACCCTTCTCAGCTGTGCAACCTGAAATTGAGGGGAAACAAAGATTCATGCAACGGGCTCACGATGTGCAGAAGCACTCACAGCAGGGACAGGACTGCCTCAGCACAAGACTCACTGATGTACAAGTCCCTTCTCACTGCAGAGCTGATGGAGCTCAGAACTTCCCCACCCAGTTATGCTCTTATTTAGCCCTGTGCATTGTTCTAGAAAGGATGAATTGGAAATGCACAAACAACTAGTGCAGAGGAACCAAAGCAGGAGTGTGACAGCAGCTTGAAGCTTCTCGTCTCTGCTAGAAACAGGGCAGCAAATTCCCTTCCCTTGTTCCCAGCTAGCGGATCGTGCACTGACTGCACTGGGTCTGACATGGTTTGGTGCTGCCAGAAAGCAAATCCATACAGGAAAAAGGGAATCCAAAACAACAGTTACAGGAAGAAGGAAAAAAATAGGAGGAAAATGTAGCAAAAGACACAAAGGCAGCAGACATAAACTGAAACAGAGAGGCCAGGCAGACCTGAGCAAGTACAGACCAGCAGAACAGTCACACTCCTTGAGAACAGAAAAACCACTCAGGTTTATAGCCCTCAAGGAGAGAAACTACAGAAAATCTAATCACTCATCCAAGAAATACTCTGGGCAGGAATACAAACTCTTGGCCAGCAATAGCTGCAGCAGACAGCTTTCTTCCTGCTCTTGCCATCCACGGCCTTCTGACTTCTTTCTCCATGCTGGCCTGACACTCACACAGCTCTGAGCTCACGCACTTCCTTCCTGCCTTTCCTTTCCCACCTTGATCCCAATATTCGTTACCCCCAACACTCTCCCACATCTGTTCCCACCAGCAGTGCCTAACCAGAGCTCCAAGGAAGAAGAGCCGTTCAGCTCCGTGCCCCTTTGCTCTGACAGTCCTGCTGCGGGGCTGTGCTCCTTTCCCAGCCAGGAGCTGCCTTCTCCCGACTCGTGAAGCACTGGCAGCTCACCCCTCGGGGGCTAAGCAGCACGCACCCAAGCCACCCCCAACACAACACGTGCTACCGCAGCGTAACAAATGCCACCTGTAACCCCGAAGCAAGGCACCAGGCAGCAAGTGTTCCCTATTCCTCCTTACCCGGCTTTTGGGAACTTGGACTTTTTTGATTTCTTTTCCTTGTCATAAGAATCGTCTTTCTTCTTCTTCTTCATTTTTTCACCTCCATCTTTCAGCTTCCGCTTCTGGAAAGGATTAAAACCGAGTCAGAATCAAAGTGTTTCCTGTTCACGGGATTGAAGCTGCAGCCCCGGAGCCAGTAGTGTGAGAACAGCTCCTTCCCCACCACACACGTTAGCCCAAACCAAATACACAAACCACCACAGTTCTGGCACATTCCATCTTCAACATTTCACAGTGCACCCAGCTCTTATGCTGGAGAAGATCCTGTCAATAAAGGTGAAGGGATCCCAAGCGCTCCTCCTGTCTCCCCTTTTAGCCACGTCACTTCAGCACTGTGAAAACATTGCTGTTTCTAAAAGACAGTGCCACAGAACGAAAGCACTGGCTTCCCAGTGAAGTCCCCGGCACTCCCCAGATGAGAAGGAAGAACCCTCTAATGCGTCTCATCGTTCCTCCAGTGCTAAGCCACTCTGGGGTGACAAGAGGCTGCTTTCATTTCTGCTCTGGGAACCAGGAAACTCCACCAGTAGCCTCATGCATGCCAGACAAGCTTCATTTTACCATCAAATACGTGGACAGAACGTGATTATGAAGCGCTCATCTGTGAGACTGCAGCTCCCTGCCTGTTCTGCCCACACCAATTCGCAAGTCTCTCTCTACTTTGAGAGTCAACGCTCTTCATGCGGCAAACCCACCAAGCTCTAACAGAGGGAATACTCCTAGAAAGCCGGCTTGCTGACCTTGGGAGATTTCTTCTTTTTCTCTTTAACATACTCGTCTTCAGAATCAGATGCTTGCCGAAACTGCAGCGTTCCTGAGTTGATGTAAAACCCTCCGTATTTTGTAGTAAGAGAAGCCGGAACAAGCTCATCGTACTGGAAATAAGAGAGAACAATCCATTGGTATTGCAAACTTGTGTCCATAAAATCTCTTTTATTCTGTACTTGAGCTGCTTGGAGGATGGAGTGGGACTTGTGCTCCCCGAGGAGCAGGTTGGGCTGTGGACACCCATGCTAACTAGCGTCCTCCTGCCATGCAGTTGCCCCAGGAGTCCTCATTACCCAGCCCTGGCACACTCCCTGCTCGCACTGAGCTCACGTTCTCCCAGGTGCCAGTCCAGTCCCCCCAGGCAGCTGAGTTTCACCACCCTCACACCTGCCCGGGTACTCACTGCTTCAGAATTATCAATGAAGGAGTCGGATTCGTCGTATCCATACCCCATATCAATCAAGTCCTGAATACGGTCCTTTCTACGTCTCTTGCCACCCTAAACAATAAAAGATTGATGGTATGCTCATCTTCTGTTCTAATTACCACAGGGATAGCCCTGCTATAGCAGACTGACATTCTCGCCAGTTTAGAAAAGAGAACGAGCTCTTTTACGAAACCAGCGTTGACCCACATCACGCTCTAATCTAAGGGTACAATTAAGTTTTAGGCCTTGTCACAAAGAATCAAAAACAGTGCATCCAAACGAAATAAAATGCTGGCCCAACAGACAAGCCAGCTCTGTACCAGCAGACTTTATGTTACGTTGGGTCTGCTCCCCTGCAAGCTCTCTGCCAGCGCAGAGACCGATAGTTCTTCATAACTGCTGCAGAGCCAGGACAAACTCTGCACTGCGAGCACCGAGCACGCACACAGTGCATGAGGACGACCAAGAGGTGCAATTCACATCACAAGACAACACAGCAACTCACACATCCAGAAGTACCGGCTGTAAAACACAGCACTGTTTTATTGCCATCTACAGAAGTGACGTGAGAGGAAGAACAGCAAGGAAATGGGTAAGACGGATCAGCTCCTCTTCCCCTGTGCAGCTCAGCACTGTCCGAACGGCGGCAGGCTCAGCACCGTGCTTAGAGGCTTGCCAAGCTACGCCATGCCATGACTGCAAGGCCTGGACATTATTTTTGTTGCTTAGAATAAATTTCATAAATTCGTAAATGGCATTTGTCACTCCAAGTAACAATATCATTCCCTTTAATCAGACTGTCGTTGGATTTACGAGCGTATCAGGACTGGTGGAGGGGACACAGAACACAGGCAGCAGCACGCTCCAGCCACGCTAAGGGACTGCACGAAGACGGGACTATACGAGCCAGCGACTGCTGATTTCTGTTAAAGTAATCTTGGTCAAGAGCTGAACAGCATTACCCATTCTAATGGATAGCATCATATAAAGAAGAGGAACGTACATATTTTTCTTCAAACTTCCTAGCGAGAGCCTCCGCTTTATGCCTCTCCTTTTCATCATCATTGAAGGGATCAGCAGGGTCCTTCCTCTGCAGAAAGAGACAAAACCCATCAGAATCAAGCCTGTCACCCTGCCACCCAAACCCATTAAACGTGCATTAGAAGTATCACGATTAGAACACGCAGGCAGAAGCTCAGACCAAATCGGCCTTTGGTACAGTATTCTTAGAGGGCTCTCCTCAGTATGAGCCACCTAGAAACAAGCCCACAGAACTCTACCGGACAAGAAAAGAAAAACCAAGTTTCTTGGAGAAAACGATAAACCACAGAAGTGTAACTAAGGGTCTCTTCTCTCAACTTGGGCTTTCACATAAGAGAAAGGAGAGGATGACGAGACAGTACCCTACCACTCATCTCCAGATTCTGTGTAAATCCCTCTGGTTTTTTGTTTGTTTGTTTGTTTAAATTACTGCTGTTCACCAACCAACAAACAGATCTCGGGGCATCTCCCTTCCCTCTCCCACCCGCTCTCAAGCTCACATGAATGAGCTTTAGCAGACAGAACCGAGAGGAGCTTGTCCTTACCCCGCTCTTTACCGGATGAGATTTCTGCAGTTCCTGGCTGCGCCTGTGACACCCACAAGCATTCAGGGCCTCGCTGCAGTCTCCACATTTTGGGTGCCCTCTCTGCTAGTCCTGTACCTGTCTCTGCTTCTCCTGTCTCTCAGGAAAACAGCACAAACCCCCAACTGACTGCCAGCCAGGACTGAATAGCAGCAGTGAAAACGAGTAGAGCCTGATCAACTTTCTCGAGCATCACCATGCTGCTGTCAGAAGCGGCAGTGACAGTGCTGGAAGAGTCGGGAAACCACAACTCCTTCACGTCAGTGGAAAGCCCAGTGTTCTCTTCGTAACTACACAACACAGAAAAACATCCGTAACACAGAATTTGGATGCTACAGATGTTAGCATGTCACTGCACCTGAGAAATGACCCCCAGGAGGCAAGCAGAGCTGTCAGGCAGCACCTGAGAGCACCGTGGCCATCAAACGGGAATGGATGCCGAGCACCGCAGTGAAAGCATTCACGTGCAGTAAAGCAAAGTCCCAAGCAACTTCAAACTCTATCAGCGCAACACGCCATACTCTGCTGGCAGCACATCGGCTTGCTGATGTGCAGAGCCAGGGAAGAGAGAGGAATATAGCAGCTGTCTGACAACAGGAACCCGCAGCTGGATCCCAGCTCCATGGCCTGCATGGTGTGTGACCGCTGAGCTGTCGTTTCAGCTCTCAGCACCCCACAGGTAACACACCACCACCTCTCACAGCAGCGTTAAGAGAAGACCACTGCGAAAGTCCCTGAAATCTTCAGATACAACCTCAGCTTCGCCACGGGCCGTGCAGACACTCACCTTGTCTCCTGCAGAAACACCCTTGTTTTTTGCCTGAAAATTCTTCACAAGATCCGGGTAGTAAAACTCCGGACACCGCTTGTGGTCCGGCTCGAAGAGAGTCAGCGTGATCCGCATGGACGTGGGCTGCTGCTCCGCATCCTGGGGCTGCTCCGAGTCGTCCTTCCGAGGCTTCTTCAGGAAGCTGCCGCTCAGCGGGCCGTGCAGCGTGGTGAAGGGAACCCTGTGGGGCTCCGTCATGGCTCTAGCCACCCCTCAGCACCTCTCAGGGCGTCGCTTCCATGGCAGCGGCCGAGCCGTGCCCCAGCTGCACACGCACATCGGGAGTCTGCCGGCGGGACGGGGCCGGGGGCAGAACGAGCTGGAGGGGGTGCGGGGTGCCGCGGGGAGCGGCCGAGGCTGGGGCCGTCAGATCGCCGCAGGGCTCTGAGGGGACAAAGCGGGGGTCAGGGCAAGGGGAAGCGCAGCACAGCCGAGCCCCGCAGCCCCCCGCGGCCGCCCCAGCTCCACCTCAGCGCCGCCCGCCCCGCTCTCAGCGGCCCAGCTCCGCGCCGCGTCCCGGGCCCGGCCCCGCTCCCAGCGCCGTTACCCGACCGCGGCCAAACCGGCGGGGCCCCGGCGCCCGGCGGGGCAGGCCCGGGCCCAAGCAGCGGCGCTGGGCTGCGCCTCGCGGAGCCCCGGTCCCGGTGCCGTCCCCCCCCGCTCACCGCCGTCGCTGCCGGCCCCGCTCCTACGTCACAGCCGCGGGGGGCGCTGCCTCGCGTAGAAGCCGGCCGGCGTCACAAAGCCGCGCGCCGCCGTCGGGCCCAATCAGCGCCGCGCCCGCGGTCACGCCTCGGGGGGGCAGAGGCACGTGACGGGGGCGGGCCTATCGCCGCCCTGCCCGCCTCCCTCCCGGCAGCCCCCGCGCGGGGGGCGGGGTGTGAGGGGAGGGGGTAAGATGCGGCGGTGGAGGCCCTGGCGCCCGGCTCCGTGCCGCTGTCGCGGTTCGGCGGCCCCGCCTCGGGTGCCGGTGCCCTCGGGTGCTGTAAGCACGGGGCGGCGCCTCCCCGAGGGGCAGCAGGGCTGCTGCGGGGGCGCTTGGCTGCGATCTCCGCCTGTTAGCGACGTGCCGGCAGGCCGGGGCGCGCCGCTCAGCCGTCTGACCGGGGGGGCTGCGCCTGCGGCCCTGCGCGGTCCGCTGCTTCCTCCGGCGTCGGGAATAGAGGGCAGGGGAGGGGACTGCGGTTCTGTGACCGCTCAGCTGCAGCCACCATCGCAGGGTCCCCGTCACGGCAGCTACCGGAGCAGCGGCTCCTCCCGGTCCCAGAGGTGGCTAACACCATCGCCGGGGTTAACTCCAGCAGCCTGACTCCCTCACACAGGCTCCCCTACAGTCACCTTCCTAAATGATTTCAATATCTTGACAAGCTGTGGCTCCTTCCCCATTAGCTGTTCCACCTGTGCATCTCCAGGGCAGGGAAGAATTGCCACTAGCAGCACATTCCTGCCAGTGAAAGTGAAGCTGTGTGGCACAGGGAACAAGCTCACATCCCTGCCAGCACCGGTCTAGAGCCACCCCCTCCACCCTCCAGGTCCCCTGGAAAACAACTAGTGGAAGAGGTGATGGGATTCTCCAGAGTTTATTATTAAAAAAAAAATGGATGACTTATGGGAACAAACAATCTCCAAGATGTTTAGAGCTGCAAACTACTGCTTGGAGAAGGCCCTGAAGGCGGGAGGAGCTCTGCCAGAAATGCTGCATGCTGCAGTCAGGCAGCTGAGGAGAGCCGAGCTCAGAACATCTCAGCCCACACGCAGCAAAGCCCCGGGAACCTCGCTCCTTCAGGTTTCACCACAGCTGTTCCACAGCAGAACACACCACCCCTGTCCCTGCCCCTATGCTCTGGCAGGAGGCTCGGGGGACTCAGAGCATAAAGAAACAGGCGGTGGTGTGAAAATCAAGAGGAACAGCGAGAAAAGATGGGGCCCAGGAGCACAGGACAGAGGAACACATTCACACGGGTGGCTCTGAGGCTCTCCTGCAGCAGGTCCTGCCGTCGCAGGAAGCCTCCAGACGCTCACAGCAGGAGCCTGGCTGAGTCTTCGGAGCCTCTTCCTCCTCCAGAGGCCGCTTGCACCCTGCAGGCAGGGGACAGGTGAAGTGAGGAGGGTCACCGAGCTGGGTCAGCCTTGGTCACCAGCCCCTGCGCTTAGCCCATAGCAGGTTCTTTAAAACCCTTTGGTGGGGAACCTCACAGATGCAGGTGAGGACAGGGATCACACCGCCCCACAGTGACCAGCGCGCCTCTCCCCGTGGCCAGGAGCACGCGTCCTGCACCAGGCAGTGACAGGAACAGGGCCCAGCTTCTGCTTTCCATCAGTAAATCACCTTGAGCCTGGGATTTTAGGATGCCACAGCAAGCAGAGCAGCTACACTAACTACTTACTGCAGCAGATGGGAGGGAGGGGAAAAAAAAAACAAATAGCTACAATTGCAGTCAGCTGAAGTACTGAGTTCCAGTCAGAGAGCAGCTCCCGGAACCCTCCACACACACAGAAGAGAAACTCCCACAGCGACACCGCAGCAGAGCCCCCAGTCAGCCCCAGGGCCTAAATGAAACAGACGGAAACATCCTGTGCCTGAGCGAGGAAGACCCATGCTTCCCTCGGGCTCCCTCATCACTCGTAGATCCAGCGCTCGGCCGCGTCCTCCCAGCACGTCAGCTCCTCGGGGCGGAACCAGAGGGAGATCTCCTGCCGGGCGCTCTCGACCGAGTCGCTGCCGTGAATCACGTTCCTGTGCGGGAAGAGGAAGGGGTCAGCCAGCACCACGCAGAGAGAGGCTGGGGAGGGGAGCTGCAGGTGGGAAGATTTCACCCTGACCAATTTAACCGAGCCCGCTGAGCCGGTCACGTCACACAGCGCTCCTTGCCACCCCGCAGCCCTCCTCCTTCCAGCTCGGTGGCTGCTCGTGAGGTGGGTTAGGCCACGTATGTGTAGGAGCTGCCAGTTTCCAGCAGTCCTCTCTTCTGTAATAAATTATTTATGTGCTGCAAGTGGCTGTCGGTCTGGGGTTCACCTTTGTTTTTATGTTAGCAACTGAAATTCTACCTCCAGCTTTCCCCCTTCTTTCAGGGGGAATAGGTCCTGTGAAGCAGGTTTGGTATCGGACACCAGGGAGCAGGAACCTAACAAGAGGGTGAGATAAAAACTTCACCTACCGCAGGCCAGGCTCAGCTACAGCCACCAGAGGTCACCACTGGTGCGTAAAGGCTCCCGAAGGGAGTTCGGGTCTACCCACAAGCTTCCCTTGGGAGCACTTTTTAATGGGAGAAAGTGGCACCGTACGTGTTTTTTAGGGTCCTAATTAGGGTTCGGCTCAGTGCTACGGGATGCCCGTGGCATCTGTGCTATGGCAAGGTGAGCGCCTGTCCCTGGAAGGCAGGAGGTGCCAAGGCTGGGGAGAGGGAAGTGACAAAGAGTCAGGAAAAGCCAGTTGCGATCTGTCCAGCTAAACGCGAAGTACAGGGTGTGCGCATCACTTCCTTGAGCCAGGGAAATGGGTGGCCACCCTCAGAACAGTCCCCCAGGACTTCTTGCTGAAACGTCCACCGGCACGCTCCTCATTTTGGTAGGTTTTAATCTTTGCCAGGAAGAACATCAGCAGATCGTCCAGGGGGAGGGATCCAGATCTGGCTGCTGCAGATGGCTGAGAAGGTGATCCACACCGCTGGGCAAGCATCCCAGCATCCTCTATACGTGACACATAAAGGATTCACTTCATTATCCCACGGTAATTCCCGGTTTTACCCACAGGAGGTCACACTTTGCCAGGCTTATCAGCTTTTGATGCAACCAGCCCTGCGCAAACGGCATTGCAGCGGGACCAGCAAAGCCAGAGGTTTAGTAGCCCAGCTCAGGGTTTGGCCTAATCCCTTCTGCACATCCTGGACTTCTCTGACAATGCTCCGGCCACTCTCCTGCCTCCCTGTAAGGGTGCCAGCCCCTCTCCAAAGCTGTTGCACACCCACAGGGACAGCTTTCCCACCTGATGGCCCATTCCATCTCCTTTGTGTTTCCTTGTTTTTTTTATTTTCATTTTCCTTTTCTCTTTTCTTTTCCCCATCCAGCCATCCAGTCCCTCTGTTGCCACTGACAGAAAGACTCTGTTACGTCCACACATGCCTAGACCGTAACCCTAGCATGGTTTCATAAGAAAATGAGGTATGTCCAACTGCATGCATTTCTGTTCAAATACGTTTCAGGAAAATGAATGGTGAGGTGGAAGAGCATCGCCATGCAAATAAATGGCTCAGCATCAGCTCACCCATTTTTAGTCTTCAGAAACACAGACGAAAAGCACAATCAAGGCACAAACCCATAGGAAACCAGGTTTCACTAAACGCTGTACTTGTGGAACTATTCATTTTGCACCATGTGAAAGTTCTCCAAAACTCAGGGGAGTTGTTGACTGGCAGTCCTATAACTGAATAACTTTCATTAATCCCCAGAAAGCCTTTGCAGGCTCATTGCCCTTGGTGCCTAGGCAGTCAATGGATCTTGCTCTTTATTTGAGTTGCTGCAGTACTTGGAGCCCGAGCGTTCCTTGCTTTCTGTAAAAAGCTGCCAGCAATGAACATCTTTCTCCAGGAACACAAGTAGATGCGCTCGAACATGTGTCCCATCAGCATTCAACCAGTGGAGCATGGTTTTCACCCACTCTCACATAGTCACAGACAGCACAACAGCTTGAGAACAGGGCACTGAAGGTTATTCACACGGCCATGCAGTCTCCACGGTTTTAAGACAGCGCACAGCATCCACTCTGTCCACACCATCTGCCATTTCTTCAATGTCTGCCGCCCCACAGGCCGCTCTCTCCTTTCGCGCACACAGCCCTCCCCTTCTGGCAGATCTCCCGGCACTGACCTTACCTCTGTGCCCGGCTCCGTCTCCTGGAATACAGCCCTGTGGCACCTTGGTTACTGGAACGGTAAAACCATCAGGCAACGCACAGACTTTGGTGACAAAAGTGTCCTCATTACACTCCTAAAACGTCTCTGAAATCGCCATGGAACATCAGTAGATAAATCTGAAGAGAGCCTTCGATCACTTCTGCTTTTTGAACGCTGAGAGCAGTTATTTGTCTAAAGGATATGTTCAGTTCAAATCATCGTTTGTGCTTCAGCAGAGAAATTCCTGAAGTCCAGTGCATTTCCCTGTGTCGGGCTTCTCCAAAGCCTGTCGGTCCCCAGCTGGGTGCACACCATGAGAACACCTTTTCTCTCTCTGTCTGTGCCTCAGTTTCCCCCGAGAAGCACGGGAACACAAGCACTGCTTCACCTCGGAGGGGTGCTATGAGCCCGCGTACACAGACTACGCAGGACACGTGCTACTGTGAAAAGATGCTATAAATACTGGGGACAGATGGAAGCTTTTCGTCCTCCTACAAAACCTTTTTAAGCACTGCCCACACGTCGCTGTTCCCACACCTCTCCGTCCAGTCTCGTCCTCTTCCAAACCTGCTCCCCTTCAGGCGGCCAGGGAAGGGCACGTCGCCCGCCCCGTCCTGCCTGCCGGCGGAGGCTTTGGGGAAGCAGGGGAAGCTCCCCCTCAGGACCCCGTTCACAACCCAGCTGCGACCGATGCGGCTCCGCTCTGTGCCCAACATTTTGTTATCGCGCCTCGCGCCTTCCTTGCAGCCCTTCGTGCCTCCTGTCAGGCTGCAACCCTCCCGGGGAAGGGATTCGTTATCTGTTTGGCGAGAGCCTGCGTTACAACGCTGTGTACATTTACAACACCGTATAAAAGATTAGAACTTTATTGGTCACTTAAGCACGCCTAGTTAATAATCTTTAATGCGGCAGCTATTTATCCAGTCGTGAACAGCGCGCTGCTGCCAAGCCAAGCCAAATAAACACCGCGGAAGTCCTTCGGCTTTGAAACGAGCTGGTTTCTGCCCCAGCCATCGCAGGCTCGGTAAGAAAACAACCGCTCCGTGACTGAGCGCGGAGCCACGCCGGTCCCGAAGCGCCCCTGAAGGAGCCTCGGGGCCGCGCTCCCTCACGGCCCCCTCACGGCCCCCTCACGGCGCTCCCGCCTCGCGCCCCTCGCCTCCGCCCGGCCCGCGCCCCGCACGTGCCACACCGCGGCCCGCCCGGCGGCGCGCATGCGCACGCGCGGCCCCGTCGCGGCGGCGACCCTGCGCGCGTGCGCGCGGCGCCCCCCGAGTCCCTCCGGCCGCGCGGCTGGGGGCGCTTGCGCGGGGCCTGACGGGAGCGGCGGCGGTGAGGGCGGCCGGGGCGGTGGGGTGGGGGCCGGGCTCGGCGGGGAGGCAGCGGGCGGGGGCTGCCGGCGCCGTGTCCAGCCCGGCGGCAGCCCCGAGCCCGGCGGGTCGCGGGCGGGTCTGGGCGGGGGCCGGCGGTGCCCTGGGCGTGCTGAGGGCCGGGCGGGCCGCAGCGCCCAGCCCCGCGGCGGCTCGTGGGGGTGGCAGCGCCCCGCCGTGCCGTGCGGAGCCCCTCGGGACTCGGAGCGGTGCCGGGGGTGCCCCCAGTGCTACCGGCGTGGGCCCGGCCGGAGGGGCGGTGTGTGCGCGCCTGGAGGGCGGTCTGAGCCCGGAGGTCTCGCTGCTGAGTTTGTTCCCTGAATATTCCCAGGTGTCTGCCACAGAAGGAGCTTTTTTACCGCTTTATTTTCGTGCTCCTCTTCAGCGAGGAGCCGCGTGTGTGCGTACAGCCCGTCCTGAGGTGGGAGGTGGCCGCAGGGGTGCGGGGGCTGACAGGACGATTCCCACTGAGCGCCGAGTTTGAGGCCCCCTCCGTAACGTCACCGGGTGCTCCCCGGCCCTCCTGTGCCGGCACACGGGCACGTAACCGGGGGGTGCAGCCTGCTGCCGCTGCTCCCGGCCCTGGCGGTGTCAGAGGCACCGGGAGGGCCGGGGTCCTGCGGGGCGATGGGGGAGATGGGTGGCTCTGTACAGAAACAGGCTGCCTTAAAGCTGGGTTTGTGGCCGGTTCTGTAAGGAAGCTGGAGCATCCGAAAGCTCTTGTGGCTTAACGACAAGCCAGGTAGGATTGTCAGAGTGTCTGGGAACACTCGGGGAACAAAATCAACACAGATCGCATCTCGGTATTACCAGAAAAAAGAATTCCTTGTTAGAACCTCCTTCGTTACACAATCACTGGTAGTTAGGCGGTGTTGCTACAGGCTTCTATCTTAAGATGGTTGCTTTGCAGAAGCAGCACTGAGAACTTGATTCTAAAGACTCCAGCCACGTTTTATATTAGCTCTTTCTTGCTTCCAAGCAATACATTCTACTGCTGTCCTTTGTAATTTGTAAAATAGCTGTGGATAGTATTGCATGATAGCTAGCTATTGAGAACCTTTGTACTGAGTGTCTTTTCTTTCATTAATATTTGAAAAATTGCAGGTGTTTGTGCAGCTAGAGTTTGAACACTGGGGGAAGAGCTTTCTGCTTCTCTTTCTTGCTGTTAATAATTAAATGTTGCCAAGTAAATTTGTACCAAGCTATCTGTGGACCTTCCACATTCAAGTGCCTCTGCTCATCCTAACTCTCCTTCTATTGCAGCCCTTTGTTTCTCCCCTTGGTTGTTTCTGCTTCTTCATTCTGTTAATTTGAAACCTTGAAACAGCCTCCCCTGTCCCTAGATCAGCTGTGTCATTTGGATTGTTAAAGTAAACTGAAAGAAGTTACACCTGCACTGAAATTTTTGTATCCATAAATTCAAGGCAGGCATGCGTTAAAGCAAACCAGCCCACGCTGCTTATGTCTCTTGCTGCCTCCGAGATCAAGGTTATTGCAATCTGATAATACTGCCCTGGCATTTGTTTAGGTTGTAAGGGCCTCTGCTTCAGTGCTGAAGCTGGATAGAGTTAATAACAGGCAAATTATTGGCAACAGACCTTGGATTTTGGTCCTTGGTGTTCTAGCTCTTTAAATTGCATTCTGCTCTGCCCGGGAGGTTGGAGCGGCTGTTAAAGCTGCTTGCGTTAGGCTGTAAGGATACGTGCTCCGAAGTAGGTGCGTATATGGTAACACTTGGAGTAGATAAACTGTGTTAATGGCCTGAAAGAAACATTGCTGGTCTCCAGTTATAGCTTTGAATTGTGATTGAGAATTAAAGAGCTAAAATTTCTTTTGGAAGTCTGATGTGTTCATCTGGGGATGCCTTTATGTTCAGATATAAGTGGAATATTTGGATATGTTTGCATAGCATGTAGCTTGGGGACGAGGGCTTGCAGTAGAGTCATCTAAGTAACGCTGGTCGTCAGCCATTTAGTTCCCTTGTACCTGACCGGGCAGTCACGCGACCTTTCTGATATAAAAATAGGCAGAGCTAATTGCACTATATTAATGATTGACTTGCTTGGATTCCGTGTGTATGGGTGGGAGCACGTGCTGGAGGCGTCCAGCTGTGGAATCAACTGTTTCTCTAAGCTAACAGATGTCAGCACTCTTGTCTGTGTTGTTCGTGCACTTAGGCTTCACCATATCTCATGTGTTCTCCTCTTGCTTAAACCTCTTAAGTTAAAGGACAGCTACCTGAGCTTTCAAACGTGTTGCAAACGACCAGGTGTTGTTGATTCCCACTGTCTTGGGGAAGGAGTTTGACAGACTGTCTGTTTTATCGTGCTTGGTATGGACACAGCTCTGTTCTGTTACCAAATAGGTGTAACGTCTGTGTGGCTACACCTGCACTGGGTTATTTTGTTAGAGTTTTCCAGGAGAAAACAACTGAAGGAAGAAATAACTCACATAAAAAGATGCTCTCATGACTGGATTTTGCAGTCATTACAACTGCGTTATTTCAAAATCTGCTAGGCTGAATATAATTCATTTGAAAAGAAGACTAATGTTTATCAGATTAGTTCAAACTTTCTTACCTAATAGGACAAGAGCCTGGTCTATTGACCGTTGTCAAGTAAGCTGGTTTGAACCTGCACTGCACTACGTATCTTCAGAATATAGTTATTTTTGTTTCAGAACTGGGGATCTTAAACCTAAAAAGATAAATACTGTAAGCTGTAGAGCTAGTATTCTCAAGTCCCCTACCTATGCAGAAACTACCTCTGCCCTATGAGGAGAGATGCTCTTCAGAGATTACAGGAAGGACACCAAATTCTGTGTTAAACAGGCAATTTCGTAGATCAAAACACTGGGGAGCACTGCGGGAGAGCTGGGGCAGAGGAGAACCAGCAATAAACTACAAAGGGAACATTGGCTAAAAATATTTACTACAAAGGTGCCACAAGCAGTAATCCTGCTTGTGGTTTGAGAGACTGAAATGAGTTGTTTATGCTGTAAGCACTTTAATAGTATGGTTAATTAGCTGCTCTCCTCTGTTGTGAGGGTATTTGCCCCCTTGTTCTCTATACTACAAAGGCAAATCCGAAGGTTGGAAGCCATACAGAAGTGCAGGCAGATAGCTTTTAAAAGTTACAGAGGTCATTGGTGTACCTAATGCATGTGAGTGCTGCCCGTCACATTCTTTTTAAATGGTCTGATTTTATTTTTTTCTCCTCATCAACAGACCCAGCAACAACAGAATTAGTTAGAATCCCATCAACAGAAGGGAGCAAGTCAGAAGAAGATCTATACGAAGATAAGTTCTGCGGTAAGCATTAATAAAATCCCTTCAGTCTGGGGGAAGGAGGGGTGTTAGGTTGTTGTTTTTCTGTTGTTTGTTTGTTGGCTTTTGTTATAATATCTCACTGTATAGAGGGAATGTTTGCTTTCTAATTTAATTCCCCGAGGGGACAAGATTCCTGCTTTACATCTCAGTATGCCTGTAAGCCCTCTTCTCTGACTGAGAGACTGGCATCCGTGGATCCGTGCAGTGATATTTGACAGAGCAGATGTCACATACTTTAACTCCCTTTAAGATTACTCAGAATAAGCATGTGGATAAGGAACACCATCTACTGCGAGGCAACTCATCTGTCCTGTGCTCTGAGCCCTGAGCTATCTTAATGGTCTGACAAGGCTAGTCTTCCCAAAATTCTGCCCCGCTAGTAAGACTAGAGATTAGCAATCTACAATAACAGTAAGATTAAAAACTCAGCAACCAGTCTGTGGTTATAAATGCCATTTGATTTTTAATGAAATAAGGTAGCACTAGCTTGGGATTGTACAGTGTTTGCTTTTACAGTATAAAATGCTGTTCCTGTACCTTTGCTGCTCCAGGACAAGTGCTCATGCTACTCTTGGGATTTTGGTAGGGTATAACTTTTGGAAGACTACAGAAATAAGAGCAATATATTGCTTTATTTTAAGTTCCCTGAAATGTAATTGTTGGCATTCTGCCCGAGATTAGATCCTCCTTTAATTCTAAAGTGTATTTGGAGCTGGTTTGGTGTTGGTGTCTTAAGTTTTCTCGTGTGCAGGATAATCTACCTTTTGTTGTTTCCGAAGAGGGGTAATCCATCACCAGGGATACCAGATTATTGAAGCTTTTCTTTGGGGCACTCTTGGGAAGAGGGAGAAGATACGGAGTTTTACAGAGCTGGAAGAGAATAGATTCTTTATAAATTGTCAGCTGTAACTTTGTAATTTTCATAATGCTTATGTTACTGTAAATCAGCTTTTGCTTTCCAAGAGAAAACCTCTATGCCTTTAGCACTTGGTGCAGAAGACAATAAAATAGTTTGATACGATAATGTTTTCCTGCTCCATTTTCAGCTGCCAGCTGAAATCATGGGGCTGCAAAACTTACCCTGGAATAAACAAGTTCTGTTGATAGCTGCTGGTGTGCATGGAGCGTACCTCCCCAGTTGCTTACTACGGAGGCAAAGAAGGCATGCAGCAATTTCTATAGACTCAGAGTAAGAATCGTAGCATCACAGAATGGTTTGTGTTGGAAGGGACCTTAAAGATCATCTAATTCCAGCCTCCCTGCCATGGGCGGGGACACCTGCCACTAGACCAGGTTGCTCGAAGTTCTTTAGTGTGAGTGTATAGTGCAGTCCCTAGGCAGGTATAAAGGATCAAGTGCCTTGAATATTCACAGAGCTAATAAATCATAATCATTTTAAATCGTGTCTTGCTATATGAGACTTCTTATTTTAACTGGAGAGATATTAATGGGGTGGTTATCGACATGGAAGATTACACAGCAGAAGAGGTAACTTGTAGGGACTTGTGTGTTCGATCAGCCCGGGGTTGCTTGTTCAGCTGCCCATCGTCTAACTTTGGTTTCCTTTAAGCACTCTGTGGCTGCTGGACTAAAGCTTTGCATGTTCATATATTACGCCGGGAGATCTTAAATCAACTTAAACACATTCTGTCATTTAAATTGATAGAAAAGTTAAATTCTTGTAAGTTTCCACACTGATATTTGTACTGCTTTGATTAAATTATTTTTGTTTTGTTTTAAAGATAACATTGGAAATTGGGTCATTGGTCTATTACCTTGATAGACTTTAAATGGCACACTTCGTATTTTGAAACTTCTGGTTTCAACGTAAACTTTTTAAATGGGTAACACTTAGTTCATTGTATAAAATAGATTTGCTTCTTAAATTCAGTGTTTTTTTTTGTTGTTTTTTTTAATGGAAAATTCTCCCCTTAGTTGATCCTCATGTCTGTAATGACATAGGCAGACTGGAATCTCCTGATCTATGTCTTTGATAACATTTACTATCCAGTACCCTCTTACAATGCTCTGTTCTTTAGCATTTTGCCCCCTTTGTGGAACCATTAATCTTCTGTTCTTTTTTTTTTTTTGCACAAGATTTTTTTTCAGAGCTTTGTGTTGTTTTTTTGGGAGTGTTTGGGTTTTCTACCTCTATGGTATCTTCTAATAAGTACAGCTCATGGAATCAACAGTGATAGAGTATCAGAAGTGCTTATGTTGTCCCAGGACAGGAGATGGGAACGAGGGGTTGCTGTTTTCTGTTGAAATGTTTTTAGATATAAGGCCTACACATTCTCTTATATTTAAGCTACTGTCATTTATCAGACCAGCATAGATCGTCATGTTTCTGAACTTTTTATTGTAATAAAATACATGATTGATTAATCACAGATAATTAAAAGTCCCTGTTTAAGAAGACAACGTTACCTGTGCTTTCATTTGCAAATGAAAGCACAAGATTCTCAGGCAAACCTTCAGTGACTGTGCTTCATGTGCAACGGTGACGTCCACAGAGAAATCATCTAGATGCTTAAAATGATTTGCCCTGTAGCGTGCTCTTACCAGTACTGTCAGACCTTACCAGGTCTTCAGCAGTTTCTCAGGGAAGTCAGAAGTGAACACTCGTTTTGTGTCAACGCGTTTCTAGACTGTGTCCCTAAAGAGCACGAAAAACAATGGGGAGCAAATATCTCAGCCCCTATTGTGACTGATAAACCAGTGTTAGAGCATTATCCAGAAGCAGGAGCCCAGTTTATGCTGTGGACAGTGCCTGGGGCAATCTGTAAAGAGATCGAACTGCATTTAACCTCATCAAAGCAATCCATCGAACTCTTGTGTACTCCACTGAAAAGGATCGTCAATTCAAAATGCATCAGCATGGTCCAAACTGCTTTCCTACGCATGATGAGCTAGTTGTGTTTGGCTTGTTCCGGTGCTAAATGGAGTGCTTAATTTTTAGCTCCGATGCATATATCTTCCTAAATGGTTTGTGGAATGGGAAGTAATTGAAGCTGTAAATGTAACAGGGTGGCACTGTGGTGTCCGGTCTTGTTTCTAGATCCGTGTAGCAGAGATGTCAAGGTATGCTGCTGTAAGCCTGGACTTGGAGAAAACTGCAGGGTGCACTGAAGTACTGGGGAAGAAAGAGTAACTTGCAGTTGTCTTTTCTTTGGCAGCATTACTTTCTTGCTGCGTTGCTTTGTTCTTCTATCAGATTCATTGGTATATAAAGCAGAAATCTCAGATGTGATTCAGTATTGTTCAAGGATGGGAAATCATCTACTTAGGGTTTGGGGTTTAATTTTCTTCAACTGAAGTGAGGATTAATAGCTAGAAATCTCAAGGATGAAGATTCATCTGTTCACGTGCCTTCTGCATAGATTAGTTTAATCAAAGAAGGTGGACTTGAGCCTTTTCTCCGGCTGCATCACTACAGCATAAACAGGAGACAGTACGCTGCAGCTCTGGGAGGTTAGCAGTAGTCTTTATTTGTTGTACAGCAAAAGAAAATACTTGCTTCCTGTTAGCACGTTGTGAAAACACGAGCCAAAATATCAGTTGTCAGTATCTAGCTGTTCTGTACAGTGCATAGCAAAGAGCTATATCAGAGGTGTTTGAAAAGTGGGCCTCATTAAAATCAACAACTGTGCATGGGTAAGATGAAAAATGTTACCAAAGTTTAGGTTTCATGTTATACAGGAACTACGCTGGATGCGTGTGTAGTATCCTAACAAGCTGTTAATCTGTAGTACAACTTTCAGAAGGCAAAACTGTAAGATTGTTTAAATAGGATTGGTAACAAGGTTTTCCTGATTATAATTTTTTAAGGAACTTTCCTTTGTTTATTAAAATCAGTACCAAGTAGTTTAATCTCGGGTTTTAATCCAAGCTAGAATTTTTAAATTCCAGCATTTTAAAAAAGTTTAGAATATAAATATTTCACTAACGTGGATATATGTACTCTGGATTTGGAAGAAATATTGGTACTCCACATTAACTGTAATTCAGGTATTTCAGTTTGCTGATTCTTGCATTTTGGAAAGCAAAAATTGATTATTTTAATGAACTGGAAGTAGAGTTGGTTAGTTTTGTGATTGAAATATTTAAATACATCTTGCAGAACTTACTAGGTTGCTGTCGTAATGGAACTTATTAAAGTTCTCCCTAGCCATGTTAGCTTTAGTAAAATTGTGACCTTATATTCCCTTTGATGAAGGGAAGTCATAATTCAAATTGTTTATTTTCTGACTGGTGCATTTTTAGATGCTTTCATAGAATTTTTTTTCAAAGACAGTATCAGACTTTTGACTGTCAAAATGTGCTCCATTGCTCTATAAAATTCAGTGCAGTTTTCAGACATCTTCTGAAAGTAGCCTACACAACAATGGGAAGAATTAAGGGATGGAATGGAAAAATGTGGCTGGACTGGCAAGCTTATTTCTTAAAAATGTAGTCATTGACTTGAAATCGTGCCAGTTCCAGTTCAATGGTCATTGCCTGGTTTTGAGTTATAATAATTATTTGTTTCAAAGTTTTAAACTTAACCTCGGAAAATCTTCTGTCTGTACTGCAGCCATTTTTGGTGTATTTTCAATATGCTTTTTTCTACTTCTCACTTGTTTTTAATTTGCACTTAACCGAAGAGCGAGAAGCTACATAATACACTAATAGATCCAACAATCTCAAACTTGTGTGGTGGTTGCTACTAAAAAGGGAAGTGTGTTGCTCTGTTCTGTGTTAATTCTTACTTTACAAGTCGGTCAAATTAGAAAGGAGAATGGGGGCTTCTCCTTAAAGGAGGTATAAGTAACTTTCAAGCTTTGCCATTGTCATGAGTAATGTAATTGGCTTTGCTAATTTTTAAAACCCTATTACAATTTTGTCTTAAGAGGTACTTGAAAGCATTCCAGTTCTCTGCAGTTGAGGTGCTATTATCCAGACAGCCAGGTAGAGGATACTGCTGCAACGTGGTGCTAACTTTTCTAAAGTTACTTTACCAAGAGGGAAGGAGTTGTGTTGTAATAAGGAGATATAAATGAGTCTCAGTACCTGCGAGAAGCGGGTGGGACACAGCCCCTGACCAGCTTGCTCTTTGCTACTGAAAATGGGGCAGCTTTTGTCTGCTTTTACCATCAACTCAGAGTTAAACTTTGCTCTTTATGTGGTTGCCAGAAAAGAAAACTTGTACAGAGGGACGGATGGAGGAAAATTCGGAAGGAGTGGGAGGAGGAGACAACAAAGGCTGGCTAGAATTTTTCTGAAATTTCTTAGGCTCTTCTTGGGCTCTTCAATACTCCCAGTTTGAGGCCTGCTGGCTTGCAGTAGCTTTTGGCACAGTGTCAGGAGCTATGCACCATTACACTGAAGCACACTAATTCTGTTGGTTTTGCAAGCAGTTAAGAGCTGGTCATGCTTTAGCAGCCTCGACAATGCCTGTTTGCTTTGCTGTCATTTTTTTTCTTGCAGCTGTCATTTTTTTTCTTGCAGCATTTAGAGCTCTGAGAAGCACAAGCAGCCAGACCTACTTGCACAGCCTGCAGATTTCTCCCAGCCAAAGTGTGTTCAGAAGTTCTGTCGGTCTGATTTCCATCCCCTAGCCGCTGACTTCAGTGAGCTTGCTGAGGAGCGTGCACTCATCAAATTAGTTAGTTTCTGGAGAAACTTCCAGAGGGAAAGATGACGTGCAACCTTTAAATATGCCTGTGACTCTGAATGATGGAAAATAGCTATGAATTCATATGAATATATGATATGAAGTATGTGAATGATAGAAAAAAGCAAAGAGTAAGGACAGAGAAGAAAGTTTAAAGGAAAAAGGACAGAGAAGTTGTAACTCTGAGTATCTTGTAAGTTCTCTCGTAAGATAGACGTTTTAATTAACCCTCCCTAATATAAACCTAAGTGGTTCCCAAAAAGTGATGGCAGGAAGGGGAAGCTGTTTCATAGTGGAGACTCCAGCAAGTACAGGATTGTAATAGTTTCTGGACTGAAGTGACCATGAATTGTATGGTTCAACTTTCTGTACATCATTCCCTCCTAAATAGAAATTATTTTTTCTCCACAAGGGTATTACTGTAGAATTTCAGTTAAAGGTAAGTTTCCCTGTGTTTTCCAGGTGGAGAAAGACAGAAAAATGTTAACAGAGCTACGTTGACTCTGCAGTGGACTGGTATCCCACCGTTACTCCTTTGCACATCCCGAAGACGTGCTCACAAGGAAGCATTGTTTCTAAACATCATAAGATAGCCTGCTTTCAGATCTGAAGTGGGAACAACGTGTTGCCTACTTCAGTTACAGTCTGAGAATTAATTTCATATGTGGAAGAACACAACAAAAAGAAAAGGTGAGCATCTCTTTATTGTTCTTACATTCTACAGTGTAACAGATGACTGCCCAAAAAATCTGTTTTTATAAAATCTGAAAAAATATTTGGAAGGAAGGAGCCATCCAAAGGGCTTCTGTGTGTTGCTGACAACCTTATTAAAGAGAAATTAAATTTTGGAGTTCCACCATGTGGTTCAAAAAAAAAAAAGTTAATTTTTAGCCATAACTTAACACTATCTGAATTAGGTATATGGCTGTCCAAGCTAATGCTCATTGTATGTTTATGAACTTCTCTGAACTTGAACCAAAATGTTTGTTGTATTTTACTGTAGTAAAGTAGGAAGGATGAGTCATCTGTCTTGGTGGTGTGTCTGCCTTGAGTTTCAAATCCTTTTAATGCACCTGTTATAAAAAAGGCCGTGGTCTGTGCTAGTAAATGTCAAGCTCTATGCATCGTCCAGCCTGTTGATACAGGAACGACTAAAGGTTTTCTGGAAGCATTTCAATAACTGTTTTTGTTGCTTTGACCTTTGCACATCATGTCATAATTGTACAAATCAGCTTTATTGGCCTGTTGCATTTTATAGGCTTATCTGCCTTTGCAGAGCCTGCAGCGTCAGTGGGGGTGTGCTCCCTGGCTTTAACCTGCCACTGAGGACGCATTGATAGAGATGTTCCTGCAGTGGACTAACTTGTTGCCTGCTGTCACTGGTGTGTTTTAGTCCATCCAGAAGGGAAGATGCAGTAAATTAAAGCTAATTCACGTATGGGCATTAGTGGCTGCAGTCATGCTGTCTGCTGGGACACAGGTGTGCTTTGAAGCTGGAGTCAGCTGGTAGATCATGTTAACGTGTGGTTTGAGGAACTAGAGGCTAGAACCTGATCTTCTAGCTCTTGCTCTTAGAGTCTAGTGTGTTTTTAAAATGGTCTAATGTTGGTGATAGCAGGCCCTCTAGAGGGCGATTTGATCATAGAAATGCATGCAAAATCAGAACCAGAAGTGCTCAAGAGGATTAAGACTCAGTTTCATG
Organism: Anser cygnoides; assembly: GCF_040182565.1. Lineage (NCBI taxonomy): Eukaryota > Metazoa > Chordata > Aves > Anseriformes > Anatidae > Anser > Anser cygnoides. The sequence continues at coordinate 13,581,973 of NC_089887.1, forward strand.
AAGCTGTTTTAAGCTGCTGTGAGCCCGTATGGCCATCAGAAAGGGTGGTTCTGCCTTGTCATCTTTGCACTGGCACTAACGTGGACCTAGTTGACCCTACAGCTGCACATCTTGCTTACCAAATGGAAAGGAAGAACTGTACATGAACAAACTAGTCTCTGTGACTGTGTGGCCACATGAGAGCCAGTACCAGCATAAAGGAGCAACTAGGAGCACGTGGTTGTGTCTAGCAGGAGGTCAGCGTCTTTTTACTGGCTGCACAGTCTTGGAACAGTTTACACTGCTTACGAAACTGCATAATTTTAGGATAAATAAGATTTACCTCCCCAGAGAGTTAGGAATAGAGACTGCAAACTGGACAAGCTGGATATTTCTGAGTGGGATATTTCTCTTCTGTAAGTGAGAAGTTAATTTTAAGGTCTTTGTCTCTGCTTGGTCCTTCAGTTAGGAAGTTCGCTTCATGTGCAGATGTGCTCAGAATCAGTCTGTGGGCTGGCCATTGATAAATAACTTTGATATGAGTTACTGACAAGTATGTAATGAGAATGGCAGTGAAGTTTGGCTTAAAAAAAAAAAGTGCATATATACTTCTTGCTTTAGAGAACAGTTTTGGCAGTGCAGGAACAAGTTGAGTGTAGGTATGTGTGTTCCTAAGGAAAATGGGAGATCATCTGTTGCTCAAACTTTTTTTTTTTTTTACTTTCAGGAAAATCTGCAAGACATTTAATGATGAAATAGTCTCAGTTCTCATGATTTTTCTCATATGCTTCTCCTCGAGTCATGGATGAGTACAGCTGCTTTGTGGATTGGGACAAAATGGATGTTACTGTCCAGAGCCAGGATGCAAAGGACCTAACCTGCACGGAGTTCCAGGAACTCAAGCAGCTGGCCCGACAAGGCTACTGGGCCAAGAACCATTCTCTGAGAGCCAAAGTGTACCACAAGCTAATCAGCAATATCCCGTGCCGCACAGTGACCCCGGACGCAAATGTTTACCGTGACATTGTTGTGAAGATTGTTGGAAAGCGTAACAGTAACTCCCTGCCACTACCAGAGTTTGTCGATGACAGCCTCGTCCCTACGTACTGCTTGAATGCTGAAGGCATTGGGGCAGTCAGGAAGATTATTTTGTGCATTGCAAATCAGTTCCCAGACATATCGTTTTGCCCCGCGCTGCCTTCTGTGATAGCTTTGCTCCTTCACTACAGCAAGGATGAGGCAGAGTGTTTTGAACAGGTTTGCCGCATCCTTGCTTGCAATGACCCTTCTAAGCGGCTCATTGATCAGACGTTCCTAGCCTTTGAGTCCTCGTGCATGACTTTCGGGGACCTGGTTAACAAGTACTGTCAGGCAGCACACAAGCTGATGGTGGCAGTGTCTGAGGACGTGTTAGAGGTGTACTCGGACTGGCAGCGGTGGCTCTTCGGAGAGCTGCCCATGGCATACATTGCTCGGGTCTTTGACGTGTTTCTGGTGGAGGGCTACAAAGTTCTCTATCGTGTTGCACTGGCTATTCTGAAATTTTTCCACAAAGTCAGAGCTGGGCAGCCCATGGAGTCTGACAGCATACAGCAGGATATTCGAGCTTTTGTGAGAGACATTGCGAAGTCAGTGTCTCCAGAGAGGCTTCTGGAAAAAGCCTTTGCTATCCGCCTTTTCTCACGGAAGGAGATCCAGCTGCTGCAGATGGCCAACGAGAAGGCTTTACAGCAGAAGGGCATCACAGTCAAACAGAAAAGGTAGGGGTCTCCCCACGGGTAGTCCGAGTGGTCTCCACAAACCTGAGATCCTGAGCTTTTCTAAGTAATGAACGGTCCGCTAGTCTTGTGTGCCTGGTGGAGGAGAAGAGCTCTGCTGGTGCATGCTGATACCTCTGCTGACTTTTTCTGTGTGGACTTGGTTAGAAGTCAGCAGCCCAAAAATTAAGCGTTGCTGGGACTGAACCGAGAAGTGTGATGAATTCATAATTACCTTTTACGGGTAAATGTTGATTGCAAATATTGCATCTCAAAAGTGTCTATCACTGGCTGATTTTAAACCAAAAGACATTGTATTAAAGCTGGAAAAACACTGGTAACTTACTGGGAAGAGAAGTACCCAAACAAATACGAAGATTCTTAAGATGAGATTATTAGTATAAAACATGAATTTCCTGCCGTCCAGTACTGTGAACTCAGGTGCTTCTTTACTGCAAGTAGGCAAACGCTGTCTGAGATGGGAATGTTTTCCTCACCTAGGGAGTTTATTTTATAAGAGGGAAGAAATGAGTAAGTCTTATTTACAGGTTACTTTTAAGAGTAGTTTGACTGCAAACCTCCTGAAAATCAAGGGCATAGTAACCATAGGTAGGAGCTGACTAGTTTTGTGGCAGGTACAGGTGCTATTTGAAATAATGATTTTGAAAGAACAATGAAAAAGGAAAGTGAGGATACCAATCCAGAAGACGATTGCATTATCTCTTTTTCAGAAACAAGAGGAGGAAAAGCCCACTGGGAGCAATGGGCCGATGAAATCTTGGTCCGTTATAATGGGTAGCCTTAATAAAAGCTTAGCGGAGAGACCTCTGCATGTATACATCTTACAGCCAGTTATGCTGCTGAGTAAGTCACAGTAGTTGCAAACGGGTATGTTCCGTGGTATTGAAATAGCCTTACCCAATTCTAGCCTACAAAATAACTTCTGCATTAGCTGAACTTCTTACATGTACGGTGTATGCAGAAGGTTATCTCCATGAACTTTGCAGTCTTTTCCGAGGGTTTATTTTCAGATTTACAATTTGGTTTACAACTGGCTTGTGCCTTGCCTTGCTTTTCTCTTGGAAGAGACAGTTCTGCCAGTCTCAAATGTGCCAAGGCGCTCAGCCACTGGAAGGTCACGTTGGGTACAATTCTGATCACTGCATTCAGGGCTTGCAACAAGCAGTATTAACTCTTGCAGTTTGTGTATATTACCTTTCGTTCATGTACTGAAGTTCAGAAGAGTTGTAATATCCTTTCTGAATATATTAGTATGTTCTTCAGCAGCAGAGTGAGAGTTAAGGAGAAGGTCCAGCTGCACTGAATGTTGTAGAGGCATTCTCACTTGGAACAGTGGTGCCTTCAGAGCAAAATGTAGTATAAATTTATACCCAAATAACTACAGTAGTAATGACCTCGCCAGGCAGAGCTGCTAATGAAAAACTTTTATAATCTTTACTTTTTCAAACATACTTCTCATTCTCCATTGTCTGGGTACTGCTGTGAACTAGGCTCAGTTTGGATCCTGGTGTACACCGATGTGGTTGCTGGAGAAGTGAGCTCTTCTCCACTGCTCAATAAGATGAAAGTTTTCTTGTCCAGATAGATGTGTTTGGCCCGTGCAAGTAGTTAATGAATTATTTTACAATCAAATAACTCTGAGCAGGCAGCAAAAAGGGAAAAAATAAAAGGTGGAAGATAGAAAATATTTTAACCTAACCTGTCATTTTTTTCCTTTTGCTTGGTGATTCAAATCAAACTGTACTTTGTTTCTTTCCAGGCTCCTTACATTCACTTTGTCATGGATGTAGAAAATCACTGATCTTTTCTATCTTTTTTTGTCTTTCCTTTTACGTTCTTCTTCTGTCAATTGCATACCCACTGCACCCCTCCTGTTTGCAGTGTGGCATCTCCAAAAAGGTAGGCTCAAACACTCGGATCTTTGCGCTTTGCTCGCTTCTTCTGTCTTTGAATGGCTGGTAATTTTTTTCTAATGCTGTCATTATTGCTAATGCTGGGGCAAGAGAAGCAAGGCAGCAATTACAGCATCAGATTGCTGCATAACATCTACTGAATATACTCTTGCAAAGTTAGTTCAAAGCACCTGCAGAGTCCTAAGATGGGGGGAATGGGCACAGCTGGTCAACACAGCATTTTTGTACAGCAATACAAGTCTGTGGTTTTCAGGATGGAAAAGCTTGATGTTAATGATGGGATTTAAGTTATCTCTACACTGGAAGAAAAATCGTGTGGGTGTTTTGTTTGCTTTGTTTAAAAAAAGGCAACATCCTCAGAGTTATAAGGTACTGTTCCATGTCCAAGCCTGGTATGAGCTGTTGCAGTTTACGTAAGACATGCTCAATTATTTCCTACTTTGCAAGCTTTCCGCAACTAATTGGAAAGATGTTGGACTGAACCCAATTTGGCACACTCCTACAAGTGACTTGTCTCAATTTATACTACGTTGTATTTACTCTTATGTGGGTAGTTTTTTCAAAGAGGCAAGATGACTTTTTGCTTGTGTGTCAAGAAGGTCAGAGTTACTGAGCCATACAGCATTAGTGGTTAATTCAGTCATTCATCAAGTCTTGGCCTGAAAAGCATTTCTTAAAGAACAAAAACTAGTGGATTGTAAACACCTGATAAGCAGAGAAAAGATAGAGACTGCCCTGTGATTAGTACCACAGATGTATGGGTCTAAATTAATGCTTTTGAGACAATTTTTTTGGCTTTGTTGCAGGTGCCATGGGTTAACTTTAGTGAGAGATGCACACTAACATTTGTACTAATTTATAAAAGCCAATTGGAATTAATTTCCTCGTGTTTTCATGTCTGAAAGAACACCGTAAGAGGAAACTTGTCCAAGTGTTTCATATCATATACAGCGGGTTGAGGATTTTGTCTCCGAAAAATCATCTGTTTTTTAATTCCAGCCAAGCAAATCTTCAAAGTTCATATATGATTTTACCTTAGTTACAGGATTCTGGAAACAGCAGAAAGCCTTGATTTCTGCCAGGAAGCACGGAGTTTGGATCTGAGGGAACTGATGTAGGTGCAGGGTGTCTGTTAACGCCAGTCTCAACACAGGATTATGTTTCAGTCTTACAAACCTGCAGCAGCCATTTTTGCCTGAGAAGAAGCATATCGCTTACACCACACGTTCGTGTCCTAACCGAAATTATGATGGCTTTTAAAGGTTATGCAGACCCAGTAAGATTTGACCCAAAACAAAGTAGAGCGGGGAGAAGTAATTTGGTGACTCACACTTTGGCATGTGATATTTGTAAGTTATCTTGGAAAACACATAAGACATGGCTGCTGCGACAGCTGCTACCATACACTGTCAACACTGGCTTTATCTTCAGGAACTCTGAAGTCTCAGAGGGACTTTGTGTTAATGATAAAGCTGCAGAAATAACGTTCCTTCTAAAGCTGCAAATAAGCTGGTTTATTAAACACTTAAGTTTTGTTAATTTCTAATCCTTTAGTTTCCTTCATGATAATAAAAATTGAACGTGTCTTTCTAATGTCAGCAATTAATAGGAAGTTGCCATGCAGATCCCAATAAGCTGACATGAAGGATTGAGGAAAATACTAATGAAGGGTAAAACCCCAATGGTTTGTTCAGTTCTGGTGATGCACATCTCAGTGCAGTGCCAGGCCAAATTCAGTGTTCTCTCAGGCAGTGGGGTTTTTGTTTGTTTGGGGGTTTTTATTTTTTTGTTTTGTTTTGTTTTTGCTGGATGATCCTGAAAGGCCTGTGGTGGTGGTGAAGGCTAAACCTGATTTTCAGCAGCTGGTGTAGACCGGAGCCTCTTTTTCCTTAGCCAACTTGAAAATCAGCTACCCACTGAGGTGATGGTTTTCAGCATTGTTAACAAATATTTTAAAGTTAACAGAAATACTGCCAAAAATGAGAGAACAAATGCAGGCTAGTTACTTGTATCTCTAGGTGCAATTTTCTGAAAAGCATCAAAAAATGAAGCAGCACAGGATTTGGTTTTGGGGGGACCGATGGAGCTGTGGGCTGTGTAACGGCACTGGTGTCAACACGGGACAGGGTGTCCAGTCTAGGCACCTACAACTGTGATTTGACTGGGAAATAAGTCATTTTATTTCAAATACTTAAGTAAAGCAATAATCTAGGTTCCACTAATAGAAGGTTCCACTAACAGAATGCTGACACAAAATATAAAACGATTCGCAGTGATAGTCAGGAGCCAGCCTGGAGTAGTTTGAAATGGCCGGTTGACCGTTCAGTGCTTTTTAGCAAACCAGAAGGATCTGTTTATAACGGTGATACTCCACCTACATGGAAAAGCTGTAGGGAGACAGAGGGTACTGAAAGTGATGTGCTGCTATGCATACTGCTGATACGCAGGGCTGGAGGGGCGTTTGGGCAGGAAAGTCCTCACCTCAGCAGCTCACAGCAGCCAGGAGAAGGAGCAGAGGTGAAAGGCAGGCGCACTGCAGTTGAGAGCCTTTTAGGAACGAGCACTTAGGTTTGTTGCCCAAATAGATCTATGTAAGTGTGAAAAATGTACTGGCTAAGCACAGGAATAATTACAAGGGTTGTTTATTTGATGTTTAGTAAGTTTTAAACAAACTTTGTATATTTGCTACTAAGTCTTAGCCTATTTATCATCGTTATTTTGTCCTCCAGAATTGCACTGCAGTAAACTAGTTAACAGCCCTGCATGTTTTTTAATTCCTTGAATGTGGGAAAAATCTTAATTTCTGATGAACTAAAACCAAGGCTTTGTTTCTCAGATCTGTTCATAGTGCCACCAGTCTTTAGCTGCAGACCAGACAGGACCAGGAGGGCTGAGACCAAAAGTAAGATTCTGAAGATGTGGGTTCAAGTCTTGAGCTGAGACCTAAAGTATGATTCTGAAGGTGTGGGTTCAGGTCTCAGCTCAGACTCTTGTCAGACCAGTTGACCTCTCCTGTGCCTCAGTTTGCTTGTTTAAAAGCATAAATAATGTCCTAGTCACAGTGATATGCTGTAAGTTTTAAAACCCACTGAAGGGTAGGCTGTTTAAGTAGGCATCCATATAAGTTTCTTGCTAACTAAACAATGCAGGGCAAGTATGCAAGTAGTGACTTAGTTCATGTTGCTAAAGGAAGCACTATTTTTTTTAAATGACCTAAGACATCACCTCATGAGAAATGTTGGCACTAAGGCAACTACGCTAAATTTCCGTAAGCATTTCCCAATTTCTCCTGGCAAGCCCTGCTTTAAAGCATGGTGCAAATGCTGATTTCTTGGTACTACAGGGAAGAAAAATAATTAATATATATATGTGTGTGTGGTTTTGGGAGCAGCTAAGATATCCAGATATGTGCAGATATGCAACATTGAGGTCCTCTTTATGTTCCACAAAGAGAGGAAAGAAGTGCAGAACTGTCAAAAAAAAAAAAAAAAAAAAAAGGGAAAATACTTGCAACTCTTCCACAAAGTGAACCCTTGCAAACTACCTGAAACTTAGTTCAGTTGCTTTTCAGTAACTTAATATCTTGTGTGAGTTTATATGTCACTTCTACCAAGTACTTGACCATCACAGTTGCATTTTAAAAGACTTTAACATCCATCATGGATGCAGTAACACTTGTTTAATCCCCAGGCTCTGAGTTTGTGTGCTTATTTAATCTGAGAAATGAAAGCTGGTTACGATGTTACTATTTTTATTACCTTAAAGTGTTTAAAGGCTAGGAATCGGTTCTCATAATTGTATCAGGCCTCTTGGAGGGGGAGTGGGGAGATGATTGATTTCTGGTGTGAGCTGCTGGCATTCCCTTACTTCGTGTGGTCAGATTCCATCTGCGACCGTGAGGCTAGGAGCTTCTTCACTTCTTAAAGAAGTGGAAGTCATTCGTAATGAAGTGTTTCCAATTGGTGGAACTTTAATCCAAGCCAAATATTTGAAGCTTTTGCAAAGCTGTTTGCCATGGTAATAGTGATTTCTGTAAGATTTCTGAGGGTCTTAGGAATTCCGTGATTACACAATACAGGCAGCACCTCAGAGGGAAAATAAGCACTACATGTTATTTCAGATCCTGGCTATAGGTATTTTGGTGCTAGTATTTAAGTGTAGAGATCAGTTAAATAGCAGAAGTAATTTGTTCTATTTAAGGTCATGGTCAAGCTAGCTGGCTCACCATCATGTCCTTTATATATACAGATACAGGCAACAACAGCCACGCAGAAGTATTGCTCAAAGTATTCCAGTAAAACCAGATCACTAGTTCTCAAGGATTATATTAAGCTGCTGTAGTTTATATTCTTCACTATGTCATGGCCTTCTGGTCCCATGGGCTGGAGCTTTGGACAGTGGCATATCTGCTAGGGTCTTTAGGTGTTCAGCTCTTTGCTTGTTGCCATCCGGTAATCAGAAACTGTTGGTTTTATTAAAGTATTGTTTCTCAATGTTTTATATTGTATTTCTCAGACAGAATGTGCACTTGGCAGTCCATGCTGAGAACTTCAAGTCTGAAATCGTCAGTGTGAAAGAGATGCGAGATATCTGGTCATGGATCCCAGAGCGCTTTGCACTTTGCCAGCCCCTCTTGCTCTTCACCACCTTGGAACATGGCTGTAGTCTGAGCAGGTAATTTTAACTTTCCCTGCACCTCTCTATTGTAGAGCAAAAAAGAGCAAGCAATGAACTGTTCACTGGATTGACGTACGAGCCACGTCTCAACAGAATTTGATCTAAAAAATAGTATGTGATGAAATGTAAATGTAACAAATTCCCGTCGGCTTCAGCATTTGACCAGGATATTTCATTTGCCAGAATGTGGAGAGACATTTTAAACTGTCCTTAACCAACTGGAAAAGTCAAACATACATCAGTTGAGAAAATACTGTGCTGAGACTGGTTCATTCCCTACTGGTTATGAATTGTTTAACTCGGTGGCTGCTCTGTAGACGTTTTTGATGGATCTGTTTGAATATGCTTGTCCAGAGGGAAATAAAGGAATTGGAAACTGGAGGTTCCTCTACAGTTTCCGTTTAATCTGTTTGTTATTATTAAAGTGAGGTAAAATAGACATGAGTTTTGCTTGCATTTGACACACAAGACTATGATCATAGAGCTCGTAATCATGACAATATCTCAAATTGAGATACCAAGGTGGGGTGCTGACCTAGCCCTATGTGTCCATGAGGAAAAGTAAAAGTAAGCAAAGAGCATGCATCATAATTATTTGCTGTGAAAACAGAAGGCTCTTGTATTACAGCCATCAGTCCTCAGAGCACAACTTACTTTCTGTTGCCTAACGTAAAATAGTATAAAATGCTGCTGTTGTGATAGGTAGCCAGATAGTTGTTCTGCAGAGGCATGAACAGCTCTACAGAGAGCTAGGTAGAGAAGAGCTGCTTGATAATGTTTGCATTCAACTGTTATTTGCAATGGACTGTGGAAAGCACTTGAAGGAATACGCATAGGCTTCAGATACCTCTTTTTGCCAGGCCATCAGTTGGAGGAGGAGGTGGTGTGTATTGTTAAAGTGGAAATGAACTGCAGCTGATAATGGTAGTTGAGCGCTTATTTTTTTTTGTGCTCTGCACTTCAGGTTCTATTCTCATAGTGAGGGACATGAACCAACTCTTCTTCTCATCAAGACCACAGCAAAGGAGGTGAGTGAGGTAAAAGACAACTGATGAAATTAGGTTTTAGTCAATTGTGCAAGGTTATTGCAACACAGAACAGTCCATAATGAAATGGAGAGGCAAGGGACATGGAATTCCTTTTTGTTTGTTTTTAAACAGTGCATGCTTTAATTTTTTCTACTTGTTGATTATGGGACTATAAATTCTTGGTTAAGTCTTGTACCCTAGGTCTCGGTCAGTTATTCTAAGTAATGTGGGATGATGTACTATGGTAACTCACTGAGATGTCAAACAGACTCAATTACAGAATCTGAAGGAGAGGCTGTGGAGGTGTGTTGAACTCATGGTTCAGAGAGGATATATTCATTTTCTTCAGGATATGAGGAGAGAAAGTAGCAGAATTTAAATGCTATGAATAATACCAGACTAAGATGATCAGAGGGCTGGAGCACCTCTCCTATGGAGAAAGGCTGAGAGAGCTGGGCATGTTCAGCCTGGAGAAGAGAAGGCTTCAGGGAGACCTCACTGCGGCCTTTCAGTACTTAAAGGGCTCTTATAAAAAGGATGGAGAAGGACTCTTTACTCGGGTAGATAATGATAGGACGAGGAAGAATGGTCTTAAACTAAAAGAGGACAGATTTAGACTAAATGTTAGGAGGAAGTTCTCCACTGTAAGTGTAGTGAGGCACTGGCACAGGTTGCCCAGAGCAGCTGTGGATGCCCCATCCCTAGAGGTGTTTGAGGCCAGGTTGGATGGGGCCTTGGCCAACCTGATCCAGTGGGTGGCATCGCTGCCCAGGGCAGGGGGTTGGAGTTAGGTGATCTTTAAGGTCCCTTCCAACCCCAGCCATTCGATGATTCTATTCTGGGGTTCTATTCTGGATTCTACATAATCACAGAATGGCCAAGGTGGGAAGGGACCTCGGAAGGGACCTCCAGTCCATCCCCAATGCCGAGCAGGATCACCTAGAGCACATTGCGCAGGATGGCATCCAGGCGGGTTTTGAATATCTCCAGAGAAGGAGACTGCACAACCTCTCTGGGCAACCTGTCCCAGTGCTCTCTCACCCTCCCAGTAAAGAAGTGCCCCCTATATTCAGCTGGAATTTCCTGTGCTTCAGTTTGTGCCCATTGCCTCTCGTCGTCTTGCTGGGCACAACTGAAAAGAGACCGGTTCCATCCTCTCAACACCCTCCCCTCAGATATTAATATATATTAATGAGGTCTCCCCTCAGTCTTCTCTTTTCTGGGCTAAACAGGCCCAGTTCTCTCAGCCACTCCTCCAAGCTTTGTGTTGTCAGCAAACTTCCTGAAAACATAATGTGAAAACAAAAGCATTAGCTTTATCTCATGCTTTAAAAAAAAAAAACTAAAAAAAAAAATGCATAAAACAAGAAAGCTTCACAGAACCTCAGTGACCACACACAAGTACCTTGTGTAATGAATGTCTGTTCTCTGATCTACCGTGCTAGACTTCTAAATGTTCTGTGTATAATGTCAAGCTATTAATATAGTATGGAGGCTTATATTTCTGCTTATGTTCCTGCGGGATGACTACCCATTAAAAATCTCCCGTTCTACTCTTTTTCACATCTACCTCATGCTACAGGTTATTTTGTAGTTCTGTACGCTGTTTCTGGCAGTCCCAGACTTACTGACATGCCAGTGGCTTATATGATGCCCATTATATCTAAAGGGAAGAAGGAAAGTACATAAGGCGTTATTTTCCTTCTTGTCTTGGAGTATGTTACAAAGTCTAGCTTTAAGTGATGCTGTTCTCATAGTACAGTTAGTTTCTTACTCCAAAAAAAAAAAAAAAAAAAGCACACACACAGTCCAAACAAAAAAAGGAGAAAAGTGGTAGGTGTTGTTTTGGTGGGATTTTTTTTTGCATGTTTGCTTTTGCCAAGGGACACATTTCTTTTTATTCCAATGTTTCTTTGCATTTTGGAAAGAGGAAAACTAGTCTTCTGTTTTTGCTGGCTCTCATGCATTCCATCATAGCAGATCAAACAGCATTCTAGGCTTTTTGTTTACTTCATGCACGTGCTTTTATCTATATAACAGAATTACTCTTCAGTACTTCCGTCGTAGGAGTTCTGTTTGTAATGCTGATGGAAGCTAAACAGCAAGTGTACCTTGAAATGATTCTGTTTAACTGTAGTTCTGAAAACATGCAGTATTGCTTTCATCTTATTCTTAGAGATTCATTGTTTGGTCTGCCTGCACTTGGCAGTGATGTTTGTTTCTGGTAGTGAGAAATTCTTCCAGTGTGAACAAGGGAGTCCGCAGAAGAACTCAGCCACGTAGGGCTGTTTTTCTTAATCAGAAGCTAGCAAGCCCCATGCTGTTCGAATAGGCTGCTTTAAATATCTGAGCTAGTTTAGAATTGACCTAACTAGACTGATTTTAACCTGCAGTTTGAAATGGAGAGAGAGAGCCCAAGACTACTATTTGCCAGCAAAAAAAAATTCAGCCAGAATTACTCATACTGTAACTTGTGGTGATACTGTTGCTTCGGGTGCCAAAATGAAGCAGAAATCAGGATTTACAAGTCTGGAGTGATTTGTGTTTTGGTAGCTGGTATTATGTTAGAACGCTTTTCCTTTAAGGCCTATGAGATGTAAAATAATTCATGAAACACTTGGTATTTGAAGGGTACTCTGTAGATTAAAGCATTTTAAATCTATATATAAGTACTTGTGCTGTCTTAATCCACTGTTCCAGAAAGTTTGAAAATTCAACTAAATAGAACCTTCAGTTCTGGACTCTGAAATGTTGGAGTCAGTTGGTTTAACGCGCTTCTTCAACGGAAAACCTCCTGCCCTTGCTGTTTGTGCTAGGTCTGCGGTGCTTATCTGTCAACTGACTGGAGCGAGCGGAGACGAGGCGGGAACAAGCTGAGTTTCTTTGGAACTGGGGAGTGCTTTGTATTTAGGGTGAGTAAAATTTTGTTGCTACACAGCAGTATGGCAAAACGCTGTACGGGTATAAGTAACTCATGCTTTCCTTCCAACTGAAGGGGCTGGATTTTATGCCCTGCTAGTTTCTAAGTCGACCGAGCTCTTAATGTTGAGTGGAGAAAGTTTTACTTCTTGATTTTGTGGTAAGACTTTTATTTCCCCATGCACAGAGTATTTTCTAACAAGATATATTAAGGTAACATGGGAACTACTGCATCATTTCTTCAATCACCTAAAAGGCAAAGGCATAAAGAAAAATAACATCTGACCTAACACACAGTTTGGTCCAATCTTTGGTGCAGGTAGACTCTAAGGGGCTTGAATGTTGTTTTCTCTGCAGAACTTTCAGCATTGTGAGTGTTCACTAATTTAAAGTTTTGCTTTTCTCCTCACCTAAACAGCTACAACCAGAAGTAGAACGCTATGAGTGGGTAATCATAAAACACCCAGAACTGGCCACAAGTGGTTCTGAACCAGAAAATCACGTCTCACCAGCTTCCAGCACCCTTTCGTCCCGTAGCCTTCCATCAGACCCATCAGATCGCCTTTCTCCTTTCTTATCAGCTCGGCACTTCAACTTGCCTTCCAAAACAGCCTCCATGTTCATGGCTGGCAGCAGTGAATGCATCATTATAGGTAAGTCAGTATGAAAACTTGAGCATATATCCGACCAGTTCTTCCTATCAGCTTTAGGTGAGAGGGTCACCTGTGTTTACCATATATGCATTTCAGTATTGCTACAGTTAGAGAGAGAAGTGGCCAAAACCTGATGTCATTACCCAACCAAACTTCCCATGGCAAAACTTAAACGCTGTGCATTTTAGAATAAGATCTTTGATAGCAAGTCATAGTTTTAAGCACAGCCATACCTTCATCCTGCCTAGTGATGAGAAATAGTTCTTGAAGAGGATCTTAGTTTATACTGAGGCTTTTGAATCACAAGGTAAATAAAGTATAAAACATGTTCATTCTGCTGGAACTTTATCGTATCTGTGATGCTGCTGACTTTGGCAAAAGCCTGCTTAGTAAGGTTATTGCTTAAGGGAGTTTACAAGCAACAGGTACAGCTATAGTTTTTCTTTTCCCAAAAAGCTTCACTTGACGCTTGTTGAGACAGCAACTAGTCCAGTGATTTCTTCTGTACCATAAAATGTCTGCCAATTTCCCACTTAGCAACGTGTGCTCAAATCAACCGCAAGTTGGACTGCTTAAGCATCAGCTAGGCTAGTGAAAACTTGAGTGCATTTGTAACTGAATTGGAAATCACTTATATTGATGTATCACAGATAATTGAGATCTTTACTGTTCACTATAGGTAGTAATAAGAGAAACACAACCTTGGGCAGTAGATACATAAAAATAAAAGTTGTACACAATTCCAGGTGTAGACAAGGCTTTCTACCCTTTTGATTCTTCAGATGGCTTCTGTAACTATTCTTACACGGTTGCCCTATAAGCAGTAGGGAAATCCTTCTTTTTGTTTTCCTAACACATTTCTGTTTAAATCTGTTTCACTTTACTACATCTCTTGACTATAAGCTCTGTGAATATTGATATAGATCCACGGATAATCAAAATCCTGTTCACTTTGATGTGTTTTCTAATGATTAAGAATGCTAAGCCAATGCTGTTGCTTATGGATCTTGTTCTCCTCCCAGCTTTGTTTTTGATTGCTAAGTTTCTGCAGTTTTTCTTCACTGAGAGAAAATATGCAGTTGATAGCTTTCACGATTCTCCAGCAATGAAAAACAAGTCGTAAAGGCAGGCAGTTGAGTCAGTATTCTTGTTCTTACTGAATTGCATGAACTTAAAAAAAACCACTTCTGATATTGTCATTTAAAAGCTATGCATTTGATCATAGCTGTTGTACCTGAGAATAGCAAGTAAATACCATTTAAAGCTTCCAATACTTAAGTTGTTTTCTTGTATAGCAGTTTCACATCCTAAGAAATGCAAAGACAGCTTTAAATTCGTCCTTGTCTCTTCACAGGAGGTGGTGATGGCCAGGCTCTTTATCTTGATGCAGACCTGAACCATGGAAGAACCAGCCACTGCAATACTTTCAATAATCAACCGTTGTGTTCTGAAAGCTTCCAGATCTCTGTCTTGGAGGTGTGGGGCTTCAGGGACACCATGAATGGCTGACATGACTATCATTATTCAGACAGTTTTTCAGTTGTCTTAGGATTTCCAGGGAAAATTCTAATGCAGGAGCCTAGTTAGAACATAATTACCTGTGGGCACAGTGTTCCTTAATAATTACTAAGCAGTGCACTTGAATGCAGGGCTTAGTTGTTTACTTTTATTTAAGGCAAGTTAAAGTGAAGTGATGTACCTGATTAACTCCTTAGCTCATTACCTCTAGATATCAGATCTGGCTGGATTCAGGTGTTGATATTAGGTAAAAGTGAAAATGGAATGATTTCAAACCATCTTAAATGTATACAAATCAATATCGCAGGACAATTTTGCTGTTCAATGCAATTCCTCGGAGACACTGAGCTGCCTAAGGTGTACTGTAGAGCTGTGTGCCACTGGAACAAGTATCTGGCTTGAGCCAGTAATCTGAAACGTCCTTTCACAGGAATATTGGAGACCTCAGATTTGACAAAAGGCATAAAAAAGTTCATAAAGGCATGACAAAAGTTCATAAAATCATTGCCCTGCTGTAAACAGACATTGTGCAGACAAATCATGAGCTATTATCAGTACCATTTCATGAGAAAGTTCCTTTGAGAATTAAGGACTTTCATCACTGTGATTGCTAGTTACCTTCCTCCTTGTACCTGAGCCCTTGATACATTCCAGTTGCATCTGTTTGAGGAGGCTGCCTCTGAAGAAGGCATCCAGACAGGACAATCATATCTCAGAGACTTGATTCTTGTTTACATTTCTATTCCATATCAGTATAATAATTTCAGTCTGACTTGTGTTTCAGGCAGCTGAAAGCCTAAGATTATGTGCAGTGCTTAGACACTTCCATTTCTTTGTCTTTTGTGGAAGCTGAAATGAAGCTTTAAATCTGAGAATAATTGTGCTAATATCACTAAATGTTTGGGGAATTAAACATCGGTGTACAGAAGGTTAACGCGCTCTCCTGAAGTTAAATGGAGGAATGTGGGAGGGGAATCTTCTATGTAACGTTGTTCTGGGAGTGAACGAGTTTCCCAGGAGAACTCTAGGTGACACTGTTTTTCCACATCTTGAGTCTTCCCTGTGATGAGACTCTGAACAAGGTAATGTTCTTTTGCCATCTGTGGTTGGGTCAAGTGTGGTTGATGCAAAGAAGCTTTTGCTTATTCCTGAGAATTCAAGTGTGCAGTTCTGTTCTGCAAGCACACCTCATGCTCTGTGATCTCTGGAGGCAACTGCTGGCTGTCTTTATCTAAAACTGCCTGTATGTACTGCAGAGCCTCTCCCACATGAAGCACAGGCACATAAATATCAGTGGATAGTCCAGAGCGTGCCACAGAGTGTTCTCAAAACTTCAGCGAGAGATTCACTAGTAAGGTGATTTACTACTATGGGTGAAATGAAGGGAAAAGAGGAAGTGAGTTTTTTTTTTCAGCTGTTCAATCTAAAAAACTCTATTGGAGTGGGGAAAATGTTGTTACTGCTTAATCTTGAAGTTCATAAAGGGAAAAACTTAAAATTTTTAGTGGTAAAATCCCAGCTGGGCTGATCAGAATCATGTTAATATTCAGAGGTCACAGGTCAGTCAGGTTGATGTTGGCTTGTTTATCATGTCAGCAGTGAAGTATGTGTCTTGGTAGATTGTTGCCACTTGCAAAGTCAGTGAACAAACTTGGCAAAAATGTGAGTTCCTTTTTATGGTGCCATTTCGAATTTTTTTCAAAATAACCTCTTGAAATACTAGATTGCATATACAAATTTACGACATCTTTTGCACTGAGTATACCTGCTATTAGATTATTTCTTACTGTTTGAGAGTAAGCACGGGTCCTCTTTCCCACTTATCACTCAGTGAGTTTTGCCCGGCTGTTGATTCACGCACTGCTTGCTCTTTTCATGGGTTTACTGTAAGCTTGGTTGAACTGGAAGGGTTGATGTAATCAGTATTACTTATAGATATTGATGGGAAGGGGCTTGAACTTCTGGCTTTTTACAAACATTGGCTGATGCTGCCTTATTACTTTTTTTCAAAGCTGGCAGTATCATGTTGCACTCAATAATATCCCACAAAGTTCCTCTGACAAAATAAAACACTTGGAAAATGTACCATGTTTAGTAGGATGTCTTGAGTGTAGGTGGGATTTGTTAGCTTTGTCTGTATCAACTCTCTTTTCAGCTTGCCCGTGAAGTGCCCTTGCAAGAAAATAATAGCATTAATTTTCAACTTGTCAAGTTTTTGGAAATTCCCTAGAGCTGCGTTTTGGCAGGATTTGTGTGACTTCAGTATTACACTCCAAATGAATAGCTTTTATGTGCAAAATCTCTCCTGCAGCTGGTGGTGTTGATGTGACTTCTCTCTCCGTTCTTGCTGGATGCAACTATGTCAGTAAAACCCGAGTACTGTACCATGTCTTAAGTGACACTCTGTTCCTTTCCCTGGTCTGTTCTTAGCGCACTGATATTTGGGTGTTTGAAATCAGAAATTACTCGTAGTGGGTCAGAAATTTGTCAGAGCATATTAGTGTGAGAATTCAGGGACTGATGCTAAAAATCAGTGAGATTCAGACATCTGAGTCTCGAGTCCTTTTCATAAGTCAGTTCTAGGACTCAGCCCAGATTCCCTTGTATCAAGTGAGAACAGCTTCTGGTCCCTCTGGTGAAGGATCACAGAAGCCCCCTTTTAGGTAGCTTATCTGGATGACCAACCAATCTTTCGCATGGGACTAAAGGTAGATCTTTTCTTCATTCTTAAAACAGCACATTGCATTGGGTGGCAGGACTCAGTGGTTGGCAGTGTCTTAACAGCTGCTCTGTCCGTGCATCAGCAGTTAGGGGAGGTGTGCTTGGAGCACACACTGCCCACAGAACAATTTGAACTGTGACTTGCACGAGTTTGCAAACCACATCAGAGTGTAGATGCCGTTTCAGACAGGTAGATGGGGTGCCAGGTGATCCTCCTTCTGCTGCCCGGTGATATTCTTACCAATCTTAAACCATTGCTGCAGTGTGTGCTTCTTTAGTCCTTGTAGCCACCTCCTCTTGCAGACATCCCGGAACACTACTGTATTGTTCTGAATTTGAATAACGTAAATAAACAAGAGGCTGCAATAATCTAGCAAGAGGAATTATACAAAGCTGTGTCATCTTCACCCATTCCTTTGGTCCAGTAAAAATGAATGTTTCTTTTCAAGTGCAGATCCTCGTGTGTGCTTTTCATTGTTTGTGAGACATCTTAGAGGAATAGCACTGGGACTTGACTTACCAGTAGTGAAGAGGCTTTTTTCTTTCCGTGTAGTTAATGGTTGTTGCTGACCGAGTGTATGTCAAAGTCAGGTAATTAAGCCAACGGTTTGTTATGTTCTATGCAAAACTCTAGAGGTGGACTGCAAACAAACTGCTCTTGAAGAAAATGGGAGCAGTGGGCACCTTATCACAAGGTTAAAACTGTCTGAAGGTCCCCCAGCTGCAGAGTGTTTTGATCGCGTTACAACTGACTGTTGGAGCGCCCTCCCTCGTGTCTGTAGTCCTGTTGGCAGCCAAGCACTAGTGTCACTTGATAAACTGTTCAGTGTGAAGCTGGAGAGCCGAACGCTGTGCGTCAGCCACCACAGTTCTGCAAGAGAGTTTGCTTTCCTGAGAAGCTGTTTTTGCTTTATGGTATTCTCAGGAAGGCAGAAAAGACTAGAAACTCCTGACATTAGAAACTTGCATTTATTTCTAAGTGGCATTTAAGCTGTTGCCAGGCCACAGGAACTGTTTCCAGGTGCTAGACAGACGGGACAGCCTTCCTCTTGAGACTTTGAAGCTGTTGTTCCTACACTTCGATACACTAACTTTTCTGATGAAGTATGTTGGGGGAGAGGGAAGGGGGAAAAAAACTCGGATTTCCTCTGGGTTGAGATAACTGAAAACAGTAATAGTTGGAGGGGCAAGCAGTACTGATCTTTGAGGAGCTGAACCGTAATGCCCACAGAGATCTGCGTTTAGTCATGGAGGGGTGGGCACATATCAATCAGCTCCTGTTTGTGTGCTCTGAAGTTCTGCACCTTCTCCTTTGAACTGTGGCCTTGTTTCTGCGGGGCAGTGAGCTTCCTCTGCTGACGGCGCAGTCACCGTCGTGATGCCGATGCCACGGCGAGTGGGGACCAAGAGCTCACCTGCAGCTGTGGCGCTGGAGGAGCTGAGCTGCTGCTGCTGACCCCCGGAGTCTGACCGTTAGATCCGAGTCTCAGGCACCCCACTCTTCACCTGGGATGCCTTTCTGCCAGCCCTGCCGTTGTCCTGAGTGTTGTGCGGAACTCCTCATAGCTGAGATGAATGTGTGTGTTCTTTGGTGTGACGTTTTTGCTTCGGATGAGTGGGTGTGCTGCTGAACTGCTTTCCGCCCCGGTTGTTGGAATTGCTGCCCTGCATTGATGCTGGTTTTGTTACTGTGAAGAATCTTGCATTGTATTAAAAGGTGTTTGACTGTGGAAGCTACTGACTTTGTTCTTCAGCAGAGCTGTCTGTGGATTTTTCCTTGTTGTAGACCTCAGAGCAAGCAATATGGTAAAACTGAGAAATAAACCTTTGAGCGTGTATTCTCTCGTGTGAACTCTTCACAGTGATGAAGCCTGGCGCAGTGAATATGCGGTTTCTGACTGGCTTTGGAGCTTTCACAATGCTTGCAGCAAGATCGGGTGCCGGACTGACTGGGGAAAAACTTCGGTTGGCAAATTCTGAAATGAGCAGCCTTCCCTTGGCTGAGGCTGAAGTGTGGTGTGTCCCAGCCCAGCTTGTGTAAAAATGAAGTTTAGAGGTGTCTTCTGCTCACCAGCAGCTGACTCAGGCCAACCAATAACGCACAGAAACCAACTTTGCAACTCGAGGAGAGTTATAACGCAGGTATGTTTATTGCAGCGCTGGGTGCAAGGGGGATCGCACCTAGCTTGCGCACCAAGGGTTACTACCAGGGTGCTTATATTGATGGGATATATACATACTCATTTCACTTCCCCCTAAGTTTCTTGCATATTCATTAGGTATCAGAAGAATCATTAACGTAGGTAGAGTCCTCGGGTTGTCATCCAGCGTACTCTGGTGGTCTTTTGATGAAGGCCAGAAGTCTTCCTCACTGCTAAACTTCTGACCTTTCCTCTCATTTACAGACTTCAGCAGTCCAAGCCAGTTTTTGTTGGTTCTATCATCTGTGTGCAGGAAGTCTTCCCTTACCTTTTAGGGTCCTCCCGTTGATATTCCCTACCTCAGTCCTGTCCTTGTGGTTGATTTACAATATCCGTGTTGGCTAAAACTTGCAAAATCAGCGTTGGGTGACTTCTCTAGATCTGCCACAGTTCTACAGTTAACCCTTTAGCATCTATTTCTTACTTCACCACCAGCACGGCTCCATCCTCTGCATGTGAACAGTGTCATTGACTTAACTACAGTCCCGCAGCATCTAGGTCTGCCGTGCTCTCTCTGGAGGCTGCACCTTCCTGGTGACGGCATAGAGGTGACTTAGCAGCAGGCAGGCAGCTTGATCAGGGAATTGCTTGTTTAAAACCAGTATTTTTCCCTTGATGGCTTGGTTTTAACCTGGATCTCTTCCCCCCCGGTGTCCCTGATAACAGAACAGTTGCTTTTTGACATGGTTGAAAGAAGTGCTTCTAGTTAGGAGTGCTGGTTTAAACAAATTTTCCTGTTGCTCTAAGCCAGGTCTTCAGCAGTGCCTTAATCGTTAAGACTTGTGGGAGCTCCAGCAACTTATTGGTAGAGTTGGAGGATGTCAAGGTATTTTATGAGCAAAGTGTCTTTGCAAACTCCCTGCAGGGGAAAAAAGCTGTTTGAACTTCAAGTGAAATTCCCCTAAAAGGCTGGGGTTTTAAGTGAAATCACTTGTCAGGTAGGGGTTAAAAAGGAAAAAAAAAAAAAAAAAAGAGAACATGGAAACACCCACATACAGTAGCAGAGGAGGTCCCCAAGAGCAAAGCTGTGCTCTGAGGTGATGCAATGTGGAAAGGAGGGCTTGCTGAGCTTGCAGAAACAATTTGGGTTGTTCACGCCTGCTCTCTGCGCTGCAGTGTCGGTGGTTTGTTGCAAAGAAAGCCTGTGGCCACTAGAGGTTCCCCTTCGACTCATCACGTAGGAAAAACTGGTTCCTTCTCCCTGCGTTACACACAACTAATTTTACATGCCAGAAGTCCCAGAATTTAGTAAATGGAGATTACAGGAGTCTTTTTTTTTAAAAAAAAAAAAAAAAAAAAAAAGACGCAGGAGCAGGGCAAATGGGTGTGAGGCAGGCTTTCTCCAGATAAACGTGATTTCCAAAAGTGAGCTTAGCATTAAATACCGTAAATCACAATTTTTACAACTCCATTATAGACCTTAGGCTTCATACCAAAAGTGCTCAGTAGAAGGAAAGTGCAACTGAGGGAACTTAGAGCTGAGCGATGTGGGCTCGTGGTTTAAACTTCGCAGCTACTTTAACCTATGCAGCCTTGCACCTGAAAGGGGAATTAAATGCTTGATGCATCAGATGGTGGGAGCTCTTTATCATACCTGGAGGGCTCGATGGTGTGGAAGTTGTGGGTGGTATCTCACGGGAAC
The DNA here is from genome assembly GCF_040182565.1 of Anser cygnoides. Lineage (NCBI taxonomy): Eukaryota > Metazoa > Chordata > Aves > Anseriformes > Anatidae > Anser > Anser cygnoides. The sequence continues at coordinate 13,603,002 of NC_089887.1, forward strand.
GGTAGTTTGCATCCCGAAGTTGGAGGAGCCTTTCCTCCTGGAAAACGAAGGCTGTCCTCTGTCTTGCAGTGGTGCTGCCTTGTGAGAAGAGCGCGATGCCTGCCAGCTCTGCCTTTCTTCTGGATTTTGTACACACTACGTGTACTGTAATCATGGCACAGGTATCTGCTTCCTTGGCAGATATTTTGCAGCCAGCTGATGGCACAAGAGCACTTCTGGCAAAGAGTGAACGTGAAAGCTTTCATACTTTTTAAAGCACCCTGCTGGGTATTTCCATCCCTGCCTTGCTGCCGCCCTCCCCAAGCGCTGCTTTTGGTTGCACTTCCTCTGCGTGAGTAGCTGGAAGGGTTGTGATCTGGCCACTTGGCCACGGTCTGCTGTCTTAGGCTGCTTCTGACTCTGTTTTCAGACCGTGCAATGGGCTGCCCAGTGAAACTGAACGTGGACTTCAGCTGGGCGATGTTGGAGAGAATTCGGCCTCTGTTTTGTTTCTCTTGTGCAAATGTAGATAAGGCTTCGGGACTGTCCACGCTGTCACAACCTGGATGCATGCCTCCCTATTGCTGACTCAGCTCCAGTTCTCTGTTTGCTTGGTGATTCACCTCCTTTTTATGGTTGAGTTTTCCTCCCAAAGTCAGTGGCTGTGCCCTCCATCTGCCATTGACTGATTTTCTGCCTGGTCTTGCAGCCCTTCTGATCTCTCACGGCTGCAAGGTGTAAGGAGCCAGCTTGGAAAAACTCTGTGGCAGAGTGTAAATCCAGTGTGCCAACAACCATGCCTCATCCTCCCCGCCTGCTGGAGTCCTTCTCTGTGCCATAAACAGAAGTCTAAATTTTTGACCTATGCTTGTCCCAGACCAAGTAGCACCAGCGTGGGCTCCACCGCTCGGCAGAGCGAGCTGGCCATGACTGGTGCTGTCTTGCTGGTGGTGGCTGGGGCGCAGAGTGTTTCTCTTCACGCTGTGAAATCCTGCTTCCTTAAAGGCGTCTGGGTTAATGTGAAGACCCACTTCTGCCCCCTCACATTGGGAAGCTCTTTGCTGTGCTGTAAAGACTACCCTAGGCGGTCAGTTCCTTTACAGAACTGGTGTGTGTGGGCTGCTGTACCAAGCTTGTCTTCCGCAGGGGGCTGAGCATACTGTGTTTTAGTGGACTTCTCTTGCTGGGGCACTGATTCAAGCCCAACAAAGACCACCAGCTGAGTTTGGTTGCTCACTATGAATCTTGCAGAGCAACAGCTAGTCCAGCCTTCCTGAAGGGAGATCTAGGGCTAAAACTTCCAGCGTTTGTCGTTTGGCAGCTGTTTGCTGGGCTGTGTAGGAGCATACGTCCAGCCCAGTGTTTTGTCCCTTGAGCTCCTGCGTGCTGAACCGTGTGCGCTCCGTGGGGACGGTCCTTGGCAGCACGGGGGCAGTTCTGCCTGCCCAGGCAGCACAAGGTTGGGAGCTGGGGGGGTCTCGCAGAGACACGATGTCCCAACGCCCGGAGCTGTGGCAGGCAGCTGATGGCCATGGAGGCAGGGTTGGGGGTGTCTGCACAGCCCCTCCTCTCCCCCCAGCACCCAGAGCTCTTCCACGTGCTCCGCGCAAGCGGTGCGGCACCAGCAGCTGCTGCCTGCCCTCACTGGGGTATGCGGACACAGCCTTTGGGGGACGCTGGAGGAGGGCACTCCGGGCTTCCCTGCTCTCCCCACAGCCAGAGCACCGCTGAGCTTTTCCCGTGGCCCAGGCAAACGGCCACAGCATGGTGCAGCCCTGGCTGGGCAGCACAGAGCTCGCCAGTTAGCTGCCTTCAGGCAAAACCAGAGGAAAACTGACTTAGCCATTCCAGGGTGACAGAAATACTCACTGACTTACACTGTGCTTTGAAGGATCTGCCTTTTTTTTTTCTTTTTTTTTTTTTTTTTACCAGCTGCCATAGCCAATCTGCTATGTTTTGCTTTCTCTTAAGTTGCTGGGTAATCAGTCAGGGCTCCTAAGTAGCAGTGTGATCTTCTACTCCTCTGGGGTGCATAAAGGAAAAGCGTCCTTCAAGGAGCTTTGCTTGCACCATGGGGTCAGGGGTGTGCACCTGGGTTAGTTCCCCGTTCAGGAATTGTTGACTCCAGAAGCAGCAGTTTACCTTCAAGCACTGTAGGACTCTGCTAGGTTATAATTCTCAGTGGTTTTGAGCGTGTGAGTCTTCTTGGGACAGCTTCCTTTGCTAATGAGCAATGTGATTGTGTACAGAAATTGCAGAAGTAGAAACCACAGGGGGAATAACTGGCTAGCAGAGGAAATTTGATGAACACGAGTTCGACGCAGCCGGGGGGGGTTGGTATGGGCAAGTATGGGAGGTTTCCAAAGAAGAGGCAAAGCCCCTCTCCTCCCATGATGGTTGCCATGCTCACATTTAGTACTCCAACAGTTTTGGAGCTGCTCAAACTAGACATTTTCTCCTGGTTGCCAGCCTGTGTTTGGGAAGGGAGCTGTTCCGCTCCTTTGGCTGGTGGCAGTAGGCAGTAACCCAAGCCTACGTCCTGTCCGTGGGGGCCTCCAGCCAGTGCCTGCTCCCACTCCTGGGCTGCCCTAAGGAGCTATACGTGAAGAAAGAAGAACATCTGGGACAGCCCAAAGGAAAAAGGAAGGGCAGGGGCTCGGCATGTAAGTCAATGTAAACAAGTTCCTTTGGCCTGAATTGTGTCTCATGACTTCTGCTGCCATTCCTCTCTGGTGCAGCCAGAACCTGCTTGCAGGGGCTGGATCTGTGTTTCCTAGTACACAAGACATGGGTCTGTTCTCAGCAGCATCGGCACCAGCCAGTTCTTGTTCCTGCCCTTACACTGTTTTGTGTTTTTTTCAGGCAAAGGATGAGTGTAAGGGCTTAATGTTTAATCTGCATCCTGCTAGCCAAAAGGACTCGCAAAGGTTAAAGGAACCCGGGAGCTTGCTGCACAAGGCCCTTGTCCTTCCCAGCATCCGGGCGCCTCCAGGCTGGCCGTGCAGAGCTGGCCAGGCCTGAGATCTTCAGGAGGAGCGCAGGGATGTGAAATCTTGGCACTTGCCGGGGCTGCTGAAAGGCATGGGATGAGCGATCACCGCCCGGGAGAAACAGGAAATTCTGATGGTCCGGGCACCGCTGCTGCAGACGTGGCCCAGGCAGAGCGGGCGCTGCCACAGCACCGCCTGTCCCCCTGCAGTGGCAGCACCCCTGTGCCCGCCGTGTCTGGGCAGGGGCTCCCCAGGCTTCGTCCCAGGCCGAGGTGGGGCCACAGCCTCGTCCCTCCCCGGGGCTGCGGGACCCTGCCTGGTCTGCGTGGGCTCTGCTGGCGCCGGGGCCTCTCCAGGTTCTCTCTCTGCGTGGCAGCTCTCCCGCGGACGTGGGGAGGGGAGGGCTGCTTGCCAGGAGGACAGGCGCATCCCCGGGACTGAGAAATCGTGCGTGTGCCTGGCGTCTGCATCAGTGAGCGTGGCTGATTCACACGGAGGCACTCTGAGCTGGGGAGCTATTCCTGACCTGCCCATGTGAGCCTGGCTGTGTCAGCTGAGGGGAAAAAAGCTCGCTGGGGAAGAAACGGAAAATCTCCCTGTGGAAGAAACCTCCCCTTGCCTCTGTGCCCCTTCCCCTGCTCCGATCCAGCTGTGTGCGAGGGGTGCAGCGGGAGGGCCGAGTACCAGGGGGAGGCTGGAGGAGGAACCAAACTCAGCTTTGCCTCCGAGCAGCAGTCGAGGGGTGACTGCAGCTTTCCAGGGCTGACCTTAGCCAAGGGGCTCGCCTCAAAGGGCAGCCCCTCGCGCTGCTGGGCGGTGCCAGCAGGGACCACCAGGCCCCTCTCCTGCCCGGGGCTGAGAGGACGAGCCCAGAGCGGCGCCAGGCTCCTGGCGAAGCCCTTGCAGGCCGATAGCAGCACCAGCACCCTCGCCCGCGGTGCTGAGCTGCTCGCCTGGCGGGTGTTTGGGGGGCTCCGGCCTGCCCCGTGGCACCGCAGGCGCTGCTCCCTGGCTGCCTCCCGTCGGGGGCATTTCCCTCCCTCTGCCAGAAGAGACAAAGGAGTCACAAAGCTGGGTTTGTTCCCGTTTCATAAACCCCAATGCACCTGAAGCCCTGAAACTGCCCTAAAGCACCTGAAACGTTAACAATATTGCTGCACAAAATCAGCTGCTTTTAATGCTCCACATATGCTGCCCTTTAATTTCTGCACTGCGCTTAGGGGATAAAAAGGGGAGTACAGGGAGGAAGTGAGGGTTTCCATGCACGTCCCGTATTTCCACTGAGTCTCCTCTAACTCTTCCCCTTTTCTGGACAGATATCCCCGTGTGATCTTTTGTCATCCACAAGTGGCTTTGCCCTTTTCATCCACATTTCCTGAACTTTGCTATCAGCTGTGTCTTCTTGAAATGGCAGCGGTGAATGCAGCGATGCTTTTCCTCCCTGAGCAAAGAGCCCAAATCTGATAACTCCCTACAGCTCTAAGGCAAGCTGTGCCTGCTGGACCCACGCTGAAACATCCTGGGCTGCAGCAGAGGGCTGGGTTTTGGAAACCCTGGCGTTAGCCGGAGCCAGAGCCATTGCTTTGGTGGCATTGGCGAGGTGAGCACATCCTGCTGATCCCCTTGGCACAGGGTAATTTCTACCAAACGTTATTTCTTGGGCGTTTCTCCCTTGAGGGCTCCCACCACCAGTCCTGGCCGCAGCCGGACTCTGCCACGTCCGAGCTTGAGGTGCCCCTGGCTGCTCGTGTCCCGCGTGGCTGAGGATGGGCGCTGGCAGAGGAGACCCCAGCCCAGGCAGAAGTGGGACCGCGGGCATTGGAAGCGCTCCTCCTCCCGTGCCTTCTGGAGCAGCTCCGTGGGCACGGGGGTGCTGCTCTGAGCAGCTGAGACAAGCAGCTGCAGCTCATCCCTGCAGTTAGCGAACCGTCCTCCCAGCACCCTGACGGCGCTCTGTGGGGGGTGCTGGAGGACAGGAACTGCCTGGGAGCAAGATGTGAAACCCAGAAAGCAGAACTCTTCAAACAAACAACAAAAAAAGACGCTTGCCCCCTCCAATTCCCAAATCCCCCTCCTCCAAGCTTTGGCACGGTCCCGTGTCCCCTCAGCAGACCCAGCGGCTGCTGTCAGAAAAGCCATCGGGTCCGGAGCTGCTGGGAGCGAACCCTCGCGGCCTCACAGCCTCGGGCGCTGGCGGTGGCTCCTTCAGCAAAGCAAAAAAAAAAAAAGGAAATACTGGGCCAAAAGAGAAATAACAAAACCAAAGGAAAACACTTCTCTCTTTCAGTTTCTCTTTGCTTAACAAAGCGATAACCGAGGGCTGTTTAACTTGGCTCCCTTGCAGCATTTTGTTTGGGCGCTCCAAGCAGGCGAGGACACAGCTGGGAAGGTGGCCGGGCAGCCAGCAGGCGCGCGCATCCTTTGCCCAGCGGCTCGGCGGCCAGGTGGGACTGCAGGGCAGAGCTGGGCAGCGGGAATACCTGTGCCTCCTAGGAGGGGTTTTGGAGGGTAAAATGAGCCATCTGCGCTGCATCGGACAGAACCGGCGATTGCCCAGCCGAGCGGCACAAGGTGTGCCGTGCAGCTTCCACCACCAGCTGCGGCAACACGGGGCCGAGCTGCGTTTTCTCCAGCCTCCTGCAGCAGTTCCTGGGGGCAGTCCTGACCTGACCCCGCTGCCGGCACCTCGCCGGGGAGACGGAGGCGTTTGGTGGAGCTCAGAGCCTGCAGCGGTGGGGGCACGGCAGCAAAAGGAGCGCGGAGAAAGCAGCGACTCGCCACACCACCCCCGGGGGCTGAAGACACGGGAGAAACAACGGTGATTTCCCACCTGCATTCACCCACAGGGTAGCAAAAAAAAAAAAAATCATGATACGGAAAAGAGAGAAAACAGTTTTTAGCAGGGCAAGAAAGCAGGATGGAAATCAGTTCATTAAGCCCCAAGTAGAGGGAGGGAATCCCGATGTGCAAACTGCCCCAGCCCTGATAGACCCCTGGTAGAAAGGGGAGTTGTGCCCCCAGGGACATGGGGCGCAGGGAAGAGCCGAGGACGAGCCCGCAGGAGCACCAGCCCCCAGCCCCGTGACTCCACCATGTGATTTTGGTGAGATTTCGGTGAGACACCACGGGAGACGCTGAATCAGGGAACGCCGTGGCTGGGTTTGCCCCATTCCCAGTGAGCGTTCGCTGCTATGGCCGAGGGTGATGGGTCCGCCACCAGCCCCGCTCTTCCCTTGCTGCTGGCACTGGCTCAGCTCCGTGGCCCCTTGGGGCCTGTCCCCAGCCCTGGCCAGGCCGGTGTGAACTGAGCTGGGGGTTCCTGGCAAGCCGGGAGCATTTTTAGGATGTTAGCACCAGATCGGGTGCTGCCTCAGGAGGGCTGGGCAGCCAGTGCCTCCCCTCCATGTAGCCTGCAGCCACACCACGTCACCGAGGTGCGCAGAGTCACGGCTGATTTGGGCTGGGCATTGCCCTAACGCTGCGGTTCAGCACCCAATTTTCCATCCATCCCTCCGTCGCTCTGGTCTCTTCCTCCCAGCACGGATCCAGCCTCCAGCAAACCCGCTGCGGTCCGGGAGAGCCCTTCCCATCCCTGCCCCACAGCGTGCCTGCAGCACGGCTCGCCCAACGCTGGGCTAACCCAGCCCGAACTCAGAGCGCAGGGCTGGGGAGACCCAGCTGAGCAGCAGGACGCTGGCGGCAGTGGAAGTTAGGTGCTTTTGAGGAGCAGTAGCACAGGAAGGGCTTAACAGCATCCCTTCAGCACCCCCCCAGTGGCGCTGGGCAGAGCCTCCTGCGTCCCGCCACCGTCGCACCGTGACCTGAGGCTCCCGTGACCCCGCAGGCCGGGCGGGAGGGAAGGGGCTGACGCTGCCGTTCCCAGAGCCCGGGCACAGCTCGCAGCTCGCGGCCGGACGCGGGGGCAGCCGCATCAGCCCTGCCCCGGACGTTTCTCGCCTCTGCCTGGTTGGCTCCAGCAGCCCAGGGACGAGCAGGGGACAGCTGGGCTGGATGAATATGGGGTGCTGTGAAAATTGAAATGTTTTGGAAAAGGCATTGGTAAGAATGTAAAAAATATCCTTTCGATGAACCGTCTCTTTTTGGCAAAAAAAATAAAATAAAATAAAAAATCTACAAATTGATTAGACGTTTAGTGCTGGAGAACCGAAACCCAGAGACGTTACCTGAGCCACAAATGGGGAGCGTGGAAGGGGAGGGAGGAAAGGAGAGGCAGGAGGGCCACGTCCCATTCCTCTGCTCTGCGAGGGGAGCTCACACACCTTCCCCCTGCCCCTTCCCTGGGGATTTAGGTAAAATCTTTGGTTCTCGGTGTCCTGCTTCCAGGGCGGCAGCTCTGGGCACCCCACTGCCCCCCACAGTGACTGCTGGAGATCCTCGTTAGTGGTAACAACCGCCGCCCTGGCTGATGAACTACGGCTCCCGGGGCGCGGTGCTGCAGGAGCAGCAGTGTTGGTGATGGTGGTGATGGTGATGGTGGTGGTGGTGGTGGTGGTGGTGGTGGTGGTGATGGTGATGGTGGTGGTGATGGTGGTGATGGTGATGGTGGTGATGGTGATGGTGATGGTGGTGATGGTGATGGTGATGGTGGTGATGGTGATGGTGGTGATGGTGGTGGTGATGATGGTGGTGGTGATGGTGATGGTGGTGATGGTGATGGTGGTGATGGTGGTGGTGATGGTGATGGTGGTGATGGTGGTGGTGATGGTGATGGTGGTGATGGTGATGGTGGTGATGGTGGTGGTGATGATGGTGGTGGTGATGGTGATGGTGGTGATGGTGATGGTGGTGATGGTGGTGATGGTGGTGGTGATGATGGTGGTGGTGATGGTGATGGTGGTGATGGTGATGGTGGTGATGGTGGTGGTGATGGTGATGGTGGTGATGGTGATGGTGGTGATGGTGGTGATGATGATGGTGGTGGTGGCGGTGGTGGCGGTGGAGGAGGAGCACACACGGGGCCTGCAGCGCCCGCGCTGCGGTTCAGGACCCTGTCCCCAGGTGCCACCACACAGCCCCGTCCTCTCCTTTCGGCAGCCCCCGTGGCACGCGGGCTGCGCGCTAAATCCTGTCAGGGGCCGGCACGGGGCCTCCTGCCCTGCCCCACGGCAGGGCGCCCCCGCCGCCCCCCGCCCGCCTCGCGGCCACAGCAGCGCCCAGCGCCCGGGACCGCGCCGCGCGCCCACGCAGCCTCGGGGACGCGCGCGCCGCGCACGCACGCGCGCTCCCGCGGCCAGGGGCGGGGTCTCCCTCACGCCCCGCCCCCTATGCTAATGAGCGCTGACTCACGCTGGGACTGAACCACCGCCGCGGACGGAGGGGGGGGGAAAGGGAAGGGCGGCGCCCAGCGGCGGCCGCAAAGCCCCCGGCCCCTGCGAGGGACGCGGCGGCGGAACCGCCCCCCGCCCGTTCCCGGGGCTGGGCCCCGCCGCGGGAGCGCGGGGGGGGGAAGCGGCAGCGGGGCGCCCCCGGGCGCTGCCCGCGTGGTAGCGGCCGGGCGGGGGCCGCGTGACGGGCGGGGGGCGGCCCGCCGCCATCTTGTGCTGCGGGGCCGTATTTAGGGCGCCGCGCCCGGCCCCGCCGCGCAGTGCCCACAGCGCCCGGCTCCGCGCCGCCCGCAGGCCCCGCCCTGCCGCCCGCCCTCCCGCCCACCTCCCCTCCGCGCCTCCGCCATTTTGTGGCCGGCCGCTGCCCGCGGAGGACGGCGCCGCAGCGCAGCCTCCTGCCTGCCCTCCTGCCTCCCTCCCGCCCTGCCTCCCGCTCGCAGCCGCGCCTCGCCTCGCCCCGGCCCCCGCAGCCATGTCGTCCGGCAGCACCCCCGAGTACGCCTCCTTCTTCGCCGTGATGGGCGCCTCGGCCGCCATGGTCTTCAGCGGTGAGCGCCCCGACCGGGGGGCAGGGCGGGCTGCGGGGGGGGCTCACCGGGAGCAGAGGGGGGGCTCCGCGCTCAGGGCTATTCCCGCACTTCCCCCCCCTCCCCGGGGTGCGTGCGGGGCCGGCCCGGGCGCTGCGGGGGCGGCAGCGGCCCCCTCCCCCCCCCTTTTCCCCCCCACACCGGGAGCGCGCCGGGGAGGGGCCCGCGCCGCCCCCCCCCCTCCATCCGGGCAACCGGGAGCGGCGGAGGGTCTGCGCGCGTGACGTCAGCGCGGAGCCCCCCCCCACGTGACTGCGGCGCCGGCGGGGGCGGCCCCGGGCTGCGGGCCCGGCCCCTCCCCGCGGGGGCCGCGCGCCCCCGGCCTCACCCCGAGCGGGGCGCTGCGGGGGGGCCGTGCCCGGCCGCCGCCGGGGGTTCGGAGCCTCAGCGCGGGGTGTGCCGGGGGGGGCCGGCCGGGCGGGCACCGCCGGGGGTGGAGGGAGCCGGCGGGGTGCTGCGCTGCCGCCTGGGACCGGGAGCCCCTCTTCGGCGGCCGTTGGTGCGCGTCGCGAGGCGGCGAGGCTCAGCCCCGAGGAGCCGGGTCGCCCTGCAGGGCCGTGCCTGTGCGGATAGCCCAGCAGACACCCCAAAATGGCGCTGTGCGCTAGGCAGCCCGTCGTGATTCGCCCCCGTTCCGCGGAGGATGAGCAGGCCTTCGGTGTGGTGTTCCTGCTGTTCGTGGCCGAGCGGCTGGTGTCGTTTCACGGGGCATAGTGCACAGGCCTGTCGTTTGGGGTGTAACCTGGGGAAGGCTTCACGTGGCTCCCCCAGTGATTAGGAATAGGATAATAGTGTTACAACAACTGGGAATAAAACACCTGTGAATTACTGTTCCTCTTCTCAGGAGACATAGCCGATGTCTCTGTGCACACATACTGACTGACGTGTCTGTCCACCTGCCACCTAATCAGGCTCCCAGTTGAGGAGCCAAAGCACTGGCATTCAGAGCTGGTTCTAGCTCAAGGGGTGTATTGCTGCTGTTCATGTGCTTGGCTTCTCTCGCACTAAAGGAGCCTCAGAGAGGGCAGCCAGATCTGGAAGGCAAATTTGCAGAAGCTGTTCCTGGTTGAGTAGTGCAGTAGATCAGGCTGTGTGAATAGTAACGTATACAGGAGATCTTGAAATGTTTGAGGGGAAGCTGTTTAGCTGTGCTGGTGTTGGCGGTGTGGACTGGTGGCTGGCTTCACACCAGCGGTGTTCATGGCTTGTCCCTTACCATGGAAGGGCCTGGCTGGATGTGTTGAGTCTTGTGTAGTTAGTGCCCAGTAGCGGGATGCAGATGCCCAGGGCTGACGGTAGTTCGTGGCCTACTGCCATGGAGTTCAAACATTGTACTTGTGCTCGACAAGTTAAGACTTTCCTGAAACCTGTCTGGAACGCTACAGAAGCCAACTTGAGACTGCTTGACCTGCCTGTCAGCCAGCGACAGCAGCAGAGGAATAGACCGAGTTAGTTGCAGGAAAAAAGTGAAATGGGAGTTGACAGGTGAGTACCTTCAGTAGTGGCAGTGATTAAGATCTTCAATGACTGCTTCCTCAAGACAGCTCAGTATTTAATTCCTCTCCCAAAATCCTACTGGGAGCAAAGGAGCAGTGTATGGCCTGCCAGGTGCTTTGTGATGTGCACGTTTGCCTCAGTGGAAACCACGGTGAGGGACACAGAGATGAGTCAACGTTCTGATAAAAATTCAAAGCCTTGCTTGGCACATCTGAACCAGAAGCGAAATTGCCCAGACGCTGCAGGTTTGGTTAACGTTGTACTGGGAGATTGCAAGTTAAAGTAGGCTTGTGCTGGGTAACTCAACGTGAGCGCTGAAGCTGTGTTGGTGAGGGTTTGGTCACTACCATGCTGCTGCTGGTACGTGACTGGTCTGCAGTTGCAGAGTCCGGGTCAGATGATCCTCAGAGCAGCAAGTCGGAGCCGTTTGGTCTCTTGTTAGGGCCTAAGCACATCTGATGAGGTCATTACTGGAAGAAATCTGAATGGAATGTAGATAGTGCTGGTGTAGAGCTATTTCTTAGTTGTGAACATAACTGAATTGCTTGTTTAGTGAAGTAACTTGTTTAAGGAAGTTTGGCATGGGTGTCAACACAGGGTAAACTAAAACTTGCAGTGTCATGCAGCTTTCCTAGTTGGGATTTGGTTCCATAGCATGCTCTGATGCAATTGAACTGGTTTAAAAAGCAAACTTAAGAGCAAGGAAATAAGGCTGGTTGGACAAACAGCGTGGAAATAGCTAAAACTGTTGTAGATGGGTGTTAGTTGGTTCAGCGATCACGTCTGACTCATGGATCTAAAGATCAGAGTCTTGTGGAGCTTGGATTTCAGAGACCTGTTTCTAGTAAACATGTTGAGTTTCGTACTGTCCAGGCTAGTTTGATGTGAAAACAGGCAACTTCAGGCAGTGTTGTTTGATGTTTGAACATTAACAGCTGATGTTAAATAGATAGCAGAACTCGTTCTGGTCAGCTAGTACTGATAGCAGCTCGGAAGACTAAGAGAGGCTGCTGTGACCTTGGCTGTCTTCAAGCCTGCTTACTCATTGGCTGGTTACAACCTGTTCTGATAGCTAAGGCTCCTTTATTTCCGATGTGCAGAACATGTAGCTGGCTCAGCGTCAGATGCTGTTGAGTGATCAAATCAGAGGCTTTTCCATGTGACTTCTGCTCGCCAGAAATGAAGAAGCACGATATTGGGGAAAAGCTGCCTGATCCTGTGCGTGCTAATTCTCACAGGAGAACGTGGTGGCCCGGGCTTACTGCCCTGTGGCCTCCAGGATGGGAAATGGGGTCTTGCTTGGGGTGGGCATTCAGTGCCTTTGATGCTGGATCAAGCATCTGGAAGACTGCTAATGAAGAGGACTCTAGCCAGCAGTGTTAAGGTTAGTCCTGTGTCCCACTTCACATTGCTACTGCATATTTAACAAAATACTCCTTATTTTAAACTAGGGGCCCCAGTGCTGTAGCTGTTGGTAAGCTAATTAAGTGGCCTTCCCACCCCCTGAAGTGGCTGGCTCAGAGCAGCAGCTTGCTGCAGCTGACAGCCCTGCGCAGTCTGGCTCTGGAAGGCAGCGTGACTCCAAACAGCTTGTACCTTTGAGGGCAAATTCTACTTGTGCTTCCTGAAATGCTGGCTCCTTGGTGGGTGGGGAGCTGCAGTAAGGATATGTAGACCTCATCCGAAGAGGAGCTTGCAGGCTCCTTAGGTGTAACTTGCAGGTAAAAAAACGAAATGGCAGAACAGAGGCAGTCTCTCTTCCAAATCAGAAGAACTCCAAAGGCCAAGTGGTAGGGGCAGGAAAACTCAGTGGGTCAGGGAAGCTACAAGTAAGGACGTAATTTCCCCTCAGTAAATTCTAGGCTCTGGAACTTGAAAATCAGATCTGGCATCAGTACAAACAGAACCAGTCCTTAACCATTGGTCTGCAAGACTTGGCTGAAGCAGGTGTTCTGCTGCTTGTGCCGTGCTTTCCAGGCGTAAATGATGGGATTCCTGTCTCATCCCAAAGGCACTGCAGGGTATTTACCCTCTGGTGCGAACATGCAGAGCAGTAGCAGTTGAGATGACTGCCAGGTGCCTCAGGATCTGTTGGTCAACTTCCTTTTCCTTCCTAAAATGAGCCTTTGCAGTCTGTCTGGAGTCTGACTGGTTGCGAGCTGAAAAACTACAGCCTGATCAAGGTGTTAGGTGATGAAAGAAAAAAATGTAGCTTCACAGAAATGTGCTCCTATCTGCTTGCTGCCTTCACAAAGCAGTAAAGCATAACCTGCTCAACTTGCTCCCTTTGAATGGTGAGCACAAGGCCAAGCTGGTCTGGCCGCATGCGTGTCTGAACATTGCTGAACGTCCTTCCGAAATGAGGCTTCTGGGCCATGGATGCCTCCTGGTGGATGAGTGGTGTGAGCTGTGAGGACAGCTGGGTGAGAAGTGTTCCTCCGGACTGGTACGTGGGGCATCTCCGCAGTCAGCACCTGGAGTGGAGTGGTCCACCCAGCCTGAAATGGGTCACCTTTAGGTTGCAGGAGAGCTTATATGGTAAAGGAATAGAAATAACGAGCCACCAGGTCTGCTGCTGGTGGCACCAGTGTGCCTTGCTGCTTGCTGAAGAGTAAGACTGTGCTCCTGGTGGAGGGTTAGGTCTTGCCATGCTGATTAAAAATGCTCCTGGCTTCTGTGTGGTGTAGCAGGCTGCACACAGGACCGGTTGCAGAAGTCCCAGCTACTCGGGCAGCTGCCTGGTAACCTCTTCTTATTTTGGGCTGCCACTTCTGCAGCATAACCATGAGGAGCTGCGACTTGAGAACACTTCAGCTCTCAGATTTACTGATGAAGAGCAAATTGCCTGTTAGCCTTGCAGGTTGATTCTGACAGTTCTGACACTGCTGAAAGCTGGTAGCACTGAGCTTCCTGGAGCTTGTAAGGAGCTCCGAGCACTTGGTGTTGGCTGACAGAAGCTCAGTGTGAGCCTGCAATGTGTGCTCCCAGTATCCTGGGCTGCACCAACAGCAGTGTGGGCAGCGGGGTGAGGGAGGGGATTGCCCTCCTCTGCTCTGCTCTTGTGAGATCCCTCCTGGAGCCTGCGTTCAGCTCTGGGACCCTCAGCACGAGAAGGGCATGGACCTACTAGAGCAAGTTTGGAGGAGGGCCATGAGGACGATCAGAGGGCTGGAGCACCTCTCCTGTGAAGACCAGCTGGGGTAGCTGGGGGTGTTCAGCCTGGAGAAGAGAAGGCTCTGAGGAGACCTCACAGTGGCCTTCCAGCCCCTGTAGGGGGTCATAGGAAAGCTGCAAAGGGACTCTTTGTCAGGGGTGTAGTGATAGGACAAGGGGGGATGGTTTTAAACTAAAAGAGAGTAGACTTAGATTAGATATCCAGAAAATATTCTTTACTCAGAGGGTGGGTGGTGAGGCACTGGAATGGTTTGCCCGGAGAAGCTGTGGGTGCCCCATCCTGGTGGTGTTCTAGGCTGGGTTGGACTGGGTTTTGAGCAACCTGGTGTAATGGGAGGTGTCCCTGCACGTGGCAGGGGGGTTGGAAGTAGATGATCTTTGAGGTCTCCTCCAACCCAAACCATTCTCTGGTTCTATTAATCCACATGCCCTTGCATGCAGTCAGGGAAGGACAAGAAAGTACAGCATCCCTGAGGCTATAGCAGGTCAGTGAGGAACTGCAGCCTGTGTTTGGGTAGGGCGCTCATCTGTTACACCCAGTTATCCCTGGGGATGGGCTACAGCCGGTCTTCAGCCAGCGTGGTCTGAATGTGTGCGCGCTCCAGATACTGTGCACGTAACTGTCCTTTCCAGGAAGCTGCAGTTGTGCAACCGAACAGCTTTTTTTCAAGGCGTCCATGGAGTATGTGTTACTGTAATCTGATGCAGAGCTGTGTTCATGGTAAGCTTGGTGTGGAGGGGCCTCAGCATATCAGTGGGGGAAAAACTGAAGCATGTTCTCTGAAGATGACCAAGTTCCTGGAACGGCCCGGCAAGGGCTGTACTTGACCTGGGTGCAGCCTCCTGCAGAGTTCTCCAGCTGGTTAACAACTTGCTCGAGAATGAGCAGGTCGTCAGGTGAACTTATGCCTCCTTCTGGTTCAAGGCAAGGCTACCTACTGCATGCGACAGCCCCTCTGATGTTAGATTGATTATGAAAGGCTCCAGATGCAAGTCTTTAACCAGGATGCTCTCTCAGATTTCCAATTACAATGCCATTGTCTGTTATCGTCACAAGTTTGACTTGTGTCACTAGCTCACTTCCAAATGCAAGGAAATCCAGCTTATTAATGTGCTGGAAGTCTTTCCTCTGCCGCTGCTGTACGCAAACCTACCTTTCTGTGGCGGGAGGGGTCGCTGGCTCTGAATGGACCAGATGCTGCTGCGCTGTGCGTGGCTGGTTCTGGCCATCTCCATTCTTGGGCTAAGCACAAGTGGATTCATTGCGGCTGCTGAAACTGCAGGAAGCTCTATCTCTGCAAATGGTTCTTTGACTTGAAGGCTTCTTAGAGTCACTGTGTAGGTGCACATCCGTCTACAGAAATGGTCCATGTGTGTCTGCAGAGCTTGGCAGAAACAACGTAAGGCTTTTGGTAATAGCCTCTTCCTGCATTGAGGGAGTGTCGCCTGAGGTGACTGGCAGCTAACTTAGCTGCAAGATTACCGTGCTCAGTGCGTGACCTTACTGAACGCCGTAACTATAGCTACAAAAGGTTGGTCCTATTACTTCCGCAGGTCTCTTCAGGCCTAGCTCGCTGAGGCTTCAGAAAACAGCCTTCAAACTCATCTGGCACATTCTAAAATGTGGTATGTGAAGTGCATCTGCTTCCAGTGTTAGCAGATGTCAAGCTGTGTGGAACTGCCCGAGGTGCCACGTGGCCCCCAGTGCGTGGCTGTGCGGCGGAAGGAGGTGGGTCCTTGCTCCTGGGAATGCGGTGCTGCGCTAACGGTGAAGCTGTGCGAGGAGCACTGCTCTCGGGCTGGTGAAGAGTGAGCGGTAAGACCAGCTGCCTTGTAAGATAGTGGAGATGCAGCGAGCTCTGGCGTAAGCCTGCTGGTCAAGATGTTGATGAATAAGCAGCGGTGCCAAGCTCTGAGGCTGGGGGTGTGGCATTTGGCCGTCTCCTCACTGGGAGTGTAATAGCTCTTCAGCACCACCTTTGAATTTGAGCTGTGTGACAGCTAGCTGCTATATGTGCACTCTATACATTGATGCGTTTAAACAAAGTGTAAAGGTGTAAGTTGCCTGTTTTCTAGAATTGGGAATTGATAACTGGGAACTAACAAGCTTGCTTTGATCATCACCCCACCCTGAAAGCTTAAGCAGGCTGGCTTTCTGTAAGTGGTATTACAAAACCAGCTTCTGTAATCCATTGCCACATTAATTGCAACGCCTCTAAGTAACTTCAGGCTTGGAGGAAGTAATGACTGATTTAGTTTTGAGTAGTGAACTTTGCTTCTCTTGCAAGCCCTTTCTCTTTCTGGAGAGAACTATAAAAGGTTAGGCAGAGAAATGGCATCTGCCAAATGCTTTGGTCTGGATGTAGACAGTCTGAATTTTGATTCCACTAGTATCAAGTCCCTAGGAAATACTTCCTCCAGAAGAAAAGCTTCCTAATTCAAGGTAGAGTAACTTTGTAGATGTCATAAGCACTAGACACCTAAACAGTAGAATCGCTGATATTGCTATTTGACTTTATACACTGTTTTTTGGGGCTTAGCTTGCATTTCCAGGTGAAACTTGTCTCCTGGTTTTGGCTTATGCTTCCAAGAAAGCTGCAGAACTGATGGAGTGGTCTAGTTCTGAACAGCTTTTTACATCTGCCTATGTTATAGCTAAGACTTTAAAAGGAAGAGGATCCAGGCTACAGGAGGCTAAGGAGATTTGCTAATGCAGAACTAATTTGTATTTGATGAGGCTTTCTGTTCAAGTCTTTGTAACTAAAATAACTTCTGGTAGTGAGTCTTGTGTTATTGCAGCAGTAGAACCCTTATTAATCTTCTGAAGTGTTGCAATGCAAAGCAAGGAGGATTACTGCTTAGTTCTTGGCTGCAAGAAGTTGCCTTTAGACACTGAGAAGTGGGGAAGTACTTAGCCTAAACCCTTTGAATACCTCAGCAACTCTTTTGGGCCACGTGTAACATTCTGCACTAGAAAATTGAAAACTGGTGTAAGAGGCAGCCACAGGTCTTTGTGGAACAGTCTCTGGTAGAGAAAACTTAATTCTTAAAAGTGATGGACCAGAATTGCATATAAGAAGTCCTGAACAGTCCAGGCGCGTGAAATCCCTATATATTTAATGCTCTCCAGTGACCTTGTTGAGCAGGCAAAAGAAGTTTCACTGTAGTTAAAAGGGACTGTTACCTTTGAATGTCAACCTGATGGTATCTGAAAACTTCCCCTTGTAAATAGCTGGTCGTGCTGTTTCGAGTGTAGTTGTGGATGGCTGCATGGTATCTCCTGAGCGGCAGTGGGTGCAGTCCAGAGTTAGTTTCTGAAATGCTGCAGAGCGTGGCTGAAAGAAAATGGGTCTTCCTGAGTAGTTCAGGATCGTAGAACAAGGTAGTCATTGAAGCTCTTGTGAGCCTAGTATAAAACTTTCAGGACAGAAGCTATTTTTTGGGGGTAGTACTTTGGGACTCTTGGTTCTAGCAGCTCTTACAGGTGACAAGCCTGTGTTTTGCCTTGAAAAACAAGCTTTGGATTTGTGTGTTAACTAGCTGCATATTCAAATATCTGTCAAGGTGATGAGTGGGCCTCGGGGCTAAGGTTGTTGTGACCATCTCTAAGCTGTGAGCTATGCCGTTCTTTTCTGTGGTTCCAGTGGCTGGAATCCTGAATCCTTCACATGTGGGGTATGCATGGAAGGAATCCCTTCTCCAAGGGCTGAAGTGCAGCAATAATACAAACATTCATTGCAACTTCAAAATGTTTCTGATGGAGCTGAAACTGCATGTTTAACTCCAGGTCAAAGCACAGACCAGATACCTTTTGTGGTAGAAAAGGCCCCACGAAGGATAGCACAGGGCAACTTGTTAAACATTGGGTGCATTTAAGAAATCAGCCCAAGTATCTCAAAGTTCAGCAACTGGAAAACCTACTTTTCTGTCAGGTAGCATCCCCCTGCAGTAACAAGACATGCATTTTTTTCGTCTAGTTCAGCTTTGTACTGCATTTTTTCTCTAGTTCAGCTGAGTTCAACTGAGCCTCTGCAGTCTGGGTTCTGGGAGGGCACAAATGCTGAAGTAACATGTTCATATTCAGACCTTGGGGTTTGGCTGCTAAATGGGGAATATATGTCTGCAGAGGTGTGTAGGTAGCTTCACAGCAGCGTGGCTTAGAGGATATCCTGTAGCCAGTAGTAATTGAACGGCACCGTTTTATCTATCTAGTTCCAGTCTGGGACTGGGTAAGTCACTTCCCCATACTTCAAGGAAGTGTTCCTGTCTGACAAACCAAGCAGTCAAGTGACTATTTGACTTGCACAATTCTTCCTATTGCTGACTTCAGCTGTTCTAATACTGCAGTCTAACAAAGGCCGAGTTATTGGGGGATCTGCCTAATGTTTTCTTTTTATCTTCCAGCCTTGGGAGCCGCTTATGGAACCGCAAAGAGCGGCACGGGTATTGCAGCCATGTCTGTCATGAGGCCTGAGCTCATCATGAAGTCAATTATTCCTGTCGTCATGGCGGGTATTATAGCTATCTATGGCCTCGTAGTGGCGGTCCTCATTGCCAATGCCCTTTCACCTTCCATCACACTATTCAAGTAAGTTACATGCCTGTCAGTGTCATTTAAGTTTGTTCTAGCAATATTTTGATGCTGCTGAATGGGTAGATTTTGCTTAAGACCTTGGGAAGACTGTTAGCACAGTTGGCTGTAAATGCTAAATGCTCCGAACCTGAGCTCTAGAGTACAGACTGGATTTCAGCTCCTACCCAGTGCCTTAGCCTCACCGGCAGTGGTGTATTAGCTAACATCGTAACATCAGACAATATCACTACAAGTAATGTCATGGTTTATGGCTTGAATGAAACTGTACAGACAGTCTGCGGATAGGAGGATGAGTTTGTTTCATGGTGTCAGATTCTAGAGCTGGAGTGCGCATGTCTTTCCAAGAGTTAATGAGGGTCTGAATAGCTCTCCTGTTGCCTGGGAAGTGCAAATGACTAATTAACAATGCTCACTTCTTTACATGTTGGTAAAGCAATCCTCAAGCTGTACATTGTACCTTCATACCAGCTATAGTCTGAAACTTAATCTCAACTTCTGAGAATAGCTGGAACTAGTGTGACTGTCGGAGCAAAACAATGCTTCTGTGAGGCCTAACAGAACAGGTACCTGTGCCACGGTACAAGGTACAGCAGGTGAGCGTTGTGGTTGGCTGAGCAGTGAGCCTTGATCCAAGGTAGAACAGGTAGAAAAAGTCCTTTGCAGGTACCCCTGCCTGGAAAATCGGGCCATTCTTGTCTGACATACACGTGGGGTTAACATGTATAACTCTTGCAGCACAAGAGGCCTCAGAATGACCTGGATATGGTATGGCAGTATAATGGGGTGGGGAGTGAGTTTCGCCTGAAGTCAAAGGGTTGGGTGTCCTGTTGCTTGCCACTGAATCTTTTTCTTCTCTGTCCTACAGGAGCTTTCTTCAGCTGGGTGCTGGCTTGAGTGTGGGCCTCAGTGGTCTGGCTGCTGGCTTTGCCATTGGCATCGTGGGTGATGCAGGTGTACGGGGAACAGCACAGCAGCCCAGGTTATTTGTGGGCATGATCCTGATTTTGATCTTCGCTGAAGTCTTGGGTCTCTACGGCCTCATTGTTGCCCTTATCCTCTCCACAAAGTAAATGTTGCAGTATGATGTAAAGAGATGTAACAAATCAACATCTAAAGCTCCAGAATGAAAATGGTTTCTCCAATGTGTACAGTTGTCCCAATTTGGTAGTTGATCTCTTGTAAATGCGCAATGTACGTTAGTGACTTGTCTGTCCTGTGTGTATTTCAATATTAAATTGGATGGGCTGCTCCAAGCCTATTGCATGGCTTGGGGTGGCCTGTGTGCAATTTTCCACCCATTGCTGTTAGTACTTTATGTATAAATATGAACTAGAAATGTAATTTTTCTCTTCACTGGATGTTTATTTATAAAAGACTTGACATGTTCATACATCTATGGAGCAAGGATTTTCAATTTCCCATGCTATATATATTAATCTTATATATAGGTAGATTACACTGTGGGGTCAATTGTAAGTGCAGAGAATTCCTTGGATGTAACTTTGATTCTAAAGATTGCTGTAGTGTCCTGGTATTGGAGTATGAGAATTTCGTGTTTTATTACAGCAATTGTCCGAAACACTCCCGTGTTTCAGTAGTAACTGCGTATGCTCTGGCATCAGAGTTGTGCACCCAGTGTTGGGTTACAAACTTATACCATGTTTCCAAATAAAACTTCCTCACTACATTGCTGTAATGACTCCTCTGCCTCTGATTTAACGTTTTAGCTGCTCCTTTAGGAAGAGGAGGGATTCCCTGAAGGGGAGGCAGGTTCTTCGAAGTGACTGAGCACTGCACAAGAGTCATGTCATCAACTGCTAAAGCATTCCCTCTTTCTTCTTGGTCAAAGAGCAATGACTGCTGCTTCCAACTGCTGCACGGGGGAGCACTTGAGAGCAGGAATGCAAGGCTGTTGCAGTGCTGTCGGTGCTTGGCCCCTGCCTGACTGGTATATTTTGCTGTGTTGTACAGCAATGCTGCGTAGCTGACTGCAGCGTGACCTGACCAGGCCCAGTCATGGTGCAAGGGTGCTGGCTTCAGCATGTGACAAGAAACGGGAGCTGCCAAGGAGCTTCTAGGCAGCTTGTCCTTCTGATTGCACTGCAGAAACTTGGCTGGGTGGAAAGCTGCACTGTTAGTAGCAATTGCTGCTGGAGTACCTGAACAATAGTCTCATCAGCAAAATGGGTTCATTCAAGAACTCATATTTTTAACTTACGAATCAGGAGCATTCAAGCTGAGAAGTTCTGCTGTTGCAGCTAGCAAATACTGAAGCAATCTCCTCTTGTCTTGAGGATATCTGAATGTCACAGAGCAACACTGGAGCTCATGCGGGAGATGTGTTGGACCCGTAACAATTGTTCCAAGTTGCCTTTGGGAAGTACGTCACCTTAATTTTACCTGCATAGTTTGGAGAACAGAGGAAGCTTTTCTTGGTTCAAGCCAAAATGTTGTTAGACTTAGATACTTAGAAATACCTTGATAATCAATGATCTGCCTATCTGCCTGGGCAGCACGGCACCTCATGGATACTGTGTAGGAAACAGGTCTGAAGTAATGAAGAGCTGTGTCCAGGTGTCAGAGCTGTGGGAGTGAACTTGGGTAATAGAGCTTCTAACCTGGTGGTAAGTCTGCACCTTTAGAGTAGCTTGTCTCCAAACTAGGGACCACATGGTAATATTGTTGGTGGTCACTAATTACTAATCAAGTAACTGGTTTGTTTGCTAAAAGATTAGTCTACATACATGTACCATGTAATGTGCTGTCAGCTGCTGGGCTTGGGGCTGGGGTGTGTTCCTGCTTTTATGTTCGAAGTGGCTTTACTTTGTGACACTCCCAGCAGTGGTACCAGTAGTGCTTTGGGGTGGGGGGCAGGGTGCAGAGATTGGTTGGCTTGTGGAAAATCCTGGGTGTCTGAAGCATTGGATGGGAAGGGGAGAATTTCCCTAATGTTTCCTGATCTGAATCATGTTGCTTACTTTTTTCCTGAGCAAAAATAGTAGACTATAAACCCTTACCTAGGCATTCTAAACACTTCTGGAAACTATAGCATAATTAATTCTCTTTGCAGTGAGTGTCTTCCTGCTACTTCTGCAAAAAGTTCTGGCTGAGCTTGCAGCTGGGTGGGCTGAATGATGGATTCAGGCTTTCTGGAAAGCATGCCACATATGCTTCTGTCTTGCAGCTCTGGTCAGAGGAGTTGCATTGTGATGGTGTAGCAGGAGGGGAGATGTGCCTGGCTGGGGTGCAATTGTTCGAGATCTTTTATCTTCTTTAGGCAGGACTAGCTGCCAGCCTTGTTTTTAGTCAGATGAGGAGAATATGAGCAAATGTATTTGAGAACAACTAAACAGGGGTAGTTCTCACGGGGGGGGGGGGGATAATTTAAAGGCACCATTCTATAGGAACTCCTTAAGATCCCAATGTTGTGTAACCAAATGTAGGTAAAACACTCAGCATTTTGATTTGTGCCTTGGGACGTCAAGCCTTCCTCATTATTGTAAATCCATGCTAGTCAGGAGAACGGCATAAAACAAAATCCAGGGTTAGCATGCATAGGATTGCTTTGCGCTGAGTACCTGCAAATACACTGAGCAAAATTAACAGTGAGTCTGTTGCCTTGGCTGAGTGTTTCTTTTACAGCCATGCTCTAGATCCTCGTTGGTGACTCACAAGTGAAAACTTGCATTTCAAGTCCTTTGCTGGTGCTATTGTGTCAGCAAATTTCTCAAGTGATTCAAGAAAAATTTTCTCAAACTTTTCTTTACTCAAGAAAATTGCGGACTTCTCAGTTCCTTTCCTTCATTAACTCACATCTAGATCGGTGCATTTCCATGTACTAGGGATGGGCTTTGGTTTGGAAGAACAGAACAGGCAGCCGCAGACAACGAAATGACAGTTTGCAGAGTGCCTGATTCAGAAGAGGTGGTGTCTACCAGCACATAAATAGTTCCCAGTAATGTGGCGGATTGCATGCACTGCAGAGTGAGTCAGCCCTGCAGTGCGAGAAGGGAGTGGGATGGCTCTGCAGCAGCAGAGGGTAAGCATCCATCAGCAGTCAGTTCAGGCTAGGTAAGGGTGAGGAATGCCTGCTGTCAGATGCTGCCAGCATAGTTAATGCCTTCATAGAACTTGCCAACTTTTTTCTTTTAACTTTCATACTGGCTTTTTATTACTATTATTATTTAATGCTCTATTTTAGAAGCAGAACCTACAAGGTTGGTCAGTGACTGCTTTTTAAGGCTCCTTTAGTAACCTTTCAAATGCGTCTGAAAATTAATTGCAATAAAATAACTCCCGTTTGGAGAAACTCCTGTTCTTCTCCCATAGGTACCAAGGGAACCCTGGGGTTGATGCATTACAGGACATTGGGAATGAGCAACGCTGACCATAATGGTGTAAACCAAGCCAAGCAGAAGGATGCGAACAAGGAGAAAGCTGGACTTGCAGTTTAAGATCTGTGTCCCATTTACAATTTGTGTGATGTTGAGCAGTCTGCCTGCTGGACTTCTACAGTGAAGTGGAGGTGGTAATTTTTTATGTCAGTTACCTGAGTTTGTGCTGCATCCAGCTTTGCTCTGAGGAGAGAGGGTAATGGGATAGCCTCAAGCCGCAGAGGGTGATAACCACCTACACCTAATGGTTCTGTCTACCTCAGGCAGGCTGACCAATGTTAGGAAATCACTGAAGTTCCCAAGATTGGCAGTGTTTCCAACTCACGGATGCAAACAGCATCCCTGGTCCATGTGCATTAAGACAATTTCTCAGAGCTCTTTGTGAATACACACAAAAAAAAAAAAAAAAGAGAAGCCAAGGCTGCATCTCCACAATTGCTTCTTTCAGCAGCAGAGCTAGCATAAGCCCTTCCTCCTCTGGCACCTGTACCTTCTTTCATAGCTGTAGTGCGTGCTCCCCTGCTTCTCCTGAAAGTGCTGGTACAGCTTTTCATGTGACCAGGCAGTGAATCTGATTTGGGAATTGAGCCAGGCTAAAAATAACTCAACCTGGAAAAAAATGTTTTGCTGAGGAAAAAGCAAGTGAAGCTACAGTTTGATTCTCTCAGCCTATTACTGGGGCAGTGGAGAGAAAGAGCATGCGGTTATGAGAGGTGGAGCGTGAGGTTTTGGTGATGCAAGACAGGGATAATTTAATACTGAGGAATAAAGGGAGAACATCCAAAAGGATAATCCTTAAGCAGGACAGGTGGGTGATATAAAGTTGGGCCGGGTGATGCACCTACAGCATTGATGAGGTAAATTTCCACACCTGTCATCTCAGTACAGGCTGTTCTGTTCTTCAGCAGCACGAGGTCCAAGCCATTTTCTAGTATTCTAACTCAGTGGTTCACTTCTGGCTTGCATCCTAGAAATTTTGCGTTCGTCGCCAAAGGGTTGGTTAAAGTGTGTCAGCAGGGTGGACCGTGTGGCAGGATCTGTTATTGTGGACATTGCTGTGTCAGTATTTTCATTTACCTATATGTCTCTTCCACTGCTGAGAAAAGTTACTGTCACCAGTCTCTTAGCATGTACATTCATATGAAAATGCTGTTTGGCTATAGGCAGTTTGTGTGCTGTATGTGCCCTTTGACATGCGGTTTAGCTGCTTGGAAGGGTACTTCTCCCCCTAGAGAGTTATTTTCGTGAATAAGCAGGCCTGAGGTTCAGTTTTATGTTCTAATCTTCTGAGCTTGGAGTCTCTTTACCTATACTAAAGCCACAAATCCCTCCCACTGACATACTGCTGGTTGTCCCTGGCAATGGATAATTTTAACCATGATGAGTAAAACCTGCCTGAAGCCATTCCTAGTCTCAAATTCTCCAAATTATGTTGTGTGTAGTTTTCTTCAGCTAAACTAACATCATTCCTGGTTCTCCATTTCCATGGCCTTTACTGGCATCCTACTGAGAGTAAAAGGTAGCTTCATCATGTGGACAAGCACTGACATAGGGAATAACTACAGCATGAAACCTCATCCAAATTAAATCCTGGCTAGATGGGAATGTTCAGGCACAATTACGTTCCCTGTCATGTATCTTCTCAGTGTGATTCATAAGAGGAGCTCACATCAGCACCTTGCCTAGACACAGTCTAGATAAGACACTTGTCTCTGCAATCCTGTGGGACACCGAACTAGACAAACACTGGAGTGAGCACTACTTGGATGCTGCTGCAGCAAACAGTTGCCCACGTGGAGCAAAGAGGATGGAAGGAGAAGTGTCTGCAAGCAGACATCTAGGAGTACTTAGTCTGTTGGGGACACTAATCAGAATAAAGCATAGTACTTGCCTTTAACATTCTGAAGGTCAAATATGATTCCCTTTCTACCCACGGAGACTGCAGACAGCAAAAGGACCACTGGTGGCATGGTCTGCTGGAGAGAAAAGTCGGGGGCTGGCGGTTAGAGCACAGAATAAACATTGTCTTCTCCCCCAGCTGCTGCTGACTTGCTGAATGGACTGAGGAGCTTGCCTACAGCACTGTTGTCAGCTTAGAAGTAACTTTTAAAAGAAATAATGACTTACATGTGATTGTTATTTTTTTTTCCTGAAGCTGAGACTGGAACAGTGAAGTGAGGGGCTCCAGAAACCTTACTTTGCCTGAGCCAATAAAGAGGTTGAATTTCATTTTGTTAGTGTAATTATTTTGGTGTAGTGTGCCTAGCTGGATTTCCAAGCAGGTAAGCGCTTTGCAGCAGATTGTCTGCCAGCTCTCAGGGGCAAGGATCAGCTGATCTTTCAGGGACTGGTACATCTAGCAGGCCTGGGTCTGCCTGGGGTTGCCACTCAAGAAGTAAATAACCATGAGTGGGATGCAGCAC
The DNA here is from genome assembly GCF_040182565.1 of Anser cygnoides. Taxonomy (NCBI): domain Eukaryota; kingdom Metazoa; phylum Chordata; class Aves; order Anseriformes; family Anatidae; genus Anser; species Anser cygnoides. The sequence goes on from NC_089887.1 coordinate 13,627,985, forward strand.
AGCCTGCAGCATTGCTTCATTGCACAGTGAGTGCAGCCCATTGGCCCCACGCAGTACAGCGTGCCCGCTACAGGCAGTGCCATGTGTGTGTGATGTGCTGCGACAAAGCAGAGCACTTCCTGCAGGCACACTCATTCCCCGGGGAGAAATGAGTCTACTTTAGCCATTATATCCAAAGTTACTTATTCACAATTCACAGACTTAAAAGTCATTAGGAACCACTAATTCCTCTCATCTGACCTCCCAGGCCAGTGAACTTTGCTAGACAAAAAAGTACTTCAGTACAACATTTCCTCAAAGGCATCAGCGTATGCCAGCCACTAGCTCAGCGATGCTGAGGAGTACAGACAGCACCGAGACCTGCCAGCATGTGACAGGGCTGTCCCGGCAATGATGACAACAGCAGTGCGGGAGCCACGTCATGGCTCACTGCGGGCTGCAAGATCCTCGACTGGACGATGCCAAGTACTGGTAGCTCCATGAGCTTGTGAAGGTAAAGGTAGCTTGGGCTTACTCTAATCTGTCCTTGAGCTGAGCACTGGTTCTTTAGGGATGTTCCTCTAGACCATCTTCTGCACTGAGAAGATCTAAATGTATCGGTATAAACTCAATGGAAAAGATACTACCCCAGACGTTTCTAATCTGAATATAATCTGTGTGTAGAATGTTAAGAACAAGGTAATGAGGAGGTGGCTGCGATGAGTAAAAACTGGTATCTGCATGATGAGCGAAGGGAGGTGTGTGCCTACCGCAGCTCCTCCTGGTTCCTCGCTCCAGCTTATTTGAGCTTGTTGCAGTTGGAATTTCCCTGGATAAGATGGATAAGGTGTCCTCAGGAAACGTGTCCCTTCCCACTGGGGTTCTGTAGACCTTTCCAAGAGCGTTTCATCGGTGCCGTTACACACCGGGGTGAAACGCCATCACGTGCCGCTGCCGGCCCCTTCAGAGGATATGGAACGTCGCTCATTCATTTTCATTTACTGATTAGTGTGATTAAAACAGACCCAGAGAGCAAATCCACGGAGACATCCAGCTGCAAGCGCGAGGGCTGTGAAGAACAGCCTGGTGGGGGGGGATGTTGTCTGAGGGGGCTGCAGCGGGGTGCGGGGTGGCAGGACGGCAGCGGGGTCTCCCTCAGCACGGTGCCTGCACCCTGTGTGTGGGGAGGGGGCTTCGCTGCCCCCCCGGGCCATGTCCCCTGCAGCCAGCTGCCCGCAGCGCCGAGCACTGCCGGGCACAGGCTGCAGGCGGAGATGGACGGACCCCAGCACCGGGCAGGGGGCCCCGGGGCAGCGGTGTGTGCCCAGAGCACCTCGGGCTGCGGAGAAACGGCCGCGGCCTGGCTTCAGCGCCCCTCTGCCTTTGCCGAGTCTCTCACCGAGCTCGGTGCTGGGGCTGTTTTTTCACTATTTTGGGGCTCTTTTTCCACTCAGCTGCCTGAAGTGGATTTATTTCGGTTTTGCGGCCCCACGGGCAAGAGCGATGCGAGACCGACTTCATTTCTGGCCTTTAAAGCGTGCGGGGAGCGAGCCTGGGTGAGGGCCCGGCCACCGCCCTCCCGCCCCGGGCCCGGCCGGGAGCCCTCTCAGGGGCTGGGGGGCCGCGCCCCGCCGTGGGGCGCCCCTCGCCCCCCTCCCGGCCCCTCCGCCCGCCCCCGCGGCAGGCGGCGACCTCCCCAAGATGGCGCCCGCGGCCGCGCCCTTCCCGTGATGGCGGCTCCCCGGGGGCCGGTCACGGGGCGGGGCGGGGCGGGGCGCTCCCGTTCGGCACCGGAGCGCGGTCACGTGACGGGCGGCTGGCGGCGCCCCCCGGTGTCCGCCGCCGCGGCCGGGCGCTCCCTGGCGGCCCCGCGCCCCCCCTGGCGCCATGCGGGCCCTAGGGGCCGGGCCGGGCTGAGCACGGCCCAGCGGCGGCGCGGCTCCAGCTGAGGTAACGGCGGCACCGGGGCCTGGGGACGGGGCCGAGCACCGGGACGGAGCCCCGGGGTTGGGCTGGGCTGGGCTGTCCGCCGGGGCGGGCCGGGAGGAGGCCGGGGCAGCCCCCCCGTCCCGCCCCGCCCCGCCCCGGCTGCCCGGTCCCCGTGGCCGCTGTCCCGGGCCCCCCCGCCCGCGATCCCCCCGCCCGCGATCCCCCCGCCGCTGTCCCTGCCCTCAGGGCTGCCCCCGTTGCAGGTCGGCTCCCCCCGGCCCGACGATGCCGTCCAACAAATCCGTGTCGGACGCGCCCATCGCCCAGTTCACCAACTGCCGCATCCTGCGGGACCGCCGGCTGCAGCGGTGAGTGGGCCCCGCCGCCGCGGGGGGCACCTGCGGGGAGCCTGGGCGCTGAGCGGGACCTGGCGGCCCCCCGGGCCCGGCCCCGGGCTCCTCAGCGTCCTCGCAGCCCCGTTCCTCCGAAGGGAAGGAGCCACGCGTCTCCCGCAGCCCCCGTCGCGCTCCGCTCTCCTTCGGTCTCTCCTCCGACCCCCCCTCGGTCAGTGCGCGGGCAGCTCGCTGAGCCGCCGCGGTCCGGGAACATCACGTTCCTGTCAGATTTAACCGGAGACCAGGCAGAGGGCCGCCGCTCCTGTCGCTGCTGGAAGAGCAGCCCCCGCAGCAGCCACTGAGAGCCTGCAGGGGAAGGTGCTGCCAGGGTCTGCGGACCCCCGCGGTCCCCCCGCGTTGTGGTGCCGGGTGTGCTGTGGCTGGGGGGGCCGCGGGCGGTGCGGGGCTGCGAGCGGCGTGCGAGTGTGACCCTCCCTGCAGGGAGGACCTGTGGGTGCGGGAGGGGAAGATCCTCAACCCGGAGAAACTCTTCTTCGACGAGAAGGGCTCTGCCGACATCCAGCTGGACTGCAAGGGCAGCATCATCGCCCCAGGCTTCATCGATGTGCAGATCAATGGTAAGGCGAAGCCACGTGCGTGCGCAAGGAAGACGGTGGGCCCCAGGCTTGTCTGTCCCTGCTCTTCAAACCCTGCTGTATGTGCGCTGCCTGCAACCAAGCGTGTTTCTGCAGGGCATCAGGGAGATGGGAGTCACTGAGCTAATGATAAAGAACAGTTTTGCCCATGGTTGCTGCTGCTCTGTAACCGATCCACTTTGGATACGTGTGTTTTCAGCCTGGCTTTCCTCCCAACCTCCCTTTCATCAGTAGTCCCTGTGCTGGTAGTTTGCCTGCCTTACGCTACCAAGGACGTGTGGAGGATGGAGCAGGACTTCTCAAGGGATCAAGCCTTACCTGCAGTGACTCTCTCCTGGGTGCTGAGAACTTTGTTCTCTGCTAGAACGTGTCAGAAGCTAGATCCTCTCTTTAATGGGAAATACTCAGATTTTGCCCTTCATCAAAATAAAAAGTTGGTGCTTCTTGCAACACGCTGTGATTCTGTAGGGAAAAGCACTCCAGTAGGATGGTGTTGGCTGGGTTTGCCAGTGTGAATGTAGGGCAAGACGAGTGCTGGTGGAGCTCTTTGCCTCCAGTTCATGCCATACGAACTGAGTGGCTTGCTCAGGTCACACACAGTTCAATTTGTTCTGGTCACACACACACACACAAAAGTTTTGGGTTGGGAAACTGAGTGTTCATGAGTCTGGGCCCCTACTAGAGGGGAGGATCCAGGCAGCGAGCCTGCCTTTCCACTGAGGGGGCTGCAGCTTCATCTTTGTTTTGTTTGTGGTGCAGGAGGCTTTGGAGTGGACTTCTCCATGGCTACAGATGACTTCAAATCAGGGATTGACCTGGTCAGTCAGAAAATACTCTCCCATGGAGTGACCTCCTTCTGTCCCACTTTGGTGACTTCTCCTCCATCCGTGTACCACCAGGTGAGTGGCTTTCTCCCCCTCTCATCCGTAGGGTGATAAAGAGCTGAGGGCTGAGGCTGGTACCGAGAGCAGAGAGGGCTGGGGATGATGACATTGCGGAGCTTCTTCAGTGACCGAGACAGCTGCCATGGTGGGAAAGCTGCGGGCATAAGGAGGTGGACTCCAACCCCAGATTTCTTGCCCTTAACCTTTAGACCAGTGAGGCAGCGATGTTTTCCAGGCCAGCAGGTAGCTAGCGGCCTTTTGCAGCGGGGCTCGCAGCTTGCTTTTTCTTTGTGGGCTGTTTGGCCTTTTGTCCCTGATAGCCCAGCTCTGTGGGGACCGGGGGTTTGGGTTGCTTTGCCTGGCAGGGGTACCGTGTCTGAGGTGTCTGACAAACCCCTTTCTCTAGGTTCTCCCTCAGATCAGTGTAAGAAATGGTGGAGCCCATGGAGCAGGTATCCTGGGTAAGTGGTCTTGCCGCTCGCTGTCCTCCCTGGTGCTACTCTAGGAGAGTATCTTTTCCCCTGTTAAGAGGAAAGAAGCCACCGTAGGAAGGCACAAATGGGGGCTGGAGCTCTCTTGGTGGGAGGGATACACAGGTGGGCACAGGTCTGCTCTCTCCCTCAAACTGTCCCCAGCCTTTCTGTGCCCTCTGCCACCCACCCTTTTGGTTTCAGCAGAGTGGTGGCAATGGGGCTGTGGGGCTTGGCCGCTTTCAGTGCTGCGTCTTTTGTCGTACTGATCTCGTAGTTACCTGAACTGTGTTTTGCTGTTGGAGAATGGCAAGAGCTTGGCCCAAGCAGGGTGGACACAGCAGGTTTCTTAGCCCTTGGTGGGGTGAGGAAGAGTCGTGACTCTGTTTCCGTTTGAGCAGGAGCCCACCTGGAAGGACCGTTCATCAGCAAGGAGAAGAAGGGGGCACACCCAGAGCACTGCATCCGCACCTTCGAGGCAGGTGCCTTCCAGGACCTGCTTGCAACCTACGGGTCCCTGGACTGCGTCCGGATAGTCACCCTGGCCCCGGAGATAAAGAGGAGCAGCGAGGTGATCCGGGAGCTCACCAAGCGGGGCATCTGTGTCTCGCTCGGTAAGGGCTGGGGAGGAGGCTCGGGGGAGCCGTTGTGTCTGTGCCGCAGGCAGCCTGGGGCAGTAGCATCCCTGGTGGTGTCTCCGTGTGACTGGGCCGGGTGGCATTTCTTTTTGTCACCCCTTCCCTGACCTGTATGGAAGAGACAGACGCATCACAAACAGGGACCTAGGTTGATGCTGTAAATATGTTGCCCTTTGTATGGCAAGGGCCAAATGTCATCGATTGAAGAGCACTTGCAGTTCTGCACAAGTGCACTGGTGCTGTAAAAACAGGAAATAAGAGCAGTCTTCCTTTTTTTTTTTTTTTAAGCCTTCAGTTAATAAAGATTTAATTCAAGGCTGACTATGTGGAAAGGTTCAAACTCTGAAGTTCAGCTGCTTTAGGCCTTATTTGACAGGTGAAATTGTTTTCCAAAGGTTGCTGTTGAGTCTTGAAAACTCGGTTTTTCAACTGGAAGTGCCGAAGACCTCTCCCCCTACTGCATTTTTATAAGTTTTTGGGGGGTGAAATTGAACCTTAATTGAGAAGGGTATTTGTACAGAGCATCTCACAGGCATGTAATGAGAAGAATCACAGAAAGACAGAATTTGTTTGCAGAGAGATTTGTTCACATTAGATATGCTGCCTGTACTAGGGTAAACACCTGTTCCTGAGTTATGTTTTATTGATATATTCTTTCTTGGAAAGTGCCCGCTGTTACCCTACTCCTTTGACACCTCTCCACATGAAGCCTTGAGATACCTGTAGACAGCCCGAAGGCACGTCCTAGGGCCTCTAGCCCAGCCAGCAGGCAGCTCTCTGCGATGCCTCTGGGAGCGAGGCAGCATTGGTGACTGTTGTGAGCAGTGAACCTGTTCGCGTGAAACACCCACGGCCAGAGGCTCCCGTGCTCATAGTCAGACGCCTCTGCAACGAGGCTGGCATCTCAGACCCAAACACAGGTTGGAGCATCAGAGCAGAGCCCTAGTGACAATGCGTCTTTACTCCTGGAATTCCCTCTGGGGAAATAAATAGAGAGGTGGGCAGAAGAATCATACAGCGGTCTCTGTTCCCAGGTCACTCGGTGGCAAATCTTTCCCAGGCTGAGGAGGCTGTGCAGCATGGTGCTACCTTCATCACGCACCTCTTCAATGCCATGTTGCCGGTGAGTAGTCAAGGGCGTTTGCCCTGTGCTGGCATTGCTTTTGGTGCTTTCTCTCTTGCTGCCCATGAATGCTTATTCTCATCAACGTGTTTCATACCAGGCCTTGCAATGGGGTTTCACTGAATGCTGCCAGGCGGGGTTTGATAGATAGCAGCTGCATCCCCTGGCAGGAGGGGTCTCAGCCTACAAGGCTTGTTGACGTTCAACAGTTTTAACTCTCTCTCTGTGGGCAGTTCCACCATCGTGACCCTGGGATCGTGGGTCTGCTGACGAGTGACAAGATTCCTGCTGGGCGGAGGGTCTTCTATGGCATGATCTCTGATGGCATCCACACCAACCCTGCTGCCCTGCGAATCGCCCACCGAGCCCACCCCACAGGTAAAGCCATACCAGGCCCACGCAGAGTCACCTGCCCGGTGTCACCAACATCCCAGCACCCACTGTGCTGTCTCCCACGAGCGCTACTCTTGCTGCCTGAAAGAGGCCGTTGCCACGTGACGTGATCCACTAGCCCACTTGCCTCAGCTGCAGGTGGCTGGAGGCATCTTGGTCCCTCTCCGGGAGGGTCCACGTGGCGCAGTGCTCGGGCCTGCAGTAGGATTGGCCGCAAAGCTACCGCGGCGTGTTTGCTTGCCTTCCTCAGGCCTGGTGCTGGTGACGGATGCTATCGCTGGCATGGGGCTGGCACCAGGTCGGCACACCCTGGGCCAGCAGGTGGTGGAGATCGATGGGCTGAACACCTACATTGCAGGTAAGTGCCTTTTGCAAAAGAGCTTGGCACAGCACTGCCACTCGTGCCCCGTTCCTGGAGAGCTCAGCACACCTTCCAGCGCTTGTCAGTGTGAGGCAGCACTTCTGCCACCTTCTTGGGTTTTGTTGCCTGATCAGTTAGTGGCTCTGCCATGACTTTGCCCTGGGGAGAATGAGGCACCTTGTGAAGGTGGGAAATGCCCCGTCTTACTGGAGTGAGGAGGAATCTGACAATTTTTAGCTGTCTGCAAAACCTTTCAATTCATTCTTGGCCAGTGGTATGGATGCTAGAAATTGTAGTGGGGTCAGAAAGGACAGAAAAATCTCGTGGATATTTATTGTCTTTTGTATTTTCTGTAACACCACCACTTCTTGCTAAGTAAGTTCCCTAATCTGCTAGCAGTTAGAGACTGGGAAGATATTGTAAGGAAGGGTGGTTCCTTTGTCAGTTCCCTTCCTCTGTCTTTGGTAGCAGGTGCCTGTGTTGTGAGCTAGGGTTTCATCTAGTCCAGCTGGCCTGACACGGAGCTGCAGGGTGACATCCTAGTAACTCCCTCCGCACTGTCAGCACAGACACTCTCACCTCGTTCCGTCACTCAGCAGCAATAGCTGAGAGACCTTCAACTTGCTTCTTGTGACCCAGGATTTCTACCCTTTGGGGTCCTGCTCAGTGCTGTCCTGTTCCTTTCCCAGGCACGAAGACCCTGAGCGGTAGTGTAGCGACCATGGACGCGTGCGTGCGACACTTCCTAGAAGCCACAGGTAAGTGAGCCTTGCCCACAAGCTGTTACTTCTTGTGTCGGCTTGGGAAGAGGTCTTGCTCTTGGCAACTGTCTGCTCAGCCAGGGAACGTCCCCTCTTGCCCGAGGCGTGAGGAGAAGGGTTGGCATCAGTGGCACTCTTCTCAGAGATGAGTACCTTTATGAGGGGAGGTTTCATTTTAACCTGTGGCACTAAGGTGAACTGTCCTGCTCTTTCCTAACAAAGGGACTAAAAGTGAATGATCTCTTCCACATACCCTAGGTAGTTCCCCTCTTCCTGCTGTCTCACCTAGGGATATTTTCCCCTCCTTAGCCCCATGCTTACGTGACAAGGGCATTCCAGCTCCTCCTGTTTAGGGGAGAGGGAGTAAGACCAGATATTAGTGCCCTGTTGTGATAGGAGGGGACAAAGATCTTGGTGCTGGCAAATACACTGGGGCTTGTGCATGGGTTTGGTTATCCAGCTGGGTCTCTGACATGCTACCAGTTGCCTTAGCCACAAGTTTGGGGCTGCTCTGGGGATGGGGCTGTTTGCTGCCCTAATGCCTCCCCCTTCTTACCCCAAGGGTGCTCAGTAGAGACTGCATTGGAGGCGGCATCTCTGCATCCTGCCCAGCTCCTGGGGATTGAGCACAAAAAGGGGACCCTGGATTACGACTCTGATGCAGGTATTGGTATGGGGACAGTGGTATGAGGGCTCGTGTGTGCTGGAGCAAAGCAGGGGCTGCTGCGAATGCAGGCTTTATCTACCACTTCAGTGGGGGATCTGGGGAGACCCAGTCTGCCCAGGATTTGCTGTGGAGTTTTGCTCTAGTATTTTTTTCTCTTGGTGGGGGTGGTGCTTCACAAGGCCTTTGGAGAGGCCCCCGCATCTCAGATGAACAGGGAGCAGAGCAAGGACGGTGCTCCACTGCTGTCCTGCTACTGTGTTTGGGGTGGGAAGAAAGTTCCACACGCAGACAGCCCTGGAGCCCAGCTCTTTCCAGCTAGCTTCAGCTGCCCCAGTTGCCCTCCTTCTGTTTCTCTGACAGCTGCTTCCTTTCTCTCCTATCTGGTGCAGATTTCCTGATGCTGAATGACAGCCTGTATGTGCAAGCCACGTACATCGCGGGCGAGGAAGTCTGGAGACAGGATGTGTTAGGCATGTGATGCTGGGCTGTCCTGGTGCCCTCCCGAGGCTCCCTGGCACTGTGATTAGCAGCTTTGGTAACCACCCCCCCACTTCTCTTTTTTTTTTTTTCCTTCCTTCCTTCCTGCAACTCCCCTAAAGGAGCCTCATACCAAAGAGCTGTGTTTTCCAGCACAACCACTGCTTCCAGTTACAGCCATGCCTGCAACAAATTTGTTGGTGCTCAGCTGGTGGAGTGGGGAGAGCAGGCAGGTCTGTGTCAGGAGGGACTGTTGGTCCCTGGAGTGACCTGAAGGACTGCACAGCTGTCCTGTGTGGAGTCCCCAGACAGAGGTGCTCCTATCGCCATCTTACAGTGGTGTGAAGCTGTCCCAGCCTTTGCACTGTTTTATACAGCACACACTAACCTGCCTATGCCCGAGGCAGGCTCAAGCCATGTCCATGCCTCTCCACGCTGTTTGCCTTGCTCCTGGGCAGCTGTAGCTGGCTGGCCATCAGTGCCAACCAGCTGAGCTCACAGCTCTTCATGTCAGAAGGTTGCTGTTGCCTCAGCAGAAGCTGAGGACCACATTCTGATTCACTGGCACTGATCCTGCGTTGTGCGTCTTCTGGAGCAAGGCTGCCACAGCTCACTGACTCGGTGCTGTTGTAGGGCTGTCCATCAGTGTGGGCTGAATCCTCAGGGCAGAGATCAAACCCAGGAAAACGAGGCATTGCTGGTCCTTTGTGCCTTTTCCCTGCATGGGCATTGAGTCCACAGCATGTGGTTTCGGCTGGAGCCATGGACAACATCCTGCCACAGAAAACAATGTTCCTTCCAACCCTTTGTGCTGGCGAGATGGGTCCTGCAGGATCTGCACCCAGCCATGCCTAACAGAGCCCTTGCATCATCTGAAGGGTTGGTGCGTTCCTCAGGCCGCAGAGAGGACACTTCTGCTTTAGGTGATGCATCCAGGCTATTAGTGAGGGGCTCACATGCCCTCAGTCCAGCCTGGGGTCTGAGGGAGATAATCCTATGGCTCATAAGGGAAGAAAATTGCAGAGCATTTTTGGCATTTCAAGACAGTTGCTGATAGCTCATTATTCCTGTGCGCATTATTATCTTCTTCAGTACTTGACTGTCAGTTCTTTTCCTGACACTTGGACGCTTCTGTGCCAAGACTGATGCTGTTTTCAAACCTTGTGACGAGTCCTGGCCCCTGACGAGCCTCCAACCACCAAACAAGATGTTTTTTGTAGTGAGGGGTGCTTAGACAGGGGCGAAGCCTTAGCAAGCACGGAGGTTGTGAGGCAAGACGGAAGTCTGGTGAGGGTTGACAGAAACGTGCAGATTTTTCCAGTACCTTTTTATAACCGTTATAAGTGGGAAGTGCTTTTGGGGCACTTTTGAGCCTTGCTGGGATGACTGGCAGCCCTGGGGAGCTTCTAACATCAGCTGCTGGTGTCAGCAGCAAGGAAAACCTCCAGGACTGAAGCACGGAGCTGTCGAACACCCGCGCCGTGGGCGCGATGTGCGTCGTGCATCTCAGCGGGGGAGCGTCCGTCTGCTGTGGGAAGAATCCGCGGGGGGGGGGGGGGGGGGAGAACCGAATGTGAAACAAGGTGTATAATTCTTTTTTTTTTTTTTTTTTTTTACAAAATTCAATAAAAGGAAACCTAAAGCAGACGTGGAACCGGACGCTGCGTGTACGCGCCGCCTCTGGGCGCCTGGGGCTGAGGGGCGAGGCGGAACGGAGGCGCCGCGGCCTGGCGGCGGGTGGGCCGCGGGGCGGGGACGGCGAGGGGAGGCCGGGCCGGGCCGAGGTGAGGCCCCGCGTGGGCCCCGAGCGGCGGCCGCTGCCCCCCGGCCGGGCCCGGGCCGCTGTGAGGGGGTCGGGGGCCGCGGCGGGGCTGGGCCTAGCCCGGGGCGGGCCGGCGGAGCCGGAGCCGGGTTCGGGTCGCGTGGGGAGCCCCGCACGGCTCCTGCGGGGTGCTGGGGAGGGCTCGCCTGGCGCTTGGGGCCGCCCGGGAGTTTTCTCCGTTTTTCTGGGTCGCCTCGTTACTCTTGTGGTACGGGGAAGAGAGCGAAAGGGTGCCAAAAAGCGAGGGAAAGGAAGAGAGAAAGAGGAAGGGAGGGGGAGAGAGAGAGAGAAAGAAAACCAGTTGCGAGGCCCGGCTGGATGCTTTGCTGCTCGGGAGGGTTTGTTGCCTCGGGATTTTGTATCTGCTGCCTTCCGAACGGGGCACGTTGCAGCGCCCTGCGCTGTGTTGCTTTATGGCACCAATTGAGCGGTTACACAACGCGCCTCGAGCGTGAAGCCAGAAAACGCGTGTTGTTTTTTGACCTGCTAGTCCGACCTCTCACACAGACTTCAGGAAATAGTTTTAGCATCCATCTTGCAGGTGAGAGATCTGTGCTGATTTGAAACACTGTGCCTTCCCCCCCGTCCCCAGGGGCAGGTTGCAGGATGAGCTGGAGCGGTGCGTTTTGCAGACGCATCTGCTGTGCCTCAGCCCAACCCCAGCAGGAGGTAGGTGCCTCTCCCACCATCCACAGCTGAATTCCAGCCTTGGTTCTGAATTAGCAGAGACAGGTATTTTTTGTATTCCTTCTCTCCAGTCTGTTGCCTATGCTCGTGTTACGTGAGACTTGTTCTAAATACAAACCAACAAACAGCAAGGAACTTTAAGAACTATCTGATGTAAACAGCTTTATATTTTATACCTGTGACTTCGATTCTCCCTGTTTTCTGTATTGTTTCTTGCATGATAGTTTTAGACTAAACGTTAGGAGGAAATTCTTCACTCAGAGGGTGGTGAGGCACTGGAAGAGGTTGCCCAGAGCAGCTGTGGATGCCCCATCCCTGGAGGTGTTCGAGGCCAGGCTGGATGGGGCCTTGGCCATCCTGATCCAGTGGGTGGCATCCCTGCCCATGGCAGGGGGGTTGGAGTTAGGTGATCTTTAAGACCCCTTCCAACCCCAGCCATTCTATGATTCTATGATTTACTGTGTAATTGATTGCCAGTTGGTTCTTCTCCAGTTCTACTTCTGTTTTTCAGTCTTAAAGAAATGCCGTATTAGTATGTCCGGCCCTTAAACACCAGGTTTATTTTTGTGAAGCTTGGCCCTTGTTGTTTGAAGGAGACATTACTTTAAAGATAACATCATATAAAATGCTTTTCAGGAGAGCACAGTTTTATCCAGTCAGTCCAACTTGTTAACATATGAAGTTACGGATCTTGCTTCTACCAATGGCTAGGGGAGAGGCGTGGTTACCCTTTGCAAGACGCCTTGCTGAGTGTTTGCTGGTGGACCCGAGGTAATTAACATGTGCCCACTCACCATGCCTGAGCAGCAGACTGCTTTGTTACACCAGTATCTAGTGCTTGGTACCTCATGTCAAGGAGCAGCAGGGAAGGTTTCTAGGAGCCAAGCACAGTGACAGGGCAGGCAGAGGCAGGGACTTGGCCAGAAGGGGGCCCATTCACACAGCACCTGACGGAGGAGAGCAAAGCAGGACTGCTGAAGGTAACCACGCTCTGCCTAGAGTACGGATTGCCAGAGAAGTCTGTGGTGATGGGGTAGATCCAAACTTTAGCCAGGAATTTAGGTGTGGATCAGGGTCAAGGTCTGGATCAATGAGGTGTGTGGCTGCAGCAGTGCTGCAACATAGCTCAGGCAGGCCAAGCGTGAGATCTTCAGCTTAAAATAGCTCACAAGTGAGTGAGGAGAGAGCTTCCCTTGAAGCTTTTTTTATTTTTTCCTTTGTAACAGCTCTTATTGGTAAACAGTCCTTGAATGCAGCCAGCAAAAGTCTTTGATGTAGGAGGCATGTGTACCCAGGGCCCTGACACGTTGGTGCTGTGAATGTATGTCTTACTTCTTCGGGTGGGCCCAGCCCCGTTGGGGTGTTTCTGCCTTGTACGCGCAGTGTTCTTAGTCCCTTCCTACCATGGCACTCTCAGCATTAGATCTGCAATCTCCCTGTCAGGTATCCCTCGTTTGGAGAGTCCTGGAGAAGCACTGCAGCAAAGAGGATGTTTTTGTGTGTGCCCATTCCAAAGTACTGGTCTTGTACATCAAGCTTTTTGTGGCTTGAAATGTGTTAGACAAGCACTGGAAGACAATGCACATACAAAGTTCCCAAACTGAGGTCTTTGGGGCCCACTGGCATGGAAGAACTATGCTTTTTAGGGAATTGGATCTAACACAAAGAACTAATATTACTGTTGTGATATGGGTGGGTTGTATGAGAGTCAAGAAAGATTCCTCTCTTGGGTGTACTCACTATTCAATCAGATCTTTCCCAGTTTTCCAGAGAATCCATGTTCTTGGATTTCTCAGTTGCTTTGGGGGAATGGATGTTAAGCATTTGGTAACCTCGATGCTGTTAGTAGTGCTGCACTTTAAGATTCCTCAAATGTATAATAAGTAGTTAAGTTCTATCTTTTTTTCCTTTAAGGACATTTCATGGTACTGTTTTAGCTTCTAGACGCACTTGGAGCTTCCTTTCACTTCAATGCCTGTCACGAGTTAGTTAGAGGTGATATGAACACAGAACATGTTCAGAGGAGACCCAGCCAGCAGTGTCTCACAGGATGTTTTTTAAGGCGCACTACAACCTCTTTGTTGTTTCTCTCGATCTTTTTCTTGCGTGCAGCAGAAGAGACGCAACACATACCCAAGGTCCTGCGCTTCCATGGGACTCCTTTTGTGAAGGAGCGAGAAGTGACGGACTGCGTGTTTGGGGTTTAGTGTCTCAAGATAGCTGAGGACCGGAAGAGCATGGAGAAAGCAGGTGAGCTCAAACAGTCCCTTCAGGGGAGGGTGAAATTTGGTTCTGTTCTGCAGACTTCCCATCTCGCAGCTTGTGGTTGGATCGCCTCTCTGTAGCAGTACTGTTACAGAGGGAGTTGCAGTAGCAGTGGCATCCCCGTACTAGTAAACAGGTATATTGATAGTAACATCCTTTTTCTTCTCTAGACACAAAAACTGGTGGTGTGGAAGTACAACAAGGCAGTGGACAGGCTTCGGATGGTGTGGCGTACGGGAAACAGTCTGACCAAATCTCTGAGGCAAAACCAAAGTGGTCCATGTCATCTGACAACAGCTTCCGATTTGATTTTACACTTCCTGAGACAGACCCAGAAGCAACTGGTTCACCTTTGGAAGCAGTCCCTGGTGTTGGTGGTGCTGAGCAGATACAAACCAATGTGAGAGCCACTGAGCAGGAGAACTGGAGTGGAGCTCTGCGTTTTGTTGCCTCTGGGCACGAACCCAAATTTGCCTTCAACTTTGCCATCCCGGATGAAGACTGTCCTCCGGTCCCATTAGTTCCAGCAGACCAACATGCAGAGGGTACGGCAGATCATGAAGTGCTGGGTAATGCATTGCCTACTGAATCAGCAGAGGTGCTGCAGGTTACAGCCTTGCAGAGGCCTGAGTTGGCTCAAACTGCAGGTAGTCCACCCAAAGAGGACAAAAGCCACCCCACATTAAAGATCCCCAAACCAGAGAGTGCTCCTGGAGATAAAACAGTGATGGAGAAATCAACATCAGATGGAGCTACACAGAAGAAGAAAAAGAAGAAGAAACAGAAACCTTCAGTCAGTAAAAAGGAGACAGAAGAAACTGAGGTCATCAGGAAGACAAAGACAGAAGCTAATGGATGCCAGAATAAAGATGCATCCCACCAGGATGAGACTTCGCAGGTATTTAAACATTGATAAGATCCCATCATTTATAAAGCCTTCAGTAAAAGAGAAACTTAGTGGCTGTGCGTAGTTTAACAATCAGTATATTGACACGAGATGAAATATGAAAGACAAGAATTACTGCTTGCTTGGAGCAGCTGATTTCTTCCCATGCTAGTCAGTTAAGAACCCAGTCAGTGCCAAGGAATGTGGTGTTCCTTTGTTTCAGACCTGTGCTGAAACATTTGGTGTTTAGACTTGTGATAGCTAATCCTGGGAACCTGAGTGCCACGTTTTCTTTAAAACAAAACATTAAAATATTGCAGGTAATTGTCCTCAGTTAGTGCCAAGCTGGTGTGTGTGGGTGTTAAAGCAGGCACTGTACCCCCAACTTCCACATTGCCAGCTGTCACGAATTACATAACGCAAACAGGAAAGTTGCTAGCTGGTGTAGACAAGGCTATGGCAGGTCCCAGTGTGGAACTTCAAGAAGGTTCCCACTGTGAGGCATGGCCCAGAAATCAACTGAAGTTGCAAGTTCTGTGTAAACACACCATTAAGATTTTATGATCTAAACACATCCTGAGATTTCCTAATGTTCTGCTAAGGTCCAGGTCTCCATTTGATTTTTCTTTTCAGCCTCAGTGTAGTTAACAAACAATTAACAAACAATGCCAGCTGGGCTATACTGACATACAAAATTAAAAAAGAGTTGCTTTTGTTAATATTCTAGACTGACGCTTTCCATCCAAAGTATTGCTTACCAACAACCTTACCAGTAAACAATGCTGAGTATCAGAAAAGTAGAAAGATTTGAGGATGATGTAAAGCCCTTCCCGTCCATTGGAAGGAGATTGTCATAAGGAAAAGAAGGAGATAGCGTGAGGGCTTTTGCATTTATGTGTTAACAGTTAACAATTGCTTCAGACCTTGGGTGCAGCCCTGTTTCTCTCCCTTTCGCTGTTCAGTTAGCCAGCAGGCTTTATGTGATAGGACTTGGCTCCTTCCATCTTCATGGTCTTCAGCTCCCTAGTCTTCATGCAGTTCTGGCTGAGCAAGCACAAAGGAGCTGAGGCATCAAGACTCAGCTTCTTATTTTGTCCATTACTTACCCTTTGATTTCAGGCAGGTTTTTGGGTAGTTTTCATTGTTGTTTTGTTTTGTTCATGCTTATTCCTCCCATCCATAAGTTGAATTGACAGCTTCTTTCGTGTGAAAGGGCCTGGCCAGCTTTGTGGAAAACTGTCATCTGAATGGCAGCCAGGTATTAAATCCATCAGACAAAGGCAAGGAGTTGCAACAAAACATTTGTCCAGTGCTTTAAGTTTACCCACTGAAAATGTAGGGAATAGGGAAAATGTATTGAAGCCTATAAAGTAATCACCAGAACCAGAAATTCCGGATAGTCCTGCCTTTATGCAGATTTTTTTGTGTGTGTGTAGCAACTGCTGCTGATTTTTGCATGGTTTGTTTCCTCATGCACACTCTGTTCCATGTCGTGTAGCAGTCAGACGACCAGCTGTGGAAGGAGGTGGACTGGTGTGTGGAGCAACTGGAGCTTGGCCTGAAGACACAGAAATCCACTCCAAAGCAAGGTGAGCATTCAAGTGAACGAGAGATCTCCCCTGGGGGAGGGGTTGGCAGGCAGGAACAGTGCTGCAGGGGAGACCCTGTGAAGTGTCTTAAGCTGTGGGTTGTTTCTCCTTTGCACTGCTTCAGCCGAGGAGGCTCTCCGTGCAATCAAGACGCTGCGCAATCACAAGGCTCCGCTGGTGAAGAAGCGTCAAGTCATGAGAACCCTTTTTGGAGACTACAGGAAGAAGATGGAGGAGGAGCGGTGCAAACAGCTGAAGCTCATGCAAGCAGGTAGGAACACTTGGCATGCAGGGGGAAATGAAGAGGAAAGGGCTTCACTCCTGCCCTCCACATAGCTCTGAAGAGTGGGAGCTCACTGTATTAGATGACTAAACATAACTTCCCGCTATTTTCTCCCCTCTTTAAGCTGCAAAATCTGCCAGGATCATGGAAGTGAAGGAAAGCATCCGCAACAAGAACTGCCAGGTCATCAGGAAGCGCTCTGGAACGTGTAGGAAAAGCCAAGATTCGGCAGGATCCCCTTCAGAGTCACCCGGGACACTTAATACAGGCTCATTCAGATTCACAACTTCCCAAGAAGAGTTTCGCTTTAATTTCTTCTAGGAAAGTGTCAGATTAAAACTGTGGGTAGAAACTGTGCCAGATCTCCCATAAACTTGAAAAGGATGCTGTGCAGTAGAAAATGTTTTGCAAGAATCTCTGTATTTCCTGAGGAAAAGATTTGTCTTTCAGAGTGCCTTTAGACAAAACGGATCCGCCAGGTATGCACGGACCCCAAGCCTCAATTCTACACAGCAGTCCTCTATCTTCACACTGTAGAAAGGCGCCTTTACAAAGGTGCCTCTGGAAGGAATTGGTTTCCTTCCTGCAGAATTGACATTAACCTAAGAACGTCTTTTATACTGGGAGATTTTCCCATTCTTCTGTGGCTTTTGAATAAAGCAGACCTTTTATAGCAGATTAGGAAGCAATTTGTACAAAAGGGAGTGCTCTGTAATGAAGATCCAGCTTCTGTGAGGAAAAAGGAGAAAAGGCAGTGTAAGCGCACTGGATATCTGAGTGCTTCCACGTAACATCTGTGTGAATGCAGCTCCTGGTATTGAGGAAACACAGGGCAGTATGTATAGATAATCGCTGCCATCTACAGAGCACAAAAGTTCAGGATCTTGGAGGAAAATGAGTGAGAATCATCCTTGCTCATTCATCTGTTTAATTGACAGGTGTTGACTTAAAAGAACTGTAAATGCTGATTTAATCCAGCTTAGGGATGTTAGGGCAGTTGTTTCCAGACAGGGAAAGATTTCTGTTTCTGAAATCAGGCTCTTGTCACTTAGGAAGGATGAACAATCGGTTCTTTAAAAAAAACAAACAAACAAAACCCCACCAACTTTACTTTGTAAGTAGCCCAGTTACAAACAGCAGTGACTCAGAGGATAAATCAGCTGTGTGCTAAAGCTTGGGTGGCAGTGAAATGAACTGTGAGAGCCCAGAGGTTCTCTTGCATTTGATTTGTATTAAATTTTTGCTTTATGGACGGTTGAATGTATGTCTCCAGTGTCTTGAGACTGCTTCAGCTAATGAACCAGTCTCCTGTGTTCATGCAGAAAATCTTCACCACTCAGCCTAAAAAAGCTGAAGGAACAGAAGTTCTTAAAAAGGAAACATGGTATCAGGTGTCCCTAGGGTGCAGTGCTTTCCTTCCTTTTTATAGTCCAGTCAGTCATCCTGCATGAGAAGCAAGAAATAGAAGTGTAGGCAGATTCCAAGGTGTGCTGAGAGCAACTGAAAGATGGTGGAAAACATTTGCTGAGAAAAACCTCAAAAAACTGATGCTGACTAAAAAAAATAAAATAAAATTATTAAACTCTGATGCAGCCACTTGCATCTGTGATACTTTTTCATTTTAAATACGTTACATGTTGACTGCCTAGGCATAACAAGAAACTGAACATGAGTAACTTTTCCAGTGAGTAGAAATATGGAGAGAAGACTTAAATAAAAGTGGAAACCAATAGATTAGCTGATGGTTTTACCTGCTAGAAAGCACTGCTCTTATTTTGACTCTGTGGAACATCACTATACAGTATTTTCTGGATTTCCAGGATTAAATATACAAAAGCTGAATTGTTTTCAAACTTTTAGTGTTCTCATTGCATTTTCTAAAATTAAGCAGCATCCTGTGTACGACCTTGGAACTACTGCTCTTTCCTTACACAGCTGGCTATGCAGAATATGTCTGGGAAATAGTTATTTTTCTCCTTTTTCCATGTAAGGCTAGAGCTGATAAAATATTATAAATTCCTGTGCTGTGTAAGGCTGCAGGAGTATTCTGGGAAGCATTCTTACACAGTTGCCTTGTTCTACTTTTCTTTAGGCATTTGCTGTTAGAATAGAAACACTAGTGAGATAGACGTTTGGTGTAACTTAATCCAGACAGTTTATCTCCAAAGAGGGCAGAAAAAAAAATGCATTCTAATATGCGTGAGGCTGCTGTGGTTCTTCAGAGGTCTTCACATAATGCTGACTTGCAAAGCCAACCCATATTCCTTTTGCAGTGCTCCTTTGTTGGAGGACTCAGAAGGCAAATGTTGATCAAAGCCCTTCATAGCCCTGAGTGCCATGCTTGACCTGTGCACTTGAGTGCAAGACCAGAAGTCAGCTGGGTCAGTTCCGCAGGTAGGCCGTGTAAGCTTTGTAATGTTTGACACATCCCTGTTGCATTATCATTTGATTAATTTGAAAGGAAACAAAAAGCATTATTAGAAGTTAAGAGATGCTGTTGCTGCTCTGTCAATTCATTCCCCTTCAGAGAAGTCATAACACAGTCTTAATGACATTTAAAAATAAAATGTCTCCTCTTTTTAGCATTACTTTCTGAAGGATTTCAGTGACATTTATGGTTTTCGTGACATGTCTTACTACAGCGGTGTCAGGTCTGTAATGCATGTGGCTAGAGACATGGTCCATGCCCTGAGGCATTAACAGTGTACAGCGATGGGGGAGAAAGGAGAAGTCCTTATCTGCTTGGAGTTTTCTGTTCCAGTTTTCCCAGTTTAAGAAAATGTAGCTCAGTTTTGGTAGAAAATGTGGCTTAGTTCTGATTGCCTGTCTTTCTGCATCCTTCTCTGCAGCTTTATGCCGTGCACCTGAGATCAGTGTGAAAGGGGTGGCTGCAGTTGTGGCGCCTACCGTAGCTCTTTGGTGACTGCCCACCTAACCGTGGTGTGACGGTCCCGTAGTGCAGCAGTTCCAGGCCCAGGCTTGTGGCCAGCAAACCGCTTACAAGATCCTCCAGCACGGTCCTCAGGAAAAGTTTTAAAGATGAGGCAAAATGGGAGTGTAAAGTACAGCAGTGCAATCAGTGAGATCATGAGGTGGCAAGATGCTGTAATTTTTCTCAGACCGTTCGTTCTCCTTACCAAAGCAAAGGAGAGGTCTCACTTTTGGGAACAAATTGTAGTGGTGTTTCTGTGGCAGGTTGAGACCAAGAATGTTGACACACCAGGGCAGCAGAAATCTGGGCGTGATCTCTGCTCCTTTTAGGCTTGGCATCCCCATCTGTAAAAAGATCCCTCAGCAAAGGTTAGGAAATGCAATCCCGTTCTGTACAGACCCTGCCTCTGGTGGGCCGAGTCACTGGGAGCAGCCTACAAAGGCTGTCCAAGAGATCCCCACAAAGTTCAGCTGAAATCATCCCAGTCCTGAGACTCCCTCTCCCAACGCCAGCGAAGACAGAAGGAAGCCAACAAAACTAGTCCCACCGAATCTGTAGCTTGGGTGACTGATAGTTCCTGCCGACAAGTTTTTTGAAGAGTGCTGGGGGTAGACTGTGGAACCAGCGTCTAATGACCCCCAAAGGATAAAATATTCTATTATCTTACTGAGGGGAGGAAAAAAAACAACAATCCTACCTTATTTTTTCTTTGAATTAGAAAGAAGAAAACCTTAACCATTTCAAGCAAGACAAGAACTCAAACACTATAAAAGAAGGAAAGATTTCTGAAGCGTGATAAGCATCTGACCTGCAGTTTCTTAACCAAAACAAGGAGAAGTACTGCTATAAGATCATACGGAGCAGTGACAGAGCTTTCTGCTGAAGCTATTTTACTCCTAGCACAAAGCTGCTTTACTTGCTTTGCTTGAAAGTTTTTTGCTGTTCACTGTGCTGCTTTCATATTTAGAACTGAAGGAAAGTTTGTGAGCCACGCTGCTTTAGAAAACTTTGACATTAAATTACCACAGTGCTTTGATTACCGGCAGCAGTTCTTTTCTGTGGTTACTGAAAACTTTAAAGGAGTGCCCATCTGCTGTGTTCAGCACATCTGTCTTTCTCCCTTTGAGTGCATCCACAGGCACTAGCCCCTGCGTATCCCACCACCAAGATGGAAGAAGTCTGGGTTGTGTACCTGTGCCTGATCTTGCTTATCATTGTGCTTCTTCTAATGAGGCAGAACCCGCATTTGGAGGAGGCCAAGAAGGACAGGGAAAGCAAAAGCCCTCCACCATCCTCTTCCTTTTTTCCCAGTAATGTTGGCAAACAACTGGAGCACACCCAGGAAGAGCTGGAGCACTATCTGGAGAGGCTAACCCACGTCTTGTTTGACTCAGAAGCCAGGAAAAGGGATGGCCACCATGACCAGAAATCCCACCACCATCAGCACAGAAGCGCTGATGCTAAGTCTGAAACTAAGGAGCACTCAGGAAAGGAGGCAGTGTACTCGCAGTATCTGGCGAGCCATACAAGGGTTCAGGTATGAGGCCTATAAAAACCTTCAGACTCAGCCAGACTCAGAGCTCCGGGCTGAGGTAGCAAAGTCTGTTGAAATGCATAGCGCATGAATTTGGATGGGGATGAGGTGGGGGGGAGGCCTCGCTGGTTTGAAGTACAATAATTCATATTTTTGCACTGTGTATTTCAACACGAAGCAGCCATTGGGATATAGCTGTATGTGGCGCAGCTTGTGAGTACGTTGCATGTATAAGATGTTAATGGTGGCATTAGCATCTATGCACGTGTGTGTATCTATATGTAGATTGCGTTCCCTCCTGTATTAATAGAAACCGGTATCGTTCCTTATTTTAAGAAATTATTAGGCAAATTTCCAGCTGTTTATCTTCCCCTTTTCCCACATACAGTAGTGTTTTGTTAGTTTGCTCAGCTAAGGATCTGGCCCAGCAGGGTACTGGAGCTCTGCAGACACCTGTCCTAGCCCATGGTGAACACGTGCTATTGAGCCACTGGAAATACTTGGGTGATTTTTCCGCTTTGCGTGAAGATCATGCGTATTGTACTCTGAAAACATGAACGTTGCTATTGGCAACCTGCAAATTTCTGTTCCTTGGCCAAGACACTTGTTTTAGGGAATGGAACGAGATGCATGCCTTTATATTTTTATCTTTATCCTCATTGCAATACATCAGATTGTGCCCTTGAGATGACAGAGTTTCATGGCAGCTATGCAAGGCTGTGTTACTTTATGCTAGCAGCTGTTTGTATTCTTCATCCTTGAGACACATATCTTGCAGTGCCCATACCCCACTCTGCCAGTGAGCACGTTCTGGGTCTAGGTGGGAACTGCAGGATGAAGACTTCACCTTAGAGGGGAGAGTCAGACCTTGGTGTGGATAACTGCACCCTGCCAGAGAACCAAGAGCCAGGTTCCTTTTCTTAGTATCAAAGGTGTTGCTGTAAACAGCCTTTTTGGTGAGCCAGGCAGCTCCCTGAGAGCGTCCATTACGACTTCGTAGCCTTCAAGAGCTGTCTGAGCTATTTGGAGGAATCAGTACGTCCCATTGGAGGGAGAGGGGCAAATATACAAACTGTGACACTTGCGCAAAATACATGGGCGGAGGAACTAATTCAAGTGGTTATTTACTTACTGGCATATTTCATTTACTGAAGAAAGTGATAATAGTTTTAAATCTATTGCAGATCAGAAAATAGCAATGTTTTTTTCATATAAAAATGCATCATGTTGCAAAATAACATTAGCTTTTTTTTTTCCTAGTATGATTAAAGATGATTGTAGAATACAAATCACAGAGCGAGGGCTGTGGTCACTATTTTTGTACAGGTTAAAATAGTGCTGTTTAGCTTCAGTGAACATTCATTTTTCTTTCACTGGAAAAAAGGAGTGTAATTATTTCACAGACTTGATGCAGCAGATGATCCTCCTCTGGACAGTCGAAAGCTTTCATATAAATGCTGCCGTTACATGAAAAGAACACGGAGCGTGCAGAAGCAAAGTAACAAATTACCTTGTGTTGTTCCCCATTTTGTGGTTTGGGAGCAATAAGAAAGAAGTCACAACCTGAACAAACACTTACCAGTAAGTTGTCCAGAATGAAAGGCCCGTTTCTGTTCCTGAGGTAAAATGGAAAGCTTCTCAACATTGCTTGGAACAGCTTTGGTGCCAAGACTGCCGGGGTTTCTATGTACTGGTCATGCAAAGTATGAATGTCAGGACAGGTTCAGGAGCTGCGTTTGAGTAAGCATGTTTACACGAGTGCGCGGCGTGGTGGGGATGCAGTCAGCCCAGAATGGGATTTGTGTGCATGGGAATGCGTATGTGTACATATGAAGGATTTTGGGGCCCTCTCTCAGGTCAAAGTTGATGTTTTTGCTCAGGAAAGGGATTCAGCATTCTTTTCTTTCTTAGCATTTTGTGTCTCTTTCAAAGTGAATGTAGGTTGTTGGAAGGTGCCAAGTTGCAAACTCTGGAAAAGGAAATCCTCAGTGTTGTCTAGCAGAGGCAGGATGGCTTGCAGCAAAAGCTTCTTCAGAAATGTCAGCCTCAAGCAGTCACATCCAGAATTTCTGCTTGCTTTACCTGCCCAGTTCTGAGAAAGCCTGCAGGTCTGCTGGTGCTGCTGTGTGGAGGGACTGATATCAAACCCTGCTATGATGGAGGCAGAGAAAACACAACCTAGCTGGAGTAGGAGGCCCTGGACAACAGCATTCAGGAGCAAATCTGGAAATTCAGAATAATGTGACCAGAATAATGTGACTGGCAAAAGGCCTTGCAGATTTCTGAGGTGTATCGGACTTATTAAATGCACTCTGGATCAAGTCACAGACAGTCAGCTATCAGTGTGGACACTTTTGATTATCTCATCTTCCACTGGAGAAAGCTGTTCTGTCTTACAAATAGGTGTTGAAAAGGAGCTAGTGTTTTTGTGTGGTTTTTGTTTTGTCTTGTTTTTTCATTTGTTTGGTTTTTGTCTTTCCTTTTACTCATCTAAGCACTCTCCTAGCAAGTTAGAATCCATGTTTTCTTATTATTTTCTATTTGTTTTTACTTTTGAATATTTTAAATGATAAAAAAAATCATTTTCAGATTTCCCTTAATTTCCCACTGATTCCCTGTTCTCATGGGAACTGAGCACTTCACTCATTACAGCCAGAACAGAAGCAAGTGAACGTACTCAGGAGTGACAGTAAAAAGTGCAGGAGGATAAGATGGGTAAAGGCGGTAGGTGAAACAGAGCAATAAGCACATCATTTAGGAAAAAATGTACTCAGAGGGTTTATTGCTTCATTAAACTAAATCAGAGTGGGGTTATTCTCAGGTTGTTTTCAGAAGCAATGAAAAATTAGTGGTGACAGATGGCAAAGAGGCGTGGGCTTCCTACATACTGGAAAAATAGATTGCCAGCCAATCTATGGTGCCATGGGTGGTGGAGCACGTGTTCATGTTAGGACAAGGCAGGAGCTGGAAATCTTTCAGCATCGCCATAGATTTAGAAAACCCACAGTGCCATCTTTGAGCCACACAGTGGTGAACGTTTTTATTTATAAAGCTGAAATCCTCTCAACGCCTGCCATTGTGCTGCTTTCTAGATGCATCTGTGCCATTTTTTTCGGCATAAAGGCTTGTAGGTAGAGAGGATATCTGTCATTAGACTTCTGGAGCTTATGTGCCTGAAAGTTTCTCTGCTGCTCCTTTTTATTTTATTTTTTTTTCCCCAGCTGCATCATTTAGTCTAAGAAAAGGTAATCCGTCTCGCAGATCCGTGTCTCAGGGTGCCCCCGGTATACATAGCCCCTTGTAGCACCACGGGAATGGATAAGGCTGGGAGGGATGTCCGGCAGCCAGCCTGGTCAGCTAAACCACATTGCCCAGGATTATGTCCAGTCAGAGTTTTAATAATTCTGTCTAGATAAGTCCTCTATGTACATATATACATCCTCTAACACAGTAATATTTGAACATTTATATACAAAAACAAACAAAAAAAACCCAAACACATTTCTTTTGAAGTCTCTGCTTCTATCCACGTTCTCCTTCATGTCTGTATCGCGTCTCGATATCTCTCCATCTCATAATTCTCTAGCATACACTGTAACCCCAGCCAAGTCCCTTAGACAGATATCAGGATGTGTATCTGAAAACAGAAGTTGCTCATTGTGCTGACTTTTTTTGTGTACCTGACTTTTAGTCGGATACATTCCAAGTAGCACATGAAACATGGTAAACTTCTCAGTTTCTTTTTAACATAGGAATGCAGTTCTGCCCTGCTTTTCCTTTCTGGTAAGGAAGCCAGGATGTACCAACAAGATGATGAGAGGTTCAGTAGCTTTCAAGCCTATCATCTGTAACAAGCATTTATTTACAGGTACAGAATTTCTTTCTCCTTGAATCACTTTCCCTACCCTGGCAGCTGGTGACATTTAAGTAACAGCTATATTTGTAGTCTAGCAGGTTAGGATTTTTTAACTTGCAAGATTTAACTTCCAGTTGGCTGAAAAATCAATTGTGAGATAGCTTTCATGTGATCCACAAGCTCTGCAAGAATCCAGCATGTTCCAGCAGTTTGTAATGTGAGCCAGCAATCAGCAGTGTAGATGTGCATGGATCTGCCCCATATATTACAAGAGAAGGACTAATGGAGAATGAAAAGGAGAAGAAATTCATTTAATCATTTGTGCTTTTTTAGCTTGTAGGAGCTTTTGTGGACTTGATGTCTGGGAGGTGACAGAAGAATATTCAGCGAATAAGTCAATATCATCATCCTGCACTCATCCCCATTTTTAGGCTTGTTGAATGATTTTTAGTTTCAGTGGTGGATGTAAAATTCATGTTACAGAAGGTAAATGGAGGGGTATAAGATGACAAATTAGCAGGATTATTAGAATGGCAGAGGGTAGAAATTTACATTCTTCTTTGGAACTTTGCTCTTGAAAGACTGTCCAGGCTTAAAGTTTCGAAGAGATCTGCCCCAGATTTTGCGGACTTTGTGCAAGTATATTTCAGCATTTGGGTTATTTGTAAGCTGACTATATTGCGTAGGTCATACATTCGGTATCACCATCATGCTTTGTGATGAGGCATCTTTAATTGTGTGGCACTTACTCATACAGCTGGGAGAGCCAAGATGAATAAAGGGGATATGATCAACTTGAGAAGATATTTGGTTCTTTGGGGAAAGGAGGAGGGAGAGTTGATGTTATTTAAGGGAAAACCAATGAATGTTTGGCACAGTCTTGCCAACTTTTGGTATTTCCTTTCCTGGCTATTCAAATTAGGCACTGTTGGCAAGAACAGGCAGACTGTGGAGATACTGCCGGAGTTTCATTTTCAGCCATGAAATGTCACTACCTGTTCCACTACCTAAATTTCACTGTCACTACCTGTTTACTCTTTCATGGCTATGGTTAGGAAGGTCACACCTTAAGCACCTTTGTCATATCTGCTGCATCAAATCTGGGTATCATTTCAATACATCTGTCCTTTGTTTCTAGTTGTCTTTCTTTGTAGTGAGTTTTACAGACCTCCAAAAGGCACAGGGAAGGTAACTGGTGGCAACAGCAGAAGAAAATGACCATAAACAGGCAAGCAAGCTCTTATTTGATAAAATCAGTATGGTTTCATCCTCACAGTTAGCCATGACTATCAGTGCTCCCATGCTGGTTCTCAGATCAGCACGTCGGTTTGTCCCCCAAGCTTTGCTTGGAGTGTCGGTGTCCCAGCCTTTGACAGATAGGAGTCTCTTTAACTGAGAGGAAATTTTGATCACGGTGTTCTCTCTGTACTCTACTTAAAGTGTTACCAGATCTGGAACAGTACCCGTGCCAGCCTCTTAAGGTGAGCAGAAGTGACCTCAGGGGTATTCACACTATCTAACTTCAGACATTTAATTTAGGTGCCCTGAGAGAGAGAGGTGTGATTTGGAGCACTGAAGTTAGGAGCAAAAATAAAATGCCTAATGTAGCCTGGATTAAGGGTGTGATTAACCATGTACCAACTCCCTTGCCCCTAGCCTGCACCACTCTGATAATTCATGACATTGCCACTGAAAAAGAAAATAAGATTTGCGAGTGCAGACTTGCAGCTTAGGAGTAGCAAAGTGCCATGGTGCCATGCTTGTGAGCACTTTTAAGAGGCTGGGCCTAAATCGTTAACTTGTCTAACTTAAGACATACGTGGCAGGAGAAATCCTGAGCCCAAACTTAGGTGCCTACAAGTTAGATGTCTGAAGTCTGAGCTAATTAACCGTTGCTTCCTCTGTAGACAAGGAGAAAAACAGGCATCCTCAGGGGTGACTTATTTTGTGGCTCAGCATCTCAGATCAGGTGGATTGCCCTAGCTCGGCAGTGGGTCCTAGCCCTCTTTATGGCACAGCATAGTGTGGGTTAGATATCTCGAGCTGGTGGTGGAAACAGGCAGTGCAGCTCTGCTGGGATGATACTCCGCTCACACCGGTTAGCTCAGCATTCTCCCTAGCAATTATTTCAAATTGCTAGATTTTAGATTGCTTCACAGTTTGCAGGTCACCGTTCTAGAAGGTTTTTTGCCCATTTCCTGGGCTTTGCAGGTTCTCATGAGAGGGGCAAAAATGGCCAACAAATCTGCATAATTGATACAACCGACAGGTTAATAAAAAAAAACCAACAGGAATCTTCCCACTAAATTCAGGGTTTTCGGGACATACTTATGTTCTGGAAAGAATACATCCCATTTAATCCCCATTAAACAAGTTAACAAAGAGTTTAACAGATTAACAAATGTATACTTTAGCCTTAAAACGAAATACCTATTTTTTGGACAGGGTAGTTCTTGTGATTATTCTGTGGCTTAAAGGCAGTACAGAAGTGGACCTTTAAAGGTTTTATGATGCGTTTCTGCTGTACAGTAACAGTAGTGCAAAGAGAAATCTCCTGATGGAAAGAGTGATAATAGTCCTTTTCACCGATTCTGGAAGGAAACACTGGGATTTTGTTATTTCTTTTTTGTTTGTTAACACCCATTTACATTATCATAAGCTGCTGAACTCTTGCAGCTTTATGAATTTCTCCTTTTCAGCTGAGCTATCTACAGTGGCAGTCTAGAGTCTTAGCTGAAATTACACCAATGTGAACTTTGTTATGATCTATTAATGCATTTGCTTTAGGTTGTTCAAGGAAATCCTTAGTTCTCAATAAATCTTTCTCAACATCAATAATAGCTAAAACAAACCTGATAGGCAGAAGGTCGTCTTCAAGTGAATGCTTCGAGTATCAGCTTGTTGGTAGTGACTGAACACTCTGGCATCTGATTTTCCAGTGGCTTCTGTGGCATCTTCTTTTCTCCAGTCCAGTTGTTAGCAAAAACATATTCTTATTTCAGTTTGGTCCCTAACAGAGTCCTGGCACAAGCTGTGGAGTGATCTGTCACTGTCCATGCCATGTCTTTTTTGTATACTCACATAGGATTTTACTCTCTAACACTGTTGATTTTTGTGCTTTTAAACAAGCACCAAATTCAATTTAAATTCAGAAAGCATGAATCTAAATTTCAAATGTATCTGGGAGAAAGGCAGATAAAGAGAATACGGCAAAGTCTGTAAAGCTTGAAGGATGCAGAGAAGGTGAGCTGAGAATGGCAGTGCCTGCAAAAATGGGGGTTAGCCAGCAAAACTAACAAGCACCAGATTTAAAGCAAAGAGCCGCACTCACAAAGCACATAGTTTAATTGTGAATTTCTGCCAAAGAATGACAGGGAAATCCAATGTATTTATTGTTTTTAAAGAACTAAGTACGTTCATAGAAGTTGGGGCCATGACAGGCTCTTAAATATTTCCATCCCTGGTTGCAAGAACCCAGAATCATGAATAAATGTCCTGCGTGTCTTTAGTTAATATATATATATATGTATATATATATAATACATATAATCTTGTTATCTTGTGTATGTAATGTCTTGGATTTGGACTGAAAAAGACTTTTCAATCAGAAGACTGAAAAAGACTTTTTCCCTCAGAAATTGGAATAATTGATAAGTAAACTATTTCGTAGGTAGAATGGAGGCAGGGCATGGCAGGTGTACTGAACATTTAGCCTTTGCAGTCCTGCCCAAAAGGATGAGTTTCCTCAGTGCTAGCAAACACGTAAGGTGAACTTGCAGATAAACCAAGACTGCCATTTGTTCCAGTCTGCCTCACTTCTGATAAACCAGGTTTCAGGATCTTCTGGTCATCAGAAGGGAATTCAGCATGGTTGCTAGCTATCCAAACCTCAGTAATGAGCAATGGTATGAGCATTTGTAGTGACAGATTTACAGTTGATCGTATATCAGTCTTCAGGTCTGGGACAGCTGAAGGGCTTTGTGAGAAATGCTGCTGCATTACAGAGGGCTCTGAAAGAGTACACAGGCCTACAGCAAGATGCGGAACCAAGCCAGGCTGAACCCTCTGAGGAATCATTATAAGCCTAAAAGTAATGTCCTAGACAGGTTAATGAGTTCCTTCTTCCAGTGGGTCAAAGATACTACTTGCTTGAGATGGATCAGGTGAGATTGACCTTTCAGGATTTGGGAGCTGATGGTGAGGTAGTAATAATTAGTGTTAGACTCTTTAGATTCCTGGTCTCTGGTGAGTAGAAAGACTCAGGGCTCAATGGTCAGGGCTTAGCAGTTCTGGGTTCTGTTCTCCGCTTATCTGCTTCAGCTTGGGTAAGTCTCATTGTAGGTGTTATTTTGCAGAGCACTTTGAGGCAGCCCTCAAGACCAGGTTGGCAAAGAGAATAGCACATTCTTCAGATGAACTCTGAGGAGCCATCTGGGGACACTACCAAGCATAAGGCCCACAGGTTGCTCAAGGGCCACCTGCAAAGCCTTTGAATGTGTTGGAGGTAGGTTGGAGAGTACATTTGTGCTCCTGGGAAACACAGCCGCAGCCTGCCTTCTGACAACGAAGTCAATTCGCCCATCCTTAAGAAAGCTGTAAGGAAAAAGCAGTATGTGGCTGCAAGAGGAGAAAAAATAATGGCTCACCTAAGCCTTTTAACTCTCCAGCTATCATATGAGGAAGGTGAATGACAAGGAAAAATGAAAGCTTGTGTGCAGGTGCGGAGAGGAGAGGTGCCAATTAATACTCTGAGGCGGTGGAGGCAGTCTAAGGTGACTGAGACAGAAAGAAAGTGATGAAAGGTCTTTCTAAGAAAAAACAGAGTATGCCTGTGGCACATTGAGTTTGACAAAGGTGGTACAGACATCCAAGAGATGAGGCCTTGGCGGAGACACCAAGATAAAGCATTGATATAAATGAAGTAGGTGGAAATCAAAAAAATATTTTTGATTTTGCTCAGAGCTGACAGGAACCAATTCAAAAGTAGAGAAGGTGATTTTCTACTAGGCCAGTTCTAGCAGGAACTGGAAGAAAAGACTTGATGGCAGAGTGAGTACAGAGAGGACTAGAGAGAGGACTGTGAGGAATAGAGTAGGTCAGTAAACTGGAAAAGCAGATGAGTATGAAATGTAAACGGGAGTGTGACTGAGGAGGAATTGAAGTATTTTGGATTAGAAAGCTAGATAGGACCAAAGTCTATGGAACAGGGTCTGTGTATTTATGGACTATCAGTAATGGTTTTGTTAGGGACGGAAGAGAGGAGTCAAGATGAATTTGAGGAGTCATGGGACAACAGGGTTGAATGGAGAAGGTCAAGAGTAGCTAAGTGAACTTCCCCAGGCTGAACAAAGAGTGTTGAAGGCCATCTCAGTAGTGGATGACTGGACAGAGGGTTGCTAAGTCCAGAAGACCTGCAGGGTGGGGAGAGCAGGGCAAGTCCAGAGTGGCAATACGGGAACTGTGAGAAGTGACCAGGAAGAAACTCATTGAGGGGAATTGCCCAAAAGTGGTGAAACACTCTGTAGGTTTTATTAAAATTCCTCAACAGAGCTGCAGAAGCTATCATGTCCATCCTTTTAGTCCACAGCAAGTCTGAAGATCTGTGTGTTAGTTTAAATCACTCTCAAACTGTTCTAAGCCATTTTGCTTTGAAACCAGCGTAGGCCTTGGCTCGGCTGACTGGCAGTGCGCTAAGATGCAGTCATTTGGTCTCTTGTAGGAATTCTGAGGATGGATGGAGCAAAATCACCACAGCATTTTGGCTATGTCCAGTGGCAGTGGCACATCTGTGGGTGCCAGTTCCTTGGCTGGCCTGAAGCTGTTTCCACGTCTGCTCCTCATCAGACACCTTTGGATTTAGAAAGCACATCTGTGAGAGCTGGGATAGCTGTAACGACATGACATCTAGTTTGTTAAACCCTACCGGGTGTGAAGGAAGTGTTAATCCTGTGTGTAACTGTTCGGCAGCGGGTGTTGCTGTGGTTCTCCTATAAACTGTACCCAGGGGAGCTGGCAGTTTTGAGTTCAACACCACCAGCACGTCAGACCCTTTGGTCTGCTCCTCCTGGCTGCTTTTGCACGAGTCCTGCCCTCACACAGCGGCCTCTCCTGCTGAGTGGTGCCCCTGTTTTTTCTGTGCAGCTGTGTCAGTGGGCAGCACTTGGTTGCATTAGTGGAGCCAGCTGGAAAACGCACATCTCTTGAAAGCTGTCATCTCTGGTTTGAACCTGTCTTTGTCCCAGCATCCCCTCCACATGCTGCCACCACCTGCACTCTCCAAATGGCCTCAGCACAGCAGCCAGTGGCCTTGGGCTCGTGCTCCCAAAGGCAGGTTTCTGTGGTATATGGCCTGCCTGGCCAGCACAGCATCGAGTTACAGTCAGGCCCCCGCAGGAATGCAGGACCCTGCCAGTATGACCTGTTCAGATATCCCAAGCAACAGCAGGAGTCATTGACAGTCTTTAAACCAGAGAGGTCAAGTTAATGTCACAGCGCACCTTTGCCAAAAGGAAGGCTTCTGAAAGTGCAGTCTGGGGGAGATGGCTGGATATGTTTTTCCCGTCTGTTCTGTATTTTTCCATTCCTTTGTTTGGTTGTTCTGTCCCACAGCTCAGCACTAACCTGCTGAGAAAAGGTCAGGTTTTGTATGCTGGAGGGCAGTAGAGAAGTCCGGGTCAGCCAACCTTTTCATTGCTTGCTCAGGTGGTCTTTTGGGGTTGTTTGTAGCCCCTGGCTGCTACAGGATGGGTAACAAAATACAAAGAGACCTCTGGAGGGCAGACAGAGATCAGCAAAGAGCCCAAATAGCAGTAAGTCCATCCTTTGGGGAGGTCTGCACGTTGAACAAGTTTTCTCGGCTCAGGTCCTGATCAGCTGCCTGGGCTTGCCATTTGAGTAAGGAACATGAACCAGCTCCCATGCAAGGAAATTTAATAAGCCACAGCTGTGCCTGGAGACAAAAGAAGCAGATTACTAGGAGCTGAGTTCAGAGGTTTATTTCACAGGCATATGAAGAGTGACCCTGAAGGGTGCCTGCTTGCAGGAAAGCCCTGTCTATGAGCTGACTCGAAATGCAAACCTGCTGTTAACAGCATCAGCACACAGGCTGCTGGACTTACAGCTGATCCAGCATAATCCAAGGGCTAGGAAAACAATCTAACACATCCTTCATATTAAATACTAGTGTGAGAGCTCAAAAGTCACTTGTATCCCTGGTTTCTGGTTCATAGCTCCAGCATGGGGTTTTGTTGATAGGCTGCAGGACTGTCTGCGCCATCGGTGCTATTTGCAGTGAGCAAAGCAAGGGGAGTCGGCTGGCTTCAGCCAGCAGACCTGCAAACTGACTCCCAGCCTCTTGTATCTCTGACACGGCTCTCTTCCTTAAGTCATATTCATTTAGAGGCTTATGGCACAGGCAGGATGAGTACAGAGCATGCAAGGCATGGTAAAGAGCCCAGACGATATTTGGAGATTGGTTAAACTATGATTTCTCCGCTGCTTTCATCTTCTGTCTACCCAAGTACTGAGTCTGAGCTGGATCCTGTGCTGAGCAGGGGAAGGGCAGTAGGCACTCCAAACAGTGTAATGAGAGAGGAGGCACAGTGAGAAGCTATCGACAGCAGGGGCACAAAAAATAGCAGCAGCATATAGTTGATGTACACAGGATCAAAACGGATATATTGTATTTGAATTAAATCAAATTAGAACTTTGTTCTTTTCTCCTTATGATTGTAAAAAATGGGTTCTTTATTTGAAGCTTCTTTTATTTATTTTTCTCTCTCTAAATCTTTTTCTTAGTACTTAAAAATCAGATGCCACTTCATGATCTCAGTGGAATTACTTCCTTTGTTATTCCAAATATCAAATGATCAAATAATCCAGCACCTGGGGATCAAAGTAGTCAGTAATTCCACTGAGAAACTCTGTGAACCCTTAAAGAAATCCATAATGTCATTTCACCCCATTCTACCCCAATTCACTTTTTTCTATATGTGCCATGTTTGCTGCATTTAATAGCTTAGAGGACGCTATCCAATGCATTGGGGTATTCGCATGCACCATTCAGCTGGAAATGGGGAAGCCGTGTCAACATTGCAGGCACTGGTTAGCAGAGGGAGGGGATTCCCATTTCGCCTCAGCAGCAAGGATATGCTTTTTCAGTGCAGGAAGGTGAGATCCAGCTCCTGAAGACCTCCACATATCTGCAGGCAGCTCTGATGGGTGCAGCTGCAGGGGAGCATCATCTGACTGGGCTGCAGTGCAAATGGCTGTGTATCATTAGGGTTTAAACCCTTTATATACAGACGCCTCTAATATTTAATTACTCTAAATGTATCAGTCATCGTGTCTTCAAGAATGTTTGCAGGTTTGGGAGCAGCTTTATTCTTTGTTGTTTCTCTGTGTGCACGTCAGTCACATTAGTGGTGTCTTTTAGAAGGATGGACAGTGGCTGTTTTTGCTCTTTTTCCCAAACTCTGGAGCAAGCAATACCAATTTGCAGTTATCTGAATGTTGCTTTTTTAAGGAAAAAAAAAAAAAGAGAGAGAGAGAGAGAGAATGACTTAGCTCTTGGAGTGGTTTTGTAGTAGCATAAGTGAAGGACTTGCAGTGGATGGGATGGCGAGCACTTTGCCGGGTGGAGTGGCTGAAGGCAGCAGATTCTGCTGTTGAGAGCAGGAGGGTTCTGGTTGTGTCTTCATGATATTTGTGGTGTTAATCATAGTGATGACCAGGAAAGCCCCAGTGCTTAGTAACCTTCTTTCAGAGAAAAGGGACGAGTCAAGGGGGCACCCACCTGAGGTTGTTACTCTTTTTTGTTTGTTTTGTTTTGTTTCTGAACAGGAGAAAACCACTCCTCCTGGAAGCACTGAGAATATTGTGGAAGAGATTGGTGAGTTGGGCCAAACTCTGAGATTATGGCCAGAGAAATCTTTCTCCAATGCAGTTATTTGCTTTTGCCACTTCAGCCAGGAGTGGTGGTGAAAACACTCCTGGCTTTGCCATCTCATGCATGAATATCTGCACTCCCAGCCAACTATTCAGATTTCTTCCTAGTTAGCACCCAGAGTCCAGCTGCAAGTGCTGTGCATTGCCTGCTAGGCAAGCGGGCGCTTCCCTGCAGCTAGTTTTTGAAGGAAAGCAAACCTACAGGGAAATCAAACAAAGAGCTGTCCTGGGGCATTGGTTTCATGAGGGGTTCAAAGGCCAAAAGACTGTTTTCCTGAACACTGAGGTTATGCCTATAGGGTCCTAAAAATGGGGTCTGTGAGTAAAAGCTGCTTCCTGTCCCACTGGCCTAGCAGATAGTCTGCAAGGAAGCGTGGCACTGCAGCTGGCATGCTCTGGAGAGCGTGGTCCTAGCCCTGACCCACCACAGCCAAGGACTCCTCAGAAAGCAGATGGCAGTGAGGGTCTGGATATTTTTCAGTCCTGCTTTCCTTTTTCCTCCCATTGGTCTCCTCCAGCCATCCACCTCAGCCATCAGCGGCTGCAGCCACACCACCAGCACCCACCCACTAGCACCCCAATGCCCAGCTCTGCCTGCCCAAGGAGACCTGGCTCAGAAGCTCTTCCTTAAGCTTTTTCTTCTCAGCCTGATTTGCAAATACATTATTGATTTCAAACCCTTAAATTTTATATTCTCCCCTTCACATGACCCTTCCTTCATGTGAAGGCAATGAGACCAGAAGTTGAGTCTTCAATGGGCAGAGCCGGTCAGATGGAGGTGGGTTTTGCCAGAATGAA
Organism: Anser cygnoides; assembly: GCF_040182565.1. Classification (NCBI taxonomy): domain Eukaryota; kingdom Metazoa; phylum Chordata; class Aves; order Anseriformes; family Anatidae; genus Anser; species Anser cygnoides. The sequence continues at coordinate 13,662,256 of NC_089887.1, forward strand.
AGCTGAGGGGGGCTCATGCTTATCCCAGCCCTTCTGCAATCAGTGGGTTTCAAAACAGCCCTCAACAAAATGTAGCTCAGACCTGCTTTGGTGGCAGCTTTTGGAAGCTTTGTTTTGTTGCTTATGTCCACAACTGCAGCAAGTATTTTTGAACAAAATGAAGTAATTAAACCCATGTTTTGTTTTACAAGAAATCTTCCGTTGCCAAAAGACAAACATTTATTAGTAACAAGATAACCTTAGTGCAGATTCTGGTCTTACATGGAAAATATTTAAACCTTTCCACCTCCAAATCTACTTTTTTCTCCCTTACCTTTCTCCAGGTGTGGTTGTTCCCTCTTAGCATTTTGTGGGAAAACAGAGTTGACTCCCACTGGCCCCCTGCACTTGGCATCACATCTACGGGGGTGTGCTCTAGATAGACACAGTCACTTGTGGTTAAGAGCATTGCAGGTGCAAGTGTTTAAATACTTCTGTAAGGTTAAATACTTAGTCCTATTGTGAACATCCTTGCAAATGTCTGCCTTTGGTTTGCAGCACCTATCCTAGAGGATCTTTGAATCCCAAGGATCCACTCACCAAAAGCTTACTGAAAAACAGCTCTCCGATCTGCTAGGCCATGTGATGGATGATTTGACCAGCTCTACCGCAATTTAGTATTGTGTGTGCGGAAGGGAAGGAAGCCCTCATAATTTTAGTTTCCTCTGTTTTATCACACACAGGTAAAGCCACTTCACCCACTTCCTTCCTCATTATGTAAACCCTACAGATTTGTGTTTGGAAAGCACACTTTCTTTATATGCATACTTATGCTAAATGCACACACACATACACATTTAACATAATAAGTATGTATACCACTTCACAGTGGTGAAATGTGTGTGAACACAAGCACAAGCACAGATTTTCAGTTCACCAACTGGCAAGGAAGGGCCTGAAAAGCAACGAGCTGATGGCAGCTCTCCAAAGAGGGAGTCACTTCTGGCCATTTGGTTTGTGCTCTACTGTGCTGTCTGAACCCGTGTGAGAAATACAGCAGGTGAAGTGCTTCTTAGGAAAGCAGGACGGATGGCTTCAGGTTCTGAAAGAGGGCATGCTGTGTTCATGAGCGTATGCAGCATGGAGGAGAAGGTAGGCCAAGAGCTAGGCCATGAAGCCATTCGGGGACCACTGCTGCTATGAGCACACAAGGGCAGCGCTCGTGTTGGAAGCCAGTGACTCCCCTGTGCTGGCTGTGTGGGGCCAGGTACAGTCCTGGTTTCAGAGGTCCCTCCTGGTTCTTGGAGAGTGCATTAGCTCTGGTCTCCTGCGCTGTGCAGTGGTTGTGATCTTCATGAGGACGATATGCTGGGTTTCCAAACATACCACTCAAAAAGAGGCACCAAACTAAAAAAAAAAAAAGAAGTATAATCAAGCTTGAGACGATAAAGGCATTTTCAACCAAGGAAAGAGGGCTCCAACATAGCTTTCACAACTTTTATATGAGATTCAGCACTCGGGGTGCCATTCCTAACCTCTCACAGCACCTAATCCCCACCAGCAGCTATTGCCAGACAATCCCCTGGCCCCCAGGGCCTGCTGAAAACTGGAAGGAGCTTATCAACAGAGGTCTATCTTTCTTTGTCCTGCTTCCAGAGCAAGCGGTTCAGGAGACGGTAGACACAGATCTCTATGTGAGGAGAAGACAGCGCCCGACTGCTTCCAGGAGATACCGTGAGGGTCACCGGTAAAGACAGTTCTCCATGAGCACCCTTGTTTTGGCTGTAGTTGTCCTTGTCACCTCCTTCCTTTCTTTCCTTGCTCTTCTGGACTCTCTTTCTGCTAAGCTCAGTTGTGTCCTTTATGGGTTTTGGGGTGAGAGGACAACTGTTGGTGGCTCCGTGGGGGAGGTTTGTGGTGGCCCTGGGGCAGAGGGTGCTGCTGCAGGAGGCAAGAGCAGCTGCAGGAGTGGGCTAGGGAAGGGTGAAGTTGTGGAGATGGGGAACGTTGAGGGACACAAAACTGTCCTGAGATACTTCTCCTCGTTTAATGTGGGGCAGGAACTCTGGCCATGTGGGAGGAGAAGAGGCGAGGAGAGGAGGTAGTATCTTTTTCTTCCTTGGCATGGGCCAGTGAAGGGAGTTTTCCATGGGTGGCCCAAACTGGCTGACATGTCAGCAAAGGCCCCATGTGGCCTCCATCATTCACTGTGCGTGTGTCTGGGGAGCAGGACAGGACCTTGGCTTGGGAACCTCAGTGGGAATGGAGGGGTCTTTCCCAGGGCGTTGTCTCTGGGTGGCAGCTGGGCCCTTGATGGAGCCCAGAGTCAGCATCCTGGTGGGCTGCAATGGCTGTGCCAAGTGAGACCCTGGGGACGACACCGTATTGACTGCAACTGTAATGACCGTCGTGCATTGTCCGAGCTATCCTCAGTCTCTGTGCAAAGATATTGGGAGTTGTGCTTTTGAGACACAGAAGAAAGGTTTTATTACTGTGGCAGAGCCTCTGTCCTGCAGGCTCATCTCTAAAAACCACCCATGCTGATAGACTAGAGCTGAACAGTTGTGTTACAGTGGGCTCAGTCCATAGTTTACCTTCACCTAATTGACAGGAAAGGAAGAAATTACACCTATGGAAACTCCATGTGGGCTCTTACAGCCAGGCTGTAAGACATAAACATAACATAATCATTACAACATAAAAAGATAGTCACACTGCTTTTTTGTTGTTTTGTTTTGGTTTGTTTGTTTGTTTGTTTTTCAGAAACCGTACATCCCCTTTGCTCTCCTTTTTCCTTAAGTGGCTGGGAAACCAGACAGACTGTCTGTGACTATCTTTTTATGTTGTATAGCCACTAAAAAGCACCTGCTTGGGATTTTTTCTTCTCTGTTTCAGTGGCCAACACTTATGCACTCAGAGAACATTTCTATAATCTGCAGCTTGGGGGAGCTTGGTTTCACGCTGCAACACACTGCAGTAGTGCTCTCTGTCTGCTGTAACGCACGGTGTGTAGATGAATGTATGTACGTATATAGATACGTGTGTATGTATTCAACTAGAGCATTCTATGCTCATTTCCACCTGCTTTAGCATGCATTAATTTGTGTGGGTTTCACAAACTAAATGCAGCTGAAAGTAGTTTACACGTGCACATTTATTGTTAGGTATTCCCACAGAGGGATATTTGTGAAGCATTATCTGTATACCATATACGATGTCATATACAGTATGTGTTGTGTGCATAGTATGTGTATGTAATGACACAGTTTAACCTTGCTTTGTCTCTGTGAGGTAAGTCATGCCAGATCCTGTCATGGCAATTTAGAGCTGACACGGAGTCCCTAAGCATCAGGTTATCTTGACAGCTGAAGTAACCTTCTTCAGGCACGCAAAGTATCTGCTAGTTTATAATTATAGCCCTTTCCTCAGCAGCTGCACCAGTGCAGTGTCAGTTCAGAGGATAGTGGGAAGAGGGTAGTAGGTGTGGGACCCCGGTCAGCAGTGTCAGCCACGACCTGCCACGTTGTGGTGGGGGCAGCTCGGTGTGACCTGCTTCCCCAGAGCTCTGCTGTGGGCAAAACTGTGTCCTGGGCACAGTGCTGAGCCTCACCATGGAGCAAGGGTCTGGCCGCAGGGCTCCATCATGGAGACCCTCAGCCAGTGCCCAGGAGTGGGCAGACGTTCAGGCAGCTTCCCCTTCTTGCCTTGAACATGCAGCAGAAGGGGCAGTAGATTCCCAGAGCCCATCTTCCAGGAGCTAATGAGCAGGGAAGGAGACATCCCTTTCTGCCAGGGTTGCCTGTAGCTGAAAGCAAGAACTTCTCATGCTTCCCAGAGTCAAGGGTTAAGTGTGTGTTTTGACCCCACTTTGAAGTAGGTGCAAACGTTCAAGCACTCCCTGGACAAACAGTCTCAGCTTTTCATAGCTGAAATGCTCTTCAAGAATGGGCACCGGGCCCCTGCATGCTGGAAGGGCCTTTGACAATCTGATCTACTGTGGCTGCTGGTTTGCTCATCTGTACTCTGTCACAGCTTAGCCCTGGTCTTAATTCATCCCAGTGTAAAGTCCAGCTTGGGACATTGAAGTCATTTGGGTTTTACACCAGTGCAACGAAGATGAGAGTTCAGGTTGGAGCTGTCAGTGTACAGCGTTCTGCAACTGGATTGGCAAAGAGCTGTCAGGTTGAGCTGACTCTCCTCTCTCCCCTTCCCTTCCTCCGTACGGCAGTATTGATGGGAGCACCACCCCAATCCAGCCTGAGCATCCCCAGGTTTCGCTGGTGCCCTGAGCAGTGATGCTGAGCAAGTGGCTGCTGCAGGCAGCCTCCTGCTTTGTTCTCCCCAGGGTCCTTGCTCTGAGCTGTGTCCTCAGGCCACGAGCAACGTCGGCAGTACTTACCTGCAAGCACTGGGCTGTGGACCACCACTCTACCCTAATAAAAGTGTCCTCCCCTGCAAAGGTGATGCCACTGTTTTATTTCTCCTCTTGTTCAAGATGCATTTGTATTCCCCTCGCTGACTGCCTGCATGTTTTTGTTGTGTTCTTTCCTTGCAGGCCTGAAACAGCCACCCAGCCTGAGACCGACAGTACTTAGAGCAGTTGCTGGTAAGTGTCCTCACTCACTGCCTGTTTTATCAGCTAAAGGGGTCAGTGACACCCATCTGCTGCGATCGTTTGGTGTGGCTGTCCTGCCAATCCCCCGTGTCCCCACTGAGAAAGGCCATCTCCCCTCCCTACTCCCTCTGCTGCCTTTTGCCCACACGGCCCAACTCCAAGGGGTCGCCTGAGGCACACTGCAGGCCACGAGGGCTGGTCTGATATCCTGACCTCAGGCTGTGCTTCCTGTTACACCAGAAGTAAGGCTTGGGGTCCTGTTGCTTTCTCCTGGCCTGCATGTTACTGCCTCTATGCCTGGACTCCACAGAGCCCTTTGAACCCGCTGCTCGATTGCTTGAAATGGCTGCGGTTGCATTCACCTAGTGCACAGCAAACTCCCGCCCAGGGCCCAGCAAGGGGCTAAGAGATGGTGAAAGCTCCTGTTTGTCAAGGTGAACAGAAATCCAGAAATGTTCTTTGTCTCTATCGCCATTATTGCCATCTGCCTTGAAGTGAAACTAGCCCTGTGTTGGATGCTTGCTCCTGGAGGGCAATTTAGGTGCACACCAGTAGTGTCCAGTGCCAGTGCAGTTGCCACTGGGATCTCCCTGGCCTCCTGCTGCCACTCCACAAGGGTCAGGTTTTCTGTAAGACCCAAGTTATGTCTGTCAGACTTTTTAGTAGTTTCGGGTGCCTTGTGGCATCCCCAGTGGAACCAGATGCCTGTGTTTAAGTATCTAAATTGTGCCCTGGCTTCATCACATTTCCCACATAGGCTTGCAACTGACGTGTGCCTTATCTGCATGTGCTCTGGGTGTAGTACAAAAAAGGACTGCCCTCCCTCCACCATTGTAGGGATCCTGGCAGTCCGCTGCTTGTGGACAAAACTGGGAAAAGGAAGGGAAGGGAGAGGAGAAAGCGGAGTCCACAGTCTGGAAAAGAAGGTCCTCCTCTGGTGCAGTCAGCACCAGCGTGGCTGGGTTTGCCTTCCTACCAGGGAAGTGCCTGACAAGTGCCTGACAGCACTTCCTCCTGCTCCTCCTCCTCCTCCTCCCAGTCTCTGTGCACTTCCCACTCCTGCACTTTGTGTCTTTGGGAACCACCTTCAGCCCAGCTTCATTACCTTTCCTTCTGTTCCTCAACAGCTCCAGCTTCCATGGCGTGTGGTGGCAGCTTGCAGAACTTAGTGGCATCGCAGCCCTCCTGGAGGAGACCTGGAGTGAACCAAGGGGTTTGGTGGGGTGGGATGGGATTAGGGCATCTTTATAGGAGTACCTGGGGGAGGGGAGGAGGAACACTTAGCATTGCAGTTCTGCTGTGGGTAGGGCAAAAAGCTTTCCCTGTGCTGAGGTCAGGTCAGGTACATTTGTTGTTTCTTGAGAATAAACACCCCATCTTGTTTGTGCAGCTGCAGTCTTAACTTAATCAGAAATTCGCTGGCTGGAGACTGCTGCTCCACAGCAAGCCCTTCCTTGCTCCTCTCAGCAGCCACAGCTTTCCACACGGCTGGTGGGCCTGGTAAGCACCACTTGACACTGAGAGAAAAAGCCAATGCCTAAAAACAGGAGGCAGAATCTCAAGAAACACCAGATGATTTGGCCTGGCCAGTTTTCGAGCACACCACTAAAGTAAGTGCCTGCTTCAGGCACTTTGCAGAATGCAAAGCTATTCCACAACCTGAGAACTGCCGGCACTGACAGCTGCCTGGCGTGACCCTTCTGGCTGAGCAGATATGGGGTTTGCACTGCTGACACCAAGGGATGGCAGTGCTTCCTACCATCGGGGTGTCCAGACCAAAGCTGTTGCCTGCTGCTTTGGTTCAATATCTGTAAACTGGGAGAGACGGCAGAGAGCGTTGGGGCTGAGCACTGGAGCACTTCTTTGGAGCGTTTTCCCTTTCAAAGCCCCCTCCTGCTTGGCAGTGCTGGGAAGTCAGAGGAGCTGGATGTGAGCAGTGACACTGTGAGGCAGTGGCAGAAGCTCAGTGTGCAAAAAGGGTAAATATATCTGGTGGAAATGTTCTGGGTGCTGAGCCATCGTGTGTAACCTGCTATACCCCATCCACCGGCTTTTTCAGTCCTTTTTTTGGCAATGGAAAGATATTGTACTCAATATCAAGTATCAATATCAATATCAAAATACCCAAATATTGTACTCCTGGGCTGGCAGACAGGCACACGAAGGAACATTTGCTAACTGCTCCTTAGCCACAGTCCTTTCACTGTTACACGTACCGGTGAGAACACATGGGAAGCACAGTGCTGGTGAATTTGGTCTGCCAAGAAAAGGAAAACAAACAAACAAAGAACAATAACAACAAAAACCTCTCTGCAGATCTCTCAGTTTGTAAATTTGTGGTGTTCCAGCTAGCAATGAGGGAAGGAAGAAAGTTGAAGTAGATAAATAGTGAGGATTTCCTTGGGATTTCATCTGGAGTGGATGCAGGCGAGCAGCATACAGGTGCTGATAACAGCCTCCAAGCAGACAATAGCTGTCAGGGTCACCCTGCGTTTGGTGCTGTCCCTCCAGGCAGGGACACACCTGTTTGGTGCTGTCCCTCCCCTGGTGGCACACACAGCCCGCAGGGAATGGCTGCAGCTCCTGGAGCTCTGCCCCAGCTCCCCTGCAGTCTTCCCAGGCCTTGACATCTGACCCTGGGGTTGGGGAGCACCCCCTGGCTGGGCGCTATGAAATTCTGCCTGAGGACTTGGCATTGCCCCCCAGTGGGTGTGTACCCCCCTCACCCAAGCAGTAAATGTCTGACACCTCTCAGCCTGCAAGGGACAGGCCAGTCGCTCCACAAGTGCTTTGCTGGAAGCGGCGAGGTCTCTGGATTCGGGAGGGCAGTGCATGTTAGACTTGCTTGCAGCAGTAGCCTTAGAGGCAGCACGCGCTAGGCGAGAGGTATCGCAGTGGCCTGCAGCGTAGAGTAGCAATGAAAAGGAAAGGTCCTGTTACCTGCGGGGGGGAGCTCAGGCTGTGGCAGCAGAGCAGGCAGCTGGGCAGTGCTGCTCCCTGCACAGGCTCAGACCACAGCAGCTCCTCCACCTGCTCCACAGAGGGTGGTGGGCGTCCTGCGGAGACGTGGCCAGGCTCAGCTCCCCGTGGGCTGGGGCGCAGCCCAGGACCTCGCACCTCCCACGTTTGCGCAGGCGCAGCTGGAGCCTGGTGCACAGCGCAGCGGCAGCAGCCTGGGGGATCGGGTCCGGCTGCACTGTGCCGAGCTGGCATTGCTTCGGGGCTGCCTGGAGGTCTCCCAGGGCAGCCTCCAGCAACATGTGCGCGTCTGCATGCAGCAGAGTCAGCTCATTCCTCGTGCAGACCGCGAGTGATCAGAACAAAACCAATAAACACTGAGCTCCTAGCGCCTCCTGCCTGCTTTAATCAGGAACCTGAGCCTCGTTGCCCACCTCTTTGCTTCAGCTCCCCACGCCCTCTCACTGCTCCATGTGCCTGGTGGCATCTCGACCACTGCCACCTGGCCAGCACAAGTGGGCCCCCATGGCCACAACAACAGGGCCCCCATGGCCACAACTGACTGCCCAGACATGGTAGCCACAGCTGACCACCTGGACGTGATGCCCATGGCCACAGGGAGCCCCTGCACCCCTCGGTGCTGCGGTGCAGTGGTGAGTACCCACGACCAAGCACGGTGTCGCTATCACCACAGCCACCACCCTGGGTCTGGCCACGTCCCTGCCATCCTTGCCACCTCACAGCACGGCCCGTCTGCCAAGGTACAGACCAGCCATGCTCCAAAACCCTCCTGAAGCAGCTTCCTCTGCTGCGGCTGTTTTTGACACTAGAAAAATGTGCCCTTGTATGTCATCTGAACTGTCCGTGTTTTTCCTGCCTTTAATAGCTCCAACCAACAGAGCTTATTCAGAATATGGGTAGGAAATATGTTCTGACATCACAGCACGTTCTCCTAATGAGATGGGTAAAAGTTCTGCATGGCTGCAGACACTCAACCCATGGAGCTCTGCCTCAGCAAAGCTGCACAGTGCTGGACGCTGTGCTCTGTACGCTGGAGAGCAGAGACGTGGCCGTGCCCAGCCAGCAGATATGGACACCCCTGAAAGCAGTGAGAGCCCAAGCTTCCCTCCTCGTGCTATGGCCCAGGGCCAGCCAGAACTGCCGGCCCTCATCCTGGCAGAGTGGACACAAAGAGAATTTGGGCATCTGCAGCGGTGCCCGAGTGCATCAGCCACGACTGGGACACAAGCAGGAGGCACGGCCCAGGCCCTGCCCCTCGCCTGGGGCCCTGTGGCTCCCAGCTTCCCGGAGCAGCCAGCAGAAGACCAGTTCAGTCCCCAAATCACCCTTGTTCTGCTTCCCCGCAGCTGGGGGCTGTGGGGAGGGGCCTGGCAGGGAGGAAAGCACTTTCTGAGTGCTCAGACTGGGCAAAGCGAGCCCTGCGCCAAGCACTCGGCAGAGGCAGGGGGCACTTGGTGTGGGCTGGGACCCGCTGCACGCGAGGCCAGGATCCCGACTGGGATTGTGACATCCCTGTCCAGAAAGAGATGAGTCAGGGCCCCTCGGGTGAGGGTGTTTCCCCTCCCAAACAGCTCTCCACCATCCTTTGTGGTTCAGTGATTGCATAAACACAATGTCTCCAAACTCTGATAGTTAAACTGAACATAATGTGCCAGGGAGAATACAGGCTTACAGTACAAAAGTGGAGATGTCGGGCAGGTCGGGGACAGTTCTCCCAGCAGAGAGCTCAGCTTGGCTCCCCGTCAGTGTGTAACGTGCCCCAGCCACGTGCCAACCACTCCCAGACCTGAGCGGGGCCCACAGTGCAGGAGCTCAGTGCACAGCCACGTGATGTGGGACCCTGCTGCTGCAGCCCGGTCCCCACCCCGGCAGGGGGGCAGCCACACAGCCTGGACCAGCAGCGATGGGAAGAGTCTGGGCCTTGGGGCACAGCACCACGCCGCAGACCTCACCAAGTGCACATCACGCCAGTGAGGCTCTATCTCAGATCAACCACCCTCATTTAGCAGCTGTGCAAAGTGCTCAGCCCCAAGCCCCAGTAATTAGCAGCATGTGCTCCGAAGTTTGTTCGGCACTCAGATGGGAACTGCTCCAGCACCGCTTTGGGGACGCTGCCAGTCCGGCAGAATTGCAGGACACTCGCTCTGTGGCTCATCTGCTGGTGCGGGCACAGTGCTGGGGCTGCCCTGCGCCCCAAGGAGCCCTCAGGGCAGCACCCTGCCCCTTGTGGCTCAGCCTCTTCCCACAACTGCAGCTCCGCTGAGGACACAGGCGGAGGCGGCCCTTCTGGCAGAGCTTCCCCCTTGCTGGAGCCCTGGTTTCCAGTTACAAGAGGGAGGAAGACACCAGGCTGATGAGTCACAGAAGCCCACATTTGGCCCTGCAGCACGAGCAGCTGATTTCTCTGCTGGTTGCTGAGCAGTGAGCAGGACAGCCTGCTCCCCGCAGCCTGCCCGCCCCACCAAGCCCTGCACCCACAGCAGCAGGGCAGTACCCACAGGCCTCCCCCAGTGAGGAGAACCATGGAAGGGGCCTGGGCAGCCTCAGGAGCAGGTGTGGGGAAGCAGGCCCTCAAAGCTGGTGGGGAGGAGGAGTTAGGTCGGGCCTGCCCCTCGCCAGGGAGTTGGGTCCCAGCATCACATGGAGGTGAGGAGGCGGCATAATGCCCCCCCGGCCAGGAAGCAGCGTCAGTGGAGACACAGCACTGGGGTGCAGTGCGTTGTGGGGGCCACAAGGACCGGTCCCCCTGGGAAAGCTCTGCCTGTGCCACCAGAGCAGGCTGGGCAGGGCCACCCAGCACTGCCACCAAGCCCTCCGGGTGCCAGTTCCCATGCTGCGAGCGGTGTGAGGAGGGACACCAGTGCTCTGGCAGGGCTGGCTGGGGAGCTCATCCGGGTGGGGAGGCAGGTCCACAACGCCTGCACATCCATCCATCCGTCCATCCATCCATCCATCCAGAAGGAGGAGGGCCGGGAAGAGCCACGGAAGGAGCTTCTGGGACGCGTGAGCTTATTTGGGGGACGGAGCCTTGTGAGGGGCTGCCAGCGACCTGGGGCACGCGTGGCTGACGTTCCGGGTGGGCACAGCACGGCTCGGCTCGGCGGTGCCCGGCGGGGGCCGAGGCCGTGCCGGGGCCCGAGGCCCCCCCACCCCCGGCACCGCTCCCGCCCCGACCCGCCCCGGTGCGGTCCCGACGGGCGCGGCGGCGGCGGCGGGTCCCGGGGCAGCGAGCGGCGGTGAGTCCCCGTCCCCCGGTCCCCGGTCCCCGTCCCCCGGTCCCCGTCCCCATCCCCGTCCCCGGGGCGGCTGCGGGTCGGGGCTGAGCCGGAGCACGGAGCCGTGCCGGGAGGTGGCCGCTCCTGCCCCGCTGCTTGCCCGGCTCTGGGTTCCTCCGTTCCTGCTGTTTTCTCTCCTTTCTTGTGGCTTTCCTTGCATCTCACCCCCAGAGGGGAGCTCCCCTTTCTTTCTCTGTCCTGTAACTGAAATGGGGACAGAAACATGGAAATAGGGCACCGGCAAGGATGGGCTGCTGCAGAAGTCGGTAAAGTTTCTTTCGCTTCGGACCCAGCGCTGGGCAGGACCGAGAGGCTGTCGGAGGGGGACGTTAACAGTGAGTTTGGAGAAGATCCGTGCCTGGATGGGAAAAGAGTTATTTTTGGTACCAAGCACCTACCAGGAGAGAGGGCAGCTCTGGGGCTGGTCCCACGTCGTGGAGGCACAGGGCACAGAGCAGGGGAGGCTGAGGGGTGCCCAGCACAGCAAAAGGGGGAGGCATTCTGGGGCAGAGCAGCTTACCGTCACCTCTCCATCAGGGTCCTTTCTTTTCTGGCTCACATCAGCTTCATTCTTATCATTTTTCATTTTTATCGCGGTTTCCTCGCATTTATCCTGAGCGTGGCCCAGGTGCCAGCTTTCAGCACGCCGTTAGCACAGCCAGCCCTGGTGGTAGCGACAAGCCGGGCCAGGCTGGCCTGCTGGCTGCTGCTGTCAGTAGCCAAAGCCGTGCTGCTGTGCTACCACTGCAGCTGGCACTGGACTAAAAGGACTGCAGGCGTCCACCCACACAGCAGTCACCCCCTTGCCTCAGCCACGATGTGAAGGAGTTGGAGGGTTACGTGCACTCCTCACCCATCAGCCCCAAGGGCGTACGGCCCCGCAGCATGCGGAAGAAACCTCTGCATGTCCAGTCTTGGCTGGCCAGGGGCTGGACTAACAAGGGCTGCACAGAGTTTACCTGAACCCCTCAGGTGGTGGCACGAGGGTGTTCGTGGAAACCTCTGTAAGCGAGAGGACAAATTTTCCTTTTTTTTTTTTTTTTTTTTCCCACAAGCATCTTTATTTGTCATTTTCACACCGCTTATTCTTTAGACCTGGCTTCAGGAATGACTGAGTTGTGCGCTTTCTCACCGAGAAATCCATATGGGGAAATGGTGCTGCAGATCCCGTGGGGTGCGTTGCTGATGCGTGCGTGGTTCCCCCAGCCCCTTGGCTGCATCTGCCGGAGCTGCAGCAGGGCCGGATTGGTTTGGTGGTCAGTGGAGCTACTCTGCAGTGGACGTGACAAGATTCTGCCACGGTCATCTGTCCTCCACTGCATGGAGAAGATGGTTACTGCCATCTTTAGTGCTGCTTTGTGTTAATTCCCATGGAATAAATTAGACTCAGAGAAACAACTCTTAATACAGATACCACACAACGTTAAGTGTTCATGCAAATCTCAGAACTTTGAACACTGAAAATGGCTGGCTTTGTTCCATTGCAACCACTGTTAGGAATCTTGATAAACCTCCGAAGAAACGTGGGGAGGAAGAATTAGAGATGTCCGCACATACTGGGGCTTTAAGGCCATTAAATTGCACTGTTGTGTTTCTGTGTTTCCTAACTAGTTTTTTTGTTTTGTTTTGTTTGTTTGTTTTTTCTCTCCCCCTCCCTCTCCTCTTAAAGGAGCTGAGCTGGGAAAATCTTGTTCAAACCATACCTTTTCCAGTCTGATTTTTGCAAGACCGCTGCTGTGCTTTGCAAACCAGAGCTCCGTAGAGAAGTGCCTCTTCCAGCGCCTCTTCCAGCCAGCAGCCAGGTCGGAGGCCTTGTCTTCCTGTCCTACAGCAGCAGCCCAGCAGCAGCAGTTTCTTTCTGTGCTGTCAGGACAGGCCTTTGCTCCTCTAGATCGGAACTGAAACAGAAATCCCAGCTATCGTCATGGGAGATGTCTGTCTGGTTGGATTGATGGTGCTTGTGTACATCTGGTTTCCCAAGGTTGCTGCCCAGAACGTCATAAAAAACCCCAGGGACCAGAACACAGAGCATACCCTCTTGATTAACGAAGTCAATGCTGACACTCCAGGAGTGGACACTTCTGAGTTTGTGGAGCTCTATCACACCAGTGGCCGAACGGCCCGTTTGGATGGCTACTATCTGGTTTTCTACAATGGCAATGGAAACCGAGCTTACAAAGTTTTGAACCTTCAGGGCAAGGTTACTAATGGCCAAGGGTTCTTTCTCATCGGGTCCCCTTCTGTGAACCCGGCAATACTGATTCCTAAGAACACTATCCAGAACGGCCCCGATGCAATCGCTCTGTACTATGGGAAAGGGAACTACAAGGAAGGCATGAACGTCACAAGTAGTGGACTGGTAGATGCCTTGGTCCATAAGACTAGGAAGATGGACAGAGCTGACACTCTGGTCAGTGTATTGACTCCTGGCAGAGATGCTTTTCTGGAGGACTCCACCTTCAGGAGCATGGATGAGTCAATAGAAAGGTGCCGCGGGGCAGATTCTCAGTGGATCTTCCAGGTGGCCGTGCCTACCCCAGGCACAGACAACCACTGCATCCTGACTTCTCAGCTGAATGCGTCTGCTGTCCTGATCAGCGAGGTCCATGCTGCCTCTTCTTCCGAAGATTTTGAGTTCATAGAGCTTCAGGGTCCCCATTCCACCATGCTGAGAGACATCGTTCTGGTGCTGATTGATGGTCAGACCAAAGACATTTATTTCAGCATGGACGTTTATGGCAAAACCTCATCGGATGGGCTTCTTCTGCTTGGTCCAGCACAAAGCAAAGCCCCAGGTAAGCACTGCACTTTCATGGCTATCTCAGCACTGAGGGAGCCATCGGCCAAGTTTGGGGCTGGAGGATACTGTCTCTTTTTATTGTGGTTTGGCATTCTGATAGATGGGTGAAAACATGAGCTCAGCGCTCAGTGGCAGACAAAAGAGCTAATACTGCAGATTGAAAAAGAATTGCATAAAGCAAATAAAATATTAGAAATTATTAAGAGAAGAATTAAGAAGAGAAAAATGGAGGTCTTATGACACTATGTAAATTCATTATTAGCTTGCATCTTGTCTTGTGTGGTACAATGTCTTAATCTCATAAGGATGCGTTAGGATTGCAGAAATTCAGAGAAGGTCAAGGATGGTCAGTGCTCTGGAAATGTTTCCACAGAAGAAGCAGCTATGTATGCTAGCGCTCTTCAGCCCAGAAAAGGGAACGCTTAGGAGTGCCACGGCAGAGGTTTTAGAAACGGGAGCAGCCTGAAGAAGATGGGCAGGGGTTGATTGATTGCTCTCCCATGTGGTACAAGAACTAAAGGGCATCAGAAGAAGCTAGAAGGTTGTGGTTTCGGGACAAGTGGGTGGAGGCAATGTGCTTCACAACAGGCAGAGCTGCTCAGGCGAGGAACCTTGTGAAAGATGGAAGTTCCCAAGTGCTTAAGGGGAAACCAGGAAGGTTCACGAGAGAGTCAGTCCTATAGATTTGCTGAACACACACAGCTGCATCCATCTGAGAAGGTTTCTGAGGTAGAGTTAGACAACATTCAGGGGAAGTATCATGTGTGTTCGTCGTCATCTTCCCCAGATACCTGGGTATGGTTAGGGTCGGTGGGAAGTGAATTTCTGCTCTGACCCATCCTGGTGTCTGCAGGCACTGCCTGGGGACGTGCTGTGCTACACCAACACAGAAGGTGCCAGGAGGGACCTGGCTTGTGCCAGGGGACACCATCCTGCTGCTTGCCAGCCTGGCCATGCCACATCCCCTTCCCCACCCGTGGCTTGGGGCTGCTCCCAGCAGACATGGGCTCACCCAGAAAAGCAGGAGGGCTGTTCTCTCGGTGTGCCCTGACCCGTCTGGGCTGTGCTGCCCTTGCTGCTTCCTCCTAGAACTTCCAGGCCACCAGAGGAGGAGGAAACGTCTCATTATTTTGGGCACTTCAGAGGAAGATGTTGCCAGCTGGAGGCACTGACTCTGCAGCTGTCTTGTGCAATTCCCTGACTCATGATTCCTGAGTCAGGCTGTGTGTTCATCGCTCACAAACCCGGTTCCCATCTGTAATTCATGAAGTACCCAGAACTGTTGTTTTGCAGTCAGCAGACAGGATGCTCGACAAAGTCGAGCAAAGCTCAGACGATGGGGGAAGCTGAAGTGCTCTGCACTGAGGTTTATTGTCTCTGTGGCAGCTCTCCATCGCGTTTCGCACCAACGGGCTTAGCCCCAGATAATCCCGAACAGAAGAGCCCGTTCTCTGTGTGGGCTCTACTCTTCCCACCAGAAAAGCTGCTTTGCTTCTCCCTGGGGGCTGCCAGCAGCTGGTAGGCTTGGGGGGCTCCAAGGGATGCAAGGGCACAGCCAGCTGTGGGCTGAGCAGGACATTTCTAGACAGGGGCATGGGGGAGTGACCGCTCGTCCTTGCCTCTCTGCCCTGAGCTCTCAGTGCAAGGGGAAGCATGGAAATGGAAATGTCAGCAGTGTTGACAAGGAGAGCAGAAATGCTGCTGCTTACTGTGCTCAGCAACTCCCGCTGTGTGCTAGGGAAATAGCTGGGGAAATAGGGAACAGTACGTACAAGGAAGGAAATTGGGAAACTCCTCCAAATTTCAGCTTTAATGCTGTCTGCTGGTATCCTGGACCCTTGCTGAATAAGTTTGTGTATATATATGTGAGTGTGTGTTTGTAAAAACAAAACAAGGACAATTAGTGAAACACTACATTTTTTTAAATATTTTTGTGTACTATCAGAGTACTTGCTACCTTAGTGCTTAGTTCATCTTGCAGATGTCTTTTGGAATTAAAAAACAACTTTACCGTAAACAACGTCACATCTGTACTTGTTTTCCCATTCCCCTTCTTATGCATGGACCAGCTTTTCTGTTCTGCGCCAGAGCAGCAGAATGGGTGCTGCTCACATTTCCTACTCCAGACCACGAATCTGGCCACCAACGGGGAAATTCAGGCTGTAAGGACGTGGGAAATGTTAGCAGGCAGAAAGAGGAGGCTGTGGGTGCCCAACCTGCACTGACCAGCCCACCCCAGACATTTACTGAGTTACTGCAGCTGAAGTGATGCTGTTTTCCTGCTTCAGAGGAATTGCTCGTGTGTGGCTCATGGAGCATCCCTCACGTCTGCTTTATGGGGTGTCGCTCACTTACGGCTTACCTGGCGTCATTGTTCCTTTCCTCGGTGGTGTGCAGTGGACTTGCCGTTCCCGGAGAACTCTACTCGCCCTGTGCTCAGGGATGGCCCCAACGCCATTGCCCTCTACAGAGGTAACATCAGCAGCTTTGCCCTGGGGAAGGTGCTGCCGACGGCTGGCCTGCTGGATGCCTTCGTGTACACGAACACCGAGGGGGTGAGCCCCGAGCTGCTGGAGACCCTGACGCTGGGCAGACCTGCCCTAGAGAGCACACGGTGAGATGGGTGGGGAGGAGGGTTTGCTGCTGCAGTGGTCCTTCCTGCTAGGGTCCGCCTTGCCCCGTGTCCCCAGCCCTCCGGAGAGCTGCGAGGAGATCGAGGCTGCCGTGGGGAGGTCGGGGGTGACGGGCGCGTACGTCCCCAGGTGGGTCTTGACTTCTCTGAGACAAAGTGGCTCACTGCAAGCAGAGCCCTTGTGCAGTGAGTGCTGGTGGCATCTCGGGTCTCATCCCGTCCCGCCTGGGGCAGCAGGTTCCAGGCATCCCCACCCAGGCCCTGGTCAGGGCAGGGCTGGAAGATGAGTGCCACCTCCAGACCGGTCCTGTCCTCCTGCCAAGTCCAGTCCAGTCAAAGTGGGGAGGCATCTCCCTCTCAGCAGACCTGGCACTGCAGAATAAAGTATCTGGGGAGAAATCTTATGACCAAATCAATACTGTTTATTATTTTATTTTTTATTAATTTATTATTTATAAAACACTACTGGCGAATATCATAGATTTTTCAATACCACTTTCAAAAAGAAAAGGTTTTCCTTAGATTTAGCATGGAATTTCAGGTCAAAATGAGGATGAGGGAGGGACTTTGGTATCTCTGGTAGTGATGATGCTCACCTGACACAGGTGGAAATCCCTGCTCTGCTTCACCCAGACCAAGGCTGGAAGCTGGGTTACTCTTCATTTTAGTTGAGCCACTTTATTTTTTTCTGGTTTTTGAAGAGCATAGATTTTTCCCCAGTGAAGGTTAAAGGGAACATTAGTAACCTCAGACTTTTGCGAGACACGAGGACTGTTTCCTTTATATTTGAGGCATATTCTGCTAACTAGAGAAAGAGAGGACAGTGGGTGAAGGGCAGTGAAGCAGGTTGAGGAGCAGAGGCAGTGAGGTGCCGCTCACGTGAAGTTGCGTGTGTAGGACCAAGCAGTAAGTAAAAATGATTTGGGCAAGCTCTCATCTGTGATTTTGCTCTTGGGCTCTTTTTTTGGATAAGGAGGTACTGATGAGGATGGGATGTCTCTCCAGACCCTGTGAAGGGAGAATACTTTAAGTGCCTGGTTTCACCCTATGGTGCAGGCAGATGTGAGTGGAGGGTGAAAAGCACTCAGGTCTCTGGCTGGCAGGTTGTGTTTTCTCTCACGTACATGTCTGTTTCTTTCAGGCACCAGCTGGGAAATGTGTCCATGAGCCGGTGCAACTGCTGCTCTGTGACCCGGGACTCCTTGTCCTATGTCCTCAGCAGGCCTACTCCTGGCAAGTTCAATGATTGCCCCAGCAAACGCTTCAGCCAGACGGTCTCCTTCTGCCTTCTTGTAGCAGGTGGGTATTAGACGCCTCTTCTCCTCTAGGTGGAACTCCTAAGGACAAGAGCATGTGCTCAAAGCCAGAGCTGTCAGGACATCCCCCTAGGGTTATGCTGGGGTACATGCAGATACACCAAAGGAAATACAGCCAGGGCATCTGACTTTTCTCAGCAGTATTGTTCTTCGTGGCCACATAGTCTGGGCTGAACTTCCCCAGTCTTCATTCTTGTACCCAACTGCTCTGGGTGCAGTGGAGCCATTTGGGCCCGTGGAGTGATGAGCAGGAGCTGAGTTGCACCATCCCAGAATGAGCTGGAACTATGAATGAGGTTGGAGTGGCTAGGTAACAGTAGGCTTTTTGTTTCCTAGATTGCCAGGAGTGGCTCTCAAAGTCAGAAGAAATCCTGATGACTCTCGTCCAGGCCTTTGACCGATCCTGCAGCTGTGGAGTTTCTCCTGCCTACTTCAAAGGTGAGGTGGTCAGGAGTGGGGCAGCCCAGGGACTGCCAGGGGCTAATGCCCATCCACTCCTGATTTTCAGCCCTCGGTTCCCTACTGAATCGCATCCTCCTGGCTTGGATCCCAGCTAATCTGGGTGCTGGACTTGGTGCTGATCATGAAAGCATTGCGTGTTAGACTTAGCATGGTGCTGTTCTGCAGTGTGCTCCCATCTGCAGCTCTGCCAGCCAGCGCACATCAGTGCTCATTTGCAGACCACCAGTTATTTTGTCCTTGAGCATTTGCTGTCAGACAGATGTGGCAACAGGGCTGATGTCTCAACTGAGTTTGTTGCCTAGCTGGCTTTGTGATCCATATGAATTAAACCAAGTTTTGGCAGAAATGCAAGTGGACTTACTGGTCTGTGTTGTTTTTCTGATGTCCCTGCTAGATTAGTATGCAAGTGTGATGAGCACATGCAGATACATGCAGAGAAGAGCCATGACTTTATAGCATGCATTGTCAGAGATAATATGTTCAGCTCAAGATGTTTAGATGCCCCAAAGTGATTGTTCCGTTTGCTGTTGGGGCTGCAAGGCTTCTGAAAGGGTGAAGATGTACCTGGGTGGGCTGCGTGACCTGGTCCCAGGCATGGGCAGACGATCTGCAGGGCTCACAGCATTGCACTGACAGCACAAGCTGCACAACCAAACCCTTCCCCTGCGGCAGTCTGACCAGGAGGGAGACAGGAGTTGGTGAGCTCTGTGTCCCTTCCAGGAGAAAGTGCGTCTTCGGAGGGGTGATGGCACTGAGGCAGTTCTCTGCTTGCCTCTGCAGATTCAGAGGTGGCCTGCCAGGACCTGGGGCTTGTGTTCACCACCCTGCTCACTGCAAAGTCAGAAGACCAGCTGAGCAGCCTGCTGCTAGCCTTCAACACCTTCCTGGAGAGCCCCAGGGTTGTGAGTTTTGACAGAAGGAATATCACAGCAGGAAGCTCCTGCTTCAAGGATATTAACGTGCCAGACTTACCTCCAGGTACCAGTCATCATTCATGTATGTTGAGGGACACCGTGTTTGAGGGTGGGCGTGTGGATGTAGCTCCCCAGAGCAGGGAGGTGTGCCTCCCTGCATTTCCCTATCTGACAAAGATCCCCTCCAATTCTATCTCATCCAGCTACTACGTGTTGCTCATTGTCATATTAAGTGACATGGACGAGGGTATCGAGTGCACCCTCAGCAAGTTTGCAGATGACACCAAGCTGAGTGGTGCAGCTGATACACCAGAAGGAAGGGATGGCATCCAAAGGGACCTGGACAGGCTGGAGAAGTGGGCCCATGTGAACCACATTAGGTTCAACAAGTCCAAGTGCAAGGTGCTGCACCTGGGTGGGGGCCATCCCAGACGTGAGTGCAGACTGGGAGAAGAACTCACTGAGAGCAGCCCTGTGGAGAGAGACTTAGGGATTCTGGTGGACGGAAACCTCAACATGAGCCAGCAGTGCGTGCTTGCAGCCCAGAAGGAGAACTGCATCCTGGGCTGCATCAACAGAGGGGTGGGCAGCAGGTCGAGGGAGGTGACTGTGCCCCTCTGTTCTGCCCTTGTGAGGCCCCACTTGGGGTCCTGCATCCAGGTCTGGGGCCCCCAGCACAAGAAGGATGTGGGGCTGTTAGAGTGAGTCCAGAAGAGGGCTACAAAGATGATCAGAGGGCTGGAGCACCTCTCCTATGGAGAAAGGCTGAGAGAGCTGGGCATGTTCAGCCTGGAGAAGAGAAGGCTCTGGGTAGACCTCACTGCAGCCTTTCAGTACTTAAAGGGGGCTTATATAAAGGATGGAGAAGGATTCTTTAACTGGGTAGATAATGATAGGACAAGGGGGAATGCTCTTAAAAGTAACAGAGGACAGATTTAGACTAAACATTAGGAGGAAGTTCTCCACTGTAAGGGTGGTGAGGCACTGAACAGCTTGCCAAGAGAAGCTGTGGGTGCCCCATCCCTGGAGGTGTTTGAGGCCAGGCTGGATGGGGCCATGGCCAACCTGATCTAGAGGGTGGCATCCCTGCCCGTGGCAGGGGGTTGGAGTTAGGTGATCTTTAAGGTCCCTTCCAACCCCAACCCAATATGATTCTATGATTTGGAATAAAAGCAAACTGTTGTTGGAGTTATTAGGCAGAGTATTGCCAGGACATTTGTAAGGGGTCTGGAGCACATAAATTAAAAAAAATAATAATAATAAAAAAGGGGGGTTTATGGTCAAAACGATATTCAGCTCCTTTATTTTACTGATGTCCGTATGCAGACAAGCTGAGAGGAGCCACAGGGGAGTTTCTTTACTCTCCTGTTGTTTCCTCTGGGTGCAGGGACACCACTACAAGCTGGGACTGCGTGTGAGAGGCAGCTCCCATCGCCAGCAGGGCACCAGGCTCACGGAAGGCATGGCACAGCCTGGCTCCCTGTGGGTGCTGCAGAGGCCCATGGGGATCTCTGCGCATTGTTGCAAGAGGAGGAATGTGTGTGTTGGGATGCTGGGCCGGCATCCCCAGTCTTCTGCTGAATTTGGTCACACCCCAGCAAAATAGAGTGCAAAGCTGTTCTTTGCCCAGGGTGCTGTGCTTAGGCCCACGTTCATGACATTTCTGCTTTCCAAGGTGTCCCATCACAGGTTCCAGAGGGGACTCAAGAGCCCTCTAGACAAGTGGGTGAGCTGCTCATCAACGAGGTGAACCCAGACAACCCAGGGGGAGGAGAGGACGCAGAGTACATAGAGCTCTTCTACACTGGACGGACACACTTTGACCTCCAGAGATACTGGTTGGTCCTCTACAATGGCAAAACCAGCCGGGCCTACCGGGTGTTGGACCTATCCGGACACCACACGGACGAGCTGGGTTACTTCCTGGTGGGAAGCAGCACCATGCGCCCAGCACCCATGGTCAGGCTGCCCCCCAACACCATACAGAACGGGGCCGACGCCGTGGCTCTTTACTACAGCAACAGCACCCTCTACACGGTGAACATGGCTGTGACCGCTGAGGGGCTGGTGGATGCTGTGGTGTACACATCCCGAGCGGATGAGAAGGCAGTGAAGCTGCTCCAAGTGCTGGTACCGGGACAGAGCATCCTTTACGAAAACGATTCTCACAGCACTGAGGATGAGTCTCTGAGCCGCTGCCACAGTCTGAGTGCAAGACTCCAGAGCAGCTTCCAGGTGGGTTGGTGGCAGATGTCTGTACTCCAGCTATAGCCACTGGAAAAGAGATAGTTGTGTTTCGGTATGGCCTTGATTCGGGAAAGCGAGGCGTTCTGGTGACACGGTAGCACAGCACTTCACATCCCTGAAACTCAGCTTCCCGTGGGCCAGCGTGTGAAGGACCTGCCTCGACCACTGCTGTGATTGATTTGCATTAGTTTGTCCTGACTGTTCTTCCTGTTTCTAAGCGTCTAGCTTCAGATAGTTCCCCTGAGGGAACGCTGGCAGAGTATGTACACTTCTGTACAAAGCTGGGTACGGGCAGGCTTTGATGTTCCCCTGCTGATGTCCTCTGGGGTCAGGCCGGCACAGTATGCTTGGGTCAAAAAACAAGGCAATGAAAGAAGCAGAAGAGGTCTGCTGGCAGCAGGGAGGTGCTGAGTGGGCTCTATGGTCATGTTCAAAGGGATGTTTGCAGTGCGAGCGGACCCCACGTGGTGCTGGCAGGGATGGGACCCCTGGCGCAGCTGGGGGGAGGCAGAACCACCGTGTCCCTGTCAGGCCTTACCATGCCCCTGTGGGGGATATGTACAGGCAGTAGGGATGTGAGCAGTGGGATCAGCGGCCATGGCAGCAGCTTTGTGTCTCCCCATAGGTGACGGCAGTGACACCGCTCGGAGAAAACTCCTGCGGCGGCCCCCACGTGCCATCGCTGCCTGCTGTCCGCATCAGCGAGCTGGGGCTGGCAGGTGGCGGGGCCAGCGGCTTTGTGGAGCTGCAGGGGCTGCCGGGGACCAGCCTAGATGGCCTCAGCCTGGTCATCTTCACCAGCCAGGAGGGTGCCGCTCATGGCAGCGTCCCGCTGGGTGGCAACCTCGGCGCCTCAGGCCTGCTGCTGCTGGGCGGCAGGAACGGTGAGACGGGGGGGTGTGGGGAATCTCCGCTCATCCTCTGATGGTCTGTTACTTCTGTCTTTTCTCCCTCGGCCATTCTATTATGTGTTTTCCAGTGTTTGTTCCTCCACTGGGGCTATGCCAAGCGGGGAAGGTGGGACGACTGGGTGCTGGGACTGGGGGCCTTGGGGGAAGCAGGGCCGCTGGGGCTGGTTGAGCCCACACCCTCTGCTGCTGCTATCTCCCCCTGGCCCTGCCACAGCATTGCCTTGGCACATCTGTCTGTCTTGTTTTTTGTTGTTGGTGGCGGCTTTGTTTGTTTGTTTTTGTCTGTGTGTGTTTTGTTCACCTTAAACTCTGGCTGGCCTGCATGCAGAGAGCTCTACGTCTCAGAGGAACCTTGGGCTTTTCAGAAATAGGCCTTCACAGCAAGCAGTCCCTTCTGTGCAGCTGTGCTTTGCCCCGCTCACCATCACTATTTTGTCTCACGTTTCTACCCTTGGAGCTCTCTGCTGAAATGCACTCCTTTTCACCAGCTTCCCCTGTCAGGCTCAAGGCTCTGCCTAAACCTGTCTAGATGTTCACCCTGTGTATTCTCCTGGCATTTCCAGATGGAACAAAACTGATGTTTGAGGACATTGCTGCTAGCGAAGGCTCCAGCGCTATTGCTCTGTACAGCACCAGCGTGATTCCTAGTGGCATGAAGGCAACGTCAGAGAACCTGGTGGATGCCCTGGTGTATACATGTGGGCCAAGCATGGTGGGAGGACACTTGGATGTCCTCGGCCCATTGTACACTGTGCCCTGCAAGGATGACAGGTGAGGCCACTTCTCTGGAAAACGTCTCCGGGTTCTTGGTGCCCAGAGCCTCAGTTAGCATATCACTGAGCTTGCTGCCTTGTCCTGTGTGACTGGGTGTATTCACCAGCCTTGTGAGGGAAAACGGAGAGGTGGGGAGCACATCACAATGGAAAATGCTTCCTCTGCTTTGGTGTGGGGAACTGAACTTTGTTATTGCACTGCTCGCGTAACTTGCTTCTCCCAGGGGATGTAAATGGCATTGCATGAAGGAGTGCAGCCTTTACAAATAGCAACTGCATACACTTCTTTGCCAAACTTTTCCTTCTATTTATTTATTTATTTTTAAATCCCAGTGAGCAGAACAAAACAAAACCTGGCATCCCTTTCACTCCAACATGGCCTTTGCTTAACAACAAATGGGATTGAGCCTTTCTCTTGGTGGGAGTGCTAGCAGAGTTTCTCCTGTCCACGAGGTCACCTCTTTTAGTTAAATCTGTCATCCTCATGTCCTCTGCCTCGCTGTCCCACCTGATTGACAGAGGCTCTAAGTTTGCAGCCTGCCCCTGTGAGCACACATGCACAGAGCCACAACCGTATGGGTCCTATTTTCCCAGGAAATAGAGATCTCCGGCTTCTGGTTAGCTTAAGCATGCACTGAAATACCTTCACCAGAAACCAGTCACATCAAATGGGTTTGCTGTGGCCAAGCTCAGGTCTGATGGGGTCAGCTGGACCTGTCTCTGTGACAGCCCTGCAAAGGCTGATGTCACCTCCAGCAAACTGTTCGTCATCCCCAGCAGTGTCGGGCATGGGGGCATGGGGTGGGATTTGTGGATGAAGCCTTGAAGAGAGGTGTGAGAGGCACTGCTGAGCTCAGATTACTTTTCTGGGGCACAGGCCCGTGTCCCTGAGTCGCTGCCCCTCCGGTGATGCCAGCGCAGAGCTACAATTTGCCATCTCAGAGCCTACCCCTGGTGTGCAGAACAGCTGTCCACAGGATGCCTTTGCCGTGGGTCTGGACTTGTGCTTCCTGACACCCAGTAAGCAGGGCTGCATGCACCCCCGCCCCCCGTACCCCTCAGGGCGTCCCCCGCACCCCCATACCCCCCAGGGTGGGGACCCTGCTTCCTTCCCTGGTGTGTTGATGCGATGGAAAGCACACCACTATCCCAAGCAGGCAGCCTTGCTTGCAGTTCCGGTGTGCGGAGCGCCATTGGGAGGCAATCAGCAGGCCTGAGCTGCATCCAGGCAATTGCTTCTCCACTTCTCCTCGTCCCTTAGACTGCTCTGCCTGGACCGTGCACCACAGAAGGACACTTGAAAGCTTTAGAAGGGTCTTGATGATCTCCCTGGAGGAGGAGTGCTCCTGTGGTGTCTCTGAGCTCTACCTGCAAGGTCAGTGCCCTGCTCCATTTGCCTGGTTTGCAGTGCCCCCCCTTGCCCACACTGCTGGCGCCAGGCAGGGAGAGTTGTGTCCCTGCCCCGCTGGAGGGGCCAGGAGGTCTCATCGCCGGGGGGCAGTCCCTTCTGCAGCAGAAGGGCTCCCCCCTGTTCAAGGTGTGCTGGTGCTTCTCCACAGGGCTGAACCTGACGTGTGTGAACTCCGTGGTGAAGGTCTCGGGCCGGGTGCGTGCTCGGCTGCCGATGCAGCAGCAGTCCATTGAGAGCTGGCGCCGGGGCCTCCTGGCCAGCCCCCACCCCTTCTCCGTGGATGGAAGAGTGCTGAAAACCAGCCCTGAGTGCATCGCCCCCAGAAGCACACCAGTGTCATCACAAAGCAGTTGTGAGTTGGGAGCAGAGCTGTGCACGGGGACCTCCACCCAGCGCCACCAGCGGGGCTGAGGCTGGGCTCAGACATCTGGTGCTACTGCTTACACAGAGCTGTCTTGTGAAACTGAGGGGTTGTTAGAAGAAACGTAACGATGGCTGGCTTCCCCTGGTGCAAGGGGCAATGGGGTAGTCACCCCCATGTCCATGTCCCTGGAAGTTCAGCTGCCACGTCCCCTGGCAAGGCTGGGGCAGCCCTGTGCTGCTGGGCGCAGAGCAGAAGTCCTAAAGCCAGCTGCTCAAAGCTGGCCAAGGCTGGAGCAGGAGCACTGCGGAGTGTTTGCAGGGAGGTGAGGGGGGACGTGGGGGGGCTGGAGCCGGCTGGGCAGGGTCCTGACTGCAATGCCCCATCTACCTTCACACCCTCAGCCTTTCCGCGCAGCTGGGAGATCGCCCTGTTGGTCGTGGGAGCTCTGCTGCTCGTGCTCTTGCTGGTTGGCCTGGCGTTGCACCTCATCAAAAGGTAAGAAATGGTCATTAAGGTTAAGGAAATAATTGATAAAGCCGTGGGTGGCACCAGGTGTGTCACTGAGCACAGCATGAAGCCTATCGGCCTCGCTTACAATATGTTGTGGGGGAGAGCAAATTGCTGAAGGCTTGTGTACAAGGGGCAGCGAGGCAAAGAGCTGCTCCTTTGAGCAGACCGGGAAGTTACGGGTGGTTTAGGATAACCTGGAGAGGAAACAGCTTCCATAGTATAGCACAGCACCATTTTAAACAATTACTTGGTGGCCCTGGTGTTATTAGCAGGTAAACAGCTGCTTAACACTTGAGTGGTCAAAACCAGTGTTAGTGAGTGTGTTATTTAGCCAGCTTAGGCGATTTATTGTGGTGAATATTCTGTGATCTTCTTTTATTGTTGGCTAGGATGCTGCTGTGCAGGTGTCGGAAGTTTGGAAAGTTCTTAAAACACATTTGGAGAATAGAAAAAACTCTGTATTTTATAAAGGAATGTAAAAAATACTTTAAGTCAGGCTTAAGGAATCTCTCAGAAAACAGTGTGGTTTAAAGTTGACCTACATGTGCCAGATGTTGGTAGGTGTTCTGCCCTGTTTTTCCCCAAAATGCTAGAAGACACTTTAGTAAACTCTGTGCCTGCTGAAAGCTGGTCATCCAGCCTTTTTATTTTAAGTGCAAAGCTGAGACGCAGCTTTAGTATCACTGGGTGAGATCCTGGCACCCAGACACAGGAGGGGAGATGGGATTGTCATTCACTGCCTTCTGCAAAAGAGCAGAGCAACTCATTTTGCCTTTTACTTTGTCCATTGCTTTTCAGACGTCCCCCAAATTACACCAACATTGAAATGAACGACTGCAGGGAGATGGCAGCAGACTTCTAATGCTCCCAGGCACGGCTGCAGTGGCAGAACCACCTCCACCACCAGGGCCGGACTTGTGCACGCAGGCGGCAGAGCGGCTGTTCTGCTTCCTCCTCCTCCACGGTTGCTGCAAGGAGCTGTGTATGTATACATGGGTGTGTGTACACAGACACACGCCTTTATGTACATGTGTCTATATAGAGGGTTCGGAGAAACAGGCTGGTGAACAACTTCTAGGCGAACTTTGTGCTGACTGTGGTGTAACCAGAAAGAAAGACGTCTCCTTGGCTGACACACACCCCTGCTGCAGCCAAAGTCCTGCAGCCTCCCTTGAAGCCCTGTTGCCCAGGCAAGGGAGTTCTCAGCATTGTGCCTCTGAAACCTCTCTGCTCCCGCAGCTCTGTACTGCCAGCAGCCCGCCATAGGAGAGCCCTTGCTGCTGGGGACCAAAGCCAAGAGTTCATCCTTCTCACTCACAGAAAAAAGGGTCAGAGGAGAGGGGAATACACAGCTCATGCTCAGGTACAGCTCTGCTCATGTCCCTTACCTGCACAGTCCCGCAGGACACAGAGCATACATAACCCATACCCACAAGAGCAGTGGGCAGAAGCCGGGGGCAGTGACAGACTCCAGACACGCTGAGAATCTTGGGGGTGAGGGGCTGACCTGGGGAGAAGCTGCTCAGTTTAAAGAGTCTGCTTCCTACACACGTGTGATTTATCCCTACCAGGGTGGTAGCTGATGCCAGGCCCCTGGCAACATCCCTGGTGTGTGGAGAGGTGCGCTCACCTCATAGGTCTGAACACGCTCTGCACATGGTGGCTGTGCCCAAGCCAGGTCCAGCCCAGCTGCTGACAGGGTGAGGGAGATAAAACGAAGAATAAGATCCCACGCTTTCTCAACTATGTTTCTCAACCATAGCCTTTTACTGAACAAGACCCTGCAGGGGGAGTGTTCCTATGATTGTCACAACACTGACCCTCCTGAGAGGAAGCCTCACCTCGAGACCACCACCCTGCTGTGTCCCTCCCAGCTGCATCTTCTACTTGCAGCCCACGCGAGCTGCTACAGTCCGTGGATGGACTGGTCAGCTCCAAGGCCAGCCAGGAGGGGCAGCATGGGAGACACAAGCTTTCCCTTCCTTCTTGTGCCCAGCAACCCCTTTCAATCAACAAGGCTGAGGCAGAGCAATAGGGAAGCAGCAATGACCTTCTCTGCTGGACACCCCACGTGGCCCTCAGGCAGCTGCCACAGCCTCTGAAGGCTTCAGGACCTCATCCTCTGGCAGTGCTGGCCTGCCCTGCGGACGGGGCAGCCCTGGTAGAGCACCTTGGCATCACGTGGGGGTCAGATGAGCTCCATCTTGAACTGGCTGAAGTTTGGCACGGTGGGCGAGGGCTCTGCCACGCTGCTGAAGGGGACGCAGGGCTGGTTGGCTGGCACAGCGCCGTGGCTCACGGTGGAGCTCAGCTGCTGCAGCATCATCAGCATCTCCTGCTGCAGTCGCTGCTGGTGCTCCTGCTGGCGCTCCAGGCGGCACTGCCTCTCCAGCACCGCGTGCAGCGCCTGGCTCAGCTTCTGGATCTCTGCGTGTACAGCGTCCAGCTTCTCGGCAGCCGT
This sequence comes from Anser cygnoides, assembly GCF_040182565.1. Taxonomy (NCBI): domain Eukaryota; kingdom Metazoa; phylum Chordata; class Aves; order Anseriformes; family Anatidae; genus Anser; species Anser cygnoides. The sequence goes on from NC_089887.1 coordinate 13,689,905, forward strand.
GTGGGAACCAGGAGCAGGAGGAAGCACTGCTTCGCCCCAAGCAAGGTGTTGATTTCCAGGGCTCGTGGGGTTCAGTGGGGTGGTCTGTGTGCTGGCATCTTTGACCTAGAATAGCAGGAGGCAGGAGAGAAGTGAAGGTGAAAGATCATTAATTGCCCCTTCAACGAGGATAAGCAAGAGAAGGATTTATTCTGTGCTTCAGATGCAAGGCAGAAGGGAACTACGTTTGGACTGCAGTGTTCTCTGCTGTTCCTCCCTGCCCCATCCCTGTGCCTCTGCTCAGTGGCCACCTGCGTTGTTCTACCTGCTGCCAACTGGGCTGCCCATGCTCATGCCAGGTGTGTTTGCTCTGCAGGGATGGAAGTAGCATATCTGGGGTGTCCCCTCCCAGCTTTCCTGTATTGTACCCTGGAGGAAAGGGCTGTGCTGCCTGCGGGAGGGGTAAGGTGCTGGATTTTGAACCCCTGGGCAGCCTGTCTCCTAGAAAGGGTGTTTAACAAGTGTTCTCTAAAGCAGCTGGCAAGGGCTCTTGGCAAACACCTGAGCAGGCTGGAGTAGACCAGTAGCATTTGCTGCACCAGAGCAGATATGGAAAGGTGAGGGCTGCGAGTAGAAGACCCAGCTGGGAGGGACGCAACAGGGAGATGGTGGAAAGATGCAAAGGCTCAGCCTGACTCAGGGCTGTGTTTTGTACCCAGGGTACCTGGTGCTAGTGTCTTGAGATCCTCCTTTGGGCAACAGCGTCACCCATCAGTAACGCCTCCAGAGGTGGACATCTGCTCTTAAGGGGTGACCCTTGCACTGGGGACAGCCCCAAGGCCATGCTGCCCTCCTGCAGCCTACTTAGGGCTGGTTGCTGACGTTTTTCCCTGCAGCTTGCCACAGCCGCCAGGAAAGCTGCTCTGCCCATGCGAGCCATACATGCACCGTGATGGGCAGGACGGACCCTGCCCATGCGAGACACGGGCCTGCTGGGACACCCGTGAGCATCTGGTGCAGCTGTGTGTGCACATCCTGGGGCTCTCAGGGCATGGTGAGGTGGGGAGTATGCATTACAGACTGCTGTGGCTGGAGCTGTCCCCAGGGCAGCTGTCCTAGCTACCTCGCCCCATCCTGGTGCTCCACTGTCCTCCCATTTGTGGCTCGAAGCTGCTCGGCCCCCTCCCCACCCAAAGTGTCCCAGCTGCTCTCAACTGGGGCGATGCGGGAGCCCCCCAGGCACGCTCAGGAGGTTTGAGCATCAAGCATGTGACTGGCAGTCTGGTGCCCTTCTTCCCCCTTGCCTCCCTCCCTGCACGGGCTGGACAAGGACGCGGCAGGGTACCACGCAGGACTGCTCCCGTGGGTAGCTTGGTGCCAGCTCTGGATGAAGCAGATGGGCCCTCCCACCCCGACGCGCCACCCGGCACCCTACCTCGTTCTGCGGGAGAAGAGCCCTGTCCACGATCTTCTTCTTCGCCATCAGGGCTGGGTTCTTGGCAGGGGGCACGACGAGCCGCCCTTGGACAGGCAGCGGCTGTGTGGGGGCAGATGGGGTCCCTGGTATTTGGCAGCTCCCCAGAGCCGGGAGGGCACCCGTGGAACCGCTGTCACCTGCAAGGGACAGAAGAAAAATGCCTCAAAAGGAGACTCTGTCCCCAGACCTTCTGGGGCAGAACAGGGAGCCCGCGCCAGGGCAGGCCTGGACAGGGGCCCAGCCTTACCCTTCCCAGGAGGCAGTCCCACAGGCAGGGCCCCCCCCTGGCTGCCTGCTGCCCTGGCAGAACGAGGCCACGCTGACGATCTGGGTGCCCTCCTTGCCATCCTGGCCGCCAGCGGGAGCCACACTGGGCAATGTGGGGGGCCGGGGGCCTGGAGACTGGTGTAGCTCAGCCTCGTGCCCCTGCAGTGGGGGCCAGGGCTGCTCTTCACCCCAGCCACCCGCTGCTGGCCCCAGCTCCACACTCTTCCTCTTGAGGAAGAGATACACGGCCTGCGGTGTCACTCGGATGTTGTCCAGCTCCAGCACCTTCTTGATTTTGCGGAAACTCAGCCCCGCCCTGCGCAGCTCCACGATCCTTCTCTTGGCGTGGTCGTCCAAGCGGCCCATCGCTCCCGGCACCTACATCCCCGCCGTCCTGGCCAGCCAGTGGCACCTCTCAGCCCCACGGCACAAAGTGGAGCTGATGGTGGGGACACGGTGGCAGCCAGGTGGCACTGCATCCAGCGCTCGGGCTCTGCTAGCACTCCGCTGCCAGGCTGGTGGCCGTGGGGCCACGCTGCGCCATCCCCAGCCACAAGCAGCGATGCAGGTCCCAGCCAAAGAGCAGGAAAGAGGTGGCTCTTCCCACTGGGAGTGACCAGGGCTGGCCCAGAAGCCTGTCCCTTGCTCACGTGGGACCCCTCAGAGCAGAGGGTCCAACCTGACACCCCAGTCCCACAAGGGCACAGAGGATGATACGGGGCTCAGCTCCACCCAATATCATCAGCGAGGGGCGGGGAAGAGAGCAGGACCAGAGCGGGTTCAGGAAGGCACGCGTCCCTTCTGACAGGGAGGAGCTGTGTTGTTGGAGGACGAGGCAGAGGGACAAACAGAAGGGGAACTCCAAATCCACTCAGAAAGACACTTCTGGGCCCAGTGTCAGTCTCTGTTGTTACAAACCCCTCGGAGGGCCACGCGGCGCTGGGACAAGCAGCTGGCCAGGACAGCCAGGCCCCCTCACGGCAGGTGAAGCCGCAGCTGTCCGGGCCGTGCTGGCTCCCGTTGCGGTGCCACGCGGAGGCTGCTCCCCAGCCGCTCACTTGTGCAGTGCTGCAATCTCCCAGCGGTGGCGAGCCCGCTGTGCCTGGACCTCAGCAGCTCGTGGCTGCAAGCGGCTGCGCTGTGGACGTGCCCTAGTTCCCAGCTGGGGGCCTCAGAAGCAGCTCAGCTCTGCGGGGAGCCGGGTGCAAGCGCTGGCCAGCAGCAGGTCACGGTACGAGGCTGGCAGGTCCCCACTGGAGCCTCGCTCCTGCTTGGCGGCTGGGGAAGTTGTGGCGAGCAGGATCCAGGACGTTGCCGCTTGTGGCGTGGAAACTGTCAGCGCCTCAGAAACGACCCGTCAGGTCTGTAGGTGCCACCGTCCCATACCTTTGAAAGAAGTGAAAGGAAGCATTTATGCACCATTGTAAAGAAGGTCCAGGTACGCGTGTATGAGTGCACCTCCCGCGCTTCCCCGCCCCGATGCGCACAGCTTGGTGAGGGGACAGCGGGGGGGGGGGGGGAAACGTGGCCACGTGCTGCGTGTACGTGGGTGGGTGTAGCTGGGACTGCACTGCAGGTACAGCCCCCGAGATCACACCTACGTGGGATAAACCTATAAGTACAGAAGCACATCGCATCTGTGAGCGTGCGCCTACTGTCACAGTGGACGGTTTTTCCATTTCCTTTCAGCTTCCTTCCTCTGTAGGCATTGCTTGGAAAAATCAGTGCTGCATCTGCTGCCGCACGGACACACTTTGGGGTTTCACTTCCCCAAAACAAACAGCTCCCAAGAATTCCCATAGGACAGCACAATGCTTTCCAGCTCAGTGGTGTGTAACAGGGACCACATCAAGCAGTCACTGTCAAGCAGGTGAGAGCCGAACCTTGCTTCCTCAGGTACACGTTGGTCTCAAAAAAAGACACTGTGTTTTGCCTGCCAACATGGCAGAGACTCTTGGAGATCACTCACAGAAAGTGACAGGGAGAAAAGGAGCCGCTTATTTCGATGCAGCAGTTGTGCCCCTTTGCATTTTACTTCTTCCACGGCAAAAGGGAGAGGCATTAGCCAGGAGACACAGAGTGCACTTTGATCCCAAACTATTTGTATCTAAAGGCCACCCCACACCCTGCTACGGACGTGAGAGAGACCTTATCTATAAGAGCTGGGGGAGAGTGGATATGGGAGAACAGACGTGTCCCAGGCTGTAGCCCCTGTGACAGCAGAGCAGCAGGAAGAGGCGGCTTGCACTGCGCTCTCCCTGTGGCCTTCCCCCTTCGCTCGCTCATCCCCAGCCCTCCGCACACGGCTTGGTCTCTCTGACAGCTGGGGTCTGGCTCCATCTCTAGCTAAGCCTTCGTTTGCTTAGGTCCCCTGTGAACGTGGAGTTTTCCTGCACTAAATGTTCTTCCCATTTGCACGGATGAGCCCATCGTCTGAGCCCCTCTCTGCAGAGGGGATTTGCTGCAGGAGCTGGATCCCGTGTCACGCAGGCAGCTTACACAACACGGAGAAGAGACCCTTACGCTCCCGTGGCATGCCAAATGTTTGTTACTTTCCAGTAACTGGGGGGGAAGGGGGAAGAGGGGGAAGGAAAAATGCGAGGGAAAGATCCAGGAAGACTTCAGGGAGTTTACTAGAGCTGTGGTTTTGCATTGGCAATGGACCTTGCTTTAATTCTCAGGGCCAGCCCAGGGTCCTCTGAAGGTCCCTAAGTTGCACAGGAGAAGCCAGTTCAAGCGGAGGCTTGGCAGGGGCAGGGGAAGGCAGACCAGCAGTGGTTCACGGCGGCGCAATCACCCGAGCTGTGCTCCTACACCAACACTCCTACCCCAGTTCCAGATGTCTTTTACGTCTTTTCATTTCAGTGGATATCAGGAAAACAGAAATGTTTCATTCCCTACAGAAAGTCCCTGGAACAATCTCACCAGGGCTGACCCAGTCTTGGTTATTTCCCAAACGAGCATCTCCGCAGAGGCAGTTTCCATGCAAAGCACAGGCAGCACCGCAGCACCCCAGCCGGGACTCGCGCTTGCCCCCACCCACCCGAGGACTTCACCACTCACAGGACATCTTCGCTTGTGTGAGCAGCTGCGTTTGTTGTTAGACAGCCAGGCCTGCAGAAGGAATTTGGCTTCAGCCTGCCAGTTTAGGCATCTGTCCAAATTTCACATTGGCCACCCTTTCTTCAGCTGCTGCTGAACACTTGCAGTGCCTGAAGTCTTTAAGTACTTAGACATAGCCAGAAAAGCTCCTTTAACCAGGAAATCTGCTGGTAATGCTATTCCATAACTGCACACAGGAATGCTCACAGCAGTGAGAGGACCAGAGCCTCCCTTCTCACCGTGCTTATTTCTTCAGCTCTCCTGCTCTCTGTCCCAGAAAGCATTACGTACCAAATGGCATAACCTCACGAGAGAAGGAGAAAGAAGGCATCACGTCACGGCTGAGCGAGTACAAGACCTGAGAAGGAAGAAGGGTGTGAGTCCGGGTGAACCCGCATCTCCCACCACCTGGCCCCAGGGGCAAGCCGCAGTTCTTCTCCTCTTCTTCTGGCCCAGCCCCGGTGAGGGCCCAGCTGTGCACCCCCAGCAGAGGGGCACTCCCCCGTGAATCCCTCGGGGCCTTGCTGCCATCAGCACGTGCCTGTCGGCGGGGCTGCTGCCTGCTTCTGCCCTGCTCTCTGCAAGCCTGCTTTTGGACCCTGAGGTTTTTGCCCTGGGGAGATGCAAGCGAAGCTGCTCCCACAGTTCACGCTGGGAAGAATCAGGGAAGGATCAGACCCCAGCAGGGTCTCAAACAGATGGTAGTAGCGTGCCAGAATCCTGCAAATGCGTTAGTACAGGACAGCACTTCTCCAGGGCTACGTTTCCAGGGCTAGCTGCAGGACGGTGCAGCAGCTCCTTGGGAGGGAACATGCTGGGCGATGCACGCATTCACCTATAGATGGACTTAACCAGAGCAACAAGATTCAGTCCTTCACGTCAGAAGCAACACGGCCACGAGGGCAGCAGACACCAAGGTGGAAGGTGGTGTCTCGCTAGCAGGACAGACTGCTGCTACGGAGAATGGCTGAGGAAAGGGGGGCGTGGGAGAGGGGAGCGCTGCAGCCACAGAGCAGTAAGCGCGGCTCATCTCCTGCCTGGTCCTGGCAACCAAAAGCAGATGATTTATGGTGTTAGGATCCCAACGCACACTGCACTCGAAGCTCGCTGTGCAGCACAGAGTGCACACGCTAAGGCCTAAGAATAACCAAGACTTAAAATACATGGACCTAAGAAGGCCCATGGCCTTGCCGCCGCTGTACACTGCAAGGATCAGCTTCAGACCTCCAAAGAGGGCAGGCCAGAAGCGTGGAGACCGCTGCTGAAGGCTTAACTCACCGAGAAGAGTCTCAGCTAAGCGGATAAAATTCACCTCCTCCTCTAGCTTTGGGAGGAACCCCCCCAGACCTCCTCTTCCAAGCGCACGCGGCTCACCCACAGCACAGCCGCTGGAAGCTCAGCCCGACCTCAGCCGAGCCAGCGCGGGGTGCTGCTGCGCTCCGGGATAGCAACCTCCCGCCGCCCCCACAGGAACCCACGGCGGGGAGCGGCGCCGCTCCCGGGACCGGGCCGCAGCCGGGCGGACACGGGGCAGAGCCCCACGGCGGGGCCCCGCCGCCCGCCGCCCGCCCAGGGCAGCCCCGGGCCCCGCGGCCCCGCTCCGGCCCGGCCGCCCCCGGCCCCCCGGCCCCACGCCCGCACCTACGGGGGGCCGAGGGGCGGCAGCCGCGGCCTCCTGGAGCCGGGGGCGGCTTGCGGGGGCCCCGCTGCTTCCGACGCTGCGGCCCGCTCCGTCTGCGGGGAGCGGGGCCCCGGCCGCCGAGGGAGGAGCCCGGCCGTAACCCTTTCGGGGCTCCGGGGCCGGGCCGGGCCGCCCCTCCTGCCCTCCCCGGACCCCCCCGGCCGGCCGGGCGCGTTGCGGGCACCGGGGCTCCCGCTCCCCCCAGCGGGCTTGGGCTGGGACATCACCGGGCGGCAGCCCCCAGCCGAGCCCGGGACGCTCGGTGCCGCGGGGCGTCCCACGGAGCGCCCAGGGCTGGGGAAGGAGCGGGGGGGCTCGCCCCGGGGCCGGCCGGCCTCCCGAGCGGCTGCTGCGGCGCCCGGGCCGCTTCCCGGCACGGCGCTGGGCGCCGCCGGCCGGTGCGGAGCCATTGCTTCCCTCCCTGCGCTGCCGCACAGCCTGGGCTTGGGTGGGTGGGTGGGTGGGTGATAATATTTTATTTTCATTTTCATTTATTTTTTATTTTTTTCCCTCTTCCTTTTCCCTTTAGCCGTCCTTATCTCAACCCGTGAGTTTTTTTTTAATTATTATTTAATTATTATTTTATTTTTTCTCCCCCCCTCCACCCGAGCACCGACCGAGCGCCCCCCCCGTCCCCCCCCCCTTAAGCCTCGAGGCCCCGCCCCCCCCCGCGTGACGCCATCGCCGCGCGCCCCCCGGGCGCGTTCCCGCCCGCGCTGCGTCCATCCCGCGCGACGCGGCCCGGAGCGGCGGCGGCTGCCGAGGATGTGAGTGCGGCCGGGGGCGGCGCGGGGGGCATCGGCCTCCATCCGGCCCGGCCGCCGCTCCCAGCGGCCTCGCAGCCGCCCGGGGGGGCCGAGGGGGGCGCCGCGGAGGAGCCGCCGAGGAGATGGCGGGGGGCCGGCGGGCGGGGGGGGGCGCCGAGGCGCCGCGGCCTAGCGCGGGGGGCGGGCGGGAGCCGGGAGGCCGGGCCGGGGAGGGGCCGGGGCTGGGCCCGCGGCGCTGCCGGGCCCGGGGGGGGGGCCCGGAGGTGGCGGGGCCGTGCTCTCAGCCCGGCTCCGCGCTCGGGGGAGCTGAGGTCGCTGCCCTCGCCGCGGCGTTCGGCTGTGGGGGCGCGGCTCGCTGCAAGGCGGCCCCGGACGGCAGCGCCGCGGGTGCGGGAGTGCCGGGCCCGGGCAGCCTGCTCTGCGGTGGGGCTGCCACACGTCGGCCTGTTACGGGTTCGTTTCTTTTGTTTTGGTCGTTGGGAAGACGCACGTTGCCTAGAAGTGCCTCCTATCGTTGCACGCCCTCGTGCGAAGGTTGAGGTTTGTCCTTTCCGCACCGAGGTGCGGTCCAGCGGCTGTCTGCACACGCGTTGAAGTGCCCCCAGGCTCCGACTTTTAGGCTGAGGTTTCCAGCTGAAGTGTCCCTGAGAAAGGCACATATTATTGTGATAGAGAAAAAAATGAAGGTTAGTTTAGAGGCCCCTTAAATGCTGCATCACAGGAAGTTTGCTGGCTGTACAAACACCGCTTGGTAGTTTGTGTGGTAAGTGCCGGGCTGGAGGAAGGCACGGCGGAGCGGTGCCAGAGCGGCAGCTGTTTACCAGCAGTAGCTCCTGCTGCTCCGGCAGGCTGGGTATCAGCAGTAGGTGTGTTGCCCTTCAGCTCTGCTCCCTCCCTGCCGTTCCTCCAGCAGGGCCGGAGCTGGAGCTGACAGTTCGGCGGCCGGTAGCTCTGCACGGCTGAGCTGGTGGCACCACGACCACAGTTGCAAGAGTAGTTGGTGTGTGGGAAGAAGTAATACAAACCCAACTGGTTGTTCAGAAGGGAAGTGAGGAAGGAAAATACCGAGTGCTTTGGTTTTGCGTGTCCAGGAGCTTGTCTGTTCTGTTCTGTTCTTCCCAGCGGGTCAGCTGGTCTGTCCCAGTGGTCTTGTTTCTGAACAGGGAAGGCATAGAGCTGGTTAAAAATGTCCTACAGCTTAATGGCAGGCACAGGCTTGCTTTTCTCGACCACCTTTAGCACCCGTGGAGGAGTCCCTGGGCTGCCTTCTCCCTGCTGCAGGTGTTAGGGAAGGCCTGCTGGTGTTACGTTTGTGCTGCTGCTGTCCTGTTCTCTGTGCAGAAGGGCCCGGGTGTTCAATAAGGAAGCTGTGGGGAGCAAGGTGTGCGAACGCTCATTTGTGTTGCTTTTTGTGGTGGTTGTGTTAGGGAAGACCCCGAAACGAAAAATCAGGAGAGCCGAGTTCAGCTGTTCAGAAGCGATCTCTTCCCAGTCATAAACTGAATTGAAATTTAGAGAACAAAGCAGTCGATTATCAGAGTTGGGACACCAGAAGCACAGAAGCAACGAGACCGTTGCATGCAATAAGCTGAAGTTTTTCTCTTGTTAGCGAACTTTGCCTTCACGCATGGAGGGGGAAGTGTTTCCAACACCACGCAGCACTGTGACTGTGGTGTCACTGCTCGTAATTCTGGCAGTTCAGGGGGGTCTCGTGCCCATTCTTCATTTCCCGAATGTTTCATTTGTAGGTAGGTAATTGGCGTCACACCAACTCAAATCTGGCACGTTTTTTAGCAGTTATTAAAATATACGTGGAGGCAGCTTTGTAATTCAGATGTTAAGCAATCTTAATCTGGTCTTTCTAAGGCTGAAAGGGCTTTGGGAGGAGCTTGTTAGGGCTGAAAGCAGCCGGAATTGAGTGTGGGTTTTTTGTTGCTGAAGTTCTCAGCAATACTTGTTGACCAACATGTGCTCTGGGGCACAAATTGGCTGTGGAGGAAACCAAAGCTTGCTCCTCTGGAGGCGAGGCGGCTGTCAGGAGGCACGAGCTGCGTGTACGCCTTGCAGAGGAGCTGGGTGTCCTCCACCTGCCTTTTCTTTTCTGGGGAGGGTTGGAGAGTGAGGATCCTTTGTACTCTGCGAGTATCGAAGTGACAACTTCAGACACACATACGGACGTGGATGTGAGACACGGTGCCAGTGTGAGCAGGCGCGGGGTGGGCTGTTACCGCCGCGTAGCGGGGTGTGCAGCTCAGGGACCCTGCAGAAGTCAGGTGTCGTCCAGTACGCTGCCACTGCTGCAAAGCAGTTTTGCTCTGTTATGCCTACCTGTTAATTTCTTCTTTTTAAACACTTCTATCTTGTCACTAGCCTGCTCTTTAGAGTTTATTGCACTCGATTAGGGATCGGTTCTCAGAACCGAGGAGTTAAAAGTGAGATTTGAGATAAGTGAGGCTCATTGGATGCTGCTTTGGATGCCTCTGAAGGGGAAGTGGATTTATCAGGAGTGAAAAAAAGAGTTTGCTAGTACTCTAATAATAAAAAACCCAACCCTAGGTAATCATTCCACCCCAATTTTCTAGGCGTAATGAAACCAGGGATGTTGTAGGGTACTAGGGCTCTCCCAGTGAGGGTGAGGAATTGGAAATGCACCTCTTTCTGTGTGAGTTTGTATGTGACGATTTATGGATGCTGTAGTTGTCATCTTCAAAGCTGCTGCTCTGTAATGTAAAATATTTTCCTTTTTCTAAAAAGCGCAGACTTGCCTAATGCTTTAACTCTGCAGTTATGGTGATCTTGAGTTATGTTTGAAGTTCAGTGTTTCGGGTTGCCTTTCAGTTCCTTGTTTGGGTGCGGTTTTCTGTATTAAACAGTCCCTTCTGCAATTTGTTCTTTAAGGGCTCCCTCACCAACCAAACGCAAGGATAGGTCTGAAGAGAAATCAAAGGACCGATCAAAGGACAAAGCATCCACTAAGGAATCGGGTGAGAAGGATCGTGGTCGGGACAAGACACGCAAAAGACGTAGTGCTTCCAGCGGGAGCAGCAGTACCAGGTAGCTACCGTTACAGGTCGTAACAAAAAACAGCGTTTTCAGAAGCCATCAGCCATACTTCTGGTTCATTTCATTCCCCACGTCATGGACTCATTCAAACGTTGCCTTGTGTTAGTCACAGTAAAATTGTGTCTGACTTGAAGGGTTTGGGTCCTGTCAGATACGAATTTCATTTGGCTGAACTAGCGAGCTATGGAGAGTCGATTTTCAATGTTTCAACCTGCAGTTGTTTTCTTTGTAATTCTCAGAAGTTTTTCAGCTATTCTTTTTCTGGGTACTCCACTCATGTTTTTTTTCCCCTATCAGGTCCCGTTCCAGCTCAACTTCCAGCTCAGGGTCCAGTTCCAGCACTGGCTCTAGCAGCGGCTCTAGCTCCTCTTCTGCCTCGAGTCGCTCTGGGAGCTCCAGCACCTCACGCAGTTCCAGTTCCAGCAGCTCTTCTGGATCCCCCAGCCCGTCTCGGCGGAGACACGACAACAGGAGACGTTCCCGTTCCAAGTGAGTTCTGTTTGTCTTTTAGGAATTAGCAGATAGCAGGCTGAGTTCCGAGTAGAATACGAGGGTTTTATCAGAATAGTTTTTTTTCTGAGGACTTTTTTTTTTTTTTTAATAAGTTAGAGATCTGGATTTTGTTAGAATGGGTGTGCTCCAATCAAAATCAAACTTGCCTTACAATCAAAACATATGCTCTGCAGAGATTAAAGAGAAATTAAAAATCTCCTTTTTTTTAAGGAGAGCTACATGCTATATTTTGTAGAGGCAGTTTTAATTAATGTTTGCCCATTAGAATGGGAGTATAAGGGCACCAGATGACAGTAAAGGTCTTTATATATTCCCTGTAAATTATAGCCAGAGCAACAGAAAAGCCAGGGCTGATAATGGTGGGTATGTTCTGTGTGTGTATGTTCTCTTATGTGTAAAAATAAAATGGGTGGGGACCAAAGGAAGCATTTTTGTAAGGGTAGCAATCAAACTATCTTAATACCCATACAGGTTTTTTTCCTTTGGATAATTCTGTAAATAAGGTGTGGAAGGCTGATAAAATCTACTAAAGTGTTATAATCCAGTTTGCTTTTTTAGTGTGTCCCTAAATTTATGACAGTAAGATTTGGAAGAAGCCTAAATACAAATGTTTTGCCTACTGAGGGTTTTTAATTTTTTAAAAAAAATCTGGGTAGCAATTTTAAAAACCTGCAAGCAAAATGCAATATGCAGCTATTTAAATAGTTCAGGTGTGATATTTCCAGCCCTACATAGTGAACAGAAGATAGAGAAACACAGATCACTAGATCCATTAATTTTTGGTGTGCTTTCTTCCTCTTTAATTGTTGTATTAAATGATGTTTTTTGTTTTAACAACTACAAAAATCTGTAGCTATTGCCAACAACTTTGAAGAAATGTCTGGTAAATTTCAAATTTATTTCCCTAGCTGTGGTAGGGCTAAAACTTAGAGAAAAGGGGAGCCTCAGATTTCAGAAGGTTCTAAAGTAAAAGCAGACAAGGTAAATGTCAGTCTTGAGATGTTTCTGAGTAGAACACTACCACCAGCTCAACACTTCCTAGCCTGTAATGTCTTTGGAAAAATTCTGCCCTCGCAAGAAAAATGGTACTTTTGAAAATCATGTGATAGGGATTGGCTTCTAGTTTTTGTCTCACTTTTTCCTTAAGCTATAAACATTTTCTGTTGTGAAATCAGGTCCAAGCCACCCAAGAGAGATGAAAAGGAGCGGAAGAGGCGCAGCCCGTCACCCAGACCTACAAAAGTACACGTTGGAAGGCTCACTAGAAATGTGACCAAGGTAATGGCGTGCTCCCCTGGAATGCCAAGCTTACATATCATGTGTGGGCGTTTGTTGGTGGCTTTCTTAAAGCCTTCAATTTTGTTGTTGTTGTTGCTGGACTGCTGCCAAAATAACTCTTTTGGAAATTCTTGCTTTGTGTCCAAACTGATGAGTGAGGAAAACTTCACTAGAACCTCACTGAGTCAAATATAGTACAGGCTTCTGAGACTCCGTAGTGCTAAAAGGTTTGTCTGCTTTGTTGGAACCCCAGACCTGGTATCTTGCCTTACTATGAAGAAAACTGTCGAAGACAGGACAGTAGCAGAAATGACCTGGGAGGCGTTAAGAACATCTGGAGGTTCTTGAAAAGGGTCTGAAGAGAGATGGTCTGGCAATGTAGTTTAAAGGTCTTCAGAGGTAAAAGTTCAGGGTGCTGAAAAAATGGTGTTTTTAAAAAGTATTGAGAATTGTACCTTAAGAGTCTCTAACTAAGGGCGCAAGCTCACTTCCGTAAGGTCCCCAAGAGGGTTTTTACCGTAGTGGTGGAGTTTTTGTAGCCTGTGATGACATTCAAGCAGTAATGCTGTTAGACCTCAAGGTCTGGAATGATCCGAGGTGAAACTGAATGGACAACGGTATAGAAAGTGGTAATCCAGGTTCCTTTCCACACCTGACGAGTGAAATATGTCTGACCCTGCTGATGGCACCCATTTAAAGCTAACTTAGTGCTGTGTACATCTTGAATTTACTGCTCTGTACCAGCCACACCTGGTCAGTGGTGTGAGTGGTAAGAGACATACGGGACGCATACCATAAGGGTGGTATAGGTCCTTAAGTTCTGCTCTTTCTCTGCAGGATCACATCATGGAAATATTTTCCACTTATGGAAAGATTAAAATGATTGACATGCCAGTTGACAGGCTAAATCCACACCTCTCTAAAGGTTACGCTTACGTTGAGTTTGAGAACCCAGATGATGCTGAGAAAGCCCTGAAACACATGGATGGAGGTAGGTGTCAAATGTTGAAGGGAGGCTGGGTGCTTCTTAAAAAAAAAAAAAAAATCTTTGTAACAGGTGGGCTTGATCTGAAAATGAGTGAGAGATGATGGCACAGCTTTTGGGTAACTGATCTGAAATACTCTCATTCTGTTTTCAGCTTGAATGAGTTTGGCTTTTGTGTGATTTCAGGACAGATCTATAAAAACTGCAAAACCACTAAAACTGATATTTTTTCCAAAATAAAAACCAATAAAATTCTTTAAATTTCTGCTAAAAATCCTTCCCGATTAACATCTGATGGGATATTTGATCTAGAAGTCCAGTGTGTATGTATGTGGACTTTATCAACGTAAGTCTGGGGCGGGTGGTGGAAACAGCTGCAGACAAAGCTTGTGACAAAGCTGGGAGTTGCAGCAGTGTGATCTGTAGATGTTGGTGCTGGGAAATGCTTGCATCATCCTACTTCTGTGATTTCATGAAAAGGCCAGATCGATGGTCAGGAGATCACTGCCACAGCCGTGCTGGCGCCACGACCTAGACCGCCTCCCAGACGCTTCAGCCCACCCCGGAGGATGCTGCCACCACCACCCATGTGGCGCAGGTCACCCCCTCGCATGAGGAGAAGGTGAGAGATGCGACAATTGGTATTTCCTTCTCAGTGTGACAAGAATGTATCCCCGACATACTCAGCATGAGGGCAGCTTCATCCCGTTGGACTTGACTTGCCCTTCCAAATGATGGTAACTCGCAGCTTTTGGGCATCAGTTGAACCCAGACACTGTGCTTCTGAACTGCTTAGTGCCGGCGCTGACCTGCTGCGGTCTGCTTACCGCGGTCTGCCTTGACCGCGGTCTGCTTGACCGCGGTCTGCTGCGGTCTGCCTTCGGACCGCGGTCTGCCTTCGGACCGCGGTCTGCTGGAAACATCAGACGCTTTCCAGCCTGCTCCCTGGAGTCCCTTCCACACAGTGCTTTGAGGCGAAGTGACACACAGTTGTGGCTGGGAGAAGGTTTTTTGGCAGCCTGCTCTAGCTGCTTGCCTTTTTGAAGTCCTTGCACCTCTCTCCCTTAGTTCTGTGAATGAGAACATGACCACAAAGCAGCCCTCCTGCATCAGGGGCTGGAGTACACTGACCCCAGGGTAGCACCGGGTGCGTACACACCCGTAGTGTGGTGCAGGCTCTGAAAGGTTGACCTGAGAACATTGAGGCAGCCCTTTCTCAGGATCTAGGTGAGCTCCTCCGCCTCAGAAACCTGCTGAAACTCTTGTAACCACTAAAAGCAGTTCGTGATTGGAACCAGCTGATTGCTGGACGGATAGATGGAGGTTTAAAAGAGAACGTGGCACAAGATTCGCTGCTCGTTGGTCCTCCATAAAATATGCTTTTTACTGAGGCCATGGAAATGGATTGGATGGTTTGTTTGCTTCCCTGGTCCAGCTTACCGTCCTGTCAGGCTCTGTTAATATTCTCTGGCTGGAACCTTGGTGTCACACTGGTGGCTGTATAGATAGTTGTAGTACTGAAGTTCTTGAAGCTCTACCGTTTCTTAGAGTTAGAATTCCCCTAAGAAATGACCCTGTGGTTCTGTGTGACTTAGATAAACCCCTTCCCTGAATCTCACCGTATTTTAGGAGCTGAAGTTGACCTTTCACATGGAGGAGAATCTGATGTAGAATGAACTTGAGTTTGTTTTGCTTGCGAGTAAATAAGAATCTTGTCTGTTCTTTGGATATTAAGCCTTCTTTCAACTTCAGAAGCAGAGGGGCAGTAGCTAGAACATTCCTGCTATAATATTCCTCTTTGAATTGCCTTTTTGCTCTCTGGAGTTGGCTGTAGTTCACTGGAGCTCTTTCAGAGTGGCATTTAGTGTTGTTTTTTTTTTGAAGGGGGACAGGGAACATTGATTTGAAAAAGTGGTAGATGAGCTGACAGATGACTGGAACCTGTTGTCCACGCCTCCTAATAAAAGTTTTCTTCATCCTTCTCTGCCAGGTCCCGATCTCCTAGGCGCAGATCCCCCGTTCGCCGGCGATCAAGATCCAGATCTCCTGGACGAAGGCGCCATCGCAGCCGCTCCAGCTCAAACTCTTCACGATAAAGCAAAAAGACTGGACAGCTTTTTATTTTTTAACTTAAATCCCATGTAACTAAATATTGTACCTTTTTTTATAATGGGTCTGGGTGAGGAGGGGATAGAGGGGGAGAGAAGAGAGAGAGAGAGAGAATCCTGGCAGTGAAGGTGATTTAAGAGGAGAAATTTACAGTTCCTGGCCATTAGATAGCCTCTGCTGTGGGGCTTCTAGTTTCCTGGCATTGATTGAAGTTATTTAAAAAAAAAAAAAAAAAAAAAGGCTTTGATTTTTTAAAGGCTACAAAAACAGCATCTCTTCCAGATAAATGGGTGGAAAGATGTTATAGCTTCTCTTTCTCCAGTTAGCAGGCTGCTGCTTGATGATTTCCAAACGCTTAGCACGCTGTACAGACGAGCATGTAAATCTGGAGCTATTTTGGAAACCCTATAGAGTAGGACGGGGGCGTTTGGCTCCATCACTGGGGTTCTCAGAGCAGCTGGAGTGCAGATGACCAAATCTGCCCGAGACGTCAATAATGAGCTGTTGCTTTGTTCCAGTGCTGAAGTGACGATAGTTTCTGCACGTTGAACTCTCCCGTAATGCCAGTACCAGTCGAACGCTGCAGAAACAGTGGTGCGGCCTGGGGAGCTTTAGGAAAGAAGCTGGAAAGCCTGAGCGCAGGTTTGGAGCGGCTGCCCTGGGGGCTTCCCGCCCCCTTTCCGTAAGGTTTTGGGTGAAAGTTTCCCGTCCAGCCCCCCAGTGAAATGGTGCGAGTGCTTCTGCTCCTGCAAATCTCCGGTTAGCGAGGGGGCACCGAGCCGGGGGCAGCCTGGGGGCTGCGCTGCTGCCCGCAGAGGCGCGGGGCTCGCCGCCTCTTGTACAGTCGGTCCTATAAAGTTGCTGGTTTTGTTCTTTGTTGTTGTTTTTTTTTTTTTTTGGTCGTTGTCGTCGTTTTGTATGACTTTGTAGCCGTTCGGGCCGCGTCGCGTTTGTAGCGGTGCGGGACGCGCCCGCCGAATAAAGCCGTAGGGTTCAGAGCACCGCGCCTCCGCCTCGCTCCTTCTCGGCCGGGGGGGGGTGGTTAAGGGGGGGGCGCTGCGCCTTTAAGAGAGGCGCGGGCGGTGCCTGTGACGTCCCGCGGGCCGGCGCCGCCATTGGCTGCCGCCGAGCGGCGGCCGGAAGCGAGGCGCGGGGCGCCGCCATGGCGACGGCCGTGGAGAGCGCCCTGCGGGAGGCCCTGGCCGGGCCCGCGCCCGGGGCGGCGGCGCTGGGCGCCCTGCGGGACGGGCTGGCGGCGGCGGGGGGCCCGGCCGCCCTCGGGCGGCGGCAGCGGGAGCGCTTCGGGGCCTTGCTGCGGAGCCTGGCGGCGGCGGCGGCGGAGGGGCCCGAGGAGCCGGCCGGGCCCTGGCGGAGCTGCTTCGTGGAGGGGCCGCCCGGCCTCGCGCTCAGCGCCCTGCTCGGCGCCCTCGGGGAGCCCCCGGGGGCGGCCCCGCGGTCAGTGCGGGGACGGGGGGGGACGGGGCGGGAGGGGAGGGGGCGGCCGGGCCTGCCCCGCCCCGCCCGTGCTGGCGGAGGAGCCCCCGGGGGCAGGGAGGGCGAGAGGGCCTGGCCGTGACAGGGCCCTGCTGAGGGGGGCGCCGGGCTGCGAGCGGGGCCGGGGCGCCCGCGCTGGGCACGGCACCCCGCGTGCTTGGTTTTTTATATATTATTTCGGAACCGCCGCGGCTCACGGCCGTTGTCCTCCCCCAGTGCCGGCCGTCGGCTGCAGCCGATCGTGGAGGTGCTGGAGCGGTTCGTGCGGGAGGGCCGCCTGGCGGCCCTGATGTGGGAGGTCTGCCAGCAGCAGGCGCGGGGCGGCCCGGCGGAGCTGCAGGACGCGCTGCTCGCCGGGGTCGTGGCGCTGCCCGACCGCGTGAGCAACAGCCTGCGGGGGAGGAACCCCGCGGTGTTCTTCCCGCAGAACTACTTCCCTCTCCTGGGCGCTGCCATTGTCGAGGTGCTGCACGAGATCTCCGCTTCCCTGAGAGGTACGGCTGCGGGAGGGCTGTGCCACGGAGGCACGTCTTCCTCAGGCGTGCTTCGTGCGCGGACCCCCGTGCTGGTGCTTGAAATGCAGATACTGGGCGTTGCAGAGCCCCGCGTCCGTCTTCCAGGCTGAGGTTCCTTGCACATAAAAGATACAAGGAATGAGAAAGGTGGCCGAGGCCGTTTAAAATCCTGATGAAAGCTGCGGTTCTGTGAGCTGTTAAATGTCTGCATCCATTGCTAGAGTTTAGCTGTGGTCTGTGCTCAGTTAATTGTGTGGAAGTAAGCCTGCAGGTGTAGCCAGTCTAACAGTGCTGAACAAACCCGTGGTTTTGTTACCGGTGTGTTAAAGTGGGACTGAACTGCTTCAGGCTTCTCACTCCACCTGTGTACAGATAATTCTGTGGACTTTTTGTTCTTGAAGGCAAGTGGTGGAGGGAGGAGAGAGCGTGCCTCAAGAGAAAGAAATTAAGCCATGTTTTTAGGCACCTGTAGAAGTGTGCCTGCTCTGGATGCTGCTGGTGGTGGTGATGTTATGTTTGTGTCTGTTTTATCCCAGGTGGCTCGGATTGCTCAATATCATTTGTTTCTCAAGTTCTGGGGAAGGTCTGCGTTCACGGGAGACAAAGTGAGTGCTTTACAGTAATATCTGGGGGAGAGGGAAGGCCTGGTTTGCTGTGTTAGTGAGGAGGTGTGACTATGACAGTGATCACCAGAGGGAGTCGGAGACTGACGAGGCAATCCTGCCCTTTAGGAGGTAGGCTGCTCTCTGCTTCCTGAGGTTACTCAGCTACGTATCTGATAGCTGTTGATGCTTTTTTATCAGCTCGCATGAGTGCGGTCTGCTTGGCTCTAAAAAATTGTTGAGGTTACTCGTCTTCTTGTCTGCCGTTTGGGGCACAATTATGAAATGACCTTCTAGCACTTCTCATCCAGCGGCCTGAGAGTCTATTGGGAACACCAGCAGAAATCCCTCCCCGTGTGGAACACTCACCTTACGTGACTAGCCTTCAGTCGGGCCCGCTGCGACTTTGAGGCCACAGTAAGAGTTAACAGGGCCCGGAGGGTGGGGAGGGGGAAGGAGAGATTTTCTGTCTGTTTACTCTGATGAGGAATACCTACGAGTTTCTTAGGCCTTAGGTTAGTTCTTACCACAGGAGGGATTTAGAATCGTAAACCGTGTGTTGTATTTCTCCACCTGTAAGGATCTTTAAATAGGCAGGCTGACGCTGAGCGCCATCGCGCCGGTTCTGTCCATCCTGTCCGTGTATTTACCTCTCGTTTCCTCTTCTACTTCAGAAGAAATTCTGAGCGTTCTGGTGCCCCGCCTCGCGGATCTCACCAAGTCGGACTGCATCTGGCAAAGGATTTGCTGGCGACTGGTCGAGTGTGTGCCAGAGCGCTGGATGGAGGCGGTGGTCCTTGGCTTTGTTCAGAGAGCACCAGGGTAAGAACTCTGTTTTCTTCCCTGATCCCGAGCAAAGGCTGGAGCCTTCTCACAAATACTTGCGGAGGCCGTTTCTGAAAGATGCTGGCATGCGTGTGTGTGCGTAGGGTTAAAGGAGCAGACTGATTGTTCCCCCTCGGGTAGAACCTGCGCTATTCTGTAAAGGTCTGGGCCATGACATGGAGTAAAAAAAACTCCATGTGGTTCCATTATTTGGAACCACAGACTGGCTCTTAATGTTTAAAGGTATTTTAGGGATTCTTAGCTTTTGACTTCTTTGCAATAAGCTGCTGACAGAATTCCATAGGATTGGAGAGAGCGTGACAGTAATTCCAGGGCTTCCTAACGTTTTGCTGTTGACTTGTCTTGCCAGGGCAGATGTCTTGTCTAGGCTGCTGGGGAACCTGGTTGTGAAAAACAAGCAAGCTCAGTTTGTTGTGACGCAGAAGTTCCTCCTCTTGCAGTACGGCTACACGGTGAGCACTGCGTTGAATGCCTGCCTTTCCCAAAGCGCTGAGCTGGTGGTTTAGTGGTCTAGCACATTCTCTAGACTGTTTCTGTGCTGTGTTTGTCTGCTCTTGATGGTACGAATACTGATTCCGCTCTTGGTTTTCCATGTTTCATCAGCAATTTCATGTGTTGCACTTTTTTTTTTTTAATTTGCGTACTTTTCAGTCTCTGAATATCGTCAACCAATCCCTCACACGTAAAAGTTTAACATAGTAAACAAAACCGTTCGGCATTGCAGGATGACAGCTTTGTTCCCAGTTAATGAAAACTGCGGGTCTTGCTTTACAGACTGCTGTGCTACAGAATCTCCTCGGCTACCTGTCCCTGGACAGTCTTCGGCGTGCCTTATTGATCAAAGTAAGGTTAAGTCATGTTTCTGGTGATGTATCTGCTGGAAAAAATGCTGATCCGAGTGGGTGTCTGTGTGGTGGAGAATTAGGGTGCTTCTCTAAGTCACTTCTGCTCCTGTTCGTGAGAGTGAAGGAAGCCCTGCCGCACTGACTGGTGCAAAACAGATGAATTGTGATGGACTGGGCAAGGACTTTCTGCACTCTGCTGTTAGTTTTTCATATTTAATTGGCAAATTGCCTTCCCAGCAGCAAAGCTAATGATGCCTGGATTCCTAGAAGGGCCTCACATGCTCTGTCCTTCTCAGCTTTCTCCTTCGTCCCCTGCCTGTGTGGCAGATGGCAGAAAGTGCTGAAGTTGACTGAGAGCAGTCTGTGCAGAATGGCTGATGCTTTGGAATCTTTTTTATCTACCTTTGCCTCAGCAGGGATGCAGATCTTTTCCCTCTCCAAGTCAGCAGTTTAATGGAACTTCTAGGAAGTTGTTATCTCTGGAAATTGCTACGGATTTGTAATGGTGATTTTTTTAACATATTTTTTCCCACCGGTCAAAGGTTCTAAAATCTGTGAGTCCCGGCAGCTATTTAGACTTCGAAGGTGGGACTAAAAGCATTGTGTAAACAGCATAATACTGGTTTTTGATAAATGGTATGCAAAACAATGCATATTATTATGAGAAACAAACATACTTACCGCTTTTAAGCAAAAAGCATTATTTTAACAAGGTATTAAAGGGAGGGTGGTATGGACTTCTTAGTTGGCCAAGCATAATATCATTCTGGGCCCTGAAATACCAAGTTAGCTCCACTGGCAGGGAGAGTAATTGCACTGTGAAAGCATGAAAACCAAAGGACCATCATAATACATTTCATGGGCTGTATGAAAGCTAGAGTGTTCCTTCATAAAGGAAATTATGTATGGAAAAGATCCGTTTCAAGCCAATTTGGGCAAACAAAGTTGTTTACGCTCTGATTCAGGTGCTGCAAGAACTCTTAGAGACCTGGAGCAGTAGCAGTGCTGTGAAACACTCCCCGGCTGAGCAGCAGGAATATATTAGCAAGGCCATCCTTATCTGCCTTTCGCACCTGAAGGAGCCTGAAATAGAGAGCTGCAGACAAGGTGAGGTGGCAGGAGAAGCGGGGCATAGATGTGCTTCACGGAAAAACTGACTGTTGAGTAGAAAAAGATCTGGTTTTGATGTGTAGGCTATCAAAGTTGTCCCAGTTTCATTTTGGCAAACTGTGCATCCTGCTGGAGTCCTTTTTCTTTAGTACATGTACAATATAACTCCAAGTACGTAGCTGTGAATCATGGAAGCGAAGGCTGATATCTTTGAACTAAGGCTCTTACCTAAACAGCGGATTTAGGGATCCGTATGTTTTGTCATAGGAAAAGCAGAATTGCCTCTGGGAGTGGTTAGAGGAATCGGGTGATTTGACTTCCAATTTATAGTCTCGCTCCTGGAGCATGAATAAGGCTCCAGAGGTGAGGGTGGGGAGTACACCGAGAATAAAGAGCTGCTTGGTTAGGCTCTGTCCTCTGCGTCGTGCTGCTGCCCGTGGTGGGATTAGTGGCTAGGTGGGTAGGGATGGTGAGTTACAGGCAGGGACTGTCCTGGAGTTACAGCGTGCATAGCGGAGTGGAGTCACAGAATGGCTTGGGTTGGAAAGGACCTGAAAGCTCATCCAGTTTCACCCCCACGCCATGGGCAGGGACACCTCCCACTAGGTCAGGTCGCCCAGGGCCCCGTCCAACCTGGCCTTGAACACCTCTGGGGATGGGGCACCCACAGCCTCTCTGGGCAGCCTGTGCCAGTGCCTCAGCACCCTCTGAAGAATCTCCTCTTAACCTCTAATCTAAACCTACCCTCTTTTAGTTTTAAACCGTTCCTCCTTGTCCTGTCATTTTCTGACTGAGCAAAAATATGCCCTTCATGTTTTTTATAAAGCCCCCTTTAAGTATTGAAAAGCTGCAATAAGGTCACCCCGCAGCCTTTTCTTCTAGGGGTTGAACAGCCCCAGCTCTCAGCCTGTCCCCAGAGGAGAGGTGCTCCAGCTCTCTGAGCATCTTCGTGGCCCTCCTCTGGACCCATTCTGACAGACCTAATGCTTGCAGTGCTGGGGGCTCCAGCCCTGGGTGCAGCTTTCCAGGTGGGGCCTCACGAGGGCAGAGCAGAGGGGCACAGTCACCTCCCTCGACCTGCCGGCCGCTGCTCTGGTGATGCAGCCCAGGATGCAGTTGGCCTTCTGGGCTGCAGGTGTGCACTGCTAGGGGGAGAAGTGGATCCGATGAGTGAATAAAGAGAGTGTTTACTTGTTTCCCAGAGCAAGAACTAGGAGCTGTCAAATGACACTAAGACAGGTTCAGAATTAACAAAAAGGAGTGGTCCTTCTCTGAAAGGTCCTGGTTTAAAGAGTCCTGGTCTGAAATTTCAATTTCTGTTCCAAGAAAAATATCTGTCCAGTTTCTAGAGTTACTTCTGTGTGTGTGGTTCTTTTTTTAATTGTTGGAGGGTTGATTTAGAAGACCTTTTTGTCTCTTTTGCTCTAGAGCTAATTCTGCTTTAGGAAAGTGGCAGGTTATTTCCTAATGGTATTGTGCTGGTCGGAGCTTGCAGTTTCCTCATAGTATGGTATTACACTTACGTGGCTTCAAAACTCTAAAAATGAGCTAAAGATTGACTTGTTTTGCCATCCCTTTTGTTTTATGTTTCAGTGAAAAAGTAAATATTCCAAATTTAGAATATACTTGTAATGTTTTGTTGACTTTCCAGCCCGTGAAAAAGCATGTTTTTCTGATATTGGTGCTGAAGGGAAACACTGCCATCGCAGAGAAGTCCTGCTTGCGTAGGCCCTTTTTAGCTTTCTACCCATTGTTGGGTGGTGGGTGGCTAATGTTGCCCTCTTATGGAGCTGGCATGAAGATGCATGGTTTTTTTCTGACTTTGTTTCATGTGCTATTTATTTTTTCAGAACTTCTTACAAGCATGATGGAAGGCGTGAAATGTCACTTGGATAGCAGCCTGCCACAGATCCGGCGTCTGGGAATGATTGTGGCAGAGAGCATTAGTTCAAAAATAAACACCGATGGGCCTGTGCTGAAGTTTCAGGTGAGGGCTATAAGGAAATTTTTCTTTGGTGTGCAGGGCATGGAGGAAATACGAGCTTTAAAGCGGGTGATCTGGGGCGTTACAGTGAGTTCTAACACTACCTGGAAATAAAGAGAGGCAGCAACAGGGTGTCTGCTCACAAAAAACAGTTGCGTAGAAAACAAATGGATGTGTGAGAGTGGCCTTAGGGTGTATGCTGATGGCAAAGTTTAGGGCAAACTGTTAATTAATAATGGAGTGCTAGAGATTTATCATTGCATGAGATTCTGATCTATGGAAGTGAAGAGGGAACTTCACACCTAGACCAGGGGTGAGCATGCAGTCCCTGCAATGGTAGGAACATCTCTGAGTTGAGATTTTCAAGATAAACATGGGGATTTTTGCTGTGCTGTTAGTAGTAGAGTTTGTAAGAATTATGTGATGAAAACTGCATCCTTTCTTTAAAAATCTGCATCATCCATCGTGTTGCAGAGCCAGTTATTAAATGTTTTGAAGATTGTAAATAACATTCAGACAAGGGCTGACCAAGTACTACCATTAAATATAGGGGTGAAGATTACATATGGTACAGATCGCCATACAGCATCTTTCTTAGATTACTGCTGGCTGGACAGCGATTGAAACAAATAGGATTGGTGTGTGTTGTCTTTCTGATTCAGTCCTCATTTGTACACCGCAGAAGGGTCAAATGTTGAGTGCTGGTCATGCTTGCAATCTTAAAGTAACGGTTATTCTGAATGTCTAGTACGAAGAAGATGATGAAGCAAGAGAGCTGAAGTCCCTTCTGGTGCAGGCTCCATCGATCTGTGCTGTCCCAAGCCTCCCAGACGACAAGTAAGATATTGCTACTCTTCATTTCCATGCCTTTTAAGGAGCAAATACCAAAAAAACCATACTGGGGAACTTGGCAAGTTAGATTCCCCACCCACCCACCCAGCCCCGACGTTGATTATTTGCAGAGTCTACATCCGGAAAAGATGCATTGTTCCATTTTTACCTTTTTTCTGCTCCTTGTGACTTTGTCTATGGTATCTTCCCTCACTTGTCTCTTCCAGACTGAAGAGGCCTCATCTATTTAGTCATTCCTTGTATTTTCATAAAGCATTATAATGCACCTTATTCTTATAATGCAGTATAATTATCTGAAATTCATAATTGAAATGGTAGCATATATTAGAACTGCCAGTTTGATAGCCACGCATGGCGAAACCGTGCTGCGGTTCCTAGGGGTCTTACGTTCCCCTGAGTAGAACTGAACGGGCCTTTCTGGTCACATCTGGGGAGTCTTTTGATGTTTGGGTCACACGCAGCCACCCCCCACCCACTCATCAGTAACAAAAATCTAGCGTATCCGTCAGCGTAAAGACTGGTTCTGTGGTGCTATTAACTTCCCTGGCATCGGCTGAGGTGCTTGAAGCACTTATTTGTATCAACAGATGGATGAAACGCTTAATAGCAGATGAAGCTGTCCAGCACTCTGGTGAAATACAGATTTATTGCTCCCATTTTAGGGGTGTAATCAGCATAGACAGCTGTTTGAGACAGCCTTTGAGAAGTAGAGAGGTGAAAGGACGTACAAAAATCCACAAAAATATCCACAAATATAAGAACAGAGAAATTTTTTCTTTGTTATTAAATTAATCCCATTAGGAATGGTTAAAGATGCTACTTCCCCATTTGTTCAGTTCCATTCGTAGCTTTGAATACTCTGCAGACCAGCGTGATCCAGTTATCACAGATGGGACTTTACTTAGCGGTCCTAGACACAAGTCAGTACAGGGAGAATGCAGCAAGCTAGCTAACTTATTTTTTGTTATCTGTTGCTTTTCTGTTACGGGATTCTGATTCTCCCGTCATCCCATTCTGCCTCCCAGGACTTTGTTCTTTATGAAGGCCAAGCTAGGTGGGAGACTGCAGTAGAAATAAGTATCTGCCATTCTACTGAGACAGCGAGGGTTGGTGGTATGGGTGGCTTTTTGCTCGTGAATACGGACTGTTAATCTTACTGGTTTTAATGCTTCTTGTTGCCCATAGCAGGAATGAGAAAGCAGATGCTGCGCTGCCACTGACATCGGAAAGTAACGGAAAATCCCATACAGCAGCGACCCACGTGGTGTCCGATGAGGAGTCGGATGCTGAGCTTGACAGGTGTGGGGACAAGAAGCTGATAGGAAATGGGAAAGGGAGTGGTAGGTTCTTAAGGGAAGACTGGGAGAGAAGGGAGCTATTGGTAGCTGCTTACCTCGGCGATCTTGTGCTTTCTAACCAGAATGAGGGAGCAGGCCTTGTTCAGCCGGGTAGGATGTTGTGTAGGAAACTGCAGGCAAGTTTGTTAATCAGTAACTGGAGCAAAGCCGTTGTCGTGTGCAATCATTATATTTATTCCATTTGACTGACTTAGTATACTTTTTTTCCTGGAATTATCAATGTATCCACCCACTTAGTTAGCGGGCCTGTCTCGTCCTATCACTTTACCAATACATAAAGAAATCTTAAGAATTGGCTTCTTGCCTCTGGGTCACCTGACTACTTCTGCACTTGACCAAGAGAGCCAGTTCCAGATCTGGTTGCAGAACTGCTCTTTCACTGGGTTTCAGAGCAATTCATAGAACTCCGTAGGGAACTCTTTTAGTCTCAGCTTCAGCAGTGCTGCTGTATTATCCAAGAGTGGCGGTGTTACGGTAGTGCCTGTGCTGCTGCTTTACGTTCTGTGTGGATAGCTGAGGGAAGGAGAACAGCTGTACCCCATAAACTAACTCCTGCCTTTATTTCTTTTACAGTGATGATGATCTTACTCCTTATGACATGTCAGAGGACAAAGAACTAAAGAAGACTAAGGCTCCAGTGTATATTCGAGACTGTATTGAAGGTAGGAGATCATGGGCCAAGTTTTCATCTGCTTCTTACTGTTTTGGGGAGAGTGGTCTCTTCAGGTTTATTTTTGTTCTGAGCTAATTTGAAGAAGGTCAGAATTACTCAACGAATTGAAATACTCAATTTGTAGTATTTCAGTTATCTGGACTCAAGTGCTAAACCATCACTTCTGAGTAACTTCTGTAGTTCCTAATGCTGCTCCTGTGCAGGGTCAATGATGCTTTCCTATAAAAAGACAGAATACTGTCAGAAGAAAGTTGGGGTATACACCCAAGCAGAACACTTCTATGAATAGTTTTTGTTTCTCTTGTCTTTCAGTCCTGACAGGATCTGAAGATACAGACAAATGGGAAGCTACAGTCAAGGCTCTTGAGAGCTTGGTTCGAAAGAATCCGGCAGCAACAAGAGAGGTGAAGTAGTTTGAGCTAACGGTTACTGGTGGGCAGGTAATCCTTTTGCCCTTGTGAGGAGACTAACTTTGCCAACAGAGCAGCCAGCAGAGCTGTGTGTACCTGAATTTAGAGCTTTCAACTTGGGAAGGGAAATAGAAGGAAACAGTTGCTTTGTATGTAGTTTGCTAGGCTAGAGAGCACAAAGGAGCAAAGAAGCAGGAGAATGTGCTCGCAGCAGCATGGCATTTAGCAGCTCCAGCACTGAAAATGAAGTGCATTTGCAAGTAGAACTTAGCAGTAACTCGAGGCAGCAGAGCAAGCTCCATACCTTGTGCTGAGCAGAAAAAACTTCATAAAGGAAATTTACAGGGGAGCACCAATCCCACAGACAAAGTGATTTTAATTTTGTATGTCATTGATATTGAATTGAAATTGAATTGATTGTTATTTCCCAACAAAAGGGGGGATAAAATCAAATGGACTTCCCTATTTGCTTGTAGAAGTGTACTTCCTGAGGGAGTAGGTGGTTTGTACTGATCAAGGCAAAAAGCTTTTGTGAGAGGAACTTAGGACTGGTTTGATTGCTCACCACTACCTGTTAGTGAACAGCTGAAGATGGGATTTGTAGTGCCAGTGACAGGTGCCTCGGCCAGCTTAGACAGGGAAGGGCTGTAATATGGTAAGGGACTGGATGGACGTTGCCTGTGCTACAGTGCCCTTTAACCCACAAATTTCAGTAATAGGCTTTCCTATCTTATGATGTTTACCATTTGTCCAAAAAGCCAAAGTGAAACGTGAATGTGGACAGAGAAATCAGCTTAGGGGGTTGATACGTGTTTTGAGAAATCTGTTTTGATAGCATTTATCTTAATATCTTTTCTCTCCCTCGTGTGAAAGGCGGCATGTTGTTGCCTGTATTCTGTTCCCTCATTTTCTTTACTTAAGCATTAGAAATGGAAAGTGAACTCTGCTCTGTAAATCCTGTGAGAAAGAAAACACCTGCAGTGACTTGATTTTTTTTTTTTCTTATTTTGAGCAGGTTAGTGTCGAGTTGGCAAAAATACTGTTGCATCTGGAGGAGAAGACCTGCATTGAAGGCTTTGCAGAGCTCCGTCAGAGGGCCCAAGTAGCTGTTTTAACCGTGGATCCAATACCTGTTAGTCTCTCTTACTTCTTCCCTTTTTCAGTTGAGGCACAGGGAAAAATTTAAGCAGGTGAAGTCTCTTATCTTTGTAGAAGCAGCTGTCAGAGCGTGGTAGATCAGCTGGCTGATGTCTGGCAGCATTTACACAGAGATGGGCTGTATACTGAAGAATCTGCAATGGATGGCAAACAACAGGAAAGAAAAAGTCAAGAGCTGTAGCAGACTGGGAGAGATTTGGTATATGGGTAAACCATATACCAGGCAAGGCAATTTAGAAAAGGACTTGTTGCGCTGAAGGGAGATTGCTTCACATAGAATGAAACTGAGGCACACAGTCTCTAAAAGATTTGACCGCTGTTTGTAATCATCTGCCATAACGTTTGGATGCCTCTGCATAGGAGGGAGAGAAGAATCGCAAAATGCCTTTTGTTGTTTACTTTCTTTGGGAGAATCTAGAAGTGGAAATGTCTGAATTTCCCCTGTTCATACAGTGTTTCTCCTCCCTTCTCTTAGAGGCTTGTTGTTAACTAACAGGAAGCAGGACTTTGCCTGAAATGGAGAAATTAGAATTTTTAGAATTAGTGGAAAGGCTATTTACTGGGTTTATGTTCACCGCTCCTTGATCTTTCTGTCCAGGTAGCACAGTACTTGACCTCCCAGTTCTATTCCCTGAACTACAGTCTGCGTCAGCGCATGGATATTCTTGATGTAAGTGCTCATCTCCTTGCTTCTCATTTTCATTGTGGCTTTGTTGCACCAGTGTAGTGTCCCTAAGATGTAAAGGTGTTAACCTTTATTCCTTGTAGGAACAGGTGAGGAGGAAGCGCAGGCATAGGAATCTGTTATGTTGGTATTTATGCCTGGCATTCCCCTCTTGTTCTTAACCCTGCTACACTCAGTTAGACAGCAGTCCGTGCCCACAGAATGCAAAGCGTGTGATGGTCTGCTGCCTAACAGCTGCTGCTGTTTCCTAACGTGTCATCAATCTGTGATCTCTTCACTTTCTGAAAGACAGCAGTCTGCCTGTGGCTCCTTCCACATCATTTCACTTACCGTGTCTGAAAAAGGAGCCCCTGTTCTGTTTCAGAGTTGAGTGACTGAGCTGTTGACCGAATACCTCGGAGTCAGCTGACTGGGTTCAGGCACTCACCCTGCTTTCTTAATTCTAGAACTGTTGTGCGTTTCTGCCTTGCTATTCTGACTGGTTTGGCTGCAGGTTAGCTGTTGTTGTTGCCTAGTACAGGGATTATCCCCTTTTAACAGAACATCCCTTTTTTTTCCTCTAGGT
This sequence comes from Anser cygnoides, assembly GCF_040182565.1. Lineage (NCBI taxonomy): Eukaryota > Metazoa > Chordata > Aves > Anseriformes > Anatidae > Anser > Anser cygnoides. Next base: position 13,718,223 of record NC_089887.1, read on the forward strand.
ATTGGTTTTGGCAGCTCGGGAACTGTCCTTTCCCAAAGTGCATGGGAAGATCAAGCATGTCGAAAAGCCTTGTGTCCAGCTCCTTCCTGGAAGTGACAGCTCTAACGACTGGAGAAAAATAGTTGATGAGAGGATCAAAAGCAAGACTAGGAGGTTTGCGAAGGTGAGACCAGGGCAGAAACCAACTTATGTCAAATACAGCAAAAATAAGGACAGTATGACTTGCTGTAGTTCTGTCTGGAAAGAGCAAAGTACCTGTGAAATTGGGCTTAATCCAGAGGCAAGACTGGGTAACTTAAAATGTCAGTTTCACTTTAATGTCTTGCCTTTTTTTTTTTTCCATGGGAAGTACCAAATCCCATAATCCTTTCCCAGGAGAAAAAGGAAAATAGACCTTGAACTCCTTGTCTCACGTTGAGGGATGGCTGTGTCTGCTCTGTGCCTGTTCTGAGCTTGTCTGGCCACTGCAGGGAGCTGTTAACTGCACTCACAGATCCCAGGGCATCCTCCTTCAGACTGGACTGTCTCAGGCTTCTCTTTTTCAGGGAGATGAACTGATGCCAGTTTCATGGGTCCCTTAACTCCCCTGTGGTTTGTCCTAGGGGACTTGCTTTCTCGAACTCTACACCTTGAATGTTCTTGGTTTTAATATGTAACCCAGCAGTACTGAGATACATTGTACTGAAGCATTTAGATGTGTGAGAGGATCCTAAGTGGGAAGGGAGGTGACTGGTCTGGAAACTAGCAGTCATAGGGGTACAAGTAAGCAGTAGTTGACAGTGGGTTGGCTGCAGTGGATGAATGTAGAACAGAATGATGGATACTTCATTTTTCTCTTGGACAGGGTCCATCTCAAGTGCAAGTGGCTTCTGGCCCAAATGAATTCAATTCTGTTGCTGGACACTTCTTTTTTCCATTGCTCCAGAACTTTGACAGGTGAGTGAACACCTTGGGATGTGGGTTTGGCAACAGCAAGAGTGAACCTTTCTGCTTGTCTGAGAGCAGCAGAGTAAAGCCCAGAAGCTGTGTGGGGGTCCTGTGACACCATGCTGATGCCTGGCTCATTGATCAAGCTTAGAGAGGACGATTTTGTGCTCTCGGACTTAGCCTATGAAGTTTTCTTGGCCAGGAATATGTGAGACCCTGCAGTAAGTGAATATATGCTACTAAGCATAACCTGTCGGCAGGTACGTAGGGGGATGAATTTGGCAGTACCAAACAGCATTTTGGCTGACCTTGGGGAGTTCACACAAAGCCACAGCACTCAGATTGTAGTCTTTAATAGAAGTTACCTGCCTCAGGTTTTGTCTTGTCACATGGATTGATCCTTCTGACTGTGTTACAGTGCACAGGACACATTTTACTCTCAAGTTTACCTAGGGAAGAATCAGTAACTGATGCCGTAAGAATCCAGATTCTTGTAATATCTGTCTGAATGGTTTGTTTGTAGTATGGCAGCAGTGCTAGCTTTTGCATGCAGTTGCTTCCACGTAAAGCTAGCCTGTTGGTAGGGCATGTGATCCCTGCTGTAGAGGATGTTAGTGGTGTGGGAGCAAGCAACTGTGGCCCATGTTGAACTGGGAATGACTCTGTGTAACTTTTTTTAGGGATTCAGACTTGTATGAGACAGTTTGCTCTGCACAGCCACCCTGACCATTCCAAAGACGCACTGTTCAGCCCTGTCACTGCCGCGGGACTGTTTATTTTGTGCTTGCAGGCCTTTATCAACTTTTGATCTCCTGGGGGAAGATCACTTTGTCCTAGGAAGACTGGTCCACACATTAGCAGTCCTGATGTACCTGGCTGTCAACACTGTGGTAAGAAGGGCTGAATGAGCTTTCAGGTAGCGGGACTGACTTCTAGCCTGGGAGCTTGGGGGTACATTCTGGGGCCTGCTACACTTAGACTGGCAGTAAGTTTGAGTCATGTGCTGAGAAGTCCCTAAAAGGGCTGAAAAAGATGGTCAGAAAGGAGATACGGGATTCAGACATCCCTGCACTCTTCTGCTGCTTCTGATAGTTTTTCATCCAACTTCTGTGGGAAGTTGGACATATCTTTACTATTCACTGCTTCAGTTTCCTCATCTATAAGATAGCTGGTTGTAACCTTGATGTTAGGGTTACAGCAGTATACGTCAAGGCCCGGTTCTTGAGGGTGGTGTGAATGTGAAGGTATTCAGTGCTTGTGTCATAATCCTGTTTTACAGGCAGTTACTGCAATGGGAAAGGCACTGATGGAGTTTGTTTGGGCTCTGCGTTTCCACACTGACTCGTGAGTTGTAGTTGTATGCTTTTGTTTTCAAAGATCCCCTGTGAGTAAGCATCCAGCCACCACCTCTCCTTGTCCAAGACTAGCAGCTGGCTGAGAATGTCAATGATTTAATCTATTCTTCTTTGTGCTTACCTCTGGTCTTGTGTTCTTGTGGCTGAGTATTGCAAGAGCGTGTAATGAAAGCATTGCTTTAACGTCAGACCAACATAGGAACTTAGCTAATGTCTTCTGGTGTTGAGGTACAGTCATTACCTGTAAAAAGCGTGACAGATTTTTCCTTCAACTATTCTTGTGATGTTTTCAACTATTTCAACTGAGGAAGCTGAGAAAACTTTAGATTCAATTCCTGCATGCGACTTGGAAAGAAATTAAGACGTAGCTAAAACGCTGTAAACATCCAACTTCTGCTTTAACCTTGCACTATTGCAGGTCCCTGAGTTATGCTGGGCTCCCTGAGACACAGCACGGCAGGGGCTCTGTATGTGAGCGCTGTGCCAGCTGGTGCATGGTTACACTCCTAGTCAGTAGGAACATGGCAATAGTTGTAATAAGAAATAGTGGGAGCTGGAGAACCCTGGAGGTGAGGAATAAGTAAATCAAGGTAGAGCAAGAAGCTGCAGGTTTTAACTAGTTCGGTCCTTCTCCAACAGGTATGTGCGTCAGGGTCTTTTATCCTGTATCTCCTCCGTGCTGCTCAGTGTCCCTGCGGAGCATCTTCTAAACAACATGACAGAAGAGCTTTTGGAGACTCAGTCCTGGCTGGGAGGTAAGATGTGGTGGTGTATGCCGATGTTTTTCTGGCTAGTGCTGCAGTTTGCATGCAACATCTCTTTAAAATTGTGACTGTAGCAGTAATGGCCTTGTGCTGTGCTCCTCAGACTTGTATGATAAACATATTTATTGCTCGGTCGTAAGTCTAGGACAAATACCAGACCACGCTCTGTGCTGTAGACGCATTGCAGAGGTACCTAAAGTATAAGCTGAGAGATGCTTATGGCATCTCGAAGTGTGACTGTCCTCAAAGTTTGAAACGGTTGCCAAGCAAATATCCCAAAATATACTGTGGGCTCCCTTTCTCTTTCTAAGCCTCCAACCACTCCCCTCCTGAAGCTGCAGCACACACAGTCATATTACATGTTTGTTGCGGGTTAGTCCTGGCAGGCAGCTCAGCACCGCACCACCGCTCGCTCACTCTTTCCAGGTGGGACAGGGGAGAGAATCCCAGCTTCTGGTGTGCCCCCAGCCTACTTGCTGGCAGGGCAGCATAAAAACCAGAAAAGTCTGTGGCTCTCGTAAGCGCTGTTCTGCAACATCTAAACCATCAGTGTGGTATCACCACTGTTTTTATTTAAAATAAAAAAAAACAATACACAGCATTGTGTGAGCCTCTATGAAGAAAATTAACTGTGTGCCAGCCCAAACCATGCCTGTTACGTCCAGGCAGTGACTCTGACTGGCAGTAACAGACAAGACTTGTTTTAAGCTATGTGCACAGAAGGTGGGTTTCCTTAGTGCTAATAACAAAAGGAAGAAGAGCATGGCACCATCTCTGAACATCCTATTGCTGATGAACAACCTATGAAAGAGAGCAAATGATTTGGTTTGTATTGATGTAAGATGCGCTGTGTGCAGGCTGCAGTTTTTATGGGTTGTGCTAAGCTGGGGCTGCAGATACTTGTGATTGCGTCTGGCAGTGTGCTGCAAGCACAAGGGGGAATAATGCTGTGTGCTTTGTGCCTCTGAAGCCTCCGCTGTATTCTGAGTGGCCTTCATGTGACTCCCCGGCTTGGTTTCCTTCACCATTCTCACTCTTGGTGAGTTGGCTTCCCCCAGGGAGCAGGCAGGAAGCAACACTGACACAGGCGGCCTCTGATCCTTGCACGTTGTGGAGCTCTGTGTCCTTTAAGAGGAAGAGAGCTGCCTTGTGGGGCCAAAAACTTTACTTTTCCCATGACACGCAGTGTGCTCTGAAGCATCTGTTTGTCTTTGTTGCTAACCACTGCTATTAGCAAGCAAAGACTTTTGAGGAAGGTTATGACCACCTCTTCTGAATGAGGGTCGGTGTAGCCTGCTTTTAATGGGTTACTTTTGGAAGAAGGAGGACAGAGCTAGCAGCATCTCTGATGCCTGTAGGAAGCGTAATCATTTTTTAATGTGGTGCTGTTGCATGAAAATTGCGTGATGGATCCTGGTGGAAATGAATAAACTCAGAGGTGTGTGCATACTAGGGAAAGGGAGATTCAGAAATGGTAAAGAATGCACTTGGCTGCGCATCTGGTCAGATACGATTGAGGTGTATTTTAAAACCTATGTATCCTTCTAGAGCTGCTTCCTGAAACAACTTTTTGGGCTGTGGCTTTGCTGTTTGTTGTAAGATTGTTGGTCAAACACTATCACAGGGAGGTACTGGGCTCTTGCTGCTCCAGCAGCTGAGGTCAGTTGTTAGAGACCTGCTTTTGTGACTGAGTCACGGTTTTGAGCTAGCAGACTTGCTGTTCCAGACAAGATTTGAAAGAAGCAACATGTATTAGGTCTGCTGTTACAGCAGGGAAAAATGACGAGCTGTCAAGCATGCAAGCCTTCCACTACTCTGCCTAACAGCTGGGAGACGTCACGGCTTCGGGCTTCAGCTTAGAGCTTGTACGTTTCTCCTATGGCTAACACACAAAGAGGGACTGGAAAATGTTCTCCATGCTGCATGTGGCAGAAATCTCTACTTCTGCTCCCGCTTGTAATTACCTCCCAGCCTGTGCAGATTGCTGTAGTTCATAGCAGGAATAACTGTTCTTGCTCTTCAGACTTGGGGCTGGAACTAGAACTGTTTCCCTTTAGAAAGTGTTTGCAGAATGGTGTAAGAAGGTTCGGGTGCTGTCACAGTAGTCCTCTTAGTGGCTGCTTTGGGACATTTCAGCTGTAGAGAGAAGCTACCTACAACTGAGCAGCCTAACTGTTCCTGGGCGGGGAGGAGGGGAACACCTAAGCATTTCTAGGAAACAGTTCCTTCAAAGGCAGCTGCTGAGGAATTGAGGGAATTCCCCACCCCTTGAAAGTGCTGTCATGGGTAAGTTTCTTTTATGGAAGAACCTAAATGTATTCTAGTGCCCAGTGCCTCCCTTGCGGTGGCAGCAATTCAAGGTCTGTACTCATGCAGTTAGAAGCAGTGCCAACAGCAGGCTCTTAGCTTACAAGCTTGTAGTAACCTGTCTTGTAGCCTTCCCGGTTTTGCTTCTGTAGAGGGAGTTTGGAAACACCATAATGAAGCTCTCCCGGAGTTTATAAATAGCTCTACTCAATCTGAATGAGTCATGTGTTTGGGCTGACAGTGCCGGGCTCTGAGCGCGCTGCTTGTGCGTACAGGATATCCTTACACAGGCGCTCAGCTCTTCCAGGCTCCCCCTGCTCAGACATCCTGCGTGCATCCTGGTTTTTACTTTGCAGGCCTAGTAAGGGCCCCTGAAATAACAGCTGCTTGAAGCAGCTTACTCCCCTCCCTTACATGCTGCAGAAAGTGTAAGAGATTGACTCGTTTATCAGAAGACTAGCGCAACTGAAAATGTGTTGAACCTCAGGGCCTGCTGCTTTCTTTCCTCCAGTCAAGTGTGCTGTGACCACGGGTTTCAGGAGGGAGCACTGAGCGTTTGTTTAGGCTGTAGGAACGGGCAGCATGGAGACATCAGGGTTTTGAATAAGTTGATTTCTAATTGTAAGCTACATTCATGCTAGCAGGTCAGCTGTAGAATAGCTCAAGGGCACAAATATAAATTCTGCCGTGGAGGATGTTTCTTTTGATGTTTCATTTAGTGCTGTTCTGTGATGGTGACTGAAACGGTACAAACATGTTAGGTAAAAGTCCATTTTTTCCACCTATTTTCTAACTTATAGTGGCTTCTTCTTTTACAGATGTGGTGGAAAAAGATCCAGATGGGGACTGCAGGAGGCTGGCCTTGCAGAACTTGCTACTACTGGAGAACCTGAAAAAGAAACTCAACAAAACTGTCCCTTCCTAGCTGAAGGGTAACAGAAATGACTTTACCTCGTACTCTTGCCAGCTGGATGTATGTAGGCACTGCTGGGGCCTCTTCGACTGTCACCTGGCTGGAGAAGAGGAAGAAGGGGGAAGGGTGCAGAGCTGTACGCCAGCGAACCTGACTTGACATCTGGACTTTGTAGTGGAGGCCAATTTAGTGAGCTACTGCTATCCGGTACGGCGTGTACAGATGCAGGAAGGTAGGCTAGCACTGCCATCCTCTCCACACCTCCCCCAGCCCCCACCCCCAGCTATTTATAACCTTGGCAGGTTTGAGTCCTCTGCTAAAAATACAGGGAAGATCTCATAGCTGACTTCTTGTCAGAAAAACAGGAGGGCTGGAAACAGCCACTTACCTCCCAGGGCTGTGACATACCTATAAAAAAAAGCTCCCATGTCTTCTGGCAGCGTCTGGTGGAATAGTTAGAGGTCTGCTGTTTGAAGCACAGGGTAGGATGGTGTCAGCAATGACACTGCAGCAGCTGAGATATAAGCATGGAATAGCTGCAGTGAACTGAAAAAATGTGCCAAACATTAAAGGTTTGAGTTAGAGCTGTACTGGAGTTACAAAGCGAGAATTCTTTTGATATAATATTAGTACAGAAAGAAGGTTGTATTAAAGTGTAACTAAGGTCCAGATTTTGATCTCAAAAGCCCTAGTCTGCACGGCCCTATATTTTAAATAAAGCTTTGAGGTGGGGAAGTCTCCCTCCCTTCTGCAGTATGGGAGTAGTTTGACTTTTGACCAAGCTCCTAGCCAAGCAGGACGGAGATTGTTTGTTTTCAGAAGTTCTGCCTTCTAAGGAAAGATAAGTATGTTAGCACCTTAGCAGACCAAAGCTGTACTTGAAAATTGTCAGCTCAGGAATTCTTACCTCAGCTGTTTTCTGGACTTGAACAAGACTGCAGTTACAATACACAGCTCTCTCTCTCTCTCTTTTTCCTTTTTTTTTTTTCCCTTCAGGTTTATTAAAATACTAAAACTAGATTCAGAACAGGCTATATATATACCCAGCTCTTTGTATGTAGTGTTTGAAATGATACATAATTTCAGTAATGATGCTTGTACAGTCAAGCAGAAAAAAATAAATTTCTTGGTAATAACCAAAAAGTCTGTCTGCAGCAGTGGGTTGACTGGTACGACCCCTAATGAGGACAGAATAAATGACCTAGTGTTAAAGTCAACATTTGTCTTTGGTAAGTACAAATTATCAGGGATCCTCCACTTCATCAGCCACCTCTTCTTCCACTTCCTTGGTCTCCATACTGCTGTGGTGACTTTGCTCTGGAACCAGGCTTTGGTTTATGGGAATGCCTACTCCTCTGTGAACTGCCTCGATGGTCTGTTGATTGACATAGTAAGTCAGGTTTGTGCATGGAATTCTCTTCCGCATCTCTTCCAGATACTGGTACGCCTAAAGAAAAACACAAATTACTGTTATAGGCGGGGGGGGGGGGGGTGTACTGCTTCTACAAATTCCAACAAAAGTGTGAAAAGCATCTGCCTTGAGTGCTTGGCTGATGAGCTCTTGAACTGATGGAGTTCACTGGTGGAAAGGAGCTAACACTAGGTCAGGACACTACAGCATTTGATACCATGAAGCCTTTGCATAGGGGCTTGTCAATTCCAGCTTCTTTGGTATAAAAAAGAATGGGTCTCAAAGGCTGGTTTTACATTCTCCTGCTAGCTGAAGCACTGTCAAAACAACACCTTATAAATAAGGTTAATCAGTACAGCTGGAGAAACTAGCAGCTGGCATCCTTCTGTTCCCTAATAACAGCAGACTATGTTTTAGTCCAAACTCTGGTGCATGTCATAGAATATTCCAGGTTGGAAGGGACCCACAAGGCTCAGAGTGGGGCCAGAGGAGGGCCACAAAGTTGATTAGAGGGCTGGAGCACCTCTCTTACAAAGAATAGCTGAGAGATCTGGGGGTGTTCAGCCTGGAGAAGAGAAGGCTCCAGGGAGACCTCATTGCAGCTTTTCAATAGTTAAAGGGGGCTTATAAAAAAGATGGACAGCAACTTTTTGCTGTCAGATAATGACAGGACAATGAGGAATATATAGGAATATAATATAATAGGAATATATATATGACAGGACAAGGAGGAATATAATGCTGTGCCTGATGCACTTCGGGACACGGCAGGCCCTTTTGGCTACAGGCACTGCTGACTGGCACTGCCTGACACAGACAATTTGCCATCAACAAAGTGAGTTACTATTTCCTCAAATTACTATAATTTTATAAGTTTCTTTTTTTGTTTGGCCAGGTGACAAATGAAGCCCAGTGCAACTGCTGAGACAATGCACCCAGACCTTTCTGTTCTTATCTCTAGTAATGGGAAGTATTTAAGAATCCAGCATTATTTAAGCTCCATGTTCTCTGAGCTTTCTTTTCAGTCCCAAGTAATAATAATTTGAAGATAGTTCCTTAAGCATATGACACCCTGCCAAGCCATTTAGCTCCTGTAAAGGAGGCTCTACTGTAGAATGTACAGTAGAGTACATTCTTCCCATATGAGTTAAGCGCTTATACCAAGCTGCACTGGTCTATATAAAATTCAGGCTCTGAGAATTAACTTACCACATGGAATTCCTCCACCTGTAAGTAATGTCCAATCAGAAATCCCAAGACATCACCCTGACGGATGGCATTGTCAAGATCTTGCTCAGCTAGAAGTTGTTCACATTGTCTGATTGCTTCTTTGGGATCCTCAGAGTAAACTCTAGTAAAAGAGCATAGTTACTCATATTTCAGGTTACTCTTTGGTCTTGAATGCCAACAGCCCTTTTAAAATTACAGGTGTTTCCCTGCTACAAAAATATACAGAAGCAAGTCTTCTCCAAATTATTTACTGAACTGTGAATGTCGTCTTCTTGTATGATATTTTTGTCATTAGTCTACATGCTCTGAATACTGCAACTTACCTCCGAGCATGGAGGAATCGTTTGATCAGGGCCATCTTGCTTTGCAAATGTGTTAGTTTGCTTTCCTGTTCCAGAGGGCTTCTAGTTTTTGCTTTTGAAAGGCACTTACATGCTTCTGTAAGAGCTCCTTGTGCTTTCTCATAATTCTGATACTCATCGATTTCTACCTGCAGGAAGACAGATTAGCTGAGTGTCTCGCTCTAGAGCTAACAAACCAAACAAACCTTGAAGCATCACAGAAGGTGGACGTACCTGAGCACATGCATCATAGAATCCTGCCAACAGGTCAAGGGCCCTTCCTTTGGTATAGAAGCTAATGATGTTCTTCATAATCTCTGGGTCCTTACGCCAATCCAGTGATTGTAGGTAGTTGGCTGCCATGATGTAAATCTCTCTCTGTCTGGAGACTCCCGCAAAAAAGATGATTTTCTCTGTGTCTCCAGATTTCATCAGTGCCCTCATAGCCTAGCAATGCAAGAAGTGTGGCACGACAAAAAGGGAAAAATATTGTGAATACAAACACAGGCTCTACTAAAATGGCTAGGAAGTCTCATCTGGATAGCCTACGCTATGAAAATTGTCTCAGGATTTACTTTGCAAACCACTCTTGTTGCAAAATCTTATAAAGGTAAGAGGCTCAGCCTCCCCAGCTTTTTTCTGCCTATCCAAACTGACCTTTAACTTGTTTCCTGCTTGTGTATATTTCTTGGTTGCCAAGTGGTAATTGCCTTGTCTCATGCAGCAATCAGCAATTTGTTCCAGTAGCTCTCTCCGGGACTCCTCAGAGAGGTCCTTGGAGTCCTTAGACACTGTCATCCTCTCAGCCATTTCCTCTGTGATGGTCAGGTTCTGCTTCAGGCAAAGTTGCAGAGCTTCTTGGTACTAAGGGAAGTAAGAAAGCAAGGAGCTGTTGCAAGCGCTACCGTGATACTTCACGTTGTTTGTGGTGTAACCCATAACAATAAGCTATACGAAGGCACAAATGTTAGCAGATGTGGCTTCTCTAAGTAGAACATTTGAGGAGTTGTGCCCTACCATCAACTCATATTCAAGTACATACTTTCTCATTTTGTTCACAAAGAACATATTTGTGCCTTGGTACTGTTTCCAGTAGGATCTTTTCTATGATCTTCCCAGGCACAGAGGTGAGGCTCATCTCTCTGTAGTTCACTGGGTGCTCCTTTCAATGCTTTTTAAAAATGGGAGGAGTGATATTTCCCTTTTTTCAGTCACCAGGGACTTCACCTGATGGCCAGGACTTTTCAGATATGATGGAGAGTGGCTTGGTGACTACATCAGACTCCTTCAGGACCCTAGGATACATGTCATCATGCCCCATAGACTTGTACTTGCCTCACAAATGTCTTTCCATAGCTGGTTATTAATAAAGAAAGATAAATCTCAGTGTATGTATGTACATACCTGTTGTGCTCCTCTGTCCATCCACGGAGCTTACCTTTTTGGCTGTTAGCAGCAATTCCATTGCCTTCTCATACTGAGCATGTTCGATAAAAAAATCAGAACAGCGGGCTAGCAGAGCTGGGTCTGATTTCTCATCCAGGTCTTCAGCAATTAGCTGTAGGGCCCCAAACTGCTGTGTGGCAAAGGCAAGCTCCAGAGCTTTGGAGAAGTGTCCTGCCTGCAAAATTCAGGATGAGCCCTTTAAAGACTAGAATAAGTACTGCAGAGTTAGCTTACAGGATACCCTAGAGTGGCTTAACAAAGCATCCACCATGAAGAAATGACTGATTGTACATATAGTCAAATGTACTGTTGATTTAATGCTCCTCTGCTGTGGAAATTGCATCAGTTTAAAGTTTGGTATTTTTACTAAAAAGTCATTTACCTTATGGTACAACATGACAGCTCTGTCCATTTGCTCCCCCTTTTCCTCATAATAGCAGGCTGCCTCGATCATGTCTTCTGGAGAGCTCAGAAGAGCCAGGTTCATCAGCTGGTCATCTAAATTGTTCTCCTGTTCAAAAGCAAAGATTTGAGTTTTGGTATTCAAGCAAACTGATTTCATAATTCTGTCTTCTTTCAAGCTTCCAGCTTTATACCGTCGCATAGTAGCCCATCAGCCACCTCCTACGTAAAACCTATAGCTACTCAAATGGCTCTGAGCTGCAACAATGACAATTTGTTTCATGCCGTTTTCTGTTGAGAAGTATGATGCATGTATGTATGTATGATGCTGAGCTGTATAATCTGTCCCATACAACCAACCCATTTATTGAAGAATCTTCTACAGAAGATGAAAGCAGAAAACAAGAGCATCTTCATAGCTGGGCTGAAGGAACAAGCAATGCATCACAGGACAGAATGGTACGAGTGTCTTGTAACACTTTCACTCTGTACGCTACCTAAGGGTAGAATCCTACCTTGGTTTTGGACACAGACGTACATCTTCCCATACCTTACACAAGCGAATGGCATTGTTAAATGCCTGGGCCCTGGTGTAGAAATGTACAGCCTGCTTGATTTCCTCCTGACTCTCATACTGGCGGGCCAAGTGGTATGAAGCTGCCCAATTCCCTGTTTCATTTGCTATTTCAGCAGCCTGAAAAGGAAATCATACAGCTTTATGCTACGCCCATACTCATCCCAGGCATGAGAAGTCTCTGGAAACAGACAGCAACGGTCTGCCTTACCTTCTGAATGTTGCCCTGAAAGCAGTGGACACGGACTAGGGAAAAATAATCCTGAGCCAGTGCATAGTACTTCAATGCAGATTCCATATCTGATTGGCTCTCCAGATACTGTGCCCACCATTTCCACAGGCTCCTAGAAAAGCAACAATACTAACTGCAGTAACCAGAATTGCCAGAGAATGCATTTCTCACCCCTGGGATCTTGAACTCGAGGCTAGATGCATTTTTTTTTTTTTTAAGAATGCAGACAGGTTTTACCAAAATGCAACTGTGACATTCAAAGATCTGTGCTAAAAGGGAGTTCAGCCCAGATACCTATCTAGTGTGGCTGTTTTTGAGTGAAATATGGCATGCTCCTGAAAAGCTGAAGGAGGATCAAAGTGGATAGATAAGGCAGGTATTGAACTTGCAGCTGAGAGGATTCTCTTCTCCTTCTCTGCTTTCTACACAAATTTTATTTCTGACCTGAAAGTCCCACTCAAGACAAGGAATGAGCATAGCACTGACTTGTCTTTCATCTTGTTGACATAGTTCTCCAGGGCTTGTAAGTCTTCAGAGAGCATTCGGGGTACCTCAAACCTGTGTGTATCTGACTTCTCATAGCTGTAGAGAAAAAGAACAGATTGCATGTGAAATGACTAGCTTAAGACAATTATTTCACTTCCTGTGTAAAAAATTCACTTAATGTCGGATTAGCCACAGCTACAAAGTGGCAACCCTGATAACAGTGCTCCATTGGTATTACTCAGTTACTCTAAGACTTGTAGCAATCAGCCAGAACCATCAAAAATAAAAGGTACAACGCACCTGGAATCAGAGAGGCGATGTGATCATAGAATTGTAAATACTTCAAAGTTCCAGTGATGCTCCAAAGAAATATCCCAGAAACCTCTCCAAACATTAAGCACAACCCTGTGCAACTGTCTGAAAAGGTAGCAAAAGCCCTGGACTCATCTTGCTTAGTCCTGCTGCCATCCACTGCAATTTCAGCCTGTTTTCCACAACTGGGAGATCACTACATTTATGCCATCCATCTAGTGCTAGAGTCTTTCCTTACCCTCCTGCCCACTTGGATCATCTTATGGGTCTTTCTCATCACATCACAGCTCTACTTTGCCTCCGAACGTAAGTGATCTTATATTGTGAGATTTCACAAGGTAAAAATCATATGAAAACAACATTTCAAATGAATAAAAACACATTAAAAATCATATCCACCAACTTCTCTAGGAATTCATCAGTCACAGCAGAGGACTGGGCACCAGAAGTACCCAAGTCAAACCAAATTCTGTAGTTGTGCCTGAGACTCTCAGAGGAAGTAAACAATTAAATCACTGGTAGTGGTCTTCCAGTGACAAGAACAGGACTGGATTATTATTGGTGTTCAACTATTGGCCCCTGACACGACACTTAGCCTCAGGGAGGGTGCCGGCAGTTTATTACAACAATGCTTTTACCCCTGAGATAGAAAGCACCAGCAACAGGAAAAGATTTTAATTAATTGTTAGTAGCCATTACCAGGCATCCTCCTTATCCTGCCTCAAGTCTGCGCAGAAGAACAAGGCCCCAAATCCCCCCTGAACACAACGCCATCGGCTGGTGCTTACTGAGTGAGAGCAAGACCGTGCTCCCCTATTGCCTCCAGGTGCTTCGCATAGTTGTAGTAAGTGGTACGCAGGTGAACCCGGTCATGAGCTTCGGCTGTTTCAATGGCTTTCTGCCACTGGTTTGAGGCTTGATAGAACTTGTTCAGGAGGTCATAGCGTTTGCAAGCCTTGTACAGTTGCTCCGCGTCCTCCTTAAAGAAGAGCATACAAAGAGCTCATTAGCTCTGTGTTTCATAGGCGTACATGCAAGCAGTAAATCACATCAGACACCGCACTTACGAGTATTTTATTAATGCAGGTCATCGCAATGCAATTAAAGGAACAATAATTTAGGCAGGGGGGTTAACCAACTGAATATACATAGCCTGGAATAGCACATTACTGGGAAACAGGATGTTTATGTGAAAATAAGGAAAGCATTCAGATCCTGACATTTACTGTACGATATCAACTTGGGGGTGACATGAGCAAGCCATCAACTATTAAACACTGTCAGCAGGAGTGTAAATCACTTCAGAAAGGGGAGATATGCTCGTGTGGGGCTACAGGTAATGGCACACTGCCAAGAAGTGATGTCCAAAAGGTCCAAGGGACTAGGGTTTTTGGCAAGAAGGCATTAAGTGCCAGAAGATCTCTGGGATCTCAGAGCAGGTCTCAGAGGCAGGAATTCTTTCTTGGATAACTGATAGCCATTCCTGGAAACAAATGCTACTAATTTCAGACAGAACTAGAACAGGAGGATTTTGCCTGTGCTGACGCAACTGCAAGCAAATTAGGAACTATTATTTTTACACTTTGAGAGGTACTCCTGTGGAAGGAGCATTTTCCTGCTCCACCCAATGGCTGTCCAGCTGAACACTATATTTAGTCAATTGAGATTATCTGTCCAAGACAGAAAAATAATTTCTGTCTCTTATTGTTTCAAATTCAAAAAAAGCATAGAAAGTAAAGATGGAAGTTGCTGGCACTATGATTTTATTACTGTATGAGAGAAAAAAAGCAGCAAAATAGCATCTGTCTTGCTACAGTTCTCCTTCACCTCTCCAAATAGATCTAAATATCCAAAAGAAGGAGTACTAACACTTTTCAGCCTCACAGCTTTCTCTTCCAGGAAGCTTTTCCAAACATTTAGTTAAATTTTCATTTTTTTCCCATCACTTCAATTCAGGGTAGTTCCACTACCTCTCCAGCTTTCATACTGTTAAAATAGCTGTAGATTGCTAAACACCTTTTTAAGCCAAAGTTTAGCTATTTGGCTGTCTTAAAGATTTCCTTGTCTGTAAAACCCTTCCAAGTGCTTAACAATTTGCACTGATTTTCTCTGTACTTGCAGTTCATCAACATTTTTTTCTGGTAATGAGGTGCTTACAGGTGGAAGGCAATATTCCAGCTGCAGCTGCAGCAAACCCATAGACGAAAGTTATCAAATCAAAGCCCCAGGATGTGGTGTCTCCACAAACACAGACCCAGATTTTTGCTGTCGTAGCATTTTGCCAATTTGTGATCTCCTATGAACTGTGGGGCATGGCATCAATTCTGCTGTCTCAGTTTGTCCCTCTTACTGGTCATTTGCTGGACCTTTCTCTGGTTCCCAGACTAAACATCTCTGTTACGATTTTCTTACAGATCACTGATGAAGACATAAAATAAAGGCTAACCAAGAAGAATACATTCTCTCTCTTACTCATCTAACTTGACAGTGCTCCAGTCAGTTTTCAATCCACCTGATAATATCAGTCATCCACGTGATAATATCATCTCCATATTAGATCTCAGTGATATTGGTAAAGCACAGTAATCAAGGGCAGAGAACTCAGAGTAAAATAAAGCTATGCAGAAAAGACAGAATCCGCTTTGGTACATATTTGCTGTCAGGTCAGGCTCCAGATTTAGGTGCAAGGGACAGCGTGCCACTGTGCCAGGCTATGGGGAGATGGCTGAACAGCCTGACTGCTCTTTCTGTGCTAGAATCCAGGCACGTCACTGCCAGCATAACAGGAGAAGCAGCGACAGAAATCTGGGCAAACGTAGGAGAGCCAACGACTCTGGGACAGCACACGCAGCAAATCTGACTTGACAGAGCTCTCCATCCCCACAGCTAGCCAGCTCCCAACCTTGGGGCAGGAAACTTTCATTTTGCCTACGCTGCTGAAAAGCGTTAGGCCAGTCCTCACTCTGTTGCAGAACACACCTTCAGCCTTCCATTCTGCAAACACGTCAAAATGAACCTTGCATTTCTCACACTGGACCTTAAAATATGTTTGTTAAAATGTTCAATATAAAACATTTCAAAGTACATCTCTTTTTAATCCGGTCAAACCTAGAATGATTATTTGAAGTATTATGCCCCAAGAAAAATGTAAGAGAGAACTTAGGATGTTTCATACATACAACATCCTTAAAGGAAGCTTCCTACATTCAGCAGCAGTTTTACTATATATATGTATATAGTAAATATGCTATATTACTATATACTATACTATTTACTATACATATGTATATTCTGTACAGCAATCAAGAAAACAAATTAATTTGTTATAAAAAATTAATATATATATTATATATATATCAAACAAGTTAATTTGTTATAAAAGATTAATTTGTTATAAACTTCTGCTGCTATGGCTCTTGGAATTCTTATTTAAAGGCATCAGGTTCTGCAATCCTTGTTGTCATCTACCCTTCAAGGACCACAGAAAGGGCCCATAGGGCTGTTGAGCCTATAGAATTCACACTGATTGCAGAGAAAGACAGTTGAGTGTGGCACAGTAATTGTGCAGCACTGGGCTGTACAGTGCTGGAAGGGATGTCTACTTCCCGAGGATAAAAATTCAGCTTCAAGAAAATAATTGTAAGAACTATTCTTCATTACTCCTTGGAAACCTGGTAATAGATTTTTACTTCCTTATAAGATTTTTGCACCTCTCTCAGATTTATCAGAAACGATCATTTTGTCAATCTATTCCCTAGTTAAATGGAGTGGATATTCTAGGATGCCTACGATTAACAGGGCTTACCAGCATGCCCAGCTGAATTGCTAGCACAGCGACTCTGGCTTCCTCCTCTGGTTCTTGTTCAGCCTCCCTTAATGCTTTGGCTCCTCTTGCATGACCCATGTTTCCAAGGCAAATTTTGGCAACGTCAAGCCTCTGAGTCTTCACACACATGTGAGCCATGTTCTCCCAGATAGTCTCACTGTGACAAAGCAGAAAGAAGGGAAGTGCTGTTAATGGTAGCGCCATCAAGACTTGTGTATTAGGCAGGTAAGGGGCAAGGAAAGAGGAGAGAGTGAAAGGGAAAACCATTAGCATAGTCCACACTTAACACACATAAACAGACTCCAGTTGTTATGTGAAGATTTAAGAGGAACAGAAATAGTCCTCAGACATAAAGGAACATTCTGGAACTGAATGTCCATAGCTTTAAGCTACGCTTAAACTATTAGCTCAAACTCTTTAACTCTTAGCTCAAAGCTAAGAGTTTACACTTAACAAAATCATCTGCCAACACAGATGCAGTGAACATCTCAGCTTTGTGCTCCCATGCAACATTGTCAGGTCTCACCAGACAACACTGCTGAATAGGAGGGCCGCAGCACAACTGACAGTTGCACGGGGGACAAGCGAAGATTTACATAAATTCTGGTTGTGTGTGAGGCTCTACAGAGTAAAACGCAGTATGTCCGACTAATAAAAACATAAACATTCAAAATATGGTGTGTTTTTCAGCGCGTGATCCTCAGTGGAGGTGTGGTCCACACAGTTCTCAGACACCACCACAACACAAAATAAGTACCTAAATGATAAAAGCAGGAAAAAAAAAAAAGCTAAGAGTTGAATGCCACTTCAGGTCTTGCACCTGCAAGCAAATCTTCCACTTTGGGGGTGGGGGGCTGACAATCATGTTTTCCTATGATTAAAATGTTTTTCTCTTCCCAGTTGCTGTGGGAAAGACCTGCACAAACAGGGGAAACTGACTAACCGGGAAGCAGAGAAGCAGATGAGATGCAACGTGCTGTCAAGCACACACAGTTGATGAAGGCAGAAAAGAAAAATGTTTTTCCTAATTTATTTTAAAATAAGATTATCTTCTATTTGCAACTACAACCAGTACAAAATTTTCAAGTAGAAATAAATATAAATACGAGACATACACTTCATTAAGGCCAAACAGGATAGAGAAAATAAAACAGGATCAGAAGTAATAAATCTGGGACAAATTTCAGATAATTCAGAAGTTTTGCTTCTGAAAAGCAAAAACACATCTCTGAATATTTTATAGGATTTCTTATATCCGCCTGTCCATATGGAACCTGGTTCAAACACAGTATGCTCTTGCCCTCTTCTGACATATCCAAGTCCCTCCCAGACTGAAATGCCAAAAGCAACATGGAAACAGAATGAAGTAACTTCTGAACTGGAAAGGCCTTACAAAAACTTCAGGGCTAGATCCTTCCAAGTGTAAGCCTGTGCATCTCCATTCAACATAGAAATGCTGATTTTTATCAGCAGAAGATGCGACCACCCTCATTTTTAGAAAGTTTGAATTACTTTCTTTTTTTATGCAAGCCACTGCCTATACCCCAAAGTGGCAATAGGCAGGAAAAACATCTTTAAAGGACATTGAGGTCATATTAAATATTGTCACCTAGCTTTGATCAACAAAGACGGTAAGTTCTGTCATTAGTACAAGACGCCAAACCTAGCATGTATGTGCACGGCTGTGCTTCACTACACACGAGGAAAATATACGTACTTTCCAAAATCTCTAGCATGCCAGAAGAAGCTGCCAACAGCCATTTCACTCTGTCTGAAGGAACACAAGCTTGCACTGTGCCAAACTAACAAACAGCACGTTTCTGAAAGGAAATCAAAATCTTTAAGAGCCTTGACAGCTTGCAATTCCATAAATGTAAGAGTTCATGGACTTGAACAGAGACAAGAGGATGAGAAATCTTATTAGCCTACAGGGAGTGGAAACTTTTGAAAGGAAATAGAGCAAATGGCATATTTTGAAGTACAAAGTTAAAAATAATAGTGTGCAGAGAAACAAAACAGGACTTAAAAGATTATAGAATCATCTGGGTTGGAAAAGACCTTCAAGATCACCAGGTCCAACCATTATCCTGGCCTACTGAATCCCGTCACTAAGCCATGTCCCTCAGTGCCACGTCCGCACGCCTCTTCAATACCTCCAGGGATGGCAACGCCACCACTTCCCTGGGCAGCCTGCTCCACTGCTTGACCACCCTCTCTGTGAGGAAATTCTTCCTCATGTCCAGACTAAACCTCTCCTGGTGCAACTTGAGGCCATTTCCTCGTGTCACCTGAGAAAAGAGACTGACACCCTCCTCGCTGCAACCTCCCTTCAGGTAGATTGATGAGGCCTCCCTCAGCCTCCTCTTCTCCATACCAAACAGCCCCCTTTCCCTCAGCCGCTCCTCCTAAGTCCTGTTTTCTAGTCCCTTCACCAGCTTCATTGCTCTTCTCTACACACGCTCAAGCAACTTAATACCCTTCTTGTAGTGAGGGGCCCACAACTGAACCCAATATTCGAGGTATGGTCTCACAAGTGCCACATACAAGGGGACAGCCATTTCCCTAGTCCTGCTGTTACTCATCATCTACTGGCAGCATTATGCTTTCATGAACGGCAATGGCTCCTGCCAACTTCAAAACTCAGTGGGGGAGCTGCTGTTGCTCCAGGGATTCCTCTCTGGGAGCTCCTGTCCCACACACGAGCTGCCAGCATGCCCCCCAGGCACCCATGCCATATGCATGCGGTACCCCACCTCAATGCACTGAAGAGCTGGAGCTCTGCCATTCCACCTCCTCCTCCCCCACTCCAAACCATTTACAAAACTAACCTGAGATGCTCCAGAAGCAAGCTACCGACAGGCTGGAACAACAACAATAATAACAATAACAAAAAATATATATATAATTTTAACACCACACTCTATATACTACAGTCTGTTGCTCATAAGGTATTCAAGTGTTTCTGATAGTAACATACTATTTGCTTGCAAAGGCAGTCTTCACGTGCATATAAAGTTTTATTCATATATATGCTTGTCTTTATTGTATTATTATCTATTGTATCTTATTTAAAAACTGGAAAGGCATTACAGTAACATCACCACGTGAAACGCAACGAAGGCTCAACATGAACCAGCAGCACGCTCTGGCAGACCAGTGGACAAACCACATTTTAGGATGCATCAAACCCAGCATAACCAGCCCATCAAAAGAGGCAATTCTCCAACTATATTTAGTGTTGGTGTGGCCCCACCTTGAATATTGCACGCAGTTCTGGGCTCCACAATATAAAAAGGGTGTTCAGGTCCTTGAAAGTGTCCAGAGGAGGTCAACAAAGCTGGATAAGGGGCTGGAGCTGCAGCAGGGGACGTTCAGACTGGACTTTAGGAAAAATTTCTTTACCATGAGAGTGGTGAAACACTGGAACAGGCTTCCTAGCAAGGTTCCATGGCTGTCAGTGCTCAAGAGGCATTGGGATAACGCCCTTGTTAATATGGTTTAACTTTTGGTTAGCACCGAAACGATCAGGCAGTTGGACTAGATGATCTTTGAAGGTCCTGAATTATTCTATCCTATTCTGTTCTTCAGTGATCAGGGAGACATCTCCAGCAGCAGAACAGCATCCCAGAGGGGCAGCTGCACATCAGTTTTGTTGCCACTTTGGATATGTACAAAACAATGCAGGTCAAGTTAAGAAACAAGGAACAGGAGGGGTAGGACACTCTTGCTTAAATCCAAGGCAAAACCATCAATTTTCTCTCAACGGTTGTTAGTGTAGCAAGAAAGGCCCATCTGTCCTTACGTCCTTAAAAGGCAGCAACTCTTCTTCCTAGGGTTGGCCTCACTGCCACATACAGAACACCAAGTAATGATCTACCCTTCCCCCAGCTCATATTCTGAGAATTTCCTGTTCTTCCCCTCCTCCTCTTTTTCTTCCCTTTGGAAAGCAGCTCACATCTGTGCTTCGTTAGCCACAACTGGATACTTAATGAAGACCAGATGGAGCAAGAGCACAACCAGAGCCATAAGAATGAGCTCCCTGTGCATTTCGGGGGAGCTATGCCTACCCATGAAGCACATTAATAAATAATCTGCTGCTGCACCCCAAACTTCCCAAGCTTCAGGCCACATCAGTAGCACGATGGAGTCTGAAACGAACAAACAAACAAACAAACAAACACCTTTGATGCCACTTAGGACTAGATGCAAGTTTTACCACATTTTTGATGAATCAGTTTTTCTTCCAGAATCTCTGATCTTCTGGGTCTGTTTTTCTGTGAAACTATGTTTACAGTATCTAACATTCTGATTTCATAAACTCTTCTGTAACTATACATTTTTCATTGCCCATTTTGCATGGAATTAAAAAAAAAAAAACAGTAAAAGTAGTACTATTTAAAGTGCTGGAGATTCATGTGTCTGAACATATTACTATCTCCCTACTCTATTTAATGGGCCATATTTGAAAAAATGAACATACTTGCATTCCATCTCATCTCTAAATATCTTGACCAGTAGAAAAATAAAATCTTTCTTTTCATCTTGGGTCTCACTTTGATGAACAGGATCCTAAGTACTCTGCTTTAAATATTAAATACAGTATCTGTAACAGTACATTATATATATAACATTTTAATAGTACGGAGATGTGGCTAGATTTTCCTGCTAGTCACTGAAAACATGTAGAACAGTTCTCCTCATTTTAACACGAGACAAAAACAACACACACATTCATCCCAGTTTCAGTACAACACCCTCCGGTCTCGACCACTGCCTCCCACTAACTTCAGTGCAAGCAAGGCCACATCCCTTAACACAACCATGTGGAGTGGGTGAGCATCCCCTTGTGCCCCAGACACAGCCGGGACTGTCCAAAAGGGACGCCCAGGTTTCACTTCTGAGAAGTGGGAGAGTCTTTCTTGACCAACAACCAGACATGAGGAAGCTTCACTGTACAAGGAACTGTGTAAGAAATTGAAAGCAGGTTCTCAGCAGCTCAGCTAACCACAAACAGAGTAGATGTAACATTCTGGTGCGAAGTGTTTACTCTGAGACTCACCATAATGTAAACCACGTCTGGGCTGACCTGGACAAACACTGCGAGGCAGTGGGCACCACCCTTTCCCTATCCTCCACCCACTGCCTACGTGCTGCTCTTGGGTGTTTACCATGCAAAGGAAAAGGATGGAACAAAGCAGGTGCTGCTTCCTAAGGAAAATTATCAGCATCTATTACTATTTTCCAAATGTTAATTATTTGTACCCTTGCCTTGACTTCAGTAACTTCAAGTTGCACCTTACATCCCCCGAAAAAAAGCAATAAAATAATGCAATCTAGCTTAAATATACAACAGTAAGTAATTCTAATAATATAATTTTTGATGAACTCTACACATATACAATTTGATAGACCAGTCATAGGACATAAGCATCAAGCTGTGGACCATAATAGCTACAGACAGCTTATCCATGGCCAAACAAGACAAACTACTTGACACCTAAAGTTAGTGGGGACTCAAAGCTGGTAATTTAGAAGCACTATGTAAAATTTTAAACACATCATCAAAGATGAACTTTGATCTCATCTTCAAATCAATGCAAAATCAATGTAGAGCTAAAATGCCCAAACTGGTAGCACGTGGCATGCTGTCTTTGCTGTTGTAACCTGGAATGTTGATCATACCAAATGAGTTTTCCTCTGCCAAATATGTCAGGCATTTCTCACATACGTTCAGAACATTGAAAATGCATAGATTATTCCTATGAACCCTTCCCTAGAAGAAACAGAATACTTGATAAAGCAACAGAAGTCTTAAAGAACAATATTTAAGATGTTCTATTAAATACATAGATTTGTCTGTTCCAAACTTACCCTGATAAAGTCAGTATCAAGCTATAGTTTAGCATGAATTATAACAAACAAAATCCCTTTGTCCCAAGTACTGCAGTAAGTACCGCATTAGACAGAAGAAATACATAGTCACCTAATAATTCCCTCAGGTAGTGACCCAAACTTACTTCTAAGGCATTTCAATACACGATATTCTGTTGCAATACTTGGCATAATCACATTATCTATTTTCACCAATATAGAAATAAAGATGCTTCCTTATCAGTATTCTTTGCTTTTTGTTCTGAAAGTGCATTTATGTCTCAAGAAAGGATTTGAAGGACTAAGAATTGAATATACTTCTGCACATTTATCAATAGACAAGTGTTCATTAGTGATTTTTTTTTTTTTTTAAGGATCAGAAGGATTCCTTGACTGGTTTGTACTAGAAGCACAAGATCTCTCAGTGAAAAAAGAGAATGTCACCAAGCGCCAACAAGAACCTTAATGAGACAGCAAGAAGCTAAACAATACAGGAAAAGTTGCAACAAAAGCTAATAATATTAAATTAATGTTTTTGATTAAAATTGTAACAACAATGAATAACTTTGAGCCACTTTGGTATGAGGAAGCTAGGAAAATTTACTGGATCTTTGCAAAACTCATTTGATTCTGACTTGGTGCAATTACTCATTTCAGGAATTTCCCAATTTAATAGCTTTAGATATTATTATAAAAAGCCATTTGTCATTGGAAAACCATGTCAATATAATATTGTGCCCTGCATAAACAAATGTAAACAGAATTTATTAGGTACTAAATGGACAAACTCACTATGGAATGAAATAATTATCCAAATTATTGAGACTCCAGGAGTAAAATTAGATTTACATAACAGACTTCTCACCCAGAAAGACCCCAAAGCTACTATACAAATTGCATGGAATAATTTAACCCACTACTGAACAGAACTACTCTTTAGCACATAACACAGCAAAAAGCTAGTTATGGACGAGAACATGCACCAGAAATTTTGCCCTGGAAAAAAGTCACAATGCACTTGCTAAATAACTGCATGCAACCATTACTACTGCCTTGCATCGCTCCTCAAACACTCCTCGTGTTGGTGTATTATCTGGGTGGGCTTGGACTGCTGTGCTGCTATCCTTTCTGCTCTTTAAGGAGGAACCGGAGTTCCCAGAAATATTCCCATCATCACAAGTCTCAAAACAGCTGTGACGAGAGTCCCTACCAACAGAAAGACAATGCGGATTTGAAATTATGCAACCTTTTCTGAGATGACCACCTCACTGTAACTAGAGAGATGAAGCAGTCTGATTTAATGCCACCTTTCTCACTAGTCCCAGCATCATCTCCCATGTTTTAAGTGGCAGTGAAGTGAGCCATGTGTCTCAGCTGCATCAGTTCCCAGATGCAACTCATGAGACAGCTACCCACCCATCTGCAGCCACAACAAGAAGCAACTTGGGAGAAAGCTTTTTTTTTTTTCCTCCCCACTTCTATCAAAACTGCCTTAAATGCAAAGTCATTGACTTCTATGGATTTGGGTGCGTAACATGCAAAATTTCTCAAGTAAAATGTATATCAAACCCTAAACCAATATCAGAATGTTTAGATCAGCCAGTCCCCTTAACACTCAAAGACAATTATGACTTAAGAGGAATATGCTTTTATTTTTAATGTTAGTGGAATTCAGAAAAGAGGTAGAAAATTCTCGTGCCAAATAATTTGTGCAGGAAGAAAAAAGAAATTTGACTAAGTTTTAAGTCATCAGACTGGCTTTGTTCTGCTTTTGTAAAAATACAATTGCTGCATTTTTGCATGTACAACATAAGAAGAAGTTTGTGCCCTCAAAATACATCCTCGGGCTTCGAAAACAATCACAAAAAAAAATTCAGAGACAGGAGAGATCAGAAGATCAGAAACAGGTGCACTGTTGGGCAGAAGTTTGCCTTTGGTATCATCAACAATACGCATATCATCCACCCAGCTGCTAGGCTTAAAACAACAACAACTCCATGGGTTATAAATATGAAAATATGGTCATTGTTGTTAGGAAACTTCTTCGAAGAATAAATATAAAAAACATACCTATGCCTACCAAACTTCTCAAAACACACATGTATAGCAATATGATTTACAGGAAAAACAGTAATGAATGATGTTGCCCTGCTGTGAAAATATGAAGATGCTATAGGTAACTCAAGATTAATCTGTTTAAGGATTAAAAATGAACCAAGCACACAGAGGACAGATGAATCTATAGCCAGGTTTGTAGATATTGTACATATAGATTCTGATAGCTGAAAGCTAACTATAGGGTTATATGAAATTCATTGAAGTATTTTCCACTCCTCTCAGCAACAAGTCTGTTTTCTTCCTAAAAAATTTCCAGTCACTTTGTCTGCATGTCAGAAGTGATCTGCTGACTAAGGGTAAAGAAACTTTGCTGACAAGACAAATACTGCTTTAAAATTAAATGTTTTTATTCTAATTTCATTTTCTTCTAATTTTAATTTCAGGAATGTGAACTTTTGTGTCAAAATGGCAGGTGCAGTCAGTGGACTGCAGATACACCTTGTTAATCGGGTTCTCTTCTCGCCCGGATTCTTCCTCCACGACGTTGACAAGAATGCCATACCATTTTACAATATACTATTTAATGTTACACCTTATATGGTGTGTTTTTTTTTTTTTAGCTTAAAGACTATGTTCCCTTGTCCCTGGCCAGCTGCAGGGTACACACACAGCTCCTCACTGCAGAGCAGCTCAGCTCCGGGAGCTGACTCAGACACTGAACAGTTAGCTGCCACTTCAAAACCAGCTTACGCAGACCCAGTGCTGGTGGACATGGCTTGTTACACAGCAGTTAATTCTGTACTGGATTGTGATCCCAGGCATTGTATTAAGCAACTCACAGCAGCTCTTCTATCCCCCAGGCACTGAAAAAGGGCTCAGACAGCATCCTCAGAGACACTGCAGAGCCATGAGTGACTACAGCAAACGAGGATGTGCTCAGGGGCACATCAGCCCTGCGGTCACAACACAATACAGCAATTTTCAGCTTCATCCACATCATGGCACTTGTGACTTTTTTCAGACACCCACAAATTGTTTATCAGTTTGAGAATCTCCGAACTTTAGATTTTCTGTTGATCTGCCAAGTTCCATTCTAGGGTTGCAGGGCGGACGATGGACCCAAGCGCACCCACCACCACCACCACTTTGTCATGACGTTCGACAGCCAACAGTAATTCCAAAATTGTTTTGCTTTCGGTAAAAAGCATTTCAAAACCCCTCTCCTCAATCTATTTCTGCAGTCCTAACGCTTCACCAGTCGAGTCTCAGGACTTCTGCTTCTTCGTAACGATGGTTTCCTCGGCATCCGCGCTGCACGGCCCGCCCCACAGCAGCTGTGCCTCCCTGCCGGCGGAGGGGAGGAGTGAGGCGTGGAGGGGGACGCTCTGAGGGGAGGAGGGACAACTTTAGAAGTCTCCATAGTCTTTTCCTTTCAGGAAACACATCCTGTTAATGTTTGACTGCTGTGGCAGCGGCTCTGTTTGTTGCAGCCGACTACGCCCTGAGGCTCACCAAAAACAGCCACAAAAACAGCCATTTCCTCTTAGCTGGGGGAAGGGGGGGGGGGGCGGCAGACCTTTTCCTCACAGCAGCCCGTTCTCTGGTCCCTGCCACTTGCAGTCAGACGTTCAGAGACGGACACAGCAGAGCAAATTCCTCAGGATACACCAAACTTTCACAGTTCTTTGGGATGAAAGCATTCATGTGGAGTTCAGCTGCGATTTGAGAATGACATTTGTCAGTGTTCGAGGGATATTTTGAAGTTTGCATCTGGAAAAGGCTTTTGGAGCTCTTTGACTCGGAGGAATCCGCACTCCACACAGTTGCTCTTGAGGGCTGAGGCACGCTGCTGGCAAGCAGCCCTCCCTCCCTCACCCCAGCAGCAGTTCAGGCTCTTCTGCTTCAAGACTGGAGTCCTCCTCCCTTTGCCTCACAAGGAATTTTGTCTCACGAGGAATGGAAGTCCCTATCTTCCAGTTCATCACAGGACTGGCATTGCTTATCAAAGTGCAAGAAGGTGGATAAGCCAAAGCCGGGAAGGACGGAGAAACCTAAAAAAAGCTCCTTTGTGTTCTTTTATTTTATGGAATTCTATCTACCTCACAAAATTCTCATTTGCTTGATCAGAAACACCTCTGGAGTTGACTTTGAGAATGAACGGTGATGTCCTCTAGCCATTCATAACATCATATTGAAGCTGCCTCCATTTCAAGTCCAATTTCAATGTGCTGGAGCTGACTGAGACCTTGTGTCTTCTGCAAATAGAGACTGGCAGTGAGCTGACAGTCAGATATGACTGTCCAGAAACTGGTAGCCACAGCTGTGTTGGTAGCCCTGGTCTCACTTATTCTTAACAACGCAGCTGCCTTTACTCCTAACTGGGTATACCAGACCCTGGAAGATGGGCGTAAGCGCAGCGTGGGGCTCTGGAAGATGTGCTGGCTGGCAGAAAAGAGCAAAGGAGGTGCAAGCACCAGGCATGGGCAAGGGGAGGAGCGCGAGTGTGAAGCCCTGGGCTGGGGTTCAGAATCAGCTGGGTTCCAGGAGTCTCGTAGCACTGTCAAACGTAAGTTCAATTTCTTGTCTTCTCTGCTTCTGCTAGATTGTCATTGATACGTTGTACTAGGTCATGAGGAATTTATAGCCGAAGCAGAACATCCACATAGCGCTCTGAAATCAATGTTAACCATCCGATTCTAAACATCTAAACACCTCTTAAGAGTAATCATGTGAAAATCATTAAGCATGACATATTTCTCATTTGCAAATTCAGACTTGTGGGATCTTAAGAATACATATAGCTTAAACTGAGCCGTTTAAAATTGGTTAAGATCAAATCTGTAAGCCAATTTGCAGAGGTATAAAGTTGAGCAATAAAAAAAGTGCCCCTTGTATTCATGATGTGAAGGGTGTGACCCTATTCTCATTAAACTAGAGCAGAATTATGCTTGGAATATTTGTGTTCATCTCTGACACCTTGGTTTAACTATGGCTAACTGGTCCAAGAACTTTTCTCCGCTGAAAGCCTGTGCTTTCAGCAGCTGGCTTCTATGCAGGCATCTAAACAAGCTGATAACAGACAGGGGTTTTGAGCACAGCAGTGCCTTGGGGTTTGTTCATTCAGGCAAATCAAACAACACTTTAAATGAATCCTTCAAGGAAGTGATTTTTTTTTTTCATGGTTTGAAAAGCAGAGAAAGAACAAAATGCTCTGTTCCTCCTTTAAGTCTCTTATATCCCTCTGGAGACTAAACAAAAATACAAGAGGAATTTCTTTTCAAAAAAAAAAAAGCTTTACTGTGGGCCCACACCACATCATGTTTTCCAAAAAAAAAAAAGTGCAGTAACTTTTTTCACATGTGCTAGAAACTGTTATAAATGCCTAAACATGACTTTCAGCTTAACTAAAAGAACTTATGTAACGTCAAATCATCACAAATAGGATTAGACTGTTCAAAAAATTCCTTGATGTCTACCTGTAACTTCATTACTCTAATCACTGCCCCAATTATTATTTATAAGCCATGTTCTAACTTGAAAAGCATGCATACATTTAAAAGTACGTGGTCTTTATCTAACAGCTAGAATAAGCTCCTGCATATTGAATTTGGCTCCTGCAGCATTTTAAATCCGCAAACTTGTATTTCTTGCTATGCACAGCTCAAAAGATGGGTGGTACTATAAAGATAGGCATAGAAAAACTAGTTTCATAGCAAAATTGTATGCAATTTTGCATACAGCAAGTTATTTGCAATTTGCATATAGCAATTTCTTATGTCAAATAGAACCAAAATGTGATAGACAATTTTTAAATTTAAAAGTAATAGTTACAGATAATTCTTTTGGGGACATGATGACACTAACACTAAGAAAAGCTCTTAAAATGTTAAAGAAGGACTTTGAAACCCAATGACTCATTTCATCAAGCATCCATTCACTATTTAATCTGAGAGCTAAGAGTAAGCACAAGTCAAATTTTCAGTCTCTACAGCATTTAAAAGAAAATCTCACCTCAACAGCTGTACCATGACAATCTAATGAGGAAACAAAATCAGTTACACATTAAGACATGTTTCCATGCATAGTACGCTTAGTATGGGCCCAATTCTGCAGCCATGGTTTCATCATTTTAAATAAGTTCTTTAATACAAAATCACATATTATTTAAGTAATGTATATATAGCAATCCTCATCTGTCAGTTATAATGACACATGCATGTATATAAATACATATATGTGAACAACTTTTTGAATTCCGTCCTCAAAGAGTTAAGGTTTAGTATTTTTGAGAATTAGCTTTTCCATATACTGATGATTTCTGTACAAGTACTGCATAAATAACAGTCAACTAAATATGCTACTGCAAGTAGGCTCAATTACTGGCAGAGAAGCATGTTCTTAGAACCTATTTTTCACTGAATACAACCTAAGGGCCTTCTCTTTCTCCCACTGAAATCACTGGCAAAACCCCTTTTCAGAGGACAGAGCTATGTTGTACTATGTTATATCTATACTGTATTAGAAACAGGAAAGAAAGAAATCCAGGGATAGTAGTCAGTGATACTATAAAATGAGATGGAAATTTAACATCTCAATGTGAATGATTTCAACAAAGCACAACATGAAAGAAATGTGGGTGACTTAGATTGCAGGGGGAAGTACTTCAACTCCATTCAAGCTAAAACATTACTGCTCCTGGCAGAAGGGTCTGATCTCCCCCCTTCCTTTATCCACTTCTTCCTTTACCTCCCTTCTTGCCATACGTTCCTGCACCCTTCCTTCAACCATCTGTGATACTAAAAAGCTTCTGTGAAGCTATTCACATGGCTAACAGCAAGGAAATATCCAGGTTTAGAGTGGAATTTTTTAGTGTTTGCTTTTTTGCTTGGTTATTTTTCTGTTGGATTAAGCTGTGGTATTGCGAGTCCAACAAGTACTGCTCCTAGCACAAGCCGAGTGATGCAAGTGTGCTGATGGGTGAGAGCTCCCTTTCAGTGGCACCGATCTGTCAGATCTGAAATCTTTGTTTACGTTGAGAATCAGAGCCCAGCTGGGGCTCTGAGGATACCAATGAGGATACCAATCGAAGTTTTTCTAACGTGGACAAGCCACTAGATGATGCAAAACTAAAGGCTTTTGCTGAGAACTCAGATGGCATATTCCCTCTTCAAAACACTCCAAACAATCTTAGCGAGGTAGCCTAACACTTCTGTCATCTGTGTGAGGGCAAGGAAGCTTGCCAAAGGTTACAGAGATTGTTCCAGAGATATTACAAATATTCAGAAGATTAGGCCATGCAGTTTGGCTCTTGTCTACATTTTTTAACCCCTCATAAGTGTAGTAGAAGCATGCACACAGTAAGAACTTATGTCAGACAGCGTATCCCAGGAATTCAGTACTCAGCTCCGTGCCCACTTAGAAGGCACAGATGCTACAGAGCAGTAGCATTGCAGAAGACTCAAGCTAACTCAAGTACTGAGAACGTGTAGCTACAGCACTAGTGACACGCTGTCAGAGCAAACCAGACCTGCACAGCCACCGTTACCTACATCCTGGCCCAACACCAGACTGGTAACGCTGCATTGCACTGTGTGAACACACCAGATTACTTGAAATCAGCTTAGATGTTTTTAACCACGCTGCACAGTACAGCTATGCCCTTAAGCCCTGTAGTGCTACAGACTGTGTGGACAGATGGAGCTGATTTTTTCATTAGCAACAGTCACATTCTGTTCCTTTTTGTCTGAAGAACACTACAAACAGCGTGGAACTGCAGGAATAGGGAAGGGTTTAAAATGATTTACAACCTTGCTTGGTTCTTCAAGGTTCCAGGTGAACTGAATGAAAATCCCAGCAGTGGTATCCTTATTTCATCTACAGACAGATGCCAAGAGTAAGATACTTGTAGTCCTTACAAACAGAGTAACCAGTGACAGGGAGAGGCACAGTATCACAAGTGACTACGTGACTCCCGTAAGGGCTAAACATAAACACCTGTCCAGCCTCAATGTATGATTTATGCAAACGCATTATGAAATGCAGTGACTAAGTCAGGATGCTGCTCTGTGTGGGAACAATGAGCTGACAGTTGTTCACATCAACAGCAATTTAGAGCATGCCACTGTCCACTAGGAATTTCTCTGAAGTTTGGCTGTACAGAAACCAGTCTGCGTCCAGCAGCTGAGTGTGTTATAGATACGTATTAATTTTTCAACATATACAGATGAAGAAAGGAGGCACACTGCACTGGGAGAACACAACTACCATGAGAGCAAAAATAGCCAAAGGCTGCCCGGTAAGCTGCCGAGGCTGTTACACAGAGATACAGTCCATTCAGACAGCTGGCAGCTCCAGGCTTGTGATTTCCCTTCCTAACATCTGCAATATGATCAACATTCAAATAAATGAAATCACTAAATTGTAACGGTGGAGGCCAATATGCAGTCTTTCTGGAGGTAAATTTTAAGAGGCCTACTCTCCTTAGAGTGAATCTTCATTTTAACATGATTTTCCTATGTTGTACACTTTTTTTTTTTTTGTAGAAAGTTAGAAACTTCATAGAATCATAAAAGTGGCTTGGGTTGGAAGGGACCTTAAAGATCATCTACTTCCAATCTTCCCTGCTGTGGGCAGAGATACCACATTCTTGGTTGATTCATTCACAAACTTCTTGGGATTCAGGCTAATTTAGGATAGTTAATGTTTCAATACAGTTATCTTCACATGTTTCACAAATATCAGAGAAATCATCATTTCATTACCCTCGCTATTGAGGCTTTGAATTCATTTAAAGCTTTAGGAGGGAAAATGGCTAAGGAGCTATCAAACATTTCACATTAAATACATTTATTACAGCCACCAACACAAATGGTTATAACCAATCCATTGATGTTTATAACCATGCAAAACTGTCATAACATGTATTCAACCAATATCTCAACACGAATTGTGTAAGAGCCTTGTCTGTTAGAACTGATCACTATATAGAAGCATTCTTAATGTTCTGTTTGAAAAGTCCCCTTAACTTAAACATAATTTATGTTGAAAATAGTTGATGCAGATGCCTTCACTCCAAAACTGAAATGCTTCCTTTCTCCACCAAAAAAAGATTTATACACCTGTTAAACTAAATATTCAAATAGGAAATTGAAGCTCAGATGAGCTCAATCCTAAAGTTCCAATGTACCTAAGATTTCACTAAACTGTCACATAGAAGAGTTCAGTTGGAAGAGAGCTATAAAGGTCATCAAGTCCAACTGCAACATCAGAACATTTAATTGTGCTACTTGGTCCCCTCCCCTTCCCCCCCTTTTTTAAAATGATTTTGAAAGTGGGGAAAAAAACAGATGGAAATGAGGCAGAAGGCATTTTCCCATTTTCCACAGATTTTTTTTTCATTTTTACCACAAGATCATAAATTGCACACTTCAGAAAAATATCTAGAAGATGAAACCAAGTCAAATAAATGACTTCTAATTTGCAAGACATCCATCCAGCAACAGAATACTCTGCATTTTCATAGCGCTCTTGAAACTCAAGGCACAGCTCCAGCTGATTTCCATGTGAGCTGTGGAGACTTCATCCACATCTGACCTTTGGTGACAATGCTGACATCCAAAACAAGAGGAACACAAAATTAGTCGCCAAAAATTTGGGTAGATTTTTTAGAATGATAAAGAAGTGTTTCTTACAAAATACAGAACTAAGTTCTCCAGCACAGAATTCAGCTTTGTTGCAAGACCATGCATAACAGTCAGCAAGACAGAAGTCAAAGAGAGACACTGTTTACATAGCACCCCTTCAGCTTTTTTGCGCTGCACTTTCATGCACTGAATGAATCAAAGCTCCTGTGAAAAAACAGTATAATCCCACTCATGCAAGCATGTACTCTGCTGGCTTTTCCTAATGTTTGGATGCTTGGCTTTGCATTTCTGAAGTCCGTACAACATGGATTTTTAAATCAACTCAGAAAGGCTGAAGAACACCACCACAACACAGAAGCAAGTGCTAACCCTAACTTGAATCATACGCAGACTTCAAACCTTTAGATAAAGCCTAGACATAACAGACTGCTGCTTTTTAAATGGCTTACCTAGTGCAGGAGTAAGAAATGGAATTCACCAGACCCACACAGCAAGGACTCAGAGCTTAAAAAGAACTAACTCTTTGCCCTCAGCTCCAGTGCCTGGTAATGTAGTGGATTCCTAGAAGCTCGGCTGAACACACGAGAAGATTGTAGTCAATTTTTTTTGGCATATCCCCTGCTCTGTGACAGCTATGAGCTCACCAGAGGTATGATGTGATGAATATGCCTAGCACTCTTGAGCTTTCAGAGGATTTGTCAGCTACAGTTCTGTTAAGCAAACGTGTACTAAAACTTCTAAGACTACCTACTGGAGTGAATTTCTTTAGGAACAGCAAGAGATGCATCCCTTCTCAGGCTAACACGTTAACAAAACGTCAAGTTCCGGATGAAAACCATGTACTCAGAATGTCTTGATTATATTTGAGAAAATCTAATTACTTAGCCTACTTAGATTAAACTGTACCAGAAGCAGCATATGATCTCAGCCTGCAGACACCCAGCCCAAGAAGATGAAGGCTAGCAAAGTTACAAGCAACTGAAAACAGGCTCTTACAAAAAGAAGTGAAGCAGCTTAGGGACAGGAAGCATTGATAGTTGTATCCCTAACTAGAAGACTAGAACTATTTTAGAAGAGCAAGGCAGACTTTATCCTCCTTTCCAGAATAGACATGCATAAACACTGAAGATTTATGAAGACAGATACATCTTAGTATGTATAGTCAATGACTCACTGAATAATCAATAAATCATAGAACCATAAAAAAGAAATCACGAGTAGAAATCCTATAGTTTGCCTTTTATGCTAACAATGAAAAATAACTGAATAATGCTTAAAAAAAAAAACAACAAGGATAAAAAGTATTAGTCAGTTGAAATAACCTTTAAATAGATACCAAAAAGTGTAATTTTTGAGATTAAAAGAACACTGAATGCAACTTAAGTTGCATTAAGTTGCATTAACTATTAAGTTAACACTTAAATGCAACTAAAGTAACCATTTTAACACTATAATATATATAAATATATATATTATATATAATTATATATATAACTAACTTAATATTAACTTATAATATAACTTAATACATTATAAGTTATATTAAGTTATAAGTTATAACAAACTTAATATAAATAAAAATAAATAAATAAATAAATATATATAAAATCACTAGATATAAGGAGGAAATTTCCTCAAGAAAAGAATATCCTAAAACATGGATACACTGACGGCAGCAGCCTAAGGTGGCACTATACTTCAGATATGCATAATGAACTTCTAATAGCTAAAGTTTAAACAGATTTTTAGATTTAAAATCACGGAAAACAGGACTAGGATAATAGCACGCTCAGAGTCATCTCCTGCAGCTTTGATGCCATGCAGTGAATTGGGCAGTTGTGGTAATAACTTCAGATATAATACTGTTCCCCACATAGCGAGTGAAACTGTGGTCACCGTCTCTTTCCATGGCCGGTAACTTAGGAAGTTACAGCAGATGTACTGAAGTTTGCACTAAAATTTTTGAAAGTGCTATTTCTCAGGGGAAGTTTTAGACAACTACTAAGTTATCTTGGGCTGCTTATTTTCCTTCATTCATACGTTGTGCTTTAATCAGTCAAAAGCTTGAATTCCTGCAGACAGAAGAGGGGAAGAAAACCTCATGCTTTCAGCAATTAGCATAACACGATTGTTCAATGAGATCATTCTTCTTATTATTCTAAAACACTGCAAATTACTCTTCAATATGACTAACCTACTTCTGCAAAGCACAAATAACCCTGGTGCTATCATGTAACACAAAACAAAACTGCTGCTTGCAAATAAAGTCAAATCAGCATTCTTAATCCAGATGGATAATTCTGGTCAAGGAAATGAGCAAGGCAATGGGGAATTGGAATTGGTCTCATCCCTAGAGTTTCGGTTTTGACCCTTGACTGGTAACAATATTAAACAAAGCAGAATTCATTAGTCAGTGCCCCTAACTACCCAGCTGTACAAGAAACACAGCTAGAATCCCTGTCCATGAATTAATTACTTCTCAAAGCATACTGGGATCCAGATGGGCTTCCAAAAGGAAGAAGTCAGAGACTAGCACTTTGTAATGCTTAACAACAGCTGCAGAGAGCGTTGAAGCCATTCTGTGTCTATCCACTTCCATTTCTCAACAGCTAAAACACATTTAAGGGAGGTGAAGGAAGGCAGGGAAAAATACCCCCTGTGGTGTCCGGTTCTGTTCTACTAGAAGCATCCACTTCTAGCTATAGGAAATGCTTTCAGTGGTTAAACTGCAGGAGACAGGTGACATTAATGAGTTCAAAACAAAAAAGTGGTATGACCAAAGTACCTATGTTATCATGACAGTCTTAAACGATAGATTCTGGAAGCTAATTGTTAATACAAATACCACCCGTAATTGTGCACACAACCATTATGAACTTCTCGTTCTCACATATGGTGGCTAATACAAATCATTCTGCAGAACTAAAGTTTGTAATGGACATGGGAGGCAGTAGTGGGATCACAGTTACTGTAAATGAAGCAGAATGTTTGACACAGTCAAACGGACTACTCTACATTCATACTAATTATAGAAAACCCATTGGAACGGGCTGCAGTTGGCTACTGAGGAATTTTTGCTTTACATAAAAATTAAAATATCAACAGGCAGACTAAAGGCACACAGACAAACACCAAATTTCACAGCTCTTACAAAAAATGCAATAAAAGCAAATTTTTTCAAAGATAAGAGCTATCTATTCCTGAATTGACCAGTCACTCAAGTGCGAAAACAGCCTTGTGGCCTTGCCTTCCTCAGCATGTTTGACATCTTTCAATCAAGTCTTTGGGTGCAGGCTCTGAAGAAATGCTTCTCATATGCATGCTTAATTCCCTTCCTTGACCAGCATCGTCCACTTTTTTTGGTTGTCCTCAATAAAACGCAGTCGTAGGTGCTTTCCACAACTACCACCTTTTTGGATGGCGCAGTGGCTGGGTGGGTAGCTGGGTTTCATTTTGCAGCTCAGCTCAGGGTTGCACATGCACAAAACAGAATTATCACGTGCTGAGATGACAACATGCGAAGCTACCATGACTGATCAAGCACAGTAAACTAGAGGGGCAGTTCCAGACTCAGTCAAGTCAGCAAGTTCCACTGAGAAAATAATGGAGCTTTTAAGAGTTACACACTTAATTTTGTCACTAGCCCTCCCTCCTCTTTCACCCTCTCCTCCCATGTTTGACCATGTATGACCATTTTGGTTAAAAGCAACAGCTATCCAAAATATTAGTTGTATTTCTGCATCTCCAAACAGCAGTGGATGTTAGTTGAAAAAGCATCCCTAAATCTGCAGTTCATGCAAAAAAAAAGATGTTACACATCCAATGCACTCCAACAGCAATAGGACAGTGATCACCCAACTATTATTTAAAGACTAAATTACAACAAATTCTGTTGAAGGCAGTTGAGTTAGTCAAAACTTGCTATTTTTAGCATGCTAAAAATATCTATGGCAAGGGCAAGAGAATTTACACCCGTTACATTGAAAAGAAGACATGGATAACAGTAAAGACAGAAATCTGTTTCTATGACAATGAGTAGTACATATCTCTGTGATAAGCTTTAGAACCCCCCATTTGTTTGTTTGCTTTGTTTTCTAATGCATGCATACACCATGCAGAAGGGCAACAGAATTCACTATGGTTGTGAACCAAGTATTTTTTGTATCTGACACCATAGATAGCTCTGTCAATAAATGCAAGTACTTTTACAATAATGGCTGTAAGCCTGCTATTTCTAGTATATTTCTCATTTAAAAATAATCAGTTTTCTCTTCAGAAAGTACCACTCCTTGAAGTATTACAGAAATCCATTTAAGTGGAAATGCAGAAGAATACTCCTAATGCTCAAGATTTTGCTGATATTTACAAAGCTCAGTGGGCTTCCAAACGTGATTTCACAGTCAACCACCATGAGCTATAAAT
The DNA here is from genome assembly GCF_040182565.1 of Anser cygnoides. Lineage (NCBI taxonomy): Eukaryota > Metazoa > Chordata > Aves > Anseriformes > Anatidae > Anser > Anser cygnoides. The sequence continues at coordinate 13,754,743 of NC_089887.1, forward strand.
GTTGAACACGGCAAAAGTTAGAATCATTTACTGCTACAAAGGGCAACTTTGAAAGTTAAGATACTTTGAGCAAATTAATTTTGAGTGAAATAATTCTCTTCTCTGGTCAGAAATGAACTCACTAGGAAAAAAAAACCACCTTTATCATCTTAAGACTTTATTCAATATGAAAACGTTTAATAGACTACGTATCTTAATTAAATCATGAGTTGTTTCTTACAACACTAGGAGCTAAAAATGAACTATGAAGAGAAAATAAAGATTAAACTAATTCTTATGGTTCACAACAGTAAGACCGGACTGAATGATTACCACTATGAAATTTACTCTTGTTGATATCAAGTTTTGTTTTTTGCACTGCTTGGCAGTCTCCTTAGAGGATCAGGAATTTACTTCAGTTCTTAGCTAAAGAAATAGGGTGGCAAAGAGGGAAAATATCCAAGCACTTGGCAAACATGAATTAAGTCTTAATCAAACAACAGAAGAGATCAAAATTTAAACTTTGACTCCAAACCCTCCTCTCCTTCTCCACTGCTGCCTGCTTTCTTAGGTATCAGCTCCTCAGTCATGGACTGTTCCAATAAATGTAAGGTGGAACATGCCTACCTTACCACAAACAAGCTAGTGCAACAAATTTTACAAAGCCTTACTGCACAGCAATGGGCAATAGGAACAAAGACATCACCAAGACATTCTGTAAAAAGAAAAAATGCATTGTGAGGTTTGGGGACACAGAAATCCACAAATCCTGCTGCCAAAATAAAAAAGTCCCTAGGCAAAGCTGTCTAACTGACAAGTAATTTTTGTTTACAATTCTCCAGAAAATAAAATTCTGGTGGTTAGTGCACCTAAATTCAATCATAAACAGTTACGTTGCTTTTGAAAAATGACATGAATTTTCATGTCTTGAGCCTTTCCTTTTCTAACACGACTTATACATCGAGCTGCTTCTGTTTCAGAATAGCAACAACATATTAGCAAGAGATGTTGAACTGGCACAATGATATTTACAAAACCTACCTTTTGCTAGAGAGGAAGGAAAAGGATGAAAACAGGACATCCACCAGGTTAACAGGAAAAGTAGGAAAAAAAGCCTGACTAAAAGTACCAAACTTTGCAATGAATATATTCGATTCAGCACCCAGCTGAATCAGGTTTCTATCCAAGACTCGAGGTATTTATGTCTATAATTATTTCTGCATTTGTTCTTTATATTTAATATGTATAAATATATGAAGTCATGTAACTTCTTTTACATGTAAATGGCACAAGAACACCTCATTTGGAGCTGTCAAGCATTGACATCTTTCACTGTAAATCTCTCCTTTGTTACACAGGGGGTGTAACATACAAGGGTCTTTGCAGTGTGTCCAAAAGATTTGTAAGTGTTAAAAGAAGGAAAAGTTAAGAATTCTCTATATGAAGTTCTATTATCAGCATCTCTTAAACCAGCAATAAGTTAGCGGTAGTCCACAAAATGTTAAAGGACAATCCAGTTGGACTAGGTGAAAAATTTCAAGTGTTACAGATTTTTTTTTTCTGTGGTATGATTGTCTTAGAGCCTTGAAAACCCAAACCATGAACAAAGGTTCCATTTCAATCAGTGCCATACAAATGCAGAACAAAAGGACAGTTCCTGCCCTAAACAATTCTGGCTACTAATTACATGTAGAATCTTCACAGGGCAGAAACCAAACGCTTTCGGCAGGCTGTTCTTCAAAATTAGTTACCTGCTTCATGAGATTGTTTTGCTCTGAAGCAACAGTTATAGGGTACCGTTTAACTAAAGAAAAGATTCAACACATCCTAAAGAAAATCTGTTCCTAATCAGACCACAGGAAATGCAGTTAAGAGTAAGGGATTGCCAGGATGGGGAATACTATTTGAGAAACATTTTCTGTGGAATACATTTTACATACCTGCTTAGCCAGGATTTTAAACACCGCCTCCCTGCCCCCCTTTGTTTTTTTTTTTTAAATCATTTTAACTTTAGACTTCCTTCTTATGTTTCCCTAGTGCAGTTTGACATGATGCGTGCCTGTAACCTCATTGCTACTGTTGCTCTGACTGCTGGCCAGCTCATCTTCGTCCTGGGTCTAGTGGAGATACCCATCATATCACAGGATACCCAGTGGTGGGAGGAGGCCATAGCTGCTGTGTTCCAGCTTGCCAGTAAGTACACTTTTTTTTTTCTGATGGAAAAAACACTTCATCCCTATTAAATCCAGGAAAAAATGAGTTTCTTACTTCAAAAATCTTTCAAGTGATAAAGCATAGCAAAAAGGCCTAAATCTAAAAGTAAGCTTATTGTCTCTTAAAAGCTCTCCCCATGTGATTCTGCAATACATGAATAGAAGCTTTTATGTTGGAAATATCAGAATGAATCTTCTGCCAGCCTAGAAAAGCAAGCCATTATTATTTCCTCTGAAACCAGGAGCAAAAGCCTAAAAGAAATGAAATCAATGCAGCGTAATCCCATAGGTTAGCAGAACAAGCAGCTGTTTAAAAACATAGCAGAATGGCAGAACAAATTTCAGGAGTTTTCCTGAAACACTATTATTTGCTTTCAGGTAACTGAATTCTACTCAGTCATGATCAGCTGGATTTTGATAGAGCTATCTCTTACAATCTAGCAAAGAAAGTTGGAGTCAACTTGCAACAGTGACAGTCATAAATAAAACTCCCCACAGTAATTCTCGTAGACAAGGACTATACAGAAATGAGTGAGGAAAGGAGGAAATGGTTTTATCACAATATCCTATTGAGAGCAGTGGCAAGAATCTTTATTACATAAAGTCACTCAGTATTTATTATACCAAGTCCAATCCTATAAACTATCCACGTACGAAACTGTCATTAATGGAGTGTAACACTCAGACTGTTTACAAGATCATATTTAAAACATACATTGTTATCAATGTAACTAACAGGTTATAATTAAGTAACACTTTTTAAAAGTCAAAATTGAATTTTAAAACCATCGAATATTTACAATGATATAAATCTGAGATCCCCAGTTTACCCTGCTGCAAGACCAGAAGCTAGTCCAGGTTATTTAAATATTGTTCCCACAGCAATAACCACCCGTTAAGGATGAACCTGAATTTCAAATAAGAGAAGACTGGTATAACAGAGGTTCTGTAACTCTCAAAGCATCCGATCCGGATTCCAGGTGCAGCAAGACCCCCACGCATCAGTTCAGTAAAACCAAAAGCCAGATATGTAGCCTCACCATAGTAAGGCCTCCCTACAGTCTCATGTATACTATGGACTTTTACAATTCTGGATACCTTTTGCACAGCTCTCCTTGATCTTCAGGTGCAATGCTGGCTTTACTCTTCCCTCCCTCCCATCCTCCCCCAAACTCAACATGTCTGTTTTTCACAGAGGAAATGCATTCTGGCCCTGTTTAGATTTGTTGTTTCATTGACAAACAGCACAGTGGACAGCCCTGTGCCTTTATTCTATCAAGGCTGCTAATTTTAGACTTTTTTTTTTCCTGTGCTGAAGTCTGTTTTAAACACAGTCAGAGAGAGACTGAAGGGCGCCAGGATATCCCGACACAGGAGAAGGAAATGCCTGCTATTACCTGTTATGCAAGCTGAACCTTGAAATCCCCAGTGCTGGGAGGGGAGAAGGGAAGAAAGCCAGAGTCAGAATGATTAGCAAAACACTAATGAGAATGGCTGAAGAAGCTGTTGAATCAAGAAGTTCATCTGCTTGTCTGTGTTCAAAAGGTGTGAGGAGATGGATCTGGCAGCTCATGACAGCTACAAAGAAAGACGTCATGCCGCACGAATCAAAGCTCTCCCATCTGCAGAAATGATGCAATGACTTCGGTGGTTAGCTCTCCCCCCATACTTTACAGTTATGGCATGCTCTCCTTTGCTGTCATCAGATGGTTTTCTGCCCTGCAGTCAGTAACACAGCATCAATTTTACGTCTCATTAGCTTAATGAGAATTTTATGTTAAAACAAACTCCTTACAGACATCCAGAACTACCAGCTCTACGGATAGGTATTTCGAAAAAAAATAAAAATAAAAAAATAATAAAAAAAAAAAGTAGTCACAATATCTGCCCTTATCCCAGTATAAAGTTGACTTCTTTGAAAGCTCTCTAATTTGCCAGGACAGTGGTGTGTGAACTGCGACTGCCCTCAGTAAGTAAGGGTCTGTCCTCACAGGACAGACAGTTCAGAGTACAGCTTGCACTGACAGAAGAGGCTTTTTCCTCTTTCAGAAAGAAAGATGTGCTTTGGAATGTCAGGCCACTCAAATTGGCCAAAAAATCAGCCGCATCAAACAAATCCCTCAGATTTACCCCGCACAACAGCATTTTATACATAATGGTTAATATGTTATTTGTCTGATACCAGACAAAATGTGAAAATTGTGAGCAAGTCCAACATTTCTGTATCTCTGATGAATAACTGCTGCTACAACTAGGACACCATGATTTTTTTTTTAATGAAGTGGAAGAAAGTTGACTGCCTCTTACCCTGTAAGCCACAGGTAACACTTCACTTTTGAGCCTCCATTCCAAGATGGTAATCTCCCATCCATTTTCAAAGTACAGTAAAGCATCAGAAGAGAACAACGGATTATTTAAAAGCACTTTGTTCGTGAAACAGCTCAAGTTAAATCACTGTGAAGCTCCACCCTACTTCATTTATATTACAGTGCAGTCTTCTGTCACCACTTCTCAGGATTCTGCATTCTGGCTGATCACATTCAGCATTCAGGCCACTTGGTTCAAAGAGCTGATTTGACTCTCCTTAAACAAGCTACCTCTCATTTAACAGTAAAGCAGCTACAGATTAAGTTTCTGTGAAAGACCCTCTGCTTTCACCAAACTTTAATTCAATGAATTTTGGTCTTGTTAAAAAGCCTACTTTCCCTACACATTGAGTAAAACGGAGACGGGATGGTATTTTAAGGGATAAAGCCATAGTGTACATGAGGTTATATTTTAGTGCAGACAGATCATTTGTGTGAGAAGAACAATATTATAAAATCACAGAATAATCTAGGTTTTCAAAGACCTTCAAGATCATAGAACGTACATACTTGGATCTTATTAAATATTTGAGTATTGTCTGGGCGATTCCTATTTATTACACTTTCAGATGTCATCCTGCCACATACTTAAAACAGGCATCCAGCTCCTGTTCTTTTCTTTTCCAAATGTGTGGGTTTCATTACAGTTTCCTGTAGTCTGAACAGAAGTCCTTTCTGTTTTAGAAAACTAAGCGTACTAAGTATCATCTTCCAAACTCTATCACAAGTTCTAATCAACCATGTTTGATCCCACAAGAGCTTTTGATGACTCCAGGCTCCCCTGCTTTTTCACTTCTACAACGTGCACAAATGTTTGACAGTCATTCAAAAACGACAGACCTCTGACAGAAGATAAAAGCCCCAGGAAGCAAAGAGGAAGGAAAGAAGAGAGCAAACAGCGTTGCTCCTGGGAGAGCAATGGGATTCGCACAGCTCCAAAGCTCCACAACCTCACACCTCCCAGTTAACAGGAAAGCAAACTGTTTGCTTTGGAAAAGCAACGTGGTGAAAATGGAACCAGTGCTGTATGTGGAATTTTGTGTCAATGCTCAGAAATTTCTCTCTAGAGGTTTTTCGATTTTTTTTTTTCTTTTCCTCCAGGGAACAGTTAAAAACTCAATGTGCTGAATATAAGATGATGAGCTGATGACTCGTTGTAAAGGGAAACCCATACCAACAGGACAGGGAATAAAGAGCACTTCAGACAACATTAAATTACTGCAAGTAGTAACCTGCCAGACTAGATCAGACCTAACGTATTCTAGCCAAGTCTCCTATCTTGTACAACGGCGAATATTAGACTTCAGAGGGAAATGTTAGAAACAGGTGGGGAGGTCTGGGATACATTAGATCTCATCCTAGTTTCTAGAAGTCCAAGACTGGAATAAATCTGAATAATAATGGTTAATATTCCTTCCAATTACTTTTCAGCATTAAATTACTTTAATACCTAATATCCTGAAGATTACAACATTTTGTGTTCCTACTGAGCTTGCCATTTACAGCCAAATAAATTACAATTTTACCTCTTTTGAATTTCAAGCCTTGCACTGCAACTTCTCCTGCTGTTTTCCATCTGACAGCGTATTTCACTCTAGACCCCTAACAAATCACAGGAAACCTGAGTTCATACACACTCTTATGTCTGTGCTATTAAGCCTTAAAACCAACAACACTTTAAACAGTTTACCTTATTTACTTTCTCCTTTCCTCCTGGGTATTACAACTTTAGCTCTGTTGATGTCCAGAAAATCTTAGTGCAGAACAGAAGAGCAAAGCAGCCATTGGAGAATATAGCTGACTATAATTGTGATAGCAACGTGATCCTGATTTCTGTATTACTTCCTTCCACCTTTTTCCTTCACAACACCCTCAAGCCAGAACTGTTTTATGAGGAGATCTATGGAGCTCCAGCCTAACACTTCCTGAAAAGGAAGCAAATAAATGATATTAAACCTAAAAATCATAACAAAAAGAACTTGACTGTTTAACTTGTGGTAAATGCTTTTGTTATTTCTCACTTATTTTACCTCAGCACCAAACTTGCATGTTCTTTATGTGGATTGCAAACCTCAAAGTGATCTTGCTTTCATATACCTGCAAAATGAAAGATCTTTAGATATGGAAGACTATCCTGCTTACTTTGACTGATGGTTCACATGAACAGCTGAACCAGCAAACTAGGAAGGGCAGTACCTCACAAGAACTGTGTTGAACTCTTCAACTGCAGCAGGAAAACGGCCCGCCTGTGTTCTTCATGTCTAAATACAGATTTGAGTAGCAGACAATCTGTTGTGACATCTCAACATCAAGGGCGCGTTCTAACTCGAAATATGGTAATAATGTATTACCGATAAATATGCAAGTATAAGGAATGCATTTCATGACTGTTAGAAATAATGCAGTAATGCAGAAAAAAAAGCATATGAAGTAAGTTCAACTCAAGTATTTATTTTACTGTTTATGAAGATGTCCACTAAGAAGTTTCAACTTGAGTCATTTAGCTAGAGCCGAAGTTAAACTCCTGTTTATCCTTTGGTGCCTCAGAAGATGGAGAGGACAGAGCTCTTGAAAAATGCATGAAAACAGCTCATCCTTAACGACAAATTACCATCGCTAACATTTCTAGGAGGATCACTTGTCAATGACTGCTTCTCTCTGCAGTTTTCTTTTCTCCATTTTTTTCTCCGAGTGACAAGAGCTCTTACTTGTGTCTGACACATGATCTACTTAGACCAAAAGCAGAACTTCCATTGACTCAAACTGCCAGTGCTTCACAGGTGCCAAACAGCCTTTGCAGCTAACTTTTGGTCTGCAAGCCTGCACATTTATCCTTATTTAAACAGATGGCCGACAGAAATTATGTCTACTTCATAGGGAATGCTTTGCTACGTTCAGCTCAAGGACTGGCATTACTTTTATGGAAATCTCCAAAACGTAACTAAGAAAAGAAAGTTCACTGTCAGTAGACCTACACTTGTTAAACAGTGGTCTGCACCTCCTTTAGAAGATTTCCACTAACAAAGTAGAAATCATTCTCTTACAACAAAGTCTCTCAACCTTACGAGGTTACAAAGACGAACTGACAAATTCAAAAGAACACCATAATTGCCCCTGAGAAGCTTTGTTACTCATAACTTGTTTAATTCTAAGAGATGTTACATTTAACCAAAATCCTTGGGAGCTTTTATTGTACTCAACAATATCCAAATAAGAATTCAAAGTCAACTCAAGTCCTTGGGACATTGTAAACCAAAACGAGCATACGTCTACAGCTTTCGGGCTGGTACTACGAAGAGCACAGAAGTATCACAGAAGCACTGCAGCTGCCTCACACTCTAACAACTCTTTTGTACCAAGCTGAGTCAGGAAAAGGTATTAACTGATTAATTATTTACATTGATTCCTACAGCAATTGAACTTTGGGAATCTACCTCACGTTGATAAATAAAACTGAACTTCTACAAGCAGCTTATCTAAGCTTGCAATTCTCAGCAGCTAAACCATTCCCTGTAAAAGTTCACTGGGTATGTAGAGAAGGGAGTTAAGCATTCCCCTCCCTGTTCACTGTTTTTACAGCACAAGGGTCGTTTGTAAAATGTGAACAACAGGCTGGCTGCTCTGCTTTCCTTCTCCCTCCTCCTGGCAGAGAAAGTCATCCTATGGGACAAGCTGTAAAGAAAAGGATTATAAACCCTTCTTGCACTGACCTACTAAGCTGGCTTTTTCATCCAGATAAATTAGCCTGCTGTGTGCTCTCTGGCATAGCAGGGAGCTAGGGGATGAGATTGTACTTCCTGAGGCAAATTAACACTGTTCCTGATACAGACTTTCTACCAATCCCCCCCAAAACCAACGGAGATTTCTAAGACTGCAGTATCAGTATTGTAATAAGACCTATGCAAATCAAGGTGTGTCTGGAAAAAAATATCACAAGTAGAAAGCAACTAAGAAAGTTCTTGTAAAATACTAAAAATCTGTAGTTGGCTTACAGCCAGCTACAGTCGAACAGGAAATTCAGTACACAGACCTAAAATGTAAGTTCAAAAAGCAACATTCTCCTAAACCCACCCCCTCCAACACGGTCAAATACTGTCCCAACCAAAAGTCTTCCTAGTGAATTTGTTATCTGTTTCCTTCCCCAGCGGAAAAGCCCCCCCGTTCAGGCTTGTTTTGCTACCGATGGGAAACAACCAGAGATAAACAGCAGCTCTGTGGGAAAATAAAGTACTTTAAGTAATCTCATCAGGATTTTTCGTAGAGATCTGGCCTCTGTGCAGACTTTAGACAATACACAGTAAGTGACCTGAAACTGATTGACATACGTTTCTTTCCAATTAAATTAATACAGGGAAATTCAGCCACGCATGCATCTAGAAGTCCTGTCACGGCTACCCAACAGAAATTAAATTCATCTAGAAGAAAATTAATATTCTCATAACTGAACTGAGTATTAAAGAAATGTTTCCTATCTACAACTCTTAAAATAAATACCAAGAAGTGACACTGTTCCAACAGGTATTTTAACTGCTTTCCAATAGGAAGAGTCCTTTGCAATCCATGACTCACTTTTTCCTCCCCTCCCTTTTTCAATACTGAGATACTTTATAGAACAAAATATTATAATGGATTAAAAAGTGTCTTTAATCATATCACACAGTAGATGCTGCAATTGTAGAGGGGAATAAAAGTATATCATGAATTAAGAGAAAAAAGATTTATGGCGAGTAGAGCAATTTTCTGGTTATTTTTAGTAGAAGTTACCTATGGGAAATAGTCTGGGAAGGCTATAACTGTTTTCCTCCAGGTATTTTACTGGAACACTGAAATTTAATTCAGACACTGTTGTTCAATATTACAAGTATTTATCTGAAGTGAAAATCAGTGCAATCACTTTAGTCACTGCATTAAGGGAGACAGAGAAGCTATTCTTAGTGCATGGTTAAAAGTCTGCCAACAAAAATAAGCCTTTCTCAATACAGTGCCAAATTCTGCATTGGCACATTTACATTAACAACTGTGTTATACCCAAATCACACAACCACCAATAGGAGCTGAATTCCAGCACCATTTTACCTACACCAAATTTTCACAAGTGATACACTGAGTGAACATTCAGAAATATTCAAGGCAACAAATTAAAACGTTGTCAAAGCTACGCTAATAACTGGCACAGTGAAGGCAGTACACAAAGCAGAAGATAACAACCCCATGAAAATACTTTGTTATAGTTGCGTTAGTAAAAATAAAATGTTAGTCAAACTTCAGTTTCATTCTCTTTCAATACAGAAACCAGTTACTATTGCTTCAATGCCCTAGGATTTGTGATCACGTGGTATTCATGTAATTATTTGTAAGGTTTTATCCATCAATCTGGCAAAACAGAGCATTCCTTGGATATAGCTATATAAGAGACCCAACAAAATAAAAATCTACTTTCCCTGATTAATTGTGGAAACACTCTGGAGCAATGTGCTTCCAACTCTCCCACCTCAGTCATGCTTTCTCTCTCTTAAATGTCAGTTCCTGTCTAGCCTGCAGCAAAGTTAGAATACAGATCCTATGTTTTTCACTCAAGAGCCCCAGTGACTGACTCACTCCTGATATCTGCCAAGTCAGGGAGCTCTGAAACTGATTATCTCCCAATTCCCTCCTGCTCAGGCACTGGCACAAAACTGCAAGAGAAGAGGAAGCCTGTTGCACCATTGGCTGACCAGCTGATCTAGGGTTGAGGAAAAAGGCCTGTGAAGGGAAATAGTCTTGCTAGCATAAATAGTTTTTTGGGGGGGCCTGTAAGTAAACCTTAGTCCTTTTTTCTGGTGCATAATTTCTCCATCAGATGGAAGGATGTTCATGAGGTTGGCCCATCTAGCACAGAGATGTGCTGTCATTTAGGACAGCAATTGCTGTAAGTGATACATAAGGAAGAAATAAAAAGGTGTTTGGGGAAAAAAAAAAGTTTAGATCTTGAAAGCATACCTGTAGCATTTATTTACCTCTGTAGTACCATAAAGGAGTGTGCATAGACTGCTGCTTGCCTCAACTAAGTGAGCAAAGAATGGGGAAAACTCGTGCCCAAGGGAGTACAGCTCACACACACCAGGAACCCTAACATTTTTTCCCCAGCAGGCTTGCACAAGAAGATGTGACTTCCAGAAAGGAAACTGGAAGTGCTGATCATCCATTATTTCCCTAATTTAGATGTACCAGTAAATACCTGTAAACCTGAAGTGGGGAAGGCAGCAGTTGCAAATCAGTAACTGGGCATTAAGCTGAAAGACACTGTGTGTCAGGGTTACTCTATGTAACTGGTGATCTCGAACCTAGCTCCTGCTGCCAAGAAAGCATGCGACAAATACTGCATGATAGCATACAGTGGACTGTTATTAACAAGTATAACTGGTCCTTAGAGGTATTTGTAAGTGGCCACTGATGCACACAGCGTGGCTTCAAAGCTCCTTCCTCCTTAAGTAGTAGTATTAAATTGAACTCTATCTTTAAAAATGAATGTGAATTAAGCTATTTCAAGTCTAGCCAGTGCATCTGACAAGCTATATGATTTGCATTACCTTGTTTTGTTTTTAAATACTTAACTTTTGGGGGAATCCCCTGTGAAACGTGAACTGAAATGAAAACTCAAGAGGAAAACTGATGGCAAACATCTGCCATGCGCCAGGCAGATTCTTCAGTAAGATGAGTCTTTTGTTTTGTACCTCAATACCCTCCTTCCTCTAAGAATTTTAAACCAGCAGGAAAAGAAACAGGTCTACAACTTAGGAAGTACAACCAACCTCCCTTTCTCTCAGCTTCCTGTCTTTATATGAGACAAATGGTACCTATCACCCTTTGAAAAGTGGATTACAACCTGTAGAAGAGCAACTGGTGTTGGTGTTCCACAAATAAAGAATCTGATCTTCACCTGTCTCCTCAGCTACGTGCCTAAGGAGAAATTGAACTCAAGAGGAAGAACGCAGTGTTGAATGTATTGCACTGGACACGAGTCACAACAGTTTTGTTTCGCAGCTGTCACTACCTTCTTATACACCATTACTGTTAACAATAAAGAAAAAGTCATACAAGACCCAGATAACACCAAACATCAAAGTCATTAGTAATTCAAAAGCAGTTCAAGGAAACTTCACAGAAAAGGAAGAGCACAACTAACTGTAGCTTCAGATACAAAAGTAGCATTCTGTGAATGCCCTAACATATAAGCTTCAGTGAGGATTTTCACTGCATGAAGGAAAGAACACTTCCACTTTCACATGATGAGATAACAAAGCCCATGAATATTCAGAAAAACTGACACCTTCAAAGATAGATGATACACCTTCTACAGTCCAAGGATGTCGATAATGTGTCTGGCTTCAAGAAACCGAGATTTTAAACAAAAAAAGCATGCATAATCTGATACACGGCATGCTGTCCAGCTGTTATTACTGGAAAAAAAAAAAAAGATTTAAGCTTGTCAAGCACTTCACAGTTTTTTCTACCCCAACCATAACTCAGTATTTTATCAAACAGGAACCAAGAAGCAACTTTCCAACTTGTACACTTACAAATACTAGAGGACCCATGTATTAATTAATTATTAATTAAGCCCCCATCTCCAACACAGCTAAAGTTAAAATGGCTTCCTCTTTTCCAGTTCTCATACATTTTCACAGGGAATCCAAAAAGCCCACAGACTCTCCTTGGAGCGCTAACAATTATTGGACAAGTCAGTGATTTCTGTAACTGTGTTCCACGTGGCTACAATTGTCCCATATGAAACTTGTTCAGTTTAGTTAAAAATGAACGATTAAATAACTGCTAGAATTCATGATGCCTCAGAGAACCTTACTGAAAAAAAAAATAAAAATCAAGGAATTATCTCAATTGCTGTCCTTAAAACTAACTTAACAACTTAAAACTCATCCATAGTATGTTAGTCTTCCTTCACAGCAAATGCTATTATAGATTGGAAAAATAGCAGTAAAGACCTGTTCCTAATGTAAGAATCTACTTTCTCATATATCCTTCAGGAGAAATGCCTTACTTCGAGTCTTCTCTGGTATATGCCATCTGTGGGACCACACTACTTTAGGAGAAGGTGTAGCAAGCAACTGAGTTAGAAACTACCATCTAGGTAGACATGAGAACACCAACAATGCCAGACGTTTCCCAAATTAATACTCATGTTATATCCATTTATAATGGATATTCAGATTTCACAATGACTCTCAGAATAGTAAGTGTCATGCCTATTTGAGTGATGACTGATTTTTTTTCCTCCTGTTTGTATTTCACTTCCAACTTGCATCTTTCATCTTCGCTGTTTTATTAGTCTTTTTCTAAAGAACTTGAAAGCCTGGTTTATCCCCTCATAACACTTCTCCAGCATAGAGAAATTAGGACCGTTAGGTCCCATTTATTTCACCTTCTTTCCTCCCCTCCATTCTGTGAACACACATTCAGCTATTCATTTTTGCATTTAACTGTATTGGCTTGCCTTAAATAAACATTTCAAAATTTGAGAATAAATGCACTGTATTCTAAACAAACAAAAAAATCGTTATCATTAGTATACCTGTTTTCTGTGAAGGCAACAGGAATAAGAAAGAGGATATTTGTGTAGGACAAGAGAATTGGGGGGGAGGGGATGTAACTTGAACTCCAGCAAAGCAGGAATAAGGTGGGAGTAAGACATTTAAACCAGAGTCAACAGGTGTAAACTAATCATTAAGACTGCTTTTTAGGTATCCAGTCTTCGCATATACCATCATGTTTACATGTGCTGAAGAACACATACAGCACATTGTAATAAGAAGGGAAAGGCTTCACAGATTCATGAACATTGGGGTTGTGTTGCTTTGCCACTACGGGGGTTCAGGAGTAACCCGTTAAAAAAATTCTCACACTTCTTGCAGGTTTTGTTCTGGTTATTGGATTGGTGACTTTCTACCGCATTGGACCGTACACCAACCTCTCGTGGTCTTGTTACCTGAACATCGGAGCCTGTCTTTTGGCCACACTGGCAGCTGCCATCCTCATATGGAACATCCTTCACAGGCGTGAGGACTGCATGGCACCACGGGTCATTGTCATTAGCCGTACCCTGACGGCTCGGTTTCGCCGTGGCCTGGAAAATGACTATGTCGAGTCACCATGCTGAAAGCATGGACTTGAAACAGGGAAGATCTCCAAGGAGATCTGTATTGGTGTTTTCTATAAATATATGCTATAATTTAAAAGTAAGGGTTGAAGGACATCACAAAGCTCACTCTTGTGGGCAGAGGCCCTCAATTATTATTTGGATGGGCTCCATCTATATACATATGTATAAAACATATAATTTTATATATATTATATTGCCCTCTTCATCTGCTGTACAGCACAGAATATTGGATTGTCAGAATCCTGACAGCATCACAGCTACATGTCAGCAGGGTTCAGCTGTAGCAGACAGCGTATGCAATAAGACAACAGAAAAGAGGCAACCTAACATTTTCTGTCTGGATAAAGTTATCTTGCTCCCTTAACGGTATAAAAACTATGGGAGACCCGTAACAATCAGTCACTTCGGAGTTAACAGGCAACCTGAGAAAGCAGAAAACTCACTGTAGAATAAGTGACGATTTTTAACAGCTGTCTAAATTTCTTGGCTCTTTATAGTCTTCTATCCCATTCACCCACCCTTCCTCAAGGAACTTCTCACCAACTGCAACACCTGCTTTCAAGATACAGCACAAAGCAAAACCCACAACTTTAACCATTCTAATTGTAAAGTAAGGGACTGCAGAATTAACCTCCGTTTTATTAGATACTGCTTTTGTATCCTAAGAGAGAGGTTTGCGTTTATCCTATAGGAGTCAGACTCGATGATCCTCATAGGTCCCTTCCAACTCTGGATATTCTATGACATTTTTTCTGTATCTAGATAGAAATGCCTTTAAAAATTAAATGGATATGCAGCTAAAACAGGCCACACATGGTGCTGAAAATCTACTTTGGTGTTATACTGTGGGCAAATATCTACAAAAGGTGGCTACCTGGACTCCCTAATAATCATAGATACTAATAATCTACTTTACTGGAAATTATTACTAAGAACTGGTATTTCAGCCCAAATAAATTTCTTCCCAGCTTGCTTTAACATTTGACACGCCATTTCTAGACTAGAGTGCTATGTTAGGAACCCAGCTCTGCCTAACAATGCTCGGAGAATCACAGAATATTGGGAGACTACCTGCCACTCAAGCACCCAAACTGGAAAATAAGACAAATACAGGACAGGTAAAAGAACTGCCTAGTCACTTCATATAATAGCAAAATGAAAATAATTAGCACTTTCAGAATTAGACATGATGTTTATTAGCCTGACCTTGACAAACCCAAAGGCTCACAAGGCTTGCACATGCAACTTTCAGGAAGAGAAGCCAACAGCTCAAAAACCATTCTGCAAAAATCCTTAAGATACAGGAACTACATACAATGGCTGATGTTTAAAAGCTGTCTACAGATGCTCCTCTGAGTACAATTACTGACAGATTTGAAGGACTGAGCTGTGACAGTCACAGATTGTTTAGGATTTTTGTGTTGCTCCCAGCTGAGTACACTGCTTCTCTTCTTTACTATTATTTCCATCATACTCTGCCACACTTAAAATGTGATAATCAAGCTGGCTCTTGAGTTCTGTTCTCAAACTCAGTTCTGATGCAATAAGAAACTCAACTCCAATTGCTACTCTGCATCATGTTCAAAGTTAGCAACACTCTGCAGAGACTGATGCTCCAGAACAATCGTATTGTTCTAGACTATCAGTATAGAATACATCAATGCTGACAAAGAGTTTCTTCTAACAGTAGGTTTGTAAAAACCAACTAAAACTTGTATTCATTTGCCTGCATTACTTTCTGGAAAAGCTCTATCTTTTCTAGAAACTACATGCTATGATTAATTGCAGGGTTTTTTAAAATTAAACTATTGGAATATTTAAAAGACATTATATTATTTCTTCTAATATTGCAATATCCGTATTATAATAATGTACATTTAAATTTAAAAATCATCTATGTGGTCAATAAATGTGTAATACTTGGTATTACTGTGATTATTTTAGATGTATAAATAAAGTTGTGAATGTTCATTCTCTTCTAGTGATAATGTGGGATTTTTTCTAGACACATTATAAAGTTATTCATTCTCCCCATTTCGTAAAAAAGGATTGATATAGTTTACAATGTGTTGTAGACAAAGAATGAGTATACAGTAAATGTATCTAAGATAAAGATATTTCACCTTTCTGAAAATGAAAGAGAAAATGAAATCAAAAAGTTTAAATTAGGAGGATCAGAACTTCATACAAACGTAATGAAAATAAGCTCTACTCATAAAGAAATGCACACAAATGCATATGGTACCTTTTTATCAGCTTGATGGATTTGAAGGCCTCATCCATGTCTCCAGCAGTCAGATAGAAGCTGAAGTTCAGCATGGCATCCTGAGTAGTCTTATCACAGTCTCCTAATCCAATAAAATCTCTCATGGGTCTTCTGGCAGCCATCTGCAAGACCTTTATCGAGCCTGACTCTTGTCCTTTCTCAGTTTCTCCTGGCTAAAACAAGCACATTATCATTTAGGTATCAAGTACAAGGAATTTTACTCCTTTATATATCTGAATAATATTAATTACATGATTTCCACTACAGTCTAAGTTTTCTGTTCCTACAGAACCATGGTCAGACACAAGTACAACCACTATGTTCCAGAACTTCCTAAAAAATGTCCCAGAACATGGAATGTCACAGAATAAATCAGTATATCATGAATCATAATGAACAATCACAATACTTCAGTGGTAAATAGTTTAGAGATTTGTAAAATACCACAGAAGAGACAGCCATGATTATAACAACTAATACTGTAATAGAAACTATTATTTTAAGTTGCCAGATTTCTGAAGTTTTCAGACAAACTTCTCTGGGGTTAGTTTTTTCTCAATAATGAGTGTGCTGTTCTGAAAGTTAACAATACTGACCCAGTTCTTTTATTCTTGCCGTGATGTAAAGCTTATGAATACTAAACCTCAGATTCAAAGCATTGTCCAGACAACAGGCAGGTCAGGAGCCTCTAAAGCTTCAATAATACTTTCAAGTCATTGAAAGCCAGCCCAAAGCAACTTGACTTTTATTCTTTGTCTGAATAATGGTTAAGTCAATCATCAATATCGAATAATCTATCTAGAATGTAACAAAGAAGCTTTCACAAACCAGAGAGTGGAAGATTATAATCTGAGTCACGAAGGACACCAAATTTCACATATACCCTATACCAACCTTATAGTTAGACAGATGAGAAAATTAAGTATAAGAGTTACAGACGCTAATCCAAAAATACTATTTTTTGAAAGTAATAGATACAGTAAAAGACAAACCAAAAGCGCATATGGGTTTGACTACAGTTTGGGGAATTTCTGGAACCAGGACAGGGAAGCCATAATAATAAATGGAAACCCTGGAATGAAACTCAGTCAAGATAGACTTGTTGTATCAACTGGATTTGTTATATTTATAGCAAACTATTCATATACTAAAACACGTTTCCAAAATGAATTACTATATGACAATTAATTTAGACACTAAGATACAGTAATCCTACTGAAGGAAGGAAATAGAAATGAGAAATGAGAAAAGCAAAGAATGAAGAGGAGCAGAATAATGCAGTTACAGATACTTACAGGTTTATATACAAATCCCCTCCGAAAAAATAACTAATGGCAGCAATAATCCATAGAGAGGAAAAAAAAGAGATGTAGTATCAAAGTAAAATAGCATGAGACATGATGGGGAAAGCATTAAAAGATTAGAAAATGCAGCAGATCTTTGACCATTTAAATTGATGGAAAAGGGAAAGTAAAAGATGGCAGCTCTAAAAGCTATATCTGCACAGAAAAAAGTACAACAGCCTGTTCTTTGGAAGGGGGCTAAACTGTAAAGTGCTGCTCTGAATTTAAATATATTTAATTTTTTAAAAAATCTAGGTAAATTCTCCTTGTTTAACACTTCTCCGAAATGATATAAAATTAGATTTACATGATTATATTGTTCTGTTATTCAGAGGATTAGAAGTCTCATTAAGTTCCTAAAGATTTCACAAAAATAAATGCCTTAGTAGAATAAACAGAGTATTAGATCCCCCTACAAGTAGGCTGGAGTACAAATCATCATCTTAACAGGCACTAAGAAACTCATGTCAGACCTTAAGCAGAAAACCAATCTGCAGGTAGTAGGCTTTATTTTCTCTAGCACAGATAGCATTATTTAAGATACGAACAATTTTGGATTCATAGTCAAGTTTCTAAGAAGTTACAGCATGCATTCCTAGTATTTGTAGCAAGTAGGCATTCAGTGAGAGGGCAAGATGAGTCCCCACTCTGGTATTCTGTGGGGATTAAGTTCAATTTCAACAGGAAGCAGGCTGCTTCTGCTGAAGGTAGTAGGAAATGTCCCCTCTTACGGCATACTTAAGTCTGACACACACCTCAACTACAAGAGGAATGGTGACTACATAAAGATTTTTCTTTATTTTTTTTCCCCCTCTCCAAAAACACATCTTTAGTTGCAATCCCTGGTAACTGTTCCTGTGCCTGCACATCACATCCAGTCTGCAATACCCAGGAAGAACCAATCCAGTGTAACTTTCACTACGCTGTCAAATACATCCACATTAGAATTAACTTCATGTCACTGCTACATTTTATGCAGCAACTGCCATTGGATTTATTTAACCCAGACTCAGTTTGGTTACATTTGAACCCCTAAGCAATGACATGTCTGCACTTACGGGAGGGGAAGGAATTGTGAAAGATTTCCTCACCTTTTTTGCAAAGTAATAATATGGCACCTCAATACCCAGAAGAACCTGGTACAATGAAGGCAACGGGAAGCTGTCCTGAAGCAAAAGGCCATGTTCTTCACTACTGAAGAACGACATAATCCAAACATCCATCTGGAAAAGGAAGTAAAGAATTGTTTTTCCGGTGCAATACCTTTCTTTCATTTTGATTTTGTTTTCCATATTCATTTGGTAGAACCTTCTCTTGAAAGTAATGTCGCACACTCACACACATGCACCTGCTGGAAAGGGTGCACCCTTCCTCCCTGTATTAAGTAGCCCATGAATCATTCTATGTTACAGACTGTTCCTATTGCAATGGGCACTCCACCTCTGCACAGCGGGAACTAACTTTAACAGCCATAAAGAGAGAAGCCCCTGGCCACAGACTGCTATTCTACAAGTCTCTCAGAGATCTGTCTCAGGTTCAGATAAATACTCCCAGCTGTTTTCAACACTTTTCAATACAACATCATAACTTCAGCAGCTCATCGACTGCTTTGAGTTCTCAGGGAATATACTAGTCACTTAAACATTTTTCTAAAGGCTGACTCATTCAAGTCAAAATACAAAGATTTATTTCCAACTCGAGTTAATCAGGCTTCTCATTTCTTAAACAGTTACCCCACAGTTAAAAGTTTTGTGGAATAAGGGCCAAAAAATTAGTTGCACTCCTTCCACATCCTTTTATTTTTCAGCTTCATGTGGAAACCAAACATTTTTGCTTTACATCAGGAATACTGTGTTGAAGTGTTGCTCTTTGCTGGAAGACCCTTGCAAGATATTCCGAGCCACCCTTACTCCTTTCTTCCCAATATTGCTTTCTACATTGATTTTCCCATGACTTTTCTAAGGTCAGTTCATCCAACAGAAGAAAGAAAGCTTTCTATCTCTAATTGGAAGAGATAGACCTAAAATCACGTACAAATCAGCACACTAATTCAACATAGACTTTTAAAATCAAACTAGTATTTATGAAGAGACGGGGTTTTTTTTTGTTTGTTTGCCTTTTTCCTCCTACAGATGAAATGGTAAGGGCCGCTACAAGCACATTAGCAGGTTAAGCAGGGAAGAACTGTTGGACTGAAGAAAGTTCTTTGAATAGATCACTTCTGATCAATAGAAGCTTCTCATTTTTGTACAAGGTAACATATACGACTACTTCTACAGGTTAACAAATTACCAATGATTTACTACTCAGGAAGAATAAAATGTACAGTAAGAAAAATAATCAAAAAGATCATACTGTGCTCTCAGCCTGGTTTTTGTTCTGATTTGGAGATTGTAGGCCTGGTTCAAGAATTGCTTCACATACAAAAAGTCTTGGTTCACAGTTGTCCCAGAAATGGCAAACAGGGATGTGACTGTGCAAGTCTGGATACTCCACAACAGACCTATCAAAACCAACAAGAAACATAGAAATGGAGACAGAATAATTCCAGTCCATTCAGTGTATAAACTTCAGATAAGGACTAACCAAGGAATAACCTTCAAATGATTATCAGTTATCTTGACTGCTAGCTCTGTGTTGCAACACTAACTATATACATCTTCCTAACTTCCTAGGAGTTTGTATACACTAATGCCATGTTCAGTTTATTTGGCATAAGTCTAACATGACTATAGGACATAAATCATTTCAGGAAAAAAGCTGATACTGTCACAAATGCAAACAGGCACTCAAAATATGCCTTCACTGAGGTTACATGTCCTACAGCAGCATTTGAACACACTTCAAACTTTACTACTACTACCAGCTACTGTAACATTGAGACTACCTCAGCTCTATTTTCTTGCAGGTTTTTACAATCTTCCCCAAGGTGGTTGTTGATACCCAGCCAGTTGGGTTAAAGACAGCTTGAGTACACTGACACGCATTTGGATAAGCAGTAAAGTTTCTAGTACATATGCCTCATACTCAAATACAGCTAAGTAGTAGTGGTGGTCTAAGAGATTACAACTAGCAAACTGATGAAAATGATGGGGGGAAAAATAGTTTGTATTCTCAGGCAACAGATCTCTCTGAACTGAGAGTTCAAAGAGAGCTAGATACAGTGATCTATGCCTTCAACTGCTGAACTTCCCAATGCTGAGGGGAACTGAAGTTGCAACTGAACATGACCTGCAGCTGAGGACCTCAGTCTTTAGATATGCCACTGTTCATTCCCTTTTCTCAGTACTGTGCTTGAAACTAATATTGCATTCTTAAAAGAATTCAGAGACATTACAAAATAGCAGAATAAGCACAAGGACAACCCCAGCAACTTTAGGAAAGCCCCCCTCTGCAGTTTAAGTAAGAAATATCTTACTGCCTCCTTCAGGCACTTAAATGTTACTTAGTGCAGGCCACGTGAAGAATCTAGACATACAGAATCTGACTATTTTAGCAATGACTTAAGATTACTCTGAAAAATGTTTATAAATAGGTGTCAAATCTTAAAAAAGACATTTTTTTTTCTTTGCGGTCAACACCGAAGGGTGGAATTTGGGGTGTGTTTGAAGGGGATGGAGTAGAGATGGAAGGCAAATTAAGAATCAATAGAAAGCATAAATATGTAGTGTCCTTCCCATGACATTTAAATCAAAATAAATTACTCTTGAATTGAAAAACAGTATGATTTGGGAGTGTTTAGATTCTGCCTCAGGAGAACAGAGAAGGGGAAGAAGTTTTCCTGATTATTCTCTGATGAGTTTACTCATTTTGATTTCAAGATACTCTAAAACGAAGTACAGATAAACAGATTCATGCTGACACTTACCCTAGCCTTTAAGCATCAATGAAATAGTAATACTAGTTTGTAGTGACCTCTGTTGGGCTACACAAGATACTACACTTGAAAACAACTTTCTTATTACGCTTATTACATCGTTTGCCTAACTGACTAAGATATAAGACCCAAAATTTGCACTGTCCATAGTTACTAAGGAGCTGGGTTGTGGTTTTTTTCCTGTTTTGCAATGCTGAAAATAACAACTTTATTTTTTTTTCCCCTGTAATACCTACATAGCTGTTGAAAAAATGAAATCACCTTCTCTTCTAAGGTTGTTATTTCTTAAGAAAAATAGAGTAAGGAAAATCTTTGTAAACCCAGATAAATTTGTACTAATATCCCACTGTACTTCCATGAGAAATCCTAGTTCACTGCATTTTGGTGCCTTGCTACTAGGATTTCTAATACATTGTGGTGGTTTCACACAGGTAGGTAGCTCAGCTTCACCACACCGCTCTCACTCCTCCTCAAAGGAGGGAAAAGAATAGGATGAAAAAAGTTCATGGGTTGAGATAAAGATGGGGAGATTGCTCAACAATTACTGTCACGGGCAAAACAGACTCAGCGTAAGGGAGATTAATATAATTTATTGCCTACTGATAATAGACTACAGCAGTGAGAGCTAAAAGCAAACTAAAAACACTTCCCCCCCATACACCCTCCTCCACCTCCTCCCCACGAGTGGAACATGGGAAGAGGCAATGGGGGCTGCAGTCAGTCCAGAACATTTCACCATCCGTCGCTCCTTCATGGTCCCTCTCTGCCCCTGCTCCACGCGGGGTCCCTCCCACGGGATGCCATCCTTCCCAAACTGAGCCTGCGGGGGCTGCCCACAGGCAGCAGCTCTTCAAGAACTGCTCCCACGTGGCTTTGTACCATGGGGTCCATCCATCAGGAGCAAACTGCTCCAACATGGGTCCTCCAGAGGTGGCAGCTCCCCCCAGACCCCTGCTCCTGCGTGGGCTCCTCTCCACGGGCTGCAGCTCCGGCCCGGGGCCTGCTCCTGCGGGGGCTCTCCACGGGCCGCAGCCTCCTCCAGGCCACATCCACCTGCTCCACCGGGGGCTCCTCCACGGGCTGCAGCGTGGAGATCTGCTCCACCATGACACCAATGGGCTGCAGGGGGACTTCTGCTCCAGCAGCTTGAACACTTCCTCACAAATGTCAGTGAAGGAAGGGTCTGCAGGGTTGTTTCTCTAATTTCCTAGTCCTTTCTCCCAGCTGCTCTTGAACAGCAGGTTTGTTTTTTTTTTTTTCCTTTCTTAAATATGCTCTCCCAGAGGCACAATCAGCATCACCCAGTGGCTCAGCTTCAAGCCTCTGAAGCCAGCTGGAACTGGCTCTTCTCTAACATGGGGCAGCTTCTAGATTCTTCTCACAGAGCTCCTCCACAACTCCCCCTGCTACCAAAACCTTGCCACATAAACCTAATACACGTATTCACTGCAGAGCAGCTTGTATGAATGAAATGAAAACTGTGGGTTCTAAAAGGATGTTTCATGGAAGTTTTTATCCATATGAAACATTCTGTCCTGAAATTTAAAAATATACATTTTTATATATATATATATATATATTATTATTATTATTTTTACCTCAGGAGGAACTCCAGAATGTCTTTTTTTTTTTCAGTTCCTATCTCATAAGCTTGTCATGGAAGAGAAGGTTTCCAATATTTAACAAAATTATTCTAAGACCAGGACCCTGATTCCAGTCATATACCTCCACACATACTCCCCAGAGACCTCTTGAGCCAGATATGGCTTCCATGTAGTTACCTCACTGCATTATTCTTTGCTGAATACCTCCAGGAACCCTTCCTTCAGCATTTATAACTTCCTTTGCTAAAGAAGTTCCTTAGCTCAGCTGCATGGTTTCTGAAGAACCACCACCACCTCCTGATTATTTTAAGCTTGTTTTCCATACTTTCATTTAACACTCCCTAGTTCACATATTGGAAGAGAAAGGGATGCGGTATTGGTTAGCATACAATACATCCGTTTTAGTTGAATCTTTAGAAAAAAATAATTGGTATAAATTCCTACACAGACAGAGAAATACCAGTATCAAGATGTTGCTCATTTTCATATGACAGATTCCTATCTTAAAGCCTCAGGTAATATTTTTCAGAATAAAAGCTTCTTACCTGTCAATACGTTGTCCAGAAGAAAGCTTCTCTCTACCATTCCCCTGTTCATCCTTGAAATTAAAGAGTGTTACTTTGTCCACTTCAACATCATAGAAACAGATCTTGGAATCAATGCTCCCATTTGCCTGTGAGAAGGAGAAAAAAGTTGCTGAAGCACACAGGTAAAAAGCAAAAATCTGAAGTTCAGGTGGTATGCTCATCTAATTCGATTCACGCAGTTTTCAACAGTTTTATGTACTTGCAATCACAAAAGAACAGTCTTTGAAAGAAGTATCATAACATTTCTTGCTGTTTCTCTATTCTAGCAAGTCTGCCTTTGATTTCTTTGAAATGCTACGAAACAGCTTTTCTACTGAGCTACTAAAAAACTGGGCTGTTCCCCTCACCAAATGTACAAAACCTTAATTTTAGTGTTTAGTTACATGCAAACTTTCAAGACCAACAATATTGTTCATAGAAAATACAGGTTTATTTCTGTGAAGTTAATGTTGTGTCTTTAGTAATCATCTGGAACTGCACCAGTCTATTAACTGATGGTCAGGCCCTAGGGTGGTATGTGAAGAGCTTCACCTCACCTTGCTAACAAGGATGCTGACTTTGTTGCCATTAGCATTGCACTTGACAGACGCAATGCTTCCCAGGCCAGGAAACAGCTCAGAGAAGTTCTTGCTATTGCAGTGCACTTTTGCCTCTCTGTGAAAAGGAATAACCTTAAGTTGTACGGCAGCAAGAAAGCGACAGTAGCTATCAGCCAGAACATTTTCAAATTACAGGTAAGAAAAAAAAAGACCTCAGAAGAAATAATAATTATTTCCTCCTTACAAGACTTCTGACCCAAACTCTAGTTTCCTCTCCTGTTGTGACCTGCCTTTCTTTCAGAAATTAATGAAACACTCATTCCTCAATGAATCAGCAAGAATAATCTTCAATGCTCCTACAGGACTCCGAAGAGAGGGCTATAAACCAAAACATCCTACCAAAATTTTAAATTCAGAGGACTGTTTTTTCCTATGTAAGCTGAACAGTACTGTAAAGCTGAAAATAGCTCATCACAGAAGTTTTGTGCATGGGAAAAATAAACTCTGGAAAAAGAGTAATGTCACTGGGGAACAGAGATGGCATTTATATCATACCAGTCAATTTCCATCTGCACACAATTTACAAAAGCGTATCATCTCAGAAGAATCTCACCAGTGCTATAGATACAAACCCAGAAATTATTCAGCAAAGAGGACAAATCTCATGAATCTAAAGAATGTAACAGAAAAAAAGTGACATTTAGACCCATAATATGATCCCATGTAGGAAAATCTTTGATTCTGTAAAAATAACATTCTTGGGTTTCATGTTTGGACCTCTCATTTATTCTGTCAGCTCTGTTAACTTTAAAATTAAGGTGTGATATATTGTCATCATTTAAAAAGGGGTATTATCATTACTAGCCATGAAAATTTAACAAAGCACGGAGGAGTTCAGCTAGTTGCTTTCACTATCAATCATCATAATCAATCCAATACTTGTGCTAACAACTACCTGCCCAAATCCATTATCTTCAAATTGTGTCCTATGTAGTATTTAGACAACCTCAGTTTAGCAGTCCTCTGGTCACAGTATGTAAGAGAATTTGTTTTACTCTTAATGTTTTTCAAAATCTTATTTGTCCTTAACAAGTACATTTTTGATTTGGACATTATGTCAGGCACATCTTTTACGTGCCGTAGCAGTTTGTCAGAAGAGCAACCCAGTGTAACCAGAACAAATGTAAGTAAACCTCTCACTTCTTCCTTTATTTCAACTTTTCTGAGATAAAGATCTTCAATTTATTAGAAGAAGCATGTAACATCCTTGTCTAGATCTTCCTTAAGTTCTCCACCTACTTTCCAATGCATACAAACATACCTAACAATACCCTAAGTCACTATTACATTACTCATCCTGTGATTTGTCTAACAATTCTGTGTCTCTTCGCTTGCTTCAGGAATATGCCATCAGTTCATGTAGGCTATACTGTATTGTCTTGAGATTCAAAGAGGTTATCACTTTTCAGTGCATCAAAACCAGCTAAAGATTTCGCCCCTCCCCACAGAAAATGTCCTCAAATACGAACAGATTGTTTTTAAAGGCTTATTAATACCTGCGAGAGAGATCAAAGATTTTAAAGTGAGCCAAATCAGTTCCCACAGCCAAGAAGTTTCCACAGACATCCAAGAGGCACGGATTCCCCTCTGCTTCAGAGAACACCAAAAGCTGTTTAACTGTTCCCTGAGAAAAAAGGTGTAACACTTGGTTTGTACATTCAGAATTAATATTTTATTACTTATTACTAAGCTAATTGCTAAACTTCTATGTTAGACAAATCACTATCAAAAAAATGAGAGAAACTGCACTTTGCATACACATCCCTCACAAAAGGTCTCCAAAACCACAATCTGCTTCAGGTAGAAAACTGGATGTATAGCCTCCAAAAGAGTTAAAACTTATAGAAATACTTGTGCAAAAATGGCCTCTTTGATAATACAACTTTTTCCAACTAAGAGGGATGCATGAATACAGCTCCCTGAAGGTCCACTAATATACATCTAGAAAAACATTAGTTCAGTCCTCATTCTGATAAAACCTCCCTTTCTTAAATATTTATTTCTTAAATAAAATTATGTATCACAGAATGGTAATATTACATTTCTCTTTTTGGTTCTCATGGGCAAGCAGAGGCTGCAAAACGTATGCAGAAGACTCCACAGGAACATACAGAATGTGCACAGGGTATTTTTTTTTTTCCTCTTAAAACATTTAATATTATAATTTTTCCATCAGTACTATATATTCATATGCATGCAATTTACATGCTCATAAGCATTCTGGTCCCTACATAATTCTGTTTTTTATTATAAATACTTATTAGTATTAGCTACAGTGCAGTAGTGTTTAAACGTAACAGACTAAAGAACACAACATGTAGAACTTACAGCTAAAATCCTCAACACATTTTTCCTATGACAAATTTAGAGTCAATATGTTTACAGAACTTCCAATTATTTTTTAAGCTGTGACACCAGTCTTTGAAAAACAGTAAGACATATTTGTTGTTCCATGTATTCATCAGCCCTTACCTGCCAGGTACGGACCTGGACCCGATATGGCTCAACCGTGTACAGATTTTCTCCATGCATCGACAGAACTGGAGAGTCACAAAGAAAAGAGCCTGGAAGAAGGATCACAAGGAAACCATCATTACAATAATTGTGGGTGAGCTTTTTTTTTTTCTTTTTTTTTTCTCTTCTTTTTAAAGAAAGAAAAGAAAAAAGGAATTTTGACATAAAGGAATCACTACCTGCACTTCTTAAGGTATCTTCTGAACACTCAAAGACAGTAACTTGCTTCCCATTCCAAAATACTACTGCATCCTAAAAACAATCAAAAACCAAAACATAAACATTTTTATTCTGGACTCATACTGTAATTTATGCAGTAACACAGTAAGACCTTCCACACAATTGCCATCTTTTACTAGTTCATCTGTATATTGGATTGGAAGGCCTTTAGTAACCCAAAAAAGAGAAGTCAGCATCCAGAGGACTACTGAGTCACTGTGCTACCTGAAAACCAGCTCCACCACAGAATGATTGCTATTGTCATAAGAATACTTCCATTACACCCTAAAATGGAATATCAAAGAATTATATTAAGGACTTGGAAAGTTTGGTCTTTATACATCTAGCTAGGCAAAGAACTGAGAAAAATGAATGAGAAGACCAACATAACCTTAGTAGCAAAGACTCCATTAACAGTCATATCAACATGAAGACTGTGGGTGGTTCCTGTGCTGAAGAAGGTCACGTTAAACAGGCTGGGAGACACTTGTACAGCAGCCACTTGCTGATTAAAGTGACACGACATGGCCTGCTCACTGAGGATCGCCACAGAGCTGATGCTGTTCACTGCTAGTAGATTTTTTCGGGAGCCCCACTGCACATGAGAGCAAGAAAAAAAAAAAAAGCAAAATGCACAATTTCATCTAAGATCTTGAACAGTCATAGCATCATCCCAAGACAGATGAGAAGGGTTAGGATGGTATAAACATTTTATTTGTAAAGATATATATGTACACACCTATACACATGCACACAAATATGGAAGTCCAACTACAGCCAATGACTAGGAATTATTACAGATGAAAGCTATTATGCTAGTTACCCAGCTACTTGGACTCCCTTAGTTTAAGTGGAGGAGCTATTTTTATATTAAAACCACTTTTTTCTTAAGATAGTTTTGTACCACCTTACATTTATACTCATGAGAGAATCACTTATTTAAAAGGCTTAATCATGCTATGATCTGTACAAGTTGCATGCATAGTATCTTATTTGATTACCTTATTCTTTTCTGCAGTTTCATATCCCTCTCAATGTTGTACAACCTCCTTACCAAACCCTGCTAAATCACATGCATAAAGGGGTCCAAAAGAACACGGGGATTCTTCAAGGAGAAGGGGGGAAAATGTTCTAGCTTTTTAATTGAGTTTCTATGTAGGTTATCCTTCCCTTTTTATTTTAGGATTTAAAAACAGCACTTGCACAGAGCATTGCTAAACCTGGAGATACCTTTGAAAATTTGACAGAACAGTGAGATCTGCTTCTCAGACTGCCTGCAAGGACAGTTTTTAACATACAGCTGATGAATTCTTTCTATAGTAAAGAGAAATTGATGCTCCCATTTTCATTCTGTCTTTCCGTATTCACAATTAAACAAGCATGTCTAGCATTGTTCATGTTTATTCCTATCAAAGGATGATTCTTTTCAAGAAAGCATTGTGGCAGCCAGTGTACTACAAAAGGACTCTTTCATAAGATTTAGTCAGAGATGATCCATTTATAGTCTGGACCCTATAATCACACACACGGGGCAGAGGTTGGTGCTATGCCTGAACTCAAACACTATTGATAATGCTCCTTGATAAGTAAGGTACATAGTTCATGGCACAGGTTTGACACAGGAGTTGCCTTTGTTGCTGGGCCCGGGAAGACACAGAAGGGAGGGATGAGGGGTGTTCCTTTGCTGCT
Source organism: Anser cygnoides (assembly GCF_040182565.1). Lineage (NCBI taxonomy): Eukaryota > Metazoa > Chordata > Aves > Anseriformes > Anatidae > Anser > Anser cygnoides. The sequence continues at coordinate 13,783,156 of NC_089887.1, forward strand.
AGATGGCTGTTCTGTTGGCTTTTCTTTTTTTTAAACCTACCAGAGACCATTGATGTAGACATACTACCATGGGCTAAATTAATTATGAAGTTTCTAATAACTACAGAAAATCCCTTTCAAGACCAACTCTGCTGTTGTACAGCGGCAGATACGCTCTATAAAATCTAGTGCCAAGTCTCAAAGGTCTCTGATTCCTTCGAAGTTATTTGAAGTTTCATATTAATTTCCTGATTTTCAAAGATTTTTTTATTCACTGGTGTAGACATTGATATTTCTGTGACTGTCTTTCCAACAATATTGATTTAAATAGTTGTATTTGGAAGTTATTTCATTTATTCAAGAGCACGATATGAAAAATAAAGCTAATTTGCATGGTTTGTTTATATTTAGTTACTGTTAACTAGAATATTATGCTGCACAACAGACAAGTTAGACTGCATTTCTAACCTCCTCTCTTTAGAAGCCACTATATCAGGTTGAAAAAATATTAGATTTCCAAGGAGTGGAAAAAGAAGTTATTGCTGTCCTTTGACCTCACCATAGTATATGGCTTTCTGTTCTGAGTTTTTCATGGTAACACAGCAAAACTCTTTTATAAGAATTATCAAAAGATTCTACACCTAACAATTTTGAAAAAAAAAAAATAGAATGCAAGGATTACAAAAAAAAATATATAGTTTTCATAATTAAAGATTACTTGATTATGAGATAAAACGCAGGGACTGTTGATAATTCTTTGGCAATGCTTTTGTTTATGCTAACAAATGTTGCGAAGAAGGTGCTACTTCTGGGCGGCACTCTATATCCTGTTACTTAGAAAATGCTTAAATGGTCAAGCTGACAAAAACCTATGTCTCTTCCCCCCCCCCTAATTATTAGCAGACACATGATATATTAATGATACACACCATTTCCCATCTCCTGGGCCTTTTGTTACTGAAGCATCTTAGCTTGGGATCTTGACCTAAATATTACTTACATGTTAATTTTGTAAGTAGGACTGATACAGTCCCTCACTACACATCCTACCTAGCGCAAGCAAATGCCATTGCTTTTAAAGTACTTCCCAGTCTTATGTGAAAAGATTCTCTTGAAAGGCACCAGATATTTGGTTTTTCTTTCTATTCTATTATATATATATATATTCTATTTGATATTTCTTTCTTTTCTATTTTCTTTCTTGCTATTTTAATAAATTTATGTAAATTTTGGATATTAGGAAGAGGTTCTTCACTGAAGGGGTGGTTGGGCACTGGAACAGACTCTCCAGGAAGCGGTCGTGACACCAAGCCTGACAGAGTTCAAGATGAGCTCGAACAACACTCTCAGACATACAGTTTAATTTTTAGGTAGTCATCCTGTATGGAGCCAGTAGTTGGACTTGATGATCCTTACGGGTCCCATCCAACTCGGGATATTCTATGATTCTACGATCTATTTACATTTCAGCTCATAATCCTGCTGAGCATTTCAACCCTGTCTGTAACACAATAGCTACAAAGAGGTAACACTTCTGCCTACTTCAGTTTTGAAAGTTGCTTTATTCAAAGGTTGTCCTCCTTTAGAACACTGGTTTCTTGCTGGCACGTGTCTGTAGGATAGCAATCATACTCATCTATTCCACAGACAAGATATATTCAAGTAAGGTTTGTGAAGTCCTAATAAAACACAAGACTCTTTCCTGTGTTACCTTAATCTGAGTGATATTTCCTTCAAGTTCTGTAGGTGCTTGGAGCTTCCACTTCTCCTTGTTCTCCAAAGCCTGGATGCTCTGACTGGATCCTGATGCCTTCCTCCACATAGCTATTCTCCCTTTGTTAGTACCAGCTGCTAGGAGACCTGCCATTCACAGGCATTTTAGACATTTCATACCTTACCAAGCTTCAGAGAAACACAAACATTATACAAAGCAGTAGGAAGCCCCACTCTGGTTCTGAGGTACTGAGAAGCCTTGTTCTAGAACAGTTCATTTCTTTGCCTTTCTGCACACCAGCATTCTGGCCCTGTACTGGAGAACCTTTCTGAAAAAAGGATATAAGTTTCATTTGAAAACCAATGCCCATTTTCTAAGCCATAAGATGAAGTTATCTTTTAAATATATCAGACAATGATTTCATTTTAACCGTTTATTAATCAAATATCTGCTTTTGTAGTATAGATGGGCAAGTCACCATTAAAAACCATTCTAGTAGACCCTAGCTGTGCCTACATTAGCAAACAAGGCAACAGTTAGGAGCTCTGTAGAGAAACCAATTGTAAGGACTTGATGTCCACACTATACATGTTTAGTGAGTTCTGCTTTTCACCAGCTCTAATGTATGCTTGTAGCCTGCCCATAACATGTTGGAGTGCATTATATATACTCCAGGAATACATCTACTAGTTTGCTATCAAAGGGAATCCAGATGGTGTGCTTGGAGACAACTTCACAATAGGAGACAAAGTGTGCTGAGTACAAATGATCTCATTGTTCCTTCAAAAGGGCACTTCTGAGCTAGACTAAAACACTTCTACTTAACGTGCTATTACTGAAACACCCAGTAACAAGAAAATTATACTAAAACGACTAAAGGGCACTGAAGAATAACAATTTGACAAGGTTTAGGATCCAGTAAACAGAGCTGTCATATTATTTCTCACCTTTGGCACTGCAGTAGGAAATACAGTTAATACACTCTCCTGCCTCAAATCCAAATTGCACATCTAGGGATAGCACATAATTCTCACCTCGGTCCAAATCCCAGAACCTAAGGCACACAAAACAAGAGTTAACAATGCTTTTCCTTCCAGGTGTCTTGCTAAACAGTCAATAGGATGCTGTACATGGCATTAATTTGCAACTTCCTGATTCTATGATTCCATAATGCCCCAATCATTTAATTCCTAAAATGAAATTGCTAGCAGCTGCCTCTGGAATGTGAATTTCTTAATCTCCTTTCTTTTCCTTTGTCTTTTTAGTCCACGGGATATTTTGTATTATTCTGTGAAGGAGTCAGAAGCAAATCCAGTCTTAAGAAAAAAAGAAAGTAAATCCAGTCTTAAGAAGAAAAGAAAGTAAGTGAGGCATTGCTGCTACCTTCTTCCATCCAGCTCAGCTCATTAGTTTTAAGAATATTCCATCTCAAGCAGTAGCCCTTTGGATTCCAGATGTACTTTCTAGAACTAAACATTGTCAAATATCTTCCTGCTCAACATTTGGTCTTTATAACATTCTCACAAGATTACCAGATTATTTTGTCTGACAGTAGCAGATAGTTTGTCCGAGAGTAGGGAGACTCAAACAAGTGAAATACTGATGTTAATGGAATAGTCTCCTTTGTCTCCTCAAATTTTGATAAAATACGTAGAGTAAATCATAGGAAAGACAGGGAAAAAATACATAGTACTTTAAAAAGATGCAAAACAAAACAAAAAAAAACCTACAAAACATTATAACAGCAACATGGCAAAGTGATGTATTTAGTTTAAAGAATTAGAGACAGAAATAACCAGAATACTTGCATTATATTGGAGCAATAGAGAAATCCTGAAAAGCAAGCACTTTTTTCCTGTTGCTACGACTGTCATAAGAATCAGAAGATAAAGATAGAAAGAACAGTGAAATGGCTTTTTCATGAAAAAAAAATATATATATTTTCAAAAAGAAATACAAAAAGGCATTCAGAAAAGAAAAAGTCTGGGTAGTACTGGCTGATAAAATAAAACTACCTTGAGAAAGGAAAATAAAGACAAGTAGTTTCATTTCTCAAGGAAGCAGGTTTTTCAGTTAATTATTTGTATTTTGTGAAAGAAAATGAGACATTTTTGAAGTCTTTTTGTTTTGTTTATACACATTACCAGTTAAAAAAAAAAAGACAATACTACTTCAGAAAAAACTTTAGTGCACTGCAGATAATAAACTGTTTAGTTGGCAGTTCTCATGGGCAGCAAAACCAGATTTAAAACAGGATTCTTACCTGACTACTGTCTCACCTATTGCTGTAACAATAAGGCTATGGTCTATTAAAATGATGTCTGCAGAATGAGCAATCTTCCCACTCAACTTAACCTGTTAACCAAAAATAAATACATGAAATGTAGGATCAACACACTGAAAGACACTAAGCATCTGAATTGCTTAGTACATCCACAAGGTTAAAATGTAAAACGAGATCTGTCAGTTCAGAAAGATCAAAGAGTTCCCCTCACGGATCACCATTAAACATATCAAATATACGATGTATATAAATTCAGTAAAAGAAGTTTTGTAGACAGGTAAGTAGGTAAGGAACAGTGTTTCTTCTTGTATTAGATCTCCTCTTAGAACTTGGTAAGCATTCTTTTAAAACGTGAAATACCAGATCTTAATTTAGTCAAAAATAAGTAATGATTAATAAAAAGATTAACATACAAGTGCTCATTCTTTTCTGATCTTAGATCAACAAGATCAGAAAAAAAATGAAGGTTCTCCCTCACCCCCAAAGGCGCTATTCTTCAACAGTATTTTATTTACATGTTGAGTCAAGATGGCTATATGTCCTGGATAAGGTCAGTTTATTTTTCTTCCCCATACAATGATTTTTGGGTGACCACATTATTATTTGTGATTCTGTGACATAAGGGTTTCTGTTTTAAACCTTCCTAGACTTTTTGCAGCTGCAATGAACACTTTTACAATCTAAGAACAAAATTATCTTTCAGATTTGCAGACAAAGACAACATCACTGAGAGGAGGAGGGTACTGCTCCTTCTAATTTAAAATAGAAGACAACTCTGTGCAAATGGTGATGCTAAAACTGAGGATATTAACAACCACCTACCATTACCTACCATCTACCATCATTAACTACCATCTACCTGGACTTCTGCACGGCCTTTGACACTGTCCCACATGACACCCTGGTCTCCAAATTGGAGAGAGATGGATTTGATGGGTGGGTCATTCAGTGGATAAGGAGTTGGCTTGAAGGCCACACCCAGGGAGTGATGGTTAATGGCCCTGTGCCCAGTTGGATGCCAATGACAAGTGGTGTAACTCAGGGGTCTGTTCTGGGACCAGTACTGTTTAATATCTTTATCAACAACATAGACAGGGGGATCAAGTGCACCCTCAGCAAGTAAGCAGATGACACTAAGTACACTGAGTGGCGCAGTTGATACACCAGAAGGAAGGGATGGCATCAAAGGGAACTGGACAAGCTTGAGAACTGGGCCCATGTGAACCTAATGAGGTTCAACAAGTCCAAGTGCGAGGTGCTGCACCTGGGTGGGGGCCATCCCAGACATGAGTGCAGACTGGGAGAAGAACTCACTGAGAGCAGCCCTGCAGAGAAGGACTTGGGGGTTCTGGTGGACGAAAACCTCAACATGAGCCAGCAGTGCGCGATTGCAGCCCAGAAGGTGAACTGTGTCCTAGGCTGCATCAAAAGAGGAGCATGAGTAGGTAAAGGTGCCCCTCTACTCTGCCCTTGTGAGCACTACGTCCAGGTCTGGAGACCCCAACACAGCAAGGATGTTGATCTATTAAAGTGGATCCAGAAGAGGGCCATGAAGATGTTCAAGGGGCTGGAGCACCTCTCCTACGAAGAAAGGCCAAGAGCTGGGGCTGTTCAGCCTGAAGAAGAGAAGGCTCCAAGGAGACCTCACTGCAACCTTTCAGTACCTAAAGGGGACTTATAAAAAAGATGGAGAGCGACTCTTTGCTCGTGCAGATAGTGACAGGACAAGTGGAAATGGTTTTAAACTGAAAGAGGGGCAATTTAGGTTAGATGTTAGGAGGAAATTCTTCACTCAGAGGGTGGTGAGGCACTGGAAGAGGTTGCCCAGAGCAGCTGTGGATGCCCCATTCCTGGAGGTGTTCAAGACCAGGCTGGATGGGGCCTTGGCCAACCTGATCTAGTGGTTGCATCCCTTCCTATGGCAAGAGGGTTGGAACTAGATGGTCTTTGAGGTCCCTTCCAACCCAAGCCATTCTATGAGTGATCTCCCCGTCCGCATCTCAACCTTTGAGCCCTTTTCATCATATTTTTCCTTTCCCTTAGAGAAGGGGAAGAGAGAGAGTGGTTGTGGTGGAGCTCAGCTGCCCACCTGAGTAAAACCACCACAGTCCTTTTTGGCACCCAACATGGGGCATGAGGAATTTGTGATAAGGATGATAGTTGAGAGAAGTAATGGGCAAATCATGGATTGGATGTTGTTTATGAATGTAGCTGTCCACAAAACATTTTAACTAATATTTGATTGTACTGGAATTAGAGATAAAAGTTGATACTTATAAAATCTAATTCTTCTCTAATTCACTAAGACAAGGTATGTAAGGAGCAAAGAGATTAATAGAGGGTCAAAATGGAAGAAAATAAGAAAAAAAAACACAAAAGCAAGATGAAAACCATCTTTCCAAGTTCAGTAACTATTCAGTAACTACTATTTCACTTTTATATGAGTGTATATTTGCTCATCAAGGTAATATATGAAAAACAAAAAAGCTGGTTCATTTGTAACTAAAGGAAATAATCATCAAAAATTCTAAAAAAAGATTCAACATTGCAACTTTAACTTGCAGTCTGACTCTTACCTTCATGAGCTCCTCTGCTTCTCCCTCAAGAGTAATTTTATGCAAGGACAACAGCAGGTTTTCTGTTATGACAACTAACACATCTCCTTTCTCCATGAACAGAAGCTTTTGTACCAGACTGTCTGCTGACAATACACGGCTCGTCTTTCCTTTCTCATTCACATAATGCACAGAACCTATAGTATATATAAACAAGTTACACAGCTCTTAGGTAACAGCACTTGTAGCCACAAAAATCATTTTTGTTATTTTCTGCTTTAATATAATATTCCTAAGTGCTAAGAGTAAAATAACCACAATTCTCGCCTCCTGGTTTGTCTCAATTACGATAACAACAAATAAAAATTATTCTCTTTTACTCAACTAGAAAATCCAGATGCAATTCATTTAAATAGCATCACTGAAATATTTTGAAGCTAAAAGTACACTTTCTGCATAGATATGCAGGTATGTGAAGGCTCACCATTAATAACTTGTGAAAGAAGTACAGCTAAGAATTAGTACAATTTACACGGAAGTTTAGATTGAAGAAGCTCATGGATATAAAGTTCTTCATTGTTTAGGAACACCCCACCTTACACACACACGCACTAAATGCAGCTCTTCTACGTGAATTTTACAAGAAATTACGTATACTAGAGACATAATAAAAAAGCAAATAAGATTGTGTCTAAGAACACTAACAACGTAACGTGTATCACCTGGTTAAACTGCAATACTGCATAAGTCTTATGCAGGCCTATGCAGTGAGAAATCCTATAATTAGTAGTTTGCAAATTACATTACTGAAATCACCAAACAAATGAGGTCACCAAAATTTAACAGATCCAATGCACGTAACACAACTTCTTGGCAATTCATGGTATTATTTAAATGTGGCATTTCAAATTGGTGCAAATTAAAAAGCTCTAAGAAATATATATATAAAAAAAAAAAAAAGCTGAAATAGAAAACAAACGTGTAAGAGTGATCACTAAGGACCTACACCGCATTATTGTACCTAAGAGGTAATATGAGGTTCCTTTAATAAAAAGAATGTTTTAATTTACAAACCTCTTGCAAACACATTATCACCCTCTATATATCAACTATATTACCTGCATTAAAAAAAAAAAATCTATTTTCAAACTCCTCTCCCACCTGATCCCATACTGTTTCATTTTATGCTTTATCCTGTTTCATTGAATCCTTTTTTCAGATAAGCACCTCATGTAACATATTACTTCATTGAATCCTTTTTTCAGATAAGCACCTCATGTAACATATTACCTGAATTTCACACACGCATCCTTCCTTTTTTTTTTTTTTTTTTTCTTTTTAGTAAATACAGAGATTAGAATTTTGGAAGCAACAATGTATCTAGACTAGTACTCAAAACTCGGGATATATTTGATATTTTTGACGAGCTCTATTGTTTATTTTAAAAGATGCTCTATTGTCCTTAGTCAAGTCTCTTCTGAGATTTAAAAATATACAATAGCAATGTTTAAAACATTAAAAACAATTTGAAGGCAATAATTTTAATTCATTTTTATTAAATAAGTTTGTGGTGAAAACCACAACAGTAATAATTATTTTAGAGATCACATTTAAACCCTATGAAAATGTTAACTGATTTTGAAGTTATGACCGATATCTGCCTAAAACAAGAACTAGGTCCAAAATACTTATGCATTATCATCGTCTGCAGTAAGAAAGCTCAAAAGAAACCACCAGTATCATCTGACAGAAAAATAAAGAAGAAAAATAAAGAAGAAAAATAAAGAGAAGACCTGAGAAACCAAGAAAATGTTGAGGACACCCACTTTCAGGACACTGAGTCTGTCTCTAGAAGGAGATGTGTACCAACACATGCTCCCTTTCAAAGCACCTGGTAACAGCCACAGAGCTATGCAAAGATTTCCACTTTTGACATCTGTCTAACGAGTCCTGTATCCCATTTTTATTTGAATAGTTCCTATCTACTGAAGAGGTTTACACCCCACAAATCAAATTAAGGTACAGCTCACTGCTCTGCAAGAAAAATACACAGCTAGATAACGTCACTCCTACGATCATACTGGTGTTAATTATGTCATTTATGACATTTTACTGTCATAATGAATATAAACATTGAATCATGCTGTAATTGATCTGTGGAACTAGCATAACTTAGATAGATTTTTGGAGTAGTTAGCACTTGAATGGAGAGGATTACATACTCAAATCACCTACCAGAAAAATACTCATTACAGTGCCTGTTTCACATTCTGGCTCTTGTCCAAAGAGTTAACAGGTTAGGAAAACGCATCATGAGAACAACGGGGGTAGGAAGAAAATTAGCTGGTAACAAACTAGCACCCAGAAGAATAAAAGCAGGAGGAAGAGACATGGCAGAGGAAGAAAGAGTATTAGGAAGAAACCTAAAAAAAACACCAACAGGTAAAGACATTTTGCCATCCTTATACAGAAGCATCATACCAAAGCACAGGGAGAAAAAAGTAAACACAAACAAACAAACGTTATTTTTAAAATGTATGTTTTAGTAGCATTTGACCATTTCTAGAAAAAAAAAACAACACATAATAAAGGCATTTCTCATTTTTGTATAAAATGCTGACAGCTTATCATTTTACTTGCATTCGAGTGTTACACTTTTCTTACACTCCTTTGGGAACCTGACTAATCCAACACATAGTGTTCTTTTTAGAGAGGACTCACCCTGAAGACATTAACATTTTCAGCATTTTATTAATTTCTTCTTACCAAATATTCTTCAACATCTATGAATACCCTATCCCGTTGTATATATGAAAACAGAATTATCTTGCACTGAACAGTTTTGAAGCATTAAGTAGACAAATTTTCATCAGTCTGGAAAAGTGTTTTGCTCTTACCATCCATCAATGTGACAAAGAAGGACAGTCCTTCCTGGAGTCCCATTTTCAGTGGTGCTCCTGTTCCACCTTTTCTCCAGTTAAACATATCTAAGGCTTTCTCATCACCACTCACAGCTGCTTTTGCCAGCTGTACAAAATCCCTGGAAACAATCAGAGATGTTTCATTTCCAATTCCTTACATAACAGAGTACTTTCCATCCTAAAGAACTTGAACTAATAATTCATAAGACACATTGTAAAGAGAGAGGATGTTCCATACACTGGTTGGAAACCAACAAGCCCCCAAATAAACAAAATTTTAATAATAGTATTCACTTGTATTGCTTCACCTTTTTTTCCTCCCTATAAGCACTATTACTTTTTCACAGAGAGACAAAGAAATGGTCCAGACAAAGAAAATTCTTTTTTGGGGGGTTATTGTTTTGTGGTGTGTTTTGTTGGTGGTGGGTGTTGTTTATTTTTCTGTTTTATACTAGAACTGATTCTAATTTCTTGATTGGAGAGAAAAGATGTAATATTTAAGAGCTCAATTGTTCTTGCCAATAATTTCATGGATAATTGTTTTCAGCGTGCTTTCTGCTTTTCACAGTCAGCAACATTGCCACTTAGGACTAAAGAAAGAATCAGCAGCAACAAAGAAAAAGGTATTGACAAAACGAAGATTTGTTGCTGCGTACAGAACACATGGCCTCCATAGCAACTAGAGGGAGAGGAGAACTGGGAACCAGAGGACAATTAGGAGGATGATTTTCTATTTTTATTATTATTTTTTCATTGTCTATAAGCAGGTTTTTCTTTCTGTGGAACAAGAGAAGGACCGAGTCTACCAGTGCTCTGACAGAGGCACAATGCTTACTCGCCAGGAGGTGGTGGTCGAAAGACGCAGTGAGACAGACGTTTTCCATACTCGTGTTTCAGCATGGGAGGACCTTGCACTCGACCTCTTTGGTCCATTCTCCATAGAACCAAGACACCATGCTGGAAAAAAGACAACAGTTAATTCATTATACCTTGCACGTAGATGAGAATCCAGATTCTTTACTACTCAGTGCACATTAAGTGATCAATTCAGAATATTTTAGTGATGGAGCAATACCTTTCTTTTAATTTAAAGGACGCATATAACTACTCCATTTTAAACCTAAGCAACAATGAATACAAATGATTTTTAAAATTACAACATTTGCTTATTTAAAATCAAGTTATCTAAAAATACTTGTTGATAACATCCATTCCTAGTAAAATAGCCCTGCAAAACAATGTTCCTCTGCATATGCAGGTATTTTCTTAGGTAGCTCCCTTTACGCTTTTTTTTGCGAATAGTCTGGTTGCTAAAGGAAAAAGTATTGAGCCACAGGACAGTAATGCTTAAGATAAGCAGGGAGCTTTTCTTTTCTTTCACAGAGCAGGCACCTGAGTACAATGAGAATTCATTGTTTTTTTGTTTTTTTTTTTTAAAAAAAGAGAAAACTTAGAAGAATCATAGATAATGAAGGAATGAATACTAGTTGGCTAATAAATTCAACAGTAGTCAATACAAGTTAGCTCTGGAAAATAATTGTGCCCTTTCTTTTGGCCTAATTTTAAAAATACCTTGAACAACAATGCCTGTAGCACTTCTCAAGAAAAGTATTACATAGTCTCAATTTTTTTTCCCGACACTTACCCTAATTGTCCCTTTCCTTAACTCCATTTGCCCAACATTTACATGCTTACCTCATCCCAAACAAAACTTCAGTCTTACAGACAAATCTCAAGATTGTTCCTGTATATTATGAGAGGTTATATTCTTAAGCTTTAATTGGCTATCAATTTTACATAAAAATTAGGAATACATATTCACTTTGTTTTTTCTAATCAAATACTCATAGTTTCTAAAAAATACGTATTTGCAGCATAGATAAAAACTAACTACTATCACATAGTCCCAATTGGTGATTTTTCCTGCAAGCAAAAACACAAGCACACACCAAAGTACCAGCACTGTGCAAGCCTTGGAGCCTGGCACAGGTTTTGGAGACAGCAAGCATTTTGCAGTGCCTGCTCAGAAAGCACATCAACCTCAAAGCCCACTGACCAAAAAGAATGGAGAAGGCAGACGCACAAAAAGACTTGAGCATGACGTATCAATCAACAATCCCAACAGGCTGACTTATGCCACAGCTTCACAGCTGGAATTTAAAGATTATTATTTATTTCTGTTATTCTGTTAGTACTTAGGCAAGCAAACGGCAGTTGGAGGCCCCCTGCATATTACCTGGAAAACTAACAATTTGCAATACAAAGCTCAATATCATCTTGTTTCATTAAGACAGACAACAATAGAAGCGGTATTATAATTTGCTCTATTTTTCTTTGTTTTTAAAAGATGTATGCCCTTCTACAAGTGGAATACTAGTAGCAGTAGTGCACTGTAAGCACTTTAACTTTACAGACCTAACTAGAACCCACACAAGATGCAGCTGAGGCCTTCCAAGGTAACATTTCCATCTTTTTTCCCCTTCAAGAATGAAAGTTCTACCTTCTTTTCAGAATTAAGATATCACCTATACCACCATACTGCCATCCTTCACAAGAAGGATTTTAAAACTATATTTAAAGACTATTGGGAAGGATATAGGAAACAAAGCGTACGTACGGTGCACAGACCACACACTGAGTATAACATGCACCAAGTAGGATGACAGTGAGCATGCAACAGGATAAGCTGGCCCACACAATACAGTTTTTAGCAGAAACAATCTTGGCACTAGCCCCAGGATGCAGAAACAGCTGTGCACCCAGCCTAACAAGCCTTGGCTCTTCACAAAGCTGATTAGCTCAAGCTGGCTGCTAAACAGCTGCAGGGTTTTAAGGACCCACATTTCATTGGCCAGGGATACCACAGAGAACCTTGAACTGTGCTCAGCTGTGTTTATTGAATTCCATTAGAGGCTGAAAGCTAGTTTTTGCTGTACTGAACTTTACTGAGTTCAAACGTCATGCTGTTCTGTCCATTGAGGTTGGGTGTTCCAGTGACAGCTATTTAACCTAGGCAAAACTGAAGAACATTCATGTCAATACATGCAGGTCTTGCTTTGTCCTCCTAAGACACTTACTTGAAACCACTGCTTACTCTAGTTTGATAAGTACTCAGAGTAGCACTTAGGATGAGCTTATAAAATTTTTAATTAAGCTTGCCTATAAGAGTGGCTACATCCGTTTTGGGAAGACTTACTGGGATCTTACACCAAAAATCAATTCAAAAAAGTCTGTTCATAAATGTAGGGTTAATGTAAAGTGCAGTTACATTAATATTATCTCTATATAAAGCCTCGGTTACACTATTCGTTATCTTTTGTCTAGGCAACATTGTCTCCTTTCTATTTCAGAGCATAAATGCAATTGTAACTCTTAGTTTTCAATTTCTGCATTTCTGCAAGTGCAACAGGATTTTACCAATAGTGATTTAAAATTGCATTTTCCTCTGACTCAGATAAAAATTCTAAAAATAAAAAATAAAAATTCTTTGAGAAGCTCAAGCTTATCAGAAAGAATATTTAAAAAGCACTTTTCCATTTGCTGATTCAAGAACTGGCAAAACCATGAGTACTTAATCTTGAATATTAGGTATTCCACTGCTTCGTTCTCATTTCACCATATAAAGGGTAACCAGATTATCAAGAAATAAAGACTGACATTTCAAGTATTTCTAAAACATTTTCCATACAATAAGTTCAACTCATTTTTAGGGTATTGCTATAACGAAACAGACTTCGTTAATGCAAAAGATTTGTACAATTCTTCTTGCAGGTGAGTGCACTCACTAAGTCCAGATTAAGTTGTATCTGGACTTCTTGGATTCTTGACATCCGGGTTTTATGCTTGAGTGACACAAAATTCCTGCATATACTGATACAAATAATTCAAATTGCATATACCTCAAATATTCAATCCATCAAACAGCCTTATACTCTAACATACTACCCAGGACATAGTGAGGTTAGAGACGCTTATTTAAAGGTGAATTGAAAGATCTGCAAAAAAGTTAAAACACTAAAATTGGGTTTTATTCCCCATCAATTTTAATTTGTATCTGAAGCAAAGAAATTTATCCACCTACCCCTGCAACTATTCCTTCCCCTAGTAATCCATTCGATAATCTTTTTCTGTCACAGGACGTGCAACACTGTTCCACATCAAATGCACATTTGATACTTCAACTGCTTACCCTATCACCAGACACAAGGTGGGTACCATTTGTACTCCAGTTTAGGACTGTAATTTTGGTGTTATGAGTTGGTGGTACAGCATGGTGCTCCTTGTCTTGTTTGTTAAGTATCGTAACTTCTCCGGTCTCCCAGCCTGCTGCAAGAATCGGCCTGGAAGGGTGCCAGGAAAGTGATGTGACCTGAAAGCTTCTCTCAACATGTGCATCAGACACATGTTCTCCCTGCAAATGGAAATAAAGTACAGGCTCAGTACAAATATGCAGCTAAACTTTCAGATTTGCTTCCCAGTCAACAAGATCTTTTCCTGTGATAAAGGACTGATATGTAACAGAACATCTGGTAAGACATATGAAGTGGCTACACAAAGTATTTATGGATATTTCGTGTGCATAAAAATGTGCTACGACATGCAGTACACCCATTTGAAAATAGCCTGTGAAAACACAGTGGTATTAAGTGATTGCCTCACTCTGCTTTTCAAAGCTATTCCTCCCCCCAGCATGCATGAAGAGCTCTCAATGAATATCAAACTCTTATTCCTGTGTGAATGATAAGAAGGCTTCAATCACATTTCAAGGTAAAAAAAAAAAAAACACAACAAAACTTTTAAAAAGAATAAAGGACTTAATTAAGAACACAGAATAATCTAATTAAACAGTTCTTTTAAAGGTAGGCTTTCCTTTGTGCATAGTTTGCTGTATTATTTCAGGCAAATCATTTAATCTCCTCATGTATTTATTTTTCTGTTTGTAAAATTTGGATGACAATTTTTAATAATGCTCTTTGAAAATTATGCATTTAAGTGAATAAATTTAAGTGCATTTTTATGCACTTATTAACAGAGTTAAATGTTTCCAGTACATCTGCTGCTAGATAGGTTATACTACCATTTCCCTAAACAGCACAGATACTTTTTTCCCCTGGAAATGATGCACACTGAAGTGCTACACAAGCCTCTTGTGTAAAGCTTATCAGAGTAGGCAGAGCAAATATCTGTCTACTAAACAACCTACTCAGATGGAACAAGTTGGGTCTAGCAAATCAGTTCAGACTCAAGATGGAAGAATGGTTTTTTTATTCATACTTCTTAGTACATTTCATTCACTTGAAGTTGGTTTTTTTTTTTTAAAAAAAAAAAAGCATGTGACCATTTTATTTTTAAGCATAAAATTCTCTTAATTATGAGCATCAAAAAAAAAAAGATGGTAACTATCACAAATACGACTTAAGTCTGTAAAAATTAAATTTCAATGAAGAGATCAATTTAATTTATGAATAGCTTTTTATAAAACATATGTAATCAGTAGCTGATGAATCTGACATTTTCTAAATAGCATGGAGCACGGACAATAATTAAAATGTAGTGACAGGGATTCAAGGAGCATATAAGTAAACATGCAAATATGATACAAAAGTGAAGTTTCAAAACAGCAGAACGATATTAAGCCCAAAAGCAAAGTTGCTGATTACTCACCTGTTCCAGATAGATATCCACACAGCCCCCAGATGCTGTGCTGATGGAAGCAACTGCCAAGAGTGGATGGATCGAGTGCCACGTTATATGAGATGGGGAGGCAACTGACTCAGGAGCATCTATTCGATGATCCACGTACACGGCCATAGCACCAGGAGCTGTCACAGACTGCAAACCTGCACGAGGAAAATAAGCGTTTGTAACAGAATGCTAAAAGTTGTTAATAAAAGAAGCTACCACATCACCTTCTTAACGTGCTCTATATAGAACACGGAAAAGGTTAAAGCGGTATTGTTAAAAAATGCTGAGGAGCGCTGGGCCTTGTAGTCCACAGATCCCCAGAGTGCATAGACTAGCACCTGGTCTCTCAGTGGCTTGTACTGCTTTATTTCAGAGGACTCTGAAATAACTCTGAGTTTACCAAAAAGGTATTTCTAGTACTTCATATCCGAAGATGTCAATGTACAGAGTGATCTCAAGTTGTGAAGTCTCATACCTGAGCTTTTTTTCAAAGTAAACTTTAACAGTTGTCACCATTTTAGAGCTTGTACTGTTGAAATTACTGGACAGATTAGTTTAACTCATTCAAGATCCACAAAACCTGTCTGTATCTGAATGAAAATACTAAATAAATGATGATTTTTCAAGGAAAAGAACCCGAAAGCAATGCTCTTTTCAGAGTTCTTTCTCAGAAATGGAGCAAGACACGAAGCCTTTAAAAGTTTATGCAGGGAGATTGTCTTTGGGATTTGTGTTGTATGATCTCATTGGCTTGGTTCAAAAAAAAAAAAAAAACAAAAAAAAAAGAACAGCTGAGATAACCACCTCTTAAGCACCTCATTTATTAACAAACAATGTCAAAACCTGAAAAATATAAAATTCCTGGTAAAGGTTTAGGCGATTCCCTTTCTGGAGAAGATTTTTCTTATGGACAGCTAAACCATAAACTATTAATCTGTAGGAACATGCACGTACAGCAGTTAGATTTGCCTAGGTCACCAATCAGACAGTGATTCAAAAGAAATTCTTGTTTTAGTCTCTTTACTTCAAATATTCCATCTACGCTTAAAATAAATATTTAAGAGGGGTGTCTTCCCCCAGAAAAGAAAAATTAGATTCAGCACCTTCGATTAGATAGGTTAGAAAGGTAGGCAACATTTCAAAATAGGCTGGTAGCTTTGTACCTTGCCGCTCAGATTAAGAACATGAAGTGCCACACGCTGAAACAGAAACAAGCGCAGTCAGCCTCGTGATGTGGAGTTTGATCTTTCAGCAAGATCCATTCACCCTTACGTTCACACTCATTCACAATCATAGAATGGCTTGGGTTGGAAAGAGCCTTAAAGACCACCCAGTTTCAGCCCCCTGCCACGGGCAGGGATGCCACCCACTAGATCAGGTTGCTCAGGGCCTCATCCAGCCTGGCCATGAACACCTCCAGGGATGGATGGGGCATCCACAGCTGCTCTGGGCAACCTCCTCCAGTGCCTCACCACCCTCTGAGTGAAGAATTTCCTCCTAACATCTAACCTAAATTGCCCCTCTTTCAGTTTAAAACCATTCCTCCTTCTCCTATCATTATCTGACCAAGTAAAAAGTTGCTGTCCAGCTTTTTTATAAGCCCCCTTTAAGTACTGAAAAGCTGCAGTGAGGTCTTCCCAGAGCCTTTTCTTCTCCAGGCTGAACAGCCCCAGCTCTCTCAGCCTTTCTCCATAGGAGAGGTGCTCCAGCCCCTTGATCATCTTCATGACCTTCCTCCTCTGGACTCACTCTAACAGCCCCACATCCTTCTTGTGCTGGGGGCTCAAGACCTGGACGCAGGACCCCAAGTGGGGCCTCAAAAGGGCAGAGCAGACAGGGACAATCACCTCCCTCAACCTCCATGTATGTGTAACAGCACATGGATCTGGCTTTATTGCCCTCCTCCCCGCCAAAAAAAATAATTCAAATACATATTGGACTGTTTTTCATCTTTATTTCACATTTTTGATAATTTCATTAAATCTCCACATCTGTTATGAAATACTGTACTCATTCTAACACTTCCATTCCTGCTACATCTGCTTCATTGTACTTTAACGGAAAAAGTTGGTCTACATTTAAATAAGCATTATACTGGCTCAAAAGTTGAGTTAATTGAGAAATTCACTTCAGATTCAAATAAAAATTTGAGATGCCTAAATAAAAAACATCCGGTAGGAAATAGATTTTATTACACGAAATCGTACATCTGTAATTCCTTTAAGGACCACCCTTTTCAGTTTCCTGTTCATTGCATCTGTAATTGCAAATACTTCTTATTCGCTTATTCAGTCTCCCCCAGAGAGGGAAGAAAACAAGTTTGTCGAGCTTATGGTCCCTTGACAATTCATAATGTGTGCATCAAGCCGCATTGTCTGCTTTACTACATACGTGAGTGTCCACTCAATCCAACTAGGATAGCTGTACAGCTAACTATCCCGTTTGGAATTAAGTGCACACCTTTAAGAGAGCAGACTAGCACTTACTAAAACCAGATTCGGTGATACTGTCATCACTGACAATCCCTAATATACTTTTTGCCATCTCAATAGCTATGCAAACGGTGGAGTAGATTGCTCTATGTAAATAAATAGTCTGTAAGTGGATTACACAGCTGCATAAAGAAGTCATAAAACCAACATTCATTATGCTTGCTGTAATCGTGGGAATTCATTATCCCCATGTTTACTGCTGCTTCAGGCTCACGCATTTACACTGACAGTTGCCTCCTCAAAGAAGTCTTCTCAAGGAAGAAACGCGAGGACCACTTTCTACAAATGATTCTGGCACAGCACGTCCTATTTGTTTCAAGGTAAAAAAGAGAAGAATTTCTGACAAAGTTCAGCACTTTGAAGGTCGCTATAGAACTTGATCAAGTCCAGATAGGTGATCTCTTTAATAGGAGAAGATAAACTGACCGACACCTTCCAAACAATCCACAGGTGCTTCATAAAAGTTTGTATTATGTTAATGTCCACATACAGAGAAAAATAAAGAGATTCAAGGTCATTCCCTGCCCCTGTTCTTAACTGGCCAGACACAAGCCAGCTCTAGTCCAGACACCGTACACCTGTGCTAACACGGCTCTGTGCTTGGGATACCAAGACCTTCGGGAAGTTGTGTTTCGAGGTTTAGTAGCTCACAGGTCATACGACACCAACACAGTAATGTGGTTTCTGGACTAAAGCAGATTGATAACTGGCTGTCTCAGAGCACGGGCAGAGGAGCTGTATCTGTCTGTACCTACCAACTCAGGCATCCACCGAGATTTCACCAGGTCTCAGAACAGTTGTACAAGGAGGGGAAGATCAGCCTTTGGTATGGAGTGATTTTCCTCCAGAAAAAACAAACAAACAAACTCACAATTCATTACTTACAAGTTGACATAGTATTAAAATATATTACAAGCCAATTAGCTTTGATTTGTTTGGAGTTTCAGGAATTCAGGGAAGTAGACTCGAGATTCCTACTGCTACAGATCCCAGCAGGGAGCCAGCACGCACAGACGCATTGCAAAAGACAACCGCCTGCATTCAGATATGCAACTCAAATTTAATTTGAAAGTAATTACGCTATTCTGGTTTCGGTGACAATTCTTAAAAAGTTACTTACATGCTCTGTATGGACATGTTGTGCGCATATTTAGAGACGCCGGGAGGCTGACAAAGGTTAGGTTTGTTGTTCTTTTGGAACAGTGTCCAGTCACAGGCTTACCAGAAAACCTGACACCAAGGGCGCTCATACAGCTATTTTCCAGCACGCACCACCGCAATATTTCCCTGACAAGCTTTGGTTACCTTTGTAAAAAGCGTCGCTTCTTCAAAGGCTCCCTGCCTGCCGGAAACGTGAGCTTTCACTTTAAAACGCTTAAAATCGCTAATTTTACCCTCCGGGGCCCGCCCGCCCGGGCCGCCCCCGCCAAGCCGCCCGCGGCGCGATCCGGCCGCCCCCGGCCCCCAGCTCGGCCGGGCCCCCGCGGCCGCGCCCCCCCGCCCCGAGCAGGCCCCGCGCAGGCCCGCCCCGCTCCCGCTCCCGCACCCGCCCCCGCCGCCGGGTCTCCGCCGCCCCGCGCGCGCACGCACCCGTCCGGAGCAGGCCGGGCCCGGGCCGAGCCGCAGCGCGCTCCCGCCGCCGTCTCCCGGGCCGCCCCGCCGCGGAAGGCAGCGCTCGCTGCGCGGCTCCGCGTTACCGTGACAACGGGGAGAGCCGCCCGCCCCCGGGCGCTCCCGAAGCGGAGCCGAGGAGGCGCGGAAGGGCCCGAGAGCGCCCCGCCGGCCTCCCGGCCCCGCGCCGTCAGCGGGCGGCTTCAGGGCTTTGGGGTTTAATCCCCGAGCGACCGGTGCCGGCGGGCTGGCAGCAGGCAGTCCCTAGCAGCCGTGAGGCTAACCCCGCAACGCAGCCCTCACCGCGCGGTCACTTCCCCAACCCTCACGCCGCTCGTCACGAACCCCGCAGCCAGTTGTAACCCCACCGTGGTCACAGCTCCGCACAAACAGACGAAAAGACACCTTCCATACAGCCATACCTAACAGTTCCTGCGTAATCCAGCGCCCGTTGGCTTCGGCCGTGTAAGCACTGCGTTCTGCGCCTGGGGCACAGCAAACCCACGCAGTGCTAAAGGCTGAGGGGAGAACTGATGGAAAGGGACCTGGGGTATTCGGTCAAGAGCTGACTGAACAGGAGCCAGCAGCGTGCTCAGGTGGCCACAAAGGCCAGCGGCATCCTGGCTTGTATCAGGAATAGTGCAGCCAGCAGGGCTAGGGAAGCGATTGTCCCTCTGCACTCAGCTCTGGTGAGGCCGTACCTCAAGTATTGTGCTCACTTTTTGGGCCCCTCACTAAAAGGACATCGAGGAGCCAGAGCATGTCCGAAGGGTAACAAAGCTGGTGAAGGGTCTGAGGAACAAGTCTTATGAGGAGCAGCTGAGGGATGTGGGGTTGTTTAGCCCCGAGAAAAGGAGGCTCAGGGGAGACCTCATCACCTTAACAGAAGCTATCACGGATCAGTCTCTTCTCCCATGTACTAAGAGATGAGAGGAAGCAGCCTTAAATTGTGCCAGGGGAGGTTTAGGAAAAACTTAGACTGAAAGGTTGTAAAGTATTGGAACGGGCTGCCCAGAGAAGTAGTTGAGTCACCATCCGTGGAGGTCTTCAACAACATACAGATGTAGTCCTTAGTGACCTGGCTTAAGCGTGTACTTGGCAGAGCTGGGTTAAAGGTTGGACCAGACGATCTTAGAGGTCTTTTCCAGTCTAAATGATTCCATGATCTAAAAACACTGACCAGCTATGCTCAGGCAACCATTATACAGCTTTCACAATTAACTGGTTCCATTGTTAAAGTTCTGCCTAATACCTAAACTACATATGCCTGGTTGCATAGACTTGGACAGAAGCTGAAGTTCCCTGCCCTACTACCTTCAGCAGAGAAGCCCTGCTATAGAACATTTATGCTTTAAAATAAGAAATAAGCAGAGCATCCCAGGATGCTCGGGTCTTCCCTCATCTGAGTACTGCCCTCATGAAAGAGGCCTAATTACTGCAGAGACCCTGAGGCCCCAGGACACACAAAGAACATGCTTCGGTAGCACAGTCACATAGTGGATCTTACCCTTTCCTCTAAGGGCTTGACCTCAGCTGCTGAGAAAAAAGTAAAGCTGCGATTAGGTGACTCCTATTTAGTAAGACATGAAAGATTAACAACAGATGTCTGACCTTTGGTTTAAATCCTCTTACCTGAATGGGAAAGAACTGCTTTGCTAACAAAAATCACCCATTATCATTTGCCAGATTAAGGAATTTAAGAGCTTTGTATGAACAAATAAATTATGAAATTTATTAAGTGACCTAAAAGGAAAATACAGGATAACATCTACTGTGTTGATGTTTTTTTACATCTAAGGCCTTTGAACAAGAAATTTCATGTTGTAATTAGTGTAATAATCATGCACTTGAGATGCAAAATTGAGACCACCACAGACAAGTATGCAGTGCACACAATTTGTTATTCATTTTAAAACACACAGGATGCCCAAGAAATCCAAGTTAGTGTTCTTGCCTAGTCCAGAGAACCATGGCAACAAACACTGAAAGACTGTTTGCGTTTTATATCTGTGCAGGTTTGCACAAGCACGATCATGGAGACCTCCCTACCATTAAAACAGAATGAAGTTCAAGTGTCTTCTGACATCTCAGCCTTCCCCTTGCCTCTCAGCTCTCGTCCTATGCCTTTTTTTTCCAGTCTCTTTAATGGACATTTATGCACATAAGCAATTTTACATCTTAACAGTCTACTTGAGGCACTGGGGCTATTCAAGCATATGAAGTTATTTACATACACAGAGAATGGGAACCTTCAGCTCTGAGCTCCGTGGGGAACTGAACGCACCTTCACATGTTTTTGCAAAGAACCATGGAAATGAAACACACAGCACTGTAGATGCAGAATGCATCATTTCCTGTCAGTAATGTTAAATTTGGTTGTGGTCAAATCAAGTGGCAAGAATATCTGATATAAGCCATATGATCTTGCATTACATTCTAACAAGACTGAAAAAATACTCTCAACAAACTAATGTGTAAGTTTAAACACAAAGCTTTACAGTTGTGACAAGACCATTAAGCAATTTGGCTCTTCTTAGTTTAAAAATCCAATTTGTAACAATATACTTGTTACTCATAGTTATGCTCTAGAGCATATTTAGAGATGACAAAGCCCAAGGCATGTTTAAATTTAGCTCGCTGTCATGAGTTACTTGCAACACTCTCCACAGGAGCCCTGCCTTCCACAATTTACCTGCCATCATAAAGGTCAAATTGTGAAAACTGATTCCAAAGCTACAGATTGAGAATTTTTCCTCAAAGGAACAGGACTAAGACCTCCTATCCTGCTAGGATATTCAGGAAGTTTTAAAAAGATGAGTATCCAATATTCTTTTCATAAATAGTTTACTCATAGCTATCAAAGAAAAAATCTCATACAAAAGTCTGTTTTAAGATTTTTGGAAATTATTTTCACTAGCAGTTAACATGAGATTGCCACATCTAAGTACCAAACAATGATCACTGGAAAACAGGACAAAAGATCTCATGCACTAATCTAATTCAACTCTCATTTAGTTTGTAAATCACTGAATAAAGCTTCCTTAATCCTTGAGATAGTTTACTAAGCAAAAAAAAAGCTCACTTGCTCACCTAATGATCCCTATATAAACTCAAACATCACAAGAAGACTTGAAGTTGTGAAGATGACAGGCCTTCCCAGGAGATTTTATATTTATTGCTTTCAGTACATCACTTACAACACTGAAGAAGAAAAAGCTGATTAAAATCCTTAATTGGTAACAAAGGTGCTTCTAATCAAGCACCTCAGCAGCACGCTCAGCCTGCGGGCCACCCTCAGCTCAGAACCTTCCAGAAGCACAGCCGCCATTTCGGGATGGCCCAGTCTCTCAGCAGCTCTGTGGCCAAACCTCCAGTGCTCAGCTATGCTTCTAGTGCTGCTCTTCGTAAGAACTCCCGTAAGATCTGCAAGAATTGGTCATTTCTTCACACCCCACCAAACCCAGGCTTCGCAGGGATGCTCAGCACCAGACCGGCTGGCACAGCCCCTGCTGGTGCCAAGGCTTTGCCAGAGGCACGGCGTGCTCCAGGCCGAGAGCAGACCCCAGGTCTCCCCTCCACACCCCACCTCCGAGGGCACAAGCGAGGGGAGCAGCAGGCACCCAAAGCCGCGCGGCAGCAGCTCCCCGCGCCGCAGGCTACCAGGAGAGCCTGCCCCGGCGGGAGGAGAGCGGGCTCCGCAGCGGGACGGGCGGACACAGGACAGCCCCGCACCGCTTCACCTCCCGCCTACGACGCAAGCACTGAGACGCTGCGGCGGGGCAGCACAGCGAGCGGTGCCAAGCGGCGGCCTCGCCCCGCAGCGCCTCTCACGGGCTGAGACGCAAGGTCCTTCACGTCCGCAGCGGCGCCGCGGGCCGCCCGCTCCCAGATGAAGCCCCAGCGCCCAGCCCCTCAATCACAAAAGCACCGCCTTTTCCGGCGGGCGCCATAAATATAGCGCCGCATGCAAATCAAGAGCTCTCTAGCCAATGAGAACCCAGACGACGGCCATTAGCTACCCTCCTTCCCAATCAGCAGCCGGCTCGCGGGGCTCGCCTCGCCCTCGGCCGGCCCCCAGCTGCCGCCTCTTCCCCCGAGTTACGCCGCCGTCGCCCTCCCCGCGCCGCGCGGTGATTGGCCGGCGTCGGCGCCGCGGCCCCGCCTCCCGCCTCGCTCCCGCGTGCCGCCAGCCAATGGCGGCCTTTGTTTGGGGTCCCGCCAGGGGCGGCCCGACGCGCCCGGCGAGGCCCGGCGCAGGCTGACGAGGAAGCGGAACCGCGGCGGCCCGCACCCAGCGCGGCGGCCCGCAGCCCCCCACCGCCGCCCGCTGCGGGGCCGAGCCGGCCCGCCAGGGAGCCGCGGCTCCGGCTCGGGGGCGCTGAGGCCGGCCGGGAAGCGGCGGTGCCGCGGTCGCGGGGATAGGCGGCCTCCCCGGCCGGGCAGCGGGGCCGCTGCCGCCGGCAGCGCTGGGAGGGCCGCTGGAGGCCGCGGGGGTCGCGGGGCGCGCCGGCCTCCGCCCGAGCTGGCGGCTCTGGGGCGCGGCCTGCGGGTGCCTGGGGCTGCGGGGGGCGGAGGAGCCGGAGCGGCCGCCGCCGGGAGCGCCGGAGCGCGGAGGCTGCGAGGCGGCGTTGATGCGGCAGGTAACGCTGCAGGCACGGCCCGGGCCGGGGGAGGGCGGCGGCTCCTCGGGCTCCCGCGGGGCCTGAGGGCCGCTGGGGCCGGCACAGCGGGCGGCGCTGGGGCCCGAGCCCCCGGCAGCGGGGGGAGGCGGCGCCGGGGGCTGCGGGGGGCCGGGGAGCGCGGGGAGAGCCGGGGTTTTGTGAGCGGCGCCGGGTGAGGAGGCGCGGGGCGTGCGGCGGTGTGGCTGGGGAGGGCGTGCGTCTGAAAGCAAAAGGGAAAGCGAAAACAGCGGGTGGAGGGGGTAAACGGTGCGAGCCCCCGCCGAAGGGTTTGGCCAGGATGCTGCGAAGGGGGGTGGATGCTGGGGGTGGCTGCCCTGGCCTCCTACCGTGTCCTGAGACCGCCCCAGAGGTGTGTGGCTCTGGGGGAGAAACCCTTCAGCCTTCTGACAGAGATTGCTGGGGGGAACGCAGCATCTGCATCGTCTGACTTGGGGTAATAAAACCCAAATGGAGATCAAGGAGGTTTGAGTCCTCCCAAAGTTAATATTTTTTTGAGCACAAACTGTCGGGGTTTGAAGATTTCTGTCATCACAGCGACTGAAAATATTTTTTTTTTTTTAATGTGGAGAAGACTTCTGTTGGTGATCGGGGCTCCGTCAGGTTTTATATGAACTTTTAATATCAACTTATATTTACAGTTCAAACCAGCTTATTGGGCTTTTCGCAAAGAACGGAACATTGCCCCATGTTTTTCTGAGCTGCTAGGTACGGTATTTCAGCTGGGAATTGTTAGAGAGAAAAGTAACTCTTTAGTAATAGGAACATAGTCCATAAAGTGTAACGACGCGCATTCAGGTGTGGTGTTATGCTGATGCACCTGGTTTACTTTAAAACACTCCATCCTGGTATCAGCCTGATCTGTTGCAATTCCATCATTTTATTAGCGATATTTGGAATTTCCTTCTCTCCCTGGTGTTTATCTTTGCCCTTAATTAAAGTTGGACTGTGGCTTCTGTGCTGGCGATAAGGCGTTGCAACTGCTAGTTCTCTCTTCTGCCGTGGAACGGTTTCTTTCTTAGAAGTTGACTTCTAGATCAGGTGCCAGGCCCATTTTTACACTCTCTTAAAAAAAACTGCTGTTGGCTTGTAGCAGATAATGTGATTTAATGCCTTAAGCTCTTGTGCGTGTGCACGTGTCTGGTGTTCTGTTCCAGGTACCCCTGTGCCGGGCAGATTTCTGAAGTTAGTGAGCGGCCATCCCAAATGGCCCCCAAATGTCAGACCCGGCGTTTAAGCGATCTGGTGGTGCCTCTCGGAGGGCGCAGAGCAGTGTCCCGGCAGATCGCGGTGTAAAACTTTACTGCTGGCCCGGGAGGTCGCGGCACCCGAGCTGTCCCCGTCGAGGCGAGGGGGGGACGCCGCCGCTGCGGGTGCCCGCGGAGTTTGTGGCCCCCTGAGGTAACGCCGCGGGGTGCGGGCGCGGGCGCGGGCCGGCCGCGAGCGGTGCCGGCGGCTGCCGAAGCCGCGAGCGAGAACCGAGCCGAGGGGGCTGCGGGGAGCCGGTCCCCTCCCGGCCCGGCCGGCCCGTGACAGGCGAGCCGCCGCCCGGGCGATGCTCGCGGTGAAGGCGGCCGGGCTGCCGGGGCCGGCCGTGGCCGGCTCCCCCCGGGCCGAGCGGTGCCCTGGGGAGGGCCGGGAGGTGCGGGGCTGTGGCGGGGTGGGGGCGGAGGGGAGCTGGAAAGCTTGGTCGCCGTGGCCAGTCCCAGCCCCAGCCGCACACACACACAGGGAGGAGGAGAAGCCGCCGCCGCCGCAGCGAGGAGCATGGAGCCCCCCCCCGCGGCGGGCCGGGCCGGCTGGGCCCCATGGTGAGGAGGCCGGGGAGCCCCCCCGGGCCCCCGGAGCTTCGGAAGGGGTAGGATGGGGGCGAGCCCCGGGCCGGCCCCGGCCGCGCTGCCCCGCTCCGCCGGGCCCGGCGGCTGCCTCCCTCGCCGCCTGCCGAGCGCTTCCAGCGCCCGAGTTGGCCTCGGCGATTTTTTCCGCCCGAGGCGGCCCGAAGCCCTCCGGGGGGCCGCCGGGGGGGCGCCGGGGGAGCCCCGCACCCTTTTGGGCCGGTTTGGGGGGGATTCCCGCGGGGCTCTCCCCTCCCGCCCTCGGCACAGGTTGTTGGGTCGGGACAGCAAACGAAAGGGGATTTAGTAACAAACAACGGCGGCCATGTTGAGAGGAATTTCTGCAGCTAAACTTCTCCCCTCTCAGCCCAGGGGTTTCTCCCCCTCTCTGGTGGGCTCCCCGGCCTGACTTTGTGCCCCCCTCTTTTCTTTCTCTCCTCCCCAACAGGATGACGGTGAAACTGGGCGAGAGCAGCGGGGAGGAAGGGGTGAAAAAGCTGGGCAAGAGAGCAGGAGGAGATGAGGAGTCCCTGGAAGAAGAAGGGGCAGGAGGAGGAGGAGAGGCAGCTCCAGGCAGCAGCAGCACAAAGAAAGAAGAGAAGATTATCAACAGCAACACTAACAGCAGCCCCTCACCGAACCCCAGCTTGTCCCAGGCCCCGGCTGCCCTCCAGCCCTCCCACAGCCAGGACCAGCATCATTTTCTCAGGTCCAGTGTCAGACCTCAGAGCAAGAGGCTGAAGAAGGATTCTCAGGCATCCTCTTCAGTTGGCAGCAGCACCGCTGTAAAAGGCAAAGGTACTGTATTTTGGAACCCTCAAAACATGCAGGCGAGTGGGGTGTGGGGGTGTGGATCACCTGTGTGTTTGGGGGTTGTCATTCTCCTCCTGCAGATGCCATCTTTTGTTTGGTTTTGGGGAAGGTGTTTTGGGGCTTGTTTCTCACAGTAGCTGAAATCTTCTTTGTGTCCCAAGGCTTCAGCTTCTCTGCTGCCCACTCTCCCGTTTGCACTTGCAAAAATGGGGGGATTTGGATGTGTATGCGGAAGAGGGGGGAAAAAAAGCCCTTCGTTATTGAAGCAAACCTTTAATTCCTTCATTTTGTCTCCTGAGTTTTAGGAAATCTCTGTATTTTGCTTAGGAAATTAGACTCTAACAAACTGTGTAATCAGGTGGCTGCGCTCTGCGTTCTATCATTGAATAATAACAAAATATTAAATGGGTGGTAGTTTAAAAAAAAAAGGGGAAAAAAGCAAACCACAAGATATTGTTGATTTCTCTGTTATTTCTGTGACTGTTCTACTCAACGAACTATTTTGGAAACAGCTGTGAAATACACATATTGAACTATTTGTTTCTAAGGTTTTGTGAGTCACGGGTACTGCATCACTGTTTCAGAACAGTTAAGGGATTTTCATGCAATTTGATTTTTTTACTTTTTTTTTTAAATAAGGTTGTTTTGTATACATCTACGCATGCATATTTTTACCTATATATACATGCTTTTTTACTTTAGCATTGAGGATGAGAATGTTTTTTTCAAAGCAGTTTCTTCCTGAAGTAGCTGGAAAATAGCAAGGATATTTGAATATCTTGGTGCCATTGTGTGTGCTCAGCAGTTACGGGTTGACACCTGGTGCTGTAGCTGAGCTGTGCTTGAGACTAATTTTGGATACCTTGCACAAAAGTACTTGTGTTATTTTCTGTTAAGTTTTGAAAAGAATAACACTTGTAGATTTCTTCAAGATTTGAAATAGCAGAAATTATTTTTGTCGTCTGAAACTAAATAAAACTCCATGTAGCATGGATGTATATTGAACATTACCACACTTTTTTGGTCCATTGCAGTGGTATGCACTTGCTGGACATTAGGTAAACACTAAGAATTGTGGCAGTTTTGTGTTGCAGTAAGAAAGCAGTGTTTTACACATTGCCACCTTTTAGTTATTGCCATATAATGTAAAAAATATTGAATTTAGCTGTTTCACAGTTAATATAATTGAATATTTTTAATACCTTTATAAGTCCTCTATAATCACGTAAACTTTTTTGATCTGAGTGAAAATCTTCTGTGTGTGGTGTTGGAGGTTAGAGGCCTGTGTAAAGGCCTGTGTAAATTTTCTCCCAGCTGCATTAAGCCAAATAAACAAGCAGATGGAATACCCAGGAGTGTGTAGCTACAGACAATTATTTCAAGGGTTGTAAGTAGCGTTAAATGGGAGGAGATACTCCTTTGGAATAAACGTTATCCATAATGGACGAGTGTAATAATGTGCATTTGCAGTTTCATTGCTTCGGAAGTGTATGCACATGTGAACAAAATACACGCATCTTGCACATGTGTATATTCGTATTTTTATATTTGTACATAAACATTCACTTATGTTTTAGAGGAGTGGAATGATATTTAACGAGGTGTATTGATACAGTTGAAAAGCAGACTCTGTTCTGCAATTCAGATCCCAAAATAACTATAATAAATGTATGTATTAATCATACATACAGAACAGACTATATTATTTCAGTAATCGGTCGTAGATAGGCAATCACTGTACCTGACTATATTGTCAGGTTTGGAGAAACTTTAAGTCACTGGGGGAGATGGTCACTGGTAGAATGACAATTATGCTTTCACATTTTGAACTGTAAGACCAGCCACAGCTTTGCCTGGCTGGTTTAGATGTGAACATATTAAAGCTGATACTTCTCTGATATGGCTGAGATTATAACTGTCAGATCTTGGAGAACGGAGCCATGGAGTGGGATCCTTTCAAATTCGAGCTCTTTACATGCAGAGATACATGCTGAGACACTTTGCAGGCTTGTCTGAATTCTCCCTAATGAAATGTTTTGTGCTGAGAAGTTATAGGGGTTTGCATTCCAAGTGAAGTGTCTCTCAGAGCTAGCTTCCCGTAGGGAACCGGTTGAATAGTGAAGATTACCAATAAGGATTGTACTAAAGTCCTTACAGTTGCTGGCCCACCAACTTTCTCCTCCTCTGTAAGCATAAAAATGATAAAGAGCTCAAATGCATTTGCAATCCTTTGTATCAGCTCTGAAAGTTTGAAGCTTTTGCATTTTGCATGGCACAATCAAGGTGATAACTGCAAAGGTAACGGTGACAAGGGACAGTGGGAGTGTCGAGACCATGCTTACATTTGGTCCAGTGAAACCGGAAACTTGATTGTGTCATGATCTTTCAATAAAGCTACGTAACCCTTAAAATTGTATTAAGGTGGTCCTGCTTTTAGAATATGTGTATTCTAAAGTGAAGTCTCTTTTGAAGGCTATTATTAAGGAATGTGATCATTAAAATTAATTTCTTTCAAATCGTAGTTACACAGCAGGCATTGATTTATCCTAATCATGTCTTTAAAAGCCATTTGAAAGTAGTAGTATTTTCTATCTGTCACAGATCCTTTATAATTTTTTTGCATTTATGCTTTGAGGGTACTTTATTGCAGCAAACAAATTATTCTTAAAGTAAACTTCATTGCATGCAGCAGGAAAAGTTTGCCTGCTCAACAGCTGCTGACTTTCTGACTTTATCTTACTATGGTTCAGAGAAGATATTTAATAATATTTCTCGAATTCTGCCTAGTAAAATAGATAAACGCAGTCCTAATTTTCAGATCTCCCTGATGCAATATTTAGTTGTGGATTTCTTTACTTTTTATTTTTTATTCTGGATCTTTGTGTGCCGTTGTTACACTTTGACTTTAGGGCAAAAATGACGTAAAAATATTATAGTAAAATAAAGTTTGAGAACTGTTTAGCTTCTAAAAGTCACACCATTTTGATTGCTAAAAGGTTTATCAAAGTTTGTGCACAAGTATCTAAACGTGTAATTTTTTTAGAATTATTATCTTATTTTCAAATATTGATCATCTTTTTATTATTTCAGGTTCATAATCTGTGCTCTAAATAGTGGAAGTAGTGGAATAGCTTGGAAGTAAGTCTTTAAGTAACTTTTGTGCGTGAAACCAGAGAAGGAACCTGAAGGATTGGTTGGGTGCGGTCAGTTGATTGAGAGCTCAGATGCAGGAAGGTTTTTTGAGGGAAAAGAAGCAGCCCAATATAACGTCGCTGAAGAAAAGGCATTTCTGAGAGTTTACTTCTCAAATGCAGATATGCCACACTGTTGCTGAGCACAGGTTTTAAGGTGTGTTTTGGGGCACTGTGAAGCAGTGAGTGGTGAAAATATGTGTATGTTGTGACCACGTTAGTAAAAGTAAACGCAGACTATGTTGCCATCGTGTGCTGTAGATGTACTAGGAACTAAAGTAGGGCGTTCTCATTTTCATGTTTTTATTCATTTTCTGAATGCATAATGAAGTTGGGAGGAAATAGTAACAAAATCTAATGGTGACGAGCTGAAGCTTGAAAGCGTCTTTCATGCTGTTACTCTAGACTTATTCATAAAATGTGTAATAAGCAGTTTTCTTTAAAAAATAAGTTACTCAGCTGAAAGCATTAATTGAATTAAAACATTCAATCTTTTGGTATTGTATAAAACTCGCTGGAAAGCAGTTCGCAGTTTGCTTTAGCCCAACAAAGTTGCGTGTTCTGTAGTATGTGAATTAAATTAACTACTGGGTCTTCTGTGAAGAGGCTGTGTAGACCAAGGTACCCAGTGTATGTACTTGCGGTATGATTTTATAGTATCTTTGCAAATTTGTATGCTGAAGGATGTATTGTAACCTTCATGTGAAATGTGATTCCTCCAGCATTATTTCTTTAGGGAATGAATGACAGTTTTAAAAGCTACCAGCACAGTCCCTCGTTCTAATATTCTTCTTAATTCTATCAATCTAATTTCATGTTGGTACCTCTCTTCCTGTCCTAAACTGAGGTGCTTTCATTTATGCTTTTTTCCTCCCTCCCTTCCCTTGAAAGTGGCTCAGGACAAAAATTGTGCAGTGTCTCATTCCACACCATGAGAGGAGGATTTTGTTTGGTGTGCCCTGTGCTGTAGGTACTGAACTTTGAAAGGTGGCTGCCTGCAAGGCACATGGCTGCACAACCACATAGTTCAGGCAGAACCTTGTACGAGGCCTCACGCCTAGTGGAGGTGCTTACAATGCATTCTTCTCTTTAAGGGTGTTTTCTAATGGAAGAGCAAGAGAATGATTTACTTGAGGTGGGGGAGTAACCAAATTTATAATAAACCATGGTTATTTTTTACAGCTGTGTTTGGTTAGCTCAGATACCACTTTGATAGCTTGAATGTGTTCTGTCCATAGACAAGCGAGTCTTCAGTTCAGTATAGTAACGTGTGTGTGTTTATATACATATATATTTATACACACATGCACACACATACATATGTATCAGGAGTGTAGACTCCTGCTGCTAACTGGCACTGCATATGATTAAAAACATTCAACTATATCTTGCTTTTGCAGGTCTTCAAAATAGTAAGAGATGGAAGAAGCTAAACTAATTCGTCTTTGTAGGACATTGATAGGTTTTATTTAAAACTTTGAATGTTAATTCTTAACAGGAGCATAATACGGTGTGAACATACAACATGGCTTGGGCTGTACTAGATCAGCCTTCTTAGGAGTCCATGCCATTTACTACAGAGGCATACAAGGTAGAAAGCCACTTCCCAGTTAAAATGTTAGTCCTCAAACAGAAGCATTGACGTGCAAGGAATGTATTGGTATCTCTCCCTCTCTTGTCTGTATTCTCTTCTCATCTACAGTTATTGGAGAGGAAAGCAAATTGGATTCAGCTGCAGCTTTGTTGGGTCCTTCCATGGAACAAGTGGCTTCACTTAAATTCCTGTGTATCTGATGCATTTCTTCTCTGAAGTACATGATGTAGTATCTAACTTTGGAAAGATACGTGGCTCAAAATGGGATTTGTTTAACAAATCATCAGGAAGAAAGTTGGGACGTGTCTTTGCTTTTTTTCATTAAAATTGAGGAGTAGATGCTATTGAGGAATGTTCTGCCATGAGAATAGCAGAATGCATTTGGAAGCCATCTGGAAACTATAGATTATTAGCACCTTGTCCAGTTCTGTTGGCAACAAATGTTTTGATGTACATTTCTAAAGACTGCTAAGCACTAATACAGGTTTGTGAGGGGGAAGAATACTCAAAAGTGTTATCTACTGTGGCCTTAATGGCAGTCTTTGCTCAGAAATGCTTTTAAAGATGGTACTGTGTAGTTCAACCTTGTTACTGGCTTGTATAGAATCTAAAACAAGAAAATATGCTGTGAAGGAAACTTTATGTCATGGTACAGGTTGGCATTTGCATCCTGTGCTTTGGAGAGGGAGTTCAGCGTTTTACGCTCTGAGTTTGGCTGGCAGCATGCAAGAATCTGTGAAATCATCATCTCATTTCTAAAGGTATTTCCTGGTAGATGTTCCCCTTGCATTTGACTGGTGACTCCTGAAGAAGTTCACATTTTGCAACTAACCCTTTAGAACACCAATAAGGAAACCAGGCTGCATGTTGAGATACATGAGTGTAGTGGGGATTAACTGCTGCATGCCAGCTTCTAGAATCTGTAAGATACTAATCAGCTGGCATGTAAGAGCTGCGAGTAGAAAATTGAAGAGTAAACACAGAGATGCTACCTACAGCCTAGGAGGAAAAACTTCTTGTGATTATAGTCAGGATAAGACACTGATACTCACCGTGATTTGCTTTTTGCATATATATGCAGTGTTCCATCGTTTGTCACTTTCATACCAGATCGTAAGCTGCGGTCTTTAAATATCTTTGTATTATTTTTTTTGCAAGTATTTGCATTTTTCTTAGAGCTATGAAGACAACTTCATCTACAGAAAAAATAGTTCGAGATGATCCTATATTCACAGATATGAGAAGTTCTAATAGACAATACTAGATTACTGGAACAAAAGTCTGAAACATTGATGTTCTGATCTGTGGTCTTGTTAGGGGTTAGAGTTCAAACACCAAGTATAGAAACTTGATGTTTTTGCAAACTGTGGATTGAAAGATGAGTGAAAACACTGAGAACTTACGCATCCAAACTTGCTGCTTTGTACCTCATATGCAGGAGCTAGCATCCCCCTGCATCCTGGAGTGAAAAGAAGGAATTGTTTTGGCGTGGCTGTGGAGATGTCCAGTCCTGTGACTGGGTAATGCAGGCTGAGTAGGCAGAGCGACGATAACTGTCTTGTCTTTGTCTTGTCTGCAGTGATCTCACATAAATGTCTTTATGTAGGAGAAGCACCTAACCGGACTGTTTGAGTAAGCTCCCTTCCTCTCTCCAGCAGTTTTGCAGCATTCTTGGGTACGGCTGGCCTCGATGGACCTTTTTGTTTTAATGCATTAGTTAAATTTTAAATAATCTGTTGTTGGGATTTAATGATGATTATTATCTGTCATTAGTGACGGGATGGAAACTTGTTAGCTGTTTTGCATATTACAAGAATCTCATACAGTAAGATTGAAACAATGAATTTATAGTGTGAGATGTAATAATGTATGACTATTTTTACTTTTGCCTTTTATCCTCATTTTTTTTATGTTATGTTTTAGAATACACTGCATTCCATTTCCTCACTGAGATCCAGTAAGCTGCAGAGTGGATTGTGGTAACGCAGGGGTAGATATTACTGTGCACAGTAGCAAGGAAGATACTGCAAACACATGGTAGAGCTAAGTCCTTTATTCCTGGAGTAATTGAATGGCGTGTAAGATCTCTGCGGAGGTAACAAGATATTAGAATTTTTAAATCTTCACACGTTACTGTAAACGTTTCTCTGGATAGTGATTTATTTGTGTTTAAAACAAGAAAGAATGTGATGAACTTCCCAGGATTACAATTTGTAATTCCAGGAGTCTGTCTTGTAGAATAGCAAGTAAACCTAAAGGAATGAAGGAGCAATATTGAGCTACGTATCCTTTGTAGAAGCTGGATCAGTGCAGTCCTTCCTTAGCGTGTCCTGAGGGGAGGATCCTCAATAGAATTGTTCTTTTAATTTCATCTTTTACATTCAGCTAAGTGGAAATCTGCTGAACTTTATAGTCTCACTAGAATTTGAAGTCCTTTCTGATGGTTTTGCATCTTAAATTTCTATTAAAAACGCTTTATGAAAACTTTGTGTACCAATTGTGCTGTACAATCTTTATAAAATCCTTGATAAAATCTTTAGTTACAGCATCTGACCTTAGGTTTTTACTTGATCATGTATACACAGATAATTAAAAAATAAAATACATCTATATACCTATATCTATCTAGATCCCCATATATATAATACCTGTACGTAGATAGATAGGTATAGTTCTATACATACAGGTGGTTCCTCTAAACGATTTGCCAGAAAGTTAGAGGTCTGCTATCAGAAGAGTAACTGCGCAGTAGAAATCCGTAGATGTCTTGTGATGAAGATGGTCTTTTGCACTGGGAGCTTGCAGCAACAGGATGTTGTACATTGAGATTGAAGACTGATGTATTCACCTTTCTTGACCAGAAATTTTAAATATTAAGATTTGTATTTACCGTGCAAATTGTGATGTTCCGGTCTCACATTTGCAGAGGACAGAAGCAATTTGGGGTCTTACAAAGAGCTGTTTATCTTCTCAGCCACCTGTTAAAGTGCCTCAGATCTTTCTAATTATTTTTTTAAAGACTTGTCTTCATAGTATCAGAATTAAATTGCTTAACGTTGTCTTCACAGTATCAAAATTAAATTGCTTAACTTTGAGTTATTTTGTGAGTCACTGATGAAGGCTTTAGGAAATAGAGAAGGTTGGTTGGTTGTTTTCCCCAGAATTGTTTTAGGTGAATTTTCTTATAGTTATGTGATTCTATTTCATGCTTTGCCTTATTTGCTTCTCTGTGGTGGCAGTAATTTTCTTTGAAAGGATGAAATAACAGTTCTTGGAAATAAAAAATAACCTTAAAATGGTCACAATATCATAATTAATATCAGGTATATATTTATTGCAGGAAAAGGGTGCTTTCATGCATTTTACTCTGTTCTAAATTTTGTTTCCTATATACTTTGTTGCTTGAACATACTGCTGCTCTAGGATTTAGAGCAGTATGGTTTTATAGTCTCAAGGAACTCCTTTTGAAATGCAACTGTATACCTACAGTTAAGATTTACATACAAGTCTTTCAAATCTTTAAATCGGAGCAAGCCTTTAAAAGTTGATTCTTCTGATACTCTTTTGCATTTTAATATAATTCAGGATTATCAAACTGGGATATCCTAGCTATTGAACAAGAAATAGAAATTCTGTACTTCCATAATTAACACAGACTTTGTCAGGTACGCAAACTGCTTCACATAACTGAATTTCAAAAGATAACTGAGCTGAAGCCAAGTGCAAGGTTGTGCCCCTGGGACAGGGCAAACCCAAGCGCAGACACAGGCTGGGCAGAGAATGGATTGAGAGCAGCCCTGATGGAGAAGGACCTGGGCGTGTCGGTTGATGAGAAGCTCAACTTGTGCCAGCAATGTGTGCTTGCAGCCCAGAAAGCCAAATGTATCCTGGGCTGCGCCAAAAGCAGCGTGGCCAGCAGGTCAAGGGGGGTGATTGTCGCCCTATGGTCTGCTCTTGTGAGACCCCACCTGGAGCCGTGTGTTCAGGTCAGGGACCTCCAGCACAAGGACGTGGACCTACTAGAATGAGTCCAGAGGAGGGCCACGAAGATGATCAAAGGAGTGGAGCACCTCTCCTATAGAGACAGGCTGAGGGAATTCAGCCTGGAGAAGAGAAGGCTCTGGAGAGACCTTACAGCGGCCTGCTGGTACCTAAAGGGGGCTACAGGAAAGCTGTGGAGGGACTCTGTCAGGGGCGTAGTGATAGGACAAGGGGTAATGGCTTTAAACTAAAAGAGGGTATGTTTAGATTAGATAGGAGGGTGAAATTCATTACTGTGAGGGCGGTGAGCCACTGGAACAGTTTGCCCAGAGCAGCTGTGGATGCCCCATCCCTGGTGGTGTTCAGGGCCAGGTTGGACGGGGCCATGAGCAACGTGGTCTAGTGGGTGGCATCCCTGCCCATGGCAGGGGGTTGGAACCAGATGATCTTGAAGGTCCTTTCCCACCCAAGCTGTTCTGATTCTTTTCAATTCTTAGCATAGAATGCTTTGTGCGCAAATGCATATAAAAGTCTGGTAAACTAGTTGGGACTGCTGTGTTACACGAGCTGGGCCTATGTCCAGTTATTGCCATTATCGTTTATCTGTATAAATGGAAACAGTAATAAGCTTTCTTTATAATAAGAAATGTATGTTGAATGTTGAAATGATGTTGTTTTATAAAGTACAATCCTGCACTGGTAAAGGCAGTCAAATCCTAATTCTCAGAAAAATTGGAGAAAATGTATTTTTGAAGTGTAAGTTATTGAGTGCTTACATTTTCATGGAAAAAATGGAGTATGCTCCGTTGGGCTGTCTCCCTGGTTTCTGGATTCTGATAATCTGTTACAATGTCAAACCAAATACCATGCTTGGTTTGATTTCTCTTGTGAATAAATCACGTATTTAAGGTTGGATGATAATGTTTGTAATGATTAAATGGTCTTCAAAAGACTTACCGTTCCAGAGGTGATTTTCAAAGATATTTTATTCTTTGGAATTAATGTGGGGGGAATCTTGTTGCGTTATACACAGCTATTGGAGCTTCCAATCTTTCTTCTTCACTACTTGCAAAAACAGCAAATTCCTGAATCATTCCCTGAATGGTTCCCTGAATTAGGTTCTTCGGGGTGCCGACAACTGACAAGCATAGAATCAAGATTACACTTCTGTGCCTTTTTCCAAAAGTCGCATCAGAATCTGTGCTACGAAGAGGGATTGGGACTTGCCGTCATTGGGATAGCTTGAATTATCCTTGTAATTTTCCTAGGTGGGCTTAGTTCCTTCCTTATACGTGAATCCTGATATTGGTTTAATATTCACACCAGTTGTGTTTTTTGCAGCAGCAGATAATGGAGGATCTGCATCTGGTGGCACATCAGGAATTCCTCCCAGCAATCCTACTGCAAATTCCAAGTCAGCAGCAAGGAACCTGGGCTCCTCAGCTGGAGAGAAGGAGGAAGGAAAGAAGGTCAGACGTCAGTGGGAATCGTGGAGCACAGAGGACAAAAATACTTTCTTCGAGGGATTGTATGAGGTACATGTAGAGGAAAATAACCAGCTTAGATGGCTTAATTTGGTATGTGGATATTCCTAAAGAATGTTGATTTAATTGGGATTTGCAAGAGCACCACCCGTATGCATATATTGCATTTGTCTGTGCATATATATGTGTCTATGCAGTTGGCTATACAACAGCTGTGGATCAAAAGCCACCTTTCAAAATTGTCAAGCTTTTTTTCTGAAATACATTGGAAATATATGTGTGAGTTTTATTCACGAATGTTAATAATAACATTTTTTATTATGGTTCTATTTCAAGTATGAAAAAAACAAATCCCCATCTCAACTTTGAAAAGCAACACACTCATGTTGTAATATTAGCAAATAAGAAAATACATTTTCTTTTAACCTGTTGCAGGCACTGTAGTGTTTTGAGGATAAGCAGGCTTAAGCCTTTTCAGTACTAGGGTTGAGAGACAAGGAAAAGTTAGATCATCTAACTCTTTGTCTCATATGTTTTATACAATATGTTCCTGGTTGTCCTGTTCTTACAATTATTTTTAAGAGCACTTCTGTTACAAAAACAGATGCTAAAGGGGAAAACAAGAAATACTTATGGGCTTGTTTTTTTTTTTTTTTTAGTGGTAAGCGTGATTCATGTGTATATTTTGTGGAAAAAAACGAACAATTAAACTGTTTTCTTTTAAGTCCCTCCATCACTGAAAGAACATGTTTGTTTTTCTGCTTTCATTCATTTTGTGCTGTTACCTTTCCAAAGAGGTTTTCATACTTTGTAGTCCTACTTAAATCAAGTGTTTTTGAATTTTGAGAAATTTTATGATACAGGAATTCAGTAGTAATGTTCTTAAAATTATTTTTTCCTTTTTTTGGACTCCAGGGATTTTATGAGAATTAAATAATTTAAGGGGACAGTTAGGTGTCTTCTTTTTACCCTGAGAATAAGCTTCTAAATAACTTGTAGTGTAAAAGGGTGTTTTCTGTTTCTGTTTGAAAAACAAAACAAGAAAACAAACAATCAAAACCTAACAACTCTTCTTTATTATTACAAACTCAAATTTTGTACCACTAATAACCTGAATATGAAATTTACTGTAAATAAAAATGAAGCTATTAAATATAACATTTGCCCCAGTCAGAAATGAAGGTAGGACAGAGGAGAGGAAAAATGCTGTGGAAAGTGAAGAAAGCTAAGTGAGAAAGTCAGTATTTTCAATTCTGGTACTCAGTGCATTTGAGTAAAGTTGCCTTTTAAAAGGTTTTTAGCAACTTACATTTCTTTATTTTGAAAAAAAAAAACACAAGAAAATGTAATTTCTTTGGCATCTATAATACATTTTATATAACATAAAGGAAAACATTGTTATTCTTGTGCTGTTGAGTTCTGATAACCGAGACTTTTGTTTATGACCACTGAGATCTAATTTCCCACAAAGAACCTCAAAATCCCTCGTGTTGTTTCAGTTGTCTTATGACAAGGGATAAGTTTGGTTATGAATATTTAGATTTGTTTTACTTATTCTTCAGCATGGAAAGGACTTTGAAGCTATCCAGAACAACATCGCCCTGAAATACAAGAAGAAAGGCAAGCCAGCAAGCATGGTGAAGAATAAAGAGCAGGTCCGCCATTTCTACTACCGCACCTGGCACAAGATTTCAAAGTACATTGACTTTGATAATGGTTAGTATGCAATGAAGTGGGCTTAGTGTAGAGCTCAGTCTTGTGAGTGTTGGAGTCCTGCCTTTTAGTACCATGGTGGAGGGTAGGAATGAAGGAAATGAAAAAGTAAGTACTGAATAGGATATCTGTGAATATGTTATATGTTTGTTAACATGACCATACCGAGGTTCTTTTTTTTAAATACTTATTAAAAATGGTATTAGTGTCATTGCTTTTATATTAGTTCACCACACCATAACAAATGCTGATCCTACTATTAATATTGAGAAGAAAAAACAGGTTCAGTTAAATGTTTTTTTATTCTCAGGAACCAGACCTTTGAGGACAGCTACCTAAATGTTAGTCAAGCATAATTTCATTAAGAATATTGATTTCAGCACTACTTTGCACTTCTTCATGGAATCATAGAATGGCTTGGGTTGGAAGGGAACTTAAATATCATCTGGTTCCACCCCCCCGCTGTGGGAAGGGATGCCACCCACTAGATCAGGTTGCCCAGGGCCTCATCAAATCTGGCCATGAACACCTCCAGGGATGGGGCCCTCCGCAGCTGCTCTGGGCAGCCTGTGCCAGTGTCTCACCACCCTCTGAGAGAAGAATATCCTCCCAACATCTAGTCTAAATCTTGCCTATTTCAGTTTAAAATCATTCCTCTGTGTCCTGTCACTACCTGTTCGAGCAAAAAGTTACTCTTCATCTTTTTTTATAAGCGCCCTTTAAGTTTTGAAAAGATGCAGTGAGGTCTACCCAGAGCCTTCTCTTCTCCAGGCTGAACATGCCCAGCTCTCTCAGCCTTTCTCCATAGGAGAGGTGCTCCAGCCCTCTGATCATCTTCGCGGCCTTCCTCTAGACCCACTCCAACAGCCCCACATCCTTCTTGTGCTGGGGGCTCCAGACCTGGATGCAGGACCCCACTTGGGGCCTCACAAGGGCAGAACAGAGGGGCACAGTCACCTCCCTCGACCTGCTGCCCACCCCTCTGTTGATGCAGCCCAGGATGCAGTTCTCCTTCTGGGCTGCAGGTGTGTTCTGCTGGCTTGTATTGAGATTTTTGTCTGCCAGAACTCGTAAAACCTTCTCTCTAGGGCTGCTCTCAGTGAGTTCTTCCCCCAGTCTGCACTCATGTCTGGGATTGCCCCCACCCAGGTGCAGCACCTTGCACTTAGACTTGTTGAACCTCATTAGGTTCACATGGGCCCACTTCTCCAGCCTGTCCAGGTCCCTTTGGATGCCATCCCTTCCTTCTGGTGTATCAGCTGCACCACTCAGCTTGGTGTCATCTGCAAACTTGCTGAGGGTGTGCTCGATCCTGCTATCTGTCATTGATAAAGTTATTAAACAGCACCGGTCCCAGGACAGATCCCTGAGGGACACCACTCGTCACCTGCCTCCACCTGGACACAAAGTCATTGACCGCAGCTCTCTGGCTGCGTCCATCCAGCCAATTCCTTGTCCACTGTTTGGTCCCTAGACTGTCAGTGCTGTTATGGATACTCTAGATCTTTTAGAAATAATAATGTCTATACGATGTGTGTTGATGAGAAGGGGGGAGAGGGAATGACACTCCTAAAGACATGGAATCTAGAATTTGCATTAAATCTCTGAGGTGCATTCTTATGCACAAAAGCCAGTATGAGTCTTCTGGAAATTTCAGACTTCTTAATTTTCATATAACAAAGAGGTCTGTATGCGTTTTCTGGGGAGCATCTGTATGTTTCCCTTAGAAATTGTGAACAGTTTTGTGATACTAAGGTCGATGCAACTGAATTAGCTCTATTTTGCATATTGAACTATTGGATGCTTGTTTAACTTCTGGGAAACCACTTAGGCTTACCTTCAATAAGATGTTTGTCTCATCACAGAAAATATGAATCATTTCATCTTTTCACAGAATACTCTTAATTTTCAGTGTTGAAGTGAATACCTACAGTGTGGATAATGTCATCTGACTTGTACCTGTTTTGTTTTTCAGTGTTTTCTCAAGGGCTGAAAAAATCATCCCTGGAGCTTTATGGCTTAATCTGCTACGGGGAATTAAGGAAAAAGATCGGGGGATGTAAGTATGAATTTCCTCTGACGGAAAATTATTTTTATATGGTAGAATCAGAAGTGTTGCGTTATTAAGAGGTTGTGTTCATTGTATTCTATGGCAGTAGTCTGTGTAGTAGTATTATTTTTCGTTAAGTGTATTCTTAAAGACGTTCTTAGTCAACTGCACGAGTCCCCTTTTTCTTTGACAGATTTCTTTAGCTTTTGGTATCTGGAATGCAGTGCACAGGTGACAGGTAAATGTATATGCAGTTTAGGTTATCCGTCTGTTTTATTATTGAAAAGTGTTTGCACTCACGAGTATTTCTGCCTATACAGTAAAAATCTGGGATGGTACCGTCCTCTAAGTCAGTATCTAAATCATTAAATAACAACGAACACTGAAGATGAAAAAGCGTTACAAATCATAATCAGAAATAATAACCTTACTGGCTAACCAGAATGCATTCTGACCTTGTCCATCCCAGAGGCTGGCTTTGTCCATAAGGACGAGTGTAGATGGATGAGTATATGCCTTAACCTCTGCTCCCCTGGCTTCTGGAAGCTGATCAGTTGCGTTAGCGAGGTCCCTGGTATCAGGCTTAGTACTACATTGGCATGATCTTCATGGCTTCCAGACTAGAGGGAGCTCTGATGTGACCAGCTTGGAGAATGGGCAAAGCAGAAGAGCATTGTATGCTCCAGTCCCTTCATGTATACCGTATTTTCTGTGTATTTTTTTCATTTGTCCCCAGGTTTTTGTAGAGTTGGTGTTAGATCAAAGTACTACATTTCACTTGATTTGTGAGAGGTGGAAAGTCATCAAAATAACTTTACTTCTTTGTGAACTCAAGCTAGTTGCAAAGTGGAAAAAAATTGAGAAAGTCGTGGACGTGTACAACTCCTGAAGCAATTGCGATACTTTTGCAGATTTTTTTTTTGCTAGGTTATTTTCTCACATGGGTTTTCATTGTACTGCATCATGAACTAGGCTATTTTCAACGTTCATACTGACTTTATTCTGTTTGTTCAAAGATCTCCACTATGTTAATTCATCTTGGAGAAGCAATTTTGAGCTGTTAGTAACAAGATGGTCAGAAGCAAGATAGATGGCCTTGCCAGTATAAATTAGTATTAGTGGTTATTCCCTTTTTCCACAACTTGCGTTAAAAGAATCAGCAGACCCTCCTTGGCTCTGACTGGGAGCGAGGTTTTACACAGTCACCATGGCAATGCGTGCATACTCTGTGCTTCTGTCTTTTTATAACTTTGGTACTCAGTTAAACGTTTTACCCACTTGAAAAATTCTAGTCTCTTCAAGACCAAATGGACCTGAGCAGCAAGCCTCTACACCTAGCTTATGAGAGGTCTTTTCTACAGCTGGTGAAAGTAGTTTCTTTCTCCTTTTTTTGTGGTTTTCACCCAGTACTGTTTTCCCAGAAATAGGGATGCCTTACGTAGAGCTACGGAGAATTAAAAGCATGTCAGGAATGATTTCAGTATTGCCAGAGGGAGGGTAATTGTTCAGTAAATAGGTTTGGGCATAGCACAGAGAATAGAAATCAAGTTATTTTAAAATGTTAAGTATAGTGCATAGAAGAAAGGTGTAGGTTATATGTGCATTTTATTATTTATATTTACTTTCTTTTTATTGCATCGAGAGCTGTGAAGGCTTAGTGCTCTTTCATTATGCTGTGGTGCCTTAGCAACAGAGATTGAGCAGGCAGATGAGGAAGCTTTTCTTTTAACACTTCAGTGTCAGAGTAACGCACAGCAGCCTGGGTGAAGCACTGGAACAGGTTGCCCAGTGAAGTTGTGGATGCCCCATCCCTGGAGGCGTTCAAGAGCAAGTTAGATGAGGCCCTGAGCAACCTGATCTCGTGGGTGGCATCCCTGCCCACGGCAGGGGGTTTGGAACTGGATGGTCTTTGAGGTCCCTTCCAACCAGAGCCATTCTATGAATCTATGTCTGTAGCACCTAAGCTACAGTCACTTAATCCTTGAGTAAAATGTAATTTTCATGGCAAGGCAAGGACTGTGTAAAGCTTGTATATTATGAAAATAGAGTAATAACGGTCATGACTATATCACTTCAAATTCTAATTTACTATTTTATCCTTTTTCATGTAAAGGTATGGATGACAAAAATGCAGCTAAACTCAATGAGCTCATTCAGGCTGGGTAAGTAATAAGTTATTCTTGAAACTCATAAAACTGGATTGTTCATCAGCTTAATTGTAGGATTCATCATCCGGAGTCTAGGGTACTATTTTTACGTTTTTGGAGCTGGAGTTTGACATTTGATATTCTTAGTTTCTTTTGTATTTTTTTTTTCTCTCCCTTTTTCCATGAAGCCATTAATTAGTAAGAAAGGATAGGTGAGCTTTAAGAAATTCATTAAAAGAGAATTATTTACAGAAGTTACGGCATTACAAATACCTTGATTAAGTATAGGGAATATAGTTCATCTCCAAAAGTTTTGCCAACAGTGCTCCTCAATCCTGACTTTCAGACATGCAACAGCACTTCCAGTGTGCTGTAGGCCACAGCCCTCTAGTCACTTCTGCGTCTACTTTATTTGAGGATGAGTAGTCTCTTTCACTTCAAGAATGAATTATGGGCAGTGGGGGTTCCTTTTTGATGACAATGTAGTTTTAGAATACAGAACTGGTTAGAAGTTGCCATACTATACAAAATGAGGGAACTATCTGATATTTGGACATTTTTTTAAAGTAGTCTTGCTTTTATAGTCTGTGGATTCTACAGTGAAATATCTTTCAACAGCTGTTGTTAAGGAGTGTGATCATTAAACTTAATTTCTTCCAAATTGTAGCTGCTCAGCAGACATTGGTTTGTCCTAAACACGTCTTCAGAAGAGATTTGAAAACAGCATCATTTTGTCTATTACATATCCCTTTTTATTATTGGCATTTGTCCTTCTAGGATACATTATTGTAGCAAATTATTAATGAAGTAAACTTTACTGTAAACAATAGGAGAGAGCTGCTGACTTTTTGACTTTACCTTACATAAAATGGCTACTTGGTGTTGCACCTTGATTGCTCACAAATTGAGTTCCCAAGTGAGTGCCTTACAGTTACTAGCTTTTGTTCTCCCGAGAGCTGCACTCTGTACAGTGTGCTGTTGTGTTGCAGGTCTTGAATGTCATTGTTTTTGAAATCACTTGTTCATTCTTTTGTTAATTACGAAGTTTGAAATTAGAACAGAAATTTTCATTTAGTTTGGGCTTTGTACAATTAAGAAAATCTTACCAGTAAATTTTTTCATATAATGAAATAATATTTTAAACAAATTGCTTAAATTGGAATTATCCATTAAAATGGCCTAGGCCGAGCCTTCTTTCCCTAAGAAGTTAACTTGTTGTACATCTGGAGTTCAGGGTATAGGCAGTCATTTTGGTCCCTCTTTGTTGTACTGGAGAGCTTTTCTAGTACTGTGTCATCCAAATAGACTAAACCATAGTAAAGGAGACTTTTAGCAAGCTATAGTATTACTCTAGCACTTGACATTATTAAGGCCTTAGTTACTCAAATTGCTAATGAGGGCTAATAATTTGTATGCAGGCTAAGTGTTTGTTCTATAAAATCTAGTCTTGTAACAAGCCATTTTGAAAGTCAGAGTCCTTCCAGTTGAAAATATAAATACTAGTCATCTTCTACCCAAAATGTAGTGCTCATAAATTCTAACATTCTTGGGCAGTTCAGAAACACTTGCTCTTGCATAG
Source organism: Anser cygnoides (assembly GCF_040182565.1). Classification (NCBI taxonomy): domain Eukaryota; kingdom Metazoa; phylum Chordata; class Aves; order Anseriformes; family Anatidae; genus Anser; species Anser cygnoides. The sequence goes on from NC_089887.1 coordinate 13,827,463, forward strand.
GCTTTTTCTCCACAATGTGGAAGATGCATCTTTGTTTCCTTTATTCTCCTGCATCTCTTACCCTAGTTGTTCGGAAACCTTGTTGTTCGTACCGGAATAAACTGTGCAAGGAAACATGCTCACATTTTCATCCTTGTTAGCACCGGCATGCCTGCACTATCTGAATTAATTCCCTACATGTGCAGGGCAGCCCTGTTTCTCCTCAAGCAAACCAATTGCATGTAACCCATTATATAAAACTTCTTCCTTCATCTTGCTCGGTGGCATTTGAATTCTGTGACCACTCTGTCTATTTGTAAGCAGTTTTTTTTTTCTTTTTTTTGTCAGTTCCTAGCATTTTTTTTTCAAGTCTGATACTCCTTCCCTCCCTCTAAGTACAATGCAGTTTGTACAGTTAGTCACTATGGAAGTGGTTGTTTAGAGATTAAGAATAGGGAATGTGAACATGTGATAATCTCCCGAAGCAGGTAAACATCAGCGTAATTTGATTGGTAAGAAAGATCAAGAGAAGCTAAAACTGTGAGGATCTATCTGGCAGTTTGTTTGCAGGATGAGTCTAGACCCTGGAATTACTGACTTTAATTCAGTGTTTATATTTCTTGTGTTACACATCAACTCTGGCTTTCTATAATAATTGGGTGGTGTATGAAAAGCAAATGACTGAGATGCTCATAGCAAAACCATCTTGAAAATATTCCTAGTTAAGCTTATAACCACAGTCACAGGTAGTAAAGAGCGCTTGAAAATTTAATCAACTGGTTATTTAATATAATGGCAGAATCTTTGTGTGAAACGTCCTTTCTTGGTTAGCGAAGCTAAGGCCATTCAGTGCTGTGCTTGTGTGTCTTCAAAACATCAACAGTTTGTAAGATCAAGCTAGTGGATAGCCTTTAGTTTGGTTGTAGCTGCATGAATCAGCGATATTTCAGAAAATAGATCAAAGGTTAGATATTTGTAAGTCCAAGGGGAATGTAAGAATTGTTCTGTCAGCTTTTGTAACTGATCTGAGTAGTTCAGCATGCTCAGGACAACACTGGCCCACACAAGTTGCTTAAAGAAGTTTTCAAAAACACTAAGTTGGGCAACTGTGAAAAAAAACTTGGTTAGAAACTATGGAGAATCTGAATCGCTATCTGACCAGTCTTTGTTACTAGTTTTTTATTACAGTAATGATATGTATCTGGGTTGTGTGGTTAGAATATGTAACAAGAAACAAAGCTTTGGGGCAGTGTGTAAGAACTGCTCAGGAACCCTTTTCAATAGATTTAGAGCAAAGGTTTCTGTTTCACTTCTAGGAGTGAAAAATTTTTATTTAGCTTAGTTTTTGCAACATTATTTACATTTGATTAAAAAAAAAAAGTAGACAAAATATTTATATTTTGGATATCTTTGTAAACTTGTGGGATTTGTGCATGAGTGTTTAAAAAAAAAAGAAACAAATACCATAGATAAGCATCTGTTAAAGCACCATGCCACTGGAAGACCCTTTAAAAACTTCAAACTGTTTTTCTGGTTTGTTTGTTTTGTTTTTGTTTTTTATAATGAACGGAATGTAAATATGTTATAATGTTAGGAATGTAAAGAGGAGACTAAAGCAAAACCAGTTGTCTTTTATGAAGAAGCTGTATCTGAGGGTATTCTCCAACCAAAGTAACATAATTCTGGTCTGCTGTATATAATAACAATCCCTCCCTTAGCACGCATACTAGGACACAGTGTTCTGTGGAAGTCTGGCAGAGGAGGGTTACAAGAGGAGTATTTCTATGGAGAAAAGTAAGGTGATAAAAAAAAAGATTGAATGCCCTTGTGAATCTGCACTGTAAATCCTTAAATGTCTTTGTTCATTTCTATGGAGATGATTGTATTTGACTGTGTGTCACTGATAGATACATATTCCAAAACTTTTGTTAATGGTGCCTGTAAATACTTCTCTTTCAATATATCCAGGGCTACAACTGTTCGTTACAAAGGCAGAAACCTTCGTATCAAAGCTCCAATGTGCAGGGCTTTGAAGAAACTCTGTGATCCAGATGGTAAGTAAAAGATGCTGAAAAGTGAAAGAGTTTTAACAGATGGCTGGAAGAATATGAGAGTAAGCCTGTTTTGATGTGTGCATCACTGGCAGGGGAATTTGTGCTATTTTGCATTTGTATTGGGCACAAATACATCCCTATTGTTTTACATAATCCCGTTAGTTTGTGTAATCCCACTAACTTTAAGATCCACTGACCTCTTTAAGTCTTAGTGTATAATACTAGTGAAATTACAGAGGAAGCAGCTACACCAGACAAGATCACTACTGCTTTGCCAGGTTTCCATTCACTATATTCCAAAATCAGTCTTCCTCCTGTGCCAGTAAATAAAGAGCAGTATGTTGTTTAGCACTGAGCATTTAAATTTTTTTTAACCTTCTCCAGTTCAGCTGTGTGACTTCTCTTTTTCTCTGCCCCTCAATAAGTAGTATCAGTGCAGTTTAAAGATCTGAAATATTTTACTGTTGTACTTGTTCGGAGTTTCCAGCGACATGATTTTGACAGTTCTTGCTCAGCTGGGAGCTCTAGTACTACTGCAATGGCTGAGGGAGGAAAAAAAAAACAACAAATTGCAACAGGAGTTAATCTAAGGAAGCAAGTTCCCTCCATTGCTGCAGCTGAGTTGCCTAAGTCATCTGTAGATGGTGCTGATACCTGTCATGCTTTTTTTTTCCTCCATGTAATTGAGCATATAGCATTCTGCCTGAATTTTCCTTGCTTTGACCTTTGTGCTTTACCTCCCTTCAGGCATTAGTGATGAAGAGGACCAGAAGCCAGTACGTCTTCCTCTCAAGGTTCCTGTAGAGTTGCAGCCACGAAATAATCATGCATGGGCTCGAGTGCAGAGTCTCGCCCAGAATCCACGACTTAGGTAACGAAGAGCTGATTTTAGTGCTGAGTATAGAACAGTGAAGTACAGGGAAAGTGCTCTATCATCTTGCTCTCCCTTCAGGATTCTCTGTGACATCTAGGCAGTACATAGTTGATGATGCAGTTTGCCTAAATGTCCTTAGTCTGAAGCCTTTGTACAACCAGAGCACATCATTTGTGTAGATAGTGAGATGTCGAACTTGATGTTTAGTTTAGCATTATTCTTTATACCTTTTGATTTGAGTAATGATGGGAGATACTAGAGTTGGAGATGAATATACTTCGTGCCATTTGCACCCAGGTGTCAGAGTGCAAGTAGAATGGAGATATGCAGCATTAGTGCTACTGAAGTTTGTATTGAACATACCACGAGACAGAGGCACAGGGGAGGGAAGTAAAACAATGGTTGGAGGTATCTTCTCTCCTTTTAGGCAAGGAGTCTAAATATGTCAAATGCAACACAGTGGTAGCAAGAAGGAAGATACTTAGCTTAACTTCCCCCTGCAAAATGTAGTTGGTGCTGTTGTTCCAGTGTCATCAGTGATTTTTCCTTTTAGTACTTGTGGCTGGTCCAAAACTCAGGGCAGAAAACAACCAGGCCTCTGTGATGCTGATTTCACTATACTGAAATGTTCCATTTGAAAGAGACCAAATACCATGCAGAGAGGAGAATGAAGGTTTGCAGCGTAATGTTTACTTTGCCAAATGCTTTCAGAGCAAAAAAGTAAATGTATTTTGTCCTCCTTTTCGTATATTTCATTTGATGGCTTTGTGCCTTGCTTGCACTACTGCAGGTTAGCGAAATCTTGCTATCTTTTTCCATCTGGAGAAACTAGTATCTTGAGTCACGGCGATCAGATTTATCTGATCGGCTTTCAGATCTTTCACAGTTGTGAGTTACATTTTAATGTTGCCATTTTTTGCCAGTTTTTTTGTTGTGTTGTTTTTTTTTCTTACAGTTTGGGAGTGGTAGCTGTGCTCTCTGTGCCATGTTACAGAATACCAGTTTCTTCCCTTAATTCCCATTCTAGCACTGGGGATCTGATTTGAATTTCTGCCGACATTTTAATCCGTTCCACTGCTTTATCTTGCATACAGGATGATTGTGGAGTTGCATCGGAAGGTCTCCAGCCTCATTGAGTTCCTGAAGCAGAAGTGGGCTCTCCATGAAGTACGCATTGTATCCTTTTCTTGTTTAGTCTCTGTTCTGTGCTCTGTCCTGGAAGCAGTTCCATTCCCGTTCTAAGTCCATCTTTACATCAGAAATGTGAGTCTACCTAACAAATTTACCAGTTCGTGCTTTAATAGTAACAGAGGTCAGCATCTCAGCGTCACTAATGTGAAGGAGTCTTTTGTGGAAAATCTTGCAGGATTTCACTTTTACCTCAACTCTTCTCTGCTGTGGTCCTCTGAAAAACTAGTTAGTAATAAATGAAGCTCCCTGCCTTTATTTCATTACCTTAAAAAGTGGGCGCGGTCTGTTTCAGCACCGATGGGTGGCTGCATTGTAGAAGGCTGGATAATAACTGTCGATTTGCAATGTCAGCAAAGAAATTGGGGATGGATCTTTCCACTTGCTGTATGCAGTTTCAACAAAGGAACATTTAAGCTTCTTCTTCTTTAGGTAGCTGCTGCTGCCTGTTAAGTTTTTATATGCTGTCTGAGCCACAGAACTCGTTACAGAGATATCCCTACCTCTGAACTTTGATCCAAGGAGTAGAAGCAGACGTGAGAATAGCTGTGAGATAACAGCCATTTATTTTCCTGTTGACTGGTATGCTGTATCCTGTTCTTAGTCCTCTAATTCAGGCTTCTTTTTTTAATTTGTGAGCCTGGAAGAAGTTTCACATAGCACTTGAAGTTTTAAAGATGCCAAAATATGTAAAATGAAGGCTGATGCGCAGAAAGGGGAGTCTGTTTTACTATGCAATGATTTTCTTTTCCTATTGCAATGCTGTTTGAAGCAGAGACTAGTAAATTTTCTTCTGGACTGTAGGTTTAGTTTGTGCTTGTGTTTTCAATATGGTCCTTATCAACACAGAAGGACTAATTTCTGATTAGAGCCTTTATATCTGTGCTGAATAGAGAACATATCCTCGATCAGCTACTAACTTACTTGCAAAATAGGCCGTCAAATACTTGTTATGAGGGGACAGATGGTGGTTGTAGTCTTTAACGCATCTTTTTTAGCGTAAAACACTAGAGGAACGGCAGCTTCAAGACTCCAGAGACTCAGAATCAAGAGGTAGCTTCTCAGAGGAGAAAGTGATGCTCCATCTCTTTCCAGGAGAGAATTGTACACTCACTCCACTGCCTGGGGTAGCCAGAGTGGTTCACTCCAAGGCTTTCTGCACAGTGCATTGGCAGGAAACTGGCAAATGCAAACAGAACACAAAAGACTCTCACTTACTGCCCCCTGCACAAATCCTAGGTATACAGAGTGGTCAGGGAACAGCTAGGGGACAACTAAAATACACGCGGGGAACAGAAGGTAAGAGCGTTGGAAGGGCAGAGAGCACTACAGAATCAAGCAGAACCTCTCATCCCACAGCTGAGGTTCCTGCAGGCACTGAAGATGGCTCCCCAGAGTCTGGTCTGGCAGAAGGAACAGCCTCAAATCTTGGCATCACTAACTCTCTCAACAAACCACTTTCTGGACTTCAAGATCCAGGAGGGAACCATGAGAAGCTGAGCTCAGCGGCCTTCTGTGTGGAAGGCAGGGAGGCCTTGGCTGGTGACCAAGCAACTGTACCAGCATCGTGCAGCACAGCTTGTGCTTGCAGTAAGATCCCTGATGTCGAGGAGCTCTCTCTGCTCGATCCATTCCCACGGTACATGAAGTCCTGTCAGGACCTGATTGTCCCAGAGAAATGTTCTTGCACAGACAAACCGCATGGGAAAGACTCTGCGCCAGCAGCTGGTGATACTTCTCCTGTGGCTTTTCCAAGTGGGAGGAGCACAGAGACATCTGAGTCCTGTTCACAGCTACTGAGAGGTGGTGTGGCTTCACCCAGCAGTGGCCCAGCCAGATACGAAGCTCAGGCTAGCCACAGCCAGGGTCAGCAGCTTGATGCTTGTACCAAGGAGATAACAGATGCAGTAACGGAGGATTCTCAAGAGAAGCTGAGCTCCTCGTTTCCACCTCCACCTCAGGGACAATCTAATACAAAGTCTCTCAAGGATGACGCAAGCCGGCTCTCTCAACAAGTTAGAGAAGAAGGATGGAGTCTACGAACTTCCGAGAGCCTTACGCTGGCTGAAGTCTACCTCATGATGGGCAAACCGAACAAGTTGCAGCTGGAATATGACTGGTTGGCTGTCTTGGAGCCAGAAACCCAGGATGCTAGGGAGCAAACGTCTGAATCAAGTGCTGTTCCTGCATGTACCACCTTTCACAAGCAGAGACTTCTAAACTGCCTTTTAAAACTCATCTCTACTGAAGTCAATCCCAAACCAGTAAGTAGCTCTTCTTTATGCTCCACATGCTAAACTCTTACTTGATCTGGGGAATAATTCCTCTTGCTGTTGTTTTCGTAGTAAATCAATGTAAATAAAAAATAGGAGTTTCCTATGTTTAAAAAGAAAATCAAAACAGATTGCTACAGAGTAGACTTTTTCTCAGTGTGCTGCACCTGATTTTCTAAAATGCCTTTTAGTTTCTTGTTTGGCATGAGTCACAGTCTCGGTAGTATTACAGTGAGCTCAAAAGGTCAGACATGAACTTCGGTAGGCGCTTTCTCTTCTCTTTCCTGTTAGTACTCCAAACAAAAACCGTGATACGAGGTAGTTCTTTTTTGTAAATGTTTTCCTATCACTTCAGCATACTTTGTCTTAATCAAAGCAGAGTCATACACCTGAAAAAGATTGGCATTACTTTAGATATACATCATAACATATATTCCAATAAAAAGAAGTAACCTTTTGCTTTATTTGTCAGATATCACTGTATATACTCTGTATTTCAGAAAGAGAGATGCACTTCTTGTGTCAATGAATGTCATAAGAGTGACACACACATTCAAGGGAAAAGGATGGTATTTACTGCCTAACTGAAAGTACTGTAGACTTTTTTGAAAGTTTCATCTCTTAAATCCTCTGTTTCATCAAATAATGATACAAACCATCATATTTTTGCCACAGGGTACTTCAACAGAGAAAGGTTTTCTTGTCTTGATCCCTACAATTTTCTCAAGATAATATGTAACAAAGCCAAAATGGTCAGCTGTTCTGGGGTTCATTCTTTTAAATTAATATTACAAGCATAAAACTAACTGTAGCAAATTGCATAGCAGTCAAGCTTAGGTGATAATTTTATGCCTGTGGTTACACACAGATTCTTTAAAAAGGGAGCATTTTCTAGAAAACCATATAAACAACAATGAAATCAACTGGATAGGCCTGGAAAATCAGTAAAGCACCTTGCAATGTGCTTCTGTTTTAATTCTTGAGTTACAGTATGAAATATGAAAGGGAATGGGAAAAACTTTAAAAGCTATTCGTCTTTATTCAGTTAGAATTAACAGCAAAATATTTTTGTCCAGGTGTATTTCCATCCAGAAGAGGTCTCTGGTTTATTAGAGTTTAGGACAATTTCTACTAAATTAAAAGCAACCCCTCTTTTGTTACTGTGACAAATCTTCATCTTTACCTTTGCCTTTTTTTTTTTTTTCCCCCCTGGGGTGGTGCAGCACAATGTAAGAAGCTTGTTGGGTGTTAACGTGGTTGTAACGTAAATTAATGGTATTGAACCAATGGTGTTTAACACTGCTAAATGCTCACTGGAGGAATTTCAGCCTTCCACCACAGACGTACAGAGGTATTGGTTAGAGTACTATTTGACGTACTAAAACACCGTTAATGTTTCCTAAGTAGAATGAGTTTAACCACATTTTCGTTGTAACAATACACAATATTAATTTAATGTACTCACATTTTTAGACCCCTGAGATGAGCTCTGTTGCCACATCACCTATAAAGCCTACTCAAGAGGAGCAGTCACTGACTCCTCCAGGGAAGGTGATTGCCATCAGCACCAGAAGTCCAGGCTGCACACGGAATCAGTCTGCCCTTCGCAACAACAAGACTTTTTCTCCTGGTGCTGCTTCCAGCTCCTCAGGTGAACACTCGTAAAAATATATTTCAAGAGATCAGACCATTAATGCCTCATACGTGATGAATGCATTCCAATAACGTAACACTGGGAGAATGAGGATTCTACTGTTATGAACTTAATTGCTTAAGAACACTGGTACATGTTAATTTGCTTTAGGGTTGTCTAAATTCAGTATTTCTTTGAATCTTGGAAAGCAATACATGTCAATAATACCGTTTACAATCCAGAAAATCTCTCACAACTCAGTCTTACATTCCTTCACAGACTTAGGTCCCAAGTCCGTCTAGGTACAACCTGCATTTTCATTTTTTGTCTTTTTTTTTTATATATATAAAGATAAGTTGATTTGGCCTTCTCAGTAGAAAATGAAGAAAACAGATTGTGTCTTCTACAGAAGAACTGAAAGCATTGACAAACCGTTAGCTTTACAAAAGGCACACAGCTAGCAGGAGAGAAAAAAAAATAACAAGGGTTAAAAAGAGTCATACAAAGAGATTTAGAAAAGAGTGAAACAACTGTGATGGAACATAATCTGTAATACTTATCTATAAAATATCATTACGTAACTAGTTCATCCCATTGCAGACTTTTAAGAAAATACCTTGCGTATGAACAATTATCTCTAACTCCTAGTCAGGCAGGAGAGACAAATGTATTTGTTATTCTGCATTTAGTTGCTTTTTAGATCTTCTGGCATGCTGTAATTTTAACTATCTTGTGGAAAAAAACAAGCAGTGTAGAATGGCAGGTGGCAATTTTGCTTTTTAAATAGGAGGATAATAACACCTCCTGTTTATTTATTAAGTGAAGTTTGTTCTTCAAAACTCTTCTGGAATAGTGTTGTGTATAACCATCCCTGTGTTAGGATGGCCCAAGCTTGTGCCGTGTTGTTTTCCTGCCCAGGGAGGAAGCAGGCATTGCTGAGGATCATTGCCCGCTTTGCCTCTTCCGCTTCTGGGTGAGTTGGACGACTGTTGCCTCCTCACTGTTATCTCCATGGCAAGCATGGGTGTAATACTGAGTGTGAAAATAGTCATTTTTGTCTGTTGTAATGAAGCCCAGTATTGTAACTAAAGCAGGCACTTCTGTGGAAGAGAGGTACACTTCTTAGTTATCTCATAATGACATACCAGCAAGAGTGGTTTTCATTCTAACTGGATGCCTGCACAGCACTGAAATAATACAGTGTGGTTTTGTTTGTTTTGAAGTTAAATGTAAAAGAAGTGTTACTCAGGCCAGGTATCATTATTTAACGTGACATATGTATTTCTAAGACACTCCGTCTTTTGAAAAGTATTTTTGGTAAATGATCCCTGCTTTTTCACTTCTCTGTCATCAGAATCATTTTACTGAGGTTGCACTTTGAATTACCACATTAAGGGTGGGGGATGGAGGAGAGGTCTAAATAAAAAATACTTCTTGTAGAATGAATCTATTTTTGTATTATCTCACCCTACAAAAGGAGTGGATCAGGTAGATGAAGAGTTTACAGAGCAGAAGGACCTTCAAGCGTTTCTACAAACTGAACAGATAAGCTGGTTAACAACGCTGATATTGGGGTTCAAAACTGTGTGCTTAGATTCTGTTTCCTTTAGTAGTGTAAAGTTGCATTTAAGCCCCTTCATCCAAAGATTTCAAAGCAAGTGAATGGTTGCACAGTTCTTGTGAAGCCCGTAAATATTGCCAGTTTACAGGTGGGAAAACTGAAGTGTTGAGAGTTCCGTGATTTGTTTGAGGTCGCAGACAGTGGCAGAACCAGAATACCTAAGTCTCAGCTCTCCATCTGATCCTTCAGTTAGTAAATAGCTGCTTTCTTCTTGTTTTCACTTAATTTAAATTGCCGCTGAAATCTTCTAGGTTTAAGAAACCTCCCTAGACCTCTCTTGGTGGCTAATCCTTCAAGTTCTGGAAACACTGACGCTGATGGTGGACTCTTCGCGGTTCCTACAACTCTACCACCCAACAGCCGCCATGGGAAACTCTTCTTGCCTAGTAAAGAAGCAGAGCTGTCCTTCCGGCAGCACTTAGACACAATCAGTGTAAGTGAGATCGGTAAATGAAAAAAGTAGCATACTGTGCCTGAGCTGGCTTGCGGTAGGATTAGAGTTTTTTGTTTCATCAGAAAACATGTGCTTCCTTATGAAGCAGTGCGTCTGGTGATGCTTAAGCATAACTGTATCAGCCGAGCTTAGTCAGATTTTGATTACATGGTTATGCTTTGAAGTGTCATCACCTCTTCAGACCTGAATGCCATCACACAACCTGGTGAAACTGGTTCACTCTCTAATTTGCTCCAGTAAAATATATTTGCAAGGCTTGACAAAACTGATACCCTTCTTCTTGCGCAGCTGATTTTAATACAACCTCATTGCTCTATTTGATTGAAATACTTATTTTTATACATACAATCTCAGTAACAGCTTCATATCAGGCTACAGTAGTTAAGTAGTGAAATGGCTTTTTTGGGGGAAAAAGTTTTGTCCCCATAAAACAAGAAAAATAATACGGTCCTGGTGGAAAATGTTACTACTCTAGCAGAAGTTCTGGGATATGAATCTGAAGCCTTAACTTTTGGGTTAAGGAAATGGGGTTTTCATATTCCATGAGGCTTTTCTTTTACTGGACTGTGTGTTTGAGGAGCTTTCAGTTAAATGATACATATATTAGTGTTATACATCAAAATCAAGTGAGATGTATTTAACTTAAAGGTAGTTTAAAGAAAAATATTACACAGTTTGATACAAATCAGTATATTAATCGTTACAGTTTTTTTGAAAAAGGAATTTGAGGATATAATTTGTTCTGCATCTACCTGCTTAAGATACTTCCTAATGGATTTCCTGTTCTTCTCCAGATGCAGTCAGACTTCTTCTTGCCAAAGCCAAGGAAGTTACGGAACAGGCACTTGCGGAAGCCGTTAGTAGTACAGGTCAGAATAATTTGGAAGTGCAAAATGCCTGTTTTGTTCCTGAACAGATAACAGTAAGGTTAAAATGATTTGAGCTAAACTGAAATAGAAACCTGAACTTCCCTCATACATGCATTGGAAAAGTAAAGCTAAATATCGGAAGGAAACAGCTTTTAAGTCTATGTTGTAATGAGCCATACTATATCCTCTGTATGAGGAATATCAACAGTAATAGTCTAGTGTGTGAGGTAGTTTGGGAAAGAATAAAAAAGACCCTTATCTGAAAGCAGGTACTGCTGTTTGGGCCTGCTGGCACAAGCTGCATGTTCATGTTCCTGATCTGTCATTGTTAGAGCTGTCAGTGCTACTGCAACAAGATCTCCCTTTAGATGTTTTTTCCACCTTTCTACTCAGTAATGACTGTGAAACTGGAATGGGTATAAATAGTGCAGTGAAATAAAACAAAATCTTCTTGAAAGAACGCTGATTTACAGGGGAAAAAATGTAATTTTCAAAGAGATCTATGGGAGAATTAGCCTATTGTCATGGATCTTAAGAGTTTGGCAAGGATTAAGCCCACTTAGACTACTTTTATAATCCTAGCAAAAAGATTTTTGGCACTGTGAAACCACAGACTTGCTCGAGGGACTTGTGGCAGGTGGAGAACATACAAGAAATAGTTTAGAAAGAGAATAATGGAAACCTGTTTGGCAGAGAGGAAGTTACCAAGCGTGAATATGCGCTTTGGTCTCTTCTGCTCTGTATAAGTGTAGGAGACCTAGAAATTACATAGAGGTTATTTCTGGTAGTGAAATACTCTGGTCTGTGCAATTCCATTTGTTTTTAAGCCTCGGGAATACATACAACTGCCTATTTAATTCATTCTTGTTTAACTCTGATCAGAAGATGAGTTTGTACATAGTCTAGTCCTTAAGATCACTTCTATAATTTCTTGAGAGATTATTACTGAGAGAAAATTGTTGCAAGAATAATCAGAAAGGAATTCAGTTTTAATTCACATTTGTCTGAGAATTATCCGTGTGGAAATTCTCTTTTATGGTAGTTTACAGAGGAAACATGATTCCTAGATTCCTATCTGTAGCTTCTTTTTCAAGATTGCACAGACTTTACTGCCGTGTCTGTTGGATGATAGTCACACCGTATAAATACTCTGCTCCTTATTCTGGAGGGTATCATGAACTTTTATGCCTTAGAAGATCAGCTTTACCCTCTGTTCTCTGCTTGAATATGTTTTGATTTATTGTTTTTTCTGTCACATAGAGAACTCTGCTCCCCAGGCCATCTGGAAATCCATCCCAACATGTCTGTTCCTTTTCTATCCTGTCCAACTCGTCTATTACAGGTGAGTTCCACGTATCTTCTGTTACTTTTATGCTGTCATGAGGTGGACTTGAAAGTGTCTCTTTATACTGCATAAAGGAATAACTTATGTAATAAGAGGAAAATATCCTTTCAAAACCACAAAGTCATTTAACAATTGATTGAGTCACTTCCTACAAGATGACAGAATTGTTGTCCTGGATCATTGTTAAGCAAGTCATGGTTACAATAGAATTATTTTTCTTCCCTGTCCCATCACTGAAAATGGGGAAGAGTGAGGAGGTCTGTACAAGGAGACTGTTTGGAATAAATTACTAAGATAAGAATTTTTTTTTCTACAGGATGTAATAATTTGTTTAGATTTTGTAATAAACCTTTCCTAGTACTTGGGATACTGTTTAAATTTCATACAGTATAAGCAATATACTGCCCATTTGTCCTTTCCTGCTGTTACACTACTCTTGAGAACAGTGTCTCAAGATAATGTCTCATCTCGGCTTGAATCTCTCAAAATCAACACTAGTGCTTAAAAGTTATCCTCATTTAAAATAATGAAAGCAGCTTCAACTAACGGAGCTTACTGTTGCATTTTTGTGGTAAGGCACTGGTTAGCTTCCATTACTATTTAAGTCTTGTTTAATTGTCTCCACTATTTGCGTTCATGGAAGTTCAGTGCTGCTTGGAATGTGTTTATTTTGCTTCCACTGAACTGTGTTGTGCTCTGCTTTAAAGATGGTAGATTTCATTTGCTTGAGAGGTATTTAATTCTTCACCACAGGGAGAGGTTCATTTCGGCCAATCCAGTCCTCACTGACAAAAGCTGCTGTTTCTCGTCCTATTGTGCCCAAAGTTCTTCCAACACAGGCTACCAACCACCTGTCTAGTAAGTCATTCCTTAAAAAGAATGAAAGTTAGTCTTTCATGATGTGTGTGATTTACGTTGTTCATTTCTTTTTCCTGTGTAAAAACTGTTAGTGCCTTTTAAAGTTAAAGAAAGTGGTCGTGTTAATATATCTTACTTGCTGAGCTTTGTGGCTGGAGAAAGGATGAAGTCAGTTGTGGGACAGTCCATACTGGGTTCCTTTGCTGTGTCTGAGCTGCTTGTTAAGAAAGGATTTAGAATTTGTAACTGAAGCTGAGGACTTGTGTGATTTTCGTTGTTGTTGTTTGTTCTGTTTTTGTTCTGTAAGGCCACTTTCAAAAATGTCAAGACCCCTTTTCAAAGAAAGTTATAAACAGCATATCTACTAACATGGGATTATGAATTCTACAAGAAAATAAATTGCCAGAGCACCGCAAGCAAATACTGTCTTGCAACAAAAAAGGGGGTCCCATAATTGGAATGATTGGTGAGGTGAAAGCAATCACTGCCTCGGTGGCTTACGGCATGCTTAGAGAATTCTGTGTGATGAGAAGACATCTGCCTAGAGAAGCTGTGGATGCCCCATGCAGGGAAGTGTTTAAGGGCAGGTTGGATGGGGCTTTGAGCAACCTGATCTAGTGGCAGGTGTCTTTGCCCATGGCAGGAGGATTGGAACTAGATGATCTTTGAGGTCCCTTCCAACCCAAGCCATTCTATGATTCAGGTATCTTGAGTTTTAAAAAAGTTTAAAATCTTGAGGGAAAAAAAACTTTTAAACTTTAAAAGGTTTAAAATCTTGAGATTTTAAAAGATCTGCATGATGTTGACCCTGCAACAACTTAAGTTTATATATTGAGACTAAACTGCTGATAAAGGCAAGATAAAACAACAACAACAACAAAAAAAAACACAAAAACCCTGTTTTTAAAGTTCCTCTGTTAAACCATAGGACATTTCTAGGAATTTCATAACCAACAACTTAAATATTTTAATGACCAAAAAAAATGTTACAAATAGAGGGAAGGGGGAGAACTGGGATGTTTCTCTAAACTGTTTTGATGTAGCTGATTGGAGCAGGGCAGAAGAATTATAAATGTTCAGCTGAAAGAAAAGTTACACTTCATGAGGAAGAACAATCGATATAGCTGATTGTATAATAACCATGTTTGCTTCTTGCATGTATCAAGTTCTGACTTGCTGGCCAATTTCTTAAAAAAATATATTTTTTAGCAGAGTCACAACAAAGTAATTGTGTGAATGAAAGACCTGTAATGTGTTTTTTGCTTGTTTGTTTCACAAAAGGTGCCATCGACTTGGCAGCTAAAAGTGCTGGTATTATCCCTGGTAGCCCCGTGCCTGTCCTGGATGCGGATGGTTTGCCAGGTGTATCTCCGTTGTCGCCAGACAGGGTGACCACGGTAGTAACAGGGCAGGAGTCAACAGCAGCGCATCAGAATGGAGGCTCCATCACCACTGTGGAGGTCAGTCTCCTGAGCAGGCTTTTGGAAGGAGCTAAATGTCTTGTTCTTCATTGTGTGGAAAGCTGTATTAGTAATGATTCTCCATGAGCCTTCTCCTGGGGCTTGCTGTTAGACACATGTATTTAGGAGTTTAAGGGATCAAATCATCACTGCATTGAGCAGATTTCTATCCCATAGAATACCTTTCACCTGTTAGACTGTTGAAGTTGGCCATTCAGAAATCTGGGCTTAAAAAGAAACAGTGGTATTTCAAGAAACAGTGACTCAGAAGGGAATTTGGGGGCAAAACATGGACTTCTGGGGATGCATTTGGAATGGAAACTGACATCCCATTGCTGGTCTCCTTTACTGAGATCCTGATACATGTTAGTCTTTGTCATTTTCTCAGTCAGTTGATGGACTGTTTCGAAAGGTGGGGTATATAGAAAGAGCATGCATAAACGGTGATATGCACCTGTCTCTTACCTCCCCAACTATATTTTCACCATCGTCCATAAAAGTTTCACTCACATGATTCCTGTTGTTGTTTCTAGAGCTCAGGCCCAGGGTGTCGTGTTCCGTTTATAAGCTTACCAACACGGCATGAGCAGGAGGCAGTTGCGGATGGTTTCCAGGTAGAGTATGTGTTGAAAGAACAGCTGTATCAAATAGGTAATGTTTTAAAACACCACTGGTATTACTAGTTAGATACCCTTGTTCCCCAGTAGTTGTATACCATCATTATTGTTTTGTAGGAATGGAAGTTTACCATCGGAGTAAATTTAAAGAAAGAATGTCAGGAAAGCTGTTTAAATTTATTTGGGGGGCATTCTCTAAAAAAGCAAAGCAAATCTGACAAGCTCTGACTTGGGCACACGTCTGACTCATGTTCAATTTGACATCTACCAGGACACCCATGTCCTTTTCTGCAAAGCTGCTGGGACCCTGGAATATGTTGGTGTGTGGAAGTGTTCTTTCCCACATGCAGGACTTGTGTCACTTTCCACAAAACAGCAATAGTGGTATACGATTACTGGGGAACAAGGGCATCTAACTAGTAATGACAATCACATTTTCAAAACATTACTCACTTTGTACTACATCAGAAAAAAAATCACAAACAGTTCTATTAAGGGGTAGCAGAATCTAGACTCCTTACAAAAGCCCATTGATTTTTGGGAAGTCTGGCTATAAGGAGAAATGAGTTAGTCTTTTAAAATACGTGTACTCTAAGCTACAGGTTTTTTGCCTATACAAAAGCAAATATAATAATTCTTAAGAACTATCTTGTAGTTTCTTCAAAATCATGTTCATTTTATTATTATATATGGATGCTTATTTCTGTTATGTAAACTGTATTAAATTCCTTTGGAGTGTTACGGACCCATACTTTTTTCAGATGATTTGGCAGGATATGGGCTGAGGAGTATTGGTTCATGCTTAGACATTTTTTATAAGAAGAATATGAATTACACGTAGAAGTAGATATCTGAAGTATGGGATTAATTGCTCTTCTGTAACTGAGAAGATCACTTTGAAGTAATTTTGGATCCGTTAATAAAAAAAAAAAAAAAAAAAAAAAGAATATATTCTGTTGGATTATTAGTCTTTTTTAAAGCCTGATATTAATCTGATGCTTAGGAGTTAAGGTGGTGTTTTTCAGACGTATCCAAGTTCTTCATGAGTTCATGAACAATTACTTCTGTTTCTTGTAACAGGGCACATCAGTTCTTTCTCTCTCAGAACTGTCCAAGACTCCCCTCCAAAATGGCCTTTCCACTCCTCCACTTCCCTCATCAGAGGCTTCCAGTACCCGGCTCTCTCCTCCCAATGTTTCTGCTCTCTTGGATATCTCTCTGCCTGGACCACCTGAAGATGTGCTTTCTCAAGGAGAACCTGCCACTCAAATCAGTGATTCTATCATTGAAATAGCTATCAGCTCTGGGCAATACAGTAAGTCTGAGTCTTCCTGTTAACTTAAAAGAAAATCCTTGTCATCGTGCATGTCAGCAGAAAATTTGGGGAGGCGGTTTTGGATTTTTTTAAATGTATCTGTTGGAAATATGACTGTGGCTGGCCTGTCTTTTCTAATGTATTTAGTTTTTTTGTTTTTTGAACATAAGTTGATGCAGCGTCCTGTAACTTAACCTCATTGACTGAACCAGTGATTCCTGATGTTGGCTTACAGGTGAAGGTGTTTCTCTCTCTCCTGCAAAGCTGAATGGCAGTGACAGCTCCAAAAGTCTTCCGTCCCCATCCAGTAGTCCTCAACAGAACTGGATTGCCTCTCCGAGCCATGATCCCCAGTGGTACCCCAATGACTCCACAGACTCGTCTCTCAGCAGCTTGTTTTGTAAGTGCTGGTACATAGGGAAATGAAAAAGAAGCATAATTAGAATTGATTCCTTTGGAAAATAGTAAAGTTAGTAGGACATTTGTGGACTTTTTCCTTTACTACTTGTTAGTATGGCATTGCCTTTGAATGCATTTTCTTTCTCTTCATAAATCTGTTCCTGAAAAGATCCTGTTGCTAAACTAAGGCAAGAGCCCTTACCTTGCGGTAAATAATTCTTTGGTGGTACTTTGTACTCTGCTGGGAGCCTGACTCATCATTTAGGTTGAGATGTTTTGTCTGTTCTGCCAAAATGAAAAGATGCCCTTGGCTCTGCTGTTGGAAATTTGCTGTGTTTGGTGAGCCTAATCTCAGAGATGAGATCATTGGGTTTATTTGTTTGTGGGTTGGTTTTTTGTTTTGTTTTGTTGTGCCTGGGTTTTTTTTTGTTTGTTTCTTTGGTTGGTTTTTGAGTTAACACTTAAGGAGGCCAGTGTAATGAGTCTGTACTCTTAGCAATCTGCTGATGGTGTTCATACTGGCAGCATGTAAATTTTAAGAGATAGAAGAAATGGATAGTCACCCTTCCTTTGCAGTTTCCTTGTCCTTCTATTTGTCCTCCCAGTTACAAACTTTCAGTGCAGTGACTTACTGATGTGCCTGTTCTTTATAGCAAGTTTCATCTCCCCTGAAAAGGGACGAAAAATGTTGCCAACTCCTGTTGGGACTGCCAGTGGCACCTCCTTACTGGGACCTAGCCTTCTGGATGGAAACTCCCGGGACTCTTTTGTATCACGATCTCTGGCAGACGTAGCAGAGGTATGTCATCAAATCACATTCGGATGGTTTTGCTTCCTTTTTTAGTGTCGTGTTACTGCGTATTGTCCATCATACCTTCCCAAGATACTTATGGCAAAGATACTTTGACATCTGCACTGTAGCTTAACAAAGTTACAGTCTTAACTGAAAGATGCAAAATGATCTGAGGGTATACTACACCAGGGCTGGTGCATGAAACTGTTGTGAGCACCTTTGACCCAGGCTCTTTTTGCTGGAGGAGGTTGTATTTGCCTTGTTGGACATATTTTTTGTTTCGACAGAGAGAGTTTTTATCTTTCTATGTTGTGTGTTCTACTTTGTTCAGCAAGCTGAATGTGAGTCAGGATGTGCTGTGGCAGCAAAGACTGGCAGTGTTTTGGGCTGTCTTAGCATAAGTGTAGCTGGTAGATTGAAGAAAAACGATCATCCGACTCTACCGAATGGCTGTGAGACCATATCTAGAATATTGTGAACAGGTTTTGAGCCCCTGATACAGGAAAAGACGTAGATAAACTGGACCAAGATAAGCAGAGGGCCATCAGGATCATGAGTGGGCTGAAGCCTCTGTCTGTGAGGAGTGGCTGATGGTACTAGGCTGGTTCAACCTGGAGAAGGCTGCAGGGTGGGGGGGGACTCAATAGCTTCCTTCCTGTACTTGTGGGGAAGTCAAGAAAATGTAGTCAGGCCCTTCACAGGGTGGTGGTGGACAGTGGGAGGAACAGGCAAAAACTGAATTGAGAGGTTCTGACTACAGAGCCTGGAAAGGAAAGGAAAACTTTTTCACCCTGAGGAGAAACGGGCGGGGAAACAGGTTGCCCAGAGAGGTTGTGCAGTCTCCATCTTAAGAACTTCTCAAGACTAGTGGAGGTAAAGCCCGAGTAAGCTGGTCTGTCTTCTTGGTATAAATTCAAACATTCTGCTAACTTGTGAGAATCTGTTGAGTAGCATGCACACGTTTGTGAGTGTGTGTTCATTCAGGGCATGTATGATAATCGGTCTGTGTGGGTTTGAAGTGACACTGCAGCCCCTGATCTAACAAACTGCCCTCAGAGAAAAATGGGTTAAGCTGTAATTTTAAGCACACCAGAGCAGCTGTAGTGTTTTGCTGCTGTTGTGGCAGATGCGGGTTTGCGTTGGGTGTATTTAGAGTATCCTTATAAAATAGCTTTAATGATGGGAGAAATTTGAAAGGCATTTTATTAAGTGTCCTGCAGAGTCAAGCTTTATTTACAAATGCAGGCATTGCATAGAATGCAATATCTATAAAGGTTTTGTATAACACCTCTACTAGTGTACCTTAATGCTGAATTAAGGATGTTCAGGTAAGGTCCATTTGAATTTTTTTTTTATTTATGTATTATTTTGAGAGGCTTCCATTTAGCCACAGATAAGAGCTGTTCTCTTACTCAGATCAAGTGAGATAAAAGCATCTTTCATATGAGGAGGCTGGGAATGAAGGACGAGAGGTGATGGGCAAAAATTGAAACACATGAAATTCTGTAGGAACTTTTTTATTGTGTGGGTGATTAAACACTGGAACAGGTTGCCCAGAGAGGTTGTGGAGTCTCCATCTGTGGAGATATCCAGAAACCAACTGGACAACAAGGCAACCTTTCTTGTTGACCTTGATGAGCAGGAGGGTTGGACAAGGTGATCACAAGATCCCCCTTACAACTTAAACAATTTTGTGATTCTGTGAAATTTGCACTGACGTGTAGCTCTTCTTTTCTGTCATCTCTCTTCTAGGTGGTGGATTCCCAGTTGGCTTGCATGATGAATGAGAACAGCATAGATTACATATCTCGTTTTAATGACCTTGCCCAGGAGCTATCGATACCTGAGCCAACCCGCAGGGAAATTCTGTTCGATGGAGGAGGTGGTGGTCCCCCTATTGGGGATCTCTCACAGTGAGTGGTTGATACCAGCAGGCTGGTGTAGACTGTTTAGCTTAAGTTGGAGCTTGCAGTGCTGGTTCATGGCAAGGGCCGATTGCAGAGAAGCAGCTGAGGCTCAGCTGTCCCTGTCTTGTGCACTTCTTTCTAAAAGAGAAGCGTTGTCTTCAAGGTCTGAAGAAGTACTTGCAGGTCCTGGAATGTGCAATATACTGGGAACAACAAAACATGGAGTATTATTATAGGAAATGGTGTGTCCCCTGCATCAGTGATGTAAGATGGCAGGCTTACAAGACAGTCCTGGACTTGTACTTTGGAATGGCCTAGGCAAGAAGCTCAAGCAGGTATTGCCAGAAGCTCCCCTACATGAGTTGTTTTTTGCATAGTACTCGAAATGCCATGATTTGGAATCCACATTGAAGTTGTGGAGGATGAAGGGTGCGGGTAGGTATGGAAACTGTTTTGCATCTTGACATGACCTAGTTGGCGCTCTTTTATGAATCAAACTGAAGTTTGTTGCACTCTCTTCAAAGACGCTGCAACTCTGTGATGCTTCATTTCTATAGACCATTCTGTTTCTTTGGCTATGGTTTGTTTGGCCGTTCCAGCAGGGGCATATACCTGCTTTTTTGTTTTGTAGGAGAGCTCTGATTCACCCTACTCCCAGATTGTGTGGATCCATAGGGAGTTTCCTCTATTTTTAAACCCCATCAAATGTCACAATCATCCTTCTGACTGCACTCATATTCTCCACCTTTGAGATTCTTCACCACATTGCACAGTTCATTCCATGAGCGGGAGAGTGCTTTCCCGCTTTCCCTGAAGAATGGCTGCTTTTCAAGTCAGGAGAAACCGCAAAACAACTAATTGGAATCACTATGAAAGCTTTATCATTATTAGTCTTGGCTGTGCTGGAAACCTGTATATATTGCCATCTTTCTCCAAAAAAAAAATATCTGAGAATTTTCCCAGGAGAGGAAATAGGAAAAAATATTGTAATCTCTAGATACAAATAATATTTTAATGCTAAAGTTGTTGAAATCTGTCTTGTGTCATGAAGAGGAGGGGTGTCAAGACCTTGTTCAATCCCTTGGTCCTTCCTTGTTTCCTCCTTGTTCCCTCCTTGTTCATTGAATTCCAGGTGCTCTGTAGTACCTCAGGGCATCATTTTTCACTATAGTCACTCCCAGGCACTAGTGGGTCTGGATCCGCCCTCTGCTAAATCCCTATGCATTTAATGGTAGTGTTTTAATATCTGAAAGACACAGATCTGACTCCAGTTGTTTGAAAGGAGTCTAAAATTACAGCTGGTTTTCCTTCAGTTCTGCCTTTATGACTCAGGAGACTTTTCCTATTTCCTTTCCTACCAGTCCTGAGAGAGAATACCTTTACTGTGCCCCTTTTTTTAAGCACTTGTCTGCTTCTCCAGTGAGAGGATGTCCCTTGGCTATTTTAAGTTGCTCTGAACTTATCCAAGGGCATAGCCCTGTATAAACCTCAACTTTATATTATTAATAAATAAGTAAAACTCCATCTCTATTATCAGGGGTTCATTTTCCCAACTTGCACTATACTTGGTGGATGGAATTCTGCCTGCCTTTAGATGCTTTTACAAGGCATTCGACTGGGAGTTTCTGCTTGTAACCTTGCTCATGATGCACTGATTGGATTTGCTGTTTGCCCAGTCACTTTACCCTGCCTAGGTAGATTTTGTTTTACTGCTACATGGTTTGCCTTATCCTCTTTGTCATTTAAAGAAAATGTCACAAGTTTTCTGATGCACCTTTTGTGTGGCCCAGAGCAACTTCACTGATGTCAATCAAAAAGTACTGAGATTTGTATGACATTCCAGGACCCCACATATAAGGTTGCTACATTCTGTCATATAGGGAACCATAGACCTGTGTAAAAACAGCATTAGTGTGAACAGGTGTTCCCAACAGGGAGTCAAGCTTTTATTACTAGCAAGGAGACAGTCATGACTAGAAAAACAAAGAGTTTAGTACCTCTGTGCTAACTTTTTATTCTGTCCACATGTCACATGGGATGTTAAGTCCTTTGGTCATTATTTCTCTTTCATTATCCTTACAGAGTGTTGTTTGGTGATGCAATTATCAGGAAATCATGTTAACCTGGAATATAAAAAGTTGAATGATGTCTGAAGAATGAATGCTGAGGAGTATGTGATTCTGAGCATTCACCCTTGGTGTGGAGAGGATGTCCATTAATCTCGAGAGTCACTCACCCTAAAACTTCTAAGTTCTCCTTAATGTCTTGATTCAGTCTTTCCCAGAGTGTCTCCTATCGGTTTTGGCTTATTACGTTAGTAATGCTGGTTATCCAATAGGCTGTACCTGCAAGTCTGAAGGACTTGCAGGACAAAAGTAGAGGACTCCTCATGTAGCCGTGGCTATGGATTACAGGACATGCAGGAGGACATGTGATGGACGTGTGATGTGTTCTAGTATGAAGTACTGTATTAAAAACAAAAAATCTGAACTCATTCTTAAACTTTAAAATACTGAAAGACCAGCTTGATGGTCTCTGTATTTAGGTAGCTTGACAAATATTTCATCTTCTCTACCCATGACGGCAATTAAGTGGATGCCACACTAACTTTGACTTTTAGATTGCCTAGAATAAGTTCCAGTGTTGCTGCACCATATGGCAGAGTATTGCATCAAGGTCTGCAAAGAGTTTCTGCCATCTCATACAGGGAGCTGTCAGGTTGCCCCTTCTCAGCCCATTCAGTGGCCAGAAGGGAATAATAATGCAGAATGAATGTCAGCATAGTGGCTGTTCTTATTGATGCCACGAGATCAAAAAATTTTAATACCCTGAACCATTGCAAGTAGACTTGGGACCACCAAGTAATAACAAAGTGGAAATGACAGAAGTCAGTTCAGCATCAACACTGCGATTAGAAACGTGTTTAGCATTAGCCTCTTAAAAGTTCTGATTATGAAACAGTTTGACATCTTTTCTTGCACCAAATTCTCTTAGCGTGATCCTGTCTTTTGAGACTTGAAGCTCCTAAATAGTCCTGCCTTCCATATTTGGTTTCTGATTTCAGAAGTGTAATGTTCTGCACACTGCATTTTCAGGACAAGGAGGTTTTATCAGGGAAAAACTTGAAAATAACTTAGATCGTGATAACTTTGAATTGATGCAGAATTTGTTGCCCTTACTATATGAAAACTCACTAAAACACATCTAACTCCACCAGTACTAGATTCTATGTGGATGTGCTTTACATAATTATTGTTAACAATTTGTGCCTGGGACTGCTAAGGGAAAAATGGGTGGGTGGATGTGTGTACGTACATACGTTTGTGCATGCATATACACACACACATATATGGGGAAAACCCAAAATTTGTTTCAGGTTTATTTTTTTCAGCTTTCCCAGCAGAAGTAAGAGGATTCATGTTTGTAACAATGTCAGCTTATCCTAAGCAAACATTCAAGCAAGCTACACTGAAATTTGGGCAGGTTTTTTTTTTTAAGTTAAATGTAACTTTGTTAGCTTAATAGCTGCCTGAGACACTGTAAGGCAGTTGGAGAGGACAAGTGGACACTAAGAACCTCCAGTTTTAGTATTAATTGCTCTAAGGCTTTAGTTTCTACTGGTTTTATTTGTAAACTTCTGATAGGCTTGCCCCATGTTGGTTTAGCAGCTGTATGTACAATAAGGAAGTTCGGAGTAGTTCAGCAAGGTGAGTGGCAGAAAATTCAGTATTTGTCATCATAATAGTCTGGGTGAAAAGCAGTACTACATCCTAAGAATTAGATCTACCTGTGTGCACATTAATAGTGGGTTTTCTTCTGGGGGTTGCATCCTGATTAGCCACACAATTCATTTTATCCTTTATCACTAAATCTATTAAGCATAGGAATGATAATTGTTTTTAATATGGCATTGCTAAGCCTTTCCTTGACACCCTTCTTTATGTTTCTAAATTGAATTAAATAGCTTGGATCAAATCTACACTTATAAAAACATCTAATTTACTGACTCCACAGATCCCAGAGTGGAAATTAAGTTGCATTTTGTTTTTTACACTCAGACTTTGGATGAACTTATGAGAAAAGTACTGCACTTTTTTGTTGTTGTTGGTTTTTTTTTTTTTTTTAGAAAAAAAAACTTTTCAAACCTTTGAATCTCTTAATTTCACAGCAATTTGTAAATGTTAACTAAGTGAAACCTTGGCAAGCACTACGGCAATAAGTTATCATTAATTATTGAAACATGATAACTGCTTTAGAGCTTATGGTTCTGGCAGCAAAATTTAATGCTGTTTCTTTTAATAATAGTTAAGCCATATCATCTAAGGTTTCTGGCTTGTTTGAGATGTGAATTTGTTTTATAGATTATAAATATACCTATATAGTGTATGTATAAAGCAGAATGCCTGTCCTTACTGATTATTTTTTGTACCATATTGTAAATTATATTATTTATTCTTTACCAATTTTGGAAAAAGGTGTTTTGGTTATTTAATATAATATACAAAAGCTGTTAAACTTCCTCTGTTTAAATTTCCAATTCAACTTGTAAAGCTGTTTTTATTCTTGTGCATAAATACATACTAATACTTGGTCTAACTCATGTCCAGTGTGTTATTTGCAGTTTATATCCTATCAGATTTTCCATTTAACTTTCATGTACGTAGTAATGACCCCATTAGAATCCTGGGGATAAAAGTGTGTCCATAATGCTAAGCTTTTCAGGGTGAAATTCTGGCTCCGGTGAGCTCAGTGCCATAATTTCCATCATCTCCCATCCCAGAATTGTCATGATTTTCACCATGGTGAGAGAATGTTTTGATATTTGGGTTGGGTAGTTCTTTTTTATGCCTTCCAGCTTCCATTCCCCGCAGTGTCCCCTAATTGTGAACATAATAAATGAGTCAAAGCAGAGGGCTCTCTATCCTGAATCTCCTATCTTTGACAGTGGTCACCAATGACCAAGGGGAAAAAAAAGGCAAAAGGGCACGCATATCATCTTGATTTTCTCCTGCCCACACAGACACACACCCTGGCACATCTTCCTAACTGCGGATAAGCAGGAGCTTAGATGTAAAGCTTTTATTGTGCCATTGTGTTTACATAATCTCTATGGCAAAAAGTTTCCACCCTAAGGCCAAGCAGGCAGGGGAACAGGTTGCCCAGAGAGGTTGTTTGTGCAGTGTCTGTCTTTAGAGCTCTGCAAGACAATTGAATAAAGCCCTGAGGAAACTGGCCTGATCGCAGAGCTCACTCAGCCTGCTTGGAGAAGATGGCTGGATTAGAGACCTCCTGCAGTTCCTTTCAACCTGCATTATCCTGAATTAGGTTACTAATTTATCTGATTCTTTTTTGTGTGTGTGTTTCAGCTTTTGGTCTGCAACATCCACTGGCAGCCTTAGTTAATTATGCACTGAGAAAGCACGGCATCGCTACTCGGTCGAGGGAAGGGATCGTCCCGCTCTGCTCTGCGCTGGTGCGGCCTCACCTCGAGCACTGTGTGCAGTTCTGGGCACCGCAGTACAAAAAGGACATGAAACTGTTGGAGAGTGTCCAGAGGAGGGCGACGAAGATGGTGAAGGGCCTAGAGGGGAAGACATATGAGGAGCGGCTGAGGTCACTGGGCCTGTCCAGCCTGGAGAAGAGGAGGCTGAGGGGGGACCTCATTGCGGCCTGCAGCTTCCTCATGAGGGGGAGTGGAGGGGCAGGCGCCGATCTGTTCTCCTTGGTCACCAGTGATAGGACCCGCAGGAATGGTGTCAAGCTGAGGCAGGGGAGGTTCAGGGTGGATATCATGAAAAGATTCTTCACTGAGAGGGTGAAGGGACGCAGTCACGGCACCAAGCCTGTTGGAGTTTAAGAAGCGTTTGGACTGTGCACTTAGTGACATGGTCTGAATTTTTGGGCAGACCTGTGCGGTGCCAGGAGTTGGACTCGATGATCCTTATGGGTCCCTTCCAGCTCGGGATATTCCATGATCCCCGAGGGGCGGCGCGCTCGGTGGAAGGGCCCGAACGCCCCCAGCAGCGCCGCCCGGCGCACCCCTCACGCGCCCCGGGCACCCTCCGAGCACCGCCACGCGCAGCGGCCCCGCCCGGGGCCGGCCGCCGCCCTCCTGCCCTTTTAAGGCTCCTCCCTCCGCTCTCCCCGCCCTTCCTTCCTCCCAACCAATCCCTCTGCCGGTTCCCCCTAACGGACGTGCAGCGCCTCCAATGGGAGCAAGCCAGGGCGAGGGACGGCGCGGGCCCTTTTCAATCTTCCCTCCCGCCGTGAGGCTCACCGGACAGGCGGGACCCCGAGGGGGCGAACCGCGTCCGATAGGCGGATCGCCGTGATGGGCAGCCGGATCAACCAACGGCGGGGCGGGGCGGGGGCGGGGCGGCCGGCTCTACCTGCTCCCCGGTGAGGCGCGGCGGAGCGCTGCGGAGCCCGGCTGCTGCCATGTTCCAGGGCCCGGAGGCCGACGCTGCCAAGCCCAGCTCCAGGTGGGGCGGCGGCGGAGGGGGGGGAAGCGGCAGGAGCCGGGCGGCGGCGCGGGGCCCCCGGCGGGTCTTTGTTCGGGGCCGGGAGGGGCTGAGGGCGGCGGGGGCGGCCTGAGGCGCGGCGCCGAGGGCCCTTCCAGCCGCGTCCCGGCACCGTCCGGTGGCCGCCGGGGCCGCGGTGAGCTCGCGGGGCCTCGCTTCGCCTCACGGAGGGCCGGCCGGGCCGGAGCGGGGCCCGGCTCCGTCCCCGGGCGGGAGGAGGGAGCTGGGCGGGCCCGGGGCGCCCTCACGGGGTCCGGCACCGACGCCTGCGTAAGCGGTTTAATTACCTTCCCCTAATGAGGCCGCCGCGTGGTGTTTGCGCTCGGATGGGGCCGTGTGTGCTCCTGGCCCGGGGCTGGAGCGGTAACAGCCGTCTGTGAGGTGGTCGCGGGTTTGGAGGGGAAGGAAGCGTTCGGCAGTCGTGGGGGGGGCTTTAAGTTCGCCTTTTGTTCTGGTTTTAAGCCGTGGCAGGGTTTTAAAGGATGTTTTCTTCCCAAAACATTTTCTGGTCCTTCCTGAAGCAAAGATTTATTGGTCTTTGGTCATCCAGGGATTGTGCACAGCGATACAGCGAGCGCTGCTGTCCCACTGTTCTGCTGTTTCTGTTTGCTGAGAGAAATTAACTGCCTAGTTTTATTTTTGTTAAACTTTCGTAATGAAGTTTTTTTTTGTTTTTTAAAAGTTTTGCTATTCCAAAATAAAACCAAATTGCATGTTTAAGAGTTGTTGCTTTGAGGACAAAGCCGGGCAGATTTCTATCATCATGCTGTTGACGTACACTATAAAAATGGCGTGCTGTCATGTGTCCGCAGTTTATCTAGTATACGAGCGGTTTCACAGCTACTTTGTGGAGCTGAAAATGTTCAATATTGTCTGAACTGGTAGCCACCTTGGAAATATAACAATATAATACACATCCTCCCCATCAGTGCTATTGTAAAAATACTGCAGAGCGTTCAGCTCAATAGGAGAATTGACTGAACAAAGCTCGCTGCCTCTTTGTAAGATGAGGGAGCTATTTAATGAGCAGGGAATTTGTACTGATCTAACAGCAGAAGCTGGCCTGCAACTTTTGGGGCTTTGTTTTAGGGGCTGGTGTTCCAAACCTTAGCACCTGCTCTCTGGTTGCCCTTCTGCTGGTTAGCCCAGCGAGGGTCTCTGACGTGCAATGCATCTGCCTCTCCTGCCTGCTTTGTTAGAGCTCTCCAGAAACCAGGAACTCATTGATCTGCTTTCAGTTGTATATAATTGTAGATGTATAATCTATATAAGAATATTTATTTAGTCAGTGTCTTGAAGTAATGGTTGAGTCTTGGCACCCCTTCCAGAGGTTGGCTGAGAGGTTTAATTAGGGAAGAAAATTCAAATTCAAGGGTGTTTGAGTGTAGCAGAAAAGACCACAAAACCTAATTAAAATTCTTCAAGCCTGCCAGGAGAGAACAAAGCAATTTGTAGAGGCTTTTAAACTTACAGGGTAGGTTCTTAATTTAGCTGTTTGAGATGAATTGACAGAGTTCTAGTCTGTTGGGTGGGAAGAGGCAGATTTAGATTGCACAGAATAAGTTTTTTTTAATTACCGTTTAAAAGAGAAGAGAAAAAAACACCATAGCTTCCTGTCTGCTCCCCTACCGCTGAAAGAGAAAAGATCCAAATTCTCTGGCTATGAGGCACAAAAAGTATTGCTATGCAAACTGGTATAATAGAAATATAAACTAAAATGACTATAAAGTGTATGTTGAATTCATCTGCTTGAGAGAGTCTAGCGCCGAGCCACAAGGATGATTAAGGGAGTGGAGCACCTCCCTTACGAGGAAGGGCTGAGGGAGCTGGGTCTCTCTAGCTTGGAGGAGATTGAGGGGAGACCTCGTTAATGTTTATAAATATGTAAAGGGCGAGTGTCAGGAGGACGGAGCCAGGATGGTCTCGGTGACATCTAATGATAGGACAAGGAGCGATGGGTGCAAGCTGGAACATAGGAGGTTCCCCTTAAATAGGGGAAGAAACTTCTTCAGGGTGAGGGTGACAGAGCACTGGAGCAGGCCGCCCAGGGGGGTTGGGAGGTCTCCTTTTCTGGAGACATTCAAAACCCGCCTGGATGTGTTCCTGTGTGGCCTGATCGAGGTGTTCCTGCTCCGCCAGGGGGATCGGACTGGATGAGCTTTCAAGGTCCCTTCCAATCGCTACCACTTTGTGATGTCCTTTACTCTGCTGAAGCAGCTCACACTGGCATATCAAGTTTGAGCTGTTTCTTGTTGATAGGATTCACGGAGTAAATCTTATTTTATTACTTGGTGTGGGAGACCTGGCCGTCTCACTCTGATCTAGAAGCAAGTGGAACTTGGCAGTGTGAGGAGGCCAGCACTGCCCTAGAGTCTGTGCAGAAACAAAATAACTTTGTATTCTCCCTGGCTTTTGGCTGAAGTGAAGGAGTGCAAAACCCTGTCACGTCTTTGAAACCAGAAGGGGGAAGAGTTCGTTGCTATACTTCTAGGTTATTTTTGGTAGTTCCTCTGAATGTCTTAGTTATCTGAATCAGCATTATTTAGAGTTCTATGGACTTGGTATTGCTGTCGCTTGAATGTTTATTTTGTTATGGAATAATTGGAAGGGTGCTAGTAGTTGGAAGCTTTAGAAATCGAGGAGGGAAATCCAGTTAATGTCTGTGGGGTTCCAACGTTTTTTCTGGGTGATGCTAGGAGAAAGGGACGCTGACTGTGCTGATTTGAAAGGGCCTCCTGAGCACCGCAAATGATTCTTCCAGCTTGCTCATTGCAGGAGTAGGGTTTTTTAGGATGTATGCTGTGATAAAAATGGGAGGGCGACGTAAGACTAACAATTGGTTTTGGCTTTATTTTCATGTTTTATTCGGCTTGCTAATCAAATAATCAAGACTTATAATTGTAACTGTAACTTATAATTGTTCCCATTGTATTAGAGGAAAGGTGAGCTTAGGTTCCAGATCTGGTTTTGAGGTGAGAAGAGGTGTAATTCAGCTACTGTATTGCTCAGCTGCTAAGATTTCACGTAGTTGGTCAAGTAGCTATGACTGTGAAGGTTGTTTTTGATACCTAGATGTTCATTGCTTTGCCATACTTCTGTGAATTCTTCAATTAATTCTGTTTACACTACTCTCAGGTAATGGTTCAGTTCCTTTTCAGGAGAGGACTTGAAGTCCCTTAACAAGGCATAGGTATTAACTGGAGACTTATTACTTGATGGCAAGCATGACTTTTAGTAGGTTTTCAAGAAGTTGGTCTAATTCTATTGCAATCTCCAGTTTTTAATAGGATCCATTTGATATACCTGTGGTACGGAGCTCTGATCTTAACGGCTGTGCATCTTGGCAGCTAAAAATTCAGCTTCTCACACTTTTGACTTCCATTCCAAACTCTCCAGCATCTGATATGATAACTGATGGTTGAAACTAGCAAATATTTAGTAGTTAGGAAATATCTGAATTTATTTATAAATTGATGTGTTTGAATTACGTCAGATGCAAAATCAATGTATGTAATTTAACGTAGTCTGACACTGTAGTGGTTTTTTTAAAATACCAATCAGACATAAGTATTTTTGTGTTGTGTCTGGAAGACCACAGATAGCATAGACATTCGTTCTGGTAGCACTGCTGTGACCATTCCAAGTAATAGCAGATAACAGTCAAGTTGACTGACTAGGAGGCTGGTAATATTTTGGGAATATTTTATTAGGGCATCTTCTCAAAAGTAGATGCTTCACGGACTTAACAGATTTACCTGAAGTAAGTTCAAATCAGAATAGTCAATCATAACATACAAGGGGGAATGCGAAGGGGGCATTAAATATGTTGAACGTTGTACATTTCAAACACTTCCATCTCTTGCTTCTCTCATTCTGTGATGTAGGGTATTGAAGCCTCCTGGAGGAGGGTCCAGTAATCTCTTCGGGAGTACAGAAGAAGTTTCTTCTTCCAGCAGGCCACACCGGATGGCATCCAATATCTTTGGAGCATCAGAAGAACCCCAAAATTTTCCAAAAAGAACAAACCCTCCAGGTAAGTGCAGTCTCTTCTTGCAGCATGACTGGGCTCTGAATCGCAAAGCAGAAGTGGTTTCACGTTACTATCGTACAACAATATTTATCTTATGTTATGTTTCTTTACAAAATGAGTACATTTTGTAAAATGGGGGCCTAGGAAATGATGAAGCTGCTTCTGTTCTAGAGTTCTATCATCAGTTAGCTGCAATGAGTACAGCTGTGAAATCTGAGACTCTCTACTGAGTTCTTGTAACAAGGGATTTCAACCAATATCTTCAGGCAAGATATCTCTAGATAGCAGGGGTCTAGAAGTCTGAATTCTTGCATTTTTTTTATATAACGTGGTAAATCTAAGTCATCTGGAAAAAAATGTAACAATTACCTTTCAGGGGGAAAAGAAAGTGGTATTTTTGAGGATTCTGGTACTGCTCAGCCTCGTCCGCGTATGAATCCACCTGGTGGGAAGACAAGTGATATCTTTGGGTCTCCAGTATCTACCAGTGTTGTGCGAGCACACCCAAACAAGCCTAAGGTATTTGTACAATTTTCACTGTTGAGTCGAGAAGCTCGGTGAGTCATCTTATAGTCTTGTTACCAACACAGCAATGCCTGCATTTTTTTTTAAATGACGAACCTAAATTATGAATGGGGTAATCTCAAATTAGGCAGTTATTCCTGAAATCTCTTTATACATTATCAGCTTTGGTATATTGATTCTCACTATGCCCTGTGGTTTGTAGTAAAACTGTTAATTACACTGCAGAAGTGTATTTTTTTTTTTAAATAGTGCTTTTGAATCCTTTGATCATCTTACAAGTGAGGTACAGATGGAGTTCTGGGCACACAGCCAAGAGGTATTTTAAGATGGGTAGAAGATTTCTCTATACTGTGCAGTTTGGCAGAGGTGATGTTGACACCCACTCTGGAAAGCCAGTGTACACCAGTGAACTACAGTCAAAATCGTCCTGTGACCTTGCTGTTGTCTTCACCTCTCTCAAATATATGCATCAATGTTCAACATGAACAAACTTCAGCAGGAGATGATTAAGCTTAAGTGATCAACACTGATGATCAACTTTGAGTTTCAGGTCTAGCATGTGATTGATCTTGTGATGTCAGACAAGTGTATCTTACTGTATCGGGTATCATTTGTTGGTCTTAAAGCTGGGATATGTACGAGTTGGAAAGTTGTGACCAAATCTGGCTTTGGAAAAAAAGGAGGAAACGTTCCCAGTTACAGTCAGTTGATTTGTCTGTTCAAAAGCCCTATATTTGGATTTACAACTGTTGCCTTATGCGAAGTAGATACTGTTAAAGGAGTAATTGCCATGTTGGCAGTGTTTTTCGTATGTGAGGTACCATGGAAACCTAGCATCCTATGAAATGCAGCTGACACTCTTTATGCTGAAGAAATAGTAGTAGTCTCATTTTTCTTGGAACCTTAGGAAGAAAAGATTGCACAAATTTAACTATTTTTTTTTCAATTTTCCCTCCTAAATTTGAAGGTACGGGTAGTGGGCTTTTGCCTAACTTTTCATGCGTGCTCCCAAGTTTATTTGGGAGGGGTTGAGTCATAAGAAAAGGAGGGGGAAAAAGGCTGTGGAAGCTAGATTTTGTTGGGAGTAGCACTGTTGGAGTAGCAAAGGGCTGTGTTTTGTTCCTCTGTACCCCTTTATGGGGCTGGTCTTTTTTTTTTTTTGTAATGTAAAATTTTAATTCCTGTGATTTCCTGACTAAAGGGAGGACAGAACTTTGGAAACTCCTTGGAATTTAACTAGAGCATTAAAGTTGTGGGAGATACAGGGATGGAAAGGAGGTAGCGTATTTGCAACAATTACTGCAAGTTGAATTTCGTGGGTGGGGAAAACATGAAAGCTTTTCTGCATTATCGTTTTGTATTTCTGACAATTAACGTTATCGGGAAAGTGGTTTTAAAAGGCTTTGTTAATTACCTCACTGTTTGGGTCTCTATTGCTACTAACCTACAACAGTAATTGCCAAACGTCAATTTGGGTGCTGAAGGGCTGCTTGTGTTCTAGTTGTTCTAAGTTGTCTTAACTTCTCTTGGGTGGTATTACATACTTGTCAAGAATGGTAATTCCATGCCTTTGGACTGAACTGCTTATCACAGATAAAGTTTTAAGTATCTAATGAATTAGCATAGTGTGTTCATCTGTTTCAATGAATCGTCTGAGATGTGCACCTGAATGTAATGTAGGAGTCCACTAATAGAACTAAACTCTAGAATTTCTTCTGGGATTATGAAGTGGTGGAGGGGGATGAAGGGCTGAAGAGTGCAGAAGAGATGAATGTGCAGAAGAGTGTCTGCAGTTGTCAGCTTTTACCATAATAAATGTATGAACTTTGATAAGAAACAAAGGAAAAACTTCTAAAAGATCTTGTGACAGAGTTGCTGTTTGAGAATGGTGATATACTAAGACAGTTTTTGGTTTCATTGCAGGATCACATTGTCTTGAAGGAAGATGAAACACCAAAGAAGCCAGAAGGTCAGCAACAGAAACTCTCTGCTGTTCTTGAGATGACATGATCTGAGGAACAGTTTCTTATGTTTTCCTCTTAAAAACAAGGCTAAAGCTTAGCATTATATAACAGAGGTTTTCCTTCTCTTAGTCAAAAACTGAGTCATGTGACTTCATGGAAATTGTTCTCTTCCTCTTACTGATAACACCCCATGCACAAGCCTTGATAATGTGTATATAGCTTGCATGTATACTTTACTTGATACTATAGGTAGGACGTTTTTCTATATATACAGATTCCATATGTATCTGTCAGATTGCTTCCTTTAAGCGTGTAGTCTTGGCCTTCTCTAGTTGTAAGTAACAAATAGCTGACTGACAAAATGTACTCTGCTAATTACTGTTACAGAATGATGGGAGCGCTGCTTTCAAGCAGTATGAAAGGATTGATTGGTGAATCTCTTAATTGTCTGACACTGCCAAAGTAATTCTGAAGGTACATTGCTTAGCCTACGTGGCTTTCTTAGAAAGATTGCTGAAGCAAGAGAGGAGTTATTACAGAAGTGAAATTCTTCTTCAGTACCTGTTTCTTTCAGGAAAGAATGAATAGGTATAAACCATATCCGTAGTGTACTGTGGATGGGAGCCATGGGGAAAAAATGCAGCCTAGTCAAGATGATGTGTGCAAAAAATGTATTGTTCGCTACAGTCTGCTAGTTGGTCTAATCCTTTTTTTTTCTTATTGTTCAGCTGCAGAAAACAACAAACCACAGCTGGAAGACGGTGGTGAGAAAAAAGATCTGGGCAAAGAGGAGCGATGCAAGGAGCCAGAACCCAAGATAGACAATCATGAGCCCAGATTAGGGCCAAGACCACGCTCTCACAACAAAGTTCTCAATCCCCCGGGTGGAAAATCCAGCATTGCGTTCTATTAGGGTCATCTGTTCACTTTCACTAACGGAGTCTGCACAGAAAGTCTTGTCTGTGGTTGTGAGGTCAGTTTATGGACTATTGTTTGTGGATAGGTTCTTAGGCAGATGGATGAGGGTTATGCCAAAGTGTGTGGAAAGGAAACCTGATGATTTGGGGAGGGAGGGCTGGGGAGGGTAAGGGTGCCCTGCAGAAGACATGAGTATGGACTGCCTGCCTGGGTGGGTGGCAGGGGGGGACATTAGTGTAACTTTGTGAAAGAGCAGTGCTACTTTGTGGGGAGTTCATCAGGCCCTTAGGTTCTTAGCTTGCCAGTGGCTCAGGACACTCTTGTGGAGTCAGGCTTTTCCATACAGTCAACATGTAAAAGATTGTGAATGGGTAGGGACCTAGTGGACACATCTGGAATATTCTGAAGCACAGCAGGTAGGCTGTGCTTTTCTCTAGGCAACAGGACACAGATTCACAGTATGAGTTGACCTGCAGTCACTTTAATGTAAATACGTTCAACTGGAACAACTAGTGCTACTGTGTTCTTGAGTGTCTGTAGTCTTTGGTTCTTTTTTTCTCCTTTCTTACCGAACAGTACATGTTTGTGGATACAAGGACAAAACATGCTGAAAGTCTTTTATGCTCTCATAAGTCATCATATGTTAATAAGTATCTTAGCGTTCCCCTCCTCAGAATATTCAGGCATTTCTGCTGCCTTCAGTAATCTGCTGATTACTCTGACTAGCTCTTGATGAATGGTAATACCAGTCCAATGTGCTGTTTCTTCTAGATGCTTCTAGAAGACTTTAAAAGCATCTCGGTTGAGTGCTTGCACACTTCCTGGAGAAGATGTTGGTGCAAACAATAACCTCATGGTATTCTTTGAGGAGAAGCAACCTATGATGTATAGTTAATGTAGAAAATATACTGAGATGTCTAGCCAGCCAGCTTTGATAACCCAACCTGTACAGAAATGCCTTAGTTTCTGCAACAGTTTTTTTACTTTGTACACTGCGGAAACCAGGACTGTTCTGTTGTCTTTACCACAGTGCATTTTTTTTTGTTTGTCTGTGCTGACTCTGTTAGTGAATTCTCTTGTCTTTGGTCAGCCTTAGATTTGCCTTTGACTGACTCAGATTTCTGTTGGTAAGGGGGAAAAGCTACTTGGATTCTCCCCATACCACAGTTGTAGTTGTTTTGAGACATACTGTAGACTATCCTAGTTGCAGAAACAAAGACTTTAGCAATACAAACCTTTTGATCATGCTGGCTATCTTAAATCATATTTGGAAGATGTGCTTTTCTTTCTTTTGCAGAAGCATATGTTGGGGAGGGTAGCTCACATCATTGATTCTCTGAATTAGCTTTCATTTTCAGAGTTCTGATAATTGAATGCTAACATTAGTTGCTTAGGTGGCTCAGTGAATTTAGTAGTGATTTTTACATTTGACATTCAAAACAGGAGTTGTTCAGGTACACCAAAGAACAAGTGGCCTTATCTGTGTATATCCACTGCTGTACTAGCCCAGGTTCCCTGAAAACTGCTGCTGCTTAGAGGGGACTCTCTCTGGGTCAGGTGCTAAAAACTCTCTGTCATTACGGTGCTTATTAGACTGTTCTGTTCAGTATATGTCAGAAGTGGTGGATGACTGCTTGAAGACTTAGTTGCCTTTTCCGATTGTGAAAATGAAATATATGGGAAGTGCTAAGGGTAGAAATCATGAAAAGTAGGAATTACAATGCCTTTGTACCTCTCAGATAAATTTAGGACTCCCTGTTATTTTGCCCCCCTGGGAGAACAACGCAGGAATTCTAATTTCAAAAAATTTCAACCCTGTATTCAATTTGTGTTACTTCTAAACATGTATTTCCTAGCAGCTTTTTGAGAGTCTGTGCTGTCTTGCCTCTGAGTCTGATACTTCTGCTTCAGTGTCTTGTTCTACTACTTTACAGGCTTTTAAGAGGTTACCAGGTAGAAAAGTCAACCAGAAGTTGTTTTCTGCATTGAAAGGTCTGGTGTAATTGATACTATCTCTGATACTGAGCTTAGGCTTGGCATCTTTTACTGCATTGGCTACAGTGCCTGTCTTTTAAACAAGCTTCCAACAAGGCCTTAAATTGGTTAAACTGTGTTTACTTTGTTCATTTTTGTTTTTTTTTTCTTTGGAATTTAAACTGTTTTCAGTTTATCAAGTAAATTTGATAACATTTCTCTGCCACGGAAGGTGATTGGAAATCAGATGATTAATCATGCACTTCTCAATAAACCTCTGTATTTTGCTACATCACTGTGTGCTGTAGATGTTTGCTCTTATAAATTAATGGGTGGTCTAGTTCAGTGTAGATAACACTGAATTTTGGTATCTGAAACTGGGGAAATAACACAAATGTTTTCAGGCCTTCTGTAGTGGAGAGTATTCTTTGGAGATGTGACATCCTACCTGAGGTTGCTCATGAGAAAGCACATCTTGGGAGCTAAGGGACAGCAGCAAGGGTGGGCTGTTCAGATCATTGCATTTCTGTGGGTAACATTCCACGTTCTGCATGATGCAGGAATGCTGTTATGCTCTTCAACAATATTGTAAATAGGCTTGAATGTTCACGTTTTCAATATTTCAATGTTTTGTACAATAACATAACTCCCCTTTAGCAGGGATGCTCTTCATGTGGAGGAGTTGCATCCCCATTTCTACACTTCCAAAGAGCAGAACTCTCCTCTTATGCCATATTATCTCTGCCAACGGAACGGAGCTAACTATAACTCCAGTTCCTGGTGAGCTGGACATTCTGTCCTCTCAGCCAGCTTGTTTTAAGTCTGAGTTTATGCCATAAGTTACAGACTGTGATACCCTACAGAGCCTCTCACCTACCACTTGTTTCTAGTCATTCTATTCCGCACTGAGAGTTTTGCTGCTTGTGGTTAAGAACTTCTCTCTCAAGCCTGCATAATGCTTTGGATAGCATCTGCTTAGTGTGAGAACCTGTGAATATCCTTGATACCTACCGCATTAGTAACAAGGGATTGTCTTTATATTGTAGACAATACTATAGTTTCATTTTGCAGCTACACATTGTCATTGCTTTGCCCCTCAATTGGGAATTTGAAGTTTAAACATGGTAGAACGTTATCCAGGTTACTGGCTTATTTTTGGAAGAAAAATTAAGGTATCTGTGCTACTAAGCTTAAAAGTGGTTAAAGGATTACTTGCACGTTTTGACAAGTAGTGTCAAATTAGAGAAAACAATTCTAGGCATTGCTGCTTAGTTCCTAAATACATCACCGTGCCTGTACAGTACAAGGTGATGTTCTAACAAACAACTCAGCTGCATTGTGTAATCCCTGCTAATCCCCTGTGAAAATGATTAATCCAGATTAGTGCATATTTTCCACTGTTAAGACTGACTTTTATGCACTCTGTTTTAAGCAAGCATTGTCTGATATTGTTCTGCTACATCACTGTATAACCTTTGATAAACAAAAGCATAGTTTGTGCTCTTGATAAGGAAGATTGTCCTCTCTATTGGTGTTTTAAATAAGTGGCGTTACTGCTTATTTGTTTTTGAAGTATTTATAGACATTACTCATACTTGGAAAATCTAAAGTACATTCCTGGGGCTTGTCTAGTGAGAGCACATGTAAAGTAGTGTTGTATGGATTCAATTATTTAAGCACTAAAAATGAGTAACTGTTGTGATATGTTCCTTGCTAATTCCAGGATTACTGACAAATTCTAGCAGTTGACAGCTGTATAATATCATACTGGTGCATGGGTGTCCACGTACCTCAGCTATCCATGTGACTGCATGATGGAGAAGAGTTTGTTTGCCTGTCAAAGTGAGGACTGTGCTCAATTGGCACTTGGATCTTCATAGTTTGGGAATCAACTGACCACCTAGCATTTTGCTCAAGTCCTCTGACTTATCTCCTGTTGAACTTCTGCTTGAAGCTCTGCTGAAGTTCTGTATCGCTTCCCTTAGGGAACGGTGAAGGTTTAGAATGTTGAGGCTAGGGCTTTGCATTTATTTGTTTATTTTTCTTGGAGGAATAAAGCAGGGTCATAACCAAGATAGTATGCTGTACTACACTACAGAAAGCAATAGGATACTGAGTCTGGCTTTGCCTTCTTTCAAGTTGCAACTCCTGTCTTGGAAATTAGCTCTGGCATCTCAACAGTAGCTGCAAACAAGAAGCAGGAAAACAGGCAAAGTGAAGGTGGCTTTCTAGTCATCCGTGGAGTAATTAGTGAAAAGAGCAGTTAAACAGGAGTGACAGGAAGCTGCTGACGTACTCTAATGGAGATGAGCAGGTACTCTTTCTTGTTCTCTGCCTCCTTACTGTAGTTATGTCAGCTTCAAGTTTTATTAGTCTGAGCAGGAAGACATGAACAGTCTTTTAGGAACAGCTCTTCTCTGTAAGAGGCTCTAACAGAAGCCTCCCAACCCAAAGATGGTGCAACAGACATAAGGGCCACTAGAAATCTTCCCCCCCCCTTTTTTTTTTTTTTTTTAAGATTACATGAAAGGGTTTATAAGAGCATTTGCCAGTGATCTTTGTAAAATGGTATCTACAAAGACCTCTGCAACCAGCAGAAGTTCTCATGTTACAGGCTGTGATGCACAAATACCCAGGAAAGCTTCACAGTGACACCCAGTAGGCAGGGAGACTTCCAGGGCTACATCTTCAGGAGAACTGCTTACCAGTAGCAGGTTTTAAGGAAAGTACGTCACAACGGTTCATCAAAACATTAGAGTAAAACTGTAGTAACTGGGCAGTAGATAATGTGATAGAAAATAAATTGGCATGGTTTTGACCTTCTTCATGGGAACTGAATGCAGGACTTCCAGTGGCTATTCTAGCACTCATTACAAGAACAACGCCGCTGAGTTTAGCTGCAGAATTATGTGGTGTATAAGCTGAGACAGCTTGACTTCCTGTCAACCAGGCTGATTGGACTGATAGTCATCGCTTTTGCGTAAGGTGTTGGTAGTAACTGACACAAAATCAGCTCTTTGGAACATGTCTTCTCTAGACAAGCCTCCAGCTTGAGCATATGCTGCATGTGTTTTTTAATAATCACATTTGGAAAAATACCTTTAAATTATTCCAGTTGGAAAAAAAAAGGGAAACAGCAGGATTTGAGCACTGAAGAATAGTACAGTGTTCAGAAGAGAAGTATTCAAAGCCACAGTCTAGCAAGAGTCTGACTTAGCAGCTGAG
Organism: Anser cygnoides; assembly: GCF_040182565.1. Taxonomy (NCBI): domain Eukaryota; kingdom Metazoa; phylum Chordata; class Aves; order Anseriformes; family Anatidae; genus Anser; species Anser cygnoides. The sequence continues at coordinate 13,866,259 of NC_089887.1, forward strand.
TGAAAATACTGTAGTGGGACATCAGGGATAAATCACTGAAGCTTGCTTAAAAGCTCTAAACAACAGTGCTAGCTTTCTGCAATATTGTCAGAGTAAAAGAACAAGTCCTTAGTACTGCTTAATCAATGAAAAACAGGTATTATTCTGAGGAGAGGACAGATGATATTTCTTTTTGTACAAAGTAAGCAACATGTTCACAAGTACTTTCTTGGCTTTTGAAGCCTTAAATTCACAGGCCTTGATCCTCGTGGGGGACTTTACCACCCTGATATTGACTGGTAGGGCAATACTGCAGCCCTCAAGCACGAGATCTCGAATCTAGGAGATAACTAGTGTGCATGGATGACGGCTTCTGGGCACAAGTGACTGAGGAGCCAATAAAGCAATGTGCTCTCCTGGACCTGATACTTATAAGCAGGGAAGAACTGGTCAGGGAGGTGATGCTTGTAAGCAGCCTTGGGTGCGGTGACCATGAGATTGTGAAGTTCAGGATTCTAAGTGGGGAGCAGAGCAAAAAAAAGTAGGGCCACAACCCTGGATTTCAACCTCTTTGAAGATCCTCCTGGAAGAATGCCTTGGGATACAGTCCTAGAGAGATCCAGGAGAGCTGGCTGATATTCAAGGATCACTTCCTCCAAGTTCAATAAGGGTCTGTCCCAACAAACAAGAAATCAAGCAAAGGCAGCAGAAAGCCTTGGATGAGAAAGAACCTCCTCACTGGGCTCAGACATAAAAAAGACGCGTACAAGAGGTGGTAGCAGGGGCAGGTGGCTTGGCTTTCCTAATCTCTCAGACAGCAATTCTGTCCTCCCAAGTCCATGTGGAATTGATTCTAGCAAGGGATGTGAAGGGCAACTAGAAGAGCTTCTACAAGTACATAAACAATAAAAGGAAGATGAGGGAAAATGTGGGCCAGCTGCTGAATGGCAGACCTGGTGAGAAAGGACATAAAAGAGGCTGAGATTCTGAGTGCCTGCCTTGCCTCAGTCTTTACCAGTAAGACTGGTTTTCAGGAATCCCATGCCCCTGAGACCCAAGGGAAAGCCGCTCCTCACAGGCCTTGTGTTCCAGGCCCTTCACCAGCTTCGTAGCCCTTCTCTGGACACATTCCAGGGCCTCGATGTCCTTCTTGCAGTGAGGGGCCCAGAACTGAACACAGCGCTCAAGGTGTGGCCTCCCCAGAGCAGAGTACAAGGGGAACGATCACCGCCCTGGCCCTGCTGGCTGCACTACTCCTGACACAAGCCAGGATAACATTGGCCTTCTTGGCCACCTGGGCACACTGCTGGCTCATGTTCAGGTGAGTGTTGACTGACACCCCTAGATCCTTTTCCTCTGCACAGCTTTCCAGCCTCTGTCCCCCAAGCCTGTAGCGCTGCATGGGGTTGTTGTGGCCAAAGTGCAGGACCCGGCACTTAGCCATGTTGAACCTCATCTCACTGGCCTCTGCCCATCGACCCATCCTGTCCAGCTCCCTCTGCAGGGCCTTCGACCCTCCTGCAGATGGACACTTTCCCCCCCAACTTGGCGTCATCTGCAAACTTACTGAGGGTGCACTCAATTCCCTCATCCAAATCATCAATAATATACATAAATACCTGCTGGGAGGCAGTGAAGGAGGTGCCAGAGTCTTCTCAGGCCATGAGGCAGTATGCAGAAAAAAAAAAAAAAACAAACAAAAAAAACCCATGAAATTCCATCTGAACACAAGGAACTTTTTTTTTTCTTTAAACTGTGAGGGTGCTCAAACATAGGAACAGGTTGCCCAGCAGTAGTAGAGTCTCCATCTGTGGGAATACTCAGTTTAAGAAAATTTTGCTTCAATGTGTGGATTTATCTTGTGACCACCACTTAAGACTGGATGTTGTCAGTGGCTAAATTGCCTTCAGTCTACCAGCATTTATATCAAATGCAACTTAAAGAGAACTTTTTCTCTTAAGAATTTATTTATTTAAGGCATTCATTTCAGCATCTCTTATATTTGGCTATGCGAAAGTTTACTTCATTCTTGAAGCATCCTTTGTGCTTTTGTAAACACTTTGCGAGTGTTTGAGTTTTGCATGGTGAAAAGGGTAATTGGCTGAGTAAAACAGCCCTTAGCATTCGTAAGAGCACCCTGGTTTAAAGGACAGAATTTTGGATCAAAACCTTTTATGTTTTTGTGGGCAAATGAATAGGCACTGCTTGTGGAAGCATTGCTGTAAGGTAAAATGCAATTAAGCTACGCTTGTGTACCAAACCTAATCCCTTTGATTTACCTGGTCTTCTACCTCCTGCCTAAAGAATAATGATGGTGTTACTTGGGATATCTAATTTGTAAATGATGCGTGCTAATGCAGAGCAGTAAGTAAAACAGGCCTTTCAAGGTACCCGGTTTAGCAAGTTCTGATACACAGAACCTAATGGCTCCAGACCAAGCTTCAGCTGTGTTATTTACTTACTGTAGCGTAGTTCCCAAGGTGCCCAGTGGAGGTCTCTATACACTGGCTGTGTACCAATGCCTAGGAACCACGTGGCAGCCATGTTTCGTTCGTGTGCCGGGTACAAGGAAGTGGAAACGTTCTGTTTCTGTAGATAGTCTCCTCCATGACTCCCTTTAAAGACGGGCAGACTAAAAGTCTGCTTTAAAACTGAAGTGATTAGTGATGTCTGGCAGCTGTTACTGTTCTCAGACTGCTCAGGTTCAGTTGACAGAGCCTTTGTTTCTCCTTTCATCATCAAGGAGCAGGGTGGTATCTGCAGGGTCTCTGTCGTCCTGCTCCACAGGTGCTCCCTTTCTTGTTCTGTTCAGTGTCCCACCCTAGAAATTCAGAGAAGGAATTAGTGATGAAAAGTATATTGTTCTTCCTGTACATGCGTTGTGGTTTAACCTGGCAGGCAGCTAAGCAGCACACGGCTGTTTGCTTCACACGCACCCAATCTCCCCCACTGCAGTGGGATGGGGGAAAGAATTGGGGGGGGGGGGGGGGGGGGGGGTATAAAATCTCATGGGTTGAGATAAAGACAGTTTAATAGGACAGAAAAGGAAGGGGAATAATAGTAATGATAATAACAACAAAATGTACAAAGCAAGTGATGCACAATGCATCACCACTTGCTGACCGCTGTCCATCCCGTCCCTGAGCAGTGGTCCCTCCCCACTCCGGCCAGCCCCCCATGTAATCGTTCACCATGACGCCAGATGGTATGGAATACCCCTTTGGCCAGCTGGGGTTAGCTGTCCTGGGTCTGTCCCCTCCCAGCTCCTGCTGCACCCCCAGCCTGCCCGCTGGCAGGGCCATGGGAGAACCTGAGAAGCCCTTGGCTTGGTGTAAGCACTGCTCTGCAACAACTAAAACATCAGTGTGTTACCAATATTCTTCTCCTCCTAAATCCCAAACGCAGCACCATAGCAGGTACTAGGAGGACAATTTACTCTATCCTAGCCAAACCAGGCCAACATGTATCACAACTAGGGTGAGGCCCTTACCCTCACCTTTCAAAGAATCACAGCCACAAATAGCTTGATACTAGGTCAGACTCATATGCACTGCAGCAATATCTTAGTAGATAATCCTTTTTATGCAGTCCATTTTTGTGTAGGGGGAATTACTTATACACACACCTAAGAGCTACGGCACCAATAAAAGCAAATTGATGATGCAAAGCTATTCTTTGCTTTTTATCATGCTTCCCTGTTTCCTGTCCACAACGCTGAGGCTAACAGAAATGACGATACATGCAATAGTGTTTGCCAACATAAAGATCGTCATCTGTTGCCAGCGCCACAGGGGGATCTTTAATTCACTAGAAAAGGCCAAAACAAGATGGAACAACTAGTCACTTGAAGACTTTTAAGGCACCTCTACAGTTTCTTGCAACATCAGGTTGCAAATACACTGATTTATGTTTGTAGTATTCCACTAACACACTGCTGATGCCCTTACTTGCAGTGGGGGGGGGGGAGCATTCTCACCTGGACTTTGTTCCTACAATGTGTCCAACAACAAGATTTGAAAAACCAATTCCAAGCATCTGAACAGAAGTTGCAAGCCCCATAGCTGTCCCTGAAGTTGCTTGAGGGACCACAAGAGGTACGGATGACCACATACTAGCCTGGTAGGAATGACGAAAGGAAGAATTAAGTAAGTGTTATTGAAAGGTGTTAAATGGTCATCAGTTTTAAGAGGACTTATTCCTACTAAACAAACACCTATGCTTTATCTTCAAAAAAAATCTGGTATATATCGCTCCCAGCCAACGGCAGGTTCTAGACTGTTATCCCTCCTTTTCAAGCAGAGCTTGAGACAGCCTGGACAACGCATGTAGTGTGAAACCAGAATAACACGACTGGATTTCTGAAGGGGAGTTAGACCTGATGACTTAGCTCATAAGACTCTAAAAAGATTCAGGTGGTACATACGGTTGAAAAACTACTGGGAAAAATAAAAATAGTTTAATGCTTCATGCTACGTCAAATGGTCCCTTACTGTGCTTTGAGTTTTGTTCCACATTGATTCATTGCTGGGCATTTGTTACTAACCTAGGTCTATAGGTCTTGGGAGCCAATGACTTTAAACCGTAGCTGTTAAGCCTGCTCCTCAGCACACAAAAGCCGTGATATACGCCAGCCGGGATGTGGAAGGATCACAGCACAAAACACTCAACTAAAGCAGCGGGGTTGTGAACTTACAGCAGCAAAGGAGTAAGTTATCCCCAACCAGGTGGTAGATACCAGTGGAGGAACAGATGTAAATGCTAGAAGAGTGAAGACTGGCAGGGTCAATGCCGCACAGCTAACAGCAAAGATGCCTCTCAGTCCAACATGGTCCTGGTGAAAGAAACAAAGAGAAAGCCTCTTACAAGGGATCCTTACTTCCCACAGATCCTAGTGCTCTCTTTGAAATGAGCAGCTGAGCAAAGCGGGCTGGCGCGAGTGGCAGTAGTGTAATTTTCTAGCTATTGAAAATAGCCCTAGCTATTTCCTAGCTCATGAGTTGGGACAAACCCTTACCAGAGAATCAGCGTTAAGCATTCATGTGAAACGGTAGGTTTTAATAAAGGGGGGAAGAAAAATAAACCATTCTACAGTTAGAGAAATAAGGAAGAGTTTGACAAAATGTGGGCTGACTATGTGCAGGTTGTCCTTCCCCATTTAATTGCAAATCTTATCCCGATCCTTGCTTTTCCAGTCTCAGACTTCTCAAAACGTGCAGCCATTTCCCAGTGTTTGGCGATACCACAGCAGAATTAAGGATCAGAGGGTTACATATACACAGGTTAACATTATTTCTCACAATTTCATTCAGACTGAAGCACATCTTCCAGGCTGCAAGGAATTAAAGGACGGCTTGTCCAGCAACAACAGGCTAAATTCTGCTTGGGGGAGTTATAACAGACATTTGAAAAAATTAGGAAAAAGTATTTCTGTTTCTGGATATTCACAATTAATATGCCAGCTGCTGCAGAGAGAACAAGGGAGCTGTCGTACACTGCCCCAGCAATATCAGCGGCATCCTGCTGAGTGTAACCAGAATATTTATCTTGGATAAACTTGCTGAAAAAAAATAAAATGACTGGAAGAAAAAAGTTAAATAACTAGGATTCTTGATCTGGCTATTTTGATGGAAAGTAAGTCTGAGCACAAATATATGGATAGAAAGGGTTTTAATTAGAGGACTTGTAAGCAACTTTGATACAATCTGGATAGTAGTTCCAAGCATTGGTTGATTTGTTTCTATTGCCTTTTTAATTGGTGCACAGCACAGGGATGCTGGTAGCTTAAAGCACTACTTTCAGGACTTTTCTGCAAGCAAAGAGTAAAACTGCAGGTGAAGGTTTTGCTTATGTTCAATTATGTCAGCACAGCTCACAGGAAAAATTTTGCAGTCACCTGTCCAAAACCTGGCTTTTTTTTTTTTTTTAGCATTTCTCTTTGAAGAGACATGAAGTAACCATTCTCAATCCACGAGTGAAAATGCTGAGGAGCAGGAAAATATTTTAAAATAATCTGTCAGCAAAGATCAGCATTTAAATTGAACATCTATGTTTTAGAAGAACCAAGATTTCCCCCACAGCCTCTTAGCATCTTTAAGAAGATCTCTAGTTAAAGCAGAAATTATATAAACCAGGTTTTGTTTCATTTTTAGGAAGTCAGCCTTTCGCCTTCTCTAGGGACACATTAAAATGGCATAAAATCTTACTCAAATTCTTTACAGAATTTACAGTCACAACAGCTTTGAGAGACTAGTTTATTTAGAGATCCTGTACCTCCTTAAACCTAGTTTGGCTTTGCGTTGTTACTTACTATTAGTAATAACTAGCCTTTATAGCTTGTGCTGTCATCAAAGTATGAAACAACACCGTCCCCTGAAGTTTTACTGCAACAGAATTCACCAAGCAGGAGTGGCCTTGAAACCATTATTTTCCAACAGGGAAGCAGCAGAGCATATTTTGCCAGAAGAGACGCTTGAAACATGATTTAGTGCCTTGACTTTTGCTGCGCAACAGAATGCAAGGAGGCAGAATTGCAAAAATGAGGATTCTGTTTTCAGATGTAACTGTTTTCAGTTAAAATGAGAAGGCAACTCACAGGAAGTCCATCTCATCAAGGCCTTGATTATTCTTGCCCTCTTGAATTTCTTTGTTTTACTATTAATAACTTAATTTTACATTTGCTACAACAGCTGATAACATTTCTTCATTCTGCTCTAAGGAACCTGCTTTGGCAGGGGGGTTGGACCCGATGATCTTTCGAGGTCCCTTCCAACCCCTACAACTCTGTGATTCTGTGATTCCTCACCCATTCAGGGTGGCCTACTATACCTCACTAATGAAATACTACCAAAATAATTTTCACGTTTTTTACTACAGGCCTTTGCTAGTATACAAGTTCACAATTATTACGTGATAGAAGCCGCATCATCCACATTTTACAAATAGGAATAAAGTTGCAAAATGACTTTCTGAAGCAGAACCACAGGACAGAAACAGGAGTCCTCATTTAGTTGAACAGGTTGCTTGTTTGTCTCAAGCAACTGAAGGTATTAAAAAGGAAGTCTCCAAGACTTGCATTCGGATGCAAGGGTTTCCTCACTTCCAGATCCAGGCTGCTGAAAACAGCTTTGTTCCAAGCACTGCAGACAACATGCTGGAACTGCAGGACAGAACTGCCTGAGGCCTGTGAAGCCAAAGCCTCACCCGTCTCTAAATGTAGTCTGCTACACTAGCACAAAGGTGAGATGTCTCTGAACTGTTTTTTAATTAACGTGTTTCTTCCCCTTCTCCCAAATCCTTCTGTTCCTCCTGTAGCAGTGTTCCAAGCTTAATATATTGAATGAATCATTTCCCTTTAAGTTATTTTTGCCTTACTTCAGAAGCCTCCCTCATCTCAGATTGTCTTTGAAGGGGAAAAAAGGTCAAAGAACCCTCATATTCTTTAACTAAGTGTTAAAAATATGTTTCTCTGCATTTCATGAGTGGAAGGAAAAACCATATTATCCCCATATTTCCCAGTCAACTCAAAATCAAGGGGTCTGCAGGGCTCAGATAGGCTTGTGTCAGTCAGTGGGAATATGGCCATAGAACAATACCTGGCATCTGCCACAAAGGGGAAGATCCCATTGTAGAAGAACATGATGGTGAGAACCAGGAGCCAGTAGCGAAGGGCAAGTTGCCTGATGTCCTGAATCCTCTGCGAAGAAAAGATGTGCCCTCACTCAACAGGAAATAGTCTTCTACTTCACATTAATGTCACTTTCTGTAAGCCTTCTAAGGCATTCTGCTGCTCATAACATAATCTTTCTTTAGAAGGAGAACCTGAAGACATGCTAGGCAAGAGAAAAAAATATCCAAATACAGAGTCGATGGATATGCCTTCCTACCAAGCTGCTCACTAGTGACTTCTGTACTGGTACAGAGTCTCTCCCTTCCCAGTAAAGATGACTGAATTTCACCTACATGCAAATCATGGGCAGAGGAGCCCGGGAATGTTTTAGTTTAAGAAAAGGAAGAATGACCGTAAGAAGATAAGTCTGCCAGAGGCCAGCTCATGCCATCTCTCACTATTTACCATGTAAAGAGGTAAGTGATACCTGTTTGGTAGGGTTTGGGCACACCTTCCAGGAGTATAAAATGGGAGGTGGTTACAACCCAGGGCCAACTTACTTGAAAGCTGATTTACTCCTTGTCCGTGGCATAGTGTCCCAAGTTTGGCTGTGAGGGTTGGTTTGGGACTCATCTCTCATCATGCTATTAAAAATGCTCTGGATACGATAACTAGATTTGGGGGCTAAATCCTCCACGTGAAGGAAAGGTGGAAAGATGTTTGGCTAAGTTCTTGTTGAGAAGGTTACGTTAGTGCTATTCTTGCTATGCTGTGTTATTGATGATCAAACAACAATTTGGGCCTTTGTTTTCATCATTTCAAATATGTAAAGCATTTGCAAGTTTATTTTTATCTGTAATTAGCATTACCTGAATTCTAAATCCTAACCATGGAAGGAGATTTATGTATCTTTAAGAACATTTTGTTTCCCTGATCCCGCTGCTATGATTTATCTGAGAATAGGAAAGATGTCCTCAATTCCTACGCTTTGCAAACTGAATAGAAGCAATCTAAAGCATGATTCAAAGTTACAGATGATTAAGATAGTGAGAGCATATAATAACTTGTCAGATACTGGCTATGAAAAAATGGATCTTATAAAATAGAATGACTCTATCCAGTTGTAGAGTAAACAGCTTTAAATGAAAGGTGGATTGCATACTTTGAGTTTGGCACATTGCTGTTGCATTGCTCGATTTCCAGTTGGCATTGTGACTGGACATGAGACCATAAAGTGCAACAGAGCCCTCTGAGCACATCTGAACACTCATATCTTAAAGGAGTTAAGGGTATTTCTCCTGCTATTATTCTCTGCTACAATCTAATCTAATCGTTGAAAGCCTGCTTCTTATTTCCAGGCAGAATTCATTCATGTCCAGCCCACACTATTTGTGCTTGTGCCAACCATATCTTGTAGATGAAGTAGTGCCAAAAATTGGTCCAGAAGCAGGAACTGGGAGTCAGGATTGCCTTTGTGGTGTGTGAGCTGTTCCAGACTAACTTATGGTTTTCTAATAGTGGTGGACAGCATTTACCTTATGTTGAGCACCAGCACCCACCTAATCACTGAAGACCTGTTCAAGCCACCTCATCCTTGCCGCTGTGCATGGACGTATTTCACCCACCGTTACTAATGAATCACATTAGCTGATACATTTCCCCCCTACACACTCATTTCCTTGTCTCAAATTGTGTAAGTAATTGCATTAAATGAATGAAAAGTGGTATAATGATGCTATGCTATCAAGAAATCCTTCTGTTTTTTCCCTGTCAGGATTGCTGAGGGGAGTGCTCAGTCCCTGCAAGAGCCCAGAGCCATGTCTCAGTAAGCAGGGGACCAGGCAGCAGGAAAGGAGAGACGCAGGAGAGCCCTGTGGCTCTGGACCACCACCTGTCCTCCTTCCAACTGTGAGCTGTGCCTTGCTGGGCCACGCTGACAGCGGTGGCCTTGGGCAGGGTTCCCAGTCCTGCTCGTGTCCTGGGGAAGGAGCCAACGCTGCCCTGCTGCCCACCCCACGCCAGCAACGGAGAGAGCAAGGTAGGCATGTGAGCTGAAGATGATTAACTGGTCATGATTTAATTGTTTTGGGGGAAAGAAAAAGGGGAGGGAGGCAGCTCAGAGTTCAGGGGGATGCTGGAACCTCTCTGTTTCCAGCAGCTGGTGGAAAAAGCAGCAGGCAAAATCGCATTTCCTCACTGTGACGCATGTACACACACGCACATGGAGTCCCCGATACCCAGAATCCAATATTAAAAAACAGCCTCATGACTGTGGACATACATTGTTGCATTATCTCCCACATGTTGTGCACATATGTTTGGGAAGAGTATAGAGAGAGGGGAAAGGAAGAGGGACAACTCAGAACTTTTGAGGAAAGCATGGGTTTAATCCCAGCCCATGTGCCTGGAGGAATTGCTCTGAACAGTGCTCACTTATGTAATGCTTTCCCTTCAACCTCCTCCACCTATAAAAAAAAAAATCAGTCTGGCCACACAAAGCAAAACAGAAAAGATTTACACGAATACAATTAATATTTTAAGCAAGAGGAGTCATCAGTCCCATCTGTTTATCTTCCAAAGGGGTAAGAACACAGAGAGGTAAGAAGACCTTGTGGTTGACCTAGAATGCTGATTACTTCATGTTGTGCAGTTTCCCCTAGACCCCTAAGATAAAACACTGGCTACTCTGTTAGGGGACTTTTGCTTATTTCTGCACCCCCCCCCCCCCCCCAAAAAAAAAAAAAAGAAGCCCTGTCACTATTTGTTTATGGCAGTTTGCCACAAGTTGCACATTGCTGTTTCTTATTTGATTATGGTTGGCTAAAAGACTGTATACTTCTGCCTTCTGTAAATCTTACCTTTGTAATGATACAAGTACATGCTTTGTCTGGTATCTATAAATGGAAAACAACAACAACAATAATTCAGTGCCTAAGCTATCTTCTTGAAACCATGCTCTAAAGTATTGTGGCTTATTATCAGCTAGGAAAATTGTGCACAAATAGAAGCACGGCTAAAACTTGTTCCAGGATTCTATCCCTTAAGCCAGCCAGCCAAGAAAACAGATTGGATGGTGCTTTTGGCTCGGTTAAGATGGTGAGGTGACTGGTGAGAAATCATGTGTATAATAGCTCTGTATAATTTGCAGGTTCCACAGGAATCTATGTTAATTTGGGGCATAAGTGGATGCACCTTGTTTTGTTTGAAATGATCTTTTGAGGGTCATGAGTAATACCTGTAGCCCAACTTCTTGCGCTCTGAAACTGGTACTGGTCCCTGGTGACAACACTGGATGAAGACAGCTGCTTCTCTGATGTAGCATCATTCAGTCATTCTTGTATTCCTAGGAAAGTCTGTGACGATTAACTGAGACTCTGTCCTCGTAACTATCCTGTATCGGTTGTCTTGCTGCAGCTTCTGCTTCGGGCCCTACTGTGACAGATTACACAGCTCTGGTTCATGCAGACATCAAACGTGTCCAAATGATTGTACTGCAGTGCACATGCAGCTGCTTTCTCATCAGCTGGCACCACAGCTAAGTTCCTCATCCTTCTTACTGCAAAATCGAGGAAGATTTACCAGGATTATTCTTCTGGAAAGTCATCGGGTTTTACCAACCTCTCTGACCATATCAGCCTTTCTTTAGCACAATTTTCATAACTTCATGGAATGGTTTGGGTTGGAAGGGGCCTTAAAGACTATCAATTTGCAGCCCCTGCCATGGGCAGGGACACCTCTCACCAGGTGAGGGTGCCCAAACCCCATCCAGCCCGGCCCTGGGCGCTGCCAGGGACGGGGCACCCACAGCTCCTCTGGGCAGCCTGGGCCAGGGCCTCGCCGCCCTCGTGGCAAAACATTTCTTCCTGCAGGCCCTGGTAGCAAGTCTCTCCCCAAATTCCGTACAAGCCCCCTTTGCATAACGAAGGGCTACAACAAGGTTTCCCTGAGCGTTCTCTTCTCCAGCCTGAGCAGCTTTTCTTCTCTCACCTCGCTAGTGACTTCTCATTCTTTCCACAAACACGCTCAAGGCCAAGCGTGCTCTTCCGGGCTGTCACCAGGCGAAAACTCCGCCGGAGCGGTGCGCGCCCTCCGGGCGAACAAAACCCGGTCGACAAACCCACGGAGCCGGCAGAAGCGAGGCCGCCCCGGAGCTCCCCGTCAGGAGCGGGGCGGAGCGGGGCCGCGGGCCGGGGCGGGGCGGGGCGCGGGCCCTGCCCACCCGCCTCATAGCGCGGGGCCCGCCGCGGCCGTGCCGAGCCCGTCGCCGCCCGAGGTGAGGGACGGCGGGGTCTGCCGCGGCCGCCTGAGGGAAGGAGGGAGGAAGGGAGCGGGGCCCCCCGGGGGCTCGGCGCCCCCCCTGCTGCCCCACGGTGCCCGGGTGGCTGCGGGGAGGGGGGCGGGTGGCGCGGGTGCGTTTGGCTCGAGGTGAGGTGCGAGGGCCGGTTCGGCGTTGTGCGCGTAGGCGCTCGCCGGGTTTGTGCGGAGGAGCTGGGGGTGTGCCGCTGGTGCGCTCAGGGCTGCGCGTTGGGCAGGGCGCTGGAGAGGCGAACCGTGCCGAATGCCCCCGGGAAGGAAGATGGGGCGGCACCGGTTGCTGAGGGGACCGTGCAGAACTTCGCCCGGAGCGGGGGGCGGTGTGGTGGCCGCTGTGCGCCGCCCGCCGGCGCCTCTCCGGGAGCCCTGGGGAGCGGAGAAGCCTCTGAGCGTCGCTTCGGGATCTGTGCCTCCGGGTTTGGCTTTCAGGGAGGGGATCTGAAGTTCCTTCGGACGCTGTTTTTGCTGGAACTGCAGAGCTACTTCTGAGAAATGTTTGCAAAACCTTCAGCGGTGCCAGCTTTGGTTTCCTTGAGAGCCTGAGAAAATGTTAAAGCTGCTTTGACGTGATGCTGCTGCTGGTTATTTTTCGAGAGGTTGAAAGGGTGCTTTTTTTTTTTTTTTTTTTTTTTGACTGGTGTTTTTAAGCCTCACCTTATGATTTGTGTACTGCATGACAAACGTACCTTGTTCCCTTCAGCTGGGCGCTCTGAGGACGGCCAGTCCCCTGTCCGAGTTTGGCTGTAGCCGCAGAGGACTTGTGCTTCCAGCAACGTGGCTCAGCACCGTGCTAACTCTAAAGAGGCTGTGCTAACATGTGGCAAGGATAACTTTCAAACAAACAAAAGAAACAGGTGTTCATATACAAAGACCTGATGCATTTACAAAAAATTGAGCGTGCCAAAGGAAACATAGGAGAGACGTCATGGTCCTCTGGCGATGGGTGTATTTTCACATGCTGCGTGAGGGAGCAAAAGGAGACAAAACGTGGCTCTTGCAGGAGCAGCGCCAGGGCTGGAGCTGGCCCTGCTGCCCCCATGTGTGTTAGGGCACCCACGTGTGACACGAGCAACCTGTGACACGAGCAACCACGCTGCTGTGTCACTTCTGTCCCTGCACGTCCTGTGCACCTGCTTCTGGCCACAGCCACCCCCTCACCGCCCTGGGCGTCACTCGCTGTAGCTTGCACATGGGTGTATTTATTTCCAGCAGCAACATCCTCTCCTTTACTTGCATGCACGTACGCGCAGAAATATGTGCATGCAAATAATTTGAAAGCAGCCTGATAAAGCGAGGTAATGCTGACTTCTGTCTCCCCTTATGGCTGCTCGTCTCCGTGCTCAGCACGGTCCCCAGGCACACGTCGCTGGTGGCTGAGTGCTGAGAGGTGAGGGGAACCTGGAGGGCAGAGGTGCGTGATGTTGGAAGAACCGGTGGATGCAATTTCTAAGAGGGAATTTGAAGGGCTAAACCACAGTGGTCAAGTTACCACTACAGTGTGATAATGCGTGTGTGAAAATGGGGGTATGGCAGCATTCTTGTTCAGGAACATAAGTGAGAAAGGAGAAACCGGCCGGCAGGCTGGTCGTGGCTGGCGTGGGGGAAAGTTGTTGCTGATTGCACTTTTCATCTGTATTTGACCTATATTTCTGCCAGGAACCATTTTTGGATTACTGCCCGTGGGATAGACTCAGCAGGGAGTGATGGTAGCTGCTTAAAACACGAAGGAGGGAAGACTGTTGAGGACCCAATGTTAGCAAAACATGATGAGATTGAACCAGTTCAAATCTACATTGACAGATACTCTGAGTATTGGTGGCAAGAGTTGATGACTAGTCTGCCCCTCATCTGGGAGGTTTCTGAGAGAGTCTGGGGACAGGTATTTAGCGTGGAAAAGAGCAAAATCTGTCACCTTCCTCCTGATGTAAGCGAGTCCTGTGTGTGGTGGTCACGGCCCTGCGGCCAGGAGCTGCCTTCACCTGGGGCTGCTGGGCAGTGGGGCTGGGAGCAGGGCTCTGTGCTGCTGAGGGCTGGCAACCTCTGGCGAGGAGAAAAACAATGAAATATTCTGCCTTTTTTTTTTCTCAACTCCCTGTGCAATTTAAAAAACAGAAAAACAAAACCCCAAAAATAACAAACACACAGATCTTGCTTCTAGCAACAGGTTGTAGTGGAGAACCAAACCAAAATGTATCAGCTTGAAACACCGGAGAGAGATGAGAGATAAAAAGTGGCGATATGGGTTTGCATGGTGTGTTACTCCACAGCATAGCTCAGATAAAATGGAAAATAGGAAGCATTCATCTGAGTGCTTTCTCTTTTCTCTCGGAGCAGGGTAGACATAGTTGTTTTGCTTCCGTCTGTCTCAGTCTAGTATTGTCTTTCCATCATGTCCAAGGCAGCCCCCTCGACAGATCAGTAACCTTAATTTCCTCTGCCTCCTGACCAGCTTGTTTCCGTTCTTGCTGTTTGTCCGGGCTGTCTCCGGGGGCTGCAGAGGGGAATTCGGAGCTGAGTGAAGCAGCTACGCCTTGCGCTGCTTTCTGCTCTTTCAGTTGTGTAATTTTGTTCCTCTGAGCCGCCCTCTGCTAGCGAGGAGGTGGGTTCAGGATTCTTCCCTTCTCATCGTTCCCAAGAGGCGTGCGGATGTACCTGGTGTCATATAGCCCAGGTTAGGAGGAAGAGCACTGAAGGAGGCGATGAGCAGTGCCTGTGCAGCTAACAAAGACGCTGCTGCTCACAGCGGCGTTCAGCGCTCCCTGCTGCAGCGTGGCTTCTTGCACAGCCGCCCCTTCCTGAGAACAAACAGCTGCCTCTTACGTGGAGCAGGGTTTTCTGTAAACAAGCGTGAGCGAGATCACTCGGAGGAAGACTTTGCTTTTTCCCCACTCAGCTGGTTACTAAGAAAAAGAATGCTAAGGGCCAGGAGCTGCAGAGCTGGAAGCGCTCCGTCACGTGGTGGCATCTCGGAGCACCGGCCCAGCTTTGGTGTCGGCTGCGAGGTGCAGCTGGGGGAGGAACCGAACTGATGCCTTCCCTCTCTCTGCGTGGCGCAGAAAGGCACTTACTTGGCTTTCATTTCTGTTATTTGTAGGCCATGTGGAATACATTAAAATGATGCTTCTGTTTGCTCTGCCCCAGGGAAGCTGTAAAACACCATGCAAGTCAAGCCGCATCTTCTCTGGTTTGGCCATAGGGCTTACGGGTAAATGGGGCGTGGGTTCTGCCCTGGGAGCCTCACCTCACGCTAATGGACAGGGCTTAAACAGCCTGAAAAACCCCGTCCCACTTCTGCTTTTATTTCAGTGGTTCTCCTGATGCTATAATCCTACTGTCTGATTTCAGAGGTTTGCTCGTTCTTTATTTGCGCTGGCCTGAGGCTGTTGCACTGCTGCTTTTCTCATTGGGTCAATTTAAGATACAGATAAATAATAAAGTAACCTAAGACATCCTTTTTAACAACTGATTGAGTTTCTGGGGAGTAATGACACTAGTGTTAAGAGGTTGCTGCATTATGGATGCAATTTGGAAACTGAGTAGTAGCCTCAGTAGGGAAATGGACATAAAATTTGTGACCCATTATCCACAGCGTGTTAGGCTCCTTAGTCTCATCTAACGCTCGCCGTGAATTCTGCCTTTCTCCAGGGAGGAGCTGGAGAGAGGGTGAAGGTCTCAAACGCTGTTTAAATACCGGGGTGTTTCAAGGACAGTAAATGTGAGTGTGGCCTTTGGGTTCCTGTGGGGCGGTTACGGTGATAATTCTGCCTGGTGCCCTGTGGGCAGGCATTTCACATAGCGGCTGGGACTGGGGAGGTAAGCTTGGGACTGAGCTGCAGCCTGCCTTTGAAAGGTGATCAGATATTGGAGGTGAAAAGGCACTGAGAAAACGAAATGACCTGCAGCTGTTTTATGTACACCCCTGGGTGGCTTTCCACTGAGGGCGGTGCGGTGGAGAAGGGCTCTATTACAGCTGTCTGGAAAAAGCGTGGAAGGCTGTGTGCGCCGCGTTGCGTGGCCGTGTTCCTTCCCGCGATGGCTCTGTGCCCGGTCTGATCAGAGAACGCTCTGTGCAAGACGGAGGAAAGCAGAGAACCTTGACCCAGCGCTTTCCCTTGAATATTAAACCGCACTGATCCTTTGCCATGCCTCATGGGCAGCAGCCGACTGGAGGCGGCGGGGCATTAAGAGCTAAGGCTGATCCCAAGAAAAAAAGCCAAGTCCATGCTGCTGCTACTTAGGGTGGGACCTCGTGGGCTGCCCACCCTGTTGATTGCTGGGGTAAGGAGCAGGTAGGCTGCAGCAGCCCCAGGCTCCCCGATGCCCACCTTGCCTTCCCAGCCCTGCTGCTAGGCGGGCCGGGGGGGCTGCCCGTGTGCTGGGGGGCGGCGCTGCCCTCGGGGGCTGCCACCATTGCTTTCCCCAGGCTTTTGAATTCTTTGCCACCTGCGGTTTCAAAGGCTGTCCAGACATAGTAGTCTGTCCGGGAAATAGTCATTAAATCTTGCCTTTCTAGCCGGGGGGAGGAGTTTTGTTTTGATGTTAGTGCACATTTAACGTCTGCTTTGCATTGCACAGCCAGTCAAGTTGGCCAAGGCACTCTAGCAATAGGGACTAGATTGTTTTATGAGCTCCTGCCCTCTTGGTGGTTGTTTGGTGGCTCTCTCTGCGTGATACAATTTGAGAAAGCTGGTCAAGGGCATTTGCTTTTTTTCAGTTACATCAGCTGCTCAATTAGAATAAACCACAGTCATGATTGCAACTTCTTGACAATTACTTGAAAGAGGAAATGTAACTGCTTAAAAAAAAAAAGCCACAATGCAAGAGAATGTCCTGTTTACAGAACTTATACCTGTTGCTGCAGAGCAAACAAATGATCTGGGCTTTTTTCACCCAGCCCACAAGGCAGGGACGTGCCCAGCCTGCCAGCTGTCTGCGGATGGCAGCCCGGAGAGCCAAACTCTGCTGGGCTTTGTAGGTCGTGACTTTGTTTCCTTCAGTAATTGGAGGAAATCTAGCAACCAGGATTGTGAAATGTGGCAATTGCCTTTTCAAGGAGCCTCTTCCTGATAGAGACTGGTAGGAGTAGTTCTTAAAGTTTTTCATGTGTTGGGTTTTTCTTTTTACCAGTAGAGGAAAGAGTGAATAGAGCAAATATTTGTGTTTGCTTTCTGCTCTATGGTGTTACGGAAAGTATGTCTGAAAAGTGATCTTATGTCTGAAAAGTTTCTAATAAATATGCATGTTTTTTCCATGCAGAGGGGCTGCCTTTGCAAGGTCCTTCCCTATTCCAAGGATCTTGGCAGGGTCCTAAAAATTACTCTCCCAGACATTTAGAACAAAGGTTCTAGATGGTAAATATTAACTTCTTGTATATCCATGCAACTCCATTGTCTTCTGCTTATTTTTTTCTCCCCCTTATTTTATTTTTTCCCAGTGCAAAATCTAGGCCAGAAAGGTCCCTCCCGGGGATGTGAGATACGATGCGATGTCTTTTACCCACAGCAGCAGGGACTTTGGGAGAGGAAGCTCGCTGCTGGAGCCAACCGGGGCTGCATCTGCCAGAGCTGCCGCACAGCCGTTGCCGGCAGCATCCCAGCGTTACGGTGTTGTCATACTGCTGCCTGCGTTTTCACACACTGACCTCTCCCACCCTTCCGTCCCTTTGTCTTTTCTGCAGCCAAACTTGTCCTGGAAATCCTCCCAGAGGGGTGAAATAAGAAGCAAAGTAGTGCAGAGCTGTCTTGGTGTTTACTGCAGCCCTGTTGGGAGAGAAGTTTTTTGCCGAACACTCATGAGCCTGATCTAACTGGGATCTGGGATCTAATTAGATTTGTTCTTAAGCTTCTGGTGTGGTGGGGCTGCAGTGCTGCCTCCTTCACTGGCACAGATCCTGAGGATCAACTTTCTCCCTGCTGATGTGGACTTGTGCAGCCCAGGATCCCTTGGCTACCAAGACCGGGGTGAAGCCACCAGACGTGCGCGCTCATGGTTTCCCAGTGTCGTGTTGTGGCTTGTTCTGGACTTGTGGCTTGCTCTCAAGGCAGGCAGATGTGCGAGCTTACCTGAGGTTTCCTATATTTGTAACATCAGGTTTCATGCAAAATGTTGGTCTAGACAAAATAACGCACTGTTACGCATTTCCCTGCCTTTGTTTCCTCACCGATCTCAAACATCTCCTGGATGTTGCTGGGTTCCAGGTTTGCTGCAGTCCTTCACGCAAGGTGTTAAACACTCCTGGGCAGGAGGAGCTGCACCCAGCACTGTGTGCACGAGGCTGCTGTAGAAAAGAGCACCCTTGCAGCCCTTTTCTGCTGGCTGCAAGTGTGACTCCTGCCTGCTTTCCAAAGGAAGGGCTGTGGGTCCCTGCCCTCAGGACAGGGTGCACTGGGCTGCAGGTCATGGACGTACAAAAAGATTTTCCCCGAGAGACCTGTTGGCGTGTCCTGCGCTGTGCATGCTGTAGGTTGCTTACAGCTGGGCTGCTCGCCCTGCACTCTGGGTGTGCATGGAAGGCAGGAGCAAGGCTTGCTTCTGGGGTTCAGCTGTCCCTGTCTGGGCAGCCAGCCATCTGTCTGAGCCCCCCTGCTTGCCTGCACCCTGCCTGCGCTACCGAAGGGGACAAGGATGGGAGATCTTCCCATTGCAACCTGTTCTCAAGTGACCCCAAAGCAGGGAGTCAGCTCTCCTGCAGTAATCTGTGGGCTGTTCCCAACCTGCTCAGTGCGTGTGGTTTTCTAGGTTTGGCTGGTTTATTGGCTTCTCCCACCCGCTCTGGTGCAGCCACCCTGGCACCGCGTTAGCAGGTCTGCTTACTCCGCTGTCACTGGCGTGTGGGGCTGCACGCGTGGGGGAGATGGCTGTCTGCTCCCAGTGAGCAAACTGGGAAAAATTGGCTTCTTAAGGGCATGTAACTGCTGGCATGTGGCCGAGCAGGTGAGCTGAATCAAAAGAGTTTTTCATAAAGGCACCCCCAGCAATTGTCCTGTGCAGTGTTCGCTCTGCTTGTCTGCCCGTTCCCTCTGTGCTTGCATTGAAGTACACACGGCTCTTTGGGATAATAACTGCTTCAATACAGGGGCTAGCACGATTTTCTATTAAACTTGTTCTTTTGTATGGATTTTCATCTGCACACCTGAAGAACATACATGTCAGGATTTGTCTGCTTTTTTCTGACTGTATCAGTTGATGTTTTTTAATTTTTTATTTTTTTTACCTTCCCTGAAAAGCATGTGCTGCCTGTTCCCTTGCTTTGTCTCGTTAGCTTTTGAGCATTAGCTCAGTAGGCATAAATAACACTTCCAGCATCTGTGATTCTGGACAGCTCTGTCCTGTTCCGTACATTTCCAGCACATCACTGGAGCTGTGGCTCTCAAAATCAGAGCGTGGTAAATAGCTTTGTTGATGCGTAAGTAGACATGAAATCCACATGCCTGTGCTGGCTCTGCGATTTTGCAGGCTGTACAACACAATGCCATCCCCTTTGTCATTTAACTGGCTCTGAATGCAGAGAGTGGATGTGCTGAGCAAGAAAAACTAGTTTTTGCATGCATGGTAATCAGAGTGAAAGCAATGAAGCTTCTCTAGGTCCATTTTCTCATTAGTCAGATAACAATGGTACGTTACCTACAGGAGACCTACTGGACTACGGACTACTAGTATTACAAGACTTTTTTGAGACTGAAGAGATTTCTTTTTCTTTTTTCTCCCCCCTAGAAATCTAAAGGGTGTTATCAGCTGTGTTACCCAAACTGTTGGCCAAAGGGATGTGGCAGAGGATTTGTCTAGGTCCTGAAGGGTTCAAGGTGTTTATTGAAGTGGCTGCCGTTCCTGAAGCAGTTTGGGAGGTTGTGAGCCGTGGGTGTGTGCTGTGGCTATATGACTACTAATGCAATCACAGATTTGATTACACCACATAGGCACTACCTGTTCGGCAGCGCTGCGGACCACAAAGGTCTATCAAAAGCAGCAGCTCGCTGTGAGGCTGCTTGTGCTGCCCAGACAGAGCTGAGGAGAGGTCTAACTAGACATAAGGTAAAATGAAAATGGTTTCTGTTTTGCAAGTGGTTTGTTATGTATTCTTAAAGAAAAATAAGACTTGTGGAGTGTGTATATCTCTGTAGTGCTTGTCTTGTAGATTGTAATTAAGTGAGCTGAGACAATTTCAGCCTGAGAGTCAAGAAGTAGGCATTAAGTGCTTCATCAGTGTTATAAAGTTACCTCCTGGTGGAGCGTGAGTAGGCCTCATGCTTGTGAGCAGCATTCCCTGATCCAGAGCGTGAAGATCCGTGGCCTTGATCTACTTCTCAGTGTGGGACTCCTGGCAGGGAGTTTCGGGGTCTTGCAGCAGGCACCTCGGCAGCGGGAGTGCTGCACCTCGCTGCTGCTGCCCGGAGAGACGGCGGCCTGAGGAAGGGAGGTCCTGGGAAGGGCTCAGCAGCGGCAAAGCCTTGCTGCGGCCCAGGAGCAGGCTGGGGAGGCACAGCACGGCTGGCCTCTGGCAGGGGACAGCAAGGGAGCGTTACTTCTCTGGCTGGTAAGTTGGTTTGCAAGAAGTCTGTTTTCTTATTCCTCTCCAGCCTGGAGTGAGACCAGCTCTGGGCTTGAGCCAGGTACCACAGTTGGGTGTCATCAACTGGATGGACCTCTTGGGCTCGTGCAGGTTTTTGTGTCCAGAGGTCTGTTGGGACGTGGCTAGTCCTGGTGCCGCTGCTGCAAAGCGCTGTTACAGGAGCTGAGGCAGTGAGGACACCGAGGTGTGCCTCAGGGTCATGTTGCAAAGCACTCTCGGACCTGGGGCAGGTTCATACCAGCCATTTCCCACTCCTGCTCCGAGCTGGATGCACCAGATCATCCCTTTCTCTTGAGCATTGAACTTTTTAAGCCTTTCCTGGTGTTTTATGACCTTCTAATTTTCTTTCTACTTGTGCTCTGATTGTTCCATGTTCAGAAAACTGTTAGTTGAGTGGGAACAAAGCGTGAGTGTTTTGGAGGGGAGCAGGGTTCCTGTTCTGTTACCAGCCTGCTCCTTTAACCTGCTGTGTTCGCAAAGAAGCGTAGGGTTGTGAGGCGGTGAGACTGGAGGGTGATAACAGAAAACAGAGACAGGCCTGGCAAAAAGGAGTCTGGGGTCTGTGGCTACCTTGAGGCGTTAGTGTGAGGACTGAGTTATTTGTGAGTGGTTTCTTACTCTGTGCCCTACAACTTGCCTCTTGCTGCAATGCTGGCAGATGAAATATCCTCAGAGGAGTATTTTTTCCTTTGGCAATACTTGTATGCCTCATAAACTTCCATGGTTATAGATCTCTCTAATGTGATCTGTTTTTTTTCCTGTTGAAAATGTTGGTTGGGGAGAAAACAGTGAACTAATTGTTCTGAGAAACACTTGAGCCACATAAATATTTCAGGGGATTTCAGTAGCCTTAAAAGGCTCAAAGTTGCACATTAACAAACTTACCCATAATCGTGGTTGAAGTTTTGTGATGTGAGAGAAGGCCGAGAAAGGAGAACTTCTCAGAAGTATCGAAGGATTTACATATGTATAACCAGTCTTTACGACAGCCTGACATTGCGTAAGGCCATTTGCCTTGTAGATGAGTGCTAAGTTGCTCAGACACTTTAAGAGAGATTACTCATGTTTTGGTATAAATATTTTCTGCCAAAATGAAATAAATCTTGGAATAAGCTCGCATGGGACCTGCTGGGTGGAAGTAATGGCAGGAACAAAGCTTCAGACTTGCAGAAGCCCTGCAGGAAGAGCTGAGCTGCAGAGCTCAAGAGCAAGCGCTGGAAGGGGCAGCTTGTCCCCCGCTCAGCCATATATCGTACGTCGTCTGGGAAGTGCATAAGCTCAGCATGCTTGATGCCTGTTTAGCAAGAATAGGATGAGTTGTATTAAATGTTGCCTCTGCTATCCAAGAACAAAGTTCTCAGCCTTGGTTAACTGAGGTGTGACGGAGGGGGCAAGAGTCTAGTGTGCGAGCAGCACGATGGTACTTTGCTGGAGACCCTGAATAGATAATATCTGGTTTTGGTCCACACAAAACCAGCTAAATCATTGACAAGCAGATTCTTTAGAAATATTTAATACTAGTAGGGTTTATTGTCTAAGGAGAAGTAATGGCAACCATTCAAGTGTCAAATCAGGGGGGTGATTTAGAAATCCTAAGATGTTTTAAAAATCCATAAGGTTTTTCTGTGGTAGTTGGAAGTTTAAAAGTGGGGGAAAAGAACAGAAAGAAGCTTGTAGCCCCTTTTTCTGTCCGTCTCTCCCATTTGTGACACTTCTGGTTGAAAATTCAAGGCTTGATTTATGAATAAGCCTGCATCCTTCCCTGCGTGCTTCTCTGAGCTAATGCCTCTCTTGTCTGTTGCGTATTATGCCTTTCCCTTCCGTTTCCTTTTCTTACCTCATTTGCTCATCTGTCTTCTGAGCTCTGTTCTTAACGTCTTTGTACGAGGAGTACCCTTCACTGTCCACTAAATGGAGATGTTTATTTCATGTGATAGTTGAGCTGTGGGGCTCTTTGCCACAGGATACTGTGGGTGCTAAAAGACTGTGTGAGCTCAGGAGGGGTCTGAAAAAATTGATAGGATGTTATTAAATACCACTGTGTCACCTTCAGTTTAGCATTTGCTTAAGCTGTACACCATGGGATGCTGGAAACATGTTGAGGGTAAGTACCCTGTGTGCTCACCTTATGCTTTGACCTAGGCAGCCACAAGTGTCAGACTGAAAATCTTCTTGATGTTCCCTCATGTGACTGCAGTCTCTTTTTGATCTCTCTTCATGTTTACCTTCCCTTTATTACAGCCTGTGTGAGACACCTGAAGACTAACTTCTGCCTGGATAAACCAACTCGTACTGTTGGTATACTCGTGTCATGTACTTGGCTCCAGGAGAAGAGTGGCTGGAGCAGAGCTTTGGGTGTTGATGCATGTGCTTCTCCTCTTGGTCTGGCAGTGATTTAGCAAGTATCTGGGCAGTGCTGTGACACGGCATCACTGCACTGCTGCAGAAACCAGTGGGTTTGTAGGCTGGCGGTTCACACAAAACAGTTGGCAGGCTGAAGGCGAGGCAAGATGCCAGAAGTCACCCTGGGCTTGTGCTGGCTCAGCGTCACGGTTTGGTAGTCCAGGAATGGTGATTTATGACCTGCCAGCAGTTGTGCCTCGGACTGGCTGGGGTCTGCTCCTTTGGCTTCCCCAGCAGCATGCAGATGGGCGTTACACCTTGTCCCCACCGTGGTGGCTCCCACCTGGTGCTACCATGTTTGGCTGGTGAGAGGCTGTGGTGTCCTTCCCAGGTGCAGGCAGCCTGCAGGCAATGCAGGGGCAGGAGCACTCGTTTGCCCTCCAGATGTATTTCAGGCACAGCGCTCTGTAACCTGGGGATTTGCATGAGTGGATTTGCATGAGCAAGGGAGTGAAGCCGCATGCACAACCTTCAGACTTACCATGGGTTTGGATGCCACTTCAGAAAAGGTTGCATCGCCACTGCGTGATGCAGCTGAGCAATGGAGGTGCCAGTGCTCACCCCACAGGAGTGGCTTGCTGTGTGCAGGACAGGCTCACGCTGTGCAGACAGCAGCTCAGCCCCTTCCAGCCTTAGCTTGGCAATGCCAAGGGCCTGCTCTTTGCAGCGCTGCAGCATTTTCCCCAGATGATGAGGCAGGGATTCTCAGAGCCGCTGGGGCAGTACTTGCTGTGTTCATGCTTTTCTTGTACTGTTCTTGTGGCCTTGTACCTGCAGCTGTGATAGCACAGGTGTGATGAGTGCCGGTGCGATTCGCCCTTCTTCCTGCTGTCCCTGCCTTGCCTTGGACAATTTGGTTGTACTACAGCAAAGCAAAGTTATTGGCACTGCAGGTAACAGTTATTTAAATACTTACCATTAGCCAATAATGTGTGTGTGCAGGCACTAAAGTCAGTGGGCAGCACTCGCTCCTGATCAGCATGCACCAATTAGCATGAATAGTAACAACCAGAAGGGAGGTGGAGCAGATTCCAACAAGTGCATGTTACTGGGGGAAAAGCGTGGCATAAAATGTCATCTTTGTCTTTGTCCTTGCCACCAGCTGCACTGGGGAGAGCTCCTAGAGCAGGATGCTCATCCAGGACCTGCCGTTGCTCTTCGGAGCTGGCCATGAGCCAGGGAAAATTTTCCATCCCCCCACTTCAGTATCTTGTTAATTTGTGCGCTCTCCCTTCAAGCAAATCTTAGTGAGTGCTGTCACCAGCGGCAGCTGACACACTCAGCTGGGTACAGCTTCCTGCATGTGCTTGCAGGTGAAGGACCCTGGCTGTCTGTGTGCTGGGCAGTCGGGAGCAAGAAGTTTAAGCAGTATCAATCACAGCAAGTACTGGCTTTCCAGCAAGAGAGGATCTTGATTCCCCAGTACGTTCGATAGAATGACACAAGGGGTATCACTATATAGCCTTCTTTATAACCATAAACCAGTTGAAACGTGTACTTAATCCAACTATCCACTCTGTTCCTTAACCAAAACGCATTTTTTTAAGAAGTATATCTGCCTGCTTACATGCACAGTGGAAAATGGTGACCTGTAAGAAGTCCTCCTCTGTACTTCATGGGCTGCTGCTGACATGGTTCCCCTGCCACCACTTTCTGTGGTCTGGGCTGTGTGGGGCTGCTTTGTGCTGCCCCACCAGCGCTGCTCCAGGACTCAGCGAGTCCTGAGGAGCACGAGGGCAGCCACAGCGTTTGGGGAAAAGGTGCCAGCTGTTGGGACTGACCGTGAATAGCTTTTGCTGCTTAAACTCAACCCTGTTCTAATCCAAACTAATCTGCATGCGTAGATGAGCACTAGGAATTTTCCTTGTTGTATTTTGGTTACCTCATAATTAGGCTTTTATTGGACATGGGGACAGTTGGGCAATGTCCTTGCTTCTCTTAACTGCCAGATCATCACAGTGGACGCTCTCCCACAGCCTGCTGAAACCATAATGTTTATACCATGCTCCTCTGTGTTGACACATCACACGCGTGTTGCAACTGCTCTGAGTTTGTGTTAATTGAAATGCCAGTATTAATTGTGGAAAGTTGGTCATACGCTAACTAAGCTGGAAAGGGAAGCTTTCTGAACCAGCTGTTTCATAACTGCGTGTGTTTTGTAAGTGCTGAACTCTGTGACGCAGGAGGATCGCGGTGATGCTCTGCGGTGGGGGGATCCTCCCGGGTGCTGGGGTCTGAGTTTGCCAGGAGCTGCTTTGGCAAGAAACTGCAGGTGGAAGCAGCACGGTGGTCTGGTGCTGCAGGGGGGTCGGGGTCGGGTGCCTGGGAGAGGTGCCAGGGTGCCGGGTACTGCTTTAGAAGAACTGGGGGCACCACTGGAAGCTCAGCGCCCTCAGTCCCTCACATTCATCAGAGCAAGGTAACGGAGGAGCAGCGTCCGTGTGCCTCTGCTCTTTCAGTGGATGAAGGCAAGGGGTGCACCGCTTGGGAAGCGTGCTCTGGAGCAGGATCGGTCTCCGAAGTATTGCTTGTGTTGTGATGCCTGTTGTGTGAAAAGGAAACTGTTCATAGACAGGTTGCCTGGAGTCTGTCACCCTGTCCTCTCCATTCTGGCTTTTTCTGAGGCGTTTCCTTTAATCAAAAGCCAGACTAGATTTCCTTGGTGGTGTTGTGGTGCCATTCAGAAGGGTTAACTTCCCCCATACAGCTATATTTGGGGTATTTTTAGTGGTATGGGGTAGATTTAAAGCAGAATAGAAGAGCAATGTATAGATAAATAGAGAAAAGACAGTGGCACTTACATGCCACCCACCTTATTATTTTCATATTATTTTCATAGAAATATTTTCTATTTTCATAGAAAATTTTGATGTTATTTTCCTGCATGTACTGCAACTTGTGCCTTGTAGGTCACCACTTACAGATGATATTTTGAGTTCTCTGTGTAAACATTGGCCACTTTTTCTGAAAAAAGTATAGTTTAAAACAAAAAAAAGCTTTGAAATGCTAAGTTAGTCCATTGCTTCCATGATGCTTCCAGGGTGTATTTAATTTATATTTTAGTGTGGCGCATTCCTACAGCTTTTAAATAACAACAACAACAAATCTGTGTTGCTCAAAGATAAGTACCGCATGTTGAAATACGGGGAGACGTAAGGCTAGGGTGGTGTGTGGTCGGAGCTTCCTGAAGCAGAGAGCCTGAAAATATCACCACCTTGCATCACGTTGCTTTCATTCTGTAAATACTGGAAGGTAAATATTTTGCTGGCTCGAGGAGAAGACAGATACTGTCTTGAGTGTCCCTCATCTCTGCTGTAGACGCAGTCTTGCTGAGCTGGGGTCTGGGCAGCTACGAGGTGCTGCTGTAGAGCACCGGCTGCCCCCTGAGGCACAGCCATGCCGGGTGCTCTGTTGGCTCTACATGGGGTTCGTGCCATGTCCTCATCACCACGGTGAAGTGGAGGGTCGTGGCTGGACTGGAGGGATGAAAGAAAGCCAAACGGGGTGGGAGATGGTGGGCTGGTGAGCGATGTGTGGAAAATAGGTGTGCTCAGCTAGTCACGAAGAGGGGAAGCTGTGCTGCTGAGGCAGGGCTTGTAGCGAGCTGTCAGAGGGCTGTTCTTGCATTGCAGGGCTCAGTTCAGAGCCTAGGACAACATCAGAAAATCCTCTGTAAAAGCTATTGGTAGCTGCATTTGGAAGGTGAGGCTTGCACGAGAGGGGAAGGCCGGGAGGACTGGGGATGCGGGTTTTGGTTTGGGCATTTGCTGGTGGCTTCCTGTGTCAACACGGCCCGGCCCCGGCGTCTCCTCAGCGGCGCGCAGGGCGGGGCTGGTGCTTCTGCTCCTTCAGGGATGCCGTCAAGTGAATCTGTGCACAACCAACGTCATGATAACAAATAAGCTAAAATAGCAGACCTTCTTGGTTAAGCCACAGGCTTCCTACAGCCACTCGCCAGCACCTGTCCTGTTCCTGAGCTGTGCCCCTCGCTGTGGTGGGCAGGCGGCCTCCAGCTGTGGCCTCCACGCATCCACCCCCACAGGGCTCCCGTCATGGTCTGGGGCTCGTGTGGCAGAAGTTACGAGGCTGTTCATCTGCTGTGGCTGTGGGCAGAGAACAAAAGGCTATTTGTACAGCGAAATGGCACTTCGTGTTCCACACCACGTTTCAGTTTGTGTCTACAGAGCAGAGGACACACAAACTAACATAAATGGGAACAATAGCCTAAGTTAGCACTCTTCTAAATCCATTTAGCCTGCTTTGTTTGTAAATATTTGTGGCTCATCTGTGTTGTAAAGAAAGGAGGGAAAATTCTGCCTCTCTGCCCTTATTTTAGGATGGAGACCGACAGTACTTTATGGTTGGCTTGACTACCCTGCTGCAGATGGGGGAAGAGATCTGCACTTTGCTCATCACCTGACGAGCTGCTTTATATTTAGATGAGAGAAAGCGTGTGGTTCTGTGAAAGCTGCGTTTTCACTCATGCAGAAGCTCAGATCAGGTGCTGAGTTGTCAGAATGCAGTTTTAATTGTTCATTTTTTTCCTGCAACTTATTAGAGTTATAGTCCTGCAAATTCATAGCACGCTTTCCTTGACAGCAAGATGCCCAAAGGAGAGGCCTTCTAAACTCTGATGAGACTTCCACACACCAGCCAGTGCAGCGAGAGCCTTTTTCGAGGAGTTTTGGAAAATCCCATCCCCTTGGTGTTAGCCTCTTGGTTTCAGCTGAATGTTGGCCGTGATGCTGGGCAGGGCATTATCTAGTGGATTGCAAATGCCATCCATATTTAAACAATTTAAAGCCATGCTTTTGTTTCCAGCTGAGCTGTTGTGCTTGAGAGCAGGGTGGGAAGCTCAAGCTGGTACACAAGGGAACATGACTATCCACTTCTACCTTCTCAGCACCCTGAACAATTAAACATAAAAGCCTTTGTTCCCTGGTGACTTCATTCCTAAGAGGCCTTTTTAATTTTAGTTATTAGTTTCGAGAAGAAGTAATGGGAATTTGTCATTGACAAGAAGGCTTCATGTCAAATGTTGTGTGAGGGATCCACTCCATAATTCATGGGCTGGGGAGCGTGGGTGTGGAAAGGAGGGTGCAAAATGGTGATGAGAGATGGCAGTTCAGTGAGACTATTGGTCCTAAAGACAGCTTTTCATGCCTTCATGCTATTTCCTTGACCCAGATCACTACATATTTTGCTAACTCATCCAGTTATTTTTAGATTTTCTTAAATAAGAATGCAGTGGGTTATTGGTTGGTTTTGAATTGCTTATTCCCCTTCCACATTGGAAGGGGACTTCCACAGTAATAACAGAGCAACGCTGATTTATTTCTCTTCTGTCTGTCCCTGCTTACACCTGTAAGTGTATGCAGAAGTGCTGCTGTTTGTCATGGATTCTCAGAGTTTTGCTTGCTGTGTGATGAGCCACGTGTCGCTGTTGGTGGGCTGAGAAAGGGACCTTCCTCCCCTGCTGTAGGACGTGAATAAGA
Organism: Anser cygnoides; assembly: GCF_040182565.1. NCBI lineage: Eukaryota > Metazoa > Chordata > Aves > Anseriformes > Anatidae > Anser > Anser cygnoides. The sequence goes on from NC_089887.1 coordinate 13,894,625, forward strand.
GGAAATCTGGCTTGGGTAGTGAGGAGTCTAAATGCACACGCAGAGTAGTTGTAGGAAGACCATAGCAGACTTAGGCCCACCAAAGCACCCTGTGGTGTCTGCCAGGTCTGCAGGCCGGCGTGTTCACCTCCGTGCAGTCAGCCACTGCCTTCCAGCTCTGCTGGCTTCACACATGTTCCCCATCCTTGCCAGAGTAAACTAACTGTCTGACCCCACTTGAAGCGAATTAAAGAGCACTTGTGTCATTTTCATCTTCCAGTCGAGCTGTGAAGGTGTTACAAGCTCTGCCAGAGGTGTGCTAATAGTTGGGCAGCAGCCACAGCGAATGAAGTTAGCATTGGTGATTGCACAGTGAAGATAACCTCCAGCAGTGGAGATGTAGCCTGTATTCCTGCACTTCTTCTTGTGGTGTTTCTTTCTTGTAGCACCTGTTTGTGTGCAGTTACAGGAGGCTTTGCAGTGCTGTCAAACCTGGCCTGCCTGGGGCACGCTGATGCCTGATGTTGGGGCTGAGCGCTACTTTGGGAGCCATTGCCTGCAAGAGAGGCAGGAGTAAACAAAACACAATACCTCGTGTTAGCTGCGAAGTGATCTGCTTTCAGTGGAGCTGCCTTCTACAGTTTACAAAAGCTGTGAACTCTTAAAAAAAAAAATAATAAATGAACTCACTGACAGAGCAGGAGATTTTCCTGCAACTATGTCTGCATGTACGTCTGCAGGAAATGAGTCATATTCTTACAAAATCATAAGCTGAAGAATTTGTGACTTTATATGAAAAATTCCATTTTGGGCTAAGTCAGATCTCTTCCTCTCTTTAGGTTTTTCTCAGGCATCAGGAATGTCTTCTGACCCCACTTCACCCACCTTGGAGCAGTCCTCCTCCTCTGTGCACTCACCCAGTTCTCTTCATTTGCCTGAAAATCGCAGGACCAGAGATCGCTCCCCGTCTCCCATGAGAGGGTACCTCATTCCCAGTCCGCTGCCCACCCGGCGGACCAGGACATTTTCAGCGTGAGTATTGGGGAAATTGCATTTAGTAGGCACAGCCAAATGTTTGCTTTCACCAAGGTGAGGGGAGGTGGAGTTTGTTGTGTCTGGAGGATGCTTTGGCATTTTACTGCTATTTTATTCCCCCCCAGTATTCTAATCCTGCTAGGTTTGTTAGTCTAAATTGCCTATAGTTTTTCTACACTCTGTTTGGGTAAAGAATATTGAAAGTATTTTCCCCTCTTTAAGACTAGAGATTTAGAGGGTGAGGAAAATATACTGAGGCTCTTCAAAACAGATTCCTCTTGTCTGAAGTTTTGCTCCACTTTGCACATTGAGCTGAGGCTCGTGGTGGACCAGTTCCCGTCATTCATCAGTGTTTCTTTATCAGCTCAACCTCCTCCTTTGACCTCATCTCCTCACCACCCCTGGAGGATTAGTTCTTTCACTCCTGACACCTGTGCTACCATCAGTCAGGTCACATTTTAGGGCTGGTTCATGACCACTTTTCCACTTTTCAGAGGACTCGTTTCTTTTTAATTCAGCTTTAATATCTGTGTCTTAAGATTTCTGGGGGTTTGTTCAAATAAACATGTAAAAGAATGCATTTGTTTTCAAGATATGGAGGCTGATCTCTTCGATTCCGTAAAATTACTTAGTTTCTCATAAAATGAGGTGTGTTGCTATTTGTAGCTATTAGAGATGGTGATCCTACAGCAGAGGCAGGCTTTCCCCAAGCTTTCCTGTGGTGCAGTGCAGACTCTGAGAGCCTGCACCATAAAGGGGTTCCTCCACAGCACAGCAGCACAGGATGATGTTGCATTGTTTGGCTGTTGCAAAAAATGTATAGTGCCTGCAGTGGGCTTCCTGGTGAGGTGCTGACCTGCTGAAGGCAACAAGGGCTTCTTTATTAATCACGGTGGCCTTTGAATCAGGGTCTGCAGGTACAGCGTGAAGCTCTGGTCAATCCTTTGTGTCTTTGGCACAGTCCTACAGTTACCTCTGTGTAAGGGTGGTCTGGCAGTGCTGAGTGAAACACTGGGATAAGATCTCAACCCAGCAACTAGCCTGTTCTGTGCTATGTAATTTAGTTGGCATTTTTGTTTGTTTTTCCCTCTTTTATTTTTTTTCTCCTTGCATTTTTACCCAGCTTTTTTCTTCAAAAGTGATATTTAAAAATGTGTGGATAAATCTCAGTGACGCTTTGTATTATCAATGATGCTTTGTATCAATTCTCTGTTCAAAATAAGGTGAAAACATAGCAGAACAGAATTTTACTTTGTTCTGAAAGGCTTCAGATGCCATAAACTTTGTAATGAAAGTATATTGCTAAAAAGAACATAATGGACTTGATAATTGGGATTGACCTTAAAAACCAGTTCCAGACTAGCTCGTCTCAGCACTGTGTTAATAATGAACTCTTTGTAATTCTTCTGAGCTGTTAATCTTAGTCTGGTTCCTACAAAATTAAAGAATTTGGTTATTTTGCTCCCATAGTTCTTTAATCATTAATTAGTGTAGGAATCTTGCTGTATTTGCTAGCCCTGAAAATCAAAATGCTTCTAATTTTTTTTTTTTAGTCTAGTCTTTAAACAAGAGGCTTAAGTGAGCCCTAGCCTCACAGTTGTATGGAAAAGACAAATGCACCAGGCAGTGGTTTATTATTCAGTGAGATTATTTAATTTTGGTTCATTGGCAAGTGTGAGGCCTTATCCTTCACAGTGCTTTGTCTCCTTGAAAGATGCAGTTGAGCTTTAATGGCTTATTTAGGGCAGTGAGTGCTTTTCTGTGTAATGAGCACTTGGGGGGGTCAGGTGTGTCGACAGCGTTATAGAACTGGAAATGAAATGATTTAATGGAAATTTAACCCTTTCAAATCTAATTTCTTTAATGTTAATATAACTTCTGGAGCAGAGCAGGTTTTTTTTGTTGTTGTTTTTTAATTATTTATTAAGACTTCAGGAAACTTGAAGCATTATGAAAGTAATCTCAAAACTGTCTCGATGTATATAACCGAATAGCACCACAATCACTTACTGAGGGTTTGATTCAAAGAGTCCCACAGAAATCATCTTCTAACATGGAAGTAACTTACTGGATAATCATGTCATGAGAAGGTCCTGGTTTAGTAACTCCTCCATGTAAACTATGTAAGATGTCTAAGACAGTTGGCTTTGTTATTTATTGAATTTGGATCTCTGAAGATTCAGTATATTTAAGGGGGGGGGAAGGGGATTAAGTCACACAGTTGTCAGGATGCGTTCATGTAAGTTGTTTTTCTTGATGGTGGTTAAGTCATCCAAAGGGTTTGTCTAAAATCAGTGTCATTTTAAATACAAGCCTCGTGATGGTGGATTAAGAGATCAGTCTTGAGTATGGGTGTTGTCTGTACCAGTTAGCCTGCTGGAGCCATTAGGAGGTGGAGTACTGACTTCATTGATCCTAGTTTGGCAGGATAGCAGTAGACATCGTCTGCAGAAGGGTGTGTGGGTATTTATGTACATACATATAGAGACATTTATGTGTGCCTTTATGCACTGCATTCTCTCGATACTACGTGCACACACTTATCTGTAAGTTTCTGGAAGTGCACACAGCACCTAGATGCACACTGGACTGCCAGAACTCCTATAATGTATAAATACTTAAATTCAGATACAGTGTCTCTGAGAAAAGGCAGGATGATGCGGTAGATGGATTCAAGATGGCAGCTGATGGATTATAATGCTAGCCAATATCTTCATCACTTTTATCCCACTTTCAAAAGGCTGCAGGCAGAACATGTGCAGCGTGACACTAGTAAACAGTTGCTGCAGAGGAATATACTCGCTGGGGAGCAAGTGGGTACTTGGGTCGCCGTGCCGACTTGTTTGACATGCTGCAGCTGAAGCTGTCACATCCCCGCTCAGCAACGAACCGCTCTGTCTGCTATATTTTTGCAGAACTGTGAGAGCATCGGAGGGTCCCATCTACAAAGGTGTCTGCAAATGCTTCTGTCGCTCCAAAGGCCATGGCTTCATTTCCCCCGCAGATGGAGGACCCGACATCTTCGTACACATTTCTGAGTAAGTTGTCCGGGTCACCGGGGAAGCTGGAGCTCCAGTTTGCCTTGATTACGGAACGCTTGTGACACATCACGTGCCAAGAATGGTTTGTAATCTGTCACCCTTATCTTAGCACAGAGCAGTTCTGCGGATGTTACGGAAAAAGAACAGCATAATCTCTGACTGCCAGTGTTATTATAAATCTGTTCAGCTGAAAACTTGTAGATGATCGTGTTAGATCTCTTAGAATAAGCTGTGTGATTTCACCCAAACAAAGAAGCTTGCATTTATGTGAAGCAAATCATCTAGGCAGTACCCAGCTTTAATTTAAAGTTTTCTGACATTGAAAATTCACTTTTTACTTTGCACCGCTTTTATCATTATTAAAGTAAAGGTTAATTACCTTCACTGTTAAGAAAAGTAATTTGCCTAGCTTCAGTCTCAAGCAGCTTATGGCTAAACTTTCTCTGTTAACAGGTTCATTAGCACCCACGCTTTTTTTCCTTGAACACTGATATTTATCACCTCTGAATATACCTTCTGATAAATCAAACAAATGGAACTTTTCAACTTCCTCATTTTTTTTCTCCAGTCTAAAACAATCTTTCCAGTTTCTTTTCTAACTGTGCTGCAGAATTTAAATATCACTTAAAAATAACGAATATAAATGTATGGATAGTTTCAGTATACAGAGAGAAAAATCTCTTCCACACCACTCCTGCTCTGTTTCTCTTTCTATATGTCCCATAATAGCATTAGCCCTTCTAATCCTTAGTCTTCTGCTGAATTGCTTATCTGTTCTGACCTCTGCATCCTCTGCAGTGTGAGTTTGGTGCAGTCCCAGATGCAGTCTGTCATCCCCTGGCAGCAGGGTCTGCATTCCTGGCTCCCAGACACATGACTTCATATTTGGTTGCAGTGCAGCACATCTGACTGGAATAGGCCCTGCTTGCCAAGGCATCCAGAGCGCTCTGTGACTGCACTGTCTTCTGTATCTGTTTGGCTCATCTGCAAGGTTTAGTAGACAATTTTATATTTGTTTCCAGATTGAGATGTTGACCAGCTTGGGGGCCGAAACTGTTTTCTGTGGGCCAGTATTAAGATCACCGAATGTTTATTTTCCAATAACCTCTTTTAGATCTGTCACCACGTTTAATCTACCTATTGCTTACTATGTTGAAGCTGTATAATCCTCATTTTTTGTTTGGAGTGGTTATCCGGTGGTAAGTCAATAAAAGCCTTACCAAATTATTCAGGTGGCCCCAGTTATCTTTCCTGCTCACGTGGTTAGCATGTGTCCTTTGAGCACATTGGCCTTCTTCCAATTTTTCTGAAATGTTTACTGCATGATGGACCATTCTGGGTACACGTGCTGCTCCTGCCCTCAATCCCACTCCAATCAGCTGTAACTCCAGCGATGTTTCACTGTTTCTATTTAAGACCCCAGTATGTCTCCTATGCTGAGGACCTATATGACTTTTATAAAGGTTACTTTTTGACTGCAGTGATTTCAGTGGTCTGTGTGAGAGGCCCCATCTCACAGGTGTCCCTTCTTGTGGGCTCTGCTACTTGCCATATCAATCCTGGATGCTTTCAAAACGCTTTGACTCTGAGCCATCGCTATACTATATTTAAATGAATATGGCCTGGATGTGGCATGCCATCTTTCCCCTTTATTCCACCCAATTGATCTATCCTAAAAACAGTATTGAACAAGTCATTGTGGTTGTAAAAGTTCGTGAGCAATCACACTTCTTGATGTATTTTCAGCATGTTTATTTTGCTGACGTGTGTCAAGTTCTCTGTTTACCCTCACTCTTACTCAGCCATGCCCTCAGCCTGCCCCTGCAGCGAAAAGCTGGAGTAGATAAAGGATGAGAGGGGGAGAGCTGATGCATGGGCAGGGCATGGCAAGCTCCAGCTTCAGCCTAAGCTCTGGCTTCCCAGGTCTCAATTTGGTGTCCTAGCCCTCAGGCCATGCTGCTTCTCTTCAGTTTTAATTGCTTCATTTCAGTTTAATTCTTGTGCTGGTGGAGAACAGCCCGTCTCTGTGTCACGCTGTACAGAGCAGGGCATGCTGTAGTTTTTCTGTAGCACAGCAGATCTCTTAAAACAGAGCAGGTGTCTTCTGTTCACCATAGATGAGAAGATTGGAGGGGACCTCCTCTGCCCTGCCCGCTGCTGGAGGGTGCGTGTGCCTTTCTGGCAGATGCATTTCCCAACCTACTCTTAACAATTCCAGTGATGGGGATCCACTGCCTCCCTGGCTGATCTCTTCCTAGAATGAACAGACCTGGTTCTTAATTGTTTCTGATGTTCAACCTACCTCTCCCTTGCTTTATGACCCTTCACTCCTCCTTCCATCTCCAGAGCAGGTGAATGATGTCTTTCCAGTTTAAGCATGTAATTTATGTGTTCAAAGATCATTTTCCTTGCTCTTTCAGAGATGTTTTAGCAAGGTTAGTTCATATGAATTCTGTAAGACTGAAGGATGCACTTTATGCGAGTCTTCTAGGCTAAATTCTGCTCCTTTGAAGTCAACGGGATTTTTTTTTTTTTTTTTTTTTTTACATTGAACCAGGACTGGGCCATAATTTTTAGTGTTTTCTATGTAGGAATAATCTCAGAGCTTAGATTCAACATAGCTGATGTTTCTGCCCGAACATGTTATTACAAAGTGCTATTATCAAAGTACAAAGTATAAAAGTTTTCAGCAAGTTATTATTCTTTAATTACTCTAAGTGTGTCTGAATTAGTTGGAAACAGCTTTTAGTGCTAGAAGGCGATGGTATCACTATCTTAATTCTGGTGCAAGGTAGCACTGGAAAGATGAATTAATAATGTCTTTCATTTCAGTTGATTTCACTGTGAGTTAGAAACGTTGCTCTTTACTAATGAGAACTGCTTTTTACAGCAGCATGCTGTAACCATCACCGTGGCTCAGGAAGACTCCAATGACTCTGGTGTGCATAGCGTGGGTTTTGAGGTACTGCTTAGGTTTATCGTGCAGTGCTTTTCGAGGTGTTTTCCTCAGCTGAACCTGAATGTGGGATAGACATCAACCTGCTCACTGTCTCAGTGCGTTATAGACATCTACTTGTGAAATGAAAGAGGATTGTTTCTGCTGAATCAGTTCTTCCTGAAAGCTAGGATTTCGGGAACATGATTAAAATGGTCTGCCAGTTTAGATCCAGTAAGATTGTGAAGAACACAGCAGAGCAGTCTACGTTGTGGTGATCAGTGAATGCTCTGACCGTCAGGAGCAGCTGCCAATCTTGCAGATTAATAAGTTTTTAAACATAAAAATTTAATTTGAAAGATTTTTTTTCCTCCTAAGCTTTGGGAAGCAAGGTAACACTTCAATGGAAATGCCTTCTGTGAAATGGAATTTCTCTTTCCCATATCTTACAAAAAAAAAAAGGGAAAGCTAATTACACTTAACATGATGTTTCCATTTCCATAAGTGAATGAGTGTTAGCCTAAAAATAAGTTCAAGCGTGTGTGGCATGTGGCGTTCAAACTCTCGCTCCTTCTTTCGGCATTGCAATATTTTCAGTTGCAGTATCTGCCAGAGTTTAAGGTGAATACTGTTCTTTTGTCGTGCGGACGTGGTTTATGAATGGAGTTTGCAGCAAAGCTGTGTTACTGGGGAGCTGGATTTACTGGGTACGGGGAAATACGGTCTAAAATGTCAGTTTGGAAAGCAATTGTTAAAGGGGTTTTGTCGGTGTGGCTTTGTCTGTTTTAACAGGTGGCTCTAAGGAATGGGGAGAAGAATTGGTTTGGGTTGGGTTTTAGTAACACTTGTGTTGGGCTGGTTCCTCTTTGAACTGAGGAGGTGCAACTACACAGAACCGCACCGTGAGCCAGGGCAGCCTGCAGTTCTCTCGAAATGCCGATGTCTGCTGGGGGCAGGTGGTAGCATTTCCTTCCGAGCCACCCTCCTGCGGCAGGTAGCGAGGTGTGGTGGCAGCTCTGGTGGCAGTCACTGCAGGCGGTGGCACTTTCCTGGCAGCACTCGTGGCACCTCTGCAGGCCGGTCTGGGGATGAAGCATCTGTGGCTGAAACTGCACCACAACGGCAGCGCTGCCGCTGTTCGGATGGACGGATTGGAGCCAGCTCTCGCGTACCGACCTGCACGGCTGCTCCCCTCTGCACGTGCTGGGGCTGGTGCTGTGCTGGAGTCGTCCTGCCCCTGCCAGCCAGCCGAAGGTGCGAGCCCCAGGCTTGTTGGTGCTTCCTGTGCTATGTGCATAGCGAGTCCTGCTTCCTTGCACTTGCTGGAAGTACTTCTCAAGCTGGTACAAAGGGTTGTTCTAGGAAAATGTGGGCTTTTTTTTTTTTTTTTTACTGTGCTCAGTTTAGTACTATGCCCATCTCCGGAACAGAAAACAAAATGTGCTTGCTAGTAGTGAGTGTAAAACCCTAGCTGGCAGCATGGGGATGTAGGAGTCGCTGAGATTGTAGTTCAAGATTACGGCTCTGGAAGGCTGGAAGCAAAGGAAAACGAGTTCACCTGGAATAATTTATTTTTTTTGTAAACCCTTTAGTTAATTTTTAAATAATGACAAGTACTGTTAATTCTTTCATTTCCACCTTCCTGGATGGTTGGACTTGATGATCTTAAGGGTCTTTTCCAGCCTCTGTGATTCTGTGACCCGCTGTCACCGAACTGATGGTGGTGTTGTAGTGCCAGTGCTGAGAACTGTATCGTCCTCAACACCTTACCTCCTCTGCTGGTGTTTCATGGCTGGAGTAACTCAGCTCTCACAACTTCTTCATGTTTTGACCATTACTGGAATGTAACCGCCCCTGGGGCTTCAGTTTCACTCTTCATACTCTTCCTGCAGAGGTGGCATGTTTCTGGAGAGCAGGCTGGGGAATCCCCTGGGTGGTGGCTCTCGAGGTTCCCCGCACCTTGTGCTGAAGGGGAGCCCTGCGGGCTGTGGGGTGGAGAGAGGTGAGTTGGAGGTGCCTGTAATTGTAGGTCAGATGATGTGCTTTTGGGCAGTACACAGGAATCCCGCGCATCTGCTTTCCCAGTGTATTTGGGGGTGAGCACACGCAGGAGTCTCATTTACCCTCGGGGCCTTTGCATTAGGCTGGGATTTGGCCTCGAGCCTGTGTACCTGCAAAGGCAAGGCAAGGAGACATCACCAGGGAGCACTGATGAATTAATGACCACACTTTTTAAAAAAGGAGTTTCATTTGAAAAAGTAGCTGACTTCTTGGAACAGGAGAAAAAAACACGTGCAGTGCTTGTGGGTTTTCTGCAGTTTGCTGGAGCTTGGCTCTGAAGGGGAAAATGCTGCATTGCAGAGAGGCCTTCAGGGTGTCCTTCAGGCTGCTTTCCTGACCCCGTGTCTAACGATGGCTTTGTAGAATTGGCGTTGTACCTCCCCAAGGGCTTTGCTGCACAGCACCTTTGGGTCCCTGGAGAGAGGCAGAGTTTGCTGTGCTTTGCTCACACGTTGTGTAGTGACCTCAGGAGAATATGCTCCTAGGGCCCGCAGCTCGGGAGTACTGGGGGAAAAAAACAACCACAGAAGTGGTCTCCCAGTGGGATCCCAGGTGGAGATACGGTCCTGTTCTGCTGCAATTGGTTTCTGGCTGTGCTGGAGACATGCTCTCAGCAACGTCTTCCTGCAGGGAGGAACCCAGCTGTGTCCTGGCCACTGTCCCACCGCATCGCCGAGCCTGACTTTCGGAGCTGTCCACACCCATGGAGGCGTCTTATCACACTGCTTGCCTTCCTCTGACTTTCTGCCAGATCGCTGTGCTTAATGCACAACATTAATGCTGACATCTTCTGTGCTGCTGCTCTCGTAGTGGGGTGTAACAATACGGATTGGAAATTAGTCGGTAATTAGAAACAAACCGAGAGCTGAGTGTGAGCTGAGGGAACGGACCCGTCCAGCCCCTGTACCTTTCCTGGGAACGAGCAGCAGCTTCTGCTGGCTGCAGGCAGCTGTTCTGGGGCTGCTGGGAAGCCAAACCTGAGCTTTCAGGTTTCCTTCCAAGTACTCAAGGCACTCGATGACTTGCCTGCTTTGAGCTGCACACTTCCTTCCTGATGTGCTCCCCTCCTGGTGCCTTTCTGCAACTGCTGAAGCGTCTGAAATAAGTAAATTGTTTGCGGGGGGAGGAGAGGCTGCAGAACAGCAGCTCTTACTTGGGAGGGGTTTGGATGTTAACAAAACATGGACAACCTTTTCCTTAGGGTTCCCGTCTACCCCCGGGTTGGCTCAGGAAACCTGCATGCTGCAAGGAATGCCAGCTTGCTGCGGCCACGATTGTAGCACAGCGTTTCCAGAATCTCCACCTGAGTGATAAAAGCCATGACAGGGAAGGGTGAGACGTAGCCTGCAAGCTGGGCAGTGGGCTGTGCAGGAGGCTGTAAGTGCCCGAGGATGGAGACTCTGGTTAGTGAGCACAGAAGAAGACTAACCAGGGCTTTGGCTTCTGGATGCAAACGGGAGGTATTGCTGTGACAGGATCCAAGCTGGATGCTTGTAGGAACGGGCGTTTTCTGTACGTCTGAGTCCTGGTAGGCCTCTTTAGAAAGCTCTGCCTCTTGCGATCACCACTTCCTTCTTGGTGCCCAGTGGGCTGCTTGGTGTGGAACTGGCTGCCGAGCAGGTATGGAGACGTAACTATCCCCAAGCATGGATTCAAAAACCGTGAGTAGAGATCTCAGCGGGGAGATGTGGCAGCGCCTGGGAAGATCTCTGCAATGGGCCAGATCCCCCAGAGACCAGGGCAATCCTATAGGTGAGACCTTGGTTATTTACAGCTGGGATTCCTCGCTGCTTGGACCTCTTTCACACTTGTCTGTCCCAGGTATGAGTGTGACCGGTGGGTGAGAGGCACCGTGCTTCTGGTTTGCCTGCCTGCTGCTGTAAAGTCATTGCTGGCATCCTTGATATCTGCTGAGACTGCATGGGAGGGCATTCGGGATTAGTAACTCAGGGTGGTTCACTTCTGTTTGGGTCTGCTGTTTAGTAAAAACACAAGGGTTCTGGGGGGCATGCTGAGGAGTGAAATGAGCTTTGAGAAGCCCCCGAAATAACGCAGCCCGTCGGTCCGTGGGAGCTGGCTGCGTGGTGTGATCCGTGGCAGCCTTGTTGACCAACATGGCTCTGAATTCACTGAAAACTCGTGTTCGAAAATGTTTCCATTTGACTTCGTCTTTGTCCCAGAGGGTTTAACTAGTGCCTTGGAATATGAATAACAGCTGTGAGGAGGAAGAGCTAGAACATTTCTTATTTAGGTAATTTCCTAATAACCTCCCAGCTCCCTAAAAATAGTGCAAGATAAAAATGCTCTACCGCACCAGACTGGCACTGAGCTGGGAAATGGGAGTTACTGGATAATCTAAAGCTTACTTTGTGTCTCTCTCTGACACAAACATCAGGAAAACATTTCACCTTTTTAGCTTAATTTATCAAAATGTCTTAAAATTCCTGGATATATAAATAGGCATTAGTTTGAATAGGAATATGTGTACAAGTCTCTTAATGCATTTGTTTTTAGATCAACATTAAATAGAGTAAAAATAATTACATAGTTATAAAATATGTATTTGTAGAAAAGATATAAAATATTTCATCAATATATAACATCAAGAAGTCTGTTTAATTTCTTCTAACTTATCTGGGTAACTTACATTGTGTATAGAGCAGCTGCTGCAGACAGAATCTGTTCCAAGATCTCTGTTTACGTTCTCCCATCTCCTCCAGTTCATTTACCTCCCAGCACTTAAGGCAATTGCTTCCTGATGGAGGATCTTCCTGCAGCTCTGCCATCCAGTGTGGGGCTCTGCCATCTCATCAGCTTTCAAGTGCCATTACAGTGTTCTTTCTTGACACCACCAAAAATACTGCGTAATCTGGGTGCTGTTCATTCCTGCTTCTAAGCATCACTTAGCGATACTGCTGCTGGAGCAAGTCTGCGTCTACCCAGTACCACTGTTCCAGAAGCAGCATTTGGTGGGCAAACACTGCTGTTACACTGTTCACAAACAGGTGTAATCAGGCTGCAGACTGAGACCTTTGTCCTCTCGCTTTTCATGTGCGCAGGAGACAATGAGTTAATGGTGTATTTGGTAGGCACCAAGAGTAAGGAGTAGTCAGAAGGCTGCAGGGAAGAAAAGAATATCTGATCTGTGGGAGACAGGCTCAGAGGCTGAAAACAGAGTATGAAATTCAAGCTGCTTGTGTGGCCACAGCCTTCTCACATAGCTGTGCAAAGGACAGTCCTGGTCTTGATCAGGTCAAGCAAAAAAGGGACAAACTAGGGGATGAGAAAAAGGAGTGCTGGGATAGAATGAGGGTTTTATCACAAGCTTCAGTCTCTTGTAGCGTCAGTTTGAATAAGGTAAGAAACCAAGAAAGGATCTGATGCTGTCAAAATAATGCTTGATCCTGTTAAGAAGTGCTTTCTAGTGGAGAAAAGTGTATTCTTCAGGGTAATCCTTAGGGCTGTGCATTTTTCAGGGCTAATGTGACCTCACTGGTAAAAGGAACAGGAGTAATTAACCTCATGATTCAAGCTTAAGAAGCTTGGGTCAGAAAATTGCCTTTTTTTTTTTTTTTAAATGAGTTAATGTACTTTTTATTTTCTGTGCAGACGAGGGACTGTAGATGACACTCCAACCAGTGGTCTAACAACTGCCGAGGGATGCGGTGGCTCTCAGTGACAGCTGAGGACACGTCCTCTAGTCTGGCGTGTTCCCGTTGCTTCTCCTCTCCCTGACTGCAGCCTGTTGGACGTTAGGCATACCACTTCTGTGCGCATACCAATTTGCTTGTTCTTATTTTCATGGAAAAAACAGCACCACTTTGGTTACCAGTGCACCTGCAACCCCTTTCTTACCAGAGCTCATCCTGGTATATGTTCATATTTCAATTTTAAGCCAAACACATCCCAACAAAAGCCACATCATTTTTAGCTCTTGAGCTGTACTCCTTCCTCACTTGAATATTCAAGTGATATCTAATTGCTTTTTGTTTTTTCAGGAGCTTAAAACACTGTCCTTGTGTATGGGTGTGTCTCTGGTGCTTCAAGAGACAGCGTGACTCCACTTTCCTTCTCGCTTAACCCCACCTACTAATACCTTTTGCAGTTTTCAAATGTTTATATTGCTAACTGCATCTCATCCTGTTTTACAGGAGCTTTTAGAGAACATGTAAGGTTCCTGTTTGTGAAAAAGACTTTTCAGCCAAACTTAAGATCTTTTCCTGGGCAGGGCATCCGTTCTGTTTGGTTCCTGCAAAGCAGTGACTTCTGAGCTCGCTGCTTGCTCTGCGTGTTCATCCTCTGTGCAGGAATCAAAGGTGATGCTTGGGGTTGTGGAGTGGGCAGCCATAACGTCAAGAGGAGACGCTGCTTTAGTTCCAGCTTCAAGTAACAGCTCTGCCTCTGCTCCCTGAAATCCTGTCTGCAGATGGTCCCGCTGCTCGAGGCCAGATGAAGAAACATGTTTCATTACAATTTGTTCCAGTGGCTCAGCTGCACTTGAGTCAATGTAGACTTTATGCATCGGCTCGTATTGTCTACACTCATTACATCTGAGCTGGGAAATGTTTCTGTTCACTGTTTTTTGCTAATCCAGTGTTTTTTTTTGTGTAGATAATGCGTTTGTGTGGTAGCGTCTTCCACCAAAAACTGTTACCTTGCTCAGGTGGGACTGCTGCCCTACATGGGGTTGTGTTGTGTGTTACTGCTTGTGGCAATGTGTTTTTAGCTCAAATAACAACAGTCCTTTTGTTCGGGGGACTGAGGGCTCATTCATCTGTATGCATGAGCACTGCAGCAGCATGATGCACAGTCGTAGCTGATGCTCATGAGTTACTGCACTCAGCAGAACAATCAAGTGTTCATTTGCACTTTATTTTTCTCCAGTGTTTGTATTTTGTTGTTGTTGGTGGTGGTGTCCTGATCCCTGTCTTTGATGCCTAGTTTGTCCGTCACAGGGGTGCAGGCTGGCTGGGGAGGTCTGCCTGCACTGGGTTGGCTCCTCATCCCCAGGGTATTCCCGTGGTACTTGCAGGTCTTCAGGCTGCTGCCCTCAATGCTAGGCTTTCAGGTACCAATTCATACGATATGTCAGGAACATGCTTTCCCTCACCTAACCCTCAGTTTGTGTTTTAGCTGTAGTACCGTGGGGCAGCAGCAGGACGCTCAGCCTCTGACACAGGACAGTCCTTGACTTCATCTATGGCAGAAACTCTCTCAAAGGTCCTGCCAGGACTTCAAGGCCAGCCGAGACATTGGGGCACATTTCTGTCTTGCTCTGGAGTGCAGCCCGTGGCTTTATTGCTTTTTTGCTGCTTTGCAGTGATCAGTACTTGAGAAAGCATAAAAGAACCACATGGCAATGGGGCATTGCCTTACCAGGATCAAACCTACTGGCTCATTCACGAGATTCAAGGGGGAGATACTGTCATTTTTCTACATGGAATTCCTGTTTTAGTCAGGGCTCGACCCTCTCCTGCATCTCTTCTTCAGGTTTCATGTCCACTTCTCAAGCTGTTAGACAGAACAAGTAACCTCTTCTCATCCTTGCGTGAAATCCTTTCATTCAAAGTCAGGGCTGAGCTGCAGAGCATGGTGGCAAAATCCTTTAGCAGTAAGAAAGGTTAATGAATCTCTGTTCCTAAAAGGATAGTAAGTACTGGGTGTGCGAATCCTTCACAGCTAAAAGAAATATCAGACCTGTTAGAAATGGGGGGTGAGGGTTATAGATAAAGGCAATAACTGAAGGAGATGGACACAGCAAGAATCTAGAGGTGGGAGCTTGACCATGGTGTGTGCAGTGTGAGACAGGCCTGGGCTGACAGGCTGGCCAGGGGACTTTGGAAGTAAGTAAAGGTCAGGCGGATCAGCTTGTGTGGTAAGGAAGGGGCTGTCGGGACTGATGAAGGAGGATTTATCTTGGCTTTTTGGTAAATATTTATTCTGCCTGCAATTTAATGCCATTTTCCCAGGCACCACTCTGAAGAGTTCAGCCTAGGACGTGCCCTCCTGGGTCTGATTCCTGCAATGTGGAGGTTAGTCCAGGGATTTAGGACCTGAAGAACATGTTTCAAAGCACAGGCCTTGGGAATGCCTTTAACTTCTGTCCCTGCAGTGACAGAAGTATTTGCAGGGTAAAATTCCTGGGTGGTGTGAATATGCCCTCAGTGAAGGCAAATAACAAACACAACTGTCCAGTCCTGACCTAGAAGACTTCTTTTTTTCTTCTCCCTTTCTCTGGACTACCCCCCACCCTTCTCAAAAAAGTACACAAGCAAGTCATGTGCACAAGGCATCCAGATTTTATATTTAGCATGTTATCTGTTCACCTGGCCTGTTCTAGCTACAAATGGTATGCGGTGCTGCTGTGAGACGCTGAAAAGCCCCTAAACAAAAAGAAATCAAGAACCTGTGCTGTCAGAGAAGGGAATCCTGAGCACAGGCTTGTGTAGGTATATTTAAAGAAGGGTGAGGTAGCATCCTGTCAAAGAATGTGAAAATGTGGTTTTGGAAGGCATCTCTGCATGTCTTCAGTGGCACATGCTGGGATTTTTATTAAAAAGCTCTGATCTTGAACAGGGAGGTGAGGAAGGCCGTTACCCTTCACAGCCCTGTCTCCTCGGTACGTGACCCTGGATAGAAGGTGCCAGCCTTTCTGTCACTTCCCACTCTTTCCAGATAAGACTCAAACACAGTAACAAACGCGGAGTGCGAGTCCTCCAGTATCCCACCTCATCCAGTATCCTGCCTCGTCACACTGGGAGAGGACTGGTAGAAATGGGCAACTGGATGCTGGAGGAGAGCTTTTTCGGTGAAACGCATCAGGACCACAGAACTAATTTGATTATTCATCTATTTTCCAGCGAGTAATTTTAAAGCATTTGACACTGTTGTACTTGGGCTTGCTTTATTTTTTAAACGCCCCAGGCAAACTGCATGTTATGGGGGAGTAACCTAAAGATAAAATCAGTGACTACAATTGAACAATCTTTCTTTAAAAAGGAGGAGGGGGAAAAAACAAAACAAAACTTCATAACCTTAAGAAAGGGTGGGGGACCAACTTCCTATAGCTAAAAAACAAAAACAAAACAAAACAAAAAAAACACAGAACCCAAAACAAAGCACCAGTGTCAGCCCTGCCCCCTAGTGCTGCCAATGAGTAAGAGGTTGTAGGAACATGTGTGAAGGTGTGAGGTTCATAATAGTATTGTCCACAGTTGGGTTCAGTTGATTATTTTTTTTAAGTCATATTAGAGGTTGTAGGTGAAATTATTATTTTCTAATCTGATGTTGTTTGTAGAAATTTCATAGGATTTTGCTGTGAGACAATCAAAATCAACTTCAGCTTTGATGACCGATGGGTTCTATTAAAACAAACAGAAAATCTTATCTTAAAATCTTATCTTAAGCGCATACAGCATTTGTGATGATAAAACTTTAGAGTAAGCATGTGAGTTATGATTAACTGAAGCTTTCTTTCCACAGCATCGAAGGCGAGTACGTTCCTGTGGCAGGCGACGAGGTCACCTACAAGGTGTGCACCATTCCTCCAAAGAACGAGAAGCTTCAGGCCGTGGAGGTCGTGATTACCCACCTAGCCCCAGGAACCAAGCACGAGACCTGGTCGGGGCATGTCATCAGCTCCTGAAGGCGTCCCAGAGGCAGCGCCGCTGCTGCGGACACTGCCTGTGTGGGTCACTGCTCGACAACTGGCTGCAGGGAACCTGACCTAAGACTAGTCTAGGTACTGTGCGGGAGGAAATACTGCATTGTCAACAGCAGCAGCAGTAGGCCAAAATTACCATATTTACAGCAGGTCTGATTTTAAAAAGGAAAAAAAAAAAAGGCAATCCAGATGCTAATGAAATGAAAAATATATATATTAATGTGTTCACAAAAATGTATTTTAAAGAGATTTAGTTTATGTGCTTTGAGGGGGGTGGATTTATTTTTTCCTTTACCTTGTGAACCGATTCTAGTGAATCCCCAGGGGAGTCAGGGAGAGGTTTGAAGGAGAGCTCTTGCAGCACACAGCTGTAGCAGAGGTGCAGGTCCAAGGCCCCATGGGTGCGTGAGCATTGTGAACCCTTGAGCTGCTCTTCTGCAAGTGTCAGAGCATGCTTACTGTTGCAGCAGAGCTTGAATGCCTTGGCTTTAGACTGAGCAAGCTGTTTCTTGCTGTGAGTTTTCCTTGTGGAGGGAAGCTCACAAACAGAGCAGCTGCTGCATGGTGGAGAATCTCCATCTGGTGGTTATGTGCTGTTGGCCATGGCTGGGTGCCCTTCAGGTGCAGTGTTTGCAAATGACCTGTTTTCATAGGTGTGGAATTTTGTGTTGTTTTCTTAAAAAGCCTGGATTGTTTGTGAATTTACTTTGGTGCCTTGATGGTTGATTAACAACAGATTTTATAGGCCAGTATTAAAAAACAATTAAAAAAAATAAAAAAAAATTGCTTTAAGGTAAGTGGTAGAAAGCTGTAGTGTAGCTTTGTAGCCTCTGGGTGTATCTGAATTTATACAAATCTGAAGATTACCTTCTTGATTGCATCTAGATGATGAATGTCTGCTATGGTATTTCACTCAACAGACAAAATAACTGTACTTCTGAAAAGCAAGTTATATGATTCTATGATACGCTGTTTAGCTCAGTGTATACTGTGCAAGTTACTTAACAGGCTCAGCTGCCTGGGCAAAGTAGATTCTGCAGCTGTATTTCCTTGGAAGACCTGCTTGGTAGGATGTGATATGGTCACCCTTGCCCTGATGCTCTTCCCTGCCTGCAAGATTTCCTGTAGTCGATGTAGTGCAACTATACTGCTCTGATTTGCCTTCCGTACCTTTTTTCAAATGAAGCATCTTTCCCTTTTGTTTCCTACCAGTGGATTTTTATTGACTTTGCAAATAATAAAAAAAAAAAAGAATAAAAATAGAAAAAGATGGCATGCTACTCTTCTGTCAGTTACATGACAGTGTGCCTTCAGTTGCCTGTTTGTAGTTTTAACAATAGGCACTTGCTGTCGTGAAATGTCTCAAGACTCTTTCACAGCAGATGAGCTGTTCCAAGGGCTGATCTGCGGAGAGCTCAGCTACGTGAAGGTTAGTAGCTGCTGTGATGGCTTGTCTTACTTTAAGCTGTGCCTATATTACACTATAGTGTATAATAAGGGTGAGCCTGCAGTAGTGTTTTTTTTTTTTGTTTTGTTTTCTGACAATATGACTAAGTAATGGTGGGTTTAACACTAACTTGTGGAATATCACACGTTGCTTTCTTTACAATAAATGCGACCATTATAATGCTTTAATATATGTCTTCAGTCTGCTCTCTGCATAATCTGTATTGAAGATGATTAGCATTAAAGACAGAAGAGACTGCGGGTGCCAGCATATGCAGACTGGTATGATCGGGTGCGTTACCAGAAGCGTTAGGGAGGACGTTAGGAAGTTTTCTGGCTGTGTAATCCATTATCCTACAATATATACTACTATTTCTGCAGATATATCTTTATATAGTATTTAATATTAGCTATTATTTGTATTAGCATACATTAGAGGGAACACAGAGGCTAGCCTGGCTGCATTGACTGAACCCTGGGTGATCAAGGCCAGAACACTGCAGAAGGTGCTCCCAAACAAAGCAGTCAGCAGCCAAAAATGCTGCAGCAAAGCTTTAGAAAGGCTTCAGGGGCTGAGACCCAAGGAGCTGCTGCCAAAGGCAGGAGGGCTTGTTCCTGTCCCAGCTATAAACTCACACTAGAGAAAGCACACTAGCAGCAAGGGACTATGGATTTTTTTTTTTTTTCCCTCTCCTGAGTGATAGACTGCTTGCTTCTCAGCTGGCAGTACAAGAGGCTGGTGGTAACCTTACCTATTGGCAATGGCTGCACAGGCCTAGCACGGTAACGTCTATGATTTGAACATATGCAGGCATGTGCATGCAGATGATCATAATTGAGGTAGAAAACAAATATGGTTTTGGTCCTGCACAGTGTTTTGCACAGGTTTTTGCTACTATAAGGAACAACTCTGAAGTGACCCCATAATTAGCTACATCACATTTGTATACATACAAAGCAGCAGCTAATAGCTTATGGGCCTCTTTTAAAGTCTCTTCTTGCACTACAAAGGGGTCTGGTCCAGTATCTGCTTTCATTTAAATGGTTGAGACTGAATTACCCTAGAGAAGTATGCATGTGAAAAGTGTGTTAGAAGGCTAGATGTTTTCTGATGAGGGCATCAGAGCATCCCCTTCCTCATCCCTGTGGGGATTTTATTTTGTACACAAATATATATATTTTTTTAACTGTTCAGTATCATGCAAACCTGAAATGCGAAGGATTCGATTAAGTCATTTAATTGTACAGACAGGCAGCATACAACAGATCTGCTTAAAATATTTTATTTGCCAAAATGACAAATTAATTTTTTTTCCATGATAAAAACATTTTTATTCTCCTTTTCTAAATCAAGCTGTTCACACAAGAGATTACTCTCCTAATTCCAGATGAGAAAAGTATTATTAACAGTTACACTGATTGTCATACTTCAATTTGAATTTTAATTGAAACATATCTCATGTCATTTATTGTAGCACTAAAAAATCTCATCTACTCATAAAGTCTCCCAGGAAAATCAGAAATGTAATTAGTGAGAAAACTGTTATTTTGCTACTGCGCTCAAGTTGCTTTAGTGATAATTGTTTTTTTTTTTCTTCACTGTAGAGTTAAAAACATCTGCAAAAAGTCTAGGTACCGTTAACTGTGCTGTGCCTTGGTACAGCAAACTGTCCTGAGGAGGTAACTAGCCCCGGCTGGTCCAGCCCTTCCAGTGGGAGTAGAGTCAGCACGCCTGCTGACCACGCACCGGAATATGTATGAGGTCAGGGACTTCTGGCTCAGTTCTGCCGTTCCAACCCCAGAAAAAAAAAAAACCCCAAACCTATCTTTTACTCATCTTCCAGTTTTAAACGAGAAAATCCTAAGTGTCTTATAATTCACGTTTTCATAGCACAAGGAAATATTTAAAAATAAATCAAAACGTTTGTTTTCTTAAATAGCAGCTTCAAAGACAAAACTAGGTGTAATGCCTTATGGGCCAATTTTAAGGCTATAAATCAACAGCAGGCAGATTACTTTGGGAGAGGGGACGGAGTAAAAATATAATTAGCTAAGGATTTTTAGTTTTTTTTTCCCTTTTGTTCTTTTTAAACCAAAGTGATTAAAAATAGAAAGCCACAGTTCTTCCTTTTTCCCTGCACAGATTTATAAAGCATTTTATACTGTCAAGAGTATCTCAGACAATGCGTTAACACAAAGGTTTAGCACCTTTTCATGT
The DNA here is from genome assembly GCF_040182565.1 of Anser cygnoides. Lineage (NCBI taxonomy): Eukaryota > Metazoa > Chordata > Aves > Anseriformes > Anatidae > Anser > Anser cygnoides. The sequence goes on from NC_089887.1 coordinate 13,915,003, forward strand.
CTTAGATTCCTGTAACATTAAGCACCAAAGAAGCAAAGAATCAATTTCTGCTATTCCTCAGCATATAGTATCCTTGCTTTCGGTCCAAGCTAGTAGTTAGTCTATGCCTGTGGAGACTGTGCTGATGCTAGAGTAGGTGCAGGTTACTCTGACCAGAAATAGCTAGTTTTTTAAAGTGAAATTAGTTGCTGTTCCCAAAGTAACACTTCACAGGAAAACACATGAGACACAATAAACCCTTTTGGCCTAACTGAAACAAAACCAAACAAATAAAAAGAATAAAATCACAACTAACCAAAAAGTATTTTTGCCAATGGAAACCATGAAAGAATGATCCTGAATGAGCTGTACTGTACTCTGAGTGGTTGGAAAGGTTCTCTTCAGTTAAAACACTTCCCTTTGGACCTGCAAAGCACTTGTTATTTATGACTGGTTGTGAAAAACGTAGTATAAAATGAAGATGATTTGCGTTATTAAGCTGTCTTAACCGTTTTGTAAGTATGACGTCTAAAAGAAAGTCTTTTACTTAAAAAATAGCTCTTCACAGATTCTTCTTGTATCCTGTGGGGATGTGACACTGTGGCCTTGTGTTCTGGAGTCTGTGAAAATTTCATAGTCGTTCCCTCCCTGAAAAGAGAAAAGGAAAGAAGAGTCTTTAACATTATTTAACTTAACTTATAGTCACAGCCTTAGGGTGGAAAAGGAGCACATAAAGACAATGCTGAAAAGACTCTGAATCACACGCCGACTTAAAAGCTTGCTAATGAATGACAATGAGGACACCTTTAAAATAGCTTCCTTAATCAAACCGAAATGTTAATCAAACTGAAATGGGCTGATTTAACTAGTGCCTGGTACTAAAGCAGAGTACTGCTGCAGTACTATGATCCTGCTAGCTCTGCAGGGGGCCGTTACATTTGCAACTGGTTACTGGGGAGAGGATGCTGATGAAAGACTTAGTCGTTCCTAACTTAGCAAATACTCAGCAGTAGCCTGATTTCTTTTTGGAAACACAAAAGCAAGTAGTATAACTAAAGAGAATTTGCAGGCAAGTTTTATTTGAGGTTTCAAACAACAACAAAAAAGTTCCCTTCAGGTTAACTTCCAAAAGAGATGGCCCTTCCTGTAAACTGAGGGACAGAAGTCTTGCCTGAGATATCATCTTCCAGAAAGCGTTAAAAACAAACTGCAAGCCACCATTTTGTGATTTTTTTTTTTTTGCATAACACATTTATACCACTCCTGTGCTGAAACTTCTGCAGAACATCACAAACACCCGCATGAGAACTTCCTTACCTGCACATTAGCGTTGACAATGAAAGAGTAGAACTCACAGTCTAAGTTTAGCCATGGTTTTAGTTTTGTATAGCAAACCAGTATCAACTTTTTAGAATTGTTTACTTGTTAATATCCAGGTGTAAAGCTTGTTCCAGAACAGATATTTATAACTTACTTGTATTATCCTCTTCCTTCCAGCTTGGTTTCCTTCCTTTTTAGCTATATGACTTAACATTGTTGATCCTTTGCTACTGCAGCATGTTGGCCTTGCTACCTACTGGTCTGATGTGGCATTTGTAACTGGCTTCTAGTCACAGGAGAGTGAGGAAAGGCTCTTTCACAGCTGGCTGAGGTGCTGCCAAAGGTGCTACCACCTGCATGAGCAGAGATCCCTGAGAGCAACAACTTCATGTGCTACCGGAAGCGGTATCTAATTTTTGTACATTGCTTGCCACACTGCTGTCTAGTGAGAAAACAGCAACTCCTGCTACTTCACAACTGAAAATGCTGCACCAGCAATTATAGAGTTTGGGGGCAGCTGATTTTAAACCCTACACCAGAGGGAAAGCTGATTACTTTTGCAGCTGGTGTCAAGTGGGGCAGGACAACTCTTAATACAAAGCCTGTATTTTTCTTATAAAAACTTGGCTTTTCTAACTTTATAAAACTATGACATTCTTTGTAACTTATAAAATTGTAAGCTCTTATAGGACTAAGCCTTTTCTTGTGCAGCTTAGCCTGACACCATCCCTTGGCCATGTGCAGGCAGCCTGAATTTCATCCAAGTCCTTGTGTTTGCTACTACCCTTTGCTAAATCTAGTCAGTTCTCTGCCCAGTATTTTCAAAAGCCTGTGAAACAGCATATTGTGTAGCTCTCTCAGGGATCAGATATAAGTTCAGTTTCTCAGCAGGGGACTGATAAAGTGGTTAGCAAAGATACCATATGAAATTAAATGGAAAATAAATATTCACTAATCACCAGCCAAGAAAAACCTTCTATCTACAACAATCAAATAGGATTATCAGTTTTCGATGGTCAAGTCATCTATGTTTTCTAATGTAATTGCAGAAGTACAATTTAAAAACACCTTCCAGTACTAACTCTGTTAAATACACTCTGCTCACTTCAGAAAACAGGAAAAATCTATGCTCGTAGCTATCTCCCAGCATTATGCTGACCGGTATTAAGCACAGGCCCACATTTACATATATATTCTGAATTCAGTTCTTGTCAGGCATAAGGCAATCGATTAGAACCTACACTTCTTGCAGTTTAAAATAGCATCTCCAAAATACATATATGAAACAATATACTCACTGGCATAGTCTTATCTCCAAAGAAATAAATTGTCTCGTATCCGTCTTTGGCGATGATTCCTAAGCAGTACCTCTTATCCCAGCCATCTGGGAACACATCGAAGCTTATCTGGCCTCCTAGGATAGATGTGAACCAAGCAATCTTTATTATAAGAACACAGTTGTTAGGAGACAGTGAGGAAGAACAAAACTGAATAAAACTGAAGAAACTTTACAGCAATGCTACGAGACCCTGGAGCTGTCTTAAAAGTATAGAAAGTATTTTATAGGGTACCAGTTATTACAGTTGTGACTTACTGATTATTATTTACCCATTAAACAGCTCTGAAAGTCTTGGCAACTTCCCAAACACCATTGCCTTCTCTAGAACAAATTGATTTTTTTTTTTCTTTTAAGGTTACATTTAATCTTTTGACTTTTGGAAGGAAACCACGACTAAATACAGCCATTGCTGTACCATACAGTGTCTTCATCTTGTAAATACTGAGAAATAAATGCGTACAGTGTCCGAATCAGAGAAGACCTGCCTTTACTGCTGTATAGACTTTTATTGTGGATGAGATTGCTTCATACTGATATTTTTCTGTCTTTATGCAAAAGCTTTTTAAGGCTTTCAAAATAGGAAAAGGAGGAACTCAGCCTAACAGGACACTGACTAACAGGACAACATTTTTTTTACTTTACTATTACCAATACTGCACTGATATTAGATCTTACATTTTCTTTTTGCAATGTCAAGAACTAGGACAAAATGTCCCAGTTCCAAATCTATGGACTTTATCAATATATAAGTGTATTTCCCAGTGGAAGTGAGTGGCAAAAAGGTATTTACAGCATGGTTTAGGAGAGCAGTTCACTTCTGCCTTAGTGTTTTAACACTATACCAATAATGTCACCCATATGTCTTTTATTAATTTGAAAAAAGTGAAAGGCAAGAATTTTTGTAATATAGTAGGGGGGAAAGGGAAGAAAGAAGAAATGTACGGAAAATTAAGTCCACCTTATTATCACTTTTTTTTTGTTTGCACTTGCTTTTGGATTTTTTTTCCTCTCCTTCCTCCCACTCAACGCAGCTATAGAACTGAAGAACCATGGACTACTGGAATAGTACTGATGTATTTCTGATCAAAATTGATGAGCAGAATATTTAAAAATGAGCAGAATCTGTCACACAACTAACATTGAAAGATAACGAACCGATGACAAGCAATGACGTTCTTTGTTGGTTGACTTCGCTTAAAATGCACCAAATGAAAACCTAGAAGTAAAAAAAGGCTGTACTGCATGCAGTGAGGGGACGTGATTTGTTTTAAATGATACTTAAATGAAATGGTTTTCAATTAAATTATTTCAAATGTGATACCTATAGAAAATGTGAGGCCTTTTCCTGCAAATTCTCTTCGTAAATCAGCTACAAATTTCTCTCTTATATGTTCCTTCTGTTTAAAAAAAAAAGGGGAGGGGGAAAAAAACCCATCAGCTATGTGCCGCGTTAACTCAGGAATAAAAAGGCAATCAAAAAAAAAACCAAACCCACCCTCAAAGTACCCAAAGCTCCGAGTATCAGGACTCGTGCGACAGAGCTGTATTCTGTTATTACTGAAAGCATGCTGAGAGTATTTCCATGTTAATCTGTTACCAGCTTGTACAAAATAAGAGCAAAACTTGACATACATGCTGTGATATTTGCATTTCTATCTGAAAATCTTAGGATGCTAAGGATACCTCCTTAGCCTCATCTCGCAGCAGAGTTCAGTTTTACAGATGGGGCGACTGAGGCACAGGAAGAATGGTGCGACTCTTCTGACACCGTGTATTTCAAAAAGGGTATTTTCAGAATGCCTTGGGCTCCGTTAACCCAGTCACAGGCAATCGCTGCTTTTAAGGAGTTAGATTTCAGTTTTTGTATCACATCAGAAGCAGCTGTTACGGCGCAGCAGGGAACAGAACTCTGACACCATGGCTCAGATTCATTTCAACCTCCCACGTTTAGCTGTGTACAAAGGAAAATAAATGAGATCAAATAGTTTGATCTCGATTTTTAAGTTCTGCTTTAAAAGGCTTGGAGAGTTGAGAAGAAAAGGAATAGTTTTATTGACTTGAATGGATGTAGGCTGGATATACTAAAGAGCGCTGCAGATAAGTACGGTTTTGTCTATGACAGGGTTTTTCAGGAACACGTACGTGAAGGTAGGACATTCAGTACTCTGGACATAGGGTTAAAAGAAACATGAGCCAAGCCCACCTCTTCTGCAAGTCATCTCAGTTAACTAGTGCAACAAAAAACTAACTAACTACTGTATATATTTTCTGAAGTCTGAAGAAAGAAATTAGTTAAAAACACACAGAAGATTAAAATGAAATACTGAACAAAGTATAGAAGGTTCTTTTTTTTTTTTTTTTTTAAATCATAACCTGGCTATAACTGCCTCTTCCAGAAGGGTTGGATATTTTTCAAAAGTTGTAACTCACCTTATCAAGTTCATAGAACTCAATTCGTTCCTCCTGGCTGCAGCTTCTTCCAATGGGGGACACGTTCAACATCCCGTTACGGAATTCAATAAAAGTGCCCCTGGAAAAAAAAGAAGTGATTAACAAGACAGAAAATAGATGAAAAATTGTTCAAAATACTGAGTATCATGATGAGGTTTCACTTAATTCTAAGAACAGTAGGAATCAGATGTCTCCTTCAGGCTCTCATTGTATGCATAAAACAAATATAGGAACCAGCATTACTGACATGAGGGAATCTTTTGGACTTTTATTTGAATCTAGCAACCTCAACATCATCACTACTGACTTTTAAAGGTATGATTTGTTTTAAAAATGTGACTGGAGCATCCTGTCAACCAGATGTTCAGCCACTAGCATGCCAGTCTGTCATCTTTTAGGTGAAACAGCAAAAAAGAATCTTGGCAGAGTTTCTAGCTAGCCTCACGTGGTAGATATTACTGACTCGAGCAGCTGCACCCTCGCAAACACACAGAATTGATCTTAATTCATACTTCTCATCTCTGGAAAGCATTATGCTGCTGAATTCCAGACTTATCAAGGAATACTCCTACTCAAAAATTGAACTTCCTTCCCTCTCAAATGAGTGATCAATTGGTATTTCAAGTTCTGATTGAAAAGGCTGAAAAAATTCTACATTTTCACCTGCTCCACTTGGAAGCTTGTCTCTATATGCACGGATTGATCTCTGTTTCATGTCTACAGTGTTCCTAAAACACAAATTATTCATTTTTTTAATGAGAAGTCAGCTTTACATCCCAATGCTCTACACTATAACATGGAGAATATGGTGATCCCGAGACACGTGTATGCACATACCTTTTCTTCGGCAGTTTAATCTTTGCAATATAACTCAGGCAGTAGTTGATTAGATCTTGAAGTATGTCCTCACCCAGGTAACCCTGAATGTTCTAACACAATAAATACCATTTAACCGAGGGTCCAGAATATGAGATTCCAAAAATAAGTCACACAGAAAACACAGATATTAGATAATCAGATATGGATAATACCACAAAGAAATAGTCCTTCAATAAGTAAGTCTCAAGTGATGCACTCATGGTACTAACTTAAGGATCCCATTTTTCTTTTTGCTTACTTTGTTCTGCTTTGTTTTTTTAACCATAAAAACAAACACTCATTTAATATGCTCCCTACTAGTACTTGCTTTACAAGGAAACATCGCCAAAGAGAGCAAACCTAGAAAGACAATTGCAGTTAACGTCTGCTGTAGCCATGCATGAAGAATGGAGATTGTGACTGCAGTAAACTGGAAACCACCGCTCAAAGTCAGTGATTTCAGCCAGGATCTCTTAAATTTTTCATCACCATTACTTATGTTGAAACAATGTATGTGACTAAAGTATCTAGAATCAGTTGTTTATTCATTTAGAATACCTTCCAGCATATATAGCGTATCAGAATGTATGCTCTGAATACTAAAAAGTATCTGCATTAGAGTTAAAAGAAACTTTCTAAACCCTAAGGCCTAACAGACATCAGCTAGGAAGTGCCAGCTTCCATAGGAACTCCAGGGGCAGAGGCCTGGCCATGTGTCCTATGGTTGAGGTGAGGGAAATGCTGTTCCAGGATTTTCACTGTTCTTATCTGATCGGATGTTCCAGACTCCAGATGTGCTTTTGAGAATATCAGAGAGCGAAAAGATCTGCTACAGAAGTAACATACGGAAATAGCAGAAATTTTGGCCTTAATGAGGGTGATTATAGAAGACTGCACTGTAGCAAGAAAGCAAAATCTTGTTTAGAAAATTTCACCTTACTGGAAAATTTGCACTTACCTGCTTGCTGAAGAATTTCCCATCTTTGTATGCTACAAGACCATTTTCTGGAAACACGTAGTCAAATTTTTCAACCACTACAACCAAACAAAAACTTAGTAACTTTCCCTATACTTCCCCTATATTCTTAACGTAGAATTGTCTTACACATTACGTAGGTTAAAACACAGCAAACATTAGATCATAAAGTGTGAAAGATTCAGCAGTATAACATCAAGCACAAGATTAAAACCACTGATTTCTCTCCAAGATTAGCACACACCTCAAATCACATTTAAGTCTTTCAGTCAAGTTATTTCTATTTTTGCTTAAAGTCTCTTCTGCAAACATGTTCATTTGCATTAAATGTACGGGGCTGAATATGTCAAATACTGCAAAAACTTGGCACGCAGCCAGGACAGACAACAAATAAAACACTACTGTTTCAGGTCTGCTTTCTCGGTGGTACCAACCTACAGGAGATGACTGAGAGTTGTGAGAATCCCGCTGCAATGCAAAAGGAGATGGCTTACCGGGGACCACTCCTACGCCAAACAAATTCTGACTTACGGAGGCATCACAGGCTATCAGTGGCATCAATTACGTAGAGACCATTCAGGAGTCTCTCAAAAGACTAACAAGCATTCATCTCTGCACAGTAACCCCACTGCTAACGACATCGGGTCCTTCGGGGGCGAGCTAGGACAGAGGAGCCTGCACACACGCATGTAACACGTAGTTACATGTTAAGACACCAGCGAGACGGATGCCTTCCCAGGCGCTGTCACGGGGTCGGGATTTCACTGTTCACAGCGATCCCTTAAGAACACACGGAAATGCCTGCAGAACACAGACACTGCTTGCAGGTTGTAAATGCCTGTCAACAGCTGCTCATAAATTGTGTGCAACGTGTGAGAAAGGAAAGGTTTACAGCAAGGAAGGAGAAAGACGAGCAGGGTTAACATTTAACCTTCACGACTTCCTTCCGAGCAGCCCCGGGCGCCAGCTTGCGTCAGCCTCCATCCTTACCGTCATCGCCAAGCTGCTCCTTGATCTTCTCGAAATCCGAGCCTCCGACAACCCCAACTTTCACCTTCTGGCGCAGCCTCTGCAGGAACTCGGCCATCTCGGCCGTGATTTTCTAGATGCCAAAACAAAGCAGTTCGGGCTGTCAGCGCCTTGGCGCCAGCACCTGCATCTTGCAGTGCCCGTTAAACCCCAGCAAAACCGCGCAGCGCTTTCAGAAGCGAGGGCCGCTTTTCTCTTTGTTGCCTTTTTTTTTTTTTTTTTGGCAGTGAACGTGGCCGGCAAGGACCCGAGGCAGCCCGCCCCAGCCCGCCCTGCTGCCCGCCGTGCCCCAAGGGCCCGCCGCCGGTACCGCGGCGGGTGCGGCCCTGTCAGCTCGGCCCGGCCCGGCCCGCCCCGCGCCCCGGGCACTCGCCTGCCGCGGCGCCGTCAGGGTGCCGTCCACGTCGAAGAGGCAGAGCGCGGCGCGCTGCGGCGGCGCCATAGCGGCACGGCCGGCGGCGGGCGGCACTGGGCGGGCCGGGAGGAAGCGGAGCCGCGAGGAGGCCGCCGGGAAGCGCCCTGCCCGCCTCCCCTCCGCCCCTTCCCTTCGCCTCCGCGCCTTCCTCTCCCGGCAGGCGGCGCGGGGCGGCGGCGCCATGGCGCTGGTGAGCCGGGGGGGGGGGCTGCGGCCGCCTCAGGGGGAGCGGGGCGGCGGGGCAGGAGGGGCAAAGCCGAGGGGGCGCCGTGCTGAGGGCCCCCCGGTGCCCGCCGGTGCCCGCCGGTGCCGGCAGCCGTTCCCCCCCCCCCCCCTCCCCTCCCCTCCCGCTCGTGTAGCGGTGGTGCTCGTGTTCCTCTCCCCTTCGTGGGGTTACGTCCGCTTTTCGCTGTTTTTCCGAAATTTCTGTTTAATTGGTGGTTTCGCACTTCGCTGGCCCCGGGTTCTCCTCGCTTTGCTCTGGCAGCATCTCGTAGCCGCGGACTTCGCTTTTTGATGCTCCTAAAAATGCCAAACTCCGGCGAAGCAGGGGGTGCCGTCAGGTCGGGCTCAGCTAGCTGGCCGCGGCCCCAGCCGTGCTATAAAAGCGTTTTTCCCCCCTCCCCCAGCCGCAGGAGGTGCGGGTGCGAGCACCCCTCCCGCCGGCACCGCTGCGCGGCCGGGCCCGCCGCCGGCCGCTGCGAGGCGGGTGCGCGGGGGGGCCTCGTGTGGTGACCTGCGGGGTCGTCTCCTTACAGGTGCGGCTCTGCCGGGTTGGGACCGGTGTCCACGCGGCGCCAGCCTCGGGGCGATGCCTACGGAGTGAGCTCCGGGCGAGGACGCGGGAAGCAGCAGCTGCTCGCCCTCCCTGTTTCCTTGGTACCTGGGTGCGTTTACAGCCACGGCACCGGCAAATTGGCGGTGTTAGTGCTCGTCTGGAGACACAGCGAGTGCCACCTGCGCGTCTGTGCGCGTCGGCTCCTGCTGCTGTGGTCCAACAAGCGGCTGTAGCTGAGGAAGCAGAGGAGTTCAAAGTGGTCTACAGCTTTCCGGGGATTAAGTACTGCAGGGTGCTGTCGAGGCTGAAGCTGCTGCAGACTGCGACAACCCTGGCTGTGCTGCCTCCCGTCTGCTACCTCTATCTGCAAGGCCAGGTTTCTCAGCCTGTCCTCCTGTACACAACTGGCGTTGCTTTCTTTGCTGGTGTGATGTTGTATGGTATGAGCTATTTTTTCAGACGAATTATTGGATTAATCTACCTAAGTGAAAGTGGCAGAACTGTCAAAGTGGCCCACTTGACGTTTTGGGGAAAACGGAATGACATTTACTGTCCCATAGACACAGTGATGACTTCAGATGAAGCTGGAGATGTCAAAGGGGAGCTACTTCTCCAGTTCAAACGATATAACAGTAAAGATACCTTGTACTTTACGACTAAATATGGCCAGGTTGTAGACAAACAGAAGTTCAGGCAAATATTTGGAGAACTTCAGTGATACAATAACAAATTTCCAGTAATTCTGCTTGTTGCGTTGTTCCTTGTGCTTATTCTTCTATGAAGTCTTTGATAAACTGACATACTTATGTCATTTTGCTGTGTGACGTCTGCTGGTGAGTGTGCTCATCATGGAAAGTAGAAATGGTAGTGAACAATCCAGTCGATTAAACATCTTTGTAGCTAGTTTATGGTGTGAGCAAGATCACTTTTGTTTCACAGTGAGTGTGCCCGGTATTGCTGTCACATTGCTGTTCTAAGACTTACAAGCTCATGCGTTAACAAGCTGTAAATAATACATATAATACTGCAAAAGTTCTGTCAGATTTTGAAGTCATTGTTAAAGAAATGATACATTGCCCAGCTCTTAAGAGCACACAGGGACGATGGCTGTGAGTCCATCTTTGGGGAAGTGAACAAAACTTGGCAGCACAGCGATGTGTTGTGCTAGACGAGCTGATGGTTCAGTCCTGGTGTAAAATTAAAGACTGGGACAGCACTTCAGGAGCCTCTAACACAAATCTATTTCCCACTGAAATACAGGAAGAACGTCCCTAAGCTATGATGCTATGAATTACAGGGACAGTGTATGATCAATCCCTTTTTTTTTTTTTTCCCAGTTTATATCCTAATAATTGCAATCTTTATCATCTGGAAATCTGGAGCTACTTGTCCTTCTTTGCATGTATTCATGTTTATGCTTGTTTTAGGCTGTATGTTTGTATGACATTTAATCACTACTATAACCACTGCTGTCACCACTGCTGTTTGTGGTGAATGGAGTTAAATCCAGGTGGAGGCCGGTCACTAGTGGTGTCCCCCAGAGCTCAGTACTGGGGCCAGTTCTCTTTAATATCTTTATGGATGATCTGGATGAGGGGATTGAGTGCACCCTCAGTAAGCTTGCAGACGACACCAAGTTAGGTGCGTGTGTCGATCTGCTCGAGGGAAGGAAGGCTCTGCAGGAGGATCTGGATAGGCTGGACCGATGGGCTGAGGTCAACTGCATGAAGTTCAACAAGGCCAAGTGCCGGGTCCTGCACCTGCGGCACAACAACCCCAAGCAGAGCTACAGGCTGGGAGATGAGTGGCTGGAAAGCTGCCTGGCCGAGAAGGACCTGGGAGTATTGGTTGATAGTCGGCTGAATATGAGCCAGCAGTGTGCTCAGGTGGCCAGGAAGGCCAACAGCATCCTGGCCTGCATAAGAAGCAGTGTGGCCAGCAGGGCTAGGGAAGTGATTGTGCCCCTGTACTCGGCTCTGGTGAGGCCGCACCTCGAGTACTGTGTTCAGTTTTGGGCCCCTCGCTACAAGAAGGACATGGAGGCGCTCGATAGAGTCCAGAGAAGGGCAACGAAGCTGGTGAGGGGTCTGGAGAACAAGTCTTATGAGGAGCGGCTGAGGGAGCTGGGGTTGTTCAGCCTGGAGAAGAGGAGGCTCAGGGGAGACCTCATCGCTCTCTATAGGTACCTTAAAGGAGGCTGTAGCGAGGTGGGGGGTTGGTCTGTTCTCCCACGTGCCTGGTGACAGGACTGGGGGAATGGGCTAAAGTTGCACCAGGGGAGGTTTAGGTTGGATGTTAGGAAGAACTTCTTTACTGAAAGGGTTGTTAGGCGTTGGAATGGGCTGCCCAGGGAGGTGGTTGAGTCGCCATCCCTGGAGGTCTTTAAAAGACGTCTAGATGTAGAGCTCAGTGATATGTTTTAGTGGAGGTCTTGTTAGTGTTAGGTCAGAGGTTGGACTGGGTGATCTTGGAGGTCTCTTCCAACCTAGATGATTCTGTGATTCTGTAACTCTTAAGTTCCAAAAACTGCAGTAAATGTTGCCAAAAATTATCTTAGACTACATGAATTCAACACCCTTCTGTTTACTACACCATAGATAACATCTTAGCCTGGGAACCCAGTCCTCTAGAGCACCACTTGATTTGTTTGCTCACTTGGGCATACTTTAACATGGACAGTGCCCTTGCCAAATACCCTTCCACTTACTGGATTTGCATACCTCCTTCCCACCCCCAGGCTGATTTTACCTGAAATGAAAACAGGTAAGACAACTAAAAGCTATGTTGAATTAAAGCTGAAGATGAAACGTGTAGTTTGTGTTCTCTGTAAGTTGGAGCGTTGATCGCCTCACCACATGTATCCTGAAGGATGCTGGTTTCATTCTGTGGTGTTAGTATGATTCCTTCTTTGCCAAACCCTCCACAGAAACAAAGAAGCAAGATTTAAACCTGAGAAAGAATCAAATCTGATCACTTTTAACAGGTAGGATTTTTATTTTGGAATTGTCACAAGCAAGGCAACTCCTTACACCGCTCTTCTAGCTATTAGTTCATTTGGAATTATGGCAAATAAGCTAAACTTCACCAAGAGCAAAGTCTGGAGAATTCTTGTCACTGTTTCTTCCTCAGGCCTACTGAAACCTGTCTCTTGGTGGATCAGCAGATGCAGGTAAGTAAAATTGGCATTAAAATGTGCAGCCTAATCATGATTTACTATTTACTCAGGTGAAACTTCTCCTAATGGGGTCCTTATTATTTTAAATTTTGGCTAATACCGAATGGTGCAGCAATATCAAAAGGAAAATATTTTTTCCTTGGCTTAAACACTATGGCAGCAAAGTATGGGTTGACTGAAGTGGATTGCATGCATATAGCAAGTTTTCTGGATGTTTGTCTATCTTCATAAGAATATATTTAATAAGCACTAGTGATTCAGTTTAGGCATATGCTAGGTTTAAAAAAAAGAGTCTTGGAGAACTTCAATTATAAATATTTTATTTAAGAATATTGATTACACGAGATGTCTTTTTTTTTATGAATCTGTGTGCAGTTACTAGATACACCATGAAGTGTAGTTAAGTATTTGTTTAAACATTTATTTTGGCACTGTCCACAGTATGCTGTAAACAATATTAACTTTATATGCTTCAGCTGCAGTGCTTCCTATGTATTCTCTAACATGATTTCATCAATATGTTGTACACAATTATACAGTTACTGAGTGTCAGTAAAAATTATAAAAACACCTAGAGTATTCATAATAAAAGTGAAGATGTGGTAAGACTTCAAATTACTGGACCTTTGCTTCTGTAGAAGTACAAGACTTGCTAGAGACACTTACTAAAACTACTGCACTGATATGTTGAACGAACTAATTCCCAGAATGTGGTCAAACACAGTTCTTGTTTTGACTTTCCTCTTGATGATAATACTCTTATGAGGACAGTGATGACAGTGAGGTTTTGTTGAACACCAATCCACCAGTCCTTTCTCCAGATTTCAACAACCTCTGTTCAAAAACCTGCCTGGGTTCTGACCAGCTGGTACCAGAATTCTGGGTTCTGCAGAGAGGTTTATAGAAATCCCATTATTTCTAAGCTAGCAGAAGTCAGCTTTCTTGAGTTGTCCAATACCAGTAGTCAAAAATAGGAAAATGGGAAAACCATGATTAAAACTTACCAAAGCAGGTAAGAAACCTTTCACAGTTTGGCAGCTTTATTAAACATATATAAATCCTTTAACTGCTCTGTCTCTTATGTACTTAAAAATCGCTGATAGGGCAACTGTAAAGTCTAAAAGTGGTCCCTCTTTTTTGGTGCATAAATACAAAAGTTAAACTTGCTAAGGAAAAGTCAGATGCCTGCTAGCCAAAGAAAGAGAAGGGAAAAAAAAAAGCACCAGAACTAGTTCAAGTCAGCCTTAAGCAAATAGTAAAGAGTACATAGTAAAGAGATGTCCAGAACAATTCTCTGAAGAGGAGAAAAGTAACAAAGTGTTGCAACTTTTTCATCTTGTGGCTTTCTAGAAGACCTCTGAAGCATCAATAACTTAAGAGTAACCTATTAGATCAACACAACTACTTTGTGTTATAATGTGCAGTTAGGACTAGGCCTTCACTGTAGTGGCTCTGATGTCAGGTAATGGCTAAGAGCAAGCAATTCTGCTGTAGTTCTACAACATCCTTATTCATGTAGAACTTGTAATAGCTAAATTAATGGCTATTATGGCATATTATGGGCAAATGGTAAAATAAGCCCAAATAATTTGAGATTGCTGACAGAGATGGAAATAATGTGCTTCACACAATTCTTTAAGTTTTGTAAAATTACATACATCTCAGCATAGCTTTCTCTTCTCTAATTGTAAGAGAAGTCAAGAGTTTTAAAATCCAGGACAAGGAAAGAAGTACTTCACTTCTACTCATGGCACTGCACATGTGGCTGCGTGCATCAGTGCCGCTGAAGCAGTATGTATCGGCTAAAGGCTAGGTAGAGCAGTGTCATGATCCAGGTGGTATGGCAGACTTCAGTATTCAGGGGAGTAAAGCTTGAAATTATTTTGTAAAATATTGTACTTGGCAGTGGTGGAAAGCAAAGCTTTCCCTGAAACACCTCTTTTGTTCCATCTACCATTAGAGAATGGCACTTTCTGCATGGCAGGCATGTGGCTTTTAATACTTGTTGCTGCTTCTGGACACAAGTAAAGCTACTGGGATTATCTGTGAAAACAGACTGTACCAGGTCGTATTTAGACAACTTAGTCAGGGCCATGGATGCATGGAGGACTCTGCAATTAATAGGACCCACGGATGGAGGGCCACCGCTTCTGTGCACAGTGTAGGACAGCTGCGGGTACCTGCTGGTGACCAGTACCAATACTCTGCCTGGGTCGAGTTTGCATGGAGCAGCGTGCCTTGGGCAGCATTACAGACAGAACACAACCCTTAGTTTATGACTTTACACTTATCTTGTAAGTGGAGAAGACATGAATTAATGCAAACTAATCTCATAATCAGTTAGTTGTTCAGTGTAAGAGAACGGCTTTTTACTTGAAGTTTGCTAAGATGTCACTGAAAATGTTCAGAAAGAGGTGCGCGTGATGATCCTTGAAGATCAGCGTTGGACGAAAACGGATTGATCTGTCACCACAGCCTCCCAGTACAACACCTAAGACAAAAAGAGTTTCTTTAGTCATTTCCACCATTGTGAGAACTGCATTTTCTGAATATTTGGCAATGTTCACATCATTGGGGAGGGACAATAGAAGCTTCCCAAATCACTGCTAACCATACAGTCACACAGAGTATCATCAGTTGGTGGTGTACTGTGAAGCAAATGGCTCTCTACCTTTTCTCTCTGCTGGCTTAGTTTTCAAGAACAAAACATTACTGATGTCTTTTACACTCTAAAATTTCATTTCACAGTAGTTAGATGCATCACACCTGCTTCTTTCAAGAGCTATAAGTAACAAAAACCTGACAGCTGCAAACCCAGGACCCACAGTTAAATTCAAAGAGGATATTAGGTTTCAGAGCATGAGGTTCTCCTGAAACATGGGCTTGTCTACAGCCCGTGTAGTAAAAGGGGCAGGCAGTTGTAGATCCCCATTTTAGGCAACTCAATATATTTTGTTATTAGGTATTACATAAAATTCCATGTCCTCCCTGAGTTTTCCTGTGTGACAGTTAACTTCAATTTTCCTGATCTGTTTCTAGAAGTATGCCATGCCTAGGTTCACTGCAGAGAAATATTAAAGTGACATCAGAAATACATGCCCTGCATAGGCCTCTTCAGTAATATCCGACCTAAAGAGAAAGATAAAGGTGCACGTACATGCAACTGACTGGTTTAAATGTTTATGAAAATACATCTATTTCCAGAAAAGCCTAAATACAGCCTGTTTATAATTCACTTTTGTCCTTGGATAGTGCAGTACACACACCATACAAAAAAAGGACAATTTAAAGCACCACATATCCTGTTTGTCCTTTGAAGCTAAACTACACACAAATTGCCTTACCTTTGTTTCTGGCTATTGTAATTAACTTGTTTCTAGTTGCATCATTTGGAGTGTCAAATGAACAGAACGTTCCTCTTCCTCTAACTCTGCTGATAAGATGGGGGTAACGAGCCTGCAAAGAGAGGTGAGGATGTATGCATGGCAGCTGCTGCAACAGAGGGCGCCAGGCGGCAAACTCTGCCAGGCATTCTGCCACATGAAGAACATGCTGCCTCCTCCGTTTTGGGGGAGTGGAGCTATCGCACACTGTCTGGACATCTGACACAACCTTGTGTCCTGTTTGCCCCTTTCTGACAACAGTCTGAGTAGCCACAGACTTCAAGTGTTTAAAACTGCATGAGGTTGGATCCTAACGGATCAGCAAATTTCCCCTTATCTACAATAAGCCTTCCAAATGTTTACCTGTAAATCCAGCAGCCCGGTCAGTAGTGCTTTCCCTGCATGGGCTGCATTGTTTAGGAGGTCTTCTCTTTTAATAACCTTAATGACTTCAGCAAGCATAAGGTTCTTGGATGGATCTCCAAGCCAGGTGTTAAAAATCCGATAGGGCTTGGAAAAGGATGGAAAGAGAGTTGCGGAACATGTTAACAGGAAAAGCACTATAATAAAGAAAAGCAAGCCATCAAACTGGTCATGCAACATCTGGTACAGCAAAAAGCATGCACTAATCTCACCAAGTCCCCTTTTGTGTTGTAAGAGCAAAATACAGCTGCCCTGCTCAGCAGAAACAAAGGGCAACCAACTGCTTTATGCTATGAATTTAGTGCTCTCTGTTTTGCTAATCTGACACCTCATTGAAACATGGCTATAGATGATGTTGAAACCAACATCGTCTATACTGGTTTTGCATTCAAGCTTTATCTTCTGCCATTTAGTTTCTTCATTTATTACATATAAAATGACAGTACTATGAAGAATGAGTCTTGATAACAGAATTCAAAATGCTTACATACAAGCTCTGAAGATACCAAGTTATCTTACGGAAAAGGTAAGGTTTTATTCAAATTGTGGCTGGTTTCCTATCGAAGATTACTTCAGCAGGCTAAACCCAGCTCTCCACTCTCTCCCACGAGCTTTATGACCTTTGTGACTGAGAGCAATCGGAATAAACATGAGGAAGTAAAGATGATTCATGTAAGCACAAAGCAAGTATCTAGGAAATAGCAGCTCCATCTAGCTGAACCTGCTGCATTACTGAAGGAAAGCTTGCCTCTTCCATGGACATTACAGGCACCCAATGAAGGGGGCACCAACTAGCAGAAAGTTCCATTTTCCATTGAAAACTCTTACAGCATTTGGCCTGAACTCTTCTTTGTGGAAAAATCCTCCTGTCATCATCTTCTTACTAAATGTTACCACATCAGCTGGATCATCCAGGCCCCAGTGTTCATGGGCCCAGAATTTTCCGGTGCAGCCACCTCCTGTCTGCACCTCATCCACCAAGAACGCACAGCCATGCTGTGGAGACAGATGGAAAAAGCAGGGGACATGAGTATACACTTCCAAAACAAAAATACCTCCCCTAGTGAAATGATAAATATAGTCAATTACATGTAACATCCCTCCTTCCTCTGCCTTCACTGCTCCAAATCTTCCCTCCTCAACCACAGACCAATGCTGCCATATTTCCTAACCAGTCTTGAAACTCATTGTACATTAGATTTCACAATTAGGAACTCAGCTATTTTTTCACAAAGGCAACAGAAACATATTTTCTACCTGAACTCAGAAGCAAAATACGTGGTTTTTTTTTTTTTCTGTATGTGTGTGTGTGTGTATATATATATATATATATTTCCTTTTAAAACAGAGATACCTAAAAACATCTGGGAGGAGTCTAGGTGGCATTGTCAAAGCCTCTGAGGGAAGCAGAACCTCATTTCTAGGAGTTTTGTTTGTTTGTTTTAGATGAGAAGTCTGAGCTTCCAATCTAAGTCAGACATTTGTGGCATAAAAGCACTACCAGCAGCATGATCTGTTCAGTCTAGGGACCTAAAATGATCCCAAAAGAACAGCCTTTTCAGATGAATCTGCTGAAAGAGCTACTCATTTTAACTGGCAAAAAACGTTTTTTTTTTTTTTAGTGTGAAGGACAATTTTGTTGAAGCTGCAGGACAGGGAGATCAAACTACATCATGATACTATCATTAAAAACAGTTGCTAAGTACTTTTGGCAGATTCACATTTTAGATAAGACAAACCTTTTCACATCACTTTATTTACGGTATCACCCTTGCATGAGCAGCTGTTAACAATGGGAAAAGTTGCTCTTTTCCAAAGAGAGTTTTCCAAATATTACCTATTCTCTTCTCTGTAAACACACACATAAGCTTCTGATACAGATGTTCGAGAGGAAAAAAGCACAAAGTAGGTCTTACTGAAGGCCACTGCTTCTAAATAGGTAACTTCACATTCTGAGTATCAAGGCATCTGCCTTTTTCGTTGTTTTTTTGAAACACTGAAACTTACAGACAGACTCAATTTGTTTATAATTGCAAAAGGACCTGAAAAACAAGTATGTCAAACAAAAATTACCCTTACCCAAGCCTGCCTCTTCTAAAATTGTTTTAACCCACCTCTACAAATTGGCATTGCCATTTAAAGAACACTACTATGAAATCCAGTGTAAATGAGTCAGAGCAATTTCTCTGTCATTTAGACAGTAGTAGAAAATTTAGTGGACTGAGGAAACCACTAACTGTGCACCAAATGTAAGAGGAACTACTGTGCTGACTATAGGAGTAGCTAGTATCTCAGTACATGCACGTAACTATCCCAACTGCTAATGAGGAGGCTTGTGAAGCTCCAGAGTGGTGGGAGAGGAAGGTATCTGGAGACAGGAACAAATAATTTCATGTTTAGCTACCAGTGAGTGAAAAGTGAAATATTTGATTACCTTTCTGGCAATATCTCGTAGCTTTCTGAAGAAGTCATCTGAGGCATGATTGTCCCCACCCTCTGACTGTATTGGTTCTATAATGATTCCAGCCACAATCTTCTTCTTTTTCCTGTACTTTACAATCAGATCTTCCACCTGTAAATCAAACATTTATGCTACATTCTCATTTCAGGACATTCTGACATTTCTTTCCCAGAAAGATTAAACCTCAGCACCAGCACGTCAACTCTTCAAAGCTATTTCTGGCTATAAAGGTGTCAGGAACCACAAGGAATCCACAAATACTTCATCCAGGATTTAACACTACCGTCTTGTTCCTAAACGATGTAGTTTAAACCATATCCTGAACCACATTGTAACTAGTTGCATAGTTGTCCACGATGGTGTGAAAGGTCCAGCAAACTTCAGCTGAAAATACCATTGAAACCACTGTAGTTTGCTGTGCCACTGCTGCCATTCTACCTAACTTATATTAAAAAAAAAAAAAAAGTAGATTTTGTGTCAAAACAATACTCATCTAATGTATTAATGAATGCAATCTGGGAAATTTGCCTTTTCTAATCACTCACTTAAGATACTTTAAAATTAATCAGATGAAGAGGTGAAGAAATCCTGTTGCTGATAAGGGGCTTTCAGAGAAGTTCTAATTAACCTTGTAGTGCCAGTTGCTGTGATTAGTAGTGTCATTTGTATTTGAAATACCACTTACAGCTTTCAGGGCCCACAGCCTGTGTAGGCTGTGTAAAGTAATGATTTCCAAAGGGAGCCAGGAAGCAAATTCACAGACTTTCAAGAGAGTGTTCAGCTTTTTTTTTTTTTTTAAATAATGGCTTCAAGTTTGTGGATTGATTTTTCACATCCCACTTTCCTTCCAGCCCAATAAGCTATTGTGGTGCAAACACAGGAAAGCAATTTGCTATGCTTTCAGTTTTCCCTGAAGTTATGATGCAGGTTTGAATGAGAAGTCTCTCCAATCCAGCTTTGCGCAGCCATCCACGCAGCGCTGCTGAGCTCCATTCAGTACATCACAGCCCACTCCTCGGTAGTCAGAATGTTCTAGATAGCGCACTGTTTCTGTTCCAGCCACAGGGCACATCATGCCTTGCTCCCCAAAGCCCTGTCTCGAGAACGAGCCCTTGCAAATGACAGATCCTGGATCCCCGGAAGCCCAACAGGGAATCCCATGGTTCTGGTACTTGCGGAGAGTTTGCCTCCCTTGAACTCGGTTCTGCCCACCTTTCCTTTCTCCTGTGCTAGGGAGGGCACTGAATCTCTGCCCACTCACTCCCTGCAGCTGTAGGCAGGATCAGAGCTCTACACCAGAAAGCTAACACAGAAAACCTGAAAAAAATGAAATATCGGTACAGGTTCTCTTTGCAGAGTATTATACACTGAGCTCTTAGTCCATGTCCCTCTGCAAAATCTGGCAGGCTAGTTCACTGTGATATAACAAGCATGTGAAATTTCACTTTAGTATAATTCATGTAGACCTTAATTCACAGTAAACCGGCTGTTCTTCTGAAAAGCAAGGACAAACTTCTAACTGTAAACAACAGTGAATGCTATTTTAATCACATGGTGTTCCAATCCCTGAAAACATTCTTTTAGTGAAAAGCAACTAATCCTACTAACACCATTCATCATTTCAAAACAAAATACCAGAAAGCTGCCAGTGAATTTTTACCTCCTCTAAACAACGGGCTTCTTCCTGTTGATTCTCTTTCACAAAGTCTTCCAGAGGATACTTTAGTCTTGGAAATGGAGCAATAGGCCAGTCCAGCGATGGAATGTCCAGTTTGTGAATTGCTTTAGAGTGAGTTGTAGCTAAGCAACCTAAACCCAGAAACACAAGAATTAGAAAAACACCTGACTAGGAACAACACAGGAAAAAAGCTACCAAGAGGTGAAAAATTGCCTGACACCAGGGCTTTCTTAACTGCTTTTCTTTTTCTAAAAAAAAAAAAAAAAAAAAAAGTCTTTCTTAATTGTTCCAGGTTTTTATTTTCTTTTCTGAAATATTGACTAATAGGATTTAGTCAAACTTAAGTGGAGTGCTCTAACTTTTAAGCATCACTTTCCGTATGTACTATTCCACAAGGACAGGAGAACCTCTATCAATCTGAACAGCAGTGCTCAGTCTAGATGGTTTCACCTGTTTAAAGAAAACCAGTTTCAAAGCTCTCAATTACAGACATGTTGGGTAACACGTTTGTAACGGGGATCGATCCAATATAAAATGGTAATAACAGGTGAGATCACATTTTTATATTGTGGTAATTTTACCCCAGGAGCTAGGAGGGAAGGTGCTGCCGGCCGTGTTTTTCTTACCCATGGTCCTGCCGTGGAAGCCGCCCATGAAGGATAGCATAGCGTAGTCAGGGCAGCCAGGGGGCTGCAAGCAAAGCACAGTGGTCAGCGTGCGGGGCCGCAGGTGAGCGGCAGGGCCGCTGCTGTACGCAGCCCCCTCAGACACCCTGCCCTGACAGGGCCGTGGCCCTGAGTGGGGCATGGGGTCGGAGCCAAGCTGCTGCCCCTCGCAGCCTGCCCACAGGTCTCCTCTTCAACATCACCATCAAAAATTGTTATACTGGCACATTTAAGCAATACGTTTGTCATCCCTTGAGATCTTCCTGACCTCATAAAGTATATCATTGGTATTAACGAATATTTGGCAATTTATACTGTTTTGTAGCATTATTTTGCACATGAACTGACACGTCAGCAGAACATTGAGTACAACGCACATTTTGTACAAACTATGAGCACACATGTACCGCGTGCCCAGGGCGCGGTGCCGGCGGCAGGGCCTGTGTGAGGAGTGGCCGGGGCTGCCTGGTGCCAGACACGGCCGGGCCCAGCCGGCCCCAGGCCCTGCTGCAGGGCACAGCGGAGCCTCTCGGTGCTGCCACGGGGCACAGGTTTCAGCCCGAGCAGAGCTCTCCTGGCAGGGAGAGAAGTGACCCAGAGAAACCATGCCTGAGACCCACACTGCAGCCTGCAGAGGACCCCAGCCAGCTACAGGCTCAGCTCAAGGGTTCAAAATTTGCAATTGGATTCTGTGGAATCGCCCCAAGAAAGGGGGATGAGTTGCCCTCTGAAAATTGCTCTTCCCCCTGCAACTATAAAGAAAAGTCGGAGAATTAGCTCAAGTGGGAATCCTAATGTTTAGATAGCTAAACTTGGACAAAAAGCGATCATCAGTTTCACAAATCTTTAGTCATCTCACAAAATTCCTATTCCTTCAGGTCAAGATGTGCCATCTTCTTTTTTGTACTGGCACAGCCACCTGTCTGACATGGCTGAGTAACATCAGAGAACTTTAAAAAGTAATTCTGAAGACAAGTAAAACCAAACCCTCTTCCTCTACATTTTTAAAGCCAAATGAGTTCCTTAACTCCATGGAAATGAATTGAATACGTTTCCCTAGAGAAGTGCTAGTCAAGCTAGGACCAGCAGATCATTCATTTCCAAGATATATATCTCAAAAAGAAATTAAATTCACCATTTTCTGCTATTGCTGCATGTAAGATTTGTGACTGGCAGGAGCAAGACCACCTCAGTTGAAAGTTTATAGGATTTCAGGTTTCTCAGCTGCATCTCAATTTCCTCATCCCACCCATTGTTAACAGTTAGTCAAATTTTAACTGCCCCCCTGATAAATTTTAAGCCATAAAATTACGGCTTCTGGAAAAATAGTAAGGACTGTTAATATTTGTAAAAAATTGCATGTACTAATAATCTCCATGGACCCATCCATCACTTTGTTCCCTTTCTAGTAAGTGAAATAAGGGAGATCTTCCCAAAATTCACAATTGGGAAGGATGCAGAAGAATACTAGCAGCTGGTCTTGAATATTTTGGAAACAGTCTGTCTTTCACCATTTTCTAAATTTACAAACCTTCAGGATAGGAAAGCCAATTTTCCCCCCAATATTCTTTTATAAAACCACAACAATGTTACATGCGTAGGTGTGGTAAAAAAAACAATGTTACCTGGTTAATCATGCAAGATTCCAGTTCCTCTTTTGTGACATTATTATGGCCCCTCTCCTTGTTCTGCAAAAAAGCAAAACAAACAAAAACAGTTCTCCTTCAGTTGTAACCAATGAATTTTTAGCTCAGTCACACACTAATAATTCCGGTATTCCAAACTAGAGCCAAGGAAGACATTGAGTGTGGTTCCTATGACTGCAATATGCATTTCATAAAACAAACTGTTTTAGATAAATGACCGTTTAAGATGTCTCCTCGACTATAGGAGAAAGAAGACCATTTCAGGGAGGTAAGTCCCAAGGAATACATGAGAATTTATTTTAGTTTCTAAGTTAAACCACTGCTGGAAGAAGAGGAAACAGATCACACTACACAGGCGATCACATGGTTAACCAAAGAAAGAATAAGCAGTAATGCTGAATACATTTTCTTTGTTTATTTTTTCATTTCTAAAGTTGTGTCAATAAGAATAGAAAGCTTAGATGAAAACTTTTAAATAGATTCTATACTATATCGAATAAAAATCACATCACAACCTGGAGAGCCTGCAAGCCTTACTCTGTTTTACTGCTTACTCTGTATAGCAGTCATAATGACAAATAAATTCTGATTTCTACATCCAAACCTCCCCCCCCCCCAAACAAATCCAAAAACAAAATACTTTTAATATTTTACTCACTCTGTACCACATAAATATTGCTTTAAATGCATTTTCATTTGAGCAGGATCCACAAGACATGGTAATCACCTGTGGCAGACCCTTAGGAGCCACCTGTCAATGAAGAGAGCAAATTACTCCAAAATATTAGGCACAGCTATAGTGTAAATTGAACATAACGTCATCAGTTTCAATATAATGGGAAACCAGTCATGCCTGGGATGAGGAAAACAGATTCTAACTACACCTGAGAAAGCTCATCTCGGTTTCAGCCCCCAAAGATCTTCCAATTTAGAACAGGAGAAACACACTCAATATATTCTGCTATCTCTTATGAAAGCACAGTGAACAAAAGTTAGTGAAAATGCAGTTTGTTATCAGTTCTTGAATCCACACTGGAAGAGGCAGTATCTGTACAAAGCAGACACATCACCCTCTCACATCTGTCAAGTCAGAGAAAAAAGGTTCGATTTCATCACTTGCTGGTTCTAGTCTCTTGGAAGAGGGAAGGCAGGTGGGAGAATAGATAATCTATAATGTTCCTTGTTAAAATCCGTAACATCCTTTGATATACCTGTGTCCCTAAACACAAAATGTGGCACCTCATCACTGCTATCTCAAACTTACTGATAACAAAGATTCCTTCAGTCTTTCTGCAAAGTTCTCTGGAGGTAAAATCCCTAGGGCAGGTCTGTTGATAAAAGTGCTCTACAAAGACAAATGAAGAGACGTTGTTATTTTTCAGTATTACATGAAAAATATCATGTTGATATCAAGGCAGTTACATTGAATTCTAATTACAAATACCAACCAGAAATTTGTAGTCATGGCACAAAGGGTTTTAAAACCAGGTGATAATATAATGTCTTAGATTAATTTTTTCCATCTAATCTGTAATATTTTATTCTTACAGGGCACCTTAGAAAAGGTGTATACTAACTGGTAATTACATTTCCTCTTCAATATTGTCATTTTAGTCACCCAATCTCAATTTTCCTTATACACAGGAAAAATGTACCTTAAAATCTTAATTAATTGCCTTCAGTTGGAGTAGCTAAATCTAAATCCAATTAAGGTAACAGTACTTTCTTCCTTTTTGGGCTTGTAATAAGACCATTTCATAACACTGTGGTTATAAACATCCTCCAGATACCATTGCAATGGTATTTGAGGGAACAAGACCAACATAGACTTAAAGGACAGGGACTACATCTGAGAGATAACACACATGCAACGATCAGCAATGCCAACAGTACAAGAAAATAGATTCCTGGCAAAAAAACTTGTATACAGCCATGCCGGACTCCTCTGGCACGTGCAGTAGTGGGCAGGGTAGCAAGATCGGCAAGAAGCTACCTTGCATGCTATTCTGTCACTAATCAGCAACAGGCATTTAATCAAGCTCAAGAACATTGA
Organism: Anser cygnoides; assembly: GCF_040182565.1. Lineage (NCBI taxonomy): Eukaryota > Metazoa > Chordata > Aves > Anseriformes > Anatidae > Anser > Anser cygnoides. Next base: position 13,939,632 of record NC_089887.1, read on the forward strand.
CCATGATATATCCAGACAAGTCGGTGAAGATTCTTTTCAACCATGTACTGCTTTCGTGAAGCTTACTGATTTGCACTGGAAATTTTTCCAGTTAAATGTTTTCTGTTCTAGTGCCTTCAATTTGCACAGTCACCTTTCTTAGTGCCTCAGCCTGAACTTAGGAACATTCATTATTATGGTACATTACAATAAAAGATTGCCAGCTTGTCAGTTTAATAGTATTCATAAAATCACAGAGGTTGCAAAACACCTCTAAGATCATGAAGTCCAACCATTAACCTAGCGCTGCCAAGTCTACCACTAAAGCATGTCCCCAAGCACCGCATCTACACATCTTTTGAATACCTCCAGGGATGGTGACTCAACCACTTCCCTGGGCAGCCTGTTCCAATGCTCCACAACCCTTTCAGTGAATATTTTCCTAATAACCAACCTAAGCCTCCCCTGGTGCAACATGAGGCCATTTCCTCTCGTCCTATTGCTTGTTGCTTGGGAGAGGAGACCGATCCCCACCCCGCTACAACCTCCTTTGAGATAGCTGTAGAGAGTGATAAGGTCTCTACTGAGCCTCCTTTACTCTAGAATGAATAACCCCAGTTTCCTTGGCCACTCCCCATAAGACTTGATCTCCAGACCCTTCACCAGCTTCACTGCCCTTCACACACTCCAGCACCTCCACGTCGTTATTGTAGTGAGGGGCCCAAAACTGAACACAGTACTTGAGGTGCAGCCTCACCAAAGCCGAGTACAGAGGGTCAATCACTTCCCTAGTCCTACTGGCCACACTAGTTCTGATACAAGCCAGGATCCTGTTGGCCTTCTCGGCCACCTGAGCACAATGCTGGCTCATATTCAGTGGCTTATATGCCCACCTCTTCTTTTTTCCTTTCCATTTCCTGATTGAGGCCTGACCGAGTTCAGGTGCCACCACTGCTGAAATAGTCTCCGTGGCTGCAATGTGACCCCTCCTAAAAGTGCATTCCCACAGCCTACCTGGCTGAACTCATGCCTGCTTCCCAGAATTCTTTTCTCCAAACTAATCAGTCAGCAAAACTGAACCTGTGCCACTGCGAGGGCCTTGGTAATCACAGAAGTGACTACAGGAACGCAGACTTTCAATACCTATTTGAAGGTTACGGAGAAGATGTAGCCTGGCTAGAAGCTCTTCATTGGGAAGATGAGAGGCAATGAGCATAAGTCAAACCATGAGAGGTACTGATTGGGTGTAATGAAAAGCTTTTTCAGGAAGAGGACAGTGCAGGTTGCCCAAAGAGACTGTGCTGTCTCCCTCAGAAGTTTTCAGGCCCCTGGGTAAAGCCCTGAGCAACCCGGTCCCATCTCCCAGCTGACCCTCTCTGAGCAGGAGGTTGGGCCAGAGACCTCCTAAGTCCCTTCCGACTTGAACTGTCCCACTGATCATATGAACTGGTCACGTCAGGATTCACACCTTAGAGAAAGATAATTTTGGTGTTAGTGAACAGCAGCTGGTGGAAGGCTGAGCCTGCCACCCACAAAAGTGGTTTTCAAGAAGTTCTGGAAAAGTCCCCCTTGGTCTCTCTTTGGTCCACTAATGGGAGATGAATTTGTTGTGTATATGCATTTAATTTAAATGAGATGTCATGGATTAAAATTGCTTTATCATTGCTTTGTAGGTAATCTTATTTGCTTCACAATGTGCTACTTTTTATTTGAAATTACATTTGCTCACAAAAGGACAAGCTCAGTAATTTTGCCTACTGCAAAGCGTTATTTCCCCTCTATTTTTTATTTTTTTTTAGCAAGTCAACATTGAAATTACAGGCTGAGCTTTGGTGAGTTAAGTCTTTATGGGTCTCCAGAGGGGACAGACCTCAACCCAAACTTTTACATATTTCATCATCCTTCCATCTTTTTCCTTACTGGAGGTACTCACTTACTCAGAGCACAGTAAGATGTGTGAGAGGTCACACTGTACATGTAAGAACACATCATCAGAACTCTTAGGCATAACCAAAAAACACACGCTACAATAAAGAATGAGCTAGGACTTGGTAACTCATACAAGTGTGTTACTTCCAAAACAGTATTTGTTTCAACAGACTCAAGCTTAAAAAAAAATCATAATGATGTTACTGGCAGATAACCACTAAGTTTTTAATACATATGAGAATTCTTACTTGACTTTTTACCTCAGTTTAGAAGGAAATTTTCATACAAAGTTAGAGATATGAGAACATAAATCTGTCACGGATTTGATTAAGGGTTGTCACAGTCAATTGACAACATTTGCCATTAAGCAGAAGAGTGTATTTTTCCTTTGTTGTTTATGAGATGCTCAGTACTGAGAAAAACAGAACATTGACATCAAGCTGCTATGGTCTCAAATGAATAGATAAATATTCTGTTTTTTATAGCTGGCTATAAAGAGGGTACATGAAGCATTACAAATACCCCCCCCCCCCCCCCCCCCCCAATCTCTTCAAGAAAACACCTATCCCATTGCTAACAATAAACAAGAGCCCTACCTATTGCTGGGGAAAAAAAAAGAAAAAAAAAAAAAGTATTTTCACAGCAAAGCTGGTGTTTTATCTGGACTAAAGGCTGCTGGAAATCATAAGCGTGCAATCAGGCATAGACAAACAGTTTTAGTGCCACCTTCTCCTCTGAATTAATGCAGGTTTCAGAAATTGGAACGGGGAGTACCAATGTTTTTGATGCTTTTATGCAGGCGAGATGGGATTTGGTTGCACCGCACATTTTGGACTTTGGAGGTAGCTGTTTTAATGCAGGCTTCTAGCTGGCAGCCTATTAATTTCCCTTTTCCACCTGATAAATTAGCAACTGTTTTTTTTTTTTTGAATTGTTTAAAATCTGACTTTGCCTACTGTTGCATTATAATGAAGGCATTGTTATCTCCTCAGAAATCATTTTTATGAGTTAATATTAAGTATTTAGAAATATTACTGTTTCCATGATATCCAGATCTGCCTTTGATAACTCTGGGATTTCCTGCCTCAGTGGCGGATTTTTTTATCTTTTATTTTTTAAAAGAAATATTTTGGTTCTGGGAAAAGCAGAGTTTTTTCTCATCCTGAAGATCTGAGAAAACTCTGTTAAGCAAATTAGCTCAGGGAACTCAAGCATCTGCACTTCTGTCACGTGTTGGCTCAAGCTTTGCACCCTTCTGGGGTGAGCCAGCAGGCTCTTTAGGAAGGAAAACTAGAGGGAAGTGACCAATGAACAATGTGACCTGAGCAATGCCTTGCAGGTAGCATGGACACCCATTCCTGGTTTGCAGAACCCATGGCTAACTCACTGAAAGACAGCACAACCACCAAGGATGCATTGAAGTATAGCCAAAAGCCAGTGCACCTTGGTTTTGCATGGCTACATTCCAGGTTTTCAGTTAAATCTCATCTCTGTGCACAAATATCTATGTACCTTATACATAAGCTATTGTGTAAAAAACAGTTACAATTTAAAAAAAAAAAAAAAGAAAAAGCAAGGTGACTACAGAACTTCTGTCCAAGAAGTGAAAATATATGCCTGAATTAGAATGTAACTTTATTTCAACTATTTCCGTAACTCAATCTAGATTATTTCCAAACATTGTCAGTATAGTGTTCGTGAAATACTAAGATACTTTATTTTAGAAGCACTTCCTCAGTTCTGAAATCATCCTGTTGCTGTAGTCCAACTATTTGAACTTTTCAAGGACATGTCAGTGGTTTAGTCAATTTAGTACTTCAGAGACGTGAACCAGCCACTAACTCCCCTGCTCCTCCCCAAATGAAAACAAAGCAATACCAAAAGAAAACAGCAACAAAAAGAAATGGAGCATTCCAGATTTAAAGCGCCATTTTCATGTTCAGAATACTGTATTCTCTCTCAAGGACTTGTGCTTGCTTTCAGCATCAAAAACCTTCACTCAAGAGCATTGATAAAATAATTAATTGGAAACACTGCGCTTGAACTATGACTTAAAGCTGTCTGTAAACATATCAAGTGCTTGTATCACCCAAACGTTTACTTCTTATAGAGCTTCACATAGTTTTTGACGTCTTCTTAAACACTACCAAGCTCTTTTCATCTAGTGAGAAATAACAAAAACAGTTCCTACCATTCTTTAAATTGAGTCATTAAGTGTTGATTATCAGCCTAAGAAAAATTGAAGACTGCCACAAGGAGGGAGGGGACGCCTTCAGGTACTTAATGTCTTAATTCACTTACCAAGTTCTGTGGCTGCTGTAGAAGCTTTATCAGAGAGGGATGGCTGTAACCTAATTAAAAAGAAAAAAGAAAGAACAGTTGTATCTAGGTTATATAAACTAATGTAGAGGGTAACCTAGAGAATAACCTCATTCAGTTCTTAACTCAATTTCTGTTTGACTTGTGTGTGTTTTAGCTATCAATAATACAACTTCTTTTGAAGTAGGACAAACCTCGTATTTATCAACATGTATTATCTAGAACTTCAGAACAAACTTGGTGTCAGGCAATAGCACAATGTAATTTAGTATTTACATTTAAAAACCGAACACAAAAAAAGAAATGAACATGATGTAGGTTGTTGGACAACTGAAACATCAGTTTCCACCAAATATTGCAGGTCTGACATTACTAAGTTTGCTTGCTCTTATTTCTAGATCTCCTGTGTACATTTGGTTTCTCTACAGTACAACACCAAACCTCTCCTCTTCCTCAGCTGAGAGCAGAAGCCACTTTGGGCCAGTACAGCCTCTACAAGCCGTAGTTTCTGCTGGCTGTGGTACAGAGCCGTGCCTGTCCTCCCGCCTGAAGCAGGCTGCTTACCATGCCTGCTCACATCACCCTGATTTCCTTCGCTGAGCTCTGCCCACCCAGCACGTGTTTCAGAAACAGCTTCTGACAGTCGCCACAAGAGGGGAGCTCCCTATGCAGCTGTGTCCGTTTACAGTAGCCAGTACTAACTACACTTCCAGTCTCATACCACTTTTTACCCTCCTTGAATATCAGACTGATCAACCCTAGCACAACAGCAGGTTTTTTTTCCTTCCTCTCCACTGTGTTTTTTTTTTTGCCGATTGGATTTTTCTTCATTGTAAATTTTTTTTTCCCTCTTTTAAATAATAACTGATTTCCCAAAGAAAGCTCATTTAATAATTCTAATTTCAATGCATTATAACGTATCCAGACACAAAGTCAGTACCAAAATATCCGCCAGGGCTCTTTGTCCCTCAGCAGAGCTAGGTGGACACGCAGCGGTGCTGCGCTCAGAGATGGATTTCATCGCCGATGCGTGCAGTGAGCACATGTCAGGCAGACCCAGCAGGGACAAGCACTGGACTCGAGCAGAATTTTGCCTATGGCCTGACAGCACCCCGGGACATCTGTGGCAATAGGATGGCATTCATCGCTGCCGTCCTCTGTAATGCTATCTGAAGGGCCCCTCTACGCACGATGCTGTCAGACTTGTTCTGAGACATGCCCGTACTGGCCTTTACGTTATCTGGGCTTTCACTTACATACACATATGTATATACACTCACATCCATTTGCACCCATGGAGATGCATACTCCTCTCCTGCACTCTGCAGATGTTTATGCACGACCATGAACAATCGCACCACAAGGAGAGGTATGTGGACAGCCACACACAGGCAACTCAGAAACTCATATTTTAGTACCAGCTTTCATTACAGTTTATGTTGGAGTATCTTTTTCAGCCATAAACACCTAAAGCTCTACATCATTTCCCACAATGTGAGTTCCTCATGAGAACGTATTAAAATGTTAGGATCCAACTCTTACGACCTCAGTGTGAATGAATTTAGGGTGATCGTGCAGGCTCTGTCTGTCACCGAACGCCGAGCTGAGTGTAGCCCAGGCCAGGTGGCAAGCAGTGCTAACGCTGCAGTTCGGACCGTGGGTAACTCTCCCAGCTGATAGAGAAAACGTCTGCATTTTCCTTCCAGAGGAAAGAAAGGACCCTCCAGTTAATAGCACTTGTCTTCTCCATACAAAGTCTTTAGTTTTCAGCACATCAAGACCTTGGAGAGATCAATTCTCATTTCTCAGCTACTGCCAATGGCCAGGTGAGACACCGAGTTCAAAACTGCTGCAACTTCCCAACCGCTTCTCTGCGAATGTGACACCCCCTTGAACTGTCATTTGATACTTCCTTGTTGCCCTTCTCCTTTGGCTTCCTTTTTTTATTTTTTTTAAATCTTTCTCCCTTTCTTATGTGACGCTTAAATTCTCTAATTCCTAATACATGAGTACCTCACCGTCAACAATCAATACTGGCTCTATTTTCTTCAGCATGTGGCCAAATGTAAAGCAACTCCACCGAAGGGATGGATTACAGCAGACTGAGACCAGTGTAAGCGAGGAACAGACCCTTTGTGGCACTTGCAATTTTGAAATAACAAATATCAACCATCAACATGCTTTTTTTTTTTTAACTTCTGTTTACTTTCCCTCATTTGTCTTTATTCATCCTGCACTGGCCATCGTCAGTACTTATTTCCAAAGAAAATATATTTGTCAATGTATTTATATGGAGGAAGAAACAGAAATCCACAACTTTCTACTAATCTTTTTTTTTTTATATTTGCAGTACTTTACCCTGCATTTCAAAATGTTGAAATTATTACCATGTATTTTGAAAAAAAAGGAAAATTAGCGACAGTAAAAGAGCACAAATGAATGAAAATCACCTACCGTACCTAGGCAGAAGCAACAGCTTTTTTAATTGATTGAAAATAAAAATGAGCTGCTTTTTATTGTAGCAGTTAGAGCTGTCTTCTAAAACATCAAGTGAGTTATTAAATGAAAAATCTTAAATATGATGCGAGGAGTTGTTTTATCTGTTAGCACTTCAGACTTAACAAGACAAAGGTGCTTAATTTATGCTCTATGGGAAAAATTGCTTACTTAAAGGTAAACCAATGTACCTGATGCAAAAACAAACAACAAACAAACAAAAAACCAGCAATGGAGCCCAGAAAAATTTATCATAGGCCTGATTTTTAATTTATGAAATGCCAAAGCCACTGACTAGCATCATCTTTTACATTCCCTTGTAGAAACAGTTTGAAACCTCGTCTTCCCTACCGCTCAGTTTTTTATTACAAAAGCATATCATGTCCCTGAATTCCTCATTCTAGCTGAATGACAATAGCCATTATTATCCTGTCTGAGCAGCGGAGTATTTGGCTACTATGTTAACAAGTAAATTTTAAATTCCCTTTGGATGTTTTAGTTCAAAACAAAGAAATATCCAGTCTGTTTTTAACTGCACATCATACTGAAAAAAAAACACAACAAAAACAACAAAAACCAACCAACTGTTAATATTAGTAGGAAGATAATATAAGTGGTTATTTGGACACAGACAACTAAATCCACATTGCACCTGCTGTCACGGGAAGAATTATGCTTAAGCTAGAGGGAGTGACCCAGCTGAGAGCTGTGTCACTGAGAGCTGTCGCTGTGGCTACAGCTGAGAGCACCTTTGAGAGCATGTATTAATGTTTCAGAAATCTCCAAATTAAACTTTACTTAAGTTTGTTATAAATAACTGCCATTGCCTAGAAAGCTTAACCATTAATTCTAAAACTGCTTGTAAAAATGTGAGATTCTGCTGGTGGTGGTAAGTTTGAATGAAGAACGGGAGAGTTTGAAGGAGATACCTTGGTATTTCACAGAATCACAGGAGATACCTTGGTATTTCCTCTTATGTAATGCAAATTCGACGCTGCTACTACCCATAACCGATCTATTTCCATCCACACAAGATGCTTTTGCTTCCTTTCTCTTATCTCATGCCAAGTGGCTCACTCTTCCTCCTCCTAACATTCCCTGTTCCACTGGTGCATCCTTGTATAGGCCCCGGTAAATTAAGAGAGAATCCTTGAACCCTGACTCTATTTAAAAGAGTAGGTCAGTGTGTAGGAGGATGCTGAACTGGTATGTGGGTTTATATTCATAAAACTAACACCAGAAAGAATTAATTGGTTAAGTAACTATTCTGTAACTATTGTATACAAAGTCAAAAAGCTCTTGGGCTAAGACAGCAGTGGTTTGTAGCTTTATGACTCCGCTTCTAACTACTTTCCTATAAGAAGTGACAGAGCTGGCTCTGAGAGAAGGGCACCCACTTCATCAGTGTTGCTGTGTGTCTCGATCAATGTGGCAGGAAAGAACATATCCTCAGGCTCATGAGTGTCCCTGCCTGCGACAGGAAAAAAAAATGCAGCCTGCTAAATTAATGAGATGGAAGAAGTCCTAAGAATCCATTTGAACTGAACACCAGGCTGCTGCCAGCAATACCAAACCACACCTCTCTGAATCTCTCCGAACAACAACAGACCTTGCCAACAATAAAAAGACAGACGATTATTTCATTTGCTCTTCCAGGCAGTTTGCTAGTAAACATGTCTTGCATTTGGCTCCATGGGATTTGTAACTCTATTACACAGATGAGATACAGATTGAAAGGAATATGCTGTGTTACGATTTCCCAAAAAGTAAGTGGTAGAAAAAAAACAAAAAAACGACTTTTAATTTTTGTTTGTTTGCTTTTTCAGCATGAAACAGTCCAGAACACCTTTGCCTACAGTTTTTTTTTATATACTTCTTATCTCTCTGCACAGTCAGGTATTACCTCTCACCCTCTACTGATAAGTATATTCTAGTATACCAAACCATTATTAAATCTTGTGGAGTTCTGACAGATTCATGAAAGATTTTATTGGATTTACTTGCAGAGATAAGCACAGGCAACGAGCAAGCACCTTGATCTGAGAACGACAACTCACCCAGAATTCCCAACATGATTTTCTTTTGGTGTCCTAGTCTAGAACCTCTGTCACCAAGAGGGACATTATTAGTGGCCTCTGCAGCTTCACATAGTCTGTCTTGTCATTCCATTCAACTTAAAATAATTCTGTGTGTTCAGTCAGATTTAGGTCAGCCTGTAAGTACTATGTTTGCATTTACTTGTTGCTGCACATCACAGACCCACTACCTGGGAAGCCATATAAAGCACTGTACTATAATTCTTAGGTGACTGAGGAACGTGTCACCTGAAAAAAAAAAAAAAGGCAAAAAAAAAGCTTGTCCTCAAGAAGGAGGAACTAGATGGCTTAGCTGAAGATCAGCTATATGTACTGGAGTCTGTCATGTCCATGTCATAAATTTCAGCCAACCAGAGAAAACTGCAGAAGCCTCAGCTATCACATCACAGGACGAGTATACCTATCTCAAGAGAGTTAATAGATCTCAGTTCAGTTCTGGTCACAGATGATATTAAGAGCAAATCTAATAATGCTACAGATGTTAAAAATAATTTATTTAAAGATAATCTTAACCAAATCAGGCATTATTGCAGATTATTAATATTACATATTACAATGATGACTCTGGTCCTAAAACAGATCCTATTAACAAACAGCTGTTGCTAACTATAATTTAGACAAGAGGAGAAAAATTAAAAAATAAAATAAAGAAACAAAAAAAGCATTAGCCATCAGCTGCTTTAACTTACCGTTATGCTAAAAATGTCAGAAAAGGTTACATGGCATTTAGGATGCTTAAACACTGAGTTGTTCAGCTATTAATAAATAGCTGAATAAGAAATAGCTGAACATATTTCTAACAAGTTTTGCCCATTAGGAAAATATTTCTTTCCTCTCGTGGATGCAAGAACATGAGCACTGCTGACCCAATTTCTAACCTCTTAAGAAGATATTTGTCCAGGTGAAAGGACTACAGATCCCAACTATTTTTCATTATAAAAGTAAGGAGACAGAGCTTTTGTGTGTACCCAGCACAATTTTTTTTTTTTAATTTGTTTTCTCTCTTAGCTAATGCCAGTGCTCCCAATACTCTGTGAGCTTTACTGAAATAAATAATAAAATAAAAAAATAAAAATAAATAATAAAAATGGACAACTGAAAGACCTGGGCTGGAGGGAGAAAGGGGTTCTAAAGCTACTGGCTCTAGACACTGCTTATCACAAGTCAGCTCCTTTAGAGGAACTGCCCACTGGACACCCTGATACTTGCAAGCCATTAAACAGATACCTTTACATATTAGTAATAAAGTTCACTTAAATAATACTAGTGCTCAAATATTTTATACACAAAAACTGTATTAAAAGAGGTATGCTTGTATCATCATAAACTAAAACATCAGAAAATCTCAGTGCATTGTCTATACAACCTTCATTTCATTCTTTTGGTGTATGCACTGATTTGCCTTTAACTAGCTGATTACAGATGAGTTTTTTCCAAAACATCTTTTCTTGTCTGAAGAATGGGAGGTCCTCAAAACTAAACACACTTCTTTTCCTAGATCCCTAAAATTCAATGCCATTTAGATGAGGACTGGCATACAAGCATCACACTTCTTTGTCTCATTCCTGTTTCTACATTAGCGCTGACAAAATTTTCTCACTGTATTCTCTAAAGGGGAAAAATATCTAGAAACTGTGTTGATGAAAATTAGCTACAAACATTAAAGAGTTCTGAAATTATTGCACATTTCTTAGAGTACTACATGACAGCAAAAATATTAACTGTTTGCAAAGAAGATTGGGATAGTTGAAAACCTATTGCAATCTCAAGGTCTTAGATAACAAAAATGACCTGAACATCACTAAATTCTCCTTCCCAAATGGGAGGCCCGCAGGGATGCTTTTGAGTCATCATTGCTTCTATTCATAGTATAATATCTACTTTTTAAACTACAACAGTTCTGCTCTTTTTGCTTCTGCAGAACAGTTGCTACTGTTAAGCAACTGAGAAGAACCATAGAAAAGCAACAAACAAACTAAACACCTATCAACACCTTTATTCCTTGCAGCTGGGGCCTACATCTCTGCCCGCGTTTTTTTCTTGAAATGCTCCACAAAAATCAAGCAACTTTCCCAAGTACTTGACAAGTCTCTTGTCTGGTCCCTGAGCCCAGTTAGCCTGCCACCCCACCTTTGCTTGAACTCAGTACCACAGGATGAGGTTGTTTCACCTTACTGGCTTCCACATAGCCAGCTTCTTTTTTCAGTTCTTTTGAGACAAGTATGTTAACTAAAGTGCAAAACATGTTTTAATGTTAAAATTTTTAAGTTATGTTTGTTATATTAATGTTTAAAAAAAGTAGCAAACTATTATAGAATCACAAGGCATACAAATCCAAGCACAGACAGCCTAAATTGTGGAATTGCATATACAAATTAAAATTAGTATTAGAGCTTCTTCCAGATACCACTCTGTGCTCCAAGTGAGCAATAAGTACTGAATTTTTAACCCCATTTCCCCAGCTACTAAAAAGTATCGCTGCATATTACATAGCAGTGTTATACCCTGATTGCAACAAGACGTAAATTATGTCAGCTTTGTGTTTTGTTGTTGTTAATCAACCAAGTTCTTTGGTAGTGGCTGAGAGAAGAAAACAACAGCTTGAGGACAAAGCAAAGTGTTGGTATAGCTGTTTCCTACCTATTGGGATGGATGAAATCTGAGAGTAGAGATCCAGCATGCGATTGCCATCTACATCTACTAGGTAGTTCCCTCGGCTCTCTTCATAATTGCAAAAAAAGTGTACAGCTTCCGCATTCTTAAAGAAAAAACAAACAATGAAAGCTTTAAGTAGCAGCAGTGTGGAGGAAGCAACAGCAAAATCCGATAAAAATATCTAGTGATAAAATATAAAGACACATTATATCCATCCCATGGGAATTAACTGTAGAGCTATTTTTATAGAGACTGTTACGAATCATCTTTTCTAATGAAAAAAAGGAGGCAGAAAAATGCACATTTCTAACATCTATCAGCCATATAATATATAATGACTGAACAACTGAGTGAACAAAATAATTCTGCCAATCCTCAATAACTAGGTAGTTTCAGATCTGAGAATATAACTTAGTCTTCTTCATCCAGTGAACCCCCACATGATGCTTGCAGTTATAACAAAAAAAGGCTGTCAGCCTGTATTTTTATATGAAACCATATTTTCAGTAGTTTGTGAAGGAAGTTAAGGGCAAACATGCACTTTGAGGAACTGCTTGTCCTGCGAAGGCAGTATACACTTAGGTTGGCATACTTTTAAGACCAAATATACATGTGTTCTCACTGGCCACTTCATAACAACTCAAAAAGCACATAAACTGTTTAAGTAATTACAGAGAAATCACTGATTCTAGCAAAACCATTCTGCTGTATACAAAATAGACTAGATTTTATTCAAATGCACACATACACCATGTCCACCATATACCATGTCTTAGCATTCAAACCCAAATTCAGTCCTCCACCTTATTTTTTGAATGGAATTAAACATACAAAACAAGATTTTAAAACAAGTTCTGAAATCACCAGATTGATACCTGCCCAAACTCAGAAAATTTGACAAATTACCTGAATTCCATTCAGCTGTTTCATTAATTCCTGCAGATAAAAAATAATAAAAAAAATAAATCAGCCCCAGGTATGTAATTACCAAACACTGAAGAAAAACATGTTTCTTTTATATGAGCACATAAATTGTGTGCAAAACTTGCAATCTTAGATGCTTCCCACGCAACTGCACTTGCCACATGAACTTTCACAGTGTATCTTGCACATACCACAGTTAAATTGCTACTGTGGCATGTTGAGCTGCATGGGCTGCACACACTGTTTAATTGTAAATCTTCAGAAAGGAAAAGCTGCCTCTCCTATACTGATCAACCAAACTGAGAAGATAAGAGACAAATGACATATGTACAAAACATATGCAGACGCGATGCTGGCACATTGGTTCTAGAAATACAGCTTAAAAAAAAATTAAAAATCAGTTTCTTAACATCAAGATTAGCTATGCCAATTGTATTTGTGTTCCATCCAAATTCCTGTGTTTTGCAGAGAACTTGTGAAGGAGGCAATATGGAAATTATTGAAAAACAATTATTTTGACACTGAAAGCATTTTAAGTGCTTTAGCTCTAAAGCTTGTTAGCTTTCCTGTGCTAATTGAACAGCTTCCGTATAAATACTGACTCTGTCAGAGTAAAATTGTCCAGCAAACTGAAACTTTTGATTCATTTCAAAACCAAAGCATTATTTTACATCATAAAGTCAACTAAGTTGCTCAGTTTCAGCAGAAGGACAAGAAGCCATGTCCCTACACCAGGCAGATGAGAAGTTTCAGCAAATTGATGCTCTTTTGCTCTCAGTAACTTCAAATAGGAAGTTGACAGTTGAAATTCAGGAGAAATTTAGATGTCTCTCTAAGGCAGGGGCAAGACAGGCTTCCCCCCTTCCTAGCTTTTCACTCTCAGCATCTTGATAAAAGTGGACATAGACTGTTGTAAAATGATATTTATTCATATTGTATTTAAAGTTTGGAATTAAATTCGTTCTCTAGTAAGTTAAACACAGCTAAAGAAAAAAATATACAAGCCATTATACTTTGAGAACTTACTCTAGATCGTGGTCCAGGAACTTCTGTCTTCATTAGAGGTCCATCATAATCAAAATCCACATCAATTTTAGCTGCAGCTTGACTGATATATCTGTGTCCTGTAGGAAATAATGAAAACCTGAGTACAGACCATATTTTTTGTGTTCTCCTTCAGAATAAATATCCATACCTTATCTGACTGAGAACACTTGACAGATGAGACCAATTACATTGCGCTGTCTGAAGTGAACCAAATATCTCATCTTTGACAAGTGTGAAATAAAACTATTACCAGTGAGGTAGCTTTAAAAAAAAAAGTGAAACAACAACGCAAGCCTAGAAAAACAGAGGCAAATCCTACTGTAAAAGACATGAGGACTAAGAGCACATGTTTCCATCTCCACTGGTAAGTCTGCCAATACACCTTGAGCAAGCCTTTGCTGTGAATGCCCCACTCCTACGCAGCGAAGGCTCACCACCAGTAACAACCAAAAAGCTTCATGGAGTCCACTGGTAAATGGTATTGCAATGTTCTGCAATAGCTCAAAGAACACTGCTTGGAAAATCTAAGTGCCTCAGAAAGGAAAATAGGTATGTTTAAAATAAACTGAAAATCTCACGTGAATCCGGCATCTCTCACTACAGCTCTGAAACCCTGGTCAAAAACAGCAACACAACTTTCGCTCTGTCCTGTGCCTGGGTTGCTGTTCTTTATCCATGTATATAATGGGGATATCACAATAAACTTTGTATCTGTAACAAAGCTAAAAGGCAAAAACCTCCTGAACTTCATCAGTAACATGCTCGGTTCCCATTTCTGAAGCAACTATACCACAATGCAGTGTTTAGGCATAGTTCGTAAGAGAGCGAGCAGCTTTACATATCATCTTTACCAACACGTCAGGATACAGCCTTTCGAATAAAACAGGAGAGTGACACGATATCTGTGGAGTTCAGCCAGCAGATCTGGAAAAGCAGCTCTTTCAACTTTGGTCATCCGAAATCTACAAAGCTCTAACCCCTGACCCAGGCAAGTGTCACTGCCCAGCCGCAAAGTCATGGCAACACCTTTTGATTCTCCAAGCTTGTTCTCTCCACCCAAATTGGGGTGTGTGGGAAGGCCAGAAAGGAGCACTCTACATCGATTAGAAACAGATAGATAGGGCACAAATAGCCTTTTAGCTCAGGGGAGTGCTGGATGGACGAAATAAAGAGACAGGCCTATATCCCAGTACAGGGTTACCTGTGCTAGCATGTGCACACAGCAGTCCCCACAAACCAGCACCAGCCCGGTGCTGAAGGCCAGAGTGACAGCGAGGCACTGCCGAGCAATCTGGTCCCTCCCAGCCCTGGTCTCCCTACACGCCTGAGCGGCAGAAAGAAGGAAAGTGAAGGATGTGCTTTGGAGAAGCGGAACAGAACAGAACGTGCTTTGCTCACCGCCATGCAAAAGGGAAGCTGGGGACATGGCCTACCCATGCCACCAGGCTGATGTGATCAGGAAGTGTCAGTAACCACCATTTTGGTAATGGTAAGCATCCATTTGGAATATGTATATGTTCCATTAAGGGGATTAGGGGATAATTGTACATTTGCAACTGAGGAAGTACAGACTTGATGGCTTTACTGAGGTGCCCAGCAAGAGCTAGCTCTGTGCACTGTGACTAAGTGCTGGACTGAACTAACCGTCTGACAGCCCTATGACTTTTATCATCAAGCACCTGCAAGCCTTCACACAGCACAGTATCAATGACAAATTAGTCTTAATAAGCTCAACTTAGGGGCATCGCTCTTGCAGCAGGTCAACACCTGAAAGATAAGCGCATCACTTGTTTTAGGCTGTGACGGGCGTGGCATTTTAAAATGGTGTAATTTGCAAAACCCCACGTGAAGATCCTCAGCTCCCTTTCTCTCAGAGGAAGGCCGAGTTGCAGGTCAGAGTGGTGGGGGATGGCTGAAGTGAGGTGACAGAGGCACCTTCGGCAGCACAGCGCTGCCAGGTGCTACGGTGATACAGCACACCACGTCCCCATCGCCCCTGAAGGGGAGGCACCCGGGGAGGCAGGCCACATCCACGCGCACAAAGGGCAGCGGGACACCCGCAACCGCCCCTCGCAGCCACAATTTCATTTCAGAAAATTACTAGAAGTGTTCTTGTTTTCAAACGACAGTTATCAAATAAGCATTTATCAAGGAAAGAGAGGCTATACTCTGAGAGTGCTCAGCAGTGCTTTGAACATAGCCGTTCGGCCAAGGTTTGTAACTGTGGTTAGAGGTGTTTTCTTTGGATTTGGTAAGCCCAAGCTGAGATAGGCATGAGAGGCAGTGGGCACAAACCGGAGCACAGGAGGCTCCCTCTGAGCACCAGGAGGCACTTCTGTGCTGTGCGGGTGCCGGAGCCCTGGCCCAGGTTGCCCACAGAGGCTGTGGAGTCTCCTCCTTGGAGATCTCCCACAGCCGCTGGGACACAGGCCTGGGCCTCCTGCTCGGGGTGGCCCTGCTGGGGCAGGGGGAGCAGATGGGCCCGGGGGCTGCGAGTCTGAGAGATGTGTCAAGCAAGGCTGATTTTGAGGAAGTTTATCTGCAAAATCACAGCCCGTTGGAAGTATCTCTAGCTGAGCACTTAAACTCACTGCTCATTTTGGGAAAACTTGGTCTGCAAAGAGAAATCTTCTCCTCAGCTTTAATTCCAAGTGTTATATCTGAGATGCGTCACTGCCTCTCTGCGAAGCTATTAATAGGTTTTGTTACAGCAACACCACTTCATTTTTGTGTCATTCTGTTTAGCATTCATGTAAATTGCAGACTGCATGGCAACTGTTCCACCAGAAAAAAAAGGCTACTGCAGATAAAAAGATCAGCAGAAGCTACATAATAGAGCCAATAAAGCTGCAGATTCAGTAGGCAGCTTACAAGGTCTACAAGGGGAAAGAGACCCAACCGACCCCTCCGTGCCCGCAGCTCCTTCCCCGATGGGAGATCACAGCAAGCCAGCAGGAACATTTCCATTTCTTCTGTGTCACCCAAGCCCGCGTGCTCTTCACCTCCATCCCTCCCCTCAACCAGCCCTGCTTTCTCCCTTCTGTGGAGGAATTTACTGTCCCCCTGCATGTCACAGGGCACTGCAATATCCCTCTCATTTCCTTTTAACCTTCTTTTCTGCAGAGCTGGGCTGGGCCCACCACCACCCTGTGCAGCTTTTGGATGCCAGCAGAGGTGGGCAGCACTATTGCGGGCATCCCTGTACCGTGCCCCACTGTATGGTGCAGACGGAGGGCAGGAGATTCACTTCCCTGCCCTCTGTCCTCTCCTCTCCCTTACCAGGCTCCGTGTGCTGCTGTGTGATACAGGGGAGAGCACCAGGAGAGGCACAGAAAACCCAGGACGTTTTGGAATTCGGCAGTAGCATAAAAGATACGGAAAAAAACCTGGATCTGACGCATTTAGAAGTATAAGCATGAAAACAAAAATTTTGGACTATTTCAGGTCTTTAACCTACCATGAAATAATTAAATTTAATCTGCTTCAATAAATAAGGTAAAACAGAAAACCAGCATTTATTTTATAAACCTTATAAAGTAATAAATAAATAAATAAAAATCTAATGAGCTTTCAAGAATTAACACCAATAACCCTTCTGTTGGTGTTCTGTGCAGGTGTTTTCTGCTCCAAGTACTCTGAAATACCTGCACAACAAAGATTTACTAAGGGTTATAACGTTGGCCAGGAACATGCCAAATAGTACAGGGGTGAGAGGGAAATAGCTTTACAGTAAGACACAAATGTTTTATTGTAGTCTGGTATTACTTTGCTGGCATTTTTTGTTAAAGGTGTGGAAGCACATTCACTTATCTCGTACTTAATGGTTTTGAACTATGGTTGCAGGGTGTGTACAAAGCAAAAGGAACATACGCCCGGAACCCTCTTTCTAACCAGTCATAGCCCAAGCTGCCATTTCCCAGAACAGATGCAGTGAACTTCATTTTAGCTTTTACATTTTGTAAGGTTTAAAGCTCTACCACTATTTTTGAAAGTTTGCCTTAAACATACTTGTAAAACGAGTTTTCCTCCAAACGCAAAGGAAAAAGTGAACTTCTTTTAGTTGTTTTAATAAGCCGAAGTCTTTATTGTTATTTCATTATTACTAATTCTGTGGCCACAAAACTGTTTTCTCAGTCGTTTAAAAGAAAAGACATGCTTATATTACAGTCATGCTCCACTGCAGGTTAGTTCATTCCTCTGCTGAAAAGGAGCTAATAGGAACATGTAATTCAGGGTGTTTCTGCTGGAAGAGCTCTAGACCCTGTTCTCTGTGGTGTGACAGCCTCAGCAGGGAGTTTTTAAAAGCCAAAACATGCAGCATGTATGCGCCTTACTGGGAGGAACCTTTTTGACTTGTTCTGCAAACAGCAAATGTTGCCTTCTCCTCCAGAACTTTCTCCAACAAGTGAAATGGTTTCCTCTCTCCTGAGAACATACTGCAAGTACACTTGCAATAGTTTGACAAAGCTGCACATCCAAGACAGGTGAGCTACGATCCACATGCACTTTCCTCCTCTTCCATTCCCTGGGTGCTAACACCTACCTCAGTGTAACAAAGCGAGTGGACATTGGAAAACCCTTCCAAGACTCACATCCTGTAAACAAGTCTATCAGTAACGTGCACGTGCAATCTTCCTTTTAGGGGAAACATTTAGCACACTGTATTTCCGTGATTTTTAAAGAAAGACTACTTTGGGGAGGGGGAAACCAACCTCCCAGAAATGCTCAGTAGAGCAGCAAAGACCACAGAAGCTAGTAACATCATCTTTTTGCTGCTATTTATGCAACAGCCTCTTCTGCACTGATATTTGAACTAGATATGTGCTAAGGGCACACACAAGCGATCAAAAATGAGCAGAGCTTTGCTGTGTGGTGCTGCATCAATTCACACTGGCACAGCTTGTACCTGTCAACAGACAGGTTTTCATACACAGCAAAGGTTGCTCAAGTGAAACGAAAGCATGCCAGCCTTCCCCGAAGAAGAGTTGCTTTAAAGATCATTTTTATTATATTAGCGATGTTGGTCAATTTATGAGACAGATTACTTTGTTTTAAACAGCTTTCAGGAGCAGCTTAGCCAAACCTCGGTTACTTCCAGGATGTCAGTGAACCAGAGTCACCTAAAAAAGGAGCAACACAAGTGACATGTTTCCCTTCATTTGCTTGTTAGCTCCTAAAGCATGCTACACGTCATCAGGCTCTACAAGCAAGTGATCTCCCGGCTGATTCACTGATACAAATTTGATTTTATACACTTGCTTTCAAGAGCCCACAGAGTGTCTCATTTTATGAACACCAGTATAAGGACAGCTTCACCAATTTACTGGTCCTTGTGCTTGCAAAAGGAGTCATTCCACCTCCTAGCTCATGCAAATGCTATGGTTTGAATCTGAAAGAACAGCCTGCCATAAAAAAAAGGAAAATGGCTTGTGTTACCTCATCCTGCCAGCCCACTGGGAAGGAAGGGATTGCTATGTCCAGGCTCTCTAGGCCTACCTGCACCCAGAAGTTCTGCTCCCTGACAGCAGGTTAACTGGTGGGCCTGGGCCCAACCCTACACCTGACATAGGATTTTTCATTTGAAGTAAAAAAAAATGTTATGACCATACTTATGGCAGACGGCCCAATCTGTCACGATAAGCAGCAATTGTGTGCCTGCACACAACCAGCACACAAGCATGTTTCATGGGCACAGAGAGAGACACACGTTGTATATGAGTGCACGACCATCACCGTGGTGCACAAGCACACCTATCGTTCATAACAAAAGCAGAACTAGGTAGGTAGCGTTACGGGGAAATCAGGTGTCCTGATGTAACACAACTCAGCTTAGCAGGTAGAGAAGATTGAAGTGCGCAAGTAATTGCAGAATAGACTCCAAAAACTGCACGAATCAGTAATGCCCTGTCCAACAAACGGAGCCCAAGTACTCTGCGAGCCTTGCAAGTAAATCAGTAAATCAAGGAAATCAGACCACTCACTGCAATGCTTCATCCCTAGTTAACTGTAGCATGTCTGCTCAGCTGGAATCTCTCGAAGGCACTGAACGCACATTACAGCTCGGATCGAATTACTCCTGTTTGACTTATTAATATCAAGTTACTCTGCAACAGAAATTCTGCAAATAAAGCTACTCCATTTTGATACTGATGAATTCAGGTCTTGGTTTTGAGTGCTCCACTTTGCATCTCCAGAATATTTAAGTGATAGATTCTTACCACATCCAAGCAATTTTTTTTTCCCTAGATGTATCAATATTTATGCTCTTGAGCCAATGGGCCAGCTCAACATACTGACTTTCTGTTGAGGTCTGTGATCAAGCTGCAATGGAAAAAGGGTTTCTCATGGTATGTTAACTTAGCATAAGAACAGGACCAAATACTATGACCTCAGCTCTCTTCCTAAAAAAGCATTACGAAAGCTTTTAAATTACATGTAGCTAATAAGACTGTGAACAGTGAACAGAGCATCTCTTGACATCAAATCAAAAGTCAGAAAACAAATGATGCATGATTAATGAACCTAACTATCAGAGACCACATCAGCTAAATGACTTGCAGAGAACTTTTGACCCCTCTCATTTGAAGATGGTGGGTACAATAAATTAAATTTTACTTTTATTGCTTCTGGCAGACTCTTCAAAGCTCTATACAACATATAGCATCCTTCTAAACACTTGAGTGTTTAACATCAGCAAATTATTATTCTTCCTTTTCATGTAACAGGATGCCATCATTTGCCAGCAGACAGAAAAGCTCGTATTTCAACTCCTGTTTTCTAAGCTATCCTCATCACTCACCAGGTGTCTCGCTCAGCAATTTTTAATAAAGAACCACATTGCTATAGCAACATAATTAATATAATTACACCCTTCTTACATTTGGTGATGTTAGTAGTCACAAAGAGCGCTACTGTTAGCAGGTCTCTGGGGTAAGTAGTGATCTCTGCTAATGAGAGGTAGGTTCACCAGAGGCCTAGAAAGTACTTAGACCTCTGATACACTTGACCAAAACCACTCTCAATAAATACAGTTCCTGAACGTACAACAACTGCATATTACCTGAGAGAAACTCCAGAGGAGGCACTGAAATTATATCAGTGTAATTAAGAGGAGGAACTATTCTAAGGCAAAAAAGAAAAGATAGAAAAAATAAATGCTGGCACATTTCTCAAATGCAAATGTTTTGCTGTGAAAGAGTGTAGAGTGAAAGATGCCCAGTCCCAAAGGAGGCACGTTACACATGCCATACCACTGCTGCCCTGTACAAGTGCAGAAAGGCAATTTCCCATGCGTGTCTGTAACTTCTGCTCCATGGTGTCTCCCAAACCTCCTTCCAGACAGAATTTTTGGAGCATGGAGGCCCTGACAGCCTAATGTAGGAGGACTGTGATTTCCCCCAAATACTATTTTAGGTGTTGCAAGTATAATCTGTTACTAACAGCTCTTGAAATGCAATGGCAAAAGCCCAGGCTAGCTAGAGGTGTTTGGAAAGCGAACATCGCTGTTGCATAATATTGTGAAAACTGAGATTGCTATTTACAGAGTGCTTATGCTGTAAGATCAGAAGCTGCTCCACATGAGATTGAGTGTGTTTCAGGACTCCCACATACACACTGGAGATTTTATGGGAAAAGGATTCTCCAAAGACCAAGACAAAACCTGAAACCAAAGAGGGTGTACAGGAGTGGAAGCTCCCAAAAGAAAGAGCAAGAACAGCTCCCTCCCCCCAAACACACCATAATCCCAAATCAGCTCTTCAGCACTAATGGGAGCATCGAGCTGCTAGTTTTCCTGCAGAACTTGTGATGTGAATCAGTCATAACATTCTGCCTCATTTGCAGCCCAACAGACCACAGTAAGTGAGAGTTTGTCAGGACCCCTCTAGAGATTAACAGCCACAAGGGAAAACAGCCAGCATTACCACGGCTGCCCTGTGTGGGACAGAAGGAACGGGAAATCAGATGGGAACATCACGGGCCTTACTTGTCCTCCTTCGCCTTAAGGAGCTGAGAACTGTTGCCCAAACTTGGCCTTACAGCAGAGCCTCCTGGCCAGTACTTGTCCAGCCACCATTTTTTATCTGAGCATTGCCACGTATCTCAGCTTTTGGCAGAATGTCCCATCAGGCTGGGAAGGAAAGGTTTCTCAGGCTAGCAGGAGAGGTTGCACTCCAGGTCATCAGTGGCTGGTTCTCACAGCAGCAGCTGAAGGTGACCTCAAGTTTGTGCTCTCTACAACTCAGAGAAGGGATATGATCCTTGCTTCTCCCATATATCCCTCAAACATATCCAGTTTATTCTCTCTGCTGAAAGAAAGAAATATTATCTGGACGATAATAAGGTTTGCGTTAGGCAGAGCAAGACCTCAGACCACTTTACTTCTTGTCCTGATCTTCTAGGGAAACTTCTAATATATATACAGAATAAAAAAGTGCAAAAAGTCATAGCAAGGATTAATACTAGAGACAAAAGAAGGATTAGAGTGAATCGTTCTCATGGCTTTCCAACCTCTTCCTGATAATTGTGATGGGGACAAGTCAAGAATGAATATGAACGTCTCTCAGTCTTCACTGCAGCATGCCGGTGAGATAAAGTGGTATTATTCTCTGAAGAGAGAGAGGAAACAGGCTGAGATATGTGAGGTATGGCCTCAACCAGAGTTAGTTCACCTGGGGCACTGCAATAAAAGTGCTGAGAAACTGCAGGAGAACAACTGGACCTATGAAAAAAGACTGAAATATTATTTAAATCATTTGAGACAGAAGTACAAGGTCTTGGGAGAGGTAATAGGTTTCAAATACGTAAAAGGCTCCTGCTAAGCAGAAATAAACATTCCAGCTTCCAGGTCCACTGAGGATAGGACAAATAGTAAGGATTTGATTTTTCCTGTTTTGAAACTTAGGTCAAACATTAGAAAAAAAGCTCTAAAGATAAGGGCAATTCAGCAACAGAGCAGATTGCCTGGGGAGGCTGCAGAAGCTGTACCGCTGGGGGCTTTTAAGAGCAGGTCAGCACCCTGGAGGAGCATGTGCAAGCACTAATGGGAACTGATGCCTCCTTAAGGCAGAAGACTGGCCTTTTGGCACGCTTTCCAGTTCAAGAACCAAAGACGAATTCAACCCCTTAGGGTAATCAGCAGGAAACTGAACCGAGATCTCTAGAGTCCTCATAACTGTGCTGCTGCCCCACCAGCTAACAACAACCTATGATTTGGTCTGCCTCTGAAGCACAGAAATGGAATGACTTTCCCACCGTAGCGACACGGCCGCTAACACCAGAGGTAGCGCAGAGCAGGGTAAGTGCGTGATTCTGACTGCCAGCCGTGATTAACCTGCAGCACGGTGACTGCTGATAGCAACGCAGCTGTGCCTGCAGAGCTCAGCCGAGGATGTACGCTGAGAAACGCCATTATTTCTCCAGCATCAGCTGCCTCTCCTGGGCTTGTCTGGATGTTGCTGTACTGAGAGCACTATGCAGGAGTCTATGTTTAAAAAAAAAAAAAAAAGCTAGCTACTCAGTCTACTGATGTTCTTCTGCCACCTCTCAAATTCTGTTACACTGTATCTCTGATGGCAAACTATCAAGTACAAGAAATACATAAAGACAACAAGTTGATACCTGATTACAGCTTATTATTATTATTATTATTATTATTATTCAGGAAAGCATAAGGACTCCAAATTATTACAGGCTTTACATTTATGGGGAAGATTTAACTTGTATTTTACATCGATACATTTCACTTAGCTTTTGCATTTCAATCAGCTTAAACAATTTTCAATCTTCATTTTGTAGTTATCTGGCCATGGACTAGCACTGTGTTAGGAACTAGAACACTACAAGCAATGGTCAAGTAAAGAAGATTCCTCCCAGATGCTTAACTCTTGTCCCACATTTGTTAAAAGATTTGAGAACTTGAAATCTATCTCAATTAGAATTAAACACCATCTCCCACATACAACCAGAGAAAAAGTTCCTACAAATATTTTGATTAATATCAAGTTTAGTTTCCTTTGTTCCCATGTGTTTTACAGCAGTGACTGTGGGTATAATTCTCTGCCGCAGTGAATGCAAACTTGCCAACATCCTTCCTTTTCACATGCCCCTTTTTTGTCAGAAACCAGCGCAGTTCATGCTCAGGGCCAGCACAACGCTACCTCCCACATTTGCTTTAAAAATCAGAAATAATCAAGGAAGAAGACTCTCTTTCTGTAAATAAATTTATAATAGTTTCAAGCTGCACATAGTATTGCACTTAATGCAGGCACACAACTGAAACATCACAGCCCACAGACAGAGAGACCTCTACCAAGAGGCAAGCTATCCTCCTCTCCACCTCCCCTTTGCAAACCCTGTCATTTCAGTATCTCACTGAAAAAAACAGCAGACCAAATGGCACTGCAAGAATTTTGTGGGAGTAACGTATGAGGAGTCTCTTTCTCAGTCTGTACAGCTTGGAGTTTGCATGCTCAAAAACACGTCGGAGGAGAGCACCCTGAGGCAGAAATTGGACATCCCCCCCAGCATCTCCCTAAAAACAAGCAGAGACCAGCAGTGTGACCAGCAGTGCTACAGCCTTGGCTGGCACTAAGCAGGAAAATGACCCGAAGCTCACATTTTTTCTACAGCTGCCAGTCTCTTGCCTATTGTGTCAGCCAGGAATGTAGCAGGCTAAAAAACTAGCAGGAGACAGTTCCTTCTGGTGGGGGCTTCTGCTCTTGCTCCATATTTTCTTATCTCTGAAGACGTACACCCAAAGCAGCGTGCCTGCTATACAACCTGCCAACAAGGCCCTCCATCCTTTGCTATAAGCCTGCTTTTAGCAGCCTTTCCACTTACAAATTTCTGAAAAGGATGGACTGATGGGGCCCAGAGTTGCATTTCTTTTGTATTGCAGCCCTTCATTGCAATGGTGAGAACAGAAGAGCTAGCCCACCTGCAGTTCAGGGACCTCAGGTGCACTGCACAGCTGTAGTGATTTGTCTTCCTGGGCAGGAAGCATCATGGAAGTGTGCAAGATGCTGGGAGAGACAGGGAGTGTTAAGTGACACCAAGACAACAGATTAGCTCAAAGGACTGGCAGCTGCTGAGGACCTAATTGCTGCAAGCACTTTCCATTGGCCACTATCGACCAAACGATCACTGCTCTTGCACAGCTCGGGTAATCAGTGCGTCACTCCCATAAATAAAAGGGCATCCAGTCCTGAAACACTGACCTAATACTTTTCCAATAGTTACAAGAACAAACTTTCTGTTCTTTAGCCAAAGGTCAGTTGCTCCCCAAAGTTTATTGTTTAAAAGGAAATTAATTATTGTTTTTTTAATTTCTAAGCAAATGGAGGGGTTCTGTGTTTGCATGGCAGTGGCACAAGGAGCACATTGGCTCAGCAGGAGGGCTAGAAGAGAAGAAACATTAATATTTACTTGTCACAGAAAAAGCAATTCAGCCGTTCTGTATTAGTGTAACAGCACATAAAGTGGATCCTAGATCTTAAGTTCTACACTTTGTCCAAAAAGACCAACAGAAATTTGCACTTTTAAAGCATGAGACCGAAGTTTGCGCATGTATTTCATGAGACTGCAGGCTCAATGTACACGTGCTAACCTAGGAGCAGGGGTCTAGCAAGAACTTGTCATCATACACTTAGGAGAAAACAGCCTGAAGCTGTGGGTTAGGCCTTTATTTCACATTAGAGCTAAGCGCAGGCAGAAAAATACCCCCAGCAAAGGACACCTCTTGGTGTCAGCCACACAAAACCTCCCCACAAAGAAAGACAGGCAGGGGCATGCTATGATGTGCAAACTGGAAAAAGGTGATTTTGATGGATGACTTTTCCACCTCTGCACCACGTAGCATCAGAAAGTAGCCCTGTTAGAGCAGAGTTCCAAGGGCTGACAAGCTTTGTTTCGTTTAATAATTTGCACTGTAAACATGCTGACTCCTTCAATTTACTAAATTAAAAAAAAAACAACCAAACAAAAAAAATCACATAAAAAAACCCCACAGCATAGCTGTGTGCCACTTCTGTACTACAAATGCATCACTATCCGAGATGCAGAACGCAGTATTGTTCAAGTTTTGAAAGATGCAACACTAGATAAACCCCAGCAACTTTCAAACTGGAATTTTCTTCACTAGCATAACATGAATGCTACCAAATACAAACCAAATAGTACAAAAGCCACTTACCAAATACAAGCAGCCTGGAGTTCTGCTGCAGACAACAGCTCAGCTGTCGACTAAGCAACATTGACGCCATTTTATGTTTTCTTTACTCAAAAGGACTCAATCTTGAGGCTGATGTTCTGGAAGAGAAAAAAAAACAAACATTTATTCATGTCCCTATGGATGCAGCTACTGTGCCATTCATTTCAATTTCTCCTTTCAGTATCAGGACTGAGACCTGAGTCTGACACTAGGTCCTGTTAAGGCAAATGACTACCAGAGCAAATTTGTAACTCCCAACTTCAGTGGGGCCAAGAGATAAAAGATCATCATTTAGCTTCCCTTCCTCCCTTGCTCATCTACTTTCTGTATGCATGTTAGACTAGGTTAATAATTTTTAAAATTTTTTTCTTGTCAGTCTCTCAAGACAATGTGTTACTTAGACTGAACCTATGCTCATGAGAAAAACTTCATCGAAGCCAAGACGACAGCAGGAGAAACATTAGAAAATAAAAGAAAAACGATCATCTGAAAACACAGTTTCTACCAAGTAATTTCATCTCTCCAAAGACAGTCTGTGAGAGCTGGGGTTGTTCAGCCTGGCGAAGGCAAGGCATGTACCTGACAGAGGGAGCAAAGAGAGTCAGGCTCCTCTCAGTGCTGTCCAGTGAGAGGACAAGGCAATGGGCGAAAAATGAAATACAGTAAGCTCCACCTAAACCACAGAAGAGGTTGTGGAGTCTCCCTGCTTGGCAGTATTCAAAACCCAGCTGGACACTGCCCTAGGCCATCTACTTTGGGTGGCCCTGCTTGAGCAGGCCTTGGAGCAGCAGGCCTCCAGAGCTCCCTTCCAGCCTCAGCCGGCCGGCGACTGCCTCAGCCAGCTGAATCGGAATGCCTTTGTCAAGTCAAGTAGCATGAATGCTAATATGACTCCTTTTTCACTCTGGATTACCTGCACAGAAAGCCTGTCTGGAAGGCACAAACAGATAGAAGAGGTTATTAAATTATTATCTACGATACAGGTTAAATTCAAACCTTACGCTTAAAAATCTGGTGTGTTCTACCTAGGACTTCATAGGCCCTGCTTGTCTGTGCAGAGACCGTGCTGACATTTCCCCCTCACTGGGTGCCCCCGTGCCCCCAGTAGGGGCAGGCCATCTACTGGCAGTGGATCCAGGCTTGCGGTCCAAAGGGAGCGGCAGCTATCACCCATACACCGCCCGGGAAGAGCTCCACGGAAAGGCGCTGCTCCTCCCGCAGAACGAGACCACAGCTCCCTGCCGGCACCCTGCCCGTGCCGTCGGGAAGGCGTGCAAACACACACTGGGGACTGGATGTGGGGAACACGCTAAGCTGCCATGGTAGGAAGCATCTCTTATCCAACAGTAATATATCAGAAGTTTTACTTCTGTATTATCTTCAGTCAACGCACCGTTTGCTTTCCTTCACACTTCAGATTTTTCAGAATTGGCAAAATAAGACAAAAAAAGACATCCTCACCTGCAGAGATCTAATAATTCACAGATACATTAATACTCTGGTACAAAGAAAATTCCCTGTGCCTTCCCAGACAATTGACGCAGCACTTGGTTTCTTGCAGTTCACTCTGAGTTCAATTTAAAATCCGATGTATTTTGAAATCTGCCAAGGTGAGCAAACACTTGCACAACGTTTGTGCGCAGTCTACAAAAAGCTCACTCAGCTTTGTAAGGTTTGAAATGTAGAAGGAACTAGACTTATGAAAATCCCGATACCATGCATTTCTTATCTCACAGTCATTCTCTAGCAAAAAGCAAAGGTGAGTCTGAGTCAGTGAAATCACCACAGTGGAAAAAAAGCTGCTAAAGGGCCGATCAGCCCAGTACCTCTCACAATGATTAACTACCTTGATGTCCTCTGCTCAGAGCTACTCACCTCCTCTGTACTCCTTCAACCTTCAATTTCCTCCTTAACTTTGCTCTGCAAGATACAGAAGTCTCTAGGAGCCTGTTAAAAGCTAACTTGAGCACAGCTTTGCAGTAGCCAACAACTGGAGCAGTGCAAACGTACCTACGACAGAAAGCTAAAACGTAACCCACCGTGACTCACTTTGGTGTTCCGCTTCCCTTTAGAGTCATCTCCTGTGGGTGTTTTGCTACAAACTGACTAGTCTACCTCGTCCTTAATGAGATGTCTCTTCACATCCAAATCAAACCTACCTTCCAGTCACACCACACCATCCTGTCCATCAGCGACCAGGTCTCCTTCAGCGGCACCCCCTTTTCCTCTCCTAGGCGAGTCATCTCCTACGTGTTTGCCCCCAGAACGCTATTTTACCTTTCACTTCTATTTACTGTTTATCTAAAGTCCTTTGATGTTTGAAATACAATATTCATAAAAGGCTCAAAATTACATTTTGAAAAGGTATTGGCTTTCTGAAGAAGTCATAGAAAATATTATTGCAAGAAGTTTAAAAATAAAGCAGCTTACCCCTAATTTTCCTTGGCAGCTGTTATATAAAAAATTTTACTATTTTCCAGTCCAGAGTCAGAATAAATCATGTAATATCACATTTGAGCATAACTAAATTCAACTTCTTTTCCATCTCTGTTAAGCACACAAATTCTCACAGTAGATTAGCTGATATGACTGGGACATTTGTCTAAGCACATGTTATTTGGTTGCCAAAATAACCAATTGAATTTTGCCTTCGTAATCCATCTCTTGATCAATTCCCACTGGCCTTGCTTGTTCTAGTGCTGCAAGCAGCAGTGGCAGAATTTGGAAGCCAGCAGAAATCAGTGCTCGTGCATGTGTCAAAGCTGCAGCAAAGCAATGCTCCATCAGCACTGCTGCTCCGCAGCAGCTGCTTACAGCTTCAGATGCTTTAAAATCTAGGCAAAATACGCCCGCCAATTTCAGATATCAGACCGTAAGATAGGATGTGACGAACAATTTTTTTGATTAGCTTTACATTTAAACGCTAGCTACCTTAGATTTCAAAGAAGTGAGACTTTTCCAGAAAAAAGATTCACAATAGTCATCTTTAAATATTTTTCCTCTAATGGCAACTGACTGAGCTGGAGGTTAGAGCTCACTATACACAGCAGCTATTCTGAAATGAATGGTAAATATATCAATTTTGCAGATATTCTGGGTGTTACGTATACACATGCATTGGCAAACACAGTTTAAGTCACAAAGTTGCATTCTTTTAGTAAGAAAAAATATTTTCAAAGAAGCAGCTCCATTAAGTCTACAGAGCACGTGAAACAGGGATACATGGATTTTTTTATGCATACAATGTAAAATTGGATGTATTGTTTTTAAAACAGCATCTGCTAAAATTATGTACTAAGTGATTATTTCTGACAGGCAAAATTAGTTACCAGGAATGACAAACAGTCAGTCATTCAGCAGTAGTAACAGTAGCTTATTGCAAGCATATAAAAGACAAATTGTTTCTGTGAACTCACAAGATGTGGGGAGAACACCTGGAAAAAATAAGTCAGGGAGGGACCCCAACATCTAAGGCGCTTGATCCAGACGCTTTTTACAAGAGCCAAAAACCACAAACGAGGACTTTGTATGACCCGTTCCCTCTTGCTAGCAGAGAAACTAATGCAGCATGACATCTGTGTTTCAGGCTGCAGCTTGCAAAACCTGCCCCGAAAGCATCCTGGGGATAGATTCAAAGGTAAGAGGGGAAACAGAAACATTATAACACGTGTATTAGAAGTCAGCACTGCAGATTTTTATTTCCTTCTTCCAGTTCATGTCAAAGACATGGAAACCTGTTTTAAATTCATGGGAGCATCTATCTCTCAGCTGTTCCAAACCCATTTACCAGGAACAATTAGGTGCTTTAGAAACAGCAGCACAAGCTGCACACTGCAATTACTCCACAAAGTCTTCCCAATATGTATTTGGCGGAGGTAAAGGCAAATTAATTCCATCTTTCCTGTTTTCCTTCACTTGGCTTTTCTAAAAGTTTGACGTGAAAACCAAGCAAAGCTTGCTTTCTTTTGAATTAAAAGCATATTTCCTTGGCTTTGCAGGACAGCAAGTCCAACTAATGATACAAAGACCCACCACATGCCAAAGCATTCATGGTCCAGTCTTTTGTAGTGTTTATCTCCTGTGAGCTCTTATTTCTCCTTTTCTAACCTCCACAATGTTTCCACAACCACACATGGGGGCTCTTCAGACTGCTTTTCTGGAAGAGAATCAGACTTGAATGATTAGAAGCAAGTTGGAAACAGTTTAGTAATGAGGCCAGGACAAGGGGGCTACTAAGGAGGTGTCACAGACCCCTTCACACAAGCAGGGACTGTTGTATGGTCAGAGATGGGATAAGCGGTTCTGAAACAAAAGGAGGAAGGTTGGAAGGCTGAGAAAAAGGAGCTGGATGGGATTGCAGCTTCTGAGATGAACAGCTGGAAAAAAAAATATCCAAGGCCATTTGTTAAACAGTGACAATTCTCCAGGCATTTAGTGCTCACGAGCAAGCCTCTTTCATGACTTAAGTCATGCTTAAGTCATTTCATGACTTAAGTGATGCTGCTCAAGTATTTTACTCATATAAGCAGCTCAAGGACATCCCAGAGTCTGGAATATCCTTGAAATTTCATGAAGATGTAAGTATGGGTGAGGTGGAAGAGAACTGAATTTGCCATCCCTTAAATATTATCGACTCCTTCCTTAGCCTGCATTTGAGGAAGAATGGGCCAACTTAATGGCATCATTGTATCCACATAAAAAAAATAATCAACATATACTGCATTTGCTGTTTGAAAACTGCACTGCAATCGTTATGTCCCATCCCATACCCCTTTGGGGAGAACAGGAACATCCCCTTCCCATAGATTACAGCAGGAAAAAGCCGATGGACTTCTCAACCACTTATCAGTGTTACTGACAGAATGCCGGGTGATGTTAGGAATCCTGACTGAACTGCTTTAGCCACTTAAATGGAATAACCAACAAAGCAATAAATAAATAAATAAATAAAAAATAAAAAGCCTGCCAGCACGTCAACATATTGAACTGCAGTTCACTTGGTCCCAGAAGCAGAGTTAAGAGTTCAATAAAGCCTGTGTAGTTAGGAAAGCCTGACTGCACACAATGAAATACAACAGGTCCTTATACTTCTACAGGTGTTTTTTCAGGACACATTTCATTGAAAAAAAAATTAACTAGCTTACAACAGCATTTGCGAGAAAAGTTTGTTAGAGTATCACCAAGAATTTCTAATGATAGCTAGAGCTAAGGCTATCTGAAATCTTCATGGGAACAGGAAAGCCTTGTTAAGAGGTAATTTCATGAAAAATGCACATTTAGTTTCACATAAGGCCAGCACTGCATTTTCTATCCAGTGCTTATATAAGAAGCCAAGCACAGAAATGGGCTGAAACCCTCAGCTTCAGGGATGGCTCACCCACCCACTGTGCTCAGCCGGGGGCCACAAAACCGGGGTGGTCACAAGCACCCTGGCCCCAAAGGCCTCACGCGGGCCTGCTGCAGGCGCTGGGCCCCGCTCCGCAGCAGAGGCCTGCTGGGGCCTGCGGGACGGCCCCCACCTCACAGCAGAGCCCCCCCAGCTGCTCAGGAGCTCATCTCTACAGTTCCACATAAAGTCGGCACGTGTACCGGCAAGTTTGTCCCTGGGGGGCATGGCTCGCCAAGGCACCGACACCGAAACAAGCGGCGGGTGTCTGCAAGGGGAAGCGTGCGTCTGCCACCAACCTGGATTTTGGCAGACAACAGTTCACGAGCTGACAGTTGCTTTTGACGTTTCTTCCTCTAATAACCTTAGTGGCTTTGTGTAGAACAGGATGTAATTGGAAACTCCATGACTGTACTTAAGTCGCCAAGGACACAGTTGTCATAGTTACAAGTAAAGCTCAAGTGTCTGTTATTCATGGTTGCTTATTTATTTATTGACACCCACAGGATCAAACGCTCCCACCACTGTTCAGAAGAAGAGAAATGGGGAGACTGGTTTTGACTTTCACATCTTGACAAAACAGTAAATATTGCACACGGCAGCATAAGCCTTCCCTAATAAACTGGCTTTTTGCACAGCTACGTTCTCTCCCTCTACATTCAGCTGGCATTTCAGTCAGTCTGTTTTGAAAACAGCAGCGAAAGCACGAAGCAAGATGCAACACACAAGACGAAACCTCGTGCCTATAGCTTGAAAGTACCATGCACGATCCATCATGACATAGCAATACCGACCTGCCGAATCAGACCAACAATCAGGTCACAGCTGAAGCAGCAAAGAAGCTAGGACAGGAACCTTCAGATCTTCTGTCACACTATTCCCATGTGTCCAGGTTCTCCTCTTCAGGTGTCTTCTAAGCACACTTGGTGGTTGGATACAGATATGCCTTACTTATTTGTTTAATCTTTCTGCCCTTGTCTCTCCTTGTTTTCCCCCTCTCCCACAAATAATCCCTGGTCCAAAATCCAATGAGTAAAACTAGGTGGAAATGTTGCAATTATGACACACTAGAATTCAGGTGACCCACCAAGCCTTTCAGAACTATTGGAGCAGCTAAGCTATGATGAGATGTGCCCACACCTTCCCTGTGAAGGAAATGCATTGTCTCAGGAAAGGAAAAATGGGGGGCCTAGAAAGCAGCTGGTAGGAATTAGGCAAATTCTAGAGCCACAGCTGAAAATACCTATAAAACCGGCATAGATTGTATATTAGAAGTTTGTGTATAAATAAATGTTGGTAAAAGCAAGCATGACAATTAATATTAGCTGAAATGTTACTTCTAGCTTTAGTTTTTCATTCTTTAATAGTTCCTACAGCAAAAACTGCACTTGGATATTTCACGGTACCATCTTTACTAGTGATCTACCCACCAGAACCTTTCTTCTAGCTCACATATTTTGAATGCATTATTTTAAATGAAGATAACAACAAGATAACTGACCCTTGCATGTTAATCTCCTGACTTTTCCCCACTAAAACGGACAGTCCAGTTCTCAAAGGGTTACACAGCTGAAATTATGACACAGCCGTGCTTTTCAGATCAGTTGCTCCACAAACGCTCTGCAGTTGTGAAAAATTATAGTATTCCAAAACAACCTCAAGTGAAGCTTCCTTCTAAGATTTTATTCTTCAGCATCCCATCACAGCCTCCTCAAGGTCACAAAAACAGCATCCAGTAAACCGTACTTTCAAAGCATTATTTATTTCCTGAGGTCATAACATTGCTCGCTTGGAGATAGCCTGCACCAAAGCAAGGGAAACATCTTAAATGGGAGCAAGCGCCCTGGCTTCTCAAGGTGACCCCTGCTTCAGGCAAAGACACAGAAAAGCAGATGCACGCGGGGGGATTTCTTTCACAAGGGGTCCATAGAGCGAACCGCATAACAGCCAAGCATGCATATTCATGGGGGCACATTTTCACATCACACATGCCTGCTTGCAGAGACAAACCCTCCCCTGGGGAACCAGGGCCCCTGCGTGTGGTGGTACCAAAGCCCGAACCGGGGCTCGGCACAGCCTGCGTTAAGCCCTACCGCGCGGCACGCGCCAAAGGCACTTACATGGCTTGGATGAAAATGTGCAGCAGCCAGCTTGCCGGCTTCAAAACCCGCTCTTCCCTTCACTTTAAAGCGGGCCGCATCCAGGAGCAGTGCAGGAGCAGCGCCGCTGCCGTCGCTCCCTTCAGCACCCGCTTGCGACTGCTGGCAGCGGGACCTGGCATCAGTCACCCAGAGGAACCCCCAGCCTGAGCTGAGCTGAGCCGGGGAGACACCGCTAGTTAACGAAACCGAACCGAGATCATCTGACTGCCAGCCACCACTCCACTGCCTCTGACGTGTAGGTGTAGCCCATCAGCTCCTACCGGCAGAGTTCATCTGAACGCCTTCTCCGTGGGTTTCTGAAAACAGGTAACTGAGACGCAGGGCCAGACTATTACAGCTCGAAATGCGCCCCCCTAGTTTTCAATAACTGCGGAACTGAAGAACAGGTTTTGTCTTTAAAACCCCTCATTTGACTCCAGTTTGCAAATATCCCCAGGGTAACACCCAGGGAGTACCACAAAACCACCTCGGCTTGTTTCCTTCGGGTCCTGCGCAGACGCAGGGAACACAAGAGCCAGCGGGCACCGTAACGCCACCTCCCGCGGAGCGCTGCTCGGGCAGAAAACAAAAGCCCCGCTGCTGCTCACAGGGGCTGAAAGCAGCCCTGGTGCTGCAGCACCCCGCAGGCTGGGGGCCCAACGGGTTGCCATGACACTGGGGGGGCACAAGGGAAGACGCGGGGCCTGCTGGGCTGGCACAGCACTGGGGGAGCACAAGGGAAGACGCGGGGCCTGCTGGGTTGCCATGGCGCCAGGGGGGCACTGGGAAGATGTGCCCGAGCCGCCTCAGTTTTAAATCCGCTTGACAGCATTTCAGCTGAGCTGCTGCATCGTTGCCATGGCAACCGATGGGTGAAAATCACGGCGGAAATCTGTAATTATTCCAAGCGAGGCAGTGACTTACCCCCTCCGGCACTCAGGGCATCAGAACGACTCAAGGTGCGCCCCCAGCCCAGGCAGGCCGTGGTCCGAGCTGCGGCACCCACACCATGCTGCATGCCCTGCGGGTGCAGACGGGCGACAGCACGTCTCCGCGCGGTGCCTTCCGAGGCAGAGGCCCAGGCCTGCAGGCTGTGCCCGCCGAGGTGCCCACGCAGGTGCACTCAGGGTGCGGTGCCGGGAAGGGGCTGAGGCACAGAGGGGAATACCAGCAGCAGGCCCCAGAGGATGCGATGCGTACGGGAAGCAGCTGAGATCCCTGGTGATTTACGGACCCTACAACCAAAGCTAGTTCGTGCTGCAGTCACAGCAACAAGCCTTGTTCTGTCACCTCCTCTCAGCGGAATAGCAGCAGCAGTGCTCATTTGGCTGGGATGGATGCTGAGGTAATTAGTGTGTTCAAAAACAAGTACAGCACGGGACGAAGTCATTCAGGCAGACCAGACACACCTTGCAGTCTCCCTCCATTGACATATCATCCGGACACAGCCAGTTTACACACTGACAGACGCGATGCCAGCATCCACACGCCCCATTTGCACCCACTGCGGGAGAGCGTGGCTTGAAGTCACCTCGCGGCTCTCCGGAGCTCTGCTGCGCTGAGCGGACCATCGGCCACCATGCCAGCACACCGCTAATGAAGCCACTGAGAGACCACCGATACCGTGCTATTCCTGCGTAACAGGCTGGGGATTCAGAACTTGAAATCTGGTATCATTCACCTACGCAGACTGTTTTTTCAAACCTATTGGTTATCCCAAGCTCCATAGCCATGCCTCAAAACAACCCCCTGAAACTGGCCTGCACTGACTGCCAGGCAGTAAAACAAACCAGCTTTGAAGTCAACTTGCCAACGCTCACCTGCCACAGAAAGTTCAGCAACCCCACGCAGCCAGGGACACATCACAAAGCACAGGGGGAAGGATTGAGAAAGCTTGTAGGTGTTTACAGTCACACATAAAGTTGGACGTGAAGGAAATGCACCACATCAGCAATTTCTTACTACCTCTAAGGTGAAAAATCAGGATCACGGCTCCTGAAGGTGCACTCTGGAGAGCCAAGGAAATTTCTGTGCCTCTGCTAGGGGCTACTGTGCATGATGAGGCTAAATGCATTAAACAAAGCTGTTCTGGATGAAACACACTCCTTATGGCGAAGCACTACAGTGGTGCTAACGATTTACGTGACAACATGACTTAGGGCCTCCAGCCCACGCAGTGCTCCCTCAGGCTAAGACACGTCATGTCCAATTGCTTGGAAACCCACCTCCAGAGAAGGCATTATTCAGCAGTGGACTTTTATTTCTAGTGCCTTCTCATGTTTTAATCCTTGGGTTAAATGCTGTTACAGGTGGCTGCTTTCAGCCCCTTCGTTACCCACAACTACCCTGCCTGAAAGGCTGGGTGCACGAGGGGTGACAATGACTTGTGCCAGCCAGTTGCAGGGTGAGGACCACTGAGTCCTAGTCATTGCTAGATCAGTGATTTGAAGTGACTGTAACTGCTAAACACTTAAGTGTATAAAGTGTGCAGTTCACTAAATTGTGAATTGCAACAAGAAAGCCACACACCTCCACTTGGTTTAATCAAGAGAACATTGGTTATAAGATCTATTCGAACCTTTTGTCATTGGAAGGGACATTGCTGACAGCCCACAGTAACTCTACAATCTGCACTGATACGCACTTTTCCAAGGACAACACATTATACAGCCCTCTATTGTTACAAAATAATCTCCTGCTTTAGCAGAATTCTTGCTCAAAAACATGTTATTGCCACTGTTATACATATTTTCATGCATCAATGCTATGCACATCCTGCTGAAAAGCATTACAATGATGCAAAGCAAAATGGGGATCAGATTCTGACCAGATTGGTCCACAAGACAAAGTAAAAGCACAAGGTTAGCATAAAGGATATTTGGATTTTATTCAAAATATCGGAAGGTTTAACTATGTTAACGACTGCTGACTTTCACTGCAAATGATGGCAAATTCCCCCAGAAGCAACTGCACAACCTTCCTTAATCACTGCCTCACGCTCTAGAAAGCTACCATGTTCTAGGAAGAACACAGCTTTTCAACTAACACACAGCTACAGCGCTTGAGAAAAAAATAAGTACCCAGAAACAACAGCCCAAGGGTAGAAACGGTGTCAAAATCCTAAATGTCACATATGCCTGCATGAAACAGGAACCAAGCACAGCAGCATCGCAACGCAGAGGGCAAGGCAAGTCAGAAGAGACAGCATCAGGTCCTAGTCCTCCTGCAAAAGCCAAGGTCATCACAAGGTCTGAGATCCCCAAACTTGCATGGGGAAGAAAAGCAACAGCCATCTCAAGGGCCTGGTGCTCTCGGAGAAGGACTACAGCATCCGCTGCAGCGCTAGCTCCGCTTTTAGGGTGCTGCGAGCGGCAACCTGGCTTCAGCTAAACAAAGACACGCCGAACCCAGAGGTCTTGTAGGAAGAGGCACCCTAACACAAAACAGTAGGTAAACACTCGCGTCCATCAGCATGGGGGTCATAAATTACTTTAGAAAAGCCAATTGGTTTAGCATTGGAAAAGCAAAATTCTGCTTTTCTAAAGCATTTATGACTTGGTCGCCTTCACGTTGGTCACCTACAGTAACTACAACTGATGGAACCACTAGCTTCAATTTCAAATACATTTTAAAATCTTCCAGTGCATTTGGAAGAAACCCCACATTGAGCCTACATAAATGTCAACCACGAGTTAGTTAAAAAAATCTGAGCAGGTGATTTACAGAGAGAAAAATAAAACCTTACTTGCACAAAGGGGGTGACCACAAAAGGCATACCTGCTAATAAAGGGAAGGCCCAGGATGGCTCAGTTCGGTGGGAAACCCAACACCCTATAGCTTTTCCAGCCTGTGGCTGGTCCCAGGACTGCTTCCTACCCCAGCACATTCAATAAAATCACGCTAACCTTAAGGAGGCGGGTTCTCCCCTTTAAAAGAAACAAAAACCAGCAGCGAACAGCGTGGAATTTGCCACAACCAATACCACTGAACTCCAGGCGTTTCTTTTGGTGGGCCCATCTTAAAAATAAAATCACCCGAGGTTGGATGTGTGCAAGGACACAGCCGAGCTGCAGCACCTGCACTACCGACAAGTCAGTAACAGCTATACCTCATACTGACACGGGAGAGGGGAACCACCCTCTCTTCAGATGCCATCTACTTTAATTTGCATTAAACAGAAGAACTCCACAGTCAGGAGGAGAGGAAAGAAAAGGAAAACAGGAATTAAGCACAATGCTGATGAATTTCTGCTGTTGAAAAGTCCTGTCATTGCCCGATGCTCAGGATTCAGTTAAACAACATCACTTGGGCAGTTTCCAAAGCAGTTTAGGGAAGAGAAAGACACACGCAGTGTCAGTTTCAGTAGACTGCATGGCTCAATTCCCTAGTATATTTTGACAATTATTTTTGGGCTCCAGATGGAAGAAAAAAAAAAAAAAAGGAGTGCCAACCTGATTCAGCAAGGTATGGACTTCTCAGGTGAAGTCCTTTGCTTTCACTGCACATTTTTTTGTGCATTTCTTTGCATTCACAAACCTGAAGCTGTGAATGAGCCCAAGTGTCTTGTTGAACTGAAAATACAGTAGGAAAAATCATTAATGAAGTCCCATTTGATGATTACTGAAATCTGAAAATTACCCACTAGAGAAAAACACAGGGCTACTGCTTCACCTTTGCTTGCTTGATCCTTACATACTGCCAAAATCATGGTTGCTTGCTTAATCCTTATATAGTCAACCAA
The DNA here is from genome assembly GCF_040182565.1 of Anser cygnoides. Taxonomy (NCBI): domain Eukaryota; kingdom Metazoa; phylum Chordata; class Aves; order Anseriformes; family Anatidae; genus Anser; species Anser cygnoides. Next base: position 13,977,553 of record NC_089887.1, read on the forward strand.
AATAATAAAGCTGCTGCATTACAACACTTGACCCAAGTAGCAAATGCCTGGACACAAATTTGAGGAGGGAAATTAAGCTGCACTGAGTCTGCTGACGTGTGCGTGGCCAAACTCGGTGGTTAAGTCTCATGGAGGCACAGCTGTGCCGCAGCCTCTCCTCCGGTGGCAGCACTGACACCCAGTTAAGAGACCAACTTAGCCAAGTATTTGGGAAATAACCTCTTCTGGAATATCTACTTGCTGCAAGGAAATATTCTGCTAATACAGGCTGCAACTATGAATACTAAGCAACAAATCAGCTGGCAACACCACTACGTTTGGGTGATAGGACAGGTCGGAGACGGTGCTTTCTGCCAAAAAACCATAAGAATGCTGTGACAAGGCCTGAGAAAGACATGGCAAAGGAGAACGTCCAGCAGCACGGGGCAGCAGCTACCCTTCCTTCCTGCATGTCACAGCCTGCCTCTGCGACTACAGCGCTGCCAGAGGCACGAATGAACACCAGGAAGGACGGTCCTACCAAAACGATATCAAGGTGAGCCCGCTGCCCGGGTAATTTTAAGCAGCTCCCCCAGGTTACACCAGGATTAGTTACGTTAAACAGCTTTTTGTTAAATAAGGGAGCTGTTTACCTTTCTGAGGGCAGTTCACACAAGCAAGCAGCCCCGCACAACGTGAGCAGAGCACGTCAGAGCGCTGCCCCCCGGCCCACACCTGTACCTGATCTCACCCGCGCAGCAACCAACAGAGCCCTGCCATAGCGGCTCCAAAATGGAAGAAAAAAGGCAAAAGTTATCTTCTTTACAAAATCAGGGCTTCACCAAATGGATTCAAGCACAGGATTTATCAGTAATCAGACAGGTCTTCATAGAAGTTACCAAATCACGTGCTTGGTTAGCCTTCAGAAGCACTGTCCCTTCTCTCTTTGCTGTTAACCAGCGACAGTAGCCGAAAGAGATAACCAGAGGCTGAAGTTTCGCAACGGACGGAGAATGCAGCTGCAAGCCTCCAAAGCTTGCTTACCAGCCGGAACAGAAATCAGTTATGCAAGGCTGTGTATGGATTTTGACCAGGTGTAACGAACAGGTCACTTTTTTTTTTTTCCCAGAAAAATAAAATCAGACCCGTGAGCCTTTTGTTGTCATTTATCAGATCATTCTGGAACACAATTTCCCCTGCATATTTTCTGCACGTTACTTCGTACTGCAAGATCAGAAGTAAAAGTTAGGGGTGAAAGCATGATTACTGCAATGCAAAGACACTTTATGTAAGTGCTGCCTCTAGAAATTACGTGCGGTGTCACCCAACCAACCTTGGGTTTGCTTAAAAAAAAATCTCTTCCTTTTAACGTGAGCTGGATTAATTTCTCAGCATACAGCAAGGGCAAGTGTTAAGAAAAGAAATCTAAAAAGCAAACCTCTAGGGACCTCTAAGCTAACAGAAGTTCATTGGGTTGTTATACTTTTTACAGAATTAGCCCAGGAATTTCAGAAATAGATGACTACCCAAATGTAAGGAGAACAGTTAAAGACAGGCCTTTTGTCGATGATTTAAAGCATACAGGACCTGGAAGGCATTCATTATTTTCCCGTCTTCCCTCCCTCCTTGTTATTTGTTTTTCATCCTGCCGTGTTTCCAGTTCTTTTCCTAGTAGGCTTTTCCTTTCTCCTACTCTCCTCTGCCTCGACAGGATCCACCCTGGCTTCCAAGGACTTAAAGAGGCAATTCTTTCCTTTTCTTTTGGTCTGACTGCGGGATACCGCTGCAGTGAAAAGGTAATTAAGGCAGCATTCAGGAAAATGTTTCCTGGTACAGGGTCAGTCTCTCTGCAGCTGCTCTGTGTGTGTCAGGAAACCTGCCCTGCCCTGTGCATTGCAAGGGTAGTTGCATCTTCTTAGCCTCTGTTCTAAGGAAAGCCCCACTTTCACCTCGCTCTTCTGTCACCTGCACAGTTGCAGTCTCCCATCCCCACCAAAGAACTTCCCAGTTTGGAGAGGAGACACAACCGAACCCTCAACAGCATCCAGCTGTTCCTCACAGGCTCAGCTCGGAGACGAGGAGGCACCTCAGAGAAAGGAAACAACCGAGCAGTGCGGGCAACACGACGTCCGACCAGGAGAGCCACCACCCTGCACTCCGTGTTGAAATACCACCTAGCCATGAAGCCATGTTTGTGTTATTTCGAGCAGAGTCACACTACGCCAAAGTCTACAGAAAAGCAAAGAACAAACTCTAAACTCATCCATAAGCACATAATGGTCAAATGAGCAGACTGACATACTACAGGTCACGTCAGCAGGGGCATCTTCCAACCACATCCTTGGCCAAGTGGAAACAAACCTTACCAGGGAGAACTGAAGCAGGTGGTCACTGCTATTGCTAAAAGGCTCTTCTAAAAGACCTGGCATTTTACACTCTGTAATTGGAAGAAAGAAGCACAACAAGATTTGTCAGCTATAGTTCCTGCAACGCCCGGATGGCTGCTGGGATCGTGACAGTTCTTCCCAGCCGCAGGTCCTACGACATCGCGATCCAAGCCCCCAGCACTGCTCGTCATTGTCTCCATGCGCCACCGCTCCCTCCCCCAACAGCAGAGGCTGGCCCTTCTCAGGGTTTTCTTCAGCTGCCAAGGTACAAGCACCACGTTAGGGCAGCTACGCCAGCCCCTTCCAAGAGGTGCTGCCCAAGCCCTGGAACCAATCGAAGATTTTCACTCCCCGGCTCCATTACCCGGAGCCACGCTGCAACCAAGGACTGGGATTCACCAGAGCCCAGCTCGTCCTCTGCTTTCCTACCTCCACCAGCACGCTCCCGTTGTGTAATCCTCCTGCCCTTTCCAAGAAGCTGCATTGCAGCAACAGCTGTGGAGCAAAACTTATGGAGCAGATTATCTTGAGGGTCATCACGCGGCACTTGCAGGGCAAGCAGGCGATCAGGCCCAGTCAGCATGGGTTTATGAAAGGCAGGTCCTGCTTGACGAACCTGATCTCCTTCTATGACCAAGTGACGCGCTTGGTGGATGAGGGAAAGGCTGTGGACGTGGTCTACCTTGACCTCAGTAAGGCTTTTGACACCGTTCCCCACAACATTCTCCTCAAGAAACTGGCTGCTCGGGGCTTGGACTGGCGTACGCTTCGCTGGGTTAGAAACTGGCTGGATGGCCGGGCCCAGAGAGTTGTGGTGAATGGAGTCAAATCTGGTTGGAGGCCGGTCACTAGTGGAGTCCCCCAGGGCTCGGTACTGGGGCCGGTCCTCTTTAATATCTTTATTGATGATCTGGATGAGGGCGTCCAGTGCACCCTCAGTAAGTTTGCAGATGACACCAAGCTAAGTGCGTGTGTCGATCTGCTCGAGGGCAGGAAGGCTCTGCAGGAGGATCTGGATAGGCTGGACCGATGGGCTGAGGTCAACTGCATGAAGTTCAACAAGGCCAAGTGCCGGGTCCTGCACCTGGGCTGCAACAACCCCAAGCAGAGCTACAGGCTGGGAGATGAGTGGCTGGAAAGCTGCCTGGCCGAGAAGGACCTGGGAGTATTTGTGGATAGTCGGCTGAATATGAGCCAGCAGTGTGCTCAGGTGGCCAAGAGGGCCAACGGCATCCTGGCCTGTATAAGAAGCAGTGTGGCCAGCAGGGCTAGGGAAGTGATTGTCCCCCTGTACTCGGCTCTGGTGAGGCCGCACCTCAAGCACTGTGTTCAGTTTTGGGCCCCTCGCTACAAGAAGGACATGGAGGTGCTCGAGCGAGTCCAGAGAAGGGCGACCAAGCTGGTGAGGGGTCTGGAGAACAAGTCTTACGAGGAGCGGCTGAGGGAGCTGGGCTTGTTCAGCCTGGAGAAGAGGAGGCTCAGGGGCGACCTCATCGCTCTCTACAGTTACCTGAAAGGAGGCTGTAGAGAGGTGGGGGTTGGTCTATTCTCCCACGTGCCTGGTGACAGGACGAGGGGGAATGGGCGAAAGTTGCGACAGGGGAGTTTTAGGTTGGATGTTAGGAAGTACTTCTTTACCGAAAGGGTTATTAAGCATTGGAACGGGCTGCCCAGGGAGGTGGTGGAGTCACCATCCCTGGAGGTCTTTAAAAGACGTTTAGATGTAGAGCTTAGGGATATGGTTTAGTGGAGTACTTAGTGTTAGGTCGGAGGTTGGACTCGATGATCTTGAGGTCTCTTCCAACCTAGAGAAATCTGTGAATCTGTGTGAATCTGTAAAACCACCACGGTTTGCTTTTCACTGGTGCTGGGCTGAGGGCACGTGGCGGTGGAAGGCAGCGTGAAACACGGGTAAAACGCATCCCTCGTGCCTGCTGCCTGGGGCCGCTGCTGTCGGCGCGCTCAGCAGCATGCTTTGCCTGAAATGAGGGCATCAGTAAGAATTCACACGTCAGGGCCTCTCAGCCTGTCCACAGCCCTGTCTGGTCACCCAAGAGCAGCCTGGGTTTCTAAATAGCTTTTTAACCTGTGGTATTCTCTAATCCCCAGTGAGACAACCATTTTTAGCATCAGATTTATATAGTGAGATGGTCACAATGCTTCAGTACAAACTTACTTCCTCCATTATTATTATTATTATTTTTAGGTGTACATCACGACAGTAGCATCAGCCAAGCACCTGGCAAAAAAAAAATGTGTCATCCATGCAAGAGGCAGAGAGATGACAGACAGGACGGCTGGTTGTTTAGCATCTAACATGAGGAAAGCTGGACAGACGGGTATGAAGGAAACAATACAAACAAAAAAATATCGCTGTTAATAAACAACACCAAACTTAAGGTATTTAACTTAGGTTATTTTCATTCATATTTCTGTGAATTCTGAATTTGGATTTCAGTTGTGTTTGCTGTCAAGAGATGCTGCCAAGAATCTCCACACACACTATCCTTTGCTAAAAGAGGAATCCAAAACTGGCATGCTGCTGTGATGTTCAAAGTCATTAATCAAGACTGAGCTTGATGACATACAAATACAAATGAGTGATATTATTCTTTCCTTTCCCCACAAACTACTATTTTTTTCCTGCTCTCTCTAGGGCTTCTGCAAGCCTCTATGATTGCATTATTTCATTTACAAAGCAAAGAACTAGAAGGGCAAAAGGTGACAGCCTTTGCAAAAACATCTGCAGGGCTGTTCATTTGCTGGGTAGGAAAGAGGAAGAGGAAGGGATGATTTAATACCAGGATTACAGGCAAAAACATTAGCATGGAAGTCTCTAGCACCAGGGCACAGACTTTCCCAAAGAGTTTGCTGCCACTGTGCTTTGCCTGTTACGAGGCTTACAGGTGGAAGCTGGATGCTTGAAAACTGAGCCAAGCATCAAAAACAGATGATGAAAACTTCATCACTAATTGATGTCTTCTTCCAACCCCCACTGCTTTGCTCTGTGAGGAAACAGAGACGAAACCAAGGTTACGAGGGGTGGAAAAGAATAGAAACCCTCAGAGGGTAAAAAAAAGAAAAAAGGAAAAAGAAAAAAAAAGACGACAACCAGAAAGAAAACCTTGTAGTAGCAATCTGTACTCTGTTAACACTCTTCCATACCTGTGAATACAGCAGCTGTGTGCTGCAGGCTGAGACGCAGGCCAGCAGCGCTGGCAGGACAGTGCCTCTCCTCGCTGCTTCTTGCACGGCCACCCTTCCAGCTCCCTTTCCGCAGGAGCAGCTCTACCTCCTGCAGTGTCTTCTAGTCAAACGCATCTAGTTACAGAACTGACAGGTAGGACTACGAGTCCTTAAAACAGATCTAAGACAGAGAAAATGAAAAAACAGTGACTGCTACTTTACCGTTGATGCTAGTGCAGTAACCAGAACTACTGAACCAGTTGGTTTTAAGACAAGAAGGCACTGAGAAGACTACGGAGACAGGAGGCGGCTTCAGCAAGAGGTATTCAAGGGCTAGAAAGCTCTGTGGAAGGACCAGGGGACATGCAGTACAGCAGCAACACAGACACGTTGACACTGGGGGCCACCTAGGAGGCTTCAGGGAAGGCAGGCTGCTGCCAGCCCCAGGCAGACACAGAAGAGATGAAATGAACTGCGATGCTGATGGGGACACCAGCATCCACGCTCACAGACACAGCAGGTAGAGCTACAAAACCTGCACTGGCAGTGTAGAAGGGAGAGCAGGTCTGAACCCAGGAACCCGAATCGAAACCTCTCAGGGGACTCCGAGAAGCACCTCACGAGGGAGGCAGCACAAACCAGGGATGCTCTGTAAGCCAGAGGAAGCCCGTGCGGGTTTTTTCCTGCAACAGCAGCCCCCTGGGGCTAGGGAACCACCACGTCCCAGCGATGCTCAGCCAGGGCTTGGCTGGCCTCCGCCAGCATCTCTTAGCAGGTGCCAGACAAGAATTGCTTAAAGAATGATCACTCAGTCTCCTCGCTATCCTCGCCAGTCTGCTGCCCCAGATCTAGCTAGGGATGTATTCCAAAAAAAGGGTACTTGAAACATGCCAGGTTTCAAAGTCGAGGCATTCTGAGGACATTCTTAAACAACGCCAACATAAAATAAAACTACATACAGGTACGACATTGCAAAGCAACATATTTTCACTTGTAAAAATTAAACTGAATTTTGCTTGGGTCTGATGAGGAATGATGAAGAATTTCCATCAGAAAGGAGGATTATTTTTAAGCCTTAAAGATAAAGGAAACTGGAGACAGGTTTCGAAGTTGTTATACTCAGAATTACAGCTGGACAGCCAGCAGGATAGTTTGGCACTTCATCCTGCCACCCAAAGAGTACTTGAGACAGGCTGACTTCTTACAAGAAATCTCTAGCAAGCTGCTTTACCCTAACCCACCCCCAGAACCAACAGAAGAATTAGAATTTAATTTTTAAATGGCAACGTTTCCCAAGAGTCGTAAGATGAACACATCTTAAAGAGCTCTGCTCCCTGCCAATGCTGAATTACGTTTCAGTGATATCACAAAATCTGGATGAGAAACTCAGCAAGCTGAAGCTCTGTCTGTGAAGTGCCTCGTGCCTTGCCACACTGCCTTTTAGCCAGAGACTAAAGTGAAATTTTGAGGTAGTACAATATAAGCACTCATCTACACAAATGCTTTTTTCTTGCACTAAAACTGAACCAGCCTCTCAAGGAATTGCACTAGGCAACATGAAGCAGAATCACCTAAGTCTGAATAAGGGAGTTCACATTCCTGGCCCTTTTTTGGAGGCTGGCATTACCCGCTCACTGAAGGCTGTACTTTAGCTGAGTGTTTTAGTGCTTTCTCACGTTGACTAGCACAGTGCAGCTCTACTATTTTTTTTAAAAAGCAAGTTCATCACTAGGGCAGGACTGTGTCCCTGACACCACAGGTGTGAAGCTTTCAGAAGCAACTCCACCATGCCCTCACAAAGGCACCTAAGTGAGATCAGCTGTCAAAAAAGTAAATGACTGCTCAGCCTGAGCTAGAACATGTATTCTTCTCCTCATCAGGGTTTACAACTGAGAAGCTGCCAAGCACGAAACAGAAAAATATTCTTCTACTGAATTTCTAGCATCTGGCTCCCTAAGAAACAGGGAAGGAACAGTAAAATATTTGCAAAAGGAAAGATAAGCAAAGTAATTTGAGGACACAGCACTGAACTCTACTCCCACCGATCAGACCGGAGTCTGAAAGCCACAGAAACCGCTTAGGACAATATTCCCCATTTTGCACGCTTCGCATGCTCTGGAAAGCCCCCAGAATACTGTTATTTTTGCACAAACACCATCTGACTAAGAAAACATCACTGTCCCTGTTTTCCTGGCCCATAGCCGTCATTTCAGAAAACAGGCCTGTGATTTGACAAAACAGATCACAGAATACAGAAACGAGGAGGGGACGGAGACGTAACGTACGGCTTTCACGCCACACAGCAGCTGCTGGCTGAATTATCTGTTTTAAGCTGGTTGCAGCTCCAGCATAAGGCAACCTCTTCTTCATTGATAAAAGGAACTCAAAAGGAGATCAGCTGGGAACAAGAACCAGGTGTTTGCAGCCTCCTGAAAGATAAGTCCATTACATCAGCTTGAAAGCATATTCATCCTCCCATCCACGGTGCCAATGGTGAGCACTCTTTGTGCCTCATGCTCGTGGCCTTTAAGCTGCCGTGCTCCTGATGTGGCATTTTGGCCCTGCTTACCAGTAGTTTCACACCTTTCTGCATGCCAGTGCCAGCTGCCCTGCTTCTGATGGAAGACACAATCCAGCTCTTTTCTATTATTTACTCTTTCCAAGGGGATAAAGTACTTCAGTTCTGGATTCAGACTTAGCATTGCCCCTGAAAAACTCCTCAGCACTTGTAGAGAACTTTAAGGAAGAGCAGGCACTACTGCAAAGCTTGCTCGAGCAAAAACGGCGCACACACTGGAAATCTGCAACATACACGAACAAATCAAATGGTATTTGAAAGCAATAAAGAGCAGACATGTCTTACATGAAATCTGAGAATTATGGCAGAATTACCCCATCGAGACGTACTCCTTTCTTCCCCGTGCTCCCCCTTGCGCACAAAGGCAAAGACAAGGACAAAGGAGATTCGTTCAAGTTCAAAGAATCATCATTTCACAAAAAATTTCTGGTATACAGCCAGTAAAGAAAGACTTTAAGATACAGCAGTTGTTGTTGTTGTAGTAAATAAACAATGAATGCCGAACTGTCCGTGCAGTATGGACATAATCGCTATTAAACAGCACTTTCGTTCCTGAGATTTCCACAAGCTGGTACCATTTCGTTAAGAAAGGAAGGGAATCTCAGTTTGTACTTGAAAACAGCTAACAATTTTTTCAGTGTTGCTGAAATAGACCGTCAATCCTAGAAGGCACAGAGCAGAGTTCAGAAGCCAAGAGCCAACCCAATTTATCTTACGCCAGCTACGAGCTCCTCCTAACCCTGTAAACCTTCACGCTACAGCCTCCCAAGGCACAGGGCGAAGGCCGCAGAGCTGCGTGCCATGATGCGGCCTGAGCTGCTTTCATCCCGGCCCAAGCAGTTGGAGCACAAACCAGGAGCTGCTGGAGCACTGTATAAAGTCAGCAGGAGTTGGCCCCACCAGCACTGCCGCTGGCACAGCTGCTGCCTACATGCACAGGTCACTATTGCTAACACCCAGACACGTAGCTGCGGGGCAGCCCCGCGTGCCAACTGCTCTGACACTTCATTGTCAAGCACTGTGCCAACCACAGGGCCGTTGGGTCCAGCAAGAGCCAGTCTGGATGCACGAACGCACGCCCTCTGAGCATCTCAATTCCCCTCCGCTTCCGGAACAACCCCCATCTGGACACCTGCCTCTTCTGATGGCAGCACAGCTGCCAGCAGGGCACCCACGCATTTGCAAGCTTACCGCCTCCTGTGCGCCCATCTCCAATCCCACCCACTTGTCCAGGTCACTCCCTCCGAACGCACAGAACGCCTCGCTGTACAGCACGTCCCTAAACCCAGTACTCCCCAGGAGCCTAAAGGGCCGGGCCCTGGAGAAAGCAGTTCCGATGTGCTTCTTCCCCACAAACTTTACAAGCCGTCAGCTCGTGCATTAACACGGCGCAGTTCCAGACTAGGGTTTCTTTTACCAGGTGTGTCTCCAGCACAGTCTTCTGCACTCCACGTTTTCCACGGGTGCAATACAGGCAACCACAGTACCGCACCCGAGAGGTCACAGGGCCAGCTACAGCTTTCCCTCTGTGCACCCACCTCGGCTCCCCACCCGTACGGCCGGGCCTCTGACGTTCATCTCGTCGTGAAGTGCTTTGAGTGCTATGGGTGAGGAATGCCACACCTGGGCATGACCTTTCCCTGCACGCGCCGTGCTGTCACGCCGTGAGGTCCGGTCCTGCGGCCGAGCCATCCATCTCGGAGCCTGCGAGCGCCTCTCAGCCAGCGCAGACACACCGGCCTCAGCACCACTCGCTCAGCACCCGCGCTACTCAGGTGCGGAGAAAGGCCGACTGCAGGAAGATGCACTGAGAGCTGCAGGAAGATGCCCTCGATACAATTTATAACACAATAACCTGATTTCTGTGGGATTCCAGAGGTAACTCCCTCCGTGTGGAGCCCCTAGCTGGGAACGCTTCTGGAACCTTCCCCCGCACCGCCGGGCTTCGTCCGGGCTCCCGAGCACGCTGCCAGCGGCTGCTCCGGCCCGCGCCCAGCAGCCCCGCCTTTGGACCGCGGGGCACAGTCTGCTTCCTGCGAGGCTCGGCGCCCGGTACCGACCGCAGGAGCGCTCGGGAACCTCCCCACGAGGTCGCTTTCTCCGCGTGCCGTTGCCGCGCTGTCCTCCACGCGCAGAGCGGCAGGACCGCGGGTACCGAAGCAGGCAACGCTGCGGGCGGAGCTGCGGGCTGCCTCGGCCCCAGCCCGAGCCGTGGGCCCCGCAGGCCGGCAGCGGGAGGCCGCCAGCCCCGCGGCTGCTGCAGGCTCCGGGCTCCCAGCGCGGCCGCCCCGGGCAGCGCCACCAGCCCTGAGCCCCGCAGCCCGGCGCGGTTCCTCCCGCCGCTGCTCCCCCCGGCCCCGGCCCCGAGCCCCGAGCCCCGCAGCCCTCGCCCCCTCCAGGCCCCGCTCCCCGAGCCCCGCAGCCCTCGCCCCCTCCAGGCCCCGCTCCCCCCCCCCCGGGTCTCACCGCACCCGCGGGGCTCCGCAGCTCCCGCCCGCGCCCGGCCCCGCGCTCGCTCCCCGCCGCCGCCGCCGCGTCCCGCCCGGCCCCGCCCCGCCCGGCCTCCGCGCGCCGCAGCCAATCGGTGCCGCCGCCGCCGCCCCCCGCGGCCAATGGGGGCGCGCGGCTCGGGCTCGCCCCCGGCGGCTCAGGGCGGGCGCGGGGGCGCGCACGGGCCGTGAGGGAGGAGCGGGAGCGGCAGCGCGGGGCCCGCCGCCCCCTCAGCCCCCGCAGCCCCCGCAGCCCCCCGGCGGCCGGGGCAGGGAGGCGGCCGCCCGGCACGGGCCGGCCCCTTCGCCGCAAGCAGTGCGGGCGTGCAGGTGGCCGCAGGAGCTGCCTGTCCCCGCAGGCAGAGCTCTCGCCTCTCTCATAGTCCATGACGAGAAACACCCAACAGCCCAAAGCTGCGAGGAAGACGGCGGCTTGGCCATTAAACACCAACCCAAGCCCCTGCTCCTCACAGCCCGCCGCAGGCTTGGAGCTGGGCCCCTACAGAGCAGCGAACACTACCCCTCACAGTACCTTCTGCCCAACTCACCGTTCGTTTTCTTGCCAAACTCGCGTTATTTTCCTCAGCTTTGTGGCAGGAGTTAATGCCGCTAATTATTGACTACCATCTCACTAGTCCCTATCTGACCCACTACAATTCCCCCCCCAATGAAATGGGAAAACGAACGGCATTTCTTGAGGAGCGGAGGAGAGATGATCCACTCGAACCAAAGCTCCCAAGGGATCGCATGGCACAGGCTCTTGTGCTAGCAACAAACTGCACTTAAAAGACTGGCGAGACATTTTTGGGTCATACGTTCCTATGCTAAACTGTCTTCTTCCTTTTCCAAAGAGCATGTTTTCTTTATGGCTGGTGCTAGTGTTATTATCTGCACTGCCTGATCAGCTCAAGCCCTTGGAACAAAAACATAAAACAAGGCTCACGTTCTGTCGGAATTATTATTAGTAATAAGAAACCAGTGGAAAAGACCATCGCTCAAACCAAGATAATTTTTACACAGTACAATTTACTGTCATTACCTGTACTACAGAAAACCCCTCCTACAAAGGAAGCAGGAGCTGACAGCACACTCACCTTGCTGAAGGGCCCAGGGAAGTTCCTTTACATCTCCTCCTCCAGACGCTTCTCAGACTGGCCTAGGCAAGCAATCCGTAATCACGTATACACGTAGATATTGTGACTTATTTGGGTGATGGTATTGTTAAAGGGAACTCCATGTGCCATCTGCTGGAAGAAGCACCTCTGAGGCAGCATACTGTACTGACACACCTGACTGATCTGTGCTGGCAACGCAACAGAGTTCTGGTCCTCTCTTGGCAGGACCTTTCAGGATGAACCTTCACCCTGCTAGCGCACCAGCTTCCAGTATGGTATAAGGTAGGGACTTTTTTCTTCCATTTTCTTTTAGCTATGCACATCACAATGTGCTCACCTGGTCAGTCTTTAGGTAACAGCACATTAATCAACAAATTATACTTTGTCCTGTGAAAACCACTGCATAATCTTCTCTCTAGAAGGTAAGAGAAAGTGAGGAAGGAACAGGACTTTAATTAGACACAGAAGAAGCAGAAAAGAAGCAGCCTCTTTGCAGCAGCTTTCACAAATCCCATTCAAGACTAGAGCCTGATTGTTTTTGCTAAACAGTAATTAGCTTCTCACTGACCATGTCATCAAATGAACGAAATCACATTTCAAAATGCAGGAAGAAACGGGCAGGTATTGCTTACTTCCTACCTTCATTCCTTCCCAGTTTTCTATGTCACATCACATGGGTCTTAGCACATTTTCAGTCCCTTCCCTTTGGGAGAAATATACAGAAAAGGTCTTTTTTTTTTTTTGCCAGCTGTGTTTTCCAGGTTACCAACACCATCACCACACTCACAAGTTGAACTGCATCTTAAAGACATCTTATAAGCACAAAGAGAATAATTCTCAATTTACTTTTATATTAAAAAAATCTCTTAAAAGTTTATGCCAGGCAACTATTCTTGACACTCCACAACAAGCAGATACACAGGAATTCAATATCCATTTTTCAGAAACAATCTTTAGTCTTCTAGACTCGGCACCAAGAACTGCCTTTAAAAGCAACAGCAGCATCTGGCATCAGCACTTCTGGCAATCTGACTACAAGTAATACAGCTCCTAAAATGCCATGTGCTGGTGCATTCATCCACACCTGTTAGGAGCATGGTTTTGTGGAACTCCAAAGCCAACCCAGCGATCCATTGTCTTCAAAACAGGTGGTCTGCTTGCTCATTGTAACCTTAGCAACAAAACTCTGCTGATGACCTTGTACAGGAACACAGGAATCAGCTGCATTAGTTCGTTGAGCTAATAGAGAAATACACTTGCAATTAGATGTCCTTGGATTCGAAAACTGACTCAGATTGCAAAACTGCTATAACCAAAATTATGGAAGTGGAAAATATACAAGTAAAATAATAATAATAATAATAATAATAATAAAAGCACAAGGGGGTTGAAAGCAGGACTGCTTCTACTGCAGCTGCCTATTCTTATATCAAAATAAAGCATGATACAAGACTATACCCGTGACCTGTAGCTAACAGAGCAAAACATGATACATACACTACAGCGATCCCAGTTCAGACAGACACAGGCTGTGTGTGGCTCAGCTACAGCCCGGCAGCCCATCAACTGAACTCGGGCTCTTCAAAGGCAGGCAAGCCAAGACCCAACACATGAAGAAACCGGCTTCCAAAAGTGCCTTGCTCACTGCAAGGAATAAGGCAACTGCACAGATGGAATAAAACCGAGGACTTGCTTCCTCATTTTGTCCCCAGCAACCTATCCTCTTTTTTCTCCACAAACACGTTGACTTGCATCTTCATCTTTTAGCAGGCCGCTATCTCTACATAAAAGGACATTAAAGAAAAAAAAAAGATCATACGTTGTTTACCTGTATGCATAATCTAGAAATTCGGGCTCCGGAGTTTCCCCTATTGTTTTTCAGAAGTTCCCCATCCCATTCCTTTCTAGGAGTTTCCCCGTGCTGCTTCTTGACAAACCCCACGTTGCTGTGTAGGGCTGCACCCCCCACCCTGATCCCCCCAATTCCTGGCTTTCCAGGGAAAGCCCGACGCTGCTTTCTAAGATTTCCCTCAGTTTTGTAGGATTGCTTCTACGCCGCCAAGTCCCACTGGTTTTCCAAGAATTAATTCCCTGTGCTGGTTTCTAGGTTTTTCTTTGATTCTTTCCGTGAATCTCCCCCTCACAGGTTTCAGGGAATCTCATTTTCTCACCGGGACTCCTCTCATTTCTATTTGTATAATTAACATGATTTATTTGTAAAGCACCAGGAAAAGTACAATAATCCACTTTGCTATTTCCCCCTCTTTATTCTATTTAAGATCTCTAGCAAGAGGTAGGTCTGTGCTTCAGAAACAGCAAGATGAATGTTTATAACATCATTTAATACTGCAAGGTCGCTGCTAATGTACACTTAAGGTTTTCCAAAATCAACTCGTCATTTTTATTGTTGCGAAATAATTGATTTCACAATTTACTCCGAGCACATTGTGCTACCCCACTGCAGACAGTCCAGCATTACATTGGCTCTCTAAGGAAAGATGCTGGAGTCCGTTGGCTTATTGATCTTGACATGAAACAGAGTAGAAGTCTCAAGCTCACAAAATTTTCTTCAGTTTTCATGAAGATGTCCACCAGGATGGAAAAAAAACAATGCAAAACAGAAATGCAACCATAAGAATGGAGGAAAAAAAGAAAAATAACAGAAATGCAGCCATGAGGGATAGACCCCTCAAATCTCTGGTGAAAACGAAAACCAACTGGGACTAGTGGTGTACGTGAAAGTTCACTGGAACAGTCAAGTTAAAACAACGAAGAGCTGATCTCGTGAAATTTATCTGCTATAACTTGGAGCTCCACTTTAAGCTCTGATTTTCTAATGAATGACAAGTTCCTAGCACAGCCAAGAAGTTACGTCCACTACTCCCTAAAATGTTTCCTGAGAATCCCAAACTGCTGGAGGCAGCATCCTAAAAGTACTGTTAAAAAGTTAGTAAAGACACACTACCTTTCTTGCGATTATTTCCAGTCATTTCATCTCTAACACACACATCTGCAAGTCAGCAGAAGTGCAGAACTGTGTATTCAACCTAAACTGTTCCACAAACCCACAATACTGTTAAAACAGAAAAGAACAGAGTGTTTAACAACACGGGTGTTTAACAAGCTGTAAAATGTTTTGACTCGAAGTGTTGCACAGCAGATGGAGCTGCAAGTACGATGTATGAATAGCCACCTACACGTGAGAACTGAGTTAATAAACGTCTATAACGCCTCTAATAAAGCGATTATCTCATGTAACTTTTCTTCCTAATACAGAAAGACACACTGAAGTTTACTTTTGCAAACAGAAGTTCACAACAGAGCTGCTGAGTTTCACATCGACAAAGAATGAAAAGAAAGAAACGTTACCAACTTGCAGGGCTCATTCAAACGTCACATCAAAGTTCTTCTTTTGACCAGTATCTAGAATTGTCACCTGTGTTCCTCTTAAGAGAGAAGGACAGGGATGCTAGGCATCTTCATCTGAAGCATGGGGACCAAGGACAGGTGTATTACTTCAAAACAGTCGGGGGACAAAAGAAAAATCAGTTTGTTTCACACCAAAATCCTACCAGAAGGTCACATCTACTACTACTCTGCTTCCCAGCACAACCAAGACACTCCGCTCCTTCACCAGAAGTACTGCCCTGCAGGGCTTGCGCAGGCTGCCCTCCACCCTCACGACGCATCTGTCCCCAGGACACCCCATCTGGCTGACCAGCGAGACCCGCAGGTGTCCCCAGGAGCAGCCCACCTCTACTTAGCTGAGGAGAAAGGCGGTTTTCTGCGTGAAACCTTTCCAACCTCAACTCCACAGAAGAGCAGAAACATTTGGTGCTGAAACAGGTAATACAGACTAGGAACATTTACTGGTTTGCAAATAAAAAAAAAACCTTTTTATTTTCCTACTCACTACAAGGTGATCAAAAAGAAATATATGAATAAGCCAGCAGAGCTCCTAAGTGTTTGACAATGAAATGTGCAAACTCTTTCCTTGTAGCTCACAAGTCCAAGACAATCCAAACTGATGTTGAATACTTTGACTTTTCTGTAGAACCAGAAAGCCACATGCGATTTATACTGGAGTGCTGCCCACGCACCAGTACCCCCCCCCCAGCATATTTTCTCTTTTATGATTTTAGAATCATGGCAAACTGCATCTAACACACAGCAAAAAAATCACTTACAAGACAGGACTGGCAAAAATCTAAGAACATTACCTGTTGGAATTTTTCAAAATTCAGATGCACCACCCCACAAGCATACCATTTTTTTTTTAATCATGCTTTATTAGGAAAAAAATAAAACAAAACACCTTCTTGATCATATACATACAGGTAACGTGCCAGAAGTATTATCATTTTAGGCACCAACTTGGTTTCCAGTCATGATCTGTATGCTTAACACTAAGCAATTTTCCACTTTTAATCATCCTAACAAACAAGGTGTAAATTTTGTGATGAGTTCTAAAAAATACTACCATGTGTGACCTATTTAAAGCGCGATTAAGAATAAAATTGAAAAGGTCCTTACTAAATATCCTTAAGTAGCAGCAGCCAGTTCCCTGGCAGGTCAGCCTATACTTCTCTCTCATTTACATTGCAAAGCCAAGGCATTCTAAGACTCTGCAATTCTTGTGTTCTTAGAATTACTGCCTGTTTTTGACTATTCCTTATCATCAGTGATAAGCGTCATATCCAAATTTGCAAGCTGACCTGTAGACCTCCGTCACCGAACCCCCAAAGTAGTTGTTTCCCTTCAACAGAAAGATTAGCTTTATGTCTTTAGGAGGAAATTCTACTTCAGCTTGCTTCCCAAGCAGCAGTGATGTTCATATTTACTCAAACAAAGACACAGGTATATATATATATATTTTCAGATGCTAATTTAAGCCAGTTGTGGTAAAGTGACTGAATTCTATGTTGAACGGATTTAGAGTACCCCCCTACCTGGATGAGTTTCTGTCGATAATTCCAAAGGCGTTCAGAATTCCTGTGCAAGTAAAACTCTTCTTTAACTACACACGCTATTTCACACCAGTTCACATTCATCTCTTGCTATAACCTTCAGAAAAGCACTATTTAAATGAGCAGCTACATTCAAAAACAGTTTTCTTCAGTTAATTTGTCACAGTTAATAACATTGCAAAACAAACTTCTCCGGTTTAACCCCAGTAGGCAGCTCAGCACCACACAGCTGCTCTCTCACTGCCCCAGGTGGATGGGGGACAGAATTGGAAACGTTAACATGAAAAAATCCATGGTTTGACATAAATACAATTGAATAGGTAAAGCAAAAGCTACGTGCGCAAGCAAAGCAAAACAAGGAATCATTCACCACTTCCCACGGGTGTTCAGCCACTTCCAGGACAGCTGGGATTCACCACGTGTAACGGCAACTTGGGAAGACAAACACCGTACCTCCAAACGTCCCTCCCACCTCCTTCTTCCCCCTAGCTTTTATTACTGAGCACAACACCACGCGGTATGGAACATGGCTTTGGTTAGCTGCAGTCAGCAGTCCTGGCTGCATCCCCTTCCCACTCACCCGCAGGGCAGCATGAGAAACAGAGACGACCCTGATGCTGTGTAACCACTGCACAGCAACTCTAAAACATCAGCGTGTTGTCAGTACTGTTTTCATCACAAATCCAAAACACAGCACAAGCAACTATGAAGAAAAGTAACTCTATCCCAGACAAAACCAGTACAATATCCACCCGTTATTCCACACCACTTACATTATGCTCAGGTCCCACCTTATCCAGTATGTGCTCATTGATCACTATCCTTCAACTTATACCCACAGATCATTCCCTTAGTCTATGAACCACCCCTGTGAAATGTCCGTAAAATGTCCACAGAGTTCATTTAGTCTATGGCTTAGGTTCTAGCTGTTAAGACGGTCCTTCAGGACAGTAGAGGTGGCATGTTGCCAAAACCACTACACACCAAAACCAAGAACTCTGGTTTTGGAATCTTTGGATTAAAATATAGGGTTTTCTTCGCTTGTTTTATCATTCAGCTTTAAATGAGGGTTCTGAGAGTTTTCTACAATAATCCAGGCAGGTATATGCCAACATAGCGCATTTTTTACTTTGATTGGCTATACTCAAAGGAAAAGGCCATCTTCATCTAATGACCTTTCACCTCATTAAACAACATGAAAAATAGAAAAAATATGTCTTCATGTAAATGAGCATTAAGGTTATGAAATAATTGACCTAAAACAACCAAACTAAACCAAATGTAGAGCAGACTTCCAAGAAGACAACCAGATGCTTCTGATGTAATGTATGCACACTCCCACGAGTCACAGGCTGGGACAGCTTTATCATAACATTCTCGTAATGCTAAAGAATCCAGTAGGCACAAAAAGAATCCAGTAGGCACAAGAACTTAAGTGACAGTGTACATATGGCAAGTGATATAAACATGATAGTACATGTATCATTTATAGTAAGTACAAATACTGTGAACTTTGGTTTCATTAATAACACAGGAGAGATTTGATAAGTATGTTGTACTTTAATCCAAAAGCTAAGGCACTGAAAGCCCCTCACGGGCAAGACGTGGGTCACCTCCTTCTCCCCTGCCTCACACGTATACATTCAGAATTCCAGCTTTTAAAGAGGGGGAGGTCACGTCACATGGCACCTTCCTATCCTCAAGCTGGCGAGCACAGAATAGCTTAAAATGCCAGCAGGACGATATGGCTCCGAGACCTATGTGGAACATTTTTAGAGGCTCAGACTAAATGTATCTTGTCTCCTTTCAGTTGAGACAGTTGCCCTAACTAGAATGATTTATACAAACCAAAACCAAAGAACTACGTTGCATAAACAGACTGTTTAAAGAAAAGTTCATGACAGAGGACTGTTTCACAAGTGTCCATAAATACACACAACGTGGAACTCGGGGTAAGACTGAGAACAGTGTCCAAGTTCAGAAAACCCAAAGGGAACATGCATGACATCTGCAAATCAGCCACACAGAAAAAGGTTAAATACCTCTTTGTCAGAATCTAAAACCTAAGCCATCAGTCCTGGAGAGCACACAGCACAGTACTGTGTCACAGCCAGCTTCTCATCCAGCATGTACTCAGCTCAACATTAACCAGCTTCATACCAGAAGCAAAGAAACCATGTCCTAAGTGCCAGAACAAAAACTTATTGAGGTAAGGCAAATCTGCGTGGAATCACTTTCTGAGAACTCAGTTCCACCAGGATTTTTTTTTAATAAACATCCAAAAAAAAGTCATTGTCCTTCGATAAATATCTTCTGTTTTCTCATGTCCCTGTCACGTTAGCTGATCAGCAATAATCTTCCACAATTCCTATAGGAGGGGAAAAATATTTATAGTTATTTTCTAAGACCAGCAGACTGTTATTTGATAATGTTAAACATGCACATTTTAAAAAAACTTTTAAGACACACTCTGTACTTTATAGTCAATCCAACTCTCTAGTCCCTTAGAATGACCACCAAATTGTCCTTGAGACAGAGCAACAGAATCGAGTTCTTTATTCCTGCAGCACGGATTTTTTTATTTTCTATTTTTATAACAAGTAGTGTAATTCAAGTAGTTTCTTAAAATTATTTCATTAGTCTACATAATGTTTTGCAGCATTTTGACCGAGAATCTTGCTCTTTTTCTTAGCCTGTGTTGACAAATGCTTCCAATAATGCCAATAAAGATACAACTGAAAAAATACTTGATTTACTGAGGAACCAAGGTCCCACAAATGCATGTTTTATACACACACACACTTCTCAATCCATTGTACAACAAAGATGAAAAACAGACCACTTCATTTTTGTAGAACAAATCAGTATAAGCTTTGCTGGTTATATAAAGATTAGTAATCAGACTATCATATACTCATCAGCACAACATCTCGAATTGTGGCAGTGTAGTTCACAATAAAAAAACCACTTGTCTGTTTTAAAAAATGCATCTATTTCAAAGACCAGTAGCAACCTTCCACAAAAAGCATGCAGGGAACGAGTTTAGACATTTAGATATAACCCGTATTATATTTTTACACTTGTAAAAGTTGTTATAAATCATACGTGCAAAACTTGGTACCTGAAGGTGTCAGCACTAACAAGAAAAATAAATCAATCTCACAAAACAACTGTGGTCCCCAGAATCTTACTATGCACACATACTGTAGTAGACATAGCAATAGCACATTGCCTACATGGTAATAGATCTGCAATCCACTGTAAGACTTGCAAGTTCTCCCAAAAGGTCAGTTAATTTGTATCACTATAGAAGCTAGCAAGCTACTAGCTAGCCTGCACAATATTCATAAGAGAATACAACTGGGGAAAAAAGAAATATAGCGAGAGAGAGAGAACCACGAATGCTTGGAATGTAATTAGACAACCAGAAATAATATATCTGATACATTTCTGAATACCAGAAGTTTACTACTAATCGACTTCTTCATAGGTATTAGAATATTATTACCTTAACCCTGAGCTGAGAAAGGAATTATGAAAACTATAAAATGAAAGCTCTTTTACAAGCAAATAAATGAAAAGAGATATTGGTCCATTTTCTAGTCAATCGCAACATTTATATTTTACAAAGTAATGGAAATTGCACTCATTTCCTCAGAGGTTAAGAAACAATCTAAGCCATTGTATTGCTCTGTAATAGAAAAGGGCACATTATGTCAATTTAGTATAGATTATGTAAGCACGGACAAGAATTATTTTAAAATAATAAACAGCTAAATGGAAATAAGAAGGTAATATTTATTCTCCTGTTCTTACTTCATATTAAGTAAACAGCTAAAATCTAATTTGAGATTATTAGCCCAACGCATTACATTTATTTTAATGAATGCCACTTACCAACTGCTCGATCCGTTCATAACTGAGAAACTGGCAGAAATCAGGCTTAATGGGCTCCACATGATATTTCATTTTTCCATCCTGGAGATTCTCCAAATCATTTAGAGTATTTCTAAAGTGGCTGTAGGCTTCGCATGTAATATCCATATGTCTTAAAGTGAAGTTCAGTCTGGCAACAAAATATTTAATTTAAAACCTTTCTCCTATACTGGTGGCTTAAAGAGCTATGTGACTTTCCTCAGCTAATGGCAAATGTGGGTCTTCTCAGTGTAATTAACTCTCACAGTCAAAGAAGTAACCCTGCTGCCCCCGAAAAGCAGATGAGACATGCTATCAATAAGCCAGGTCTTGGATGAACCTCTCCACTGATTTTAGCACATTTTGCCTCAACAAAATCACTAGCTTCACTTCTGGGAGAAACGCTTTGCAACAAATCATATGAATAGCTGCTGCTTACACATCTTTACATGTGGACTAT
Organism: Anser cygnoides; assembly: GCF_040182565.1. NCBI lineage: Eukaryota > Metazoa > Chordata > Aves > Anseriformes > Anatidae > Anser > Anser cygnoides. The sequence goes on from NC_089887.1 coordinate 13,998,629, forward strand.
GTATACATTACTTCATGAATGGACTACAACATGTGAGTACTCAAAAACATACAACAATTCCTTCAAAGGAAACACAAGAGAAATTGTTATGGAGGGATGCAGGCTGGGAGATGTATGTCCTCATTCTAAGCTCCTTCATTCTACTCGACACTTTAGTCTACAAACTCCTAAACACACGGCACACTTTGTAAAGTATTGCAGATCAGACTAGCCAGCTATTTACCTTTATTTGCACAGAGGTTATCTATCTGATGCAAGCAAAAGTAAGATCACAAAAGCCAAACTCTTCTGGAAGTAAAATTCTGAACTGATAAAAATTAAATAAGTATAAAACCAAATGCGTTTATTGGGCATACACTGCAGCCTTTGATCAACCAATTCAATGATAATCATAAAACAACCTTCAAGTAAATCAGGGTTTCTTCCAAATAAAGGTAAGCATGTAAAATTTTAGTGCTTCTTGGTAATACTTGCCTCTTTTCTATTGCTAGGAAAACTGTGCAAGATTTTTTCAAGTTGTGTGTGATTCTGTACAGCGTTCTGAACAAGGCATCTGTCAGGTCATCATCATAGAACACTACAGGAAAAAGAGCACAGAGTATGTACATTTAAGAGTAGTACTTACTTAAATCTCAGGCATGAAACAACAACAAACCTTAATTAGATTATTCTAATCAAATAAGTCATTATTTTAGCTTTTTATAAGTCATTATTTTAGCTAAATCCCGAAGTATTATATTTTTAATGGCAACAACTGACCCGGTATCAATATCCACTGCTGCTCTTTACGTCAGACCTTCTTAAAGATTTCTCTCGTGTCTGTGGGAATCCCTTCTGTCAGGCAACTTACAAACTTTAACAAACTCTCCCTCATCCTGGAAATATCTTACTGCAAAGCTAAAAAAGGCATGATATCACAATGTATAGGGCCTCCTTTATTTAATAATAAGAATAAAAAAGGCAGTAAATAATACCACTATCAGCGCATCTCTTTGGAAGGCAGTTTTCCAACATCTTTCAATATCATAACTAAAAATAATCCTCCTTTACTTAAATATTAAACGAAGTTTTTCTATACAGATAAGCTAGCTTGTCTTTTTTTCTTTCCATTAAGCAAGAATGGAAAATAAGCGAAAGATGTCCGAAGGGACACACTCTAAGGGTAAGTGCAATGCTTGAGACTTTTTTTCCACATTACAGAACACGTGATTTGGGCCATCAACCTTTATTTGTATAGAGGTTATCTGATGCAAGACAAAGGTAGGACGACAACACGACAACACTTAACTTTTTTTTTTAATCTGAAAGTCAATTTCATCACTTGTGTGTGATTAAGTTCTCTGAATAGTTTATTTAGTTACAAAAAAATTACCACATAAAATGAAAGAAAAGGTTAGTGGATGTTTTCAGTGTCTCTTCTATTGCTAATTCAGATTGTAAATACAATTCCTTAAAAAAAAAAAATAAAGACAAGAACACACGGCAGAGGTTTGACAAATTTGGTAGGGATCTGATCTGTTAGATTTCCAAAGCAAAATAGATACGGTTATGTTATTTACTCATAATGCTCAAGTGTTTGATGTAAAAAGTTTACTGTTTACATTTTCATACCATCAGCTGCCATTATCACAGTGCAGTGGTCATGCAAATCAGCAATCTCTTCTTCAGACCAGCTAAAAAGAGCTTCAGGATCTGTAACAACAAAGATGGTTTTGGTGTACAAGGTTAACTGGCTCAAGTGTTTGATAGACTTAAAAAAAACAAACAAACAAACAAACATTTTAACTCCTCTGCTCATCTGCTACTCAGTAAGCAGAGCATCCCACTACAGGGAAATCACAGCCTCCGTTTGTTCCCTGAAGTTCCCTGCAGTCCTTTGATTTCTGTGCCATATGTCCAGTCCTCTCAGGATCGACCGGCACGAGTAAGATTTCCTTGACGTAAGAATTTACAACCCATTACTACCCTGTAGGAAGATCACAGATTTAACTAGAAAACAAATGCATTTTCATGCAAAATTTGATTAAGATTCCTACTTAGTTATGCTTTCTAAAATTTAGACTTGGTTAAAATTTAGATGTTCTCTCTGATGGTCTAAAAATCACACAACCTTTTCAACTGGCAGTATTAAATGTTATTATTTCATGAAAATTTCTAAGGTCCTAGAGAGGCTTTTGAAAGTGTAAAGGATGGTTTTACTTCCATAAATAGTTGTTCTATTTTTCGAATCATTACATCGAACTACTACAGTTAAGTGATACCATAACCTAAAAAGCAAAGCAGGATTCACACACCCAAGTGCTATAATTTTGTGTTGACCTTAAATTTCTTTTACAAAAGGTCGATATTTGTAACTACTAGAAAGCTTTAATGATCTGCTTTACTACTGCTAATTGCACTTTAAAAATTACTCACGTTAGCTGCCTTTTATTTTACTAAAAGTAGCAAACCATATTCCCTTTCCAAATATGTAAAATATAACACATTCATTACTACATTTGGAAAAAAGATTTACACACCTTCAAGAGATCACCTGTCCTCCTCCCCACCTTTCGTTGTTCTGCATGCAAGCCACCGTAAGCAATACAATACCATCACATCAAAATCTGGATTATACAAATCCACGTCATTGTACTTGGATTTTGGTATCACCACATAATGACACACTGTATTCGCACTTCTGAATTTCATCTCACTAAACAAAGGACAACCACTATTCATCTATCCTCAACCTATCAGTAATCCTTTTCTTACTCATTCACATGGCAACGACACCCCCAAACACAATAGCGAACTTTCAGCTATTTTACCAGAGGCATGGGTGCTGGAAGACTGGCTGTCTACATAAATAGTGGAGCGAACTTTTCTTGATGGATTTAAGAGGAAAAAAATCGTCACAAAGGACCCATTACAACTACCTACCAGTGCAGAATTCATCTTTCAGCCAGTCAAGTTCCTTTACTTTAATTTCTCCTCCTGTGGGTGAAGAAAGACCACAACAGTCACAAATGGCCTTTCAGCCAGTGCTGCAACAAGTGATAAAGATGTATTATGAGGACACATGAAACAAGTAAGGTTGAACATCAAATCATTTACTTTACAAAACCAGTTACCCCTGACAAAAGAAATATAAGATGAACTTAAGGATCAGAAACACCCCACTTTCTCTTTTACACGTCTCACCTGCAAAATACTTCTCAGAGTTCCACCTCTGTCATTTACACTCTGTTTACATGACCCTTGGCACCTAGACATCTGTGATCCTCCAAGTACCTCGGTGAAACTAACACAATGACTGGAACCACAGCTGTCTTAACTGCCGACCAAAGAAAGATCAAGTATTTTGCTCTTTTCCAAAAGAAGCTGTCCCATTATGGACCACATATACATTTCTTCCATCTTTCTAAATGAGTGACTTTTAACCAAGACAAAATTTTAATTTTACTTGTAAACACACCACCTTGCCAATGACTTATGTTGTTTAATCCCAAAGGAATTCACAGTTAGGCAATCATACAAGTATCGACTGCACAGCACTTACCTCCTGGCTCCATCAAATGTTTGTTTAATGCAACATTTTGCTCACACATGGCCAGAAGATCGTCACCAACATCTGGAAAAAAGTGATGACAATATTCAAAATAAGATTATTTTACATGTGCTGTGTGTGTCCCTGACCTCTCGGACTAACTCTCTAAATTTCTGTCAAACTGATGAGATTATGGAAAATTCAGAGCAACTCTCACCCCTGATAACTGCTTCCCTAGCATCCTTCTTGCTTGTGTCTTTCAGTACTAAGCTCTGAGTAATCCCTGAATAACAACGTTAGGTTGCTGTACTTTAATCCAGGCAAACTATCATGAACTCACAGCAACATATTGTTTTTTAAAGCTTTTGCACCTAGAAATATTACTGCTTTTTCATCCTGTTCTGAAAGTTATTGCTACTTTTCAATAAACACAATTTTATACATATCGATAACAAATTATTAATTAAAAAAAGAATAGATGAGGATGAAAATCCCAGGATGAAAATACTGCTTTGTGGAGTTTCATGAAAATATTATATTAAAAACAAGTGCCTTACCTGTGCAATAAACTCTGTTGGCAACTGTTCCCATTATAATGCTTGTAATTCCAGTGCCACCTCCAAGCTCTAGTACTGTGCAACACCTGAACATGTCCCGTTTAAACAGAACGTAGTCAGCAAGAAGGAAAGCTGCACGCCAGACCTTCAGATAAGAGATGCAGTTTCACTGGGCACATTCTGAAGCACAATCCATGAACAGCAAGATAATACAAGGTACAATACCTACTTGTTTTCCAACATCTTCTAAGGGGGTTGCCATAGTATGCTCTGTGAAAATGGAGGAGGAGCAGAAATAATTGTTTTAAAACATTGTTCAAATCAAGCTCCACAGTAAGTAGCAAATTTGAAAAGTCAGTTCATGCTTCCCTTTTAAATCTAGAACCAAACACTGTTCATTTTACATAATGCTAGATAATTCTGAAGACCCCACTCTCATCAAGTAGAACCATTCCCCCATGGTATACTACTGCCCAAATCACTTCTGGAGAAAAACAGTTTGTTTTTAAAGTACTTACAATGTCACAGTATTACGTTTGGTTTATTATCTCCTTTCACTTAACTACTTTTGTTTAATTTATAAGAAAGAGCTACTTTTCTTTTGTTTTGCCCAAACAGATACTTATCCCATTTCTCCTTGAACATAACCTTACTATTTACCTATTTTAACAACATCAGTGCAAGTGCATTCTTGTTCTTCATTTTCAAAAGTATCTTCTTTCCCTTTCATCAGAATTACAGGATATACCCTATCCCTCGAAAGATCCTCCGCCTCCAAATCAGAAGTGCTTCGAGGTCTTCTGACCACTTCCAAGTCTCCATCATCATCCAGCAGAGCTTCTAGTCCTTCAGTATTCGATTCCCTTTCATTTTTTAGATTATTCCTGTCCTTGTCACACAGTTCATCTCCACTGCTGTACTGGTGTTCTCTTTCAGCTGTAGCTTCTCTTCCAGATTTCTCAGATGCCCAATTGTCTGTGTTCCAAAGGAGTTTGAAATACGACAGGAATACTGCAAGAACATGGGGCAGGAGGGGGAAGAATTTAAAGATCAGCACTAGGTAAGAACAGAATCTATAGGCCAATTTCCATATGCATGACATTTTGATATGCATTTCACATATTGTAAAAATATAGAAGATTGTAAATCATACAGGTATATTGAAATATAGTTCTATTTGCTAGAAGGAAATATTTCTGCTACTAAGTTCTGTCACAGTAGGAATAAATGAAGCACTTCCACAGTCTACTGGTTGACTCAACATCTACTCAGTCAAGTTCACGTTCACCTGATTTAATAACACCTCTCTTAGCAACTGGGAAAATGAATGGTTTCTTACATCCTTCAAAACAACTTCTGCTGAGACAAGCTTAAACCAAGTTGAAAGAAGAATTAATATCATAAATTACAATTTGTGTCTTTATGTTGATTTAATTCCTGTTTTAAAAGAAACTAACATGTTCTAGTAAAAAGTAAACAATTTCTTTTACTATTTTAAAAGTCTTTTGGAGTCACATAACTTCCTACCTTGAAATCAGCTTAAAGCAGAATGAGACAGCACAAATAGGCAATCTGTCTCGTATCAGCTTAGACTGGACATACTGACATGCTAACACTTTTGTTTTTTAAGCAAGAACATGACCAGTGAAAAAGGTCAATACCAGCAGGATTCTAAGAATTTCTTACAATTCTGTTTATTCTCACCAAAGGGAAACCAATTGCCACTATTGCTTTCAACAGCTCCACAGTGTATGAAGTTCTATTGTCACATTTGTTAACTTAAAGCTGTTACACTACAATCCAGTTCTGATCTGGAAAATTCCTTTATTTCAGAGTACATAGCACTGACTCTCATTTTGTCGTGTTAAAAGGATCTTGACATCAAGAAGAATCACAGCAAATGAATGCTAAGCCTTGTGACAACACATCACAGCATTAATTACCTGATTTTGACCTGATCAAGGTCATAATTAGTTTCTACTTCCTTGTAAAGCCTTTTGACCCTCTTTTCTCTTGTACTTTTTTTTACATTAGCATGCGCTAGAATAATTGCAAGTTTCTTTATTTTTAACGTCACAACTAGGTTTGAAAAAACAATTAGCACTTCTGTCACAGCAGGAGAGATACTTTTCTGCAGAACATTTTACTAACAGCTTCAAAGTCATTTTCCCTGACAACCTTACAGAAGCCCACAAACTGGCAGAGGCATTCATTTGTCAATTCATTTCCACTAAGGCCTCGACTCTTCGAATTATACGAGCCATTGCTAATGTAAGTCCATAGCTATACTGAGCTTTGTCATTGCTTTTTTCAAAAAACAAACAAACAAACAAACAAAGAAAACAAAGCTGTTAGGTTCCTCTGGAATAGATAGTAAATCATCACTTAAAGATTTTATAGAAATCATGAATAATTATCTTGTTATTTTAAGTGATAATATTTAAAACCAATGGCTTCTTGGCTTTAGTCTACATGCAAGAAACATCCTAACTTTTTAACATGATTCCCACGGTGCTGTCTTGAGATTACAGGTAAATAAAATTAAGCCTGCATGAAGATTAATGTGGTTACTTCTTCTCAGAAAGTAACTCGTGGTTTTTTTTTTTTAAGATGGGTTGTCTACAAATTCCACATTAATAGTTTTAATTTATGTATTTAATTTCACAAGGACAATCCAGTTAGCCCTCTTCCTAAATACTGAGCAGGAAGCAATTCTGCTTCTAACCGGAGCAAAATATGTAATGATTACTATCAACCATTCAAAGGAGGATTCAGCCATTACAAAGATATTCAAATATACTTAAAATACAGTTCCATCAGTCTAAATACACATTACCTGGTTGTCCAACTGCATTCAACCGTACCATGAGATGTCTTTTGTTTGGACAGTGTATGTGAACATCAGAAAGCACAGTGTCACTTTTGAATGTGAGGTTATCCATCTCCTCCTCTGTCACATCTCCCATGATACGCTGGTGAGAGGAACATTTACAGTAACCATACGGTTTCCTGTGAAGTGCTGTCACAAGGAGATCCAATACTTCTCTGTCAGTGGGCGTCAGGCAGCAGTTCTGCTCAGCAAGACAACCTCACGACGTAGGTGCTGCGAAGAACTCATGCACGCTGCAGTCATGCAATGACTCCCCCGTGCTCCAATAAGACACCAAGTTGTGAATCAGGATATTCAACCTAAAACCAAATACAGACAGCTTTTAGTTATATAGTGTTGTTCCAGCAATATTTTAGAAGATAAAAATACGGTTACACTGGACTACAAAGTTGCAATACTTCTGTGCTCTTTTGCAATGCTCCACTCTACCAACTATCACTAGCAGCTTGCTGGCAGATACCACATACTTTCAGGAGAAGAGCTGCTAATTAGCTAGCGTTAAAAACTAACAAACCCCCTGAAAAACCAAACGTTATTGCAAATGTGCAGTTTGACAAAGCCAAGTCTTCATAGAAATGACTTGAGTGCATAACTTTACAATCAGAGCAGGTAAGGTATCCTGCCTGTCATCTCTGGTGCTCTTTACTTTCCCCCAGAAAAGAAACAACCGAAGCCATCCTCGTTCCCTCATACCCACAGCTCTGCTGGAGCACGAACGGGTGAATTACCCGCCGCGAACACAAGAAGAGAGGCGGCGTTTATTTCCCCACACGCCCCAAACCGGGCGTTTTGCGGGGGGCTCGCGAAGCGCTGCCGAACCGAAGACGCGAACACAAAACCACGTCTTAAACCCAGAGGCGGCAGGCTCGGCTCTCACACACGACCCCCAGCCGCCGACCCTCCGCGCTACCGGCGGGCACAGCCCCGCGCCCCCCCGGTACCTGCCGCGGCCCCGGGCCCGCCGCCATGGCGGAGCCGCCGGCCCCTTCCGGCGCGCAGCTGACGCGAGGCCGCGCCCCGCGGGCCCCGAGGCCGCCGCGGCTCTGGGGAAATGCCGGGGCCGTTCGTGGCCGCTCCTAGGCCCTGCCCGGCCCCGGTCCGGCTCCTCGCAGCAAACGCCGAGGCGGCTTCCCGCTGCGGGCTGCGCTGGGGTGGAGGCGTTGGCCCCTCGAAAGCACGCAGAGGTTCTTTAATTACCTAGCGCTAAGCCCGAGGTGAAGTCCGGCAAGCTGGCAAAAGGGGATGCCAGCAGCTAAGTTTTGTCAGTCCATAAAGCATCTGCAGCACTCAGGCAGAATTGAACCCACGCTCCCCACTGCCATTAGTTACTTGGTTCAGAGCTACCCTGCCTCGCTTCATCCTGAGTTCCATGCAACACTTCAAAAAACGCCACCAACTAACAAAACTAAAGGGGCAAGCGGGCAGAGCTCTTCGTAGCCAGAGAATGTCAGAACTGCTGCTGCCGCAGTGGGGTTAGATGGAGCAACAGCAGGATCTGTGCACTGATTTGGGGATAGGGGGCCTCGCTTAATCACAGTTTTCACCAGGTGTAGTGAGCCAGGTAAAATAAACAAGCCCGAGTTAGGCGTTGAGCAGGAACACTACGCCAGAGCACTTTGGGAAACTAGGAACAGAGATGTAAGCAACTTGCAGCATCAGGCACCAGCTGACAGCAGCTTCTATTACCTGCATCTCGGGTCTCAGTGCCCGGGGCAGGCACAGCATGGCCCAGGGCAGGCTGCTCTCACCTGGCACCGCGGTGCCCGGCCGGGCTGCCTGGAGGCCTCGGGCAGCCTGTGGGTACCACGTGCTGTGGTGGCCGGGCTGACCGCAGCTCTGGTTCCTGGTCTCTGTGCAGCAGCAGGCATAGATATGCTCTAATTTAAACAAAATTAATGCTCTTAAAAAAAAACCTTGGAATGTAATGCAAAGTCTGTATTTTTAGATGTCTTTCTGTTTCTTGTTATTTGCATCTATTATAAAGGCTAAGAATTATTAAGAGAGTGTAGTAATCTTTCCCTGTATTTACAGTCTAAGTGGTAATGAAATGGAAAATATAGGGAGCCATTCATATCTCTCCTTGGAGTGTCTGTGGGTGAATATCTGACAAAATGCTTTGGAGATTTGTTTTCCTTTTGTCTGGCTCCTGTGAAAGAGCAGAATATTATTTGCTTCCTGTGGTGATACTCTGCCAGTTAAGTTATTACTGCAGTCTCTCTCTGCTGGCATATTTTCCACTGCTATAAAGCACTAACAACATACAGACAAAGCAGATATTTGTCACAAAATCTTACCAGTTTGTAGTAAGAGATACTTTACTGGTGTGCAGACTAAGTTTGTATTACTGGAGCAGTTAAAAAGTTAGGCAATTCACTCCATTACACAGGTGTTTTAAACACAAGGGCGTGTTTTATGACAAATGGAGCTGTTATCATTTATTTTCTAAGAAATGCAATTACCTTGTTTCACATAGATAATATCATTAGGCAAAGCAGGAATACCTCATGGCTGCAGAAGGTCTTAAAGGAGCCAGTGTGGTTGCAGACATCATAATGCAGTTGACAGCTAGCTGACGATCTAGCTGTGGAGATGCAGTTTCTGGACTACACACAAGAGGGCTTTAGCAACAAGGCAGTCCATGGATGAGTAGGAGCACAGCTGTGGGCTGGTAACAGCTGCAAGGATACGCTTAAGAAGAGGAAAGCTTCAGACCAAGAAATGCCAGTGAAGCTCTGAAGGGATGCCCCACAGCAGAAGGCAGATGGGTTCAGCACTCATCCTCCCTCTCCACCTCAGCACAAAGGTTATGAAGACACGCCTAGAAGTGAGATTTTGGCTGTGTGCACTTCTGGAAGCAAAGCAGATGTGTAGTAATAGCTTAGCTTAGTGACCTCAACAACTCCTTGAAGTTGGTAAATGTATTTAGTTTATAAAAACTTACCTTTTCTGAGAGGTGTGGGAGGGAAAGCAAAGTCTGGGCTGGCCACATCTGGTGACAGAAAAATTAAAGTCATGTTACCTCTTACATTTTCCCAGCTCTTGCTCGTAATTTCTACTCCCAGCAGGACAGCTACAGACGCTGAACTCACTACAGGCATCACTCAGAATGGCCCAAACCAAAATGACCTCATCTGCATCCACCCGAAACTTCTGGCTCATGCTTCCTCCCAGTGCTGTACTTTGCCCCTGACCAGGCTACCCCTGCCAGAAGCAAAATGAAAACTAGCTGCTTTTAATTTTAATTGCCATTCTCTGTTCTTAGTCATGAACTGCTGGTGTGGAACAGCAGCATGAGTGACAATGAAACGCTGGTGAAGACAGTGCATGAAGCTCCCAGGCCAAAGATGCACTGTCCCTTTCATAGGGATTATACTTGTTTTTCCTGTATCTTAAAATAAAAACCTTCTCTCTTTAGTAAAATTGTTTGCATCTTCCCTCACCATTGTCATGGCAATATCTAACAAGGAATCTCTTTGATTTTCAGTTGCTACAAGGCACATGAATTTGATTCTAGCTTCATTATTTGATCCTTGTAGGCAAGGATCCTCATGTTCAGTACAGCTTACAGTCTTGCTAATGTAGCTCTACTTGGTTTCTAACATAGTTACACATAACAAAAGCCCTATTTTTCCATTGCAAGTCTTGGAAATGTTTACTGCTACTTCTGCCCACAATGCATATTGTGATTAGAAGAGCACTGGGAACTGCCATAAGAATTTCACTCTTAAAATTCAAGCTGCCAAATTGGTTTGTTTTACAGTCATGAGGATCTCAAGAACCTGAACTGTATTTCAAATGCCTGAGATCTACTTTTTTTTGTAAAAGACTAAGATGCACTTCAATTTTATGTCTTCCTCGCAGCCACATGAACTAGGAGTTTGTTTACATAAGGCAACCCCAGAGCATCCCATTTTTGCCCAATCCTTTCATGGCCCAATGGATGCTGATAGGACGATGTCCTTGCAGGATGCCTTCTGAAACACCAGCACTGCTGCATGAGGTTCAGAGAAGAGAAAAACTAGAGACAGCCCTGAAAAATATGTATCATGGGACAAATTTAATTCCTTAGCAATGTGTAAGAGAACAGAGCTGATTCTAAGACAGGAATAACCAGACAAATTAATACTACACCAAATAAATCTATCTGATCTTGTACTGTTCAGTAGTTTATCCCTGATGGCTGATGATATCTTTCCAGTACTTACTGTACTGTCTCTTTGCTTGTCTTCTTTTCTTTCATTACACGCTTAGCAGACAGAAACACATTCAGTGCTTTCATTAGGTCAGTAAAAACGAAAAACAAAACCAAAACCAAACTGAAGGCTGTCAGGAAGAAGAAATACATCGGCCCCCATCCTTTCAATCCTACTATACCAGTGCTGTTGAAAGGAGATACGTGGAACTAGTTTTCACTACTTGTTTACATCAAACACAACCAACTTAAACGTGCACTGTAGAATGCAGAGCAAAGAGAGGATAAATTATTCAGCATGTAGAGGTACACACAAAAAAAGCACTCAGAAAGTAGCTGTATCTTATCTCTGCCTAAGCTTTTACTAGATCCCTAGCAAATATCTGCTTAGACAAACATGGCTTGAAAAATCATCAGTGCAGTGGAAAGAGGAAAGAGACAAGAAGTAACAAGTGGGTAAGAGAATAGTGTGATGCTCATCATGGGTGTGATCTTTATTGTCTCTGCCTTCTACCCACTATGCATCCAGCTGAGATGCAAACCTCCTCTGACCGAAGGCTTAGTGTTTGGTTTCCATAATCTTGTATGTATTAATCAATTTAATTCAGACGTCTCCAGGCCTAGCCCCGAAGCATGTAATGCTACGTGTCACAGCACATACCACCTGCTCTCTATCTGTCCCATTGTTCCCACTGCAGCGCAGCCAAGACTCTCAGTTTATGCTATGTGAATTTTTTCATAAGATAATGTCACCTTGACACCTAAGTTTTTCATTCTATCAAATTTATCAATTCTGAGCTTTCTCTTTCTTTATGAACATTTCATGTCCATCTCTCTCTAGCAGCCGTCAGCTTATCTGTTTGAACTAGTAGTATAAACTAGTGCAAAGGAATATTTCATTTGAAATAAAAATTACAGTGCAAATGAGTGGAAAATGCATTTGTATTTTTACTGGGGAAGCTGAAGGAATAATAAAGCCAAAGCAATAAATAAATGAAGCTGTCCATAAACTTAACAATATGCCTATGATAAAGCACTTGCACAAAACAAAACTATCCTAACACCAAAAATAAAATCAGAACAAAGAAGAATCAAATTAATTCAATCTAGTTTGGCCTGATGTGGAGCTCAAGGACAACTATGAACCTGCTAATGGCCTGTCTAATGGACTTGATTCTATGCCTAAAGACATCATTCTGTTATCATAAAAGGAAACAGAGGCATTTATGCTTTCAGAAAAAAAAAAGTCATCTTCCAGCTGCTTTTTTAATTTAAGTTAATAATATATAAAAAATATTTGAAAACAAATTCAACTGAACCACATCAATTTACAAAGCAAGATAGTACTTCTTCATTAGAAATGTAAAAGCAAGATTCTTACTTTGATATTCCTGGTTGAAAAGATTCTTGAAATATCATCACACAAAAAGGAAGGATTTTGCTGGCACCCCTGTCAGATGAAGAAGAATAGCTGAAGTGACACACTGTCATTTTGCAGTACTGCGACTATGGCTGGTAGAAAAGCCCGCAATAGGAGGAATAATAGAAAATTCCAAGTTCTACAGATTCAGGGAAAGTGAAACTTCAGCTAATATACTGTTTGTGAACACTTGTTATGGAGCTGAAGGAGAGCCAGCAGACAGAGGAGTGATCCTTCCCCTCAGCTCAGTGTTGGTGAGGCTGCACCTGGAGTGCTGCATCCAGTGCTGGGACCCCAGTATGAGAGAGACCTGGACACACTGGACAGAGTCCAGTGAAGGGCCACAAGGATGATGGAGGGACAGGAACCTCTCCTGTGAGGAGATGCTGATTGAGCTGGGCCTGTTCGGCCTGGAGAAGAGGAGGCTCAGGGGGATCTCTTGCAGGGTGCACAGAGGACGGAGCCAGGCTCTGCTCAGCAGTGCCCAGGGCCAGGCCCAGAGGCAGTGGGCACAAACCGTAGCACAGGAGGCTCCCTCTGAGCACCAGCAACACTTCTATCCTAGGCAGGTGATAGAGCCCTGGCACAGCTTGCCCACAGAGGTTGCAGAGTCTCCCCATTTGGAGATCTTCACGATTTGCTCCATTTTTTAGAATCTTGATACGTGTTTAGAGACCAAAGAAGCCACAAGTCAGGGTGATGAAATTCTTTCAAAGCTCCTTCTTTACCTACTTCTTCAGCAATCAAAACTCCTTCTGTTCGGGACAGATGGGCTCTTCCTGTTTAGCCTGCAGTGCCTTTGTGTTGTGCCCTCTGTTTCCCAGTCTTCCTGAACTTGCTTGTCCATGTCAGGCCTGTCCCTGTTCAGTGTTTCAGGTTATCAGCATCTGTTGTACCAGCTCAATACACTTAAAAGCTACCCAACTTCTTCTGCTTCACATGCTATATAAATCCTTGATTGATTAAGTAACAAAAACTTCCTTTTTTGCATTGTGTTTCCTACAATTTTCAGTACATCAAGCTGTGCTTCTCGGGGTTTTATGTAGTGCTTTGTGTGCGGTCACATCAGCACTCAACCCAGTGCTCCATAAACTCATCTCCAGAGCGCACAACTTGCAAGAGAAGAGAAACGAGGAAGGCTGTTTTTTATTATCAATACTCCTATCTTATTTGTCTGGCATCTTTCATGTGTAACTGAGTGATTTGAGGCTCAAGACAACTTTTTTTTTTTTTGTATGTTTAAATACAATATTTAAGCTGGGATGCACCATGGGGAAACAGTGGGAAACAGTGCTGTTATCTCTGGGGACTGAAACGTGGGTGAGTTGGAGGCCTTACTACAAACTGAGAGAAGTGACATATAAGAACAGCATTGAGGTTTGGGTCATTTACAGTGCTGGAGATCAAAAATGAAAGAAGAAAACGTTGGTAAATCTTATATTCAATACAACAACAAGGAGATCATTTTCAGATACCATTAGGCAGAAGCAGAGTGCCTAAACCAGGAGCTTTTCTTTCACATACTTGAGCTAACACTTTGTACGTTCAGAGCAATGGATTAACTGTCCTGTGTGCTTACAGTTACCAGCTGTCTATTCAAAGAAAGGTATTTCTTTTTTTTTGGCTTTAAGGACCTTAAAAAGGATGAGATGTGACTAATCTCTTTATTGAGTGTTTTGTACTGCCTGAAAACAGAAAAGTATTTGGAAAATCTTAACTACAAAGCTTATCTAAACCAGCTTCTTGAGATTCTTTAGTTCAGTCTTTTTCATGGCATCACCAAGCGTAAGCACGGATAACCAAAGCCTTCCCACGTTCCATATTCTCACACAGTGAAAACAGGAAGGCTTGAGACTCAAGTTCACCCCAGTCCTAAGGAAGATGCCTAAGCATGACGTGACTAAATTCAGAAGCACACAGGTTTTTAGTTTGTGAAACCACTGTGATATAAACTAACACGGCATAATGACAAAGAAGAAGGTTTTGAGCTGAATTCTGAGGCAGCATTTGATCAGTGACTGCAGAAGGCCTACAGTAATCCTTTTTGTTGTTATTGCGGCTCCAGTAGGAAGGTTTGGTATAACTGTGTAATAATTTCAGTTCCTGTCAGTATGATATTCTATTTTGCCTAAAGATCAGTATTTTTCCATAGAACTGCAACTTCTTTTAGTGGTGTGACCTTGAATAGAGGATCGAAGGGGCTATATAACTCTGGCAGATACATACAAGACAAACTTAAATTCTAGTTTGATAGATATTTCAGTTGACAAATTTCACAAAGAATTCCCAAGAGCTCCTATACATATGTATCGCTAGCACTTGCTGATAGTTACAAAGCTCAAAGAAAACCCTCCTGTAGTGGGGTCTATTTCTAATGGCACAAGCAGCTCCTGCATGAAGCATTTCACTTTATAGCACGTTCTGTCTCTGTACATGGTTAAGCATTAGAGCCTTAACTTTATAAAGAAAAACACATACCTTGATTTATGCCATTCAAAATTACTGCTTTTAATACTCTGCAGTCATCTCCTTTTCTGTATCAGAAAGCCAGATAATTGTATTTCTCCATTCTCCACAGCATGTTCTAGCAGTCTTTATCTAAAAGCAGAAACGTTATTAAAACGAGCCTTCCAAGGTATCCTCAGTAGCACACTTCTTCAAGGACCTAGCAGGCCTATTGTCTTACGGCATCGTGCAAATAAAAGCATATATCCTGTCAGGATCACAGTGCTACTCCCTGCAGTGGGAGTCCTTGAACAGCGTAACTTGACTTCTACCTTTACAGTGTACTTCCAACAAATAATTCCATAGTCACGCTTCTGGAAGACTTTAGTCTCATTTAGGTTTTGATCATGGAATTACAATTGAGGTACACACATTTGAAATTATATGCTTTTTTTGGAATGTTTTATTGACCCAGGGCCTATGGGATACCTGAATCCAGTAACTAGAAAGATGACGTTCTCGCCCTCTCCCCCCCCCCAAAAAAAAAGTTTAGAAACCTATATTCTTGCTTGGTAAGAGATCACTGTAGAGATACTATTATTCTACCTACATTTAGACATGGATGATGCTGTCTCTGCACAGACAGAAGATTCTTCCCTGGCAAACAGTAAGAAAAATGATAGGTGCTGCTACAGAATTTTTTGTTGCTGCAATTTTCAGAATAAAATTGCTAGAATCTGTTGCAGGTGAGATCACGGAATGCAATCTGTGCAGCGCTACAGTATTTTCAAGCAGATGAGGATGCCACGGTCAGCTGGCTCAGAACGAGTTACCTACCCTTCCTACTGTAACCTCAACAACTAGTTCTTCAACAGAACAATTTGCAGCAAGACTTGAAAAAAAATTAATTGGTTGCAATGATCTGTGCTGGGTACTTCAACCACGTCCCTCATATAATTACCCTTTTAATTCAATACCACGTATCTACACTATGGGTTTCTTCGGCAGACCAGGTAATACTGAGTAGGGGTGAAGACGCTGCGATGTACACCCTGTATTCTCTTGTCAAAGACATAATTGACTGGCCAGCCCTCCTTTAAATTCACTGCAGGCTGAGGCTGTTCAAAAACTGAACATGTACAACTGCATGAAAAGATTAAATCAGAGAAGTAATGGTCAAACCTCAGATCAATCAGACAAAAGCTAGTAATTTCAAAGGACACTAACTCTAAAAATTGTAATACCATACATTGCCTTTTAGCTTTTCTCTTTTTAATGACAGAGGAAGTAATTGTGGTAACCTTTTAATAGCTTAAAACAAGAATAAATTTTAGAATCCAATTAGCTTTACTGGAATGCTGAATAATAAACTCCTTTTATATTAAATTCCTCAGCCAAGAAAAAAAAGACAGCAGACAAAATAGGACATTTCCTGGTGATGGCAGCAGTTACGAAGGCAACCCAACCATGAGAAAATAGTGACTTAAAACAGCTGCTGAACACTGATGAGAGAAATGTCTGCCAGGCTGGGAACCAGGCCTGGGAACTCAGCCTTCGGCTTGGGAGGTGGGCCTGGGAAGCTGGGACATCCTGAGAACTGGAGACGTCCTGCAGATACCATCGATAAGGGCAAAGCAAGAAACTGAGCAACAGCTTATTGCCTGAGAAAGGACGGATCAGTTTGGGAAAATACAATTTTTGCTTAAGAAAATGAAAGAAAATAAGAAATATCATCATCTACTGGCTGTCTCAGGAGGAAGATGGAAAGTAACAAGATCTGTTAGTCATCAGAAGTGGTGGTGTGCTGCACCCTCTCATGTCTCAATGAAATAAAAAGGGCCTGATTTCCACCCCAAGTGGAGCCTGTCCTTTGCTCTCTCCGAGGAACTGACCGTGCCGCACATCCTGTATTACTCTAGACAGTCCGAAGCTTTGCTGAACGTCAGAGGGCTGACTCCTCTCTCTCACACTGACTCCCACCTCTTTGATGCTCTACGCAATGTGACGTGGTTCAGCTTCGAAGTGAGACTGTGAACGCTACTGTGGTCCCGTTTCTGGGCCCACTTCTGGGGGCGGTCGGTCTCCTCTGAGACTGTTTTTTAAATCAGACCCTTTGAGGTCAGTATGACCTTGCCCCCCGCTTCTGGGGCCAGTCTGCTGCATTTGGTTCTGGTGAATATGTATATGAATATGTATATATATGTACGTAGCGTGTCATAAGCACAGTACTGAGAAGCATAACCTACTGCAAGGGTAGTCTTGATAACTATAACCTACCACAAGCATATTCACTGCTACAGTATTGGTAAGTTCGTAATCTTTAAGTCTATTCACTGCCATAGTATTACTGATGTTTGTTGAACCTCTAATATCAATCCAGATTTGCTGCTATACGTTACTGATTTTTACAACCTCTAATTGCCTTTCTGCTCCCTCTAGCGTGAGCCCACAGCTGTGATCTCCGTATACCTGCAGGCCACGGAACCCTGTAGCTCATTACTCTGGGGCAAAGATTCTGAATGATGCTGGATAAGTTGGTATTACTTGTTTTGGTGGAATTACTTAGATTCATTGGTGCACATTTATGGCATCTAGCTTTTACTTTTTTGCAGTCATACGGGTAAACATCGTGAGAAACCCTCCCTCCCTCAGATTTTCGTATAACTTACTGTAAGTATATCGAACATCTCTTTCACAAGTACAGAGTAGAGGAAATAAAATAAACGTTAGGGAAAACTGAGGAATTTATCTTCTAAGAGCCTTTTTAAAAAAATAAAGTTTTTGATAAATATCCTAAAAAGTGATTATTGAACTTACATGGATAGTTTATATGGTATGAAAAGATAAACACTGGACCTATGAGAGGAATAGCTCTTTTAAATCCAGATAGAATTTAAGTCCAGACAAAAGGTGGAATTTTGCCAACAGCAAGCATGTTTATAATGGAATTAATAACATGCTGTTTCCTACTCAAAACACTCATACTCAGTAAACCATTTAGAAGTTCCAGAATAACTGGCCACAGGGTGCCAAATCAATGTCTCTGCCTTTCTTTCATTCACTCGTTTCCAGCATTAACACAATGAGTTAGCACAGCACTTCCTCAGCAGCTTTACCCCAAATAACTTCTTGGACTTAGCTGTTAATCTATGAAAATAACTGGGCTGGGGCCTCTGCTGCACCCGTACAATATAGATTCAGAGCATCTGGGAAGGAACTGCAATCTAGATGCATTCTGCCTAATAATAATAAGGGCCCCGGGAATCCATGCTGAGGGTTTCAGAGCAGAACACACCCTGAATCCTTCAGCAGCATGTCATCTTGCAAGCAGAAAGGATAAGGTAGAAGTTACTTACAGAAGCTCTGGTATATTCAGGCCGGAGGACTGCTAATTTTGGTACATTGCACTCTATGGGCTATTAATTGACTGCAAATTTGGCAGCATTTTCTGAATGATCTCTGGTATTCTGCATAGCAGGTTGATGTCAGCAGATCTAATCAACAGCTAGTCTGTGTACACAAAATTTAGCACTCCTTTTCCACAAAGATAAGTACACTCTGGGCTCTTACCCTATATTGAAAATCCTAGCATAACTTCAGGAATTTGTGTTATTTTTTGAGACCTCAGTAAATTGGAAACAGCATCTCTGGTGAAGCCAATCTGTACTACTGTCTTTTTCCTTTCATTATGAACCTTTCCTGGCAAATACATGAAGATATTTTGATGAACTGTATTTTTTTAGTTTTCTGACTTTCTTCATTTTTCCTCAGCACAAGAATGACTGCCTAATCAGATTATGATGATGTGGAAATTAAATCTCCTCACAGAGTTGACTTATTCTGGACATAAGCTTTTCTATTATCACAGTCTGGGCACAAAAGTATCAGGAGTTAGCAGGCTTTAGCTTTTGTTTACTGTAAAGTGAATCTAGACAGACTCGACAAGGGCTTCCACATAACTTGATGACTAAAACAACTGATTTGTTTCTAAAAATAAGCATATAGCTAGAACTTTGTGGCACCAAAATTAGGAAAAGAACTGCCCAGGACACAGACGATCACTTTATAAAATACTCGATTTGCAGCTTGGACCTAAGTGGATTGCATGTTCCTGCCATTTTACTCTGTAACACCCTTTGCCTTCCCTTGATTTTAACTGGAGGGTGGCAATGGCTGATCATTACAAGGGCGTGATGGTTTAAATACATGAATGGCTCTGATTTAGGTTTACGAGAAGTGCGCTGATAAAACACCTGCTCAATACATGATGCTTGTGGGGCCAAGTAAATCTTTCAAGTAAACTGCAAATATAGTTGGAAGAAACAGACGAGCATAAGGTCCCAACTAAGGCTTACATCCCGAAGCTCGTTTGTTCCTTCTTACTGGCAATTAGCCCAACAAAACTTATCTTACCCTCCTCCATAAACCTTGTACGGCTTCTGTCACCCACCCTTCTCAATCACCAGGTAACGTACAGCTTCTGTCCACCACCCTTCCCAACGTTACCTGGTGGTAACGGCTGCTCGGTTTGCAGATCTGGGCGGGCACCCTCCCGTACCACAAACACACCTCGGGGAGGTCGGAGACACCCGTTCCGCCAGGCACAACCCGTCCGTTCGCGGGGCCGATGGCCGCTGCCCCGCGCCACCACGTGCGCGGCGGCTCCGCGCGGGAACTGCCGGCACGGAGGGGGCGTGGCCTCGGCGGGGGCGTGGCCTCGGAGGGGGGCGTGGCCCCGGGAGGGGGCGTGGCCGGGCGGTGCGCGGGGCGGGGCGGGGCGGGGCGGGGCGGGGCGGGCTGCCCGCGGCTCCCCGCGCGGAGCGGCGCGATGCGGGGCGGGCTGGGCGCGCTGCCGCTGGTGCTGGCGCTGGCGGGGGCCTCGAGCTTCGTGCTGCTGGCCGTGGCCATGGCGACCGACTTCTGGTACATCATCGACGCCTCCCGCCTGGAGGCGGCCGGCAACGGCACGGCGGCGCTCAGCTCCCACTCGGGGCTCTGGCGGACCTGCCGGCGTGAGTGGGGCGGGGCCTGAGGGAGGGGGCGGGGCCTGAGGGAGGGGGCGGGGCTTGAACGGAGGGGGCGGGGCTTGAGCGGAGGGGGGCGGGGCTTGTACGGAGGGGCGGGGCGGCCGGAGGCCCCGCCCCACTCCCCCCAGCAGCCCCGGGGGGTGCCGGGGTTGGGGGGCTCGGGGTGGTGTCGTGGGGCTGCCCTGAGTCGGGGCGGGGGGTGTGAGCGGGGCCAAAGCGCGGCTGGGCTGAAAGCAGCCAAATATCGCCGGTATGTGAACGGCGCCCGCGGCACTGCGCGACAGGCGTCCCGGAGTAACGCGGCACGGACGGCGTCGGTGCTTGATGCACACCTGCGAAAAACGCCAACACCAGCCCCGTCGCCGCAGCCCTGTGCAGCAGAAAGGCAGGCGACTGCCCTGCACGGGACCCCGACGGGTGTCCAGCAGGTCGGCGCTGTAACGAAGGACCCCACGACCACACGTGGATGTTACAGGATTTTACCCATTTAGTTTCATTGGATGCCGGGCATGTTGCCTGTAGCACTGGAGTTAATCTTGGCTTGACTCCACCATTAGGAACATGGAGTAACCGATGGGCATCGTAGACAAGAAGGACGTTACTTTGGTGGAGTACTGAAAATCCCCTCCTTTGCTTCCCTACTGGGAACAACTTTTTAAAGGAGATGATAACGTATTTATTATATGTACACACACACACACAAAAGAAAGAGAATATATTGCTATATTTCATTTTTGTCCTTTGCTTTTTTCTTTTTCCCCTTCTTTATCAGTTAGGAACAAATGCTACCCTTTGATCAACCCCTTCTGGCATGGGAATGCAAACATCACCGACTCACACAGACAGCTTTTATGTGAGTAACTTTGTGTTATTTCTGTGCTTCCATCCACCCTTCCCTCCCTTCTGAGACACTTACACGGTCCCGGTTCTGATTCGGAGGGGAGCCCTTCAGGCAGGTGCTTTGGCTGCTTCTGTGCCAGAGCCGTCACTGCATGGCGTCCTTAAGTGCGACTTCTGTTGACAGAACCATTTATTTCAGGTCAAGTTCAGCTAATTTTTTTCAGGGAAGCAAGATGCTTCTGCCTTGCATGGCTCAGGAAGGTACCTGATTGCTTAAACTAAATGGCGAGAGTGTTCAAAATACCCCTCCCAAATAGTTCAATCCCTTAAGCAGACAGTTAAATTGCTGTTTAAGACAGATACTTATCTACCCTGTCATTGGGATCCGTTGCACTGAAAAAATAACGAGTGTGCAGGAACTTAAGAAAACAAACCAGTAACTAAAAGAAGTGTTCAAACTCGGGGAAGAACATCGTGTTCAAAAAGCTTGCCTGAAGTTTCTAGTTACATACACTGGTATTCCTTGCCTTACACTAGATTCACTTGTCAGTATCAGAATGTTTTCAGACAGTCCATACTAAACATTTTCAAATGCTTTTGGGCTTCTCATAAAAGATGAATTAGCTTATTTGCATCATCTTTAGCATGATATTGTTCATACAAGAGCTTGTATGTGGGCTTCCTTTTATTTACCTCTCCTCTCTGACCCTATTTGTTTTCCCTGTGCAAGCAGAATGTAAGCTTTTGTCCTGTGCCTTAAAGCTGTATTCTTTCCCCCAAATCCATCCATCTCCCCGAGCAGCCCTTCTGAGAGGCTCAGAGTGTCTTTAATCTCTTGGAGCAGCATCTCCAGACAGAGCTAAACATGGCAAAGAAAGGCTACGATGCTAACGCAGCTGTGCTGCAGCAGTGGCTGCGAAGTTAAAGTAGCAGCACAACCCCAGTGGGCTGCTGAAACTGCGGGACAGACGTATCAACAGGCTCAAGCCTACCCGCACAGGTTGTGTCTCTGTGCTTCCCAATGTAAAAGTGCCATTCCTGTCATCTTCCTTGCTTAAGGCGCAGGACCTCAGCTGCTTGATGTTGGTGAAAACAGTGCAGGTAACTGAGAATGACTGTCTGCTGGATCACGTAACCCTCTCGGGCTAATTTACCCCAAAGTAATATAATTTTTACTATTATTTAATAGTTCACTGAACCTAACCACACCGATCACATTTTAAGTGTGGGTACCTCAACTAGCAAGTTGGAGGTTGTCTAAAATTTTAGGACAAAATTACTAGCATTTCAAAAATTGTGTTCATGTTTGCAAATGCTACATCTGTAATTCTTCTCAGACAAGGAAATTTTAGATTACAGCTCTTTGATGGAAGCTGAATTCTGCCAAAACAGAATCAAAGACTATTATGGAGCTCTTTTTGTTACAAAAATGATGTTGGCTTGGAAACAAAGGACATGTCTTTGGTAGTCACGAAGTGTAAGAAAATAATGAATGGAAAAAGAATGGATTCATAACTGTGTTTACAGACTCTTCAAAGCCTCAGAGAAATTTTGTCTCTCACATCAAATACTATTCTTAGCTTCTTGGGCAAAGACCACAGGCTGCAAAGACACTCGTGTATTTTATTATAAGCGGGTGTAGTCTGCCTAAAAATGAGGAGATAAGGAATTAAGGACACTTTAATTAGAAGAACCTATAAAGTTTGATTAGAATGTGCTACAGAGCGAACTTTTTGATATTTTAGATGGGCAGTTTCAGTGCAGTTAGGCTACAGACCACAGCAATAGCAGCTGTACTTCTAGGAACAACAGGTATTTCTAAGTGTCATCTAGGTTTGTTAAGTACTGAGCTTTATATTTCTTCCTTAGGTATTTTCTGACAGTGGTCACTGAATCATATTTAGGCAGATCAGTGCTAACCTTCACCTTCACCTACAATAAATTTTAACTAGAATTTCAGAGGACAATTCCCACATTCTTGATTCCAGTGTAGTTAAGGTAATTTCTTCATGTGTTGCTACAAGGGGCAAACAGGCTAACTACACAGCTTTAAATGTACTTTTTTTCCTTTGCGTGCCTGTGCGGGTGTCAGCATGAGTCGCATTCACACGGAATTAGTCTCATCCTGTCTAGCTGTACACCCGTATCTCTCCCTGTTTGACTGGCAGACTGCATTTCAGGAGCTCTGGTAACATCAGGCACGTTTCTTGCCTTTTATTCCTAAAAATCTTTAAAGGGCTGTCTCTTAGTGCGGGCACTTAGGGCACACATCAGGAATCCCATTCTGCTTTCTTCAGTGTTCCCGTGCTCTTCCTGGCACATCTTAACTAGACACAAGAGCCAAAAAGACGAGAGAAGGTCTGTGCCTGCGCGCAAAGAGCTGAGTCTAAGTGGCAGCCGACGCGCTGGTCACTGCCCGAAGACAAATCCTTTGTTAGAGAATGAAAAGCCTGCACGTTGCCTCCCTCCACATTTCCAGTCTCTCCCCTATTCATTCCCAGCAGTTTCCTTTTAGGCTTACTGCATGCTTCAGATGGAGCTCCTGACAAATTAGAACAATTGGGCGTACAAATTAAAGCGCTGTGCTACCAGCAGCATCGCTCAGGCAGTCAGCCTCGGTCTTGTTAACCCCGAGAGTATGATGGATTTTCACATCACTAGAGCACCCCGGAGCAATTTCTCTAACAGATTAGACACAAGCGTGCCTTCTGCTGGACATTAACCTTCCACTGGTTTTGTTTTCCTACCACTCCCTCCAGCTGAACATATGACATACACCCCCTCTCCCCCAAACCTACAATGTATAAAATGTTTTCCCACTACAGATTACATTCTGGGATGATTCTGTATTTGTTTAAAACATCAGCCACCATCTACAGAAAGATATGACTTGACTACCTGCCAGGAGCTTTTCTGAATTTTCTGCATTTATAAAATGCCTTTTAGCTGGAGGTGTTTATTTTCCTCTGTTCCATATAGGGCTTTATGAAATACCACGAAAAGGTATCTTTCTGAGGGAAATTCCTCTGTGCTTTCATAACATAAAATTAACATTATTTCTTTTTTCTGGATCTGCTCTGCTAATTTGGTGTAATGGAAGCCCATCAATTTTGTACAGAAACTGAAAAACCTCTTTATTGCATTTCTGGGCACTTCTTTGTAACACGGATTTTTCACAGCAGCAGCCCAGGCTGCAGCAGGTTCTGCACGTCTGAAAGACCTGAACCATGCCTGTGTTTAGCAGAACTGCTCAAATGTACCTAGTACTTTCCCTCTCCAAATGATGCCTGAGCCAGGATGACTGTTACCCCATCCCAGATGTCAGAGGTAATCCCTTCAGCAAAACCTGAAAGAAGCCAAAGATTCCACTGTTACCAGCTGGTAACATTCAAAATCACATCCCAGACATTGAGGATCACATACAGAGAGAGGGAAATGCGTGTATGGAAGAAGTGGCAGGATTTAATCAACTGAAAAGTTTTCCCCAAGAGTTGCTGTAAAATCATTTTATCAAAAAAAAAAAAAAAAGAAGAGGAAAAAAAAGCTTTCAGTGGGAAAAGGTTACTCTTGGGAGTTTTTATAATACAACTATTTTTAACTTACCAAACTCGATATTGTTAATTAAGTAGTAATTACCAGTATAGATTTAAATAAAGGTGCGCCAGTGTAATCTGAGCAAAATGGACAATTTTGTAAATATATATTTTTTTAAATCAGAATTGATCAGTACTCCAGGCTAGGTTCGAGTACTTCTTGTAGGACAGATTAGCTGTCAAAAGAAAAACAGCAGTGTGTCAGCTAGGTACTAAGGTGTCTCGGCAAGACCCTGCTATGAACTTGACTTTTTGGAAGTTCGTGAAACCTCGTGTCTCAGTTGTGGTTGGAGAGTGACCCCTGCCTGGTAGCATTCAAATTACTTCCAGCTACATTCTGAACTACATGCAATACGATTTGCTGATCCTAGAAAGCTGTCGCAAAGGTTTTTCCAAAGCATGGTGGAATTTGTTAAATCGTGGAGATTTCTGTTTTCTGTGTGTTGACTCCCCCCGCCTTGTCGAAAACCAAAGTGTCACAAAACCTCTTTCCTTTTTTTTTTTTTTGGCACGTCAAAGCAATATCCATTATGTGTTACTTGGCCAAAACTTAAAAAGAGGCCATTTTGGTCCAAAGACAGAAGCAGATGCAAAATTACCAAATGCTTAATTCCTCTTAAAATTTCTTAACTTTGCACCCGTAGCTGGTGTTGGGGCCCATTTACACTGCAGAGCTGGGGCTAGTGGTACAAAAATAATGTGACAGGAACTACTGTTAGCTACTGATGGCTACCTGGTTTGCCCCTTTATTTAGTGCTCTTTTCTTCCTGAGCCGTCCTGGGACGATCAGTTCATGTCTGTGGTTTCCACAACTGAAAGAAATGCTTGTAAAACCAAGACGGGAGTGTGCAGCTGCCCATCCACAACTGCTGAAATTATTCTCCCCAGTGTATTATTATTATTTTTTTTTTAAGTCATTAATTTACTTGGACCCATGAGGCTGCAGACAAGTTAGTGCTTCCTGCAGGGAACTGGCGCTTCCTAGAGGGAAACAAGCTCCGCAGTAGAGGCAGTTCCTAAATACCTCCGTTGTAACGTGACAGCTGCCTCAGTTTCTTCCTCAACAGAATTAGTTTAATAAGACTGGATTTCCTCACAGCATGCAGACCCTGTAACAGTCACTAACCAGCTGCTTTCACTCTTCTCCCCCCTCTTAATAGTTCTGCTTCATTTTTACTGAGTTAAATGATTGTACTCATGCTGCTATCCCAGAATGACTATTTGTTTGGCTGCCATTGCATATTACCTGGGGAATTTACAGTTCTCCGCGATTTTTCTCTTTGGTTTCAACTTATCAAAAAGAACAGCTATGGTTGGACTACCCATCAAGAGCCAGTGCAGGGGCCATGTGAAATAAGTCCCAAGTGAAGTACACAGGATTTCTGTCTTCACTGATATGGTAGATGTATACCCAAACAGATCGTTGTTTCTGAGCACCAGTGCAGTGGTCCTTCAGAGGGGCTCCAGTCCTTACAGTAGATATTATAGTAAATACGTACAGAAATCTGAAATAACAGAGTGACAACTTCAGATGAATGTCCTCATTTTCATATATCATTGCTATCATAGCAATAGAATTTGAACCGTGTTGCACTGCTTTTGTTTACCGTTCCATCCATTGAAGCTTCCCATCAGGTCAGCATCATTATATTTCTCCTGTCTTCACTTTGTCTTCCAGTTCAGCTCAAAGATTTGTTAGCAGAAAAGAGCACAGAGCTGACACCACTAACCCAAAGTCCAGAGGCTAGCCAATTATCCTGGGCCACCCTAATCCTGTCAGCCCTCCTCCACCACCACCTTTTCTCTGCTGAACGGGGGAATCCAGGCCCTCGTGTCGCTGGGGTTCTAGCCCAGAAGCCTCACATCCAGCCACAGACAGCAGTTCTTTTCTATTGCGTGTTTCTTTAGGTCGTTTCCTGCCTTCCTTCCGAGCAGGTCAGGCTTTCTGAGTGCACCACTTCATCCCCCCTGCCAAACCTTTCCAAGGCAGCCCTGCTGGCTGTTGCTCCTGCCGGCATTCTGCTTGAGCTGCAGGCTTCCGTGCAGCTCCTTCTGAGGGGCTGTTTAGTTACTGCTGGGGAAGACAAACAGGTCCCTAATTAGGCTCTTCTGAGCTGCTGCCATTCGGATTATTTCTGATGAGATGACTGTTGCAGATTTCTAGAGGCTCCTTGCTATAATATAAGCTGTGCAAACAAATCCAAAGTTAGTTTGCAGCAACAAAGCTCCAGCAGGTTAGCAGGAGACGATTACCAAAGCTGCTAGACCTGCCAGTGGTTAGCGCCGATACCATTCAGTTCCTGTACCTCGTTCCAGAGATATCTGTTACAAACTGCTCATCACCAGCTGTGTCGGATGGTAATTTAGAAATGTCTGCCAAGTTCACAGATCTGGACGCATGCTGCGTGTGGATGGCACTCTTAGAGACATTTGGTCACAGCTCGAGTAAAACAGCTTTGGCTAGCTGATGTAAAACCGCATGAAGACACAGCAAGCAAAGTACTTTTTATATGTTAGTTTGTTTCAGTATTGGATCTCCTGGGCTAGACTGACAGGGAACTTGGGCATTATTGAGAAATCAATGTGGGAAACAGCTCTGCTTTATGGGGAAGTGCACGTACCTGTTGTTGTGCAAAATGCTTGTTTTTTCAATATTGATCTTATCAAAATAAAGACAGTTATATGCATAACACATAACAGAAATGTGTATTTCAACACAACCTAAAAAGAAAAGTTTGCAAAATTTGTGTTTGAACTTCTCTCCCAAGTAATTATTGAAGGCAGAAATACAGTAAAGATATTTTAAGTCATGTCCTTCTATAAACTAATTCTGTCCCTCTAATCAAGGCATATAATGGCATAATATCATATGCCAGACGGCATGAATTCAAATTCCTGAGTGGTTTCCATGGCAGCATCTTAGAATAAGTTTTCCAGGCAGTTGCAGATTGCATAGAAGAAGCACGAATGGGTATTAGGTATTGAACTAGAACACTCAAGGTGATAAAAGTCCTGTTTAGCCAAATGCAGTCCATTAAATATTTGATTTTAAAACAGCCGCAGGTGATTCATGAGAGACAATGATCCCAGCTATATGTAGGAAAAGGCTCTGTTAAGTGGGATGTGTGGGTTTCACCTGATACATCCCTAAAACATACATACCTTCAGTGCAGAGGGCCTAAAAACCAGTTATTCTGATGTTGCATGCAGTTGTCACAGATCACTAATGTAGTTTATGACACTCCCCAGGGTAACGCTCTGGGGTATGGGTTTGTTCTCCCTTTGGTTCAAAAGAAAAGATGACACTCGGGACCTGATCACCCGCACTTGTCCTAGCTAAGGTTACAGTCCCAGCTGCAGAAGCTGAAATCACACCATGGAAAGGAAGGTCAAAGAACGAGCAACTGTCAGCACTTCTGTCCTGAGGAGTGGTTTGGTAGCAGCAGCTTTGACTAGTGAGGGAAATGACAAAGCACAGGCCCTGTGGTGAGCTTGTTTACATGACTACCCTCCCACCAAAGCCAGGCCTGGGGACAGTTGCACCATTCAGACTTTTTAATGTTAATTGCATCAGCTTTCATCCCTCCAACCCCTCTCACCTCTTACCCACAAGACTAGTATTACTAAAGCTAAGAGAACACATGGATATCAGAAAGGTGGAGGATCAAAATCAGGCCTAATACCCTCAGGAAGCACAACCAGGGCAGAAGACTAGCCTGTTCCTGCTGCCTCTGTAGAAAATGAGAACTAAATTGTGTACCAAACCTCTGTTCTGTCATGTCACATTGCATCGTGTCCCTGACAACCACTTCTGACTATGTAAAACTCCTGGGCCAAGTTCTGTGCCTATTCCTCCTTTTGCCAACAGCTTTGACGTACTGATTTATACACAGTGAGCTGAACGCTGATTTGAGCCTTAGCACCTGGGAACTCCTGCAGGTTTGTGTTTCCCAGTCATCAACATCCGCCATGGGCCAGTTTTGCTGAAGGAAAGCCCAGGCAGTATCCCCAGATTTAGAAGCAAGGAGAGAAAGTGCTCCCTTCCACGCGGAATGCTGAATTCCTGCTTCCTGGACGTCAACTGATACCGACGCAGGCCTAAGTCTGGCTCATTTAATACAAGAAACTAATTCCAGCATAAATGAAAAGAAATGGAGGAACAAAAGGGTGACCTCCCAAAACTTTGTCATGTGCAACATTTTTCCTTGGGAGCATGTCATGTACTACACAAAATGACTAATTATGTCTTGAGACCAATTCCACTCAAGTGAAGAAATGAAGTGTCTGCCCTGTTCCCATGCTGGCTCTTCCTAGCCTTCCAAGGTCTCCCTGAGCGTAACTCAGGGTCTCCAGAACACCAGCGTAACCAGAACTCACATCATGCTTTCCAAAGAGAATCCAGGCTTTCTAATAGGTCACAGTATTTCATTGCCAGTTCATTGCAAAACTGAATGCTATCTTTTTTGCTTTCATTATAATTTTATTTCTGGCTTCCGTCAATCCATCTTTTCTTTTATCTCTAGTGCTTGGTGCATCTTCTAGCTGAGGCAGTTTGCTCTTTTTTCATTACATTTGCTTGAGATTTTTCCTTCTCTCCACTCATCAGGTCCAATGAATGTCCAAGCTACAACAAATAATGAACAAAACTACCAGGACTCTTTCTTATATAAAACAACAACCACCACCACCAACCAACCAACAACAACAAAAAACCTTGCTATGTTTGATCAGAATACTCTAGTACTTTGCCTCAAGATGTTTCGTTAGCTCACTGGGAATATCTGAGAGGATTCTTCAACCATTAAGAGCTAAACAGCTAAGTCCTTGACACATTACAAGGCACCATCAAGATGGCTGAAAGAGCAGCTTTGTTCTAGAACTGAACCAAGTTACATTTTTTAATTAGCCTTAGAGCAGATTCAGTTTTAATTTACAAAGACATTCTCCAACTTGCTTCAGTGACTTTACAGTAGTACAAATGAGGAATAAGATGAATAAGTTACTCCCATTCATAAATTTTCTGAGAGTAAATTTTCAGAGTGAAGCTGAAAGGCAATTTGCAGATTTTTCTTCTTTATACAGAAGGTAATGAGGAACAAATACCTATATTAATGAGGTAATAACAAATCTTTACCTAATTATCAAAGTCAAGTGGGTGTTGCAGTACCCAGCATCACTCACGAGTCACAGCTCCAAAGAAACAGACTGAACTAACTAATTGAAAGAACAAGCACAGAAGCAACACAAGTTGATCCCTGACTGTGTGTAATCATTACAATTATACTGAAGAGGATAAGCTGGATTCTTACCCGCTGACAAGTGGTGTACCTCCACATAAGCAGGAATTACAGACACTTAAAAAATATGATCTGATCATACACAAACTCCGATCTTCTGACTCATTTTCCTTGGGAACTAGCTAATGTTGTATTGTTATTTATCTGTGAAATTAAGTAAGTCACTGAAGCCCAGAACCCCTCAGAAAATGGAATGTAAGTTTCCTTTCTCAGTAACTCTTCCCTCTTCAGGTATAAAGTATAAGTGGATGCTGGAAACTGGATTTACTTTATTTTTTGTTACTATTCTAGGAAAGGTAGGGTGGAACACTGAATAGATTGCATGAGAGAGAATGAGACAAAGATGGTTTATGATGGAAAAACAGCATGATATGAAAAATACATAGCAACCCTCTGTTTACACAGCTACTAAAATGTTATAGGGATCAATAAGGACTAATGTAAAACATTTAGCATAGGAGGAAGCAACCAGCAGAGGCTAATGTCCTTAGTGAAGCTGCTGTAGAAAACAATGACAGACACAGAATGAGAGCTGGGTAGGGAAATTTGCCTCTACTTCTTGTTCTGCTGCAACAGATGAAAAGGTCAACAGTTTGGTAGATCAGTTCAGCAGAGGGCATGACAGAAAAGAAAGCATTTAAACAAAACATCTGCTAGACTTCACCACCCAAACAGAACAATGCCACTCACTATGATAGGTATGATTTAGATAACCTGACTGCTTTTTATTAAGGTTGCTAGTGACTACCAGATGCAATGCATCACCTGCTAGCCAGCTAGGCTTAATACCTGGGAACAGATTTATTGCTTAAACATGTCCACGTAGACGTATCCTTTATCGTCACAGTCTCTGAAGCACAGTCTATAAAGGGCTTCCTCTGAATGATGCCTTTTTCTCCATATCATGTATTTGTCCTGCCTACTTAAATCGAGAACCCCAGAGATAGTTCAGTTCCTTGTTTGTGCTGCACAGAAGGCAGCTTTGATCCTGATTAGGGCCACTGCTCTCAATAATGATTGATTATAAGTTATTAATTATTAATTATCCAGTGACACCACAGTAAAACATTATAATACTAACATTCTTCATTTTTCTTCAGACATGCATGGGACATTTGTCATCCTGATGCCCCTCAGCCTGATATTGATGATTTTTGGAGGAATGACTGGATTCATCAGTATTCTTGCCAGGGCCTACCTACTGCTTCTAATGACGGGTCTGCTTTTTCTTTTCGGAGGTACTATATCAAACTCCTGGCTTAATGCTTTTAGATAATAAGAGATTATATCTAGGAAACATCACTTTACCTTCCAGCAAAAAAGGTGAAGCAAGACTTTGCTTTCAGAATAATGCTGCTGCTCATTCACTTGGTGTCTGTGCAGCTCCTGACAGGGCTCTGGAGTAGAAAAGCTGCCCCACACAGCCAGGAGTGGCTGTGATCACACACAACCATACATCTGTGTGGAGCGAGTCACACCTTGAACACGACTGCTCTGTTTATTAACACAAAAGATTAAATACCTTCGCAGCACAGCGCTCAGACTCTTCACAGGTGAGGTCTGAAATCTGAAGTTATGGAGACGTGATTTTGGTATTAGTAGAGCACATGGTTTAATAGCCTGGCACACACCTTACACCTATAAACTTAAATGACATATTTTCAAAGGAGTTTGAGTAGAGTTCCTGAAGGGGGTCTTGCTTGGTATTCCTGGGTTGCCTTTACTGCTAGTTCTGAGCTGGAGTGGTGTCTCCAAACTGTTGGGGCACAAAGCCTTCAGCTCGTTGCACCACCCCAGCACAGCCAGCCACAGGCAGCTTCAGGTCACAGCAGCAGGTTCTAGGACTTCAGTGGCTTGTAAGAAGGCCAAACACCATACAGGGAAGGCGCTGAGGGTTATTTGCCCATCAGTCACATGCTCACAGTGTAACACTGACTGAAGAGGTTTGTGCTCCTCAGGGAAGGTGCTGTATGGAGCACGTCACAGAAGAATTTTCCGATTTGTCACAATCGCCAATTGTACAGCATATTGTTTGAAAAATCTGATGATTTTATACATATTTCATTATTTTTGCTCTATAGTAACACCAGAGTTCCTCTTTAATCCTCATGGACCCAGGCTGTGTCTGCACCAGCGCAGAGCTAGGTTCTGATCCCTGGACCAAATGTGAGTGAGACCAAAGTCTGCCTCGGCCCGCCTTAGGCCGACAAGGATCCCAAACAGCGCTGCTCATTGAAGTCACCCATAAATAAACCCCTTCCTCCCTTCCTGTTGGTAGCTGGACTGAGAACAGCAGCACTGTTCACACAGAAGATAAGCGCAATTACTGCACTTCACCCAAAATCCACTGACATGCACCCAAACACTGCTGCCACCTGAACCACCTGTTTGTTACTCACCTGTTCCTGGCCCTTCTGCCCATGTCTTCATGTGGTAGTGGCCTGGTTGCCAACTTTTTTACAACCAGGCTTTTGCAGGGGATGGAAGCTCCGTTGTTTTTATTGCCCCTGTTCAGATTACTAAACTGAAATTCCATGTTTTGAAATTCTTACGGAAGGAACCCCCAAAGAGTTGTGTTAGTTGGTGTAACATTTCAATTTGAAGCTAGTGAAATTCTTTTAAGTTTTGTGGGGTTCATTTCATCATTATTTTTGCTGTAACCACAACCTCTGCATTTTAAAAAGTCATTTACGAATTGAAACAAAAAACATTCTGTCAAAGTAGGATAGCTGGGTTTAAATTCATCTCTGTTTTCCTCCCCCAAAGATATATTCAGTAGTATTTCATGAGGTACTTGAAACAGAAATTTTCTCCCACAGAAAAGGGGATCGTCAGTATTGGTCCACATCACCTGTTCCTATAGTCCTGTTTTTAAGAGACTGAGAAGAGATTGTTGGAAGGAAATGTGCTGCTGTCTTGAAGTCTTGATTGACCTTTTTAGTCTGAAGTGCTCTTACAAAGACCAGCCACCCCCCATTATGCTTTTCTTCTGAAAAACAAAACAAAACAAACCAACCAAACAAAAAAGACAACCCCGTAAGTCCTATTTTCTTAGAACATCAGAAAGCTGAACTCACTAAAAAGGCTTAGGCTATTTGAAAACTACCCTAAATAGTAAGTGAAAGATGAAAAGCCGTGAAGTGCAAAGCATGATTATCCTGTTGAGGAGTGGAGTACTGTGCCTTTCTAAGACACACGGGGTTGCAGAGAGGGAAAGGAAACACAAAGACATTATTGGGGAAGGGTGGCTACAGTTTGTTCTGAACCTGCAGCTAGCGCTGTTTCCGAGGACAGCGTGTACAGACTGACACAACACCAGAGCCTCCTACTCAGGCAGTACTGTTTGGCTGTTTCAGCTGCACCGAGGCTTGATGTGTGTAACAGGTCGATGCAATATTCCAGTTCATGAAGCTTGATACTGATTAGATAGTGCTGTCTTGCCAGAAGGAAGTAGTTTAGGTTGTAACTCTAAAAACGTGATTATTTTGGAAAATAGCAGAACTGATATGTTCCACATCCCAAGACATGCTGTTTGGTTCCTTTTTTTTTTTTTCTTTTTTTTTTTTTTTTTAAATGCAGTTACACTCGAGGGGGAACACAACTCAACAAACCTTAAAATTTCAATGAAGCAGTCACTATTTCCATTTCAGCTCACAAGAGGTATAGAGAAGTGATTTTTTTCCCCTTGCGGAGGCCTAGAACAAGGCACAGACATAAAAGCATGGCTAAAATCAAGAATATGAGCATGAATTTTCACCGTTGGATAACCCAATTATCTTCTGTCTTAGTCTGCCTCTACTAAAACTTGTCTTTCTGGCAAAAACATAATCACATCTAGACTTACACTGTGATAAAAGCCCAACCGAATTTTTTATCCCTCAGAATCAGATAAGACACCGTCTTTTCCAACAAACGTTCCAGTGACTCCTACTTCCCCTAGACCACAGTCCTCAGATTCTGGGCCTTCCTCTGTCTTCTTTCTTGCCACTGAATGAAGTCTGAAGTTTGTACATGTCCTTTGAGTGAACAGATGATAGGCCCAGGATGTAGCATGGGCTTGTGCTACATGTACAGTTCCCCAGGTTTGCTAGTTTCTGTACAATCCTTTCATTCTGAAAACATCTGGCTTCTTGTTTGAGAGTCAACATTCAAAACCATCCTAAATTCAGGTCACTGACCTGAAATGCAAGAACCTCTTGCCATGGGCTTTCTTGCATAAACAACTGTACATGATGCACAGCAATGAGAAATTAGGATGTGTTATAACACACAATGAAGACAGAGATGCACAAGGTACCCGTAAAAGACATGACTAGATTTCTATTGCAGAAGGCTTGTTGCTACACATTCTGATTCAGTATTGAACTCGAGAAACTCAATATATAGAAAAATAAAACTTTTTCTCTCACTCTTCCCTAAAAAACAGCCTTGACGCAACTGGGGAGGTAGACAGAGGCTAAGTGGTAATCTGGCCTAGGTAGATAGGAAGGAATGGCAAGGAATCCCTAAGAGGAGTGCAAGTATTTTTACTTTCTGCAGTGGATCCTGATTAACTGAATGTGTTTTTCTTTCCCAGCACTTGTTACGCTTACAGGGATCTGTGTCTACATTGCATATTCAGCTGCTGCCTTTGAAGAAGCTGTCTGCCTCCTGAGGAGTAAGGATGTCCTGGTAGAAATCGACATCAGGTTTGGCTGGTCTCTGGCCCTAGTATGGATCTCGTTTGTCGCAGAAGTGCTCACTGGGGCTGTGTTTCTCCTGGCAGCGAGAGTCGTGGGCCTGAAACGGCGGTGTGAACAGGCGCTTTGAACAGCAGGTATCATTGCAACAACAGAACCCTGCAGAGCCTAGAAATGTGGATCGCTCGGTCGGTGTGGTCACTAGGGGTAATAAAATTGGCAAGGCCGTGACTAAATATCTTGCCAGCTGCCATAAACTCTCCTCAAAATTATCTACAAAATACAAAAATTCTGATAAATCAGTAACACATTTTTAGTGTTGTCAATAAGGAAACCTTTGTAGCTTTAGAAGAAAGTACGCTGCATTGTTAGTGTTTTTAAAATAATTTCATCTGGTAGCTCATATGACATAAACATTCATTGCTTAGAACAAGACAAATTTCTGGCTTTCTGTTCTCTTTCTGCTTCCCCATCTGTTGTCCCTCAGAGTACCCTGCAGGCCAGCCTGCACGGTCCACTTAGCTTCTGGTTTCTCCTCTGAGACTCCTAATGGGTATGTCCAGAATTCCAGGCACATTGGCAGCCTCTACCATACACAAAATATGATGTCTATATACCTGAAGCCAGGCGGAGAGTGTGGGGGCTAAGTATCCTCTATTCATACTGCACACACTCCGTACGGCTTTGTTGCACAAAGTAAAATCAAAAGTAAAGGTCCAGAATAAGAATTTCAGAGAATCTGGAGAAATTCAGTGATAATCTCCAACACCATGGCATGGCTTGGATATCTAGTCTAGTGTCCACCTCCCATATTTATAGGATCTTTCTTTTCCCTAGCATCTCCCCAAAGAGGCCCTCCTCACTCCTCTACCACAATCACACTAGTGCTGTGACAACACACAAAAATGATCATTTGGGAGATCAGAGAACCCCAGAAGCCCACTCTATGTCAGCTACGTCTAATGACTAAGGAGAAACACAGCATCATGCTCTCTTTTTAAAAATCATTACTCTTACAGTAAAAATCCCCCAATGCTTGTGGCATAATGCCACTGGATAACCCTGGGGGAAAGGGGCCACTGGAACAGAAAGTCCTAACAACTCCAGCCTTTAATAAATAGTTAAATGGAAGACAGCAGTATAAAAGTGATGCTGGGTGGACATTCAGGCTTCGACACTTGCCAGACAGGAAGCTCCATGCCATCCTCACGTTCTTTGAAATGTGGAAAAGATTGATTAGGGTTAGTATAGGAATAATACGTGAGAATAATCGTTGTAGAAATGGTTTAGTGATGGGACTCTGTAAGTCAGGTTGACAGTTGGACTTGATGATCTTGAAGGTCTTTTCCAACTTAAATGATTCTATGATTTTCTAAAAATGAGCTTTGGTGCTGTGAAGAAATGAAAGGATGTAAGGCCTAGATACTGTGAATGACTCAATACTCGTTATCCTCCAGACAGTCCTGACTATGGCTGCAAACTTCTCAAGGGCAATGTAACGGTGTGCGTACTACTCTCAGAGAAAGCTACAGCTGCTTTTCTGGATGTTTTAATTAACTACTGCAGCCAGCCCCAATCTATCAGATGCTTTGGGCTACATACTTACCCCCTTCAGCTCATTACAAGCTGCTTTTCCAATTCCGTAACACAGAAGACATATCTGATACATTTCCCAATTTTTACTTTGCAAATTTGATGCTTCTTTCTCATGAAAACACTAACATGCTTTGTGCTACAGTATGTTTAACCTGTGCCCAAAACTGCTGAGTAAAACTGAGCACACAGGATGCCTGAATTTTATCTGAAGTGCCAAGCAATCTGGTTTTCATTTATTTTACCTCTGGGCAATTGCACTTAAGTGAAAATTTACTTTCATGCCCTCTGAAGTTATTCAGGAAATTTTCCCTGACTGCTGTGGCCTGGCATAAAGACCTGAAAGTGTAAAACTGCCCCACTACCTTTCTGTTATGTTACAGACAACTTCAGCGTATTACAACAGCTCAAGACCGTGACTCAGGAGTTGTCAGGAAGGCACGCTGTCATTGGGCAAGTCCCTTGTGCTTCCTCTAGTAGCACAAAGGGCATCATCTACCTACCTCTGTTAAACATCGGAACAACTTTATCGTCTTTTTTTAAAGATTGCACATTTACTGAGCTCAGCTCTGATCTTAGTCCCACAGTACCAAGCACTTCACAAAAAACAGCGGCAGTGAGCTTCGCAGATAAAAGGAAAGGAAAACATTACTACGCTGCTGTGAATGGGGAACTGAGGCACAAACACTGCCCATGCTCAAGCAGAACCAGAGGTTTCCAAATCCCAGCCTAAGACCTCGGGTGGCAGGCATGCCATCAGAATGAAGTGGGGTTAGAAGTCTTGAACAGAGCGAGCAGTAGAAGTCCTGTTAATAGCCTAATTAATTTGTAATTCTCAGTTGCTCCCACGTGGGTTTTCACATATTTTCCACGTTGTCTTGCGTTGGGACAGTGTAATGGAGTCATTTGACAAGTTAAAGCATACCAAATCAGCGCTATAAGGAGGATAAGAAAAAATCCTTTGTAGCCAAAATTCCACGTGAATTGCTCTTTAAGTGAATTATGTAAAATGTAATACTTCTATATTTTGGTGCTGGTGAAGTTATTTAACATAGTACGATTTGTATGATGTTAGACATTACAGTAAGCTGTAATAGTAACATACCATCTGAGTTATTTTTCAATGTTTATTACAGACGTTCTATAACAGTGGTTTTGAATGGCGTAAAATTAAATAAAATGACAACCCAGAGCTGGGAATTATTTATAAAGACATGGAATAACTAAGATGTATATATATTTTTCTTTAACTTTTTCTGCAGATCTATTCTACAGTTTATATGATGCTTTTGAAGTACCTGTGTCACACGTGGTAGGTATTTATAAGATACTTACGCAGCTACAATATACAGTACTCAAGTGATCAAACCTAATTAGAAAGCCAGTGAATCTGCTATTGGATTAGAGCAATTCACATTTCCATGGCTTTCCTGAATTTCTCATTCTGACTTCCTGCAATATCTCGCACAATGGTAATAAAGAGTAATTTTGGCTCCTCAATATTTGTATAGCCCCTGATTTTTTTTTTTTGAAATTCCTTCTGAATACAAAGAAAAAGATTGTTTTGAACAGTCAACAGAACTAGACAGAAACAATAGAAAACAATAGCTTTAAACAGTTTGAAGTATTATACTAGAAAGAGAAAACATCCTGGAAAAGACTTCATGTAATTCAATCCAAGGGATCTTATCAGCCTCCTACTTATAATGAAACTAATATTTACATGATACCCAGTTCTTTGCTATATTTTTCCAAAATGCACTACTGAAACGAAGAGACTTGACTGTTCCCAGTACCTCCTGGT
The DNA here is from genome assembly GCF_040182565.1 of Anser cygnoides. Lineage (NCBI taxonomy): Eukaryota > Metazoa > Chordata > Aves > Anseriformes > Anatidae > Anser > Anser cygnoides. The sequence goes on from NC_089887.1 coordinate 14,036,495, forward strand.
GAATTGCAAACTCATAGGTAATTGGCCACAGTTAAAGTGAAGAAAAATAAACATTATACTGAGCAGAGCAGTAATTTGAACTGATAGAGTGCACAGAGCTACTGGCCAATGCTAGCCACTCACTTAAAGGCTCCCTCAGAGGATGGCAGATTAGGATAGGGAAGGTCACAGAAATCCATGGGGGTGGAAAAACTTAAGATCTGTAAGAGCTTTAGAGGAAATGCCGGTGAATATAATGTAGACATGCAACCACAGGGAGTCTGGGTCGGTTCCTGAGCTGGGTGCTGTAGAGCTGCATTTCTACTTCAGAAATCCTGATTTCCTTTTTCTCTGCTTCAGTTTACAAATTTCTCGGAGTGAACCAGTTTCCCAAGATATACCAGTAAAAACACGTCTCCTATTAACAGACGAAGTTGCCTCAACTCTCCCTGGAACTGGCATAACCATGCTCCAGAGTCTCCCCTGTGCCCCAGTGCTCCCCGTTTGTTTGCTCAGCGGGCACAGTCGTTAGCTCAGCAACCGCAGGCCCGCAGGATCTGGCCAGATGTTCTTGGAGGCCAGGCAACACCACCCTGAAGGCCAGTTCAACCCACAGGCTTTAGCCATCCCTCTTTTAGGTTATAGGTCTTTAGCTTCTGAAATACATTCTAGTTAGGTTACAAAAAAAACAAAAACAAAAAAAAAAAACCCCACACCATCATAATTTTTTTTCTTTTCCTGAAACATAATAGAGCTGTCTTACTGTAATAACTTTCTTGTACTTTTTACAAATCAGCTTTAACCCTAACTAGGCCCTCAAATGTTTCCCCCTTTTTGCCAGTACTTTCAGCAGTCACACTTGTGTCACATTCAATCTCTGGATGGATGCCAGCAGTGGCAGTATCCACACTGCTGGGTCACATCCCGCGTGGGTGACACGTATGTAACGCTAGCAAGCAGAGTTTGAATGCTGAGTCGAGACCTTTTAGTGTTTTACACGGATTTGCACAGAAGCAGCAGTCTCTGCTGACATCTTGTGACAACACTGAGCAGTTGGCTGTATTTGGAAAGAAACAATTTCCATACATGCTACTTTTGGTACGGTTTGAAGAGAAGAGGAGACTACCACGTTCACTAGGCTGTAGCTGCTCTATTTTAAAGCCTACAGAATCCCACCTATGAACTGCCGTATCCAAGGCAGTAACTCTGCATCTGGCCACATTTCCCAGCTGCTGGCCACCTAAAATTAAAATGTCAGGTGATGGAAAATGTACTGTTAACCTTCCCCCCCTCCCCTTTTTTTTTTAAATAAAAAATAAAAAGCAAACAATTTTAACTGTTTTTACTCTTAGGAAATAGAGCAATGGTATTGGGTTTAGTTTATTTGTCACAAATGTTGACATTATTAAACTCAATCAAAATGAATACCTGGGAATATAACTTATAACAGAAAAATAAATACCTGTATATCATGGCTTATTTCCTGAATATGTCAGACTGACTAAGGCTTGAACAACTGAACCAGACAGACTTCAGGACTGGTATAGAAAACGTAAACGAGGTTGTTCAGGAAACAGAATGCTACGGTTTTCTGTAGCTCTTCAGTTCTTAACCCTCTCTCAATGGCAACATTTTTTTTTCCAAAAAAAATCAGTCAATTCTGTTCTGAGCACAAGATGAGCAACTTCAGTGAGATCCACCAAAACGTCGAACTTTGTGCAACAACAGTCAATGTAGAAGAGATGAACTCTAACCTCCCACCTCTATTAGATTAGATCTTCCTTTCTTGGGGACTGTGGCAGCATTGTCCACTCCTGATCTACGAACGTATTTCCTCGTAGACTACTTGGAAACATCTGTAATTTTTCCAGGCCAAAGTACAAAGGCAGAGCATCTCCTGTTCTTAACAGTGGTGCAGGATCAGGTTGGTAGACTTATATGTTGGATGAACACTATTTTGGGATAGTTCCTCCATGGAAAGCAGTTAGCTAGCAGTCTGCAGGTTATGTGGACTCAGGTACTCAAGGGAAAGGAAGAGAAATGCGATGTCATACCCCACTGCAACCGAAGCAGCATTGACAGATTGAAATCTCTTGTGACATGCGACCTAGTTTCTCAATCTATCACCTAAGAAAAAACATCTATGTGATCCTACAGGAAGCTTTGAGGTGCCACTACCACTGAGGACAAGGCTCTGAAGCTGCTACTTGTAAAACCATCAGAGAAGAGGGAATATGAGACTGTAAACCCACAAGTTTTCATCAGTTAATGAGTTACTGTGTATTGGCCAAGCTGTCACAGCTGTATTTATATTCTCAAGTCATCTCACAACAGTCTTGAGAATTAAAATGCATTTATTTCAGCACACTGCCTCTACAGCCTGATCCTATTCCCACGGTGGTTTAAGTTAATGGTTTTAATCTGGAGCTGACCAGAGCTGATGAACAGTGAAGTGTTAAAAAGCAGCATCCTAGCCCTTGCGGGAATTTGCTTCTACCACTCATTTCAAAGCTAGCTGGAAGACTCCTTGCTTCGGGTTGGAAGGATGGCAGGCAGCTCCCTGAAGAGCTTTTGGCTCATTATTTTACTGTTTTCATTTTTGCCAGGGACAAGGCAAACACTTGTCATGGAAGGCTGGGACTCTCCCAGCGTAGTGCTCCCTAGGTGTCGAAATGGATTTGTCTGCCAATAGCCGAACAGCACTTGCTAATGGCTTATGCTTCTGGACAACACATCTGGCTGCTGGAGGAGCTAGCATATTTCTCCATCCAACCTGGGCTCCTCAAATATTTATAAGCTAATGTTGCCTGTAATGCCTGCAGCATACAGAGAGACTGAACCGAACTGCACTGTGGAGGAGTCTCTTTTCTACAGCCTGATGGAGTTGGCTGCATCACCGCTGTGAAAACCCTTTGGCATCATAAACCTTTTATTGCCACAGCTCCCACTTGACTAGTATTATGCAGTGAAGCATTTAATTATGCAAGAAAACACACAAAAATAGTTTTATAACTGTCAGGCAAGAATCCACAGAAACAACAAACTTTGTTGGACTTGCAATAACAAGTCTTCTGAGCTATCTGCCTTTCTGTTTAGAGACAGGTGAGGCAACAGCTGGAGCCAGCAGACTTGGAAGCTTCCTGTCCATGGCAAACATCCCATATGACAGGACCTTGATTTGGTCCTCAGTACTTCTGATAAAATGGAATAATTCTCTGTAAGATGGAACTGAGAGGATCAGGCCTGTTTCATTCAATGAAGAGACAAAAAATAAATTGTTTCAATACAGTGTGCAGCATAAAATTTTTCTTTCTCAAACTCACAAATAACGCGGTATTTCATGAAAACGAAGGAAGGAAGAGCCTCAGGGTGCTCTCAGCCAACACAAATTACAAGCCTCTCTTCTAGATTCAAACGTCACCTACAGGATCACCTCACGTCCCGGCATTCATTGCTTAGGTTGCCACTGGAATTTATGCAAACACCCAGGTGACAGGACTCATAACTGTGAGCTGAATTTTGCTGAACAAGCCACAATATAAAAAGAAAAACTCTACTTACATCATTCAGCCCCTGATCACATGCTGGTCTGGAGGCATGCAGTAGCAGAGGGGTTGAACTGGCTGTCACTGAAATAATGAGTAGGAGAAACATCACCACTGCCCATGTCTTGCAGGGAACTGCTCTGCCTGACTTTTGTGGCTTGCCACAGATGAACCTGTTAGCAGCAGTTGGTGTTAATAAAGCAGCTGAGGAGCAACAGCTTTTCTGAATGGGCTGATTAACAAAATAGGCACAGCATGATGTCTTTATTATCCTACTGTAGTGAACACTTGCTTGCCACGTAAGTGTACAAAGACACGATTGCTTCTTCTTGAAACTAGGATTTGTTTGGGGGTAGTTAGCCAGGACGCTGTTACACCAGTGTGTTGTTACACCAGTTACTTTGTGAAAAAAGTCTACTTCCAGTACAGCTAACCAAAAGAAAAATCAAGCACATGCTCCCAAGCCCCTCCTGGGCACAAACCTGCCCTTTGGAGTCTGCCCGGGGCTCCCCATCTCACTCTGCTCTTCACTGGAAGTCCTTTCCTCCTCCTTGGCAGCAGGACCCTCGCGGTACAGCTCTGTCACCATAACAACTGGATGGCTGTCTTATAATTCAAACGTCCCTCTCTAACTTCAAGGGCCTCTTCCTACACACGGTCTAGAGCTCATCAATCCTTCCCCCAGCAATTCTCCATTCTTTATTGGAGCAGTAACTCCCACACCCACTCTTTCTGAAGCTGCCTCTCTGCCATTTTATTTCCAAGAAGCCTGATGAACCGTGTACTCGCCCATTTGGGAAAAGAATTGAATTCGATACAGGTAAGCCTTCGTCTTTTCAAAGACCAGCTAACCCTGTGATTAACCCCACTGTCTTGGGTTTGCCTGTGGGAACGGTTGCCCCAAAGAGTTCAGAAAATAATCCCACAGAGAACAAGCTGCTCACACAGCAAATCCCCTTGTAACTCCTAGTTCCTTTCGAATTTAGACAACATGACAATAATAAAACACTGGAGGCTTGTGGAAAGCAGCATGTCCCTCCAAAATGACAAATGCCACCCCCAAAATTTTACTTAGCCACTAATTAATTCTGTGACCTCGGACTAACTGATAGCCATTTCTGTACTTCACCACCTCTAATGGCAGCGTTCCTATTCAACTGCCTCAGATTGAATAAATGATTTAACTAAACCTCCTCAATAGCTCATTTAGAGATTGAATAATTTTCATCACATTTTCTTTCATTATATGCAGAGATTTCAGCCTGCGCTGTCAGTTGCAAGCTGTACAAGCACTGCAAGTCAATACAAATATTTTCAGCTAATTTGCAAATTAGGTTAAAATGTGATTACCCTGTAAATAGCACTGCTACATGAGAAATGAAGATACGATATAAATTAATGCTTGAAAAGCATTCTGCAGTGCAAGTCATCATAACTTGGAATTTCACCAAACTCATTTATTAACTGTTATCACGACATGGCCACCCAACAGCTATATGCCTAAATGTAATTTTACCGTGTTAACTTCTCTATTGCTGTGCTTTCCCTGCGCAGCCACTGCACGTCACTGTTGTTCCATAGAGAAGACTGAAAAGAGACTCGTTAATAAGAGCAGGTTGCAGGACTCAGGGAGTCTCTCTGCATTTTCAATCAAGGGAAGAAAATATCCTACAAACCAAGGGATGGAGCTGACTGAAGTCAAGAGCATTTTTTTTTCCCCAGGACTGAAAGGAGGCCATACCTGCTGCTGTTTTGCTTTTTCATTTGCACGTGCAAAAAGACTTTCTCCATCTCTGCTCTTTAGAGGTGTAAAAAGAGACTGGCTGTTAGCCAGGGACATGGAACTGCCTGCTCTCCGTAGGCTCTGAGTGAATTGCGACAAACCACAAAACACCCGGTTCCTGAGTTCTGCACCATGAAGACAGAAAGTAAAAGATACGAGATGCTCAGATGGCACTGTAAGAGCCACAGCATGTATACCCGCTTAGAAGTGAAGGGGAAATTCTGGACCATTACACAGCAACTTTAGAAATAAAGAGCTTGAGAACTTGGCATGATTTTTAGGTATAAAAAAGCAGCTGCAACCAGGGGGCTGAATGATGTTTTAGAAGCATGATGTTCCCAAAGAAGCTGTGTGAACACCTCTGTCAAGCCACATCAGCAGCCTAACACTAAGCTCCTCTTTCTAGTCCTAGCCCCAAAAAATGCAGAAGTATTCCCAGCTCCTCACAAGACTTTTTTCCAACCTTTCAGCAATTGCCACATCGTCAGGTTGCAATGGGGAGTCTTAATTCTTTTTTTCAATAAAGTTTCATACAAAACCATTTGGAAGAGAAATGAAACAGCCAACAAAGACAATTCCTGTAGAAGGCAGAAAGGAAAAGGCTAAAGGATAAAACTGAAAATAAAACATGAGAAGACTTGAAGGGGAATTAACGTTAGAGGAGAGATATAAACTGAACAGAAAACGATTTAGCAAGTAGGGCCCTTGCGGGATCTTCTGTAGCACTCGGCCCATTAAGAGCAAATAGTTCCCTATCCGTGGGCTTTCATACTGTGCTTGCAACCCGCCAGTGACAGCTGTGCTTACTGAACCTGCTGCTGCAGCCAGCCTGGTTGCCCCTGGCCCACGAGCTCCCCACATGGCAGGCAACCCCTGTAGGACCGTGAGGAGGGGGCTGCACTTCGAGTGGAGGTGACACTGAGGTGCCCCATCAGCACGCTCGCTCCAGGTTTACTCGTCTCACTCCAGCTTCAGCGTGGAGGAGCCGTGTTGCTGTGGACCACGGCAAGTCCCGTGGTGCTGGGTTTTTCCTGATACTACTCCCCTGAGTCATCACGATTACAGGTACTTCACACAGGCTCTCCCACACCTTCAGTCTACAGAAGAGGTACAACCCGAAAAAAGCATTCCTGTTGTCTTCCCTAGTGCCCTGCTAAGGATGGCAGGAATCAGGTGCTTACTTTGTAAGGCTGAGCCCTGGCATTCCCTACACTGGGACCACTTGCACGGACACCCAAATACCTGCATCTCTCTGGCAGTGTGAAGGGGCTAATCCTCTACGTGCTGGACTGGAGTGCTGCTGTAGATCCTCTGCCACAGAAAGGAAGAAAATTCCAAAAAGAAATTATCCTGAGGCCTCCAGCCATGATCTTAATCCTTTGAGAGGCCTAAAATCAGGCCAGAATTCTTCATGCAGCACAAGAACAAGGAGATTTTGTTTCTGAGGTTGCTAAAGCAATGTTTATTTCATAAGCCCAGATCCACAAACATGAGAGAAGAGATCATACTGCCAGAGGGAAGGAAACCCTTTCCTGAAGCAAATGACTGGGCTGTAACACTGCATCCTACCGAGACAGGGATGATTTATAAAAGAGAAAATATACACAGCTTGGCGATCAAAATAGTTGCCTCAAGATTGCTGAAGAGCGAAGAAGTGAAGGGACACAGAAGTGAATCAAAGTCCAGAATTGAAGGCAGAAGACTGCAAATATCCATCGTTCTTTAGACTTTGAGAGAAAATAACGTTACCTTTGCCTGCAACTTTTGTTCTCGGGTTTGTGCGTTACTCCTGTGCTGCTAAGGGATGTGTTGTTTCAGGTACCTGGGTCTCTGCTTTGTGGTAGCATGTGTTGGGCAAGACACTGCCTGCTGCTGTACTGCCCTAAGTATACTTGACCTGCAGCTGTTTTCTCTCCTACAGATAACAGATGAAAGAAATCTAACCAAAACGACAGGCCAGTTTCTCCTCCCAGGCAGAAGCCTTGGCAGAGAAGGTGGGGCCCTGGGGAGTCAGCACCGCTGTGTAGTAGTGTCCTGGTGCCAGCCTGATTGTCTGCAGGTCCCTGCCCCAGGCAGGGAATTACCATCTAAACCAGAAACACGTGTTTTTACCAGACAAAAAGATGTAGTGGATGCTCTGCTAGTGCACTTTTTAGCTGGGCAGCTCTGAACAGATCCCAGTTCCTCGTGACTACCACGCTGCAGAAGGGCTGGAACCAGGGAAGCCAAGCCTGGCTCTGACCCGCCACCATCAACTGTTGTCTCATTAATTGCAAGATTTGCTTTTGTTTTGTTTACCACATGAGCCCAAATGGAAGCCTGAGGATCTATTTGCAGATCCAGCTATCTAAAGCTCTTCAGCATACATGCTTGTAGGTCCAGCTTTGTATTATTTAGAGCTTTTGCTTGTTGTTTTAGGTTTAATGTGTTTGCTCTCTTGATGGCTCCGTCAATATACATTCTGCACTGAAAAAGTTAAATGTCAATATATATAAAAAAAAAAGACAGGGCCAAAAATACACATCCAGAGTTTGGAGATGGAAAGCGAATTGTAGCTTTGTCAATAGTGTGTTTGGAAGCATTTTAAGTAGTGAATCACTTGATGCTAGCTATTGTAAATATTGGTTTAAAGGCGCTATAAAATAGATGGTGCATAGTTAAACCTTCCTCCAAATCCTGATCTATTTACGCTACATCACTTAGTTACCTCAGACCCAAAGACCACTGAAGGTAACAGGAGTCTTTACCAAGTCCTCAACCAGCTCGGTGTAGATTCAGAATATGGACATAGTCTTGTGGTAGGGGCGCAGTACATTTCTTACAGTTTTCAGGACATTAGGCATACAGCACTCCAGAACACGCCTTTCATTTTTGTTTAGTGACAGCAGAGAAAAATTGTATGGAGTGACTACACTCAAAGAAGAGTATCACTCTATACCCTACCTGCCCAGCCTTTTATCATGTACGGTTAGACACTGAAAATGGTATTCAACTCCCATTACAAATCATAGCATGGGACACGATGAGTGAGGTCTGAATCCTGAGCAGACTTGGACTGAGAATGACTTTGAGCAGCAATCGGGTGAGTTTGCTGTTTGTGCAGAGTCCTTCACTGAATGCTGGATTCAATCAGTAAAACATTTGAGCTGTGATGCCAAAACAGTGAACCTGAAAAATGATTAATGTAACTTCTGCCCAGTCTAACCCTCACGCTGAAATTTGAAGGAATTCTTTATCACATTGGCACTAGTCTCTACAAAATCTGTTCTTATTACGTCTTCTCAGTGACATGTAACTGTCCCAATATCTGTACCTTAGATTAAATCTTAATTTAGATTCCAAGGATCACTTCTGAGGGCAAGGTTTCACAAAAGGTTTCACCACAGCCCAGCCAGAATTTCCAAGGATTTAATGTATTGGATGCATTTGGAAAAGTCTGTCCAGCACTGTCCTAGCACACTGTCTACTGCTCTTTATTTTTTTTTTAAATGCAGACACCTAAATAGGAGAAAAGGTTTTAGTTATGGCCAGTGCCTTAAAGTCTGGCTGAAGAAGTTCCTAAAGAATAAAAAGGAAAGGGAAATCAGAGTTTTGATATTGTTGACCTGAGTGGACCTACGCAGGTAGGTTTGGAGAGCTTTGAATGAAAATCCATTCTTCAGTTTTACGGCAAGAACCTAATCCAGCCCAAACCTTATGACTCCTTGATCTTTGCCTGGAGTACTAGTATGCTTTCTCCACATGGGGAAAGGAATTAAAGAGGAAGAAAATCCAACAGGAGCATCATTCATGCTCATTTGCTTTTGCTGTAGCTGTCTATTGTAGTATGTCTGCATTTTTACCCCGTCTTCCTGTTTTTCCCCCACCTTTTTCCCAATGAATACATTGAAAACAATTCTGCTGTGGGCAAGTCTGGAACCTGTCTGGTTCTTCACCTGTGGTTTCCATCGCAAAGAAAATTGTGATTAAGGGTGACAGGGCCCTTCGGAGACTGGAAGGTGAGATGGCAGCTGGAGAAGAAAATGACAGGCCTCTAGAATTATCTGCTCCCGTAGAACAGGTGTCGGCAATCGCAGAGAAGGCAATGCCTGAAAGTTTCAGTGCTCCAGGCGGCACTGAGAGGGGAAGATGTGTCTGCAAAAGGGCATGTTCACTCAGTTACAGAGTGCATGTGTTGTGCTAAATGTCCTTAAATCCCTCTGGTAATGCAGCCGTCTGTAACAATAAATAGCAAATAACTATTGTCTCCTCTGGGACTACAGCTATCATGCTTCCGAACAGGAGTCATCCTGCTCTGTGTTGAGGTGTAAGAGACCATATATTTACTCTAAGTTCTAAGGAAAAATGCACATAATTTAACCTGCAATCTTAGATTGCTTCTGTTTACACAGTTTTGTTTAAAATCAACACTTAAAAATCCCATACAATGGACTCCTCCCAATTGCTCTAAGTTTAAAACACCTGAGAGGTAAGAAATGCTTGTGTGTTAGAAGTGAATGGTGCTATTATTTGTCTCCTCCCATTCGCCTTCCTGCCCTCTTGTTTCCAGGGTCCTTTAAATCCCTCCCCCCCCCAAGCAGAGATAAAATTTAAAATCCTTCAGTGTGCAATTTTTGTGATTGGTAGGAATATAAGAACATGGATAGAGCTAAGAACTGAGGAATCAAGCATTTTATGTACATACATAATCTTTTAAGGGTGAACAGCAGCTCACCTACTTTGTTTTAAAATATTCGTGCATATCTCTGGAAATAAGAACATCTAATAATAGCAAACGGTTTTATAAGCTAAGCCAAGACACTCAGTGTCTTGAAAGTATTTTACAACCATGAACATAACTATTCCTCATGATTCACCTGTAAGGTAGCTATCATTATGTCTCTCGTTCAGATGTGGAAAATGGTACCCAGAGAGACTGCAAAACTCAAATAAGTAACATACGGTAACAGACTGGCAGGATTAAAACAAAAAAAAAAAAGGCCTAGTAAATGACGATTATTACTTCAGCTCACTGCCTGAAATTATGTGAATACTAACATCCCCCCCCCAAAATCCCAGGCCACCCTTCACCCCAAAACAGAGAAGCAGAACACCCCTAAGAAAGATACCGGTAGTTCAGAGGCTGTACAGAACACTGAGGTTTCCTAAGCTGGTCACAAATCTCAAACCAGTCTCAAGCCAGAATAGAAGAATCAGCAGCTCTCCAAAATCTCACATTCTCCCCCACTCCCAGTTATCTGACAGTTTCTTTCACATGTAAACCAGTATTTCTATCCCAGATCTGGGAACAGAATTCAGCAACGTAGATGCCTGTTACTTGATTGCTGTTTCCCGATTAGGTGTTTAAACTCTCCAAAGGTTGCAGTGATTTAAAATCTGAATGGGAACATACTGGTTTCCATGGTTTTGAAGCAGTCTTTTAGAAACGCAAAACCTATTAGATGTGTTGCTAGTAAAGAATGTATTACTGATCACTGAGCAATGGTATACTATCAAAGGTCCTCAAGAAGCATGTCACAGGCACAGTTAAAAGCTGAATTTTGCAGTACATCTGGTAAAGGACAAAACTAGTCTTCCTAGAAGCTGGTAAAAACCTTCTAAGGTTACTGAAGAGGCCTCAGATTAAGTTACTCATTTAAACCTTTCTTCCAAAAAAATGGTTTTCCTCTTAAGAGCCTTGTACTCTAGAATCACAAACTAGGTAACAGTCCTAGATAACAGTCACAAATTGTGTGGAGTGCAACTTAGACTTGCTGTGCACTTCATCGATGTAATGCATTTGGTGCTTACAATTCCAAAATCAGCATTTAGCAGCTTGTCAATAGAAAGAGGAAGGCCTACTCGGTGTCTTTTCCCTTGCCTCTGTAAGAGAAGTGAAAAATGGTTTCCTTCTGGCTAGAAGTCTTTTGTGTCCACTATGATGCTCATCTCAGATACCCAAACAACCAGTAACTCCTTCCTTTCCAGGGAATGAGGATATCCTTTCCACTCAAGTCTGCCTTCAGGAATGGATCTCCCAAATTATGCCTTTACCTTACACGAAAGCGCTTCTGTCTGTAGTTGTATGGAAGCACCAAGCATTTGTTTCTTCATCACACTTTCTAACAGCTTGTGATCAGCCAGCACACCCACTTTGTGCCAAAAGCCAGTCACAGAATTGTTCTGTTCCAGACAGCACAGCCAAAACCTCCTCTTCTATCTGTCCCCTTTCTGTTTCTGTCAAGGCGTTTGGAGCAAATGCTTTTGGCTCCTGATCTGAATCACTGTGACTCCTTGTCTGCCCTGAGATACATCATACCGCACCTCTAACTGCACTGTACTTAACCAGAAGCGAGCTGCAGCGTTGTCTCTTTGCAGACTCAGGTCACCACCCACCATACCCTGATGAGGATGATTTACTGTGTTTTTTATGGTTTCATGGGGTTTCTGCTTCCAATTTCTAGAACTCCTGCTCTACTGGTAGGAAACAGCTAGTTTATGATGCTTGGTGCCCAGCTTGACTTTCCCCTTCTCCACTCCAGAGAAGTCCCACCAGCAGTTAACGACCACACACCAAACACCTTTTCCTGACGGTCCCTTTCTTTGCTGACTCACAGCTCGCAGCTAGTTGGAACAGCTTTCACAGTTTTTCGGGAAGAACTCCTGACATCAGCATCTTCCGTCTTGTCCCTGTAAATATATATTTGCTTTTTCATCTGTATATGTCATGTTCAGCTGCACACACAGAATCAATACTTGCTTCAACTGCTTCCACGCTTGCATTGTTTTATTTCTCTGGAAACTCAGTGTTTCTTATGCCCTCCTCCCCCCCGAGTCTGCAGTCCTCTTGTTCTCTCCAGACATTTGCTTCCTCTTAAGCTCACTACATCCCTGCTGTAGCTGATATTAGATGGCTTCTGTCAGTTCTATTTCCATGTACTGCATGCCACATAGTGGCGAGGGTCCTGTGTTTCTCAGAGCAAACTGGCTTGCTATTAAAAGAACTATTTGCTCAAAGGTCACCATGTGCACACAGGCCAGCCCGTGCTTCTTTCAGAGACTTCCCTTCTACATTTTCTTCTCCTCTCTCAAAGTTTTTCATAGTCCCTACATCTAGGTACACTGAAAAAGCTTCTGAGAGGACTGTGCCTTCTTGTGAGATTCGGGGAGCCGCAGGAGGCAGAGGGGGGACACGGACTATATCCAGCCTTTTTTTTTTTTTTTGACTGCATAGGGCTGTCATCTCAGCCTGAGAAGAATCAGGCTTCTGAAAACATCTCATTTACAAGGGGTGGGCTGCAAGGCTTAGAAGGGGTATTAGCACAGTCAGTTCCACTACAAGAACATGACGTGTCTTTCCCTCCCGTGTCCTCCTTGCCTTCCTGCTGATCACTCCTAACCCCCACAGAATCACTTCCTATTTTCAGCTTTTTCCAGTAATTTAGCACATACCTTCCACCGCCTTCCCTGTTCCCACACCAGTCTCTTTCCTACGCACTTTCGGTGGCATCCTCCTCCACTCCTCTTCACTGTTACATCTCGCTGTTTATTTTATCTTTCTTATTTTTTTCCTTCTATAATTTTAATGCTCTGTGTTTCACTTTTGCTCTTCTTCACTTCTATTATTGCTTATCAGGTTTTGAACTACATAGGTCTTAAAAATCTTAAAGTGATTAAATTATATCCGTATAATCATATATTATGATTAAACTCAGATGAAAACTGAATATTGTAATGTTTCTATGTAAATGCCTTGGCAATGGTATCAAAAAGATCAACTTTATCTTAAAGTACTTTAATCAGTACTACAGTTGGGAAGAAGAGTAATCATTTAACAAGACTCACAGGTGCATGTGTGTATATATACACACACACAGATCCATATGCGCATACACTCAGAAATAAAACACATGAGGCAGACATAATTGAGTGAACTGTTAAACTCATGGGAGCAAGATGCTTTTCTAGATGTTTACAGTACATTGAATTGTCCACAAAGACAACTATTCACATCCACATGCTGGCTGGAAACTGCACTTGTGCTGTTTAATGTCTTATTTGAATAGGCAAGAAGGTTTCTGTCCTTTTAAAACACAGGGACAGGGACAACCACCCAAAATCTCCTCTCACTGTGCACCGAGCAGTAATTTTATTACAGTCTGCAAGGAGGGTATCTTTCACATGGTCAGATGTTTGTAGTATTTGTGTATGTAAGAGGTCAAGCAAGGTGCTTAGCTGAACAACAGTTGGGTTTCTTATTCATTATTTGTTTCTCATATAGCTCTCTAAATCCCCCCCTGCTTTTTTTTTATTTTTCCTGATCCACCACATTTAATACCAAAACCAAAGAAAAGCATCCAATCTAATTCTGTAAGGCTCCCAAACCATGGAGACCAACAACACTGGGATGAGATGTGGTCCCAGAGAGCAAATCATTATACATGTATGTAAGAAAAAGTAAACCCCACTGATTCTTGTTTACTTTGGCTAGATACTGGTATCCTGAAACAGTGGCAGGGAGATAACGGGATGAGATCCTCCCATATTTTGCCTCAAAGAGCTTTTCCAAATATTTTGTGTTGATTTTCCCTTGTGCGTAAGCAGTTATACAGTTGACTTGCCTAATGTCTATATTAATTTTGGTACGTTTTTAATTAGCAGATAGCTAATTAACGTAATATAAGGTTATCTTGTTAAATGTTAATTGGATATGTAAACATTCTTTACAAGTTAATATTCAGAGGAAAAACATGTAATATGCATTTGCTGCCTGTGTCATTCTGAATTAATTACATGACAGCCAGATTTATCCCTTCCCAACTTGAGAACCCTCAATAAGTACTCTTTAAAGAATCAATTGATACTTAATTAATATGTACTGGCTGTCCTATTTAATTTAAATGAGTTCTTTCAACAAGTTACAGTGTTGCAGGAAGACACAGCATTCCCCCAGTGACACGGAGCATTTTCCACTGAAAGCACACGAGGGTGCTGTGAGAAAAGGCTCGGTGCCGCCGGCCCATATTTCATCAGTGGGCACACAGCCTCCTCCTTTCTTCCTCTCAAAAACAAAAGCTACCCACACAGAAATCTTTATGAAAGTTGCATGTACTGTGCTGTATCTCATTCCGTGGGGCTTCGTATTGCTCGGGGCTCTGTGATAGCTCCCTACCTGGATGGTGTTTATTACATTAGATGATGAGGTCAGTAACCTTCTCCCCTGATCAGGCAGGGAGCGAGGTCCACATTCCTTCACTCCCCTTTTATGTTATCTTCATAACAGCCACTGATGAGATACGTGTAGATTTAGCTCATTGTTTCGGTGCATTGATATTCCTAGCTACAGGAGAACAGCATGATTGAGTCCCTGAGGGGCTGAATTCTGGGATGGATGCATGGCAACGATGTTCACGTATAATTTATTATGTGTATGAAATCCTTAACATCAGCAAAATGGTCGCAGAGTTTGCCTTCCCTTTCATCATGCAATAAGGGTGTTAATGAATAAGGAATGTCTCTGCATGCTGCAGTTTAACACATTCCGTGCCCAAGCAGCGGCAACGGGGATCTGAACAGCTAGTCTGTCTGCCCAGCTACTGATTTCCTCTGCTATCTGGCTGCTGCAAATGACTGTGGTTTTAATTTCTGGAGGGTTTTATCTCCAGCGATCCCTAAGCACTTTATAAATAACAATTAAGTATCACCATGCCTGCGTGGTGTAAGTATTACAGACAGGTTAACTGAAAAACTAAGGTGAATTTTCTTGCCAAAAGTCACAGTGTGATATAACAGCAGCTCCCAAGAACACCGACTCAGTTTCTCTAAACACAAGACAACTCTTCCTTGTACAGGTAGGTGCACTAACTGTCCTCTCTCAGTGACAGGTGACCTGTCATGACAGAAAAAAAACAAAACTCTGAATTCATACTGGACCCCGTAAGTGAGGGCCTGGTCTGACTCTCTGAGGTCAATACAAAAGATCCTTTTACCCTCATCTGGTTTTAGAGAGAGAAATGCTGAAGATTAAGGGCCAGATTTTCCTAAGCGCATAGACCCTGGGCCTGCAGGAACTTCAGGGGGAGTTTTGAGTGCTCAGCCTTTCCAAAACCCCATCCGAAGGCTTGCCCACAGTCACACAGGCCATCTTCTGCAGTGTTACGGCAGCTGTAAATCTGTCCGATTGTCTTGTCTCCAAGCTTGCTAGTGTTACTAAATTTTTCTCTAAGGAGCTTTGCTCTAGTTGTTGTAGCTGAGGAAGCTGTTCTTTCAGCTTGAAGCAGCTGAAAAAATCTGAATACCTGGTATTGTAATCGCTAAATACCACTTTTCTACTGGATATAAGCAGAACACCTATTTTTAGTTAAAAAGCTGCTGTTAGGTAACACAGTCTCTTTTATGGCTAAGTAATGCAGCAAGCTGGCACAAACCAAATGGTACTTGACTATTTGCAAATTGAACAGCAACACAAGCAGCAGGCGGTCACTCATCTCCAGGCTTTCATGCCGATCACCACAATAACAGCTACAATAATAATACTAAGCAAATAACATTCAGCAATCTATGTTTTTTTTTTCCTTTTTTTTTTTTCCATGAGGGTTTTTAATACTGAAGACTCACTTTTACAATTCATGTTCAGACAATTATTATCTGTAACTTTATTTTTATCCTCACTTTCTCTATTTTCCTATTGTGGAAAGTTAGAATTAGTATCCCTGTAGTCAAGGCCTTTAGATCAGCTACATACCTGGAGCTCCAGGATGCCTCTTTATTGTACATCACTACTGCACCAAGTTTTGTCTAGAGTGAATTTTTTAGTCTTGTAAGCCCTGAAAGTAGGAACGCACGGCCCACTTTAAAACATCCAGGAATCATGACTAAAAATTGCTAAAATAGGCATAAATGACAGCACTATTCATACTGAATTTCTCCCAGCTTCACTAAGTATTTAACTTATCTATTTAACTTTCCTATGTCCATTACTCTGGGCAGGGGAAGAACTGAATATTCACCTACTTCAGGGCATTTTATATACTGTCTCTGTGTAGATACCTGTGAAGAAATCA
The DNA here is from genome assembly GCF_040182565.1 of Anser cygnoides. Taxonomy (NCBI): domain Eukaryota; kingdom Metazoa; phylum Chordata; class Aves; order Anseriformes; family Anatidae; genus Anser; species Anser cygnoides. Next base: position 14,052,844 of record NC_089887.1, read on the forward strand.
GATTATCATGGAGCAGCCAGGAATTTTGAACTGGAAACTGGAAGTTAAGTTGCGAAAATCTCGATGCCCAGAAATGCTGAAAATGTGCCTATCTCCATAACTACCGGCCTACCTTTTATTATTATTATATTATTATTACTACTTTTATTATGACTACTTTTATTACTATTACATACAGCCAGACTGCTATTTCTTTGTCCCCACTAAAGAGCACCAGTGACCATGAGGACTCCTCAGGGCGGAAGGTGCTGGTCAACACGGAGATGGCCCGGCCTGCCCCTGAATCAGGCTGAATGCAGTTTTCATAGTTCTTACCATTAGGCACTTAAAATGTCTGCCGTTAGATTTACTGCGGGGAGAGTTTGCCTCTACAGTCATTTATTCTAACAGGACACTGAGAGCATATCAGTTACAGACCAACAGACATCGGTCCCTATGTGACAGTTCCCACGTGCTTGTCAGACTCCCGTCCCTGCTGGTGCTGATGTGCACTAACAGCCCAGTACAGGAGGATCCAGCACTGTAATAGCATTAACTGCTTGGTTAAGTCCACCCATGTGGTGAGGATGACACTGGTGCAGAATGAAAGGTCTGAGATAAACGGCAGCTCAGGTGGAGAAGGAATAAAAAGAAGCTGATAAAGGGAAATTCTAAAAGAATCTTCTGGGTCTGGAGGAAAAGGGTGAAAGCAAATATTAAGAAAGCAAAGCCAGCGGAGGATGTGTCTCAACAAAATTTAGTTTTATGTATACAGTAGTATTTATATTGTGCATAAAAGCCTTCCCAGGGGTGCTACAAGGCTTACCCTAGAGTAATGCAACACCTAATTATCACTATTAGAAAACAATGAAAGATGATATTAATGCCAAACATATAAAGCAGTTACAAAGTTTAATTTTTAATCATTTTCATTGCATTCCCATGAAATTTCAGATCCCCAGAAGCAAACAGCATATAAATGCATCCTAACAAGTGTAACACAGCAGTTTACTTCTGTTAGAAACAAGCTAGTCCTTCACCTAAATATTTTTTGCCCAAAAATGTGCTTCCAGGAGACCTATGACTATGAATTCATGCCAAATATCTTTTGCTGAACAAAAGAGAAAAGACTATATTGAAAAATATTTCAATGTTGTTTGAACTGTTTGAAACTGGATTTCCCTGATCCACTAAAAATTAAAAGCTATACAAAACAGGTTAATATGGGATTTGCAGTCTGAGGCTCTGAAGTAAGAACGAGCAATCAGAGACGCAGTTCCAGAGCACACAGACGGGACGCATCCACATGTAACACAACTGCTGCTTCTGCACACACCTGGCTGGTATAACGAGAACTTGGTACCAACAAAAACTAGCCATTATTATAAAGCAGGGAAAAGAATTAAAAAGATTTACTGACCGCCCTTGAAAGTAGATGCCATGGGATTGCAGATTACCAGCAGGCCAGCCTGAAAAAGAAACAGATATTGTACTCTTCCCTGTGTAACATACACGGAGATTGCCGAAACTGCTCTCAAAGAACTGTAATTCCCAGAACTGACAACCCCAAAGATCATACAAATACTTAAAGTGAAGCATTAAACAGGGTCTTGTCGGCTGAGTGGCATGTCTGTTAAACCTTCTAAAGCAACACAATCAACTGCTGTCAGAAAATTCAGATTCATATTTGTGTCAACATTTGTGCTCTCCAGTGTCAGCTGAGATATCCTCTTCTATGCTTGTCTCCTGAAATGATTAGTAGACCTTGGGAGAGTGAAAGCTATTTTTGTGAGCAGCTGGTTCTGATATTGTAAAATGAATCCACTATGCATTCCTCTCAAATCTAGTGACAGGTGGGATTTTAATCAAACATGTCTGGCATTTCATGGAGAAGGGAAGAAAGTAGGGACTTCTACACCAAAGGCTGCGTTTTTCAAAAGCACTTCCATCTCCGAGGCAGAGAGGGATCCAAAGCGCCCACATAACCACCTTCCTGGAGTCTAGCACTTTGCTTCAGGAGGTGGGAGTTGTGTCGCTTGCCCCAGCCTTGCTGTACACCACTGAGTTTGGTCCCTGCCTCCAAACGGGGATAACACAGAGGTGGGTTAGCAGATGGGCTGGAGCCATGCTTATGTCTGCCTGTGTAGGGCTGTGGGAGCACATTTGCTGAGGAGGCTTTGCAGACCTACCACTGCCTACTGAACACAGTCTTCACGGCACAACGCCAGCTTGGGGACACTTCCAGGACTAAAGCAGGGAGAGGGCAAGAGTGAACAGGGCACAGGCAGGACGTAGCCCTGCAGCAGAGCAGATGCTGCCCCTCTTCGGGAAGGGCAGCTGTGTGGCCATGTGGGTGCTCCTCGTGCCTGCTTCACTGGCTGCCATGACACAGAAGCTCCTTAAGTGGAATTAAAAGCCCTCTCTGCCCTTAACATACATGAGAACAAAATTAATTTCTTAAGCAATATGCTCTCATTTTTGTGAAACTTCAAAGAAAGCTCAAACTCCTTGTTCCTTCACGAATAACCCAGTTTGACTATTATAATATTAATAAATGCATTAGAACTATTTTTAAGTAAGCAAAGACTGAATGATAGTCATCCAAATTAATGAAGGGTATGAACTTAAAATTGATTATGTAAACCACACTAAATCCCTGCACAGATTTAATGATTTAAATTCAAATTTAATTTAGATTTAACTCAAACACCAACTTGAATTAAAGCCACTTTAATTCTGAATGAGAGTGCCCAGAATGGGCTTTAGTATAGGCTAACAAATCTGCTCTGTGCAAAGATTTTCTTGAACTGTGTTATTTTTCCTTAATGCCATTAAGTCAGTAGTCAGTAGATTGAATACACTGGGCTCTGAAAGGCAGCCTGTGTTTGGAAGTAGAGGCTGACTCACCAAAATGCATAAGCAGCCCCTAGCTATATGAGTAGAAGACTTACTGATGTTTTTAAGCTACTTAAATCCCTTAAACAGACCTAGGACTTGCACCTCTTGAATGAAGAGGAGTTCCCTCCTCTGAAGGACAGCGGGCTGACGCCCTTTTACCACAGCGTGCTTCCCCACCACAGAATCATGGAATGGTGACAGAGCTAAAAGACTTTAGGCTGAAAGACCTGGAGAGAGAGCTGAAAAGGAAAGAAAGTTCCCAGGTCACTGATTTCCCTTTTTTGGAGTCCACAGAAACAACACCACCACACATAAAAACCACGATAATAACAATAAAAAAAGGCAACACAGGAAAACTTGACTGAGGTACAAAGGAGACGAGCCTCCGATCTTTCTCTGCTGCAAGAGCTTTGCTTCCCTCACTTAAATATCTTTATATATTTATATATATATATTTTTTTTTTTCTGAAAAACATATCTTACATATTTAGTTCACTGTAAAGCCATCAGAATATTTCTAGTAAGTTCCTCACAGACTATGAATTGGTAAGACAGCAGAAGGTGCACACAAGCCATAGCTTCAATGGCAGCCAGAACTTATTTCTTAGCCGCACTCTGCAGTTGCAGTCATCCGTCGGGATTTAGTTGCAAGTCCATTTCACATTAGAAATGCAGCACTGTGCTGGTCCTACGGTGTGCCCTGGGGCGCAGTGCCCGCGGCGGGGCCTGTGTGAGGAGAGGCCGGGGTTGCCCGGTGCCGGTCCCAGCCCGCTCCAGGCCCCGCAGGGCGCAGCGGAGCCCCTCGGTGCCGCCGTTGTGCCGCGGGGACACAGATGTCAGCGGGGGCAGGGCAGGAGGGGCTCCGGGCGCAGAGATTCCCCTGCAGCCCGAGCAGGCCCACGGGGGAGCAGGGCAAGGAGCGGCAGGGAGGCGCTGGCACGGCCCCAGGCCCAGCCCTGCCCGGGCAGGGGGAAGCAGGGGGGTCAGGAGGGAAGGCATGAAGCTGAGCCTGGGAAGAAGAAGGGTTAGAGGAAATGTGTTTTTGTTGTTGTTTCGGCTTTGTTTTTAACTGACAATAAATTAACGTTCCTCGAGTCCTTTTTGCTTCTGACGGTAATTTGTATGTGATCTCCCAGCCTTTATCCTGGCCAGCATCTCCATCTTGCTTTCTCCCTGTCCTGCTGAGAGGCAAGGGAGAGCCTGGCCGGGAGGGGGCCAGCAGCTGGCCATGGCCACCCGGCCCTGGGCTGCATCTTGGCCAGCTCAGCACAGGTGTGCAGGAATGCTGGGGAAGCTGTGCAGACACACACACCTCTGTCTCATAGCACAGACACCGGGCAGTGCTCTGGCAGACACCTGGAACGACCTCCCGAGGCAGCAGGAGGGATGGGTACGTCCTCTGTTCTTTCTGGCTTTCTTTTGTGTAATCAAAACAGGAATGGGAGGAAAAGATAGAACAGGGCCATAAAAGACACAAGCTGACACTTCCTGGGAAGCTGAGGGCAAGACAGCTTCCACTCTTTAATGGAGAGGGTTTTGCTTGAATAAGTTTCTGGCTTAAGTTTCTGGGGACAGAACGCAGGCTGGCGAGGGAGCCTTTCCAAGCTGCCTACCCTGAGCAGGCTGGGTTTCTCTTTAAGAAAGCACACACTGTACTCTGGGTTAATGGTACGTGTTAAGCTAGAACATCTGCTTATGAAGAGATAGATATGCTGAAACATTTACTGATGTTTTGCTTCCTCCCCTTGTGTCACCTGAAATCTATCATCTCACTATGGTATCCCAGTGCAGTCCTGCTTGCAAATCTAGGGAAGCGGGGCAGTGGTGCACAGCTTTTAGAAAATGATTAGTGATCTGTCAGGGTAATGTCTAAACATGGGCACCGACTCAGATGTGTTACCTATAAATCTGTTCATCAGCAGCTGAGGAACATATGTGCCTCTTCTTCCTTAAACATAAAAACATTAATTACATCATATTGTACCACAGTAATGGGCAATGTGGTGACAGAAGCTTGCCAAAACTTTAATTTTAACCATAAATCTGGAGGGTCTGAAATGGCAATTCAAGCTGCTTTAAAAGATGAAGATAAAGCTTACGTCTGGTGTGTAGGAGCAGAAGTTGATGGGGGTAGGGAGAAAGGCATGGAGAATTAGTGCACAGACTGAAATATTGGAGAGTACCATGGTAAAACTACAGTCTTCCCTGGGCAAAGGATAGGAAAGAGCAAATTGCAGTTCACTGGCTTTCTCCGCTTGTCCTGGGGTAAAAAGTTTTATTCTTCTCTCCTACTATTTAGTCTTGTTTTCATACTGCTTGTTTTTGCTGCCCCTCCTTTTCTCCTCCTCAGTGTAATCACAAAGGGAATACTGGACAAGCAGCTCTTGGTGTCATTTCTGTGGCTAAATCTTTATTTTGGACAGAGCTGTTGTGGAGAAAAGCTGAGGCACAGCATGGAACTCACACTGTCCTTTGTACCTGGATAAGGAGCATCCAGATTATTTATCAACAGAAAGAAGAAATATGGAAGTGTGTGTACTATTCAATATGAAAGGCACCACAAATACATTCTGCTGCATTACGTATCGTTCAAAGGGTTTATAAGATGAAGCAGTTCAAGCTGGGAAAGACGATGTAGAAGGCAGCAGCTGCCAGTGCCCCACACCACTGCTTTTCCCACGTGTACTCATTCCAGAACTGAACCGATCCTGCCTGGCTGCTGGTGTTGTAAACCAGCTGGTGCCTCTGACATCAGTCTGAAAACAGACGGGATAGAGATATCTGCTGCGATGACCCCAGTCTGCCCAGTTATGCCACAGGTAAAAGGGCAATCACTTCTCTTTCTGAACTCACCTTTATTTTAGGATTTGCCTGCAGTGTTTCAGAGCCATGTGGCTGTTTAGGTTACAAATCTAAAATGTGGCAGCAGCCTGCATCAAATAGAGGGCTGGTTTTGGTACTGGGTCTCTAAAGCTTGTCTCCCTGTCCCTTGTGTCCACCCTCTAAGGAGGGGTAAAATACAGTGGAGATGGGCTCTACTGAAGGGAAGCCTATGCCCTTCTCATTTATTTTTTCCCTAATTCTTCTCTCTCGTACCAATGTCACCTCCGCAAGAGTGATAAAGATGATGCCACTTGTCTGCATAAGAAAACAAGCACAACTAAAGCAGAACAAACTGTTCCGTGTAATGCCTCTTGTGGGCACAATTCCAGAAGGACATTTCCTTTTGGAAAGGCAGCTGTGTAGTCACTATTGCTCTACAATCCTATTCCTCTTTACTTTACCTTTGCTGGTCATTTTGCTTGGGTAAAAAGCCCTGCAGTGGGTTACCTTTTTGGCAGTTTGTGAAAGGGAAGGAACTATTTCAAACAGAACATCACATTGTTTTAAAACAACAGAAACCTACAGACAGCTTGTATTCACTCAGAGGCTGTTTCCCTGCTCTTTGCTCCAGGATATGTCTCTCATAAGTAAGTATGTGCCTTCCATCTTCTGTAAGTAGTAACTCAGCCCCTTCCATGCTGCTGCTTCCTTCTGACAGACAAAACTTTCAGAAACTCAGCAAGCATTTGAACTACAAATGCACTGGCCCCGACTGAGCAGTGCTTTAATCCGTCTGCATTCAGCTTCAACTAGTAATGTTTCTGCAGGTATTAAAGGGCAAAAAGCTGTAGTTCCATGTACAAATAATCCAGGCCCAGGCTGCACAGGTCCCAGATAAAATATGTAGCTATTAAGAAATTCCATAAGGTCGATGATTTTTTTTTCCCCCCAAAGCAAGAACCATGACATGGAAAATGCTTTCTATTTGCCTCTTGGCTAAAGCAACTTAACTGGCTGCCAGCTCCATTAGCCTAGAGAAGAGTGTGCAGCAGCAGATGACAGCAACCCATCTGACACCAAGTGCGGAGCAGGGTACGGGGCAGAGCTTGCAGCTGCTGTGCGGGGCATTTCTCCCCTGTCAGATCAACGCGGGATGTATCTATCATAAAGCAGAACACCAAACAGTCACTGTGCACTGGACAGCAATATTTCATTTCATGCATCATTAAGAACCTGCATTGATTCCAACTAGTCATATAACCTCATCTTGCACTCACTTTAAAGCAAAAAGGAAAAAAAAATCTCTCCTTCCCAAGTCACCAGATAACTTTAAAACTTGGGTACTTGAAGAAATTGGCTTTCTTAGCATCATCTGTCTTGGGGACCACGACGCTGAGTGCAGTACACTATGACTTGGAAAATGGCAGGGACTCCAGGGACGTTCTTTGTTTCAGTGTAGCCTGGGTTTGTTTACCACATTCACTTTGCTGTCATGTGTTTGCAGGAGGTCTTATCTACTCACCAGTTTGATTTGGAATAAAGCTCAGTTCAAATGTAATAAAAAGAGAGGGAAAATATCACAAGAGAATAAAATGTCAGCCTAACTAGTGCTGGTGTCCCCAGCCAGCTGAGCTGGCTATGCAACACGTGCCACTGGGCAGACTTCTTTGGCCCACTTGCCTAGTACCACCAGGTAACAGCACTGAGGACAGCAGTAAGAGAACCATCAGCTTAAAAAGTAACAACGCTTCCCAGTGTTGTTACACAAGGCAGAGTGACCTTGTGCTAGAAGTGTAGAGGTTACAGAGCACCCCCTCTCTTTCCAGTCTCCAGGAGAATGGTTGGACCACACGCGGTGGCCTTCCCTAAGGTCTTCTCTGGCCTGAGATGGCATTTTCGAGTCCACTGGGAACTCAGCTTGAGGTGAAAAGGTGCCAGTGTGATCTGGGAAGACAGCTGGAATCAAAAAATGTCTTACTGTCTCTTTTCAACAGTCATTACTCACTTCTAACCATGGTCTTTGGCACATTACTGACCTTTCTTACTCAACTTTCCCCACACACCCATCACTATCAAAAGGAACCTGCAAATGTTCATCGGTTAAATAAAGAAAGTCTGAAGACTGAAAGTGCCATACGTTTGCTAAACTCAAGCTATCTAGGAGGAATGTTCCTGCTTGTTTACACTAGCAGTCCCTCCTCCTCAACTTGAGAAATGGGGCAAAAAGATGAAAGTTTCACCTGCTTCATTACATCAGCTGCTCTTATGGCATCCGTCATCCCAGCAAGAAACAATCTTTGAAGGCTTATTAGCTGTCTTCAAAAGGAGAGACTGCCTCTTATCTGTACATCAGCCTGTCCCAGCATGTGGGGCAGTGCACTACAACGATCAGTTTCACTTTAATATATTCTTTGCTATTTCAATGAGGCACAATATTCTTCATAAGGTACGTGGCAAAGACTGGCAGAGGTGCTAACTCTCTGTGATTGAACAGGCTGGGTTTACTGTATGAAACGTAGTCCAGGGTAGAATAAGAGCCTTGCATCCGTTTCTGTCTATAATTTCACAACAAAACTTGCCTTTTCCCTCTATTTTATTCTCATTGCCACTGTTTGACTTTTTTTTTCCTCCAATCTCTTTAGGTCCCAAAGCATCTGGTGGCAAATCAAACATGGTAAAATGGTGGTTTTGAGCTTAATAATATTTTCCAAGTCATTTATTTACCAAATGCTCTTGGTGGAAGTGTTTTGTTCTGTATGTTAACAGGTGGTGTATACTCAATCTGAATGTATGGGCAATCAAATCATAGCAATGGGGGAGTCCCTCAGGGTGCTGAAGTTGGACAAGTCCTCGTAAATTCAGAGGCTGAACATTTTTTTGAGTACCTGAGCCTCCTGGCCACTCCTGCTCCCAAACACACGTATGGATTTCTTTAGCACATTCCTTTAACTGCTCTGGCTTTGCTTTGCGGTGCCTACTTTATTTATATTGCAGACCTCAACAATCTCCAGAAACAGACTTGAACACTGAAGTTGCTGCTACAGAAACAGCAAGAGCAGGAATTGACAGCCTCTATCAAAGAGAACAGCTAATGGTCTCATCTGATACAAAACTCCAGCTAAAAATTCAGCTAGGATTCAGCTAGAAAGATGCCTGCTCATCTTTCTTCAGCAGATCCAAGACTCTTTGTGCTGTCTCCTTGGAAAGCTGAAGTTATTTTTAGAGCTTGCCAGATGTGGCTCAGTCTTCAGAGGGATTCCTTCATATTCTCCTATTTTAGTAATTAAAGATCTCAAAAGAAACAGAAATAACAAAAATGTTTAATTGCTATTCTATCTATTGCCTTTGGACGAGTTCACAGCCCAGTACAAGCTTCTGCTAAATTCTATACGACAAAGAAAATGAACAGAAAAACATTACAAGCAAAGTAGCATTTTTTTCCATGGGAAAACCACATCTTTCTAAGAGTATTTTGCCCGATTTCTTATTCTTAAGAGTACCTGCAGAAATGTGGAGTTGCCCATCATAACACCAAAACATAAAGGGTCTTTGCAATATTCTACCGTTTATAAAAAAAACACTAGAAAAGTTGTATGCCCCTGTTATTCAACGAAAGAGAAATTCATTACACAGGTATCAGCGGGCCTGTCACGACCCTTCTAACTTCAGAATGCTGGAAAAAATGAAACTCTAAGCTTAGACGTGGAGTTTTTTTTTTTTTTTTCCCAATCCACCAAACAACAGGAGCAGATGCAGATTATTTTTTGGATAAGACATCCCTGTTTTGGAACGATTTCACATGCTAACTTTGCTTGGGAACTGCTCCTGTTGGTGACCATGTGTTCAGCACATCTGCTTTGGCTTGTTGTTTTCTCTGAGACTGACAATATTGTGGCAAGACGTCAGAGTGAATTGAGGTGAAGAAAAAGGAAAAGGAAAATTAACATGAAAGAGTTGCATTGCAAATCCAAATGAACCCTGAGAGACTTTCCATCCCTTGATCCTCCATGTGTATATTAGGCTATGTGTAGAGGGATTTGAAGAGGTGGGAGGAATTGACAGGCTTGAAGTAATATCTGGGCTTGTCTTGTCACAGTCAAAAACTCAGCTTGAGCAGACATGCTGGGAGGACATTTCTGACTTCTAGCCCATGGGAGAGGATGCCTTCAAAAAGTTGGGAAAATCCTGCCAATGACTCATCAAGGCTAGTTTCACTGTTCACTGCATAATGCACTCATTCATCACACTGAAAGGATTTCAATCAATATTGTCAAACTAAAAAGTTATGTATTATATACACATGCACACACAAGTGCACTCAGTTATGCATAACATATGTGATGGCCATCATCAAATAAATTACAGAGCTGGGTGCCAAACTGAATTTACCAAAAATCACTATCTCTACCTGTCCCTTATCTGCACTGAAATTCCCATATAAAATTCAGTAATTCTCATCTATTTCAAAGAATCATCAATTAATGAAGACATTTGAAAACTAAAACAAATCAGGAACTTTTTCTTTCTTTCTTTAGCCTATAGTTCCTTTACCAAAATCACACCTCCAAAGATGTTTACCAGGCAGCAGTCAGTCCCACTAAGGAGCAAGTCAGAAGCCAAGCCAGCAGAAATTCAGTTTGGGTGACAACGTGATACTCTGAATAACACAAACATTTACACAAAATCCAAGGCTACCTCTAACCTAGTAATCATTTCAGAAAACAACCAACAGTAGGTAACTGCTGCCTGAGATTTAAAGTTACATGATCCTTACTTGTGGAAACGTGGGTGTAAGTACGGACTGAGTGACATGGGCAGGAGGATGCAGGCGCCCTGGGTTCAGCTCCTCATTCAGTCTCTATCCTGATGTTTGTAAAGAGGGAAGTGATAAGAATAAGTATTGATTCTTGTAACACTTACCTCCTTCGGACTATAGATAAAGCTGGTTGGAAAGAGAAAAAGGGATAAAATAAGGATTTTCTGTGGCCATTACCGAGTCAAGAAAATTTAAACAGTGCATGAAAAATAACCTCATTTTCCAAAATAAAGACCATGCTTTTAAATCCTTCCCCTGATTCCTGACACCTCAGCAGCTCTGCTTCACGGCAACCTGCCTGATAAATAAGAGCTTGGAGACCTTGTTTTAACCATTTGTGGCTCCTCAGACACCCAGATGTCTGGGCCCTGTGGGTGCCAGCAGCCCTCTAAGGCCCCGAACCACCTCAGCGGTGGCCTCCACCCACACCCATGGGGCCCAGAACCCCACTGAAACTAGGGCCCTAGAGCCCAGTCACGGCCTGAGCTATGCTGTAGGGCACCAGCTCCTGTGGGCTGCTGCTCCTGACCCCCCAGATGGCCTCTGGGCCTGGCTCAGCCCCTCACCTGGCCTGGGACTGCTCGTGGACCCTGCTACCAGCCCTCGGTTCTCCCTGTTGTGCTCAGGCAGAGCTGCGCTGCCTCGCCTTCCTGGCTCCTTCTCTCATGGAGCTGCCCTGCTCTTGCTGCTCCCTGACACTAGGGTTTGAGGTCCGATGCAGCCAGCTAGGCTGTCATTCGGGGTTTCAGTCAAGAGGCTTAAAGCTCGGGGTGTTAATTGTGACTGGAATCAAACCTTGGTTTATTGCTGCTGCTCATGAAACAGAACTGCAGCCCTTCTGTGATCTAATCAAACATCAGGCAAACGTGGTCCTAGATAGCAACGTGCCTTCCCGTGTAATCAAACGTCTATGAAAAATTGTAAGAGCTGGTTGGCCTAACAGCACATTTCTGCTGGATTCTGCCCACACAGCAGCCCCCAGAGCTGTCAGTGGGCAGGGAGCTCCTTGCTGACTTGTCGGTGTGAGCTGGCAGCTCCTGCCATCTGGGGAGATGCCATACATGCTCACACAACATCGCTCTCTGGAGAAGGCAGCAGCACAGGAGGCTGATGGTTGGCTGATAAGGGTGACCGCTGATGCAGGCAAGCATTGAGTAAAGAACTTGAGTACCAGGCTGAAATCTCACTCATATGAAACATTTTATATGGGGACCTCAGAGCATCTTACAGAGTAGATAGAGAAAAACATAAAAAGACATGAGAATTGAAGGGATTTTTTTTTTATATGCACAAAATGGAGGAGCAAATTGCGTAGTAAAAATTTGACTTGACATGGGATGTGCACTACAGTGCTCAGTCTAGAAAAATACTTACGTATAGACTTAAATTTAGGCATGTGAATAGACTCACTGGAGTTAATGTTGAGCCAGTGTGTAAGAACTTTATTGGTCTGGGGATGGGTGCACTGAGCATCCTTCAGGAAAAATACCCTCCATTTGCCTGCCTATGTGCTCAGACTGAATGAGCCAAGATAAGTAGTGCTTCCTTGTGCTTTCTGTGGAGGGTGCTACCCTGACAAGAGTGTCTGCAGACTTCCAAATTGCTCATCCAGGTATCTCAAACAGTTAGGACAAGACCTGGCATTATGAAAGGAGTGTCAGAATATTGCAAACCCTATGAAATTAGAATTGGGCAGGTTATAACATGAGTGCCTAGCTATTCTGTTGTAGCCACCATCAGTGTTTATTAATTTGGGTCTTTCTAGAGGCAGTTTCTCTCTTCTTATCCCCTGCAGCTCTTCTGTTTTCAGAGCTTGCTCCCTATCTCTGTTCATGTTCTTTCTCTTTAGCTCTGCACCTCCTGAGCCCTCTCACCTTTGTGTCTTGCTCCCTGTAACACCTGTGAGGCTCCTGTTGGGACGCTCCCAAAAGGATCGCATCCCTCCCTGCCAGATGGAGCCATGCACTCGCTTCCAGGGGAAGCAACATTCGCTCCAGCAGTACTGGGGTCCCTCCAGCCCTGGGGCAGCTGTGTGTGCTGGGGGATAGAAGTGTAATCTCAGCATGATTCTAGCTCAGTAACTGATGTATTTAACAATAGAAGTGAACAATGCTGTTTTTTCTCTGTATCTCCTATTGCTCTGTGCTGTCACACAGCTCAGCTCTGAGTCAACTGAATGAATCTGATGGCTGGATTCCCAGCTAGGCTGGTGGTATAAGGATGATCCCAAGCCCTCCTTCCAAGCTTGTGAACAAAACCACTAGCTTTATCTCTCTGAAGTTAAATACAGTTCTCCCAACACTTCATGAACAGCTGCCGAGTCAGACTGCATTAGTAACACTCCCCTCCATCCTTCGGCACATCCAGTATAAACACTGTATCTTTCAATCTTCCCTTAAAAGTAATCAAGTACCAAACACAGAGACAAAGCATCTTCCAGATGAAAGAAAAAATAAAGTGCATTGCCACCCACAGGCTTTGAAGTTCTTACTTTCTGGAGTATTTAGTTCCTTAAAAGATTAATACTAGCCTGCTCATTCTACATTTGAGAGACAGAATCAGCAGTTTTCCTGCTGAATGGATTGAGTACTTTATAATATCAAAGCGTTTGCACCAGGGTCAATCTTAATTGTGAGTTCCCTCCTTGGAGGGAGTTGAAGGGCTGTATCGACAGGTGCAGATGGGAGAGGTTTATTGCACGTATGGGAACTTGTATGATGAACTGCAGTGCTAGGTGATGTATTTGCTTTAAAATTTAGCTTTGCCTCACATGTCTGTGGGCTATGAATTCATTCCCAGCAGACCTATTTTAGTTTTGCAGGCACCTGAACATTTTCAAGCAGATGTCACTTTAAACAAGAGCAAAAAATTTGGAGAGTTATCTGCTGGTTCTTACTGCTGTCTGAAAGCATTAATTTCTATTCTAAAATTACTTGTTCTTAGAGAGGGATGGGCTCCAATATCTGACCACTACCAATATTTTTTTACATTCAAGGACACAAATGTGGAAAAGGGAGGTCTATTATATTGGAGTAAAAGAAGTTGGGAGTGAGCACTTGGTTTTACTCCTGGAAGAGTCAGCTTCAAACTGGGATGTGTCTAGATATGAGAAACCTTTACATAGCTCCTTCGTTGCACCTCACTCTGGCAGATGATGAAATTATCTAGAAGATGAATAGAGAAACACCAATGCCAGAAACACTGCTAACAGTTTAAGAGTTTAAGCAGGGAGCTTAGCAGATGGTTAGCACACGAAGACTTTTAAAGCCTTGTTGTCAAAACATGGTTATAACCTCCCCCTTGACCAACTCCATATTATAAAGTTTGAAACCGAACGGTCAGTGTATCTAGCTTCCTTGCAATCTAATAAATTTCCACTACTCACCCAGCTTCCCGAACCAGTTGAGAACAACTAAAGAGCTAACAGCATCCAGGTGTGTTTGCATTTTGTTCCCTGCACATACAGGTGACACCCCTTTTCCCCATCCCCCCAGTTCTGGCTGTTGCTGCAGAGAGGTTCAGGTGTGGTGACGGCTGCTGAGCAGCTGAAGACGGTGCAGCCTGGCAGGTCGCCCTGTCCTCCTGCACAGCCTCAGGTCACTTGGAGGTGGGCTGAACAAGAGGTTGGGAAAGCTGACAGCTCTGTAAGCAGTGTTCAAACTGCACGCTGTCAGGCCTGCTCCTTCATCCCTACCATTACAACAAAAGGAGAGCATAAGCACCACTGTTTTTTCATCTCTTTCATTAAAGAGTTAAGAAAGAAAAATACATTTACAAACTACATTCCTGCACCTCTCCCTGGATGTCAAGGTGGTGAAATATTAAGAATTTTGCTGGCTCGGTCAGGTCACTCCTTGAGCATCAGGAAATCAGGCAGTGGACTGTGCTGCCCATCTGTCAAGAAAGTTATGAAACAGCTTCCAATTAATGATTTTGAGGAGGTATGCAAGGGACAAATTGTCTGCACTCAGGACAGCTGCACTGCAGGCCAGAGTCTGTGCTCCATAAAGCCACATTGTTCCAGCGAAATCAGTGCAACTGTGTGGGACTGCAACAGTTGAGGATCTGGCCTACACCATTTTTTGTTTAAACCATTATAGGATAGAACACTTTAGTACATGATGAACATTAGGTATATTGGCAGTTCCAGTGAAGTGCTGATGTTCTGATTGCTTAGGTTAACTCTTCAGTGTCTGAGTCTGCATCAGGAAACTTTTAACACTCCAATGAAGTGAGCTGTGTATTTTATGCCTTCTCCACTTAGATGGAGAAAATGGTTTGCAATAGATACAGAAACACAAAAGAACTATGTAATAGGGTTAATATATAAAATCAAACCCTGTATCTATAAGTACATGAGAAGATATTGAGTTGAGAGGAAATACTCGTACAGAGCACTGCACATACATGAAAAACTCAGAAAATGCGACACTATTTATGACAGAAACTTCCCCAGACATGATTTTTTCAAGGCTCTCTTCCTTGCACTGTCATTCTCAACCTCTCCCTCCCTCACAGGCAGGCCAATTACTGGGATAGCTCAGAAGTTTCTGTCACAACTTGAGCAGTTTCTGAAAACAAGTATCAGCTTAAAAAAGCAAAAAAACTACAGGGATATAGCTGGAGGGGGAAAAGGGAAGGGAAGGAAAGTCAGTCCTCTACTTCCAAAGCAATTGTGGATATGGATTGCATGGAAGCCTTCTCATCAGCAGGGAGTCTGACAGGTCTATCAGGGGAGAGTTCATCTACTTCTATAATAGTAGTTATTTGAACAACTCCAGATCAATATAGTTTCTAGGGGAGATGCTGCTATTTATTGGGAAACAAGAGAAAAACATTGGTAAAAGTTTCCTTTCTGTTTCTACAGTAACCACCACAGGGAGGGCCGTACACATTTGCTTAGCTGGGGTTCACGTTTAGGTTCAAGCCCACATCGCTGCAGCGCCGAAGCAGTCTATGTACGTCACATATGGAGTGTTGCTTGCTTTGCTTTTGTTTCAGAGCTCAGAATGGTCAGATTTGGGGCATTAAAGTGATGACTTAGCATCTGGAGGAGATCACTTGTGAAATAAGTGGTTCTGAATTTGCACTGGCCTCTTAGTGTTGCACTGGCCTCATTCCAAGGTTTCTGTGCATAGCTTGGTGTGCAGAAAGCAGCATGGTACAAGCCCAGGAATCCTATAGTGCTCAAGGTCAGCAGCTTATTTCTATGTAGAAAGCATAAATATCCTGACAGATAGTAGGCCAAAGAGGTAGAGTGGTAGCTCTGAGCTTCCTTGAGAAATGAGGTCTATCACCTCATTCATGGCATGATTTCCGTCTGTCATCCCAAATGAAGGGGGACTGCAAGGTGCCCTCCAGCACCTCAGACTCCTTTCAAAGGAATTTCTGCAAGCACCCGTCACAAAAAAGCAACACATTTATGATGGGGGCACTTAAGGACTGGAATCTGGCTAAGTAATGACTGGGGAGATAATGAATAGTACTGCACGGTGCATCATCACAGCCAAGCAGGAGCACTTCTCTGTTAGCAAACATACCCGCAATATCTTTACCTTAAATAAGCTATAAAGTCGTCTACATCTCCTTCACTGTTTGCTTTGTGTTACCATTTTCTGCACATGCTGCAGTATTTTGCTCCTAAGAGGTGCATGTGATAAGCTCATGAATAACAAATGAGGATTTATGTTTGTGGATTGTGAAATAATATTAACGTGACTATTACTTTTAATCTTTGCTTTTGAATGATGTATTGAGCCGCAGGTAATCCCAGGGGGATGTTATTAGGGTATGAGTATTGAAAATGTCTCCTTTTTTTGTCTTCCCTGCTATCAAGTGTGGAATTGAATGTAGAAAAGTGAAGAAAGTAGGACAAACACAGGCTCTCTGCTTTAATGTCTTATTTTATAGCCTAAGAGCCCCATCAGCTGCATAATCTAATGGGGGAGGGGGGGACGGGAGAAAGATGAGAAATTCTGAAAACCTCAACACAAGCTACCTTTTTTGAGAGGAATGATGAACATCTCTCCATGCTAAAGCTTGATCGCCAGTAACAAAGACTGAAATTAGCTGTTTTCAGGAAACTTTCATCCATTTTAAAACCCATCTTCCTTGCTGTTTGGAAGTGAACACATACATTTTCTTCTCTTTACAGCCTCTAAGTACCAGTACTGGAAGCTGGACTGAATTTTGCAGCCCAACACTTGAAATAGTAGGAAAAAATGAAATGCTTGCAATTCTATTGGAACAAAATTAAATAAACTGTCTCTTCAAATCTACCCTTCTTCATCTAACTGATAGGATTATGCTTCTTTAAGAGGATGGATCTTTGAAACATTCTCTAGTACTGTAAATATGAGAGGAAAAATATGATGTCTGTGATAGTTTCATGCAAATATCCCCTCCCCCTCAATATTTGTAAGTAAACAGCAAACCTTACTACCGTTCATTTCAAGACAAACAAATATCGTTCATTTTCTTTGCATATCAGTAATACTGCTACTAACTTCCATTAGCAGAATATTGTTGTGTCGCTGTTGACAGAGCTGCCTGGACACAGAGGACCTTTGGGGACACAAAGAGAAAGACTTGATAATACTTTCATTTTCATTCTGTGTTCAGCCAGTGCTTCATCCTGAATATCTTTCTAAGCTGCCTGTCAAAAACAGCTCTGGCCAGCGCCAGCCCACCAGGGTAGTTCAAACTTGCTAGCGCTAGCAGTCAGGCTTGATCTAACTGGTGGGCCACTAAGCCACACCACAATGGTTTCATTTCCTAACAGCCTACAGAAGAGAAGGTTCTGGGGTGACATCGTTGCGGCCTTTCAGTTATTAAAGAACTATAAAACAGACTGAGAGCAACTCTTTGCTCAATCAGATAGTGACAGGACAAGGGGGAATGGTTTTAAACTAAAAGAGGGAGATTTAGACTAGAGATTAGGAGGAAATTCTTCACTCAGAGGGTGGTGAGACACTGGACCAGGTTGCCCAGAGGTTGTGGATGCCCCATCCCTGGAGGTGTTCAAGGCCAGATTAGATGAGGCCCTGAGCAACCTGATCTGGTGAGTGGCATCCCTGCCTAGGCAGGGCGTTGGAGCTAGATTATTTTTGGGGTCCCTTCCAACCCGAAGCCATTCTATGATTCTAACAGACATGGCATCACTGCTCTTAACCCCAGTAACGACAGAAACACAGCCCTCCCAAGACATGGTTATGCACAAGATCAGCTGCCAGCTCGCTGTGCTGCGCCTTGTCATGATGCAACTTCCACTAAACACTGCGGAAGAGGAGAGCACAGAGTCCTGCCTCCTCCTCCTGAGGGATCTCCCAGCAAAATTACTGTAGATGGCCCAGCTGAAGGCAATGCAGATTTGCAAAAAGAGAAAAAAGCTTACAGCACTTAATCTTGAAGTATAGAAAATAAAATGTGGCCCCTACTGTATGCCAGGGGGACATCCCAACTGAAGGAAGCTGTGGTGTGAGGCTGGCTGGGAAGGAGCGGTGACTCTTTTCCAGGAGCAAAGTGCCCTCAGGTCTGCAGTACTTGTGTAGTCACAACTCTCAGACCAGTAAAAACAATGGGTGGACAAGTGGTGAAGATCAGGTCCCTTTGTCCTTTCTAAGTTTACTCTGAGAAACAGTTTAAATTTCAGTGGGAGTTTTTATTCTTAAAGATAAGAGTCCTGTCCTTGAAAGTGGGTAGACCTAATTACAAGAGGCTTATAGGGATGGTGAATAGATCATCTTTGCTTCTTGACTTAATCTTGATATATAATGTATGGCAAATATTGTCTTGTTTCTTTTAAAAACCATCAGTGAGAGGAAATCCAGAGATGGGAAGTGCAATCTTTCAAAGGATTAAGAGAGAACTAACTAACATGAACCAGATCATTAGCTTTGTATTTTCTGTTCCACCTTCTGATGCCCATATTTCACTCGTGAGGATGAGTTGGAACAACTCCAAAAACTAAGTGGAAATTAATTTCTCAAAGGCTGATCTGGAAGTTAAGATGCATTTCAAAATCTCTTGCTGTACAGATCCCATCCATTTGCCCTGAAGAAAGGAAAAATAATGCTTTATGTAGCAACACGAAGTACAAGTTAAAATGATTACGGGGAGCCACTACAGGAGGCTCGGGAGGGAGCAGCCAGCAACCCAGTGCTGCAGTGAAACGTTTCATCAGCTATTGTGAGCGGGTATTTAGCGAGTTTAAAACGGATCTTTCAAAGAGGATTTTTAAGGAAGTTGGAAGGACTGTGCAAGGAGGACTGTACACACTGATTTCCCAGCAGATTTTAAGATATCAAAATTAGGTTTTTCAAAAGACCCCTATATTATGAAAACCTACATCATAAAAAATAAAATCAAAGGCTTGATTTTGCATTCAGTGTTGTGTTCTCTAATATAAACTATTTAAGAGCCTATTTTCAAAATGAAAAAAACATTGACAAAACATTAAAGCTCTTTTCTTCCTCTAACACATAATTTTTATGGTGTATAAATTGTGATTTTTCTAAAATATCAAACTTACAGAATATTTCCTTAGTACTAGAACAATATTTTGTGACAAGAAACTGCTTTGCAGAAGGTTTGGTAAAGCTGTTTTGCAATTAGCTTTAACATAAGAAATTCCAATTGCAAACAAAAAAGAGCGGAAACTAACCAGGAGTTCTTAATGATTAGAAAGATTCTCTTCTGATCATGCCCAAGCTCCAGATAGCCATGGCAGAATCTGGGAAAAGCAGGACTTTTTGTTGTGAGATCAGATTCTAGGCCCAGCCTCAAATAATGTGTCAAGAAATAAAGGGTAAAACATTGGCGCTCTGAGTTATGAATACACCTAAGGTCTTTGCTGAACTATAATATAAGACTAATGATGATAAATATTTTGAAAGTGATTAAAGCATGATTGCTTAGAAATGCATTTGTATTGTTAATATTAGGTAATTAAGGTCCTTAACATTATTAGCTGTGCTTACAGGTAGGTAAGAGGAATCACAGTGGAACTGATGACTTCATTTTCACAACTGCTGAAAAACCTTCTTCTGCCACTCCTTTCTGTGTGCAATCATTACATTTAGCACCTCCAGATACCTTGCTTGAAGTCTCCGGGCAGCTGAACACTGGCATAAATCATCTGGATTCACACCTAATCCGCAGATCATTTTGGGAAGAATTTCTCCTGGCATGGGATGGGGAAGGAAGGATGAAAGACTGCAAAGATGGTACAGATCATTTAATCACAACACTTTGTACCTCGATTCACACGTCAAATGAAAGTGTGCCTTAGGGAGGGTAAGGAAAATGCTGACTCTGCAAGAGGAAGTGTCAAAATCAATGTGGATTTTAATAACACTGGATGTTAGCACAGACATTTCAGTGCGACAGGCTTGTGAGATGAGTTGGCACACGCTAGTCTAATTAAGAACTAAAGACTGAAGGGGAGTAACTTGCTCCTTTCTGCTTTAGGAAAACACCACTAAAAACAAGAAGGCAAGCTGGACAAACACTATGGAGAAGTTCTTTGTATAAATGCAGAGCTGAGATTTCCAAAGCTGCTGTTGAAATACCTTTTCTAAGGTTTAAATTAATTTAAAACAGAAAATGCAGTATCCATGAAAAAGCTTCCCTTCATTCCAGTCTTAAAATGTGCCTTTTCATCCTATTGAACCCATCTGCACTGCCTTAAAGCAGTAATCGCTAATGATTCCTTTGGTTCAATGTTATCCTGGACAAATTATGGCAATTATCTAGATCACAAATATATGTAACAGTCTTTGATACTTTCTCTAATTGCACTAGAAATTTAAATGCCTGATATTTAATATGGCTTCTTCCATTAAGGTTTCTTCCAAGTAAAGTCAATGGCAGAAGTCCCAGTGACTTCAGTGGTGAAGGTTCACACCTTACATATATATCCTACTGTGCAGGAAGATCTTGTTTTCTTTTAATTCACTAGATGGTAGCAGTGTACAAATTGTGTTTTTTTTTTTTTTTAATTTCTTTTAATTCTAATCAGTCGCATTTGGAACCCTCCTTCATTTTCTAACCCATCCTTTCTGAGTCTTACACTGAGGCTTTGAGAAGAAAAAAAAAAGAGCAGTTTGCTCTGTTATTTGCGATCTTCTGAAGTGTGTGGGTTATTCCTATTACTGCAGTGCTAGGTTTAGCCAAAAGTCAATTCCAGAGAAGGGGCTGTGTTGTCAGAGCCTACCTCTAGTTTGGTATTGCATCTTACCAGCCGCTGAGGGGGCTCCTGCCCAAGGCTGCCTGTCCCATCTCCAACACTCACAGTCAAGCAAGCTGACTAGCTGACTTTGCTGGTGCAGAAACTTGAAACTAGCTCAGTATGTTTAAATACACAGCAGCCCTAGCTCTCAATTTCATTCCTAATATTAGTTCTACTATAATGGATCAGACGTGAACTATGAAAATTTGAAGCAGTCTATTGGAGAGCCTTTTTTAGCCTAAAAATACATAATGCTAATAAAGATGAAGATATTTATGTACCGACAGATAATGGCCAGAAGTAGCAGGGATATGATTAATGCAATCCTCCAGTGAGTAGCTCGAACTAAGTGCAGTTATCCAATATCCCCATCGGAACCTGGTGGGACACAGGTAGGAGCCTTATCGCTAGCTAGAACAGTCCTGACTGAATCAGACAGGCTGACCCCAAGATGGCTTTGCAGAAGTTGCTCTACATAAGGCTTGCAGCAAACACTATTTTCTGGCAGTACAATGAGATAAATCCAAAGGACATTTGCAGGAGAGTTTTCAGGATTCCTTCAGGCAATGAATGTGAAAGACTAATGTAAGTATACTTTTGCTTTGTGCAAAGCAGGATGAGATAGGCAGAATTAACATCGACAGAAGAAAGCACCTTCAGTTTTCATGAAGATGTTTAAATATCTGATATTATTTTGCTAATTTGAATGGTTGAGTTGCAGGGATAGCTACTGGGTTTTATGCTTTATTTTTGGCAGATCCAACCAACTGAGATACTAAATTTTAAGATGCACATGCAGAGGAAAAAAGTTACAAGCATCATACTTTAACAGTGTGCCCA
Organism: Anser cygnoides; assembly: GCF_040182565.1. NCBI lineage: Eukaryota > Metazoa > Chordata > Aves > Anseriformes > Anatidae > Anser > Anser cygnoides. Next base: position 14,074,428 of record NC_089887.1, read on the forward strand.
CTCTGTAAGTCTTTGCAAAATGCCATGGAGAACAGAAAAAAATCCCAGTTCGGGCCACAAAAAATCATCCTAAAATATAGGATAGAAATGATAACACAAGACAATCAAGATCAAATTTCAATTTTCTTTTGGTTCTCAGTATTTCACAATTGCTAACTAAGCTTTTAAAATGGGGGTCCTAATCTAAAATTTCAGCAAGGAACTGATTCGCACCTGGAAAATAGCAGGCTATGCTAAAAGCATCGAACAGAAGGTATCAGTCTATGTTGCCTGTATGCGAATGAGAGGGAAGGGGGATATATGCAGATTCTCTGTCATACTAATTCTACAGCTATCACTTAGGAATTAATAAAACATTTAACTCAACTCTCTCTTGCAGCTATATTCCTGCTGGCTGCTGCTGTGGTGATACATTGCAATAATATGCCAGTGATGATATTCTAGTAATAAATGATGGTAATATACCATCAAATCGTCATCACTCCAGTGATGTACTATTGCAATACATCAGGCAATGGAGTTTAAGCATTAGTGGAAGAGGCAGACTTCAATATGCATTGACTGAACATGGTGTACGACGAGGTACCCTATGCATTGTGTATGGTTTTTCAGCAGTAACTGTGTATGAGTTGTATACCACATATACAGGTTTTTCTTACCTAAATACTTTAAATAAAAAGAGAATGTGAGTGTTCAAACAATGTAATTGTACGTGTAAAGGTGTATGTTGCTGACTTTATGCAGTGTGCTTTTATGTATGCACTGAGATGTAAGAAGGCATACACGTACTTCCATGCAGATTTAGAGACTCAGATCCCTTTGCTACCAGCACAAAGATATGAAAATCTGTACTGATCTACAACTCGGTAACATTGGATCCTACAAACTATTTGAGACAGAAACCTTGTCTTGACACTGGTTGACACTGTTGGCACAAGTAATATTCAGTCAACGTTTTTCACCTAAGAATATTAAAGAACTTTACAAACATCAGTAAGTCAGTCACTACATCCAATGGAGGCAAACAAACAGGACTCGCTCTCACCTCCAGAAAATCAGTGATTGCCTGCTTGGCAAGCAGCTCTCCAGATTTTCACCATCCTGTTTTCAATAAGCATTGCAATGCAAGTGTTTTGTGTAATTGCCTCTCACAGTACTTACCCACCAATATGATATGTAGTGCCTTGGCATGATAGGTCATGGTCAGCAGTTGTCTGATTTCATTTGCAACTGCTTCTCAGCTTATTCCTCAGACAGTGATCACTGCTGGAGGGCCCTCTAACTACTTTGTGAGTACCAACCAACTCTTCTGCAATAATGGCACAACACTACACCACACACGCATACAAATGGCCAAGTAATTGAAGGAAAAAAGTATAGATCTTTCTCACTCCTTATTCCAGCAACTACTTTCACTGGAAGCCTATGCAGATGGCAGGCATCACAGCAGTGCCTTCTCACATGACATAATTCATAGCTTAATCTCCAGCAAAGTTTCCTGAAGAATTGGTGCATCCTAGCTACCTGAAAGTGATATGAGTTTGGGGAGTCACACTGAGTCACCCACCCACCCGTAGGTTTAAAATGAAGGGAAGTTTTACCTCTGAAGCCAGATCAGCAATACCAGGACGTTACAGTCAAGGGAAGAGACTCCTTTTAAGTCAGCAAGGTGCAGTTTCAGAGGTTCAATTTTGATGACAACAGACCACAGAATGAAGCTATGCACTTCAAAGATTTTTCATAGCTTTTTGGATACTGAATTTCTCTAGAAGAATTCAGTACCAGCCAGCTCTGCGATCAATAAATATGCTATTGATGAAAAATGAGGAAAGGACTTAAAGAATCATTAAAGGTCAGTTGATTTGTCCCTAAAGCTCATATGCTCAGCATCTGTTTACTACTTAGGAGTCACAGACTGAGACCGTGAAATTCATCTGGGAAAGAAGTTTGATTTTATATGGCTGGCTGAAATTTTTATCCCCTAGCACTGGAGAATATTAATTTCTAGGAGCTGGTATGAGGAGCTTCTGCATGAGTTATGAAATTAGTCATTTCTGCTTCTACTGGTCTTTGAAGTAAAGCAAGCAAGATCTATTTGAGTTCAAATAAAAACACTCAAGCCAAGTAAAGCATCACTCACAAAGCTTGGAACACTGTAGTTTCATTAGGTTGCCCACGACACCCAACATGCTGCTACTGTAAATTTGGTTCAGCTACAGAGTTTGCATCTTTTAGTACATTATAAATAAACTTTTTAGGATACTATTGCAAGAGTCAATGCCACATGCTGGAAAAAAAAGCAATTAGAAGAATAGAAAACTAGGGGAGGGTGAGGATCCTCAAGTGCGACATACATGTATCCCAACAGAGAATCCAGAGCCACAGGGGCAAACTGCAGTTCCTGCTGGACTTGAAACATTTTGTCTGCTTTATTACCTTCCGGTGGTGATAGTGGAAGTACAGCCTCAGTTAGAAAAATATCCATCTCTAATATAAAGATTTCTAGTGATGAAAGCTATCCCAACCATCATTACATTATTCCTCTGCTTTGGAAGCTTCCCTGTTAGCAACTTGAAATATCTAACTGGAATATATGCAACTTGGGTTCTACTATGGATTTCCTTGTTCAACAGAGGTTCTTTCCCTTTTCTAGGTACTTCCTCTACAGCCAAGTTATAATTTATCTTTCTATTCTGTTAGACCTATTACTACACCTAATATTTTCTTTTAATCTTTTGAAGGTCATAGTTTTATTTTTTCATCTGTATTTACTAAATGCTCTTCCTATGTCAAAGAGACTTAAAATAGAAGAACTTTAAAGTTAGTTCAAGAATTATTTTCCATAAAGACTTTGCTGATTAGCATTAACTACAGCATGCACCCTTTAGTCTCTGTTAATTGAATTAAATGAGTTTTTCGATGGTTTTCCCACGCTGACATCAGTTTGACAACCTCTGTTGTCTCAGCCATCTTTCCCAAACTTTTTAATAAGATAACAAGGAACTAGCAATCTTTCAACTTTCTGGAATTCTCCCTTATCTATGGGTTACTGAAAAATCAATATTAGCTGCCAAAAAAGCTCCTCGGCCAGCTGCTTTAAAATTCTTCAATGCAAATTACCCAGAACTTCTGATTTAAGTATGTCTAACTACAGTAGCTGTTGATTAATATCCTCTTTAGTTACAGTAGGAATAGAAAGTATATTACCATCATTATACAACAAATACATCATCCTTTACCACCACTACAGAACAGACGTCTTCACTAGATTCTTCTGCATTGAAAAAAAGAAGTATCTACTGTTTCCATTTGGGAACAGACCTTGTGGTCTGGTTTTGGTGTTTTTTTTTTTTAACTCCAGAAATATTTGCTAAAACCTTCCAATTATTATTATTTTTTTTCCTGTCGGTTTTCTACAATTTCTGTCCTCTTTTACTATCAAGCTTTGTCATTTTCATCCTTATCTGCAGGACTTATTTTTATAGCTGCATTCACTTCCTTCCTGCTTCCAAGGTTTTTGATTTACTGTGCTGAGCTTATTCTGTTGTGTTTCTACACAGATGCAGCCTTCTTTCTCTTGTTAAAATATGGTATTCTTAAAGGGTTTTTATAAAACTCTCATGTTTTCTGCCTCATTTGCTTCTTCTGGTTGATATTGCTCAAGATGGTTTTTGGCCTTATAAAGCCAACCTTCTAAAGGCCCAGTATATCCTGTACTGGTCCAGATTTCACTTGGCTTACATAGAGCAATATTAATTGAATTATTACCACTCATACATCAAAAAACAAGACAAGACTGGTTGAAGGAATTTTCCCTTTAGCCAAGGGCAGAACAAAGATAAACAAAAACCACTCATAAAACAAAATCACTCACTCTTGACACTGAAGCCTTCCTTTTCTGTAAAGGTTCATCATCTTTCCTACAAAAAAGATCTAGCTGCAGAGCTAAACCAGGAAAAGTGCCAGCCGCACCAGAGCAGCTTCATAGCTCCCTTGGGGCACAGCAACTCGCTCCAGCTGGGCCCAGGCACAGCCTCCCCTCCCTCCGCCTTCCCCTGCCGCTGGGTTCCCTGGCAATCTCTGAAACCAGGGCAGGCAGCTGTGAGGTGCTCTCTGCCAAGACAAGAGGAGCATTAACCCTCTTCTTGTCGCCCGCCTGATGGGGTCTGTAGGACTTAGGAAGTTATCTCTTCCTCGAGACATAAGGAAGGAATGTTTCACAGCAAGGGCTGTGAGGCACTGGCCCAGGCTGCCCAGAGGAGCTGTGGGTGCCCCATCCCTGGCAGTGCCCAAGGTCAGGCTGGATGGGGTTTGGGCAACCTGATCTAGTGGCAGGGAGGCTGGAACTGGAGACCTTTGAATGTCCTTCCAATCCGAACCTTTCTATGGTTGTATGATTCTACGGATCCTTCAGAAACCATGGCCTCTGCTCCAAAACTGCCTGGCATCCAGGGGAGCCTATCCCCACTGAATTCTGTGGTGGGCTGACTGCAGACCTGTGCTAATGTTGGAGGTGAAGGATCAAACTTGCCTTCTTAGCAGGCTGCATTTTGCAAGTTTCTTTGCAGCACTCCTGTTGGGATGCTGTTGGCTGAGAGAGTGTGCTGCTCGAAATATTTGTCTGTGTGGAGCAGCTTCAGGCTTCCCATTGTTTCAGCCAAGGAAGAGAACAAGCTGATATTCCCCACTGCTCCCTCTCCTTAGAGCCCAATGGGATGTTCTCAGAACAATAACCCAATTTAGTTTGGTTCCCTGGACTAAAATGTCTGCACACTGTTTTACTCACTTACATTTGTGTTTGGATCTTTTCTCATAGCTGTCGTAATTGAAAACGGTTAATGTGCAATGGCTTCACTAGGTGGTTAACAGAAGCAATTAGAGCTGAGTTCAATATCTGTTAGGCTCCTTTGCAGAGGCCCCAAACTAGCTTACATCTTAACTTCAAATGATTCACAGAAAAAAAAAAAAAAAAAGACGTTCAGAAGCTCTCTCCCAGTGTATTTCCCCTGTCCCTGAACATGCTTGGATTTACGTACGTATCTTTACCTGTCAACAGCAACAAAACCGAGCAAAGGCAAGGTGCTCAAGTTATGCAGCCAACCACGAAGCAGCGCTGCTGTGCTCAAATCCCAGCGTGCTGTGGCTCCAGGCACCTTCAAACCTGCCCCGACCCAGAGCACGGCCCAGCTGCGTGAGCAACCTCTGTGCTCACAGGACGCTGTGGCTGTTGGAGCTGAGCAGGCACCAGCAGCCTGCTCGCTTCTCTCAGCTGAGCTTCCCGGCCCTCGTCGGGGCTGAAGTTGGGCTGCACATCCAAATATGACAGCGTGGTATGTCAAACACATTAACAAAGTGTCCTAATAGCGGATCTTCCCCCTCTTCATCCACAAATGGAACAAAAAGTTCTTACTATTTTGAAGCTTTAGACTGTGGGCTTAAATACTATATATACATTAGCCTTCAAGGTGCAGTATGTATTTTATAAAACCATGGCAAAGAAAATACCTTGAACGCTTGCCAGATTCCTCCCCCTGGTCCTGCTTCTCACACAAGACATCTACTGTGGAGCTAGGAATATTCCCTCCCGATACACAGGTTTTGACTATAGTTTGCTTTTGTGATTGCAAGTGAGCCATAAAATGGAGAAAGGAAAGAAGGAGAGAGAGAGAGAAAGAAAAGAGTTACAGAAAATTAGTAAGTCTCCTCTGCTGAATATGTTATTTCTATTAAAATTTTAGAAGAGTTTGAAGTGACAGTAAATGTGGTCTTATTTTAGAATGGTTTCCATAACACTACACAACAGTTGCCAGTGGCACTTATGCCTTTTCGTACATACACACACAGCTATTTAGCTGACAACAGTGTTTAAGCCATTAAACAAGATAATATTGCAACTGTTATGCAATGGTAAAGCTCGCTCCTAAAAGAAGTATTTGGTGTTTTAAGCTGAAAGTCGACATTTGTTCCATATTCATTTATATTTTCTTTATTAGAAATGTATAATTTAATGTAATATTTAAGGCCCTTAGGGTATATGCTCTGTTACCTATAAAACATTCATGCACATTGAACACTTTTTTGGTGCCAGTTCTTGGATTTGTACATCTGCTGTACAATACTGAGTACTCTAACTAACAACATGCCTTAATTGAGTTTAGGTGTTTGAGTCATTTATTTAAATTTAGTAGTGTGAATAATTTATTTCAATTTACATTTTAATTATTTTACCCACTTTTTTGGGAGTAACCTCATTTTCTAGCTTCTAAAAAAATTATCGGCATATGTTTACTGCAGCAACATTCACACTTACTAAATTCTCTGAGAAGTTTAGCTCCAAACTGAGAAATAATAATGAATTATTCATACATCAGGCATTAGCCAGAATTAAATTAGGATGTCCAGATCTAAAAGAAACCTGACCTTCTGATACCCAACAGTCCCTGAGGTTCATTCATCTGCCATGGCAAGTTGGACTGAGCTCCATTTGGGTATGGCCAAATATGAATCCTTCTGCAGTCAGTGTGGGTTTACATGTTCTTATTTTATCCTCTCTAGTTGAGCAGTGTGCTGAGACATCGTGTGTGGCATGGACTTCCTTGTTGCTGGTGTGCCTCTGCCTAGGAATATCTTTAACCCATAGGGAAATCAAAATGTTTTTGTGATATATTAGTTTACTTTGCAAACGTTGACTAAATAAGGTGTTCCCCATGTAATTAACAGAGATGGAAGTTCTGAGATAGGTGTTCCATTTCCAGCCCCTTCTCAATGTATCCTGGGACCTTACAAGGGAAGAAATGGAAACAGACAGCCTCTAGGAGATGCATCTCATCTGTGACACCCTCAAACGTTCACTAGTGTGCCCAGAGCTCAGCTCCATTTACACAAGCTACAGTGTGGTGGCTGGTTGGGCATTTGCTGAAAAAACTGCCAGAAGTCCAAGCTCACAGCACTTATGTCCTCAGAAATGAATGGGGACTTTGGTGGGAAACCAGCAAAAATTTTTTGATGGCATTCAGCCTCGGGCGCTAACTGAGTCCTAATGTTAAGACAGAGTATGATCAGATATCAGAGGAGCTCAGGATCTAAGAAAATACCTGATGTCTGAACCTGGCTGTTGCAGAACATCCCTCAGTGGCAACTGCCTGTTGGGTTTCAAAGTGTTAACAGGAGAAGTGCTGTCCTCGTTTCATTGGCACTTGTTAGTGATTGGGATGGCTAAAATAGTTTTATAAGCAGAAAAAGATGCCTTCAACAAAGGGCAATGAAAACCACTCAGCATTAAATACGTGAGGATTTTTCTTTAGTGGTAAAGTCAATTTGTGACATTTCGCCATCAGTCCTGAGCACAAGCATGCATCTACAAATGCACCTGTGCCTTCCTAGTCGTCACTTGTCATTTTTTTATGGTCTTTTCCAAGTACAATGTAAATATAAGCAAAAATATATGCATTGGTTTCAGACTGAATGTCTTTGTTCCCTGGATTTCTATGTATACATATATATTATTAAGCACTGTCTGTTTTTTTCCTCATGCATACCTTTTCGCACACACAAATGCCCTCTCGGATGCTATGATCTCCCTTGCTTGTTGATCCATAGCTACATAAATGTTTCTCCAGGTAAATAAATTTCACCACATTTTACTTTAAAATGTAATTTTTTTTCAAATCCACTTTTACTGCTAAATATAGCCTGTCCATAAATGAACACCTTGAGAATGGAAAATAGTAAGCCAGAAATATTAATAATAAAAACTTTTGCCTTTTGCTACAACAAACTTCGTGCATGTCTTTGTTTGGAATATCAATTGTGACACTGTCCAGAATGAGCCTTTTCTTTCATTTCAGCTGTAGAAAAAAAAACAACACACAAAACCAGCTGAACACCAGTTGGGTAGGCTCTGCAGACAAGAAGTGATCCAGCGGGTTTTCATACAGGTGCAGCCTCAATCACCTTAGTTAAAACTACGAGTTGTGGCTTTGCAGAACAAACCGTGTGAACCGCAGAGGCAGCAGTGCTGCTAAGAGCTGTGCCGCATGGCACTTCTCTGCTGAGCAGGCAGCCGCCCCAGGGGCGAGCCAACGTTCACGCTGAAGTCAGCAAGGCCTCTGCGTGGGAAAGCTTTGACGTGGCTCATCGTGGGGTGCAATGGCGGTTCCTCTGTGTCACAGCCTGCACGTGCCAGCTGAAATAGCCATTTGGTTTGGCAGACTGTTAAGTACCTCGCAGAGTCAGAGCCATACCTGGTCCCTACGCACAGGGAAATAAGCTGGGGCACAAGCATGAGGACAGGGGCTTCTGAGAAGCAAGGCACCCCAGAGCCGCAAGCAGGCCGCAACAGGGGTGGGGACAACACTCCGACCACAACAGGTTTACGTTTGTAGTAACAACAGTGTGCAGTACGGAGCTGCTGGTGAGTGGTGGTGAATATGCGATACACAAACCTTTCTGCATTTCAATCCTATATATCCTACAAATAAAAGAATTTAAATTTGTTTTGGAAAACATGACCTCTGTTTTGAAGGCCACAAACGAAAGACCTTCCTGAAAGCAAGACAGAATTCTGTTCAGATGACATGGATTAAATCCTGTAATAAAAAATTCCATCTTTAAGCAAAATAATAAAATAAAATAATAAAAAATGACTAAATAATAAAAATAAACTAAACTTTAATAAAAAATATAACTAAAAGCTTGAAAAGCAGCATAAATTGTTGAAAAATAAAAAATCTTGCTTCACACAATATATTTTCATATAGTGCTGCAAAATTGTATGCATTTTGTGGACATCTCTGGAGAGCAGTTCTTTGTCTCATTGCACTCAGTATGCACTACTGCACATATGCAAGAAATGCGTAAGTAGGAAGATTGGGAGTGAGAGAATAATTGTGAAAACATTTTTTGGGCCTTGTTTGACTGTGAATGGCTTTTCAGGCGCAGAGTTACTCAAAAGAAGGACTAATATGATAGGGATGTCTACTTATTTGATGGTTCTGAACCACCCCCCTCTCCTCTCCTTCTTTGTGCTAGAGGCACAGTGGATATGTTGGGGGAAGGATCATGCCTTACTCCTCCTCTAAGCCTCCACTGTTGGAAACAGGATATTAAATGCTTGGCAATAAAGCAGGTTCTGCTTGTTGTTCAGTAACCTTGTAGCCTTCAGCCCTGCTCTAAAATCTTACAGGAGCTGAGCTCCCAAGCAGGAATCAATGATTTGTATCAGAGAGGAAGGAGATATTAAAGATACACCAGAGAAAACAAAAACAGAGAAACTGACCTTGAAGCAACCAAATGGGTAGAGACCTATCAGTTCAACTTCTAGCCCTCATTACCTGTCCCTTCCCATTGCTGAATTTAATCTTCTTTACATAGTTCTTGCCAGCTCATGCTCTGGCACGGCAGGCTGGCTTTTTAACTTGATTAGTGGCTTTCATCACAGCCTCACTGGGAGGGGAGTTGAGGCTGGGGCGCGAGATGAGGCAGTTGGGGAAATAATGCTGCTTTTCCATCTGGGCTCCAGCGGGCCCTTGTGGATGAAACCTATCAATCATGTGAAAAAGGTTTATCAGTGCTGCCAGACCTGAGGAAAGAATACGAGTTGTTCCCACCTGTGTTATTAGCCCACCCTGTGGGCGCAGGGCTGGGGCCCATTAGGAGTGCCCAGGAGGAAGGCTGCCGCTGTTTGTGGTGGCCATGGCTGTGTGGAGCCCCGAGCTGCTGCTGCCCCATGGCTGTGGGTGGCACTGGCGGTGCTGGACGGGCCTGCAAGGCCAAGGCCGCACCACAGGAGCAACAGCCCAGCAGGGTGTCTGCCCCTCTGGCTCTGTGGGCGGTCCTCAAGCGCTCCAAGCAGTCCTCCTCTGCCTCCCCAAATCCTTCCTCGTCTTTCTCTACAGACAGCTCCAGAGTGCCATTCGAGCTGCGGCACCCTGAGAGCTGTCCCTGCCGAGCGGGCGCTGCTCCCTGTCACGACGTGGCCCAGCCCGTGGTGTGGACGCAGACAAAGGCCAGTCAGCTCTCACTGGTACTTAGCATCCCGGTGGGCCTGGAGATCAATCCTTATAATCTATAACTGCGCCCATCACTGCGAAATCGATCTGGAATGCTAAATTCCTTCCAATTAAATGCTGAACATCCAAATTAGCCCAAGTGTAATATAAGAATCATTAACGAATTCCAAACATTCATGCTCTCCTGTCCCTAGCAGAAGGCTGGGAGAGAGGCTTAGTGCTTTTAAATCACTCCACTGTGCTCTCTTACTAAATACCACAGTTTTCAGCCCCATATCGCATTATTACCATTGTTGTCATTTAGGGGTTGATGTTAATGATGACTGAAAGAGCTTAATGAGCATGTGTCTTGAATAAGCTCTTTATACACCTTATAAAATAATTACTCACATTTTATTGAACTCCACAGGGCCAAGCTCACAGAAGCAGTCAGAGGTGCCAATTTAATATGATACGGTACACTGCTTTACTCAAATAAGGCCTGATCCTACAGAAGTTCACCTTCATTGCCACAAAGGACAGCAGAATCACACCTGCACCTGCTGAGCACAGGGCTGCAGGGTACTTCAGTCCCTGGACACTGAGGAAAGGCAATTGAATTGAAGGATCACAAAACATCCTCTTGGACTGGAAGAGATGTTGTATGGCAAGAGAAAGAGGATTTGGGTTCTAACAGCACAAAGACAGCTGATGATCTCTGATGATAAGTGACTTGTCAATAGCGTGTTAAACATTTTTTAAATAGTGCTTAATGCCAGTAAGCTCCTTTTTCCTGCCTTGTTCCCATCCAGCACAGATCAAAATTGTTGACCCATTAAAGAAGGAAAGATATTCACGAGAGAATGCCTTGCAGTGTCTTCTGGGATGCAGTGTGGTCTGCCTTTAACAATGCACAGCAGCGGCGGCTCTTGTACAGGTTACAGAAAGTTCTTAAATAGGAATGAATGACAAACAAAGAGCCTATTGAGTCTGCAACAGGGTAAGTTTCTCATCATGTGAATGTTTCATGTTTGCCTGAGGACAATGGCTATGTGATTCGCTGTAGGTGAACTGCTGTTAATACATTTGGTTAGAAAATTAAAATTTGGAAACTTATTTTTCATCTTTCAGCAACAAACTTTCACATCCATCATTGAGGAAATATTCTTTAAGTCTGAAGAAAACACAAGAAGTCTAAATGAAATACTCCCATAATGTGTTTTGACTGTACTGAAACATCATTTTCTGGATGAAATAAAAACCCTTGTGAAAATATTTTCAACCAGTGCCAGCTTCTAATTATAGTTATTTATATTGCTGAAATGCTTAAGGATCTCTTCATTTCAGAAACTGGCCTTTCCACGAAATGTGCCCTTTTTTACTAATGGGCATATGAAAACTCCTTTCAAAATTTCTATGAAAATATTTACTAAGCGTGTGCAAGATACACATGTATCAGAACCCCCAAGGACCAATGTGTCAGTGAAGCCCTTCGCTCTCTGTGTCTGTCTGGGCAGGGAGCCTGCAAATTGCCAGTAAAATCTGAGCCTCAGCAGACTGGCCCAAAAAACAAGGGAAGCCAGATCCCTAACTCCTTTGTGGGCAGAATTCTCATTTAGTTTGTCAATGCAAAGTCAACTCAGAAAATCATGGGAATCTTGTGAAAAATAACGAAGGTGAAAGCCTGGCATATTTTTTTATGCCTTATTGTTTCTGAGTCTTAAGAGTAGACTAGTGTCATGCCTTCCAATTTTTCCTTTGCAACCTTGAAGGTTAAAAATGTGTTTTAAAATGTCACATGCATGAATAATTATCAATTTCCTATTATTCCTGTGACATTTCCATGCTCCTATTGATGAGTGCTCATTTCTAGCCAACAAACCAGAGTTTCTGTGCCCTCAGCTAAAGGAATTCTCTCATACTGCTGTTTTAGCTCTTGGTACAAGATCAGGGTGGGATGAGGGGCAGGGAAGAGAGAAACCCTCCCAGAATGGCTCAGCATCACGGAGAACAGGAATGTTCTCAGCCCACGGAGAATGCTCTGTAGGAGGTTCCCACCCATACCTCTTCTTGCAGCACTTTATGGGGCCGCTACATTGCACTGCAAGCTTATTCCCAGACGTGCTGCTGCAGTTGTCAGGACGAAGCCACTTGCAGGGGAAAGAAATGTCCATCAGGGAACACTGCTGTTTCACCCCTACTGTTCCAGTTTTCAACAGGGAGCCAAAACAAGCCAAGGGAAGATACCGAGGATGCCACCTCTCTGCTCAGTGTCTGCACAGAAGGACATTTTTCACGGGCAGTCACCAAGGTAATGCTTTGTGTGTGCTCAGCTAAACGGTTTGAGCGCCGAACTCTGAAGCCAGCCCCTCCAAATGTGTTGCTTGTGTGCGTTCAGTGCCAGCAGCCGGGGTTACACTCAGGTGCCTGTCTGCAGTCTATGAGATGGTTTCATCGGTCAGGTGTGAGGTACATGAACAGTGCAGCCCAGTAGAACACAATCATCATCACATTTTGATTTCCCTGCCTATTGTTTCCATTATTTATCTTCAAAGACCTCTTGATGAAACAGCTGCTTAAATTTAATTAAACAACAGCATTATATAAACAAGTCCCTTTGTTTTGGGCGCTGAACAGAGTATTCTTCAAAAGCCTTTCTGCCAAAGCTGCCCTTTCTGCCCCTTGACTTGTCGTTACTCCAATTACCACTCCAGTTTAGCTGATTAATTTGTAGCCACTGGCAAACATGCACAGTTGGCAGGACATCATTCCATTTCAGTGACAAGCACTATAAAAAGATCATTATTTTCATTAGCATAAATAACTGCATGTTGATAGAACTCTGGTTTCTGAAAATAGGTTAAAGTCTTAACTGTCTTTATTCATTACCCAGATATAATTGGAAGTAAAATTATCACGTAAGTGAACAATACGCAACCCATGTATAATGTTTAATGACTGCACTCAGTCCAGTTAGAGTCTGGAAGGACTTTTTTCTTCAAATGAAACATTATGATGCAAATGTCCATATAGACACACACTAATTTATGACAAAACCATAAATATTTGATAGCAAATGAAAAGGTCCAGTGGAAAAAAGAAACACATGGCAAATAAATATATTTTCTACTGCATTACTACAGTTCGCATAGGGCAAAGGGCGTTATTTTTCCAGTCACCGACCCAGGTTGGATGCTTTGAAAGCTCTGACTCTAGCTGAATTTCTAGCCTCCTGGTGAATCACATTCCCCATAGTTTTACCCAAACAGGGTTTTTAAGAGTTAATATTGCCTAGCATGGTCCCTTGAGATTAAAGGCTTGGTTTTCTGTTCCATTCTCTTTTCTCTGCCATGCTGACTCCGCAGTCTTGGTGGCAGTTTTATGCTAGCTCAGAAATGCGACACCCGAGTCACAGTGGTTCTAGCACCGGCTGTGCTTGCAAAGCAATTGCCCCCAGCGGGACCCTGCTCTGTGATGATACCTCCTACATGCCAAGACAACAGCAATAATAAAAGAAATCAGCAGTAATAAAAAGCAGTTTTTGAAAGGTAGATGTTTCAAGAGTTTTAGACCCTTATTTGGAGCTCAGCAGCTCTTCAGATGAAAAAGTATCAGTACACAGGATGCAACTGTCTAGATGTTGTTAATTTAGATGGTTTTTAACCCGCTAGCCCAAAGAGAAAGTTTGAAATGAGATTTCTGCTATCAGCTCTTACTGAGTATTTGGTTTTGTTTCCCCCAGAAATCTTTGGAAAGTTTGGATGTATCTTTTGGTGCTGTAGCAGAGCCCTGTTTCTGTAGCAATGGTCTAGGGCAAAACAAGTGCTGGACTTTGGACCAACGCGCACTTTTGTGACTCAACTGCCAATACTCAGGGCCCTTGAAAACACCTTTTTTTTTTTTCTTTTTTTACTTCAGCAACTACTGATAGTAAGTAGATGGCTAAAATGAAGTTTTCCTTAGTATGATTTAGTAAAACAAAACATCAGATAAATTGCTACTGCAAGATGGAAAAACGAGAGAAGCTGCCTTCACTTTGCTGCCATCAGGAGGCCTTGCCACCGCTTTGAAACGTTGCCCAGAACATTTCTGGGTCCAGCTTTTACCTCGATACGTGAGTCAGAAGATGACTTTGAAAATTAGCTGGTTTATATAACAGACAAGAGCCAAGGGCAATAAATACAAGAGCAAACGATTGCCTTAGTATTGAATACTGTCCAGAAAAAAAAAAAAAAAAAAAAAAGAGCAGAATGAAAGGTGAAATCAGGTTGGGACTCCACGCCAGCCCCCACCTCCCACGCAGGGCCCTGCCCGCTTCCCCCAGCCCCACGCCGCTCCCGGGCCGGGATGGGGACGTGTGTGGGAGCTGAAGGAGCCACTCTCTTGGCACAACAAGTGGAAACTGTCTCACTAAACACTATAGTGCTTGCTGAGATTACACAGCCAGGGCAGGATGCTGGGAGGAGGAGGGTGGACAGTTGGGCAACACGGGCAAGCACCCAGTTTGGGAACGGGCTGATATGGTGGGATGATAAAATGCATTTTTTTCCATTGAAACCACTCTTTTGATACGTTTGTGCTGCAAGACATTATATAGCTCAAACTTTAAAATATGGATTGAAAAATTTTGTCAAATAAATAAATAAAGAAAAAAACAATCAAAATTTTTTTTCAGGTCTTGCTTGTACTTAAAGCAACTGCCCCGAACTAAAGCAGCCCAGGCATGGTGTCCATCCCACAAGTCCTGGGGCACCAGTGCACTCGCTGCGTGCATCTGTGGCTGACAAAACCCCCCGAAAGGCAGCAGGAAGGGGCCAGCTCTGCCCCGGGCACTGCACAGAGGTGGGTGCTGAGGGGATGGCGGGTGAGGTCCTGCCCCTCCTCTGCTCGGGAGAGCGACGGCAGTGATCCCACCGCCACCATGCCAGGGGAGTGTTAGGTGGGACGAGGCCTTCGTGGCTCCCGCACTCCTGCGGCAGGAGCAGGCTCCTGAAGAGGCAGCAGGAGGCTCCTTCAGACACAAGCAGGGGAACCCACTGCCCGTGCCCCACGAAACATGACAAAGTGTAGTTGATCCCCGTGTCTGAGAAATGCCTCTCAGCAACAGGGAGTTGGGAAGCTCTGGTGTTTGCTGATGAGAGCGGGAGCCAGAACTGCAGCAAACTGTGGTTACTTACTGGGCAGGGAGGAACAGGTTATGGATTATTTGCAGTAGACAGCAACCTGCAGAGAGGAGCAAACAGACTTTTTTTTTTTTTTTTTTCTAGTTATTGCACAGCATCCTTGGAGGGTCACTGTAAATACATAACAATTTGGATCCGGCTCCTTGGGGTGTTGCTGAGTTGGATTCATTATATGAACAAGACAACAGGCACCAGTAAGTCAACAAAAGTTGGGCTTTAAGGCTGAGTAAGAACTTGCCAATTTTATGTGTTGAGAAAACTAGAAAGCTGAATAATTAAGACGCAATGCAACTGCTGGCATTTTGAAAATGCGAACAGAAGGTGATACAGTCTCAAGGAATGATTTTTACTTGCCCTCTCTGAGGTCCCACTAGGCTGGTGCTGTAGGGACCCAGCAGAAGAGCCCCATGCAGAACAAAGAGCGTGGATTAAAACCAGCAAGGTGCCTGCCTGCCAGGTTGGCAGTGAACGGGCTTTGACACCACTTAGGAAAAGTGCTGCTTTCGCCGTGGCAGCAAACTCGCAAACAGCTTGCCTGAATTTAATGAAATAAAAAGACTCTCCTTATTTTAGACTGGTACCCACTGCTGAATTTTGGTAAGCATGAAAACTCATTCACCTGAATTATCAGTCACAAATGGCTCTATAATACCAGTTAGCAGTTATAAGGGAAAAAAATGAAAAGAGAGTGGAATAGGTTTTTATAAAAAATAAAAAGCATCAAATTCAATGACACGTGCTTGGAATAGAGTCTGCAATGTCTTACTATACCCACCGACCAGCCAAGAGGTCCTCCAAAGCACCTGCCTCACTCACAGAATCACTTAAGTTGGAAAAGACCTTCAGGATCATCAAGTCCAACCGTTAACCTGACCTAAACCTAACGTGATCAGCCAGGACAGTAGCTGCTTTGTTTTCCATAAGTTTACGGCAAATTACAGTTAGGACTTTGTGCTAGGTGCTAAAACACAGGGCTTTTTTCCCTTTGTATGACTACTTCTGTTTCACTATGGTTATCATAGTAATTGTGCCAGAAAGCACAACAATTTTTTTCCTTGCAAGAGTCAGCGCTGAGGACTCGTTCCAGCATCCTACTCCTTTGCTGAGCAGCAAATGCTTGTGTTTGCATTTTCTTCAGCTGTTGCTACCCTGGCTGCCAACATGGCTAAACTCATGATGGATCAGACTCACTGCTGCAAGATGGCTTGCTTGGAGTGAGAGATTCAAAATGCTTTAAGAGGCAGCCATGCTGTTCTCTAAGTATCACTCTATTGGCTGCCCTCCAGTAGCCTTATCTGGTTAATACAATACTGCAGAAACCAAGTTGTAGAGGTAAAAAACCAGCGCATGTGGATGTGGTATTGTAGTAACACCGATTAGGGAGAACACATTTTTATGTAACGCAGGTGACCTAGAGTATCTTTCATTCCTGTGTCCATTTCCCCATACGTAATACAGCAGATTTCAACACGTTTTAGTCTTTTGAGCATGGATTTCTGGGCTGAGGGATCACAATGAAGTTTTATAGCCCTTTCTTATGAAGTGTGGCATTTCTGACATTATTTGATGTGCAAGAGCAACTGCATTAGTCAAAGGCTACGCTTGAATAGTTATCACTTTAAGCCCATGCCCTGGGAGTATTGTATTCAGTTCCCTCATTATTTCCAGCCCTGCAGGTTATACCAAGAGTTGCTATTAGTACATTACAATCATAAAATGAAGGTAGTCACTTTCTATAAGGGTCAAGTTTGCTCCAAAAAGCTGGCAACTTCATTTTGCAGTTTGGAAGGATGGGCAGTGCCCCGTTCCAAGCCACTCTGCTGCCTGGCTGCTTCACATGCAGCCTTGCTCTATGTTCTTGGGTCCAAGACTTGCTTGGAAAACACTAAAACATTTAACAAATCTAACACTACAGCACCCGTACAATACAGTCTGTTTACCTTACACAAACTCCTACATCATTCATGAAATGCTCACACCACCGTACCTGAAGAGCGTTTCTGTCAGCCATGGTTAGTACACTGCTATAAAAGAGAAGCATTTCGGGTATACTTAGCACTTGATAATACTGAAGAAGAGCAGTTTTCAAGTGGGTAGCATCTTGTGTTTGGTGAAGTCAGTGTGCCTTCCAAGTAGTCTTGACCTTCAGGGCACCTTGTTGGATGCCACTGGACAGATAAAGAAACTAATACGAAGTTTTTCAGTGTAGCACCTGGCCCCGGGCTTCGCTTCCAGCCCGCTGATGCCCGTGAGATAGGGACACAGCTGTGGATACTCCAGGGAATCACAGGGATCAAGATCACCAAGACTGGAGGAAGATGCTCAGGAAAGAAAGAAAGAAACATGACACCGAAGGCATGCTTCTTAACCTGAGGCTGTTACTCTCTCTCCTCAAGCTCCTGACCCAGACTGCAGGTGGAGCAATCGCCAGCTGCAAGCTGCAGGCGAGGCAGCACAAAGTGCTACAGTTCATGCTGCTCCGGGAATTTATCTAGCTGCAAGGCGGAGAGCAGTGGTGGAGGTGTTGTCAACTATTTGTACGGGAGGGATACTGCTGCTAACCTTGCTGCTATAAGGGAATAGCTTCCCACAACTATTTGAGTAAATACACCTCTGAAGGCAAGAAAGCAGGTAGGTTGCCCTGAGTACATCCGCTCGCGCATATGCTGCTGAAAAAATCCTAATGGATATTTGGCATGGAAATAAACAACTGAAATGGAAAACAAACAAAACAAAAAGCAAAGAAACATTTAATCTTTATTCAGTTCTCTAAATTCAGCTCATTTGGTAAGGCAGGTGCTTCAGGGATCACAGAAAGAAGGTGCCATGGCCGCATGATCAGTGCCTCCACCCCGCTCCCCCCATGTGGGAGCTGTCAGCTCAGCAGCACGGTGCCCCACCGCCACAACCCAAGGCACAACAAATAGCCATACAACGCAGAACACGCCAGCACTGTCGTGCATCAACACTGGAAAGAGCAGCACCCACAAATGCTCTAAGTTATGGCACAGAGAGCAGAAGGGATTGTGGGACCCACTAATGCCCCAGCTCCCATCTAGAACAGAAAACTTAGTGGACAGAGGTGTCTGGATAGTCCTGAAGTAAAGCACATGCCTCTCACTGCAGAGAAGGGAGAGCACACTGGAAGTACAAAATGTTTTTCAGGAGAAAAATTTCCTTGACCCCAATAGTCTGGGTGTTATAACAAGCAAGCTACACCTCCAGGGAACAAACAAAATTAAACAGACAAGAACAAGGAGCACTGTCCTCATTTGCGCCGCGTGCTCACTTGGTAGAGCTCTGCGGTTGTGTTATGGCAAGCATATGCTGTGCTCCCACATGATGTCTTTCATTTATTGGCTATTTTTTGCAAAAGTAGTGAGATCACTTTTGCTAAACTGTTATTTGATGGAGGTGACTCACATCTGATCAAAATTAATCAGTGGAATAAAACCCGTCATCTTAATACTAAGATGATAAGGATAAGATCTTAACGCACCTCCTTGATGGTGCTTTGCCTCAGAGGCAGAGGGAAGAACATCATTTGGGTGGGTTCACTGTCCACATTCAAGAGTACAGACACCTGGCCTTTAAAGGTGGCACCTTTCCCTATAAATAAGCCCTGTGCTTATCTAAATGACAGTATTAACATCAGTAAAACAGAAACATCAAAACCCAATTATTTCTGTATTTTGGAAATGAGGAGACATTTCTTCTCAGAATGAGCAGTCAGGCACTGGGACAGGTAGCCCAGGGAGGTGGTGGAGTCACTGTCCCTGGGGGTGTTCAAGGAAAGGTGGGACCTGGTGCTTAGGGACGTGGTTTAGTGGGTGGCATTGGTAGTAGGGTGATGGTTGGACCAGACAATCTTGGAGGTCTTTTCCAACCTTAATGATTCTATACGAATGTAAGTAGAACATCAGGTTTACGTATTTACCTCTGTATATGTTTTTATTTATAGATATCTTTCTAAAATGTACATAGAGGCTATAAATATGTCTAGTACACACAAAAGTATTCAATGGATATACCTGATTTTTGTTGTTTTTATGTTTTGGGTTTGGTAAAGCTTATGAGTCAGAGCATAGCCAGAACAATTTCAAAAGGTTGAGGAAAGACTACTAGGTTCTGCTATAGCTACTGCTGCAATAGCCAAACAGGTTGACACATTATTTACCACCACGGCCTACGGTCCTCTGTCGTCTGCTGATGTGCTTGTAACTGTCGGTAACACACAGCGTTTATGCTGAGTAT
This sequence comes from Anser cygnoides, assembly GCF_040182565.1. NCBI lineage: Eukaryota > Metazoa > Chordata > Aves > Anseriformes > Anatidae > Anser > Anser cygnoides. The sequence continues at coordinate 14,093,854 of NC_089887.1, forward strand.
ATTTATACCTCCTAGGACTCAGGTATTAGCCTCAACATCACACATGCATATGTAACCTTGATATGAAATACAACCCTTCCACTGCAGGCTATAAAGCCCAGCTTTCAGGAAAGCTGTCCTTCAAAGGCCAAGAATCCCCAAACTGGAGCATATATTAAGATTGGTGCTAACAGCACCAGGAGCAAGGAACGAACAGAGCATTCAGACTTTAAATATGGCTTCAGTTGAACTAATTGACTCATGGTGCCAGAAGAGCTAAAACAGCATGGGGCTGTGCCCCTGCTAACGCGTGTGTAGGAGAGGAGAAGCCCAGAACAGCCACACTGCATAACGACCCAGGAGCAGTAAAATGATGTATGAGCACTCTGCTCGTTTTCACAAGGCAGCAGTGGAACACTAACTTGTTTCCATGGCAACTCTGAAAAAGAATTACAGGTTTAAAATTGACTGAATGGTAGCCCCATGAAAAAGTAAAGGGCAGACCATATCTTTCTAAAATATAATTTAGTACTAAGTCACCTGAACAGTATTAGCTAAAAGGATTTCGGCAGTAGACTTGGGAAGTGACCCATTTGGGATACGGAGCGTTAGGCTTTTCTAATGGTGTGCTTTAGATTTGAAGGGCCTGGTGGACACACTGTACTGTACAGCATAAAAGAAAAGGGGGGAAAGAAAAAAAAAACCTTTCTGCCTGAAATCTCTTATCAGAAAACCAAGAAATTATTGAGGTGAAGGGGAGGGGAACAGCCTGACAGATAACTGGCACCTCTGTAAAGGAACACAGTAACACACGTTAAGTGCCTAGTACAGAAATACACGGGGAAGGGAAGAGAAATGTTCTGGAAATTAAACAATCCTTGGGATGAGTAAAGGAAAGATTCTGTATTTAGACTGGAAACATGTCCAGTTGTTAGAACAGGAGGCCAGCATCTTCCTCTAGTGTGAGGCATTATTCTGCCCTAGAAAGCCTGCTCGTATCTAGTCCTGAAGTCCCTGACAATTTCAGAAAGTTTTCCAGCAGGAAGAATTCCCATTAACTTCAGGGATTTGGTCATTTACATGAAGTACTTTGAAATCGGAGTGCTGGTGAGAAGGGAGTGGTAATTTGTACATGCAAGATGGCGTTCCTTTAAATGGCAAGAGTTAAAAGGAAAAATCAGATTTATTATGGGAGACATTATTTGGGAAAGCACAAATCTAAATTTACTGGCAGCGAGTTTTCTTTGCAAACAAGAAAAAATTAGACATCTGCAAAATCCCATGTACACTAGTTACAGATTGAGCATTAACCCAAAATTTGGAAAGTGCACTCCTATCAGTTTAGAAAGGCAGATCCGCAGTTGTTATAAATTGACAACAGAGACAGACAACTATACAGTGAGGATCTGGTCAAGCAAATTTCACTGCGTATTACAGAAATCAGTATTTAACCAAGAAATACAACCAGTACACTAGTGGGACCAGTGTAACAGCATGAAAGCAGACTCCTGCTCAGCAGTAGGGCCCTGCTCAGCTCCTCCTGGAGTCAGATGTTACCGTATGAGTTACACTGAAATTCTGCTGCCCCTGCTCTCTTTCAATGATTCACAGAAAGCAGCCATCTGTAAAACCCCATTGAAAAGTCTTGTTTAAAAAATAAATACAAGCAGTGACCTCGGTTTCTAGAAATGGCCACAAGAAGGAATTATTCCTGTCTTTGGGTGAACAAGGGATTTAATCTACAGCTGGCCTTTTTTTTTTTTTTTTTTTTTTTCCAGCAGAAACTGCACAGATACTGTTTTCGTGAAATCATTGCTTTTGAGTCTTAGCACAACATGTGTGTTGATTCTCGAGAACGATCAACACTCTTAATCCCTTAGGCTGGGATTTTCAAAAGAAACAAGAAAGAAAACCTACACAAAAGAAAAAAAGCACTCTCAGGCACCTTGGCCATCCCTGTCTGCGGGCCCCAATGCTGGCACCCAACAGCAGAGAAGCCCAAGGCAGCAGTGGGGTCCCCTATGTACAGGCTCCCTTTGCCCTCTTCTGGGAACACTCACTTAAAACATCACATTAAGGTATAGGTTGAAACAAATCACGAGTGTGCTTAATAACGTATAAAATAGCTTAGTAAAATTGTCATGAAAATTTAAAAGCTTGGGCAAAAAACCTACACCTCTGCCATTTATACTGATGTCAATGATAATGAAAAAAATAATGATGTTTTAACTCACCCATCAAAAAAATTTATTCACCCTGAGAGAGTAGAACTATGCAAATCTGGTAGAAAGATATACTTACGCTGAATTTATAAACTGCTCCTCAGATAAAGAAATACAGGATAAGGAGTTGCCTCATTTGCATTCATTCAGTCACCTTTAGCCATTTTTTAGCCAAGTGGATGCAAATTCTTTGAAGTTATCAGAGCTTTTAAGAGAGAAGACCTAAATCTGTGCCTGGTTTCCCTGTCCATCCATGTGTCCGTATGCCTGAGACAGCAACGGCTCCTTGGGTGCACCAGCTGCCAGAGACGACCTGCAGCACTGCAGGGAACCGTGCTGGCAGCTCACTGACTGCACCCCTCCAGTGCTCCAAGTGTCAGGTGAGGAGTCAGGACCTGGGGAGACGAGATGCTTCCCCGTGATAGGGGTTTGTATGGCCTGCTTAACCTGAGGCCACTTAACAATCTTTCCACTTGATAAAAGGCAGACAATTTGTCCTTACTTCAGTGGGTACATTGCAGATGAAAACAAACAAACAAAAAACCCCACAGAAATTAGGTAGTAATTATTAAACTGAACAGACAATTGCAATGCAACTGTTTCTTGCTGGCTGATGTCCAGAGAAAGTCTGAAGTATCCTGAACTCTACCATCTATCAGGTCTTAAAACAGACAAAAGGAAAAAAACCGAGATTGTTTACTCTTATAATCAGATACTGAAAGATCCAGAAGGCACAAAATGCAGCAGGGGACAATAAGGAGATGGCAAGGAGATGAAACCATTTTGCAAGGTAGGTCTTTCTATCTTGGCACTGTTCCACATCACAGAAGAGGTCCAAGCTGGCCAACGTCTCACATAGCTTCTCGAAGACTAGCCTGAGTGGGCACTTCTCTTTTATAGGGCAGAGCACAGGGTGTTTGCAGCCAGAGCACACAAATGGGCATTCAGCCTTCGATTTACTGAAGGCGGTGGTGTGGCAAGAGAAAAGGAGAGAGGACACTTTGATCTGTGGATGGCTTTGCTTTGCAGCCACAGATTAGGGATACAGAGACGAGAGGACTTTTGGGAGGGTTGCTGTGCTACAAGATGTGTCCCTTCGAGTGTTTATGCCTTCTCCTCCCCAGGTGTAGATAAATGCAAACCAGTTCTTCCCCAGTGCTTTCCAGTGGTAGCCCTGGCCTCACTGGAGCATCATGAGGTATCCTTTAAGTTAAATAAATGCACATATTTGGCATTTGACCACATCAGGTCTAAATTTCAACTTTCTAGTCCTGTGGAAAATGGTATGGCTAACTTGCACAATTTGCCATTGCAAATAGTAAGAATCCCACCAGCAAATTGCTCCTCGCAGCGCCCAGCAGCAGACCTTGTAAATGACTATGATTGAATCTATTCTAAATTAATTTGGAAGCGTGTGGGATTTTAAGACAGAAGAACTCATCACGGCGCAGTTAATGGGGCCTGCCCTCTTAGCCCCATGCCCCGTCAGCCTGGCTAAGCAGCTGTCCCAGCAAAGGGAGAGAGGAAGTTGAGGAGGCAGGCAAAAAGGCCTGACAAGAATTTAAATGAAATAAAATAGCCAAATTCTCCACTCCATTGCCTGCAGTAGGGTTAGGTCTTCAGAGAGCTTGAACCAAACGCCATAACGAATACAAATAGGAGAACAAGCCCGCTGAGCGTGGCGTTTCCACTGTGCCCATCTCTCTGAGCACTCCTGGTCCTGGCTCTGCGAGCAGCTGCGAGCAAGCGCTCAGCTCTCTGCCCTGCAGAGTGACTTGCAAAGTATGTCTGCTGCTGCCTCTGCCTGCATTTCGGACAGCGGTGGGGTTTTGGTGTCCTTTTACCCTGCTAAAAGTGAGGGGCTAACGCAGGCACCAGGCAGCCTCTCCTGTGCTCAGCCTCAGTAGCTCCTGGCATTCGCTGTGAGCCCTGCTCACGACGCAGGGAGCTGGGACAGGAGGCCCCCGTCCCAAATAATCATTACAAGTCCCACATAAGCACTGGGGTGTGACAGACGCAGTAATGCCAAGGCATGCAGAGCAGGAAAGCATCAGGCATTCCGGGAGTTTTACTGTCAGAGAGGTGCAAACGGCCTCCTGCGGCTGCGGGGGGAGCGCAGCGCAGCCCTCGAGGGGCCCGAGCCACTTCATGTGCTCCATGCTCCTGGCTGAGGCCCGTAACGACGTGCCCAGCAGAGCCTTTAAAGCAGCTAACGGATGACAGAGCAGGAATCCAAGGTAAATTTTCAGAGCTGATGAGCGAAAAAGAGCTCCCATCGTTATGTACCGGCTGGGCACATTTAGGAGAGATTCACCAGGGTGCCATAAGCACAATTCCACATTATGTCAGTTTTAAGAGTGAAACTTCATAATCCTTGGCAACCGCTGCATCCTAAAAAGCAGGGCTTGAGAAGTTTCCACACCCGGCATATCCAGGAGACTGCCGCTGCTCAACCCTCGGGTGGCTCTGGGTGAGACACAGTCGTCCGAATGCTCGCTGGCTGCGCGAGGCCAACGCGAGAACTGAGGCAGGTCGGGGGCAGCAGCAGGGGGATGAGATGGGGCTCGCTCGGCCGACTGGCACCTGGCCCTGGCTGAGCTGCCTCCCAGCTCTGGCCTCCCTAACCTGGGGGGTACAACAGTGCAGTCCCTGTATGAGCCGTGCTCATGTGGGTGACGACTCGTCCCGACCTTCTTGTGCACATGCTGGCAATAAGCACGGTAACAAGTCTGGAGAAATCTGAGGATTTTATCTAAAGTCTGTGTTTGAGGATCTCTTGAGGCTGCCACTGTGAGAGAGCAATGACAGCCCTGGCAGAGTGTGCAATGAGGGATGGGATGGGATGGGATGGGATGGGATGGGATGGGATGGGATGGGATGGGGTGGGGTGGGATGGGGTGGGGATGGGATGGGATGGGATGGGATGGGATGGGATGGGATGGGATGGGATGGGATGGGATGGGATGGGACAGGATTTTGCCCCATTCATGAGGCTCCTGCAGAGTTGCATGCATGAGGACCCCCCAGAGGTTCCCCAAGGACAGCACGGTCCCGTGCCCCCTGCCCCGGGGAGGACCCGTGTCCCCAGTGCCCGCCAGCACAAGCTGCCCCTGCTTGGCTAGCTCGGGACTTGCATTTGCTAAAACCTGAACGGTTCAGATACAAAGAGCCTGGTGAGGTCTGACTCAGGCACAGTATATACAGGAACGAAAATCAATTAAACATTCTAGAATTTTTAATTTTCGACAGCAGCTCATCTTGCACTAATTAGTGCAAATGAAGGGAAGGAGGGGATAGAGGAGGGAGAGAGCAGAGTTTAAACACTACAGTGACAGATGCATTTTATAGGTTTTAATGATTCATTCTGAGCTACATCATCTTTTCAAATACTTATTACCAGCCACTATTCAAAGGAATGTCTGTTTTCAGGGTTATACTCACGATAGGTCAGATCAAAAACTACTGAAGATAATAGAAAGACATTAAATGCCTTTGATGAGGGACATAATTGACATGCTGAGAAATAAATCTAATTAAATTCCCAGTTATATGGGTATGTATATGCAAATGCAGGTGTAGAAAACATTCTGTAAGGTGGGCATGGTATCATGTTGAACCTAGCTCTTTTCTCTGATTGCTGATGAGGCATTGGTTAACTTCCTGCTTAGAATCAAGCAGGATTTCCAAATAGCAAATCATGATTCTGGCTGTCCTGTCCTCTCTGAGGGATGTTCCTGCAGCCAGTGTAGCAGAGGGTGCTGAACATCCATCTTGTGCAGGCTATGATCCTTTTATACTTCATACTGACATTTTAGACATGAACTCAGCTAAAATCCTTAAACTAGTTTTGAAGATTTTAGCCATATCAGAGTTATCTACTAAGTTTCTTAACTCTGTTTCACAAGGTTCTTGTAGACACTAGCAAAACACTCTTTAAGGCAAAAAGAAAAATCCGAGATTTCAGAGCAGAAATCCAGATCTTCAGTCCAGCTGAGTTATCACCTTGCTTTCTCCACCTTTCTAGTAGTCTGTAGGATCTTTGCATATTGCACTCAAAAGACCATGATCAAGCCTGATTATACAAATTACAGCACAGATGAAGTCTTACACTGTGGGTATCTCAATCACTGCTAGAGCTGGGTATCATGGTACTTAAAAAAAAAAAAAAAAAGATAGCCAGAACTTCAATGTAAGTGACACAAATTTAGCCTCTTTCATTCCACTCTTTATTAATAGTCATTCTTAGATGGGATCAGACCCCAAATCCACTTAGTCCAGCTTGCTGTCTCTGAGGACAGCGAGCAATAGATGAACAGAAGAGAGAGTGAGAGCTGGAGGTCACGGGGATAATGTGTCATCACATAAATCTCCTTGTGATTTCCAATAACCAGGCAAAGACTAAAGCCAGCTCCAAGACAAGCTGCAATTCCATGGCTGCAAACCATCACGCCACAAAGCGAGCATCCTTCCAATGTGCAAATTTCACATCCAGAGCCTGTCTTGTTTTCTAGGTGGCAGCTGGACCCAAAACAACCTTTGGCAAATGCAACACAACGTACATAAGCTGGTCTTTCCTCCAATTTCATCTGCAGTGATAATTAATGAATCTGACAAGCACCAGACGCTCTCTCTTTGCATCGTCTTTGAATGATTTGCCACACAAAGGGTACATCACTGCCTGAACACCTCGCCTACCACCGTGGTGAATATTTATACAGATTTGTCACCATGAGCTAGCATGATTTTGCAGTAATCTGCATTAATCTGCTATCTAGTGTTTAATTGCTCTTATCTGCTGCTGCAGAGAAAAAGAGCAGTTCATTAGGCAGAAGCAGTTCACTGGCAATGCATCTCCTCTAACCCTCGCCTTGGGCCGGAGGGTGTCAGACCCCACTCCCTCCCTTCTGTGGCTGTATGCCACATGGTCTGTGGATCACTGCTGCTGGAAATCCAGTGGATTCTGGGCTCCTCTGTGTGCTGCCCCCCACGATGGGGCTGCTGGCCATGCTGGCGCGCTGCCTGCGTGCTGCAACAGTGCCATCGCTCCAGTGGCAGCGGGGTGCGGGGTAAGTACTGCACTGACCACACACCTCTCCGGCACTCTTGCCAAGCAATTGGCACTCAGGCAGCAGAAGACTTCAGCCAAGTCTTGCCTCAGACCAAACCTGCCCAGCCTCGTCCCACCCTCCCCTTTTCTCCCTGGGTCCCCAGCCCAGCAGCCCTCACTGCCCAGGTCAACGTGTGGCCTGGAAGCTTTTCCCCACAGCCTTGCCGTGCATCGCCCCTACACATGCTTTCCCTGAGGACCTGACTTGCGGCAAAAAACACAACACGAGGGGCTAGTTAATTCAATTGGCTACCGGCTCTCGTTCTTCATGCTAAGAACGTGAAGTATGTGCCTGCCAAAAATAACAATACCGTATACACAGATACAACTTAGCCATCAGATAGGAAAAACCCAGCAGCTTCCCGGTGAGAGATGTGAATACAGCCCTTCTGAAACAGAAGGAGCAGAGAAATGTAATATCTACATAACTGGGTTTTCTCTGCTGTGTGCTCCAAATGACACCTTTCGCTCAGAGGCCCTTAGGCACAAATCAGGGTAGCTGGGATGTGTAAAATAATATGTTTAGTTTTGGGGTAATAATATGTCTTTCAAATGAGAACAGCCTATTGCTGCAAGCTTCAAAGAAGCAGTCAGTGCACTTTTTAAAGCCCAAATAGGCATTTTATGATGCAAAGGATAAATCTGTCAGTAAAGATACTCGTAAGTCAAGTAAATACAGCTGTTCTCTTACATGAAGAGCTAGATATTAGTACTGTGGGGAAAATTCTGCCCTCTCTTAAAAGGGAGCAGAGAAAAAGGGAAAAACAGAAAGGGAAAAAAGGTGATTTTCTACACCCTGCAGCAGCGAGCTGCAATCAGGTACACCTTGACTGGGGGCAGGCTCCAGCACCGCTACTGTCAGTGCAAGTGGTGTGTGTGGTGGGGGAGGAGGACGTGCCAAGTGCAGCCCCCTGGAAACAGTCTGTTTGCTCCATCTGAGCATCACCTGGTCCTTCAGCACAGCTCCTTTGGGAGCAGCAAATTCCTCAGATCTGTGGCAAACAGGGAAACGCTGATGTGGCCTAGGAGTCATGTGGATGTCGTGTGATACATAGGAGATGTTGCCTTCCAGAAAGGCAGAGCAGTAATGTGGGGACGGAAAGGGACACCAGGTAGCAGCAATTTAACACTGGCACAGTTAGGCAATATTCAGAGAGTAGCCAAGAAGGCACAACTATTTGGTCTCAAACTTTTTTGGTGCTCCACTCAACAGTACAGGTAGAGAAATTATGATGAGTAAAATGAAAAAGTTCATGGGTCAAGATAAAGACAGGGAGATCACATACCATTTACCATCATGGGTGAAACAAACTTGGGGAAAATTAATTTAACTTATTACTAATTAAAAACAGAGTTGGACGGTGAGAAGCAACAACAACAACAACAAATACACAACCAAACAACCAAAACCCATATTTCCTACCTCCCCCTGCCCAAGCAGGGCCAGGCCTGGGGCTGTGCCAGTGCCCCCCTGCTCCTCTCTGCTGCTCCTTGCCCTGCTCCCCCGTGGGCCTGCTCGGGCTGCAGGGGAATCTCTGTGCCTGGAGCCCCTCCTGCCCTCCTCCTGCCCTGCCCCAGCTGACATCTGTGGCCCCACGGCAGCACCAGCGGCACTGAGGGGCTTCGCTGTGCTCTGCAGCGGGGCTTGGGGCCGGCTGGGACCGGCACGGGGCAGCCCTGGCCTCTCCTTGCACAGGCCCCAGCGGGACCTGTACACAGGGAGGTTGCCATTCGTCTGTCCAGTACAGCCCAGTCTTAAGTTATGTCCCTACGTTAGAGACACAAACGCATACACAAAATTTCATTTTTCTATAGAAATGAAGGCCTAATGATGCACCTAAGTTAAACCCAGGCAATTTACTGAAATCATAGAATCACAAAGGTTGTGACCTCCAAGATCAAGACCTCCAAGATCATCTGGTCCAACCATCACCCTACTACCAACATCACCCTCTAAACCACGTCCCTAAGCACCAGGTCTCATTTTTCCTTGAACACCCCCAGGGACAGTGACTCTACCACCTCCCTGGGCAACCTGTCCCAGTGCCTGACTGCTCTTTCTGAGAAGAAATGTCTCCAAATTTCCAACCTAAACCTCCCCTGGTGCAACTTGAGGCCATTCCCTCCAGTCCTATCACTAGTTACCTGTGAGAAGAGGCCGACCCCCAGCTCCCCACACCTCCCTTTCAGGCAGTTGCAGAGAGCAATGAGGTCTCCCCTGAGCCTCCTCTTCTCCAGACTAAACACCCCCAGTTCCCTCAGCAGCTCCTCACAGGCCTTGTGTTCCAGGCCCTTCACCAGCTTCCTAGCCCTTCTCTGGACACGTTCCAGGGCCTCCATGTCCTTCTTGTAGTGAGGGGCCCAAAACTGAACACAGTACTGGAAACAAATGCTTGAAGGAGCAGAGTTGGGATTGTTTCTTCTGCATCAGGCCTAATCTGCTTAATCTTTTAAAATGTCCAGAATGTGAATACCCTCCCAGCCTCCCCTCGGCGCACTCCCATCAGATGAAGAAGCCTTCTCTGCAGCTCCCCACGCACACGCCAGCCCTTTGAGTGTTGCCAGGAGGCTTTCATGGAAAAGGCTACTGTCTCCAGGACAGCACATATGGGATTTAAGTTGGATCGCAAAGGAATGATAAAGCATATCATTGTAATTACAGAAATAGGCTTATCCTGTGGGTTTTCCCTTCATAAAGCAAGCTGCCAAGGGAGCAGTGCTCTCGCGAAGAGTGCGGCAGGAGCGGCCGCTCCCTGGCCAGGCCTGCTCCGCCATGGCGCGGTGCCCGCAGCCTCACTGCAGCAGCCAGCGCTCAGCCCCGTGGTGGCTACGCAGCCAGCGCTCGTGTGGGCAACTCCCCTGCCACCAGCTCCTGCTGTAACACCATCACATCCTGGTGCGGCTGCCTGCACGAGAGGAGCCGGGGTAATTGGGCCTGGATGCAGTGCTTGTTTGCAGAGGAGGTTCTAAGGAGTAAGGTTTTAGCACATGTTTGTTCGGGATTAGTCTGCCTGTAATTGAATGAGCTTCCATGCTGCGGGGCTTGTTCCTCCAGAACAACTCCAGAATAATTAAATAACAAATAGGAGACCAAAAAAAAAAAAAAAAGCCGTGGGATTATGTGAGCTTCAGATGTGTGCTGTCCCTGTACTTTTTTGCAGTCCCAATGCTGCATAAGACAGTTCAGCAGCTGCTCAGCCTGCACTAGCAGGCAGGTGAGGATGCTTTAAATCCCCACTTGTGAGTGGTGCTCCCAGTTGCTCTGATGTGCTGACGCTTCAAAAGCAAAAGATGAGATAATGACAACTCACTTCGATCAGGAAGCAATTCAGTTTGTGTGGTTTTGAACTGTGTCTGCAACAAAGAAACCACATCACAAAGCAGCTTTAAGCAGAATGAGCAATGGAAGAGCCAGAGAAATAACAAAACTCTATCCGATCCAGCACAACTTTTCAGGCAAGCTTTTCTACAGAGAAGACCAGTTAACAAATTATCATAATTTTGAAGTATCTTAAAAATATTTACTGGTTACAATTCTTGCTAGCAAACAAATAGTAGATAAAGTCCCCAATTCCATCTTCTTCATTTGCTCAGTAGTCTTTCATTTGAACAAGTTCCTACTGGGTTGTATTTCCTGTCCGTAGCTTCCACCCAAAGATAATAATTTCTGAAGAGCTTCAGAAAAATCGGATAGTGTTTTCTGAGTTATGGGAGGAAAGGGAAACAATATGCTTTTCCCATATGTTGTGATTGAAATGTTGCATTTGCATAAGTCAAAACCAGCTGTACCTATAAAATTTTTAACTTATGCTGATTTATTGCCCTTACTGAGGAAGGAAAAACAAAATACATCTCAAGACTCAGTGGATTTTGAGTTAGGATATGAATGGTTAGGTCTGGCATATGTGCACTGCAATATTTTCTAGCGGGGTTTACCCAAAGCTCTTGAAGAACATTTTAGCTTGCAAAGCATGCACTGATCCAGTATTCCTAGCTGAGGGTGACTGTATTAAAGGATACTGAGCATTAGTTTGCACTCAGAAACAATATTATTGCTTATTATTTATTCTTTAGTAGTGTTTAAATGTTCCACAATCATTTGACTCCAAGTTGTGATTGTATCTTTACTTGAGTAGCACCAGTGATAGCCTAGTTGGTTTCAGTGGGACCACTGACAGTAAGATGCTACTCAAACTGACTCTGGCAGTGTGACCTCTCAAAAGCCCTGCCCCAAAGATCATAACATGTTAAAAGCAGATACAAGCAGACACAGTGTGGAAATAAGGCAGAGAACAGAAACAGACACAGAGAATGCAGGACACTTGAATGACACACCATTTCCTGTAAAAACACGGGAATTGTTTAAAAGCAGCTAACTAGTTTTCATAATCTATTTTAATATATAGGCTTGAGAATATCCTGGCTTCTCACAGAAAGGAGCATATTTTGCACTCAGATTTTTTTTTTTTAATTTGGAGTCCTTATCGTTCGGTTCCCTCTGCTGTCTTCCATTTTTCATCTCAGATGCAGTAAGACGAACTCGCACAGCATTGGTGTTCCCTTCTCCTCTTCATGTACTGTCAGAGAAGTCACCCTACAAGTAAGTGATGCTATCTTGCTCCTCTCTCCCTGTCACTGCAGTGAGATAGGAAAGGGAGCTATACTCCAGAGCAGCTGAAATCTGGTCATTGTGAAGTGAGACACAGAAATCTCCATGAGTTTTGATGGGGTGGGTTAGCAAATGACACAGAGAAGACTGAGTCACTCCACTCATCTCCGCTTGTAGAGTGCTTTGAGTTACTTTGGGAAACTAGTTCATTAGTGATTAGAATCTGCAACAAGATAGTAGTTAGTTATCAGTAGGACACCGGGATAATGCTGAAAGTAGGGGTTAAAGAACTGTATTTTTGTCAGCAGGAAGATTATACAATCAAAATCCCATCTTGCTTGAGAGATCTCAGAAAGGGAATAAGCCCATCACATAGCCATTAAAGAAAACATCAGATTAATGCTGAAATGAACTAAATGATACTGAGCTATAGCCACTGAAGTGTAGCACACATCCTTGCAGAGTGTTAGGCTTTGACACCTTGTTGCCTTCTTGCTCCCAGAACTTATTTTGCAAATAAAATCCTGGGGGGGGGTTGAGAAGTAATTGGGGTCTGCATGAGAAAGCTTGACTGCCCTCACTGCGGTGGTCAGGGTACTGAGGGCACACAGGATTGGCCCTGGGACTGCAGTTAGCGCAGCTCTATCTATTCGGCTTTCTGTTCCCTACCCCATGCTCTGCAGGTTTTGCTTTTGCTGGCAAAAGTTGTTTTCTCAGTGTCAAAAAATGAGCCAAAGTCTACAGTGTAAAATGATTTTTTTCACCTCTCTCACCTTTCCATGGCAATTGGCAGGATTTGCAGGTTTCACTTTAGGTGTCAAGCTGCTTCCAGAGGCAACTCCCAGACTCTTAAAAATCAATGAACTAGATACAGTGAAAGCTCAGGAATTTCTTGCTTCATCATGTACCATACAGCATATAATGGTGTTTTAAAAGAAATAAAACAACACGTATACATAAACCTACCCAGAATTACAGCATCTCTGTGTTTTGGAGTGCTGAATTTCTGGGGAACTTGACAACATGTCTGCCTGCATTAAGGCCAGAACTTATTAGCATAGAGGTTATCAGTTAGGAGCTGTCCTCAACATTTAGCCTGTGGCTTGAGTGGAAATGAGGGGATTCGCAAGTGTGATACCAGCATTAAAGTTCAGGAATTGCTTTGGTCAACATTGAGCGTCACCTCACCTACATGTCCTGGAGAGTACTGGTCCGTTGCAGTAAGCTGTGGAGTAGAACTGAACCTGTGGTGAGACCCAGTCAAAATAAATAAATAAATAAATCGAATATCACAGTATCACAGTATCACAGATTTCTAGGTTGGAAGAGACCTCAAGATCATCAAGTCCAACCTTCGACCTAACACTAAGTACTCCACTAAACCATATCGCTAAGCTCTACATCTAAACGTCTTTTAAAGACCTCCAGGGATGGTGACTCAACCACTTCCCTGGGCAGCCCATTCCAATGCTTAATAACCCTTTCGGTAAAGAAGTACTTCCTAACATCCAACCTAAAACTCCCCTGGCACAACTTTCGCCCATTCCCCCTCGTCCTGTCACCAGGCACGTAGGAGAACAGACCAACCCCCACCTCTTTACAGCCTCCTTTAAGGTAACTGTAGAGAGCGATAAGGTCGCCCCTGAGCCTCCTCTTCTCCAGGCTGAACAACCCCAGCTCCCTCAGCCGCTCCTCATAAGACTTGTTCTCCAGACCCCTCACCAGCTTGGTCGCCCTTCTCTGGACTCGCTCGAGCACGTCCATGTCCTTCCTGTAGCGAGGGGCCCAAAACTGAACACAGTACTCGAGGTGTGGCCTCACCAGAGCCGAGTACAGGGGCACAATCACTTCCCTAGACCTGCTGGCCGCACTGCTTCTTATACAGGCCAGGATGCTGTTGGCCTTCTTGGCCACCTGAGCACACCGCTGGCTCATATTCAGCCGACTATCAACCAGTACTCCCAGGTCCCTCTCGGCCAGGCAGCTTTCCAGCCACTCATCTCCCAGCCTGTAGCGCTGCTTGGGGTTGTTGCGCCCCAGGTGCAGGACCCGGCACTTGGCCTTGTTGAACCTCATACAGTTGGCCTCAGCCCATCGGTCCAGCCTATCCAGATCCTCCTGCAGAGCCTTCCTACCCTCGAGCAGATCGACACACGCACTTAGCTTGGTGTCATCTGCAAACTTACTGAGGGTGCACTCGATCCCCTCATCCAGGTCATCGATAAAGATATTAAAGAGAACTGGCCCCAGTACTGAGCTCTGGGGGACTCCACTAGTGACCGGCCTCCACCTGGATTTAACTCCATTCACCACGAACAGCAGTGGTGACAGCAGTGGTTACAGTAGTGATTAAATGTCATACAAACATACAGCCTAAAACAAGCATAAACATGAATACATGCAAAGAAGGACAAGTAGCTCCAGATTATCCAGATGAATAACCTCAGGTTAATTCCAAACCTGAACTTCTTAGTGCAAAAATGTAAACAAGCTCTACTCATGTGCCTGTTCAGCAGCACAGGGGCTCTTGGAGACCCAAATCTTTGGGGGAGCTGGGCTGGAGGTGGGTACAGGCAGGTGCTCTCCCGCCTACAGTGTCCATACCCTGTTGAGGAAGGAACTGGGGGGTTTCCATCTACCTCTCTCATCTGACATACTGGGAAGGGACAGGTAATAAGAAAACAAGTGACTTAAAGGAAAAAAAAAACAACCAACCGAAAAAAAAAGAACTATCGGACAGGAAGATGTTTACTCATTTGGCTAGAAAAGAAAATCTGAGCTACCTATTCAAGCATTTCAAGAAAATCTGTTTTCCTCTGTTGGTGGAGTAGTGAATCACCATTTATTTACATAAGGGAAGCAGCACCTTACAGTAAATGGATGAAAGTGGAGACTAATTTGAAAGTGTCATTTTGTGAAAGATACCAGTAGCATTTGTGACACATTCTAGTTTTTTGACCATCTGGCAATGGCGAGGGCTAAAGTAATGTATAACCTCGAGAGACCCCATTTGTAGCAGGAACTGCTTTAGACTTCAAATTTTTAATGGAGTGAGACCTCAAATCAATGCCGCCCTAATAATGCAGAATGGATTTGGGCCAGGACACAGCGCTGTTTATACTGGCTTTCTCTGAGAGGCCAGAATTACAAATAGAGAGACTAAACCTTTCTCCCCTAAACTGAAAAAGATCTGTTAATAATTATTGTGCACCAAGAGAAAAATCCAGACCTCTCTAGAGACAAAGGAACAGGCAAATACAACCAGGAGGTCATTAGCTTAAGCTTTGCAATTGCTATCCAAAGGGTCTCTTTTTCAAACCTGCCAGGAATTTCTTTACAGCAGTTCAGCTATTCCAAAAGTGGTCTGCTCAGATATTGCAAGGCAGAGTAACACACAAAGACATGGGGAAGAAGACAGGAAATCTAGCAGCAGATCTTAGTGTGAGTCCAATGACAAGTGTCTGAGGAACAATGTGGATAGGTGACTAGCCTAGGAGTGGGGAAGTGGTCTGGGATGAGGAGAGCTGAAATGAGTTTCTACTGCTGGGGCAAGTGTACGACCAAGTCTGCCTCAGTTTCCCCTTTGCAAAACAGGGGTAATGACAGTGACCTTGTGAAGTCTATCCCCTGATCCCAACACACAGCACAGATGGGAAGAGCTTACACAGGGCAAGTGCTGCTATTTCGGGATGAGGGAAGTGAGGCACTGAGCAGCTGAGTGACTTATCTGCAGGCACACAGCGAGTCAGCGGCAGCTCCAGGAATAGCACACGGGTCTCTCGGCTCAACAGGAACAGATAATGCTTAATAAAGAATTTAACGCAACAATTAAGGGCACACTTCCTCCACCTTTACATTAAGCAAGGAATTCCACTTTTCTCTCTGGAGGTGAATACTATTCAAAGTGAATCAGGGGTGCAGACCTGGGACTGGGAGAACTGCTTTGGATGAACAGCTTCACTTGAAGTGTTTTAGCAAGCAAAAACCAAAGTCAGTGCTGAGGTTTAAGATTTGCAAGCACGTGCTGACATACTGAGGTCACTGGAAATTTTGTCTGTGAGGAAACCTACTGTATAATTAAATCTGCAGTTTCCTTAGTGGGACCGTCATTTCCTTCCATGAACAAAAAGATAAATTTCTTAGATATTCTGTCATGGAGTCTTCTAATGTAACGAGGCTTGACAGACTGAATAAGTAACTCCACAGCTTTTAAGAATAATCTTTTTGATAGCAGTGATTCCCTGAGATGATAACCTTCCTAAAGACAACTAAGGAGTCTACCAATGAGCTGAGAAGCATGGTTTTGCCAGCCGCAGAGGAATTGCAGTCGTGACCTTGTCCAGCCTCTCTGACAGGATTTTGGCAATGACTGCAGGAATTGGAGGCTCGGGAGGAAACGCAGACTTCCTGGTTGAAGTGCCAGTTGATAAGCAATTCAGCAGGAGTCCCTGGGCCAAGCTGGAGGGGATGTGGATGGCAGCAGTACATTCAGATAAGAAGAGAGTAGTGGTATTGTCACAAAGGTGTCCTTTATCTGAGGCAGTTGGAGAGGAAGAGGTCTTTCAGGAAGATCTCCTGAAATACGGCTTGCCCGTAACAAAATACCTGTAGATCATTTTATTCTTTCTGTGATGCAAGTTAGGCAACAACTTTTCAAAAATCAACCAATTAGCAGGTTAGAAGATATCGAAGACTTCTATGTTTGCTTCCTCTGACAAATCCCATTTGTAGCTGCCATTTATATGGACGGGGCTGCTGTCCTCCAAGTACCAGAGCAAGGATTCGGGCTTACAGCTGAAAAAAAACACCTCTGGCTTTTTTTTTTTAAATTATAAATTAGAATGGCCAGATGAGCCCTGGATCCATGAGGGCATGCAGTTATTCACAGAAACAGTCCCGTTTATGTCCTCGGGTAAGAAGGTTTAGTAGCCTAGGAATTATAACCGAATTCGAACCTGCATGCAGTCGCCACCAATTTCACCACAGTCCTGATTCAACAACAGCACACAAACCATCTTTATCAAGGAGCGTAGAGTTACAGAGTTACAAAGACCCAGGGCGGGAGGTTTGCACAACGGCCTCTTTCAGCAGCTGCTCACGGTGGCAGAGAGAAAGCAGACTGTTCCGTCCCCGTCCCCTCTGCCCCTCCCCTCTCTGACTCAAAGGTCACCCCAAGAAGCAAAGCAGATCACCCTGTATATCCAGGTTCCTCCACATCTGAGGCAGCTCATAAAAAATATTTTTCTGGAAGCACAAACTAGAAGTATCTATAAAGAAACAAGCTAAAAGAAAAAAAAAGCCCAGTTATGCCAGGTACTAAGCCAGATTAAGATGTTCTTCAGCTATGCTCAGAGGAGCCTCGTAGTCTGTACTGACCCCTGACATCAAGAGAGGCGATTCATGCTCTTTGGGGCATTCAAATGTACCTTTGGCAGAAAATGACCCTCAGTACTGGAACACCAGCAGGACTTGCAAGTTTGAATGCTGTGCTGTAGCTGGGAATCACCCTGTCGCATCTCACTCCTACGAGACTAGGCTGGTCCTCTGCTCACTACAGCCAATCTTTTGGGGTGGCACCAAGCCCTAGCTGTTAAATATCCAACCACGGAGGTTTCACTTATGGTTTAGTGAGCCAGGAGCCATGCAGGAATGGGTCATTTTTGCCTACCACGTCTCTCTTAGTCTGCCTATCCTAAAGCAAAGAGTCTCCTGCATCATGGTTCTTTTCCCTTCAGTACAAAATCAATCCTAAATTGACCTGCATTGAACTCTGGTTATGTGACAGTTGAACTCAGGCAGACCTGTAAACCCGTGTCAGAAATGCTCAGTACTGCAGCTGAGAACAGACTTTCAGAAGAGTGGATACCCAGCCTCACAGCAGGCATTAGGGTCTCTGGATCCAGCTAATGTGAAAAGCAGTCCAGCTCCAAATATGTTTTAAAAGCTGGGCCTGCAGTCTTACGGAGCTGCCTGCATAAAGCAGCCAAATCTTGAGAAAATGGGGCATCCTCTGCGGGAACCAGGCTTGTCTGAATGTCTGAACAGGTGCCACATGTATGATAAACGCTTCCAAAGCCAGTTTTTCCCTTTTTACATCTGTTTGGTAGCTTATACGAAATAAACCATTTTTTCCTGCTAATTGAGTTCATGTAACAAATTTAGTTAAAATGGAATTCTTCTAGGGAAACGGATGAAGTTACCCACAAGATCTATATAGCTGAGTCCCAGGAGAAGATACTTCGTTACATCTGAATACTGTTTTCTGACAGGCTGCAGTGGCGCATTCTCCTGGCAGGGGTCCCTCCATAAATCACTTACTACTGAGTGTAAAAAAAATGAGTATTTGGTATGTTACCATGAGATTCCTTGGCAAATCTATGGGCGAGAGAGCTACTTCACGTGCCTTGGCAGCTATCTATTGATAAGGAATGAAAGATAAATTCACAACTAGGACCGTTAGGAATGCGAGAGAGACAAATGGTTCTCTGATCACTGTGAAGCTACTTGGGGATAGAGAAAAAAATTGTCAGCAAATTTCCGTGAGCCAGAAATGCATTCCAAGAGAATCTGAAACGTATCTGTAACCTCATCCTGCCAGAGTGTGAAGGATTTGGATTTAAGCCCCAATCCAGCAAAACACATCAGAGTGAACATGAACTTAAAGCATACAGCAACTTCAGGGCCATGGAAAGGGGTACAAAGCATACAAAAGGGAAACCACGAGATTCTTTTTGCCATTTGTCCATAGCTGGAGAGCAGGAAATATGGTCATCAAACAGAAAGCAACATAGTTCTGACAGCTACCAGCAAATCTGGTCATGCAACACGTAATTAGACTTTTGGGCCTTATAGCAGGAAAACATTATACAATCCAGAACACCTGAACACTGCTGTATTTTGAAGAAAATTCCTTTTTGTGTGTGTGTGTGTGTGTGTGTGTGCGGACAGTGTACTCACAGTTGCATTGCTGGCTGCAGACCACCATGCCCATTAGTATCAAGCTGTTCTGACCTAAATCGTACCTCAAAATGGACCTTGAGGAAACCCTTCCTGCAGTCACTGCCTTCCCATGTCTCAGACGGAGGCAGAAGGCAGTATTAGAAGGAGTGGTACAATAATCCTGCTTTTGTACTCATAGTAGGAACAAAATTTCAGTGCGTGACCTTCATGTGTAACAGTCCACACAGCTGGATAGCTGCAGTAAGCCTGTTTGTCTAACTTCATTTTGAGTCAGTACCATCACTCCCATTAAGGATCTTCGTTGTAGTTAGGAATGAATAATCTGCTGTTATCATACCACAAAACTAAGCGCGTGCCATGGTACGCCAGATGTTAATGGCATTGTTGTATGGGAATATATGGGAGCATAATGGCACCTCCCTGGCTCTGCCAGCAGTTGGCAGTCCATATGGTGGTGGCACACACCCCATACTGATGGATGTTCAGCAGATGCTCTTCAAGAGCTAAATAATGCAAACAGAGGCTGGTGAGATCGATATACAGCCCTCATGGTTCAGGCACTGTTCAAAGCCAACAAATGCAGTAAGTTGAGGGGGGAGGGAGAGCTTAAAAAAAAAAAAACACAAAAAAATGAATAGTCTTAAAGAAAAGACCCAGAAAAGCTTTTGGCATTTTAAATAAGCAGTTACAGGCACTGCTGAAGAGAGTTACCCTTTGTTACAAAGCGTCTGCACTTTTATTAGATATATATAAAAATATTCTGGAGAAATTTCTTTTTAAAAATTAATTCTTATCCTTCACAAATCTTTATTTGTCTACCTTTATCTGAGATTGTCTTCAAGACATCACTGTGTGTGTGTTTGTGCATATGTATGCTTATGCGTCCACAAAGTGCTTTCTCTCTTGTCTGAAATCATTGGGTCCCTTGGGACTAGGACCTTCAACTGGTGTGAATGTAACTCCTCAGCTCCTCTGCACTGCTCATACAGTTACATAAAACTACCAGAATCTGGATCTTCCTTGGAAAATGTTAGACTATTTTTATTGTTGTGGTTAAAGAAAAATGACCTCTCTGCTCATATCAATATTTTAGAGCATCTTCAGTGGCTGAAATTAGGTCAGGCGCGGCAAAACTGCTGGTAGTCGAGGTGAAATAAAGATCAGTAAGGTTACCTGAGACATAGACAGCACAGCCAGCAGCAATCATAATATTAGCACAATATGCATCAAAATCCGCTTATATGTAGGAGTCGCAAGGAATGGAAACAAATACTAAAGCCCACACAGAAGACATAATTTATGATTCATGGGATGAGACAGGAATGCAATTTTCAGAAGAACACCACTGAAAACAAAACAATCTAAAGGAAAATGCATTAAGTATCAGTCCATTGGAAGGCAAAAGGCATATGAGCTGCCAGCATCGCCCCGTACCTCCTCCATTTTGATATAGCAAGCAGCCACAGGGAAATAAAAGTTAGAACTTAATATCCAAGGTCGTTAGTGTTCTCAATAACAGATTATCCTTGAAAACATGTTAAAGAAGGAAATTGTTTTAAATATAAAATTGGAATAAGCCGAAATTAGCCCATAAACTTGAAATTAAAAAAAAAAAAATCTTCTATGCATTGCTAACATTTGTTAAAAAGAGCAAAAACTGTAAGGGGTTTAATGCTTAATGTGAATTAACTCAGCCATGTGTATTACATAGCCAAAGCCAGAGAAATGGCCATCTAAATTGATTCTGGAACTGGTAGGCCTGCAGCAGATTTGCAAATGATAATGCGTATATTAATAGATACTTTCACTAATTTCACTAATGACTAATTTTAATGAGAAATTTGGCTTTCTAGATGAACAGAAACATTCCCATTCCATCACTTGTACACGTGCCAAGAATTCCACATCCCAGGACAGAGGCTGAAGCAGCCACAACACAGACTTGTCCCTCGAAACCCACGGCCACTGCTGCCGACAGGGTCACTCCGCACCCCTGGGGAGCTGCAGGGGAGTTATGTCTTGCAAAATGATGCTTGGTTCCAGCAAACAGATCCCTTGCAGTTTTAAGGAACAGGTAGCTAATGGCATCTGTTCATGGAGTTGCTGGGGAAGCAGACACATACTGAATTAGCTGACAGACTGAATACAGACTCCTCAAAAAGCTGCAGAAAGCAGCCCCCGAGCTGCATGCACAAACCAGGTGCTTGTGCAGTCCTGCGCCCTGCTCCTTGCATGAGGCTGGGATACTGCTTGCAGCAGACGGGCTCTGAGCTGCCCCAGGGGAAAGGCGGCCAGCAGCACAGTGCAGCTATGTCCGATTTATGAAGCAGGCACAACAAGGGATTGTCTGTGCCACAGAAAAACTCCTCAGTCCGCGTCCTCCCACCATGCAACTCCATCAGCCAAGACTGGCCCATGTTTGCAGTCCAACAAGTGACACAAGGACCTGGAAAACTCTGATAAACTCCCTGTGTCAGGGTCCAGAGGAAAGCTACCAAAAAAGAGCAGCCTGGTGCACCGGAGAACGGTGATCCTGCATGCAGTCTCTGTATTCCTACAAGGCATTGTTAAAGAAATAGAAACAAAAATTCTACTTCCAGACTGTCCAATTGGCTTTGCCAGTTACCGCACAACCACACGGATACCCTGACTGATGTCCTGCTCTACCATTTTAGTCTCGTCTTCTACCACCTCAAAGTTTCAATGTAAACCCTATGTCTGAATGAATGGAGAAATTATTTCAGCTGTGGTATTAACTCCAGGATCTTAAAGCTTTTTTTTTTTTTTTTTCTAGATTTGCTTTATCTTGCAACTGAAATAACTTTACAGTGCACACATGCAGAGGCTCGTTATCTCTGCCTCTGCCTTCAAAAGACTCTGGGAGTTCCTCAGACCCATTCAAAACCTTTTCCACTTTCAAGTGCCACCAAACATTATTCGCTAACTGTAGCATGAACATCCAGACACAGTGGCTGTGTCTGATCTTTCTGGGCATCAAACTGTTCCTTCCTTCCTTCCTTCCTTCCTTCCTTCCTTCCTTCCTTCCTTCCTTCCTTCCTTCCTTCCTTCCTTCCTTCCTTCCTTCCTTCCTTCCTTCCTTCCTTCCTTCCTTCCTTCCTTCCTTCCTTCCTTCCTTCCTTCCTTCCTTCCTTCCTTCCTTCCTTCCTTCCTTCCTTCCTTCCTTCCTTCCTTCCTTCCTTCCTTCCTTCCTTCCTTCCTTCCTTCCTTCCTTCCTTCCTTCCTTCCCTCCTTCCCTCCCTCCCTCCCTCCCTCCCTCCCTCCTTCCTTCCTTCCTTCCTTCCTTCCTTCCCTCCCTCCTTCCTTCCTTCCTTCCTTCCCTCCCTCCCTCCCTCCCTCCTTCCTTCCTTCCTTCCTTCCTTCCTTCCTTCCTTCCTTCCTTCCCTCCTTCCTTCCTTCCTTCCTTCCTTCCTTCCTTCCTTACATACACTGTATTTTTTTTTAATCTCTGCTTTCACATTTCCTTCTAACTAGGATGTTTTTCTGGCCAGCATAATTTTGTTTGTATTTGTATAATTGTGCTTTCGTGGGCATTCACTAAACCATCCTTGAAAATTTCCAGCTTTTATTACATCGGTGTGATCAGTCAGAAATGCTGACAACTGCTGCAAACTTTGGAAAAACAACAACAGCTGGTGACTGAGGTTGGAAGGGACCACGGGAGGTCTTCCAATCCAACCTCCTGCTCAGAGCAGGGCCAACAAGGAGTCCATGCCTACGAGGTGCCTTATTCCACACGCACTGAGGAAAGGTTCAGATTATGAACATCTAGGAAACAGCTACCACATCTGAGATAACTTGTCCCTCACACTGAAATGCAGTATTTATCTCTCCAGTGAAAAGCTTTCTCTTAACCAGCCGCTTTCTCTTAACCAGCCCCTTCAGCCCAGAATCAGGCAGCATGCTCTCCCTCTTTAGTCAGTGGATGAAAACTTAAAATAATCCAGAATGTTAGGTAAAAGGTGGTGGATATTTCCTAACAGTTCATAGTCTCTCTGCTACAAAATGACATGGCATTGGTTTTTCCTCACATTCTACCCATGCAAAACTTTTTTTTTTTTTTTAGCATTTTTTTTTCTGCCCAGGCATATATCAGCGTTTCTGTTTTTTTTCACATCTGAGATCATATACAAGTCCTCAAATTATTTGGACTCTAGCATTACCCTACAGATAGCCCAAACCATGACCTTTACATTTCCATTTGTGATTGAATTTGTCATAGCCCTAATGTCTAATCTGTAAAATGCTTTACTGGAGCTAGCTACTCGCCAGTCTTTCACACAAACACAGATCACGGTGCAAGCACTCAGCAAGTGGGAAGACAGAATTCAGAGAAATGGTGGGGTCTCCCCTCTTCATTCTTCCCACATCCCTCCCAAGGAGCATTCCCGTAACTATTAGCCATAATCCTATAAATCAACAGTGAATTTGGTCATGACAGCTGTGCCACCTTGTTTTATATATTACCCTGAAACACTTTCTGCTAATTTCAGCTTTATGAAAAAATCAAAAAGTCTTTACAGGCTTCATATATTGACCTAGTGACTTGTACATCTTTGCTTTTTGTTAGACTGTGTTCTTGCTTTCCTCCTTCCCTGTGAAATAGGTAACTAAATTTCCTTTAAGAGGAAGAGACATTAAGTCCAAACACCATAGAGCAGTTTACATGCACAAGGAAAGGCTTAAAGTTTCCCTCTAATGGCCTTGACTAGATCTGGGTGCTCTTGGTCCCAGGGAACCGTCCCACTGCTCTCTGAAGCTGCAGCCCCTAACACACACAGCTGGTGACCCCATGGGAAGGAGTCTTGTGCCTTCTTCACAGCCATTAGGCATGAAGCTAAATTGAAGCTGTCAGAGAGAGCACTATGCTAAACTGCTTACTGATGCTAATATTAAGCTCTAGACTCATAACCTTCAAAGTTTTTCACAGCAGACCTCATAGTGCAACCTGCCAAACAGCAAGGACTTGCGTCCTTTCTATTTATTTGTGTGGGCTACCCATATTCTTAGATCTTCTTCAGGGGAAGCTCAGCTGCAGGATAATGATGTTTCCCTCTCTTAAGCTGGTAGCAGGAGTCAGAGAAAGCCTAATACATGTCTGTGGTGTACAAAGCAAGGTGAATCAAGTGTAGATTATTTCTTTTTTTTCCAAAACAAATGGGAAGCAGAAGCTGCTGTGTCATCTTACTCATTATATCCCAGTATTTAACCTGAGCCTGGACCTCAGAAATGGCAAACCTGGGTGGAAAAGCAAATGGTGTTCCAAGGTAAGCTGAACCAGACTCCCACCACATAGACCACAGTGATGGGCATTCATACATGCTGGCCGTTCCCATACTCTTGGCACTGAAGACAACACTTTCTGTTTGCCTAACTTCCTCCACAGCTAATTTAACCAAGACGAAACCTGAGCCCCTGCATTTAAATGGACTCATCAAAAAGAGGGCTTGCTGACATTTACAGTGAAACCTCTGAGGAGACGTCCGCTATATCTATCAGCAACCCTGAGGATTTCTTGATCCTTCAACCCAAAACTATAGTCTCAGTTCTACCTCAAAGGCAGAATATGTGCATATTCTGGGCTTTTATAAACAATAAATATATAAATGTAGATTATTCACTGAACTGGTTCTTGTTGTGAGTTAAATTCTAAGCAAAAGAAAATTGAAATGGTGGGGAAACCACTGAAAAGAGTGTAATATAAAGGGTAGCATTAGACTTTGGTTGATCACAGCTGATGAGGACTAGGAAGAGTCACTCCAATGAAAAGCAGAAACCTAACATGCATTTTGTAAGTGATGCCAACCTTAGATACTGAAATACTACTGCAGATCTGTCACAACGCCTAGTCTAAATTCCCCAACAGTGGCATTTTATAGGAAGTACGACTTTTCTTCTGTTTGTTCACTGTGTTCCATGCTGCAGAGAAGATTAATGGTCATACCAAGGTCCGTGGCACTGCTGAACCATGGCCACAGCAGCGCTCCATGCATGTGTGGTGGGTCTGTCTGACGCCAGCACTGTCCCACGCGGGGACTCACTGTGGCTGCTGCACCTGCAGTGACTGACGGCTGAGGCACAGGCTGACTACAAACCTTCCTGCTGGCTTGATGTACGCTGGCATAATTCCTTTGTTAGTCTGCTGTCAGTAGAGAACTTGATCATCTCATTAGTCCCCTGTATTTTTCTTTTAACAGAGACCACTAACTGGCTTTTGGTTGGTGACAAAATGAATTGTCCATGTCAATAACAGCAAGGAGCATGATAAAGATGAGACAAGACTGGGGGATAGGCAACTTCCGTATTCTTCAAATGCAGCTCACCTTAAATTGATAGTTTATCATATTAAGGATAAGAACATTACGGACATCTTAAACTGAAAACATATAAAGCTGTGATAGTTGTGAGCAAATTGAGAAGGTGATGGTTGTCTAACTTTATGGAAAGACAAATGGCATTAGGAATTTCTTCTGCTGGCATGGTTACTGAAAACACAGCACACCAGAAGAGTCCTAAATAGCTCATTTAGGAGACCATTTGAACTTGTTTAGATCTAAGGATGCTCTTAAAATCATCCCTGGTAAGGAAAAATCGCCTCACCACCACCACCACCAAAAAAAACACAACAACCTTGTGGAGTAGCTTAAGGTTAGCTGGGGCCTTCTGCAAATACAACTATCACGTGCAAGCCCACTGCTGTGTGTAAATCCAAAGGCACATGCCACTCGCCTCTTACACCAGTATGGGTTTAGGTGTCATCAGCTCTGGATATTTCTCAAGGAAAATATTCCAGAGTTCCTGTAATTAATGCTGTTACCACTGTTGAAGTAGCAGATGATGTACAGAAGCCAACTCTGAATGCCGCGTGGAAGACAGCATCTAGTACAAGGGTGTTGTATAGTGTCCAGCATAACTGAGAAACCATATTTGGAACAAACACATCAGTTTTAACACAAGACTGCTTTTCTGCAGGAACAGAACTTTAATTCTGTATGCAGAACAGACAGGCTCTTCTTTTCCAGTCAGGCATAAGAGACCTACAGCTGCAAGGAGTTGTTTACTACATTCAAAAGGGTGAAGGGTAGACTTGTCATTTCTTGGACTCCTCTCTATGTGTTTTAAACCCAAGACTTAAGCTGAGACTACTAAAGCATCCACTTGCTCTTACAAATGCTGCATTGCAGATCTTCTTTGCTTTGCAGGTCACGACACTGAAATGGTGCCAGAATCCTTCGTACAGAAGCTTGGGGCAGAAAGCCCAGGTTTCATCTCACACTGCCTCACTTGGTGTCCCAGTGGCAACAGCACAGCGATGACATGAAACTGAGTTTAGCAGCAAATCTTGGTCTATACCAGTGTCCCCCAGATTCGAGTTAGGTTGCTAGATACGACACTCAAGAACTTAGTACAGGTCACAGAAAACAGCAAGTACGAAAGTGAAGCACATGAAGTAAAATCTCTTCAGAAAAAAATATTCAAATTTCATTACAAGAGATGTCAAGACACTAACTTTGAGCAAATGGCTGAATGTAACATGATTTTGGAAATCTGAACCAAAAAATTAAGGAGGGCACCAGAAAACATAATACCAACATAAGGTGAGACATTCCCAACCTAGCTGATCGATAACTTGAAAATGATACAAAGACAACTGGCAATAGATCAGCAGTAGACTTTTCCCTTAAGCACCATGATAGAAATTTAATCAGATACAGCACCTTTCAAGATACCAATGCAAGCAATTTCTGAAAAGATGAAAGATATTTCTAATAAACAGCTGGCAGAGTAAATATTGAAAAGTAGAAAGGAAAACAAGCACACAATAGATGCAAGTTTACACGAGAAAGTTCAAGTCATGCTGGTTCCTGCTGCTGCATAGTAGAGTGGAGGAGATTAAGGTAAGGGTAACTCTTTACAGGACTAGTGCCAGAGTCAAAGGTACATAATATAAAAGAGTATATTGGGTAAAGGACACCACAGACTCTGCACTCTGATGCGGTTAGAATCAGAACCTGTGAACAATGGAAATGTACAGAAAAATAGCTATAACAAACACAGTGAATGAGATCAGAAGAGATGCTATTGCTGGAAGATCTGACAGTATCAGATGGATGCCAAACCTCCCTCTAAAATAATCTATAACAGGAAACCAAGCAGGGTGCAGGTAGCCCTGGAGAGGCTCTAGCAGACTTCTGTTCAATGAATTCTGTTACCCAGATGTTCCTTTGTAGTTCTCAAAAACCTTTAAGGCTCCTGGTCAGTAAAGAAGTTTGGAAAAGATTCAAACTTCAGCTCTGCAGTGTCAGCATATATTCCTGTCTCTGCTAACGAAAGCACAGTGTTAGCAAAAAAAGCAGTTCTGTAAAACAATGCCATGAAATTCCTCTTTCATTCTTGCTGTAGGATTTCCAGATCAAGCAATTAATCCCCCTCAAACCTTTCTCTGGTAAGTGCCCCTTACTGGTGCCAATGGAGATTACCCAGCTGCCTGGGAGCTGTTGTATGCAACACCAAAGACCCAAAGCTTGAATTCATGTGAAAGATACAGAAACTTTCAAATAAGAAATACCCCCAAGAGGGGTGAAGTGGAGACAAGAAACAAAGTACTAGTGAAAAGGAGCCCTCAGTTCTGGGAAGACCTTAAACTCCAGACTTGTCTTTACAGCTGTCTGAATCAATGGGATACAACATTTGCACCAAGGTCCATACGTAACATCCCGTTCTGGCATTACGTGAGGAGCAACCGTCAGGCCACAGATGCTGCAAGTTCACATAGCAGTGAAACTTCACGTGTTCACGTGTGTGGCAAGAAACAAATAAAAAGAACCAGTTAGCAGTGATGTACTGCCTGCCTTAGGAAATCACAAGCTCCAAGCGCTTTAAAAATGTGCAATTTTGGCTGGTAATCAAACTGAATTATGGGTAGACTTAACAGGCCTGAAAAGAATTAGGGAACACTCAGACACAGTCAGAAAAGAAAAGTTATCTGAGAGAGGAAAAGTTAGAGAAAGATGCATAACATGATGAAAGAAAATGCTGCAGTGTTTGGAGACCTGAGGCATGATCCGCCCTCCCTTCCTACACATCCTTTTGTTACAATAACAGTGCATTGCAAGTCTTCCCAACAGATACAGGAAGAGTCTTCTGGATGTTTTTATGGTCTTCTCTAATCTTAATCTTAACCTTGGAGATGTAAAATAGAGTATTTACCAACATATAGTTATCTCACAACTGCAGTACCTCATGAGCAAGTCAATATAACAGTTAAGTGCATTTTTTTTGTATTACAATGCATTTTTTGTATTACAACTAGTTAACAGGAAACTTTTGAAAGAGGTAAAAGTATATCCAGAAATAAATGCAATGCTGAGATATTCGGCAGGACTGGAAGAATAGTTCAGATACGCAGGAACACAGCAGGTATCTGAAGTATGAGATTAATATTGGATCTATTATTCCCCACTCCCTTTGCATATCTCACATAGCAGAGGAACACATCCAAATAACAGATGGAGATTTCTTAATAAAAAGTCTATCTGCATTTATGTTTTATTTAGAATTTATATAAACTACCACAATCCCATTACACTACAAGTCTTCACAATTAGTAGCTTGCAAATGCATACAGGTCCTCAGTCTACCGGTGTGCGTGTGTGCGTGTGTTGGGGAGAAAACTTTTGGTTGACTTCCTTATGTTAGGAAAATTCAAACTGTTGTGACCTATGGAGCTATAGTGCTGGAGCAAAGCAGAATTAAACGGCACTAATTTCTGGATCTCCCATTGCACAGAGCAAGTAGAGGGGGCCAAGAGGTTAGCGCGGTTTGGAGAGCCGGGAGTGCAACAAACAGAATTTCAACCGTCTTCACAAGAAGGACTGGTCAGCTGGGGTTTGGAGTTAATTTGGTTTCCACCCATTAAAATTATATGTTCCAAACATAAAAGTCGTAAAACGCCTATAAAAGGGAGAGCACTTGCACACTGAATAACTCTGGAAATGGGGTTGGCTTGCGGGTGAGGTGCAGCAGGCACAGGGGCAGCACAGGCAGTCATCTTCCTGGGGAGCATGGGGGCTACTGGGCGTGCAGGCTCCCCAGAAATCAACTATTTCACGTAAGCAAAGCAACGCGTAAGATAAGACACAAACAACACAAAAAGCCAGGGTGCTTGCCCTTCTTCACCAAGGCTCACCCTGCGACCCCAAAGGTCCGGTTGTGGGTTTGCATGCGCTAGAAGCACTCTAAGGGCACACTAACTGCCGCGTCCTTAAAGAGCAGGCTGCTACAACATGCAAAGGACTGTGTCTTCAGATGATGTAAATCTGCTCAGCTCATTGAGCTGCAGTAATTTACTGCAGCAGAGGGATGGACCAAAGGCATTTATTAAGGCTGCAGTGTATTTAAGAACAAGCATAGATCAATAGTCCAACAAATATTCATTTCACATCATTCCTTTTCAGAAGAGAGCTCGGGTGGATCCTTAAACATTTGTTTTCTAAAGTTTCAAGCAGAGACCAGTGAAAGCCAGTAGTTAACCCCGCTCTGAGGAAGCGCTGGCAATGAGGAGCAGGCAGGAAGCACACAAACCCCTAGTAGTTCTGGCTCACAGGTGGCACCGAGGGCTAGGAGAGCAGGACCGACCCCTTGAACTGTCCTCTGGGAAGCCTGCTATTTCATCACAGAAAGGCCAGGCAGAGTGACTGTAATCAATGAAGAGTTTGATGTGTCGGTCTCAAACTAAAACAAGCTGAACTACATCTTTTTAGAACTCAGTCCCTTTTTCTGGTTATTTTTCATCTTAACGGACATTCCTTCAGTGAGTGTTGTACCGGTATTGCTCTCTGCCTGGTTTTAACTAAGAGATACAAGCAACGTTACAAGGAAAATTATTCTCGTGAGCTTTCAAACTTAATTATGCAAACCCAAGACAAAGTTAAGATTTTAATTAATTTTCCAAGTGCACCGACATTCTCAAACACAAGGTAACAAACCTGGCTTTGGTGGGGAATACAGGGCTTGCTGGGATGCCACAGCCCACGCAGCCTACAACTGAGCCGTCACCCCAGACCCTGGGACAACTCGTGGCAGCAATCTCTGTCAGCAGAATGACACCAGAAACTGCATAACCCCAACACCTCCCTTAGAGAAAGAAAAAGAAAAGAAGGAGCATTGTGCATCGGATGCTAAAACTCAGGGGTGGCACTGATGGCAATTTCTTGAAATTACAGTAAAAGTGTGAGCAACAATACGTCAGGCTATATTCCAAAATATGGAACGTTATTTGTCTCACAGGCTGGTTTTAAATTAATCTCCCCACCAGATCACTCTGTTTTGCTGTATGTTGGTCTGTTCTCTCCATCCTTTTTGGAGTAGAGCTCTGGCAGCTCTCCTTAGAGCTCACAGCAGTGAAAAAAAAGCCAGAGGGCTTTAAATTTTTAAGTCGGTGTTTTGAAAATACTGCTGTATGTATTAGGCTTCTCCTGTTTTAGAGGCCCTTTCCTGGAGAGCCTTCCAACAGGAATATCATTTACATCAGCAAGGCTTTTTGGCAGTTTTTCTTTTTTTCCTTTTTATAACCATGTTGCAGTGAGACATCAGTTTAGGCAGCCAGCTCTGCAATAAAACTGACAACAGGTTTATTCTCCTGCTCCTCATGGGACCGATAGGAATTTCAGAAAAGAAAGCAGGAGGGAAGGAACAGAAACAACATGTGCCTATGATCTGCTTTGTCCCAGCATACCGATTCTGCTCTTTTCATAGCAAGTCTCATTTAAAAACCCAACATTTCTCTTGTATTTCATTGGATACTTTATTGATTTGGATTACCCCGCAGGGATGATGTATCTAGAGCTGAGGAATTAGGAGGTCCTGTTGACTTCAGTGCTGTCAGGACAGTGAGACCTCTGGGGTCTCACTGACCACTGCCTTGTTCTTGCCAACCCACGCGAACCACTGGGAAACACGAGTACCCCAGAGCTCTTCTGCCAGAGGGAACCCCTACAGAAGCATTCAACAGTCAGGGGAAAAAAAAAGAAAAGACAAGCCCAAACCAGTCCTTTCAGTTCATCATGGAAAAGACTTTCATCCAGGAAGGATGAAATCACTGAGACCTCACCCAGCTGTCGTGCCTTAGGTCACACACGTCCAGCCTCTGCTTCTGCCTCAGGAAGGGGCCCTGGGTCTGGGAGCACTGGGTTTGCCTGGATGGCCTTTGCTGCCCACGGGAAGCTGGTCATCCCTGCCCCATTATCAGGTAAAGGACTCAGACTCTCCTGAGTTTTGCCATCATGCAACGATGGCCTGGGTTTCCACTCAACCCTATTTCATTCTCCAACTGATACTGGTGGAAAAAAACAGTGAGCCCAATACCCCAAGGGCTGGAAGAGGAATCGACCATTTGGGAGCTCTCCTGGAGGTCTCCTGGCCACGCAGGGGGTTTGCTTCCATGCTGCCTGCAGCCAGGGGGCTGCATCCCCCTGGTTAGCTGGCTCTGATGCAGACCAGCATGCTGCCATAGACGTGCATTAGAAATTCCACCTTGATTTAGTGGGTATGGTCCCAACAGCCTAAGATGTAATTAAATCTTAAAAAAAAAATAAAAATCCATCCTTACTACCTCGTAGTTATCATCCCCAAACATTCATAGATGGTGGGGGGGGGGGGGGGGTATGCACACACATTTATTTAGAGGAAAATCCTATTTTAATGGTAGTAAAAAAATCTGGTTTGCTTGGGCTTGAAGTTTTTCTCTTATGCAATTGCACTTATTCCAGTTGCTGACAGACGTTATGCCCAGATGGTGGCGCCTACAAATCACAGATCACTTCCCCGTAATTATTCGGTAATTCATTTCTGGTGGGTTACACATTGTGGGCTGTATGGTTTATTGCAGAGGAACACAGAACTCTCATTGCATTGCAGCCCCACAACTATCAACCCCCCAGCACTGTAACCCCTACCCTCCTTTCCCCACAAACCACTGCCTGCATCACGCTGCTGTGTTAGATCAGCTTTTACAACCGCCTTCCGTTTGGGGAAAAATAGTACCAGAATAAGATATATATATATATATGTGTGTGTGTGTGTGTGTGTGTGTATAAACAAACCACAAAGGTTTTAAACTAAAGATTCTACATCCCATGGGAAATGCATAATTCAAGGTATTTGTAAATGTTTCTGTGATGTGCTGAAAAGCTGAACTGGAACAAAATAAATAAAACCAAGAAATCAGACCTGAGAATCCCAATCTTTGATGGAAATCAAGCAGGTTTAGATGTGCTTGTGAGGGGACTGTAGCATTAGGATCTGCTCACTGAGAGCCTGTCCTGGTCAGGGATAGTCTCACAACCCAAATGAAGCTCTGAAAGTCTGTTGGTACAGGCCAGACAGGTACAGTGACTACTTCATATACACTATGAGGGAATCCTCACTTTGGAGGGAAAAAGGAATTAAAGCTATTGAGAAAATGAGAGTATGGAGGGAGACAAGATTAATTAATTCCAAGTGAATAACCAATGTTTCAGGGATTCGGAGCCTGCACACAGAATAAAAATAAAAAGCTTCAGACAATGTCTGAAAATCAGCTCAGTTTGAAAATCACTCAAGTTTGGATGCTTATCTTGGATTGGTGTTTCCAGACACAGGGTCCTCTGTGAAGATTGTCTCAAACAGATAGGGAGACTAGAGCTGCCAACATGCAAGAAATCGGTGAAAAAATCCTGTTTCCCGATATGAAAATGTTTTATTTGAATTTTGTGATCATTTCTAATAGAGGTTCAAGTTTAACATACCTTTTCCTCTAAATGTATGTGTTCAGATACCTAAATGTTAATTCTGACCTTTGACTACTAAGTACATCTAATGTTCCTCACATATTTCAGTCACCTATAACAAATTACCCATTCCTTCCAATTCTCTGTGTTCATTGTCCTTCTAAAGATGCCCAGAAGAGGGAAAAAAAAGGCTGAGGAGCAGAGCTACACAGAATTGATTCGAGATTTAGGAGCAATCACAAATTCTTTAGGTTGTTCCTTGCAAGAGGAAAAAAATAAATCAGTAGAAAAATAATACAACACCTTCATGAGCTTTTTTTTGGCAGGGAGGGTTTTTCCACCAGATTTCAGGATTGCCATTTGTTGGCCCACAAGCATATCTCTTCTTGGTCTTGTTCATAGGGAAAAGGACTCGTCAAGGTTGAGAAATCACTAGATCCCCTGAAGCTCAAACATCCCCAGCCTCCAACCAGAGCCTTGGCAAAAAGTAACTGCTAACCACCCATTAAGTAAAGCTCCTGGCAATACTGAACCTCAAAACTGTTACTGTTATGACCAAAAGGCAAGGCACGTTGGTGCTACCTGCCTCCCTCCTCTTCTGCATCTCCTCGCAGGCTGCTCTCCAAGGGGTGCTCTGACTGCTGGACTGACTTGTTGCAAGGGTTCTCCTTGCCTTCCTTCTGGGTGTGATAAACAGGATCACTGCTGCTTCAGCCCAGGCCCCCCAGCTCCATGCCCTACAGCACTGCCCCACTGCAATGGGCCGTGCTGCATGGTAAGGGCCATCACAAGGTACGGCCACACCTGGGGTTTGTGTTTCAACTCTGCAAACACTTAGCTGTGAGTTATAGCTCCTCTGAGACCGGCCAACAGCAGGTAACATGCATGAAGTGAAGCAAATTCGCATGTGCTTGTCCTCAGATGATTTCCAGCTGGAATTCTAAAGAATCTCATTCCTCTCGGCACAGCTGGCATCCTGTGACTGCTACAGCTTCACTCAGGTTGGGCAGCAGAGCAAGCATAGCTCAGCTTTGCTACTTGGGTTGCAAACAGCACTGGAGCTAAATGTATATTTTAGTTTCAAGACACAGAGTCCGTATCTTCATATGGTTAAAAGCTAGAGTCTTAGGAATACATGAAGGTAGTAGTTAATTTTATGTGGTCATAAACAAAGAGATGCAGTGCAGAAAGATTCATTAGAAATGACAAAAATTGGAATATTTCCAGTTATTTTTTATGACATTTGATTAAGTATCACAGACAACTTTGGTTAAAGAAGCCCTGTGCTTTAAGCTCAACACATTTTTATGCTAATAGTGACAAATGTCGTACATGTACCCTCATCTCTCTTGCAGAAAAGTCAATACATGGGCAGTGTGGGCTACGTGTGTCAGTGATTTTGGATGGGATTCCCATTTGCTAACTTAGCACCTACCACCGAGCACCTGGAATTACCAGAGTGGGCTCTCCTCACTGTAGCTTTTTCAGGGCCATTTCAAGTGCCATAAGCATTATTGCCGAGGATTTAAAGATAAAAACAAAAAGCCAAAAGGAGTGCACAGTTTA
The DNA here is from genome assembly GCF_040182565.1 of Anser cygnoides. Classification (NCBI taxonomy): domain Eukaryota; kingdom Metazoa; phylum Chordata; class Aves; order Anseriformes; family Anatidae; genus Anser; species Anser cygnoides. The sequence goes on from NC_089887.1 coordinate 14,128,084, forward strand.
AACCCACAATCCTGTAAATGCCCTAGTGTGAATTTCTTTTACTAGCACAGATGATGGATCTATTAAATAAGTTATTTTCTCCTCTTAAATGTTGAGAATAGTTTAGTCCCAAAATGGCATCTTTGGCTTACTTAAGCCTCTTTCCATCTGAGCTTTGAGGATGCATAGTTTTTGAAAGAAAGGATCAATTCCGATAGGCTATTTCAGCATCTAGAAAAAATCACTATTTGGGTTTAAAATTAATTCCGAAAGACAAATTCAACCAAAATGATGTAAGAGGTAGAAGGAGAGGTCTGCTTAAAAGAATATGATCAATGTCTGAGAGCTGTGCCAAAGAGAGCTTTTCATCAGCTCAGTGTGGATCCAAACTCCCCTGGCACTCCAGAATAAAGACGATCCATTCAATCAGCAAAAGAAATGGAGAAGTCCTGCTCCTTATTTGTTGGTGCCTCAAAAAGTGATGACTTAAAAAACAAACAAAAAGCCACACACACACAAAAAACACCCACAATCAAATTATTCTAAGGATTTTAGCTGTTATAAAATTCATTAGGCTGGGGAAGATATAACGGGATCATTAGGTCCATGCCTAGGCAGATTTCGGAAGTTATTACGACTGTTATTGGGAATGCTCAAACGCTGGTCTCTTGTATCTGACTGTTTTTATGAAAACATGCAGCAACTCAATGATCTTTTTCTTTTAGGACTTCTCATCTGTGACAAACCAAGTTGAAGTTTGTCAGTGGGCTCAGAAACTACTAGTGGACAAGAAACACACAGAGTAATCCCATAAACCTAATTTCTGTAGAAAGACTGGCTGTAGAACTTCCTGCATTTGTCAGAAGCGGTAAGAGATTTTTAAGAGTCCAGCTAAAATGTACTTATAAGATTTCCAAAGACTCTGTTCTCAGCATTTTGTAACAGTTTTTAACTAAACAGACTTCTTTAGTTTGGTCACTAGTCACTGAGAATACGAATGATACCTCGGGAGCTGGAATTTCCTTTAGTTAATGCATTCAACAGGAATTAATGCCACTGCTGCCAGCAGTGCTGATGGCAACACACAAGCAAAGCAAGACTAAATATTTGTGTCTAAATAAAAATATCCACAGTTATAGAAGGAGATACCTTTATTCTATTCTGCTGACAGAGAAATACAGCAATACTGGATTCTACAAGCTAGCCAGGTGTTGCCAGAAGCTTCCTGTAATGCTTTGCAGCAAGCAAATACCTGAAATGCTGGGCATAAGGCCATGCAATTGGGTAGGAAGGGGGGAAAAAAGGGAAAATACGGACTGACTGTCAGGAAAACCTTACACAGAAAGAAGCTGTAAGAAGTTTGTAGGATGATCTGTGAAGAGAAGTGTGGAAAATCCCATTGTTAGAGACACATAAAGCTGGAACTGGATGAGACAATGCCCTTGAAATTTTAACTGTAGGAAAGGCTCATGCTTATTTTTTCTCGGCTGTGTTAGTCCCACTGAGGTGGCCACAGAAGCAAGGAGGATTTCGGTCCGCATGAACAGCTGAGATGATGATCCTTCTATTTGCACGGTAAAAATGCTAAAGCTTCAAGATTTCTCTTGTTCAGAAAACTTATTATTATCGGTAATGATGTGTGAGGCAGAAAGAGCACAGCTCGACAATGAGACCCCAAGCTGAGCTTACAGAGGGGAGCAAAAACCCCACTCCTTACACATCTAACAACAACAAACTCCCCACTACAAAAAATACTGCAAGACACTAAACATGGAGGTGAACAACGGCTCTTACTCGACCCCCCCTTCCAAGGTGACCTGGTTCAGCAGCCTGACACCAGCAGGCGCTGAGCGATGCTCGTGTGCATGGCCTGTCCGTGGGCAGCTGCTAGGACTGGCCTCAGGGCTCCCGGTCCTGCCTGCCTCCACTGCTCTGCACGACGAGGGGTCAGTGGCAGGCAGGATGGGGTGTGGGGCAGCTGGCCCTCGGGGCACCTCCACTGCGGACAGACCCCGCTGGAGGGGCTGCACCGCGATGCTCACCTATGCAGTGGGACGGGTACTGCTGGGGCACTGGCATCAGCCCGTGCCTTCAGCACCCACTGGCAGGCAAAGCACCATTTCAGAGTGAAATGAAAATAATTCAGCAAATGAAAATAAAATGAATAAAGTTTGCAGCAATGGACTGACTCTTTATGTGAGATGGTTCTTTTTAGGTGAAAAAAAGTTGCTCCTAAAGAATTCCACTCCTTTTTTCAGTATAACTGCTGCTTCTTAATGGGGTGACAGACTATGCTGTCTATATTAGTCAGCAATAGATGTAAGAGAATAGCTTTGCCTGGTGGTGCCAAGCCTCAGTATAATTTCTGCAGACATCCTCATCTAAAAACACCTCGGGTGACAGTTTGGCAGGCATACTGGCATTTCCAGCCGAGTCCCTGCTCCTCCTCATTGAACTTCAGCATTGCCTTAAGTCACTAAATGAGACAGAAACCGCTCCGCGGTCAGAAGGCACTAACTGAGCGAGCTAGTCTTTGTCTCTAAATAGAGCAAATAAACTGTGTGTGGAAGGGGAAAGGAGATATGGAGAGCGTGGCCAGAGGTCCCACCTCCGGTCCGTGGCAGGACACAGCTTTCTGCTGCACTTTGCCAAGGACTGCAGGGACGCTGGAGGATAAGCTGCTTTTCCAGTACTGCTTCTGTGTCCCCGCTGCCATGCCGAGGTGGTACCAGCAGCCCTGCTGGCAACATCTCTGCTTGGCTAAGCCCTCTCCTCTACCTGATGTGTCGTTCAGGTTATCAACACTGTTTCCGCTAAACTCGAAGGAAACACTGTTCTCACACATTTCTGTGAGCACTGCTTTCTTGGCCCCATCAGTGCTCAGGCACCGAGGCATGGATTTTGCTTTAGAGACCTGACAGCCCAAGTCAGGCCTATTTCTAATCTCACTATTCCCCTTGAAAAGCAAACGCTTTTGAGATCGCAGGGAGCATTCGGCCCAGCCTCCTCGCCTTTACCAGTTGCAGATGCTTTGAAATACTAACTTCTGTTAATTGGATAAAGACAAACAAACTCAGACCTTGCGAGTGCAGGTCTTACGCTGGCCAGTTCCAAGGGGGAAGGGGCTCTGGAAGTTGGTTTGCCAGACACGTTTCCAAACCATCACTTGAATTAAAACAGACCCCATTTATTTTACATGCCTGCTGAAAGCTACATTCCCAGTGAAAAGAAAGTAACATATTGATAACAGCATGCTCTGCCACAGGAGAGAATCGAGAATCACCCACGCGTTGCCTTGAAAACAAACAACCCCCAAACAATTGATCAGTCACTGCTAGTACAGAGACAGTCTATTACAGAGAAAAATACAGGTGGAAAAAAATCACCAGGGATGTGCAAATACCTTTATTTAAATTCAAGCAAAGCAAGCTTAGCTCCTATAAATGGGAGCAATGGATTATGGATGCATTTTGCTCAAGTCTTGGCAGACAGGGAACTCATTTCCAGGCTAGGGGAAACAGAAAACCAAGCCATTTCCCTGCCAATGCTGGGATTTCTGAGATGGCTTAACCTGACTGCCAGGAAAGGTGGAAGTGCATCAGAGACTACTGTATGAACTGTTGCTTTGGCTCCCTGCACATAATCTGAACAGAGCCCCACAACTGAGCTCTTTATCCAAGCGCCCTGGGAGCACTGCAGCTCGTCTGCCAAAATACAAGTATCCGTGGGGAAGCCGTGCGGCACGGTGTCCATCACACAACGAGCCACGATCAGTCTTACAAACTTTCACTGGATGTGTGAAATGTTTAAGGAAAAAAAAAAAGGCTAGTACACAGAGCATCAAGGAGCAGTCTATGGGAAAGACACCAGGAAGGACGAGAGACCATCTACCTACAGAAAGGTGTGAAAAAGAGCGAGCAAGAGCACCTCAGCTCCTCACCTCACCGCCTACCAATTCCTTTCCTACCCTCTGCTGCAACCATGCATGTGGATGAGGTATGCCTCAGAGGAAAGGCAGACACTTGCGCACAACCGAGTGACCGGCTCAATACTGTCCTGACCTCAAGCAGACCTTGTCTCAAATGAAGACATTACCGAAACCTTTAAAAACATAGGTAAAAAAAATGTCAGCTGAGAGTGACCACAATATTGTTTTTTTTTTTTTTTTTTTAAAATCTTCATTTCCTTTTTCTGCTATGGCATATGATACAATGTCTAATTTTAGTTTAGTCTATCCACTGCCTACTTGCTTCAGGAATCCTCATGGAAGATCTTCATCTCAGGGGAAGTATAAATTTCAATTCGCACAATCAGACCATGGCTGCAGAGCTCCACCACTTTCTAACTGACATTTTGGCCTAGGAGTGAAAATATTACAAAATACATCAATAAGAAAGGAATTATGGCAAGAATTTATTGGCTATCACTCATTTCCTTGTGCCTGGAAAGGGGAACACAGAGAACTTCAGGGAAGTGACAAATAAATAAAAGCACTAAATGCCATTCCCCCTTAAGCCAAGGAAAATGAAAGAACAATTTCAGTGTTTTGGCTTTTTTCTCAATCGTGACCATGCAGTTACCCAAGTGTTCTGGGTTAACCTTGCCAGGCTGCCAAATGCACTCTCTTTCGCCCCTCCTCAGCAGGATGGAGAGAGAAAATAGGATGGAAAAGCTTGTGGGTTGAGGCAGACATTACCCACTTACCCATTACTATCATGAGCATTTTTTAACAAAAAATATTTTGCCCAAACTTGCAAGTTGAGTTCAGTTCCAACAGGCATCAAAAGATAATAATTCTGCTCTTTCATTTCTAAAATACTTCTAACAAAATCCTCTTATTAAATCTGTCCTATTGTTAAAAGCTGCATGAGAAAAGCATTCCAAACAATTTGGTTTATGCTACACAATTCCTTTTCTGTAGGACCATTTCACCCCACCCACTGACAGATCAGTCTGCCTTCAGCTGAAATGCACTGAAACACTTTGTTGGTTGTTCTGCTGGTAGTGGCTGAAAAGTCTCCTTCTAAACCGGCAATGACTTTAAGACTTTTAGCCACTTTCTAAACTTGAAGAACTTGAAGTGTTTTTTTGAAGAACTGGCTGACACTGAGACTTATCAAATTTAGTGTCTTTTGTAGATCTCCCGGTCGAACAGTAGTTTGTTTATGGAACAAGCTGGTTAGGTAGCCTGTAATGCCTACTGGTATTGGAATTGTGTATTGTGTTAAATATTCTTACACAGTGGCTGAAGAATAGAGTTACCATAAAATGTCATCTGTACACACACATGTGGTCAGAAATCCTGCCCTATGCATAGGCTGGATGACGTAACCATAAACTCAACGTGAGTGATTCCTCTGTGAGCAGTGTGGTGGTCTTGCATTGAGACTGAGCTTGGGATTTCAAAAAGCCCTCTCCCATTTAAATCTTCAAAGTACAACATTTCACCCTAATATTTAACAGTATCAGAAAGCAGTGATATCTTTTTGATATCTTTTTTTTTTTATTTATTCTCCTCTCTTGCTCTCACCCTACCACCTATTTTCCTTCTAGTATGCACTGCCCTAAAAGCACTGAGATGATCTCTTTTAACTTTAAAATATATTATGTTTTTTGCCTTTGGATTTCTTCATTTCGTCTTTGATTGCAGCAAGACTTAATGTGAGTAGTCATTTATTTCTGATTACCCTGATAAGACTTCTATCCTTCTCTTGGATCTTTGCCTCAGTTTCTGCTGCCCTTGACTCTATGAGCTGTTGCAGTCAACAAATGGAAGCTGTGATAAGATTTTAGAATGAAGACAGAAGAGCTGACTGCTCTACCACTCTGCTTGACCATCATGCTTTTTTTTTTCCTATCCCCGTGTGCATATTGCTCTTATATTGCTCTTTTTTTTTTTTTTTTTTCTTTTTTCCTTATTGTTAGCACTAATGTCAACATTCAGCTCAGCTTGCTCGGAGAACTGATCTGCTTATTTTGGAAAGGTTAGTCTGAAGCTAGAGCTGACCCAGCTGATCACACTGCTAAATGAGCTCTAACTCTGGTAAAAGTGAGGAGGTTTAAACCATTTCTGAAGGTGTTGCTAACTTCAGAATACATGAAATCTCCGTGGATAGAAATTTTTGAAGCTACACAGCACAGAGAACATTTTCTGCACTGAGGGTAGTAACAAAGAGCTACCTTAAATGTCACTATTTGGAAAGCCATTGAAAGAGTGGTGTGGGTTCTCTCATATCCCTAAATTATATAAAGTTGATTTTTTATTTTTTAAATAACAGTAAATCGATATAAAACAAGACTATGGCTATAAATGGAACCAAGAAAAAATTATCTCCTTGTATTCAATCAGGAAAAGAAACTACACAGTCTGCCAATTTTTGGCCTTACTATTTTCAGTCCTACATTCTTTTTTCCAGGAACATCAAAGTCATCAAACAATATACGACATTAGCTGGTGAATGCTTACACTTTAGTGTGGGCACATGATGCATCTTGCCTTCCCTTGCTTGGGGTCTATTCCATCTCCACCTCTGCAATATTGGAACCATGAAACTCGCAAAAGTTCTTACATTAAAAGTAAGGAAAAAGCGAGTTATTCACTTTAGCTGAAACAGCAGGATCCTTGATGAGAAATCATAAGTCAGCAATTTCTGGGATGACTTCCAAAGGCACAGATAGGTGCTACAGCTTATACTCACGGAAAATCAAGAGTTGTTGATATCTTAATTGCACCACTGTATTTAAGTAGTGACAGTCCCACTAAGCTGAATTACCATTCAGCTCTGGAGAAGCTGGTAGCCATTGTTACTCTCCACGATCTCTCATCATCTCTTCCCCCAAATATTTAAGTTCTGTATAACTCATGACTTTTAAAGATCACAGAATGGCTTGGGTTGAAAGGGACCTTAAAGCTCATCTAGTTCCAACCCCTGCCATGGGCAGGGATGCCTCCCACTAGATCAGGCTGCCCAGGGCCCCATCCAACATGGTCATATATACATAGATACACTACAGCTTCCCCTGCTCTCGAAGATCAAGCCATTCCCTCAGAGGGGAAAACCACAAAGTGCTGCAGGCTGTGTGGGCTGCAGTTACTACGCTTCATGAAGGCTAGCCTTGGGCAGGCACACCGAGAAAGTGGGGCAGGGAGAACTAGAAACGTCAGTGCTGATAGTCTGTCGCTTGAGGATATGCAGAGACTGCAAGGATACCTTTGCTGGTGGTATTTGCCTGTGTATGCCTTCACCATGGCATGCCTGATAAAAGGGCATTATTCAGTTCTTTATGTCCTTGGCTCTTTGAAGAAACTCCTACGTTCATTGTTTGTGAACAGGGCTTTTATTTTTTTTTTTTTTTTTGCCCCCTTTTTTTTTTTCTTTAAGTAACATATAGGGAAAACAAATAAAGAACACCATGAAAAAAGAAAAAAGCTCCTGCTCCCTGCCAAATCTGCCATGCCTGGCTAACAGCGAGGTCATCCCTTGTTTTGGTTCAAATTCCTTTCTGAAAGATCTATTTTCCACAAAGAGACTTAATTCAAGTATGCAATTAAATATTGCTTTCCTGAACAGAAGTGGCCACATAGAGCACGATGTCAACACATCCCTGCAAGATTTCGCCAAGAGTTCAGCAGAATAATTAGCTTTGGTACTGTTGCACAGTAGTTTTTATCTATCAGAGTTTTATCTCGCCTTCTCTCAGTGGTGAGTCTAAGAGAAATGCTGAACATTTGCCTCATGGGTCTAATCATCTTATTGACGCTCAAAGCGTTTAAAAGTGATCTGCAGCTCCTTCACTCTTTGACATTACAGTTCTTAAAAAAAAAAGGCAGATATTTTGGCAGGTGCTTAGCTCAGACTTGTTCTTTAGGCTATAAGGCTTTTGCCTGTCTAATTAGCTGTGGCAAAAAGCGGAGAATGTTGACAATCTGGGGATGTGAGGTAATAAAAAATAGATTATTTACCAGCAGCAAATTAAGCCCTCTAAGAACCAGTGCGATGAGTTGTGCCCCTCTGACAATTCCCTGTAGCAGATAGATACTACTGTCTCCATCTGTCTATCCTGTGCGCCGCGTACCTGGCGGCATGTTTGTAATCTATTTTCCCATGCAAAAGAATTGATTCGCCAAAGCCTTTAGAGACGAAAGAAAGAAACCTTCCTGGTGTTGGGAAGTAAAATCTGCGTGTTTCGAAGCTGACTCTCCCAGTTTCCTTTGGGGCAGTGCAAATAATTGGCCAATGTCACCTTCTGCTTTTCACTACTGGAGATGGGGGTGGTTGTGCCTTCTTGATTGAACTGGAAGACGAAGACATGGGGGAAAAGGCAACTATGAATTATGGATGAAGTCCAGCTCTTCAGAAGCAAGCAGCTCCATTGCTCAGTGTGCTGTCTGCTCTGCTCAATGGCAGCTTTTGTCGAGCACTGGCTGTAAGGAACCCAACGCCGCTGTGGGGCCAGAGGAACAAACAGTCCTCTAAGCTTGAAGACAGAAAGCCAAGCCCTTACCAAGAACGTTAGGAACGGAGGCGATGTGACTTCTTGCCTAGGCACATAGTGAGCAGAGCAGAGAGGCAAGCAAACGGTACAGAAGACTCTCCCTTTTTAAAAACTAGAAGGCGGCTAATAACAACGATGGCCTAAAATCCAGGGCTGATCAGGGTAGTCGCCCTTCCTTCAGCCAGCTCATCCCAGCTGACAATCAGCCTTGGCTTTCCTCCTTTTTCAGACCGCACTACTTTTCAAACTCCTGGAATGTATTTTAGGGAATGTAGCCTTGGAATACTTTTTGGTTTACTTAAAACAAGGATCCTTTATAGAATATACTGCCTTCTCTTCTTATTTGTTTAGAAATGGATTACCTGTATATTTTTATATATTTTATATTTTTATATTATATTTCCTGTGTATTTTCCCCACCACTTTATTAGTACAAGGCATTTGATGAACTTTCAGGTGCTGTACACCAATGCAGTAATCTGTTGACAAAGGAACGGCAGCAAAACTTCTCTGGGTTTCAGTACTGCTCCTTACTCCAAAAAGTGCTGTAAAGACCACTTTTGGATCTAATGTCTGGTCACAGATACATGCTGCAAGGAATCCCCAAAGTCCAATTCTTTGTCAAGGTTCTGTTTTTAAGAGCATTACTGTTGTTTGAGAATTTGTTAATCAATACTGCTGGAGTAAATGGTGTTGTAAAGCTCATACACTTCATTTTACATGAATCAGAGATGACAGCAGACCTTCCCTTCAGAGGAGTCTACTGAGACATCGATGCTAATATAGCATCTCTGTAAAGGTTGCATGCATACAGATATTTTGCTAACGAAAGACTGCAAATTATGTAGCATTTTCAGATATACTTCTGCCCCATGTTTAGGCTTGTCTCATCGTCTAGGAAAGCCAGATATGACGTCAAGGTTTATTGAAAAGATCAAAAAGCAATATTTATTTCAGTTATGTCTGAATAAGTTGAAAAAAACTGACACAGACAAATTAAAACTCCTTGCAAACACCTATGCTAAATTCCAGCAGAATTTCCTCCAAGATTTGGATGAAATACTATACAGCTAAATTCTTGCAGGGATGGACAAGAAAGCAAACTGCAGTTTTTTCCACCCAGGTAATAGGCTGAAAGTATCGGAAATCTCATGAGTGTGATTATTGCCAAGAGGCTGTCAGTTCAATTTTAGAGATCAAAGACAATGTAGAAATGTTCTGTAACTCTGTTTTTTAAGCGATGCGTAAGGACCAGGTAGATATAATTTAGCTCAACAGGCTTCAGGAAAGGATTGAACATTTCTGTGGATTAGAACATCTGCAATAGTAAATAAGACTGCTTAGATAAAGCCTATGAGTGGACTGTGGGCAGAGAGCCCACACAGATTAATGCAAGACTTTCCATTGACTTCTGTAAACTTTGGATTGGGTGCTAATGGGAATCAATTACGAAGAAGCTTGCTTTATAGATAGGTTATCCATAATTTCCTGCTAGTAGAGGTTCCCACACTTCAAATCACTTTCTCCTTTTTCACAAAGGATCCGATGGGAATCTGCTGAACTTTGAACAGAAAGAAACAAATTCCATTTAATAATAAATGGTATTTTGTAAGATATTTGCTGAAATAAATTTCACTGAATCCACTGCCTCACTACTGATCACGGTTAGTAGTAAATGTTCAAAGCACAGGGAACAAGTGAGCACAGAAATCCCTGTTTGATTTTCAGCTTTTCCTTCCTGAAAATAGTGGAAGAAACTCGAAAAGCTAACTTTCCAGTAATATAATTAATTTGAAAGGAACTTAGGAAGCTGTCTGAGTTTCGTAAGGCTTTTAAAACAAACACTAGTAATGAGCTTGGCTGCTTTTTAGAAAGCTTCAACATCTTGAAAGAAGAAAATAAATGAAGAGAACCCTTTTCCTATGTGCAGTTTAGTAACAGAGAAAGTATATTCCCAATATCCGACACTAAGTTTCATGCACTGAAGAAGCCACACACTGAAGAAAATTAACTGTCAAGGGGATTTTACCAATAAATAATTGAATACAACTTTCAAGAAGGTTCAAGGCTGGTACATCTTTCCCTGCAACTGCAATAGTGTGCTGTTCTAAGCACTTAGAATACTTATGTGAGACATCACCAAACCTTGGCTGGGGAGGCAAAGATCTGCTATGTGGAACAAATTTGGAACTAAGGAAGAGAAAAAGAGAAAAGAACGGAACGAAGTTGTAGTTTCATTCTGGCTTCTTATAGCTATACCGTGCATGTTCACCTGTTCCTAATACCTTCTGAACCTACTGACCCATCTGATCCGTATTTCAGAGACGTGTGGCTACCAAATCAAGTTGTATTAGATCTGCAAACACAGATAACCTCACTGAAGAAAGAGACCTTACCAAAGGGACAACTACTACACGATACACCATTTACATAAAAGAGTGCATGCGCAAAGGGAAGGAGTAGAGGGTGGGCAGAAGGGAGAGAGGCCGACCCTAAGTGCACTAAAAGCCTGAGAAGGAGCTTACATCATCCTGGACACCAGGGAACCCAATCCCTGAGACAGGAATCTACTGAAAAGCAGGCTTCATTAGTTACACTGCTCATGGAACTGCATGTTTACAGTATGGGGGAAATGGTCTGAAACTGAAATGTTAAAGCAAAAAAAAAAAGAAAAAAAGATGGTTTAATGCAGGCTTATAATGTGCTCATAATAAAAATAAAGCTCCTGGATACAATTACAGCCAGCACACACTTAGGGCAGTAGGTATCTGCTAAACAGGACACCAAACAGAAAGGTACATCATTTTAAATTGCAGCAGGAGTGGTTGAATTACCTATGGGGGAAAACTCCTCTCTGGAGCTGACTGCTGACTGCTTAGGCTGGCTGCAGAGGTTCAGCACAGACACCCCAGAAAAGCTCAGATGAACGTCTGGGATGTCACTGCCAGGGGAACCAACCCCTGAGCTCCTGTTAAGGCAGGGGACTTTGAGTCCAACAAAAGGTAAGCAGCAATATTATCGAGGCTCTTATCTCATTTAGGCCTATTTAAAACAGTTTTGCCTGTTCCAGATATGCTGCCTGATCATTCGCTTGGTGCCTTTCCTATCTCCTTTACCAGAAGAAGAGTGAGAAAAGCAGCTCTTGAAGAGCTGAGAACCAACAGGATCTGAAAGCTCGTCTCTGCAAGAAGCTCACGCTGCCTCTTCTGCAGGACACTCACTGCCTGCCCGACACACCGAGCCTGCAGGGCTGCAGACTGCTGCAGGGACTCCTTGCGCATCAAACAAGTGAAACACACGTCGGTGGAGGTTTTTGGGTGGTGGTGCTCTGGAAGAAGCACTCGAGTCTTTCTTTGTGCTACGTGGCTCATCAACCCCCACCCCATTTTTTGGGGTGTTTGGAAGGGAGGTGTAATTCCCTGGTAACTCGTTAACCTGGCTGATGGCTGTCTTCCCATTTAGCATCATCAGTTTGGGGCAGGCTCCTTCCAGACTGTTTTATGTACTGGATTCCCCCTTCCTCCCCCCAGTTACGTTAAATTCATGTTCTTATTTTCATAGTGGTGTTTCCCAGGGTGTTTGCCAAGGGTGGGCTGTACTAGCACATCATCACCAGTAAGTGTGTCGATTCTGGTGCGTGCCTTATGCAACTAAAACCAACCTTTGCAACTAAAAGGAGACAAAATCATTCAAACTACAATTTCAGCTAGTCTCAGGCACCCACTGCAGCAGCATTCATTAATATTAAAAGCAAAGGCATCTTAAAAAGGATTGTACACTTAAATAATTAACGATAAAAGATATATGGAATTGAAACAGTAATGCTTACAAAAACAGGCAAAATCAGAAAAGAGGGAAAAAAAATCTCAGCTACTTTGGGATGCTTCATGCCTTGAGCTCTATAGCACAAACAATTTCTAGAAAACATAAAATGCTTTCTTTTGTGCTGAGGTTTTTTTCCAAAATGGTTTCTACATAGTCTCTTTAGGCTGCTAGTATGGGTTGGTGCCACAGACATTATTTCTGAATCAAACAGGCCACTGACATAATCTAGTAAGGCTACTCTGACCTAAAAAATAATTCTGAATTTGGAATGGCACGCTGCTCAGCACCAGTCATCTCTTACAGATCATAACGCTTGCAACAAATTCCCCATACAGACATCAGCTATGGTATAGAGAATAATTACCCCGAATTTTTCTATTTTCCGGACCTTGCACTGTAGAGGCAGAGTAGAAAGCAAGGCACAGGTGGCAATGTGTAATGCCTCACTTCTGCCTCGGACTATGAGAGAGGGTAGAAAACACATTGTTTTGAAAGGACCAAACTGAGCAATAGGTCTTCGTCTTTTTTCTGTTTTCCTTAAGCATTCACACTGCTCCAGCACACGTAAGCAGGGTCCCATCCCAGCGCAGGTGAGCGCTGCTCCCCGGCACCAAGCAGGCACGGCACTGACTGGGGCTTCTCGAGGGCAGCCGCGCTGAAGCTGCCCTATTTGCAGCCCCAGGTGCAGTCACACCTTCCTTGCCACTGCAGTCGGCTTAATGCGCTCTGGCACATCACCACCAGGTGCAATGCAGCCAGGAGCACCGTGGAGCACAGTGTGGCGTGAATTAGTATCCCGTTTCAGGCAGGAAGGGGATTAAGAAAGAGGCAGAAAAACAGCTGATAATGACAGTAACTAAATTAGTCAGCAGGAGCTGAAGCTGCTACCCTAAATCTTGGGAACTTTTTTCACTTTCCAAAATGCTTTGGTGAGGGAGAACACCTGAAGTGAGCTTTGCATGGGGCTGGGAGGGTTTTAAAGCACTTTTGAGCAGTGCTGCTCAGCCAGTGAGAGGCTACAAAGAGTAAATGCAACGCACAGCATTCCCCTTCCCTCACTCCTTCTTCTCTCTCCACCCTTTGGGAAACATTAAGCAACAGCACAAAGAATTTCTAAGCAACTGAAGTGAAGCGCCGGCTAAAGAACAACTACCAAAAACACAGACGTACTGCTCAAAGGGATTTTGAAAGAAAGATTCTTAATTTGAAAGGAAAATGTCTCTAAATCCTTTAAGCTGCTTTGAAAACCTCAGCCTCCATGATATGGTTTACATCTAAGATAACACTATTATTCTGAACATAGGCAGAAGACAACCGTACCTAAAAGAAGGAGGGAGAGAAAAAGAGAGAATTCTGCTGTAGTTTGCCTGTTTGTTCTTTAAGCACAGAGTCATTTTATTTAAGGGCAAACTGAAAATCTGAGTCTGTGCTTTCAGTATGGGAACCACTTTGGAGCAGCAGCGTGAGGCCACAGGCAGTGCCCAGATAAGGGCCACAACAAAGGGGAGCTCCCGGGGAGCAAAGCTCGTGGCAGAGTTTTAAGCTGGGCTCAAATGGCTGTGATAGTCTGAAGCACCTCCAACTACACAGAAAGCTCAAGATTTGGAAAGAAACTTTATTGTCAGAAGATTATGTCACTACTTAAGACAATTTAAAGCAAAACTAAGTACTACAGCAGGGATTCAAATGTGAACAAAGAAATTCACATAATGCTTTTATTTATACAGAAGCCTGCTGCACTGGCACTGTGATCTGCAGCTCTCACACATCATACACAAGGATGTAGCATGTACATAGATCTCTCTGCATCTCTTGCATTTTAGACACTGTTTATGTATGCATCTCACCATCCTAGCAGTAAAATCTCATCTTAATATTGCATGTTTCTCAGGACTAAGTTGATTATTCTTTGAAAGAAAGAGGGATAAAAAAGAAGGGTAGCCAAGTGTTATACAGAGGGTGATGCTGAGGATGTATTTAAAAGTAATCTGGAGTGTGAAATAACCAGGGTGTTCAGTATTAAAAATGTACGTTCCTCAGAGGGGATGGAGAATAATACAAAGAGAGATTTAAGCTTCACTTGTGTTGGAGGATTTATTAGTTCTTGAAAAGGAAGATTTCAAAGAAACTAGTAATGAATGAGGGAGTAATTACATACTGAGTTTGCAGAGAATAAACTAATTATAAAAAAATGGTATGTTATAGGCCATCTGCCCCCTCCCCCCCCAAAAGAACTGAATTGTCAAATTACTGAGCCAGAGATGACACATTGTAATTATACTGTTACTGTGCAAGATTTAATACAAAATCTAACAACATTTTGCAATAACACCCATTTCTCTTTCTTGTTTGAAAATGAGAGTCATTATATGCTATCATGAGATTTGACGTTGCTTGTCAGTATCCCAATGTGTCAGGATAACTACATAACCCATCTTTTGGAATGAGAAAAGCAAGTGATAAACCCAATGGAGGGATATTCCAGTGCTAACACGGGAAATAAGTGAGTTTCACTACCAGTCAGAGCACAAAGTAATCGCTTAATAATGTAAACCAAATTATTTCATTCTATGATTAGGTGCAAAGACACTCAACAGAATGCACCAAAATGGCTGAGTGTCCCAAAGAATTTCTTTTTGCCTTTGGGCTTTATTTTATTAATCAAAAATAGAGATAAAACAGATTGCTTCCCTTCAGTCTTTCTGTTATTACAGTCCCTCCTTTGAGAATGTTCACTTAAAATCCATTTTAACGTCTAGTTTAGGCACAAACATAATAACCCCCACCATCTTCACTGGCTTAGGGTCTTCACTGGGTCTCTCCTGGCAGTAAAGATGCTTGGAATCTGGTGTCCACTTGCAGCCATTAGCAGTGGTAAATCACAGCTAAGAATTAAATGATTTAAAATGGTGAAGCCTATATTTTATACTGAACCAGATTTGTCTGTTACTTACAGGTCTTTTTTTCACCTTTCACGATTCTTTATGAAGCTCAGTGCAGTACTTTTATAAACTTCCTAAGATTCAGTGCCTACATATCCAACATATAATTTAGTTTTAGTACAGTCAATGTTTTTTTAAGGATTTCTCAGAAGACTTTCATTTTCTATCGATGAGTTTTGGCTTTCCTGAAAAGCACACAAGACAATAATCAAATAATCGGTAACCATTGCTAATGGCAAAAATAGCATTTAAAAGAAAAAAAAAAAAAAGGTACTGAAAGCCCATAAGGGGTGTTTTCTCTCTTGGTTGCAAGTGCTTATGCCATGACTACAGGCACCATCTTCTCAGACAAAATTGTGGCTTTGCTTTGAAGTTTTGTACAGCCATGAGTCCATCGCCTTCTCCCAGTGGTTTTTCATGACTCATTGACGTTTTCCCTGGACCTCGTAAAGCTCTTAGATTCAGGTGGGCAAGAAACCCTGTCAAAGACAGCAGTCTCCTTATGCACTTACAGTATCTTTGCTTGTGTCCTTTCTCATATCTCAACACTTCAAAATAGGCATCTGAACTCTAAACCTGAAGAAAATCACAGAACATATAATTTTTCATTATCTAGTGTTGGTACCCTGAAAATCCAGGCCCCCAGTCTAATTTTGGGCCAGAAACCACTGGAAGAATGTTTCCATTTGCTTCACTGGTCTTGGGCAAGAACCAGCTAGCTCTAGGCGGGTGCAAGTAGGACACGAGAGAGGAGGACATTTTTAAGCAACGTGTTTCTAACACTAAACTACTTTCTACTAAAGCTAAGAGAGCATCTGCTTCATTTTCTGTCCTCTCTCACCAGTGATTTAAAATGGTCATTCCTATATCCATAATGTATCTGTAGCAACTACCAGAATTGCTTACAAAGGGGAAAAAAAAAAACATATTGAGGAGAGATTTAGGTAATATTTGCAGTTCCTGATCCACAGAAGTAAAAGGAAAATCTCCTTCCAAGCAAAAGTTTTTAACATATTAAAAAAAAAAAAAGCACACACAACAAACCACAACCAAACAACAACAAACACAAAACAGAACAACACACAGAAAAGAAACACAGAAGGTTCAAAGCCTTTGAGTTTTAGCCATAATTTTCTTCAGGCCTAAGACGTCCACGTATGATTGTGGTTTCCTCTAACTGCCTAAATCTGGCTTCAGTCCTCTAGCAACAGTAAGAGCAGTGACGGGGGAGACGACAACGCAGTACCAGTCACACAGCTGAACTCACTGACCGACCCCCCTGCATCTTTTCATGCCTTTTCTTTTTTTTTTGGCCATCTTGAAGATATCAAGATTTGGAGCTGAGTTTGCTT
The DNA here is from genome assembly GCF_040182565.1 of Anser cygnoides. Taxonomy (NCBI): domain Eukaryota; kingdom Metazoa; phylum Chordata; class Aves; order Anseriformes; family Anatidae; genus Anser; species Anser cygnoides. The sequence continues at coordinate 14,144,678 of NC_089887.1, forward strand.
TAATGAGTATGGTTAATACACGTTAGCATTAGGAGTGGTTCAGCATGTGCTTAAATACTGTAGTTTGGTAAGTAATTACACGCTGTTAGTGCAGGCCAGTGTGCTGTGCTTTTCCTCCTGCAGCATGGACGCGTACAAAATCAGTGAATCCATTCATACAGATGTCTTCGTCGCATGCTGTTCTTATTTGCACCACCCTCAAATTAAACATTTAAAAGCCACTTAATAAAGCTAACAGGTGAGACAAATCAAATAGAAGTGCTGAAGAATATACTTATTATTAAAAACTTATTATTAGGCTTATTATAAATAAAGTAACATTTTCTTCCATTTGTTTTGTTTCAGGAGAAATTTCTACAGGACTCCAGTATTTAACTAAATTCTGAAATAATAGCCATATTTCCAGTACAATGAAATAAATTGGGATATTTCTGGACCAGAAGATGTGAAGCTGCCACTGTTTTCAAAGAGATACGAATTTCCAAGAAGTTTAAGGCATTCAGACTGGCTTTGCTCATTCGGCTCATCTCCCAGGTGGGAAAGTAGACTGCATTTAACAGATCAAAACAATAAAAAATATATTTATGCTGTATACCCAGCTTATTAAGTTAAATTCACACTCTAAGTCTTCCTCACACATAATATATATGTAGCCCCATACATGTCAGTGCAACAGGAGCATTCTGTTCAGTCTTCGGATTGTGCGTGCCACCTTTGTTAGGTGCAATCAGCTGGTAATTACTTTTTGAACTGCTAACATTGTCCACAGAACAGTATTTTTTTCCATTAGGTGGACAGCCCTTTAAAATTAGTATCCAATAACCCAGCTACATGTAGATTTTTAGAGCTGATGTCAAGCCTAAATGTCCAGTACTCCAGAACAAAATTTCTTTTGGTCTGCACCTTACCCCCAGTGCGCTTTGCACTCAGGACTTGTCACGTCTGCAATTTTGCACACGTGAATAGCAAACCAATGTCATCAGCTGAACACAGCCCTAGCTGAGATTAATTGAAAAGCAAACAAACAGCCAGAAAAACCCTGAAGAGAGATTTTCCCCATCTCAGTATATTAGAAGAGGGATTACTACTGACAGCAACTTGAGAGAAGAAGAAATAAAGGACAGTGAAGGGGGAAGTAGTTTGCAGCATTCAATCAGTATGCAGCATCAGACTCTTAATTTGCAAAAGCGCTGCTGTAGACGACATTCCAGCATTGCTGATAACCACTTTGCTTCCAATGACTGTAGCTACTGCAGATGCAGTGTAATGACTTGTGTAGTTGTGGAAAGATTTCCTCAAATGAAGGAGTATGGTAAAACTTTGTTTCCCCACTCGTTGTTTGGTAAGACAGAGCACACACAAAGTGGAATCCACTTCTGTGAGTTCTTGCTAGGCATTTAGGTGTGCACTCTTGTCTGGGACACAGCATATGCTCAGCTTGCTTGAATCAGCTTTACCTCTCTTGGTGTGTAGAGCAGCTTCTGAAGGCAGAAAGGCACAACAACCGAAATTGTGTTCTTAGCTCCATGTCAGAGCATCTCCCTGTGAATCACCTAGAGGGCACCAGGGCTCGGGCATAACCCTTTCCTTCCTCATTATTCCAGCCCTAGTAGCAGGAGTGTAATACAGTCTCCCAGTAAGCTGTATTAGCTGAGGCTTGGCAGGGAAGGAGGCTTGCATGGGATCAAAGCTCTAGCCACTGCTCATCTACCTGCTCCTGGTTAAAAAATGAGGTCACCTGCTTAGGTTTTTCAAATAACCACAGCATCTGGTTAGCCTGTGGTACAGAAGGGTCCCAGGGAATATTTTAATTTCCTTGCACAGGAACAGAGTAGATCCTGCTGACCTCCAGGAAAAACCAATAGCCACTATACTAACACAGTTACAGTAATCTTCATCTGACTTCAGTAAGATGATACGAATTGAGGTTAGAAGTCACCCAACTCTTTTACTCAATACAGACTCAATTACAGACCTACTGAAAAAGACTGACTCCTGAAACCACGAAAAGCAGGCGATGAGCTCACCCGCTGCTGACAGACGCTGGGCACTAGTACACTGCGAAGTTAATAAAAAACCGGAATGCATGCCCAGACCCTGTGCTCTGTACCGTCCCTGAGCACTGTGGAAGTACTGTGGCATGAACAGAACCCTAGCTCACTGGATTTCTCTCTCTGCCCCGATGGTTTAACAAGTGTTTTCTGCTGGTGCTAATCCCAAGTGACTGCTACCAGCATCACTTCAACCTTGAAATGTCTGCTTAAAATGCTGCTCTTCCTCTAAGTAAAATCATTTTGATCGGATTCTGTCCTCCGCATTTCTCATCTCTCCCTAAACTGAAACGTGAAACATTTTAAACAATAAAAATCACTGCACTGGAAAGCTGCACTGTTTATTTTTTGCACGCCGCATGCAAGTGCAGAGCAGACCTTTAAGGGTTCTAAATTCATTCTGACCTTCTTTGTCTGTTATTTACTTTGGGCCTTGAGGAAATGCTTAGCTTAAATGGCCTTTTTCCCTTTCAGAAATCTAATCTTCCAGAAAAATTCCACTGGACAGCAGGTTTTGTAATGGAATTACTGTAGTTAATTCCTATCACAGCAGTTCCTTAATGAAAGGCTGGAAGAAAGTCAACAGGTACAGTATTCTGCAAAAGGTGCCATAAATATGAGTGTCTTAGTTCAAAAAGGTGTGTCATCTCCTGATCAAGATAATTAATGGTCTCTTGAGCCAGGCAATTAAAGGTTGCGATAATAATCTATAAGATATCTCCCTTTGTTTCCCAATTAAAACTTTTCAGACTAATTAAAACATGCTTGTGTCATGCAGTGTGGTGGCTTCCAACCGGCGCAATAAAGTAATGGGTCTCAGCCAGAGAAGATAAACGTTTGAAAAAAAAGTACCCATTTAGCACCATCTTATGTCATCGTTGATATATGAAGCTTTGCTTCACATAATGGAGGCAACCGTTTTTTCTTGAAGGTAACCCTGCAGTAGCTTTCCTATGAGCTGAGAGCCTCATCTTACTGTTTCTTTTCAGGGAAACCTTTATACGTTGAAGTCCTGTAACCAGGAGCCAAGTGCTTGGGTTCCACAACAAATGAGCCCAAAGTAATGCCAATTATATGAGAAAGGACAGAAAGATTAATAAAAACTTTTCAGAAATCTCTTCAATATCGTTGTCTGACATGCTTGCTATCAGCAGAGCTCTGTCTTCCATCTGGCAGCTTTAACAATACAGCACTTAGAGACTGTTCCTAAAGTAATTATGTCAAATACACTGCACACGAAGGGAAGCAATTGGTATTAGTTTCAGATTAATTACAGAATCACAGAATCATCTAGGTTGGAAGAGACCTCCAAGATCACCTAGTCCAACCTCTGAACATCTCTGCACATTCTGGCATTCCCGTTCTGCCTTCAGAGACCGAGGTCACTTTTTCTGTCTTGCTGGTCAATAGGTTTTTCCCTTTCTGGTTGGCTTTTCTTTTCTGCTAGCAGGGATCCCGCAGGGACGCTGCCTCCCATTCAGTGTTACAGCACAGCTGGAGGAAGCCATGGGGCAGAAAGCAGAATGGTGACATGGTTTCTGAGATGGGGAAAAAGGACAGACCCATGATCTGCACACTCAAACACCTCCTGTAGCCTTTGCTGGCATTAGCATCAAATTCAGAATTACCATCCTTAGGCTTCAACTCCTCTTCATGTGCTGCAGAGATCTGGGGATTTCCTGTCCTTGTGGTGAACTCCACTGGTGGAATACAGCAACATCACACCACTCAGCAGTGTATGCTGGATGGCTTCTGTCTCTATTTCTAGCCCTGAACTGGCTACCTAATTAGTGGTAACTAATTATGATAAAAATGTTGGCATCTTTAACTAAACAGATGTGTGTCATCCTTTCCATTTTTCCTTTTTTTAAAAAAAGGAGGTGGTTGTATCACACATAAATGTCCTACATGGGAACATCCACCCAGCTAATCACAGGGAATTTGGTTTGTTGGTGGGGATGAGAGTCTCAGGCTCTCGGATCCTTGCGGCACTGAGCTGAGCTTGAGCACATACAGGGTCAGGGGCTGCTGGGCGACCCAGGGAAGCAGCAGAGCTTGTTCACATCCACATATAATGCAGAGCGTTAGGAGCATCCTGGACCCACTAGACAAAGCCTCTCCCTTCAAGACCACCAGCACCCACAGGAGGATATTTCTGTCTTCCCACAGCTGACTAGCCAGGATTGGAGATGTCATTCTCTCTAACCAGTTTACATACCACTGAACTGTAATAAACTTTACATGATGTGTACCGAACATAATTCAACTTGGGCTCTGTTTAAAGCTTTCTTGCACCTCCTTTCTGTCCGCTCTGCCGTTCATCCCCTCGCTGTCTCGCCAAGGAGGGCAGTGTGGGGTACCGCTATGTGGCAGAAGCTGGCAGCCAAGTCCCCAGGTGCAGCACCAGCAGTGTCAGCCTCTGCTGCTCTTCTCCCTACGAAACTCCCCAGCTCATAGGTTTACTTGTCATTTGTCAGGCTTCCTAAATTTTACTGCCATAAAGACATGATTCCCAATATACTTGGAGATTTTCATCAATGCTGCTGGGAGAAACCAGAAACCACTGGGAGAAAAAGAAAACCACCAAATCTGGACTGTATTTTCCTAGGTCAGATTCTCTAGGAAACTACATTTTGCAGTGTATTAAAATAATTCACTACAGAAAAATGCAATTGCTCTTTCTTCAGAAATATGATCTTGATAAAGGAGTCTGACTAGAATTACCCATGTGATTCTTCGTATGTGGTTTTGTGTGTGCATAGCACCAAGTCTCTGAGCCCCTCGGAATTAAGTAGGGTTTTGTTGCTTTTATCGGTGACATGAAGCAAGATCAGTTACTCTCAAGTGCAGTGGAAGGGACAGCTTCAGCCTGCGTTCTTTTTATCCTACTGCACTATTTTAACGTAACACCTCTTATAGAAAGACAAAAATGAGAAATGGAGGACTCAACAGAAGGCAGCTAGATGGCTTCTTTGAAAAGGCCAGCCGTTTCTTTTAATTGATAGCTACAGTAGATCAGATACATACTTCACCCTTGGGTCTTTCAGACAGAACCATGTTTATACATAACTTTACCTCTCAATCTATGAAAAAGAACGAGGTTCAATTCTAATGTCTGAAAAAACTGTGAGCTTACTGGCCTGACCAAAACTCTTTATTCCTATATGTGTTGTTAAGACCCAGCCCCGGACTGACTTACTTGTGTGAAGAGGCTAGTTTGCATTTATAAAAGAGAAAAAGAACACAGGTTTCTAGTTCTCAGCAATGCAGAAAAAAGACATAAAACTGAACCCTGAATACCCAACTACAGTGAGAAAAATAAAATTTTAATGATCTCATAAATTTGGAGGCTTTAACCCTGTTTATTGAGTTCTTTGGGCTAAGCAAGATAGGATGAATGAACAGTATCCAAATTCCAGATAAAATTTCAAGGCAAGAAACTTTATAAACCTATGTATAAACAACCAACAACTTATGAAAAAGGTAGGGGGGACACCGCCGAAGGCCTCTTTGCCTGTACCTCTATCTTTTTCCTGGTCAGATTCACATCTGGCACAATTAAATCATGTTCCCTCTGTCTTTAAAAGCTATGCTAATTATGTGAAACTCCTCACAGGCAATTCATGAGAACAGAAATTGGTTAAACTGGAAAAGAGTTGTTTGGTGCAAATACTTCACTCAGTGCTGACCAAGAGCTACTTCTCACCAAGTCTGAACCTGAATCAAATCCCACAGAAATGAGGGGAAGTCTTTTATTGGTGGGAATGGGATATAATCAAATTTTAAAATTCACTGTTATGTGGTGTTTCTTATGCATTTCCCCGTGCCCACTTAGAAACATGAGGTTTGTAAATAAATATAGCCTGGAAAAGGAAGGGGCGTTTTCAGCCAAACTGGTAAGTATATATATTAGTCCACAAAAGAACAAGTATCTCAACTTCCTAGAAAGAAGAATTAAACATAACTTCTAGGGAAAATGAAATATTATTACCATTTTCAAAAATGACCTTGGATTGAATCCTCATCCTGGTGTCAGGATCTGTCCTTTGGTGCTGCAGGGAATGTTTGGCTGGAGCTCTGCTTTTCGTTTTCCTCTCTGTTTTTAGTTTAATTCACTGTCACTTTTCTGTTTTTGTATCCAAGGACAGCTGTATATCCATCCCCAAAGTGTCATACCGTTAAGTTTGTTGGCTCCTCTGAAGGAGATGCTATTGCAGAAGCAGGCACACAGCAAACTTCACTGGTGAAAATTTCTTGTACTACTGATGGCTAATTAATCCAAGGCTTCCTGGAGAGCTATGGACACATTTGTAAAAAACAAAACCAAAAAACTGATCCCTAGCCTACTGTATTCCTTTATACACTTGATCTTTTACAGCATTTATGTCTTGATTGTCCACTGTCATCCATGACATGTTTCTGATAATAAATTGTCCTGAGGCTCCAGAACTGACTCAGAGACTGACCGAATACCTCAGGTGGAGTCAATCCAGGGTTTGTTAAAGTGGATAATTGTTTAAAATGGATAGAAACATAAACTTCAAGTAGGATTCACGAATTGAATCTGTCCACTCAGGCAAATTTAAATGCAGCTTCTAATATACTGATGAGGTCTTTGAATTCAAACTCAGGAATTTCTTGCTTAAAATGTAGACAGCCAAAGCTGGCAGCTGCACTGATGTTACCAGCATTGGATCAAGCTTAAATTCATGAAGGATACACAAAGCAGGTTTGGCCACCGTGGTCACTGCTTATACAAGCTCAGGCACACCTTGCTGCAGGTCTCAATTTGGTTTGTATTTTGAAAGTAATTTTTGTAGTCTAAAAGAGTTCAGCTGTTAGCTTAGAGAAAAGCTGAGGTTCTGGGTGAGAAGCTTCCTTGGGAGAAGAGGTCTTGCCACGTCCCCACCTCCAGGCAACTTTCCCTAACGCTCATCAATCACCGAGCTGAGAGCATCTGAATCTGTACTTCCCATGCGGTTCTAATTCCTGCTTCAGTTGTGGAAAAGAACGTAGGACAAAGCTTTCTGTTTATATAACACACTTTTCATTACAGGATCTTCACTCATTTACTAAAAACTTTGACAGACGCATTACCTCAGCTTACCACGTTACCATGAACCAACTGACTTGCCATAACCACAAATGTTTTCTGTTCTAAATCCACACAAATAGGATACAAAATGCACTAGTTATAACCTCTTTCACCAGGTGCAAGCCAGCGAGGTTCATCTCAACTGCAGGGGCTAAACACACGCACATGCAATCGATGATGACATGGGTTAAAACTCATTTAGTGGGGTGATCACGTTTGAGCCCTTAAAATTGAATCCACCTCTACTAACGGGGAATGGAGACATCAGAAAGAGAGATGCACAACTCATCCAAAGTCATGTACAGCAAAGCAGTCCTAACACTAGGCATGAAGTCAAGGTGCTTTGTTAGGGATACTTTTACCCTTTGTTAGTGCCTGTTGGAGCAGCTGGGTTTGAGCAGCCTGGTTTGGGAAGGAAGAGCAAGTTGCCCACATGCACGACATGGGCCTACAATTATATGGTCAGCTACAGATTTTTAAAGCAATGAAATGATAAAGACAGAGAGCAAGGCAATCAGTTTTGAACACCGGAGTCTTCTGGGATTCAAACCCATAACTTTTTTTATTTCCTTCCTAAAATGTTAATTCAAACGTGCAACTAAGTAAGTGCCAAAATAACTTGTAAAACTTTTAGTAACCCCACATTGACAGAAAAGATATATTGCGGAATGTGCTTCATTCCCTTTGATCTATGATTTATTGATGTACAGTATGAAATATTCATTAAAACAGACTGCTGTTTCTCGTTGATTTGTCATGTTTTTAATTCATATTTTAACACATTAATAAAACTGACACTATTAATTATTTTTTGAAATACCAAATATATTTGAGATGTAAAACTGGCATGGGTAATGTTTGATACTAAAATCGCAGGAGGAATTAGTTCAAGCAAAATATGATCTGCATGTGCTTGTAATGATATTCTATATTCTATAGCCCCAAACAACTCCCTCGTTCCCCTCACTACTTTGAAACAACTTTAAATTACAAATGCAATCTTCACTTAGCAGTTTTAACATTAAGCTCATGCTGCTTTGGCAATTCATACAGATACATGTGTTCCTCAGTCTTTGCTTTCGATATAACAAGCACATGTACTGGAGGGGCACAGAAGCCTGTTTTTATGGAATGACTACTGATCTTGGTCTTCAGTGTGTTTTTTTTTTCTTAGAAGCAGGTTGGTTTAACAATCCACAAGGCAGCTCAGTTCTGCCACCCCATCTGCCGTGTAGTAATAATCAGAAGGCTTATTGGCTTATTCATTTTTACGGGCACCATAGTCTGCCTTATAAAAGGCAGACTCATTATTACCACTTCTAACTTGGAGGGAGGCATGTTGAAATGTGCCTATGAAAAATTAAAGTTCTTATATTGGTCAGGAAAACATAACTGAGGCATTTCCATTCACATCACCCAATCATTTGGCCCTCAGAGCTGAATCGGAACGTATTGCTCAAAATCAGAATGATCAACTTCTAGGACTGCGCTGTTAAACTGGTGGTATTTGAGAGCTGACTAATTCTATTTACCATGATCTTATTTTTCTGGAACTGAAACAGGTTTATTCATTTGTTCATTTAATGAAAGTTACAATTTCAAATAAACAAACTATTTTAAATAGTACATCATATAAACACTCAGAAATCAGTTCTCATTTCTCAGTGAATTTTTTCAAGAGCTAGAACTAGAGAGAAAAGAACTAGAGAGAAAATCTGGAAAATATGAGCAACCCAAGACCACTCAAACAGCTCAGAAGCCAACAAGCAGCTCCTCGCCCACTATTGCTGCCAAAATTACGTAATTAAAATAATTACAATCTTTTGGGTTTTGCTGGAGCTAGACTTGTAGATTTCCTTTAACGGTAACTCTGAAATGTGAGATGAGCATAACTGCATAGTACATCAGAAACAGCAGTACGAGAGGGTTTTTGTCTAGCCTCTTACTATCACAAGTGACCACAAGCCACTTTCTAGGTTATCTGGGTTTGGACCTAGGGGCACGGCTTTGCAACCACACTGTACCTAGGTCACTGCATCTGAGGTGGACCTGAGAACAAGACAAAAGGATCTCATGGACAGGTCATCTTGCAAGACAAAGTCAGTTACGAGGAAATCACAATAACCGTGCATAAAATATTAAAGATACACAACTCCAAGTTGTCTTTTGCACCATGAGATATGCTACAGAATATTAAATTTAATCAAAAATCAAAATCCCCACCAAAGGAATGGAATGTGAAGAGAGCCCCAGAAGGACAGCACTTTCACGGGAAGGGGAATACAGCAGCGCTGAGCAGGAGCTAGGAACCCATGGGGTATGGCAGCAGCCGCTCGCTGGCTGTTTCCTGTGGCTGCCCACCTTCTCCCCTGCAGAAGGAAAGCGTCCTGCTGTTTCTGCTGCAATGCCAAACAGGAGAAATGCCTTAATATGACTAACCTCTGCTGAGGCCTGAACTGCCAGCGCTCCAGGCTGCTTTCTCTAGTTTGTTAATTTCTATTTTAGACAAGAAATGTCCAGAACAGAGCAAGGACTTGGAAATTTGTCTAGGCATCACTGAAAGCTCTGTATCTGTGTCAGTAGCATCTTTCCGACATGGCAGAAAAGCAGCAACAAAGAGCTTGCCTGGAGATCATGAAAGCCAAACCTGCTACATTGTGATACGGCTCATACAAAGAATTGCAAAATCAGCTTTTACCTTGGTCTCTTTGATCACTAGGTATCCACTGAGACCTCCTTACAAACACCGAATACCCTATGGGAAGGAGTGTCCTGTAGGTCTTGTGCTTTGGCAGAGAAAGAAAAAGAATCATAGAATCACAGAATATCCAAATTGGAAGGGACCATAGGATCATCGAGTCCAACCTCTGGAAAAACCACCCAAAAAATCAGACCACATATCTGAAAGCGCTGTCCAAATGCTTCTTGAGCTCCAGCAGGCTCAGTGCTGTGACCACTGCCCTGGGGAGCTGTGCCAGTGCCTGACCACCCTCTCGGTGAAGAGCCTTTTCCTGATATTCAGCCTGAACCTCCCCTGTCGAAGGTTCAAGCCATTTCCTTGGGTCCTATCACTGGTCACCAGAGAGAAGAGATCAGCAGATAAGATATGTCCTCTTTTTACACAAACACATTCTCTGTCTGTCTCAAATCCACGTTTTCTACCAGCAACATGGAAGCTCAACTTTATCAGTTTTTTTTTTTCTTTCTCTCTCTCTCTCTTTTTTTTTTTCCTATTGATTTGTTTTATGGTAAATCAGCATTTCATCTGACCTTTAAAATTGAAGAATCCATGGTTCAGCTGCTCCCAAAGCCTTTGGCATCATGTTATTATGGAACCACACTTCAGGTCTGTTTAGCAACCGACCTCAGACAGGAAGTTCTGCAAATACACTGTAGCTGCTTCTTTATTAACTGTCAGCAACTTCAGCTACTGCAGTGCAAAATCCAGCAAAATACAAGAGAAACATTAAGATCAGTCTGAAAATAAGACAGTACAGCAACAGGCCAGGGTCCTACAGAGCATTCAGCAAGGACGTGCCTGTGTGCCCCCTGATGGTGCACTTGCCATGTTGTGTCTATTTCAGGGCCAACCCAAAAAGTGGACTGCACAGATTTCACCCTCAAAAAGGCAATGACACTGGAAAGCACTCACTGATCTCAAATAATCATCCTTTTCACTACTGTGTCATGGAGAAGGCTTTAAATGGGAGCAAGATCAGATCTTTTACTGGGATGGAATGGATGATGTTGAATTGTCCTGTCAATTAGCATTTTGTGTTCACCAGAATCTAACATAATTGGAACACAAAAACCCTCGAGCTGTGTGTAGTTTATTTGAAATGTCATTATAAAAGGAAAACAGTCCCTATTCTAGTGAGATTAGGTTTGTGGCTGTATACATACCGTATGTGCTATGGTGAGGTGTAAGGACATCTGAATCCATCTTTGAATAAATAAATTACAGGAAACAACTGCAGCAAGAGCTTGAGGATAAGTTGTAAGTCAGTTATAAGTATGAAAACCAACTTTGCTTTTACCAATAACTTCAGTTCTGCAGTGAAGCTGGGTTTCAGGGCTGTGCCTGTGTGCACACCCAGGGTACTTGTACCACCAGCTCCCGGGGACACCCAGGCACGTCCAGCCAGTCTCCACGTAGCTGGGACAAGGGATGGGCTTGCAACACCAGACCAGCTGGAAGGGAGGTGACTGAGCCTTCACACCTCGAGTTTTGAGCAATTGCTATAGGAGCACTGTGGGAGGGAACTGTGGAGAGTTGCAGAGGTTCCCGCAGGCAGCTGCTGCTGCGCTGGACCCAGTCTGTCCGAGCCTGCTGGTTAACATCCCATGTAGGGTGGGGTGGGCAACCTGGCTCTTCCCTCCACAGACTGCTTGGTGAGAACAGAAAGCGCATTGCTAAGACATCTGTAAATAGTTTGTAAACAGGAGCGCAGGCCAGCTGAGTTACAAGGGTTTAGCAGCACAGCACTTTGGAGAGACTCACCTAAGCCAGATGAAGACGGCTGTGCAAGGAGATGTGCAACTGAGACTGCCACCCGCAGCCAGGCAGCCACCGCCCTCCTTTTCAGGAGATTTGCTTCCCCACGTGAGCTCTACCTTATGGAAAGACCCCAACAAATGACATTCCCTTTTAGCACTGCGAGTGCTTGGGCAACACGATCCAAACACAGCGGGCTTCCACACGTGCTCTGCTATTAGTGGCCAAGGCACTGCTTGGGAAACGCGTTTATACAGCCCTGAGCACCTCACAGCACCCTGCACGGCCACATCGCTTTGTATTTGCCTCAGTTTCCCTCTCTGTAAAAGGAGAAAATATACAGCACTTAGAATTTGATGATGAGAGGGTTATTTAGGAGCTCTACATTGCTATTGCTCTCCTTGTCCAGCACTGACAACCAGTGATATTAGGTCAAAAGCAAGGCGAGTTTTCATTAATGAAACATGAATCCTTCCCTAATATGGTGGGACCAAGCAGTCTGTAGGATGAGTTTGTTGTCTGATATCATTACTCTTTATGATCCCATATTTTATGGTAGTTAATGCCATTGGAGGAAAACACGATTAAGAGCAGAAAGCAGCTTCAAAGCAGCCATTGCTTAGTGCATTCATCACACTTGCCGCATAGCTGGATTTTTCCTCTCTACAAATATAATCAATCAGCGCAGGTAAAGAGTTAGTTGCAAATAGAAGCACTTTATGTGAACTACTGTGTATCCTGTTTTTATCAGTGTGCTGGGAAGTGTAGTTAGAGTGGGATAAGTTATGTGGTGTGGGCTTAGGCATTAATGAATATGAGAAACTAAATTATTGAATTTTGCAATGCAAATTATTTTTTGAGCACAAATTCTTCATTTTTGAATGTTAAGGACTCATAAAAAATGTCAATGGTTTATGAATTAGGCCATTAGCATGCAATTTGTGATTCAAACAGTACCACAGCCCCATGTAATAAGGGACTGAAGAAAGAGCAGCATTGCTTTCCACACTTGCGAAGTACTTTGCCAGAATTTCTGAAGGCGAATGCAGAGGAATGGCACACGAGGGACTCATTCACTCCCTCTGGAGTGGCACGGTTACACCATGGAAGGGTCCTGTGCATATTCCTACGTTCAGAGCCTGGAAATGCTGTATTTTTGTAGCCCGTACAGTCACGGCCACGGGGCCACAAGTAGTGCATCAGTACAGATCAAACAGAGCCGGTGCTTTACAGCCACCTTGTACCAGCTCAGGGGTATGTATGCGCGAACACAGGCGCTACGACCTTGGCTTGTCAGCAATAGCTCTGCCTTTCACTAGAAGTAAAACAAGTTTAACTGTCTTGTGAATTCTCTTGACAATTAAAAAAAAAAAAAAAATAATATCCATACCTACTGAGATGAACATTCTAGCTTTTTGAATAAATACAGGTATCTTGACTGCAAATATTGAGAAAGAAGGAAAGCTCATTCTTTCTAGGCAGCGTTTGCGCTGAGCAAGCGTATCTGAGAGGCAGGTTACCCTGCGTGGGATGAGGCAGCACAAGGTCACCTGAAGCCCTAGCAGGTCTTCCGAACATTAATGTATGCTGGGAGAGGAGTGTCATCGAGGTGGGTAATTCCCGATTCAAACAGTAGTACACTTCTGCTCCCAGGCCGCTAATTCCAAAAGGTAACAAAAATTCACAACTGTTACGGATATAAAAATTCCTACTTGCTCAGGATGAGAGCAATTTCAGAGAGAAAATGCTAGATATGAGAAAATGTCTACGGCAGGTTGAATATTGCTGTTATCTAAAAGATTTCAGAATTTGTGCTGGGGAATAAAAAATCACCAGAAATAAGAGGAAGCAGAGGAACAGCTTGAAGAGGTATGTTAAATGCTTTAGATATATAATGCACGCTCCTAAAATAGTGTATATACATATAATACATTATATTGTGGTATATGTAACTCCATGAAGGTAAGGGCACTGCCAGTTTGAGACTCCAGCTCTGTTTAATTTGTGCCCGTGGCATCAGTGATCCTCCCTTTCTCCTCTTACAAACCAGTGGCATAAGGCTGAAGCTTATTCCATTACAGAACCTGACCTTTGATACGGTCTCTAATGAGGCAGAAGCTATCAATTCCATGGACCTCAGTAGGGGATGTGCACTTCTTACAATCCAGCTGCATTCATCACAGTGCTAGTAGCAAAAATGGATAGAGGCTGATCAGCTGGTGGCAAAACAGGGGAATGGAAAGAAACCTTTGATTCAGAACCAGAAACTACAAGGATTTTTGGCTGCCCCTGCTGCTGGCTGTGGTTAGTACTTAAGGCAGTGCATCTTTTCTGTCTCCCTATCTTAGCTGTGTTACACAGCTTGCCATGGGCCATATCCCAGAGTCTCTGACCTGGCTTTCAAGGCTAGAGCAACACATCCTGGATTTTTTTTTTTCTCTCTCTCCTGTCTTACAACTGAGTACACACACATTATGTATTTGTATGTACACATCAGGAAATTAGAGATCAATGTGATGGGAGTCTTCGGAAGACTGATGGATCAGGCCAATTTCACATTTCAGACCACCACCAAATTAACAATAACTAACAGCATATATTGCCAATGGTTAATTATTAGTCTCTCTGAATAATTATCATTACATATGCACATCTCCTCTACTCAGCACTGGTAAGCCCTGAACTGTATCCAGTGCTGGACCCCCCAGTACAAGAGACACCTGGACATACAGGACAGAGTCCAACATAAGGCCACAAGGATGATGGAGGGGCAGGAGCCTCTCTCCTGTGAGGAGAGGCTGAGCAAGCTGGGCTTGCTTGGCCTGGAGAAGAGGAAGCTCAGGGGGATCTCACCGATGCCTACAAACCCCTGAAGGCAGGGTGCACAGAGGATGGCGTCAGGCTCTGCTCAGCAGTGTCCAGGGCCAGGCCCAGAGGCAGTGGGCACAAACCGGAGCACAGGAGGCTCCCTCTGAGCACCAGGAGGCACTTCTGTGCTGTGCGGGTGCCGGAGCCCTGGCCCAGGTTGCCCACAGAGGCTGTGGAGTCTCCTCCTTGGAGGTCTCCCAAAGCCGCCTGGACATGGGCCTGGGCCTCCTGCTCGGGGTGGCCCTGCTGGGGCAGGGGGAGCAGATGGGCCCGGGGGGGCTCTGGCCTCAGCCGCGCTGTGATGCTGTGATCCTGGCTGCTTCGGATGCTAGTTGAACGACCACGTTTGCATAGCTTGCCCATCATATATAACATGGCATGTAGGCATTTTATTTCCTATCACAGTATTACACAATAATGTAAAGCATGTTACATTTAAAATCTTGTTTATGGGTAAAGAGGAAGCACACCTTTTATCTTTTTGCTTTTTTTTTAATTGACTGTTAGTAAATTGTTGTTATGTCTCCAGTGCCAAGCCTTTGCCCCATCTCTTATCCTTCAATGTCTGCATTCCTCCATACTGCACCTCTCCTCCTCGGTGCCTCTGCAGTCATACCAGGCAAGCTGGAGTCATAAATATCTCCTTCTGCCCAGAAAAACTGCTTGTTACTGCCATCTATACAAAACTGCAGTTGTCCGTCACAAAGATGAACAAAAATAAAAGTGAGATAGACAGCCAGTGAACTAGAAAAACTGCTGCCACAGCTGAAACAAGGAAGGCGGACTGAGAAGAGCTCAGAGAGGGCAGGCCCTGACACCTCTGGCCCGAGGCCTGGCAAACTCAGGACAAAGTTTATGGCTTCTGACTAGCAATAGCAATAGGGTATTACAGAGCTATGTGGTTACAAGTCAGGAACTAATTGCTTTTTTGTTCCACTGTGTTCACTTACTGACCGGGAAGAACCTACCTGCAGATCTCCCCATGCTGTCCTGCAGCTCAGCTCGAGGGGCGCAGCTGGAGTCAAAACGCACCACGCTGCAGGGCTGCGCCTCTTGGGCCTGACCGGCCTGGAAGAGCTCAACTACAACACTCGTATTTCTGATGAGATCAGCTTTTCGTTTACAAGAGTGAATATGTAGTTGTAAACAAAAAATAATATATATATATATAAAATATATAAAATAAATAATAATAAAAACTAAACAAACAAAAATATTATAGCCAAAGCCTACACATTGAAAAGTGATCTCAAAAAATAGGTCAAACGTTCTTTCTTGGAAGGCTGTGTATGCAAGTGTTGTTTAAGTGATTAGTCACTACATACAGGGCAAAAACTCCTTTCCTCCACAACCAAGCAACATAACGTTCTGGCCTTTCAAAACAGCAGTCACATCCTCTTTCTGAGGAATGAGCGATGGTTGCCTTGTGTAATAAAATATTCAACTTCACAACAATGCTTTATAAAGAAGCAGGTTCATGAATTTTTAAAATTATTTTGTAAATCACTCTGAAAGCTGACAATGAAGGCTAACACTTTTGCTGGCATACAAGTGCCAGGTTATCATCATACTCAGCCTGCCGCCGGGGTATGTGGGGAACCGCTCCCCACCAGCGTGTCAGAAACCCCGTTCTTTTCCTGATGGGAGCATCGCCCCCACGGCACAGCCATCCCACATGAGGAGAGCTGCTCAGGCACTCAGGGGCAACTCTGTCACGAGGGGATGATTTGAGGGATATCTGAGGGGACGCATCTGTCTGTGAAACAGAGCCACGGGATGAACAGCACTGCTTGGAAGCTACTTCCTGGCAGAGTCTCCAGGGAAGAACCAGGCAGGTAGAAGTGGGTTTGTTTTACAGCACCCATGGCTGCCTCTCTTCTTGGAAAGAAACTGGTAGGTGACTTAGTTTTTGTCTACAGACATTACCAGAAGTTACAGCAGTGTCCAGGTCATTTTTAGAGGAATCGGAGAAGTCCAGTACTGGTGACCAACTTCCCCCCGTAAGGTGCTGCCTCTGCTGCCCTGCTCCTCGCAGCCCCCGGCCTCGCAGGGCAGCAGCTGCTCAGTACGAGGCACTGCCCTGGTGGCTGTTCGGCAGTGCAGCAAGAAAGGGGGACATACCCATCTGTGACCCCAAAAACACTTAGCAAGGTGAGCAACAGCACCTGGAGGAGGGTGGGAAGCATATTCACACCTCATCGACTCAATATACATCAAAACTAAAAAAAATAAATAAAATGTAGTCACTATGGTTGCACCTGTGGAAGGAGCAAAAAAAATCTATGCTAAATTGCAGGAAGTGGTTGTCTGCAGAGGTCTTTTGCTTTGACTGCACTAGGAAATCAACTGGCAGAATTTTTATTGCATGGTGCTGGGGAAGTGAGACACCCCTCCCTCCCCATCTCCTGTAGGGAAGCAGCACAAGCGGGAAGGGGTTTGTTGTGCGTCTCCATCCCAGGGCTGCTGCAGAAAGGGCTGACAGCCTCCCGGTGCTCACAGCACCGCATGTTCTGGGTTCAAACCCTGCTGGTGACCCAGATGGAGAAGTTGTTACACAACGCTCTTTAATTGGCAATTTTCTGGTACGTTCTCTTCTGCATCTGTTATTTATGTATCACAGCTTTCCTGCATGCTGGTAGACAACAAGGAACTACAGCAGCGGTATCCTCTCATATTTAAAACATTTAGACAGACAAAAGCCCCAAATTCACATAACATTATGGTTCATTACACTCAAAGGAAATGTTGTTGTTTTATAGAACACTTCTCTGAGATGACGAAGTAAGCTCACATGGCTGCTGCACAACTACTGAGCAATGGAGGAAGAACAGAGAATAAACCAAACAGCAAGATGCTCAGGCAAAGATGCTGACCCAATACAGAAGCTTCCAATGCGTGGAGCTGCAGCCACAGCGCTGCCTTGGAGTTAAGTGCCGATGAGCTTGGTGTTATGCCAACAACACCATCAAGAAGCTGGATCTCTCCTCGTTATTAAATTGGGCAAGCAAACAAATGAAAGGAATCAAAGTAATAACGGAGGGCAGATAACCCCTGGGCTATCTCATAAGCAGTGGCTGACAGATGTGGATTACTGAAAAAGTAAAGAGCTTGCCACTTGTATGTAATAAAGCCACAGGGACTTCAGCAATACCCTTTTTTTTTTAAAGAAGAGCAAAAGCATATATTGTCAAAACCATAAAGCTTGCCACAGTGAACCACTGTACTGTTTCTGAAGCTGTATAAAGACATCATAGGCTTACGGTTTTGAAAGGAGTGACAGCTATTACATGCCAAAAGGTTTCAGGGAGGCACCGCATGGAGTAACTAAGGATCCTGCAGGGAAGCATCATCTATTTGTTCCTTGACAAGAACATCTGGATGACCTCTCTGAACTGGTCAGTTGCACTTACTGGCTTGGACATTTATCACTGCTGTAGTTTCTTTTTTAAAACAAGATCTAAGAAAGCAGTATTTTAGTTTTGTAAAGAACCCAGAGGTAGAAAAAAAATGTTGTCTTGCTTGTTTTCCATGCTTGTGCTGACCACGTATAATTTGTCATCTGAGGATGCAAGCTGCCATTTGAACTAGAGCTTGTCCAAATTTTGGCACAAATACTAGCAGAGCTGTAAAAGCTCCACCTGTCACCATTTTCACTGCCTAGTCAGCTTACAATGTTAAGGAAGCGTTAAAGGTCTCTGAAGAGCTCCTGCCTTTGTTGCTGGTCTTTAAGCCGTTCTCTGTCAAATTCAAACATAGTACTTTTCTTTCTTTCTTTTTTTTTTTTTTAAAGACTGAGATATTCCTATCTTATTTAACCCTTCATTTCCACTTGCAACTGTTAGCTTCAGTCTGTGAAAAAATGAATGTGACGGGTACCAAATAGGAGCCTAACAGGTGACTTTTTTCATGCAACACACATGCTGTTGCTCGATGCATACATATAATAGAGGCAACATACAGAAAACCTAGCTGATGAAAAATATGCTCCTCTCTTCCCCATTAATCTGTTTCCATTACACGTACCTCTAACAGCTTCACTGAAAAACATGGGAAAATCATCTTGAACAACCTGACTCTTCTTAAACCTTCCATAAGCCCCCGAGCAGATCCTTCTGTTCCTTCCAAGTATTGCTGTTCAGCCTTTCACATCATAACCCATGGTTGTTACCACTGGGAACTTTCAGAAGGGCTAATTCCCAATGATGTGAAACTTGACTCTAACCCAGAAAAATCCCATGATATCCAACTTCACACTTCCCTGTTGATAGCGTAGGAACTTCTACTGTGGTGATTTGCAGGAGGTATTAAACTACAACAATAAAATGTGCAGCTCCAATGTTTCTAAGATTTTCTTTTACCTGATATAAATCATAATCCCACAGCTACACATCAGGTCCCATTGCATCACAATGAAGAACATGGAAATCTATCTATCTATTTAGTTGGCCAATTACTTCTCAAATATGTTTCTGTTGTATCATGTAGACCTATGGTCTAGGCAATTTCTTTGTACTTATCGGGGATAACAGCCCATAAGTAATTGCCATTGTGTGCCACTCTGTCAAAGCTGACCTCGTGTCTTTGTTGATGGCCAGCAGAGCAGAGGGTAAAGCAGGTCTACCCTTACACACACCCTCTCTCTTGCCACACTGGGGTATTATCAGCATCCAAACACTTAAAATCCAGACCAATGCAACCTTTAAATTAAACTGTAATGATCTACATGTAATAAATCAACATGCATTATGTCAACTATCTCATGTAGTATCTTCCTCTTTTTCTTTCATGCCATGCCTAAAGAAAGCTTAAACATGAGATGCCATTTCTGCCTTGGAAAATGAATAAACACTAATTCTACTCTAATAAAACTGAGTAGAGTAAGAGAAGATTTAGAATTAAACAACCCTCACTACAAGAAAACATTACTAACTCAAAACAGAAGTTATTTTTTCAACAATATATATATATATTCATTAAAAGTTTTCAAACTTTGACATATTTTTATGTTCCTTTCTGCTATTGCTTTCTAAAGCCAGAGACACAAGCACTTTGGAAGAAGATACTTTGACATTAATGATTAAACTGCCAAAGACTTTCAGCTGAATTGGGTTACTAATCTGAGTAATGATGAAGCTCTACATGTTTTGAGGTTCACATATTGCTTTTCACTGAAGTTCACAGAATGAGTATGAGAAAGAGATAAGAAAATAGCAAGCCATGAAATAACTCTAATACATAAAGAAAAATGTTACATCATCATTTATATAACTTCTGAAGTGAACAAAATATGTGAATAGTGAAATAAGTAGTCAGAAGAAAACAATTTTCTTCATTCTGAAACCAATTTGCAGCAACTACTTCTAAAAATTACCTAAGCTAGAAAATATGGACAATAACTAACTTTAAAATATCTTAAATTATCAAATAAAACAAGTATTACAACCACTTTAATAGGCAAAGTCTCTTGTTTCCTTAAGACGTGATATGATAAATCTCAGCCCACACATCAATTTGTTAGAAGGCATGTCAGAACAATAACAAAGACAAACAGCCATTAGTGGACA
Organism: Anser cygnoides; assembly: GCF_040182565.1. Classification (NCBI taxonomy): domain Eukaryota; kingdom Metazoa; phylum Chordata; class Aves; order Anseriformes; family Anatidae; genus Anser; species Anser cygnoides. The sequence goes on from NC_089887.1 coordinate 14,164,751, forward strand.
AGACAGTTTCATCAAGCAAGACCTTACAAATAATATATTGTTGTTTGTCATCAAGACACTTTTAATACACCAGAGTCCTTCCCAAAAGCACCTATAATCAATTCCTTCTAATTTACAAACTCGCAAAGACCATGAGAGTGATAGTAATTTCATATTTTACACACCCACAGAGGTTACGACAATTGATTCAGTTCAGCAAAGTACTGTAATGACTTTGAATGCACTTGAAAGATTTTTGCATTTGTTTTCTAAAGCTGTAAAAAAAGTAATTCAAACTTGGCCACATGGGCACAATTTGTAAAGGTTGTACATGAAAAGTATGGATTCAGTTCTCACAAAGACAGCTCTTGTCTTATTACAACCCATCTGCAAGGCATGCTGGTCACCGCACTAAAACACTTGGCTTCTCTTTGTACTTTATGTGAACTGAATAGATTTCAGAATTTCTACAGAAAAAAGAGGTAGAGTGAAAAATGGGTAATGCTTGAAAACACTTCAGAACAACAGGTTTTTAGTCAATTACTTCCATCAACGCTAAAAGTAAGGACATGCAACCTCTGCCCTTAGATTAACAGCCCCCATTGAGGTGAAAGCAATCAGGACCCTCCATAGCTCAATGCAAGATTTTTGCCCATAAAACAAGATGAATGGGGATGTAGCCCGCCTTTCATTAACTGTTCGCTAGTCAAATTTCTCTAGCAATGAAACAGCAGCCCTGCTATTTCTGCCCTCAGAACAATATGAAATAGCTCCATTTACAAGTTCACTAGATAAGCCCCCCCCCCCCCACCTTTTTTTTTTCTGGAACTTTTTGAACAGGTTTAGTGACCAAAGCTGTAGCTTCTCAGGGGTTAAGGCCTCAGAACAAAAAGAAACCAGCAGCAGACTGCAAGAGAATAGACCTCGAGGTTTTGATTGTTTTCTCGGTATTTCACATGAGCCCTGCCAGATCCAAACTAGGAGCAGAGAAACTTCCTCCAGTCTTAGTGTCAAAGGAAGGACTTGGGTCGTCAGTACTTGCTACAGGAGGGAAGGAAGGAAAGAAGAGGATGCTCAGACATCATAAGGCCACAATGCAAGACTTTGTATAGCTGTTTTAACATATAGGGGAATCTCCTGGTTGCTGAGTCCTACTTAGGAACTGTCTCTGAGGCCTTCTTGTCTGTTACAGAGAAAATGATGAGCAGATCACTGCAAACACAGGCAACGTGCACATCTGAGGCTTCAAACAGCAAAAGCCTCGATGGGATCGCTTGCCACAGAACGGAATTTCTTTTTCTGCACCCAGGCTTCTGCGGTAGTTTAAGGGATGTTTTAAGCTCTATTCTGGGGACAGAAGTGCTTACTCTTAATTCCGGTGCTTGATGTGGGAACACTGGATGCACATTTGAGCAAGCTCTTCTTTGCGGGCAGCCTTCCTTTTGATGTGCACCATCTGCTCCAAGCCCACGAGGGAGAGCATTCCCCTGCAATGCCCCACATACGTGCTAATGAAGGGAAAACAGACACTGCCTGAAAGGTTTCGCTATAAAATGAAAAGATTTGTAGGTCCTATCTATTCACCTGAAGTAATTCATTGTTAGTCCACTGAAATCAAAGGGAATGTACACTGAGGTGTTCACTCATCATTTCACACGAAACCTTTTTCATCCATACCCAAGACAGCTTTGGCTTAAAGATTAAGCCCTTTGAGAACTCCATGCCACTGAGAAGACACCAAGCAGCAAGAACTTGAGACCAGGAGCTGCACTACTTTTCCAGTACTCCTTGTCAGTCTGTCCCAGCTGTCTGAAAGGTCTTTTGGGTAGCTCCGATTTTGATATTAAGGGATGATAGAGATTCTGCCACAGTGGAATGTGATCTCAGGAGAGGCTTTTTAGGGCTGTCACATCTACAAATGAATGCTGCAAGGAAGCTGTAAGAAAAAAACAATTCAGAAGCTCTAGATTTGTACTTCACAATATGGCACTTGGGGTCCAGAGAAGACTAAGGCAGTTCTGCATTGTGCTCAGCAGATCCAGAATTTTATGTACTGTATTTGGGGGTTTAAAAGCTTGCCTGGTTAGACAGCTGATGAAGTGCAAAGAAGAGATTGCTACTTTCGGCCAGACCAAGGGAATCAGTGTCATGGAAGACGATGTAGTAGCAAAGAGATGGTCCTGGTAAGGCAGCACGCTTGAACGATTTTATGATGTATATTCTCCTCCTTATCTGTGACAATATCCATTCTCTGAAGATGAAACAGGAAACATACAGCTGCCGCACATATATATTTATTTTCACTGTGTTCTAGCTTTCAGAACAGTGCCCATGTCTGTAAAAATAATAACCTAGGGAAGCAAGAAGAAAAAGATGCAGCTGCACTCAACCTGCAAGCTGTTTTCCTTGCAGCTCTGGCACAAAGCAAACTGCAGCCTTTTGCTGAGCAGGAAGTTCCTCATTGCTACCAACTAATGGTGTATCTCCAGCGAATGGATAGGATCCTCACCGGACTTGTAGAACACAACATGGCATTCATTTATTATTCACTCTTTGACCTTATTGATATGGAATGCACCTTTATGTTTCATACCTTATATAGTGTACTAAGAAAAGGTGCTGAAAAAGCAAAATCACCTGCCTCAAGTCATGGCGAAAGGGTGCATAAAGGACTGTAGTAAACCTATCAAAAGTCAGGAACAGAATTTAGAAGCCAAACTTCTTCCTTTTGGAGAAGAGATAATATTTCCTTTTGGGGGGCACGGCTTGAGCACCTCTGCTAGGCACTTCAGCATAGATGCAGCTGAGCTTCAAGAAATGAAGTCCCCATGACAATCAGTTCAAAACATTGGTCCCTTTGTTTGACATGCAGACTCCTAACAATTTAAGGCAGCTGATGTCAAATTTGCATTACAAAACAATTACAAAAATAATATTCTTCTTTTCATGTACAACTAGGTTGAGTATTACAATAATTACAGCCTTTGATTAGATACAGAAAATAGATTAAAGGACCATTATCAACACCAGTCTAGCAAAATCACTTTGTAAAGGACATCCTCCAGCAGAGTCCAGCAGTGTTCCCAGCGCAATGATCCCCTCAGCACATCATGAAGGACCATGTCCCTAACCAAAACTGTCAGGGCTTCTATAAGGTTGCTATGAAGCCAGAGTAAATTACTCATTCTTTTTCAAGACTCCTATAAGCAACTGCATCAGTGCAAAATCTGCCTAATTGGCTCTCAGTACAGAATCTGAGTCTAAAAATACATACAAGAATATTGGAACTTTTTTTCCTTCTTTCCCCAAGACACTTGTGATACTCACAAGCCTGTTTTAAACCTTTCTATCTGTTAGAAATGCTTTGATAAATGAAGAACTTCAGATGTTTCTTGGAGATCATGATATACTTACTGAGTGACTTCCAAGTCTACTTTTAGTTCCTAAGTTACTGTGGTGGTTGGAAAGTGGTAAATGATTTTTTATTAGCCATAGACTAAAACCAAATTTGTGACTCAATCTCCATCAATCTTAGTGAGACTGATACAGTGATACTGTTTTATTGGCTAGACTAATGAACACAGGAGTCAGTTCCTCTGTCCTCAGTTGGTTAAAAAAGTTATTCATGTCCTGCTCTCAGTACTTCCAGAGCTAATGGTCTGATTTCTGCCATCACATTGAATCCTGAGAGAATGACACTGACGTTTCCTTTCTTATCCTTTAACTGCTGTTATTTTATAGAACACAAGGAATAAAATTGCTGAAGTTTCACTACCACAGCATCATTCAGCATGTTCTTGTTCAAGTTGAGTATACATCATCTTTCTGTTTTGTGACTCTGCCTTCTGGAACTCAGTTAGGGGCAGGGACTTACAAGGAATGATAACATCAAAGAGAGGTGAATCGCTGTCCTTGGCCCCCTCAAACAAAACATAAGCCACTGAAGGTAATCTGTGCGAGCCTACCGTACTTCATATTAAAGGAGCAGATAATGGTACATTGCAACGCACTGAAATTCATTGGAAGAGCAGGAACTCAAAGCAAAGGAAATAGTAACTTCTTAATTGCTGTGACTCAAGCCCTTTACTTGAAGGTCATTTGCTATTTACAAAATTAAGCTCTTTCCACAAAGGCTCTGTTCATTGTCACATAACTCAAACAGGATGGAGATCCTCTCCTTTGCAGGGTGTTTCAGAATCAGAGCACGACTGATGGCGTGTTCATTCTCCCTGTGGGCTTCCAACCAAAAATACTGCTTCATAGTACTTGAAATAACATCTTAGCATGTAATGTAGAGCAAAAAACAACAAAAAAAAAAGTGAAGAAATACACTCACCTTTTTCCTTCAGTCATGGATGTTATATGACCCTTAGCTTACCATAAGATCACAACTTCCTCAATCTAGCTTTTGTATTTGTTGTTATTTGAGGAATGTATTTGAGGAAAAGTTTTGCTTTGCAAAAGCATTACGATGTGGGACTGTAACACATTTGCAAGAAATAGTTTTGGAAATTGAAATCTGATCTGTGAAGTTTTACAAAGCTCATACGCTCTGTTTAAAACTGATGGATACAACTTTTAGAGACTTGTACGGAGCAGTGATTACGAACAAAGCCCACAGGATGTTGTCCACACGAAAGTGTCAGGGTGAGAATTAATAATGCTTGTGTGATGCTATCCAAACACAAGAGCTTTATATTGAACAAAACCAAACAAACAAAAAAAACCAACCCCCTCCTCCCCCCAACAAAATCCAAGCATAAATATATTTTAAAAAATCAACCTAAGAAACTAACATTTCCTCCTTTTTATTTTGCAAGGTGACTTTTAGTGCACAGTTTCTTGCACGGAGAAAGTGAAACACGAAGAAATTCAAACCACCACCCAGATTACACATTTTTCTTTTTTAAATCATTAAATGAATGAAAGAGTTCTCCTCTCCACATAGATCACATCCAGTATAACAAATACAGCTTTTATCCATGGCTTAAAATAATTACCCTAAAAATACCTGGAAGTGTTAATATTTGCTTCCAGTGGAGATTCTGATGGCCACTTCTTAATACCTGCTCATTTCATTATCTCTCGCCACACCAACTCAGCATGCTTCAAGTGTCCAAAACTACTGTTCTTTAACAATTCACCATGGAAGAATGTATGCATGTATTCAATTACTCTCTGTAGAGAAGTGCAAGTTTCCTTATTTAGGGAACTTCTTTGCTTCCTTATGAAACAACAAACTGCCTCTCCTTGTATAGCACTAGAACCTTTACAACCGAGTAAGTTACCCGAACGTTTTGCAGGAAAAGTACCTCTGCTCACCTACAGCCAAAGGAAACTCTGATTTATTTTTCCTTTTTTAAACAGTCATATTCCAGTAACAGCAATGTTTCTGACCACGAGGGGGGAATATCTACCTCACTTCAGAGGCATTAAGGATGTCTGTCAGCTGTTTGCACCACAGCAGAACGAGAGTAATGCTAACCTGACTGAAGGACAGGCATCCCAGGCACCGACAGCAACAAAACCTGGGGGGTGATGCACTGCTTGTGTGTGACACGCTCACAACTGACTACGGGGATTTGTCCCCAAAGTTGCCTTGGGTTTGGTGCTGTCCCTGCCAGCAACACTCGCTGTTGAAACAACACAGTGAGTAGCAGCAGACGTTTCAGGATGATGGAGTTTAATGAGAATTAGTCTAGAAAAGAAAAATACGCCACAAGCTCTAGTTATTGTTTCATGGGGATTTATGGGGATAAAGCATCATATATCACCACATGCACTCTTACTGGAGTCCTTTGCATTTCCTTACACCCTCCATGCACGCTGTGGTTACTGGGTTCAGGATCACCTCAGCGCAGGTACAGAGCCAGCGGGGACTGGGCACGGGGCAGCCCCACTGCCTCCACGGGATGCTGGCCATGGACTCTGCTCTTGCCTCCTAAGGCTGCATGCTGGCTTTGTGGGGGCTTAAGCGGCTCTGGGGTTTTAGCAGTGTGCTGCATTTCCGCTATCAGGCAGCTCTTTTGCTATGTTCAAAGCGAATAAATTAAGGAGCAGTACCCACCAAAATTCCTGGCCCTGCATTGTTATTTCTGCTTGGTTTAGAAATAGGTCCCACAAACAATCACCTCCTTCTGAGTAGTAATTTATGTGCCAATTCTTTACCAGCATTTAAATCACTATTAACTACTTCTAACCAACTATTTTTTTTTTGCCTTGAGATGTTTAATTATTACAGGATAAATGGTACTAGTGAGCGATTCATGGGGAAAGAGTAATTAGTGGTTCCATCTATCTCAATGAAAGAAAATATTATTATTAATTAATATCCATACACAGGAGCAGAAGGAGTTTTTAAAAATCTACAATAGAGATATCTACAGGGGCCACATTTGCTCTGAGTGTCTCTTTGACAGGTTCCCATTTATTATTTTAACAAGCTGAGATTGTCTGCATCTTCAGTCATAGGAGGTCAATCCTTCATTCCTGTCAGATCTTTGATAACTCAAGTGTCTGTATTAGTAACTAAAAACTGAAAAGAACAAGCTAAGATACATGTGGTAGCGGGTCACATTGCTTGAAATTGCCAAATGGCGGTCAGTTTGTTTTGCATGAAGGAAAGAGTTTATCACTCTGTGCATGGTGGTAATTATTTATATGTGCCTTGGCGCAACTTGGCGACCTCGCAGACCTTTCCATTCCAGCAGCCTTCCTTCCTACCCTAGCAGCCTGCTTGTGTGGAGGAAGCCATAGCTTCACCTGTGCAAAGGGGAGAGGGATTCTTAAATGCCCGAATGCTACCTGATCCCCTATAAATACGTGTGTAAAATAGTCAGACATTGGGCACCTTGGCAGAGTAATGAAAGGGACGCCAAGCGCTAAAGGTTTCCCTAGACTAACAGGTGAATGTTTTACACAGATTTTTAGACTATTAAATTGTGTCCCAAGAGGACAGTTTGAAACTGCCCCAGAAGGAGTGTGACAAAGAAAAATACATAGATTTTCTATGACTTCACTGAGAAATCTTCTCCCTTTTAAGAAAATGGCACATAAGTATCCTATCCTGTTTGGACAGGATACTGTTTTGGTGCTGATAGAGCTGAAAGGAAATTTCCAAATGAAGTTCGCCATGGACAGAGCTCGGGACCAAACTTGAGGCTATGAGCACCTGGAGAACTTGACGCACTCAGAGGCTGTCATGTCATCACCTACATGTTAACGTAACCACTCTGTCTAAAAATCTCAAAATATTATGCCAACAGAAGAGACCAGATCCTGGCATTTCCCATTTACCAAACACAGCCTCAGCAGCTTGCTCAAGCAGAGGTTCTCTCCCCCTCCCATGACACATACCTATGGTGTCAAAAATGTTGTAAAAACGTTTTCCACTGATCCTCTCTCACACTGCATCCAACCTCACAATTAATTCTCCATCTTGACTTCTAGAGATTTTCCTGAATTCTGCAGACTCTTTCTGCTGCTGCCATCTCAATCTTTACTAACATCACATTTTTTGTGATCCAACTAATTAAACTATAAAAGTGTCTGGGTTTCCAGAACCTCCCTCCATGGCTGCCCTCAGTGTTGGTGTGAACAAATGCAGCTCATTAACCACAGCAGTGACCGAGCTACAGAGGGAGAGAGACCCCAGCCTTGCTGCTCTCAGATGCTCAGTGAGTATTGGTGAGTACCAGCAGCTCATGAGGATGCAACATAAAAAATAATCTAATGTATGTAACAACAGAGGAGGAAACTAGGTGTCACATACATTCCATTATGAAGTCCTCCAGACTACTTCCTTTGTCTATGAATGCAGTGAGCAACAGTTGTGCAGGCTTCACTTTGGCCATCAGTTGGACTGAGTTTAGCACTGGGTGTATCAAAAAGGCTGACAGCAGTAAGAAGGCAGCTGCAATGAGACAGGCATACAATCAACTGTAAAGTACAGGCTCAAGTGTAGTTAAAATTAGAAGAGAACATGAAAAATCTTGGACATGTCTGGATACGGGCAGCCTTAGTTTTGTTCCTGACTTGTCTGGTGGGCAACTGAGTCATTTCTCTGTCTGACCCATTTTCCCCCATTGTAAACTGGAGTTAACAATGTTGGCCTCTTTTGCAAAGCACTACATGAGAGCTGGCTATTATCATTGCAGTTCTAACAGAATTGTTTATTTTTCAATGATATCTAAATGGTGTATGTACTGTACAAATACAAAAAAAAAAAAGGTACAGTTCTAACCCTGAATTAAAATAGTGACAGTCTGACATAGGGGGAAAGTAATCATAGGATTGCACAACCATACAATGGTTTGCGTTGGAAGGGACCTTACAGACCATCCAGTCCAAGCCCTCTGCAGGGAAGCCTTCCGGGCTGCCCAAAGCCCCATCCAGCCTGGCCTTGAGCCCTCCCAGGGACGTGGCACCCACAGCCTCTCTGGGTGACCTGTTCCAGCACCTCACTACCCTCACAGTGAAAAATATCTGCCTTTATATGCTATCTGAATATCCCCTCAATCCTCCCCCTTACAGGCCTTGGTAAAAAGTCTTTCTTCATCTTGTAATAACAACCCCCACTTTTTCAGCTTACAGACGTGGTTTGGAAATCTCCCAGGAGAAAGTCTTCCAGCTAGTGTGCGAGAAAATTTCCTATTTTTTGGATATACGTGAAAGTTTTAATTAAAAATGAATTGCTTTTCAGTGAGGTTATTTTAATGAGTGTAGCCCAACAAGGAGCAGTGACTGTTCTACTGCAAAAGGAAGAATACAATAGAAAGAAAATGTCCTTGCTCCTACACTGCTCAGAAGGATTTTGTCCTTCTCATGTCTTTCACATTACCTCCTCTTCTCATTTCCATATTTTTGTTTTCTCCTTTGCTTCACTCCATAGCAGCAAATAATGCTGAATACTGAAGTAGCTGTATTCATTCATTTACAGATCATTTCTCTGAGTACCACACACAAGTGCTCAGCTTTTCCAAATATAAATCAAGGCTGGTTACCTGAATTACTCATGGATTTCTGAGGTGCACAGGTGAGATGAGCTTTCATCACCCCTGTCTGTGTTAAAAGAAGTAGCTAAATCTACATATTCTTTCAATGACTGCTCAATGCATGGTGCTAGCACAGATGAATCCTTGTCAGAAATAATTCAGTTTGCCTGAGCAAGGAGTTTCAGGAGGTGACATTATTTTTAAGTCAGCAGATGAATAATAATCGAAATGATTGCTTTGGGAGGAATACAATAAAAGAAAATTCAGTGACTTTTTCACCCAATTTACTGTTTCTGGAAGTATCAAACCAAAATTTAGACATGTTACCATAAAAAAAAAGAATTAGACATGTTAGCCGTAAAAAGAGACTCTGGCTTCTCTTTCAAGTAAATTGGTAGCACAGCACTAACAAAAAATTCACCAAGCAAAATGGAAATGCTAGCAATGCAGCAGTGCTTAAATTTTATGTGAGTTAGATTATGACTAGGTACATAAAAATGAGCGGGAAATCTGCAGTTGACAAGAGCTTGGTGCATAATTACTTCTCCTCTCTCACCAAATGGCTCCAGTTTGGAGGATATCATTTTAACAGAGAGACAGCGATGAAAATGCTGACTTGAGCTAAGTGTGTGCAACCCAAGCAGATTTGACACCACCGAAGAAGAATAAAGAAAAGTGGGGCTGTAGGGGTGCTTTCCAGAAAACCAAAAGTTTCTCTGTAGAACAACAGGATAATTTTGTCCAGAAGGGACTGCTGGAGGTCTCCAGCCCGATCCCCTGCTCAAAGCAGGCGGGGCAGGTTGCTCAAGGGTGCGCACAGTCCCTTTGGGGATATCTCTGAGGATTGAGAGGCCATGACCTCTCTGGACCCTTTTTTGTTCACCCTCATGGGGAAAAAGCACTTTATATCTGGGTGGCATTTCCCAGCTTGAGCCTCTCAGCCTCCCAGGTGCACCTCTGAGAGCAGCCTGGGCCCTCCCCCCGCACCTCCCCTCAGGCAGCTGTGGGCTGTGGTAAGATCCCCCCCGACCCACCTCTTCCCTCAGCCTCTCCTTGTGTGTGGTGTGCTGCAGCCCTCGGAAACCCTCCACTGGCCTCGTTCCAGTTTGTCAGCGTCTTTCTTGTACCCAAAGGAGCGCACGTCACTCCAGACATACCCTCAGCAGTGCCGGCCTGAGGGGAAGGATCACCCCCTTGACCCGCTGCCTACACTCCTGCTAACCGGCCCAGGAGGCCGTTGGCCTTTTCTGCCCCAAGGGCACATCACTGCCACGTGTCCCACTTGTCCCCTGGGACCTTGGACAATATGGCCACTTAGTTCAGAAGAAGCACTTTTGTCAGAAAGGAAAGCAAGGTCACAACCGTTCCCGCTCACATGACTGTCTTGCCGCCCCCTGAGCCTGACACCTCTGAAGAACAGCACTTGCTCTGTAAGACTGCGAGGTCCATTTTGACATTTTGTAAAATGAGACTGTCTGAGGAATAAACTAGATTCTACCCACCCAAATACTTTTTTTTTTTTTTTTCTCTGACAGAAAGGAAAGAAACACTGCAGTTTCCATTAGTCTGAACAGAACATTATTTTAAATTCCAAATAAGCAGTTCTTTTCAGTACACATCTCAGAGCAAGCAAATGCCTCAGCCCAGTCTGATTCAGCAAAGCTTTTAAGCATCTATCTAAGTGTCATTGCCTTCCGAATGAAAGTTAAGTGTGTGCTGCTGTGCTTTGCTGAATTTTGGTCTCACACTGTAAGAAAAGGATAATTTGGCTCATTATATTTTGTGAATGACACGATGCCCCTGAACATTAAACTTTATATCTATTTGCATATATATGCACAGCATTAGGTTTGGCTCTCAAATAACTCTATAGAGATCAAAGTACACATAGATCCTGAGAGACTATCAGACAGCAATTACGCTCTGAAATAAATTACAGGCAGTCTCCCTTTACATTTCACTGTGTCCAGCTGCACATTTGCTTGGGTTCTTCTATTGCCCTTGAACATGACTTAGTTTCATTTGTTGAATAAAATCCTGTTAGATGAGGGCTTATGAAACAACCACTTCACTCCCAGCAGTGAAGACATAAAGCTTGCCTTTAACAAGAAAATTTTCTGGAAGTTGAAAAAGTTAAAAAAACAAACAAACAAAAAAGTATTTCCAAAAGTCTTGTTATGGCTTTTAAGTAACTTTTACAGAGGACAATCAGTGGTTGGGGTCATCTCTGGGCAGAGTGTATGTGGGCAGATTTGATGCCTTGCTGCAACTCTTGATTTCCATGAGTGTTTCTTGATTTCCATGAGTGTTAATTTATCTCAAATCTTTCCCTGTTCCTGCTCGAAGCTTTCAACCCTCACCCACAGCAAGTGCTTCTGACTTGGCGCACCAGGAAGCCAAGGCACAGCCACTCCCGGCAACGCCTAACCAAGGAACGCCTCTGCACGGACCGCTTGCCTGTGGATGCTTGCACCGCTCACTGCTGGGCTCTGACATTCTTCTCCTCTATCGTCAGATGGGTATTTGTGACTTTAATGGTAAATTACCAGTATTGGCATTGTGATTATATCTAACTGAACTTGAGATGGAAATTTAAGAACAGAATCACAGAATCGTCTAGGTTGGAAGAGACCTCCACGATCATCTAGTCCAACCTCTGCCCTAACACTAACAAGTCCTCCACTAAACCATATCACTAAGGGCTACATCTAAACGTCTTTTAAAGACTTCCAGGGATGGCGACTCAACCACCCCCCTGGGCAGCCCATTCCAATGCCTAACAACCCTTTCAGTAAAGAAGTTCTTCCTAACATCCAACCTAAAACTCCCCTGGTGCAACTTCAGCCCATTCCCCCTCGTCCTGTCACCAGGCACGTGGGAGAATAGACCAACCCCCACCTCTCTACAGCCTCCCTTAAGGTACCTGTAGAGAGCAATAAGGTCGCCCCTGAGCCTCTTCTTCTCCAGGCTGAACAACCCCAGCTCCCCCAGCCACTCCTCATAAGACTTGTTCTCCAGACCCCTCACCAGCTTCGTTGCCCTTCTCTGGACTCTCTCGAGCACCTCCATGTCCTTCTTGTAGAGAGGGGCCCAAAACTGAACACAGTACTCGAGGTGCGGCCTCACCAGAGCCGAGTACAGGGGGACAATCACCTCCTTAGACCTGCTGGCCACACTGCTTCTTATGCAAGCCAGGATGCTGTTGGCCTTCTTGGTCACCTGAGCACACTGCTGGCTCATATTCAGCCGACTATCAACCAGTACTCCCAGGTCCTTCTCCACCAGGTAGCGTTCCAGCCACTCATCTCCCAGCCTGTAGCGCTGCTTGGGGTTGTTACGCCCCAGCTGCAGGACTCGGCACTTGGCCTTGTTGAACTTCATGCAGCTGACCTCAGCCCATCGGTCCAGCCTATCCAGATCCTCCTGCAGAGCCTTCCTTCCCTCGAGCAGATCGACACACGCACCTAACTTGGTGTCGTCTGCAAGCTTACTGAGGGCGCACTCGATCCCCTCATCCAGGTCATCGATAAAGATATTAAAGAGAACTGGCCCCAGCACTGAGCCCTGGGGGACTCCACTAGTAACCGGCCTCCAACTGGATTTGGCTCCATTCACCACAACTCTTTGGGCCCGGCCATCCAGCCAGTTTTTAACCCAACAAAGCGTACGCCAGTCCAAGCCACGAGCAGCCAGTTTCTGGAGGAAAATGCTGTGGGAAACGGTGTCAAAAGCCTTACTGAAGTCAAGGTAGACCACATCCACAGCCTTCCCCTCATCCACCAAGCGCGTCACTTGGTCATAGAAGGAGATCAGGTTTGTCAAGCAGGACCTACCTTTCACAAACCCAAGCTGACTGGGCCTGATCGCCTGGTTGCCCTGCAAGTGCCGCGTGATGACACTCAAGATAATCTGCTCCATGAGCTTTCCTGGCACTGATGTCAAACTAACAGGCCTATAGTTCCCTGGGTATACTCTCCGGCCCTTCTTGTAGATTGGCGTCACATTTGCTAGCCGCCAGTCGACTGGAACCTCCTCTGATAGCCAGGACTGCCGATAAATAATGGAAAGTGGCTTGGCCAGCTCCTCCGCCAGTTCTCTCAGTACCCTCGGGTGGATCCCATCCAGCCCCATCGACTTGCGTACATCCAAGTGCTGTAGCAGGTCACCAACCATTTCCTCATGGATAGCGAGGGCCACATCCTGCTCCCCATCCCCTTCCACCAGCTCAGGGTACCAGGTATCCAGAGAACAACCGGTCTTGCCGCTAAAGACTGAGGCAAAGAAAGCATTGAGCACCTCAGCCTTTTCCTCATCTTTTGTAACTTAGTTTCCCCCCGCATCCAGAAAAGGATGGAGATTCTCCTTAGTCCTCCTTTTTGCGTTGATGTATTTGTAAAAACGTTTTTTGTTATCTTTAACGGCAGTAGCCAGATTGAGCTCCAGATGAGCTTTGGCCTTTCTAATTTTGTTCCTGCACAGCCTCGCAACATCCTTATAGTCCTCCTGAGTAGCCCGCCCTCTTTTCCAAAGATTATAAACCCTCCTTTTTCTCCTAAGCTCGAGCCACAATTCTCTGCTCAGCCAGGCTGGTCTAGTTCCGCGTCGGCTCGTCTTTGGGCACGTGGGGACAGACCGCTCCTGAGCCGTTAAGATTTCCTTCTTGAGGAGTGCCCAGAACCAACAAACCAAAGAAAGAAGATGTTTGGTTCCTTTGATCTATCTTTCTGAGGTGAAATCCAGCATTTAAAACCTCTGGGCTCAGCTGATCACAATGTTTAGCTGTTTTTTTTTTTTAAAGTGAATTGTTGGTCCATGAATGGGAACCCAGGAAAACGAAGCTCCTTTTTCATCCACTGGACAGAAACAGCTCCCTTCCCCATCCCCTTATCTCCGTAACAGCTCCAGGAATAACAATGGCAGCTGAGAGTAGCAAAGTTTCTGATACCTCTGGGAAGGCAGTCACCAAAATACTGGTTTTCCCAGCACTTTGACATCTCCCCTCCAGCTGCTGAGCACACACCACATAAGCACGGAGGACGCCAGAGCTGCAGTACGATTCTTGACCACTCCTGAGCCCAGGAGCCCAGATGGTCCTGCAGACTGCCCAGACTGGCTTAGGAAACTCACTCTGAAAACTAACCTCTTATTAAATCATGTAATACTCTACGACCGAGTACAGACACTGGAAATTTGGCCAAACTATGTCGTCTCCATCAACATTGTTCCATCTATCAACAAAGTCCGAAGAGATGTCATTGGTGATACTAGTGGCTATCTCTGATGCCTAATCTGGTATTTCTGATGCTAGCTCCTACCCAAGAAAGTTTGTCATCAGTCTCGTTGCCTTCCAGGCATTCAGTTACCTCTTGAAAATATTTCCAAATATCCCTTATAATTAAAAATTCACAAACAAGACAAATCCCACCATAGTCTGCTAGTTCCATAATACCACTGCATGTCTCTTACTACTTATTTTTTTTTTCCTTGTTCCCCTCTACTTCTCCCCTAGAATGCAAATTTGAATTTATTTGAGAACAGGAACATTTTTTTTCCCCTGTTATTGTACAATGACTTGCCAAATGGGATGCTGGTGCTTGATTAGGGATTTAAGCTTCTATAATAATAGAAATAAGTGGGACTAAAAGTATGCAGTTCAGTATTTTGTAGCATTGTCGGGTTTTGAATTCTGCAATACAAGATTAACCCAATATATGTTTAGATAGAATCTCTTCGAGCCTATGATATCTAGAGATCCCTGAAAGCTCATGTGCTTTACTGTAGCTTTCTGAGTTTTCCAAACTTGCACAGAATGAATTCTTTCTAAGGACAAATATCAAAAGATGAACAGGAAGAGGGTGATTTATGATGAATAAATCTCAAAAGTTTCAGAACCTACACTCTAATGGGACATGCACCACAGAGTTTGAAAAGCTTTCTGAAACTGAAGCAAAATTCATATTTCATAAAGTGGAATTTGGGGGACCGTAGTAGCTTTTTTGCCTGAAATGAATTTGGTTGCATCATTCCATAGAAAGCATATTAGAATTTAGATTAATGCTCATGACCAAGACAGAAACATTAAGTAATATTTGGAAAATGAGGGAAGAGAAACTTGGGGTCTAAAATAAGTTTTCAGTGAAAGCTATAGATAACAGGAGGATTTTTTTTTCTTATTTTATTCAGTTTCCTATCTATCCCTAAAAAGGATTTTTCCTAATTTAGGAGAAAGAATAAAAGAGCTTTGGATTGAACTGCATAATCAGTGAACCAGACAATCCCAAACTGCTCAAGCATATCCGACATCTGCTTGACGAACTCGACTGCAAATAGCAGGAGCGAGTTTCCATTACAGCACACACAGAGCTGGGCTAGGAGAAGCAGCATTAGAAAGTGTTATTCCCATTTAGTAATTATGCCTTGATTGTTGTTTATATGTTTGCTCTACTGTAACTTGCTTGCCTTAGGGTGGCACTACTGCTAGAGAAACACAAAAGTAATTTAGTTTTAAAGGGGAAATGAAAGTTTTAAAGTAGTTTAACGTTTCGGTAAAACTGTAATGATTGGAGATGACTGGATTGTGTCGATAAAGAGTACTAATTTCAATAGTAACTCATGCCTTATTTCTCCTCACAGCAAACAGCCTCCCTCCCTTCTTTCTGGCACACAATATAAATACTCTTTACACCACAATCAATGGAATCTGGGAAAAAAATATATATATATATTCATTTTTATTCCTCAGAGGCTTCATCAAGACCAAATTTCCACAAAGCTGTTATTTACTCCTATGCAAATGGCACTAGCTCTGTAATGAGGTGTAATTACCACCACATAGCTCACTTTCTCTTTCTCTTGCTTGGATTTAGTGGTTTCTCCATTGGTGTCTGTGATCTCAAAAGTGTCAGGTGTGATGCTGCTGACACCAATGGGCACAAAAAGAAGCCAGTATTCTCATGGCACAGCTCTGCAGAGACCATCGGGGACACCAAATGACCAGGCAGCAGTGGGAACCCAGAGGCATGCACTGAACAGAGGCTTCCCGGAGGGCTGCCCACTCCAGATGTAGATGCCTCTGCACATCAGACAAAAACCTGAGCACCTCTGGCATGGGTGGGTGCACCGGTGACCCACTCCGCCAGGCAGCTACATCCCTTGCTCTGCTTTGGTCTAACACATGGGTGTTTGCTCACTTCTACGACGTGGTACGGTGGTCAGCATTTGGCCCCAGAGAATAATGTGTGATTAATGCATCAAAAGACTTGTAAATTCTCCTCCCCTCACTCTCCAGCTTTTTATTCTCAGTTACATTTTTCCTTTGTTCCTTTCTGCAAACCCTAGTGTAAATGTTTTTTGAGTAATTAATGTGTCAAACACAAGACCTGAATTTTCACGGGCAATTAGTGGGCTGAATAAAGCCAGCAAAATGCATTTCAACTTTAATAGTGATTTGTGGCTCATTTGCTGTTTTGCAGAACTGTATCCTGAAACACAGAGAGCATCATATGCCTGTGCACTTTTTATTTGTCTCATATACCAAAGCTCCCTCTCCTTTTCTATTTTTCACCACATACAAGATGCTGCTTGTAGTCTATTACAATTTGCATATTGTCCTTCTGCCTCATCGATAATTGATCAGGTTAACAGCTGCTTTTTGCTGGTGCCAGGAGAAATATATTTGTTTCTACAGGACTGTATAATTCCTCAGTCCCCTGCAGAACTGCATTTCCCTGACAGAGAGTTGCCTTGTGCCTCCCGTAGCTGCGCGAGGCATGGGCGAGAACACACAACTGGCCCACGTGTGCCATTTCAGGAGTGCCTAGAGTTTGCTAACTCACACAATTACGCACCATGGCGTAGCGATGAAAAGTGATGTCTGCGGTAGACAAAGCAAGAGAATTATAAGTAGTCTAGGTGACAAGTAGGACCCACATACTCCTTAATTCCTACTGAATGCACAAGTCGTTCAGTGCGAGGGGAGAAGGTAAAAGCTTGAAAGCCTCTCCCTCTGTCTAGAGAGAAGAGCTAGTGCGCAGTTTTACCAATGCAATACACATTTCCAATGAAAATTAGAAGTGTGGATACGGGATCATTTTGCTATTACAGGACTACGAAAGAGAGTATTATGCTCTCCAACGTTCCTGGGGATTTAGCTGTCTGATTCAAAAAATACCTGAATCTGAATCAGTTCAGCTACGAGGCAAGCAGTCAAAATGATTAGCAAGCCAAGGAGATGGTTCAGTCTCAAGGACACAGTGTGCTACTCTGACTGGCACAATCCATCACAAGTTGCATGTATCATAATTGTACACCACAGATTTGTAAATAATCTCTTTTTCAGTGTCTATGTTGACAAGGAATAATATATGAGAGAACTCCCTTGTTAGGTAACCTTCTGCCTAAGCAGACCACCCTGACACTTAAGTGTGCTGAGTGCATCATTATGAAATGCCTAAAGAGTGTCAGAAATGATGAGAGATTGCATGAGGCAGTGGGCAGATGCATACCATGAACAACAGCCCAACCTTCCTCCCAAAAGGGCTGCCTTCCTTGGGACAGAAAATGTAAAACAGGCTTTCAGTGCACTGTTCTGCTTCCCTAAATTCTGTGTACCTCTGGAGGAATGTATTTGCAGGTATCACTGGAATCTAATTTATAAGCACATCAAGGTAGATACCTATTAGCACCAAAATACAAATGATCACTGCAACACAGAAATGAATGCAATATCCCATCAATGCCGTTGGACCACAAGTGCTCTCACCCAGAGGTAGGTAGAGCAAGGTAGGACCGTCACACACAGTGAGAACACTGCAGAGATAAATGTGCAGATCATGTTCCAGCCATCCATAATACAGAACAAAGATTAAAAGCACAGTTACTGACTGAGAAAGTACAATAATTGCTATCACTTTAAAGAGAGAGATAATTTGTCAACAATCAGTATACAATGGCATCTGGGATGCCACAATTTCTAAATGCAATTAGTTGCTGCAGGTGAGCAGTTGCAGACCAAATGCAACTATATTGCTTTGGAAAGTACTGAGCACCCACCTTAGTGACTGAAGCCCTCTGATGGTACCTCCACTTGACCTGCTCATGCCACATTGCGACCCTGGGGTCGCCCCGTGCAGGATGACCTAACTGGCCTCTGTTCACCGTAGGATCTGTTGCTGTCAGCAACCTGGCCTTGCAGCATTGTAGAAGTCCCGGGGTTTATATACACAGGGATAAGCAGTTTGCTTTGCCAAATTTTCCTACTTCGTGCATGGCAGTATAGGTGTTTCTATGGATATTTGCACTAAAAAACACACCAGGAATTCGTTCCGGAAAGGAGAAAGTCTTCTCCTCACATGATTCATATCCCTCTCTTTCCTCCTCTGAGCCTGTACTGTAGGCAACAGCACCTATAATAAGCTTAAGGGAAAATAAAATACATCAAGGAGGATCAAGCACAGTTGCAGCAGTCAAACCATGCACCAGACATACAGGCCAGCCCTGCTACAAAGCCAAGAAACAGACAAAGAAAAATGAGTTGTCAAGAACATGATTCTACTGAAGAGACTCCTCCTGGCGCTGGACATCTGGGTGCTTCACATGCCAACTTTAGATCATCAGTCAGCTGGTGCTGGTGGGGAAAGCAGGAGTCATTTTTACACTGCCAGCGCTGGGCTGGGTGGGCATCTGCAGGATCAGCCACGTGCTGCAGTCACACACTGCCAGCTCTCTACTTTAAATGCCTGCTCAGTGGTGAGGAGATGGGGCCAGATCAACACCCTTACGGTTAACTTGCTCTAACAGGCTTTCCAGCTGCTTTCTGCATATCCAAGTTTCATTTTAAAGCTACAATTCTTGAGCATTTACCCATCGTGAGAGTGGGTCTTGCTCTCTCCTTTATTTATTTATTTATTTTAATTGTATAGACCTGAGCTAAAGCTCATTTGTATGGATAAAATGGAAATACTAACCCAACTGCTTACTGCAGTGGATGAAAACAAATCCATACCCTGAGACGCGCATGTCTCAAGGACTGTTCCTCAACTCTGTCCTCTGATTTTCCACACTGCCCTGGGTTTTGGTGTATTTTCAATGCATTACACTGAAGTGCTCTTAAGGACAGGAGACTTCTGTACAACTAAGACAGTAAACTGTACGCACAAACTTTCTGCAGAGAAGTTTGCAGTGAAGTTGCCTTGTAAGCCCATCTTTTTCATCTCCAGAATGAAATGTTGAAGAATTCTCAGCACTTGGATACATGCAATACAGTACGAAAGACACTTCCGATCACCACATGGAGATCAGAGAAGTGTGTGTATCTCTGGTACAATACTGGTGTCCCAGTTTCAAACTCTCAAATCCAGTCTTGGAAAGAATCAGAAAACAGAGAAAAAGTAGAACCTTAAAATATTAAACAAAATGAAACTGCACAGCACTTTCTGTTTGCAGGGATCTGCAAATCCATGCAAGAGTTTAAATGTCCCAATAACTGTAGCTGGAAAACAAAGAAAATCCGCAGCAGGGGAAAAACATCCTGGTTAGTATTGCAGCTTTAAGAGAAATTTAAAGTTTTTTTCTGCAACGGCAGGGATAAGGATGACATTCATCTTCAGTTTCAGCAATAAGCCTGAATATGGGCTCTTTTCAAGCCTTGTTCATCATATACACTGCACTCTCAGCTTGTGTTTTTCCTTAGTTTACTGATGGTCTTATTATATCCTTATTCATGAGAGAAACACTTTATTCCCCTAGCATTAAAATTGTCTTCTGTGAAAGGGGGGAGGTGGTGAAGCGAGGCATAATTTACAGTTTCAGAATACTGGAATAACTTCAGCTATAAATCTGCAGCATTCATGAGTTTGCTACCTAAAGACAGGGAGACTTAAAACCAGCAAAACAGCAAAGGCCCAGTTAACCTATTCACTTACAAAAGGGAAGACTGACAAGAATACAACAGGGAGAGCACTACAGCACATCAAACACGCATTGAAAATGAAGTAATGAGAGTGGTTTAGAATGACTGTGGTTGCCTACCTCAATTTTATGCTCCTCTCAAAACCAGCAATATAAGTTTCCCAGCATGTCTATTTGCTGATCTAGTTTCTATTCAATATTTAAATTACTGAAAATTTTTATGTGAAAGGAAGAGTATCTACAGAAAATAACATTTGAGTTAAATATACACTGGCTATCTCATTGTTCTAATTACTGCAAGAACAAATCTGAAGCATTTAAGGTAGCCCTTAAAGTCAGGAAATTACTGTTAGCTTCATTAAGACCAAGAATCATAGCATTGGGCATACAGTCCTTAGCCAACATTTCCAATGAATCAATGGGATGCTTCGTATGTTCAAATCCAGAACCAGCAGGTCCTTTGTTACTGTTTTAGAAATGTACATTAAGAAGACCTTGAAATCTATTAAATATTTCTGTTGAGAAGGAGTCTGTTACTACTGACAGGGCAGGACGCTTAAACCACCAGGTTCAGTGCACACAGTTATCAGCTGTCTTTTCCATGAACTTTGTTTCATACGTCTTCATAACCTTTAAGTTTCATTCTCGGGTGAACTCAGACCTATCATGCTTTTGCTGAGCTCCAGAACCCTTGTAGTTATCAGAACTTCATCCTACTGACAACAATTCCCTGGAAATTACAAATATATATCAAACAAACAACAACAAAAAATACAAATAAAACAAACAAACCTACAGCCCACTGAAGAATATTTTCTGTACCTGTGCAGACACAGAGAAACACCAAGACTCAGATAACGAAGTCTGAAGCACTGAATCAGACTTAACCCTCACCTGTGCCTTCTATTAAGGCTTATACCTAGAACTATGTGCTGTTAGCTTGGTTTGGGGTTTAAAACTGAGATAGCAATGGCACTAGTAACCAGGCAACAGTAATTGCTTCTCTGAGATTAAACCACAACACGACTTTAAAGCTCTGCAACTGAACTTCCTTACAAAGGTGCAAAATTTTTGCAGGCAGAAGTTAATTATGTAGAAGGGCAATTTCAATTTAAGTTGCAAGTATCTCTGAGCTGTACGGAGGCAGGATAACAATGAGGTCAACAGTTCAGTCTACCTGAGTTTTAAATCTCGAGTAGGATTATTTTAGCTTCCAATTTTTAATTGATGCATCCAACCTCTCAAAATAATTTCAACTAAATCAAAACAAATGACCTCTAAATAACTGCTATCCAATAATATTATCAGGCTCTACAGATTTCAGTATAGCTGTAGTTGTTACAATTTCACAATTAAAGAGCTGATACTACCATGAATAAGAACTAGAGGGCATTGTGTATCTTATAACCAAACCAGAAAGTTCAAGCTTCTGTTTATTCTATGAACAGCCAAATGTACTTTAAGACAACTAACATGGCCCTTTGTATTTACAGACACAAAAATACTCCTTTTGGACTAATTATCTCAACTTGAGAGTACCATCACTTTACAAAATATTTCCACCTTTTCCCTTTACACTTTTAGATTCCCTCTTTTTTTTTTTTTTAATAAATGAATTATGAATTAAGGCCACAAACAGCTTTCTTATTTGAAAGAGCCTTACACATGTTGTGTGATTTCCATGTATGAAAAATTTTAAGTCGTATCTAAATTCTAGGACAGTTTTCTGAGGTTAGCTGGAAAAAGGAAAGTAACAGTTTGCCATCCGCAATATTCTTTGGCTTGATTTAGTTGGATAAACAGGGCAAGTATCATAGGGGACATCAGCTGGGTACAAAGAAAATGAGAAGGAGGTGAAGGAGAAAGGGAGCACTTATTTTTGACTACCACTGAAGGCAAACTGGAGACCTGTAGCAGCCAAAAGCTTGTGAAACTTGGACCCACGTTGCCATGGCTGTCCTCCCTGAGCTCTGAGAAGACGATTAGGTCTTTCTGTGCTTCTGTTCTCCATCTGAAAAATGTGAGTAACACTTATTTCTCTCCCTGAGAGTACAGGGTAAAGATAAACCTACAGAAATCATGGAAAACAGCGCTATTATCCTATGAAATCCAAATTTCCCAAGACAGCTGGCTGGATAGAATGATAAGACAAAATTCAAAGGAGCATGAGGAAGAGCCATCCCAGAAATAGAGGGTGATGGTTTCAC
The DNA here is from genome assembly GCF_040182565.1 of Anser cygnoides. Classification (NCBI taxonomy): domain Eukaryota; kingdom Metazoa; phylum Chordata; class Aves; order Anseriformes; family Anatidae; genus Anser; species Anser cygnoides. The sequence goes on from NC_089887.1 coordinate 14,186,838, forward strand.
CGCTGAAATGCTACTTGACACCACTTTGGCACGTATGAATCAATGACATGCTCGATATGCCACGCTCGACACAGCAAAACAGGCAGATGTGGGTTACCCTCGCTGTCTTGTCTTACATGGATTACAGGCCTTGCGATGGACCTGGAGCCCACACCTCTGTAACAGGGGGATGTGATACCATTCCTTGCTGTGGACACCATAAGTTTCACCCAGGGGGCAGATGGTTTTGGACCCCCAGCCCCTTTCATCGCTGCTGAGTCTGAGAGCAGCTCCTGTAGACACAGCCATGCCAAGAGTCTGTTGCTCAGTTTCCTCACACCAGAAGGCACAGAAGCATTTTTGTCATTTGCACAGCAGTTGCCATTAAGAAGTAAATGTTTGCCAACATATCAACCCAGTAGGCTGCGATTGTTCCGTATGCTTTGAATATGGCATTTCTGTGGTAACTATCAAATATCCAAATCCTAATAGTGACTGTTCTCCAAATATCGTTCTTTTAACTCTGCTCTCAGAGGCAAGGCTTCTTGCCCAGCACCTCTTCAACCCCCACTCATTTTCAGAAAAATTCTTTTGTATTTTATGTCAAAGATCAGTGGTAGAGCAGTTCTTAAAATCTCTCACCACTAGAGCAGTTCCTTTTCACGTCATTTTTTAACAAGACAATAAATATTTTGCTTCTGAAGTAGGGGGGAAGAAATCAATGTGAACTCTGCCTGATATTCAAGTCAAAGTATATGATGAACCGATGAGACCTAGAAAATTTACTTTGCCAGGAAAGACAGTGTATTATGTGAAAACTAAAGCAAATGTCCAACATTTCCCAGATGAATGTAAACTTTATATACAGAGAGATGAAACACCTAGAATATATATCCAATTCATAGTTCACGATCACACATGTTAAGCTTTAGCATACTAATATTAGTATCAGTGTCACAGCTAATTTGAAGACCTCTGTACTGTGAGTTTAAGTAGGTAAGAAATGTGACCAACAACAAAACTAAGTAGCTGAATACACTATCACCCTGTGGCATTGCAGGGGAAGACTAAAGGAAGCCAGTTGCTCAAATATGTGTGTACATTCCCAGACATTTGTTTTGCAAGAGCTGGGAATAGCAATGAAATTTGGAATGGGTACAAATCCACTGATAAGCTCCCCAATGCTGTGTTACACAGACATGAATTAGTCCCTTACAGGCACAGCACGAGAAGCTGTGTTCAAAAGATGAACTTTTAACTTGTGCTTTCCTACAAAATGACCAGAACCTTCTTACTGATATTAAACTATCAATTTTTAATAGTTATCTTGCATATTGCCTTTATTATCTGTCACATTAGGTTCATTGAGCTTTGTATTTGCCCTCCTTCTTCCCAGATGTAAGCTATTCAACTTAAATTAAAAGCACAGTTTGCAAAACATCCCCACTGACCTCATGGGCAAGTAATGCTCTTAATAGGAAATAAGCAAACTGGTTCAAACTAAATAAGAACGTGTCTAGACTTCAGACCAAAGTTCTAAGGGAACTTTTTTTATCATCAAAGAAAAGCTATTTCTGCCCAATCTCTCTTTTTCTTTCTTTGAAATCTGTCTTCTCACTTCTTTCTTTTTATACCATTTCTTAGCTGACACACTGGGAACAAGAACAGCCATCTACTCTGTTCAGTTATGCATTCAAAAACGTTTGCAACATACGGTTAGAGGCTTCCTGGTTCACTGCCTAGCAGTCATTACCTATAGCATCATGGATATTTACATGTCTTTAAAATTATGTTTACTCTGTGTGTTCTTGATATTTATCTAAATGTCCAATTCTGTGTTGAATCATGTTCCTGGCACTGGTGATACCTGTTGCAATAGATTCCTTCAATGAACCCATTAATGTGGAAAACAATTCCCTTTTTTTCCTTCATTTTCATGGTATCACCTGCTTAGAAGCCTCCTGACTTTGACCCTCACTTCCCTGGAGCTTGAGATCTGCAACAAAAGATGCAGGATTGAAATAAAAGAACTAATATGTACACTGCAAAACACACCAGGCCTTTCAAGAATGGGAATCATACAGTCATAGAATATCCTAAGTTGGAAGGGACCCATAAGGATCATCAAGTCCAACTCCTGGCACCGCACAGGTCTACCCAAAATTTTAGACCATGTGACTAAGTGCACAGTCCAAACGCTTCTTAAACTCTGACAGGCTTGGTGCCGTGACTACGCCCCTGGGGAGCTTGTTCCAGTGTGCAACCACCTCTCGGTGAAGAACCTTTTCATGATGTCTAGCCTAAACCTCCCCTGCCTCAGCTTGACACCATTCCCACGTGGGTCCTATCACTGGTGACCAAGGAGAACAGATCAGCGCCTGCCCCTCCACTCCCCCTCATGAGGAAGCTGCAGGCCGCAATGAGGTCTCCCCTCAGCCTCCTCTTCTCCAGGCTGAACAGGCCAAGTGACCTCAGCCGCTCCTCATATGTCTTCCCCTCTAGGCCCTTCACCATCTTCGTCGCCCTCCTCTGGACACTCTCCAACAGTTTTACATCCTTTTTGTACTGTGGTGCCCAGAACTGCACACAGTGCTCGAGGTGAGGCCGCACCGGCGCAGAGCAGAGTGGGACAATCCCTTCCCTCGACCGACTAGCGATGCAGTGCTTGATGCACCCCAGGACACAGTTGGCCCTCCTGGCTGTCAGGGCACACTGCTGGCTCATATTCAGCTTGCTGTCAGCCACAACCCCCACATCCCTCTCTGCGGGGCTGCTCCCCAGTGTCTATTGCCCAGTCTGTACGTATAGCCAGGGTTGCCCCATCCCAGGTGCAGGACCCGGCACTTGCTCTTGTTAAACTTCATGTGGTTGGTGATCGCCCAGCTCTGCAATCTGCCCAGATCTCTCTGCAAGGCCTTTCCACCCTCATCCGAGTCCACAGCTCCTCCAAGTTTAGCGTCATCGGCAAATTTGCTCAAAACACCTTCTAGTCCTACATCCAAATCGTTTATAAAGACATTGAAGAGGACTGGCCCTAAAATGGAGCCTTGGGGGACCCCACTAGTGACTGTCTGCAAGCCTGATGTGGCCCCATTTACCACAACCCTTTGAGCCCTGCCCGTCAGCCAATTGCTCACCCATCGCATGATGTTTTTGTTTAGCTGTATGTTGGATATTTTGCCCGGTTGGATCCTATGGGAAACTGTGTCAAAAGCTTTACTGAAGTCCGAAAAGATCACATCAGCTGGTTTCCCTTGATCAACTAGATGGGTGATCTTATCATAAAGGGAAATCTAATTTGTTAGGCAGGACTTACCCCTTGTGAACCCATGTTGGCTGGGACAAATGACTGCATTGTCCCCCAGGTGCGCTTCAATAACTTCAAGGATCATCCGCTCCATAATTTTACCAGGCACTGACGTGAGACTGACAGGCCTGTAATTGCTAGGGTCTTCTTTCTTGCCCTTCTTGGAAATTGGTACAACATTTACCAGCTTCCAGTATACTGGGACCTCTCCAAATTCCCAAGACTGTTGAAAAATAATCGAGAGAGGTCCCGCGATGATGTCAGCCAGCTCTCTAAGCACCCTGGGATGAATCCCATCTGGACCCATGGACTTGTATGGATCCAGGTGGAGCAGCAAATCCCGCACACGTTCAGGGTCAGTAGGGAGTTTGTCATTCCCACCGTCATGGTCCTCCAGCTCAGGGCAGCCTGGGTCCTGAAGCCCATCATCAGCGTTGAAGACGGAGGCATTAAACGTCTCTGCTTTGCCTGTGTCATTGTCTGTGAGGTTACCTTCCCCATCAAGTAGCCGACCTATGTTTTCTTTGGTTCTCCTTTTTCTGTTCACATATCTAAAAAACCCTTTTTATTGTCTCCCACAGACTTGGCCAGCTTCAACTTTAATTGGGCTTTGGCCACATGAATTTTCTCCCTACAAACGCGAACAGTGTCCCTGTATTCCTTCCACATTGCCTGACCCTGCTTCCAGCAGCTGTACATTTTCTTTTTCCGCCTGAGCTCCAGTTGAAGATCCCTGGTCAGCCAGGCCAGTCTTCTACCTCACCTGCTTGACTTCCGATATTTTGGAATTGCCTGTTTGTGTGCTTTTAGGAGGCAGTGCTTAAAGACTGACCAGCACTGATGGACGCCAATGCCTTCAAAAGCAGTTTCCCAGGGGACCTTAACTAGTACCCTGAGCAGCCTGAAGTCTGCTCTCCCCATATCCAGGGCAGACTCAATGAAGCTATGATAATACACAAATAGAGACCAGAGGAAGAAAACATATTTGAAATGGGTTTCCCTGGCTCACGCCAGGTGAAATAATATTTAACGGCTTGGGAAAGGGGATAGGGAAAGCTGGAAGAATGCAACAGGGGGCAGTGCAATGGACTCTGAAACGTGGCACTCAGATTGCACCCTTTGCTCACACTCTGATCATGAAAGCCCCACTGCACCATCCCCAGCAGAAAGGGTTTTGTTTTATTTTCTAAGTCACTTCAAGATCTGCATAGAAAGTTGCTCTTATGTAATTCCCATTCATTGAAATATAAGCAAAATCAAAATAACCATCAATGTCAGATTATAGTTTTATAGCATGACAACACAAATAATGTTTGCTCTCTCTCTAACACAAACCCATAAATCCTCAGTGGATTAACCTTTCAGAAACCCTTGCCAACTGTTCCTGCCACTACAGCACAATTCAAAATCTCAAGCTGCCAAAAAGCTCTGTTGCTGTTTTCAGAGCACAGCAATCAATCATGCTAAGGAAGGAAAGATGAGAGAGCAGATTAAGAGACAAATGTTAACTTTAGAAGCAAGATTCTAACTTAGGTTTTTATTAGAAAGAACCAAAGATAACTCAGAAAAATATGAGTAAGTCTCTCTCTTTCCCCTGTTGGTAGAGGACCACTTCAGCTGCATCAGACTCTTCAGCTACTAAAACAAACGAACTGCTAACTGTGGTACAGCACAACTTGTGTTTTGAAGATGTGCAACCAGCACAACAATAAATGCAACAGATGATAGCACCCCGTGCACAAGCTTCAGCTCCTGGGAAGACCAGGAGTACAAATTCTCCTGGGAGAGCTCACCTTCAAAAGTGTTTTGACAGAGCCAGGCTTGCTAACGTGAAATCTGAACTACCCATCTGTGCTTATGTTTAAATTAGTTAGCTAGGCTACTGCTAGCACTGTAGTTGGTCCACAGCAAGGCCAATGTGATCTGTAGTTCCGGCTCAAGATCTGGATAAAAGTACTCTAGGCTAAGCTTCTCATTCATGCCAGTATCAATTTCCTGAGTTACTACTGCAAAATAATCTAAGTATATTTTATTTTTTAAACCTGCTCATTTTCCCTTGCATTAACTGGTTCTATAGATAAAGAAGGATCACAGTCCAAATCTCTGTGTCCAGGTATAAACAAATACTTTATATTACTTATGCCATGCATAAAATACATGCAATATATGCACATATACAAATAATGGAGTTTGGCTACCTAATTTTTATACAGAGACAATCTGCGTATGCATGTAAATGTGCACGTGTAGGCCTGCTGAACATACAGAGCTGTAAGACCACCCACATGATTTAATTACACTTAGGCAGTGATATTCTTTTAAATGATTTTTTTTTTTTTAAGATATAAAGTCTTTTCTTGTTGCACTGTTTTTGGAGTTAATTTTCTTCACAGTAGCTCACATGGTGCTATGCTTTGGATTTGCGATGGAACCAGTGTTGATAATGCACCAATGTTTCAGCTAGTGCTGAGCCATGCTTGCACAGAGCCAAGGACTTTTCAGCTCCTGACACTGCCCAGCCAGCGAGGGGGCTGGGGGTGCCTGAGGAGCTGCTGCGGGACCCAGCCAGGCCACCTGAGCCCAGCTGGCCAAAGGGATATTCTGTACCATATGGCGTTATGGTCAGCAATAAAAGATGGGGTACAGAACGAGGAAGGGGGGAACATTTGGAGTTACACTGTTCATCTTCCCAAGTAGCCATTATGCTCGACAAGCCCTGCTTTCCTGGAAATGGTTGAACACCTGCCTGCCAATGGGAAGCAGTGAACAAATTCCTTATTTGCTTTGCTCGTGTGTGCAGCTTTTGCTTTATCTAGTAAACTGTCTATCTCAACTGACAAGCTTTCTCACTTTTACCCTTTTTACCCTCTCCCCCATCCCACTGGGCAGTCATGAGTGAGCAGGTGTGTGGTGCTGAGCTGCCTGACGGAGTTAACCCATAACGCTTGTTTAAAGCATACATGGGCTCTCCTTAGTTCCATCAAATTTTTATTTTCCTTTTTCCCCTAGGGAAAGAATGCATGAAGGCTACCATCATAAAAATTAATGGAAAGGAAAAAGAAAACAAACCAAACCTAAATCCAGCCTGGTCAGACTAATGATCTGGGTGATGTTAAATGAAACCAGAAGAGTAAACGTGCACAAGTGACCAGCACTGAAACAATATTCCAGCCCCCAAATCCACCAAACCAGGCTTTCACAGCACACCCTGAGAGCCAGTGGTATCAGCACTTCTTATACCTTTACTTCTAACTTCTGTTTCATGTGCAAAGGGGAAATTGCATACATCTATTGGCCTCTTGGACAGACTGTGGAGCCCATTTCATTAAAGCTCACCAAGGACTTTAAAAACAGGAACAAACAGTGCATAAAAGTAACCTCTAGGCCTTATACTATAGTCATCAGAGTATGATGAGAGGAAGAGAGCAGAAGACTGACAGCAGCTTCTGTATTTCTTTCTAGATGTGCTCAGATTATTTATTCTGACTATAAAGAGGACCCTAGACCACCCTTTATGGAAAACCAAAAACACCTAGACAATTATCATCTCTGGATTAGAGATGTAGGAACTACCATACATAAGTGTCTGAAGATGGTATTCTCTTGTGTGTTCTAATTCCTTGGCAATTCTACGGGCTTCAAAGGACTCGCTGGGTCTGTAGGTCCCAGTTCCACAAACCACTGATGCATGCAGCCAGTCCCTGTGAACTCATCCCTCCTGGGACCCCTGGACGCTGAGCCCACAGTCGTGCACATTGCTCCACCTGGAGGGCTCAGCGGATCTGCTCAGGTGTTGAAGCAGGTGCCTGTGCCTTCACATTCCCAGGAGACCGTGGCACATGGGAGGACAGGCCCAATGAAGGGAGAACCAAACTCATACTGTAAGCTTAAATTTTGCACCCGAATAGCTAGAAATCCTCACATATACTATCCTGTAGGAGTAGGCTGTAATTGCCTGCAGAGGTGCACAGACTCTTATGATTAACTACTCAAAGCTAGTTTTAACTACAGAAAGCTTTTATATATGCACTGCCATTTCTAAAGCAGTGCTCGCGTTCTTTAAAGATCTGCCTAGAGTTCTTGGTAAACTCTTCTCTTGTATCAGATCTGAGGGATGTCATTCACTGCTATCATCACATGTCACTTCAGAATATACAAGAAATAAAACCAGCTTGCTATAACCAATAAACAGCTAGATAACCCTCCCAGGTATATATCACAAATGCAACTGCTTTAAAATTCTCCTAAGGTCAAAGAAATAGCAGGGATATTATCTAGTCAACTTCATATGTTTCCTGCTTTCAATGTCATAATAACCACTGCTGCATCTAGGCATGCAATATTTCCCCAATATTTTAGGGTTTCTGTTCTGTAAATACATGCTTCAGCATCTGCCTGTGTTCCCCTTCTACTCTGGGAGGATATGAATACTATGGACAGATTTCAGGAGCTGCTCCACCTTGTTGTCAGGATGCAAACGGCTGGTTCGAATTCATTTAACTGATGAATGCATCATACAGGGAATAGCTGTGGCAGACATAACTTGATGCATTAGTAGTCAAGATGAGTAACCTTTTCATTCCAGTACACAGCACTTATTGTTGCTGCCAGGCACCTCCATGCTGATTTACAATCACTCGTCTTTGACATGAGTGGGGGAGTTCTATTTCTTTCTGAGTTGGACTAAGAGCGTAAGTGTGGGCTTACAAAAATATTGATCCAAAACACACACATGCACAAAGGCACGGGAGGAGGACAAAGTATCAATTCAAGTTACATCTCTCGCTAGGAAATAGTTTTTAAGGCATAAAAGAAAACAAACAAAACCCCACAGTCTTATCAAAGACCACAGAAAAAAACAGCAACGTGCTTACTAAGACACACGCAGAGTTAGAGCTGTGATGCAAACAGTCACATTTTGTTTTAAACATGGAAACCACTGCTGTAATTTGTACATCTAGAAGAAAAAAAAAAGTTTTTATTTTGTGATGTTTATACAGCACAAGAGGATTTGCCAGCTCAAAAAACAATCAAAAAGAAAAAGGTATTCCTTAGCTGGAAAGCACAAAAGGTGAGCTCGATTTGCTCACTGGCAAATGGTTGCTTTAGGACTGCAGAAGCTTGCATTGAAAGGTCTAAAGAACCAACTGCTGGGAAGCATGTTGAGAAGCATGGGAAGGAGTAAATGAATTTAAAGACACAACCTTGCATTTGGAAGAGCTAAATCAGCTGTGGCTGATTGGAAAGAGCAAACTTCCCTTCAGGCTGATGGAATGGGAGTGGGGTTTTCGGTGGAGAGCAGAGAGAGGCCACTAGAAATGGTGCATTCCGCTGGTTCTTATTGATCACTGTAATCCTCCATTTCAAATATTCTTTCAGAAATTTCAAGTGCAATCTCACCATTTTAGTGGCTTAAGAGGCTGGTAAGAGTCTCAGGGACAAACTCAACAAGGTCCATCACTCTACATCTTACGTAGTCCTCTATACTTTACAACTACTGATAGGCTAATTTCTACATCTACATTTTAATTGGACATATTCAATTACTTTAAAAACTGTCTTCTCCAAAGACATAACTGTGGCATATTTTCTACAGAGATAAATCTGTTCTTAGCAAAGCTGAATATCTTTATTTCCCAGCTCCACATTTGCACAATTACTGCACCCAAGATATTCCTCCAAAAGACAGAACCAGTCCAATTTCCACCATGGTGATGTCCACAGTGCAGCCACTGGGACTGACTGTACTCGTCTTCATCTTACAGCACCACCTACTCTTGTGTGTTTTTCCTATCTGGTAAACATGACTGCAATTTATACTCATATAGTTTGATATTGATGCACTTACTATAAAGCAGGAAGAGAACGAGCTCTTTAGAAAAGTTACTGGCCCCCACAGAGAGCTGCACAATGGCAGATCCCTTGGGCAAACAGCAAAAGGGCGATCTGGGCAGCGCTGCTCCATTACTGAATAGCCAGTGTAGCTATACCTGCACTGATGTGTCAGTCGCAGGTCTGTGATCCTACTACTACTTTGTCATCACGTTTCTAAGGCTTACAGCTTATCCTACTTGCATCTTGCAGGTTTCCTTCTATGTCACTTCTTTCCCATCTGTAAAGAGGAGAGGAGCGGGGTGTGGGGGGTTACATGTGTGGCTCATGCAAATGCAAAGGCAACACAAATGGTTTATCCTTAAGTCTTGCCTGACCATTAGTCAGATTTTCAGTCTGTTCCCAACTTGGAGCCCCTCTGATTACCCATACACCACTACATCTCACTAGGTAGGACTCCTTTTAGTCTCTCTGATTTGCTGCAGATTACTGAGGATTTATTTTCACTGCCTGCAGTTACATCCAAAAGTTACCCGCAGTAACCTGAGAGAGACGCCAGATTTGGTAAAGTAAAAACCAAAAAAAAAAATGGACAAATGGGCATAAATGGTAATGAAGAACTGAATTACTGGATACATGAATAAATATGATATTTTGTGGAAAAGTTAACATAGCTTTTTGTCATGACTTTCAAAGCCACTGCTACTCTAAGCACCTTGCCAAGAGTTCTTTGAAGAAAACAACAAGCATTTGGATAAGGGAGTTCAAGCTGATATAGTCTATTTGTATTTCCAGAAGATATCTGACAAGGTCCCTCATCAAAGACTTTTAAAGAAACTGTGCTGTCATGGGACACAAGGGAATGTTCTCGCACAGATAAAGAGGTGGTTGAAAGATAGGGGACAAAAGCAGGGCAGTTTTCACACTGGCAGGATGTCACCAGGGATCCCCACGGGCAGCCAAGCTAAGCATGTCCAAAACAGAGCGAGTGAAGGGCATGAACAGTGAGCTGACAAAGTTTTCTCAGGATAACAAGTTTTTCAAGGTAAAACAGTTTGTTTTCAGTAAAGTTGAAAGCCAACTACGAAGAGATGCAGGACACTCTCATAATACTGAAAGGCTAACGAATTTAGATATTTATAAAGTAATTAATGTAGGAAAATCTAAGTTTTACATACACAGAAATAGGTTCTGAACTGCTTATCACCAAGAAAGTGATGTTTAAGATACGAAAACTTGTTGTGGCAGTCCAGGATTTAGTCACATCCCAAAAGAGCATAGGAGAAACACAAAATTAACAGAGAATGTGCCAAACAGTCACAATAGTACAACTTCCACACAAGGAACTGCTAAACAGACTAAGACTCACATGAGCCTGGAAAAGGGATATGACAGAAGTCTGTAACATCGTATCACAGAGAAAGTGCTAACAGAGCAAGTAACAGCTGTCTCTGTTCCATTGCAGCACAGAGGCCAACAAGAACAAAAAAAAAGACTAGTTTGTAAGGAGCAAGAGGAGGTATTTCTGCACAGAATGGATATTTAAGCCACTGTGTGTACTGATACAGGAAACTGGGCAACTAATTCTCTGTATGGGTTCAAGAATCAGTTACAGAAATTCATGGAAGAAAAAGCCAGAATGAATTACTAACACAAAGGAAAACACTGAGCCACAAGCATCTGGGAGAACATTCTAGGAAGTGTTTGCCTTATTTCTGCCTCTTCCTCTGGGATCAAGCTTTCACTGCTACACGCTACCCACCTTTCAGCCTGTCCTCCTACAGCCAATTCTGGCTTCAGTGGTGTAAGTTTTACTGAGAACTTTTACACTAGAGAAGAATACAAAACTTTATGTCGGCATTTTTAGTTGTAGCCAGAATGAATCTGATTGCAATAGTGATGACAGCAAGATCTGACTCCATCTGCATCCCTATCCCTCTCCTTGTATCACAGTATCACAGTATCACAGATTTCTAGGTTGGAAGAGACCTCAAGATCATCGAGCCCAACCTCCGACCTAACACTAAGTACTCCACTAAACCATATCACTAAGTTCTACATCTAAACGTCTTTTAAAGACCTCCAGGGATGGTGACTCAACCACCTCCCTGGGCAGCCCGTTCCAATGCTTAATAACCCTTTCGGTAAAGAAGTACTTCCTAACATCCAACCTAAAACTCCCCTGTCGCAACTTTCGCCCGTTCCCCCTCGTCCTGTCATCAGGCACGTGGGAGAACAGACCAACCCCCACCTCGCTACAGCCTCCTTTAAGGTAACTCTAGAGAGCGATAAGGTCGCCCCTCAGCCTCCTCTTCTCCAGGCTGAACAAGCCCAGCTCCCTCAGCCGCTCCTTGTAAGACTTGTTCTCCAGACCCCTCACCAGCTTGGTCCATCCATTCATCCTGGAATGAGCATCAGCTTCCCTCCTTGCTTACGCCACTGAGGTTCGTAAAAGAAGGCTGAATTCAGTGGTCATCGCTCCACTGAAAAATTAGACAATTCAGTAGTTTTCGTAGCAATGTCATGTACGAAAATTAGGCAGCTCGTCTCCTTAACTTTTGGAATTGTACTGCTCTGTAATGTTGAGATCAGAACATAAAATGAACACTTAGCAGTTTAATTCACCATAAAGAAAGAACTTTATTCTCATGAAATGTTCTTATAGGAAATGTTGTTTCTTCTTCATTTAGCAAAAATAACAATACCCCAAGGGGAAAGTAGCATTGTGAGAATATACGCTTCAGACTTAAATAAAAAATCCAAAGGAAAAATAGATCTTTAGGCTGATATTTCAACTCCACAGTGGAAAGACATTACTGTTAACAGTAATCTTAGGACAAAATTTGGATGATGGTTTTAAAGTGGTTTTTAAGATATCACATAAAAACAGACAATTGACATCCAGAGGGCGTCTGATTTGTCTTTACCCAGTTGTTCTTTCATTTTCTTTGTGTCATAATGCCTGTTTTCACTATTCAAAGGAAGTCTGATCAAGACAAAACAGGAATACAGAATCTTTTTCTAGAAGACCACATTCATCCTTGTCTCAACTGTGTTTTCTTGTTACAGATTTCCCTACATATTAATTGAGCAAGTAATAGTATCAGCATTATTCTATGGCTCATCTTAGAGTCAAATCTGTTTCTTGTATGAGTACACATGGATACTAACAGAATCAACAGAAACGTGTGCATGTACTTGAAATCAGAATTTGATCTCAGTATTAGTATGCTGAGATCTGGATCCCTCTGTTCAGTTCTAATGAAGAATATTTCAATAGTATTTTACTGGAATGTACCTTAAAATAAAGAGTTGCTTAGTTTTTTTTTTTTTTTTTTTTTTTAATTATCAGATGCCTGAAAATGCAGTGCTGTGCTAGTATTTTGATTTTTTTTTAATCAGAGCATTGCATTATTCTTATTGACCAACAAACAAGTTATTCTCCATATTAAAGTATTTCTTTTCAAAAGGCAAAAGAAGATCTTGTCTGCTTCCATTATGAGCAAATTAAGACTAATGGCAAATGCTTAGCTTCATATGCTTATAGAAATTCATTGTTCTTCTCTTATAACTGAGCCTTTTATTTTATAATAAACAAGTGCAGTCATTGGTATTCCAGCACTGCACAGTTGCTTACCTTCTTAACTTCCACAGCATTCTTCTTAATTTATGTGAAGCCTTCTGATAATCCTTGAAGGCCAAAATTAATTGCTGTCTGTTGTTCCAAACTCTTTTAGGGTCCAGACTCGTAGCACTATGATAAAGACTCCTTGCCCTTCTTCTTGACTGAAATATATCTATATTAGTCTGCAGGTTGACACTTAAGTAAATCATTCATATGCAAGGCTGAAAATGCTAATTGGAGAATAATTCTGAGGCTCTGCAATATATGTATTTCAGTGTGTTTGAATATATTTGAAAACAGATTTCTTGCAGAATTCATCCCCACCTGCAAAATGTTCTTTTAGAATAGCCTACTTTGACAGTTGTTGCATGGATATGGATGTGGGGTTTTTAGTACAAGGGAAACATAATTCAACACACTCCATCCCAAATAAATGCAATCCCAGATCTAGTAAACTGCTGTGGGGTAGGTTTTTATCCTTTGGGTCATCTTAGTCTTTCTCTAAACTAAATACAGTTCTTTACAATTAGGCAGTTCAAAACATCATACCCAAACAGCATAAATCACTTTATTGTTGAATTTCTCCCTTAAAAAGGAATCCTCAAAGAACAGGGTAGCTCAGCAACAATGGGTTCTTTTTAAAAGATATTTCCTTGCATTCCAGTCTTTGTAATACAAATAACCCTATGGAAGTCATAAGCATTTGGTGGAGAAGTCTATGCTCTTACATGCAGAGGAGCATCGGTCAAGCAAAGATGAGTTCTAAAACTAAGAGACTTAAAACCAACAGAACGTGGGACTTAATACTATATTTGTGCCATAGTCAGAATTCAGGGGTTAATGGCATGGGACAAGATGCATACCCTTAGCTTGTTCAGGGAAGGAAAACAAAAACCAACCAACCAAACCAAACCAACCAATCAAAAAAAAAAAAACCCACACCGTAAAAACTGTAACATAACCATATGAACTAAAGAACTACTAAAAGCAGTAGTTGAATGCTTTCTTCCCTCAAACCCTCAGTACTGTAGCAAATATTCTGAACACAAGATTTGGAGTCATGAGGAATTATAATTAACAACAACAACAAATCTTTCTTTTTTTTTGATTCTTCTCAGATGCCATTTGTTGACAGTGGTACTAACTGTATTACACAAACATGGTCTTTTTAACCAAGTTCAAATTTCTCTGGCATTAACAGAAGCACTCTGTGTAGATCTCGACTTAAAACCAAACTGAAATATTTTTACTACAAACCAACAGAAACAAAGAAGGAGGTCTTCTTCCTACTCAAGTTCACAAAGTTCTTTTTTGCTGTGAGAATAAGATTTCATTGTTCTGTTTTGCAGGAGCTTAAATTTTTTTGTTTTCCAGCAAGTGAAATGCTTAGTCATCTGTCACGATGGCATTTTTTTTTTCTTCCCTGAGTTTTGTTCTAAATGGCCATGCTGGTCACATTTGTTGCCCTTCACTAGATTAAAATTAGTTTGTGATCAGGAGAAAATATGCTCCCAAGGAAATTTTAGGATGCAAAGTTAATGGAGTGTCCCAAAAGCCTCCAAGTGTCCTCTACGGTATCCATCAAGCAAACCCCAAAGGTTTTGTGCGGTTTTGCTTCCAACATAACAAACAACTCCCCTGCCTTACACAATTCTGCTTTACAGTTCTAAAGCTTGTGCTGATTCTGGGTCCATTTTTCATCAGCTTCACATTGTCTTTCCAAAGTTCTTCAATCATTATTTTTACCTTCTGTGCTAGGCAACATGAATATTCATCTCCCTACTCACAAAAAGGCTTGATATCTTTGATGAAGCAGTCCTTTCCGACTGACAGTGACAGCTAATAGAACATTAAACTGGAAAAATGATCAGTTTGATCTTTGCCAACTTTGTTCTTTTCTTTGCAAGAGTCAACTTGGACATGTGTCTTTCCATTGTACTCAACATTATTTGTTCTCACTGCTACTACTGCTTGTTTTTTTTTTTGGTGTTGTCTCCCAGTATCTCTGGCCTGTCTGTACATGGTGACAGGAAGTTGATTAGGTTGGTTGTCACTCATTAATTAACATCAGGTCTTGTTTTTGTCTTGAAATTTTCTGAGTTACTTGTCTTTACATCAAATATTGTTACAAAGAGCAGCCACTTTTTTTTTTTTTCCCCTCTGTTTGCACTGCAGTAGCACAGTGGAAAATAGATCTATGGCTAGGTTCCAAGATGCTATCATATTACAGGAAAACAATGTCAATAACTGTACAGACAGCTGGAATCCGCTCCCCATATATTGTGGTTTCATATTTGAGAGGCACAATGGTCTGATTTATTTAAATATTTTCTAAGACTTTATAAGGTTGGAATTTTCAGAAGCAATCAGTTTGGCTTAACTGCAATCCCATCAAACATCCCCATCAAATTTAACAGTGGTTATACCAGATATAAGACAGAAATTAACTGCTGAAAATATTATTCACTGAAGTTATGGAGGAGTGAATTTCCCCAGTACTCAAAATGATCACAATTTCATTCTTTTCAAGAATACGATGATCTATACGATAGATCATCAATACGATGATCTATTCTTTTTGTACAGAGAAAAAAAAGAAGCCTTACCAGTATATATCTCAGTCCTGTTTCTTATATCCAAGTCTACGAATTCATTGAGTAACACTGTAGAAATGGATATCCTACTTCTTCATTATTACTAAATCTTGCAATTTTTTTTCTTTCTACAAATGCATATAATACACATCAGATGGCTTAATTTAACCAATAGTAAAAAGGAAATTACACAGGATATAGAACTATGCTAAAATGTAGGTAACAGCACTGAACGGTGTATATAGTCACTAACTATCATTTATAAAAGATGCTGAATGTCTAGCCAGTTCATTTTTTCAGTTCCAGGATGCTAAACAGTGCACTGTCCAAAAAGAAGCTTGAAGCCATAATTTTTCATGTTTGATTTCAGTAACATACATGTATAAAACATAACTACATGGTAAGCATGCTTATTCCTTCCCCATAATATTAGACACCAAAGAAGGAGAGTCCTCCATCACAAGTTGAAGAATATACAATTGATTTAAATTAGATTATTCATTGCTATAAAGTTCAGTATAGGCTGAAGATGTTTATCAGGCCAGAGTGAAAATGCAGATTTGTGGAACTTAGTGGGTCACTGGTTAGGACATCATTAACTTCAGTACTGCAAAGACTTCATCCACTGACTGTCTCTAGCTGCTTCCCAATGCTAGTCAGTTTTCAATAGCACAGTGATCAGTTTTCAGATGAAAAACACTCTTTTCCCCAGAACAAAGAAGTTAATTGCAAAGTTCTGATTTTGCCTCATATATGCACAGAGACTCATTATTAGGAAAACTAAAACAAAACCTTCCTGAGTGCCCTCTTGCAATGGGTCCATTTTACATTTACCAGGAAACTTTTGAGTGAACTGGGAAAATGTCAAAAACAAAAACACAAAAAAAAAAAAAAAAACAAAAAACACAAACAACTGGAAATGCTCACCTGCAGCGATTTTAACTTTGTCTTGATTCAGGAAAAACTCTTCAAACAAGCTATGAAGTTTCCTTAGAAAGGCCATAAACTTTATCGGGTACTTCAAATTTACTTCCACTGAAAGAAATTCAGTCCGGCGAGTACTGTAATAACTTGTTTTCTCCTTACAATTAGCCAAGAAATGCTTAGTGATAGAATTTCCTTACACAAACTGACTTTGGGTTTCACTTATCTTGAAAAGTAATGAAAGTTACCAAAACCCTGAAGAATTTCATAAGAATTCTTTTGCTACAATCACAAAGATTTCCCATTCAGAATTAAAAAAATACCTATTAAAGAAGCCATTATCTAAAGTACTGATTTGATTTTTCAAGGGTCTTAATAAGATTATTACAGAAAAGTCAATGCAGTAAAAGGATGATCAAATAGAAAAATGATTAATTTCCACAGACATTAATACTCAGTGTGTATTTATAGGAAAGAAGAAAAATCCAAAAGTACGCTTACAGTAGGATGGTATCTTAGACTAGCTGTGTTGCTTTACAGGGAGAAGAGGCAATAAGAGGGGCCAGAAGACAACAGATACTAGTTTGGTGCATCTTAAAAGACTACACAAGTGGCTTTAAAGGTATGAAGCACACCACTGCTTTGGAATTCCAGGCAAGGTGTCTGCACTTTGTCTCTTATGTCAACTGCCCATTTCCCTCTGAAATCTAAATACAGACCACATCATTGAAATAAATTTGACTCTAAGGAGGGTCAGGAAAAACATAGTTATTAATTATTAAGTTTTAAATGTGGTGCTGAAGCTGAAAGTATGCAGGACAGAGAGGTGGTCCTAAAACAAAGTACACATTTTTTTTTGCAGAAAAAGCATTGAATAAATTTTCCCCTGATATTTTATGTCATTCTATATATTGATCGCATACCCAGTCTCATGAGCAAGCACAAAATTTTAATCAACATACTGGACTCCATCCCGCCACCGCAGACTTCAATGGAAATTGGATCAATCCCATTATCTACCATATGACTGCACAAGGCTTCCATGGGGAGAACCTCATTTCTAGCTCCTGCCCACAGGGCCCCTGAGGCTACATTTAAAGCAGTGAGCAATGTGAATACCAACAAGCCTAAAATAGCATTAAATGTGTTTAAATAGGCCAAGATAATTTGGACAGCTACAAAAGCATAATCTGCACTGAAAGCCCACCAATATTTCCCACACATTTGTTACAGGAAATGAGCTATAAAACCCAAATGTGTTAAAAATATATTACATATTCTGA
Organism: Anser cygnoides; assembly: GCF_040182565.1. Classification (NCBI taxonomy): domain Eukaryota; kingdom Metazoa; phylum Chordata; class Aves; order Anseriformes; family Anatidae; genus Anser; species Anser cygnoides. The sequence goes on from NC_089887.1 coordinate 14,204,382, forward strand.
GAGTGAAATGCTGGCCAGGAGGAAGTCAATGACAGAAAAAATCCTACTGACTTATTCAGGATGAATTTCAGACCTCATTCATCCCAATGGTACAGACAGCACAAGCTAAAGAATGTCATGTTCAGGAAGGAGAGATTCTACCTGCCCTGTTTTATCACACTGCCATGACTGGCATTGCTAAGCAGAGCAATAAATGTACTGCTCTACATATAAGACTAGGCTAGATCCTTAGCTGGTGTAAACTGGAACAATGTTCTCTCTGGCTTAGCTTTCGAGAGGATTTTGGATCATGAAATGCCATGGTGGTGAGATGGGCTTAACCCACCAACAATGCGGTTGGTTTCCACCCAAAACATACTGCTCCGACACCGGCCGAGGGAAACCGTCCAGAACATGCGGGCCGATAACACCCTCAGTTCCAGCTGAGGCCCTCAGGCAAGCCCTGATTCTCAGCAAGGGGACTCCAAAAACTGATTTATGCTGAACCCAGGAAAACGCCCATGGGCAGCTAAGCTGAGGTGGAGGAGAGCAAGACCAGCTGCCGGCAGCAGACAGCTGGGTACCCTTGCAGCTTGGTCTCCCAAAAACCCAAACATCTGGGGAGCAAAGTGCTGCCTGCAGAAAGGCTTGGAACCAGAAGCAGGGGAAATCATAGAATATCCCAAGTTGGAAGGGACACACAAAGATCATTTAGTCCAACTCCTGGCACCACACAGGTCTATCCAAAAATTCAGACCATGTGACTAAGTGCACAGTCCAAACGCTTCTTAAACTCTGACAGGCTTGGTGCCGTGACTACGCCCCTGGGGAGCTTGTTCCAGTGTGCAACCACCTCTCGGTGAAGAACCTCTTCATGATATCCACCCTGAACCTCCCCTGCCCCAGCTTGACACCATTCCCACGGGTCCTATCACTGGTGACCAAGGAGAACAGATCAGCGCCTGCCCCTCCACTCCCCCTCATGAGGAAGCTGCAGGCCGCAATGAGGTCTCCCCTCAGCCTCCTCTTCTCCAGGCTGAACAGGCCCAGTGACCTCAGCCGCTCCTCATATGTCTTCCCCTCTAGGCCCTTCACCATCTTTGAAGCCCCTCCCTGGACACTCTCCAACAGTTTCACGTCCTTTTTTTTTGTACTGTGGTTCCCAAGTAGGGTGAAATACAGTGTTTGATCCCCAGTTTGTTCAGTAACTAGAGGAATATACACAAGAAACACTTAACTCAAGAAATGCAGGGAAAAAAGGGCAGATCACTGATTGGCACGCATTAGCCTGAGAGAGAAAGTAACTCGATTGATCATTTTTTAAAAAGTGGAAAAATGTTACAAACAAAACCAATTTTTAATATTCCAGGTGGCTTTCTAAAGAGTTAGGGACAGCGCCACAAGAATGTTCCAGAAGCCTGAGAATCACTGTGAAGATTAGGCCCTTTTGAAAATTAAGCATTTTTAATAAGTTAATTTCTTGTTCCAGTTGCCTGTAAGGCTATGGATTCAAAAGAATCAGAAATTTTAAATTCTGGGTCTATGTGAAACACACAGAGGCTCCACTCACCTTGGAGCACAAGGGAGCCCTTGTCTGGGCAGCCACAGTGAGGGCACTGGGCCGTCTGCTGCTGCCGCCACCTCTGCATGGGGATGGGCATGGGGACAGGGACAGGGTTGGGGTTGTGGATGGGGACAGGGACAGGCTGCCACAGAAGCTCTTCCACAACACTGCCCCGATGGCACCTGTGGGCCATGGAAGGTGGCTGCCACTGCAGGCACAGCGCCCCGCTTGACAGGAAGGAGGCCGTGCACAGCAGTACTGCTCGTTACTCCAGGTAACGGCTGGAATTAACTGAAGCATTTTTGCAATACTCTTCAGGAACCTCATTCAATCTACCAGTCCCTAGAAATTAATGGTATGAACTCACATTAAATCAGTCTGTCATTAGCCTGGCTTTCTTTATGGCAACTCATTAGGAGGAATTTCCTGCAAGCAAGAAGCCAGGGAACATCTCGACGCAAGCGTTGTGGTAGGTAGGCACGCTCTCTGCAGAGCCTGCCGGGGTCCTGCAGCAGGCGACAGCCATGCGGTACTTGCGCTCGGTGCACCCAGCTGCAACCCGGACTTGCTCCACTTCACTTCATTCCCCCAGTACCTCTGAACAGCATGACAGGGCCTTGGGTTTGCTGCTCTTCCTGACCTGTTGTGCAGCTTTCACAGGGTCAAGGGAACACCTGAAGCAGGAGTCCTCCCGTAAGGATCCTCCAAAATGCAGGTGAGGAAACACGGGCTGGTGACACAGTCACGTTTCTGTGGAAAACCCTGCAGTGTTCTGCCAATGTCAGGTCAGGAAATAATACAGAACACAAGCGAGCTTAAACCACCTACATCCTACCTGCATGTGTGAGTGCCTATGTATGCAGGTGTGCAGATATGTCAGCAATTCTTTTTTCACCTGTTTGCACATTATAGAAAAAACATGATTTAGGTAAAATAATTAAGAGAAAATTCATTTGTAACGTCCATATAGCAGGATTTGTGTTTTTTTTTTTTTTCCTTTGCCCTCTATAAGGAGCACACAAAGGAATTTAACGGTTCCACTAGCCTTCGGTAACCAGTCTGTAACACAACTAAAATTGCCAGGATTTTCTTTTAAGGCTTGTATTTTTATTATTTATTATACACAGTGAAACTTCACTTACCTTAATGTCTTATCTGAAAAAACACATTTGTTTGAAATGAGGTCATGTCCCTTGACATATATTAAGAGATGTGAAAAGCCCGCATTTATTCAAATGCCCATTTATCCATGTTAATACCATCTGAATAAAAGGGTTTCACGATATGCCAGACATTTTTTTTGATCAAAACTCAAAGTTAATTAAACCAAACCCTACAATATTTATGACTTTTTTTTGTAGCTCAGTGTGGTTTAGAAAAGGTGATGTTAATATTGACATTAATTAACGTCAATCTTAATGTACTATTACATTAATAGGCTGGCATATCTTTCAGCCTAAGGCAATGCACTGTGCTGCTAAAGCTATTTATAACAAAAGTATTTTAAACAGCTTTGCCCCCCACCAAAAAAAAAAATCAATTTATACTAAATGTTGTTACAGAATCAGATTCATCACCCTAGGGATTAAGAAAAAAACGAAAGACCAATTTAATGACGGGATTTAGTTCATTATTTATCTTCTAGCATGTAAATTATAGATTGTCATGAATTTTTCATCCTTTTGGTGCCCACTACCTAATTCATGCGAAAAACATAAGTCTGTGTTACAAAGAGCGAGCTCCCTGGCTCTGTGTATGAGAAACATCTCCTCTGCCTTTTGACAGACGATAATCTGTCAAAATGAAAAATTAATGGAGGCTCCCTTAATTCATCATCTTCTGCCTCTCTTCTATTAATGACTCCCCCCCCCCCCCCCCCTTTTTTTTTAACTTCTATAACTCTGCTCACACTGAATAGAGCTGGTGGGAGGGGGGATGAAGATAAACAGGTCAGCTGACTGCTCGAGCTTATGCAGTGCACTATAATTCAGCTGATAGATGGATGACGTGTTATTTATTAAATGCATTCAGGAATCCTGTGGTTTCCAACATATTCTGCAAGCGTGCTGAGATAAAGCTCATGCCACATGTCTTACAACTCTCAGCTTGGCCACAAAGAAAATTACTTTTTCTAAATGATCATGAAGTTGCATGAACTAAGTGTGTTTTGCTACATACTACTCAAAGCATCCATGTAGCAATCAAAAGAAAGAATAACTACCAGTTTGATTATAAAACATATTTAAAAACAAAACAATCCCTCAAGTTTACCTTATTTAAAATACTGTATATTGAAAAGAAAAACAAAAACACATTGAAGTCTTAGAGCACCAAAAAACCCACCACATTTAAGCAGTGCAAAAATATACCATTATACATACACTTCATAATTTTCATAATCACTAAAATCTAAAACTGAAAAGCTGAACCAAAGTTTCTTTTCACAACTCATCTACTTTTACATGTCTGATGCATTACTGTGACAAGATAAAGCCTGGGAAAACCATGCCTCACCGCAACCCAGGGATTCTGACAGCTGCACGATGTGATTGTTAAGGATAGAGGTACTTCATGGAAATGGATCAGCCTACCAGTCAAATGCATATTTGCTAGAAATGGCAGAGGGGATGGGGATTGTAACAATGAAAAAGCATATCCTTTAGCAAGGTGCATGGAGCTCATCTATGGCAAAGCATCTACACATACTTTGAAAGAATCATTTTCTGCTATGGAAATACCTACTCAAACACCCATTTTTAACACTACAGTAATATTGTGGGCTAACTCCAGAGTTATTTTGCAGAAAAAATGTAGCTTTGACTCTGTGTCAAGGTGAGTGGTACTCTGATTTAACTTCTGAACTAGTAACCCCCAAAGTCCAGACAGGATTAACAGCCTATTACATATTCATTTTAACCTGCAGCCAAAGAGAACTATTTTCATTGAGAACTTGCTGTCCCTCACAAAGCAGCATACATTTTGCTAACAAATTCATTTATCACAGTAGCTAGAACACGATTATGACACCGAAGCCTAGCCAATGTCTCGCTGATGTTAATAGAAAGATACCTACTGAATTCATGAGTAAGCCTTGACACAAATTTTGCAATTAGCTCAAACAACAGAGTCTGTTTCATTTACTTAGAGCCAGCTTGAAAGCACTGAGTCTTGGCCTAGGATGTCAGAGGCCAAACTGACAGCGTCTGTTACTGAACCATGTTTATGACAGTTGCAGCCTGCATGCCTTAGGGACTAAGTAACAGAAAACTTAATATCTCATTCCTCTGTGATGTGAAGAGTAAAAATGACATCATCTATCAAATTTTAAACATTATTCTTTTCTCTGTTAAATGTCTTCATTAAATATATTAATTTTGGAGACCAGCTGTATAAAACAATAAAAACACTGCCCCTCAAAATCATAAAAAGTTGACAATTCTGAAAAATATCTTGACTACCCTTAACGGAAATCATAGTGATTTATCATTACTGAAGAGTTTTGCAAGTGATCTGACTGGCTCAGCACATTCGAAAATGGCTATAAAACCAGACGGCTTCCCAAGAGTTGCTTGTTGGTGGATCTGGGACAGGAAACCTCCAGGACCAAAACTTGCCAACATCTGAAAGATGGTCTGTAGCCTCCATGCAATGAGCTGGTCGCCTCTTATTTCTCACTTAATGTGTTCACATTACAAAACTCAACACTTAAAAACCACCATATTACTTTTCTTTGCCAGTCTCAAAATCCACTGAGCAGCTATGAAACCTGGAATACAGTAACATGCTAAAGAGAGCTCTCTCACTGAGGGGCAAGGAGATGAAACCTTTATTGCTGCTTTCCATGCTGTACTTAGCCTGGAAACCAAACACCCTTCTCCAAAACAGCTTACCTGATGTTCATCTGCACTGATTATTATTTCTTAATAAAGCTTTACCATACAGATTGCACCCAAGCAGAACAGCTACTTGCCTTTAAAAGCTCGATGACAGAGAATAATCCAAGGGGGATCAACAGATTCGCATTCCTATCTGCCACAGGTCATAAAAGGAGCCCCCAACACCTTCTCTCTTGATCAAGTATTAAATCCTTCAGATACCTAAAAATTATTATGCTGATATGGCTGTTAAGGTCAAGGTTTAAAGTATAATGTGGATCTTAGAAGAAATTCTAGTGATTGATGTAACACATCAGACGCTTACCTTGAAAAAGGTATTATTCAGCTGACTCCACTAGGAGATTAAAAGTGGGGGAAAAAGAAGTTGCAGAACTGGTTAAATGACGGGTGGTTGTTCTCAGTGGTCAATGTTGCAATGAAATTACTGTAAAAAATAGCTACTGATATTGAAACTTGCCTGCAACATCTCCCGATCTCTCTAATACATGTCCTCCAGGCACCAGCTCTCTCCTCACCTCAGTAACCTTGTTACACCAGCTGGTTTCAAATATTAGCAATTTTCAAAATCATGTCTGAAAGATGCCTCTGTACACTCTGCATGCGACATTTCTGAAACTTTTGTGACAAAGAAATAGGCTCTCTTTGCATTTACTTAGAGCCCAAGAAACTTTCACACAAATTCTTTTTTTTTTTTTCCTTGAAACTGTATCTCATTATTGTTAATGGTTACATGGGCTTTGTGACCACCAAAGAGAAAAATAATATTGAAAAATTGGCAGAATTTTGAAGATGCATAGCTATAGAAACTTGGAATGAACCATGCTTCATCACAATGTTAGTTCACTACCAGCAACAGTCTGAGATTTTTCCATAGCTAGTGTTTAGGGATTTATACCAATTTCTATTAAAGCTCTGCAGTTTTGTGCTGTTTTACATATGACAAAAACATTATATATGTTATGTAAGCACCTTCATCATCAAGTCTGTCACAGAACAATGAAGTTAAATAAAATACAGCCTGAAAATGCAAGGGAGTTATCAAAATTCTAGTTACAGTTCAAAACATGATCGCTTCCATTGCAGGGCAAAGAGGAGCTCACAGGGAGAGGCTACAGTACCTCTGTGTGATGCAGCCATGGTGCAGCCCTGCTCTCAGGACGACATCAGGAGAACCTGGTCACCCCCTTCAGCCGCTGCCTCTGCCAAGCTCACTGCCTCAGACGATGGGAGGATGACAGAAATGCCTGCTTTTTGTTGAAATGTGTATGCCTAGGCACAAACAACTGAAACACAAAAGCACAGCAGAAAGAAAGTAGGAAACAAAAAATATTCTACTGATGCAACTGGAAAAGTTCAGATTCGGTTGCACATACAAACAACTAAGGCACAAAGGAACAGAAAATCAGGTCCCAGACCATGTGCTTTCCAGCAGAAAATCCAGCTTTTTTCCAGATATTAACCGAACCTTTTAACAGTGAGCTTGAAATTAAGAGTGACAAACTGGAGAAGAGCAAGAGCTTTGCAATCCATAGGAGGCCTGATGCAGTGCTCTGTCAGTTCAGGTTTCTGCTGCTCTAACACTGTAACATTGCCGGACAAAAGTTGTTTCATGTTCATAATTAGGGACCTTTACACCACTTTTGTCACGGTATAATGTAAATGAAGCTCTTGCAGCCCCCCGCACTTGGTTACAACATTAGTTCATACCGTCATGTGTCTCATGGGAGATATACTAGATTACAGTCACCTGAGGGAGAACAGGACTGGGCCTTCTCCAGAGTCAGTATATGACCATGCTGTGCCCACAAGGATGCGTTTATGACTGAGATTAGCTTCATTAAAAGAAAAACTCACAGAACGAAAAATATGAGGCACCTGATTTTGAAATAAATTACCTTCATGAAATTACGGTCTTTTCTTCACACTGCAATATTCACGGGAAATTAATGAGGTTGTCAGATGAATTCTATGAAGATTTATGTGCTGATTAGGTGACATGTCTTAAAACAAAATAAAATAATAAAGAACCTCTTCCATTAAAAAAGCAGCATACTTAATTTGAATTCAATCTTTTATCAGATTACTCTGTTTAGTGGCAAATAGTTCCTTTGTTTAAAAACCCTTCACAAAGGCAAAGCCTCAGGAAAACATTTTGTAAAAGTATTCTGAAAGTCAAAGTCATTTTGACAGAAATCAAACCAGAAATAATTTCTCCCCGAAGGAATCCTGCTTTATTTTAATGATGTCTGAATTGTTTCCATTTAAATAGTGTAATGGGAATTTTTTAAAAAATTTTGATTCAAACTGTCCGTTTTAACAATGATCTTTCTTGTAAGCTTAGGCAGTCATTTGTCATATACATTTTGTTCAAGTGGAGAAAACAAATATTAAAGGAAAACAATTTGACTAAAAACATCTTCCCTTCATTAAGGAGCTTTATGTTCTAATGTCTGAAAGTGAAAGTCTGCTTTAATGGCTGCTGGGAGCTGGGGATCTCTCTGTCAGACACTTACTGAGGCATTCTTCCTGGGTAATAGAGGCTATTTATGGGGCTTTTCATGACCTTTCTTCGTGGTACTACCAACAGAGGAATACTGTAGTCATCTCTTTTGCATCCGCATATCTGCTTGCTCACGGATTATTGTCTCTATTGTTTTCTTCATTTTGAAGAAAAATGTTGCATGTAATTAAAACAAGATAACAGCACAGTACTGTGTGTTCTATCACACATCTAACCAGTCCCTGCAGTCATTACACATAGTATCGTACATTACACTGTAGAGACAAATATATTGAAATAAACCCCTTGTTTTATCATACAGAGCATTACAAAATTTGTCCCACATTCTCAAAGATACTTCTTCAGTAAGAGAAGTTCTTTTTGCTTTTTAGCTGCACAAGACAGACCTTCTTTTAAAAGAAAAAAAACCACACTAATTGTTTACCCAAATCCCAGTCTTTCCAAGTTAAATTGAAAGCCTATTTACTTAAACTAATCCACTTAATTTCGCATTGAGAATCACATAGACTTGCTTTGATTCAGAACTCAGTTCCAGAAAACTCCTCATGCATATCTCTGCTCATGATTCTGAAAGCACTTCCCATCTTAAACGGCCACTTTGGGTGAGACAGAGGAACAGCAGACAAATTGCTCATTTCAGGAATTTCTAACTACCAGCAGCAGCAGACCTCCAAAGAACCACGTCCTTTAGCTATACAGATGTATGCTGTAGCACCAGCTAGCAGGCTCCCAAAGACACTCAAATTCCTGCATCTGTAAAACCAGCAGCAGTCAGCATTCTCATCAAGATTTCCTTTCAAAGAAGTATTTGTGCAGTAATTTCCAAAGTAATTGTCTTTGTTTTTGCAAGTTTAAGGAGAAAACGGATACAGCATATCCCATGCCATGTACATTGGTATCATACTTTAAGTAGAAAAGCTTATGCATTACTGTTCTGTCAGAATTACTGCTAATTAATGTCTTTGCATCTAATAACAATAAATTTGGACCCAAGTAATGAGTATGTCAACTGGGCCAGTTGCCTACAGCTATGTAATTCCATGCTACAGAGCTACAAATGAGTTGGAAGTTTGCTACGCAGCAGCAACAAGCAGCTTGACTTGGAGGCGGTATTTTTGCATAATAGTGCAACCAAATGTTGAAAACCAAGGTTCTGAAGTGACACTGGTCAGTACAAACTCCATGAAAGCAAAAAATGGTTCGCTAAGCTATCATAGAGTTGAGCAGCACTGGGGATAATTGCTGCTATGTCCTACTGCCCAGGTTTCCCCTACGGTTCCAATTTGATACAAACGTTGAGAGCTATATTAGATTCTGAAAAATAAATAATTCAGAAGGTTATTAAGGTTGTACAATCCAGCATGCATAAGTTTGGAGACAGTAGGCAACTGGTTCCTTTTCAAATCTGAGTGCAGATGTTTCTGTGTATATCCGTAATGAGAAAATAAGTCTTAAATTTCATGAAACAAATTATCATGAAATTCTATCAGGCGAGAAAAAACTCCTTGAGCTGGAGTCTCAGAGATGTGGGTACACAGCTCAGGCTTCTACCACTGGCTGTGATGAGACGTCTGGCAACAATAAGCAGACTGTTATCATCACAGGGGATCAAGCGCTTAAAGCAGGGAGGGTTTCACTGTCTCCCTGTTCTCTGGTTCAGTGCTTAACACCATAATTGTCTCTGCATTTGCTTCCTCCAGCTGCCAGGGTAAGTCCTGCACTGTCCCTGTAGTCTGGTGATGCCGCATGCTCAGCACAGACAATTTCTGGACTGAATCCAGACAGCTTTTGTTTTAAGTCAGCATTAAAGTAACCAGATGAGCATGGTTAGGCTTGACACTGTTGCCTACCTCCTGCTCTGTCCTCACCAGGCCCCTCCGCAAATGACTGCTAACAGCCATCACTGCCACTATGGCTGTCCTTGCCAACTGCTCGCAGTGTTGGTCAGCCAGGTCAAAGCTGTAACAGCCAAATATAAACAGGCTGGACATCTCTGAAGCTAGTTTAATGCTTTGATAATAAATATGTGTCTCAGATGTTGATCTGTATGCTACGAGTCACACCTCTTAGCTTCAGGCATGGAGCAAAGCCTAGCGGCCACACGCAGCCGGATGACCGGCAGTAACGTCTCACCCCCAGGACGCGCTGAACGAACTGGAAGCAGCACCGGCTTATCTGCTATGTTGAAATAAAGAAAGAACAATTCTAACCCTGTGGGTAGCTACTCGACAGTCAGAAAGCATACGGGGATTACGACAATTTTCTTTGGATATTCCTGCAGATTAAGCAGGTCTGATACAAGGCCAAGACCTTGCACAGTCCCTCCAAGGCCAGTGGCAGAAGGTACCTGGAGCACTCGGTGACTCCACTCCAGCATGCAGCCACTGAGAGGCTTTTCAGGGACCTGTCTTGGATTTGCAAGTAGCTGGAGAAGGCAGACCTCTGATGTTAAAGCAAATCTCTCTGCCAATTTTTAAACAAAGAGCAAACAAACCTTTTTAATGAAATCATTTTAGTATTTTGTTTATCAGGAGGAAAAGCTAATCTGCTCCTTTCCTCTGTACTCTTGTACAGATTTCTGTACTCTGGGATGCAGCTGAACTATTTTTCCTGAAAGTTCCTTATAACATTTAGCCTGAAGCAAATATTTGCATAAAAAGTTTTAGTTTGAATAATTAAAACCTGGCAAGTGAAAATGCCAAATGCTGGACTACCTTAACAATAAGCAGTGCTACCAACTCCATCTGCACCAGACACTTGCATAACATTTTATGAAACCCTTCAGGACACAAAAAGCTTGCAATTTCTCTTCTGACATGCTAATAATTTTGTATATGAGAGCGCTACAGATCTTTTAAGTCAGACGTTACTGATGCAAACAAGGAACAGAAAAGATCATAGCTCTGCTTCTCAAACATCATAATATACTTGCACAAAAGCTGTGCGCAAAATGCCTCTGAGAAAAGTAGAAGTGCAGTCTATTTTTTAAAGAACAATTTACAAAATACAGAGGCATTTTTTTTCGAACAATGTCATGAAAAACAAGTTAGAATGAAAAGACTCTAGGCTTTTTTATTTGAGCACTTATTCTATTAGGTGTACATGTGACTTGATTTCTAAGTGAGCAATCAGATGCTCTGAGATACATCAGAATGGTATGGTATATGGAGATAGCTCAATGCATCAGTGCAAAATACTATAGATTGCCTCAGCTTATTAATTAATGGACTCTAAGCCACTGACTAATCTTTTATTAAGACACTCAGTAGTAACTTATTTACAGGCAACATTTAAATGTGTTCTTTCTGCTGTCTGTTACCAACAATTTGGTGGATGGAATAAGTCAAAACAAAACAAAACAAACAAACAAAAAAAACAAACAAACAAAAGAAGGATCTGTAGAGAAGGAAAAAGGGATAGGACTTATAACCCAGCCCCCCTCCCCAGAATTACAGGTTCTCTTTAAAGATAGGTTAGACAAATATCTTTCATGAAAAGCTTAAATGTCTTGCTGATCCTGCGTTAGGACAGGGGAGGATTAGCAAACCCCCTTGAGGTTGTCTTTCATCAGAACTGTCTATAATACTATGTTTGTGAAATGTTAGGGATTACCTTGGCAATAAGAGTGTCTCCTGTTAAAACAAGATCTTAAAGAGATGAATTAATGACTATGACTAATTGGATAACACAGCAAAGAATGGGTCATGTTCTGTATTGAGGTCAAATTCTGGTCCTGTTTGGACTAAGCAAGTTGACATAACACTGCATTACAGCGATACATACTGAAAAGTTTCAGCCAGCATGGTGTTTGGTAGCTTGATCCTTCAAAGGTCATCATATAACGTGATAAATGCCAGTAGCGAGGACAGGACCTAACTGCTGTCTTGTGCACAGAACACTGTTCTGAGATAAGCACGATGAATTCCTGCGCCTGTGAGTTAGAAATATCAGCAAGCTGTTTGATGTGCTGTGACAGTATGGGAGGTGACCTTTCCCCTTGCTCTCTACTCTCATCATCTACTCATTGATACAGCAGCATCCAACTGCAGACTGAAAAGGAAGCAGCATCTATACCGTTTAATAGAGCTGCTACGGCCTGCGCTCTGAGCACGCCATGCAGGAAGTCCCCATGCCAGATGCCTTGCTGCTGCATCACTAATGTGCTGGGGGATGCCGCTGACCAGCTGCAGCTAGAGCTCATCTTTGCTGTCATCCTGCACACCGGGATGTTGTATTGGGTTTACGGGGGAATGCTTTGGTAGCAGGGGGCTGCAGGGATGGCCCCTGTGAGAGGAGCCCAGCAGCTGCCCCACGCCAGAGCAGAGCCAGCTCCAGCCAGCTCCCAAGGGACCCGCTGGTGGCCAGAGCTGGGCCGTGAGGGATGCTGGGTGGGCCTCTGGGTGAGCAGAGTGAAGAAAGGGGAAAAAAACTGCTGTGCTACAGCAACTGGGGGAGAGGGGTGAGGAAAGGTGAGAGAATCAGCCCTGCAGACACCCAGGGCAGTGCAGGAGGCGGGCAGGAGGTGCTCCAGGCACAGGGCAGAAGTCCCATGGAGGAGCAGGCTGTCCCCCTGAAGCCTGCAGAGGACCATGCTGGTACAGATCTCCAGAGGGCTGCCTGCGGCAGACCCCCGGCCACAGCAGGCAGCTATGGCCTGAAGGAAGCTGCAGCCTGTGGAGAGGAGCCCACACAGGGGCAGGAGGTCTGGGGGGAGCTGCTGCCCGTGGGGGACCCGTGCTGGAGCAGGTTGCTCCTGGGGGACGGACCCCGTGGTACGGAGCCGTGTGGGAGCAGTTCTTGAAGAGCTGCTGCCTGTGGGCAGCCCCCACAGGATCAGTTCAGAAGGACGGCATGCCGTGGGAGGGACCCCGTGTGGAGCAGGGGCAGAGGGTGACCACGAAGGAGCGGAGGAGACGAAGCGCTATAGACTGACTGCAGCCATTATTGCCCATTCCCCTGCGCTGCTTGGGGGGAGGAAGGAGAAGAGGGTGGTTAAGGGGAATGAGGTGGTTTTAGTTTGCTTTTAGTTCGCACTATCCCATGCTGCTATCAAGTGGCAATAAATGAAATTCATCTTCCCAGCTGAGTCTGTTTCACCTGTGACTAATTGGTGAGGGACCTCTCTGTCCTCACCTCAACCCACGAGCTTTCTTGTCATATTTTCTCCCACTGTTCTGTTGAGGAGGGGCAGTGAGAGTGCAGCTGGGTGGTGCTCGGTTGCCTGTTGGTGCTGAACCACCAGGGATGCAGGCAGGTGCCGGGTCCTGCCCCTCTCAGGCTGCCAAGGGTGCCACTAACACCCCAGTGACTCAACGGGGATCTCTCTCATGCTCTCCTTATCCTTTCAAAGAAGGAGAGTCTCTCTTCTCCCTTCCCATCCCAACACATCCCAGCCTATGCAGAGCTCAGTTTGAACCCTGAACAGTTCAGGTACAGCTCTGCTGGCACTATATTTCCTGGCGAGACTCAGACAACACCATAGCACTTAACTCGTCACCTCATGGTCCCCTTCTAGCATGAAGCAGTCGCAGTGCAAAGATGATCATTAACATTTGACAGATTTAGCCTTAGAGCAAGGATCTGGATGGACCTTAGGAGGTGATCACAGTGTTCCTCTATCCCAAGGCAGGCTCTGCTGGCCCTATAAACACATAGGTAAGGACCTAAACAAAACAAACTTTGCCCTGTAATATTATTTCACCTGTTTTCAGAAAACCAGAGCCTCGATGGGCTTTGTATTTCCTACAGCCACTTGACTGCATTTAGCCTTTTACTGCCTTACTGAACTTAAAAATTAATTCCAAATGCAAGGCCCATAATTAAAAAGAAATAGAAATAATCCTTTGTGACAATCTGAGTCCAAAATTATGCTTCTAAATTATTTGGACAATCATTTAGAAGAAAAAAATATCTCCCTCCCAAGCTTGATTATATCAGTGCTTTAAAGAAACATTTCTTCCTTGGGTCTCTGATTTCCCTGGTGGCAGTGATATAAACCCTGAACTTCTTAAATGTCATTTAATTTATATGATTTTTCTGTTTACCCTTTTAAAATGACAAGTTGTTCTGTAGTATTTATGTCTGTTTGAAAATTAGATAGCATGGGCAATCCAGTGCTGCAGTTGCATTTCTGTTAGCTTTAGCTTAGTAAGCACTTACCATAAAAAGAGAAAATAAAAATATGTCTAGTCTTACTTTTCCAGTCTCTCTTTATTTCTGTCCACCGATTAAAAAAAATAAATCACTCATTTAACTTTTTACATTTTGATTCTTAACAGTATAAGAAGCTTAAACTGATTATTACTCTATCTTCAGTGAGCAAATGCAGATGTTACTGACCTGCTTTTAACTCTCCATTGCTGACATGGGTTAATTAATTTCACTACAGCATGTGGTCCCCAGTGAACTCTCCTCATGTGGCATCACCTTGCAGTGGGCAGTGGCTTGCAAACATTATAATCTTTTCAGAAGACCTTGTGACAGTAATGAAATTAAATTGACCTGTGTTGCATCTGGTCTCTGAATTAAGATGGCAAGATTTCTAGGCATCCATTTTGACTGGAGATGCACAGCCCACCTCTTCAGATCATGCTGAATTTTAAACAATCTCTTTTTCACATAACAATTTTACAGTCTTTCCAAAAGGCCATCCCCATTAACAAGGGAAAGGCAAGACAAGTTTATCATTCTAAACAGACACATATGAGTTACCTCTGTGCTTAGAAACTGTGCTTATTTTATAACGGTGAAAAAGTGAAACTCGTAATCTCAAAATTAACCTATTTGACAAAATATTTTTAAAAAATTGTAGAGAATGCCCACATTCTAGTTGAGTCTCAAGTATTCATACTTTCATCAGGAAGAGAATTTATCACAATAAAATGTAGAAATATCTTGTTAATCTTCCCTAAGGAGATGAGGCTTGTGTCATCATACTGTCTGTATACTTCTAATAACTTTAGTGTCTAACAGTAATGACTTTAGCATTTTAACTAAACAGGGATGGTGGAGATTTCAGAGATGGACATTCTGAAAGGTTTGGAAAAGAAGGGACTAAAAAGACCCACAGAAAACTTTTTTTTTTTTTTTTTGTAGGGAAAGGCCGTCTCTGAGCTCCAGCCCAGAACAGGATGCTGAAAGAGCTATGTAGATGAACACCACAGAACCTGTATCTTTCATAAGGAAGGCTCTTCATCAAACTATATTTTTGCCACATCCACAGTAATGAATTAATGCCATTTCCTTAACTAGATGAGATTAGGTTCAGTTTTCACACCTCTGACTTTGACAGGCTGCACTTTCTAAAAATGAACCAAAATCAGACCTTCACAGATGTTGGAATAAATACTAGGTGCAAACTTAAGATCATGCATGAACTTCTTTCTTAGGTCGCTGCTGGTCGAATCCCAGGCTGAAAGGAAACTGGCTCTTCCCTACCTCTCCCCACAACGTTAGAGACTAAAACTAACAGAAAATACCCTTCAGTGCCAATCTCTTAATTCTACTTGATTACCTGCTATATTAATGAGATGATTTGCTCATTTGAACCCATTGATCTGTTGATTCAGTTTTAATTGCGACCTTGATTTGATCACTGTATTGCTCCTTTCTTAATTACCTCAGAGATACTACCTAAGATTGGCTCAGTTATATTCTGGTTTAATTTCATAGCTCCTTGCTTATCCTATGTTTTTAATCCTTAAGTAGGACACCAGACTGCAATGAAGCTCAGGAACACAAATAAAGGGTATCTGCAAGTTACTAATGATACTTTCAAGTGAGTACCCAACCCAACTCATTCCCATTTTAATTCTGGAAAGCATCAGAAGCTGCTTTTATCTCATTTTTAGATAGGTGACCTAAAAGACCTGCCTGAACATCAGTATCTTTGGAAATGCATTTGCAAATTAGACTTCCACTTTGGGATTCAGAGAGGTAACCACAATTTTGGGTGAATATTTCTAAATTTCTTTAAAAGTAATCCCAAGATTATACCCTAAAATAAAAATAATACAATATTAGAACTTCATTTGATATCATCTTTATTCATACAGATTTGTTATAACCCCCTCACTTAACAGAAAATTAAAGCTTCTGCTGGAAGAAAAAGAAGAAAAAGGAGATCAAGTTTGATAGGGGACATATGTTGAAAAAGGACCTTCAAGGTCACTTTTATTCTTGTAGATGTGTATGAAGAGCCCAGCCCCCTGAAGGACCTAACAGGAGCCATAATTAACTTTCATTGTCTCAAACCCCAGGGCAGAAAGAAATTGAACTAAGGGTAAGAAAAGAAAGGTCAGAGATAAAGCTTTGCATAAAATGTCACACGCTATGCAGGAATGGCATGCCTACCTATTTGCCAATTTTCTAAAAAGGTATAACTGCTCATTTTCCACCTGTTGAACATAAGAGAAAGGAGGAAAAGAATAGGGAAGAACATATCAATGGGAATAAAGGGCCTATGAGAGATCAACATGTCATCCAGTATGCCTTTTCACCTAAAATATCACAAAAACAGTAGTTAGTATTAAGGTGAAATCCTAGACGTTTGAGACTTACCAGCCTTCCAAAAACACTAAGCTATTTTGGGTAGGCCCTTAGAAAAAACTTACAAATTTTAAGGCAAGAGCTTCAGTATGATTCCTTATTCTTGCAGCCGCAGAAGGCCCCGGTGGCACACACCTCTCTTTGACTTGCCTTCTCTGAATAATTCAGTGCCCTAGTTTACCGGAAAAACAGAGAAACTGTACTGTCTGAAATAGCATTCTAACATGAATGTCCTCCTATGGTAAAAAAAGGTGTAAAACAGTATTTGTTTGTTTCACTAAAGATAACTCTGTGACTTTGTCTCAGTGGTATCACCTGGCCTGTGGGGCTTAAGGCCAGTATTCAATTACAAGAGATGAGGGCAAGATCCAAGGTAGCAGCAGTTTACAACAGGCTTAACACAAGATTTTTAAGCCTTCCTCTATCAGTCCTGCTTTTGTCCATTCCAAGATGTGCAGTACTGCAGGACGTAGACCTCAACTCCATTTGAGCGTGGCAGCACCTATACTTCATGCTGTAGTCCCTCAGTAGCACAGTATGTCTCGTTAATTAAGAGAGTTTGTGCTTCCATTAGCCCAGTGGAGAGGCACCCACTTGCAGCGGGACCAAGCCTGTCTGTCTGCATTGGAGATGTTTGGGCTTGTCAATGAACACACAAGATTGCCAGCATATTTTCTGTGTCAGGTCTGTCTCTTACTTTTGTTTTAGACTCTGGCTGGCATAATGGGGTCTCTAGGCACTGCATTACTAATAATAACTTCAAAGCACTTTTTTAAAGTTTAGGAGTTGAGCCTGAAAACAACTCTTAAACATGACACCTTTTAAAGATAACAGTCTGTGGACTATGTAATATTGACAATCACAGTACTTGGATAAGTAAACAAGTCTCTGTGGATTTGATAGCCCAATAAATATCCATTATTGCTTGTTGCCAGGCTGTGTGCCTGAAAATGAAAATGAGGAAAGAACAGTTCTTAATGGCTGATAGCAAAAATAATTGAGTCTTACCTAAATCAAACTTTATTGGCCTGGATGAATTATTTTTGGCCTCCTGTAATCAAAGCTGAAATTTCACCTGTCAGGCACAGTATGGTAAAACTCATTAGAACCTCACCATGTGCTGTTATGAAATTGCTCCATATGGCAGTGCATGATTGTTTATTTACGAGGTTCAAATATAGACAGGTTTCAGAAAAAAAAGTAAAATATTATTTTCGAGTTCCTTTAAGGCAAAAGTGTATATGGTCAAGTTAACACACTTCTGCAATCATAATATTTCGTTTGTACAAAGAATTTTGCCTTGTGCAGCAGTGAAGCTATTGATCAGGCAATTGGCAATCCTCAAGTGTGAGCACTCATTAAGGCAAAGGTATATGAATCATTTTTTAATGACATCTCTTTGCTTTCAGCAGCTTAGCATGTGTCCTGGTTTCAATGGATGCACTGTAATTTAGGCAAGCTGTCTACAGACTTCAGCCATTACTCTTACCATATGTTTTCTTCAAAAATTACCATGCACTAGGGCCTGCTAGCTGCATTCATGTAGCGAGGTGCAGTCTCTTTGCTGTATCAGCATGTTAGCATTACTTGAAAAAGCAAGAGTAATGTGCTTATTATAAAGAGAAATTCCCAATTAGCAAGTTTAGTGCATGTGTGTTAACTTGGATTAAATACATTCCAATTATGGGCAGCTCATTATTAAAACTACAGCCAGCTGTTTGCCAGAAATGTGAGATCTGGTAAACAAGCCTCTCCCTGTTCCCTTGCAAAAGATCCCAGGTTGTTTATTCTTCCCATTGGTTCTCAAATAATAATACTGTAGTAAATTACTCTGCCATCCTCTCTGCATGTTTCAAAGCCAAGTGAGAGCCAGGGATAGCATGATGGGTTGGTTAAAAAACAAGGAAAATCATAATTCAGTGGCCAGCAGAGCGTACTGGTTTACATACAGTTTGGAACACAAGCCACTGGCAACTTCCTTTGCTAAGAACCCTAGCCCAGAAAATAAACTTCTACTGAAACAGGAAAGATTTCATCGTAATATTTCTGTATGTTTTAACAGTTTCGAGTCAAGTACCTCTGATGTGCACATCTCAGCTTTATAATGACAAATGATAGGATGCAAGGAAATGGCCACAAGTTGCTCCAGGGGAGGTTTAGATTGGATATGAGGAAGAAATTCTACACGAAAGGGTGGTAAGGCATTAGAACAGACTGCCCAAGGATGTGGTGGACTCCCCATCCCCAGAGGTATTTAAGAAACGTGTAGATGTGGCACCTGTGGTCACGGCTTAGTGGTGGACTTGGCAGTGTTAGGTGATGGTTGGACTTGATGATCTTAAGGGTCTTTTCCAAGCTAAATGATTCTATGATAAACTGTTATACTGTTCAGTTGTCCCAGTTACTGAGGGCCTTTCAGAGTGGACCCAGATTACATAAAAACATGTTCATATTTCTTAAACCTTAAATATTAAATACTTTAGTAAGTGGAAACAAAATCAAAGAGTTAGAAGAAAGTGAAAGATACTGACTTGGGTTTACATGGCAAGGTCTTGACACAGCTGCTCCCTGTCAAGCCAGTTCCAGGCAGCTTCAAAAGGAATTCCAAAATTCCAGAACCTATTCACAACTGACAGTACAACTGAATGAGAAAAACAAAAAATTTATTACTCTGTGTAGAAGTAAGGAGGATGGTGACTGTGGGGCTGTAAATACACACGTGCATGCAGTAGGCCAAGTACCAACTGAGGGCTTCAAAGAAAGAACTACTGTAAACTGCAGCAAACAGAAATGCCCATTCCATAGTTGATGCTCACCTAAATCCAAACTTCTTTTTCTAGCAAGAAAATTTGTTTCTCAGACCTAGGCCTGCAAGAACAGCCCAGATGGTGCACAGTCCCAAGAAGCTGCTGCTCTTCTAATATTCTCAGATATTCAGATATTCTTATTACACTTATTCGCTGACAAAACATAGTAAAAGAAAAGTATCTGAAGTTAAACAGCCCAAAGATGTCTTTGCCCACATAGTACATTCCGTTCAAGCAGTGGTTTAAACTACCTCAACAGCAGACAACAGCACGCCCAGCTAAGGCCAGCAGGTCATCAGCATAGCGCTTGGGTGACCTGAACCACTGCATCAGCCCAGACGTCCCAGCCAACAAGCAGGGAAATGCTCCTTCACTCTTCACCCACCAAAGAAAGTGAAGAATGCATTCCCATCTCCCACGCTTGGAATCCATTCGTAATTCTTTGTGGCTCCCTTGTCTCTAGACTTAAACTGAGAGTAGCGTTTAGCACGTCAAAGAAAGGAATGGAAGGTAGGTGGACCTCTGCATTGAATTCCTCGGACAAACACAATCACGGGATGGCTTAGACTTTACCATGAACAGGAGATAAATCCAGCTGTTTGCAGTTGTGAGCACTAATCTCAGTCTGAAAAAAATACCACTCTTTCAACCAATGGATAGGTTAAATAGCATGTGTGTATGATATGGACACCCACTCTGTCTCCAACTGTAGTGACACGAGTTCCTTGTATATTTGAATAAAATTACCACAGGCAACTAACATTTTTTTCCCAGCCCAACAACAACAACAACAAACAAACAATCCATGTTAGTGATAACTGAAACAGAATACGTATCTGAAAGATACGTCCATGTCTTCTATCAATCCCTTTGTGTTATTAAGCAAAAACACTCAGCAAAGCCAAAAGAAAAAGGCTAAGAAGGACCACGAGGAAATACCACTCATAAAATCATTGTACTTGTAAAAAAATCGTAGGCTTGTAAAAAAGGAGAAAAATAGCTGAACCAAATATCGGCCAAAGATAGAGTACCAGAAGGTTAGAGAAGAGGTAATCTCACTGTAGGCAGTCACATACATTCACAGTATCATTAGGAATTTCTGTTTAGTAGACAAAGAGTTTACTGGCTCAAGGGATATTGCTATAAAGGTTTTCAGCATTGTTTGTGCATAATCTACGTGTAACATTCAACTTGGGAATGAGATATGATGTAGAAAATTGCCTCTGCAGTCCTTGAAGCCAATAATTTAGCTCTGCAACCTTAATTTATAAGGGAAAAGGGATGGTAGTTGGAACATGAATTTGGATCACTGTCAGATTTAGGAATGAAAGTAATTAATGCTTCTGTGAAACTCCCTTGATAGTTATTTTTGGATTCAAAATCTTTAAAGAAAAGTTTTAATTTAGGGGCAGAAGCTCATTATACTCTCAAAAGAATCCTGCTGTACTAAATCATTCTGCTTTCAATTCATGGCCCCACATTCCCTCTATACATACAGCTTCTTCACTGATAAAGCTGCAAATTATTTCCCACCTTAACTACTAAAATTTCTGATTTGCTCTTTATTTGAGTTGCTCCATATTCAGGCTGCTGGCCCTACTATTCAAAACTCCTACCATGCAATGATGGTGACCAAAGTCTTCGTTTCCACATTAAATCATTTTCTGCCAGCTGCCACACCTCAAATTTTCAAATTTCCTTACAACTTCTCCCAAGCAAATCAGAATGATCCTGCCTTACAATGACCCCTGACTGGCTAGACCATTATTAACCATTCTTTTCCACTGTAGCACCTCCAGGACATCTTAGAGGTGTTAAAAAATTGAGGTGATGAGATTATTTGAAATATTTAAATCTAAAATAAAGGACAATATGATTGTACACCTGGGGAAGGGATAGGACAGGACTTCAGTGATTTTCAAGCTGTGTTTTTATTATTATTTATCTTTATTTCATTTTAACCTGTTCATTAGCATCCTTTGTGAGTGAGTCCCAGATGGTACCACCCAGGCTGAAGTTAATATTTAATCCTACCCCAGATTCCCAAATCTTTCAGCTTTTGCAGCTTTGTAAGATTCTTCATTTACAGCTAAAGCTTCAGGAATCAGCACAATATCTGCTAAAGCCACTGGAAAGGTTCCTGTTGGCTACAATGGGCACTGAAACAGGTACTTGGGAAACAAAATAGAGGAGTGAGGTTATTAAAGGTTTAATCTCTTTACTTATTTTCCCTTATAAGAAAATCACCTCTCATCTTCAGTTATTTACATTCTCCAATGTAAGTACTTTTGACATAGGGCTGCAAACAAAATACAAAGGCTTTGGAGCTGAAAAGCAAGCTGCTGTGCTCTGTCACTTCTAGTGGTGTGGGGAGGTATTTTCAGATTCTCAGTCAAACCTACAAGTGCTGTTCAAGGTTCACAAAGCGATAACTAACTTTTGAAAGCTTCCAAAAGGCCACCACAAATGCTGCGGCGTTATCCATGTTTTGAAACCAAAGGACTACTTATGTGAGCAAAGCCGAGCACTGATCATGCCTCCACAGGGTTATGCACCAATGTTATAATCACACACATCAGCAGAATCATTGTCCTATTTTTGGGGCTATTTTACTAAGAATGATGAAAGGAAGATCATATACGTACTTCAGCGTTAGCTTAGATTCTCATCAGCTACCACTGATGTCTCTTCTGAATTAGAAATGACAGTCAACATTTGCTAAAAAGGATGGCCACACCATTCTCATTGTTAGCCCCTAAAGAATGCATTACTTCCAAAAAATCTTATCTTTAAGATTTGTGTTTTGATAAATTGCTCTCTTAAAGAAATGCCACTAAACATTTCTTTCCTTTTCTTTTTTTTCCTTTAAGCATTTTTTTTTTTTGTGTGTGTGGAAAAATAACATTTTTTTCCTGGTTTAATAGGCTGTTATAGCCTTTAACTTGCCATGAAATTAAATGCCTCCACTGGGGATCCATAACTTATCATAACAATAGTATTTCTAGCACTTGTTGGAACTATCAGGAAAGTTAGTATAATAATGAGTGTAACATTTTAAAGGTCTGCAGAATTGTCACTATACATTACCAAGTTCCCATAGTTAACCTGTGAATTAAAAGCATATGAAAGTGATAATAGCTGAATTTCTAAAGAAATGATTGACACTTGGTGAAATTATCACTTTGCTGGAATTAACCTGTGATCTGCTGGGAAGCATAAAAAAAAAAATACTCGGAAGCACATTGATCTCATAAGCGACCCTGCCTTAAGCACGAGTTTGGACTAGATGAGACTTTCCAAATGATCCTAGGATTCTATCACTGCTATTAATTTTTGCTAGGTACCTTTAATCGTAGTTATATTAAGTATGTAGCAAGAACAGATCACTTTCTTGTTGCTTGCATAACATTACAAAATTTCCAGTGCAAAATTAATTAATAATACGAAGGCCAAATTTTGTCAGATGGTAATGGCCTTCTAGTAATGGGGACTGAGATGTGCACCCATTTCTTGGCTTGAGGGGATACACATGGTCTGAGTGAGAGAGGAGTTAAGCATTTACAGTTTTCAATGACATTTCTTTTCTTTTGTAAGAAGAGGGCAGTTCTTCAATCAAGCAATCAGCATCATCCAAGAGTAAGAAGACCATGATTTAGGAAAACATTTTTAAGAGTACCTGCAGCTCTGTGTGCTGAAGTATCTCCCTCAGGTCCAAAGCCTTCCTCCGTGTTCAGTCCTCCAAGACTCCAATGAAGAAATGCTCAACAAAAGCCACTTCTAATCTTTTATCAAGCTGCTTTACTCTGTATCACACTGAATCCTCTTTGACTTGTGTACAGTTGTGTATTTTTCTTTAGTTTGCAAATACTTAAAGGCAAATCTGTCATTTAATATCTTTCTACAGCTTTCTAGTTTCCAGCACTGTAGATATTTCAAACTGCTTGATTTCACCATAAAATAAGTTTTACAATTCCTTGTGAGAGAGTCAGAAAGATGCCTATCTCTTCAAAGAAAAATACAGACACATTACAAAACAAACAAACAAATATTTTCACAATCACAAGAATTTTGATAGACACTAAAATTGCCAAGTTGTAAATTTAAGCTAAATCATTTGCAGGAGTGAGATTACTTTAAAATAGCAAAATCATGGACAGCACCCATATATTTAGATAGATTCAGACAGAGAATACAACCATCAAATATTACACTTCCGTCAGCCCTCAAGTATCCTGGAGGGAACGGGATTTATTTTGACACAGATCTCAGAATAAAAAAGAATAATTGAGGGTAGCTACAAGAGTAGCCAAAAATGTTCCTAAAAAGTCTAGAGCAAATCTATTGTTACCACAGGGAAAACTGAACGCTCATTAATTAGCATTGCTGAAGAGCTATCAAGAATACTAGAAAGAAAAAATGATTTTTTTTTTGATCTAAAATAAAAAACTAGGTTCAAAGGAGTTTTTCTGCAGTGGTGGCGGCTGAGATTAGTATCAGTGACTTAATCTGAGCGTAGTCTCTCTGCCCATTTGTATTACTAATACCCAGTAACACCCAGTCAGGGCACTCTGAATGGCTATTACTGGCAGCCCTAACCTACAGCAAGGTCTTTTATACCCACTCTTGGTGCTGCTCCAGGAGAGCCCACATGGGTGTGTGCTTAGCGAGCTAGCAAAGGTTTTCGTGCTTTCGGATTTAAATTTAAATACAAAAACCAGTAACAGGGAACCTTAATGATTTGGAGAGAATATGGGAACCCTGCATGTTCAAAGAGGTATAGGGTAGCACTACTCTTTCCACTGGTGACTGAAAAAGTAAAAACATGAAATCACATCTAAAATATTTGTACAATCAACTGTGACTGAAATCTCGTTTGGCAATGCATTAAGGGTAGTGTTACGTGAGTGGGAAAAATCATCCTTTGGACTACGTATAGATCCCTCCTCCAATTTAATAGCTGAAGTTTTCAGGTCATCTAATGAACTGCCCAACAGCAAGCACAACAAAGTAAAGGCACCGTAAAATGATGGCTATAACTTGCCAGTATAAAGAATAAGTAATGAGGAACAGCAAGATATTAATATATACACTGTTTAATTAAATCACAATATCGTTTTCTTGTAATCCCCTAACTCTACTGGAAAAATACAATGTTGACATGATAATTTTATAAACTTCCGTGGCGGTTTATGTTAAAATATCCACCATTACCTTAGATTGATAACTGGCACTTACAAAGAAAATGAAATGTCTAAGAGATTCATTAAACATGCCACATATCTGAGAAAACCCAGTGCAATGGTTACATTACCCAAATCACTGTGTAAGTAGCACAGGGCTGTCTCCTTTCCAAATTCTAAAAAAAAAAAAGAGTCATAACCTGATACTATATTTTTAATGCAAGGGACATGAAGAGGTTACTGCGAGACAGCTTCAAGTCTTCCTTCTATCAATTGACATTGGCAGCAATTTCAATTAAGTCAGTAAAGTTACAGTAGTTGGCATTAGTTCTGCTTTTGTCGCTATTTGCCATCCTCCGGAAAACAGAAAATGGACAGAAAATCTTATTTCTGCAGATATTCCCTTAATAATCCATTAAAAGAGAATCTCATCAAAACATCTTATTTGGAAACGTTCAAGTGATTTTCACTGTGCTGGTCATTTCCCCTCCTATGGTCTTAGCACACAGACTGCACAGAAAGTAACAAAATTGCCCCCTCCAATGAACTGCAGACACCTTTTTCTTAATGGACTTTGGCACTTAAATTCCCTGTGGTTGCTCTATCTAGGCAGTTGAGGATGCTTGAAAAAGCAAGAACATTCTTTAATTAGTTAGTTGCTAAATATCCAAGTGAAGGAAGTTCTTGAGGATAGCCCAAGTATCTTGGCCTATTGCACAAGCCAGCCAGGCTCAGGAAAAAAGTAAGAAGAAACTAACAAAATGTAACATTCTCCTTCGTCTAAATAACCCTTGCTTGGCCTTTCAATGCTGCAAGGAGACTGAAGAACACTTGTATGAATTGTTCTTTTTGCTAACTACACAGAGTCACACAGAATAATTTCACAAAGGCAGCTGTTGAGGACAGAAGGTAAGGAGAGAACTCAGCATCAAATCTTCCAATTTCATTTAAACACAGCCTGACCACAGAAACATCTGAGACCACATTATTCCCCATTATGAACTGGCCTCTGCTAATGATGATAAGACAACTCTTTTCTAAACCCACTGATGTTAAGGCTTATTTTCACTTGATGCTACACCACTTATCAGGGAGCACATTCAGTATGCAAGCTCTCTGCCACAGTAATAGTCAAATACTGGACACAAAAGTGTACAAGTTACAAGAAAAAGTTGTCAACTCTCTGACATACTTGATCACATTACAGTCACTTACTGTAGTAAGAAGCAGTGATTCAATCACAGATACTAAAACTAGCAAAAACTCTATCACCCTTAATGTGCAAATG
Organism: Anser cygnoides; assembly: GCF_040182565.1. Lineage (NCBI taxonomy): Eukaryota > Metazoa > Chordata > Aves > Anseriformes > Anatidae > Anser > Anser cygnoides. The sequence continues at coordinate 14,230,164 of NC_089887.1, forward strand.
AAGTGACAGAACCTGCTCAACTCTTACATCCATGAATTTCTCAGTTTATCTTGCTCTCAGATGATAAAAAGAATTAGCTACATTAAATATGTTACCTGCACAGGAACATCTCATGAAGCTTGCTTGGTTCTTTTGATAAAAGTTGGATACATGGTGTATCAAGTAATTCAAAGAGGGATCAGACATCTTCTGTTATCACGCTCTCCACATCTCAGAAGTTTCATATTGTGGACTAAGTTGTTAGATCTTCAGCATAATTGACTTTAAAATGGCAGTCTACTCTGAAAACACACACACAAAAAAGATTTTTTCATTTCCCAATGCAGTTATCTATTTGTAATTGATCTAATGAAACAGATGAGTACATTAAATCTACTGGTAAAATATAAGGTAAAAGTTTTGACCATTTTTTTTTTTTTGAGATTATATGAATAGACTTTTAAAAATATAGGTGAATGGGAAATGGGCATGCTTGATATATATGACAAAACAATTTCTGTCATGATTTACAACTATCTTTCCCTCAAAATCATCCTCAGATCTACTCATTGGTAAGTGGGATGGGAGATATGAAAAACATTCCACAGAACACTGGACCAGCTTCCACAGATTTTTGGAAGCTCTCATTAAAAACTGTACTAGCCCTGATCTTACGGTTTATGATGCAACAATCACACATCTTCACTAACATCTGTAGAGTCTTTATGTCTTTTGGGAGTCTGTGAAAATCCTGTGAAAATACCCGCGAGCAACATCAAGCATACCCACGCCTAGCTCTTAGGGCATCCATTTCTTCACTGGACTAGAAAAGTCTCCTAGGAAAACGGCAATGAAAGTGGCAGCTCCACAGAAGGCTGGTTAGAAGTACTGTGAACTTGTATTTTAAGGTGTTCTAGGACCTTGTGAAACCACAGAGTGTATTATTTCTGTATTTCAGCCTTGACCTTATTGCACAGCATTAGCACTCTGAATAATCCCATTTCATCATTACAAGGTTGCATTTCTGAAGGCTGGTTATAAATTATATCAATAAATAATTTCTCAAGCTACTGTTTGCTACTTGTATCTTTAGGATGGTCTGTCCTTAGATCACCTCAATTCCTGTCCCTGACCTTTGCTATTAAATCACAAATCCAAAACATTTAATAATGGCAACTTGAATTTGTATCCATTCTAAGAATTATCCATTGAAATTCCTTATGCATGTTACGACAGCAGAATTTGCACAGATCAACTGAACCGTTAAGCTATTGTTCTGGACATCATCCTTTTACTTTATCCTTTCTTTTGGTACTCTCAGAGCACCAAGGACTCAAAGGAAAGAAAAAGCAAAGATAGGGGGCTAGGTCAGAAATCTAGAATTTTCTTCCTTGTCAATGTTTAAAAAAAAAAAAAAAAAAAAAAGGAAAAAGTAATATGGTGCCTAGTTAGAGACTTAATTAAAGCTTGTATGACTCTTTCTAAAAAAGAATTGTAATTAATGCTCATGGTTTCCACAGTTCTCAGCACCAACCTAGTGGTTTGTATTGCTGATGAAAATCTCCTGAATGTATTATATTTTAACATTATAGGAATCAACGAGTTTTAAATAAGAGAGCTTATTTGTTCAAGAGGGGAAAGAAAAGGATTCACCTCCTTTGTCCTTCCTCTTAGGTGCTAACAGCTTACTGTAATTACCCATGCAAAAACAAGGGAACTGATACTCTACAAAATGCTGCATGCTATCAAGGATAGAGTTCCTTTTTTTTTTTTTTTTTTTTTTTTTTGGACCCTGGTAATAAGCTGCATCTTTTTTCCTTGCTGTAGCCTGAAACAAAATAGCTGATTCTCAGGTGGAAAAATAATTAGTAACATGGGAGGTTGAATGAATTTTGAGATATTGAGGAAAATGTAGTTTGAACTGTCAGGTTTACTCGCTTACCCACAGCAACTACAAAGCAGCAAAGAAATAAAACCCTCTTAGAACTTACAGCTTTCATCAGCCTATTCCCTGTGGCTGATTTTTCCCCCAAATCTCTCTTTTCCCAGTGGCTCCTATTAGAAACACAAACAGTTTGCCTCTCTGCTTAGTGACAAATGTCATGTTACTTGATTTTTTTTTAAATACTATTAAATTATTATATGTTTTTAAATACGTAGACTATGCAACCTGTTCAGTCAAATATGCTTAACAGGAGCACTTGCACTGCATGGATTTTGAAAGGAAATGGAAGGAATTAAAAGTTCCACTTCTGTGTATTAGGCTGAAGAGCGTTGCTCTTTTTGACACCCCACCTGCACAGCTACAACGCCTGCCAACAAGACCAGGACTAGGTCTTTGTATATACATTTAGAACAGCTAGGGATTTGCACAGAGGACCCTTACAGTCTTTCTCATACTCTGTTGTCACCAGATCATGAAAAATTTATGGATAGAAATTGATTCTTTGCAATTAAGAAGATAAGGAAAATCAGCATCCACTGCCTCAGTGGGTCCCTAAGTCTTTCATTGCTCATGACTCTCCTTTCCCTTTTATTTTATTGTTTTAAGTACAAATACTTTTCAAAGAGTCAGAAAACACTTAGTCCCTCATCACTTAAGTGTTTTTGGGACAGTGAAACGTGTGAAGAATAAATCTCTTCATATTCATGCTGCAGCAAGTGCTGCATTTGCACGGTCATCCTGCCATCACACTCGCCCACAGAAACGCGGCCCAGCAGTGCTGGCAGCTGCAGGTCCTGTAGCCAAGTCCCTCACTAACCTCCATGCCCACAGCACGAGTTCAGTGCACTGGACAGCTGCTGATCGCAGGCTCAACAGAGGCCCGCAGCCGATGGCGCGGTTGGGCCTAGACAGAGCAGATCCGGCTGTGGGCTCTGACAGGGCCTCTCCCTGTTTCAGGCCCCGGCAGGGTGATGGGGGCCTGTCCAGCTGAAGCGTCTGCTCCTTTGGCCTACATTCACCAGCCACTGCACTCACCAAACCCCGTTTCTATCCCACTGTCAATTTAACTTCTCGCCCTCTAGCACTGACGCTATAATGCTGCTCTCCGTCCACAGCCCCCGGCCCCTCCTGTGCTCCCCAGTGCAGGGGCACGCGCCTGCACTCCTTGAGGCCTTGGGCCTCCGCATCCCAAGCAAAAGAAACAGGCTGCACTGCTCTCCCCTGGGGGCTGCCTCCCCACCTCTTTCCAAATTGTCTTCTCCCCAGCCAACTGGTGCTGCTAGCTACTCTTCAAAAGGCAATGCTTGTGTTAGGTATGTGCAGGGAAGCACGCAGAGACCCCATGTCAGAAGCTGCAGGACTGACTGTGCAGCAACAACAAACCACATTAGGCTGGTTAGCAAGATCCACTAACCTCTAACATCAGCTTTGTTCTAAAAGGGAAGGGAATTGCTGCAAATCTGGAAAGCACCGGAACAACAGGACAGGGACCTGTTTTTCTCCAGCCCCAAGTTTTTGCTAATTATTTTGTAATGATTCCCCTCCCACTTGCCCTCTTAGCAGGATTTAAGTGCCCAAATCCCTTGTTAAGCAACCAGAGCTAGAAGTCCCAATTTCTTTGCGGATTTGTGTGAGTGACTTGTAGCTTCACAGTAATCCTATTCTCCTTCACTACAGTCTGTTTTTCCCCAGGGGCTTGAAGTGTCTCTGAATGCAAAATCCAGTATATGGAAAACGCACAAGTTTCAGTGCTGTACCCAGCCCCTGACAGCGTGGGCATGGTGGCTCTGAGCAATGCCTGCCAAAATGAAAGATAAGCACACTATCATCATACAAGTTGAAGCTGTATTTCTACTTTTCATGTTAAAAACAGATACAAAATATATTGAGAGTTAATGTTTTAAGATTATACTGCTGTTTGTATGAATGATATTAGCTAGATTCATAGATGTGCTTTCCACTAAACACTAAGGTCGGTTGGTTTCTTCAAGAAGGAAACGTGAATTCAAATGCCACACAACAGAAAGAAAAGAGTGGGGTGAGTTCACTTGCCAAAATCTCATCAACTTCAGCCAAAGAAATCAAAAGTGCATTAAAATTCATAATGACCATGTTCTTCCACTGAAAGCCCAATTCTGAAGCCTGCATAGAAGAACAGACTAAAGCTGCAGAAGGACTGCGTACTAAGTAGTCTGGCAACAAGATCATACACATTTATACAGAAACAAACCACCCAGCAGAAAAATTAAATGGACATGGAAAGTCTTCATCTGCAGTGCCTAGTTTCTGCAGAGTAAAGAAATCCAAAGTAAGAGGCTCCAGCAAGTAGAAGTCTACAGGAAGAATGAGAAGGAGCTTGTCATAGAGTGATTACAGATAGTCTTCCTACTAGAACAATACTGGGAAAGTAATTACAGAGAGATTCATGTCTTGGCAGATAGCAGAACGGTTTTAACAGGAAAGTCACAAGGGGACTTCCAGGCACCATGATAAGCATCAATTCTTTTCATGGCAGCAGAAGTGGGAAGTGTAAATGACATTCCCTAATTACTTACTGCTACACTTAAATGAAAATTAGAAGGAGAAGCAGACACAGAAAGTATCAGGGCAAACCAGTAAGTTACTCCATACTGTACATGGAGGAGAACTGAGGAAAATACGTTTAAGAACAAACTTATTCAAAAGCTATTTAAACAGCCAATCACTGTTAAATTTTGTAGAGGAGGCAACATGCCCTAGAGGGAGTGCAAACCAGAAGAGATTGACTTCTTCAAATTCACAGCCGTGGTGAAGCAATCAAATACTCCAATGCCAGCTTTCCCCTCAGAGATGAGACAACCTGGGGCCATATGACCTCAACCTCTGATATGCACAAGGAAAATCTAATGGGAAATTTGCTATAGGAACTGATGTCTTGAAGTGACAAATTACAAGCTTCACTGACCTCTCATGAAGGGGAAGTTTCAAACTTTCATCAGCACAATTGAGCAACTGAGACAGGCACATGCAAGGAAAGTAAAATTAACTCTAAGAAGAAACATTCACAGTTGCTGATGAAACCAACTTTAATTCCACATTCTTTTTAGTCAAAATTGGAGGAACACAATATAAGAACATTGCAATAAAAGTACGTGAAATCCTTGGCTGAGTAATTGATTTACTGTCCCCCCCAATCAACACTGCTTGAGAAGAGCTGCTCTGAGGACTTAGTCATTGCTAGACACAGTCAGGACCAGGAGGTTTCCAAGTGTTCACAATCAAAATAAATTAAATTACATTGAACTCTTCCAAGCTTCTGGAACTTCCAAAAAGGCTTACGCTGGATTTTGACTACAGGGTAAATCATGGGTACAGTGCAAAACAGAAAGCTTATCTTTTGAAGCTTGTATCCTTGTAATTGCCAGAATGTTAACTGTGGGAGACTGCAGTACAGCAAACAAGTTAGTTAGTATTTCCAAGTGCCAAAGATTTCACCCCAGATTTCTGACTCTAGATCTCATGCAGTTAATAGGTTTCATGCTGATTATTAAACTGAACAATACAGAGTATCATGCTGTCGGCAAAAAAAACATTATCATTAATAAGATTATATATTTGCTTCTAAAAAGGAACAAACTGCTCTGGGCAATTGATCTATGCCTTCAGAAGACTAATAATGTGAAAAGTTAAGTGATTTGTCCCACCAGCCTCTGCACCACTTCCTATTCTAGGAGCAAAATAAGATTTTTGCCTATTAAAAACTGTACAGACGGAGAAAATCTTAACTTTCAAAAGCTCTTTTGCTGGATCAGAGCCTGATACCTTGAAACAGATAGCCATCTTTAATGGCTTCAGGACAGACAGTAACAGGTAGTCAAAAACAATGATTTGTGGTGTTCTGCTTGAGATCCTTCATGGGGTTCAGCATTTCTAAACAAGCTGACTACACATGTGCCAAGAATCAAGCCTCTCTGGAATGTCAAGTTGGGAACCTGAAGGCAGAGACACCTAAAGTCACTAGCAAAGCTTAAAAAGTCTAAGCATAATTCCCAACACTCACACAATCTCTCTCTCTCAAAAAACCTTGCAAATTGACAATAAATCACTCCTCACAGAAAGTCTTAAATGACAGGATTTGGCTCCGCTGCATACAATTCTTCACTGAAATGTTACTTCATGTCACTTTTTATTGCCCTGTGTGCATGCCAATCTGTACAAGATTAGTGCTGCTGCTGCAGATGAGGAGATGAACTACCGCTGTTTCTAGGCTTGCATCCTTTTTAAACAAATCATTGATATTATGAAATCCAATTAAGAGCTATATATACATATATATATATTTTTTTTTTCAAGGAAAGGAGAAGCAGCAGAACTTAGAAAATTGAGAAAAAGGAAAAAAGGCCTAGAAAAGCAAGTGCTTACAGTGCATCATAACAGTGAACAAAGCTTCAAGAAAGGAAAACACATTGGTAGTAGAATGATTAAAAAGACCTCACACCAAAATCCAGAAATGAAAAACTGGAAGCAAAGCAGAAGACTCAGGTGTTCTGAATCTACTGCCAAACAGACCAAGAGCATTAACAATCAATACTCTTTAGGCATGTTAAAGCTTCACCTTCTAGCTAAGAGAAATCCAATGGTTGCTCCTATATTTATAAGTGGAATTTTGTCAGCAGAGCAGATATATCTTCATCAGCACTTTATGTCTGCCTGCCCCCTCACTTCAGTTCTTATTGTCATTTTGCAATATATTAATGATCCAAATCATCGAGTGATTCCAGTTAGGCTGCAAGAGGTTGTCTGAAGTAGGCAGCACTCCTTATAATGATAGATTGCAGGAATAATGGCCTCTTTTCTGAAAGCAAAACATCAGAAAACTGGCTTAAAAATGTCAAAAAAGGAGGGGCTGAAGATCACAAGTGAGTGCTTTATTAGCAAGTATAGAATCAAATATTCAAGAGGGCAGCATCATTTCATATTCACTTTCACAAGGCCACCTGCGTGTTAAAGACAGATGACGCCTGTTTTAGCATAAAGCATCAGATGCCTAGGAAAGTGATTTCTTCATCATGACTTGGACTCGAACAACCACGTGTCCTTCCCCTGCATAGAACTGAGGCCGTCAATGGAAACAAGCCCTTCCAGCTGGAGGGGTAGTGACTATCAAGCTCACAGAAGCTAGGGCAGTGAGAAGCCCTGTCAATGCCACCACTGCACAGCCTGAAGTCCTTTGGTGGTACTTTAAACTCTGGCTTTCCCCAGAAGATGCCACTGCTATTTTGCAGTTTTAACAACCACAGCTGACATACGGTTGGGCTGTGGTGTCTTGGAGCCAAACACGTGGCTGGGCTCTCAAACACAGACTTTCACAGGGCTATGCACACATCACTGAAAGAAGATAAGAAATTGCAAAAAATACTTGACTGTGGTGGTGCCTGTCTCTGCTCTTATCCTAACACTCGACTAAGCTAAAGGAAAGGTTATCATTCACCTCTATGATGAGGTCCCACAAGTTCAGATGGGTTAGTAACTCACTGAGGATTGGCACATCTTGGTTAGCCTGAAACTTGCAGAGTTAAATGCATATAGCTTCATGCACAGGCCAGTTAAAACAAAGTGTGCTTTTCTCCCCTCCTCTTCCATTCTATCTCTTTGGATGGACTGCAGGACTGACCGAAACTCATCCCTTTCAACCACCGTGCAAAGTTCTCTAATTAGCTTTCTGCTCTTCTGATTACTAAATGCAATATAGTGGCCATGACTATATTTCCAGGTGCTCTACAGTTTTTTCTGACGATAAACTAGACAGACAAAATCCATGAACACACAATCTGTAAAGTTTAAAGCTTCCATGCGTTATGCCATTAATGCGGATAAGCCCCTTCAACTTTCCCATTAATAGCTGGTCTCAATTCACAGGTGCCTTTTTAATCTCTGCTGAATTCCTCTAGAATATAATGAAGACGTAATAATAATAGCAATTCAGAATTTAATCCTGATTCTTGTCTTTCTTAAATTAGACTTTAGTCATTAAGAGATTAGACGATAGTGAATGATAGTTAATCAATGTGTTTAATTTGGCCCCCTTATTTATATGATACAGTTTCTCACATAACGGCTATAAATCTTCACCCCCACCAAGCTTGGCCACTAGAAGCAATGATGAAATATCGAGTGAAAAAATACTAGATTTGATGATCCTTTTAAGTGCAGGTTAAAATATAATTAATCTCTCTACATGTGAACATTTCTTCCAAACCAATATGTATATGCACATATGTAAGTCATACATAGCCAAACACTTCATGCAAGATTTATTGTGCTTCATTTTTTGTCTCTGTTAACTCTTAGCACTATCAGTCAAGATTTCCCAGCACTTACCACAGCATTAGCCCTAAGCATCGGGAAATCACATTTCTTGGTGCCAAGGCTTTAAAAAGATTCTAATTCAGCTATTAAACTGGAGGCAGCATGTGCCAGCCCCACAGCACATTCACCCATTAATTCTGTCCCCTGGAAAAAATGCCTACCTCTTGCACCAGCCTGATAAAATGAGGAAACGTGCTGATTATGTCTGTGGCGGCTATTCTTGACCCAACCAACAGTGACAGTCATCAAACTGCAGTACCTAGAGCGCTGCAAGCTGTGTGAGCTAACCCAAGACATCATTAATTCTAAACACCAGAGCTTTCGTCCAGATTCTGGAGTTCAGAGAAGCTTAAAAACAAATCCCTTTGGTGGGCTGAAATTCTGTATGCTGTTCGTATTAACTTTCCAGGCAGTATTTGGAACTTATTTCTCCAGCTGGACAGGTCAAATGTGAGAATCAATGTGCCAGTGTCCTTCACTGGGCTGCTCAGAACTGGATCTTCGGACCCATTAATAATATTAGATGGACAGATGTCAAGCTGATGGAAAGACTAGCTGTTTTTATTTTTTATTTTTTTAACACAACAAGATGGAGGGGACAAAGAGGCTGTGAATGCTGTAAACTGAGTGGTTTGTCCAGGATCTGAAAGCATACACATGTTCAGTACAAGAAAATTTAATAAAAATTTTATTTCATAGGGAAAAAAAAACAAACAATGTGGCTTTAAAAGAGCCTTTATGACCTATTCCTGGCAAGTCTTTGGGAAGACTTTCACAATTCACAAAGAATCTGGAATCTGGACTTTTTGGAAGTTATTCCCTAAGTGAAAACCATGGAGGTGTCCTGTGGGATTACCATAAAGTAAGTTTATATTGTAGCTTAATGAAGAACTCGTTCCCTGAAAGAGCTGATGGACCTGATGCAGCTTTGCACACAGTACAGTGCTACTCTTAGCTGTAAGATGGTAGCATACAACCTTGCTTTCAAGCTGCAAAAATCACCCCAATAAAGACTTCCTCTCCTAGGCTCTCAGCCAGGGAGGCACGGTCCTGATGCTGCCTATGCCAGGAGCAGGAAGAGAGGGGTGGAGAACCAGCAGTTTTCTCGCAGTTTCTCCTTCTGAAAGTAGCTGCCAAATATTCTAAAGCTCAACAAAGAAGACCTCAAAATGTTCACTAGTAATTTCACCTCCTCATCTTCCTTTTAGGCATGCAGAAAGTAACTGGATCTTTGGTAGAACTCAGCATGTTTGTTTTGACATATTTTTCTTAACAAACTGGCAATTACTAGGGACTAAACACTAATAAAGTCCTAGGGTGAAATTTCAGACTACCCAGGACCAACTGGGTACACCATTAGTTTCATATTTGACTTTTTATGTCAATAAATATACCCAGAACTCTTTAAAAAATCTGGCCAGTTGGGCTGGGAATAGGTCCAAGGAGTTAATACAGAAACATCATAGCCTAAGTCAGACAAATCCTTTGAAAAATTGCAGCCAATGATTTATTTTTGAGTTGTTGTTTTCCAGTAATAAGAATTTTAGTTTTGGAGAGACTCAAAATGCTACTCACATTTCCAGCCATTTTTCAAAATGGAAGAACTTGTGTTGCCTTAGCAACATAATTTAATGCTGTGTTATTAAAATAATTTCTGCATTCCTATTTATTTGTCCACAGCAGCAGATCTAAGCAATTTTTGCTTGCTCACTCTCCTTTTAAGAAATTTTACTAGTTAATAAATAAAGCTTAGCCTTGTTCCAGAGGTCCCTCTCTCAATAGTTACTATTCTCTTTCTGACTCAAAGACTAGCTGCAATGAAAACAATGCCCTCCCGTTCCTCTTAGCACTTAAAAAGGTTTATAGATCTCCAGCCTCCTACAACTCAGCAGAAAACTGCTCGCACTTGACAGTCTTCAGAAATCAGCATTGTTTCCATCCCCACTAAAACTGTCAGCCCCACAAGGTCAGGAAATGAGGAGAGCTGATGTCACCTGAATCATTACTACCTCTGCGTAGACCTCTCTCCACACTCCTGTCTTCCAGAGAAAGCTGGTATACCCAGGAGTGTAAGGCTGAAGTTTTTAAAAACTGTCATAAAATAGTTTCTGGAAACTGTTTGGAGAACTACAGAGAACTCAAATGGTTCAAAACTGTAAACTCATGAATACTTTCCCACCACAGTTGTCAAACTGCTGCAGTGTTTTGCAGTGGGTTAACAAATCTGAGCATCTCTTCAGTAGCCTCTAATAGGTATTTCTTTTTTTAGGTATAATTCTACAAAGACAGCAATAAGAAATCCTTTCAAACTATCTAGACTCCATCTATTAGTTGTGCCATTTAAAAATCACCATGTAAATCTGTAAGACCACTCAGAAGGAACAGCTTGCTCTCTGAATACCGTGATATGTGCTCATAAAAACAATGTCCAAAGGATAAAAGGAAAATAAATTCCATCATATGCCTTTGAGACATTGTTTGTCTATTTTATTCCATTTAAAAATCATAAAAGCTGTGCATGACAGAATACAAGCAAAAGGCTTTTAGGTGACTTTCTCCCAAGTCTGTAAGTAGCTGAGATGACCTTGTGGACAGTCATAATAGCTCCAAGACAACGAGACAGCTGTAATTAAGCAGATACTTGCTCACTGCACACCTTTGTACATTAGAAACTGTACATCAGAAAATTCAGTTATGGGTCATATCCTAATATTTGGGACATATATTTATGACGTGTGTATGCATTACACTTGCCCCATCCCACCAAAGGCATCATCATTCACCTTAAATCCCAGGCTTATCCTCACCATCATCAGGTTATACTTCTAACATGGGAATATTGCATTCCATTTCACGGTGAGACCTGCTCTCAATGTTGGGTGTGTTTGTTTGCCAAATGTGCACCTTTCAGCTAATGCGGTAACACTGAATACAAAACAAAGCTTTGAGCTGGTCCAGCTGGTGTAAATCAGCGTAGCCCCAATAACCTTGATGTGGTCTGAACGCCCTGCTGCAGATGGAGTAAAGCTGCTTGTGCCTGAGCTGGCCGCAACACAGCACCGAACAGGGAACTCTTTGGCTGTAACAACGCGCTGCCAAGTCTGAGCTTATACAGATGAGCTTTTTCTCAGCAAGGCCTATTGGTTGGATTTAGTGTCATGCTAAACAGGCTAACACAACAAGACTCTGCACCTTCTTTCCAAACGACCCTAAACATAACTCTAAACCTAACCCTAATTAGGACCCTAAAAAACACATACAGCACCAATTTCTCCCATCAAAAAGTGCTCCCAATGGAAACCTTTGGGTACACCTGAACTCCCCTGAGGAGCCTTTACACAACCCCCCACACAACAGGACTCTGTGCCTTCTCTCTTTATAAGCAACCCTAAACGTAACACTAACCATAACACTAAACCTAACCCTAATTAGGACCCTAAAAAACACGGCGCCAGTTTCCCCCATCAAAAAGTGCTCCCAACAGAAGCCTTTGGGTACACCTGAAATCCCTTGGGGAGCCTTTATGCAACTGCATCACAGAACTTGCACCAAACATCTGGTCTGATCTGGCATCCCTGAAACCTACGGAATTTTCCTGTTAACTTCACTTTTGCCAATTCAAATCCATATTGAGTGCAATCCTCTCTTAATGTAAGTCAACAGGAGTTTTACTTCTGATTTCGGCTGTGATAGGTTTTCCAAAAATATTTTCTTCTGCCAGCTACGCTACTCCCCTCCCTGCTCTGAGCAGACCACTTTACAATACGGCACTCACCCTTTTGTTAATGATAATGTTAAAAAAATCAATGGCTCAATTAACAATCAGGAATGGAGCTTCCAGGCAACAAGCACCGTGATCAATAACTTATGTTCAGTGAAATTAAAGGCACTTGTTAAGTCAAGTGTTAAAAGCTGCACACACTTAATATGGGAATATCAGTCAAGAACAGTTTGGCAGTTTAACTTGAGAAAATCAGTAAGTACAAAGTTCCCATACTGTGTTCCACACCAACGAGTAACTAATGAAGCATAAATATTCACAAACTCATTTCTATAATAAATTCTCAAAACCCCCAATATGCTGCGGGAGTGCTGAGTTGGCAGAAGCTTTCACTTTTGTTATGAGTTAGTCTTCTAAAATATGAATCCAAAGTGCAGTTGGCAAACCCAGATTCAAAGCTTGCACAAAGGTAGATCCCAGCGGCCTGTAGGAACGTGAGTGCATAACGGCCTCACTGCTATGAATGACAAAGCTTTCCTCCCAGCATAAAGAGACATGTTAGGATTTCTTCCAGCAAATTTCTGAGGTCAACAAAGCGTCTTCAGTTGAAAAAGAATACACTGATCTTATGGGACAGGCAAAAGGAAGGGTTCAACTAGCATAGGACAAGTTACATGGAAACATTTGAGTTTTTAGAAGATTTATGGACATACATTGCAATACCAAAATCAAGAATCCTGTGCAGACAGTAATGTCCTACTATCATATTCCTACTGCACTGTAAGATGGCGGTTAGGGGGAAGATTTTTCAAAGACATAAAGGACAGTGAGCAGCTCAACTCTCAGTGGAAGCCTGGGTAAATCAGATCTCGCTCATTTATGCAATCTAAAATCTCCCGCTTAACTTTTATACAGCAGCTCTCAATAGAGCTTTTCTTTGAGAAGAGAACATTTAGAGCAATGTCAAAACTGACTCCTACATCAAGCTTGTGACAAAATTCATCTCATGGTCAATAGCCTTGTTTTTAGAGCTCCACTGATAACAGATGATTTAGCAGCGTACTCCTACTCTGGGAATAGCCAAATTGAAGGCTGCTCTTCCGATTATACCAAAATGCTTCTACAGAAAGTAGGGAATATTCACAGGATAATTTATGCTTGTTGAAAACTTTAAAAGATAAATAAAATAAATGAAGAGAAATCTTTGCATGCCTCATTTTGCATATCAAGGACTCTCTTATAGCAGCCTAGGATATATACCGTACACTTTTCCAAATAGCACAGAAGTCTTGTGAGGCCTGAATCGCTTCAGCAGCAATTGAAAACGTGGGGGTGGGTGGGTGATGGGATGGCAGGATGATTCTCTTCAGTTAATGAGCTGCCCCTTTCTTCAGTGTATTATGATCATATCCAGAGCATTGCTGACTGCACTTTGATGGGTACCTAATCAACGAAAATCAATCATCTGAAATTGCACAGACAGTATTTCATCTCCATCAAAAATCGCCTTCCTACAGAGCTCCATTAATCTCTTCATCATTGTTTAACTCAAAAAGAAACTTCTGTTGTAAAAGATATCAGACTTTGGTTTTAAATTAAAATTAAAGCCGTGCAGCCTTTGCTTTAAGGAAGCAACTACGGCTACAGTAAGAATTTGGTCTTACAGGACAATTTTGCTGTGCAGAATTAACCAGTGCACCTTGGCAACACATGGGAGGATAAGCAAATAGTAAATGTGAGTGTGAATAACCCCACTTACTAACACTAGAAGATTTTACCCTTTCATCTCACTCACAAGGGAGTATGTTTTCAACCCTCATAACATACCTGTTTGTCTTGAGTGAACCAGAAGCCCAACCCCAACAGCTCTCAGGCAAGGTTGGGAGGCAGGCGCAGGGAGAGGAGTGGAAGGCTTCCTCCCCATGATCTACAGAAAACAGCCATCTTCAGAGCAGGGAGCAGGTTCCTGCTGATGAAATCACAGCCCATTCGTACCTCCCTCCCCATGGGTCCCTACAGCCTGGCCTCAATCTCCCACAAGTTTCTGCCTCCACTTCTACTGCAGAACACTATGAAGCCCTGTGCGCCCACTTGGCCTACTGCCCTGGATATTTTCCTCGAACCTCCATTGCCTCTAACCTTCTCCCTTTCCTTCCTCTTCCTCACCAGAGTCAGGCATGCAGCAGAGGACACTTCTCAGTGTGGGTGTAGTGCATTAAACTACAGACAGAGTGAAATAGGCACAGCTGGGCAGTAAAAAATGTATTTATGCTGACTTGGTACCTGCCCTGGAGGGGAGGGTAAGACTGCTCTTTCCTTGAGGACAGGCTGGCATATTTAGATGCAGGACCAGAAATGAAGGCAGTAAAAGATGCAGAAAACAGCACAGCTAGGGCAGCAGCAGAGGCTGAGAGAGCAGCAGGAAACCTGCTGCCAGCAGGGAACAAAACCTCAGTTCCTGGTTACTGTAATCCAGCAAAAATCCATGCTGCTGCCCAGCGCCGGGCAGGCTGTGCTGTGGCCTCTCATCACAATGACCCTTCCTTGTAACTGCACCAACGTTGTCTTACATGTCATAGAAAGTCATTCATAGCAAGGAATTAAAAAACAAACAAACAAAAAACCAAAACAAACAAAAAAAACCCACATTAGGATCCCTTCATTAACCTAGGTGAGAGTTGTGCTTTCTGTTCCTCTGCCCCGAAATTAACACTCACAGAAACGCTGCCTGCTCTGAAGATTTATTTGGTGTGGGCTATCACCTAGAGGAGCATTTCTGACCAGTTCTGACTGCAGCTACTCTGCCAAGACAGGTACATCACACGGAAGGCAAAATCAGCGCTGCGATCTAAAGCCAGTAGTGGGTTCAGCTGTTCTTTGCACTGGAGCTGCACTGCTGCTTCCTCCCGTGCCTCTCTGCTAACAAAGAAAAGGGACTGCAGCTGCAGCTCTGCCTGCCCTCCCTATTTTCAGAAGCCTGTCACAAAGAAATTTGTCCCCACAGCAAATATTTAAAACGAGGAGAAATCATGGAACAAATGCACAAATGAAAACGCTATAAAAGAAGTGAAGCCTAATTCACAGGGATCTAAATGGATCCTCTTTCCTGAACTCCTTCACAGTGTTTGCTTCTGAACCTAGAGCCCAGAAGGGGATGTTGGATGTGCTCAGTCTGATGCTGAGTTGCAGAGACAGAAAAACCAGTTTCAAGGACTACTGCTGTTTTGGGAAATGGACAACTGATTTAAGTAAATCCTGGCTTAGACTTGCAGATGTGGTCCAACCGCAACTACTGGACCCGAGACAGAAACTCATTCAGCCATGTTCTAGATCCAGGGTTATACAGGTTGGATCAGGAGCTCTGTAACAGTTCTTTCGAAGCTCAGAGAAGGGTTTATGAATACTTGGGAGCAAATATCAAACTGATTATATTAATCTTCCACCATCCTCATAAAGGAAGTCAGGCTAGGCACAGTTTTGGGTTTCAGAGCTATGGCATGCGCAGTAACTTCAACTGACTTTGGCAGTAGGTATTGGCAGTCAGCATTGACCCACGCAGGTGACAATGCTTTCACTAAAATTGTTATTGCCTTTCCTAGTCTGATAAAAACCCAGTGAGCAAATCTCTCAAATGAGCACTTCTATGGAGGCAAGCAAAAGGTCATTTCATACTCAGGTTATTTCAAACTCCTCCTACTTATACTTTTGAAAGATTCCTCACAATTATTACTGCTTAACTTGCAAATGCTTGGGAGACTGGTTTCTCTCCTCTTCCTATCCGTACAGCCCTGCTAAGCAGAAACATTATTCAAAAGTTTTATTTATTCATATCCGTGTTTCTCCCAGCAAATCTAAGGGGAAGCTAGCAGATGAAACTTGGGCAGTATCAATCCTTTCTGTGGTCTTTCATATTACCTGCCTTTCAAATAGCAAGCAGAAGATGTAATTTCAAACAGTTTTCAAAATCATAGCTGCTTTTTGGGGCTGTCAACTCAAGATGGCACATGCTTTACACGCATCTGACAAGTGTGATGGATACAAAAAAGCAAGCAACATTTTTTGTATTACTACTCGTTTAATGCTGCCCCCTTACAAAGCAGTGCTATTGGCATTGTATTATCGGTGCTCTGTAAGGAACTGGAAAACCAGATTAACAAAATGCATTCGAAACCCCGGGAAGGCCCAGGGTCAGACAGGACCTTTTTGGCAGGAGCTTTCCCCGGCCGGCCTTTGCAGGACAGCCCAGGCTGTTAGCATAGCCACCTCCTCCACACGCCTCCAGAGTGAACAAACAGCCATCCCGGCAAAGCCCTCGTGTCACAGAAACAAATCAGGATGTCAGTGCAGGAAATTGGGACCCAAGTGTAGGAGCTATAAATCTGTCCCATCCTGATTGAATGAGTTGTGCCCTGAAGGATTGCGGAGTGCTGAATGGCTTTTCTTTGTCAAGAAGCCGACGCGGGCTGAGGGAGGGGACAGAGTTATGGAGGGGGGGAGAGGTGAGCCCTGCTAAGTCTCCTGTGGGGAAAGGAGATGAAAACACTGAGTTTGGACCCGACTAGCTGAGGAGAGAAATCAAATAACTGAACAACCATGGTCTGGTATATTACTCAGCTGGATATACTTCAAGTTGTTTGTTTGTTTTCTTACACACCTAGAGATGCAAATATGCTATGGGAAGGCATACAGAAGGCTAGGAAAACAACTTCCTTTTACAGAGTTAAGCAGAACTGGCTAAATTGAAGTCTTCAGAAAGACAATGTGGCAATGCAGCTGTGAGTTAAAACAACAGCTACATTTTTTACCATAGAAAAGATATTGCTTATTTTAAGCTACTGTTTGATAACTGATTGTTCACAGAATGACAAAACTGCTTAATAACAAAGAGCTTCTAGGACATCTTCTGAAATATTTAGTGAGGAATGCATGTAGAGTGCAGATATCTGTTCTGGCGTGGGTAGTCAGAGCTGATCATTTATTTATCGAGAGAGAGGAGAGAGAAAAGCAATTTGGATCTTTAGTAGAAAATGAGACTTAGGCTTGAAAACCCTTGAATCACTTTCAAGAATATGGCTTAAGTATCTATGTCACATAAGGCAAAGACAGACGTACTTGTGCAGCCCCGGCATTTCTAATGCTGCTGCCAACTGCCTGCCAGAACACTCCCAGCCTCTTTCAGGGCAAAGTCAGGCTCCTTACTTTAAACTTTTTTCTTCAGTGGCTCAGTCTAATCCAGGCTGACAATCTGTTATGGTGGCACAGCTAGTAGGGACTGTAACAATCAGCAGGGGGTTGTAATGTCTTAAACAAATGCAACTGTTCTCAAGTAGAGGGACAGTGTTTGTGCATGATGATATTAGGTTGAATAATTAACCCTGCATACTTTGGGTGGACTAGGGTTTTTAGGGTTCATGTCCTGTGCCTTACAACATCTGTTTGAGTGAGTCTGGACTATTTTGATTCCTCTTCTACAAAATTATGGAAGAAGAATCCAGGAGGTGTTCTTTTACAAGGTTCAGGCAGCTACTGTTTCTCTGATACCATGTATAAGATTACCTATGACCACTGGAGCGCATACACAACCTTCACGCGTTTTCACAGCAGGGCAAAACACATGCAATAGCACCTCATAGCACAGGCAGGCAGAAAGATCCTTGAGCAGCTTCTCCCCAGGCAGAGCAAAGGATGCTTTTTGTGGTCTCGGGAACGGCAAAGGCTGGGTCTGCTCAAGGTCCACGTGGCTGGCCCCTGGCCACCCAGTGCCCTGCTGCAGCGGCTCCCAGCCACCCGTGAGCACGCCCGAGAAGGGCTGCTTCCCTCCCTGGCACCCAGCTCATGGCAGGGCATCCGCTGCCCGCTGCAGCGGTGGCACCCAGCTCGTGCTGTGCTGCTGGCTCAGCGGCACAGGGCAGGAACAGCGTCAAGCACCTTCCTGCCCCCCTGGCGAGAGCAGGGTGTGATTTCAGCACCGTGAGGGAACAGGAAGATAGGAGGGGGGCTGTCAATATGAGCTGGAGCGCTGGTTGGAACATGGCAAGTTGGTGCTGTTTAAAACCTACTTCAAGGGCAGTACCTCTAGAAGCACCAAAGGTTCAGCCTTGTTTTCATTACAGGCAACAGGATTTTTGCCACTGGCTTAAATGAGAAAAGGAAGCAGATTTTAGCAAAGCAAAATGAATACTGTTTGCCCAGGTATACAAACTCCTGTGTAATACTTTGCACATATTTAACGGACAGTAGAAGTGGTTGCAAAAATACTTGTGAAAGATTTAAAAAGGATCACATCAGGATTTAGTGATTCTTCAAAAGTGAGACGGTTTGCGGCAGCAGCTGAGCTTTTACCAGCTCCACTCAGGTTTCAGAAAGTTTTTTTCCTACGAGCTCACTGGGACGCTGCCTGGCCCCTGCTGCACTCCCACTGCGGGGAGCACAGTGGGGCTGGGCACCCTAGGGCTCCTGAGAGGGGAATTTCGGAGTTTCCACAGAGCCAGGTGCCCTTGAAGTAGCTGTCTGTGTGATGCAGTTGAGCCGATAGTCAATCAGTCAGCCAGGCAATACAGAGAGCATCTCATAGCCCTCAAACCCAAACAAAGCAATGTCCTGGAGGAGGTCTGGGGTTGGTGCTCCCAAGGATTTCTAGTCTCCCAGACTGCTTAGTAGACAATGAAATTTTTGGGCTCTTAGGCTTTCTGGGTAATGCTGTGAAATAGAACAGCACAGGAACCTGGGCCTTGTTCTCGAAGAAGTGCTGAGACTGACCCAAATGTTAGTTCTGTGGTACATTAATGTCACGTTCAAGAGGCTTATACCTCAGGATGAATTGAATAAACAACACTATTTAATACTCCTATGACACTTCATGCACATTTTCTAGTTAAAATATTCCTGTTTGTCTCTGCTTATCAGTACTAATTCATTCCTGTGTACTGAATGCATGCTCAGCACGTGCACTGCTGAGTTCCAGCTGAAGCTAACAACCACAGATCTGCTACACTGGAAGTTGTATGAACAGGGTGCGTGACAATGCTGTGCTATCAGCATCCTCCGAAGACCTATATTGCTGCACAAATTCTTTTCCTAGGTTAAAAATGTTATTGTCATGGATCATCCACATTAGCAGGATCAATTTACTTAACACAAGCTAATTACTGTCCATAATAGCAACATTTCTGCAATCAACCCAGTGCCTCGTGTTCTGCTCGTATCTCAGTGAATCTCAGATGCTCCACATATACGGCTACTGTGATGAAATGAGCATTTAGAAAACAGAAGCCTAAGCTTGGGAAGGAAAATCTGCAGAACAAACTTAGGCAGCCCCTACCTGCCAATGCTGGAGCACTGTGCAGGTGGGGCTGGGAGGGAAATTCAATGGAGCTGAGCACTGAAGCATTTGAAATGAAAATATGATGTTTCCTGCTTTGACTGCTTTTGTACATTTACCCTCTTCTACACTCTCCTTCTCCAACCAAGGGTGTGGAAATTTATTTCAGCTATGCATTTCTAGTCACTTTATTATCAAAAAGACACTGAATACTGTGAATTGTTGTTTACTCTCATTTTTTACATTACATATATGCAATTTTCTTGTTTTCTACAGGGGAACAGAGGAAAAGATCTGAAAGGCTGACTATGCATGCAAAGGAAAAAGAGAGCAGGCAGACAGAAGGATCCCTCAAGGCCAAAGGGCTCTCCCACTCAGCAAAGAGATATTTTCTTTGAAAAGCAGGTCTTGCACCAAGATATTTTTATGTCACTCTGGGAGCATAAAGGGTTCTCAACACAAAGAATTGGACTCCTGAGAATAAAATCCTACAAAAATGGAGCTGGTAATTGATGTAATGATGTCTGAAAACCTCCTCCAGCTTTGTGCCTGGTACAGGAGCTGGATTCAAATGAGGTCTGAATGTACTGAGCTATGGCTTTTCTTCTTACCCTGGTTACTGCATGACAGTAGTGAAGGGGCAAAAACACTTGACAGCACTGAGATACCCAAGAAGAAAAAAAGCCTGTGTACTCTTCCACATCCCAGTTCAAATCACAACCCCAAATTTTAATTTACCATTTGTTGCTCTTTGATGCTACCCCTGCAGTATTGCTCATGAACCTGGCGTGATACCTAGGGTGCAGAAGGCCATCCCTGTTCCAGCCCCGCTGCAGCTCTAGCCTCTCCATCCCAAAGAGACCTGAAAGAGTCTGCAAGGCCCTGCCTGCAGAGACTTCCACGTTTTCAACAGCATAAAGTAGTGGTGTCATTAATTCCTGAGAGACTTCTCTGAGTACGGACTCTTTGCAGAACAGTGGACAAAGCACATGAAAGACACAAGACGAGAACCTGCAATGCCACTGAGATGATTAACATTCAGTAGGATACTTTCAGAATTATTTTCTTTATAATTATAACAATGTCCAGGAAAAAACAACTGAGGTATTTAGCGACCTTTAGCAAATTGCATTTCCTTATATTGGTCTTGCTTATTCTTTTTAGAAAACAACACACGTGTTCCACAAGGTCTTTTTTTCCTGCACCCTAATTCACTAGTTGCTCGGAATAAATCTCTTCTCTGCAATTAGTTCCAGGACTGAACACACAGATGCAGCAGTTTGTTTTGTATGCATTAAAAAAAAAAAAAAAGTTGGATTAAAGGATTCTGTCCTGACTTTTAGAAGAAAACACCTAATTCACAGCAAGTACCCAGCAAATCCAAACTGCTTTTCTGCCTCAACTAACCTCAATTAGTTACTGCTCGGTTCTGATATAAATATATGATGAAGAGAGGAACTGGATGGTTAAAGTACGCTCAGCCCAACCTGCATTCAGCCATGAATCTGAATGAAATAAAAACCTACTTCAATATGAAAGTTACAACTTAAACCAACAAAACTATGAATGGTACTTTGATCTTTTTCTGCTGTGATCTAATTATTAAACACAGACTCCGATTCTTGTCTTAGTTGCATTGATTCACACCAGCAGCAGTACCATTTGTTTCAAATGAAGACCTGAAGCAGCTGGCATAGTTCTTTTTTGAATCATTTTTTATTTGTAAGATGTGCTGGTTCTGTGCCTAGGACATAAAACTGGAGCAAAGCACCAACTGTTCTTATGCTGCAGCTTTAAGCCAGATACCACGACCCTCAGAGGGGAAAACAAACAGCCGTCATTGTCAAGCAGGAAAAATGACTGAGGGTCAGTGGTCAGAAAACAAAGCTCTCACTTGGAATTCAGGAATATTTTTCCTGCCCGTCACAGAGCTCCTGAGAGATGAAACAAAGGTTTTGAAGCCAATTTTTCTTGGTGGTCTCCAATGATACATCCCTTTGGGGGGGGGGGGAACTGAGGTGAGCAGGGGCTGTGCTCTGTGCATCAGCGCTCTGCAGCACATCCCCTGAGCATCAGGCTCCAGGCACCTGCCGCAGCGCACACAGGGGCTTCCTCGGCCGGTTTTGGTCTGAGTTCAATGCACCTTCGAAAGGGAGATCTGAGGATGGCCACCATGTCTAAAGCCTTAAAATTCACATCCTCTCACAGCAATGCACCAAGTGCTTGCTGAGTCCACAGCTGAGATGGGGCCTGGGGCGGATAAGGAAATGATGAGTTATTAATTTTAGTCTCACATTTGAAAGATGCTGATGAGAACAGGTGGCAAAAGCATGACGCAAAGTACTTGATCATAACCTAATATGTAAAAATAGTTATTTTTGTATTTTTTTTTCCCAGCCACATTCTTTCCTATATGTTTTCTTTTTCATCAAAAAATGTGTGTGTGAGTAGGAGGGGGCAATAACAACACATATGCCTGGTTTCAAGGATTGTTTTTTAAAGACTCTTTTTGGATTTTATAACTTTTTTTTTGTTAACTTCTTTGAGACATGAAGGAAACATTTCAATCACTTCACCTTCCTCTCCCTAAAATGTCTGAGTTGTTTCTTCTACACAAGTGTTACATCAAAACTTTCCCTGAACCTCTCCAGAGTACTTTACTCTGAAGAGCAACTATCAGATCAAAATGTACTTCTGTTTATTAGTTCAATCTCCTTCATTAGATTCCCTCTATCATGTGTTTTCCCACACATACAGTGATAAAAAAATCTGCTAAAATCCACTGACAGCTGCGGCTGTGATAGACTTTTCCTTAATCCGATTAGCTGCCGCCTCCCTGTTCGCACCAGTTTCTGTAAGCAGTTACCATATTACACTACAATCTGTTGATTTCATCTGCACTGGCATCAGGCAGCATTCAAAGAAAGTCTGGCCCCATAATAACAGGCTTTCAGAGCTGGGAATCTCCTCTACATGCATACGTGCAAGCTGCTCTCTCTCCGACTGTAAAAACCTGCATGATTTAGGAATTCAGCTCTAAATGAATAGGACATTTCCACAAACAGCCACCTAAAACTCTTGTTACCCAAACTATTCTCTGCTCAAGCTTGTATTTTTCAGCTTTTGCATTGTGACGCTTAAATCTGTTGAGATGCTAAAAGAAAAGTCGTCTTTGCTCAGTCTACTGGCTCATGCAAAAAAGTAAAATAGGGTTCTTCAGGTCGGAGAGAAATAAAGCAGCTTACATTTGAACACAGAAAGCTTATTCTCGTCTGCTCAGCCCCTCACTTGTGAGTGCCTCCACTTGCACTTGCTGCTGCCCAGCAGCCAAAATGGAAGCGCCGTCCTCTCTCTCTGCATGAGGGAGCTAGAAAGGAAATGCAGGTTTGAAAAGCTTCCTCCCTCCCACCAAGCCACGGCTCCACGCCAGGGGAGAGGTCGTAATGTAAATGGAAGAGGGCTGGAAGTGGCCTCCACTTGAAGGAAACTAGATGGCATTTCAAGAAAGAAGCTGGTCTAATTTAGGAAGAAATTATAGATTTAAGGCAGCTCTTGGAAGAAATTCTGGTCTTCTGACCTTAACGATTCTTTCCTTTTGGTTTTTAGGTAGGAGTCACAAAGGTGCCCCCCCGAATGTCAGTATTTAATTTCCTTTCACTTCCTTCCTTGAATTGGAAGCAGTGTCATAGCTTTTACTGCTCAAAAGAGGGAAAGAAAATGGCAGAGCACAAAGTCACAGAGGAATTTTTGGAAGAGAGATGGAAATTACAGCTCATAATATAGTATATAAACGCTGCAAGATGCCAGTTTAACGCTTAGCAAATAGACAGCAGGCTCATTCTAGGGAGGAGACAACACAGCAATAGTTCCTGAAAGGCATAACAAAGATTTTTCACCCTGTACATGCCCTGGTCTCCAAGCAAGCAGTTTCCTCCTGTGTACCAGGAGTGTGACAAAAGATGCAAAAGTAATTTTGCCAATGATTCCCAGATCACAGTATTTGCTTTTAATCTGTTTGGTAAAAAATCAAGCAACAATGCCACTTCATCTACAGGATTACAGGTTTATGAGCACCTTTGGCATTGATAGTTTGGGTTTTAGAAATTTTTCCAGAATTGCCAAATGAAAAGCTCCACTGAAGACATTCTACATTGCTTAACTATCATGCAAGTAATTTTGTTATGTAGCTAATTGTCATCATGGTATATTGTCTGGGGGAAATACCCTAGCACTTTGCAGCTGGACACCCAATTAGCCCAGGAGTTTAGGTACAGCTGTATGATGAACGAACTCACTATTTAAAATTTCAGCTGCAAAAGAAGAAGCATTAGAGCAAGAAGGTACAACCTTGTATGCAATAGGAGTTAGGAAAATATACATAATATACAAATATAACTGGCTAAATATCTTTTGACAAACAAAGAGCAGTTACCAGATTTAAACTTGACACTGAGAATTCAAATTAGAGTAAGAAAAACAAAGAGAAAATTTTTGTTCTGGGATCTATTCTTCTCAGCAGAATAGAGCAGTCTTCCTTATAAGCTTAATTTTAGCTCAGCGTCTGAACACCAAATCTACACTGAGTTCCTGTGAAGGCAAAAGGTAGGAAAGTGGGTCGTATTCCCCATGGGGGCATGGAAAACCCCATGGGAGAGAAACCCAGAAGTCAAAATACATGATTACAAAAAATATGCACTAACATGAAATGTTGCTCTGACAATCAAATGCTTTGAAATCCTGTATTTTTTCTTTTTAATTCCGTAAGACAAATTTCTATTTGAGAAATGAGATTCTCTGAATAATCCAAACAACTCTTTCACTGTAGCAATGATTATTATCCTATTTAAATAAAAGACCTGTGTTTCTGTAGTAATTATCATACCATATCCCTAATTAATTATTACTCAAAATATCTGTTAAAATTCTTGCCAGCCATTTAGAAACAGGCACAAATTATTCCCTTTGATCAGACTTGCATTGCTAAAGGCACATTAAAAATACAGAGAGAGTCTGGAAAAGCCTTGCAAAATTGTCCATAAAGCCAGAATTACGTTAACTACTGCAGCAACCCTTACTCTGCATATTCAGAATTTGATTGCATACAAAGGGAATTGCTCTCTTTGGACAAGAGGTCAATCCACACCCCCAACATTAAGTTGCGTACAGTTTAAAAGAAAACAATTGCCTGCTAATTTGAATACATAATGAAGGAAAATAAAGATAAAAAACCCATAAGACTTTTGAGGGCTTCAAATCAGTTTACAGTTAAATAGACAACACCAACTGCACAGATTCTGAAAGGCTGGATACGACCTCTGGATTTTTAGCACACTGCCAAGTAGTTAATGAAGAGAAAAACCTGGCCAGAGAAAGTGATGCTAAGCTTCCAGCCTTATGAAAAACTCTATGGATCTTTAATTCCCATGAACAGAATCTCATTTTTTTTAATGATTCCTGTGAAAGACCCATGACAGTGCAGATACACGCTTTTCACAATTCTAATTTGTGATGCTCCTGTACTCAGTCTTCAAATTTCTGATGTTTCTTTCACTAAACCTTCCCTGGAGTTGCAATTTCTATGTCACAATCCTCATTTTTAAGGAAAATATGATGGTACTCTCTGTATATGTTTACATCAGAGCTTTGAAAGCAGTTCTAAAAGGTTCTAAAAAGCTAGGTGTAATAGGTTCTGTGTAAGAGCTCAGTGCCATCAACTTATGACCAACATGAAATCTTCTTTATGCAATTATTTTGCCCATTTCAAGATAGTCACAGGTAAGTTACTGAATAAATTCCAGTACTCTTTTAGTGAGCACGAGTAGACCAAATTCAGCTATGATGTGTGCCAGGGATATAGTTATATCAGAGAGCAATTGCATCTACCTGGGTCAAACTCATTTCAGTTCAGAACTCAGAAAATAAGGCCGAGCACTGGAGATGCTTTCCTGCCTTTGAGTCATGCAGATTATGGCAACCAGGAAAGCATACTTTGAACCATGTATCACTCTATTCACAAAAAAAAAAAAAAAAAAAAAGTTGTTTTCCAAATGCCTCAGTTCCTCACAAATACTCTCACAGTCTCTAACAGAACCACAGATTAGACAACACTTGATTCAAAATACAAACCCACAAAAAGTACTGAGCTGTGATGTTACCCCTCATTCACCTTTTAGATCTTCAGATTTTTATTTCTTTTTTTAAACAACTAATGAAAATGTAATTTGCGGAAAAATCCAGTGAGATTCAGTATGAACAAGAAACTATTTTGCTATAGTCTATTAGGCCAACTATTGATCCCAGCAGAGAGAACTCTTTTGTATCTGGTACAACAAAACAAAGCCAGAACACCTCTGAGGCAGTCTGGAGGTCCTGTTTAATTATGTAGATATTTCAGACTCTACGACTAGCTCTGTACGTGCACTGCACAGCATGCCTGTAATGGTCAGATCCCTATTTTAAACCCAGAAAGGAGAACAGCAACATTTTGATGCAAAAAATATTGTAATAATTGTCTGTTCAAGAAAGTAGTTGAAGGCCTGAACTGTTGAGCTAAGTACAAATTGTAAAAGGACTATTTTCCTCTGGCAACAGTTTCATTGCATTAATGGAGTCATGAGATTTCTTTCAATATAGTCATGCACAAGCAGGAAGCATGTAGGACTGCTCTAAAAAAAAAAAAAAACAGAAACAACCAAAAAAAACCCACAAAAACACACCCCAAGACTAACACAATTTAAGGGGCTTCTCTCCCTCCCCTCCTGATCACCCTGTGATATGTACATGTGATGCTAATGGGAGTTTTGTGCACTTCAAGAAAAGCATAAAAAGTAATTCCCATATGCTGCATTTGCCACAGGGAATTTGTTACATTCACTGATGTTAAATTAGGCCATTGTGTATACACTTTAGAAACAGAGTCAGGCCATAAAAACTCCTACATGTTATTACTTGAGCATTCGCTCCTCAGATTGTCTCTTTGCTGATATTAAAGTCTGAATGTTGTTCATCAGAGAGTGACTGATAATAAAGAAGTGATTGACAAACTTATTACTTGGCTTTAAAAATAAGTTCTCCCGATTCAAAAGATTCTTCTATAGTTCAGAGAGACACAGCTTGTTCTTTGTAGCAGAAGGCTGTAATTGGCAAAGAATATACACAGAGGAAAAAATAGACCTAGTTTGTATTTAAACTGTGTAAATAATTAGAAACGTGGTTCCTGAAAGCGTCTAGCATGGCTTAGAGAGGGCAGCACAAGCTAGGCATGGGGCTGGGCTGCAGCTGCTCCGTCCCCTTGCTTCACCGCCAGTGCAGTGAGTTTGAGCAAGCGGGGTCTCTCTGGAGCCGCTGTCATGGCAAAGCCAAGCACATCTGGTAGCACCACAGGATGTTGCTCCTCATCCAGGCAATGCCCTGAGGTCCACGACCCCATGCGCCTTCACAGTCCTTACAGCCAACAGCAGGGGTGGGGTTACATGCCCATTTAAACCTACCATGAACACAAGCTCATGACAAAAGTGGTGATTCCACCCTTCCAGTCCCCTGCTTGCGCCCAACCCCTTCCTTACTGCCCGCACGCAGATGGGGAGCTGGATGAGCTCCCTCGCCCTGTTCAGCATGATGCCAAGTAACAGCAGGGATGGCAAGAAGGGCTGAACACGAGGGGAGGCTGGGGACACCTTCGGCAGTAGCAGCACCGGCTTGTGCCAGATCAACCAACATGACTGTAACCGTGCTGCTGGCTTGCGGCACCAGCCCAACCGCCCACTGCTGCAAGGGGCCTGCTTGCAACCTCAGCGCTTCCCTTAGCCACGGTTTTTCTCCCTCTGGTAGGGACTAGCCTGACATAGGGCCCCACCGGCAGGAAACTATTCCCTACCTGTGTTCCTTTATCCTGCTGCCCATCCCGCACTCTGCGAGGCCAGGCCAGGCCAGTGCTGTCACCAGAGGAGGAGCAGCCGGCGAGGCCGACCAGGCCGCGCTTGCCAGAGCAGCTCCAGGTCTCCGGCTGCAGAGGAGTAAACAGCCCATGAGTGCCAAGGGCCTAACTGAAGGCTGCTTTTTGATTCATCAGGCTCTAAATTAAGGTCTGACTTGCTCGTTTTTCACTTTCAGTGAACATTCTGCATTACGTACCACACAGCAAACGCACCAGGTCTCAAGCATACAGGCTGAACTGCAGCAGCCCCTTTTCATAAGCACCATCCCCTGTCACAACAAGGTTGCCGAGACTTCAGCAGAGGATGAAGAGCCCTGCTCGGCACAATCTGCTGCCTGAAAGCTAAGCAAGTGCATAGGTGTTTTCAGGAGCTCAGGCAAGCAAAGGCTTCAAGTTTCCTGAGCTTGGGATAATTTGCTGAAATTTGCCTCTTAATAGTTCTAGACACTTGAAAGAAAACCAGATGAAAACAAAAACTTTTTATTAAGAGTGGTGCTATGGGATAATGCCAGCTGATTTCCTGAGTTTGGCTCTGTATTTTCCTTCAAAATAAGTGAACAAATAATCTTTCTCAAGTCTCTTCCCCACCTCTCATTTTCGTTTAATTCTGGGCAGAGTCAAAATCCCCCTGCATGCCTTATGCTGCTAACCTCCAATTTCTGTCAAAGCAGTTTTATCATCAGACTGAAATCCTCAATCATGAACTTACACGCCATTACCTGAAGAAGCTGCCTTTTTTCTAGTTGACCTTTTAAACTATCAAATCTCATTTTTTTAGCTAGCAACATCTCTCTCCCCCTTCTTCTTCCCCTTGCCCTTTCTCTCCCTCACCCAATACTCACAAGTAAGTTTAAAACTACAACAAACACACTGAGTTGGCCTGCCCTCTTGGACTCATCTGTCTTCAAATAAATAAAAACCAAAAGTGCTGTTTAAGATATCCATTGACTTTCTGCGTTTACCTGTCTACTTACTGAGCTGCACTTTCCTTTCCTTTTGGAAGCTAATTCACGCCTTAGTACCTGGATGCTTAGCAAGAACTGAATCCATCCCTCTTCCTCTCTGCTCTGGATTAGGAAGGAGTGTTGCCAATGGCTTCTGAACAGTTTTTAAGTGTTTAGCTACATATACACAAATATTAAAAAGGACCTTCTATTTCCTCAGAGTGCATAATACAAATACTATTTCTAGGAAAGTCAGAGGCTGTAACAACCTAATGTCATTTAGAACGACAAAATTGTAGCTATATCCAGCCAGCAGAATACTTCAGATTCTATTCAGGTGAAGAAAAGTCAGGCTATGCCATGTTACAAAGTAGCTCTCTGTCACTACAGGCTGTGGCCTGAACTCTGTTTCTGACAATTTGACTACCACTGCATTTACCCCAAAAAAGGTTTTATCTTTGGAGTGAAAATCAGTACAGACGAGTACTTTCCTTCAACATCCCTTAAATAATAAATGATGCATTTCTGAAAGAAGTAGAGCCTGTTCCCTGTCTGATTCAGAAAGGGAAAACAGTTGTCAGTGTTTTTCCTGAATCCTTGCCCAACATCTGACTTGTCTTTAGAGGGTTACTCATTGTAAGAAAAGATCCACCACTACCTTGAAATTCAGGTACTCAATTGAGAGATTTCCAGGTAGTTCCATGACATTCAAAATAAGTGGAAAAATATGCATATTGATTTCCTGTTTTGGCAGCATTAAGATTTATTTACTCTTGATGTTACAGTGACCTCTAGTTTGTCTTGGTCGATACAGACCTCCCAGGTTGATAAACCTTAATATTCACCTTCATGAGAGTCAATATCCAGTTTATAACATAAAAGCTATCCTATGAGACAAACATTAATATTGCCGAGTAGCTTCAGCCACTCACCTCCCTCTTCTCTTAATGTGAAAGAGGACCGAGCCTGAATGGTTGACAATACTGAAAAAAAATTGGCAATGAATGCTAACAATCTAAAGAATGTGCAAAATGTACTGTTGACCTTTAGCAAAAAGGACACTGGATGAAACGATCATTTAGATTTGCGTATTAGAGAAAAGACAGACTGGTTTTTACAGTATAACCTCAAATTTATCCTTGCAAAGCTCATCTGCAACTAAAAACTTTAGGTACAACCTGCCTGTTTTCACCTGTCTTTCAGCTTGTGCTGCTTTTCCCAAAAGATACCAATAACTGGAGTGTAATGTTGCTTTCCTGATACTAGTGTTAACTTCTTTCTCATCATGAAGCTCTCAAAAAACATTTCTGGCTATAATAAATTATAATTACCAGAGAGCTTCCTACAGGGACAACTGCAGTCCACAATAAAATCCGGGAATTTTGTCATTATGTTTCTCTTTCAGCCATTCCATCAGCTGCTTTATCACTGGGGATACCTTAGTCATCCAGGTGGTGCTCATTTCTGTAAAGGAACTTAACTGAGAAACAAAGTAAGTTTCTTAGTAGCATACAAGAAGATTGTAGCACTAAACAGACTCCAATGTTGAATGCCTGCTACTGCCATCATATCACTATCATATTTTTTTTTCATTGTTTACTATAGAAACATTTGGGGATTTAGCAGTCCCTTCTTATACTTCATCTACTCAGGTAGCAACTATGTGGGATGATTTTTTTTTTTTTCTATAGCAACTGCTGTCTGTCTCGGTGTGCAATTAACTGGCACTAGGCCAGGTTCCCCAGTGTGAAACAACAACAACAACAAAAACAAAAAAACCTTCTAAGTTGAAGAGAGCTGTCAGTGCAAGGAAACTTTCTGATGAACAATTCCTGTGTCTTGTGAATCTTCTGGTGGGAAAAAGCCCCCTGCAATTGCAGCAGCTGCTCCAGCCCAAAAAGAACCTACTGCAGGAATGTGGACAAGAGGAAAACGTGTTCTGGTGCCCAGTAGACCTTCAGATGCCAGAAGAGCTCTGAAGCTATTAAGAAATGATTTATATTAGGACAGATCTAACATATATTGGAAACTGGATCAGTGCCCAAGGCTAGGCTGAGCGTAGTGAAAAGCTACATCTGTCCTCCTGCACATCTCCCTACATAAATGTAAACTGCTGTCTTCACATTTGAAAGTGCAACATTTTTAATAAAAAACCCTTTGTAGAACCAGATCCAGTTCTGCTCTATCAGTCCACAGAACTATCTTCACAGCCTGGTCTGAATTGTTATAAGTGCAATGCACCACACTGTTTTATCAAATTTTCCTGCAAATTATTTGGGTTGTTTCCAGATCTACCTTTACAGTGCATGCTCAATCAGATCATTTATTTCCCAGATAAATTAGAGTACTAATGAAGTTTCAGAAGTCTATTCTATTTGCAGTCTTCCTTTTCCTTTTTATTAATAATACAGTGAAATGAACTCCTCAGCTCATCTTTATGCTGATTATGGCATTTTGTATTCAATGGGTACTTCTTGGTCAGCAGTAACAAAGAAATAATAAAAGAAGTTACATAAAATTCAGCAAGCATTTTTAGGTATGCATTCTTTACATGTAATTAAAGCTACATTCATTTCTTTTAGAAGGAGTATTGCCTGCAATATTGCTAGCGCCTCACCCTGTTGTAATAACTGTAAGTCAGATAGCGAAGTAAATCTCATTTTAAAACTACTTGATTCTATGTAAAGCTATTTCACTAAACTTTAGCACTTATATTGATTCTTCAGAGCAACAAGAAAAATAATCAAATCTGAACTGCAGTTTAATACTAAGTTGCACTGCACATGGCTGAAGCAGTCTTGCTCTTTAAAACTGCCAAGTCAATGCCTAAGATTGTCGATTGCCAAAAGCTGGGTTTTTGCTCCACTGCCACAATCCCTGACTGAAAGCTCTTCCAAAATCATCCCTTAGATTAGCATACCTCTATTCATCTCCAGTCTAAAATTACCAATAGGCAGTTCAGATACACCATTTGTGCACGACCATTATTTTTTGCACATTCTTCTTCTTTCCTGAAACGGGACGCGTACTGCATTAGTATTAGTATTTCACCCACTGTCTTCATTTCACTACACTATGCCACATAAGCTTTCCTAGTCTCCCATACAAAAAAAGGAGCTTTCTATCTTCTCTTTGTTGCAAAAATACTTTGTGCATCTGCTCTAGTTTCTGTCATTCATTTGAGAGCACAGGTGACCAGTGTCACAAGGAGCATTCCTGCTGAGATGGCAACTGCACCTTGGGCACCGATGCTATTCCGTTCCCTAAGTGTACTAAAACACATAGCCTGATGCATCCAAGGGCCTCGCTACTGGCTCACAGCTGTCTTGTACTGCAGCCCGGTGCTAGATTCTCCTACTCGTCACCTGTGTTTATCACAAGGTTTCCAAAAGCACAGGTTAATTTTCCTCCCTACATCAGTGATGAGACTCGACTCAGACAGTGGCACACCTAGGGATATCTAAACTCATAGTATAAACTTGCCAGCTATCCTATTTCCCTCCTAACAAAACCCATTCAACAGCATGCTGTTGGTATTGTGTGCGTGTGCCAGCTACATGGTGTTGCTGATATTGTTGCTACTTCTCAACTGAAAAATAGGAGCTTTTAGCTGTCTCAATGGTATGTCGTTGGGCTAGGCTTTTAACATGCTTGAATTTTATAGAAATGAAAGAACCTCCACATAAAATTACAGAAAAACAACAAATTATACGATATAACAAAGTCTGAGCAGCATTGTTATTACCACTTTTCAACAGAGAGGCGAGCATACATGTGTCTCTGAATATAGATTCTCATTTGTTTGTTGCTTTAGAAATCACCAGGTGATGATATAACACAACTAAGAATTTTCCATGAAGATGGGCTTGTCTCTTAAATATCAGTACCTCAGGAAGTGATGGTATCTGGTGATTTGGGCTCTTTATTCAGACACACAAAACTAAAGTTCAAGGTTTTATGCTAACATTTGTAAATCAGTACAGTTTTCATGCACTAAGACACCATCTCTTGCCCTGATCCAGATGCACTTATGCATTCTGTTCAAGGCACACGAATACAGGAGTCTGAAGAATCACTTGCAGTCTTATTTTTTTGTGATGTGTATTTCTGAGCACAAGCTGCGACGTTAATCTAATGTATGTCTCTCTGCATTAACTTATCAGCAAATTCTTCCTGAAACATTGCTTCACCAAATCTGAGTACAGGCGGTTAGAAAGTAACTAAAATTTCTGCATGTGATTTGTGTTTGCTCTTATGCTTGGGTGGGTAGAAACTAAATATTGGAAAGATCCCTAAGTACTGCAGTCTGGATTTTTTCTAGAAAGTTATACTTATAAAAGTCTTAAGTCATACATAAAAACAAGATCTATAGATTTCAGTTGCTGGATGCTGGTAGTAGTGGCTGAAACACAAGATAAAGCACAATTAGGGAGAGGAGCTCAGAAATCCAGTAGCCCAGGAATCTGCTGTGTAACTGCTTCCCTTACAGATCTGCTGCAGTCTGCTTTTTCTCTTCTCTCAAAGCAATCTTTAAGGATCCAATAAATCCAAACACTACTAAGAACAGCCTCAAGCCTTATATTGAAGTCAGAACTGTTCCAAGGAGGAGCAGGCAAACAGGGGAAGACGAAGGCTGCATAAAACCTTTACAATCCTCATACAACATCTCTGTCAGAATGTAAAACTCAGGAATCTGGACCAAAATATGTCCCCCACCATAAGCACATGTGATTTTTACTCACAGTTCCCATTATACTAGGGTAATTAAAATTAAAAAAAATATTAATCAAGAGCGTTTAGAGAAATTCCCCACATCTTGCTACAACATTTTACTCAGAAAGAAAGGCCTTCAAAAGAAAGATAGAAGGCTTTTCACCGTGATGTCTTGGTGCCCAGTGATTTTGTGCACAACCAGAACTGGCCAAGGGCTGTCCTCCAGTTCCCCAGGCAGCTTAAGGCACATGATGCTCCAGCAGCTGTTACCATGGCAGGCAATGCCACCAGGGTAAGAAGCTAAGCATAATTCCCACCTCAACCAACCTGACAGATTCATCTAGACTTTTTTTAAATCCCCCAACAGTGTATAGCTGTTGAAATGTTTCAGATGGAAAATTTATAAGTGGGCACACTTTGAAAATAAGATCATGCTTGGGGAAGAGACTGGGAAGTGCCACTGTAGTAAAAGAATCTCCCCAGGAGTAACTACCGAGCCCTTATTAGAAGAAAATCAGGAGGAACAGTGGTAAATGGCATAAGAAGGATGGATGGGACAATGTAAAGAAACATTTTTCTTTAACTATTGCTGCTTATAAAACTGGGATCCAATTTTTAGTTCATTGATGTTAAAAGGAACTCAGAGGAATCTGAAAAGAGAACTCTCTGTTCCCAAGTTGTAAAAAGGGGTTCTGTCTAATAAATGTGATGGCACAGAACCATAGCAAGAAGGAGGAGGAAAAGAAAATCCACTTGAAAGTTAATCGCAAGTTATTTGTTATTTAATGTGTTCATAAAAGTAGCCTGTTGAGCCACCGATGAAGAAGTCCACATTTAACAAGTTGTAATATGGTACTAACCTCTGGTCTCCAGGGCTGAGAGCATAGGGCAAGCAAAGGGTACAGGTTCTACAACATGCAATGCAGGAAAAGCCGAAAGGTCAGGGCTTTTCCTTCAGCAAAGCAGTTCTAGAGGTTACTGCCTCCTGCCCCAGCAACAATACTTCCAAATGCCCAAGAGGCACCACGCACAGTCACTTCAGGGCTGCAGACAAGCCAGGTGTTAGGAATGGGCTCTTTCCCTGCTGCAGGGGCAGAGCACAGCAAAGCACTGAGACATCCCACTCTTATGGCAAATTCCAGAACCACAGAACGGCCGAGGTGGGAAGGGACCTCTGAAGATCACCCAGTCCAGCCCCCTGCTGAGCAGGATCACCTAGAGCACCTTGTGCAGGATCACATCCAGGTGGGGTTTGAATGTCTCCAGAGAAGGAGACTGCACAACCTCTCTGGGCAACCTGTCCCAGTGCTCTGTCACCCTCCCAGTAAAGAAGTGCCCCCTTCTGGTTCAGTGCCCCCCTGGTTCAGCCAGAACCTCCTGTGCTTCCGTTTGTGCCTGTTGCTTCTCCTCCTGTCGCTGGGCACAACTGAAAAGAGACCGGCTCCATCCTCTTGACACTCTCCCCTCAGATATTTATACACATTGATGAGGTCTCCCCTCAGTTTTCTCTTTTCCAGTGCTCCCAGTGCTTTCGAGAAGGAAATACAGCAGTCCCTAAGGCACAGTACCGCAATAAGCTCCTTCTGCAGCACAACCCATAGGTGGGCAAGAACTGTTTTTGTTAAGCAAACACAGCCACAAGTCTGCTTTTGTAGTAGGGATACAAGTCTTTGATACCAGAAGGTGCAATGGTAACCTCAAGACACTAAATCTTTTTTTTTTTTTTTTTTTTAAATCTCCTGTAGGTATAATACACCCTAAATTCTCTTCCGAGGATTTTCCAGTGGCAAAATACCAAATAATAAAATAAAGCAGCTTTTATAAAAAAGCACGTAAACAAAAAAGCTCATCCTTAAAAGCAAATCTGAAAGAAAAATATTGAGGTTTCATTTAGAGTAGTGCACAGTACAGCATGCTCAGTTTGTGCTGGCATCATCTTTGCTGCTGAATTATAAACCTCTCCGAAACCAAGCCTATAATTACAGCTGGGTGACACTTGAACTTTCCATGGCCAAACATTTTACAGAACATAATTTCAGCATGAGATTTCATGGCACACTGTAAAGCTTTGAAATTCTTCCATCAGCTTGTAATTTTGTGACCCTCTTCTGCCAAGAGACTTAAATGAATAATTATTGGTAAGTAATGATAAAAATGAATTACTTTCATTTTTGACAGTAGAATCAGTGAGATAGTTCACTTTGTGCTCTTGGTACTAAAGCAAAGGATAGAGAAAAGTGGCCAGCAGTGTTATCTGTGATGTTTTGTAACAGTGAGTGATAGCTACTGGTTTCGAGGAGAGGGCATTTCCTATCTTCTTTCGCTTTCAATCACATCTTTTCATTAGTGATGACTGAACCTCAAAACCAGCTGGAGATGGTGCAGATGTGCACTTATAAGCTTGGATGGTTATCTGGAGTTTATCTGAACAACTTTTATCAGCAAAATTGTGATGGGAATTTCACAAGAACAGCTTTTCTGGTTCTTCTTTTCCTGATGAGGTTCTGCAACTGCTCATCTGCTGCTGCATTCAAGACCTTGCCTGAGTCTTGCTCCAGATAGAGTAAGAACCAAATCAGATTATTTCAACTGGTTTCCCAAGTGCCTCAGTAGATGTGAAATTAGCAAAGTGCCAAGATGGTCTTAAAATAAATAAAGCTATTAGTTTCTAGGTAAAAAATCAGTAAGATAGGAAAGCCCACAAGCTACATTCAGTTGTTTCTATCCTTCTTTCCCCTTTCTTCTCCCCCGTTTATACCACAACATTAAGAAAAGGAAAATTCAGATCAGGTACAGGAAACAGCTGCTAAGATTTAGAGAACTGGGCTGAAAAACTGGGGAAAATGAAAGCCTGATTATTTGGGTCAGTTGAAATTGGTCAAAGAAAATCACTGGAAAACAGAATAGAGAGGACGATTTTGAACTGCCTGGAGGGCAAATAAGATGACCTAATACAAGCATCCATTTCCAGCATACAGAATTCCCTTGCACAGTGAACAGCTTTTAATAGCACGGATGTGGACAACTGAAAAAACAGATACCCGGTGAAAATTGGTTCCCTTTCTCCTGTGCTCACTGAAAGCATCTCTACCATCAGCGGGAGCTACCACGTGGCACTGGTTTCCCTGAGAGAGGAAGGGGCTGAAGGGAGACAGCCCCCTCCCATGCTGCTGACACCCCCTTGTCTCAGATGACCCATTTATTTCCACTTGTAAAATCAGCACAAAATGGATCGTGCCTCTGACAACAGCAATGAAATGGCTTTCCTGAACACTTTCAACAGGTTCAGGTCACCTAACATGCTTAGAAATTAAACATCTTGCGGTATCTCCCCTACATTCTTTTTTGTTGTTGTTGCTTTTATTTTTTTGTTTGTTTTGTTTTTGAGGAAACACATCTATTAACAGATATCGCTGAAGGCAGAATTTTTGCTTAACAGCTGTTCTTTCACTATAAAGAAAGCAGCAGAATACATTACAGAAAAAGCAACTTTCACTATGTGATTGAGTCAGATAACAGAGACCAAAAAGTTGCAAGAGTTATCAGCCCCTGCTACTCGTTTTGTAAAAGTTCTTTTCCCTTTACACTGATTTTTCTACTCTGAAATGTGAAATGTAGTTCAAAATATCCCATGTGGCATGTCAACTTCATTTACCCGCTGCATTTCTAATATGTTTTCTCCATACTCTTCTATCCCATCACAGCAATTGCTGTATGCCACAGCATGCTATCATGTTTTATGCAGAATTTCACAGTGAATTCAATGGTGACTAATGCCTAAAAAGAGCTGCCACAACATGGCACTACCTTTTATTATAAAAGCATATGCCCAGGGTCTTAGATCTCATCTTAAAGAGGCACACTCCTAATTTCTATCATTCATTTACACGCACAGGAGGGGGGTCCACATCAAAATCTCATATCCAAGTACCCATCAAACATTCACATCCAGATCTGAATACAGATCTAGGAATTATAGCAGCTTCTTACTTTTAAACTGTTTGGAACTGGTATGCTGCATCCAGTCATATATCCACAAGTGCAGCATTTGGACATACGGTGAAGCTACAGTTTGCTTAGCAGTCCTCAGAAGCTCATTTAGTAAAGTTCACAATATGAAACAATGTCAGCGTCTCTAGTATCTCGTATGACAAATTTTACTTTAGTGTGAAAAATTATATCGCTCCCCTATGTAAAAGCAGAAGCTGACAATCTGTTGCTCATCGGTTAGCTGTTAGTTTTATCTACATTCAACTAAAAACTGAGCAATCATAATTAAACTCCATTGACACTACTCATCCAATGTAAAATGGTGTGAACAATATAATCCCAGTTTATAAAAATAGAAAAGCTATTAAGAAAACAAACATTTTCACAATTTGTTAATCACATCCACCAAGATTTGCAGCAGAGTTTTGCAAGGCAATAAATATTCAAGAGTTGGGAACTAGCCATGCTATCAGCTTTGCAAACACTGTAC
Source organism: Anser cygnoides (assembly GCF_040182565.1). Taxonomy (NCBI): domain Eukaryota; kingdom Metazoa; phylum Chordata; class Aves; order Anseriformes; family Anatidae; genus Anser; species Anser cygnoides. Next base: position 14,267,551 of record NC_089887.1, read on the forward strand.
TTTACAGAAGTCTTTTAGAATGGGATTGAAGAGGCAGTGGCTTTTTCTTCATTGATTGCAGAGGGAGTACAAACAATTAGCTCAGATGGGCATAAATCATCCCTAATGCTTCCAAACAGGAATTTGCCAAATTATATACAACATCGAATCTGTTTCATAGTACAGGAAGATACAGTTTTAATTAAACAATTATTTTTAATTCTTATTGCACAAAATTGTTGCTCCAGACAATGAATACCAACTACTATTGTGATATTCTCTAATTTTTGAGTCTTTTCTTGTATTATTAGTAAGGACCTTAACAAAAGGGGAAAGTGACTATTCTGACTTTTACTTTACATGCAGGAGCATTCAAGTAATGGATTAAGATTGGTGTTAGATGAATAGGAACAGTATCAACGGGTTCACAAGCAGTCATTTACTCCTCATAGTTACGTGAGCGCTGAGTATGTACCTTTCTATATTGAATTCCAGTCTAAGGGTCAGGTGTAATTTCTTCCCTGTCCTAGTTCTCTCTTTCCCTTCAACAATTTGATTTGACAACACAGGAACAAAGTTAAGACTACATTAATTTCTCTATTTCTCTTTTGGCTGTGCATGGGGGGAGCAATCTTTGTGGGCTGCTCATACATCTTCACTGCTTTCAGATTGAGAAGCAGATGCTCTGCATAGTAAATAACGACTCTCAAAACCATTCACTTCTGTTGGCAGTTAAACTACCTGGGTTGTCTGAATGTCATCTTTGGGTGATGAACGTGCAAGGTCACGAAAGGGCTGGTTCTATTGGACGTCAGAGAAGGAAAGCAGTGACCATCATGAGTAACTGTAGTTAAAAAAAAGGATACCCTGTCAGTATTCCAAAAAAGTGGTCATAGATTACAGGGTAGAAAGCTGCCACTGGTATCTGAAGATGAAGCAAAAGAAAGACATCAAGAAGGAGCAATTGTGAAAGAATGAGCTAGAATATTTTTCTAGGAAGAAAAAATAATCTTATCAGAGAGACAGATGATTGAAAAAGACAAGGAACAAAGACATAGGCAGCATGGAGATGGGATCCACTTATAACAGGCTGTATTTTACCTGCTGGTTTTATTCAACAAAAAGTGAAGTTACCAACATTTTCCTACGCCTTTGGATCAAGAACAAAGAATTTTTGGTATCAAACATACTGACCCATTCCTTAACTGCTTTTTAGACTGATTTAGAATAACCTTATACTGTTGAAAGCCACATGATACATACTACATACATTCACACAGACAACATACATCATGTCTTGTTAACTTAACTGCATCTGGACCTGCTGTCTCCCCCTGTGAAATCAATGCCTGAACTCCCACAGACTTTGATGGGAGCAAGATCCGGTCTGCTATCTGTCACATCAGTAATTGCTACATGCATTAAAAATTAACAATCTAATTTGAAGGACTGGCTTGTGGTCTGAAGCTATATTGGGTTAAAAGCAACACTTCCAGCTAGAAACATGTTTTATCTTTTGCTAAATCCACTGCTTCCCATTACTGCTAAAATGAGATCTCTCCCATCTGCAATATATCATCTACAAAGTCCCTGATCCAATGATATACTCCCAGAATTTAAAGTTTAGACTGATGTTTTGCTTGAGATAATACAAAGCTTTCCATTCCCATCAGTAGAAATTCATGCCCTGTCAACACAAAATTGACTGTTAATGTACTCAAACAATTTAGCTGGGAGAAAAGACAACTAATGCAATTATCCCTGAATGGGTTAGATATTAATGTCTCTAGAGCATCCTAAGTGCCCAGGAAGCCAACTGTAGCTTCTTAGAAATAAACCTTTAATCCCCTGCACCCCTCTGTAACACAGAAAATAAACCTAAATTTTTACAAAAAGGGGGAATAAAAAACATTTTTTATCCAAATTAATAGACCATTATTTTCTCCTTGCTTCTGAAACTCAGCAGCGCATTCAGAGAGAATTCAATGCATTCAAAAAACGTACCGATCTTTTCTCTCTAAGACAATTTAGAGTTTTATGGTCATTCCACTCACAAAACTGTCCTACTAATGTCTAATTAATATTCCACAACCCAAATCAATATAATCATGACCTGAAAGTTTGTTTTTTTTTTGGCTTGAACATTTTTTACTTTGTTGTATTAAAAATAGAATCTCAAGATCAGATAAGAACCTAGAGTGAAAATGGAATCTAATTAGGTTCCTTATTTATGTTGCTATAATATACCCTTACTCGTATGTTTTGCATACATACATACACATTGAAATGCTTGCACGTCTATTAGTAGCTATGCAGACACTTCAGATACAAGCTTCCAGAGCAACCACTCTATTTCTTAGATTGCAGTAGTCCAAATGAAGTGGAACCAGGCTATGTGCAGGTGGTTTGATTGAATCAGCTGCTAAAACCCACATCCAGTTCCCAGACTGTTTACTTAGCACTGCCTCCAACAAGGCCTGTTGTCCCACAGCACCACGCTATCTGTGAGTGCTTAGAGCAGCTTCTTCCTCCTCCTCTTCCACATGCACAGACCATCCTCCAAAACCTCCATCTCCTGGCCCTCCTCCTGGGGTAGCTTCTCAGAACTGTGGCAGCACACAAGGACAGGAGAAAGGTATGGCACCCTCCTACCTGTAATTAACACATTTATTCGGGCTAATCTCCACTCTTAGCTGCCCTCCTAGATTTTAGGATTATTGTTTTATATTGAAGTGTATAATTGTTATTTAAAAATTATTAATAAAAAAGAAACATAGGGGGAATTGCTGAGCAGTAATTATGAAGCTGAACACCATCAAGATTAAAAAAGCCAGTGGTAACACCGGGATGCACGAAGTACTCCCTCACAAGTTTGCATGCTCAATTCCTGGTGCTGTAGAAGAGGGGAAATCTTGGTGGTGATATGAACAACATCAACAAAATGTATGCTCTCATGACAGTTGACTTAATCTTGAAAAGTAAGGGTTTTAGTCCTTCAGTTCATGCAAAGGGGCAGAGAAAGCAGTCTGTTACATCCCTGCTTGCAAGACAAGCATAATAGGGTTTATATTCTCCTGGTTTTCTGTCTCTCTTGTCTATTTAGACTGTAACTTCCAAGATAAGACTTGTTTCTTTTTGCTGGTAGAATGAACCAGATAAAGATTCAGCTGTCAGAAAAAACACCCTTTAAATGCTTTGAGGATGCAGTCTAAAAGTGTTGCTGTACTAATTTGAATTTCTTAGGTTCCTATAATTGTGCTGGGCACCTTCTGAGAATGGCTTTATCTAGGATATAAGTCATTTCTACTTTTGGTCTTGAGTAAAATTTAGATGTACCAGCCTTATAATCTCTATAGGATCACATGTGTTATTTATAACCTCTGGAGAAGATCAAGTGGCATTAAGAAGTTAGAACAATTTTCACAAAGTCAATTTCCACACTGTCAAATCACAAAACCTACCCAAATCTTTTCTGTCTACGTTTTTTCTTGTTAGAGGAACAAAAATTTATCGGCAGTCTAATGACTTTGATATGGGCAAACTTAAATAAAAGCGGTAGGAGGTTAAAAGGGAGTATCATCTCTCAAAGCCAAAAATAAAGACGCTAACCCAAGTTTTAATCACAGTCTTGAGAAGTAAAACAGGTTCTCCAGTTGAGTTGGTGCCAGATAGTAATGCCAAACAGGCAGAAGTGAAATGTTAAGACTGAGAATAATGCAGTTGAGGAACTCAAAGATCTGAAGTTTCTTTGATACAAAAGTTAAAAAAAAAAAAAAAAAAGCCATGAAAAAAAGGCCAGAAAAAAATAAGCCATGTGTAGCAAAAAATCAATGTACCTCACAGCAGGATATCCTGACTTGGCAGAGTATCAAAAATACAAGTAATACTCATTCTGTGCACTTCCTTAACATAATCTGTGCTATGGTTAACTTTATTTTACTTAGATAACTACTAAGAGAATGCATTAAAGTCTGATAGCATTTCCATGTAACTTCATGCATGCTTGACTTGAACAACATGGTAGTTAAGCAACTCCTCTGTAATGCTATTTGCGGTATTTTAGGCCAAAAGATTGTTCTGAGCTGCTCAGCTGAACACCCACAAAGGCAGTGGCTCTGCCTGAGATGCTTGCTGCAGCAAGAAGGACAGCAGCTATCCTCTCCTGGGGGGGCCACGGTTTGTTTTTATTTCTGAGTTCCATTAAAAATCCTGTCTACAAAGCATGAGGTATTGAAAGCAGATTAGAAATCTAATTGAGCATAAAAGGTTTGCCAATTTTCAAGACTGAGCTGAATCATATGAAATTCAACACCCACTAAATATTATTTCTCTCAACAGGCTGCAGGATAGAGTTTTAATGATTTCACTTCTTACACTGAGCCAGCAGATACCCATATACCATCAGTATAGTTGTTACTTCTAATTTCACAGATTTTAAATTATTTCAAATATTAAAACAACTTTCACATTGCCAGCCAGAGGATACAAGGCACAGGGAGGTTAAAAACAAGACCTGCTTTGTGAATACAAGTCCTGATCCTCTGCTACTTTGCTCCTGGCTCTGGGATACTGAAGGGGGAGAAAAGGACTTCAAAAACATTTTTTTTTATGCTCCTAATATGTCTGGTTTGTATATGGAAAGCAAAAGAAGTGGGGAAAAAAGGAAATACTTATACCGTCCGGAGTATTTTCCCTCAACAATTTATGGAAAAAGCAGCAGAAATCCCCTGAAAACGAGGGGCTGTTGATTCCACACGAGTATTTCTTCCCAGAGACTGTGGAGCTTCTGAGCTGAAATGCATCTGCCAACATCGTGCCGCTGGCTTGGCAGGCCCCAGGCTGCTGCTGAGGACCGCAGAGGTTCCCAGAGGTGCACGGGTTTGGTCAGCTCCACTGAGGCCAGCTACCAACATTTGTCACCTAACAAGAGTCTGGAGACTTTTGGATTCGTCATGCTATCTGGTGCTTGGCAGAAGGAAAGCCGATAAGAGCTCTGCAAGTTTCTGCCTGTGGGTGCTGAGGATTTAAAAATGCCTCGCTCCATGGCAGCTGGCTCAGTGGCTTTCTGGGGATGGCCCCAGGCAGCACAAGATGCTTGTCAATGCTCCCAGCCTCTTCTGGGAGCCCAGAGCCCCACAGGGAGGCTGCACTGCCTTGAAATGGGGCTTGAAGTCCAACAGGAAACTTTGGCAGTCGTACCACCCGTCTGAGTGCAGACTTCGATTAACTGAGGAGCCGAAGATCAAAATGGTCCAATTTTTGACTTCTGTTCGTACCAACACATCAGTGGTAACATTAATATTTAATCAGCAAAATGCTTATTGTTCTGGGCAGAAAGAAAATGGGCGCTACTCTGAATTCCTCATGCCTACCGTATGTGGAAAATATATTAGAGCTCATCTTTTCACTTACGGCTTCAGAACTGTATACTCTGCTCAGCGCTCAGTATTTCACTTAGCAAAGGACAGCACTTTATAACTATTAAACGCACTGCCTTAGGGATGTGGTAACCCATTGACTTGACAAGTCTTTTAAAAAATGCTATAGTCAAACAGCAAGGCAGGATACACAGAATTTATCTGATAAGCTGAAAAGTCCCTAATGACCCCAAGCACTTCAGGCAACACTAAGTATAAAAGTCATTTTGATGAACCTGCAAATCACATATAAATCAGGAGAGGATTTGTGTGTCCAAATGTTTTTAAAGGCATATATTTCCATTGTGTCATCTTCTTTTTCCCCCTTTACAGTTCCCTTGGCATGAAAATATAAGAAATCATTGTGTTAACTGATCTGAATTAAACCTTTTCTTCACATTGTCTCCCTACCTCCTTTTTTATGGCATCTATGTGCAAATGGCAGCCTTCACTCAATTTCCTTTCCCAGGCTTTACAACGTGAGAGGTTAGATTTAAATTTGTAAAGGGGTAGATAAGGACAATGCTTTCCCACATGACTGTGTCAATGACATGCTTGTTCTGAAGATAATTTTAGCTATATGCTACACGCAGAAGTGACGGGAGTAACCTACATACCCTGTTTGGGGTGCTGGTGCCTGCCAGTCTGCTATTCCAACAATAGTCTGTAATTAATGTTGAGTGAGCAATAAAGAAAAACCCAAGAGAAGGCAAATCTGCTTGTTTTCTTTTCATTATGGATGACTATGCAAGAGGAAACCAGGAATATTCTGACAGTGCAGCTAAGATCTGGAAACTGTACATCTGTTTTGATCATTTGGATCCCAGCATTCATAAAGCTGAGCAGTTTATTATGCTCGGTGCCATTTGTCAATACATCTTTCCCTATTTGTCCCTGCTGAGATTATGGCTGCTACAAAGTCAGCAGCTGGCGCTAGCGCTGACTGCCCAGGGCCAATTTACGGAACTCAGCTGGTGAAACACTGACCGCTTCTGACACAAAGGGATGGCGCTCCCCGGGCCAGCCAACTCTCTGCCCTTCTGCCACCTCCTTTCCTCCTTTTGGCAGCAGCCGCCGCAGGGTGCGCTGCTGGCCCCAGCTGGGATCTCAGCGGGCCCCTTATGCCCCCACCTCCCACCCGCGTGGGGGCTTTTTGCCAACCCCCAGACCCAGCTCCTGGCACAGGGCCTGCTGCAGCTCCACTGTGTTTTGGGCCTGGCTACACCATCCCCGCACTGAAATGGCCCTTGTAAAACGTGTGCAGAGGTACAGAAGCCAGTCTGATTGTATTTTTTTTTTTTTAAAGGAATCGCATACTAGGTGCTATGTTTTATGTTTTTCCTGCTAAAGGAACCTGTTTTAGAATTGCAAAAGGAAAAGTGATCTGATCTCAGGATTAGTCAAAATCTGCCCGAATTACCTCAGAGCAATTTTATTAGGTGAAATCCTGATCAAAGTGAAGTAAAAATTAGATTTCCTTTTATGATAAGATCACCCATCTAGTCAATCAAGGGAAACCAGCTGATGTGATCTTTCTGGACTTCAGCAAGGCTTTTGACACAGTTTCCCATAGGATCCAACTGGACAAAATGTCCAACATACAGCTAAACAAAAACATCATGCGATGGGTGAGCAATTGGCTGACGGGCAGGGCTCAAAGGGTTGTGGTAAATGGGGCCACATCAGGCTTGCAGACAGTCACTAGTGGGGTCCCTCAAGGCTCCATTTTAGGGCCAGCCCTCTTCAATGTCTTTATAAACGATTTGGATGTAGGACTAGAAGGTGTTTTGAGCAAATTTGCCGACGACACCAAACTTGGAGGAGCTGTGGACTCGGCTGAGGGTGGAAAGGCCTTGCAGAGAGATCTGGGCATATTGGAGAGCTGGGCGATCACCAACCACATGAGGTTTAACAAGAGCAAGTGCCGGGTCCTGCACCTGGGATGGGGCAACCCTGGCTATACGTACAGACTGGGCGACGAGACGCTGGGGAGCAGCCCCGCAGAGAGGGATGTGGGGGTTGTGGCTGACAGCAAGTTGAATATGAGCCAGCAGTGTGCCCTGACAGCCAGGAGGGCCAACCGTATCCTGGGGTGCATCAAGCACTGCATCGCTAGTCAGTCGAGGGAAGGGATTGTCCCGCTCTGCTCTGCGCCGGTGTGGCCTCACCTCGAGTACTGTGTGCAGTTCTGGGCACCACAGTACAAAAAGGATGTAAAACTGCTGGAGAGTGTCCAGAGGAGGGCGACGAAGATGGTGAAGGGCCTAGCGGGGAAGACATATGAGGAGCGGCTGAGGTCACTTGGCCTGTTCAGCCTGGAGAAGAGGAGGCTGAGGGGAGACCTCATTGCGGCCTGCAGCTTCCTCATGAGGGGGAGTGGAGGGGCAGGCGCCGATCTGTTCTCCTTGGTCACCAGTGATAGGACCCGTGGGAATGGTGTCAAGCTGAGGCAGGGGAGGTTCAGGGTGGATATCATGAAAAGATTCTTCACTGACAGGGTTGTCACACACTGGAACAGGCTCCCCAGGGGCGTAGTCACAGCACCAAGCCTGTCAGAGTTTAAGAAGCATTTGGACTGTGCACTTAGTCACATGGTCTGAATTTTTTGGTAGACCTCTGCGGTGCCAGGAGTTGGCCTTGGGGATCCTTATGGGTCCCTTTCCAACCCGGGATATTCTATGATTCTAAATCAGAACAACTCCAACTAATTGTACTAGAGCCGAGGTGTCACCAATGTGATTTTGGCAGGAATAAGAGTAAAAGGAAATACTTCTGGCCCCATGTCCAGCATTGTGTTATTTCATTCCTCACTGGGATGGAGTGCTATATGTTCTTAAAATGTCACTGTTGAGACAAAAAAAAAAATACAAAATGAGGCACAATCATGGCTTCTGTTTAAATGCCCTGTGCTGTCCACTACAGTCAACAACATCCCCTGAAAATGGATGGACCTAGCCAGTGAAGACTTGAGAATAAGGAATCTCCAATTGTCACTAACACATCTGAAATCAAGCAGAGAAGTGTTAAAACACCTATCTAGCTATTACCAACCTGTGTTGCTTTCCCTGCTTGTTGAGCCCATCCTTCAGGCACCATACACACACGAATTCACAAGTCATGCTCTTAGTCCATTTTCTCCAGTGCCTTCTCCTCGGTGCATAATATACCCTCCAGTAGACAGGGCACAAATAGACACAATCCTGCCCCCATCACAAAAATGGCTTATACTCAGCACTTCACGGAAGTCAGAAAGAAACCTTTCTGTAAGGCGACGGAAAATTGCCTTGTTTCTGTGGAGCATGTTTCTGTTAGTCACTGGGGAAGGCAAGAGCTCTTACAGGGCTGCTGGAACCTGAAGGCCCTGCTTGCTCCTGGAGGATCGGGTTTGGATAAGGAATTTTCAGCAGAATCATACTTGTGACAGCTTTGCATTGCAGCTTTTGGGAAGGTTTCACAAGCTCGCCTGTTCAATAAATAATCCTTTGGAGCCACAACAGCGTTCAGAAAAGCTTTACAAGTTGGCAACCAGCAGGCGCTGCAGCCATTACGGATAGACTTTAGGAGCTGCACATCTTGACTGAACCGCTAACAAAGTGTCATTTACTGGGACACGTTTGCGTAAATTATAGACATAAGATGTAGATTTTCCTTAATGCTATATATATATTTTTTAATGTAGTTAAGTCTATCAAATGCTTCAAAGTGGTAGGATGTGCAAGAAAGGCCTTCTGTGTAAAAGAACACATTGTATTTGCAATTACAGTCTACAAATAATATTTTGTAGAACTGCATTGCAGTCAGCCTGTGGGCACATTGTTCACGTGGATTGTTCATTGTTCACGTCGCTTCTGTTACCTGAACACTGTATCACCAAAGGAGGATTTATTTGGCTCTGGTGAGGTACATAACAAACCAGGACACCTCACTACCCTTCCGGGGAAGAAAATCAAGAGCTGAAGTTAGGCTAATTTGTCCCACTAATAGTCTGCATTTTCACCTGATGTCTTTGCAGAAGCTGAAAGCACTCTGGGGACAGCTCGAGAGACAGCACAGAGGTGGGAGGAGGCTGTGCTGTGACATGCACAGTCCATAATGCAATTTTACTCCTACGGAAGGCAACACACAAGCCCAGGGAGCAGAAAGGCAGGCAGGCACTGTATGTTGTCATACTGCTCAAGGTATCCAGTCTGTGCTAGCAGCAGTTGCATTAGGCAGCCATCTCAGAAAGAAAATACCAGTACCAGGCTCATCATCATTGGTCCCGACTCAGTTTCAAACAATGTCCAGTACAAGCCTGTGACTCTGCTTAGGACTCCGTGAAATACACCCAGAGCTTATTTTATGCAGATGATGTTGCTGCAACTGAAATCTACAAAATTCCTGAGAAGTCGAGCTTGTTTAAGCGTTAGAATAGACTTCCAAAACTGAACAATCCAATTGCAAAGCGAACGTGTATGCAAATTTCAGACTAAACACAACAGCCTCACTATGTAGGCTTCACAGAAAGGTAAGTCCATTGGTGATAATTAGATTAATTTAGATTAATTTCACTAGCACTTGGATTGTAAGAAAAAGCAAATTTCAATTGAAAGATGAAACCAGACAGAGGCATCAGCAATCCAGTCTCTCTAAATGACTCCTAAAGATTAGAAGGAAATAATGCCTTCATCTCTAAGAAAACAGAAGATACCTTCACTAGTGTCCATTTCAGTAGCCAGTGCATGCCACTACTGTTGCACATGAACAGACCGAACATACCTTCTGTTAGAGCAGGACCAGATTCTGCCTCAGTAAACGAATTCCAATCTCAGATCCAACAGTCTGGAAGTTGGCTATTTTAAAATTTTCACAGTATTTTATTAATGTACAGGTGACAAATGGTAAACATGTTTGATGGGTATTTTTTATTCCAATATTTAAGAAGCTACAAAAAAAATTTCAAAACTCCACCGTGCTCACCATCACCGCTCTTCTGTTCCTCTCATTGGGCTTATGCACCACCAGCATAAGGCTTTGCAATGTGAATTTTTGGTGGCATGCCGCTGCACCACAGGTAGCTAAGAAAACAGGTAGAATGCTTTTCCCAGCTACATTTCTGAAAGCATTGCGACAAAAATATAGCAACATATGAATTCTGGCCCTGACCCCAAATAGCTTTTCCCCCATTAGGATTGGTGTTCTTATGAGCAGTCCTAGAGACAGAGAGGCAATTTCCCCAGCTGTCAGCTCTCTGGCAATCAGGTGCCCTCGGAAGGCAATGGCAAAGATCTCACTGCCCTATGGGAAACCAGCGGGCACTGCCCAAAGGGGCACCAAACACAGTCCTCAGCATTTTCTACTACAAGTGCTAAACAATCCACTTCAATTCTGCCTTCTCTAGCAAATGCTTAGCAGATATGTACATTTGAAGCATGGCATTGTACATACAATTTTCCCATCGGGGAGAGAGAACAAACCATTTGTGACAGATGGTAGTCGTGCTGCTTAATGCGATACTGGAAGACACTTAGTTACACACACTTAAGATACAGTGACGGAAACAGCATATGGACCTAAATAGAATAGAAGATGCATTAAGCTTAAAACTTTGAAGCTCTTCCTTTGAAATGGTCTTGTTTTACCAGAGACATTTACTAAATGCAGAAACATTGTTTGCACTGAGCCCTATAAAAGGATTCAATAATTTGGCAAAAAAGAATTTTCTGACACATACTTTCAAGACAAAAGTGTGCAGCCAGCCTTTAGATTTTTCATGCTGCTCTGTACTCCTGATACATCTCCCGAGCTATTTTTTAAATGTATGTACATCTTAAGGTCTAAGATCTAACATGAATAATAACTGAAATGATACATAATTAAACATTTTGCACATCAATGTGTGATATTGATGGTTTAAATATTTCATGACTAATATGTTCAGTTAGGTTTAAGCCAAGCTACTGAGTTATTTCTCCCTCACCTCCACTGCCCTACATCTGAGAGTATTGATACAGCTTTCACCACAAGTTGAAAAGACGACTTCAAATCTATTTCCTGGAAGGGTGGTTAAATAATTACTGTCATGCTAAAATAAGGAGCAGCCAGACAAGACAGAATAAGGAAAAGCTCTCTCTTTCTACTAGTATGTAAGACACAGCGCCGAGTTCCCTATAATACAGTGGAGCTGGCGATGGAGCTCTTCATTTTCAGGTCCAGCAGCCCAAGGTACAAGCCCCCATAATCCCCAGACCCATACCCTCAAGTCGTAAAGCACGGTGCCTCACAATGCCAGCATTTACTGAGCCCATTTACTGCTCTCAGCTTCGTCATGCCAAGCTCAAGGCCTTTATGTTGAATAAATCAGTGGCTCAGAGTTGTCCCTCTGTACTGCTCTGCTGTCTGCTGCTGACTTACCAGAGAACTGACCCTTAAGCTCAGTGGGCGAGATCTTTATGTTTAGTTTTGATGATGAGAGGCTCTGTCTTTGCTGATGACTCCTGTCTGGAGGTTGTTAAATTTGCACCCTGTCAGAGGATGTACTACGTGTCAAGAGTAGGGAAGAGTCCAGTACAGAGAAATTTTTCTTTAGGTCACTTGACTTTTTTAGTTCTACTCCAACGAAACTTTTTCAAGTATTCTGGCTTTTTTCCTTTCTTCTCATGCTGCATTTTCATGACCTTTAAACTTGCAGTGTATTTTGAGGTATGCCTTTTGAGCTAAATGCTTTTTGCCTAAAATGCCTTTTGAACTATCGTGTTTATCATACTTCAGTGTATCCAGAGGACATCTCCTTAGTTCACAGTTGAAAACAATTCCCTTTTTCTCTCTTTTTCTTTTCCCTGGAAAAGCGCCAGATCCAGAAATATACACAAGAGTTTCTCTTATTATCTTTTGAAGTGTAGTAAAAGATGTACAATATAGATACATCTGCAATATAGAAAATGCTGAAGGCCAAACCATGGCATCACTTGCACCTCTATGACCTTCTTCAGAAGCATTAGCACAAGGCAGACCATTGTGAAAATGAAGTTATACCTTTAGAGGACTAATAAAGCAATGAAAACTGCAAGGAATGCTAACACCATAGTTCTGTAAATGTTTATATTCAAGACTGGTATTCGTACTCAATCTACTAATCCCAGGATTTTCACAGAAGTTTGAAGGAGGTAGGTACCTAATTCCTTTTGGCAACTGGATTTGGGAACCTAGTCCTTTGGGTGATAGCTTTACTTAAGGTGTCACCTGACACACCCACAGGTACAGCCCAGTAAGCAAGGAAAACAGCATCATGGTCATTCTTGGCATTTGTTAGGGAGATATGTACATTCTACAGGGATTAACTGCTCTGTGATCCATTGTCAAGCCGTATCATACACACTGCATACTGTGCTGAGCATACTGTCAATTGGTGACCATAAATATCTGTTGTAATAAGGGAGATACAGTCAGTTATACAGCTGGGATAGCAATAGAAGGGCACATTCACTTGAAAAAAATCAATTTTAATTAGGAAGACAATTATATTTTTTCCCAAAGGTTGCCAGGGTCTCAAGATTTATCTTTAAGGTGATGGAGAAGTAATCTTTTGCCATTCTATATCTACTGGGTAGCACTGAACTGTGGAAATATTTCAGGTCCAAGGCAAGACCATAAGGTCCCTCAAGGTCTTATAACCCAAGGCAATAAAAATCACTGGCACATCATTAGCCTGTCCCTTGCAACAGCAGTTTATGATTATATCCTTTGATTTCTCCAAGCAAAGATTTTTTCAGTTCATTCTTAAACTAGGTAGCAGCGATTTGGCCTACACTGCTGATTTCATTCCAACTATATCTTCCCTCCCTCGCCATGCTGGCCACGCTGCTCCTGCTGCAGCCTGGGGTACGGGTGGCTTTCTGGGCTGCCAGCACACACTGCTGGCCTTGTATCCAGTTTCCGATCCACCAGTATCTTCAAGTCCTTCTCTGCATGATTACTTCCAATCAATTCTGCACGCAGTCTTTATTGAAAACGGGTCTGACCCAACACAAATGCAGGACCTTGCACTTGGACTTGTTAAACGTCATGAGGAAAACCAAGACAAGGACAGACAAGTCCATTCCCAAATAACTTCCAAATCTAACTCAAGGAACTAAAAGAATATTTTAGGTACTTGTAGAAACTGGGATAGCTCATTACATGAGAAATATTGGTCAGAACGCGTATGTGCTGGCAGGTAAAGGTTAGTTTACAGGGATGATCCACATAACTCACCTCAGTGATATCTCACCCCAACGTGCTACATTATAAATGAACTACTTCTATTTTAAGACAGTATATTACTGCAGTCTATTTTATCTTAGGGACACTGAACATTTCGAGACAATGTTGCTTGCCTTTACTGCCATTTCCTGCTTTCTCTACAGTTATTTAATCTCTGCGCATACCCACATTCTCTCATATTGCTTCACAGACTTCAGATCATTCCCTCCACAATCACCTTTGTCAGGGCAACCTGCTGGAGTTGCTTTTTCAGCTTAATGCGGTGGCCACCAAGTAGCAGCCAGTCTTATTCCTCCTCCTCCTCCTAGACTACTTGCAAGCACACTACCCTGTATGGAACTAACAAAGTCGAACCAATGCATTCAGGATCATCTGGTACGCTCTCATCCTTACTCCATTGTATGGTAGGGGCTTTACACCACAAGCTTGTCAGGACAGATCTGCCCCCCCCCCCCCCCTTTTTTTTTTTTGTATCTGTACAGCACGCTGCGTTCCTGGCACAAGTTGTTTTTGCATTGTGGTGCCTGCTCTGTCTAATGAGGGAAGGGATACAAATTCTAGCCAAACTACTGAAAAAAAACATAATTGCCCAGAGATTCATCAGTCTGCTTGGGTGAACACCACCGTTTGTAATAAGATACAAGCACTGGAACTTCCGAATCACTGCTGGAAAAAAGATCTGTCAAACTGTCACCAACATTCACATCTTCCTTTCCTCTCTACAATGGATTTCTATTACAGACTTCAAACACATTGTGCTCTGAAAACACCCCATTGATGTCAAGCTCTCTCCAGCATATGAAACAAGTGCAGGGCATATGAGAGAAGCACCGCATGGTTCTGCAGTTTTGCATATCTTGCGGCACTGTTCTACTTTTTGAGGTGCTGGAATTGCCAGTGAGTGGCCCAAACCTGAAAGACTTTCCAGGGTGATCAATCTGCAATTTTTACGTCTTATTTTCTCTCTGAAATATATCCTATAATATATTACCATGGTGACACTGGTGTGCTCTTCTTTCAAGCTGTAGTGAAATCTAAGAACATTTCTGAACAATATTCCTGTGGCTTTTTAACACCACAGTGATTTTAAGCCGTGCAGAGCCTACTACTCTACATACCTATCTTCCAAAGCTGTAAACACCTTCTTGTCCAGCTGTGACAGATTTGATCCTGAAATGTGCAAACTATTAGCATTTAAGGAGTGCTGAGAACAGCCTACGTCCACCAACACAACCACAGTGGCTCAGCACCCCAAAATCCGTGATCTGTTTATCCTATGTAAAGGAGCAACCCAGAAGAGCATCGCTGTGCTCTTTGTGAGGCCTTTGACCAGTTTCAAACCTAACAGTTTTAAAACGAGCATAGTTCAGCCATTAGCATAAATGCAGAACATGCTAACATTGACTGAATATACACAAAGAAATTATATCAGCCTAAATCTTAATGATGCTATAGAACGATGTTCAGGACTAAAATTGACAATACACGAGTTTTGTTGCTGTGTGTTTAGCTGAACTTGGAATTGCCAAAGTGGTGTGAAAGTGATGGAGGTAAACCCAGGAGACCCCTCAGACTTCAGAGGGACTTTCAGAGACTCATTTCAGTTGTAAATAAAAACATGTTTATTCTTTTCTGTAAAATGCTGGAACAAACCTTTTGAAATAGTGTTTTATCATTATAAATGCTGGAAAGCTTTCTGAGTGGAAGTGATTGCATTCAGGGATGTTTTTATTACATGATTTCAACAAACAAACTTGAGAGTAAAATTGAATTTAATTTCAAGAAGCAATGAGAGAGGGTAAATTTAATAGGAACATATTGTTCCAGGCATGCTCTATGCCAGCCTGCAGACCTTGAGCAAAGCCAGCCATCTGAAAGCAGCAGGGGAGGGAATGAGAGAGACAGAGGGAGGTAAAGAATGAGAAGGAAAGGGAGGAGAGCACAGAGAAAGAGACAGATAAGAGGAAAGTTCCTGTCAGATTTTGCTGTGATGAGAGAGAGGAGTTAGCACTGTGGGAGAAAGAGATATGAGGGAGACTCTGAGCTGCGTATAAAATAAAAAACAACACATTTAAGTTAGGCTACAGCAGAAGTCCAAGACACTATCGAACTTTCACAAAGTCAGCGGAAAGGCTCTAATTTCTATGGTGGCATTGCCTTAAGCTGTCAGTAAATACAAACCAGGCTTTGTCCCCCTTTTCTCCAGGGCCTGACAATGTGAAGGAGCTGCTGAATACAGAATGACTCATTCTGATCCCTGCTAATCAAAGTCACTAGATAACAGTGAGAGTGATGTCCCTAAAACTAAACAGAGGCAGATTTAACTACACGGGTGCTCCTTATGCCAAGCTGGCACACCCTGAATGAATACTAGAAGGGGAGACAGGACAGGACAAAGTACACCTAACCTATAAATCTTTTCTAAAGCATACTGTAAGATTTCAAGGCATTAAAACAGAGCAATCTTTTCCAAGAGCTTTAACAGATATTTTTCAGCAAGTTTCAGTGACAAGAAGAAATTATAAATTCCCCTAAGCCCTCTTAGGGGAGACACCAGTCTGGAAAAAGAGCTTCAGCAAATAAGCTAACGATCTTGTTGCTGGTTTTCTGTCCTTTCTCCCTTCCGCTTCTGTTTTCTTTTCATCCAGTTTACTGGACCAGATTGTGAGATCTCTGGAATGAAAACCGTGGCACTGTATTTGAAAACACGCCATATGTATGTTTGGTTCTAACAACATTGCCGATGAGAGGAGCCAGTAGAAAGGCTTCACCTAATGACTCCTGAAACTTAGCTGAAATCAGTGGGATGCAAGATGATCTGTCTGACACGCAAAGGACAGGAATGAATTTTACCAGGTACACAGCAGCTGAGCACTCTTCCTGTAAACACCATTTGATAAATCAATACATAAAATGAATTCCTAAGCATGAGAAAGAGCTTTGTGCTTAGCAGAGCTAGTTTGCCTCTACACAACTAGAGTGAAGCAAGGTTGTAGGACCATTTGGAGGCATGACCCGCTTGCTTCCAATCTCAGCTCTCACAACATCTCTATACATGGACTCGAATAGGTAATTTAGATCTAAGCTATATCACTGCTGCACACACCACAGTTTATTATTCTGATTGTCCAAATCAAACACTTATGAAGATTATAGAGCCCTTTCTCTCAGAAACTGCTTTGGTTCAAGGTCTGCATTAAAAAATCTAACACCTCTGCACAATGGTGAAGATAACCATCTTTTATAAGAAAACAGCAGATCTATACATAACAGAACTCTTTACATTTATGTTTATTTAACTGGCAAGGAATTTCAAGCAGCTTCAGATTCTTTTGAAAATCTTTAAGCAGCAACAAGGAAACTTCCTTCCGGGCAGATCCGGTTTCCCATTCACATGTTCTCAGTCACTACGTGGTCATCCTGTGATGTGCAATGATTTATGAACACAGATGGGATTAACTCTGACCTTGTGAAAACCAGCAACTTCCCTCTTGTTTCTCTCCTCACCTGAATAACTTACTGGACCTCTTAAACAAATTAAAGAAATAAGTAAAAGTGACTGGAAACACTGCTGGACTATTTAAGAAAGCTGCAGAGAACTACACTGGATAATTTATTCTTGTGAGAAACATAATGATCACCCAACAAGTTTGGTTAGGAAGGTGGTTTATCAGGCCACCTTGATATACTAGGGCAAAAAAATACACAGAACACCTACTGATGATGGATTGCAAGATATATTAATACAGAAAAGGATTGAGATTTACTTTCAATAGTAGATTAAGGGGCTCCGATGCAGCCAAGACTAGTTCTTTAGAACAACAGGGACTGAGTTTAGTTTAGATAAGGACTTAATTTTTATTGAAAACCTACCACCTTCAAACTGCTCAGAAGTTGAAGCACTATAAAACTGTCAAATAACACCATTATTAAAAGCTTTATTTGACAAATCTTCCACTGCTGAGATAACTTGTTTTTTTGCCTTCTCTCTCACATGAAATAAAATCATTCACTTATGCAAACTGCTGACAGGAACGGAAACAAATGGGGTTCTCAGCACAGGGTGAAACACACTATCCCTTTTCTGCAGCTTAATGGGAACCATACTTATTCATAAATCATAAGGCATTCAGACTGAAGAGCTGCTATGCTGCTCGTTGCACTATACTTTGGGAAATATTCCGGATGGGCTCCTGATAAGCCCTGTGGTGTTCTGGAGCAGCTGATAATTTTTTCAGGAACAGCCTGCAGGTAGAGAACATCTACATGAAACTGTTCGAGAGGAAGAAAAGAAGCTGAACAATACCTGACAACCAAATACAGAATTTATTTTAACCTCCTTATAATAAAGAAGTGTTAGTAGCTCTGCTAGATGGCCTAATAGCTAGCCTTTGATCTGGGACCAGTGACCTTCCCAGCACTTGTTATCGACTCACAGGTTTTTAAGGCCAACAAGGACCTTTCTGATTTTCTAGGCGGACCTCCAAATTAACGTTAATGTGTGTGAGATTTCTCTTCTGAGCATCACCTTGGAACCTTTGGTATCGGCAACTGCTGGACCAATACCTATGAACTTACCTTCAATTTAACAAGGATTGACTTGGAACTGAGTCACAACCATCTGAAAACATTTATCAGCTTCAAACAACTTTGAAATACACCCACACTTCAGGAATCTTTGCATCAGGAAATGCCTGGGGAGGTTTCTTGCTGCTTCCCTTTTAAAATAAAGCTTTTAAATAAATAAAGACCCACTTAAGACTCCCAGCCAGCCTTCCACAGAACCTGCCCGAGATGCTTTGTTAGGTTAAGCAGGGAAATTCCTTTCTTGGGAGACCTCCTCAAACAGCAAGTCTTCCAACACACACTTTGCCATTGCCTCTGATTGATTTTGTCATGTTTGTGGGCATTGTCCTGGGATGTGCAAAACCCCGGCAATTCCAGAAGGAGGTGTGACTAAATTTGCTGTGGCACTTACCTTATGGCTGGGGCATGCGTGGCCATGGACCTCACTGGGCTCTGGGGAGTCCCCACAGGCCAAGGCTGAGTGACAGCAGAGGAAATAACAGCTGCTTCTCAGGTGAGGTTATATTTTGAATTGGATTTAATAGAAAATCTGTAACCAGCTAGATTTCATATCAGAAAATAACTAAAATTAGTTTGCTGTGATGCTGCTTAAAGACCAGGAAAAAAGAATAGAGGATGGAGGGGAAGCTGGGCTGAACCACCCTTCGAGAAGTCAGGCTGAAAGGCCAGCTAAGCAGTTGTAAGAGCATGAAAACCCTAACACACCTCCTGTAATGAGTTCTGTCAATCAGAGCAGAAAGTCCTGCCTGAAGTTAACGTTCCCTGAATATTCTACCCATCTATTTTTAACTGTGAAGTCTGGACCACTCCTTGGAGATCTGGGAAACATCCTGCCTATCAAAAATATTACTGAGCATAAGTAATAAAACAGCAGCAACAATAAAATTACATTTTCAGGACCCTGGGATAAACTAAAGGCATCTCACAAACCTCTGCCTTGTTCTACTGCTGCACCACTCACATTCATTTCTATTGCTTAATAGCTTGATCTTTAAGATTTAAAATTATTTTCTTAACAAATAATGTCTTTGCTTTTTCCTTCTATCCTTGTGATGTGCTGTTCTGGCTCTGGCTGCACAGGATTATCTTCAATGCCTATCATCAATTGGTAATCTAAGTTTTATTTTTTGCTCTGCACTACATCTCTAAATAAAAACTGTTTGAGTCACTTTCCATTTACTCTAGATTTAGTGGGTCCTGCAGTTTTGATAATACAAATTACATCTCAGCCCAGAAGACATTTTGGGGTTTGATTTAGCCAGGAAATATATAGATGCTTGTAAACGCTATCCATCCATGAAAGCCAGAAAGCTTCTGAGGCAGAGTCCATAGAATTTCCAGCATGATCAGAAAGGTTAATGCATGATTATGGTCAGCTTAAAACACACTTCTTGACAGTGTTTCATGCAACAACCTACCCCGTGCTTTTCTGCTTTCTGATCGACTGAACAAGCTTTGGCTCCCTAAGCCTCAATTCTCTTCCTTAGAATTTAGCAACTGAGTCTCTGCTCCAGGAACAGATCCAACCCCGAACAAGCAATTCCTTCCCTTTTAATACTAGCGGTTTATTAAGGACATGGCAGCTTAGGGGACAGACTGGCAAATTTGAAATTTAGGCCCCCCAAAAATGGGACAATCACTAGAATCAAAATTTAGAATGCCTATTGTTTGTCCCAATAAAAACCATATATGAACTTGATTTTTTTTTTTTTTAATCACATTAGCACTTCGAAGCACTAGCTGAAATCAAGCAGGTATGCAGCAGGATGGCGATGGCAGTGATGCTGCACTCTCTCAAGTGATGCACAAGGTACAGTAGAAATGTACAGAGAAAAAAATGGGGGGGATGGGGTGCGGGCTAAACACAGATTTGCAAAGGGGTGAGACAACTAGCCAAAGGCAAGAACAGTAAAACAAAGGGATCATATGTGCCCTGAGCTCCACCACTGTCTATGACCTATTGTACTTCACAAATCATTGAAGAAGCTGGTAAAATGAACAGACTTTTAAAAAGACACTGAATTTACTGGCATTATGTTCTCCAAACATCTCTCAGGGGAGAAGGTTCTGTCTCAAAGTGCTTTTAATTTTATGCCTCTTCTGGAGTGTTTAGAGCCTGTTTGCTTTTCTTGGGGAGCAGAGATACCTTTTCTTGCCTCCTCTATTCCCGTGCCAGGCTTCTCCCCCCCCTGCCCCCCCCCCCCCCCCCCCCAAGCCCCTAAAATCTTATTTGTTTATTGCTACTTCCCTTAGTTTCACCTTTCATTGAAAACCTGAATGGGCTTATTAGTTTTCCTATAAGTCAGCCAGCCTTCTCTGAAAAGCACCAAGAGCAGTGTCATCTATCCAGTCAGTAATTCAAACTCTGGTGTGCTCAGGATTCCTCATCTGGAGGGTGATTTGGTTTTGTGCTTTTGGAATACGTGTGTGCGAGAGAGAGGAAGAGAGGAGGAGGAAAAGAAGGGATGAAAAGTATATTCAAAGACAAAACTATTTTTTAATGGACCTTTTCACCCTAAAGCATTAGATGAAAACAAACAACAGAAGGAGAAAATGAACAAGAAATGGTGAAACACTGTGCGCAAAGTGTTCTTTGCAGAAATACTGCAGCGATGAATATTTCATACTTTTGTTTGTGCCTAGGCTCACGAGCCCCAACATACTGTAGCACTTTAGGTGCTTGCTGCTCTCTATTAAATGGAGCTCATCCAGAGGGCTAATGATCTCCTTTATCTCGCACTGTGCCTTCACTAGGGTAAGAGCTAGCAGAAAGCTGCCTTCCTCCCACCCACCTCAACATCAAGTGCAGCTTGTGCCCCAGGGTATGTGGCCAGGACCTCTCTCATCAGACTGCCTGGGAAGCAGCTATGGGGTACTGCGCTCATCTCTTCTGCAGCAGAGTGTCTGGGAGCCCTACCTCAAGGCACCAGGACGGTTTTGCCTGTGGTACTTTAATGCTTATTACCAGTACAGTCAGACTTGCACGGAATATAGATTTTTCTTAGCCTGGTAACAGATGGAGTGGTAACAGGTGCTGGGGGAAGGAGGGGAGCATTTGAGCGGTGGCACTTTCAAGAAGCACACACTTAGCACAATTTACTATGGTCCTTCTTTATCAACCACAAATTCTTACTCAGATATAATATCATGGTATCTTATAACACCAATAACAACTTCTAATTACCACATTTCTGGAATCCCCTTGCCAGACCTTGCCAAATTTTGAATAACTTCAGTTGGAAAAACAAGTAAGAAGATTCGCAAGTAATTAGCTTGCCCAAAAAATATGGACCACAATAGCTGAAATACCATAGCACAAATTTCAAATTCCAGAGAAATGTTTGTTTTACAAACAAACCTCTAACGTAACAAAGGGAATAACAGTAAGTATGTGCAGAGCTGTGGGTATGTGTGAAACAGCAAAAATTAGCTGTTGAAAGCAAAAGGAGCTGGTCCTTTCTTGCTGGACTTGTGTTCAGTACAGCATCAGAATAGCTTTGAAGATGCACTCAACTTCCATTTCAACCCACACAATCCAGTGTGGTCCTAGGGCTATACCAGAACCTGGCACACGACGCTGGCATAATCAGAAACTAGTATCTGGTGAATATTTCAGCACTAATAAGCCAAAAGGTAACAATTCCAAAGGAGTAACAATTCCGAAGTGCTAGTTTCTCACCTCAGTGGGTATGACCAAAAGCATACCCCTGAGAAAGGTAGGAGGTGTATTTTCATTTCTGCTACACAATAAACAGAGATAGCTGTCCCTGGTACAAAGCTGGACTCACTTCCCAGCAATCAAAGGTCGATACGTGGAAACCAAAGCCAAAGCTGTGAACCTTGCAGATTAAACTTCAAAAAAGAAGAGTTTGCAAGGCCACATTTCTCTTGTTACCATTCTTTCAATGCAGAGAGGCCAAGTGGGGTCTGATGTTACAGAAAATACCCTTTGGCATGCTACCACCCTTCCAGTCCTGACTACAGCACGACTGTACTGAACTGTGCTCTCTACTCCAATCCCAATGCAAGGGAATGGGGAGCACATCTAAGGGAAAAAGAAGAGATTGGTCTTAGGTTCTTATTTTCTGTGGCGGAGGAGGTGAAACCTGTCAGACATTTCGATACTTATTTCTGATTTAAAAACAGAAACTGTCTAAAATACTATAAACATAAATATCATATGAATATTTTTGTCAGCAGATGCACAATACTGCTATTTCCTTTTTCTTTTTAGCTACTAAGCACATGAATGTCACTTGTCAGTAATTTACCCTTCAGCACAGAAAGAAACCACCACCTACAGCCCTGAAGAACTAATAGCAGAGTTACATTTTTATGGCATAAGGTCACTGTTGTGAGCACACTTTTCAGTGTAGGAGGTTAAACCTTTAATGCATACAGCAAAGCGAAATCATTGCATTTAAATTGTTAGCACAAAGCAGGAAGAGACGCTCATGAATTTAGTGGGTGACTATCCAGTGTCCTCCTTTGCTCAGGAAGGCTGACTGACATTAAATTACGGAAGGTTTTATGTTCTACTGCTTCAGAATGATTTTAACCTGTAAAATAACCGTACAGATGCAACCACTGCATTTGTACAGCTAGACAATCACAGACACCATGGGGAATTCCAACTGTTTCTGTATTTTATACATTGTCTTTGCATCGTTAGCAAAGCACCTGAGATTTCATCTTTCCCTTAAATGCCACCTTTCTTCACCAGTCCGGATTTCTTTCTGTTGTTTCCCTGCCTGCACTGTACAGACTCTAACACGTGGATAACGAAGTGATTCAAACCATTCCGACGTTAGCCAATGCCTGTTTGGTTTTGGGAGCTACGCTGAGAAAAGCACTTATGGCTGCTGACACCTTGTGCACCGTGTCATCCATGCTTACTCACGGCAGGCTGAGTTGATGCAGTGCTTCCAACACTAATGGCCCAGCTCCGCCAGTGCTCCTGTCACTACCAGTACCCGTGGAACTGCCGCAGAGTCACTGAGGACGGGAGCTCGGTGAGTGTCTACAGAGCCACATCACCTAGATACAGCTTTACTGAAGGTTTTCAGCCCCTGTGTCTTGCCCCCCCCCCCTTTTTTTTTCCCTTGAGATGAAACGTCAGCCGCTCACGTTCAACGCTTAGCATGAGGACCTCAGACTACGAAGGCTCCTGCCTTTGCACTCAGGCTGTTAAGCCACCATCTTCTACCAAAGAACAAAGAAAAATGAATGTGATGGAGATACTCAGCAGGTCAGCAATATCTTTGAAGAGAGGGATTTAGCTTAGACATTAATCAGTATATAATTGCTTACGTAGCATGCCTTTCTTCACTATTAATGATTTAACATGATGATTTACCAAGGCGCTGAGAGAAAGCCTGGATGGAGGGAGAAAAAGAATAGAAATATAGCCTGTGGTATTCCCTGCCAGAAAATGAATCTACCCATGCAGGAGTGTCAATTTGATAATGAAAGATAAAATGCAGGGTGAGCCCAAGAGGGTACTTTACATATTGCTATGAATAATGCTGCTGCTCTCTCTTCCCATTAGGCTGGATCAGCCTCTTGCAGACCCAGACTAAAAAAAATATGGCAACTACTTCATTCAATAGAAATTGTTACTCAGGCTACTGTTTCCAATGAGCAATTTCTCATGTAGGCTTGTACTAGTGAAAAAAGTGAAAACCAATCAAATCAAATGCCAGGTAAAAATAAAAGTTTTCAGTATTCTGAGAGGGCTTTCTCTTTCATCTTAACGTCAGCACCCTCATTACTGCCCTTCCTGGCAATCACACTACTGCTAGCTTTGTTGAAAAACAGAGGTTAGCATAATTTTATCAGATCTGATGAAAGACATTTTCTTTTTAAAAATATATTTTGACCTATTCTGAGACTACTTTAACCTAGAAAAGTGTTTTTCAAATGGTGGACTCCTAGGCACCTGAGGATTTATTGTAAGGGATCCATAAACAAAAAAAGAAACCCAAACCTACTATCAGTACAGTTAAATTTCCTTACAGGAGTTTGGATCTCCACATTACAAAGTTCTTATGAACTATGTATCAAAAGTGTTTGATTTTTTTTTTAATCTAAAAAAAATACCCTATACAGAATATGCTGTTAAATCTGCTGGTTACTTAACAGTGAGACAAGAGTTTGGCATCATCTGGGAGCAAGGCACCCAAACTATCAGCATGCTGAAGTGCTGTGGGAAGGTTTAAAAATATGACATTGAACAAAATCTGTGAGAAGAAAAAGTTTTAAGATGTATGATTTGGGTTAAGATAAAATTCTCCTTCTGTGAAAATCTGTCCCTCATTTGATATCACAATTGTATTTAAAATAACACTGCTCAATAACGGCTTAGGTTTTTTGTCATAAGCACCATGACATTCCCTCCATTCACTTCCCAATGAGCAGAACAGGAGTAGCAATAACAATGTTGAGTAACATTTTTATTGAGTAAAACAGAATTCTTTCAATTTTTTATTTGTATAAAATCAAGTGTAATTATACTGACCGCAAACTCCACGTTCCCATAATCCACATCAAACTTCAATTTTATTTTGGAATAGAACACACAAGCTCAGATTAGTTTTCTGTGATTCATGTCCTCAAAAAAAAAAAAAAGCCACAACCAAAGAGAACAATGCAAAATAAAAACCTAAACAACCCCCCAAAATCATCCACAAACTTCTTCACTTTTAGCTTCAAGTAACAGCATGAAATCACCTGTGTGGAAACTTTGTTCTCCTTTTTATAAAATTTTCACCTTTAACACCGTACTGAAACGGTGGACTGCAGAAATGTGTCACTGTCTCCAAGCTCCTTTGTTTGCAAATTTGCATTCTACACATTTATGGATTAGCAGCCACAAAATTCTAAAGCAAATGGGGCAGAATTGTTTATAATGAACTAAGCTGTTGTACCATCCTCCTGCAGGTAGGCACCAGACACTGTAGGAGTTAATGGATCCAAAAATTGCGAGCATGAGGCAGTAGGTGTTTCATACCATCTCAATTATCCATGGTCCAGTTTCTAAGCAGTGGAGTGGTACAAATTGTGCGTGGGTTATTTCCTTCAAAGCCAATTAGCTCTTCACTCCTCACAGCAGCATTATTCTGAGCAGCAGTGACGGTGTTTACTGAAATCAGCCTGTATCACTGATCAGCTCACTCGCAGGGGGCAGCTAGCCTCTACGTCGCTGCACTCTCACGTTAGGTGTGAGCATGCTGCCTGAGCACAGCAGGTAGCTCAGCACCCCCAGAAACATCAGACCGAAGAGGTCCACAGGTACCCAGAAACAGAACAGCTCACATCAAAGATCACAGAATCATAGAAACACAAGGTGGGATAGGACCTATAAGACCATCTAATCCAACCATTCTCCTATCACCAATGCTACCCACTGAGCTACTAAATCGTATCTCGTAGCACCTTGTCCAGGCACTTCTTGAACACCGCCAGGGATGGTGACTCTACCACCTCCCTGGGCAGGCCTTTCCAGTACCTGACCACTCTTTGAGAGAAAAGGTTTCTCCTGATATCTAATCTAAATCTCCCCAGGCGCAACTTGTGGCCATTTCCTCAAGTCCTACCATTAGCTATCTGGGAGAAGAGGCTGACCCCCTCCTCATCACAACATCCCTTCAGGAAGTTGTAGAGTGCAATGAGGTCTCCCCTGAGCCTCCTCTTCTCAAGACTAAACAACCCCAGCTTCCTCAGCCGCTCCTCACTGGACTTGTGCTCCAGACCCCTCACCAGTTCTGTTGCCCTTCTCTGGACACACTCCAGGGCCTCGATGTCCTTCTTGTAGTGAGAGTCCAGCCAGATGGCTGGCTGGAAAATGCTGAGCTGAGAGGATTCTCCTCGGCGCTGGCAAGGAAGTCTCCAAGAAGTCTCCCCCTTTTGCCAGGTACAGTCTCAGCAGTCCTGCCTTGGTGAAAACAAGTGGGACTTTTTACTGTGGACATTTCCTTCCACAGAAGCTGCTATGAATCAAACGGGCCCTCTGCTTCCATGCGTGCAACCGAACACACAGAGCACCCTACACTCAATGTAATGTGGGATCCCAAAAGTTGGCAGGACATCAGTGCTGAACACCACCTTGAGCCCACACAAATCCCAACACGGCTCCAGGTTTTGCTTGGACACTGTAGCTCTCTCCCAGATACACAAGGAAACCAAAAGAAACCAGAAGAAATCAAAAGAAACTAGGATTGCGGCCTGTGCAAACGTGGGCCTTGCTCCTCACCATGCTTTTTCACTGGTAAATGTGAAGCCCAGCTCAGCCTGGCCCATCAAACTGAGCTGATAAAGAAGCAGCACACCGAGCAGGGAGAGGTGCTGGGCCTGTGGACGTCTTGGCAAGAAGGAGGTGCTGGGCTTAACTTCGGGTAAAAAGTCACGGCACTGGCAGCCCCCCCCGGCACCCAGGAAAGCTTGAGCTACAAGCGTGTTTGACAGTTAGCTCTGGAAAAGACATGACAGAGTGAATAAAAGCATCTGGCCAAGACATGGCCCCTCGTGGCCTTTTCCTCTGTAAGAATTTTGTCTCCGAGATATGGAGGAAATGGAGAGGGAGAGAAAAATGGATATAAAACTGCTGACACTTCAGAGATGGTATTTCTAACTTAGGAAATACTAAAGCTCCTTTTTGCTAATACACTCTTCAGTGGTTAGCATTAGATCCACCTGGGACAATGGACAAAAAAGAATTAACATAGCTGCTTTTTATTCTGTTCACACAGTCTGTTTCCATTTTAAAACCAATTTTGTAAATTTCTCACACTCCTTTTATTTAATCAATTGTGATGTAGAATATTAATTTCTAAATTGCATGAATCTTAAGTATTTGAATATCCCTGTGGTCCTAAACCCTCTACATCAGCCCTGTGCATTTATCTTTGTTAGCAAGTGACACAGTGCTTAAAGAGTACACTTAGAGAGTAGAAAGATCACAGCTGCTGTCATATTAATATTTAGAGAGCAGATTTAATAAATACCATATCTCACTCTATGTTATTATCTGCATTAGTGCTATCAGGTTTTAAGGGAATTCAGGAGATGGTTTCTTATCCATCAGGTTGTCAGAGGCAGAAAAGAGGAAAATCAAATGTTCATTTACTCACATCTGGTGTTCCACAGGGATCCATGTTTAGACCCCTACTGTGTTTATCTGTATAAATGGTTTCTATCTATCATCTAAATCAGAAGAGTTTATGTGTAGAGCAAACAACATCAGATAAATATCCTTATCCACTAACTTGTTATAAAAGTACAAACCGAACGTACACAGCACATTGTAATTCCTGCTATTACTGAGGTTGTAAAACTCTCTTCCCTCTTTCTTCCACTTTTATTTTTGCTTTAGGTTCATAACTTGATTTGCAACCAATTATTACTTTCCTCTTTTCCTCATGCCTTTTATCTTCACACTGATACATGGCTTCTGTTTCTCTTGTACCGTATCAAGAAGCTGGAAAATTGGTTTTAAAAAGTGTTATAAATAGGTAACGCTGAATATAACATGAAAGAAAAGCAGATGTACCCCTGGAAATGAAATATTCAAACCAGGAGATATATTGCATCTTGCTTCAGGGAACCTGCTAGGGACGACAGAGGAACTGTGGCAGAAGCAGTGGTATTACACCGAGCTTTTTGCTAATGCTGCCATTATTATTCTCCTCTCTTTACCTGATCTTTTTACAATGCCAGCTTCCTTCCCCAAGGAGGAGTCAGTAGAATTTTATATGGAAAGAAAGGCGCAGAGAGAGCCCATAAGCGGATGGATCTTTGACATCAACAGCCATTTTGGCTTACAGGGTTTTTACAAGAGTTACTAAAATTGCTTTGCTTTTATGCAAATCTGAGTAATTAATACATAAATATTGAGACCATGACCTAAATAGTCATCTGGTACTGTTGCTACTCAGGCAGCTGTATGAAGTGCACAAAGGAGAGATGTCCTCCTGCAATGACACCACTGAAAGACACTTTTTAGGTAGTATCATGTTTCAAAATACCTCTGTATAGCACAACGAATCCTGCCCATCATCAAAGCAAAACCCAGCTCTGTTTGGAACAGGGCTTCTATTTATCCTCTATCCTCTCCTAGCACTCCTTAACCAAGCCAAACAACGTATGTAAAGCACAAGTATCACGAGTGTCCTGTTTCTTTATTTTAACATGTCAATAGATAAGAGCTCCATGTCTGCCTGTATTTTGATCCGAATAACTCCACGGAAGTCAGATGTCCTCACAGCACTGGAGCTATTCTTGCTTTTTCCAAATGTTGCACAAAATCATTTGACCATGTATGGGTAAAGACCTTTCAATTCACGTGCTGTCGTTACCATTTTGCTACACATAATTTTGATTACTATCACATTGGAAAGCACCACAAAATGAACAAAGCATAGAGAACACATTCATTAACATGCACAGGATGCATAAAGAGAAAATGATGTCAATGTGCCTTTCTCTCTGCAGTAAGAAAGAGAAGATCGAGACAAGCAAGTGTTTATCTCAGTTGGAAGACATAGTGGGATAACAAAAACGTGCATTTAGCCTGGTAGCTACCACCTCTACCAAATTGAAAGGTGAAGACAACATGAAGGACGATGCAGGGGAAACACAACCCACATCACAACCTGGTGCTAAAGACCTACATCGTATTTTAAAAAAAGATAGAAGCTTCCCTGCTGTGCTCCAAGATGGCCTTAAGACAAGAAAATGTTTTACAGCACCCTTTACATGCTTCCTTGGCCAGGCTAATATGCCAAAGAAAGAACATAAACATGCTTGTGTAGGCTTGCATTCCCGCAATTTTGAATGCATAGCTAAGCCAAACTAGCATAGATGTTTCAAAGGAAAAGCAAAAATTCCTCAATAGTTATAATAAACCTGTTTTTATCTCATTATTTGAATGGTCATGTAGCTTAAAATGGAGTTTTAAAAACCTAATTCTGAGCTTCATTTACCTTGAAAATCCATGTCTGTGAAGTAAAGCAATACTATTAGCTCCCTTTATGTGGGAGAAACTGGGGCTCAAAGATATGTAAATGACTTGGCCAACAGTCATACAGAAGGTTAAGAGCAGAAACTAGTGTCCAGAAAAAAATCAAACAATTGGACTGAAGTATTCTGTTCTACCCCTTTTTCCTTTTGTTCTCCTCTATTGCAAGAAAGCACCTGTGAGCTTCCCTCTGAAGCTGCACAGTGTGTGCCATACCATAACACACAGACTACCTTGTTCTATGTATGCAGAATGTCCCAAAGCAGCATCATCCCAACAAATTAATTTGGCAGCTGAGATTCTCTCTAGTTCAAAGACACTACAAATTTCACAGGTTCTTCCTCTCTGATAGCACTGGATAAACATGCATACTGATAAGTCAGTTTTTGCTTTAAAGCAACTTACAGATGGTTGCTTGAGACTGAAGTCTCAGGAGTTGCTAAGCCCGATTACAACAAACGAACAAACAAACCCAAACAGTCTCTATAATGAGAATAAAAAAAGCATATAAGAGAATATGCTGAGAATATATGAGAATAAAAAGCATATAAGACGTATTTTCTGTCCACAATTTTTGATTCCATATTTGAAAAATCTGGTGCTATTTTGTTTCTAACACCAGACCATTAGCGTGTTGCAACGATGTTCTTTTTCCAGGCATTTTTCACTGGTATTTATGTGGCCGCAGTTTCCATACCTAACTCTCTCCGACTCCACACCTTTAGGGATTGAGCCTGCCAGTAACTTAAACTCCATATCCCCAGTTGAGACAGTCAGTACGAGCAGTGAACAAAAATTCCTTGTTCAGGTGCATCAAAGAGCCATCAGGCAAAAAGTGATACTCCAGAGCTGCTGAAGTGCATCAAACTCCGGCGTGCATTGAAGCGGGGCAGCGCAGGCAGCCTGTGGAGAGTGAGCAGGGGCACGGGCACAACACAGCCCCTGCTCTGCCAGGCTCGTGTGGCACAGGCATCCTCCTCCTTCCATGCCTCCTACAGCTGCTCATTACCTTTGCAATTGGCGGAAAGAGAAGAAACCAAGCTGGGCTCCTGAAAGGCCAAGAAATGCCGATGGCTGGCACCAGCAGCAGGTTCAACAGGCTGGAATCTGGCTGCTGAAAGACAGGGGGCCTTATGGAAAAACCCTTCTCTAACACTTGTGAAGAAGCCTACCATGAACACGGGCCTGAGACTTCTCATCTACACCATACCTTGAATACCTTTATATGAAATTTTGTGCTTTTGCTTCCAATCAATGGTATCAACAATTCCTAGGACACTGCAACAGTGGAAATAAATATGTATAAAACATTAACTAGTGGGAAGGACCTGATATTAGAAATTAAGATTAAATTACACTTGACATAAAATTTCACATAAAACGTTGCAATGTCACTCTAGGAAATTGATTAAGAATATATCACAGTAAAAACATATACAAATTTAAAGTGTTATTTAAAAGCAGTGCACAGTAATAAACACATTTATAAATGGTTATAAATGGTTAAGTTTTATGCTATATACTTGACTGAACCTGTGTTTAGTGAGGTGTGGATCACTGATTTTATTTAAGTGGTAAAATTTACTTCTGCTTAGAGTTGGCATCCTGTTCTTAGGACTTGAGATTTATTTTTTCATTTTTTCACATTGTGTTATAAGAGCACTAAGGTCTGCCTGCTGACATGTATGCAAAACCTATTTTTCAGTCGATAGCAATTTGCAGAACTACACAATGACCTGTACTCATGCTGCTGTTCTTTCTAAGTTTGGGTTGGGCTGCAAGCGGCCAGACAGAAGTGTGAACAGCTTCGCAAAGGGTGCAGACCAATTCCTCTAGTATTATCCTTCTCAGACAAGACAGAAGCAGATTTAGGTATTTCCCACCTAATCAATAGATAGTGAAAACATTTTCTGCAGTGGGAGTCAGGTTAGATCAATCCTGAGCGCCTCTAAAGCCTCCCCTGCTGTGCTCAGAGCTCCTCAGAGCACCGGTGGTGATACCTCATCTGCAGTGCTCAGCCACAGCTCAGCAAAGCACTGCTTCATTTCCTACCCTGATACACGTGGGATCCGTCCCTGAAAGCAATTCTGCCAACCCTAGGGAGGAGCTGCAGGAGTCAGAAACAGCAGGTTTCATACTGCTTCGTTACAGACCCTACTTAAATTCACACAAAGGGAAACCAGCCTGAGATGTGGATCCTAAGGGAAGAAGGGCGCTCGGGGGATCTTTTTCCAGGGACATTTAATCTATCCCTCTTTGAGAGCTTTTAAATAAAGTTTTCTTTGGAGGCACATCAAACCATACATCAAGAAGGAAAACTGGCTTTTGCAGTAATCAAAAGACTCGATGGTGAGCACCACCCCTCATGCACAGCTAAGTTGGTTTCTCTCCTCGTTTTATTATGCAGTACTGGAGTGATGTTTATTGGAATTAACGGGAGGATTTCCATGAACTGTGGTGTGCAGTGGGTCACACAGTCAGTTCCTCCATATGTTGTAGTTTGAGGACCAGAGCAGTACCTACTCATTTTAAGCACTATTTTAAGGTTTGATGAATGGCTTAGCTCTTTCTCCCAGTTTTCCAAGGACCCGAAGTAAAATCAAAGCTAAATAGAAAACACTTCATGGCATCCTCTTTTTTCTCATTTGGTTGTGCTGTTGTTGGGGAAAAAGTGAGCATTCAGTACAACCGATAAATCACTTTGTCACCTTAATCTTTTATTGATCTCAATAAAAATTGTATTTTGTTTCTTAACAAAAATCCAGCAAGAAGGACATCACATCCAGGGATGGGTATAATGTAGGAAGCACTCATCATTTAGTGTTCTTATTTATGGGGCAAGATATGGATTTTTGTGGAAAAATCTTCTACTGTCTTTGTAAGGTGATGCATCATATTTTTAAAGATGTGTTTGACTAAAAGGCAGGCAGTTTACCAACTACACTAAGAAACTATATCTTATAGTGAGTTTTTATAAAAACAAACTATAAAACCACTTTCTGAATCAGTAAAGGTAGGGGAGTATAGTACTTTCCAATGCCAAGGCTGTGCTGTCACTCCAGTTCAGTATCTCACAGTCAGTTAATTTTGTTTCAGATGATCATGTTGGGAAATCTCAGCAAAAAGAAAGAAAGGAGAAGTGATTTCTAAGGGAGCACTACACCTCCCCATGAGGATCAGTCTGAAACCACACTCCCATGGAGCATGCACGAGAAGTAAAACCTTGACTGTCTCCTGCGCTAGCACTTGCTTTCTAATCACCTCTGAGAACGTAAAAGCCATACCCAAATGGCAACCTGATGTCAGAAACACACTGGTAAAGCAGGATGATGCCCTGTCTCTGGCTCAGCACAGGGGGCACCCTGGAAGAGACTGAAGACAGACTGGCAACTTCTGCAGAATTGTGCACTGAGTTACAGCATACAGACACTGTGAGCTGGGCATATGAGCATCTGACTTTCTACGTCTGGCATCTGATAGGCCTTAAAATGAAGTCGCTTTGAAGCCTTTATACTTTTTCATCAAGAAAATCCAGTGACAGTGCCAACTATGAAATTGAAAAACATGACTAGGTGTAACTGACCCAGCAACTGCATTTTGATCCTGGTACACCCATACTTTCTACAGTACGTATCTGTAACTGTGCAGTAATTTTTGAGGGTCTAAGGGGAGGAGGAAGAAGATAAGGAAAGGTCACAAGAAATTCCTCATTGATCTGGGGCAGAGAACAAATGAAAATGTGGGATATGAGTATTCCTCATTGTCTTGGACAGAAAAACAACGCATTAAGTAGTACAGAGAATTTGAGAACTTTCTGCGGACTCCAGAGAAACAATCAAAAAGGCTTCACTCAAAACCTTATTGATGACTTTGTCCTCTTGTATTCGTTACCCCTCTTTTTGCAAGCTAATTCCACTAAAGGTTCAGTAATACATAAATTAAAGCTGACTCCATGTTATGGTGGCATACATAGCTACGAGTAAGATCAAACCCTCCTTAAACACGTTTGTTCTTTAGTTTCGTTGCTAGTCCTCATGTAAGTAACTTATGTGAAATTTAGGTCATTTTTTTGTTACCATAAGACTGTCATAGAGTATCACAATTTGTAATCACTTTTATTTACTAAAATTTGCAGAAAACACTGGTTTAATTGGAAGTTCCACAAAAATCCTAAAGAAATTTTATCTACTCTATGTTTAAATTGTAAAGTGGATGAATTGCAACTAAATCCAACTATTTTTCACCCTAACTTTTTGAAAAATCCTCTGGCTCTTCTCTTTTCTACACAGTTTATCAGCCTTTACTGAATGCCTGTTCAGTGCGTTAGTGCACAGTAACTGCTTGCAACACCTGAGCTGTATAAAATTAATATGCACTTTAAGAATTGTTTCGTAAAGCTTTCAAATTTTCATTGCGCAATAACATTAGATAAGGGCCTGAATCCTTCCCATTTCATTTCACGTAACCTACAGGGCTGCACCCCAAAGTGACTCTAGGCCCTCATTTGCACAGTTTGCAGATTGCCCAGGCTATCTTCCCATCAAGAAAGGCAAAACACAGAACAAGGCTCTGCAGTCCCTCTTTAGGACTGAATTGAAAAGAAGTAGTCTGTAGAGTGCCCTGGACTCTCGGGTTGAAACTTTCTGTTCCCCAAACATAGAACCTGCATGAAATGTCCCTTCTTTCCCTTACTGAAGGAAGCTGCACAGCTAGATAAGCACTTCCCTAACATCAAAGATTCAGTGCGTGCAAAATTATTATTGGAACCATCTCTCACGTGACAGATATTTTACAGAGTACTTTACACGTCAGCAGTTACACCTCTGCTTTTCCCCAGTTATGGTTTGTGCTGGTTTGGGAGGCCTGCAAAATGCAATACCCCAAAGACCTCAGCAACCGGCTGTCTCAGGACATGCTGTGAGAGACTACCCCACACGTAGGATCATTTTTTCATCTCAGTTTTAAAGTCACTAAAGCATTTTTATAACACAAGACCACTGTAAAAGACTAACATTAAGTTGAAGTAAGGAGTACTTTTTTTTTTAATTGGACTCCTGATATTTTCCAAACACTCTCCTAGATTTAGGTTATATTCAGTAAAGAGAATTAACACATGTTTTTCATGTTCTACTATTCAATCTGCTCTGCTTCTTCACAGTCTGGGCACGTATTTTTTTATACTTTAGAGATAAAGAGAATAGAGAAAGAAAATTCCACCAGTGCCTACAATAAACCAGAGGGCAGTTATTTTCTGCTCATTCCTGTAAGAAGTGAAGCTGAAGAAACACTTTCTCCGTTCTTTATTTGTTTTTCAGGGTCAGAAATTCAAGGCACATTGCACGGGCTTCTTATATCATGGCTAGAGGTCAAACCTCATAATACATGACTTGTCAGTATCTTTTAGCACAATTGATAGTAGTGTGCTGCTGACTCTTGAATTCCAGACCTAGAAGAAAATGTCCAGAGCAACTGAGGTTATATGATAGATTTTGTAAAATATCACCAAGTCTCAGGAAGAAAGATTGTGTTGGAGGCTCAGAAAAAGGGCTGCATATCAACCTGAAAAAGTGCCAGAGTTTTGATGGATGTTCAAAACTGGTCATTAACAGTTGTGACTCCTGCCATCCACAAAAACCTCTACCTAGTTTAGCAGGAATTCATGTATGCAGCAGAAGCATTTACAAGCAGATGTCCCCACCTCAGATTCAAACAAAGAAAGACAGGAAAAACTGTGCTCCTCTGTTATATAAGCCTGTATAAATGTAAAGGGGAAGTTCTGGCCCCAATGAATTAAGAGGAGAAATTCTATCATCTTCCACAGAGCCAGAACTTTACAAAATGTTATTTATAGGAGGGGGGAGGGGGCAGCATGTGTGTGTATGTGTGTTAAATAAAAGCCCAGAACCAGTGTAATTTCTAATAAATAACACTATCTGATACGATCTCTATTATTATGGAAAGTCAGCTTCCAGTATATCTTGAAATCGATCTATTCTCTCTTAACACTATATACAAAAATATTTACAAGAGATTTTTTGAAAAAGAAGGAAAATGTAATAAGCAGATGAGGCTACAATTAGAAACAATGATTGGGGAGGGAATCCAAGCTTTAGCGCTAGGAAGAATGATAGCCATTATTTCTTATTTTGAACTCAGTTTCAATTAGCTAATGATAATAAAATCTTTTTAGGCTTCTGAAGGCTTACTAAGGACATATGAATACCCAATAGCAGGTGTTCATCCATTAACTGCTCCATCTACTTCCCTAGCAAGCAGTGATGTAAATAAATCAAACACACACATGTCAACAGGGTTCTCTCTGCCCTGTCCTTTTTTTTTTTTCCTTTCCGATTTTGTTCATGTTAGAGCAATAGAGAGGATTGTAAATAACCATCAGGAATAGGTGAAGCTACAGGCACACAAAACCAACCCATTTTCTACAGGAAAAAACAAACATTTGAGAAAAATGAGAAAAATATTAAGTGAACTACACATGAACATTAGGGATCAGAGTCTTCTTCCATTTACCCCATTGTAATCCAGGGTTACCTTAACTTGCATCAGGACAGTACAATATCGATTAACAGGAAAGGAGACAAGATCAGTCAGCTCACACTTAGAAGCCAGCAGGGAATGTTCTTCAACGTACTCTCCTTAGAATCAAAACAAATAATTTTTGGGGTATAAAACAAGCCTACTATGATATTCAATTACAGATTAATATTAGCATTTCCTTTGTCCACGTTCCTCTAAATTCAATGAGAGGAGTCTAATTTTTAACACCACTTTCCTTTTATCATAACTCCTTTTCAACATACCTTTTCAAGAAATTTCTTTGTTACTCATTCATTATTCTTCAAGGACCATAACTCTTCTTAAAGATCATGTTATCAAATATTATCACAGATGTACCATGACCTGCTACCTAAAGTATCTGAAAGTGAGATTTTACTTGCCATATAATGAATAAAATTCAAAAAAAAATAGGCAGAATGAAGACCAGTTTTCAATCACACGTACGGTAGATAAGATTAAAGAGGATAAAACAATACTACATTTACATTTGAAAAGGAAAGATATAGAGAATCCTTCCTAATTTCACAAAACGATGGATTGCAACTTACCTGATTTTACTGTAGTTTACAATATGAATTTGAAATGGTGGTACTAGAACATTTTGCATGTTTGTTTTAGTGTGTCTTCTGATTTCCTAGAGAGAATGACTACTGAAGAATTAAGGGCCAAGGTCAGGTGACTGCAGGGCTGGGAATGGAAACAGGTAACAGAAAACAAAGTGCCATGGACTCTAGCAGCAGATGTTCACACCCTGCATGGATTAATGGAATTGAGGTATAAAATGCTGCATTTTATCAAAAAACTGTGAGAAGTAGGTCTGGGAATGGTAAATTTTCACTGTATGGAAACCTTCTGAAAACCAAATTGGGAAAGATCTAAAGCTGACTCTGCTAAAATCTCCAGGCTGGAAAAGTTTAAGTGACCATAGATAATACTAAGAAGTGCTATCAGGGTGAAACCCTATAGGATTGCTCAGCTGGCACAAAGACTCTGGAAGGTGCATTGTTTCACCATGATTTGTTTCAACTCTGACCTGCCTACAGTATTTCCAGAGATAAAACACACATTCCACCATCAGTATGCATACAGTCCCTAATATACTGTTGGGATGGCCAGAAACAATTAGAGCTAGGCACAGGCATAATTTTTTATAGGCAGTGGTCAGAGGTGCAACAGAGAACTGAGGTGCCAAAATATTACAGGCCATATGCAGCTGTGACATGGTGAATGCTTCTGCAAAGGATGATTCAGAAGGTTGCAAAATGACAATGATTATTGAAGGTATCTTTAAAAACCTAGAGTACGTTAGCAGTATGTAAGCCAAAAGAAACCAGAAAAGGAAAGATCCTTGTCAGATTCCATTCAGTCAGTCAAAAACGCCTCACACAGCCCATCAGTTTTACAGCAGAAAGTGCTGTAATATCAGAACTATAAAAATGGTAAAGTCTGAAATGCATCTGTGGTCCCATCTGATTATGGTTAATATCCACTAGCACCAATTTTACCAAGAAAAAACCCTTGTGATGATTGAGCCTTAGGTGTTTCTCTGTGCTACGACAAATATTATATCCCAAATTCATTGCTTTATTATGGCCTTGCAAAACAAGAAATGAATTTTGGAGCAAAATTCTTGTGCTTAAACAATTAACAGGAAATACATATAATGCTTTTTATAAGAACACAATTAAAGAGTAATCACACTTCTGTCATGGCCGACAATTAGCAGTCTTCCTTCCCCAGAGATACAATGCAGCTATGTCATTATCATTATCAAAATCTTAAGCCCACCATGGGAGTATTAGATCTCTGCAGAAAAGCCGGTTGGGAAAAATCCCAGCTCCACTGAAAACAACGGCAAAACTCCCATTTTCCCAGCTACAATTATCTGTGGTTAAATTACAGTGAACATATACTGTACTCAACTAGAGCTGATGAAAGAATAAAAAAGAACTTAATATTCAGTGACTTTTTGAGGCCACAATCTGCATTCCTCCGTTGTATTCTGCAGGAAGACCATTAGCTCCAAGCCCCAGTTAAAAATGATGGAGTGGGACTCGATGATCCTTATGGGTTCCCCTTCCAACTCGGGATATTCTATGATGGTCATGGTCACAACAAGAAAACAGTTACACAATCAGGCAGCACATCAGATGTGTTTACATGATATTTTAGTGTGTACATTTTTCGGGGGGTCTCTAAATTATAATGTATTTATTTCCATCTATCGCTGTTAATACAACAGGAGATTTGTTCTTCCCTTGCTCCATTAAATATTACTGTATTCTCAGTTAAATCATACAGGTTTACCTTTCTAAATTTGTTCAGAATCTGCTAGTGGAAACTGAGATATGGTCTCCTTCAAAGCACACTGAAAGGCAATGCAACCTTGACAGCATATCCTGCAAAAAAGTAACTGGGAAACAGGAAAGAATTGTTTCCCAGCCATCACATAGCAATCTGTGGCTGTATGGCAATGGTATACTTAAGAGTACATCTCGGCATTGCGTGATGTTCAGCTTAGCTGACGGTGTCATGTGAAACATCACACAAATTAACCCCATTGCTTCCTGACAAACACAAAATTGGCACGTCACGTTTTATGTGATATGTGCAGTGTTTCTGGCCAAGTTCATTAGACTCCTGACTGCTCCTGACAGAGCAGTTGGTACCTGGGCAGTTCCATAACATCCCTATCCTTCGCGACCCAGAGACCCAGGTGCAGAGCAGCTCTTCTGCTCTGTTTGCCAGAAGAAAGAAGCAACATCACGCTGCGTAAGAGGGGATAGTTCAGCTGACTTCAGTCTTTCACCCTTCCTACTACTGGAGCACCAATGCTATGCAAACAGCATTAGTCCAGCCCTGGGGCACAGAAACAGAGTGGGACCACATATCAATACCAAATTTCTTGATAACACTGGCATTTGACACTTTCTATATGTCTATTTTACTAAAAATCCCAACAAGCAGATCAGAATAACAATGCTGCTATTCTGTCCACCTCTAGAAGAGAGAAGGAAAAAGGCAGAGTTGTTGAGGTATGCAGAGGAAAAAGCAGTATTGACAAACAAAACAGTACAGACATGAATCCTAGCAGACAGGGAGGAAGCAAAATGAAAGCCAGTAATGGCTATTGTGATATCCAAGAAGAGCACAGCAAGAGTGGTGATAATTCAGATTTTCCTTTCACTATGATATCCCTCCTGTTCAGCTTTAAAGAGTTTTAGTGGATTTAAGTTGTTAGAGTTAACTGTTAGCTTTCTGCATCCCCAAATCACCAGATGAGAGATCTCATCTGTAACAGGCACTTCTGCTTGTCCCTGGTAGCCAAGAGAAAAAAGCTAACCCCATCATTTTTCTCACAGAGATATGTGATGAGAAGATTTAATTGTTTGTGTCTGCTTTTAAAGAGGTTAGCTAGTTAGCCCAGCCTATTGTTTTATCCAGCTGAAAGTTTTATATGTTCTGGCATAGGAAGAGAAATTCACTGGGCTCAGCAGGACCTTCTTGAGGCCTCTGCTGTCCGGAGACCAGGAGAGGAACAATCTGGTCACGAGGATTAGGGTGCACATACGGCATCATATACAACTGGAGGGACGCCACTTCACGGCACTGTGTGTGCCAGTCTTAAAATATTCTGTTCTGTGTTGTCCAAGCAGATTTGGATGGTTGCCAAAAGACCAGAGAGGCAAATTTTGGAGAGAAGCCAAAAGACAAGAGGCAATTGACCTAGCACTTTTCTGTTCTTTCCTGGGGATTGCAGTGCTACAACATGCCACAATTGCTTACAAATGTTAGGATTGTTTTCTCTACCTTGCATTGTGTAAAGAGACTAATGTGCTTTGACCTGCAATTTGCAAGGGGGTTACAACTACCAAGGGAGAAGCAAAACTTAGTGCATAGGTTCAGAAGTGCTCAGGTGGAAGAAATGGAAACAGCTGAATTTTATTGCTCTCTGCCACAGAAGCAATGCTCTTAAATCTTTACTTGTACACAGACTCAACCAGGGCTAACAATATCAGAAAAATCTTGTACTGATTTATGCACAGTGCTGTACAAAGAGTAAGAGCGAAGCAGCCTGGCCTCTGCTTCCAAAAGTGGCTGTGCTTGCGGGACACCCGAAGACCTGCGGCTTTTCCGTGAGCCTTGCCACAAACGGGCAAGGAAAACAGGCTGCCCAAACTCCCTGCTTTGAGAACAGAAACTTGGGTGCGATACATCCTCCAGCTGTCAGCTCAGGCAGTAAGAATAGTGCAGAGGAGTGCAGCGTTCACCTGAGTGAGCACTGACCCAGGGTAAGAAGCCCCGTAGCTGCGCAGCTGCAATACTGTTTACCTTCAGGATCTTATATTAATCTTATTCTGTCCTCAATGGCATAAATACGTGGGTGCCATTTATCCCATGCCTGCACTCCGGAAGCGGTCTGTGGTGACACTGCCTTTGGATGAGGAAGAGCTCTGGTGCACAGCACTCCATAGTAAGGGTATCTCGCACACACAGGTAACGCTTACCACAAGGCTTTCTCAAACAGTTTGATTTTGTTGCCCTTTTATAAAATGCAAATTAAAAAAAATTATGAAACAGTAGGCAATAAAAGCTGAATTTTTAATACCAAGCAATCACCGAACCTTTGCACAAGAGTATGAAGGACTAAATCCCATTCTTTCTCACAGCACAGACCCAGGAGAATTTCTTTCTCTATATTGCTTTTATAACAGCTATCTATCTTAGTCTGGTCTTGTTGATATATTTTAAGACTTTTAATTTGGAGGCTGTTATTTGCTCAGACGTTATCTTCAGCATGTTAAGTACAGTACACTTTCCTTGAGTCATATGCTGGGCACTTGAACTGGGGCAGAATTTCTTACTGAAACTCCCATGTACAGTGGCAAAATAAATAAATAAAGAACACCTTCAAGGCTTCCAAGCACCAAGTAGCAAAAATCGCTCTCTAACCTTACAATAATGCTCTGCTTACAGTCCTCCCCAAATGCAAGTCATTTGCCAGATCCCAAATGATATTTGGTTGATAGATTGCTGGTGATTTCTACATCAGAGCACCTTGGAGCCCTAGTGCTAAACCCCTGACAGCGTTAGCATAAAAGATTTACATTTATGTTATGAGGGCCACACAAGAATAATAATTTTAAAATACATTGCCTTGGCTGCTGGTGCACCATGGGAAATCTAACAGCAGCAGGCAGCATGCCTGCGCTGTAATTACAAAATGGCAGCACGGGAGAGGCTTTGGAGACAAGGAACTAGAGACTACAGCCATCTGCATGCCTTGGCGAATTGAAATTACAGTAATATATGAAGACATTACCTGAAAAGCCCAGCACCATTTAAATGATTTACTATTACGCCCCAGCAAGCTTTAATTTAAGGATAAAGTCATTCAGCAAGCTAATCTGATATAGGAGGCATTATTTCACACAGTTAAGTTAATTTACACTAGCTGATTGTTGTTGTTGCAGTTGGCATTATTATCTGCACAAACAGCCGATCGGCCCTGACAGAAGCAATATACTGTTTAATACAGCGTCTTAATTCAGCAGGCTAGCTATCTGTGATAAAGGTTTGTTTATAAGCAATAATGGGGAGGAAAGTCATTTTGAGGCTAAGCTGATAACACTGATGAGAACTTTTTTTTTTTGTAAGAAAACAAGCGGGAACTATCCACTCATTTGTCCGCCTGTCTAATAAGAGTAACATCCCAACAGATTTCTCTTACATTGGTTTTGCTTTCCCACCCTAACTACAAGGTAGATCTTTGGCATCACTTTCTGCACATATTTCATTTGACAAACAGCCATCACCACCACAGCAATGTAGGAACTCCTCTTCCCCCGTGGCACAGGGACTTCAGGAAGACTTCAGCAGCTAAACTGCCTGATGTGAGCTGCTTTAAAAAGCTTCTAATATATCATAGAGAAGGCAAACTACACATGACACATTCCGTAGTTTATATGGGCTTTTCCCCAAAACCTAATGGCAAGGTGCACTCTTAGCAGAATAAGACAATTCTACATCAATTTGTGCTGCAAGGTGAGAGGCTGTGGATCAGGCTAGCCTCATCCTTGTAGCTTTAGGAGCCAGCTTTTTGCCCACAGGTAAAACTGGGGGGGGGGGGCAGGGTAGGGGGGTGAGGGGCAAGACAGAACAGTGGTAGTTGTAAGCTTGTTTATGCATTAAGAGCAGTAAAACTCTTCACCAACAAACATCCGTATTGTTCTTCCAACAGAAAACCAAGCTACGAAGTTTTAATAAAGTTGCTTTCTGTAACTTTCTTCCCTCTTCCCCAAGAGTGATTACTCAATATAAACATTTCTCTGTTCACGAAGTCAGAATGAATATAATTTAACTGTGACTGAAAAACAAAAAAAAAAAAAATCAAAGAAGCAACAACAAAAAACAACCCAAAACCAGAACCAGAAATACCCACTCTGAACTTTCAAGCACTCTTCACCTTTCAACCAAAATAAGATACAATATTCTGTAACATTGGTTCAGGAACAGTAAAAAAAGAAGATGGTGTTTGGAGACTTCTACTTGAAAAGTATCTCAAAACCAGATCCTCAACATTTTTAGATGGCTTATTGCCATTTGGATGTCAAACCCCACCGACTTTCACAACAGTCAGAATCCTGAAAGCCTCGGTCATCAGGTGTTGCTGGAAAGCACCTTTGTCACAACAAAACTTATCTGAGATTTAAGCAAGATACAGTAACACCACTACATTGCAAGTCTATGGGCAGCTTTTCTGCCAGTCTAAACAGCACACCTCTGAAAAACCAACTCCAGTGGGGTACTGGCATTTTGTACCTGCCAAGACAAGCCTCACAGCGGATCACAAAGTACCAGTGCACCAAATGAAGATTTCCAAAAGCTGCTCTGGCAGCTAAGAAGGCAGGTACTCACCGCTTATCTGAGCTTCTCTGCGGCACAACTTTTAGCATCACCAACTTGCAACTACTGAGGTACTGCAACAGGGCAAGTTCTTTCATCTCCTTTGCAACAAGCTGCACCTGGTGAGGTGTGGCATCGGTCAGGTGTAATCAGGCAAATCCTACTCAAGTGTAACAAGGAGTACGCTCGCCTCCAATCTGCATGAATATTAGCCTTTCTACAGAGCATCTTTCACCAGCCACCAGGTCAAGTTAGGCAAGCAATCTGCCCTTTGCCATGCTGGCTCCCCAGGGCTACCAGGCAGCCAGGCAAGGCAGCCAACCTACCAGCACAGCTCCACCGTCACACTTGCTCAAAAGAACAAGCATCGCAGGAGATCTTTTGAGATGCTCCATGTTTTGCAAGCTGTTTGAATAGCTTGGTTTGTGATTTTCTTAAGAATTACATTATTTAATATCATAGTGCAGAAGCTCACAAAATATGCACTCATTTCAGCCACTCAGTAATCACCATGTTTTCATCAGAAGTTGCTGAAAAGCGGCATGAGAGCACATGAAAGTAACACAGAGCAAAGAACAGGTTAGGGGATTTTTTTCTCCCGTTTTATGGTAATAACAGGATTTTAACAGGAGGTAAACTGATACTGTTCAATAGCCCTTTTTTAATTATAGTTGAAGGAGTGTATGTTAGCACCTTACACAGCGTAAAAAGAGAATTATACCTCCAGTGATTTAATTATTGTAGATTCAAATGTAATGAAGGCAACTGAGTCTTTGTCAGCCATCACATGACCTTAATCAAGGAGTTACATTCAATTCCTGTACGTGTACACATTTGAATATCAGGGTTCTAATGTACAACAATCTTTAAGAAAGGGATTGAAAGGCTTATTAAAAGTGTGCAAATAAAAGATATTTAGTTTTGGTGCTTTTACTTTGAACACCAAAACTACAGTCAAACACAGGAAATAAAGAGGAACACAGCAAATTAATTTGGAATTATTTGTCTGAATCAGGCTTATAGTCTGATAAGTGAATTAGGTAGCGTATGGGAATGTAAGGTAATAAGACAAAGAGATGAAATGTAATCAGAAATTCAAGAATAAAAGGAAGGAACTGCACTCTCACACTTTGGGGTAAATTCAGGATAATACAATAAAAACAGCTGAAATATTGTAAATAAATAAAAAAAAAGATATCAAGCGATCCAGAATACAGACTGAACAAATCATTCATAATTAACTCATATGAATGTCTTCTTATTGACAAAGCTTCTTGCAGGGAAATTTTTCATTGTATTGTAACTACTAATTTAAAATTAGGACTGTGTTTATAAAGTCTCTAACAAAAATTTGGATCCAGCCTTGCAAAGTTTTAGACAGCTCATTTCTAAACTAGTTTGAAATACTTTATTCTATGAGTTGGCCGGGTGACTGCTTGGTGGATGACAGAAAGGCTGCTGACGTAGTCTACCTAGATTTCAGCAAGGCCTTTGACATGGTCTCCCATAGTATCTATCCTCCTGGAGAAGCTGGCAGCCCATGGCTTGGACAGGTACACTCTTTGCTGGGTTAAAAACTAGCTGGACAGCCAGGCCCAGAGAATAGTGGTGACTGGAGTGAAATCCAGCTGGCAACAAGTGGTGTTCCCCAGGGGTCAGTGTTGGGGCCCATCCTCTTTAATATCTGTGATGATTTGGACAAGGGAATTGAGTGCATCCTCAGTAAGTTTGCAGATGACACCAAGTTGG
This sequence comes from Anser cygnoides, assembly GCF_040182565.1. Taxonomy (NCBI): domain Eukaryota; kingdom Metazoa; phylum Chordata; class Aves; order Anseriformes; family Anatidae; genus Anser; species Anser cygnoides. The sequence continues at coordinate 14,312,020 of NC_089887.1, forward strand.
GGGGGAAAGTGTCCATCTGCAGGAGGGTAGGAAGGCCCTGCAGAAGGACCTGGACAGGATGGGTCGATGGGCAGAGGCCAATGGGATGAGGTTCAACATGGCTAAATGTTGGGTCCTGCACTTTGGCCACAACAACGCCATGCAGCGCTACAGGCTTGGGGCAGAGTGGCTGGAAAGCTGTGCAGAGGAAAAGGACCTGGGAGTGTTGGTCAACACTTGCCTGAGCGTGAGCCGGCAGTGTGCCCAGGTGGCCGAGAAGTCCAACAGCACCCTGGCTTGTATCAGGCATAGTGTAGCCAGCAGGACCAGGGAGGTGATCATCCCCCCGTACTCTGCTCTGGTGAGGCCGCACCTCGAGTACTGTGTTCAGCTTTGGGCCCCTTGCTACAAGAAGGACATGGAGGCCCTGGAGTGTGTCCAGAGAAGGGCTACGAAGCTGGTGAAGAGCCTAGAACACAAGTCCTGTGAGGAGCGGCTGAGGGAACTGGGGGTGTTTGGTCTGGAGAAGAGGAAACTCAGGGCAGACCTCATTGCTCTCTGCAACTACCTGAAAGGAGGTGTGGGGAGCTGGGGGTCGGCCTCTTCTCGCAGATAACTAGTGATAGGACTGGAGGGAATGGCCTCAAGTTGTGCCAGGGGAGGTTCAGGTTAGAAATGAGGAGACATTTCTGCTCAGAAAGAGCAGTCAGGCATTGGAACTGGTTGCCCAGGGAGACATAGGAGTCACCATCCCTGGGGCTGTTTAAGGAAAGGTTGGACGTGGTGCTTAGGGACGTGGTTTAGCGAGTGACATTGGCAGTAAGTAGGGTGATGGCTGGACCAGATGATCTTGGAGGTCTTTTCCAACCTTTATGAATCTATGATTCTATGACTCTCACTATTCAGTATTAAGCAATTTCACTCCACTGTGATTAGTAAAGTCACATAATATCATTATTCCCTCTACTAACTTGAATGGCACTACATAGTCCATTAGGGATGAATTTCATCTACACAAAAGATGTATGTGGTGAAACATTTTGGGGTTCTTGCATGTTTCATGCAGTATATATTTAAGTATTAAATTCAAAGATAGAGTAAGTGTATGGAAAAACTATATTTATACACAAAGACAACTGGGAGTACTTCTAATTTTGTAACTTTCTATGGTAAGTGAGGTATGTCATTAACCTATTTTATTCCACCTAAAAAAATTATGAACATTTATTAACCAGGGGAAAATACTAATTGATTTTGCCTCCTGGACACACACACTTCCTAGCTAACTGCCCAGATAATTGATAAAAAATGTAATGTACCATTTGATAATTCATGGAATATAGAACTGATGGTTGAATTCCTCATGCTTGGTCTTGCGTTTAGTAAGAACAACTTGGTCCCTCCTCCCTTTCCTTCCAAACTGGAAACTCCTTGTTTAAGTCAATGGTAATAGATATTACAAATAATCCTACTTCAAAACAAAGCTCACTCACAGGCAGTTTAAAGGCATGAATTTCTGATGAAAGTGCAAGAGAAAGAACAGGAAAAGAAGAACTGTGCTTAGTACAGTCCATCAGCTTGTAACCCCATTTTGATCTCATCCTAAATAGAGGAGGAGGTGATGACACACGTTTGTTATTATTAACAATAGCTAATAGGAGGCACATGGATTTAAGGGAAGCAGGAAGGCTTTGTGGTTGGACTCCTAGGCCAAAAAAGTCACAGGCCTCAACTGTCAGTTTCCTTGAAATGATACACTGCTATAAAGCGTGGCCGTGGGGTGACCTTGCCTGGCTGCCAGGGTCCCCCCTCAACAGGACCACGGGAGACAGCAACACGGAAAAATTCACTGGCCAAGATAAAGATTACGAGGAAAAAAACCATGAGCAGGGCAGCCCCAGCCTCTCACACAGGCCCCGCCACCGGCACTGCGCATCGTTACCTCAGTGAGACAGGTTTTCCAGTCAGGTTTTTTTGGTACATTTTTCTTATCATTTTTTCTTCAGACTTTTTGTTGTTTATCTGATTGTTTTAGAAAATCTTTGCACATCTTATACTACCTAGCCTCCTCTTTTATGACATCTACAGAATTGCTTTAAAACTGTTTTTATGAAAAAAATCACTAACAAGGAAGCTCAAAATTAAGTGGTATATCATCAGATCAGGATATTCTTAGTCGTATACAGGTTCCTATTAAAATACAGGGAATTATGTGCATAATTTTCTATAAATCACACAAGACGCCTAGCTGTGTTACTTTTATGAATAAGAACACAGGAAAAAAACTATAGACAAACAGCTAGAATGTCTGAACAAAAGGATATGAAAGACCTGTATTTACTTCAGAAAGTGAATGTACAATAGATTAAAATTAACAATTCTAGATAGCTTAGACAATGCTTTGGGGTTTTTTGTTTGTTTGGTTGCTTTTCTTCTTTTTTGTTTAGTTCTGTGTGCTCTTTTAATAGGAATACCCCTGGATTTTGTAAAGAGCACACTGAAATGTTGCCTTGTAAGCAAGTCTAGGCAAGATGAATATATTTTTATTATGAAAGATGATGAGGTGTACTTAGGCCAAGAGCTATTAAAAAAACTTAATGCAATTTAGAAAAGTCTATAAGGTCTTGTTAGCAGACAGTAGCTATTATTTATGGATACTATGGAGCCTCCTGTGCTCCAGTTTGTGCCCACTGCTTCTGGGCCTGGCCCTGGACACTGCTGAGCAGAGCCTGACGCCATCCTCTCTGCACCCTGCCTTCAGGGGTTTGTAGGCATCGGTGAGATCCCCCGAGCTTCCTCTTCTCCAGGCCGAGCAGGCCCAGCTCACTCACCCTCTCCTCACAGGAGAGACTCTCTGGTCCCTACATTGTACTTTGTCCTGTATGTCCAGGTCTCTCTTGTTCTGGGAAGTGCAGAACTGGCCAAAGTACTCCATGTGCAGTGCTGAGCTCATTTCTCTCTCTCTCTCTCTCTTTTTTTTTTTTTTTTTTAAGTTTTGCGAAGGTGTGAAGTGCTACAAGGTCTTGAAGCACTGTCATAGCTATAACTGAAGCAGTTAAGTTAAACAAGAACACAAAATACCAAGTGGGTTTGAAGTAGATTTTGGAGCATTGCTTCTCAGTTCTGTTGGCACTCCAGCTTACATTGGCTGCAAACAGCCTTAGATGATAGCAAACCATCAGTACAGTCCTAAGTGTATCAGGCCATCCTGCATCAGTTTGTCACAGGATAGAGATATATCAGCTCTCTACAGCTCAATATGAACCTCTCAGAGCTGAATGTATTAGTCTTGCATGCACATACTGCACTATGTCACCCATTCCTCCACGTTAAGGCCACGGGTAAATCAGCACTAAAGAGGTATCCAAGGGCTCACAAGGAGAAGACTAATGAAATATCTAAATTTAACTACTCAGTAAGGACAAATTGGACTTTTAAATGTGATTTTCTACAAACACCACCTAAAAATTCCAATTCAGCAAAGAAAAAGACAGCAAAACACCAAGACAGTCCAAAGCAATATGTTGTACAAGCTAGACCCTATCAATTAAAGGAGGATTCCAGAACATGCCTAACTACACTCCTGAATATGCATCTCAATTATTTCCTAGCAGTTTGAATAGAGAATAACCCTGCAGCAGCAGTGTTTCTGGAGATTCCATACAGAATCATCAGCAAGCGAGAATTTCTACTATTGTCATTCCTGCCACCACGCTGGAAAGACTTTTAGGGCAACATCTTCAGGTTAAATGCTTAAGAATTTAATTCACTTTTGTTAACATTTTCATTTTGCTAATGTGTCACATACACGTATGTGCATGCACAGGCATACACAAAACCCTCACCTCTGAGTACGGATAAGAATAAGAGTTTGTAGGTAATATTATTTATTAGACCACCTGAAATAGCAAGTAAAGAACAGGCAAGCTGTCAGGTACACAGGGCAAGCCACATCAGTTAGTCCAATAAAAGATATTGCCTCTCCCTGCGAACTCCATCTCACTTATTCTTAAACCACTATGTTTACAAGAGTAATATTGCTTCATACAAAGAGCACTGAGCACTTTGATGAATCAGATAAGAGCACTACCAACAAAAATGACTTAATCATTAAGCAACAACATGATTTAAAATTGGATTCTGGTCTTGTATGCTAAGAACTATCCTACTGTATAACTAAGTAATTCTAATTGGAAATATGTATTGAGAACCCTTATTTGTTGCACACTGGAGGCGTGATTCTGTTCTCATATCATTTTTGTATAACAGTGAAACACCTCCAAATTAAACAGATATTTCTGGTTTACAATGAACAGAAGTAAACTGTGTGCTTTTTTGTTGTTGTAATTCAACAGTCAATATACATTGGAAATATCCAATATTGGATAAAAATTGTCTTACTGCTGCTTCTGCTGCTTCAATAAATTTCAATTATTTAACATGTTATTTAGTACAAAGGTATAAATATTTGGATTAAATCATACACGCACCATGCAGGTCATCTTCTTACTCAACTTTGTTGTCTTTCTGTATTCTAAATCGCATGCATCAAATCTTCACTCCTCTTACACTTAATATGCAGCTCTGAAACTGCAGTTATACATCATATTCATTTGTTGAGGAGTGATATATAATCTGGACTGGAATTAAATAATGTCATCCTATGTTTAGTATTTATTGATACAAATTTAACCTGCTCATATTTCAACCTCCAATCTTCCCCTGAATAATCTGTATTTAATTATGCATTCCACCTCTCTATTGACCTTTGAAAATATCCCTCATGACTACCAATCAAAAATGATATAAATTAGAAATTCTTTTGAATCCCATTGCAGTATTTATCGTTCTACTCCTTGAATTATTCACTGGAAGCACTTTAAGTTTGTTCTCAAAACATGCCTTCCTAATGCTAAAAACTCAAATACCCCAAGCCCTTCAAGTTCCCTAAATTTTCATGAAATCATGAACACGTTACTATCCATTTATCAGTGATAAGATAATTGAATACATGAAGCAGTCCACAGTTATGAAGAACATTTTGGGCATATCATTTTATGAATTACAATTGTAAAGCCAAACATCATTCTATCTTGTTGAGTAAGTTTGTTCTTAGAAGAAAGTATAAACCGTACTTTCCACTACTATATTGCAACCTACTAGAAATATTATTTGATGAGAGAATCAACTTAAAAAGAACAAAGAAAGTGGACAAAATTCTAGCCACATATAAACCCCAACTTATTTACTCATTCCTACCAGGTATGTAAACAACTAAACTGGCATTCAAACAGCAAAGAAGCTTCTCACATAGCTACCTGAATTTAGCTTATTCCACATTACTCCACAAGAGTTCAAATTTAGAACCAATACACAAAATAATCACTTAAAATGTTTTTCAGCATGTTAAAATGAGCAACTATTTTGCTAACTAACTTCCACGCTCTTAGCATGAAATTCACTTTACCTACTTGAAGCCTAATTATTCTGCTCTGCCCAGAGACATACAAGTTGCTTAGGGAGTGAAATCCATCTCTCCCAAACCGCAGCCAGGCTGTGATATGACACAGATATCCTACAAAAAAGTGCATGGGTTCTGACCATGGTAACAGGCACTAACACTTCTGTACTTCTCTAGGGTTACAAGAAATACATCAAAATGAATTTCAGCAACTGGTACTGTGTGCACATGTGAGAAATGGTGGTTATTCTGTACAGCCCCAGGACTGGAAGGACAGACTCATGTAATGGACAGTGACTAAGTCACAGACATTAGTTTCAGAAGGATACACAAGACTTCAACTCCTTTTTGTGACAGTAGGCATAAAATATCTTCCAACACTTTGTAGTAAACATAAAGGTCTATACTGGAAACAGTCAAGAGTATCAGAACTACAATGTGCCACAAAGAAAAGATAAAAGCAAAACCTTCACTGCATCCTTAGGATTCTTTACATGCACAGAACTTTCTAGGCAAAACATCCCCAATGTTTACTGTACAGAGCAGGGTAAAACAACATCGTTAGCTGCTGTTTTGCAAAATGGTCCATGCAACCCAGATTGGAGTTACAATGCTTTCTTCCACCGAATGTCATAAATTGTGGTTAATTCCACCATGGGAGCAGGGAGTGGTAGGTATAAAGCTCAAAAACATCTATATTGCTAACAGCTCACTGACACTCTAACAGCAGAAATTTTCTGATACTCCAAGGAAGATTTCCACTCCAGCTTTAACAAACCAAAGATAAAGGACATTTTTGGCCTTTAGAAGTGACTGGCAATAACCCTACAATTTAGATTAGTATGAATATTGGACAAGTACACTGAAAACATACAGCAGTCTGTTTTCCATGGAGTTTATTAAATACTCCCCCTTCACCTCCCCCTGCCAAAAAAAAGAAACAAAAAGGCTCTATTGTACACTGCTTTGTGTTCTAGTAGTTCTAAACCTTCTTTTATGTGGTTGCTAGAAACCTTGGACATTTACAATATGATCTTTACTGGTATTGGCATGTAATTTAAATGTTTCTCTTCCCAACTTGGCACTAAAATTTACGTTTGTTATATTCATTAAAGAATTATTTTATTTCCATTTGGTTCTTGGTTGACTAAGCAAAAAAAAAACACCACCTGAGTTCTTTAAGTCTTATCACCTAATACAGTCTTCCTACCAACATCTTTCTTATGATCTTAGTCCTCCTTCTTTAGTTGACCTGTAGAAGCCTAAAACTGCATTAACATTTTTTCACATTCAAATTGTGCTAATGGCTCACCATCATCCTAGAGCTGAATGACACATCCTAATCTTTCCTTCCACCTCTGCTTTCAATTTAAAAGTCTTCTAGTCAGTGCTCTTATTCGTGATCACACAACATAGCACTTTGTAGTCTTAACCTTCATCCTGCTCTAATTCAACGTGAAAGAAACTATGACATCCTCAGTAATAGCAGTACCTACTGACTATGTGTCACCCTCAAATTTCCCAAGTATACATTTGTCTAGTTCTTACTTGATGGTTAGTCATTAGAATATTAAACAACTCTTCTGCAACTTACAGCATCACAGCGTGGCTGAGGCCAGGGGTGAGATCCCCCGAGCCTCCTCCTCTCCAGGCCAAGCAGGCCCAGCTCACTCACCCTCTCCTCAAAGGACAGATTCTCTGGTCCCTCCATCATCCCTGTGGCCCTAAATTGTACTTTGTCCTGGATGTCCAGGTCTCTCTTGGGCTGGGAAGTGCAGAACTGGCCATAGTATTCCAGGTGTGGCCTCTCCAGTGCTGAACAGAGGGCGAAGATCACCTCCCTCAAGCTGCTGGCAACACTTTGCCTAATGCAGCCCAGGATACCATTAGCTGCTTTTTGTTTCAGTCCTTGTGCACAGCTCCAATTGCCATGGTCATTCAAAGATTATTGGCAGTGGCTTCATCTCTAAGGAATGACGTAACTTTTCTCCATCTCTTTCAATCTTATTTTTATTCCTTAGAGTTTCAGTTTGTACATTAGCTTTCATTTTAGACATCTCTAATAATCGCCCATGTATCGTTCTATTAGGAATTTTAGAGAGATAAGGCCAGTCTTAGCCATATATTTGCTAAAACCATGTTGCCAGTGAGGTTGTGCTGACTGCCCACAACCTCTGTGAATTCTTCAAGAAGAGGAAGTGGCCTGGGTCTTTGCATTGGCTTACATAACTTTTTTTCACCTCAGTCCAAAACCCACTGATGGTACTGGAAATCTTTATTTTTGTGCACATAAATGTACCTACATGTAATACAGCCCTAGTCCTAAGTAAACATTTCATATTGTAGATTCTTTTAGCTGCACTCCCATTTGGTTTGGTCAAGTATGATTACTGAAATAAATCACACATTATGAAAGAGCACCTTTTATCTGACAATATAACTAAACTTTCCACTCCTGTGGGATTTCGAGGGTGGTGCCTTTCACTACAGTTAAAATCTGCACATTGTATCACTGAGGTCCTCAGAAGCATAGGCTGCTGATATCAGGTGAATGTACATAATGTACTGAACAGCAGCAAAGCAATTAATTAATACTACTAATATACCATGTGCTATCCTCTTGGCTAATACTAAATACTGAAAAAAATACTGTATAGTAGAAGTTACGTAGCTAAAAGTTTCTGTTAGGTTAGGTTTATCTTTTGAGACAGTTTTATTAGATAGATTAAGTTTCTGTGCATCTCTCCAAAGACCATGGTAATAACCAGTGTCATGACTTTCAAATCCTTTGAACTGCAGAGGGGAATCAAACATGGTTGTCTTTTTATCCCGGCTTTCACTCTTTAGAATTCTAAAAGCTAGCTTTGCTCATCTGTCAAAGGGATGGCATTAAGGGGATCACTGTTGACAAGTGATAGTACAAATTATGCAACACAAATGACATTTCACTACCTCTCTCTGATCTGCAATTCCCCCTCTCAATCATTCCCTATTCTATGAAAATATTACACCACAAATCCAAGTGCAGAAAAAGTGAGAGTGTAGGTGTCCCTTGCTATCTTTCTACTGAACAAAAATATGTTCTGAAGCCCACACCTATAATTATGTTTGTGAAAGTGGGATCCATTTAAAGTCCACCTGAGTCCCTGTAGGGATCTTCAAATATAAGCACATAGTCCTGATCCTGTGATGGTATCTAAATGGTATTCTCTGAGTAAATTTTAGTGGTTGTGGAAGGTTTTGCATTAAATTCAATGGAAACCAAAATCATTAGTGTTCACTTTACCAAAGAAGTTTCTCCCTACACAAGGAGAAACTGAAAAAAATTACACATTCTTCATTGTGTCTTGACAAAGCTTTATCTCACCCCATACAACATCATTTCCTGATGAGCTCCCTCTGTTCTTTCAGGGCTTAGATGGCGTGAAGTTCGGTGACTTCACCACGTGCGGAGACCTGAAGAGGATTCTGAGAAATCAGGTTACAGCGTTCCAACCACTCAGGCCACAGCAACAGCAATCAAAATGCCGCACAAGAAGGGAAGTGCCAGGGGCATGTCTGCAGTGGCAGTGGTGAGAAGTGATTCCAGTGGCTAGGACACAGCCACAAACAGCATGAAATCAGACAATCCGTATACAGCGGCCGCTTTGTGCTATAGAAAAAAGTCACTTTTTAAGTTTTAATAATGCATTTCTCTTGCTGTAGTGAGACAATTTAGTCCTTTGGACATTACAAATCAGTCTAACCAAAGACTGACAGTAAACTAGCTTTAGGTCTCAGAAGAGGAAGATTGGAGGTGTTTTTTTATAGTATATAAGATTATTCCCTTCCCATGCATATGATGACATTCTTATAAACTGGAGCAGTATAGATGGCAAAATACTTTTAACTGAGAGTCACCTGAAGAGGCTGCATGGGCACCAATGCTGCTGTTACTCAGGAACTCTCAGTACAGACACCGTAATTTTTCTTTATACTCGGCAGTACAGAGGAGGTTCATTTTCAATAGCTTCTGTTTTGCAACAAGAAAGCTGACCAAAAACATTGCATGAACATTGCATCAGAAGTGTACAATTGACTCATTTTGGCACCTGACCTCAAGACACTATCAAAACACAGAAATATTGAAATGAACAAGAGGGTTATAACATACGTAAGAGAAAGAGAAATGCGATTAGAAACAGAAGTTTTGCCACAAGGCTGTATTTAGACTGCTAAAGCAAAACAAAAGAACAAATAAAATTGTATTAATCTATTTTCGCCCAAAGCTTGAAAAAGCTCTTGTGTCAGAAATCACCCCTCTAAGTTACACTTGGTATTCCCATTATATATTATATTAACTGCTTTTTATTAGCATTCTTATTACTTTTGATGTGCACAAGAATAGAAGCAGTTTACAAATGAACAGAATAGGACTGCAAAGAGTATAAACCATACAAATTGTTACAGGTTATTTACTGGCTTAGTATAAATCTGCATACAGATTGAGGAAGTCAGCTGGGAAGCACCTTCAGGTATGCCTCAAAAGGTAAGATTATGATGGTACTTGGAAGACTTTTATGCATACAATGGGCTACTACAAATGGAACAAAACAGTTCAATTTGTCAAACATGCTTAGGCAGGTTTTTATTTTGGAATTACTGTATGGTATGTCTTGGAAGAAAAGAAAATACAGACCTTGGCTTATCACTGAAGAGTGAACCACTGGAGTTCTTTGTAAAGTAGGATTATACTGAGTTTAAGGATAAAAATCCCGTATTTTAATGCGATTTAGGACACAAAACTCCCTATGCAAGTTTTCCCAACCTTGATCACTTTTCACAGATGATTTGAGTTGAGCTGAGTAAATCATCCAAGAATCAGTCAGATTACAAGGATAAAATGAAACCAGAGGGAAAGATAGACAGGTTAAGAGCATTAGAATGTAAAATCTGCAGTGTAACTCTTAGTTTAGCTGAATGCTACCACTTTGAAAAACTGACGATACAGTCTCCAGGAATGCTTTCTAACCTAATTATGGAAACCACAGCTACTCTAAGGGAAATAAAAAGTGGTTGTATTTATTACATATAGCACAGTCATCTTAAACATGTTTCGTTTTATATTTGTGTAGAGTTTTCAAACAAAAGAGAATAGCTGAAGATAGTCTAAAATCTATTTGTAGACATGACTAATTTGTGATTAATCCAAGTAAAGCCTGGGCACTAACATTTAAAAAAAAAAAAACAAACAAAAACCACAAAACACACACACCACCAACAAAAAATCCACCAGGACTGTGACTTCTGAAAATTAGGTTGTTATAAAAAAGGCTAATTTCTTTGCAATCAAGGAAAAATTGCCTAAGATAGGAGTGTTCTGTAGATACAGTAAAGAGGAGAGTCAACCCAAATATATTTATTTTTTGCTATCTATTCTGTGATTTACACAAGGCCATTTTGCTTCTCAAATGTTTAAATCTGTTATTGAGAAGACAGTATTTCTCAGGAAGATGTATTAAAATAAGTCCTAAGCTTCAACTGATCACTGAATCATATTACTATTCATACGAGTTTTGCTGTTAAAACTGATAGTTCTGTCACAAATAATGCAATCTCTAGCTACAGAATCATAGATATATTAATTAATGTAATGTTGGAATGGTCTCCCCTTCTTGCTCTTTTCCTCTCTCCTCATCCTGAATCTTGTGTCATTTTGTTACTATGTTTAGCATGGATAAAATTGTCTTATGGAATATAGTGTTTACAAAATCAACCTTCTATCTCTTGGCCTGCCTCTTAGCTGGGGCAGCTAGCACATAGGGGAATTATTTGTTCCCACAGCTGTCATTAAGGATTCTGAATCCTCTACGAGTCCATAGTCTGTGAACTTACAAAAGTCAATAAACCTCTGAAGGGACCTTAATCTGTGATATGAGTATTTAATCCTTTGTTTCTTTTGGAATCTTTACACAAAGTACTCAGGAGTTGAATTCTGATAAATGAAAAGGTAAACTCTAATTAGAATGATGTTCAGGCTTTTACAGTGAAGGTTGTCAGCACTTTCAATACAGGAATAAGTTTATGAGGGCTTATGACTCAGCCATGAAAAGGTTTCTATGGACTTAACTTCGCTAGTAAGGTCTACCACATTGTAAAACCAATTTGTAGACTTGTTTCCCATAGAAATAAGTCTTGTTAAAGCAAACGGTACGCAGTCGTGCTGCATCTGTCCAAGGGCATGCCTAACCCAGCAACTTTGGAAGCTGTTGCCTGATTTCAACTAAGTGCAAAGAGAATTAATTTCTTGTGTGTTTTATGGGTATAAGATTGTTAAGTAAAGAAGGTACAGACAGAAACACAACGAGAAGCTGCGGTATAAAAGTCACTCATTAGCAGATAAAGCAGAATTCAGCTCACATCCTACTGACTGTGTTGCCAGTCACTAAATGTACAACTTTAGAAAAGGATTACTCATAGAAACACCTGCTTGTTTCATGTAAGCTTGCTTGTTTGCCAAGCCAAATAAAACCTGGTAGAGTATAATAGCATTTTGAATGCCTGGTGATATCTACAAAGACTCGCTATGCCAGGTACATAACCTGCTTACAATTAGCAAAGGGCCAAAATACACACTTCCCTCCCTGTCAAATTCCAATCTCTTAGACATTTATATTAGTAAGAATTATGATTTTGGCAAAGTTTTTTTGCATTAGAAAACAAAGGCCATTTTTTCATCAGAGAATTATATATAAATATATACACATATATATATTTAGTAGATTGTCATTACTGACATATGAAAGAAAACAAAATTAAAATGAAACACACTAAGAATATAACTCTTTGCTTAGGGGTAAGGGTCACACTTTTGTCCATGGTATCTGGGAGCAATAAAACATAGCATGTGTGTGAAAATGAGATTCCTTTCTCTTTCTAACTTTCTATAGTCTGCAGTGTGAAACTACTCAATCATACACCAAGCACATCCATAACAAAGGTAAATTACTTCCTGGCAGTGCTTTTCATCTCAGCCTAATTGCAATGTCCCCAAAAAATCTTTTGCTGAAACTCACTAAAATTAATTCCTTCCTAAATCTATTTCCCTTTAGGACTAACTGCAGAGACACTTTTCTAGGACTTTCAAAGTACTATAAACAAAGGACAGCTGTATCAGCAGAAGCAGCAGCAAATATAGACCTAGGTCCTTTTTGCTTTTCCATGTAGCTCAAGAGCTCTAAAAGTCTATTTTTTTATTATTATTTTTTTTATTCCTACCTTTACATAATACTGCACTATATCACAATATTTATATAATTCTGTCTCTTGGGTCATTTGCTTTTCTTGACGTGTTTTGAACATGCAGTAAATATTGCAAGAAATATTGCTAATTGCTGATAAGACTTGTAATTGAGCTATGAATGAGTGATTGCAGGTCAAGTATGAAATAAAAGGGCTTGGTGTGGAACTTTCACTAAAAGTATTCTTATGAGCAAAAAGATAATTGGAGAATAACGTGTTTAGGAAGAAGAAGGGGAAAGAGGAAGGGAAGCAGATTAACCTTAGTACTGTTTAACATCACATACAATAGAAGTGAAGCATCACCCTGGAATTTAGTTAGCTTAAAAATGTTAGGCCATTAAATTATTTCTTGTTTCATCTTGACTCTCCTGTTGTCCTCTGGCTGTCCAACTACGTTAAATAAAACACTTCAAAGAAAAAGAGTCTCAAGTGTTCAACAGCTGATTTTGTTCCCAGAGGTGCTGAACTGACAAAAGTGAAAACACGTGGAGCTAATATAATTAGCCAGAAAGGGAGGATGGACTACTACAGCATTTTAGAGCCAGAAAATAAAATAGTAATGAATAGGTTTGGAAGATGAAGGTAAGCGTGAGCTAGGCTTAATTAGAAAGGCAAGAGGGATGGCGGGGATAAGAAACCTACAGTTTCCTAATAGCTATCTAATTTATGCAGATAAAATGATATACCCATGCATAAAAAGAAGTAACACCTTTCTTCTGCCACTGGTTTTGAATACCACACCACATTCTTTAGAAATGGGTCCTCACAGTAATAAGGACGTTGTTCTTCAGATTTTTTGACATCTACCATAGCCCATTTGCAGGCTTCTTAGGGGGGTAGGAATCCAAGTACCTGAATGTTTGGGAAAAATCAGTACTACAGTAATTAGCCATGTCATAAGTCAAGGGGAATTCCCTCATAAAAAAAAAACCACAAATGACTTTATTAAATACCTTCTTAACTTGAAGGTTAATAACTGATTTGCAATCAAGCAAAAATAAAGATACCTGTAGAAATATAACTGTAATGTAAAACTATTATGACGTTTCCTCCAGAATTTCAAAATTATTCAACTGCTGAGGAGGGAGATGCCTTTAGTCTTAAGCTTTAGAAAAAGAAGAATGTGACATCATCCTGTTTGGAAGGGGTGTTGCAAAGAGTGTCTCATTCAGGGACCAGCAAGTCATCTCTCCAGCTTTTAACATGAGGAAGATTGCAAGGCTTTAAATTAGTGAACCACAATCATTCCTCTCAAATCCAACCTGTCCTTATTCAAAGTGGATTTGGCTCTGTGATCCTGTTATTAAACACTAGTCACAACATGAGTTACAGTCATGCTGCCGGAGGAACTGAAATCCTCATGGAAACGTGTAATTTGTCTCAGCTCTGGCTGCTTTCACTCAGAACTGTGGTGCTCAGCACCCCTTTCCCAGCCAGCAGGCCAGCTCAGGGCCAGGGAGCTGACCAGGTGGCCCCGCTGGCACAGCAGGTTCTCTCCCTTCGCCCGCAGAGGCACTCGGCCCTTCCACCTTCACATTCTGGATCTCAATATCCAGGTTGCCACAGCTTAAAAATACTGTTTTAGTCCTATTTAGTAAAGACTCTTAGTTTCCTTACTATCCTAAAAAAAAGAATAAAAAAAACCCATATAAATCAAATCAACCATCACAAGTAATAATAAAATCTAACACATCAGTTCTACATGGCAGTTCTAACTTCAGTTTTCCAGACATATAATTTCATATACTTTAACTCACGTTAACAGAGATCCTGCTCGCGCAAACTGGAGCCCAGGCCTGGAGTGAGTTACAGCTGGTCTTTACATTACAGCATGGGATGCTACGAACGTGTTCCCTGGAAGGGGCTGTTACTTCTCTGCGTCCTCTAGATCACAGTCACTTGTAGTTGGCCAGCAGTGAAGTATGGCTGCGGTCAGGGAAAGCAAGGCAGAGAAAGGTCCGGCAAAGGATCTCTAGTCTTGTCAAACTTATTTGGAAAGTGATATAGCAAGACCGGTGAAGGCTTATTAAACACTTGTCTGTTTAGTTGTATACAGATGCCTTACAATATGTTCTTTTTCCACAAACACACAACCAAAAATCCACTGCTAGAAATGAAAGTGCATAAAGGCATGCTTATTTTTAACTGCACTACAGATTCCCGATTTTTCTGTTCAAGGTCTACACAAACCCCCATGACAGACTGGAAAGACACTTTCACTAAAGCGATCAGTGGGACAGAAGCTCACTTCCAGCCTACCACTTGTAAAAGATGCTGTCAGACAACATGTAGCATACTATAAAAGCAGATGGAGGGAAAAAAAAAAAAGGACTATAATGGTTCAGGTGAAAATTCTTTGTGGGTTTTAAGGGTGGAGAGCTCTTGGGGATATTTGATGAGGAAATTTTTCACATTGTCTTATTTGGAACGTTAACTCCAACCAGCTGCCAGACACCTACCAAATTGTTCTCTCGTTCCCCTCGTCAACAGGATGGGGTGAGAAATTACCACCACAGGCAAAACAGAAACGACTTCAGGGAAAATGAATTTTATTGCCATCTAAAACAGGGTTGGATGGAGAGAAATCAAGACAAAAACAAAGACACAGCCCCCAAACCCTCCTTCTTCCCAGGCTCAGCCTCATGCCTTCCCTCTAGACCCCTCCAACCTCCCCCTGCCCGAGCAGGGCCAGGCCTGGGGCTGTGCCGCCGCCTCCCGGCTCCTCCCTGCCGCTCCTTGCCCTGCTCCTCCGCGTGCCCGCCCGGGCTGCAGGGGAATCTCTGTGCCTGGAGCCCCTCCTGCCCTCCTCCTGCCCTGCCCCGGCTGACATCTGTGGCCCCGCGGCACCGAGGGGCTCCGCTGTGCCCTGCGGGGCCTGGAGCGGGCTGGGACCGGCTGTGTCCGGCATGGGGCAGCCTCGGCCCCACCTTGCAGAAGCCGTGCCACTGGCACTGCACTTACTTACTTCGTGTAAATCCTTAATCTTTTTAGGAACTATAAGGTTTTAGATTCCCCTCAATCCTTGCACTCTCCTTCCCACTTAATAATTAGTATTTTGTGTCCTAAAGCTCCAAGCAGTTCTGTCAGCCGTACTGTGTCTGGTGCTTGTTACCGAGAGCACGGCTCCAGGCGCATGACACTGCCCAGAGCGGGTCAGTCCTTCCCCAGCCTTAAAGTAAGCTTGGGTTGGGCAAAGCAGGATCTCCTCCACGTTCCATACCCGCACAGGTTTTCACAGACAAAACTGAAATATTATTGACATAATTAAATCACACCTTTCCTGCTGCCTTAATAAAAAGTCCCTCCAAAATACAAATGACAATTACAACCTAGTCATGAAAATTCTGTTAGAAGAAACGGCAGCATATTCCCTTTTGGACAACAGTATAGAAAGCACCAGAAGCTTTAAGAAAAATTTGTGGCATACATTCCTCCATTAGTGCTGTACTTTCTGGGTATCATCTAAAAACTCACCTGGGGGAAGCGTTTTGTTACTTCACATCCTACATTTCACTGGCTATGGATTAGGACCATTACCCATTCCTGTTGCAAAATGCTGCTCATGTAACGTCACACTGTATTAGATCTCTTTTATTTATTTTACATGTCTACATATTGTGATAATTGGGTTGTATAATATCTCATGCAGGCTAATGTGAAAATCATTTCTGTTGAATAGAAATTACTTATTTTAATTCCTCAGGGGTTTGTTTTGTCAAAACTCATATAGTATTTAGGAAACAAATCACTGTTCAATTGTGGAGCATGAGAAGTGTAAAATTATCATAACAGAAGTGGAGAGAATGAAAAGAACAATGGATCTGACCTCATTTGTTTGATTATTAATGGTGTTTCATCTAATTTACAAGGCCTAACCTCGTGTGATGCAAGTGTAGAGCACAAATTTAGCTTTTTATCTCACAGCCCCTAATTAGGTATGCTATATATCATACTATTTTTAATCTAGTTAAGCAAGAGAATATATAGAAATTCGTGAAAACCCTGTAAGAATTTTTTATAAACTACCATAAGCTTAGAAAGAATGAGCAAAATTGTGAAGATGATTCAGTATCCTTATACAATTTGGTAATAGCTTTTTCTTAGCTTAAAAAAAAAAAAAAAAGAAGCGAAACCTTTCCAGCTATGCTGCAATTTGCTTAGAATACTTTTGTTCCTTGTTCTTCAGAGGTACCAACCACTCACAGAAAATGGCCCTATATTACGTCAGGTCAGTTACAGGGGCCATTCAGCCTGCACAGTGTGGTATCAGTGGTACGTCATTTTGCATTTCAGAGAAAACACACCACTCTTTAGAGAGTTATATAACTGAAGAGCAAAAGACATATCAGAGATGAGAATAGTGAAAGTACGCCTCACTTGATACTTCTGGTAACCCACATCAGAACAGCATCTGAGCGTCCTTCTCCTATTTACATACAAGAACACACAGATGGATTGGCATGTAGATGTCAATAAAACAAAAATGCAGTTCATTAAGTTATCTGAGGGGTCAAAGACAAGAGTGTTGGTTCTACCCAGATTTTGTTGCAGATGTTTTTCACAGCTTTTGTATCTCAGGAAGATTTGCAAAGTAAAAACGCACATTTGCTCAGCTGATGGATTGTGGTGTTTTGCTAGCTGTATTACTGTAACAAGTGAGCACATGCTGGAATCAGGCCAACAAGCTCAATTTGGGTGGCTTCTATAACATGAAGTCATACCAGCAGAAAAGAAAACACATCTATGCAAAACAATTAGGTAAAAATGAGAAGGTGATAAAATGGACAATTAGCGTATTTAGAATTTAGCACCGAAGCTTTTCTCTTTCCTGTTATTTCAGTGATGGATTATACCATTCTGTCCTCAATACATTTGTTTTAATTAAAGAAAAGAAAACTGAAGAATGGGCCATGCCCCTTCAATCTTTCAGGTCAGCACCACTTTATAGAATTTTGCACAAGTATGTATACCATCTGTCTCTTCCCTTATACTCTAATGAGGTGATATTTTAGTGAGAAGGCTGAAAAGCTCTAAAAATCTAGCTGTTTTTTTTTTTTCTCGTAATTTTTCTCCCAACTTCACCTGCCATTAACAACAAAGTCATCCCCTCTGTTTTAAGCTCCTCTTTCTCATACTGTGTAAAGAATCTCAACAATGGCAAAATGAGCCTGATCAACACTGCTTTATGTTTTAAATCACAGTATCATAGAATCATTCAGGTTGGAAATGACCTCTAAGATCATTTAGCCCAAACTTTAAATAAATAAATATATAAAATAATGTATCTATTAATAATATATATTAAGAATATATTTAAATATATATATATATATCCTTTAAAAATTTGTCCTGGCCTCTTGTTATCTCATTTCTCATCACTTCTTTTCCTTCTTTTTCCTAACAACTATTTAATGAACAATCTTTCATTAACAGTGCTCTACATTTGTTCTAATGTTTTGACCAAGAGAATTCAAATAAATTAAATCCCAAGCACAAAGTAAACAAACTTATGGAAATAACACTTTAATGTTGACAGGCCATTTTATCACAACAGGGCTCGTAGTCAGAAAGGCCCTATTTATAATGGTGCAATTTTATAAACAATAGTCCTTCAAACCTGGGTATTTTATAGTAACCTTCTGTGGTATCCTGGCTCGCTGTTAGCACTTGAATTACATTTCAGATCAAGGTTCTGTTTCTCTTATTCCAAGGTCTTTGCTAAAATGTCTGTACAACAGACTGCTGCTCAGTTACATTTATTTGTGCTTATTATCTTACACTATTATTTTTTTGCAGCAAAGACTGACAATTATGCATTTACAGATGCAGTAGATCGAAATCCCCTGAACACTCTGGTGTTTGCTCTGGGCTTATTACTCCCTGATACTTTTGCTATCTGTAGAATTTGCTTGTTTACTATTGCTATCTCTATTTAGATCATTTATATAGATGAGAAACAGTGTGAAGTCACACTGCTGACTCCTGGGAGGTCTCATTTGTTATCTTCTCCCAGATGAACAGCAGGGTTTTTTTTTTTGTTTGTTTGTTTGTTTTTTTTTACTACTGTTTGCAGTTTTAAGCCAGAGCTCCATTTACACCTGTGTTCTCACTTGCACTTCACATAGATTCATGTTTAAGAAATTAAGATACTCTGGCTCCACATTCAGCAAAGGGGAAAAAGGCTTCGCGAGACAAGAAAAATATTAAATCCTGGGCCAATGACAGGGAAAAGCATTTGGCTCTTGGAACCAGGAAGTGGAATGATTATTTATGTTTGCAAAGCAAAAGTAAAGTAAAGAGTAAAGTCAGCTTAGGAATTTTGCTGTGGCAACTTCTCTTGCACACCTGCACCCTCCTCAGCAGAGAGAGAAGGAAGAGAGGAATTTTACTGGGTGTTCAGGGTACAGTTCTGGGAAAGCGGGGGTCAATTACACCTAATGTGTAAGGGACTTTTTAGAGGTTGTTTCTCTTTAAAAGATGTAGTTGAGTGCAGAGGAGAGTTAGTAAAGCTGTTTTCCTCTCTGTGGATAGGACTGGACTTACTGGTACCCTTTGCTGAAATACCTTCAGTACGACCAGTGAAGTGTCTAAGAACTGCATCTCCTTGCCAAAATGAGCTCAGGTGAGGGGCTACCTGGCAAGGCCGCTCTCTAAAAAGAAGCAAAGAAAGAAGCTTCCCCACAATCTGAGTTTGTTATTTTCAGTCACATCCCCAGGGGGCTCTCCCAAGGAGGCAGATGCTGCTTACATGGTCCTCTGTTGTGACTGTCAATGTAGTAAAACAATACCCTTATAAACTGTAGCAAGTGAAATAATGAAAAGCTCTGGCACATACAAAATTTAAACTTGAAAGCCTTGATGTCCAGCTTGGCCTCCATCTTCAGTGCAAATAAAGCAATTTGCTTTTCCACCCTTAAATATATTACCTTGACCCAACCTCTGCCATGAGAACTCCTGCCATCATGGAAAGCATCCTATAGCATTAAAAGTTCCTTATTTCTGGTGACTGTGGTGAAGAGTAAATCACATCACTAGAACTACTACTGTGCTGAATTTTCTGTATCAAAAAAAGGCCTTCTTTTCCTTTACACATCTTCTCTAAGCTGTCATATTCTCCCTTTCAAGGATTACCTCTTTTTTTTTTTTTTAAATGGAGAAAAAAAAAGAAAAAATATCACATACCTACAACATTCATTCTTTTTCTCTTTTGCATCTTTACTTAACTGATACTGAAGATACATGCACTGTTCTGTTCTGTCACAGTGCTGGACTTTTCAAAAAGTATTTCAGCAACCTACACATCAGAGATATTTGCAATCTGATGAGTAGATGATAACAGTTCTCAAGACATATTTAAAGCATAGTGAACAGTCTTAGGAGACTGAATACCTCCTGCACACCAGAAGCTCTGTAAATATTGTATAACAATAAACAGTATTTGGGATACCAAATGTAAACTTTAAGCGCTCAGAAATGCAAGAGCTCTGGTGCTCCTTGCAGATGCTTTTCAGCTTTTTTTACTATTTAGAGATCTTAACTTCAACTGTAGGCCATTAACATACACCCAGACATACTCTGATCTTTGTTTAAAGACTGTCTATTGTTTATATGACTATACAACAAGGATTACCTTAACGTTTTGGCACTTAAAATCAGAAGTGGAACTCACTTTTTTCTAAAAATCTTCCAACTAAATATTATAAGAAAATACAATAGTGTCTGCCTAAAGAGCAGCAATTACCCTTAGGTTAGGAGTTGACAAATCTCTATGGCTGCTACTGAAAAGTACACTTGTAAGTTCTAGCCAAAGAAGCAAATGTACCACGGTCAAGATTTTTGTGTGTTTGTGTGTGCACATCTTGTTTTTTTTCGACTCTTCTCCGTGGATAATGCAGACCAAGAGATGTGCAGCGTACATTGGAAGGCTACAAAGTTTTCAGGCAGCATATATCCCCAGCACGAGAAAAGACTCTGCTTCAAAACTTCTTACAGCAACGATGAACAGTACAAGCTGACTGCAGTAGTTTCTGCAGCATATCACAACTGACATGAAATCATTACTGAAAGCCATGCCACTACTATTGACTTTGCAATAACTCCATGTCTCAGCACTGGTACAATGGCAGCCTGGATCGACAAACAGTCGCTAAAACTGGCTCTGGACTTTTGTATCTATTGGTCTTTGTTAATTGCATTTCTACTTTCTTTATCACATTTGCTTCTAAATACTCGGCAACACAGAGGATGCTGACAGGGCAACTAAGTTTTGTCCTAAGTTCACACAGAACCCTCAATGAAGAAGGCTGTAGGCTAGATGATGTGTTATATAGCCACTCTCCATACAGGAGCAGAAGAACAAAGCAGTGCAACTCTTGGCAATGATCCTAAGTAGGTAAGAAGGAGAGACAACAAATGCCTCCAGGGACACACTGATATTTGGAGTTAACTAGCACTTGAAAAGCCCAGCACCTGTGTTCCCCCCACTGCTAGACACAGCTCTGTGTTGACTCACAGCATATTATCCAGTCACCTGGGATTCATCTCACCTAATCTTAGATACTCACAAAGTGGATGTTGACATCTGAGTTAGCTATCCTTGTATAACCAGCGCAAGGCAGCATACTCTTCTACTGGAGTGTATATTGTCTTGTCCAAAGAGGGACATCTAAAGTAGGTAAGATGAATCACAGTCTAGAAGCAACAATTTTCCTCCATTTTCTATGAGGAATTCTAGAGGAGAAGATGCCTTGAGAGGTGTAAATTTTTTTTTTCAAACAATGAGGTAGAAAATGGAAATTCAAGGTGACAAGCCTATTCATGTCAACAGCTTAATTAGGCTATTTTCCACATAGCACAGAGTATGGAATGGCAAAATCCTAATAGTACCTCAGTTTGTCATTCTGCAAGTTTTGTGACATAGCAACACACCTGCCTAGAACACGGCCGTCATGGAGCAGAGAGGAAGCTTCTGGCTTCATACAGATCTCCATGAGAAGAAAGATTCCATTCCATGTCTCGTTCCTTTAGGCATATAGTTCATGCATAACTACAGAAACTACCTATGTGTAAAAGAGTATGAGAAAACTGCTCTTACAGACCACAAGGACTGACTTGCAAGAATAGGGTAAGACAGGGTACCTCTGTGACTACATTAAGGTCAATGCATGCTTCTGTTTCTCAGTATTCATATCAAATCTAAAAGTGTTTCACAAAAATATAGCTTCTCTCTTCTTGCAGAAATTCAAGGTTTGAATCTCACTTGCCGTACATTTTGCGTGGTTGTTCTTACCTGTGCTAATCACAATGTCAGCTTCTGAGCTGTGTAGCTGTATGTGAATACCTGAGCTGGTAAAGAAGGTGGCCTTCGGGATTTAAGGGGGCTTTGAAATTCTATTTCAATACATATTGTCTCCTCTAAATTGGATCAAATTTGTTTCTACTGAGAAAGTGCATCACATCCTAACTACTCTGACATCTGAACAGGCTATTCAATAAAGTCTACTAAAGTATAAATTCTAAGCTATGTCTTATATCATCAACAGCTTACCTGAGGAAATAGATGTTTTTTGATCTTATCAGTTAAACAGGAAAACAAGGGGAAGAATGGCATTTCTAATAGTACTGCAGGCCCCAGAACCACAGTGGAATACTATATGCAGGATTAATTCAGATGTTGCCTATGGAGTCCACAAAGTTATACTCATCTCTCTCTCAATGAACAGAATGCACAGTCTCGTGGTTGAAGGTGAGGGGTTATTCCTGTTTTAGTGCCATTTTCTGTCTTTAGGAAAGGGTTACATATAATAGTAGTGTTTTTGCAAGGAGGTGTGCAATGAGGAAACTGCAAGAGGATTGGTGCTTTTGTTTAAACAGGCAACACTACAGTCTGGGCACCTTCAAAATGAAATGTTGCCACTATCCCCTGGGTCCCAGGGACACCGTGGTGCTAATGAAAGGCCTCTGTCTCTCTGAGACCTGTCAATCACGTATCGGAAGTATAACGTACATATATATACGTATGTCACACTACAAGGATAGCACTAAACTCGCACTGGGTTACCTGACACTGACTGACATGTAGGATTTTAAAAACTTTATTTCAGAGAGGGAAGGCTGATCAACCAGTCCAATCTCTCTCATGTTTCACCCAGATGCATTCTTATTCCTAAAAACTGTAGTCCTTGGAAGACTAAGGAGTATGGCACAGGCAAGAAACTGAAGGATCAGGATGTATTATTTAATTATGATTCACTGATTGAACTGTGTTGTTTTCATACTCATAATCTGCAGCAGAAAACACATCTAAATGCATTAGCCTAAATGAACGGGTTGAACTTAAGTTGTTTTTCCTCATATTTGTGAAGCAGGAAAAGTATCACAGATCAGCTGCTGTGAATTAACCAGTAAAGATTTGGATATCTAAACACACAGTGAGTAGGTAAGTATTGATAAAGACAGGTCCTCCTTACCGCCTGAGGTCATGTGGTGGTTGCAGCCTGCCTTAGCTCCCAGAACAGCCGAGTAATTCAGTCCAGTTGACACTACAAGATTAATCTATGCGTTCTGCTCAGATTCTCATTTAGAATAGAATCATAGAATCATTTAGGTTGGAAAAGACCTCTAAGATCATGAAGTCCAGCAGTTAACCTAGCACTGCCAAGTCTACCACTAAAGCATGTCCCTAAGCACCACATCTACACATCTTCTGAATACCTCTGGGGATGGTGACTCAACCAATTCCCTGGGCAGCCTGTTCCAATGCTCCTTTCAGTGAAGAATTTTTTTCTAATAACCAGCCTAAACCTCCCCTGGAACAACTTGAGGCCATTTCTTCTTGTTCTATTGCTTGTTGCTTGGGAGAAGAGACTGATCCCCACCCCGCTACAACCTCCTTTAAGGTAGTTGTAAAGAGCGAATTTATTTCTTAAGCTTGAAGTTAAGCCTAAAGAGGACGATGTTTTTGCAGAGAAATGAAGCATATCTACATCATTCAATTTTACCCTAGTCTTTCTTTACTACATCCAGGGCTTTTATAGGACAGCATACCTGTCTTTGGTTATATTCCTGGTGTCACAACTTTTGGAAGGTCTTCCCTGTAGCACAGGGCTGCCCTATGCACTGCACTAGCCTGTATGACCATTGCAGCCCTAACCAGCTCAAGGAGCAGCCTTTGTGAGGGACTAGTTGCTCCCTAGCTCATCAGTTTCTTAAGAATCACATAAAAGTTCATGTTTAATCTCTCTTAATAAAGCTGTCAGAGGTAAACATTCCTTTACCACTTAATTCTTAAGACTACTAGACACTCTCTGAGGGGGAGATACAGATCTAAATGAAGTCAGCTCTTAAACTACTCTCCATATTCCACGGGAATAAATCTTCCTCAAAGAGCTCTGACAATATGGCTGGAGTCGGGGATGGAAGCAAGGAGAGCAAGAAGAGGAGAACAGACCAAAATCATCCCACCAAACCAAACAAGCCTCCATTCGTGACCTCAAGCACAGAGGATAGAGGATTCTCTGAATTGCTTCAAAGCAAAAACTTTCCTGTCATATCTAGTGTTCTGTTTCTAGCCGTGGCTGATTTTTGCTACTTAAGAGAAAGGAAGAAAAACAAACAATATATATAGTCAAGTGCACACTGGAGGAAAGAGTCCCTCCAATGACTGTAGGAGGCTAAGGTGTAAGTAACCGAGCATAGAAACTCAGCCTGCAATAGCTCTGTATATTGTACAATATTTATACCAATGAAAAATGAGTTTAAAACAGTCCCACTATTTTGATCAGATACAAATGTTTACAGTCATGAGGCATCAGTGTTTTTTTTTTTTTTTTGCAAAAGTTGCTGAACAGCTGGAAACCTGGATTACTTCAGCATGTTCCCTTTTCAAGCCTGCCTGGATCAAATCTTTCTTCCTGTGATGACCTCTATAGCTTCAGCTTTTCAGGATTCACTTCTGAAGAAGTCATCTGTCTCTTTCCACTACTCATTTACTATGCCATGAAATTCTTCTGTATGAACGCACAAATTGCATTTCCAACAATGTGCCAAAGAGTATTCCAAGACTGACAAACAGATGCATATACAACACATTTAATACAACAGTTTCAGGGCTATCAGGAAAAGTGCACAGCAGTTTCTGTCTGCACACATTAACATCCAAGTCATCTAAGCACTTCTTCTGTGCCTCTGAGTCACCTCGATTGCTATGGATTACCATCTCTCTGGAGATTCAGGATGGCATTCCTATTATCCACTTAGCTACATGCTCTTACGATATCATCTACTTAACTTCAGCCAATAATACCAGCTGCCATTACTTCTGTTCTATGAACACCGCAGTTGCACATCAGCCTGCTATTCCTGCCTTTTCCATTTTCCAGAGGATGTGAAATCATGAAATTTTGCAGCATTTAGCTTACAGCTTGTAAGACAACCTGAAATAGCAACATCTAAGCTTTGAAATTTGTCAACTCTTATTTTGATTTCCTGGTTGCCAGTAGGTAGATGTTTCTTCTTCGGTTCTGATATATCAAAGATTTCCCTCTCAAAAGCAACACTTGCTGTAGAACCATGTGTGTTCACACACACACGTTCTTCACGCTCTAGTAGTTTGTGCAGTTGGTCCACTCAATGACATGACTCGCAGTTTCCACAGCTTCCCCCATCCATGTACCAAATATGTTGCTTAAAGGTGTGACAAGGATACAGATTGGATCACAATAGCAGCAGTTTGCATTCAAACAGAAAGTGAGTGAAATATCTATTATTTTTTTTTTTAACAAAATCAATGCTGTTAGAGCCAGTCAGATCAAATGATTAAAGCACTACATAAAGAACCTGAGTTTCAGTGCAAGACATTCTGCACTCAGTTTCATAAAGTTATTCCAGCTTCAAGACAAGTAAGCCTAGCTTTAAAATGGCCTACTAAGAGATACTAACCCATTAGGTTTTCCCCATAATCACCGTATCACCTTCAAATGCTGTTCTGTGCTTTGTGTCATAACTCCTAGGCTGGATAGCTTCCCTAAAAATACAAAGTTATTCACTATGTTAAATTTTTCTTCCTACCTGATAATATCGCCTTCATGGAAAATTTCTCAAATCTTATAAAGTCTTTATTATATCTATTAGCATAGCATAAGGATCTACTAAATAACTGCCAAACACTTCCAGGCACTGTTTAAAGATAGAATGACCATAACATAAAGAATTTTTTATTTGAAGAGAGAAAAAAAGAACAATACAGGAGAGAAAGAACAAACAGAATGAATAAAATACTGATTGTTTAACAACTTTTAGAAACAGAAAAGTAACTAGGACAGTACTAGGTGAATGAAAAGGAATCACAGAATCACAGAATCATCTAGGTTAGAAGAGACCTCCAAGATCACCTAGTCCAACCTCTGACCTAACACTAAGTACTCCACTAAACCATATCACTAAGCTCTACATCTAAACGTCTTTTAAAGACCTCCAGGGATGGTGACTCAACCACTTCCCCGGGCAGCCCATTCCAATGCCTAACAACCCTTTTGGTAAAGAATTTTTTCCTAATATCCAACCTAAACCTCCCCTGGCGATATAACGGAAAAGTTATAATAACTTTTCTGGCAATGATGGTAAAGTTTTGGGGAAGCATGAGATGAGGTCATGGAAGGAAATATATGGGTATAAACTGGGGTGAAGGTATTGTAAAGAAGGGAAAAGATATAGAAGCACTTATGGTGAGGCTGAGCCAAGACTGTTCAAAGTTCTTGATATAAATCAGGCATTTACTGACATGGGGGAGGAATTTTCTCTTGTGGGAACTAATAAATTAAATGACACCAAGTCCCTGCACATGAGCAACTGTACAGAATTAGTTCATTGTGAAGCTGTGCATCCATACATTATCAATACTGTCTTTAATCCCCCAACGCTTCCTCCATCTCATGACAAAGAATAAGAAAATAAGAAATCATTTCCATTTTACAGTCAAATAAGGTATCTGCATCTTTTCGTATCAAATATAGTTATCAACAGTGAAGAAATGAGATAATTGCAGAAGTGCAGATTTTGGGTATAAGCAGTTTGTTCCAAATTATTATATTGTTGGACTAGTGAATTACTTGCTTACTGCAGGAAAGTACATTGTGCTCTTCAAACATACTCCCTTTTGCTTCTCTGATACTTCCAATCTCTAGCTTATCATCAGAGTCTGTTTACTTAGGGTATGGAAAAGAGAAAGACAAAAATTTCAGCAAAAAATCCTTGTCTGTATTGTAGTGCGGTATTTCAGTATCAGATCAATACTCCAGGAAATGGAAGCAAGGGAAAGCAAAAGGGTCATGTAAGTACAACGGGCAAAATTTTTATTGACTGTAAATCAGTAAGTTTTCAGTAATCATTAGTGAGCCCAATGGAATGAAAATCTTTAAATCCTTTATAACATTATGAAATTCAACTTCTCTTTAAGTTGGCCTTACATCTGAAAGATGTCCTTAACACTGAGTAACCTTGCTGAGATGGAAAACAACACAATCATGATTAGATCCTCTTCAAACTGTACCATTGTCTCTGCAAGATGACAGTGCACATGTTGATCCCATAAACATAAAGAATTGGCACACTAAGGACAACAGTCTTTTCTGACTACAATGCTGCATACCAGTCCTATGACCTGTTTTAAGTATTCAGTAGGGAGAGAATGCAATTCCTCCTGTCCTCAATGGTTTGCTCTAAAATCACAGGCACTGACATCAGCAAGAGCAGAAGTTGCTGAATACTTTTCAAGATGGTTCTCAGTGTGTGTGTGTTATTTATCTGTGTCTGTAGTATTACTATTCATTAAAAAGTCTGTCCCCATTTCAAGTGAAAAAATATTTAGTTCTCTGGCTTATGACAGTCTTTGTAAAGAGCAGTGCTATATTGATTCTTGCTTCAGTGTGTACACAAACTCATTTATAATGTTATGACCTGAACTGTAGAGCACAAATTTAAAATGACCTATACATATTACTTGGTAACATTTGGATTGCAAGTTAAATACTCCCTGATTAAACATGAATGCTTTTCCCTGGGACTACGAGATATCTTATCAGAAAAGCCTTCTTATCAAATTCACCATCCTGGAGGCAGACACATTCTCTCGCAGTGCTGGGAGTTTATAATGATAAAATTAACAATGTTGTATTTCCCAATGAAGTCAGCAGTAGTGCACTGCATCCTACCATTAATCATTAGAGCCAGTTCTCATAACAGAGCCACTCGCTGGCCCTCAGGCACCTGCATCACTCCCCAAGCAATTCCAGTCCCCAGCAATAACTTATCGCAGAAGCCAGGGATCAAGATTAAAAACCCGGTGAATAATGGGAGACTGTGTGCACCTCTATTCCTCTGGTAGATACAAGCAAGCTAATAACCTCCTTAAAGGGGAAGCAAATCATTCTATATTTTTTACTTTATAGACAAGCCAGAAAAGACCTGTATCTATGTCTCAGTAAAATTTATTGTATTGTTTAAGTTACTTGTTTCTGCAACGTGGAAGGCATCAGCATGCATAAAACATTTTTTTGGGGGGAGGGGTTCCTTTGTATAGCACTCTTCCAAGTGCACTATATTCTGCATACTGATTACAATAAAAAACTGCAGGGGAAGGAAATTTTAATTTAAATTGGAAAATCAGAAACATTACCCGTTTTGCAAAGCATTTGGGCAAGCAGTATAATCAGAGGCCAGATTTCCTGCTGGTAAAAAATGGCTTGAATTCACAGTCATGTCATAGAGGTGATAAAAGAGCCCTTGCAAATGCATTTCAGCCATGGCTTCTCCCCCTCTCTTCTTTCCAGTCACAGAGCATGGTACTAAAATACTGAGTGTTCTGCTGCTGCTGCTGCTGAAAGTCTGCAATTCTCTGGGAAAGAGTCTGCTGCAACTGATGTAGCTCACAACTTGCTAAACATACATGAGAGACAGGCAGGTCTAGAAATAAAAAAGGAGTATGTTATTGAGACCTGCAAGGGAACCTAACTTGGAATTACCTACTGAGAGAAAAAACGCATGCACACATACATACATACATATACATATATATATATATATGGAGAGACAGAGAGAGAGAGAGAAAGGTTTTTGTGTCATTGAAGTCAACATCAAATATTATTTCACTTTCCAGTCCATATGCAGCTCTACCCTGGTTATTGCTATCTTCACCTACAGAACGTATGCAGCTTTTATATTATTATCATGCTGTTTATTCAAAAATGAATCTGGAAAAAAGGTTTGCAGTCCTACAGCAACATCAAAGGAAGTAAAAGTAGAGTCTGACAAAACAGACTGCGACATAATATGTTAAATGCTGACCCCTTAGTATCCTCAAGAATGTCATATTTCAAGATTTTCAATTTTCTAGTGATTACTATAAAGAGGTTGCTTGAATTCATAAGAGAAAAACAATAATTAATATGCTTAACATAATTAATGCTATAGATTTTGTATATGAGGTGAGAAGAGGAAGGATTTGAAATATTGAAGTAGAAGAGAACAACGGGACTTCAACAAAGATAAATGTAAATCTGCAGAGTTGCAAGTATACCATTCAAATAGGCAGTTCTTTGCCACACCTGCATATGATGCTTGAGTCAAAGGCAATTTCAGACAGCACACTGAGCTGAACCAGTAAAATATGTAACATTGATCTCGGACCAAAATGCATGAAGAGAAGTGTAACTGAATCATAGATGGTCCGATTTCATAATGAATGCTACAGGCACTCAGAGAACTCCCTGTCACTGTGGATCTAATTTGCCATTTACAGTATATGAGATATTAAGAATTATGGAGACTGCAAATTAATTTATTTTTACAAGCTGAAACATACTACCAAAAACTCTGAGAGAGACAAATGATGGATAACAGCATGAACAAAAAATTGCCAAGTAAAAGTAGTCATTGAGCCTAGTGTTCTATTGCCTTCTTGTTTTCAGAAATAAGTCATTTTCAGTTGACAGATCTCCAAAATTCTGCCTGTTTTTCCTACCTTGACATTTGCTAAAAATATAACTTAATTAATTAGTCTATTTAGACATCAGAAAAAAAAACATTTAATTCTGAAGTGAATGAATGCTGGAACACGATGCCTAGAGAAGCTGGGAATTTTCCATCCTTGAAGCTATGCAAACCCAGTTTGAACATCACCCTAAACAACCTGCTCTGTTCGACTCTGCTTTAAGCAGGGGCTTGGAGCTGCACTGGACGATCTCCAGAAATGCCTGCCAATCTCAGCTATGCTGTCACTTTGTGATTTTATGAAAAGATATTTATACATGGTAGTTAATGCTTTGCTCACCCTGGTCCAATGTGTTTGACCATAAATCTAAGAGATGCCTGTGATTACAAGCAAACCGTGCAAATGCATGTTCACTCAGAAAATCCTTCTCAGTGAGTGGCAGTCAGCTTTCAGCAGACATTCCTCCCTCAGATGACATTCCTCCCTCAGATGTTGAAACAGGCCTTCATGTCTGCCAGCATAGTTTCAATGAACTCTGTTATCCTTGTTTTGCATGGTGAAGACTTACACAGAATAAATAAAATAGCTGTTTTCCCCAGGAACTGCATGTGAGAGATGGTGAGCAAGAGGAGAATCTGAGTCAGAACCCAGTAATGACCTATTTATATGCATGGTTTGCTAAGAGGTGAATCAGATCTGAGAGGGAGATTCATGAATGACCACTGTGGATGATGTGGAGAAGTTCAGTCTTCCTTGGTCATAGGATGGATAAATTAAAAGCTTTCGGAAGTGGTGTAAAGGTACAGATCAAGTATCTGCTAGACCTGACTTAACAGTGGAAGAAGGTAAGTTTTGATTTAGGAAAACAACTAAGAATATACCAAGGTCATTCCTCTTTCTAAAAATATACAAGGTATTTAGGTAAACACTCAGGCCTTATTCAAGATATTGTTAATTGTCTTCTCAGAAAGAGGTTCTGAATCAGCATTGAAGATGGGTACAAAGAAGCAACAACATAGACAAGAAGTTCTGCTAGCACAGACAGCCAAGACATCCAGTGCGTCTGAAATTCCAGGGAAAAGGGAGCGGGCAGGCTGACTGTTGTGGAGGGAGTATGAGAAGTGAAGCAGTTGTGCAACAGACCACTACTAACTTGTAAAGGATGCAGCACTGACTTTTTTTTTTTTTTTTAATTGTATTTTTAAACCCATCCTTCACAGTCAAACACAATTCGCTGTTTCTTCCTCTGCGCTATGAGAACAGTCATTTTCCTAAGACCAGGCAATGGAATACTGCATATTTATGACATCAGACCATCTTTCCAGCAAAGCATTTTTAACTTTAACATGTTAGAATCATAATGACAAGAAGGTGTACTTCTGCCCCAACTCAGGGAAATGAGGAAAAAGAAATGGGGGTTTACTAAATCCCTATGTTCTGATGGCTGATGAAAGGCAATGGTGGAGAAAGGTATGATGTTAACTCCTGTGAATTACTTTCTGTGGCTCAGTATCTGCGGTTTAATTCAGTATTTCAAAGAACAAAGTATATTTCAGAGTTGAGCCAATTTAGAATGTAAATTCAAACTTGGTGTTTTCAAAGTTGTTATTCTTATGAATACACTCTGGAGTACATTGCTTTTGTTTTCTCTCCTGAGCAGCATACTTTAACACAAACAGCTAGTGGATCAATAAGCAGCTTGTTTTGCGGTCTCTATGTGCATTGATTCATGAACCATTTGTCTCCTTGTAAACACCATAAGAAAACAATTATCACTTGATAATGCACCATTACATCATCAGTAGCCAATCAGAATGCTGAATAAACAGAATTTTCTTGTCCCCGTATATCAACCGTATATTGGAGTTCACTCAATTTCAGAATAAATCGATATATATATATTTCTTTCCATGGTCTGGGTATTTTGGAAGTGCACATTTAATTTCTCCCTACAGAAACAGAAGACTGGTCCCCTCCAGTTTGGTGTCATCTGCAAGCTTGACAAAAGTGCACTCCATCACCTGTTCCAGGTCAGTGATAAAGATGATAAACAGGATGGGTTTCCCACAGGGATCCTGCAGTGCTTCACTTGTTACCAGTCTCCAGGTAGAAAACAATCCATTATTTATCAATAAATCCTCCTAGTCTGGAATACACTTATTCCTTCTGCATATTGTAGAAACCTACAGGTGCACTGTATTGATAGTAAAGGTACTCATTTGGTCATTTTTAGAGCAGGTTATCAGATTTCACTGAAACATCTCCAGAAAGGACCTTTTGAGTTCATTTAATCAAACTTCCTGCTGACCTAGTAAATAAAACTTAACTGGTAAGGTTATGAACATTTTCTTTAAACACAGTATAACCTATATTAACAAGTATAAAAACAATGCAAGTCCCTTCTCCTTTATCTAAAGATATCTAAAGATAGCAAGAAATCCTTAATATTCATTGTATCATCTGTATTCTGCTTATCCATGGCGTTTGAGAGGCATCTAATGCTAACTCCCTTAGTCAGTCCTTCAGAAGAAAAAAGTGCAGCAGTGAAGAAGATAAATAGAAAATGGTTTAAAAGGAATGCCCTGACATAGGGGTCAACAAAGATCAGCATGCAGAAATTAGCCTGACACAACTGCAAGAGTTGTATCTATATATACATACATGTAATGCAGCATCCCTGCAATTTTATATTGTGCTAGAATGCTACATTACACCAAGTCCAATTGATACTTTAAGGACTACACGAGCATTTGGACAAAAAGTTATATCCTGAGAAGACAGGTTAAGTCAAGATCTAAGTAAAAAGAGTACCTACGGTACTGGAATAGTGTTCTTCCTGGGTATCTCTTATATGATTGTAGCTTTAACAGTACTTTACATCCTGTGTTTCAGGGCTTCGTATTACTATGGCGATGACCATTTAGCATACCTTCTGGTTGGCATTTATAAAGAAGTAACTTACTTCCAGTGACCAAAACCACACCTGTTTCTGTCGATATTACTTAGCTGTAGCTTTGCCCTGCTCTGTGGTTATAGTGGCTCTGAAAGCGGCAGGATGCACTGCAGAACCACTCTCCCAAACTAATTCCTTCCCAAGACAAATGAAGCCCTCTCGCAGCCTTGATATGACAAAACCTACTATTTCTGCAACTACTCAGTGAATTGCACTGCCTGCTTTCACTGCTGGGGAAGATGAAATTTCTGTTTCCACCTCACACCAAAGTAGCCTGCTGCCTCAGAAATCAAAATCTAACTCCTCACAGAGAAAAATATGTGGTCAGAAGAAAAAGAAAGAAAAGCACTGGCTTCCTATTCAACCCCCCAAACTCTCATACAAAAATTGCACACAATTCTCATTTTTCAAGATAGCTACCTGCAAGGTACCCCCGCAGCCAAGGTGACACCGGAGCTTAATTGATGCTAACAGCGTAATTCCCTCATGAATTAGAGTATGCCCAAAGAATAATGGTCCCTGGAGGCTACATAAATGCTACAGAAAAGCCACCTTGGATTTTGACATCTTGCATGACCACAGCTTTCTGCTGTAATTAAGACTTTATTCTGTTATGCCTAACGATGTTTAAAGCCTACTTCTTTCATTAGACAGTCATTTCTGTGCTATACTGGGAGGTGATCAGAGGCCCCCATCTCCTAGAATATACAGGATGTTAGAGCAATAGGTAAACTGTCCTGGGTTCAGTGCTATCAAGGGCTCTGCATTCCCCTAACAACATTAATACAGAAGCCGTCTCTTTCTCTCTTAATAATGTAACACCCAGCTGATGTTCCTGCTAGTTGTACTAGTGAAGAGGAGGCCCACAGTATGAGCTTTTTGGGCCTCTGGAGGAGATTCCTCAAGAAAATAAATTTGCTCTAAGCTAAGGATGTCCAGTTCTTTAAGGGGAGAGTCATAGGAGCTCCTGACCAGTGAAGCACAGCTTTCAGGGCTTTCAGTTTTTCTGTAACAGTTACTTGGATTGTAATCACTGTAATGTTCATAAGTTAATAAATATTTTTCTTTCAAACTGTAGGATCTGATGATTTGTGTATGCCCATTTGGTTACATAAGCTTTTAAAAACATTATCACACTAAGGAAAAAACAAGACTCTCCTTTGTCACATTGCCAAGACCGTTTGGGGACTGCACAGGGTACAGGTGATCTGAGGCAGGGGAATTTGCAAAGTTCTATATGATTTAGATCTGCTCACTTATGAAAAGAAATCATGCACCATGTCTAAATTCTAGCTCAAAAAAGAAAGTCATGCAATTGTTTGCTATCCATATACACTATCTAAGCATGCAGTTAGACACATTAGTGTTGAATA
Organism: Anser cygnoides; assembly: GCF_040182565.1. Classification (NCBI taxonomy): domain Eukaryota; kingdom Metazoa; phylum Chordata; class Aves; order Anseriformes; family Anatidae; genus Anser; species Anser cygnoides. Next base: position 14,346,054 of record NC_089887.1, read on the forward strand.
TCAACACTTACGTTCAAAAGAAGATGTTACATTCAGACTTTAAGAAACCACCCAAAAATATATTTGGATAGTAACTGCCCAGAAATGGATACGAGTTACAGAAGCACAACAGCAACAGTTCAGATGTGACTATGCAACAATGTGCTTTCATGCCTCTAATATTATAATTTTATCTTTTTGGACTACTGAATGATTATTATTTTGTTTGGCAGTATGCTAGACTTTTGCAAGTCTTTAACAAAATAACCTCCCTGAATACGAAGCACTGAGTATTAAATTCAACTGGCCTGGAAATGTATGGCATCTGCTTCAGTTTTGATTTTTGGCTTGCAGGGTTTCCGTCACTGCCCACATCAAACATTGCATTCTATCTTTCCATTTCATTTTTACTAATGCCAGTATCAAAATAATTACTATATATATATATATTTTTAATATTATAGGGGGAAATTTCAAAAGGATCTCTTTTTTTTTTTTTTTTAAATCAGTTCTGCAGACCCATTGCAAAGTAGTAGGCTTACTTAGATTCCTAGATACTTGAAATTGCCTGATGCATTATGCCATATATGCCATCTTTAATTGTTCTTGATCCAGCCATGGAATAAATCTTCTTCCCACCCCCCAAGAAGTGCACACCATCTGAAAAAGAAATTTTACAGATAACTGTAAAGATCTCTGTAGGAACTGCACAAAATCCCCATATGTCAATAAGAGAAAGCGTTTCTTCAAGATGATGGTTTCTAAAGTAGAAGAAAAAAAAAGCTATATTGCTGTTTGAATTTACTGAGCGTGTTGGCAGGACAAAACGACCTAGACTGAGCCTGGCCCTAGATGAAAATTAGACATGACACAGAACAGCAGACCACATTAATAAAAGTGTTTATCAACATTATTTGTACGGGGGTGATGAACCAGCATGAATTTCCATAGGGTCTGAGATCTCTCTGATTTCTGATCTTTTTTTCTTTCCTGAGGAAAAAGCTTACTGGCAAATCTGCATACCTTTAAAAAAAAAAAAAAAGGTGGAGGAAAGGCTCTTTATTGCTCTCTCTCATGCGATCAAACCTAATTTCCTTCTCAATTTGCTGAGCCACTATCTCCGGTAATTGCAATTGGAGTGTCAAAACTGTTGGCATCTTGAAATAATGGGATACTACCCAGTATCAATCTCATTTCACATTTCTGACAGAAAGCATGATTTTCCTTTGTCTGTCTCATTTGCAGTAACAAACTGCATGATTTCTATTTTCACTAATGATTTCGATACACACAGTTGGATGACCAACATTTCAGATCTATTCCTTCATTCTTATATTGACATAAATGTTCTTTTGTATCTGAAAAAGTATTTAAGGCCTCCACTCCAACACTTTAATTTTACTTGTAAAGCAGAAGAACAGAAAACAGTTTATTTCCTTAACCTGGATCAATATACAAAATAATTGCTGAAAGCTAGTGGAGTCATCTTATGTTGGATAAAATGCTAATGAGAGTACAGTTGAAAAGAACAATTTATCTTATTTTCCTTGTAATACTTGTCTCTTGTAGCTGATGAATCCTACCATGACTCTAGATATCTCAGATTTTTATTCTTTGTGCTTAAAATGAAATGTCTTTTTCATCTTTTTACACAACTTTGGACATCCATTTTGGAGATATTTCCCTATTTTATGTTTGGCCTCCTCTTCAAAAACATGCCACAATACGTTTCTTATTTAAACCTCCATTTTTAAAAAAGGAAAGTTTTGAGTAGAAAACATTAGGTCATGTCAATCAATGTAACTTTCTCTTTGAAGTAAGTTATGACTGATTTATCAAGAAGAAAATTCCAGAAAAGGCTTTGGCATGCCACCTTCAGTTTTTCTCTGTAAAGCCAGGCCCCTTATGGCTGTGCTCCCTTTGACTATCTTGAGGACCCTCCCACGGGCTTCAAGTTTATCAATATTTTGTACTGGGGTTCCAAAACTGAACTCAGTACTGCAAATGTGGGTTAAAAGGTGCCAAGTAAGGGGAAATATTTGCATTCCATGGTCTACGGCTTTCCGACTATGTGATCTAGACTATTTTTGTCTATCAGAGAACACCATCTCCTTTCATTTAGTGGAGACCTTTATCCTGTTTCCACACTTTGTCTTCAGAATAATCTATATATTTCAAGTAGGTCAACGTTGCTATTCATCCCAATTTCACCAAAGGGAAAACAAACAAAGAAACAACCCCCCACAGAACAACAACAAAATCTCATGCTTTCAGCCTTGTGCATAACGCACACCTCAGTGTGAGGTGAGGCTATCTGGGCTGCAGGTATGAGCAGTAATTTATGCTGATAGACTCAGCCACCGTTTGAAGCTGGTTTTTTCCACAGATATCTGCGTGTTTGCCTCTGACTAATGACAGATAGTTTATAACCTAAAGAAGCAGATCACTGATACATGCAATTTTTAAAACGTGAGTGGAATTTCAGATTCCTTTTCACCCACTTTTTGTGCAAAGTATGGGGAATGTGGCATTAATTAAGAATACATTTCGCTATTTCCATTTGCATAAAATGCAATGAGATATTCATATTTGATGGCAATTTCTATTTTGACAGAGCAAGTTTCAGTGAGCATAACATTGTCTACAATTGGGGAAAAAAAAAAAAAAGCTCAAATGACCTATGAGATCCTTTCGTTAAGAAGATGACTTTCTTCCCAAAATAAATCTGTTCCTACTATACCATGTTATTCCACTCTACTATAGTAACTGTCACAGTATTCTCTAAAAATTACCTTTTGGAAGATTTACAGATGACCATCCCCCAGCATCTTACTGAGCCAAAATATGTGTGTGTGTGTGTGAATTAGAACCACCTAATCAGGTTGTAACTATGACTTAGATGACCCCTGCCTGCTCTTCTTACCGATGCCGTGGCTCCTGTAGCATGGTACACAGAAAAGGTTGAGAAAAACTCAGACCCAGATGCACTCTTTGAATATTCTTGTAGTAGTTTATACACTGGAGTTCAATCTGATACACCTTGCAAGTGGAAAATGCTCAGCAATGTTTAGAGAAATTTAGAGAAGTCCCCACATTTGTAAATAAAGCAAGCGCAGACTACCCCACTACTTTTGATTTGAAGGACTACCTAAGTCCTTCCTGAGTAAAGTTTTGGCACATTTTCTTCCCTCTCTGAGCAGAAAATACTGCTGAAGAGGAATAACTGTGCAGTATTTCCCATTACGACCAATAAATAAAAAAAAAAGCACAAACAAAAAAACAACCAATCAAAAAAAAAAAAAACCTTTCCCCAAATGCTGGGTGTCAGAAAATTTAACGAGACTCGCATACATCCAGTTTTCCTTTTTCTATCTTGCCAGCAAATTTCTACAGCCTACGATCCACTACCTCTACTAAACACAGCTAGCATGCTATGAACATGGAACAGCACTGTCAGGGAGAAAAACTACACAATATTTAGGTATACTGAGCTGTTCCTGAAGAGCCACTGCACAAGTTCATGGTCTTTCTCAGTCCTTACTAAGGAAATAGAAGCTTTCCCATACTGCTTACAGTACAGGATAGGTTATGTCCAGCTTAGTAACAAATCAATACAGAGATAGGTAAAAACAAGCAACTGCTTTGTATATCAGTATCTATCTATCTATATATACAGAATCATAGAACAGAATCCCGAGTTGGAAGGGACCCATAAGGATCATCAAGCCCAACTCCTGGCACCGCACAGGTCTGCCCAAAAGTTCAGACCATGTGACTGAGTGCACAGTCCAATCGCTTCTTACATTCAGACAGGCTTGGTGCAGTGACTACTTCCCTGGGGAGCCTGTTCCAGTGTGCAACCACACTCTCGGTGAAGAACCTCTTCCTGATGTCCAGCCTAAACTTCCCCTGCCTCAGCTTAACACTGTTCCCGTGGGTCCTGTCACTGGTGTTTACGGAGAATAGGTCACCTGCCTCTACACTCGCTCTTGTGAGGAAATTGTAGACTGCGATGAGGTCCCCCCTCAGCCTCCTCTTTCCAAGGCTGAACAGGCCCAGCGACCTCAGCCGCTCCTCATATGTCTTCCCCTCTAGGCCCTTCACCATCTTCATCGCCCTCCTCTGGACACTCTCTTAACAGTTTAATGTCCTTTTTGTACTGTGGTGCCCAGAACTGCACACAGTGCTTGAGGTGAGGCCGCCCCAGCGCGTAATATCTATCTATGATAGATAGTCTATATCAACATATGTCAATAGTATCCATAGATAGTTAAAGGTCAGTGACCACACAGGATCATGGAACAACAGAGGTTGGAAGGCACCTCTGAAGGTCATCAAGTCCAACACTGTGCTCAGAACAAGAATAGCTTGCTAAGTGACATGTTCAGACTGGTTTTGGGTATCTTCAAGGATGGGGACACTATGCTCTCCCAGGGCTTTCCTTCTCGTGTTTGACCACTGTCCTGGGGAAAAATAATAAATACCCTAATATCTAATCACAACTGTCCTTAAGTGTAATATGTGACCACTGCAATAGAATGTGCCACTGGTCCTTTTGCTGCATGGCTCCAAGAAAAGTCAGTCTTCATCTACTTTGCAGCCTCCAATTAGGCAGTTGTAGGCAGCAGTAAGACCTCTCTTGCCCTTCTCTCCAGGCTGAACAAACCCAGCTTTCTCAGCTTCTCCTCATATGTCCTGCAGAATTAAGATTGCTATGATGTTCCTTGGGTCAGAGACCTTGCATTAAAAAGCATTCATGTACACAATCAACTGTAGTACACCTCTGATTTGGTTCTTCTTCCCCCTATACACGCAGAGATTTCACTGCACATGTAGAGCAGCAGGATGAAATTACAGGAGAGACCTAGAACCAAACACTGAAGATGTACAAATCTTCCAAGTCTCATTGCTTCTGCAACATAGGGACCTCAGGGAAAATACTCTTTCTCTGTGCTCAGGTCTCCATCTGTAGAATTATGGTATCAGTATCTCCTCTCGTAGATTTCAATTATGAAATTCACTGTCTTGAAATTATTTCTAGTCTGTGGTTTTACAATGCCTATTAGAACACAGTAACTAGAATAATAATTACTTAAGGCAAACAATGCAAAGAAGAGAATTAGACCCACACTGCCAGTGATTCTGTAAAGTTTTAACTAGACACTACAGTGTGCTGGTAACTGTTTTGATTGGATGGCATGCTTATGTTCCTTTTGATAAATCTTTGCTGCAAGAAACATCTATTTTTTTTTTTTCCCTACATATCCACTCCCATTTATGCATTTTTTATGGAATGTCTTTTCTCAAAAAGCACAGATTTATCTGCCATTCTATGTGGCAAATTTTTCTGTGTGCAAAATAAAACTGTGTAACTTTGAAATTCCCCTTGCAAGGTAACTTTTATTCTTAACGTAATAAGACACAATTAGGAAAGCAAATCCTACAGCATAGCAACTTCTGTGTTGCTTCAAAACATCTAGATATTTAAAAAATACTTTTTGTGAGAATTTTTTATCTTCTGTGGAACATTTTCAAGTGTATCTTTTGTGACGGCACCAGTTTCGTTTTGATGACCAATCTTGTAAATAAATTAAAAAAGCATCTTTTTAAAAATTACTCACATTTTTAATTGGGGAAAGGGAGAACTCTACCCCCAAAAAATGAAAATTTAAAATTCCAAAATAGATGTTCAACAACAGTATCAGGTAAGTGTGGTCATATTTATCTGCCATCATCCCAAATCAATAGTCTTGCAAAGACATCGGAGGACAACAGACCTACCTACTAAATCACGTGTGTTTTCAGACCAAGGATGAGAGTATTTGGAGTTCTTCAGCCCCGCTGTAATGTGTGTGGCTCTTGACAGTTCACCTGATCTTTGCATTCCTTATTTTCCTCACCTATAAAAGAAACACACAAAAAAATTTGCTCAGTTAAACTAGTACAATTAAACTAGTTAAACCAGAAAACAGTTAAACTACTACAGTTCAGCAGAACAATGCAAAAGCAACAGTTACACAAAAGCAACACGTAAACAATGTGCTTATGATTCTATTCATTTAGGTTTATCATTGAGGAAAGAGACGAGGGAAGAATTTATCTAACAATATATACAGCTAGCTTTCAAAATGGTTATTATCTGTAAATTTAATAATTATCATAGCAGTTATATTACACAGAACTAGATCTGCATGTCTTAAAATGAAAATGATTATTTTTTGTCATTGTCTTTTTTTTCATCTGAAGAATTTTTCCCCTCACTGTAGAGGAAGATGACTTATGAGGACTTACTACGTAAAGAGTGTTTCACAACAGAATTAATCTTAGGAGCATGAGAAATTCATCAATATATTCTCTTGCATCCTCAAACTCTAAGTGATGCCTGATTTGAGGGGAGAAAACAAACCTACAGAATAAGGGGAAAACATTCTACTGAGCTTCTGGAGTAACAACTGCTTAATGTCCAGCAGCGTGCCAAGTGCATCTGCTGCTGTTGTACTCAAACTTCATTGTCTGAGCACAACGCCCTATGCTAGAAATACAATTTTAGTATGTCTATATAAAATAAAACCTATTTTAATTATGCATGCAAATGTGCAACTATTAAAAATGATGTATAACCCCAACTTTAGGGCTGAGTGGTAACTAACATGAAAATACATTTCAAAGAGCTCTGTGGATAACTGGCCAAAAAAGGATAATCTCACTGTTCATCAGCTGCTGGATAGAGAAGTCAATGGACTTAGAGCCAACGTGCTTAATGAGAGAGTTATGCCTTCACAGGGTCTTTGTCTTGAATCTCATTGAATGAATGGTGGGGATGCATTTTGTACTGTAACAGACTGAAATGTTCTCTTCTGCTTTCCCTTCTTTCTTGCATGACAGCACCATCTGTTTACAAATACATCACTGGGATGACAGTGCTCTGATGATGTACTAATATAATACATCATCAAAGTGCCATCAGTGATGATCTAATGATGTATTAGAATGCTGTTTATCAAAACCCTGTTGCTTTGATGATGTATAGGTGCAATACATCACAGAAATGTCTTGCACTGGTGGCACTGTACTGATAGAGACCTTGTGGGGAAAAATGGGTCCTGTTAAGACGCAGCAAGAGAATGAAATGCAGACAGGTTAAAAGAAAAAAATGAAAATGAAGGAAATAAACAGTCAAATGCTTAAATGAATTATATTAAGAGGAAGTTTCAAAGGTGAGGAGAAAAGGACATTGATTTCAGAAAACCAAGTTTCTAATGAAATTGGATTCATCATGGAGAGACAGAAATTTGATCACATTATGAGTGCAACAGAATGAAAAAGAACCCCAAAAAAGACCTAGTTTGTACGTAATAACTGCTTCACAGATCTAAATTCCCTATTCTCTTTCATCCTTTCCTCTAATTTATTTCTGCAAGTAGGCTCTAAAAATAAACAAGTGGTTTAAGGCTATGAATTAGAATAACAGTAATTTATCAAGAATGCCCCATACGATTCCCCAAAGCTAGTTTTGGGATACCTCATTTAAAAGACTGTACTTTTTTTTCCAGCTGGTCCTGTGCTTTTAACTGCTACACATTTCTTTGTTCACATGACCCGCAGGCATTACCCCAGAGTTTTGCACTCAGCAAAAACAAGCTGAGATCACAAGTCTGTGATATATGTATATACTGGTTGGGATGGAGTTAATTTTCTTTATAGTGCTTTGTTTTGCATTTGTGACCAAAACAGTGCTGATAACACAGCAACCAATAAAACAAGCGTCGAAGATGGTATCATAAACTTTTGGTCAAAGCTAACTTGCCCTTCCCATCAGCTTATGTGGCATGGAATCTCTCTGTGGTCAGTTTGGGTCAGCTTTCCTGGCTGTGTCCCCTTCCATCCTCTTGTTCACACCTATCCTGCTCACTGGGGGACAGGCAGAGTGAGAAACAGAGAAAACCTTGGCACTGTTTAAGTACCATTCAGCAATGGCTGAAATACTGGTGTATTACTAACACTGCTTTGGTCACCATACTGGCTGCCACCCCAGACGGACCCAGTACATATATTTCCATAATAGCATTCAGCATGCATGAGATGCTGCAACACCAAACAGATGTATTAACACTATACAGAGAAATGTAAGAGTCAATAAAATAATCTTAAAGGCAACAGATTATCCCAACTTTATTTTGTTGGTTTAACTCTGAAGCAAACTGATCTTTGCCATTTCTAGAGCACTTTGACGGAAGTTTCATTTGAAATCACAGTAAATAGGTTAAGCACATGGCAGTCTACCTGCAAAACTGGTGCAGTGTGAGCAAAGCAGAATTCTTAAAGAAAACTACAACAAAAATACTTCCATAATAATTTGGGACTTGGACTTACTGTGGTAAGTGCCCACCCAATGGAGTTGATAAACTAAATGATAAAACTAATATTTGGCATTGCATACGTGAATGGAACTGAGTAAACGTTGACACAGAAATTAGGCTTTTCACTAAAAAAGTGCATCTTAAGAAGACTACATAACCCTGCGACAAAGGCATTGATTAGTAATAAGCCTACAGCTCCCAGCTCTAGCACAAATTCCTGCTGTGACCTTAAGTTAAAGCTGTTTGATTTCTGTATGCTTCCCTCTCCCTTCCATGATCACCCTTTCCCTCCCACTCCTCTATGCATTCAGCACAGGGACTGCAGTAATAGGAGTTTATGTGTGTCTGAGCACAGGGAGGCCCAAACTTCCACAAGATTCCGGTGCTGAATATAAATAATCACAGAATAAATGATCACAGAATAACAGGTTTGGGATTTTATCAATCAATCTATATAACAAAAGTTTTCCTTTTTTTTTTTTTTTTTCCTTAAAAGAGTAAATGGATTCTGCTTGATTTTGAACAGGCTTCCTTAAAAAAAATACAACCCAGAAAGAGCTCTTTAATGCTGCCTGAGAAAAAAGGAAGGCTGAAGCATGAAGAATCTAGCAGCTGTTCCAGCTGAGAGTTCCCACACCTTTGCTCTTAAACAATAAGATTCCTTGATTTTTTATTTTTATTTTTTTTTAATAAAGGATATTTTTCTTGCAGATAGGCAGAAGGCTGCTGAGTTTGTTTTGCTGGCACAAAGCAAGTGTCATAAATTTTCAAGAGCCATCATAGTAACAAGCTCATTTCTTTTCTGTCGACCTTGTTGTTATTCATTTCAGAGGCTCTTTACAGATTCACAAAGTGTTTTTCAAACAATGCAAAAAAGGCTCCCTAAGTGACCTCCAGTGGAAAAATGACCAAGAAATGCTAACTCGGCAGCCCCTTTTGGTAAATCCGGACCACATCACCCCAATGACAAGGCTCGTTGGTACAGAAAACAAGCACACTACTTCTACAGAAGAGCCAGCTGCCATTCCTGCTCCAGTGCTGGGATGCTCCAAAGCTTAAGACCAACTCCAATGAGCAAACGGAATTATTTTGGTAAGTCTAGGCTTCCAACTGAATTATATTCATATTTGTGTACAAATATACAAACTATGTACACAAATCCCTCAGAGCGTTATATTTTCAGTATGTTCCTAGAAAAAGAGCACGTGGTAAAAATTAAAAAGCCAGTATAAATTTTGAAAGTGATTAACTACTTTATTGGCTCTAGTTATTACTATTCCTGATCAAGAGGTCACCAGACTTGCAAGTCTTCAAGGGACACACTAAAGGTACACAACTGTCAAAAATAAGTTTGGTAAGCACACTAACACCCTTTTGTATTTTCAGAAAACAACCTTATTCCATATTAAAAGTCAAAGAAAATCTGCAACATATCTTGTCGTTTTCTGTTCATAAACTGGCTTGCAAAAGAGCCTTTCCTGACTTTGTAACTCAAAATTACCTGTTCTTTCTTTCAACATATTATTCTCTCTCCATAGACTGTTCAGTTACAAAGTGCAAGTAAATTACACAATCCCCTCTTCAATTTATTTGAGTAGAATATACTGCTTAGCATGTGCATATTTGAAGTTCCTTGCATGACAGCAAGGTGCATAGATCATTAAATCAGGAAAAGGAAGAACAAAAACGTCGTGTCTTACTATCCAACATACATTTTATGACTGAGTACACAATGCTAACTTACTCACAGGTCATTCTGTATTGGTGAAGTTTTATTGCTTCAGGCTCAAGTTTCCAACACTGACTGCTTTTAGGCACTTAAAAGAGCCTGATTTTCAGAGACAAAGTCAGTTCCCTTCCAGACCTTGGGACCTGATGATTTTGACATCAAAACCAAAATGTTGAATATGAAAGCTGAGGTCTTGCTGCTCACAGGCAATGAATACAAAGAGATCTTGAACTCTAGAAAGCTGAAAGGTAAGTATTCACACTCATATGTAGAAATTCAGCCACCAAAATACTTAACACGTTTAATCTAGTCTACTACCAACAAACAGATGCGTCACTGACAGACTAACCTTTCATGATCAAGACACTAGGCAGACATATCTTCTATCAATGCAGATGATTAAATGGAAAATAGCAGGCAAACTTTGAAGTTCAGCTTCGTCATAAAGTTTGAAGTTTATTACATAGATACCATCTGAAATGTAAATTCTGCCATTGTACAGGTTGCAGTGTTGTACTTGCTAGCCCAGCTGCAATACTAGAAGTTAGTTGGACAGTCCAGTACTAGTGGAGTTTAATGGCAGAAAGAATTTTATTTTTCCCTCTTCATTATGCCCATGAAAAAAAAAATCCAAAGACGGACAGTACCATTTGTTTGTTTCACTTAAAAGTGGCAGTTGCAGATGTTGGGGCCATCGCCATTCATACAAGTACTCTCACTTCTTTGACTGCTGACCCTAAAGAACTCTTTAAATGTCACGAAGGCTGGAGTTGTAGAGAAACGTCATGCCTTTACTGTAACAGCAGAAAAAGAGTAAGTACCTGGATGGAATGATTTATGTGTGATCGGTTGGAGGCCACTGAGCAGCTCCGAGCTAAAGTAGAATATAGAAAACTAAGCCAGGTGCAATAACAGCCTTGCTAGGACTCGCATGTTTCTCACAAAGATTTTTGCCTAGGGCCTCTACCAATATGAAGGGAATGACCACTTTTCATGGAAGAAGTAGGGGTTTCTTGGTTTAATTTCTTGGTGTTTGACAGAATGTTTGATTTGACAGATGTCTTGAACAGATTCCAGCAAGACACACAGATTTGAAGCTTGAAGGGTAGATACCAAAGATTTACAGCACCTTGCCTGGAGAAAACATTGGTTGCTCAAAGAAATGGCATACAGTTTTTCCCTGTCAGTGTCACCCACTGTAAGACCATCCAGTACATCATCTTTTAAGTGCTGAAACTGAATAGAGCATTGGCAAAATGCTTCGTATTTGCATGAATATGAAAAGATTCTACATTCAAATGGCAGAGCAGTCCAGAGGTGAAGACCTTACAGTTTTAAAATGTTTTACTTCCATCAGAGGTGAAATAGATTGTCAATTATTCAGTGTAGACTTCAAGATGTTTTTGTAGCCTAGCCAGAAATTCTGAATATTGTGCAGCCTAAAGGCTTCAGTGGGTTGATGATGGTCAGAATTGCATGAAGTTTCCATCTTAGTGCTCCCTCTGAATATTCACAGCACGAGCAAGGCCTCAGACTTGGCTTGGAATCCAACCCATGAGACTATGCCCTTATGTCCTGAATAATTCAGCATTATAGCTATCGAATGTGCAACCAGCATACAGGAGGGGCCTAATACTGGGCTACTCCAAAGTGACAGGATGAGAACGAGCCCTGCAGGTGGATGACCAGTGCTTGAGTTCCTGCAACCAGGAAGCCAACTAACCATGCTTCACATCAGGCGAAACCGAGTGTCAACATGGATTTTTGCAAGTGTGGCAACACACTGATTGCATCATTATGTGTAAAGATCTGCTTAATATTGTAAGATCCAACTCCTGACTGTTCTAGAGCAACCAGAATCCCTGGAAGAGTGAAAACCATTATGTGGTGATATAGAAGAGATTTCTGGAATACCAGGGGCTGCTATTACTTAACAAAATAATGAGATATCCAATGCTCCAATAGTCTGACATACCTGATCATTAAACCAGGTCATACTTTGTTAGAGTGCCAAACTTTTTGTTGTTGATTTCCGAGACCAGAATTTAAAGAAGGAATGAAGTTTTAGTTAAATGGAAGGAAAATGGCCCAGCTGAAGGCAACACTTGTAGAACAGATTTGCAAACAGATTTTTCTTTCAGAAAAATCCAGAGGCATACAACTTCACATACAACCAAATCAATGATTTACCACCTCATTTCATTGTTAATTTAATGGTTCTGTTCATTCATAAAATAGAAATACTACAAGGTGAAACATGAACTGAAATTTAAACACCTCATTAGAGTTACATATTATTTTGTCTCCTAAATATATTGCTTTGTCAATGAAACACGGTGGTTTATGTGAGATGTCTACCAGACTGTTGCTTTACAGTTATTTGTTTGAGTTTGATTTTACTGTGCATTTCCCTGATCTACATGTACCTAATTTGGTTTGCATGCAACTCACTCAATGATATTATAATGATTTCTAAGGTATTTGTATTGATTTCACTTTACAAAAAAAGTCAAAATGAAATTAATCGTAACAAAAAGAGACCAAACTCAATCTATGGAGTTTTCTCCATAGAAAAACTTATTGAAGAGAGATGATCCAGAAAAGCACTTCAATTTTCACATTTAAGTTGTATTTGAAAAAACTTGATTGCTGAAAATATTTGATCAATACTTGTCATTTCTCATTTGTCATTTCTCAATAGTTGCAGGAATTCATTATAACACAGAACTGAAGACTACCAAGATAATTAAGTGGATGCATCTAATCCATAAATGTACTATAAGAAAAATGAATTCTGGGGTTTCTAACCCTTTGAAAATAGAAATGACATTACTAAAGCAAATCTGAATCTAATGAATGCAGAAAAACGGTTGACTTCTATCAAATTAGTCTTCACATTCAAACTACTTTTTCCTCAAAATTTCACAGCAACTTCCCATTTAACCGAAATGCCTGCTGAATTGGAAAGATCACGTCAACCTGGAATTTTACACAAGGGAGAAATTATGATGCAATGTGTCATTAAACCTTCATTAAATAATAAACAAACTTTCTAATAACTCTGCTAACCAATAATCTGTTTTACATAGCTTTATATACCAGCAAAACAACCAGAGTAGGGGGCAGAAGAAGCTAGCAGACACAACAGAAAGTCAGAAAGGATTGGATCGCTACACCTCAGCAAAAGCTTCTCTTGCAGAAAAAGAAAATGGTGTAAATCAACACCAAGCATTCAGGGTGTTGCCCTTCTGTTTAACAAAGCAGTGTGGAGGAGTTCACTCAGATTTTAATGTAGCCCTATCAAATTACGCCCATTGCCTCTCTAGCCAATTATTTCTCCAATAATGCAAGCTTTTGTCATATCGTTTATTTTTCTGTTAAACCGAATTTACAAATACGGCAGAGGAGCAAACTTGCCACCACATTAACACATGCTGTGAGAGAGTACAACTAAGTAAGGCAAGGCTTTTGCTACCAAGAGATGACAGATTAGATTTTAACAAGAATAATACTGGACAGTGACTACCGATCCCTGCCCTGCCCCCCCATATAAAATCCATTAAAAAAAAAAGAAAACATGAAGTGGAACGTAAAACAGGAGGAGACTATTTTCCCAGGATTTGTATTGCTATGATTCAAGTACAAAACTAAGGCAAATGACTCAATTGAAATAGCTGCTTACAAGATCAAGGAAGTTTCAAGTCATATCAGAGAATACAGCAGAAAGTCCTCTGCTTTCAGGGGGCGCTCACAGAATTCTCCAAGACCTTCCCTCGGGTGGCAGGGGTATCTCAGACCACACAGAGGACTCCCTCTCCTACAGCAAGTTTATAAATGAGAGTCAGCATCGAGTACAGGAGCTGCATTCCTTTGTCATTGTTCTTTCCTTGTCCTCCACCTACATGCTTGCCCTGCCCTAATGGGAAACATTGAAGGACTTCAAGAATGGCAAGAGCTTGGACCCGCACCATCAGGGAAGAAAAAAGAAATCACAATAGGTATTATAACGCCTTTTAGAACATAGCCCCATGATCCCCATAAAGATAGTGAACAAGACAACACATAACTGAACAAGAATTAGTAATATTATAAAAAATGTGTTGAATACATTTCCAATGGTCCTTTTTTCTTCTTTTTCTTTAATAGAGATTTGTTAACTTTTTCTACAGCTTTTTCTAGGTCACCAGGAAGCTGAATTATCTGTACTTGAGACCTCAAAATATGTTTAGCTAGTTAGCATTGTGCAGTAGCAAGGTCATGTTAAATTTGATTCGTTAGCTACATTTATTCTACTGAAGAATAATATGAAAACTATATTTGCAACTATAATAAAAGCAGTAATAATGCTGACAAGTTCCTCCTGTTTCACTTTTCATAAATTGGAATTTGTGATAGCCGATCAGAATATGATTGCATTTTATTTTGAGACTTTTTCATAAAAGCAATACAATTAGCTGGTAAATCAATAAATAAGAGATGATGAAAATCTTTTTACTACAAAAAATAATGTAAACCAGTATTACTGGCATATGCTATGGAACAATACGTTTTGGTGCATAAAAAGCAACACAAATCTAAGGCTTCCAAGTGCACTACAAATTAATCCATATATTTATGCAGAATAAGTAATTTTCACTGAAAATATAGTTAGCAGAAACCAATACACCTCTCTGACATAACAGTATATTACATCTGTAAATCAATGTACCTTCTATACTGTATAATCTAATAACATAAATGAGATTTTTATGCAGATTCACATATTTTACCCTTATGTTCTATTACAAACAACCGTTGATCCACCCAGAACAATGTGGGGTATACGTGTTTAAAATCTGCTTTGCAAAAAACAGAAATTCAGCCCTGCACACAGTGTACATACATCCTATTCAACTCTGGTGTCCTACTGCAACCTTACTCATTATTTTGGGATTCAGATGTCCTTTGTGCCAGTCATCTGCTGAACTTCTTTGCTAATTGACTTTCCATACTGGTGGAAATGTTACAGCTAAAAAGATGCTATAGCTAAAGCCACTGCACAAGACATAAACAAAAGAACACAAGACTCATTTCTCACAAATAAAAAAATGAAGCCTAGAACAAATCTGAGACTTCTGATGCATCGATGTACTTAAATCAATTCTATAACAATAAAATAGATGCAAGAACTACAGAAGTACAAAAATCAAACTTTCCTCTCAAAGGTTAAGGTCATTCATTAGCAGTGAATTTCTTCTCTATTCCTGCTTAATCTCCACCCACTTTAACACTTCAGAAGTATACAGTAAACTAATTAAATGTGCAGCAGTAGTGGACATGCTTGGCAATCTACAGTCATGTTAATTTAATAAAAGTTGCTCCCTGGAAAATTAACCTTTACAATTAATTTAAACAACTTGTAGGAGATAGTGGGATCTAATCTCAATTAGACGTATCTGATGACACTTCTGTATAATTTGGAACTAAATTTTAATGAGACATATTTACAGGGTGAAGGAGATTAGTGTTACCTTGTCTGTGGCCCTAGATTTTAATGTCTGCAAGCCTACTATGTCTGTATCTAACATTTCAGTTAGCTTGGCAGCTATCCATGCCATAAGAGGCTTTCAAAGAAAGGTTTTCTTGCCTTTTACCCAACAAAAGGGGCTATAATGACAGTTCAGAGTGATCTTGCTGTGAGTTCAAGAGTCCTCTGTGATAGGCTTCAAGCTAGCTATCAAGCAACTAAGAATGTCCACTGGACTGAAATTCAGGTTAGAAGTCATACTTTTATATGCAGAGAACACACAAGTCCAAAACATACTGTTTTTTTTTTTTTCTCTGTCAAAATGCCTTTATATTAACAACATATCTCAATATTTCTTGATGTTTGCCATACTTTCCCGTATTAAAATTTTAATTTAATGTTACAAAAGTATTAGCAGAAAATTTACATTGCTTATTGATAAATATATAAATGACAAATAGATTCTTATTCAGTAATTGAGCCACCCAGAGCACGTGCTACTTCCTTAACGCTTAGTCAAAGTACCTTCCACTGACAGTCACTCAGATACGCCATTTTCACATGTGTAAATCCGGGCACGGAGAACTGCAGTGACCTGCCCGAGGTCTTGACCAGCCAATACTGGTTCCCCACTGACACCAGACAAGGTACTGAATCAGTACAAAACAAACCCAAATTTCAAGCACTCCGTGTTGCTGTTGTTCCAGGCAGTGTGCAGAGTGGCACCGTGCCTGGCAGGGGCCAGCTGAGTGAGAGGCCTGGGGCCTGGCTAGCTCAGGAGCCCTTAGTGCGGTGTGTGCTGTTGGCCAAACAGAGCATTCTCCTGCCTTCACATTTTCTAATCAGAGCATCCTACCAATGCCTGCACAGTCCAAGACAGCAGCTGGAGCTAATGCAAACAGTTTAGTCAGTTCTGTCTGCATCTGATGGCATCCAAAGGGGCCGAACAGGTACTGCTGCACCCGTCAGTTCAATCTCCCATGTGAGACGACCAGACTTGTTCACACCCAAACCTAATCATAGAATCATAGAATCATAGAATATCCTAAGTTGGAAGGGACCCGTAAGGATCATCAAGTCCAACTCCTGGCACCGCACAGGTCTACCCAAAAGTTTAGACCTTGTGACTAAGTGCACAGTCCAATCGCTTCTTAAATTCAGACAGGCTCGGTGCAGTGACTGCTTCACTGGGGAGCCTGTTCCAGTGTGCAACCACACTCTCGGTGAAGAACCTCTTCCTGATGTCTAGCCTAAACTTCCCCTGCCTCAGCTTGACACCATTCCCATGGGTCCTATCACTGGTGTTTACGGAGAATAGGTCACCTGCCTCTCCACTCCCCCTCGTGAGGAAGTTGTAGACTGCGATGAGGTCCCCCCTCAGCCTCCTCTTCTCCAGGCTGAACAGGCCCAGCGACCTCAGCCGCTCCTCAAATGTCTTCCCCTCTAGGCCCTTCACCATCTTCGTCGCCCTCCTCTGGACACTCTCTAACAGTTTAATGTCCTTTTTGTACTGTGGTGCCCAGAACTGCACACAGTGCTTGAGGTGAGGCTGCACCAGAGCAGAGCAGAGTGGGACAATCCCTTCCCTCGACCGACTAGTGATGCCGTGCTTGATGCACCCCAGGATACGGTTGGCCCTCCTGGCTGTCAGGGCACACTGCTGGCTCATATTCAACTTGCTGTCAACCACAACCCCAAGATCCCTCTCTGCGGGGCTGCTCTCCAGCGTCTCATCGCCCAGTCTGTACGTATAGCCAGGGTTGCCCTGTCCCAGGTGCAGGACCCGGCACTCGCTCTTGTTAAACCTCATGTGGTTGGTGATCGCCCAGGTCTGCAATCTGCCCAGATCTCTCTGCAAGGCCTTTCCACCCTCATCCGAGTCCACAACTCCTCCAAGTTTGGTGTCGTCGGCAAATTTGCTCAAAACACCTTCTAGTCCTACATCCAAATCGTTTATAAAGACATTGAAGAGGACTGGCCCTAAAATGGAGCCTTGAGGGACCCCACTAGTGACCATCCACCAGCCAGATGTGGCCCCATTTACCACAACCCTTTGAGCCCTGCCCGTCAGCCAATTGCTCACCCATCGCATGATGTTTTTGTTTAGCTGTATGTTGGACATTTTGTCCGGTAGGATCCTATGGGAAACCATGTCAAAAGCCTTACTGAAGTCCAAAAAGATCACATCAGCTGGTTTCCCTTGATCAACTAGATGGGTGATCTTATCATAAACGGAAATCAAATTTGTTAGGCAGGACCTACCCCTCTTGAACCCATGTTGGCTGGGACCAATGACTGCATTGTCCCCCAGGTGCGCTTCAATAACTTCAAGGATCAAGGGGAGAGGTGCTGCACAGCAGTCTAAGCAAACCTCGAGCCTCTGCTTCTGCATCTGCAAGAAGATGCTGTTGGTCACTAAGGGCAAGGGGCCCTTTGAGGCCTCCCTTTCATGCGCCTTGGTTAGGTGTATTCAAATGCTGGTCAGAGACCAAAAAACACAGAGTGATGGTACGAGCCCTGTCCCCTCCCCTGCAAAAATTTTCAATGTGAATATAGGACCTCTTCCTCTTGCACGTCTGGAATTATCCTTACTGTTTTCTGAACCAGTTCTCAGACTTCATCCTTTCATTCTTGATTTATGGCTTCAAAATTGCTAACCTAAGTAATGAAGCAGTGTAATAATAATAAATAAGTTATTCTTGCCAGAGCAAACATCTAAGCCTAATTATTGATATTAGCTTTTAGTGACATCAAAATGAAATTCTGATTTCTAGCTGCAATCTAGTGTGTGAGTGGTGAGGACAATTTATCATGGAAGAAGGAAAAATGGTACATGCTGTCACATCATGTATCATATAAGTATCAAAATTGCTATGGAAACTGTGCACTTTTTATAGAGTAGGCACATAAAATTCACATAATATGTCAGAGAATAAGTTACAACTGTCCTGAGGCTGTAATAAGATCTACACCCTTATTAGTGAAAAGATTTGACAGATTTTGTTTATAATGAATACTTGTAGCCAATGAGTTTGAGTCAAAGTCACCCTATTTTGACCCATCCACTTGCTTTTAGGTTTCTGTCCCCCTTAGATACAGGGAGAATGGGGAGTAATATAATTTCCAATGGTTATTAGATTCCATTATAGTCACTTCTGATACGACAGGGAAATTGGCTGTATCCAGACACTATATTCAAAATTATTGGGAGAAAATACCTTGTTAGCCTTGGATTTTTTTTCTTGTATTATACAAACCTATCCTTAGCGTTTATGTGCTTTATTTACAATTTGTTGGAAGACAGAACAGATTAAGACTTAGTATTCATTTGGTAAGAGTGCAAATAGAAAAATCTAGGTTTTAAAATGCCTTAAAGTATTTCCTGTGAATAGCCTAAACACTGCAGCCTTTGCCACCCTGATCTGTGTGTGACATGTTTGTCGTTGATTGACAGCATCTCTGATAAGTTAGGTTGGAGAAAAATGAGCTTGTTTAGGAGAGCAGAAGATAGTACAATTAGGTTTTGCAGTCCAGTGATACAGTGACTGGTAAAAGAAAGCAAAGTGGAGAAAAAATGGTTGTACATGCAACACCCTAGGGTGCAAAGGTACATTTATCACCTTGTTTTATATGACACAGTGGATGAATGTTGATGAAGATTGTCAGCATCAATGTCAGTGAAAGCAATTCGGCAAGTAAAAGAGTTTGTATTAAAAGACTCTCCACCAGGAGGAAATTCACATGATTACTTTATAGATAAACAGCCTACAAAAGTGGAGCAGAGACGACTGTTGATTAAAGGTCATTTTTTTACTTAGTTCTAAATGTGGGCTCCTGTTGACAGAAGGCAGCATACCTGCAGTAAGCACACAGCAATCAGACTGAAACCTTTGAAAATAATAGAGGCATTAAAAAAGCCAGTGTAAAACGAAAATGCTATTAAGCAACAACCAACTATTATCTCAGAGGCATGCAGTGGGAAGAGTAGGATTGCACAATGTGTAAAAACATTACATATTACAATGTTTTCCATTTGTCCATTGCTGTTAAACCACATCATATCAACTAGCAAATGTCTGAGTCCATATGTAGCATCTTCAGCTGAAACAGGAAACAACTCCTAGAAAAGAAAATTTTAGAAATTGATACTAACCCCTATAAATAAGCCTTCATTGTCTCTTTAAACGACAAAATAAAAAGTGACACTCTGAAATTAAAAATCAAGTAGTGCAGAATTAGGATTTCAAACCTCTTCACCAGAAAAAAAAAAAAACAAACAACAACAACAACAGAAGTATAAAATCCAAGTTTTTGAAGATCACTAGCCATGCAAGATCACTGGAGAATGAAGGTGGACCCATACAACCCCAACCACCCATTCCTCTAGCGATGTGCTCCATTATACAGACTTGAATTTTAACTGGACTGAACCGGAACTATAGGGTAGTGTTTTCCCAGCTCCACACATCAAGCACCTTCACATTCCTCCATATAATGTCATGAAACACTACGTCGTTACGCTTTCTTCATGAAAACCACAACCGACAGTCATCTCCACTCTTCCTCCTTCTGACAGCCTCTAGGACACAAAGAGTTCTGCCTTTTGGCTGAAAGAACATCCACAACATGACAGTGAAATGAAACATGAAAACGCTGTTCCTTCCAATGTTACATTGTCATGATAAGGGCTGAATCTATCCTCCAAGCAGTCTCTCAGAGTGCTTCAAGCCAGAACAAGCCTTTGCTGCAGTGCTGCAGTCTATCCCTCCACCTTTCAACAAAGGTACATCCAACACAATATTTGTAGGTGTTTCCTATGGGCTACTGCAAGAGTGAGGGAAACTGGGAGGTGATGTGTGTGATTTCATGTGTATCCACATCCCTTGTTTCCAGAATGTGGAGTTTTTCTAATACCTACCTCTGCACACTTGAAGAAACAACCGCTCAGGAAGAACAACTTTGCATCAGTGAGGTTGGGTTGATTTGTTTTACCACACAAACTTTCAAATTTGGGTAAGGATATCACCTGCGTCAGTATAAAGGAAAAAAACAACAACATAGATTTCATTTTCAACAAACTCTTACTGGTAAATTCTGAAAACTTATACTATTTTCCACTAGCTAAGGAAAACAAACTTTTGAAAAAAATTGCTTCACTGAAATTTCATTTTAAGGATTTTAATTTTTATGAATGTCATAATTCCGTTTATCTGTACTCTCTATTAAGTGCACAGCATTCACTTTTCAACATATTTAAAGAAATTTAATGAGTTTAATAAACTTAAAGGGATGTTATGTCTGTTCACTCCGTAAAGATTGTTTATTTCAGGAAATAAACCATTTTGAATTGAGTAATATGACTTTTAGAGTTATGACTATCTCATTCAATTAGTTTCTGTAATTATTGTCATTCCACACAGTATATGCAGTACTAAAGGAGAAAATACATTTTCAGGAATTACAGTGTAGGTGTACAACTGTTATTGTTAATGAGCCATAAACTTCAGTCTCCTGCTCTGTTAATTCATGCCAGTATAATGTAAATTGGCAAAATAAGTTGACAGTTACAGTTGGACAAATAATGTTGTATTTCATTATTTTCTATGAGATTGTTATCTTCTAGCTCATTTTGTAGAATTTATTTTTCCTCTTTATTTTAGAACATCATCCCTACTTAAAAAATAATGTTACAATAGACTCAAGTGAAGTCTGAACAATACTGAATCCTCAATGCTCAGGTACATGTTACCTGAAGTATAGACAAGGAATTTGTAGGACATTTTATCCTCTATTTAGTTTTACTTTATCTCAGTTACAAAGAGATACTAAAGAATAAATTGAACGCAATCCTAGATCTTTGCAACTCTTGGTCTAAGTCTTTCTTTATATTAGCAAGTAGCTCACATCAGCAGGAGGAGATCTGTGGAGTAAAACAGCTGATACTGAGGTTGCTGTGTGCCTTTCAGGGGGGAGTAGGGGATGGGAGCATAAGAAAAACCTTAAAACTAGCGTACCCTAATCTTGCGGACTGGTGGAGAATACCTTCCAGTAAAGTTTAATCTGACCAGTTTCATCTGAAAGGTATCCAACTCACATGTTCCATCACTCCTCCAAACGAAAGCTAACCAAAGGTAGAATCAGATTTCCTTCGTGACTACACCTCCATCTGAACTGAAACATTGCAGTAGATGTGCTCTGTGTGGCCCAAGTCAAAATGCTTTGAGGCCAATGAACGAAACGAAAAGATTTTTGATAATACTCTTAAAGCATCTGAGAAAAATCAATAGGCTTTGGTGCCACAGGCTCCCCCCTCTCAAGTATGAGAGCCCCCATGCACAGAATGCAGGTACAGGAAAACGAACAAACAAATGAAAAACCACTGAATAAACAAAACAGATTTAGTAAGATTTGAGCGATTACATGTACAGGCACCCCAAAACCACAGGAAACTTCATAATTCTGATGAATGATTTTCATTCAGAGTTTTTGTTATCCAGTGCCTTGCAATTTGGGAATGTCCATCACTTCAGACATTAAAGTTAATTGCATATTCCTCATATGCCCTCTTAGATGGGCAATATGCATGCCTGCCAGATTGTGGATTGGGAAAACCTTAAAAAGCAAGAGGCCAAAAAAGACTGCAAGTTTTATCTTTTGCATTATGCTTGTAAAATAGGCAAAGAATATTAAACAATGTTCACTATACAGCAAAAATTTGGAATTCTCTGGCATCTCCAGAAGCTGGCACTGAACAGCCAGACTGGATGTGCTGATAAACATGCGTCTGCTGCATTGTGGATAGGTGCTGTTCTGTTATGCACGCATCATGATAAAATATTCATTATCTAAAAAAAAAATGACAAGAATCACGCTGCTGTGATATCACTCAAAGGAAAAACTTTGATCAGTAGTTTCTTTGCTTGAAGTTCAGGAAATCATTGTTGACATTTTAAAATTAGTAAAGAGCAACAGCTGTAATCCCTATTTGATATACAAATTCAAGTTACCTTTTCCACTTCTATATACACCTTTGTGTACAGCGTATCCAGAGCTTAAATTCATTAGAAGACAATTTTTGCTGGATCTTTTAGCCTGTGAATATTACAACATCAAGAAACATCATTAGTGCTGTAATCACCACATTCTGGCTACATTCAAGATCCTCTGAAAAGCCCACTGCTTCTCACAGTCAGTTGGTTCCTCACCATAAATGATTTTTGCCTGTTTCTCCCTCCCGAGGCTGTGACAAAGCAGAATAAAAGCCATTCTTCTCCAACATACAAAACGCACTCTGCATCTAAAGAAATGTCATCACACTTCCTCGGAGCAATATTACAGAACAGTGTAGGGCTGGCAAGCTACTTTTTTTTTTTTTTTTCCAAAAGTAATCAACTATTTTAGAATGACTCATCTTTTGTGTTTGTTATGTAGATCACATCCTGAAGTAGACTGAGGTTCTGAAAATGGATATTAAGCTAAATAATAATAATTTAAAAATTAAACAACAAAAAAAAACCAAACAGGATACTGAAAAGAAAATAAACCAACAAAATCGTCTGACACTTTTGAAAAGCTTACTCGTAATGTGCATATTTCTGTATTTATATGAGAAGTTCACTTAACTGAATCCACTTGTTCACCTGGCTTTTACAAGTATCGTTACATGGGTCTCAAAAGCTACCAGATTAGTTGGGATAAGGCAAAGGTACTGCAATGTCAAACAATTTCAGAAGTTTTATATGGCTACACTTTTTGTGTCTCTGCAGGGTTTAAGAATCTTAGAGTTTGAGCTTTACTTAAATTGAATGATTGACAGAGTAAGATTAAATTTCTATGCTTTAAGAATTTATTATCTGGTGGAGGGAAAACACAGCAGGATATAAGCAATCCAGGAGGTTCCTGGGGTGTGTTAATGATAACTTCCTTCTCCAAGTGACAGAGGAGCCAAAAAGGAGAGGTGCTATTCTGGACCTTGTTCTCACCATAAAGGCGGGGCTGGTGGGCAATGTGAAGCTCAAGGGCAACCTGGGCTGCAGTGACCATGAAGTACAAGAGTACAAGAGATCCTTTAAGGCAGTGAGCAAGGGATCTCTTCAGGGATCTGCGTGGTAGAGTACCATGGGACAAAGGACTGCTTGGATGAGGAATTGGCTGGATGGTTGCACTCATAGGTGCAGTCAACAGCTCCATGTCCAGGTGGACACCAGTAACAAATGGTGTCCCTCAGGGGTTGGTACTGAGACCAGTACTGTTCAATATCTTTGTTAGGGACATGGACAGTGGGATCGAGCTCTGTGTGGTGTGGTCAACACACTGGAGAAAAAGGATGCCATCCAGAGGGACCTAGATGGCCTTAAGAGGTGGGCCTCATGAAGTTCAACAAGGCTGCAAGGTCCTGCACATGGGTTGGGGCAATCCCAAGCACAAATACAGGTTGAGCAGAGAGTGGATTGAGAGCAGCCCTGAGGAGAATGTCTTGAGGGTATTGGTTGATGAAAAGCTCCACATGAGCCTGCCATGTATCCTTGCAGCCCAGTCAGTTGCCATTAAAAAGTTCAGTATCGTATCAGAGCTAGCATCAAAGAACTCCAGAGATCACACGAAGAAAGACAGAAAACAGAAAAAGATTCAACAGATCATCATTGTGATGATTTTAATTACTTTAATATCTTAACATTTGCAGAGCTAGCATACACAGAAGTAATATTGCAAGCAGCACATGGTATTCGTTTTTTCCTTATGCATCATTCAAACTAACACAACGGAGCCTATCACAGAAGTCACAGCATTACTATTTTTTGCTTTTCCACTTGTTTCAGCCCTAAAAAGCATGCAGTAAGCACCCAGCCAACAATTTCCAAACTAGCCCAGGCTACATTGCTCTATCCATACCATTGTTTTCCACTGAGATGCATTTACTGCCTCACCTGGAATATAATCCAAGTATGTTCCATTAGAATTTCCACCACATCGGGCTACATTAAATTTTGCTTTCCTGGAAAGCAATTGCTATGCCATAAACTACATAGAAATTATCTCAACTGTCTCCTAACTTAAATAAAATGAAATCAAGAAGCAAAACTTTCATTTTCTGGATGCTTATGAACCCCATGCACTCTGTCTTGAAGTCCTTCCATTTACTGCAAGCTATCAGAGATAACAAACGACACGTTTAGGGGATGACTGAACACTCCACAAATGTTAGGAATGGAGGAGCATGCAGTTTCTCAGCACAGCTGGCGTTGCAATTGAGATGCACTGGAAAGCTTCTTGGTATTCGGCAACCTTTGTACTTCCACAGGAGGACTGCATTCAGCAAATGCAGTTGAACCAAACATACATATGGAGCACAGGAGCAAAAGACTTTTGTTCAGGACTTTTACCCCTTAACTATGCATGACCCTAATACCACAGAGCAGGGCTGGTCTCTCCTGCCCTGTGATTAATCATGCTGCAGTAAGGTCCCACTGATACCGCAGAAAGACCAGTCGAAGACCTGTTGTCTGCCAGGAGGTCCCATTTCCCCTCCTCCCCACCAGTTCCACAAGGGCCATAAGGCAGATGAATTTTTTCCCAATGTACCAAGAGGTGCCAAGAAAAGTTTGTTCAACCTGTCAGAAGAGCAGCCAGTTGGGATCTTACTTAGAAACTCTTACACTCCCCTCCTCCATCCGTTTCTTTTCAGATATCTTCAAATTTTACAGAATACTGCTTGTGGCACTGGCAGGCATAACATCTGCCCCTGCTTTCCACACATCCCACTTAAGGTCCACTGCAGGCCAAAGCAGACAAAGTAGGACCCAGCAGGAAGAAAGTGGGAGGAAAAGGGTTTTGGGATCCTTACTTACGCCAGCCTTGTACGCCCAACATACCACACATGATGGAGGAGGGAAGAATGGCAGATGTTCTTCCGCACCACAGGCTGAAAGCGGCAGATGCAGAGGGGCTCTGCTGCACCCTGGGACCAAAGGCTTTTCTCCAAGCCTCTTCCCTGCTTTGCTTTCACACTCCACTCTAAAAAAAAATGTGAGCAGCAATGGGAAGCAAGCACTGGTAGCTTGTGAGAAAGCAGAAGAAACACGGACTTGACACACTGTACCTGTACCCCAGGCACACTGTCAGGGTAAAAATTCCCATTTCTCATTTGTCCATCCGCTGAAAAACAATCCAGTAAATAGCGTAACTGCTTTTCAACACATGGCTGCTATTCTGAATGGGTTCAAATCTGAAGCTCTGAAATTTGTATTAAACAGTGCAAAAATTTGCATTATCCTCTCCAAAATGTCACAAATCTTCATACATAATCATTTTTTTTTATTTTTACTGAAGATGAGTCCACTCTGGCAGTAGGTAAACCGTACTGAGGGCAGTGAATTAGTATAAACGAATGGATCACATTTTGTGTGCCTGAAATACTGCGCTCCAAATACAAGTCCAGTTCCATCTAACAAAGCTTGCATGACTTTTTTTTTTCCATATGATCATCCCCCCATCTCCACCACTTTATGCTTTGTCTATTCATATCATATGAGTTCTCTTACAAGTTTTACACTAAATTTCTAGTGCTCCTTCATACAGAATGAGTACACTGTGTTAAATTCAAGTGCCTCAACAAACAGAAGCTTTTTTCAGCTAAAGCTGCATCAATGTGTAAATACAGCCACAAAGGAATTCTGTAGCACCGGGGAACCTAAACTAAATTAATTTTATTTTATATATTTTTTAAATTGGCCCCATTGAAGCATAAAGGAGACTGAAAATGCACTTGAGTCCTACTTCAGACATAGCTGGCTTTTGAGAGAGTTAAGAGTGAACCTAGGCACAATTTTAGAACAGAGACATGGTCTGGTTTAGGTTTTTGTGCATACCCAGGGAGTTCCAGGCAGCAGCATGCCAATACACAGAATTATCAGCACATCAAAGGCATTATATTTATCAAACCCTGCCACAGCACATTTACTAGCTGTATGATGGATGTTGTTGTAGCAAGCAAGGAACACTTTGATGTACATGGCCTTCTTTGATTAATGAGGGCTCTTGCTGAGAAGCTGCATATGGAGTAAATTACTCTTTTCAAAAATGGCTGATTTGCACTATTGTACTAATTATGTCACCAGCTCAGAGTCAGTTCCAGATTCAGTCACACAAAATAAAGAAATAAAAATTCCCAAATACTGTTCACGCTTTTGTCACACACACACATCAGCTCAAAATCCTAATTAAATTTACATTTTTTTTTATACCTCCTACAAAGGGAGCACTGATAAATACTTTCCAACCAGGAAAATTTCTAAAATCCAGTCCCTAATTTCTCTGAAATGAATGCAAACTTATTGTTAACTCTGCTGCATTTTAAAGAACAATATAAGGACACTGGAAGCATTTTAATTGATCAACAAAAAAAGGAAAAAGAATCAAAACCCCAAAAGGCAGAAGGGACCACAATGCACAAAGTCTGCCTCTTACAAGCATTTCCCAGATTAATTTTACCAGCTAGCGAAACCCCACAAAACTGAAGTTATTCCATTAGCCTCAATTCTCTGAGCACGTGGTGCCTTCAGCGATTTATCCACTTAGTTGTAACAAGAATAAAGTTTTTAGAGCATTAACGGCGTGTTACTTTCTTAAAATTGTGAACAGTAAATATTTCATTGTGTTAAGGATGTTTGCAGACTCCAATTTGTTATTACAGATGGCAGAACCAGTACTTTGCTTAGGATCACACAGAGTACAGATCAAATGCTGATTTTTATCATTGGACATATCAGCGAGATGAAAAAGAGCAAAAACAGCGTGCCTGCATGTGGGGTGACACTCCACTGAGGAAGAAATGATTTCTTAAGTGCATTTTCTGCTAAGAAGTTCAGATTTAATCCAGCTTTGGTTTCATAATTCAGCATGTTTACACAACGCTCTTTTCTATAGTTGTGTGATAGCATATTAACTCGAAAAAAAAATACAGAGAAAAAGCAGTAACCGATATTAACCCTGTCTTAGGCAATAAAATATCAACAGATAACATATCATGTCACACATCAAGCTGGAGTTTAGCCTTCTCAAATATGCATGTGAAACGTTCAGGTGATTGAATGTTTCATATTAATCGAGCAAAGATATTTACATCTGACACATATTTGGTTTCACCTTTCAACAGGACTAGTAGCTTTCTGTGGACAGCTCACAGATCTGATTTATAGTTGAGGGGATCAAAGTGTTTAAATAGAAACAGATTCCTGTGCCAAGTCAAATGTTTAGGAAATGACAGATCACAAGTGTATTGTGCACATAATCTGCACATCTATCCTGGGAGAAGTCAACCAAATTCCCACTCTTCTCCAGAGATTTCCAGTGGATTGCTACAGGGAAGAGAAAGAAAATGGATTCTGTGAAAGCAGAACAGTAGCACTGCCTTCAGTGTTTTTTCCACATTGCAAGCAAGTTCTTCACATATATAAATTTCCTGAAAACATCATCCAGAATTCCTGCACCATCAATAAAGCATCCAACATTAGATGCTTCCAAATTGCTTAGGAGATAGCAAGTTGCAACTCTCAAAGCTTCTCTGAAAAGGTATTTCTCGTGCCATAGAACAAGCTGGAAAGGTTTTTTTTTTTCTTTTTTTTTTTCCCCCCTCTTTTTTTCCCAAAGTCATGTTGGATTTTATAGTTATATCCACAAGGGGAAATTATGAGGGAAAGCAGTTGAGGAAGAAGGACATTCAGTTCTTTGACAGGTCTCCCTGGACATGTTTCTGAAAGGTTAGGAGCTCGCTCTGGGAAACTGGCACTCACAGTGAAATAGTGCTGTCACTGGACAGCCCATAAGGAGTTCCATATGAACTTACTCTAAATTTCTGTAAAATGTCACATATCAGCGCCAAAATAATCCTAGACCTACTTCCAAACATATCAAGCAAGTGGACACATGCAACATGTCACACAGGCTAGAACGGAACTGACAGAACAGTTCTGTCAGAGCACAGAAAACAAACACAAAACACAGAACCAACAACATAAAACATTAAAAACAATGACTACATATTTAGCAAGACTGCTCTTGACTGTGTTATTGGTGCAGTTATGCTATCTTCTTCCAGACCTCTTGAATCTGATATCAGAATGCATTATTTTTTTTAAATGTAGTTACATCATTAGCAATTAACTAACACATATAGGACAGATTTAATATTATCCACCAATGTAAAAGCAAAATACTAAATCTGAATAAACTGAAGTTTTCCAAGCTTTTTTGGAAGCTGATGATCCCCTGAGGCTAGCTCAGTTTCTCCTCCATGTGCCAGCACAGCTCCGGTGACTCCAGCTTTCTTACCTTTAGGTCAGGACAGAGCCTGCCCGTGCAGGTCCCCAGCGCTGAGAACAGCTAGCTGAATGAAGGACAGACATATTAT
Source organism: Anser cygnoides (assembly GCF_040182565.1). NCBI lineage: Eukaryota > Metazoa > Chordata > Aves > Anseriformes > Anatidae > Anser > Anser cygnoides. The sequence continues at coordinate 14,375,036 of NC_089887.1, forward strand.
AATGTGGTTTTATGTCTGCTTTAGAGAACAATTGGAATGTTTAGAGGTTACAGTGCAGAAACTGAGCTAGAAGTAATGCAGGTACCGCATTATCAACCTGCCACAATTACAAGAATTTTATTGCTGGTCAGTCATACAGAGAATTTCTGAACAGAGTTAATGTAAGCTAACTAACCAGCCATCAAACAAAACCAAAAACAGATTAAAAGGTTATATAAAAATCTTACTTAAATTTCAAATGAAGATGAGAATGATTCTCATTCACTGTTACTGATATCTTCATCTCCAGTTTTCTCTGAGTTTCTTCCAGCCAGGTTGACTGTGTTGTGTGTCCTAGACTACAATTGTTTCCCCAAGAATTTTCCAGACAAAATGCTTTCATTCAGAATTCTGCCAAAGTCAAAGCTCAACATTTCATCTGGTTCTAGCTCCTAATCCTAAAACATCTGCCCATGAAAACTTTCCTATTATTTTACATAATGAAGCTACATGGCACAAATCCGTTTGTTCTTTCCCAAGAATTTCTGCCATTAATTTCCTACATTAGGTACTGCACTAGTAAATCTGTTATCCAAAGCAAAACTGGAAATAATATAGAGGTATGTCCTCAGACTACAACGTTCTCCATAGAGAAATGTCTAAATTCCACCTTATTTTTTAATTAAAAACTTTTTAAAATAACATAAATGGAACCATGAAGAACACAAGTTATGTCTGAAGACAGCTATCACTTGCGCTGAGCTCACAAAAGCTAAGAAATATAAAATGCAATAGACAAAATGAAATGATTCAATGCTGACCTCACATCAGTTGTAAACTGCTAGATCTGCCTGTTCCTTCCAAAATCACTCATTTGGCTTCAGGGCATTTTAAATAATCCTTTGATGTTGAAATTGCTACTGTACAGCTGGAGAATAGCAAATGTTGAATTTAAAAAGCAGAAAATAAAACCAAGTTAGGTAACTGCAAGACAGTAAGTCTAACAATGACACAAGTTTTGAAGGGAGAAAAATTAAGGATAACAGTTTAGAGAATGCCCTCTAAAGATACTGGGACAAGAAAGTTGTAAATACTGAGGAAGAAGAAATTTAAACCCGAAGGCAGTTACAGCGGAAGGACAAGTAGGTATAAATTAACTGCAAGTTTAGGCCATAGATTAAAGAGGGTTTTCACCTATGAGAATTACAAGGCTCTAAAACAGTTTTAAAATTAAAACACCCCCCCCAAAACAAAACAAAAAAACCCCACACAACCACTAATAAAATCCATTAAATTCCTGTTGAGATGGTGTATAGTCAAGAAGAACAACTTCCGGTTTGCACAAGCTACGACTGCAGAGGAGCAGACTCAAGAACTTGGGAGGCATCTTCTGGTCCCACCTGCCCGATTATCGTCTGTAGTTTAGCTCATAAACTTGATTCGTGGTTGTGGCTGCCTACCTTGGCAGCTCAGAAAAAAAATCCTGTTCTCATAAGAAGTGAAATTATTTTTGAGGACACAGAGTTATTTTGTAGTTGTCGTACATATTCATACAGGTTCTGCTGAGGAACAAGTCAGATATTGACATTATGGTTAATAATACAATTTTTTGTGATCGTAATCAGTATTTATGGGTAACTGGTCTGATGAAAAAATAAGGGGAAGATAGGTGGGAACTACTGGGAGGTGGGAAAATAACCATCCTACCCAATGGTCCTTTGACATACCAGACCTATCTCCAAGGTGGGAGTTGGAAGATGACAGCTACATCTTCAGAGAGGAAACATGAGAATGTGAGAAAAAAACAAAGGTACCAGAATAAGTCCCAGTACTTGACCCTGAAAGGATTCTGAACAATACTTTTTTCCTTCTTTTCCACCTGGTTTTACCACAAAAAAAAAAAAAAAAAAAAAAAAGGGAATTGCCTGGCTTTGACCATGATGAATGAATAAGCAAGATCTTGAAACCCCGAGTAATTAACATCTTTTCCAAATATTCACTTCTTCCATCACATTCTTCTGTCAGGAGAGTCTCAGCAGTGCCACACATCACCCACACAGCTTGATTTGCTATCGTGAGGAGGGCAAGGGGGTTCCTGCTGCAGCGCCCGAGACTTGGCCTAGCAAAGCCTGGGCTTCATTCCAGCACTGCAAGGAAGTTAATAAGGCCATTTACAGTTTACAAACTACTTCCACTTGCACTGACCATTGTAAGCCTCAAGCAAAGCTGTCATGAGGCTTTTGTAGGGGAAACCTTAAGGGCTTTGGTTAAGGCTTGCTGTCAGAAAGCTGCTTGAAATGAATTCAAATCACCAGGCTCCCTTACTGAAGGTCAAACGCAACATTTGCAGCTGGAATTGCTGACACAATAGCAACATGAGAGGAAACATAAAGACCCATTGGAGAGGAAGACACTGGCCGCTGTGTTAGTGCTTCACCCACAGCTGGGGAAGAAGGGGAGTAAGGCAGGCAGGCTGTGGATGGAGGTAGGTAGAGATGCAAGCTGCCTGTCAGAGGGGTGAAACTGCGAAACCTACCTTCAGTACAGCACTTAGGCCCAGTGTCTGAATGTACTCTAAAAGCCACGGGGAGGGCCTGCCCTTGCCAGTGCTGCTGGAGGAAGTGGGCGTGAACATCTCCTCCCTGCTTTTCCACGCTCAGCAGCAGACAAGTGGTCTCCTGGTGAAGGGAGAGGAGCCTGCCCAGCTAGCAGTGTGAAGTGCGGACCCGACAGCGCCCGGCAGGCCCCCACTGGGCACCCCTGTAGCCACAAGCTAACTGCTCCCACTGCCTTGCACAGCAGCAGCAGTGAGATCTCCATGTTGCTTCCTTGCCCCACGAGCTCTCCTGCCCCACAGCAGACAGCTGTGGGTGCCCTGTGGCTTCCTGACGAGCAAGGAGGCTGTCCTAGATGAAGTACCGTGCTTTATGGCATGAATGCCTGTCTTCATCACTGAACTTGAGATGCCTTTATATCCTCCCTCCTGGCGTATCCCGCAACATGCTCCTGGCGCACTGTAGCAACTTCCAGAGGACTCCAGCTCACTTCCTATGTCATTCCTCAACTTCATTGTGCTCTTGGCAGAGGCAAGAATGCTTCAGCACTTGGGAGAAGTTTGTAAAAGCAAACTTCAGCTGGCAGAGGTGATGTCAGGCCATGGGGAGCCAAGGTTACCCCAGTGCTGGTCGTGCCCTCTCTGATGGGGTGCAGCCCCACGGGCTCTGACCTGTGGTGGTCCCAGCAGGGACCATCAACAGCCCCAGACAAGGTGGAGAACTCATCCAGAATCCATCTGCAGAGCCCTGGCAGAAACAGCAAGCGGGCACGAGAGGAGCCGCAGTGCAGGTCTGGCGGCAGTGCTGCCACCAGGTCCCCACACCATGGTTCGGGGCAGGCTGAGGCATTTCAGGGCCATTTGGAGCCATTAGTGCCCTCAGGGCAGGCAGCTCATAGCTCTGACAGCATTCAATTTCAGTATGATAGGTCATAAAAAATAATCTACCACAATCATTTACTGGAATGTATCATCTCACTTTGTTTCTTAAGTAATTCATCTTTTGGGCTCGGCTCTGGCCACAGGCCCAAATTCAGGAGTTTTCTCCCTTTTCCAACTCCAAGTAATACAGTTGTGAAGAAGAGCATGAGGAAAGATGTGGCCAGTTTTGTCTGCTCAGAAATTCAGCCCCGCTGAATACATTTTGGACGCCTTCCAGAAGAGATATACTTTGAACGTTTGTCTGAATTTGTATTAAAATATAAGATTCTCATTCACAGTGACCCAAGCTTTAATTCTTACTGAAAACTAAATGTTTTGAAAGAAGAGCAGAAAATCCTAGTGCCTGTACATGCCTGGAGCATGCTGACTCAGCCAGCTGCTCACAGCTCCCCTTGGAGTGAACAAGAATAATAAGGTTTGCCACTGGGACCAGAATCAATCTATTAACCAATATGATCTGGAGACCTTGGGTCTTCTCTTATATTTTCTACAAATTGTATTGTGTCTTAGCGAAAGCAAAATCCTCATGGGATGACTATCTCAGGGCCACATCAGCATTTTCCATGTTTTATTGGTGCATAAGAAACTAAAAATATCAAAACAAAGCCAAACACTAGCTCAGAGGGGAAAAAAAAAAGAAAAAGGAAAAGAAGGAAAACAATTGATCAGTCAAAAATAAGAAGAAACATTTTGATGGAAAATATTCTGGTAGTAGAAAAGACAGAATCTTGTTAGATCATATTAAAGAGAGGCAAGGAAATGCTGTATAGGCATTAATAGTTATATTGAAGATTCCATGTGCAGGAGAGAAGTTATAGGGTAACATTTGAAATATACACATGGAAGGATGAAAGCTAACGAAGACAGCTCATAACTTAGCTCCAAATACTGCACACTTCAGCTGGCAAACTTATGTACACGAGACAAGGTAAGTTGCTAGCTACTCCACAAGACAAAAAGCTTCTGTTCAGAATGCAAAATTTAAAGTGGCTAGAAAGATGGAGAGAAGAGTTAATTTCAACAGGCCAAAAGTCATATTTACAGATTTGAACTTGAAAAACCTATAGCAAAATCCCAGAAAAGTCTTACACGAATGATAACAGCTTCTTTATTTACAGTGAACAATGCCAGTTGATTGTGATCTCCAACATAAAGAGTTAGGATGCTCAGAATAATGGTAGGTGCCACAAAGAATGCACAGAGCAAACAGTTCTGATGACAAAGCACTGTAGCCTTTTAATACAAGAAAACTGCTTAGAAACGCCCATGATAACTAACTAAATCTCTCATGCTTGTTCAGGAACCTCCCAGAACAACATCACTAAGAAAACAGTACATTTGCCTGATGATGTGTCATCCCATCTGATGTGTTTTGGGAGCAGAATACTGAATGTTTGAGGCAATGCACATAATCCCCTTTAGGCGCTTTCCAAATGCATATCACTATCAGCAATATCGTGATACTAGTAGAACACTAAAAAGGTAAGATAAACACCTCATTCTTCCGTAACTGTTTCAATTCCTTGTTATTGTACTGCATTTTATCTTTATTTCTTCAGTTAATACGACTACATTCATTCCCTTAAAACAATGATGTGAATGTCTTCTCTGTGATAGAAAGGTAAGAAATAAGAGTCAAAAACATGGAATTGACTCATGAATGGGTTGGATTAAGGAAACCAACAAAAAGAGTGTTAGGGGACTGGACCTCAAGTCCATGGAAGCCATGGCACATGGGAATCTTGAAGGACTGCAGTTCAGCCAGATGGAAAGCCTACCCCGTTGCTGAGACAGTACGCATGCATACAGCTTCAAAGAGATGTTCTAAATCTATTACAGCACTAACAAGAAGAGAATTAGTTATCACTATTCCTGGGAATAAAAAGGGTTGCTTCAATGCCACTAGAAGACAAACCCAGGACTTTGAAAAAAAGATAACTGTTTGAACTTGGCAGCCACTTCACTGGTCAGCAATCATTGGCTTTTCTTGCCAATATTCAGTGACCTCAAGATTATCCAAGAAAACATTTACTTTTGGCTTTTTTCTCTGCACCTCCTGCCTAGTATCTTCATGCATAAAATCTAAGAACAAACAAAGAACCTTTACTTTACTTGTAAGAATAGCCATAGGTTGCCTTGAAACAAGGGAGACTTCACGTCACACAGTAGTTGTTTTCTTTTAATAGGAACCAGAGCCTAAATATCACATTTGGCTACGTTGCCCTTTTGCAAATAAACCCTGAAAGAATATGAGGAACAGATACTGTAGTTAAGGGCTCTACAATGCCTGCAGTAACACCAATCTATGCATCTTACTCAACTGTGCCATTTAGCAAAGGGCAGATAGAGGAATAGGCAAGAAAAAAAAAAAAAAAAAAAAAGATGCTACATCCAAACCATTTCAAAACAAAACTTTTTTTTTTTTATTTCTTGCTGCTTGCTTTTTAGCAGCCTCGTAGCCATTACAGTCTCTGTAGCTTAGTTGTTCAACTCAATTTTTAAATCTCATTAATAATATACAAATCATGTTTAAGGAATATTTTATGAAATGAAGAGTAGACTTTATAATGGAGTGACTTCAGAAGACAGCCTAAAAGTTTATATATTTATTTATGAGCACAAAAGGAGATGCTAATTTTTTCCTAAAGAAATCTGGAACTAAAAGCCAGTGTTTGTAGGATAGCACGATCATGTTCAGTAAGGCCTCTGAGTGCCTGTTGGCCATGAATTATTGTGGTTCTGAGAAATAACTGGAGTGTTTGGCTGTTTCTGCTGGACTTTAGCATGAAAAAATGGGTTGAACAAAATAATTCCAATGAAAAGTAGACCACTGAAAAAACTTTGACATGAGCCAACAGTGAGCACTTGCAGCCCAGAAGGCCAACTGCATGCTGGGCTGCATCAAGAGAGGGGTGGCTGGCAGGTTGAGGGAGGTGACTGTGCCCCTCTGCTCTGCCCTTGTGAGGTCCCACCCAGAGTGCTGCATCCAGGGCTGGGGTCCCCAGCACAAGAAGGATGTGGGGCTGTTGGAGCAGTCCCAGAGGAGGCCATGAAGTTGATAAGAGGGCTGGAGCACCTCTCCTACGAAGAAAGGGTGAGAGAGCTGGGGCTGTTCAGCCTGGAGAAGGCTCCAGAGTGACCTCACTGCAGTTTTTAAATATGTAAAAGATGGAGAGTGACTTTTTGCTCAGGCAGATAATGACAAGACAAGGGGAAATAGTTTTAAACTAAAAGAGGGAAAATTTAGATTAGAGGTTAGGAGGAAATTCTTCACTCAGAGGGTGGTGAGGCACTGGATCAGGTTGCCCAGAGAGGTTGTGGATGCCCCATCCCTGGAGGTGTTCAATGCCAGGTTGGACAAGGCCCTGGGCAACCTGACCTAGTGAGTGGCATCCCTGACCATGGCAGGGGGGCTGGAACTGGATGAGCTTTAAGGTTCCTTCCAACCCAAGCTGTTCTATGATTTATCTATTAAAATCTGTAATCTTTTTCACCTCACAAGTGGTCTTCAGCTTGAAACAAATCTGCTTATCTTGCCAGGCCCACCCCTCTTCAGAGTTCTGACAAGCATGTGGCGGGTCCCACCAGGAAGCATTACAGGCCTGGCTGACACCTCCTTTTGCTGTAGAGAGCCCATTATCCTAGCAGTATCACTAATGAAGAAAATGAGACTACCAATAAATTAGAAAGGACTAGAAAGACCTATGAAGATTCAAACCAGATGATGTGAAGAGCAGCTCAGCTCGAGCACAGTGCTGAGCTGCGTCCCTGTGCATAAAAGATCTTAGCAAATGTTGTTCTTTCTATAATTTTAGGAGCACAGACTCCTAAATAGCAATAAAAGCAAATAAATAATAGACAATAAAGCAAAGCCCAAGGGGCAGACAAATTGCATTGTTTTGTTCTTCACATAATACCCAGAACCCAAATTTTATGATAAAGAAAATACTTTTAAAAGTTTCTGAGAAAATAAAACAGTAACTATTAAAATTATTTTAATACCATATATATATATATATATATAATACTGGGTTTGGAATTGGAGTCTGATACCAGAAGCCTCATACCTCCCTGTAACGAGATTGTCTTAAGCAAATCCCAGCCATTAAAAGCCACATACTAAGCCCAGCCACCAAGGCTGTCATTTGAGGTCACACTTCCCAGGGAGCTCTGTTTGACTTTATCCAATCATATGAAACAGTTTGAATTTGGGATATCATTTTCCTCTCAGAATTTGCAGAGCCCCAGTATCTTTGATTTGATTTATGCCAAACTGCCATTTTCAGGGGGAAAAATGCATTAATTGGCATGTGGTATCTGCCTGTTATCCCTCTCGGAGCTTCAGCTGATCTATGCTGCAGGATTTTAAAGACGCAGTCCCTCTCACTGCAGTGGCACAACTCCCATCTTTACACCTGGGTAAATCAGGTCAGCCAGCTCCTATAATCCAATTCTAATTAATCTGGCCTTTCTCATCTAATGCAGGAAACTAAAATGCCTGGACAACAGGCACCTCGTTTTTAGCTGTGTACCCCTTGTCTCTAAAAACACTTCAGACGGAAGGGAGGTCATCACCTCCCTTTTGCAGAAGCTGTTGCAAAGCAGCGTGTTCCTGGCCTTGGAGGTTAACGTGACTGTTGGGGGAAACAAACAGCCCAAGCATATGCTGTCCTGTAAAAAATCCATCCATGTCTCATCCCGTGAGACAGGCGCTTTTTGAAAAGACATTTTTGCATTATTTTCTCCGACCGCAGAAGGGTCAGTGTAGTGAAAGTAAAATGATTACACTGTGTAATCATATGCTTTTTCCCAACTAAAACTTCTGTCATCTATTTTAGGAGGTCTCACATGTCTCTTAAGCTGTCACTTCCGATAAGCGTACAAGTGTTCTGAGGACATTGTACTACTGTATCTGCCTCCATCAGATCTGGCTCTGCCGTTCTTCTCCCTCCTCCTTTGCACAAGTTACCTTAGGTGCTATGAGAGTTCCCTTGCAGAATTTATTGTAGCAATCTTAATTAAATTAATATTCCTGCATGCAAGGCTACTGGGATCCGAGGCTGGTATGAGGTTCATCGACTTTCACTTAGAGGGTAAAGTTTCCAGTTTTCACTCTCACGAGGCAATATGAAAAATTTATGACAGAAGCAGGAGAACTCTTGCTAGAGGCAATGACATCCCTGTGCAATTAAAACACTTTCAAGTGTCTTTTTTACCTCCCTTCTCTTTCCACTCATCTTAGAAAACAATATACAGAGCAACTTTATTTTGCACTGTACATTTTTAACTTAAAGATCTGTAAGCAGTTGACAAATTATAATGTGATCATAAAAAAAATTTTACAGTTTGAAATGTAACATATTGTACAAGGTTATGGCCAGATGGTTAAGGAGCTTTTTTCTTTTCTTTTTCTTAAAAAAAAAAAAAAAAAAAGAAAAAAATTGTTCTAAAGCTTTCAAGCAGCAAAAGAAATTCCCTCCACAAAAGGGAACAAATGGAGACCCTGTCTTGCACTCTTAGGAGATCATAGCTGTTGTACTGAACCCCTTAATGGGCACAAGTCAGAAAGGGCAAGGCTTAGTATGAGGGCTCCTGAGCTTTATTTATGCTTTGTAGTTCTGGTGGGAGATGACTCCTGCCACAATCCTGAGAGCTAGGCTGTGGTATTTAACCACACCATGTAGCGTCACCCTGCTGTAATTTGTGCGCAAGAAATACTCCTTTTAAAGAACCAAGCACCCAAAAGCAGCACAGAGACCCCATGTCTGTCTTGAATGCCCTGTGCTCTTGGACAAGCCACACAGATTTTTGGAGAGCTATGCATCTGGCTCTGAGCAGCTCTGGGATGGGATGTCTTTGAAGAAGACATCTATTTTTTCGCATTCTGCACAGTTGTGTAAGTGAGGGCTTCAGGACAGTTGGTTTCTTTGTAAAATAACACTCAACAATTGCTGTGGCTGCAAACTATGGGGAATAAAGAAACAATAAATACTTAATAACCAACTTAATGCAATGATCCTTTCTTACCTCAACAGAGTACGTAATTTTTTGCAAAGTGCATTGCAGAGCACACTGCAGTAACCAGAGCTAACGAAGTAACATGGAAACAACAGAGACCATTCTTTCAATGACCGTGTATAATTCCCCTTAACAGCATGTGCCCCGAGAGAAAAATTTACTATAATATCCCATGCTTAATTCTCAACATACTAGCCTTTGTTATCTATGGATAGTTAACATTACTGCAATGCAGTAGTCTTTAAAATAAATTATTATTTATTAGTCTTGAAATTGGTAAATATTAAAAAAAAAAACAAAACCTGTAATTTCTTAAACTCACTCCAGAATTTAGATCTTAGTAGACTGAAGAATATAAATATTATAGATGCCCACCAGCAGATCTAAGCAGCTGAGCTATATCCTGTTAAATTGTCTTGCTTTGATCATACGGGCAGTAATATAAATAGGCCTTGAAATATAGTTGCAGCATGTTGCACGTGGTGAAAGATTATGAGCTTAAATTAACTTTCATCCTAAGGTAAGTCTATTGACTTGTTTTTGGAAAGCTTTAAACAAACCCTCCTCTATCCTCACATTCACTCTGCTCGTCTCTGCCCTTCCACCATTCCTCTCCTCCTCACTCCACACATGGCACAGGATATTAGTTTAAACAAATCCACAAAATGTAATGTTTGATATATTTATCTGATCATACATGGCAAGCGTATGTAACAGTATTTACATTGCTGGGTGTATAACTGTGCTAAACAATGCAAAGAATGCAAACGTCCTATGCAATGTACAATTTCTAGAATTCTGTAAAGGTAAAATCCTGTATGGGTAAAGAAGTGGGGGGAGAGACTGCATTTATGATCATCAGCATTACAAGCAAGCTGAAATGAGAGTTCACTGAACAAGAAAGACGACTAGGATATTGCCTTTTACATGGTAAGTTTAATACTTTTGTGCGTTCAAAAAATAACCTTGAAACACTTTTAACCACACTGCCAACGGACCCCTAAGACAAAGACACAGAAAGACAAACAGACACACCAGTTCAAAGGTGAGTTTGAAGGAGAAGATAACTAATGAATAGAGAAACTCTTTAAAGAGTATAGATGGAGATGACAGCATAAAGGACCAAAAAGCAGGAACTCTTTTGCTACCTTCAAAACATTCCTGCTAACGCTTCATGTTTCTGTGTAGCAGGAGCTGGTTTGCTTATCACAAATTCAGGAAGATTTTGTCAATTTCCAACCCTCCCCAGTAAGACAGAATTCATATAATGAACTCTGAATATTACATCATCTCTTCTCATGTAAAGATAACGATGGGTTTGTAAAACGCATGCAACATATACAAGACCTCCTCTCATTCCCATGGCTTAAGGCAGTTGCCTTCAGCAGCTGGGTAAATTAAGCTCTATTCCACAAGCTCTGCATTGACCTCAGTTTAACACATAGATACAAAGCAGGAATGCCTTGAATCATTTCAGTTGCTTTCAAAGTGAATGCATACTTGTGTCCCAAATTAGGAAAACCTGAGGTTAGAGCAACAGGCTGGTTAAAAACTCTGGATTCACGTACTTATGTCAGGGAGGCCATGGCTATATGGCAAGTCATACAGTTTCACCTTGCTTCAAGGTTTCTATGTGAGAGGAATACGGTACTACCTTACATCATGATGGACTTGTGAGGATAACGGCTTTAAAGCACACAGGTACCTCAGACAGCACCACAGTCAGGAACTATACCAAATAAAGAAAAGATAATTTGGATGAAACCTGAGACACACACCTTCAATTTTTCTGACGTTCTTTCCTCAGTCAGTGGACAGATTAACTTCAACAGTTGCTGCAGCCTAGTTAACAAAGGCAGGAATTTGGGGCACTGAGGGCAATTGATACTGCATTATATATTTCACCAATTTAGCCTCACTGAAAAAAATCTATATTCCCCATCTGCACAGTGTTTTGCTAACACAGCATAAGACAAATAGTAACCACCAGCTGTAATAAGTGAAGCGAGGGATGAAGGAATTCATGAAGTTCAGGATAGTTTCCCAAAGGTCAGAAGCTCACATCACCAAAACAACACTGGGGGAGACCTGGGACTTCACTCTGAGAGCAAACAGAAGCCTGAACAGAAAAATCTTGTGCAAGACAGTGTATCGTAATTGGTGTCTTGGAGAAAAAAAATACACACAAAACAAACAAACCAAAAACCAAACCAAACCAACCAACCAACCAACCAAAAACAAAAAAACACAACACAACCAAAAAAAAAAAAACCACTTCTTAAGGCAGAAGAAATAGGATGATGGAGGTCATAATAAGCATTTTGCACTGTAACTGACCTTGAAACCTTCCTTTTCTCTCAGCCTGATTAAGGGAAAAATACTTAGTTAGATGCTCCCTTTGTCCTCCACATGGATAAGCACAAGAAAAAAAAGGAGGAGGGGAAGGGGAAGAAAAAAATCAATACAAGCTGTCTACAGTTTAACCGGTATGTTACAGTGAATAGGTTTATGAAACCTCCAATAAGGAAGAGCACAATTGCTCCAACAATAGTAGAAGTTGCTGAATTTTAGTGTAGTGCTACTTTCTTAGGTGTCATATAACAAGAAGAAAATGCAGAAGGTGTTCTTACTGTCCAGGGACAGTACTTGTTTTAGACTGTAAGAATTACTAACATGGAATAAACTCATCTGGCGTAGTACAGTGGTTGTAACAGCAATCACTACTATATACTATACAAGAAAGCATGAAAACTGCCATGCACATAGAGGAACAAGAATAAATATAGATAATAGGAAGCATCTCTTCCTACCTCCTCTGGCAAAATGATTTATGCTCTGAAAGAAGACTTAACATACCTTTAACCCTGCCTGGTTAAAGCGTATGGATTTAAAACTACAGAAAATTGTGGATGTGTACATTTTCATGATAAATAGCCCAGCCAGCTTAACGAGTACTGTTGTATACTTGCTGGTATCTTGTAGCAATGAGTTCCATGAGAAAATTCCACGTTGTAAGAAAACACGGTCCAGCCCTTGATCTCTCCCTCTCACCCTTCTCTCCCTTACACAGACACATCCATATTCTCGTAGAAACTGCTGCATGATCCTGTCTGACAAAAATGAGATGGATACCAAGATACAGAAATAGGGGAGTAGGGAAAATAAGCAGATGGTCTTGCTTTACTATGCAGGTGCTGTTCAGCAATTTTTCCCACCAGTGAAGCTGCTGTATTTTGCACAATGTTTTCCCAATTCACTAGACAATCAGGAACAGAACAACATGAATGCTCTGTTCTGCTACGATGTGCTGAGACAGCAGGTTATCGTTGGTGACTCTGAAGCTTGCTGACATCTGACATGAATTCCTGGCACGCTGACTTTTTAAAAATCGATGGGGACAGACCTCAGAGTAACAGAAATAGCTGTGAAGTTTAACACTGCTGAAACTGTTCAGGCTTGATTGGCTGGCGAACATGGAAGGTCAGAAAGAGGAGCACTAGATCCTCATCAGTAGGAACAGAAGCAGATTATTATAGCAAAAATCACTCTGAAGTTTCATAGCTTACTGTTCCTGTGAAACAGCCGAGATCAGGAGATGCATAATGTGCAGCAGACCTCTTCTTTATTAATACAACCTTAAGCTAAAGATGAAAAATGTATATTGGCACATAGAGGGCTCAATGGAGTGTTATAAAGCCATTGCTTGACCTCCATTTTTGATGATTTTAGAGCACTTCCTAAAAACTTTTGTTAAAGGAAACACTTTAGCCAGGTTGGTGGCGCTAATTAGATTTCACTCTTCAAGTTGAAGTGGAGAGGGAGCTCCAGCATATAAGCACCTAAAAATTCAAGTTTTACTTTAAACATGAACATAGCCTTACTACTAGGCTTCCTAAAAGCCCTTGTCACAAAGAAATTAATAATACAAATATATTTTTTAACCTAGACAAAATTACACAGTAAAAAACCTGCAAAACATCTTACTAGCAAAAATGATTAAGCTCAACTTCTCATTCATCCTGATTTTTATATATGTTAAGAAGGTCTGTGTAGAGGGAAATGATGAGTCAATGGAAATTTAAAGGTAGGTCAACAAGCCTGTTTGAAAAGCTTTGAGAAAATACTGAAAAAATACATTATAACTTTCCTTTCAAAATACAAATGGGAATAAATTATAACAATATAAAGAAATATAAAACTTTTATGTAATTGTAAAAAGTACCTAAAAGCACGCTTGTTAAATGAACAATTACGTCTTCATAAAACAGTATCTCCTTAGCTTCTTCCATCCACATGATCTGAAAGCCCTTTAAAAGCTTTAAAGCTATTCACTTGATACACATATATTGATAACTAAGGTTTTGTTGCCTGAAAGTAAATCAAAGTAGCTGAAAACCAGCATCTTAACTGTGAGAATGTTTAACATGATAAGACTCCACTGTTGATGAAGGCTTCTATGGTGGTACTAGATGCAGTGGTCTTAGTGCTATGAATCTATATTGGTTTCACCTTATCACGGTATTCTTTTTTGATTATGCAAAAATATGCTTTGCTGAAAATGCTTAGGCACTAGAGGCAAAGCAGGTAGTTGCCCAGCACAGCCTCAGCCTCTCCTTCTCTCCTATCCTGCCCAGTGCTGTAAGATCCAGATGTGTGGATGGGTCCCCCGGCAGCATCCTTTCCAACAGCAACACAGCTGCAAGCCTTTCTGCTGGGGTACTCAGGAGCCCTATAGAGCTTTGTGTCCTGGCCCTATGCTTTTCCTCTTCTCAAGGCAGACACAAACCAGATGAGGCACTGGACCCCTCTCAGCAGTCATTCACAGAAGAGCAAAAAGGTGGATAAAACCTGGTGTAGAGAGCTTTTTGCTGGAATGCGAGGGGAGACCACATGACACTGCAAAGAGAGTGAGGACTGGCAGAGAAAATGCTACAGAGAAAGGCATCTAGGTGCGCTCACATGTCTGTGTTGGAGGAAGGTTGCAAGCTCCAAGATGGAGACAGGGATTTAATGCTCTGGCAGACAGGGAGGACAGAAGAGAACAAAGCTACTCCTACTCCCCAGCTACAGCTCACTGACTCTGCCTTCCCAAATCAACCAAGAACCACTGACCCCTTCTAGCCCACATCCATCTTCTTTTCCTTTCTTCCAGTCCCTAGGGAGCACCGCGACCCAGGAGTGCTGCAAACAGGACGTGCTAACGGGACTGGCTTAGGCAGTTAGCGCAGGCAGTTCAGGCAGGGCAGGGAGGAGTGCGAGGAGGATCCTCTCCCCCCTTTCCCACCTCCCTTTCTCTTCCTCTCCTCTCCTCGGGGAACTCTGCCTTGTTGCACCTAGAATTCATCATGGTGGGCACCCTTCGCAGCGGCCGGTCCGAGGCGGCAACCCAAACGGAGGAGATGCTGCCTCTCTGGACTCATGTGGGCACTCAGGTGGATCCCCTGAGGGGGGAAGTGGCAGTCCAGGCAAGTGACTGCGGGGAGCTCCGGAATCTGGAGACCCACCTGGGTCCTGAGGGAAGAGAGGGCTGTCATGGGTGCAGATGTGCCCTGCTTAAGGAACTCCTCGAGCAGGCGGCTGAGCTGCAGCGAGAAATCGGTAGCATGAGGGGCTCCTGGGAGTCTCTAAGGGTGACAGATAGGAGGTGTCAACCTGCCCCTGCTGATGCCCAGCAGCCCCCTCCTAAGTCCTTGCAAGGGGTAGTAGCTGACCCAGCTGATCACATGCAGGACAGAGGGCTTGACTGCCCACAAGAGAAAAGGGACTGGACCCTCATCACAGCTCGAAGCAGAAAGAGATGTTTGTCCCCTACACCCACAGTGCCACCAACCCCCATGGTGTCCCTGGGTAATAGATTTAAGGCTCTCAGGCAGGAAAAGGAAGAGGTTGAGGGTCTGGACAGTAGTCTGAACCCGGGAAGCAACCCTGAGAAGCGTGTCAAAATTGGGGGAAGTACTGAGCATAGGGAGCGGGGCCGGACGGGGCACTGCATCACAACCAGTGCCACAAAAAAAGAATGGAGAGTCTTAGTGATAGCAGACTCCTTGCTGAGGGGCACTGAGGCTCCCATTTGTCGCCCAGATAATCTATCCAGAGAGGTGTGCTGTCTTCCTGGGGCACATGGCAGAGACATTAGGAAGGCTCTGCCACAGCTCATTAAACCGGAGGACTACTATCCTCTTGTTGTCATTCAGGTTGGATCCCAGGAAGCTGCAACTAGAAAAATGAGGAATATTAAAAAGGACTTTGCATCCCTGGGAAGGTTGTTGAAGGGATCGAGGGTGCAGGTAATGTTCTCCTCTGTCCTCCTGCTGAGTGACCGGGACCCAGAAAGAAGGAGGAGAATGGGACAGGTAAATGACTGGCTGAGGGAGTGGTGTTTGGACCAAGGATTTGTGTATTTCGATCCTGGGCAGTCCTTTGAGAAGCTGGGTATGTGGGCTGCTGACCGACTCAACTCAGCAAGTGGGGCACAAGTGTGTTGGGGAGCAAGCTCTCTGGGCTGATTACCAGGGCTTTAAACTAGGTTTGACGGGGGAAGGGAGGGGAGCTAAAAGTGACAGAGAAGGGCTGGGGGAAGTTGTCACTGCTGTCACTGTTGAAGATAGTAGGGAAAAACCTCTGAGTTGTCCCATAGGATTGTCTGAAGACTCCTCAGAGAAGGTAATGATACCAATACCCCGTCCGGAATCGTCTTGCATCCCTCCAGGGGTAACTGCGCCTGCTGCTTCCCTAAAGTGCCTGTATACCAATGTGCAGAGCATGCGAAATAAACAGGATGAGCTTGAGATCTGTGTTCGGTCGCAGCGCCATGATCTCGTTGCAATCACAGAAACGTGGTGGGACAGCTCGCATGACTGGAACGCTGTCATGGGGGGCTAGGTCCTTTTTAGGAAAGACAGGCTGGGGAAGCCAGGGGGTGGGCTTGCCCTTTATGTGAGGGAGCAATTAGAGTGTACCCAGCTCCACCTGGGGGAGGGTGAAGGACAAGTGGAGAGCTTATGGGTGAGAATTAAGGGGTGGGCTGGTATGGGGGACACTGTTGTGGGGGTGTACTACAGGTCACCAGATCAGGAGGAGGTCGATGAGGCCTTCTACAAGCAGCTGGTAGTAGCCTCACAATCACGGGTGCTGGTTCTCATGGGGGTCTTCAATTATCCAGACATCTGGTGGGTAAGCAACTCGGCCAGGCACGTGCAGTCCAAACGGTTCCTACAATGCGTTGAAGACAATTTTCTGACGCAGGTGGTGGAGGAGCCGACGAGGCGGGGGGTGCTTCTGGACCTTGTCCTTACCAACAGGGATGGGCTTGTTAGGGATGTGAGGGTTGAGGGCAGCTTGGGATGCAGCAACCATGAGATGGTGGAGTTCAAGATGGAACTTGGTGGAAGAAGTAAGGCTAGTAGCAGGATTGCTACCCTGGACTTTCGAAGAGCGAACTTCGACCTCTTCTGGGACCTGCTTGGGAGTATCTCATGGGCTAGGTTTCTAGAAGGCAAGAGTGCTTGTGAGAGCTGGGCTACATTTAAACAGCACTTCTTCCAAGCTCAGGATTGGTGCATCCCTAATTGTAGGAAATCAGGGAAGGGAGGCAGGAAACCTGCATGGATGAGCAAGGAGCTCATCGATAAGATCAAAAGGAAGAGTAAGGTCTATGAAATGTGAAAAAAGGGCATGTCCTCTTGGGAGGAGTATAGAAGTGTTGTCAGGGCCTGCAGGGATGCGACGAGGAAGGCTAAAGCCCACCTAGAGATGAGGCTTGCAAAAGAGATAAAAGATAATAAGAAGGTTGTTTTTTAAGTATGTAAACAGTAAAAGGAAGACGAGGGATAATGTGGGTCCCTTGCTGAACGAGGGGGGTGTCCTGGTAACGGGAGACACCGAGAAGGTGGAGATACTGAATGCTTTCTTTGCTTCAGTCTTTGCTTCAAGGACTCTCCCCCGAGACTCCTCAACCCTGGCGGGAGGAGAAAGGGGCTGGGAAATGGAGGGCTCCCCCATGGTTGGCGAGAGAGTGGTTCGGGAGCGTCTGAGTGGGCTCAACGCACACAAATCCATGGGTCCCGATGGGATGCATCCACGTGTGCTAAGAGAGTTGGCAGAGATGATCGCCAAACCGCTATCATCTTTGAAAGGTACTGGAGAACAGGAGAGGTGACTGAAGATTGGAGGATAGCCAATGTCACTCCGGTCTTCAAGAAGGGCAAGAAGGAGGATCCGGGAAACTACAGGCCAGTCAGTCTCACCTATGTCCCTGGAAAGGTGTTGGAACAGCTTGTCCTGGATGCCATCTCCAAGCAATTGGAAGAGAGGGATGTTAAGAGGAGTAGTCAGCATGGATTCACCAAGGGGAAGGCGTGCTCGACCAACCTCGTTGCCTTCTGTGATGGCATCACCAGCTGGGTAGACGTGGGGAGAGCAGTGGATGTCATCTACCTTGACTTTAGCAAGGCTTTTGATACTGTCTCCCACAACATCCTGTTAGCAAAGCTGAGAAAGTGTGGGATAGAGGAGTGGGCAGTAAGGTGGGTTGAGAACTGGCTGACTGGCTGAGCTCAGAGGGTGGTGATCGGCAGTGCAGAGTCCGGCTGGAGACCTGTGACTAGCGGTGTTCCCCAGGGCTCGGAGCTGGGTCCGGTCTTGTTCAACGTCTTCATCAATGACCTTGATAAGGGAATAGTGTCTGCCCTCAGCAGGTACGCCGATGACACAAAGCTGGGAGGAGTGGCGGACATGCCAGAAGGCTGTGCTGCCCTTCAGCGAGACCTGGACCAGCTGGAGAGATGGGCAGGAAGAAACCAAATGAGGTTTAATAAGAGCAAGTGTAGAGTCCTGCACCTGGGAAGGAACAAGCAGATGTACCAGTACAGGCTGGGGGACAACCTGCTGGAGAGGAGCTCTGAGGAGAAGGACCTGGGGGTCCTGGTGGACGACAGGTTGACCATGAGCCAGCAGTGTGCCCCGGTGGCCAAGAGGACCAATGGGATCCTGGCGTGCATTAAAAGGAGCGTGGCCAGCAGGTCAAGGGAGGTGATCCTCCCCCTCTACTCTGCCCTGGTCAGGCCTCACCTGGAGTACTGTGTCTGGTTCTGGGCTCCCTGGTGCAAAAAAGACAGGGATCTCCTGGAAAGAGTCCAGCGGAGGGCCACAAAGATGATACAGGGCATGGAGCATCTCCCCTATGAAGAACGGCTGAGGGACCTGGGTCTGTTCAGCCTGGAGAAAAGACGACTGAGAGGGGATCTCATCAATGTGTGTAAATACCTGAGGTGTGGGAGACAGAGGGATTTGGCCAACCTCTTTTCAGTGGTTTGTGGGGACAGGACAAGGGATAATGGCCACAAGATGGAGCACAGGAAGTTCTGCACCAACATGAGAAAGAACTTCTTCACGGTGAGGGTGACAGAGCACTGGAACAGGCTGCCCAGGGAGGTTGTGGAGTCTCCTTCTCTGGAGATGTTCAAGTCCCGTCTGGACACTTACCTGGGCAGCCTGCTCTAAGGAACCTGCTTTGGCAGGGGGGTTGGACCCGATGGTCTTTCGAGGTCCCTTCCAGCCCCTTCAATTCTGTGATTCCATGATAAAGCTTCTTCAGACTTTGCTTCTGGACCTCTCATTGATACAAGTCCTAGTTTCCTACTCAAAGTCCTGCAACATCTCTCACCCTTCAGTGAAGGTCCTAGTTGCAGTCCCATCTCCAAAATCTGCTCATCACCGTAGGATCCTGTGCTCCCAACCCAACAGCGAAGGCAAATCAGCTTATTTTTGTCTTCATCTGTGGGGCAACAAAATTCAATTTTGCCTATATAGCTGAGATGATTTGACTTGCTTCTGCTGCTGAATGTTCTGAGTAAGGGATGGTCAATAAGGAGTTACGAATTGCTCTGCCATATTTCATAAAACATCTGTGTGCCAGTAGCATGGCCAGATACAAAATAATGTCTGTGTCCCACAAAGGTTTTCATATTTGCTGAGACACATGAAAACTGACTGGCAGAAACTAGCACTACAGAAGAAGGATGAGAGCTTTTCCACCTATTTTTCAGCAAGATTTTCCTCTTACAGATTAAATAATGGCATCATGCTTTAGAATGCAAGTAGTGTAGTAGTCATATTAACAGGTTTTACTGAAACTATGTAAAAGGATGTTGTTAAGTACTTTATATGGTTTCTAAAGTAGGCATTTCACTCTCCCTTGACTGTATAATAACCTCTCAGCAGTTTGAAAATAACCTACCTTTCTGCACCACTTCCTTTTCACACTAGTTGGTAAACATGTTTTCTGCACAATCATGGACCACAAGCCAAGACAATAAAGGACTTGCGAATCCAGTAGCAGCCACAAGTTTTGTCAATAATACCAACCAATGTCACAAGTCATGAGCTCAAATTCCTTCAACTGCTGCCTCTGAATTTATACAAGCTTGGGGTTGTGCACTAACAATATCTATTTTTCTCCTCCACTCAGTTGTGTTTTTATTTTTTCTGAAAGGGAAAATTAAAAATAATTTTAAAAAATTCCATACGAAGCATAATGTTCCAAGTATGCAAGCCAAATCCTACATTGATTTCTAGTAGCATAGCATGGGTGGTTCCAACTCTAGCAGGATGGTGTGGGTTCAAAATTCAATGATCAGCTTTTCCTTGGGTATGAGTAGCCAAGAAGCGGGAAGAGCCTCCAGCAGGTGAGTGCTTAGCAGAGCTTTGTACCTGCTCTTTCATAAGAGCAGATCTTTCGCAAGATGATAGGAACTCATTTTGCTTCCCACGTAAGAAGGGGATTCCCTTTTTTTATAGACTCTCCCATCCACATATTTCACTGCTTCTTCCAACTCCTGAAGGGTTCTGTTTTTCAGAAGCTGAACTGTATGAGAACATACTGCTGCATTTTCTTAAAGTATATCAGAAAATAAGGCACCACATATGTCCCAGAGAGAGAAGCAGCATTCTGGAGGGAACTTACTGATGTCTTTGTAAAGTTAGGCACTTCATTATGCATGGTCAAAGAGACAAATGCGCTGCTCAGATGTTGAACATAATCTCTGTACACTCCTTGCCCTGTAACACTGTGAAAAGCAGCAATGAAATACCTGCACAATACATCTGCCAGGTGCATCAGAAGTGGCTTTTGACTCTCCTAGCAAATTCTCTTCTTCCACTCAATGTATTTTCTATGTAAATAACTAATTACTGGAGATTTGATATGGTGAATATTCCTAGTAGGGAAGCACCTCATTTATTTATTCTTAGATACTTTACTTGATGAACATTATTTTCTTCGGTACTACTAAGCAAAAGCACGTCCAATGGAAACCAATATAATCATACAAAACCAGATAATAATTTACAACATGGATGATAGGTCTCTGTGCGATTCCCAAACTAAACAAAAAGAAACTTTTCCCTTAAAAAGAAAGCTTTAATTCTCAGGTTAGTCTGTCCTATTGAGGTTTGCACAAAGCAAGTCCTACTGCAGTATACCTCTTAGTCATCTATGCTCTGGTCTTACTTCTGTACTGTTCCCAGAGCTGTGGGAGGAAAGCTTTCTGCAGATTCTAAAATTACAAGTTGCAAAAGGCTGAAGCTCTTCAATGGGTGCAGTATTAATTTTAAAAAGCTTTATCACTGAGTGGTCACCTGAAGACATCTGTGCATGAATGTCTTAATTCAGAATTTGTTTTAAGACTATCAGATGTTAGACAGTTCGCAATACAATATATGAAGAATATGAAATCAATCCCAGACATAAGAAAAAATTATAATATTCCCAAGCAAATCTGACTGGTTAACCCCAACAATAATAACAAGACGTAGGCATTATCTTTCTTCCCCCCTCCCCCCCCAAGATTGACCAGCCAGTCTTTTCAAATAATAAATTCAATACATCCACTGCAACCTTTGTGGAATATGAACACATCCTGCAACACTAGGGTCCTTGCAAGACCTCATGATTCCTCCTTAGCTATTTTATACGGTTGAATTCCTAGGGCCAGACACTTCAAGTAATCAGAACGTTTCTTCCTGGCATGGCTATTTCTGGAAACTGGAACAATTCATTGCCTCTGAAAATATCAAGCTCCTCTCACAGATGATATACCTCCTACTAAAACAAAAAGAGAGATTTATGGTGGATATGTCATTGAAATATAGCAGAAAAGAAAGTGATCTACACATGACTGAAAAATAAAATCAATATTGGGAAGATAAAGCCACACAGAGTAAGCAGCCTATTCTTATTCCTACTTTGGTAAGACAGTGGATGCCATGCTTAATCCAGGCTTACACAAATCCGAAGACACCAAGAAACTCTTTTAAGATTTGAAATTCTAGGGAATCCACCAGATAGACTGCCTTAGTGAGAGAGAGAGAAAGGATGTGACTATAAATGTCAGAATTTGAGGCTTTACTTCAAATTGAAAGTTCAGAAGCACTTGAATTCATCTGTTTTTTCATTCACCTCTGCCTATGCTTCTAAGAAATAAATAAAAAGGACCTTATCAGTCCCCATGATTTCAACGGTGGTGAGTTGCTTTGAGTGGCAAATTCTGGATGCTTAGAGGCATAAACACTTTTACTGTCAGGTGATGATTTATAACACGTGGGCAACGAATAAACCTAGTGAAAATCTGGATTGAGCAAGAACAGAACCACATGTAAGACAAAGACCTGTGTTCACTGAAAGCGTGAAACAGTGATGAGGTTTCCCAGCTGCGGATAATGAATTTGAAAGTAAAAAAACTGCAGCAGCAGTCACAAGTCTGGAGACACGTGCGTAATTTTGTCCCCATGTAGCCTCAGAGCCTTTGGATGCCATCCCAAAAGCGTACCTTACAAAGTACCCAGTATTCCCAGCTCTGCCAAAGGTGCCTTTCTTGGAATCTTCAGATCCACTTCTAGAAGATTTCCTAAAAGAGGCACAGCCAAAGCAACTGATGCACAAGTTTCAGGGTAGGTATGACACAGAGTAGCTTCCCACGTACTACATGGATCACCAGGGAAAGCTAACATGCCTCAAACAGGACTTCAGGAACATCCAGGATAGCGCTCGACGCCTTCCCAGTCCCCAGAGCACTTTGCAATCCAGAGTGAAACAAGATGGCTTAAAGATGCATAGTAGTCTCTTCCACTAGGCTCTAAGTTCTTACAGCACATTCCAGAATTAGCCGTTTATTCTCAGAATTCAGTGTTTAATTTATATCTCCCTCCAGACCAACAGCAGCTTCAGCCAGTCACGTCTGCAAGCTTCTAAGCAGATTGAGATGAACCTATACCAGAAAGGCTTAAAATGAATAACTGAGTTCAGGGGAAATTGCTCTTTTAGTAGTTAAACCTGAAGGAGGTAAAATTAAATATCTATATGTACATATCTATTATTTTAAAAATTCATTAGCCTGTTATATTGGACTAGATGATCTTAGAGGTCTTTTCTAACCTGAATGTTTTTATGATTGAAATATATAATGTTTTCTTTCATTTGGTTACTTAATAATCATTCCACTAGTACCTAAACAAGATAGGTTATGAGTGCATCTTTTTAATCTAAGTCCTTTCTGCAGAATATTCTATAAAATACAAAGTGATGCAGCAGTTCAGGGCACAATAAGACCCTTTCTTTTGTTTCCACAGAGTGAAACCTTTGAATTTAACACAAATCCATATATTTATATTTAATAATTGTTAATTATTGCAGATAGCATTCTGAGAAATTGCAGAGTTCTGAGTAGCCATTTAACAATTACAAATGTATTTACTTTAATATATAAGAAAAATAAATTACCCAGAAAATGACCACAGAGATGGCTGTTACACAGCTCTTAATCTCAGCATCCAGCATGGAGCTGTTACAACACATGCACCACCTCGGCCAACACAGGTCCCAGCACCCCGGCAGCACTGGAGGGGATCACGGCCCGAGACTCAGCTCCTGCATGCTGTTTTGGCAAGGCTCCCTGTAACATCAGGCGCTCTGCACGCCACTTCCCTGTCTCTCAAATAGGGACAATACAGCGGAGAAACCTGGGGAGCTCAGTTACTGTAGAAATGTGAGAAGAGAAACATCTTTGACACAGAAGACAACTTCTGACCTCTGAAGGCCAGGAACCTGCTGCCCACGAACAGTGAACATCGCTACGAGAAACTACTCTCTAAAAGAAAGTGAGAAAGGATTGTCCTTTAGTGGCCCCTTTGATTTTATCACCTGTCACAGGATCAAGTGGTCCTTTCAAAGCGTGTGAGAGGTGAAATATTATGGCCCCACAACAGTAGACAAGAAAAAAAATACACTTTTTTTTTTTTTTTGCAAGCTAAGCAGGAGGCAAGGAGGAAAAAATACCACATTTGTAAAATGCTTATCAAAATTAATTCTGAGGACAGAGCTACTACAGGTGGAAAGTATTTGTCAGCTTTGTGACACTGACTCATTTTCTTTGAAGCTGGCTTTAGGTATTAAGAGCATCAAATGTCAACCTGCTATCTTTCCAGGACTCTAATTCTGCTAGTGACTCAGAAAAGAAAATATCCTGATAATGTAGTCACCAGTACTTTCTATTAAGAGTCCCAACTGGAAGGAACAAATACTGAGAATTAAAGCAATGATAACATTAGGTTTTGCTTTGTGCTTTTTCACTTATAAGCACTAGGATTTCCATGCGACTGTTCAAGGGTAAGAGCAATCTTTTCTTTTTCGGTCTGTCTAATGCATTATCTACCTACACAGAATTGTAATGCGAATTATGTGAAAATGTTACTAAAAGTGGGGTTGTACAATCAGCCTTCAGGATTTGTGAAAAGCAGTGACGTTCCTTTATAGAATGCTTTTTAAGACCACTCGCTTGTATTATTCTGTTGCAAAGAGAACCTGCTCGTGGCTCAGGACTCTGCAGTGCCAGGCACCCAGATCAAAAGGCAGTCACCGTTCCGCCACCCAAAAGACAAGCTGTGTGCACCTTGGCCTTGAACTGTTTGTGCTGCATCACCTATTTAAAATATTCAGAACTGCACGAACGGATAACAGAAGCCACAGATGAAGTGAGAAAAAGCAAGGGAGAAGGCCCAGACACAGACGAATACTTTGTTCCGAGAACATGAAAGAAAGGTACATGACAGGTTTGGGACAAATCACTGTCTTGAAAGGGGCTCAGCTCCCAACTTTGCCACGAAACCTTGAACAGTTTTCATCAATAAACAGGTTAGATACGCCCTGCCTCTCTTCCAGTTTTTCTACCTACTGAGAAGAACTCAAAAGACTTAAAACTGATTTAATCTTAAACTTGAGCACGAAAAAGGTAAAGAAATGTATGTATTTGTTGACTGTAATACATTTTTGTGAAGTGTTTCTCTCCCCAGCCCTAACTTTTCCTGTCAGGGCCCCAGTGAGCTCAGCTGACTCCCTCCCTGCATCCCTTCCCCCATAGAAGAAAATCGTTTTTAAATCAAAAGCTCAAAATGTTACAGCCCTGCAAACAAGGTGCTTATTTTAGGGTAACAACACCACAGAACAAATCACACCAGAACAAAACCACACTTCCTCAATCTCAAGAGCTGCCATACAAGTGTTGTCTTCTAAGAAGCTCTTTTGCATTTTCTATAATACGCCAGCAATATGTATGCTGGGAAAAGAAAGACTGCAATCCAAATTAAACTACTAGCATTCCAAAAGTTTGTGATTTCAATTGCAGATTTTCAATTTTATTTTATTTTTTTTTTCCTCCAGTCTTTGTGGGCAGTGGCTGGGTTATTCTGGAAGGCAGAAGTCTGGAGTATGCCTCTTCCAAGGGGCTGCTCTGCGCAAATACAATGCCAGGAGACCTTACTTTATTAACATTTTGAAGATTTAAAGGCATATCACAAAACTATAGACTCACATTAGAAAGATACTTCTGTTTTTAGTTTAAAATTGAATGATTCACCTGATAAAATCTCTAAGCCTTTTACAGCTCTGGAACCCAGCTCTCTTAATGAGAACCAGTAATTGTAGATTCAAAGACTGCCCAAATCAGTCAGCAGGAGATAATATGTAATATGTAACCACAGGAAAAGCATACTGGAAAACGAAAGACCACTGGCTTTCATAAATCATTTTTTGACAGGAAGGTTATTTATCATGGGAAATAAGCTTAATCAATAATAGAGTGAAACAACCTTAATAAAAAAGGGAATCAAGCTCTGTTCTGCAAGAGCATTATAATTAATGTGGGTAGGGGGAGCAAGAAGAGGCAGAAAGAATTGTTACAGAGAATTGTTATTATCCTGACAAATGGATTCCGTACTGTTTCTAAAAGTTCATTTACATCTAGCAACTTTGAATGAGAAAGTACCAAGAACTATACCTTGTTTTCTTAAAAAAATGAGGACTTTGAGGGAGGTGACCAATTAAAGAAGAATTTCTCATGAGATCAATACATTTTTATTTGATCTGAAGTAAATGCCATAACAATCATGACTGTATCAAAAATCGGTTTCCTCAAAAGACATGGAGAGACCAAATTTTGTATTCATTTTATTGCTATGTATAAATCAAGTGTTAACTTTTCCAAAAGTCATAATTTTTATAATTTTTATCTCAGATTGATTAATTTTACAAATAGGAGAGGAAAGGAAAAGCATCCAAGAGAAACTTTGGGAACTCAATGAAAAGAAATGTTTTTGTCTTTCTTTATGATACAAATTGTTGTGCATTAATATTTATAGTTTGATTCAGTAAACTTTCATTTATCTTGCCATCAGTTTTAAAAAGTAAATGATAATTACATTAGATTTTGAAAACATTTACCAAATTCTGAAAAACATTGCACAACTGCGTCTTCAGGAGCAAAAACCTACATCTACCTATTATGGGAGAACGTATCCAGATCATGTAACATTATTCCCAATCCAGTTGGCCACAATATCAGCATGCAATATAAACATTAACAATTGCATTCCTTCAATCAAAAATTCTAAGACAAAACTCCTAGCTCAAGCAAAATTACAAAATGAAGAAATACCTACACTTAAAGACAGTTCACAAATGATTTTATTTAAATTGTATGTGGAGAACAGAGTGACAGTAATCCCAAAATGCATTCATAGAAAGAAAGAGAAAGTATGTAAAGGTAAGAATGATGAAAATGAGAATGCAAAAAGAATAATAATACTAATACTGACAGACTCAGATATTCTGTATTCTGTATTCTGTTAAGAAGTCAAAAATTAATGAAACTCAATGTTTATCCTAAACCATAAAGATAGCTCTCTGCAAGAAAAACACCTCAGAGTGTAAGACTGCTCATTCTGTTAGTAAAAATGTGAAAAATTGTTCATCTAAATCACAATTCCCCATATTTGCCCCTCTCTTTACTAGTTGTTAATCATTTTTCTCCCAAGGAACAACAATGCTGGATATCCCAAACAGAATGATATTTTATATATTGGTCTCAAGTTTTGCAATCCTCATAAAGGTTACTTTCTTCACATCTTCTCCACCAGCAGCTGAGCTTTTAAGGATTTTTGATAAGATGCTAAACAGTCTCAAAGCAAGAGTGAGGTGCCCTCACTCAGCAAGAGGGAAGGAGAACGGCTCGGACACCATTGTGGGCTACAGGAGAAGGCTGGGACTCCTTTCTGCCCTGCCACTTCCCACACCGCTCCATCCACCTGTCCCCTGGCTGGCCTGAAAAATTCCTAGATCCTGATATTTCTCCTACCTAGCTGGGGGAGGATGCTGGCTGCTCCCCTGGGCACGTGAAGCATTCACCTGAGAGCATCATGTTGGCTAATGGGCCCTGTATTTGGAAAAATAACAACAAGAACAACAAAAAACACACCATAAACCAACCAATCCACCTACAGCCAAAAAAATAATAAACCTATTTATGGGATAGCTTTCAATTGATGTGATATCTATTGATTTAAAATCCAAAACACAGCACCGCTGTACAACTGTGGATGTGGTGTCTCCATTGCATAGTAAGTGACTCACTCACAAATGGTTCCCTGACCACCGGGCCCCTGGAGGGGATGCCAACCCCTCTGACAAAATGTCAGCGTCACCGTGCCCAGCCCAGGGTCCCACCACCGCCGCCTGTCATCGTCACCAGTCGCAAACACGCGCAGCAGCCAGCCATCGTCCATAGGAGCAAGGGCACGTGGAGCCATGCCACGTGCCGCTAAAATTCCATACTATTAAACAGAAAACCAAACTATCACTGCTAATTCACACTGACTAGCGTTTTTTAAACCAGTGATGGTCAGAAATTAATGGCATTTAGCCATATTAGAATTAGCATCTCTAGCTTAGACTTCTGAATTTGAGAAGACTGGTTTATGCCTCCAAGCCTCTCCTCCACAGCAGGTACTTTTTCCTGTTCTCAAAGCCTTTCTGATCTCCACTCAGCACTTGCACACAACATCAGACAAGAAGCAGCAGAGAGGTAAAATAATTTTTATGCAGGAGATCATCTGAAAGCCTCTTAAAGTGCTCCAAAACAATTTGTGAAAGGGAGCAAAAAGATGATTATGTCTTCCCTGTTACAAACTAAAATCAATAGCTATTATAGATCTTTGAGCAGTTGAATTGAGGGGTGTTGAACAGATTTTTTGATACTTTAATGTAAAATTATTAACTTATTTTATCTCAAGGTCAAAAAAAAAAAAGTGTTGTGGGGTAACTCTTTGTACAAGCCATACAATATACTAATTTCACCTTCTATTCTGTTTGATCCTGCAGGGACTAAACTGACCACATTCCTGCTGGTTTCAGAGAAGCAGGATTGGGACACCTAGTCTCTGGGAATTAGTTACTTTTCTCCATGCCCAATTTATATTAATACATTGTCTTGAAATCACACAAAGTGGCAAGAGAATAGTATAAATATTAGGCTTTCAATGTGTTGTATCTTAGGCCAAATTCTTCTTCAGGTTCCACTGGGAATAATTTCAACAACCTAACGTATAAAACAACCCCAGAACTTGGGCTGCTTGTATTTCTTCATCAACAAGCATTGCTACCTAGCTGTAGCTTCTTGCTTGAAATTAAATGCTCAGCACTTCATTCTTCATATTCTGTTTTACTGCACAACATCTATGATGTAAAGTTGGGCTACTGCTAATTTAATTACATGGTAGGATGGAGAACAGAACACATTATTCCAGTGTTATTGATAGTTGGTAGCAGCACCTACTGGTACCTTCATATATTCCCCCTGGAGAATGTACCACTTTAATCAGGCATGCTGCAGCAGCGCAAATGTGCTTTCCACTCTTTTACAGGATTGTATTTAGATATTTTCTATTTATCTCTTCTAGAAATGCATGGACTGTGCTACCTATTGTAAATGCGTGGGAGTCAGAAGTGGAGCCCATTTCTATATTAGTGGGTACTTTTTTGCAGAAGCCATACATTTTTGCAGAAGCCACAGCTGCACAAGAAGGATCTTTAATCTACAGGGAAAGACATGGCAATAAGGATTGACCACTTCTGTTACTGGCTTGCTTGCAATAAAACATTTATTCATAATACATGTTTAGTGCTGCAGGTGGCATTGTTACTGTTCAAAGAACCCTACTCAGCATATAATGTGTTCAGCACTTCATCTTCCTGAAAATGAATCTTGAAAACTTCTTGAATTATATATCTCCTCCTGCTTTTCAGTGGATCATAATTTTCTTCAGAAGATGAATTGCGGACAGCAGCACTGATGAGAATTAAACTAGCAAGGTTCATGTTAAGAACATAGTCTGTAAATCAAAAGCTGAGAGTAATGCCTGACATTCAAAATCATAGCCTGACAATATCATGAGATGCTAGGTGTGATGGAGCCTGGTAATGAAGTCACAAAGTTAGACACAGCCTGTCACAGACACCCGCGCACAGCCGCAGCATAAAACCGCACTCCTCCTAGGAGGAAGGGAATCGTCCTCAGGACCTGGGCAGAGGAGGAGGAGGCTCGGATAACTAATTCTAAATGGGAAAGTCTATCTGTATCAAAAAATAGAGAGCTAAGCTCTTCAAGTGCCAATAAGCAATTCTGGCAACCACAAAGAGCTTTGTGAAGTTACCACAGAGGTGACATTCCCCAGCACAGCCATCAGAAAGCTACGTGCACAACAGGAACTGAAAGAAAACACCTTAGCTTTAGAAAAGCATTCTTAAAAAGAAAAAAAAAAAAAAAGAGATTTTCCTAAAACATAATTAAACCCTCCTATTCTAAAGTCAACTTAGTCACATTTTGGAGCAATCCCATTGACCCCGTTACTCTGATATCATCCCCTAGCAATACCTGCTACATATATCAACCTATTGTGCAAGAGATCTACTAATACCCATCCTGCTCCTGGTGAATAACCCTGTCAAAATAATTTCTATACTGATCCCATTAGCTACGTGAAACAGATATTGAGCTGTAGTGGGTGTTTATCACATCTGTAGGATAATGAAGACCCCCAAAAGAGGTAGAAAAGAGGATTCACATCCTATAAGTTTTATATTTCTGCCTTCAATTACACATGTATTCTTCTCCTTATGCCATAAGCATTTTTACTTCTGTGTTGACAAATAATTTGCTGAAGAGAAACACAATTAGGGACAAGTACTTAGCATGATGTGCAGGGATGTAGCTGTGTGAGTATGTTAAAGTTAACAGGAGTCCTGCAGTGAAGTCTGTGCGTGCATGCACCCCTCATGTCTGTACAGTGTGTTAGGCTTTTAGGAGTGGCAGACTCAAAGAAAATGACGGGCTCTATTGCCATCTCAGTGCATCTTTCTGTATGGGATTTATGTGCAGAAACCCACATGTAGCAAGGCAGTACTCTTAGTTTATCAAGGTAACGACTTTAAACCATGAAAATGCTTAACATGAAAAAATCTACACCTATACGCAGGAAGCAATTTTCTTCTTTTCAAATGGTATCTTTGAATTTGAGCATGAATTTGGTGCTTGGGGAGAGGAATAGGCTCCCGGCTCTGAACACTACACTACCATTTATCTGCAGAACTGATACAGGACAATGGGAGCACCATGAACGTCCTCCTCACAGTTCACCAAAACATCTCAACCTTGGTCAGGATAGTCAAATTTCGTGTCAACAAAATCCTCCTATCTTTTTTGGTGAAGCTTCCCAGTGCAACAGTGAATTCTACGGCATGTCAAATAAGGGCTAAATGAGATCCAACAACTTACACTGCTCTGATACACGCTTCCAAAGAAGGAAGAATTTAACAAACCAGAGCTTCAGTTGATATTAATCAGGACAGTTCCGCTGAAACTAACATAGCTTCATTGATTCATAGCCACTGAAGACTTGGACGCTGGTCTCACAAATAAGATAGAAATTTCCATTTGCTAATGTAAACATACATTAATGGTTTATCGCATAAATTCATTCAGCAAAATGCATGAATCAGTACTGCTTTTTTCCCATAATAGACTGCAATAACAGGTAGAAGTAAGGCATGGGTTTTTTTTCCACTTGTATTTAAAAGTTGCTTTTCTGCAATGCCTCTAAATACATTACTCAACCAAGGACTGAACTTCTAAAAACCCAGTGACACATGCACTTCTGACACACTGTAATCCTGCAAACGCACCGTTGCTTTTAAAACTCTTTTTCTTAAGGCCTCTCTCCTGATGCAAGACCAGAAATCGTACAACCACTCCTATGACTGTAGATGGCAAATTTAAAATACCCTTAATTGGAAGCTGAAAAAACTAAGCGTGCTGCACAATGGCTGAGACACAAGACTTATGGTTGTTTACTGTAACACTAAGACAGTCCCATTAAGAAGAATGATGGGAAACTGCATCCTGGCATTATTCTTAGCAAAAGACTTGACAAATATGTTTTGTAAATGAAGGAGCTACAACAGAGAAAACATATAATATGCTTTTCCCTTTTTTTCCCAGTGAAATGGTTGCATGTTTAATGCTTTATACATTATTCAAGGCTCCATTTTCCAGGTTTCATCAATACCCTAGTCCACAGCAGCTAGAAGCTTGTAAAAACTGACAAATGTAGACAAAACATGCTGCTTAACCCAAGAACAGTGGGTCAGAGAACAAACAGGAAAATTTATTGTCTTCACTATATTACTGTTGGAATGGAGAAGTAAATGAATACCATACGTTATAGCTTATCACTTACAGTATGAGTGTATCATGAACAGCCCAGCATGTCCTACTTAAATAATACTGATGGATAGCATGAAAGCAGCTTTTGTTCACTGCTGCGGTTTTGTCTTGTCTACATGTTGTTTATACTTACTTAGGGTGAGAGGAAGAGACAAAAGAAAAGCAAGAGTCATGCCAGGGGCTCACACAATCCCCTTCTTCTGCGTATCCATAATGAATCTAGACCGTGCCTACCATGGAAGTTATTGCAAAGAAATAAAAAAGTCTTCTTGGGATAAAAAGTGGATTCCACAATATATTTTTAGATCAGATGTTATATTATTTCCCAGCTGTACTTGTAAGCAGATCTGCAGAGGACAAAGGAGAAAAAAAAAAGGGGGGGTGGGGGAGGAATAGCAACCAGAATTTTATTGCCTCTGTCTGCTTGAGAACTGTATGGAGATTAGCAATAATTTTTATATTCAGTACAGTACCTCTGAAGGTGACTCGGGAACTTGTGTTAACTGGAGTTCTAGCAGAGCATAAGCAAACCCCCACACCTACGGTGCTCTCTTGCTATTGCATTCAGTATATTGTACAAGCACACCATTACACCTATGCAAAGTATGCCAGCATGCACCTGTCAGTTGCAATGGTGTGACATTAACATCTTCAGCACCATTTCCCAGGTTTCTGGGATGAGATCAGATTGCCTGAGGATCTCATCCCACGCTGCCCTCACGCTATTTCAGCCTTCCTGCCACTGCTGTACAAATGGAAATGGGAAGGACAAGACACCATATTCTTAAAAATGAATTTCAGAGCCATTTTACATTCACCCTGCCAGCGTGCCTCAAAAACTGAAAGGCGATGTAGAAGCAAACCCCATGTAAAGGAAATAACTGAACAATATGAGGGTTTCTTTTAAATGATTAAGCTTTTTGCTATTGAATCAGAAAACAAGAAAACAACAAAACAACAAAACAAACCAATCTACAATAAGAACAACAAAAATGTTCCCCTACATAATAAAACACAGTTGAGATTGGAGGTCACATTTATCGTTTTGGTTAATTTAACTGTCACTAATATTGACTACAGGAATTGAATTGATCTGACATCTTTAAAAATTTTGTTTTGTTTTTTAATAGAAAGAAGATATTCCCACCCCAACGTGGATTACTTGTCTACTTGTCTACTCACAAAAGTGTAGCATTTTAATTAAGATTTTACAGCCACCACTTATTATTTAAATCTGACCTATATCTCAGTAAGGGAATCTAAACTAACAAGTGGATAGTGCCTTACACAAATCAAAGTGGTTTTAATGAAACAGCTCGATATTCCAGCTGTATTTACTCTAGCATGATTTTGTGATGTACGGCAAGCCTCCAAAGAAAACTATTTCAAAAAGGAACTCAGAATCAGAATGGAAACAAGACAACATAAGCTCAAAATGGGGCTCAGGTGTGTCCAGTTCTTAGGGGTCCAAATCCCACATTGGTCAAGATGATCATATTCAGCAAACTGCAAGAGGTTCATTCCCAAGTATCAGAAAGAGGTAAATCAGAAAGGAGGCCAAACATACACTTCTCTGCAGAGAACCCCGTCAACCCTTCAGCTAGAAGTCAGACATCTAAGATATCACAAAGGTCCGTTACGGCAATGGTGATGCAAAAGCAGAAGAGCAGAACCTTGCATGTTATTTTACAAAGTATCACATGGCAGTGACTTTTTCACATGCAAAAATGAGTTCATTTGATATATGCTACTCATTACTACTGTAGCATTGTAGAGCTTCCTTACTGATTAAAGAGTTTTTTGTCCCATAGCCACCTCTCAGCACTCATTTCCTTCCCAGTGTCCCATGGATCTGTAGCTCCTGAAGGCTGCTGGTTGCTTATGCCGATCACAGTAGTACTCAGAAGCCCTTGTGGGATGTAGTCAATTTGCCATAATTGCAGCAACTGCATACACGTTTTCCTTTCTAATACATGAACCAAATCAGCAAGGCTGACCAATACAGCACTAAGTAATTACACATAATGAAACCCGGGCTATTGGGTGACCAACATGGAGAACTTGTACCAATGCTGTTTGAAAACATCCCCAAGCCGTTGTCTTCTACTTGTATTAGAGTATCAAACATCTGCTGCCCCAAATCAGAGAGGTGTTAAGAAATCTACCATTAAAACTAAACGCTTCCAGCCCACAAGCCAGCTGCTGATGTCAAAGAAGATTTAGAAAAATAAAGATGAGAGAAAGAATATCTGTATGGGGCTTTGATGTGATCTGGAAAATCTTACTCCTATTACAATGTACTTTTATTTTAAAGCCTAAAAATCTCTAGGTTTTGTTATCTACACACAGCTGAGAATTACTAAATAAAGCTCTATAAAATATACTTGACAGAAGAAAAGAAGACTTACTGATGACATTCAGGGACAAAAATATAGCCAGCTCTGCCACAGCTGGGCTCTGCTGTGACACAGCAAAAGCTGGACAACATCACATGAAAATTCTTACAGTACACTGGTTTATTTCTCTTGAAAAACTCCTTCCATTCTTCTATAAACTGATAGCACAAAGCACCAAAACTGTCTCTTAATCTCAGGCCAATGATTCCACTACTCTGGCAGTGAACCTGCAGAAGTCACTCAGCCCAAAAATGTATTTCCCAAGCAATGGCAGATCTGTCTGTGTACCCTAACTGTACTTGCGATACCTGCATTTGGTCTCTTAGGTTGCATTTGTTTGCCTTCATCTCACAGCATCCTTCACTATGGCATACATCATTCAGCTGACTATGAGAAAGCCCTAACAAATTCACATTCCAGGAAGTCATCAGATGGAAACGCTGGGATATTACTGCTAATAAAGCGACCGATGACATCCGTAGCAGAGCAGGCGGTGACTTTCCACAGGTCATGCTGCAGGGGCTGCCAGTTATCAAGGCTGTTTTAGTAAGTTTGGGGACTTTGGTCTGTAATCTTTGTCCCACTCTAGCACTCAAGCAGATCACACAGAAAGCTTAGCACAAATAAGGACCTCCAAGCACTAAGGCCTGAATTAACCCTGCCGAAATAACGAAGCGATAAGCCCTCCCACCCAGTCCGGACTACATACCATACTACACGGCCACTTCCCATCTGTCTGCCAGCACTGTTGCTACAGGAGTTGGGCTCTGCGATGTTTGTAGCTCCCTTCAGCCAGAGGCAGATTTATTCTCCTGTTTGGTGGAATTAGCATGCACTGGGCCCCCGACCTCCAAACACGAGCCGTGTGCCCTCCTGAGCAGGGCTGGTTTCAGCCAGTCAACTCCTGGCCTGGGAGCTTGTACATGGGCTTGTTTTGCCCCAAGGTGCAGAGAGGAAGCCAGGTGTGAAGCTCCTGGTGGCAGGATAAGGCCTTACAGCTCTACATGCATCTATTTGCATCATGTATTAAATAATGTTCATTTTCTTTCCCCATGATGTGCAGATCGTATGTCTCAGAGCACCTTATTTATTGGCAAGTTCCATCTAACACAACACTACAAATACCAAAACAGTAACTTGAGAACAAACACTCACCACTCTAACCAAAAGAACCAGAAAGCTTGACAGCAGCCCAAATACGTTCCTTTCCATCCTTTATGGCACTCTGATACTGTCTCTAGCTTCTACCATTTCATTTGCCTCCTGCTCTGAAACAGTTACTGAGAAACAACCTTGAACTCGACTTGTCACGGACCCCTAGGCAAATTATTCTTCTTCTTTAGCTTCCTTCACCCTACAGTATTTAAAATTTTTGGTTTCTCATCTGCATTCATTCAGAACTTCAAAGTGCAAAACAAAACCCCAAAGAAATATGCAAGTATTCCAATATTTTTTCAAAAATCTTCTTTGCAGAACATAATTAGAATAAGGGTAAAGGAGAGAAAATTCTTAGTGCCAAAAAATGACAATGCTAAATGCAAAAAATATATTAAAGCATACCACTTTGCTTTATACAATCATTTCTGGCCATTAACATCACCGCTAGCTGCAAAACACGATTAGCGTACAGAGTTGAACATATTTAACTACAGAAATCCTGAAGATCAGAAATATCTGCAACACACAACCCTGCACAATGAAAGCACCGGGAGACTGAAGGCACAGTGTAGTTCTGCTTCTTCGCTGAAACTTCTTTCTAAAAGAAAGGTATCTGATAAGGATGGAAGGCTGTCCTACATGCTTTTTGTGGTAGACGAGACATTTCTTTGTCCACTAGATATTCAAACCAGAGACAGCAAATCTTTTCACTGTATTACACACAACTGCACAGAAGGAAATCTCAAGTAATTTTCATTAAAAGTATCACTATTTGAATAACAGGGAAAAAAAAAAAAAGCTACAAAACCCCCGCTCAATAGATACTTTCCAGCCAATGACAAAGCTATAGCCAGGCTCCTGCAGAACTACAACCTTTCATTTACTACCATTTAGGAAGGGCTCATATCAGACAATGGATATAGGAGGAAAAACGCTCCTTGAAAAGAAACTGCTTATTGGCTGAAAAAAATAGCCATGAATTGAGGAAGTCACTGCTATAGAAATATTTAATACAAGACTTATTTTGCATTAATTGCTATGTCAGCCTGCTGTTTTAAAGTAAATTTTTTTTTTTTTTACTAATTAATTTCCAATGAACTAAATTTGAGCAGATTCAGAAATGAGGGAAAAAAAGAATAACCTGGAAGTTATGAGTCAGTATTTTTGCTTCACCTTTTTGCTGCATGTAAACGTATAAGCAGATGTGATTGTATCCCTATCATCATACAAATCTGCATGAGGAAAAAACAGAACCCTTGCAACAAAAACCCTTGCTACACAATGGTGTTTAGCCTACCTCATTCAAACTGAGTAAATTAAAGGTATGTTGTGAATAAAGGAGGTATGTTGTGAGTAAAGGTAAAAGCATTGACTTTTGTTTCACAGAATACTCTACCGTGTTAACAACTGGATCTGTGTTCATTTTTCCCTCCACATTTAAATACGCATTAACAGAAGTGCCACATACTGGTTTAAAAAGCAACAATAATGTCCTCCCCCAGTTATTTTATAGGATCTGAAATACTGCCAGAATGTACGTTTTGCCTGTTTCATCTAACTCTCAAATACAAGAAATCTGTCAACTCTTTAATGTTTTACAGCCCCTAAAAAATGCTCCTAATGACATTCAGCTTGTTTCCTCATCTATTTTTTTAAATTCTGAAATCTTAATCTCCAAGTACCCATAACTATGTTGCATTGGGATGGTGTATGTGCTTAAGTTAAGCCCAGCACCTAAAACCTTGCCATACTTCTTTCCCAGAGTAGTAGATACTCTCACATATGATGACTAAATACAAGCCTTGTGACCTGCCTTTAGTCAAACTTCAAGTTAAAAAAAAAAAAAAGAACGCAAAGTGATTTATTTTTCAGTAAAAGACATTCATTCTCCTGTGTCTTCAAATCAGATGAAATTGATAGAAATATAAAACTACAGCCTAAATTTACTCAGCTTAGCTACACTGTACATGCCTCTTCAGACAGCAGCAGTTGGATGGATGGGTGCAACACCAACATATTGCAGTTGCTGCCTTCGTTTTCTCCATCACAAGCTTTTGGCTGCATGCTGTCTTTAGTCCTTACACAGAGCTCAACTGGCAGTCAATAGGAGATCGGTTCGGATCAATAGCATTACGTGGCCATCTATAAGGAGAGGTCTGCATGTTGAAAAATAGTCATTCTTCTGGCCATGAAACTGTTGATTTGATATCTGAACTAATTTTTCTGGAACCTAATAATACCTTTTACAGAGCTCTAGATGAGGTTTTGCAGTGGTTAAAATGAATTTACCTCACCTTGTTCTGTGGCCATTAAAGACAACACAGTGGTTTTGGCTGTACATACAGATGGTTGGCATTAAAAGAGCAAATAGGTGAGGAACTTAAACCACCCGACCTTGCCTCACTTTTCTGGTCCTAAAGCAGCATTCCTCATTTCTGAATACCCAGGGTTGTGTGTGGGCACACACACAGGAATGGTTTAGCAAATACTAAAAGATGCCATTAAAAAAAAAGAGGAAAGTTTATATTAGGTAATTTTCTATAGAAAATGAACAGAGCTAGTTATGGGAGCTAGCACTGTATACATATGGAATATATAAGCTGTTTACCTTCATTAAAAAGAATGCTATGCCCAGCTTCGGTTAGTTTCCCTATTCTCTGAATGAAACATTCATTTTCTGAATTAATCTTGTTGGGAGAGAAGGGGGATTATTGGTCTGTGAGCTCCACTGAAGGGTATATGAAGGAACAATCTGATGAATATTTTATTAGAAAAATAGTATATGAAAATAAAATTGAATCTGAAAAAAAAATGAAAAAACAAAATCACAAGATAAACTCCTTATATCAAAAGTTAAAATTCTCCACTTGCTTTTGACGGCTGCTGTTTTTATTATTAAAGGTTTTGCTGAGAGTCTGCATTTGATGTTAACATATGAAAATACGTTGACTGGCACAGAAAAACAAACTCATAAATTTCAACTTTAAGTATCTGCTTTAATGTATTATTGTACTTTATTGGCAATATTCCACCAGCAAATGTCTTTTTATTATTGTATCCCCTCTTTGCAATAAAGAGGAATGCTGTTGACTGGCTTCCACTTTGGGAAATATGAAATCATTGTTTCTTGCTAGCTGTGGGCAAGAAATAGTTTTCAAGCCTTGCTGAAGTTACAAAAGTGTGCTCAGAAAAAATAAATATATATATAGCAAGAATTATGCTAGTACTTTTCATAAATTTTCGATACATGGATACAGCAAGATAATTTCCAAGCATAAACAGACCCAGCAGAGAAAATATATTATCTTAAATTCCACTGTGTGACAAAAGATGGGATGTTTAATACTGTAAAACAAGTACACTTCAGTCTAGTACGGCATGACACTCACAGCAGAAAGAGCAACTTCACTATTTTACATAAGGAGTCTCACATCTTTGGCTGTACCCCTAACCGAGGCAAATCTCCCTTCAGCTTCAGAGAAATCTTTGCCTGACTACCGATGTACTGCTGAATTAATTCAAAGCTTTAAGGTGTTTGAGTAGCTGGAAAACAAGTAGAAAGGAGACTTGAGGCATTTATCCTAAACTCCACTAATAGGAAAAAGTTGTGAAACCTATAGTCTTTACGAGAGAAAGAAAAACCCAAAGCCATAGCTATTACCCCAAACGCTTGTATCAGCTAATCCTACAGCACACAAGTCGAGCTCTACCATCAGACAAGGACAACGCTATGCCCTTCCTTTAATTTTGTGTCTTTTCTCCAGTTAATAAAGCACAACAAAACCTTGTCTTTCATCAAGTGAAACATAATTACACGAAAAAGCTCTTAAGAGATTTCTATTTTTATTTTTTTTTAAAGCTGGGTAATAACATCATTACCACAAATTAGTGCACTCCCTTTCACTGGGCAAACCCTACTGCCACGCTTAGTTATACCTCGGTTCTCTGCACACTAACATACTCACACACCGCTTTGCCCAGTCTGCATATAGGCCCATGAACCTAGATATCTTCCTTGCAAACTGAGTAACACATCAGCCTGCAGTCCACCAGTTAGCAAACCTATTGTTACAGTTATTCTGTAAACAGAGGGTTGACAAACTGATTTCAGAAGGTTTTTGCTGAAAGTTATTTATGATTAGCTAGTAAGGTTCATTATAGAACAACTCGTATTAACATTAGGTAACACAGGTCTAAGTTAAACCTACAATCTTTTATGGGCAGTATTTGCATTGTTTTAGGGCAGTCTTTCAGCATTTTTAAATTTTTCATATGTAGTGGTTGGTACGAATATTTTAACTACATCCAAGGATCCACTACAGACCCCAGTGATTTATTGACATATAGAAAGTTGGTTGT
This sequence comes from Anser cygnoides, assembly GCF_040182565.1. Classification (NCBI taxonomy): domain Eukaryota; kingdom Metazoa; phylum Chordata; class Aves; order Anseriformes; family Anatidae; genus Anser; species Anser cygnoides. The sequence continues at coordinate 14,414,548 of NC_089887.1, forward strand.
AGGAGGAGGCAGTGTCCTGCTCTAAACAACAATTGATGGTTTCAGTCCAGTTCCCACTGGACATGGGTCAATTGTGCTGTAAAAATCTTTGACACTAATTGGTGATCCTCCAGGTTAGCTTATTGGCAGAGACCTACAGGGAAATTTCTTTTGCTTTTCCTTCTGTTACACTTGTTCTGTGGACAGATAAAAAAGGCATTTTGGAGCCTTGTGAATCTAACATGTTTCACAAGCACTAAGTGCAGTGAAATGTGATGGTTGGAGGCTACCTTGGGCACAGTGACCCTAAAATGATAGCTTTGGTGAATTAAGGAGGCAATTAGTAGAACTGCTACTGTGGATTTCCAGAGGGCAGGCTTTGGCCCACTTAGAGGCCTGGCTGGCAGAGTCCCTTGGGAGGTGGTTCAGAAAGGTGAAGGACTCCAGGATGGACCTTCTTCAAGAACAAAAAGGTGCAGGAGCAGGCTGTCCCAACGTGCCTGCAGTTCTGGTGGTGAGGGAGAAGACCTGCCCGGCTAACAGAGCTTTCTTCAGGGGCTTGGGAGGAAAAAGAGAGTTTATGAAGTCTGGAAGAAGGGGAAGGCAATTCAGCAGGGCTATAGAGCTGCTGTCTAACTGGGTGCAGAGAAAATTAGAAGGGCCAAAACCCAACTGGATCTCAATTTGGCTTATGCAGTAAAAGACGATTAAAAATGCTTTTATAAATTCATTGACAGCTAAAGGAGGTTTAATCTGGGAAGATATGCTAAGTGCTCCACTCCATTTGTCCTTCTCCACACAGCGCAAGTAGAGTGTAAGTTCCTAACCCAGGTTACGATCCTGAAAAAAACAACATGGTAACTTCCAGTCTATGAGTTCTCCCCTCTCCTCACTCCAGTATCTGAAACACAGAAGGTAAAAATCAACCCACACAATGTTTGTATGCAGCTCCTTTTCTTAGTGGCTGAATTTTCTTACTGACTTACTGAGGAGTCTACCTTTGGTCTGTGTTAGTACTGTGCGTTATTCATTATCAAGAAATTCTAAGGCATTTGTTGTTTACCTGGAAAAATGTTATTCTTCTATTTGCATTCAGTGTGAACATTAGTATTATTCCTCAGAACCATCAAACATTGGATTAGTCTAGCCTGAAATAAAATATTAATTATACTATTACCATGCAAACAAAAAAATAATCTTGTGTGGTTTGGCTCCCCAAAACCTCACAGCCTAAATACATGAATATAAAGAACCGTAAGTAGTCACCTATTGATCAAAATCAGTTCTGAACTACAGCTTCAGGGGGAACACACAGTAATGCACACATTGGAAGTACCACAAGAAAATTTACATCTCCACCAAATATTAGCATAAAAGTCTGAATCCACTTAAAAATGCACCACTGACTCTGTTTCTATTTGCAGCAGATACATTTAGCTTTTCAATTATGATCCTGGGTACCAGGATTCAAATGTAAAAGATAAATAATATGCGGTGAACTTGAAAGAGGTCTGCATTCCACATTCCAGCACAGCTTCCAATACCATCCTGAGTTACACCTACTGCCATGTCAAATGATGCTGCTGCATCACCTAGATGCAGATTTCATCTCCCACTGTGTCTCTGAGAGGTTCATTAAAACGCAGATTTTGCAATATATCTTTGTGCAATGTTGTCTCTTCCAAGTCTTTCCAGGTATCTCTAAATCCGAGAGCCCAAAGAAATCTGTCTTTCCTGAGCAGTATCTGGCCCCCTTTCATTTTATCCTTTCAATGCACATGAAGTTGCCAAGTGCTAATATTGTACTTCACTCCCAATGAACTCTTGAGAAATTTAGGAACAGGTGAAATGACATGGCCAAACTCACAACAAGTTTTTGTATTTATGGTTTACGTTAGAGCTTTTTATTTGTAAATCTGGAAATTAAAAAATAAAATAAAATCAGATTTGCCCTGACTTCTGAAGCATTCTTCCTTTCTAAATGGAAGACAACATCAGCTAACAACATCTCCCAAAGATGTCAAAATTCCTGTTTCCCAGTCTCTTCCAGTTACTCTCATTATTCCCATCAAACTTGAAAGTCATCATAACTCCTTATGTGACTTTAAATCTTGCTCTAGCTCTATGCATGCACTTCCTGTTCCTGTGCTTGCACCAGAATTTGTCTGCCATTGTCACCGTTGTTGCAAGACCCAGTAACATGCTATGATTGTTTCACAGCTACAGACCCAATGCATTGAAAAGCAACCAAGACCAAGATTTGAAATCCAACACAAGATTCTGTTTACAGATGCAATGCCAACATGTCCATCTCAACCTCTCAGCATTCTTTAAGAAATTTTTGCAAATGAAATTCATAAGAAAACAATGTAGTTGTGCAAAGAATCTCACTTAAATTCTCTAGACTAAGTCCAGATGTTAGGAATCATTTCTATTAAAATTTGGAAACAGAAAAAAAGACATATCAATTTAAGATGTTATTTAGAATTAAATTAATTTTAGTTTCTTTATAAACCACTTTAATCTTATCATACAGTTCTTTTCAAAATTCTGTTTTCCCAGACTCAATCCTGATAACTTCAGGTCAATCATGTCATTCACTGTCATTCATTTTCCCACTATTTCCAACACTCACTAGTCACCATAGTATTCAGGAACCATGAACACATCTGTTTTACTTGCTTCACTGAACAGATTGAAGGCAATCTTAGCACACAGCCATGACCTTAAGGCTGCCAGCCAAGTTCAATATGGCAAATGATCCAACACAGATGTGCACAGAAAGAACACTTCACCTAAGATACAGTAGAATACAGTTTATAGGGAGATAATAATGCTCCTCCTACCTGTTACTGATAAAGGTGGTGAAAGGTGCTGCCAGCCAACAGCAAGAATCCTTGAAATTCACTAACACGGAGAGCTGTATATCCTTTCTAGAAAGACCTGTGTCCTTTAGAAGTGGACATCCTGGATTCACTCTTCTAATAAAAGATGGCAAGTAAATAGATAAGCTCCAGGCTTCCAAACTATACAGCTTCCTTCCAGTGAGCGTCAGGAAAAAAAGAAGCTGCTTAACAAGCAGCAGCTAGACTTCTTCCAGACGAACTTATACAGATATGCACATCACCAGTACGCAGGTTGTGTTCTTCTGAGCTCAGATCTTGCCTGGCAGTGCCTGCAGTGGTATGTGCTGCAGTTCTCCATGCTTTGCATCAAGGCAATCAGTTGTTCTACTTTTTTCATTTCTTCTCAACTGTAAAGTTTCAGATGTGCCAGATATCAAGAAAGGTGGTGGAAGGTGATATATGATACATTCTTCATGTGACTCATGTAATTTTCTTCTCCCATTTACAAATATTCCATATCCATATTCCAGTGTAGGCACCTCAAAAGCAGGATTTAGTTCAATGCAAAGGTAGATACAAGAATCCTGGACAAACAGCAATAGAAGCATGACTTTGATGAATGCAGAGTCTGCTTAGGGGGCTCCAAATAGGGCTTGTGAACAAACATACAAGTAGTCTAAAAACAGCAGCCAGAATTCACATCTCTGATGGAAACGTATTTCAGGATGCCACTTATGCTCTGCAGAGTATAGTCTAATAAGTGCAGGGAATCCACTCTGGCTACCTCATCATGCCTTTTATAGATCCATTTGGAAATGTGGTTCTGTTTAATAGTCAGATGGAATCCACTCCTTACAGCTGGGAAGTGTGGTCAGGCAAGCTTGTCTGGCTTCTGCTTTTATTGGCATTAACGAGGAAGTCCTCCAGGCAATGCTCTTCTGTTCACAAACAAAGTAAAATACTCTGTCCTTCTTGGCTAGAATTCAGTGTTTTCTGTATGTGAGGGCTGAATGCACAATGGCCAGTGTATCTGGAAAAAAACAAAACAAAACAAAAAAACTTTATATAAGTTTGCTCAAGTCTGTCAGTCAAAGACAGAGAGCTTCACCTTGAACTGAGATGGTTCACAGGACTAAGGATTAGATAAACCCATTTCCCTTTTATGCCCTTGTTCCAAAGGGGGAATACAAGGTCCCATTATAACAAGGTCACATAAATAAGCAAAGCAACAAACAAAACTTCATTTGATTTGCAAAAAGTCACAGCTGCAGGTGGAAAGCTGTTCAAAAGACAAACTCCGTTTATCCCTTGGGAACTTTCCTTTCATTAAGATTATTTTAACAACAAGGATTGAGGCGGAGAAGCAAATATCTAAAAGCCGAAAAAAATATGAACTGCTTGCTTCCTGATCTGTCCCATTCTAGGGACAGACAGATAGACAGACAAACAGATAAATGGCATTTTTAACGCAACTTTGAGTTTAGTTAGATTCTGCATGTGTCTTTATTTTCTCCAATATTTTTGTTTTTAACAGACGGATGGATGGGATGACTTTACTTGATTCATTGGCACTGCTAAAGCACTGACTTCTTTAACAGCGATCATAAATGGTTTCAAGATATGAAACAAGTGTTCCAGCATGGTCCATTGAGCAGAATGGAGAACAATGCCTTTCCCACTGTCACCACACAAGATATATTTAATGATTGCTACCGTACATTCTGATCAAAAGTCGGTTTAGTCATGTACTACATGGAATTCCATCTTGTTTATATACTCTGAAAAAGCTGCACAGACAATAGCAGTTGCCTTTCTGGATTCAAAACTTTGAACTGTTCAGAGAAGCATCTTTTACAGACTAAATCTTCCTAGCTCCTTTTAATTCCTTTTGTTATTACCATATATTTATACAAATACCTCAAAGTACAACACCTCAGTGTTAGAAAATGTTAATTATTGGCTGGAAAAGATCATTCAGTCTGGAACAATTTAAGTTTACTACAGCTATAAATATATTACACCAGCACTCCACTTGCAGCTGTTCATGAAAGCCACAATACACAACTATCATTGTCAACATCTTGAAACATTTTTCAGCAAATAGCATTTAGAGCTGATAGTGGGGAATGAACTTTTATCAGAACATTTCAAAATTTTTATTTTTGTTTGTTTGCAGATGAAAACTAGTATTTGGAAAATTCCTAGAAAACAGTTTTAATTAATTTTGATCCCACTCAAGTATTGTATTTGACTATGTGATAACATATTTTAAAGAAAACAATCAATTTAAACAATGTTAAACACTGATACCATATGAAATAAATGTTTATGTAAATTGAGAAGTTGATTTGTGAAGAAAATATGACATATTTTTATTGAGCAATTTATTAGATGTCTTCTCTTTCCTAATATCTCTATTGGGCTAATATAGCTGATCAAAGAAAAAAGTCAAATTTCAAACAGGAGTGAAGGTGACATTAAATATAATGAGAAGAAATATACCTTAAGAAATATGATTCTAATTTCCCATTCGCAGGAAACAGAAGTTTCTCCAGTATTTAGCAGCTAAAGGTTTCTCCATGTTACATGTTTCTCTTCATTTATTTTAATTTTGATTTTTTAAACACAGTTTCCAGTGTATATACCTGTTTACTCAGAAGTTTTATAATAGAAGAGCTCCCATGGCATTACTTGTCTGTGTTGTAAAGAATATTAACTACTGGCGAAGTTCGAGAAGACAGCTTGAGATCATGTTATTTCAGCAAGAAATTCAATAGGTAATTGAAAACTGACCCACAGGCAACCGAGTGGAGAGAGACACCCCAGTGACCACGAGTGACTGACCTACAGGCACTCCCTGGGCAGGCCATCCCCTGAAATCCTGTCCCCAAGGCTGGATGTGTATCGTCTGCTTGCTTCTCTTTCAGACTCGAAGCACAACCACCAAGTGTGCTCCAAAGCCTCTCCCTTGGCAGTCTGCATGCCCCTGGCCTTCCTTGCAGGAAGAAGCCAGGACAATCAGAGTCGCGTGCGGGTTAACCACTAGCCAGCTCAGACTCCAGAACCTGAATACAACCCTCATCAGCCTCGCCACTGGCACACACAAGATGCCTTTGTACCTGTGTCGAGATATTAAAAGTGGATGGACTTGCAAATTGCTCGCAAAAACAAGGAAAAACATAACACAACCACTTCTATGGAAGAGACAATGCACATTCTGACTCAGGCATCTTTCTCCGAGGCCTGTGTAAAACCATACGTAATCTAAAGTGTTATTCTTTTGAAACATACAACAATCCAGTTTATAACCACTCCTCCACTCCTCTGAGCAGCCATTTTTGCACACAATTCCATGAATTTTAGAAAAACACGTCTCTACTCCGGGTAAAGTAGATCGCTTATTTCTGAACGACAGATCCTGTTCTCAGATTATGTACTGTACCCTTAATTGTGCAGTTTGGAAAAGGTAGTTGATATCCTCAGGATTTCTCTAACCTTTATGTTAGCACACTTCAGGACAGTAACACGGTAATCAATTAAAGCATGCTGATGGCACATGGGGAGCCCTAAATCTCCTATTGACAGCTCATCGGTTAAGTCAGCACTTTTTTTTTGGGTAATTTTCCATTTAAATGATTCCTTGGTAAAAAGCAATCTCAAAGACTCTTAAACTGTTTGCTCACTGTGCCATGATGCTGTAATGGACTTTACAAAATTTATGCATTTTTATTTATCTTTTATATATTTTTAGCTTTCTTGGTTTGGAGTTTTTGTGGACTTTACAAAGATAGGTAGATTTACCTCCAGACAAGAAAAAGTATTTGACAAAAAATAAAGATGAGTAAAACTGCAATTTTTTAAAAAATTCAGTTCTTGTACTATATTCTCAATGTCAGGGAACTAATAGAAAACACAACTCTGTTCTTTAAAAGAATTTCATTTCATTGGATCCAGCCTATAGTGGTAATTTATACGCTGATATATTACATAAATTCTGCCACTAATCCATTTCAGCAACTAAATTCATTAAAGTTTTCTAAATTGCTAGATAATACCTGTGAAACTAGTTATATATTAATTTTTCTATTAATACCACATGAATTCCTCTTGATCAATAAGCTATAGCAAATGTCAAACACATTCATTAAAAAAAATAAACCAACTCAGCAAAATTTAAATGATCAAAACCACAAGCAAGGCACAGTAAGAAAAACAGCTGTGAAAATTCTTTTCGAACTTAGAACAATGTGTAGAGCACACACTTTCCACTATGAAGAAATCTCATCACTATGTGGCAGAAACACTTGGAAATAAGAAGTGTTGTTTTATTCGATATTTATTACAAAGTACAGTACAGAGAAGGAAACAAAAGGTGAAGCCTTTTGTTAGCTAAGACTCACTTTCCATGCAACTGCAGTGCTGTGACATTTGCAACAAAGCACAAGAACACAATAAATGTGATATACTGAGCAAGCTTTCTGACATACCTTTTGTATCCTTGAGCTCTAAACAAAGACTCCTCCCTCCCCCTCCACCATTATAAACACACTTGAAGTATTAAAATTGAGTAACTTTGGATGGACTTGAATGGTTGTGCAACAAGGAATTGCTCTTCTTTGGAACAGCTGTTTCAAAGTGAGGAATAGGAACTATCAATCTGGAGCATTCGCTGAGCCTTATGTAAAGGTCAGTTGGTTTCTGCTGTAAATGCAAACATTCTACATGGTGTCTCCATTTCATTTTCTCTATTGAAAATAACACTTTGGGCAGATGAGGAGATTTAACTGTGTAATTAAAGGAAGAAACTATTACTAACACAAGTGGTGGTGTAGTAAGATGCCTAACGAAGTCATTAAATATCTCAAAGAATCAAAACAGTTTTGTTAACTCAAAATGGTAGCTTCTTACTCAAAATTGCTCCTCCATGTTTGGCTTTTTGTGCAGAAAGACTTGCAGAGAGTAAGACCTTGAACATAGTATACCCCACAACTATGAATTAAAAAAAGGTGTAGATTGTACTTTGCACACTGCAAAGGAAAGGAACAGATAGACTCTGACTGAAGAAGTCACTGAAGTTTAATAACGGAAGAAGTTCAGACTCAGACATATCCTCATTCTGTTTGGATATATGCAAATTGTTTAGTACACTTGGAGGTAAATGACAATATAGCAGATGAAAGACTCCATCCAGAGTTTCAGTCTGCAGGTGGATTTGAAAGGGTAGAGGGAAAAAATAAGAATCTGAGTATTAACTGACGAAATGTTATTCCAATATAGAACCCAAGAATTCATTTTAGGGTTACATAAATGACATTATATATATCAGGGCAAGAAAGGCTGTGAGAACATCAATGCTGGAATCTTTGAGCCATTCGAGTAAGGGCCTGGGGCATCCCACAGAAAGGCGTGCTGCAGATAGTGCCCAACCAGCCTTGCAGCTCCATCAGCACAGCACCAGTCAACAAAAGGAGGTGCAGCATTTCCCCAGACAGACAGAGAGCTTAAGAAATTGCAGGAGCACCAAAAAAAAAAAAAAAAAAAACCACAAAAAAACAAACAAGAACCGCAAAGTCCAGGGATAACATTTAAGCAAAGGTTATGGAGTTTTGATGGCTGCTCTCTGGACAAATCCTGAAGAGGAGACATACTTGCCCCCTCTGCTGTGCACGTCCCACCCCAGTATATTTAGGAGCATGCTCTGTTTCAGGCTGACATAATCACAGGCCTGCTTGCAAGTTGGTATAACAAACAACAGAAGCACAAACAATAAGCATGCAGACCTTGCCAATATTTTTTGCTTCACCAGCGATGATTTTGTATTCTTCCTTTGAGCATCACACTGTTTCACTTCTACAGCCATCAAATCCCTTTCTGTTTGTAGTGATTTCAGTAAAAAGAGGAGTTGTTCAAACAGTTAGGCAGGAGACTGGCAATTCAAACAATCCTTGTCTAAAGAACAACCATTTTCTTTTCCACTGTAGCATCTGCATGCATCTAAATCATAACATAGTATTTTAAGACTAAAGATATACCTTAAACCCAAATGGTAATTTCTTAGGAAATGGATTTCTTCTCTGAGGACTGAGAATATAAGGGGCTTAGGAACCTGTACCCATCATGTTATAGATACCTGCTACTAATTTCAATTATTGCATCTCTCTGAATCAGTATCAAACAAAGCATCAACATCCTTAGAAATACATTTGCTTTTTCTTTGAAATTCCTGAACAACAACGTGCCAGATGGCATTCTTCTGAGGATCCATTCAGAAATAGGATGGTAACAATCGAACAGCAATGGCATGGACTTCTAGCTTTCTCTTCTTATTTGTACATTTCAGCATGACAGTTCATAAATACCAAAGTTTAAGGCACATTAGCCAAATTCACTACTAAGGAAGATGAAGAAAGTTTGGTAAGTGGTAGGGGAATAAATAAGTCAGTCACATTACAGAAAAAAATGAAATGCATCAAATGCAGAGTCATTTCACATTCGGCAACACTATGAATTAATACCGTTCTACAGCATTTCTAAAGCATTAATACCTTTCTAAAGTATTTTTTGTTTCTGGTGGTTTTACTTGGGTGGGCAGCCAAGCTCCACCACAGCCGCTCTCTCACTCCCCCTCCTCAAAGGGAAAGGGGAGAAAATACAATGCAAAGGGCTCAAGTTTTTGTCCTGATAAGGACAGGGAGATCGCTCAACAATTATCGTGACAGGCAAAACAGACTCAGCATAGGGAGATAGTAAGATTTATTGCCTATTACTAACAAGCTAGAGAAGTGAGAAACAAAGGAAAGAAACCAAAAATACCTTCCTCCCATCCACCCTCTTCCACCTCCTCCCCCTGAGTAACGCAGGGGAATAGGGAAATAGGGGTTGAGGTCAGTCCGTAGCACTTCATCTCCGCCGCTCCTTCTTGGTCACCCTCTTCCCCTGCTCTACGTGGGGTCCCTCCCACGGGATGCCGTCCTTCCTGAACTGATCCTGCGGGGGCTGCCCACAGGCAGCAGCTCTTCAAGAACTGCTCCAGATATGGGTCCATACCACAGGGTCCATCCATCAGGAGCACACTGCTCCAAAATGGGTCCCCCACGGGCATCACCTCCTGCCAGGTCACCTGCTCCTGCATGGGCTCTTCTACACAGGCTACAGGTCTGGCCTGGGACCTGCTCCTGTGGGGGTCCTCCACAGGCCGCAGCCTCTGTCAGTGCAGGTCCACCTGCTGCACCACGGTCTCCTCCATGGGCTGCAGTGTGGAACCCTGCTCCACCATGGTCCTCACCACAGGCCGCAGGGGACTTCTGCTCCGGCGCCTGGAGCACCTCTCCCCCTCCTTCTTCACTGACCTTGGCGCCTGCAAGGCTGTTTCTCACTCCTCTCTCTCTCCCAGCTGCTGTGTAGCAGCGTTTTTTCCCCCTTACTTAAATATGCTCTCACAGAGGCGCAAACATCGCTTACTGGCTCGGCTCTGGTCAGCAGCAGGGCCCTTATCTAGCACTGGGCAGCTTCTAGATTCTTCTCACAGAAGCCACCCCTATGGCCCCCTGCTACCAAAACCTTGCCACGTAAACCTGCTACATTTGGAGAATCCATGCTGTCTACTCCCAATGATTTCCTTGTCCTTCCTGCACCTGGAAATGGTTTCCAGGATGAGCGCTTCCAGCACCTTCCCAGGGAAGGAGGTGAGTGTGACCGGCCTGGGGTTCCCCAGGTCCTCCTCCTTGCCTGTCTTGTGAATGAGAGTGATGTTTGCTTCCCTGCACTCTTGGGGCACTTCTTGCAGTTGCCAGGAACAAGCAACGATTCCCGAGAGTGGCCTTGCAATGGCATCAGCCAGCTCCCTCCACGCTCATGGGGGAATCCCATCAGGGTTCCTGGACTTCTCTCTCTTGGTTTTCTCAAGGCTTGCCCGACCCCATGGATGGGGTTTCCGTGGCAAGGTTGAGGTAGCGGGCTGGGGGGATGCAGAGGTGGGCTCTGTGAGAAGAGACCGGGGGCTGCCTCTTCTCACGGGAAGCCCCCATCAGCTGCCTGGGCCTCCTACTGCAGACCCCTGAGCCCGAGGCCTCAGCTGTCGTGTGATGGGCTGGTGCAACAGCCCCGAGGCAGCCGGGCTCTCTCCGCTCCTCTCCCTGAGGGCGGCGTGCAGCAGAGATGCCCCCTGCGCAGTCTCCAGGACTGCATGGGGGTGCAGTGAGGGACGGGGAAGGAGGACTCAAACACCACTTCAAAGTTCACTATTCTTTATTGGCGGCCGGGAGACGAATGCAGGCCGGCTGCGCTACGCTGTCTCCACTTCCTCCACCTGCGGGACACCCATCTTGGCGGCCCCGGCATCTGCCTGCTGTTGGGGTGCTGAGCCATGGGCAAGGAGCTGGGCCCAGCCTGAGGCTTTGTATCATGCCAGGGCCTCCAGGAACGGCGTGAGCGGTGATTCCTTGCACGCATCCCAGGCCTGGCATCGTAGTGAGGCCTTGCCAGCCTTTCTGGAGGTGGTCTTACCTGCCTTGGCTGGATCTCACCTTCTGGAGAGTCCACATCCATGGACAGGACATCGTCCTCTGTGGGTGGCACCTGCACAGGCTGCACGCGCTGTTTTAGCCAGTCCCTGTTCATGGCCTGGCCGTTGTCCTTAAAGGGTGCCACGTTGCCTGTACTCTCCCATTTTTTCTCAGGGTCCCTGTGTGTGGACTGGATGTGGTCTTGCACAGGTGTCACCATGATGGTCCTCACCCATTTTTTTGATGAATTGCATTTTGTGGGCTGGCCGTTGTCTCCTGCAGGTGACACCACGGTGGTCTGCAGACTTTGATTTGTCCGGCTGCCGTGCCTTGGCTGTCTCAGGGGCTGGGTGTTGTCTTCCACAGGCGCCCCCTTGACAGCTCGCACCCATTGAGTTGGTGGGCCCCCGTGCCTTCTGTGGAAGTTGTCTTCCAGAGCCGGTACCCTGCTGGTCTGCCCCCATTCTTTGGGTGGGTACCTGCTCACAGGCCGCGTGTTCTCTTGCACAGGAGGCACGTTTATGTTCCGCACCCACTTGTTGGGTTGGCCTCCATGCCTTGGATGGTATTTGTTCCTCCTGGGGCGCACCTGATGGTTTTGCGCCCATTTGTTAAGTGTGCTCCCTTCCACCGCTAGGTGTTCATCCATCCTTGGACGTTTAGCGGGGGGTTGCCACTGGAGGTCCCTCCTGTCTTGGCTGTGCTTCCTCTTCCTCCCCAGCTGCACTCGTTCCTCCATTCTAGAACGTTTGGCAGGGGGTTGCCATCGGAGGTCCTTCCTTTCTACGCTGTGTTTCCTATTCTTTGCATGACGCCCCACTCCTCTCATCCTTCAGGCTTAGCAGGACAGCACCCAGAGACTAGCAATCCCTGCCTGAAGCTTCCCGGCACCTGGGCTGCTCCAAGTCTCCTCGGTGCTCCAGGAGCGAGTGGTGGCCAGCTGCAAGGCTGCCCTTTTTATGGGGCCGGGGACAATGGGCACCAAGGGCAAAAGTGACATCAGGAGGCCGCTGTGGTGGCAGCTCAGGCACCATCACAGTGACCTTCTGACATCACCAGCCTCTGGGTGCAGCCGCTCAGAGGCTCAGTTATCAGTGCACTCTACCATCTGCTCATCCAGTCCAGCCTTCAGCAGCTTCTCTTGGAGGATCTAACAGGAGACAGTGTTGCCAGTCTTCCTGGAGAGCAGGTAGACAACATCTACCCAGCTCTCCACTGGTGGCTAGACAGAAGTGCTGAGGGTACTAACCGGCCTCACAACTGCTGCCATCAGAGTGGCTCCCAAGACTGTTTATCAATATGGCAATAGGCTCTTTATACATAGAAATACACAGAAAACAAAGGGCCTGTTGTTTCATCATGAATGTTTCATGCGTTGGTCAAGCACCCCTTCCCCTCAGTGTGGTGGTTTCACTCGGGTGGGCGGCTGAGCCCCACCTCAGCTGCTCTCTCACTTCCCCTCTTCAAAGGGAAAGGGAGAGAAAATAAGATGCAAAGGGTTCAAGGGTTGAGGTAAGGACAGGGAGATTGCTCTTTCTCTCCCAGCTGCTGTTGAGCAGCAGTTCTTTTTTCCCTTTCTTAAATGTGCTCTCACAGATCGCTTACTGGCTTGGCTCTGGCCAGCAGCGGGGCCCTTACGTAACATGGAGCAGCTTCAGGATTCTTCTTGTTGAAGCCACCCCTAGGGCCCCCTGCTACCAAAACCTTGCCACGTAAACCCACTACAGATACCCATCCTCAGTTTGAATAGACCAGAAGCAGAAGCACTAAAGTATTAATGCAAACTACTTTACAGAAACACACCTTTAACTTGGAAAAAACAACAACAAAAACAAACAAACAAAAAACAAACAAACAAAAAAAACAGTCAGTTCTTTTGTGTGAGACTTCAGAAATCTTGTTTCCAAATTTCTAAAAACAAAGATTAGAACATGTCATAGAATCATAGAATATCCCCAGTTGGAAGGGACCCATAAGGATCATCCAGGGAATCATGTCCAGATCATGTCCAGGGAAGGGCAACAAATTTGGTGAAAGGACTCGAGGCAAGACTTCGGAGGACCTGCTTTGCTCAGCCCAGAGCAGAGCAGGCCGACGGGAGGCCTCATGGCGGCCTGCAGCTCCCTCACAAGGGGAGCCGAGGGGCAGGCGCTGAGCTCTGCTCTCTGGGGACAGCGACAGGACCCGAGGGAACGGCATGGAGCTGGGACAGGGGAGGGTCAGGATGGGTGTAGGGGAAAGGTTCTTTATCTGATAGCTCCCCAGGCCCTGAGCCTGCTGGTCAAGGAGTGTTTGCCCTTAGATAAATGGTTTAACTCTTAGGTTGCCCTGTGCGGAGTAAGGAGTTGGACTTGATCCTAGCAGATCCCTTCCAACTCAGGACATTCTATGATTCTATTAAAGTAAGAACAGTTTTCTAACTTTTTGAACAACAGCAGCACAAGTTACTACCACCAAAAATCAAGCCAACAGAGTTTAAATTTTCTCAGGGTAAGATATCCTTACAAATCAGTTCTCATCACACCTTCACTGCATGAATTTGGACAGATTTGCACTTAGATGCACAACCCTGCCAGAATAATAACAGAAAACTTAGCTTTACCAGCTGCCTCCAGTAATCCAAAACAAATGAAATATTTGACTAACAAGAATTGATTTTATCATTGTTTCATCAGCAAATGAATGGGAAAACTGGAAGTATATTTCAAGAGGGTTTAGGCTCTTATTGCTACCAAGAAAAGGCTTTTATTTATATGTAAATAAATTTTATAGGGATGAACCTTGGAAGCTTCTTTCATTATACATTCCACAGCTAAGCTCTCCCTCCAAGACAACATTAACAGAAGCCAGCAATAGGTGGACTGTGCAAAGAAGCAGCACAGCCTATTTGTTGTGATATTTAGTGTTTGGCGTAAAATACATGAGAAGTTATGCCAAGTTATTGTTTTTCCTTTTTAAAATTTTCTTCCATGTCTTTTCTGGCGTTCAACCCCTTGGTTTTGCTATGTATGTTTTATCCTGAACTTTCCTGTGTCTATACAAACATCAGGAATACCTTTACTAAATTTAAGGAATATTTTATAGATGTCAGTTTTGAGTTATCTGAACAACAGGTACAGCATAAAATATAGAAAGGCTGCTATTCTCATCAGCAGTTATAGCGATCTTTAAATCCTAAACCACATGTATCAGTCCCTGGGTAAAAGCAGATATAGCGTGCAACATCCTGTGCATGCAGATTTATGTTTCAAGTTAGGGTCCAGGGGAAAACAAAGGTCCATCTGAAGCTTATCTGCTGTGGCCTCAGGAAGCCAAGAAGTCTCTTGATTATTTTTTTAAGCATCACAAACCATTTTTTTTAAATGATGTTAACAGGAACTGTTCAGGAAAAGTATGTATTCAAAGATTTCCACTTTCATGGTGTAATGATTCAGCAACCTCCAAACAAACTACAAACTCCAAACTCAGGTGAGTTGAACAAGCTGCAATTTTTCTGAATAAAACATTACTTCCATACAATATACTTCCAACAGTGTGCCGTGTGTTTGTATCTTGTATGTATGGAGATAAACAGTTGCAATTGAACCCCACATAAGTACAATGCAAAATTCTCTGGCATTAAACAAACAAAAAAAAAAAAAAAGGAGGGGGGGAAGGCAAAGGATTGTTGTAATAAAAGTTACATTTGATCATTTTCTCAGAATATGTGAGAACATATCTGTTGCTGCAAAAATGCTGAGAGTTTCCTGCTTTCAGTGAGTGTGTTGTACTATGGCTAAAACAAGAGTCAAGGTACATCACCAAATATCTAGTAAAATTACAATTAAAACCAGTAATTTAAACTCTTCTGAGACAGTAAAATCTCAGACTGAAGACTCAAATAACAGTTTTGCCATACAATGAAGGCATTTTATCCCAAAATTCAGATACAATTTCCTTACATAAACAAACCTTACAGGCACCACCAAGACTTTGTAATCTCTTATCATTGTTCTTTAAAACCACAGATTTTATGGAAAAATTTAAGACCAGACACAGAATTCCTAATTACTGTAGACTATTTTACTGTATTCAAGAACACAAACAACACACTGTTGCCTAAAAAATGGGTTACACTTTCAAACTGCTCAAAGCCGGAGTCACAAGATTTGGCGCTGTATCCAGATTTTTTTCTGTTCAGTTTGCTTTACAATTTTTTCCCTGGTAGAGTGTTTTTTTTTTTTTTTTTTTTTTTTTTTTGTGGTGTCACCTTGCTTTACAGCAATTTTACTGAAAAAGAGATCGATTTCATAAAGATGAGGTAACCATAGCAAAGCATGAGGATATGCTGACAGCCTTGCAAGGAAATAAGATATCTAATTCAAACTTTAAATGTAACTCCCAAATAAAAGCTTCCTCAGACTGGAAAGACCACATCCAGCAAAATTCTGGTCTGTAGCTTCCCGTCTGACTTCAGCCACAATCCATGACTGCTGAACAGTTCTGTCTTTTCAGAGATATGTTACAGAGATAAGAAAAACCCAGAGATGATAGAGTATCAATAAGCTGAACTAACTTTATTGCTTCTGATAGGAAACTCTCTCAGGGTTTTACAGAAGCTTAATAGCTATGACCAATGCAATATTCATGGTGCAACACGACGCATATGACCGTATTGGAAGATTTCCCAGAGCACAACTCCTCCGTGAATTATCAGGGAAGTAATTAAGCAGTTAAACTTTAGTGCTTTTGATGAAACAGTCTCACAAGGATACTATGATGACCAGCAAATAGGAAGAAACATGTCCTGCTTCTCTTCCTACTTTCACTGTTGTATTTGTAGTGCTTTTAACTGCTTCTGATGTACAAAAAGGTAAAAGCAATAATCATATTGACATTTACTGACTGTGGCTAGCTCACTGAGCACATCTAATGCATTCACTCTTGTCCATACTTTCATTAATGAGGAAGCTTTAATTCTGGACAGTATTAGTCACATCAGCCTTATTGTTACGCCTATCTGAACTTCTTAGTTAATGACTCTCTGCTATTACTATAGGTAACACAGTTAGTTTGAAAAACATCAATAAGTCCCAAAGATCCTATACAGTCAGGATATAAAGCCCGCGTATGCAGAGCTACCACATTAACAAAGCTGCAGCAAAGATAATCAGTGCCAACATTAGTCCACAAACTTTATTTTAAATTTTTGAAATATTCCAAAAATGTTCCAAACATCCTTGCTACCCAGATATCAACTGATACCTTTTCTAAGAGTGCTGAACATTACTTTAGGAGTTCGCCCAACTCCTACTCTTAAGCAAGGTCTTGTCTTAATTGTCATGTAATATTTTCTACTTCTAAATATCTTATTTAGCTCTATGTCAAATCTCTCCACCAAAACACACAAACTATTACTAAGTTCTTTGATATCAGGAATTTATGTTTTACTTGAACATCATTACCTACAATTATTTACACAGCACTGTCTGACACAAACAAGATGTTATCTGTGAAGCATACATTTTACCACATGGAAATCCATAAAAGCAATTTCTCAGGGAACAGTTTAAATATACTGTTCCCAAGGTAAAATTCTTTGCTATAACATAAATATGAATTTGTAAAAGCTTCTAAGCAATAATTTACTACCTTGCAAGGTTGGTTTGGTAAGCGGTTGTGCAGCAGCTGTAGCTGAAACACATTTAATTCCACACCTAAAATGTGGCATTCTCAGTAAACTTTGTTCTTAACACTTATTCTCAAGACGAGCTTGCCAAATTTCTACTACAGATTCATACACATATTAATGACACCTAGTTTTAGGACTTTCAGACCAATGTATAACCAAAATAACTTAGGTGATCTTACTTATTCAAACCATGGTTACCTGGAGCACAGCTTTTACTAAATCTTTGAAACCTCACCTTGCTCTACATAAATAGATGGAGTTTTAATGCTGCTTCTCAAGGTCATGCTTCGTGCCTGTGACCTAATGGACTTTGATGTCAATCAGTATAAAGGAGAAGATATTCCCCTCCAGGGCACGATCCCTTCCTGCAATTAGAACCAAGATTTATTTGCACACTAGCAGAATTCTACACGGGAGCCTGCTGGTAGGTCATGCTGCGGTTAGAAAGATCAACAAGATATTCTCCACCTCAGCAAACACTCTGCACAGGGCTGCAACCGACCTGTTCCCTACACAAATTAGAGCACAAGAAGGGCATAGGCATACTTCTGTCTCTGCAAACAATGGAGCAACCACAGAATTATTCAGCTGCCAGATTGTCTGCGCTGGCCCATTTTCTTCGGGCAGGATCACACTTGGAAAAGCGGGATGCCTTTTAATCCCTCTTTCCATGGTTTCACACCCCAGCATCCATCCCCAAGTGGGTATTCTCCAAAGTTCTCCACTGAAAACCATCAGCCCTCAACAATGACAGATCTCAACAAGCTTTTATAACTGTTGTCTGTTTACTGATGACCCTGAAAGTCCCCATCAGCTTTCGATAACATTTTGGAAAGCAAGTAGGGGGGCAAGGAACATAAGAAAGTCCATGTTCAGAAGCAGGACAGCAAATAGAGATCACTGTCATTTTCAAATGCTATGGAATTGAACTCACAACTCCTGAACTGAGGCTGCTTTGCTGGGGGAGGAGAAGGGAACACAACAAATCTCTGTGAGCACCATGTCACGTGCTGGCATGCTGGGCAACCTACCCAAGTACACAGCTACCCAGCTCAGACAACAGCATCATCTGCTGCTTGACTTTTCTGCTCAGCCTCTTTCCTGAATTACGCCACTGGTCTCTTTGCAGTCCTCAGTAGTAGCTGTGTCCTGCTTTGCAATAACAAAGTCCATTTCACCATATTGAGTTTAGCAAAAGAAGAATAGGTATCTGTTGCAGATTATGGCAATAAATGAGAATAAAAGCTTGTTTTTTTTTTTTTTTTTTTTTCCTAGTCTGTGGGAAGCTGAACTGATAGAATATGTTTGGTGGATTTCTCTGCAGAAATCATAACATGAGCAAATGACCCAGTTCTTTGAAAACTACAATCACCTTTGACGATGGAAACAGTAAATAACAAAGAATTCCCAGTCTTCTAATTAACATGAGAAATGTTTGCAGCTCTTTAGATATGCAAGTGCAATGTGACTAGCAAAATCAGGAGAGGAAGACTGAATAGCTGAATATTCTGACAGTTTAATAGGAATTTATTAGGAGAAAGTACTGCTGCATCATCCAGAGAATTAATCACAGACTGAAAACATAAAAGTGCCCAAGTTCCAAGTGTATTCTGAGAGTCAGTTCATTTCTTTCTTTTCTTTCGCCCTGAAAATAAGCGTAATGCTTATAGTATCTACTATAAACACAGGTTAACCCGTATATTTGTCTATCAACGTTAAAGCACTACGTTCATACAGAAAATAATACCACTTGTGTAGCCGATGGTTCCTTGTCATCTTCATCTGGTAAGTACTAGCACAACATTTTCACGTGAACACACACTGTTAGAGGAAGACTAAAGACAGGCCAATGTAAGTGACTAAAAAAATTCTATATAATCTATTTAGTACCATAAGCACATCAAAATAGAGAAATTTTACCTTGAGTCTAAAACACTTTTTTTTTTTTTTTAAGTTATAAGAAACCCTCTTCTAAGACAGATTCAGAGATAAAAATGTTCCATCTGTTTGATCACTGGAAGCAGCAAATTTAACAGACTAACACATCTCCATGTAGAAGGAACTACCACGTGGCAGGGTAACACGACTGAAAATGGCTTACAAAGCAGGGAGCCACCTACCGCATCCCCAGCCTCTTCCCTACCATGCTTGTGCCTCCTGGTCAAAGACAAATTTCAGGCATATCCACGTTTGAGCTGCAAAGGGCAACTCACTTCAGCTCCTGCGGAGCACCTGGAGCTCTGCGGGGCAGCTGCCTTCAGCAGCAGCTCCTCTTCACTGTCGCAGCCCAAGCAGTCTCAGCCCTGCTGTCCGCTGCAGGGCTCCCAGCCCTGGAGGTAAGCGATGGCCACTGTAATGGCCCTGCCTTTGGGTGGTGAATCTGGCCTCCAAACCCAAACTAAGCACCAGAGATCAGGTCATGACTCAGTATGGATTTGGCTATGTCTTTCAAGCCCTACCCTTCCGCACACAGACAAAAAGGCCAAAAAACAACCAAAGCTGCTCTCTTCAGCACTAAATATATGCCTTGATCCTGTATGTGTTTCTTCTCATCTGCCAGTTGTGGTTTTTTTTTTTTCCCCTTTTGGGTGGGGGGCAGTGGGTAGGAAGGGGAGACCTTCCCCTTTCATGAATTAAGCATAATAATCATTCCCATAGACTGAACTGAGAGTGAAACACAGCTCTCGTCTTTGAATAATATTAGGGATGTCCAAACAGGGTCATTTGAATCACTGGCCACGCAGTACAGAGAACGTGTACTTGTCAGTGTTAGCGAGCAGTGTGTTCTGTTAATTTTGTTATGGAGCCAGAGCTGCAGGATACAAAATTCACAATATTGAGCCACCGGCACTGATGTGATAAAAGATTTAAGGGCTAGCATGGTGGAAAGAGAGAATGCAAAGCTTTTAAACCTCATATAAAGGATAAAAGAAAACCATCTTTAACATTCTAGTTGGCTTTGCTTTATTACACTGATTACAAAAGACAAGATTTTGACTCGAGATCTCTAGTGGTATAAATAAATGCTGAGCTCTCAAAGTATTTCCAGGAAAAAGCTTCCATGAGAGAGAGAAATGGAATATCCTGAATTCGACTGTACTTTTGTAATTAGGTAAAAGTTAATTAAAACTCTTGTGTGAAGAGAGGTGGACTGAAAACTGGCTGGATGGCCACAGCCAGAAGGTGGTGGCACAAAGTCTGGCTGGAGGCCAGAAACCAGTGGTGTACCCAGGGGTCAATCATAGAAACACAAGGTTGGAAAGGACCTGCAAGATCATCTAGTCCAACCGTCCTCCTATGACCAATACTATTCACTAAGCTACTAAATCATATCTCAAATTGGCTTGAAGGTTGCACCCAGAGAGTGGTGGTCAATGGCTCTATGTCCAAGTGGAGGCTGGTGACAAGTGGTGTCCCTCAGGGGTCTGTCCTGGGACCTATGGTTCTATGATATCCCTTCAGGCAGTTGGCATCAGCTGTCCCACCTGTGCCCCCTCCCTGTTTCTTGTGCGCCTCCAGTCTCCTGAAGGGCAGTGCAACAAACAGAAGTCCTTGATGTCCTGTAAGCACTGTTCAGCAACAATTAAAACACTGATATGTTATCAACAGTGTTGTCATCACAAATCCAAAACATAGCAGCATAGAAGCTACTATGATGAAAATTAACTCTATCCCAGGAAAACCGCTGAAGTTCATCAGCATAACAGAGGCATGGACATACAGGACAGAGTCCAACATAAGGCCACAAGGATGAGGAAGGGGCGGGAGCCCCTCTCCTGTAAGGAGAGGCTGCGAGAGCTGGGCCTGCCTGGCCTGGAGAAGAGGAGGCT
Organism: Anser cygnoides; assembly: GCF_040182565.1. Taxonomy (NCBI): domain Eukaryota; kingdom Metazoa; phylum Chordata; class Aves; order Anseriformes; family Anatidae; genus Anser; species Anser cygnoides. The sequence goes on from NC_089887.1 coordinate 14,435,378, forward strand.
CAGGGGGATCTCACTGATGTCTACAAATTGGAGATCTCCCAAAGCCACCTGGACATGGGCCTGGGCCCCCTGCTCGGGGTGGCCCTGCTGGGGCAGGGGGAGCAGATGGGCCCAGGGGGGCTCTGGCCTCAGCCATGCTGTGATGCTATGAATAGACTGCTCCCTTGTTTTAGCAACCAATTTGCTATAAGGATTAAATGCCAAGATATCCTCCAGTGAAGTTGTAAAAGATTTTTTTTTTTTTTGAAAAAAAAAAATGAGCATTCTTTGGATTAGATATCCCCCTCCACATTTTTTTTTCAAACTTCATGAAGATTATAAACTTAATTTGCAAACAAATAGCAGTTATAGCTTTCTCTTTCACAGTGCAATTTACAGGATCACTGCTAGCACATCACTTACTTTGTATGTACAATTTATAATGCTATTACATCTTCATGTAGTATTTACTTTAAATTCTTTTGTCATATTTTGACACACACACACTCATATCCCATTAAAATAAATGGAGTTAGGAAGCTCAGACACTGAAGTCAGAGCCATCAAGCTTCAGTGGGGGCATGATTTCACCCAGTGTGCTTGTTAAGTGAATTTCTGAACTTAGAAAATTTGAGTTAAATGCATATATAAGTATTTTGCTGAAGAGGGACCATTAAACAGGAAAGGAAAGAGGACACAGTCCAGTAAACTTTCAAAATTATATAGTCTACTGAGGTTTCAAATCCTAATTATATGCATAAAAGCATATGAAAGAAAAAGATAAAAAGTAAAGCTTTGTCCACCCTCAGACACACCTCAGAAGAAATATGTATTATATTCAACTAAATTCTTCAATGCAGATGAGAGAAACGGAGTGATTTACAGAAGAAAGGACCTCTGCACATCAGTACTGCTCCACAGTTCACCAAAGTTCTCCACCCGAGAAGAGCTGATGAACAATGCAAGCTGGAAGGGCCATCTCAAGCAGACAACCTGTGCGCTGACAGAAAAATGGGGCTGAAGGACAGAAATCCATCCAGACTGTCCTTGAACATGAATGGGACAAAGCAACCCTAGAGGAGGTATTAAGGGAAACATTTTTTTGTCTGGATGTCCTGAGCCCCATTACTAAGAAAATACTACTTTGAGGAAGAACTACCGTATTTCTGGAAAGGAACCAGTATTTATCCAATTAGAATCATAGAATCATAGAATATCCCGAGTTGGAAGGGACCCATAAGGATCATCAACTCCAACTCCTGGCACCACACAGGTCTGCCCAAAAGTTTAGACCTTGTGACTAAGTGCACAGTCCAATCGCTTCTTAAATTCAGACAGGCTTGGTGCAATGACTACTTCACTGGGGAGCCTGTTCCAGTGTGCAACCACACTCTCGGTGAAGAACCTCTTCCTGATGTCCAGCCTAAACTTCCCGTGCCTCAGCTTGACACCGTTCCCACGGGTCCTGTCACTGGTGATTACGGAGAATAGGTCACCTGCCTCTCCACTCCCTCTCGTGAGGAAGCTGTAGACTGTGATGAGGTCCCCCCTCAGCCTCCTCTTCTCCAGGCTGCACAGGCCAAGTGACCTCAGCCGCTCCTCATGTGTCTTCCCCTCTAGGCCCTTCACCATCTTCGTTGCCCTCAGACGAACAGAGAGAACAGAAAAGAGCACCTATCTAGATGTCTCAATAAAATCAAAACCATTTGTTGCTGTGTCCTCCACCCACCAGGATTTCAGCTCAGAAGTCTTTTAGCAGTATGAACATAAGTAGATTTGCAGAGCACTTGAAACGTGAGTGCATCTGTACTGTGGGAAAACAGGTCAACAGCTACCAACAGATCCTTGAATATATAATGGTATAAGATATTTAAGGATGAGTTTGCTAGTCCCTGTTCAGGTTTACATGCTTCTTATTGATGACTTACTATGTTTAAACCATTCACAATTGCATTTAAGAATGGAAGAATCAAAATAAGCTACATGAATCTTCCCTTAAAAACCTGCACATCGAACTTAGCTGTTACTTAACAAACAAGTTTTTAACTAGGTATGTTCCTGTTTCAAAATATAGAACATAATTTTTCCTGTTCAGAAAAGTAAGGTATTTTACTCCAAGTTTGCCTTGCTAAATTTCCACACCAGGAGAACATTGCATAGCAATAAAAGGACACGTTCAGATTGCTTAAAGGCTTTGAACTTAGTACACTTTCCTTCCTCTCTAGTTACAAATAAATACATACCAGGATGGCAGCTGCTAAAGGAGGCGCCAGGTACATAAATCAAACAGACAGAGCCTTGAGGGGAGAAGCCCTCAAATGATAAATAATTACCAATTCTACTGAGGTTGATTACTGTAGAAGTAATGGCTGATTAAAACAAGACCTGGATTAAGGCACAGACCTGAGAAGATTTAAAAAAAAAAAACAGAAAGAAAGATTTAGCTGCAGTGCCGGAGCAGAGTCCCAGTGCAAGCCTTCCTGTGCTACCCTGGGAACCCTTTGCTATCAGGGCCTCATTTTAGCCACTTGCACGTTGGGTTGTTTAATATCCTGCAGAGCTCTGGAAAGTTCCAGTTTCCGGGTGTCTGTAATTTCATAGTTTTTAATTATTTATCCCACATTTATTGCTCTAGTACCCAAACATCCTCCACTAAAGCACTGAAAGGCCTAACATCTAACGTATCTTGTGGTTCAGTCTCTTTTTGGAGTAAAAGAACTCTTTTAAGTTGCTTTTCTGCAGTTACCAGTTACTTTTTTTTAGTTTTTTCCCTCCCTCTTTTTATTCCCTTTTAAAGAAATAACTTCACAATAAATATTGATACAGTTAAAATTGTTTACTCTTCCTTGATTTAATGGGAACACATTTTCTAATAAGTTCTTTAGCATTTTAGACTTATGCCAGTGATAATTTATTGTAATTGCTCTGAGTTAAATCAGAGCACGTCTTTTCAAATGCAACATTTTTACATACTGTCAGAAGCTTAATATTTTAGTTTTAAAGGAATGAATCTGAAGCACCAGACTTCACTTGACTTTTCCAATACTGAACCAATAAAGTGAAATTATGACACTATGAAATTTTTAGTCAGACAGGGCTCTGAATAATCCAAATGTGTCTTAGGACACCAAATAGTTAGCTAAAAGGATGAATGGAATAGCTTATATTAAAAAGAAAGGCAGATACCAAAATCTAAAAATATGACTCCTAAACTTTGTTTACTAAACACACAACATGATTTTCAAAACCAATTAATACCAAAGCAATTAATCAGAAGTGTGATAGCACTTTTAACTTCAGACCACTTATTCAGACTCTTTTTAACCCAATCTTTAGGTATTATGATCTTGACCAAAATTCCAGGGAAACCTGGCATGGGGAGCTGATAAAGCTAGAAATAACAATTCACATAAGGATGTATACTTAGCCTAAATGAGCAGTAATGCAGATAGATAATCATGCATTCATTGAATCATGAACTTTATGCCAAAGTTTGGAAAAAATCACACACTAATTCCTATGCAGGATACCATGATACCATAGTTGAAGCAGCAGGCCAGGATCACATCGTTTGAACTTGAAAAAGCAATTCAATATCTCCCAAGCCCACAGATAAATCTGAACTGTGCTTAATCACAAGAGTAATTAAAGCTCGGTAATATATTTCTGTCACAGAAAGGGGGAAAAATACCCCAAAGTAGTGAGTCAGAAGGGCCTGGAATCTGCCAAGAGAAAAAGAAAGGATTGCTAGAATGGGAGCCATGGCCAAGACTGATGCTCAAAATGTGTAGGCCTCAGTTTTCTCTTATGAAAGGCAAGGTGATTTTACAGAAGGAAAAGAAAAATCCATAAAGACAAAGCGTTATTTAATGACACTAGCTACTTCGCCATTCTGAAATTCTTGCCACATTTACTCATAGAGTTCCCCAGCCTTCAGGAGGTTTAGGACCAAGGTTATCAAGGAAGGCCACTGATCAGGCCTGGTGAAAATACTCCGCTCCCTTACTGGTGATGGAATAAATGCGTTTGCTGAAACATCCTGGTTATATCTCACTACTAGTAAATCTATGTCTAATACCAATACAGGGAGATTACAAACATTCTAGCAGCCCTTTTGGCGTAAAGTTGTAAATGTAGATTTTTTTTTTTTTCACCAGTGTCTTTATAGATATTTGAGTACCCAACATAAAATATTCCATTACAAAGGGGAGAGCTAATAAGAAGCTATAACACAGCACAGCAAGGACAATGATCACGCAAATGGGGAGAATTACAAAAGACATATAAATAAATTTGGTTTTTCACTCTGAAAGGTTACAGCACATACATGCACATAATCGGTAATTCTGCCACTTGCAGCACTGCCATTTGCTGATCTGTGCTACTAGTGCACTCCTTTTAGGAAAAATGAACTAAGTCATACCTATTACAAATAAAGCATGGACTGCGTGACAAAGAACAAGAGACTTGTAATACATTTTGACACTGTTTTCTTAATGCTGGAGTGGCAGAGTTTTAACTTCAAAGAAGTGGGTGCCAGTAAAGATACTTCCTGTGATGCTTTGCCTGGAGTCTCAGCAGAATGGAAAGCTTTGTAATAACATGAGGGTTTTATGACAGATGCCTAGAGGAATATGCACACATGCACAGTCAAAGGAGAGTTAAAGCAAAGTAGCCTCATGGCACTGCCAAATTCCAATGGGTTTTAAATGTCCCATTATGTTAACAAGACAGATAGAAAAAAAATATCTACCAGAATTAGCCAACACATTTCTAACCTTAAAAAAAAAATAAAAAAATTATACATCTTTGTAAATCTCCATGGGAGTTGAAAAAAACAACAAAACAAACAAACAGCACTGATATCGTGCATATTGGCAGTAATTTAGAGCTCTGCAGTGCAAAAGCCCTAGTATAACACGCCTTGTGGAACAGACCTTCTAATCCCTGGGTTCATCATGCTCCCTTTTGCTAGAATTTGCAAAGGAAACATTATAGGATTCATGATGCTAACTTCAGTTTAGTATGGTACTATGAGAAATTTGCCTCCAGCTCCTCTGTATGTTTTTATCCCAAATGCCCCCAAACTGATTTGCATACAAGAACATGTTGAGACAAAACTACTTCTGTACTTTACTGAACTGAACAGCTGCAATGGCACCATACAACAAAATAGTGGAACAGGGAAAAAAGTACAAGAAGCACCAAATTTTCAAGAGGAACAAAAGTCTGAATTCCTCCAGAGTCAGAGTTACACCCAAAACTAATTTGGTCCAAATCAGTATGTCAAAGTTCAATAGTAATTTCTTCTATATTTTCAGTCAAAAGGAAACCCAAGCAAGCACACTCCGTGAATGTGAAGTAAAACAAATGTATTAATTTACAGCACAACTAAACTGAGTAGCTGCATTATCCTGAAGGCAGCCTGCTGCCTCACAAAGAGTCGGAAGCAAATAAATCATATATGACTGTGATAAATGATCAGTGGAGGATGTGTCAGAGTGCAGGCGTGATCAGCCATCATGCTGAAATGCAGGAACTACCATGGGAGGTTTGGGAGCCTGCAAATATGAAAGACCCTTGTTAGTGTCAGAACTAGGCAAATGATTTGCCATGAATTAGTACAGAAGCAGAGCTCAGCCCACTTCGCATTTCTGAATGTTCAAAAAGTGGGTAGTAGGGTTTTTTCTTTTTTTTTTTTCCTGTCTCTAATATGCTAGCTAGCATTGTCCCACTCTTCCCCCAGCATTGTATATTCCAGTATTTTTTCCTATAGTTACTTATTAACAATATAACGAATGTTTTAACTCAATAAATAATTTACTTTATCCTCAAAGTCCTAGTGCTTCATGCCAGCGTTAACAAAAATTCATTCTGAGAACACTTCCAACCCCAAATAAAACATCGCTAAGATAGCCTATATGTCAGAAAGAGCTATTTAACTAAGGGAATGGATCCCACCCCTTTTACATTCCTCAATAATGTTTGTGTTGCTTTTTGGATCTTTGTATATCCTTGACAGGTGCAGAGACATATGACTTGCAGTTCCATGCTTCAGGGCACATGGAGAAGAAAAGCTTTTTTTTTTTTTTTCTTTTTTATTAAAAAGAGATTAACAAGAAAAACTGTCAAAACAAACAAAAAAAGCCATATCATCAATATGAACACTGAAAAAAACACCAGGTGACATTTCACAAAATTTACAAAAACATCAATAACGAAAGTAGATTATAAACAGCATTTACCTCAGTAAATCACAGGACAGATTAGCACAGTGGCAGCTCTACCACACTTGGGCTGGGGCAGCACTCCCCACACTGAGGGCTACGTGCAATTGCAGTGCAGATCTTTTGCCAGTGCATACTGCAGATTCTAGTCCATACTACCAGGTCAGTACTGAGTGGGACACTGCCATCATGTATCAGAGCATGCAGGAGTAACGTGATTCAGAAAGCCAGAGGGGGCTACGTTTCTGGTGGGGCTGGACTCCCAGTCCTCAGTCCTCAATATAAGATTCACCAAAGTTGCCAAACATACTAGGCAGAGACTAAGGCTGTGGGATCCTGATTGCTCAGGGGATAACTCCAGTAGCAGGCCTCAGCAGACATTTGCAGTCCCTCCTCAGCCCCATGCCTGCTATTGGTGTCCTGCGTATTCTCCTTGGAACTCTAACCCTAACTGCAAGCTGAGACTAATGGCACAGGATGGTATCTCTAAGGCTGAGGACTGCAAGGAGAATGTATGTAGAAACAGCCCTCATCTGACCTTGGCAAAGTCGGCCTCACAGTATCACATTTCTCCTTCTTTGAACCCTAAGCATAGGCCATGACAAATGCCAGTCCCAGAGATACAGGCCTACACAGGTAACAACTGTAATGCCTCCCAAGGGGCTTATACTGCTCCTTTTCAGAAGCCTGACTCTGAGAATAGCATCGTGGGATGCTGTTATCTCCCAGGCTAAGACTGTACAGAGGACATGCAGGTGTAATCCATTCGTGCCTATCTGAAGTATCTCCTCTCCTTTAGGCCTTTAAATAGGCCTAACTGTAGGCTGAGGCTAAAGCCCACAGGACACGCCAGTGCTCTTGGTGAAGAAACACACAGCCAGCACTTTTACTACTTGCATACAGCCACTTCTCAGACACACTGTTCCTCTGTAACTTGGCTTTCTCCTTCTTCATCACTGAATGTCACTCTAGGCTGAGACAAGAGCCATGGGCCTCCCCAGTCTCTGAACTTCATTGTTTCAAACTGGCCTAATTTCACTCCTTACTTTGCTGCAGCAACATCTTCTGTTCCCTGCTCTTGCTATGTATCTGAGATTTATTGTTCTCAGAAGCCTCACTCCGATCTCATCCCCAAGCACAGCCCGAGCCCCAGGCCAGCAACTCAACCTGTTTAATCAGTGCAGAGAGCACAGTTCCTCTAGCAGCTGTCAAATTACCTTGGCAGCCCTTCTAAGCCCCATCGTTACTGTGTGTTCTGAATCTGTATTTTTCAGTACCTTTCTGCACTGGCTTTTGTTGTGCTTTTTAGCTGATGGGGATTTTGAAAGGGAGGTGCTAAATCCTTCCTCTTCTACGTGTTGTGATGCTGGGCAGGTTATTGACACATATACTATGGCTGCCTGCCTCTGGCATCCTTGCTGAGTGCAAGAGACAAGTAATTCAGGAAGACTTCATTGTTGCTACCCTCAATAAAATTCTCATGGCGGGACACCCCCACACCCCCTTGGTACCTTGAAGGAACCAACTCTTGTTCAGCATTTAAATGTGCCTGTAATATCTTACTTTAAGATAACAGTTGAATGATGTATTTTTATTTTTAGTGATGTAAAAATAAATACACGTGAAGTCTGTCAAATATCCACCTTCAATGAACCTTTTTCAGCCAGACAAAGAAGCACAAATAAATCCATTGATCTTTCAGGGTATCTTCTTGATTGGTAATGCTTTAGACTAAATTGTCTTTACAGTTTACCATAGAACCAGAGAATGGTTTGGGTTGGAAGAGACCTTAAAGACCATCCAATTCCATCCCCTGCCATGGGCAAGGACCACTCCCACCAGCTGAGGCTACCCAAAGCCCCATCAAGACTGGGCTTGGACATTGCCAGGGATGGGGCAATCACAGCTCCCCTGGGCAGCCTGGGCCAGGGCCTCACCACCCTTAAAGTAAAGAATTTCTTCCTAATATCTAATCTGAGTCTACCCTTTTTTAGTTTAAAGCCAGTACCCCTTGCCCTATCTCTGTACCCCCATCAAAGAGTCCCTCCCTGGCTGTCCTGTAGGCCCCCTGTAGGCACTGGAAGGCCGCCAAGAGGCCTCCCTGGGGCCTTCTCTTCTCCAGGCTGAACAGCCCCAGCTCCCTCAGCCTCCCTTCACAGCAGAGGAGCTCCAGCCCCCTGACCATCCTCGTGGCCTCCTCTGGACCTGCTCCAACAGGTCCTGCCTCTTGTGCTGGGCCCAGAGCTGAACACAGGCTCCAGGTGGGGTTTCATGAGAGCGGAGCAGAGGGGCAGAATCCCCTCCTGCCCTGCTGGGCACGCTGCTGCTGGTGCAGCGCAGGGTACAGGTGGCATTCTGGCTGCCAACGCACATTGCTGGCTCATGTAGAACTTCTCATCAACCAACAACCCCAGGTCCTTCTCCTCAGGGCTAGTTTCAATCCATCTGACTTACTATGATACTACAGTTATCACACTTACTATTATCATTCTACTGTAAATTTCTCCCTTCACTTTGATATTATTGGCAAAATAAGAAAGTTAGGGCCATAAAATTAATTAAAATCTTAATTACATAGATTCTTCCTTGCATTCTGCAATTAGAAAAAGTAGTAAGTTATCATAATTCCCTTTAAAAGAAAGACTTGGAGGAAGAGAGTAACCTAGCAAGTGATGGGAGAAGATAAAGGATTTGATTTTTATATTAGATATGTGGGCACAAAGAGCTGTATATCTTGTAGAATCAGCTAATGTGAATGCATTACCAAGTTGACAAGACATGGTACAGAACAAAGGTATGAATCTATTTGTCTTAGATGCCATCACTGATACTGAGCTTGGTTTATATTCCACATATCTCTGAAGTTTGAAATTATTTAGACCTAGGGTATTGAAATGTATGAAATTTATCAGAGAAAACAAGCCCAAACCTTTCCTTCTAAGTTAATATGAAGGAGTTTTTGTCCTTCTGGGAACAAAGCGGACAGTCAAAACCCATCAGAATATTTTTTCTAGTATTTCTCACCTGGGAAAAAAAATGGAAATGTTACAACAAATAGTTTTACCATCTCTTGTGACCAAACTGAAAGTCTCATTACTCTTAGTGCTGGCTAAAGCTATCATTTTCAGATGCTAGCAATAACTTGAGACCCTCAGTTTTCATTATTAGAAAATAAAAGTTTCTAAGCTGTCATATCGAGTACAGAAACATGATAAAATGATCAATGAATGGCTCAAAAAAAAATCGTAAAAATCATTATTTAAAATAAAATTGTGACTTTGATGAAGGGTATTAATATTAAATATAACTTAGGAACACTGGACTGTATCCTCAAATGCTGTATCCAATACTCAACAAACAATAACAGTTAAGACTGCACAGTAAAAGTTAGCAGCAATAATAAAATGTCACAGAGTGAGTGGACATAGGAGCAAAGACATCACCATGGTATTAGGTTCCTGAAGTAGCAGGAGATTAGGTAGACACATTTTTCAGATGACATTAAATGGCTGACTACACCACGCACCCACATTGCCCCCCCTTTTCTGTAGAAGAATTGAAAAACCTGCAACAGGTATGGCTACTCTAAGCTAGGGTAAGCTAGGGTAAAATTTCTATACATACCCCCCCCCCCTCCCCCCCGCCCCAGGAATTAGTTTAAGCTTTAGCTCATCATCAATACAAAGCAGAAAAGTACTGTAATAGCACAGGGCACAACAACACACATTATCATATATTTGGTCCTAATTTGTCAGTGTTCAGTGTTTCTGAATTAAAGCAGGACAAAAATGTCAACTCAAAAACTGCATTATGTATCAAGAGAAAAATACTGGCTTATTCAAGTATGCACTGCAACCCTCTAAAACTTAATGCAGTATAATGTGGTGTAGACTAACAGTATTTTCATCTCTTTTTAAATAACACTGGTGACACCAATTTGCTGAGTGCCCAAGGATTTATGCCCCACACTCAATTTTCTCCTTCTAAAAGCATACCTTTTGTGTTATATAAGCCTTTCTATACACTTGCCAAGATGCTGGCAAGATGAAACATCATTGCACTTTCCTAAGATGATGGTTAAGTGAAATACTGCTTGTAAGTTGTGTTTTTCTGTTACAGCAAATTAACAAGGAAAAAAAAAAAAGAAAAATGAATGATAAAATTTGAAGCAAACAATTTGCTCAAAATTAGCAAGATGTGGTCAAAATAGTTGTAATTTTGAACAGCATTCAGTACACAAAGACGGGTCTCTGTGACTGAAAGGAAGTGCTAAATTCATAGAACTAATAACCCCCTAACAATTCAACCAGCTCCAAACCTTTTCAGGTTCACAGGCCACTAACTAATATTCAGCTAAGAGGCTTTAGAAATGTAGATTAATGTTTTATGCTCTAGGGAAGAAACTCATCACCAACTGTGTTGAGAAACTCTTTTTTCCCCTCTAGGGAATAGAATTACATAATCAGTTAAGTATATTATAGTTTCTTAGCTCTTTCTAAGCCCTTGGTAGAGGCAATAACTTTTATTGAGGTAGGTGGACGAGTGGTCTTTGCTACAATGCCCGTTATGCAGGAGTATGGTACAAAATAAATACATTAGCAGCATTCCATCCATGCTACTCTTATTCCATTTAATTTCATCCATTAAAAAGTAGCACCACTTTTCTATATGTGCTTCTTGACAATTGTCAAACAACCGTGAAAAGGACCATGCTTGCAATCACACGCCCCAGTGTTCCCCTGAACGACCAACAAACCCAAGAGCAAAAGTGTATTTTGGGATTCCTACCAGTGCCTTCCCTTTGTCATACAGAGATCGAAAACAGAAAAAGAATTAAGTTCCAAAGCTACACTCATTATTATTGCCATATCTTACGGGAGATACGGCTACTGCAACCAATTCGTGTTGCAACTTGAAATGAACATGCAGCCATGTGATGAGAGATATAATGAGATTTTTAACAGAGGGTTGCATCTGAGTGTTTGACAAAAAAAGATTCAGCTGGGGTACTATGAACTGTTATTTATTTCCATTTGAGTTTAGCAAAGGTTGTCCTACACAACTGTGAAACAATTTTACACTTTTTAAATGTATTAGCTTTGAACTGGAACAGTAAATAAACTATTTTATTTTTTTAAAATCTCAAAATGGATTAACAAGGCTGTGTAGAGAGTTTGCCACCACAGAGAACAATTTTTGATAGCATGCTAATGGGATTGCAAAGGGTTATTTTGCCGGAGAGAAGATTTTCAGATGCTTTCTCTCTAATGAAGGTTTTGTTCCTCACTTATGAAGTGCTTTTTGCCTTTCCTTTTCACCTCATTTTTTCCCTCCTTTTAAACAAGTCAGGGAAAGGTGAATTGCCTTGGAGAACCATGTTGTCATTGGACTAAATTAAGCCTTAAAAGATCAAAGCTTTCAAAATCATGCTGAGATCAAACTGGGATCTTTGGAAGACTTAGAGGGAAGGAAAAACACTGATCTTTACAATTTGTCCACAAACATGTTGCTCTTCAGCTGCTGAAAATATGCAGGAGGAGTATACTGTGTGAAAAAAACAATCTTCAGTGATAGCACAGTAGCTTTTAGAGAAATCGATCTTTCCTGAGAATGGGTAAAATTCACCTCTGTCTGAGAGTCACAGGTCTTGTTCTGGCCATGTATGCTATTCATTTAATTCTCTAATAGTTCAGTGGTTGTGCTATAAATTTTATCCCATGCGATCTCCTAAATCTACACCCCACCAAAGATTGCCATACATAGAGAAATGTTAAAATAAACAAAGAAAACTTCCACAGCAGTGGAGAAAACTATCATTAAGCCACATACATACCCATTATCTTAAGCTAGTCAAAAGCTCTAGTGATTAGAATAGACTTTTAATGGTCCATGGAGGCTAAAATTATTTTTCTGAAGTCTATAACTGTCTAGCAATGCCCGCAAACTGCCCTAGCAGTGGTGCATCTCCATGCCAGTTAAGACAGTCTCCTACCTTCCTGACTAATCAGAAAGGCCAGGTGCACTCTTAGTCAGGTTTTAATTCAATGACTTTAGCAAGGTCAAGCCATGCTAGTTTTAAAATGTACGACTGTGTTTTACTACATGAAATATTTAGTTGTGCAAAAACAGAAGCTTCCTGGAAAGATGAAAGAAGGCTTATAAGGAATATTTATTATTATTATTATCAATAGCTGGAAACTCATGGCCCAAAACTAAAGAGGGTTATATTCTTGGACAGACACAGGAGACCTTTTATGTCTCTTACTTCCAGCCTTTCTTATCAGAGCTTGCTCGTAGCATCTATTGCACAAAATTATGCTTATGCATTACAGCAAGTGCAGCAGCAATCTCACATGCCATTCTCTGTAACAACATTATTTGTGAATCTTCTTTAATGTGGTCCTGCTCATTGCAGATATAAGTTTTTAGGTCACCCAAGTCACAGAACTCAAAAACTAGGAGGTAAGGAATGGCTTCCACACGTTGCCCAATACACTGGAAAACATTTGGATGCTGAAGAATGTAGTACGGTTCTCCCTTTCTTAAAAACTTTTTGGGCTCCTGGAGACCCGCACTTGCCTTCAACTCTCTCACTATTACTCTTGCCACACTAGTGCCTGTATAGATCCCTCCAAGCAGAACCTTTCCAAACCAGCTGTTTCCAATGTCCTGAACGTAGTTTAGACTCTGATGCGCAACTCGAGACTTTGATCCATCTGCATGAGATGGAAACTGGGAGGGAGTTGGTAATGCAATACTGCGAACTGAAAGAGTAAAAACCTTCTGCTGGAGACTGAACTGATGGAGTATCTTCTACTGGAGGTGTAAAATCTATTTCATCATCAAAGTTATCATCAAATTCCTTGAAATCTATCTCAGGGTCATTGCAGCAGAAGACAGAGTTTGCAAGCAGCATTACCAGTACTACTAGAGTACACAGACACAGAATCACAAAAGATGAAGAAACTTCAGCTGCAGCTCCTTGTCCTGCCCCTGCTGGCAGAAACGGAGCCACCCCGTAAGCCGGAGGGCAGCCGGGAGGCCAGGCCCGAGGGGCTGCGGGCCGGCCCCGCCGCCCGGCCCAACCGCGACCCCTCCCCGCGCTGCCACCCGGCACCGAGCCCGGGGCTCTCGGCGGCTCTCAGCGGCCCCCGGCCTAGCGGCGCGGCCGCTCGCGGCATCGGCCCCGCTCCCCTCACGTAGCCCAGCCCCCGTACAAAGACAGACTGGGGTCTCCTGGAAAGAGTCCAGCGGAGGGCCACAAAGATGATACAGGGCATGGAGCATCCCCGCTGTGAGGAAAGGCTGAGAGACTGGGTCTGTTCAGCCCGGAGAAAATAAGTCTGAGGGGGGATCTTATCAATGTTTATAAATCCTTTAAGTGTGGGAGACAGAGGGATTTTGCCAACCTCTTTTCAGTGGTTTGTGGGGACAAGCCAAGCGGCAATGGCCACACAAAATGGAGCACAGGAGTTCCGCACTAACATGCAAAAGAACTTCTTCACGGTGAGGGTGATGGAGCACTGGCACAGGCTGCCCAGGGAGGTTGTGGAGTCACCTTCTCTGGATATACTCAAGACCCATCTGGACGCCTACCTGGGCAATCTGCTCTAGAGAACCTGCTTTAGCAGGAGGGTTGGACCCGATGATCTCTGGGGGTCCCTTCCAATCCCTACAATTCTGATTCTGTGATCTATTGTATAAAACTGCTTCTTGACCTGATGGACATGGCCTTGTGCATCTGTCAACAGCCACACCGTAGCTCGTGCTGTTGAACTCCTAACTAAGCATCAGATGAAGTCCCACCAGGCCGCCAGCCCTTCCACGTATCAAATTTCTGATAATAACACTGGGTACCAGACGCAAAGACAGCATCACTGCAAGACCCTTTCGCAGTCCAGGTTATCCTGTACTATATTCAGAGATCTTATTAGGAAATACCCTCTTAGAAGTGTATTTCCACACACACACACACACACACACACACACACACACCCCCGGAAGGGACAGGGCTCTCCCCCTGTGACAGTCCAACCTTTCCCTGGCCACAGGCTGCTCTGACATGCCCTGCTGCTGGGGCCAGGCAGGCCGGAACTGTCCGCTCCTGGCCGTACTTGAGGCCACCCTGAAGACAGCAGCCACCTTTGGCCTGTGAGAGCTGAGGAGAACCCTGAGCACAAGCAGCCTGCCCAGCCCCAGAAGAGCAGGCGGAGGGGTCGAGCCCTGGGGTGGAGCAGCCAGCACAGGCCCAGAGCTGCCAGGCCCCGAGGTGACTGAGTGTGCAAAGCGGCAACCTGAATTCCTGCCCGTGACTGACAGGGCCAGAGCAAGGCAGGAGGCACCTCCTCTTCCTCTGGGTGATATGTAAAATGGTGGCTCTGCTTGTGGGTGCTCAAGGTAGGCCTGTGTGCCTGTTCGAGCTTAAATTGCGACACGGTTGTAAACCGTGCGCACACACCCCTCCCCAGCATGGAAAAAAATCTGCTTCTATCCTTTTAGTTTTAGTTTAATTTATTAATTTCAGTTCTGCTGAGGAAACTTTACTTCCAGAACGGCATCCTGCCTCATGAAGGTTTCCCAACAAGAATGCCCAGCTTGCCTCTGAAATCAGCTGCAAATGTTTGTATGTCCCCCCCCTGCCCCCATTTACAACAAGTGATCGGACAGCAATTCCATGCCAAGAGGATGGCGTTCACAAACAACTATGCATGTTGCTTTGCCTCATCTGTTTTTACATTAAACAAATTATCCATCCACCTTTTTTCCTTCAATCTTTTTGACCTCTGTACCTTTTTGTACCACAAGACACATGAGGTGATAGGCAGGGGCATAAGAAAGGACAAGGCAATGATGAAGGTCATGTATTTCTTTCTTGTTTGCCCTCCCTCCTCCCCCCCCATCCCCCCCCGGGGCATTTTGGGTTTATATTCCCTTTTCACTAGTGTCAGAGGAGAGCACTGACACAGTGTTAGAAAGCTGGTCTTGCCTGCACTAAGATGGGATTTCACCCATAGAAATTTCTTCCATGCTTCACAGGCTAAGTAGAACTGTTCTGTCCATTTTAAGGCAGTAGCTCTGATGATTAAACCTTCCTTATAAAGCTCATTGCCTCCCAGCCAGGTGCCAAGGATTGTACCTGTCATGTTTTTTCTATTTGCAGACCAAGTAGAAAAATCTAACCAACCATAATAAAACAAAAACTAAAACAAAAAATGACCTAGCATTTATTCATACTCTGAGTGGTGAGCAGCAATAGTTGCACTTCAGCAGCCCCTTGGTTGGAAACCTATGGTGATGCTGATCATAATCATTGCTCTTTAGACAACTTCATATGTTTTTGCATATATTTTGAGAAAATTTGTAAGAAAACTGCTGCAAATGTAAAGCAATTGTAGAATCATAGAATCATTTAGGTTGGAATAGACCTCCAAGATCATTAAGTCCAACCTAGCACTGCCAAGTTTACCACTAAAGTATGTCCCTAAGCAAGACATCTACACGTCTTTCGAATATCTCCAGGGATGGTGACTCAACCACTTCCCTGGGCAGAGGGTTCCAATGCTCCACAACCCTTTCAGATCTGTATAAGGGGAAAGATTTAGCTTTTCAAATGAAAAAGAGCCAAATGAATCTGATTTCAATATCGTAAAGAAGCATGAAAATATCAAGTCAAACTTAAATCTGTCTTCATCATATCCACAAGCCTTTAGCTTTCTTTTCCATCAAAACCATTATTCTTAGAATTTGTTTTCCAGTGTGAATATTTAAACAATAGCTGCATAGTCTACTCAAGGGTTTTCCTTAAAGAAATTATGGTTGCAAACCTTCCTGAACTAAGTTAATTCTTTAGAATATTGAGAGAAAAGGAGTGCAAGGTGAAAGGCATTCGTTAAAGTCCTCAACTTTTGATTATCTAGTACTCACAATCAATTTAAACTAGTTACAAATAATTATTTAGTCTTTAAGATAAAAAAAAAAAATCAATCTGACAACTTGTATTGGGAAAAAAGAATATTATGTTCATCATATTAGTTCAGCACTATTCTCAGTGGATGTAAATTACCATGAAATTCAATACATATACGGAATGATCACATTTTACAACACTGAATCGTATGTTCTAAAAGGAATTCAGAGTTCTAGCAATGTCAATAAAGAATTAAAATATATACTCTATTTTACAAAGCAATTCACTTATCTTTAAAATAGGACAGCAGTTACAAAATCATTATTTCATAAAATTGTGAACTGTAATATTGATCAGATTTAATCATAATTTAATTCAGAATAATTATGTCACATTAAATTTGTTTCATTTCTTGAACATTTTCATGTCCCCTTAAGAAAAGCATCCTAATGCTCCAAAGGCTAAATGGAAATCCACATTTTTTGTAGCAGAATACTGGGAGTGTGTGTGGGGGGGGGGTGTGTGGGGTGTGTGGAGTGGGGGCAGCTAGATCAGGTCA
The DNA here is from genome assembly GCF_040182565.1 of Anser cygnoides. Lineage (NCBI taxonomy): Eukaryota > Metazoa > Chordata > Aves > Anseriformes > Anatidae > Anser > Anser cygnoides. Next base: position 14,452,050 of record NC_089887.1, read on the forward strand.
GTATTTCTGAGACTTCGGTAGCTATGTTTTTTGCATCCAAAGGTATCAAAAATGTATTGTTTTGTTACAATGAATTTTTGTGGACTCACAAATGAGTCCCTCCCCAAAAAATGATAAATCCAAGTATTATTCATGCATGAATGCTACTGCAAATCAGGATGCGAAATTATTTGACATACAAAATACAATAGATGGAGTATATAAAAAAGAGTAAAAGGAAGGCTTAGTCTGGGATTTTCTCACAGTCCACCTGAACTATGGTGCATATAGCAAGACAAAAAGGAATAATAATTTTATATATATATATATATAACCTAGAAGCTGCTAGAAATTAGAAATCCTGGGCATGTTCTTATGTGTTCATTTTCACATGAAAGCACTACTGTTAAAAGCAGAGAAAACAGCTTACACTCCCAAACGTTGATTTACAAAACCAGAAAAGTGAAAGAGAACATTGTCATCATTCTGATTTTCAAGGAAGAGTTGCTGTGCTTCAGACCACACACCTTATTCAGTGTTTCTGTCAAAACTTGTGAAGTATCAAACAGATCGTGTTTTGCTTCCACCACTTTTTACATATTAGCATGATTTTTGCAACAAGACACGTAACAATATTCTCAGTTGCAGAACTACCTCCAAACGTGGATAAATAGCATTTCTAGACATATCAAATCCAAATCACACACACAAAAAAAAACCCACACACTGTATTTTACCCAAAGTTTGTGAATTCCCTGAGAAAGAATAGTGTTACTTGAAATGCACAGCACTTCAACAGCCCTTTGAGACAAATCAAACTGAGCCTTTAAACACATGCATAGCAAATTGTGTGGGCAGGAACATCTCCACCAATGTCATCAATTCTTCAGCAGCCTTAAAATTAAAAATGGGCTTAAAGCGTTTTCTAGATTAGGCCCTCTTTCCTTTCTTTTATTAAAATGGGACAGTGGCTATACGCCAGCAGAAACTCTAGTGATAAAGTAGAAGACATAAAGTTGGTGAGAGATGTGATAAAATTCACTTCTATACAAGAGGGAATGACTTCCATAACTCATTCTGGGTTCTACTTCTTGTAAATAGCATAGAACTGTTAAAAAAAAAAGCATACTCTGTATCATTTCTAGATGCACACACTACATTGATTGCTTACTTGCTTACTAGTTTTAATTTGACAAAGCATGGAGCATTCTGAACATTCTTCCCTTTTGTTTAATTATTGAAAAATATAGGAAAAAAACAACAATAAATTAGTTTCAGAAGTGAGACAGATCTACTGAAGGGGCAAAATTCACATTGCAATTTTTCTGCTGTTCAGTGGGCTGAATGGGTGATCTACCTTTCTTTCAGCTTGCCGTTTCTGGAGGCAAGAAGAGTGACAGTATGGTATAGAACTAGCTGAACTGCACAGCAGCCAGATTCCTCAGACTTTTGTAAAAAGCCCAACAGGATGAATTTTGTTAAGGTCTTACACTATCAATTACCTTTACATAGCTCTTGCAACATCGACTGCTGAGATATATAATCTGGAGAAAGTTCTACTGGCCAAATACACATTCTCCATTTTACTGTATCGTGTAGCTGTCAAAGAGGTATCTATCCAAATCTTGGAACACATTGCTGTGAACAGACTTTTATGGGATGCACAAAATCCCAAGGCCACTGTGACTTTGTGTTACTTGGGGGTCATTACTTATTTGTCATCCCCTTGTACTAGGTACCATTAAATCAGAGAAAAAAGACTCCCACCTTCATGGATCAAGTCTTCAGTGGCAATAAAGGCACAGAAGACAACTTGAACAAATGTATTTTTGCTACAAAATGAATTTGGAACCTTATTCACATTAGAAAGTAAAGTGGGGTGCTCTTAAAATAAAGCTTTACAACATATATAAATAAAAATGAGGTGTATATAGGTATATTGTAGTTACAGATATCTGTTAAACCAGAAGAGAAAATCACTCAAAATTATTTTAAGCTATCTTGAATCCTCATAATGTGAATCCTCTGCATGCATATTTTCAATTTACACTTTAGATAGCTCTTACACAGGAAACCATATTTGAACAACAGGGAGAGACAGAAATTATTATCTAGAACTCTGGGACTGACATCTATCATCTTTTACACATCTGCACTGCAGTGCAGTTTCATAAAGCTGTTCGGGTTAGGCCCCATTCAACTTCACCAGGACTTTATCAAAACAGCCTTAGACTGGATTTAGAACACGACTGGATTTACAACAAATTGGGTATAGATTTGTTGCCAGTTTAATTTCAATACAGAACTGTAGATGTAAAGTACCTCAATTTGTTGGTGGTGTTTTTTTTTGACTTTTAAGATGAGCAGGCCCAACTATGTGGCAGGCCACTCTTTCATTTAGTAGAATGCTGGTAGATCTGTTGAGTTTAACATATGCTTCTCTCATCCTGCTTGGGAAGACAAATAAATGCATGTTCCAGAAGGGTATTTAGTACCAGAACTACAATGCTTCAGAATAAGCAGAAATTAACAGGCTTGATTCAGAAGAGTGCTAACACTTGGCAGTCTCCTGGAATCATTTGTGGTTTCAAATGGTTGTACCATAGCTGCTGCTGAGCTTTGCTCATCATGGTCTGCAGTTATGAAGGGAGATAATGGAACAGTCTATTGCCTTGACAAAGATAAAAGGGAAAATAAAAGAAAAAAGTGAATGGTCAAGTTTGATGTATAAATGCAAAGGAAGGTTTTGTTAACTAGAAATGCAAATCCCAATGAGAAATGAGATCCTGCAGTAAAGTTTTCCTAGCAGAAAACTGAGATATTCTGAAGATGTGCTATATTATGACAAGTAAATACTTCTCTTTCCAATTAGGAATCTTAGTATATGGCATTCTGGACCATTTAGCTCTCTCTATATCACTTGCTATATAACTTTCCCCACTGAGGTTTTGCTGCCTGAGTGTCAGGGATTCAAGGCTCAGCTCTAATGCAGTCAAGCTACACAACATTGGCTCAGATTTCTAATAAAGTTGTGAGAAAGGGATTCATGAAAGCTTGTAGAAAGGTAAAATTACAAGCAGAGTTAGGACTGGGGAGACCAGGGATCATTAGTAGCTCAAGGATTTGAAAGTAATAATACCAGTATGAAAAGATACAAACTCCTGAAGGAAGAAAACCAGGAAAACCAAGAAAACGGTTGGGTAATCAGGTCACGTTGTCAGCGTTACCATTTTGATGGACCTGGAGACAGAAAGCAACTCAGTCATGCTGAAGGTTCGTCCCAGGAGGCTCAGCCTTCCTCTCGCAATGGATGCCTCCTGGGAGGGCATGTACTCCCAGGGCACCACATCAGGGCCAGCGAGTGTGCTGGAATTTTGCTTGTTAAGTCCTAGCTGTCTTCTGCGTGTGATAGCCACTAAGTTATTACTTTAAACATATTAGTTGTATGTATTATGCTTGTAGTCTCTTCTTGTTCCTAGCTAACGATGCCCAAACAAAGTGACCCAGAAAAGGGACGGTAACAGCCACTGATTCCAGCTACCATCTGTTGAGAAATAATAAAGTAGAAATTCACTTTACAGAGAGATAGCAAAACTGTTCTTTGATAGCTGAATCTTACCTTGAAATAGATGGACCTAATTCATGCTCTCTACCAATGAGCAGCACTTTGCCAGATAGCTGAAGTCGCTGCCTCATTGAGTGGCTGTACCTATATTTCTGCAGTAATGTAAAAGATCAAAGATAATGTAAAATTTATGGGAGGAGAAAGTAAAGTAGAGGATTCTGCTGTATGTACCTTGCAGTACTAACAGTAGCGGGGGAACAATTTCTGCACCAATCTCTAGTCTAGGACAGAGGCAATGACACCACAGAGACAAACCTAAACCTTTTTCTGCTCCAGACGAAAACACAACCAGAGAGGAGAGAACAGCATTAGCTACCATCCGTCACATGCCTAGCCAATAACAAAAAAGGGAAGAGAAGCTCCTTCATAGATGCACAACAAATCCCCAAAAGCACCATAATGAAAATAAAATATGCTATTTTCTATTACTAGAAAATTCAAGTATAATTGCATGTTCAAAATCACATCAGTTTTAGTGTGAGCCTCTGAATATGAAAATATCCTCTGATCTCCTTCAGGGTATGCATACATGTGTATATATATATATATATATATATATACAAAAATATACATGCTACCAGAATTTCATTGTGGGAATAAAAACAATGGTCAAGGCATGTTGAATTTGTTTTCCTTTTGGTTGGCTATCAGGTAGTGATAATATTATTGTAACCTATATGACACTTCCTAAAAACTGTGTTAATAAACAGCATTTTAGGACAAGATGGAATGGCCTCAAGTTATGTCAGGGGAGGTTCAGGTTGGGAATCAGGAAAAAATTCTTCTCAGGAAGAGTGGTTAGGCATTGGAAAGGGTTGCCCGGGGAGGTGGTGGCGTCACCGTCCCTGGGGGTGTTTAAGGAAAGGTTGGAGGTGGTGCTTGGGGACATGGTTTAGCGGGTGACATTGGCAGTAGGGTGATGGTTGGACCAGATGATCCTGAAGGTCATTTCCAACCTTAATGATTCTATGATTCAATCACATTTATCTGTATTTATATGATACTTCATTAATAAAACAATCTTCAGAACGCACAGCTACTGGTGTAACCTGCGGTGAAATGGTATCTTCCCCCCTGTATCGCATTAATTTATTTGTCTGCCATCCCGGGATTCTCCTCCCTGCTGTCTTCCAGGGAGTGGAGCTGAGGTGACCTGCTGGTTCTCTACAGCAGGGAAGTATCTTCAGAAGTGGTCCTCGCAACCCAGGCTTGGCTCTCTAGCAGCACAGAGAAGAGCCAGAATGAGTAACTACTTTATTAATGCTTCTTGCAGTTATGACTTGACCTGTTTGTTATAAGTATAGCTTTCTCAGTTATGGAAGAGGACTGGCCTAAATAATTAGATAAAAGACTGCCAAGTAATGATAATGCATAATGATTTTTCTGTTTAAATTATAGGGACAGTGAATAAGGGAAAAATTGTGGCTTCTCTTTAAATCCCAGCAGGCAATGAATGAAGACCTCAACTTTTATCTACAGGATACAAAGGAAGTCAGAAATTGCTTTCATGCCAATAAATATCTGAATTGCCTTGTAGTTCTAGTGAGTTATTATTGTTTTTTGGTCAGATCTTATCTGTACTTAAAGCAGTCTGAATCTGAGTCAATTTACATACTCCCTATATATCCAAGATATGCATAATCTCATGAAAAACGTAAGAGTGACAGCCCTCAATCTTCTGGCATTCTCATTTATTCCACAACTATTCTATTCTCCACAAGCATGATGTGTAATCTAAATTTTATTAAAATTGTAGAGGTTCATTTAGCAGACTCTGAAGGGTTCTTATTTGGAGTTTTCTGTTTGTTTTTAATAGAAATTCATTAAGATAAGTAATAATTAAGGAGAAGATGAGTTTTGTTTTTTAAACAATAAATATACTGAAAGTTTAAGCTGTGACAAACACTTGGATGTTTTTTCAGGCTCAGAGGATACTCCAAAATTTTAAGTACCTCAATAAAATGAGATTGTTAGCCTTACTCAAACAAATAACATCACTAGCATGTAAATCCACCTTTTGTATTATTACTGTCCTATCATAATGCTACCATCCAAATATGGAGTTAAGTCCTGAAAATTCTTAAATCCTGATATAGCAGGTGTTTTCAGGCCAATGGGTCTGCGAAAAGGAGACCATAATCAGTGCCAAACATGACTTGACTTACATGTGTAAAATAGCTTTCAGAGACTTAACAAGGTGTCGTCATAGACCTTAAGAGCCAAGTGCTGGGAATGCACAAAATGCCACCCTAACCATGTCATGACTGTTACCTACTTCGGAAAGGTACCTAACAATCATCCATAGCGAAGGCAGAAGCTAATGCCAATGACTTCTGAGGGCCTGCCGATATCTTCTGCTGATACATGATTACACAGTCACCTTTCCTTTTGGGAGTGCAGTGCCTTCCGTTCCTTTCAGGAATTGAGTCAGATAGGCAACAAATCATCTGGATGATCAGAAGATATCTGAAACAAGTCCCAGGACACCAGTTATCAATAACCTGAGGCTATCAGAGCCTCATTAACACATTAATGACAAATTAGGAGCAGCAGACTGAAAGTCATCTGGCTGTCTGCCTATTGATTGCTCGAGTGGACTTAGCTGATCTGGCTGCCAGGGTGAATTTTTCATCTCTCCTCACAGCATCTTTACACAAACCTTACAAAGCTGCATCCTGAGATGAAGAGCGAGTGTGATGCTCTCTGTCAGGCGCTCAAGTATCTCCTTCTAGACCCTCCAAACAAGATTAAAGTCCAACTGCAGAATACAGACCCACCAAGCCTCCAAGTCTTGAGATATCGAAATGAAAATTTATATGCAGCAATGTGCTTTTCACTACTGGAATCATTTGGTTCCTCAGCTTGTCCTGTCTCCCCCTTTTTAGAGAGCTCTAAAGTTTGTTTGGATGAGCAAACCCTGTGGAGCAGACAAGTCTCCAGGTGAGCTCAAGGCTAAACGAGCATCTCTGTAACCGTGACAAAAAGCCCTAAGGTCAAAAGGCTGATACTAGCAGATACTTCATTATGGAAGAGCCTGCATCGCCTGCAGCAAGTGTAACAGAAGTGTTTCCTCATCACCATCCCAACACACCTATTTGTCTACAACATGCCTTCTGATTGCTATCATGTCTTCTTAGCGACACAAAGTAACAGCTTATCCTTTCCAAATAATTTTGCCACATGGCTGACTACACGTTGGCATGCTGAGAACTTCAGGGTGCCAATGCCTGCGACGGACAAATGTTCTCATACTCCTGTGCTCTTACCTAACTTCTTATTGCCCAAATGACAACTTGTAAAGCATGGCAAAAAACTCTGGTGGAGCTTTTCAACTCCCATGCTGGTAGGTTTTTTTTCCCCTCTTTTTATGATTAATAATTAAATGTATCTAATAACATGACAAAATCCAAAATGTGTGGTAGACTGGATAATTAGCAGAATCACACAAGAGCTCTGCAGCAAGAGAACCCTGTACACATTTTGGTAACAAACAGAGTTTTCTATCTGAAAGACTGATGCAATTTTCAGCCAAAATCCACATAAAATATCAAGTGGTGCTTTCAAAATTAAGATTGGAGTTTAAGATTTTATTTTAAGAGCCTGGAAACCTGGCAAATGTTTGTGCAGCATACTTTAATAAGGAAAACATACTTCAATAAGAAAAACTACTACTTCCATGTTTGCCTTTTTGCTGATAATTCAGAATACTCAAAAACTAATAACCAGCTTTGGACCATACGGTAGATTCACAGATAATTCAATGAGAAATGCTGTTAATCCAAAAAGAAAGCTTGACAGTTCTGTAGATCTGGCATTCATTATTAGTTTATTAATATTCAATTAATCTCATACAAGGAAATGATTAGCGCAGGAGCAAATGTCTAGAGCAGTGCAGACAATTCAATTTCAGCAACATTTGAGCTGGTTTTTGTTGTTGTTGTTTGCTTTTTTCAGAAAACCAGAAAAATTCTAATTTATGACAGACCTTGCATGGTTTATATATGCCAATACTTTAGCAGAAGAAAAAGATACTAACTAAACTCAGAGAATCTGAGATAAATTTTAGCATTCACTAGCATGTGACAATGTGTGTACCCTTATCACATCAATATCTATGCAATTTTGATAGCCATTCTAGGATTGACTTTTTGACTTTTTCAAAGACTAACTCAGTCCTCGCTTTTCTGATTATCAGCATTATAACCTAAATGAAATGCAAAAACTGAAATACCTATCAAAAAGAATAGTTGATGACTTCAAACTACCCCAAACATAAAATGTCATGCTAAATTTTTTGATTATTTATTTGGATTTGCAACCAAGTTTAATAGGTCCAGGCCTTCCTTATAAGCCTTAGAGAAGTACCCTACAATGAGATACTTAGCTGCCTAAGCGAAGCTCCACACAACTTTCTGGGACTGGCAAATCACTAACAGTAACATCACAAGTGTTCCAGAAGCATGCGCAAAGCCTAATGCCTAACCTACACAACAGGCTGAATGTTTACTACAATGTTTTATTACAAAAGCTTATATTGCATTACAAGGAAGGAAAAAGATTAAAAACAAAAATACCATAGACTATTAATTAAAAATAAAAAAAGAAAAACAGCAGCAACAACAAAAAAAGTAGCTCAAATTGGCAACAAATTAATGCTGTGCCTGAAACTATCAACACAAGAAGTCAGATTGGCATCTGTTACAGCAGCAGGGGTTGGATGAAAACATGGAAAAAAATAGGAGTATATGACTGAGAAGAAGAAGCTTCTTTCTACAGGACTGCCTCTCCAATTCGTTGTGAAAGATACAAGGGGAAAGGAGAGCCTTTTAGGAGGAATTTCCCAAGCTATCTTGGAAATTACACATTCATAGATTTCAAGGCAGGCAGAGGCCTACATGCCCATAACTGCCTGTGCAGCAAGCCAAAACACACTCCACATTCACACATCCCAGTCTTTTGGCATTCCTGGAAATCCTTTTCCAGATCTCTGATGCTTTTCTTTGCCCTGCTCTAATCTCTCTATAGGAAGTCAATTCTTGTCTTCCCTTGCCCTTCCGTGCCAGGAAAGCCTTGTGAAGTTCAAGGCATACATAAGCTCTCTGTAACACTAGACCACTAGTGTGTTATATTGATCTTTTACAGAATTACAGAATCATCTAGGTTGGAAGAGACCTCCAAGATCACCCAGTCCAACCTCTGACCTAACACTAACAAGTCCTCCACTAAACCATATCACTAAGCTCTACATCTAAAAATCTTTTAAAGACCTCCAGGGATGGTGACTCAACCACCCCCCTGGGCAGCCCATTCCAATGCCTAACAACCCTTTCAGTAAAGAAGTTCTTCCTAATATCCAACTTAAACCTCCCCTGGCACAACTTTAGCCCATTCCCCCTTGTCCTGTCACCAGGCACGTGGGAGAATAGACCAACCCCAACCTTGCTACAGCCTCCTTTAAGGTACCTGTAGAGTGCAATAAGGTCGCCTCTGAGCCTCCTCTTCTCCAGGCTGAACAACCCCAGCTCCCTCAGCCGCTCCTCATAAGACTTGTTCTCCAGACCCCTCACCAGCTTGGTCGCCCTTCTCTGGACTCGCTCGAGCACCTCCATGTCCTTCTTGTAGCGAGGGGCCCAAAACTGAACACAGTGCTCAACGTGTGGCCTCACCAGAGCCGAGTACAAGGGGACAATCACTTCCCTAGCCCTGCTGGCCACACTGCTTCTTATACAGGCCAGGATGCTGTTGGCCTTCTTGGCCACCTGAGCACACTGCTGGCTCACATTCAGCCGACTATCAACCAATACTCCCAGGTCCTTCTCGGCCAGGCAGCTTTCCAGCCACTCATCTCCCAGCCTGTAGCTCTGCTTGGGGTTGTTGCGCCCCAGGTGCAGGACCCGGCACTTGGCCTTGTTGAACCTCATACAGTTGGCCTCAGCCCATCGGTCCAGCCTATCCAGATCTTCCTGCAGAGCCTTCCTTCCCTCGAGCAGATCGACACAAGCACCTAACTTGGTGTCATCTGCAAGCTTACTGAGGGTGCACTCGATCCCCTCATCCAGATCATCGATAAAGATATTAAAGAGAACTGGCGCCAGCACTGAGCCCTGGGGGACTCCACTAGTAACCGGCCTCCAACTGGATTTGACTCCATTCACCACTACTCTTTGGGCCCGGCCATCCAGCCAGTTTTTAACCCAACAAAGCGTACGCCAGTCCAAGCCACGAGCAGCCAGTTTCTGGAGGAGAATATTGTGGGAAACGGTGTCAAAAACCTTACTGAAGTCAAGATAGACCACATCCACAGCCTTTCCCTCATCCTCTAAGCGCGTCACTTTGTCATAGAAGGAGATCAGATTTGTCAAGCACGACCTGCCTTTCATAAACCCATGCTGACTGGGCCTGATCACCCGGTTGCCCTGCACGTGCCGCGTGATGACACTCAAGCTAATCTGCTCCATGAGCTTTCCTGGCACTGAGGTCAAACTAACAGGCCTATAGTTTCCGAGGTCTACCCTCTGGCCCTTCCTGTAGATGGGCATCACATTTGCTAGCCGCCAGTTGACTGGGACCTCCCCTGATAGCCAGGACTGCTGATAAATGATGGAAAGCCTTTTATCAATGCTATTACTGCATCACCAAAATCAAACCCATAGATAGAACTTACATCAGTGACATTTATAATTTCTTGAAAAGCTCATCACGAGTCTGACACGATCTATTTCTCAGAAAGCTGCACCAACCTGCATTGCTAACTTCAATTCCACATTTAACAGTTGTCCCACAATTCATATTGTTATCAGCTATGCAGCCAGTGTTACAGAGAACAGTGTGTTTCTTCACAGACCATAATCTGGCAGTAAAGTCCTCCTGATATCAAAAAAAAAAAAAAAAAAAAAAGAAGCCCCTTTTGAATCAGGAACAGTGTAGCCTGTAGGACCACAGAGGTGATCGTACCCCTGTACTCTGCTCTGGTGTGGCCAGACCTTGAGTACTATGCGCCCCTTACTACAAGAAAGAAAACAAGGCCATGCAGTGTGTTCAGAGAAGGGCCTGGAGCACAAGTCCTGTGAGGAGCGGCTGAGGGAACTGGGGGTGTTTGGTCTGGAGAAGAGGAGGCTCAGGGGAGACCTCATTGCTCTCTGCAACTACCTGAAAGGAAGGTGTGGGGAGCTGGGGTCGGCCTCTTCTCGCAGATAACTAGTGATAGGACTGGAGGGAATGGCCTCAAGTTGCACCAGGGGAGGTTCAGGTTGGAAATGAGGAGACATTTCTGCTCAGAAAGAGCAGTCAGGCATTGGAACGGGTTGCCCAGGGAGATGGGGGAGGCACCGTCCCTGGGGGTGTTTAAGGAAAGGTTGGAGGTGGTGCTTCGGGAGATGGTTTAGTGGGTGATATTGGTGGTAGGGGAATGATTGGACCAGATGATCTTGAAGGTTTTTTCCAAGCTTAGTGATTCTATGATTCTGGTAAAGCCCAGGAAAGACCAGTTCCAATGCAGTGATGTTCATTGCAGCTGAGCAAAGGGACGCAGTGACATGCCCAGTGGCAAACCCAGGGCTTGATCTGAAACACCCCAGAGCAAGAAGCAGGCAGCAGTCAGGGAGGCCGTTTCACTTGCGCTGTGCTCTTCGAGCATTCAGCCAGGCAAAGTTTCCAGAAAGAACTGCATGAAAAACAGTGGCCTCTGAATTAATTGTCCCATATGAGATCTCGAACAGCATCTTGTAAGTCCTTAAACCAGCAATTTATTTTGCTATGCTGATCATGGGTGGTTCCCGGATAAATTTTGATATAGATTTTGATATAATTCAGTCCACTGAAATACTAGCCTTCTCCTTTCAAAAACAGGATTAAAACTGTCTGAAGCTGCCTCTGGCTTCTGCAGCAATTTTCTAACATGCAGATGCAAACTTTCCAAGAAACATAGCATGTTGACCTGTTCTCTATTATTTTGTCAATAGGCATGGCTCGATTCCCTACAAAATCCTCTCATAGCCAACTAGTCTGCCTTTTCATGCAGCAATAAAACGAGAAAGTTCATAAAGCTGGACATGCAAGCAGCTTTCTGTAAGTTTTGCAATCTATATTTCAATTCAGAATTCCTAACAGGCTGTGGCTGTTTTTTTTTTTTTTTTTTTTTTCCCCAGATACTGTACTCTAAGATACAACACTAAATTACACTGATTCATTATTCCTATTAAAACAAACAATAACCTCAAATTGCTTAGCAAACCAAACAATTGCAAACAGTAAATTTAAACAGTAAAACAGGGAGCACGTTGGGTAAATGTTATTTCCCCGAACAAGGAAAGCTTTTGGCAAAGTGCTTAACTTGAATACAACAAAAGGCAATTTAATTTAGTAATACAGCTGGATGAAAAATGGAGACCTCAGGTTTAATAAGAAGGGGAAAAAAGACAAGCATATATCATCCAAAAGGATAATTATGAGAAACTATTTTGTATGATCCAGCTAAATCAAAGCTTTTAATGCTTTCTTACTCCTGTCAAAGGATGGAGATTTAGTACTTTAAAAATGGGGATTTTGCAGACTCCACTGCCAAGAAAAAATGATTTGTCTCTTGATAAATTACTATTGGGCTTTCTACTTGAAAAAAAATACACTTACATTGAAATAAATGCCAAGGAATGGCTAGAGAATTTATATTATTCACTTGTATCTGCCACCGGATTGGTTGAAAAGCGACAGTGCTATTAAAAATGTCTTCTTGCTTCTAGATATAATGGCACAAAGGGGCCATGTGAGCCTTTCGTGAATGGGAAGGATATGTATACAAAAATAAGAGTAAGCAAATCTTTATTCCCTTCTACCCTCCTGATATGGGGGGGGGGGGGGAGGGGGGGGATTAGGAGGAGAGAGAGAATTTTGTATTTAGAAGCTGCCAATTCCATGCAAATTGTGAGCACTGGGAGAGAAAACGTCCATTCATTTTTCCTAAGGATTTTCTATTGTTCTTAAATAAATCCTAGAAAAGTTTTCTGTTCTCTGAAGGAGAGGAAAAACATACAAATATATCTCTCACATCTATAGTGATGTTAGCTTGAGAGCTGAGTTGCAGTAAGACCAATTTTTACCCTAAAGGAACCCCTCTCAGAGTCTGTTCTATGCTTTTTCGCTAGCTCACTCTGCTTTCTTTTATCCCAGACCTTGCGGGTCATGAAGGAGCAGAAAAACTAGACAGCCACAGACTGGGAACAGCAAGTGACACTTGCTGGGGAGTCGTCCTCTCTGGTGGCAACTTGAGCAGGGCTTGTGGGGGGACCACTGGGACGTCACTGCCCACAGCCAGCTCCTTTCAGGCTTGCGGGCAGTGATGCCCAGAAGCCCCTCGGGTAGCCACGGAGAAGTCTGTGTGTGCTGCAACTGGCTGGAGACATGGAGGTTGCAGCAGGCTGCAGCCCGGCACCCTGTGTATGAGTTGCTGCTGACAAGCTGCTCCCCATGGGTGCTGAAAGCCACCCTGGCTCTCATCTGTCAAGTGTCAGTCTCTTTAAATCTAAGGTACTGGTTGGCAAGAGGTTGGCCTCCTGTCCACAGCCAAAGTGAGAGCAGAATTTACAGAATACATGCAGATGGCAAGCAAACAAACAGAAAAGGCCATTAATGAAGCTGGACACCAGCACGCAGGGTTAATAGATCCACACAGGCTTGCAGGAGTGGGATATGAGGATTACATAGTGCTTAACCTCTACCTGAATTAGAGCTTACTTTATGCATGCTTATCATTAGAGCCTGAGAGGATACCTGAAATTTCTTCACCCATTTCTGTTGCTGAGGTCATCTCGATACATAGTTTTTTCATTCTGTTCCATCTGAAAGATTTCCTCTTTCTGATTAATTGTAACATCAAGTTTCTACCAACCTACAGGAGATTTCTTGCTTTTTTAAATCACTGATTGCTATAGACATTTATCTATCTACTGAGAATAGCATCAACTACAAATTTTCATAGAAGTCCAGAAAATGTTTCTTTGGGCCCTGAACACTTTAGTGCCTGCTCATGAAATCTGTATCAGCGAGACAGTTCCAAATGCACAACACTCCAAAAGCAAGAATAAGAGCTTTTTTTTTTTTTTATAGATGCACAAAGTTATATTTCATTACAATCATCCAACATATGACATTCAGAGCATAGAACTAGTCTATAAAACGTTTGCAAGAGCAACAAACTTCTTTATCCTCTATGCACAGGAACCTGCCATCATGGGACCTGATGCATGAGGTGAACATTTGGAAACTGCCACAGTATCAGGACAATATCAAGAAATAAAGTCTACCATGAAAACGTTAAATTTCACTTGAAAAAGGAATTCAATATTTAGAAACCATGATTACAGATAAGGTGAAGTTAGAGGTATTTCTGCAGTAATTTCAAAACCACCTGGCTTACAGAGTTGTAAAGTGCCTCCCATTAACACCAGGTGGGCAGTGCCACCAAACCTGACCTACAGATCCTTAGGCATAATTTTACATAGTTGTGCATGATTATGCCAGGTACTAAGTACTAGAAGTTTCATATTTATTCTTCTTTCCATCAAAACCCAAAGATGATTTCACTGCAAAGTCACTATTTGCTCCAGTGGCTGTCTCACTTTTAAATGTAGGAAACGATATTTAATTTTACTGCAGCCCAGAAAATGCAACATTTGCATGAACCTAGTGAGCTGCAAACAGCAGACAAACCTGTCTTGTTCAAACCCCTCCAGCCACCCCCAGTAGATCCCGATCTATTCTTTTATTCATATGGATAATGCTAAAAACAAACAGACAAAAACAATGAAAAAAATATCACAATTTCAATTTCTATCTTGCGACAAGGGCTTCTCATAGAATTCATAATTATATAATTTCTGGCCATTTAACTTAAATCAGTAATCCCACAGCCATTCTGAAACAGGCATTTTGCAAATATGCTACAGAAGCTACTTGAGGCAGTAATTTATTTTTCAAATAACATCTTTAAGTTATCCTTTAACGTGTAGGCTTAAGTGGTTTGTTTATTTATGAAAAATCAATCTAGTAGGAAGTTTACTTCCCAAAATAAGTTTTGTTAGAAAAACAAATTTCTTCCTAGAAAATTCAGTTCTAATCACTAATTAGCATGCAAATACTAATATTACACGGAGAAACAAAGAATAAGTAGGGATTAGAGCAGAATAATCCTAACAGAGTTTCTTCTAATATATTGTTTTCATGTTACAATATCTTTGAAGAATTAAAAAATGAAGTAACTCATTGTTTCTCTGTGTTCACTCACGGTAGATATTTCTTCAAACTACTTCCAAAGAAAGCTCTATCGCTACTACAGCCAACGGTTCCTTTCAAGATAGCAGTTATGGTTTTGGTAGAAGGCACTTTACCAGGACACATCATAATGGGAATCAATTTTTGGAAGTTGATGAGGAATAAATAAATTATTGTTTAGTTGCTAGGATAATTAACTTCTAGAAACATTCTAAGATGAGGTAGACTCTCAATCCCTCAGTATCTTTACACAACTGAAAATAAAAAAGCAGGGAACGTGGCCTTACTAGAAATATGAGAAACAGTCCTTCAGTCTGTGCTCCTGCAGGTCAGCGCGGCGCATCCACAGACCCTCCTGACTGCAGCCACAAGCCTACTACCAGTTCCTTGCCCCCCCCCCTTCTCTAACTGAGCAGTGGTGAGATTAGTATTACAGCAGTCCTCTGCCATTACAACAGCTCTGTATCAGCTACCAACTGAGCTTGAGCTACCAACTACCAGCTACCAACTGAACGGACACCCTATCAGGTCAGCCTTAGTCATGCAGAAGACAGAGAGCAGGCCAGCCTCCTTTAGGCACGGGCTGAGCCTCAGCGAGGCTGTTCCCACCAGCTCATGGAGGCCTGATGGTACCCGTGATCAAAGAGCTCCCTTGCACGAGATCCCTGACATTGCAACTTCGTAATTGCTTTGAGTGTATGTACAGAGCTCACAGCACCTCTGAGGCAGCTTTCGATCTCTGCATCATTAAAACAAATCAGCTGATGATTGCACACTCGATTTAGTGATCTCTGCTGGAATTTATGAGGCTGCAGGACATTTTCTGTTCAAAGGCATTTAATCTTCAAATCTCTTCCCCTTTGATCTTGAAGTGCTATGTCTGCAGACAGTCAAGACAAAGGATAAATCCACAAAATCAAAATGGTTTTCTAAAGCTATCTTTGTCAAAGGAGTTCAGAACAGAGGACACCGGTGGAGTTTCTCTTACATTCTAAGATCAATTCTGTGGGCCAAATCCTCAGCCAACATAAATCTGCGCGACTTCATTTCCGATAAAGATGACAGGGTTTTATGCAGTGTGTGGGACTGGTCTTACCTGTTTGCTGCTCCATGATTTTGTGAGACTTGAATGTCTGCAAAGGCTCTTAATGAAAAATAGACTTTAACAAATAAAATGCACCTCCTCATAAATCTTTCTTTAAAAAATGCTAATAATCTAGCCTGATACACATGCAAACAAAGTAATCAATTAAACCAGGCTAGAGAGATAATTTTACATGAAACAGCAAGCTCAGGAAAAGGTAGAAGACAATACATTCACAGGGCTACTATTTATTTTTTTAAAATTACAGCCCTGTAAATTTTTCTGGACTGTTTATACAACATGCAAAAAAGGCAGTCTATGCATGAAGTAGCCATTGTGAATTTCCTCATTTCTCTACCCATTAGCTGAAAGTATACAGCCAATTCTCAGCCTTGTATTTTAGGTCATAAATCTGCTCCCTCTGTTCCTTGGGCAAATTAAAAGCTATATATCTTTTGTCAAAGTCTTTCTGACACAGAGCTCCTACCTTCACAGCCTAAGGCTAGCTGTGTGTCTAGGAAAATTATATACAATAGGCAGTGACAGCCATGGAGTCTAGCATTTAAGTACTAGTCAACATATTTTTATACGTGTAAAAATCATTCTACCTTATAACTTGAGCACAGTTTATACATATTTAAAAGGATTACAGGAGTATGAAATAAGAAAACACTTTGGAAAGGATAGGAAGGTGGTCCAAATTTGATATCCTAGCAATCTTTAAAACTGTGCTGCATTAAGCTTATGCATTAACTTTTGCATTACACTAATACAGACTATGCTATCAGAACCACAACCTATTTTCTTGTGCATTAACAGTTGCCGTGCTTCAGATGAATATGTGGGTACCACTTTTGATTTCAGCTGAATGTGCAAACCGTATATGTGCTTTAATTAAATGCATACAAAATTACATTGTTTGTGAATGCCAGCTTTGTCATGTATCACAGCAATGGCTTGTCTACTTATATTGGAGTTTTATGGCCTTGAAATGAGGCATTGCAAAATGGCAGTATTTAAGATGCCCCACATGAATTGCTGCATTGTGGAAGATTTCCTAAGCAATGCACTCCTGAACTTCTTTTAAAAGCTTCAAGAAGCTTGCAAAGTCATTTTAATTCTTAAAACTTAGAGAAATATTTCTAAAAAAATGATGTTTTACTCTATTTGCTCAGAAACTATGCCAGGCTGCCCAAGGCTGTAACTTTTAACAGTATATGCTTCTCTTTCCCCTTATGCTCAAGTAACCCTTGTTTCATACTGCTATCTGAAGCACTCTTTGCCCTCCTCAGACCTCTTTGGTTTATAGCTGCCATTTTCACTGTGTCATATCTCTTACACTGTGATTAGAGGTGTTCATCTTTTTCCTTTCCAAAGTGATATTGTTGTCATGTAATTTACTTTCTCAGTTATTCTGACAGGAAAAGCTGGAAGGCCTGTCTTGGTTACACTTAACACATGCCCATGATCTCAATAGAGCTTGTATATTTGATCTGCAATTTCCATTTACTGTCCATCTTGAAATAAATACACAGTGGTGCTACTATCTGAAAATACTTCTTGTTCCTATTTTTGAACGCATGGCTTATATTCCTTAGGAAAGTGGTTTACTTTCCGTCATCTCTCACCCTGTCTCAGCAGCTTTAGGATCCTTTTATGGGCCATTCAATTTATCAATGCTGATAATGGCAGTCAAATCTGGGGATGTGTCATCGCCCTTAAAGCAGCACTACAATGAGGAATGCCATATCTCATGTAAAATAAGAGTTATTTATGGAATACAATTTGACAGAAAAACATCATTAGAACTGTTTGAAGATAGTCCTGTAGTGGGACATGGTCACAAAACAGGAACGCAAATTCAGGCGGTAAAATCCAGGACTTGCCTGTCTTAAACTGCTTACAGGTTCTTATTGTGCATTTCACACCAATTCAATTTCAAATCCCCAAGTCTGATTTAATTAGAAAGGCAGCACAATCCAGGAAAGCAACCAGGCATCTAGAACAGCTACACTGTGTAGTTGGAAGTAGATGATGTTTATTGGGCTCCCAGAACGTATAAAATGCTAAGTATCTCTAGCACTTCTAAACTGAAGGCAGCTTCCCCAATGAATTAAATAGCACACTTTTAATAATGTGTGTCAAATAAATGAGGCTTCAGTGGGCCCAATCCACAGCTGGCACAGCTGTACCAAAGTCATTACCACACCTGCAGGGATGTGCACTCCTGCAAACACTCACACCAGCAAAACAGTTCTTAAGCAAGTGTATACATACAGCATGAGTGTGCAAGTCTGCAGCCTCCAAAATACCCATATTGCCAAGAATTCATAGCAAAACCCATCATTTGTTTCTGAACACCTCTGCATATGCAGATGGAAAACTTAATTTAGTTTATCAAAAATGTAATTTTATATTGTTGCCTCATGCTATACAGGTAGAATTTTATGTATTTCTTGTGGAGGCAGCATTTTGCAACACACATTTCTGTTTGCGTTGCTTACATTGCTAATAAGCCTTCACTACCTCTTACCATACCAGCAACTTTGCTTATCTGATGCAGTCTTCAGTAAACTTACTGATCTTAGTAGGTGCATTTAAGTAATAAAGTACTGCTTCACGTGACAAGGACTATCAAACTATGATCCCAAGCACACAGAAATTATTCTCTTTTTAACTTCCTTGAAATGAAAACCACCACAATACTTGCATATCTGCTTGCATGGTTATTTCAAATTACATACACACAGCATCTTAATAGAAGAAATTATTTGCTCGCTAGCTGACACATTTCACAGAAACAGATTTTAAAACTGTTTTCAACTAACAAATTGACAATCTTACTCCTGCCTTCCATGTGGGCACACTCCTTAAAAGCACAACCAGAAGGGGGAGTACAAAATTTGATTTACTATAATCCACTGTTTACAGAATTTGCAATCAAGTTTTTTTAATCACTCAATTGAAATAAATACTTTTTTCCAATTTCCTTTTAAACTTCGGCTAGAGGTCACCAAAATGAAGATAGGAAGCTAGAGCAAAGGCACAGAAAACATGTATGCATTTTAACTGCATTTAAAAAAAAAAAAGTGCTTCTGAATAGCATTCCAATTTGTAAACTGTCCTTTTTTTTTTCTAAAATAACTTGCTGCCCACATTCTCAAAGAGAAGATGTGTGTGTCTGCAGTATAAATTTACTAACTTTAAAATTTCCAAAGTACAAAGACTGTCAGATGCAGTAGTAAAAGAAAACACAAGTGTAGTAGCTAGCTGTGGAACTACAACTTGAGACTACTGGAAAAGGAGTAAACAAAGTTTAGAAGAAACACAAGACAAATCTCTTGTACACTGAGGTGAAGAGGCTGTGGATACTTGCAGTTATAAAACTTCTCTTTCACTGTGGTTTGGTGGTCCAAAACTGTACTGGACTTCCACTATGGTAGATACAAAACGAATGTGGTAATATTCGTTTCTGAACTACCATAGTCTAGAACTGAAATTTGGAAACTGTAGCTTAAAGTATTAGCATAGCCATCAACAACTCCTCTGAATTGGGCATCCAATATTTTATGATTCCTGTGCAAGTGGGATGTTCTTCTTTCTCTTGCAAGAATGGAAAGTCTCCTGTGTAAGTTTGTGCTCTTAAGTGTTTTGCCTTTGTCACTTGTGTTCTCCTTTTTTTTTTTTTCCTACCTAAAAGCAATCTCTTTTCCCCCCATAAACCTTGAAAATACAGTGTCTGTAACCTCCCTGGAATGGTGAAGAACCTGAAAGCAAGGAGGATAAGGAATATGGCCAAACATCCAGGTCATTTACTTGGCAGCAGGGTTTTCAGGAATGCAACACTTTTTCATTAAAAAAAAAAACAACAACCTGTGTACTTTCCTTGAATTTAGAGAGAACTGTCAAAAATAAATCTCAAATATTTAGATATGGCAAAACAGCAGTGGTGTCTCTTGGGATTAACATCATTTTATAGCTCCTGCTGAGATCTGTCTAAACATTCTCTTCTATGAATTTAGAACTAACAAAATAGTCTCTTTCCCACGATGCACTACCCTGAATTGCTCCCATGACACAGAAGTATTTGTGCCCCAGAGACTTTGGAGCATCATGAGACTTACAGTCTGACCAGGGAGCCTGCTCCATACAGCAGAATATCAGCAGGAAGCAAATAAACAGGGACATAAAACAGTTTTGACATGCTAGAAACTGTATCTTTTGGAAATGTATTCAGAAATGAGATATTCCACACTGGTTGGTATTTCTGATTAAGATCTCCAGAAGGGGTCATGATTTTAGCCAGTGCTACTACTGACATCCTCTTCCATGCTATTTTACAGACAAGCAGCACCAACAGGATTCATCTCTCCAAAGCTGGAGCACACAAGTGCAGTGCTACAGACAGTAAGCACATCAAATTAATTTATTAGGTGGACTGAACACCAAAGAGACAGTCATTTTCTCAGAGAAGCTAGAAATGGGAGTAAAGAGATAGTACAACCTCAATCCTGGAGATGTATGAAACAAGGAATACAAAGAGGAATGGGGGGAAAAAAAAGTTATTCTCACCCACAGCAGCACAGGAAATTTTTGCAGAGCAAAAGTTAAGTATGGACTTCACCCGTCACCACCTCACAACTAACCACCACTACTATCTTTTTTTTAATTATTATTATTGAGTAGAAAAGTTTCCCTGAATATCACGCTATTATCAGTTAGGAAAAGGCTAATTATGATAAGAAAAAAAAATAATAAAAAAGATCATAGTCTCCAAGCCCTGCTTTTCCAAGCCCTGCTTTCCTTCCATATTTTAATTTGAATGGAATGAGCTTAAACAAAGCAGGGAAATCAAACCTTCCCATAATCAACAAATTAAGAACTGGCAAATTATACTTCATTAAGTACTCTAAAATTAATAGAGTACAATTAAAAGGAAAGGCAGAAATTGTCTTAAGCTCTGCAGCAGATTCTTAAGATACGTTCTTGTCTTCCTTGCAGCTGAAAATGAAATACAATATTTCTGATAAATTAAGGTGATAACATTATTAATGAAGTCATTCACCACTACCAATGGAATTCTCTGTCAATGCTTACAGATCCTACTAAGTGAACTCAGAAGAGGCATTTTCACATTTTTCTCAGAACTAAGCCTGGTCAAAATTTTTTCAGCATTAATTTTGCTATGGAAATATACCAACTTTAATTTCTAACTTTACATGTACAATTAACTGTAGTTTGGGATTTATCTTCAAAAAAATCAAATAATTTTGATTTAACTGAATCAGAAGAAGAAAGAAAGATTTAACTGAAGCAATCTTGGAAGACAGATTGCTGGCCACCCAGCTGCCCTCTCCTCAGCAGGACAGAGAGAAGAAATAAAATGAAAAAGCTTGTGAGTCAAGTTAGTTTAATGGGAAAATAAAAAAGAAAAAAAAAGCCACATATTAGGAAGAAATGTTTCATTCAGAGGGCAGCGAGGCCTTGGCTCAGGCTGCCCAGAGGATCTGTGGGTGCCCCATCCCTGGCAGTGCCCAAGGCCAGGCTGGATGGGGTTTTAGAAGCCTGGGCTGGGGAACATGCCCCTGCCCATGCCAGGGGGTTGGAACTGAATAGTCCTTAAGGTCCCTTCCAAACCAAACCATTCTATGAGTCTACAGTTCTATGCGGAAACAAAACAAATAATGGGAAGTGGAGAATAAATCTTTTGACAGGCCACTCCAGCCACTTCCAAGGAAGCTAGGCCTCAGGATGCATACTGGTTGGTTCTGAAGACAAACCCCTTAATAACTAATGCCCCCTTCTCCTCTTTCCTTCTCTGAGCTTCTGTGGCTGAGTGGGACACCACATGTGGCATACGCCTTAGCTTGGTTTGGGCCAGGTGCCTCAGCCACATGAGCCTGGCCTCTGCCTGAGCCCTGGCCTCCTTCCTGTGGCGTCGGGCATGGGCGAGCAGACAGGTGGCCCTGGCACTGTGCAACCACAGAATCGTCTAGGTTGGAAGAGACCTCCAAGATCACCTAGTCCAACCTCTGACCTAACACTAACAAGTCCTCCACTAAACCATATCACTAAGCTCTACATCTAAAAATCTTTTAAAGACCTCCAGGGATGGTGACTCCACCACTTCCCTGGGCAGCCCATTCCAATGCCTAACAACCCTTTCAGTAAAGAAGTTCTTCCTAATATCCAATTTAAACCTTCCCTGGCACAACTTTAGCCCATTCCCTCGTCGTGTCACCAGGCACGTGGGAGAATAGACCAACCCCAACCTTGCTACAGCCTCCTTTAAGGTACCTATAGAGAGCAATAAGGTCGCCTCTGAGCCTCCTCTTCTCCAGGCTAAACAATCCCAGCTCCCTCAGCTGCTCCTCATAAGACTTGTTCTCCAGACCCCTCACCAGCTTCATTGCCCTTCTCTGGACTTGCTCGAGCACCTCCATGTCCTTCTTGTAGAGAGGGGCCCAAAACTGAACACAGTGCTCAACGTGTGGCCTCACCAGAGCCAAGTACAGGGGGACAATCACTTCCCTAGACCTGCTGGCCACACTGCTTCTTATACAAGCCAGGATGCTGTTGGCCTTCTTGGCCACCTGAGCGCACTGCTGGCTCATATTCAGCCAACTATCAACCAATACTCCCAGGTCCTTCTCTGCCAGGCAGCTTTCCAGCCACTCATCTCCCAGCCTGTAGCTCTGCTTGGGGTTGTTGCGCCCCAGGTGCAGGACCCGGCACTTGGCCTTGTTGAACCTCATACAGTTGACCTCAGCCCATCGGTCCAGCCTATCCAGATCCTCCTGCAGAGCCTTCCTACCCTCGAGCAGATCGACACACGCACCTAACTTGGTGTCGTCTGCAAGCTTACTGAGGGTGCACTCGATCCCCTCATCCAGATCATCGATAAAGATATTAAAGAGAACTGGCGCCAGTACTGAGCCCTGGGGCACTCCACTAGTGACCGGCCTCCAACTGGATTTGACTCCATTCACCACTACTCTTTGGGCCCAGCCATCCAGCCAGTTTTTAACCCAACAAAGCGTACGCCAGTCCAAGCCACGAGCAGCCAGTTTCTGGAGGAGAACGCTGTGGGAAACGGTGTCAACCATTTCCGTGTGGCAAACAGTGCCCCATCTGGCCCCATCGACTTGCATATATCCAAGTGTTGTAGCAGGTCGCCAACCATTTCCTCATGGATAGCGAGGGCCACATCCTGCTCCCCATCCCCTTCCACCAGCTCAGGGTACTGGGTATCCAGAGAACAACCGGTCTTGCCGCTAAAGACTGAGGCAAAGAAGGCATTAAGCACCTCAGCTTTTTCCTCATCCCTTGTAACTAAGTTTCCCCCCGCATCCAGTAAAGGATGGAGATTCTCCTTAGTCCTCCTTTTGGTGTTGATGTATTTATAAAAACATTTTTTGTTATCTTTAACAGCAGTAGCCAGACTGAGCTCCAGATGAGCTTTGACCCTTCTAATTTTGTCCCTGCACAGCCTCACAACAGCCTTATAGTCCTCCTGAGTGGCCCGCCCTCTTTTCCAAAGATTGTAAACCGTCTTTTTTCTCCTAAGCTCGAACCACATTTCTGTTCATCCAGGCCGGTCTTCTTCTGCGCCGGCTCGTCTTTGGGCACGTGGGTACAGACCTCTCCTGAGCCGTTAAGATTTCCTTCTTGAGGAGTGCCCAGCCTTCCTGGACTCCTCTGCCCTTCAGAACCACCTCCCAAGGGACTCTGCCAACCAGTGTCCTGAGCAGCTCAAAGTCAGCCCTCCGGAAGTCCAAGACAGCGGTTTTACTTGTCCCCTTCCTGACTTCACCAAGAATAGAGAACTGAACCATTTCGTGGTCACTCTGCCCAAGACAGCTCCTGACCACCACATCTCCCACCAGTCCATCACTGTTTGTGAAGAGAAGGTCTAGCGGGGCACCTCCCCTGGTAGGCTCTCTAACCAGCTGCGTCAGGAAGCTATCTTCCACGCTCTCCAGAAACCTCCTAGACTGCTTTCTCTGGGCTGTGTTGTGCTTCCAGGATATGTCTGGGAAGTTGAAGTCCCCCACGAGAACAAGCGCTGACACTTTTGCAACTTCTGCCAGCTGCCTGTAGAACTCCTCATCCATCTCCTCATCCTGGTTTGGCGGTCTATAACAGACCCCCCACCAGGATGCTTGCCTTGTTGGCCTTCCCAGTGATCCTAACCCACAGAGACTCAACCTTATCATTCCCAGCCTCAAGTTCCACAACATCAAAACACTCTCTAATATAGAGAGCCACACCACCACCCCTTCTGTGCTGCCTGTCCCTTCTGAAGAGCCTATAGCCAGACATTGCAGCAATATTGCAGCCAGATATTGCAGCAACCACTCCAATATCAGCCCTGCGCTGGCCCCAGCAAAGCACCACGTTGGCCACTGTGGGGCAAGTCAGCTTCAGGCCAGCTGGACCCAGTACACTTCCACAGGCTGAGACCACTCAGTTTTCATCATGGACACTCTGGGTCTCTAAGGCTCCTGCTGTAAAAGCAGAGCTCTCCAGGACATCCTGATGGTAGCGTTGCATACAGCTTACTCATGTATATAACAGACAAACAAACGAAGGTGTGAATAAACTGCAACTAAAGGTAAACAGAAAAATTTTGACCTTACAACAAAGCACTACATACTCAAACATACTCACAAACATCACGCAAGCTCCTCGTTGCCTGCTTACAATTACACTCGCATGGGAAAAAGCTGTCTCCAGAGTAAAACTAGACTAAAAGTAACAATCCCTTTTGGCAGGAATTCTCTATTTTCTGGCAACAATTTACATGAAGACCCTGATAAGATACAGTACCATTAATATTTTTGTTCATATTTAAGAGCTATCAAAATGCTTCAGCCCATGAGTAGCTCCTTGTTTGGATAAAAATCTGCTAGCCACTGACTAGAGCAGTCAGAATCTATCATATAGCTGATTTAAAATGAAGAGCTTTGTTAAAAGAACATTGATGTTCACTTCTCTGTTCCTAAAGATGAACTTGGATTGAAATACCAAATACTTATCATTAATCAGCAAGGAAAAAATAGATTCAGGTTCCATACCGTTTGTGATAGTAACGCAGTGCACTTCCAAATGAACTCAGGGGCATGATCTGTGACTGCTGTTACTTTTATTTATACTTAATACAATAACACATACTGGATTATAAAATTGTTTCCTCTGTAAAATCTACACATAAATACTTCATAATGAAAGAAACAATGCACAAGGAAGGAAGCGAAATGTGTGTGCCTCCTCTTGTTTCCAGACTGAGGAGCTCAGACCCATTCTAATAACAAATAGTTTAAGTTTCTATCTTGCAGAGCCCAGAAAAGAACACCAGAGAAGGCAATTAGTTTAGGGAGCAATTATCTTCCCTGAATGTCTTTACAGGAGGGAACTGTGAGACAAGACTTGGAAAAAATCAGACTTTGATAAAGGTCAGTGACATATAACCTATTTTGGCAATTACTTGTCAAATATATGAATGGTTTAAAATACATTTAAGCAACTCAGCAAATGTAGTGACAGGACTGTTTTAAACAACTGGCTCACTTGCTCTTCAAAGGTAGCTGTGAACTCAGCACTGCTAATACTGAGATAAGGTTGGGGGAGGGAGGACAAAGAAAGAAGCAACATGCCCTCCCCCTGAGTTTAAGAGGTTAATGACATAGATTTGATCTGTAATCTATATGCTATTGGAGTGGCTGTTTGCACAGCAACTGAAAGCTCCACTCCCAATTCCTCTCTAGCCTTAATACAGATACAGTGCATCAGCGACCTAGCCGTACATGAAGAGGACAGGTTCCCTGTGAGCACCGCGGCAGCTGGAATGCTTTCCAGTGGAATTCTGTAGCACATCGAACTGCTCGCAATCAAGCATCCTTATTTTGTTCTGTGTTGAATTACAGTATTTCTCCCTGGAGAGTCTCCCTTCTAGCTCCCCATGTAAAGATATGTGCTGTTTGGGGTCAGATTTGAAATGTTTGACCCACCTGCTGTTCAAAAGCTACACAGGCTACATTCCCCCTACCAGTTCTGCCGTTGTATGATTTTATCTGTGCCAGTGGTGGAAGCTGATTGAACATCAGGAGGGAGAGAGAACATTCTATAAAACTGCAGGCGGAAAAGGTTTGCCAATTATTTTTCTTCTTGTGACTTTTAGGATGCACAGATTCCTTTTGGCAGTTCCCCTTGTTTTGTGCCCATAAAATAAGTTTAATGGCTGAATTTTCTTTAGGATAATCAGAGGCAGTATAATTTATGCATCCGAATAGCATTGTAGCCAGATGTAATTTTGCTTGAAGTTTCAGCATTACAGTTAGTAATGACTCTGCTGGCTGTGTTTTGTAGAATTTGCAATTTATTTAACAGTTGACTGAGCACTGACCCCATATAATATCACCATAATCAAAGTGTGGTAAAAATTAAAAATGAAAGAAATCTGTGCCTTCTGGGAAACACACAGACTTTAAGTGGACAGGGTATAGAAACAATCTCTGAAGATGACAGGTAAGTAACATGGTCTTTAAAGTTTATAGCACAGACAGGCTATCCAATCAAACATTTATCTGAATTAAGGTCTGAAACACTTTCTCAGTAATAGCTATGACTTGAGGCATTTGTTTTGACAGTCTTTGCTGCCATTCAACTCCAGTCCCTTTCCCTGATTTGCAAGAGTTGATTATTCTCTGAAAAGACAAGAGAAATATCAGAGAGTATTCAGCACTTCCAAAGAGCAGAGGGACCTTAGGGGGAGACAAGTTAAATTTAAATTACCATCTATTTCTGCTGTGGCTTCAGGACGAGTAGCAGAGCGATGCTGACTAGAGCCCTGCATCATGACGAGGCATGCCGTGACACCGCGGTGAAGACATGCTGTGGCGCTTCCAGAGAGCAGCTCCCTCCCCGCAGCACCACACTGCTGACCTGTGCCAGGCTGCCGTGGCCTTCCCTGGCTCTCGAGCACTCAGCAGAGCTGTTCCCTGTTCCTCCCATCTCTGCTCAAGTCCTGTTTGCCTCTCCTGCTGCCCCTCATGCCAGATCCACAAGTCTGGTGCTTTATTTTGGTCCTGTTTGATCTGCAGTTAATCCACCTTTTTAGCCCACCTACTAGGTGATGTTTAATAAATTGTATTCTTCATTAACATTTCTGTCCCAAGCATTACAGATGATTAATGGTGATAGAGAAATACAGTGTCATCAGCATAAAACAATGATTTATGGTGATAAAGAAAACAGCGTCATCAGCATAAAAATTACTAAGTTATTTGAAGAACTAAAGTTAATGGAGAAGGAACAGATTCATAATTTCCTGCAAAGTCAGTTCACCTCTGTTGCATTCACGTATGTCCCTGGTTTGTCCAGTTGAAGTACCCGTGTGCCTGGGATTTACAGATGTCTGTGTCCCCAACAGGTATGACAAAACCTATTTGAGACGCTGCACTGCAACAACAGCATTACACACTAAGAATGTTTTTCTCTTGAACTCCTTTACACTGTTAGTGAATCCTAACTGTATTCTTAAGCCAATTTAGATCAGAGGCTATTATTACATACAACTTGCAGCAGACTACGCTGCCATTTATGTGCCTTGTGGGATACAAAGAGCCCTGAAAGATTTCCTTTCAAAGCACTCAAAAGGCTGAAATGATTTCTCAGCTGGCTGCCATTTAAACTACCAATCCAACTGGAGCAAGAGCATTTCTAACTAAGTTAAAAAACAGCAAGACAATTTAAGATAGTGTCCTAAGACAGCGACTCAGCATTTTAAAAATGTAAAAAAATCTGTGAGAATGTTTTGCATCATGGCACACGGTCAGAGAGCGCTCGACGCAGTGTGGAACACGCAATCAAGTTTTTAAAGCTGTAAGATCTATGCAACTTCCTAAAGCTTCTCAGATCAGTGAAATTTTTTTTTCCAAAGAAAAAAAAAATCTTAAAATGATGACAAGGACAAAATGAACTGAAAAAATCCAGTTAATACAATAGTCCATTAAAAATGGGACATCTGACTCTCTTAGGATTCTCTGAAACAGCAATGGGCTACAAAGCATGACAGCTGTTTTATCTCTAGGCCACAAAGGAAAACTAAACAACACCAGTTTCATAGAAGAACCTCCATAAGTCTGTTTTCTTCGTTAAGCAAGAGTCACTCATTCATCACAACAACAATAAAAAGTTCATGAAGGCTTATCATATAGAGCTACGTGTTGGCATTAAGGCCGCTTCTTCTCTCTCAATAAAGAATTGTAAAGACTAAGTTGTTCAGTGATTTGTGGGAGGATTTCAGCCATTCATAATATTTTTCTTGGTTTGCAGAGGAATAACGTCTAGGGGTTTTAAATAGTTTCATCCAAGACCTCACTTTAAGCAATTAAAATAAGGGATAAAAGATATTAGATAAATATTACTATGCTAAGGTAATGTCGTGTTCATTCTGAAATGACAACAGCAATAGCTGGGTAAAGATTGTCTGGAGGTCTAGCAGGTCAGTAACTGAGAATTGCCTTTTTTGAGAGGGCAAGATTCAGGAAGAGGCTCAAACCCAAAGGCAGAGAGCTAAGTGATACGATTTTCAGCTGTTGTAACTTCATGCTAGTGGCAAAGTACAGGAATCACTGGAACTGCAACAGCATAAACCAGCCGTGGATCTGGCTGCTTGATTCTACAGCTTCTCTCTACAGGCAATTTGTACTTGGAGCTTCACTTTTAGGAATAATAATGACAAATCTTTTATTTCTCAACTGCACTAAAATAAATTATTGTCTATACTACTCCTAAGAAAATATCACCATGCCACTCAAATTGCTTTGGGAGGACTAAGTACCACCTGACCTATGCTTTAGATTCTGTAGGGGAGAGTGTTTGTTCCCCCCCCCCCCCCCCCCCATTTTTATTTACTTTGGGGGTGGGGGAAGTAAATGTAGTCTACTCTTATTTTCATTCTATACTCATATTCACTGCAGTTATGGGATTGGGTATTCCAGTAGTCAAAGCAGAGTACTTACCTACTTCATGGCATCATTCCTAATTATTTGCTGTTCCTTCTCGTTAATTTTCAAACTGGAGTATCTTGATTTTAACACTACTAAAAGAGTCATTTAGAGAAATAATGGGGAAGAATGGTCCCAGTGCCAATTCGCACTGTCCTCATCCATAAATCTCTCTCCAACTTTAAACACTTTCATTTACAGCTACAATATTTTTGACCTTTATGTTGTTTCTAAGCCTTTTTCAACCATCAGCAGTAGACTGACTAGCATGAGATTTTCTTCTTGCATATTCCAAGTGTCTAGATACAATCACCACTTTAAGGAGAAAGATAAATCTGAAACAAATTCTCCCCTCTTACACAGTAAAAACATCATAATTATTTCTTGAGAATTAACAGCGCACATTTAAAGCTACAGACTAAAGGTGCAGTACATTACTCTTATGCAAAAGAGTGCAAAAGGGAGGACGAAGAGAAAGGGATCCATTTTTTCCCCTCTCTGCTCAGGTACTAACCTATAGGCTTCTTCTAAAAAAGGGAGAAGTATTCAAATTCCAAGCAAAGAACGGAAGACTACCGAGGAGCAAACATATCAATTCCATACATGCAGATGCATGTTTCTCTGTAATGTCAGCAAACACTTTTTAAACCCAAAACTCTCCTAGGTTTTTATGTATATAGTTTGGTGTTTTACACGCATACCAAGTATGTGATTTGCTAGACACACCCTTCAAAACTGTCTTTTCGAGTGAAGCAGAAGCCAGGGTCTTCCTACCAGGATGAAAAAATGCTCCCTGGGTGTACTAGGTGAGTTTAAGATATCCATCAACTATGTAAGGGGAGGAGTGGGAAGAACTGCCAGTATTTTCTATAAACTTGGATTTAAATACTTGAAACAACTTACTTTGACGACGTTCATACCAATGCATTTAAACTGTAGTATTAATGAGAACAGAGGATTTAAAATGAGTAATGGAAAATGTGCGCACACGAAAATCCTAATTCACTCCAAGTGTACATGAATACTTAGCATACGCAGGCTCAGGGAAAAGCAAGACATCAGGTTGCTTTTGCATACAACAAACGAACCGAGTTTACAGACTAAAACTGATTCAGGGTGATCACTTTGTGAATTGCTTTAAACAACAAATTAAGCTCCATTCTCTGCCCCACTGCTTTATGGATTGTCTAGGGTGATCCAGTGTTTTAAAACTATTTTTTTCAAGTTAAATACATTCTAACTTGAAAATACTGTTTTTATAGGTGAAGTGGAAAGGAAAAAGACTAGAAGCTTAATCTACTTATTTCTTATTCAGCTGGGAAAGGTAGAATTGTTTTTCTCTGCCTACCGCACTTGCTGACAGTTTTATTTTCAATTCTGAAAGCAGTCTGTGTAACAGCAATTCAGTTCTTGCTCCTCAGACTATGCAGAGATCTATTCAGGCTTAGATAAAGGCCCAAAACATACTCCTGACTACCCCAGGTCTATGGAGTGTCTGAAAAGGAGCTACAGCATATCTTTTCAGAATTTAGGTCTTGTTATTTTAGTCTCACATGAAAGCGCACAAAGCTAAACAAGGAGTAACTGAGGAAAGTGATCTGAATTTACACAGAGATAAAGAATGGCTCCTTTAGAGCTTGGCTGGAGTTCTGGATGAATGACCATCTTAACTTTTGCCTTATTCCAACAATTCTTACAACAAGATATGGAAAAATCAGAACTTTGGTTACCCACGTAAAAGTGGAAGCTATATTGATGTGTGGGACCTATGTTTAAATAAAGCAGAGGTGTATGCAAAGTGCTGTTATTTTTGCATTATAAGACAAAGGCAACATAGTACCGACACAGTCAACTTGCTCTTTAAAATAAGACATTTATTAACTTACTCCTTTTCAAAATCTTTGTTAATGAATGGCTTGCTTTTGTTGCTTCTGGCTTTTTTTAGCTCTTAAAAAACAACTTTAAGGTGAAAAACTTTCTATTTGATGTGACAGTACTCCCATCTCTTAATGTAGCTAATACTTAAATTTGGGTTTAGATATCATAATGCATAGATACTGTAAACAATGAAAAACATAATTCAAACATGCTTTTTAT
This sequence comes from Anser cygnoides, assembly GCF_040182565.1. Taxonomy (NCBI): domain Eukaryota; kingdom Metazoa; phylum Chordata; class Aves; order Anseriformes; family Anatidae; genus Anser; species Anser cygnoides. The sequence goes on from NC_089887.1 coordinate 14,483,110, forward strand.
AAGAAATACAGCATCTCAATCACTTGTGCTCTAACCCAGAGCTTTTCCTTCATGAGGCACTTCTTGTTAATGTTGGTGTGTAGATGACCTGGCTATCCCCATTTCTAATCTGTGTGTGAATGCAAGGCAATACCACGTGAGTCAGCAGCAAGCTGGCAAGTACAGCAGTCTGTCACGATCACAACTGATCACCCCAATATCAATCATTCTTTGAATGTGAAAAAAACATTAGCTTGTTTTACTATTAAATTCCCTCCTTATTGCCTAAAAATGGCTTTACCTGAGACCTGGATTGCTGTTTAGGTTAGTAGGCATGTCCAATTTCACAAAAAAAGAGAAGCCTGCATTATGATTACTTACATTTACAACAGCTGAACAGCAGAAGAGACCAGGCTTCTAGGAGTATTCAGTCATTGTTAATGTTCATTCATGCTTAATAAAAGTTCAGTTCATTCTTGTACACCACTCAGGTTCTCTTTTTACAAAATATTAGAATGGTCATGTTTCCATCTTTTAAATTATCTACCACTGTGCAAGAAGCTAATAAAATCCCTACTCTTCATTTACATACCTCTGCAATAGTGCTCAAAAGGAGAAGAGACCTGTCTCCCCAGGATACCTGGTCAAGCACTTTTAATAGGAATGGAAGAAAATACTCTGCTATGGCAGAGGCTGGGATTAAAAATGCCTCTTAATAACTTCCTCTTGAAGAAATTGAAGTGAGCCAGGTATAGGTTCCACTGCATCTTTTTCAGGAAGTAGCAACTCAGGCAAAATTTGAAGTTCTGTACTACAGGACTTTGATACTACAAATCAGCAAATTTGCGTTATGTACCTTATTCAGAGTCCAAAAATTACAGGAGGGAGCGAAAAGTGTGAAAGCTCTGGCAAGAAATTTCTGAGCAAGTCAGTTCTACATCTGCCTCCACACTGTGCAGCTATGTTGTGCAGAACCACTATAGGTGGGGTCCTATTCAATTATGGTGAGAGTTTGCTTCCCTTTGCCTCAGGTTATGCTTATACCACAGCATAAAGTGGCCTGGGAATGCACTTGAGGACTAGCCTGCAATAGTCCACTCTACCCAACAGTTAGTTCTCTCATTTTGGACATCCCTGGACTGCTTTCTCCAGCCATCACCTCTGCAGCCAAAACTCACCTGTCCCAGCTCAGGCATCCTCAGGTGTTTTGGCTGGGCCCAGGTAACACTGATGTAGGTGCAAAGATGCCAGCAAGGCAGCCCAGACACAGAAAGCAGTATAACCTCACAGCTCAGTGCTGCCTTGGGTATGTTTCAGCTTGGGACACCTTAAGCTGGGGGTTCTGTGTGATCTGCAGTCAGTTCTGGCACATGCCTTTCTCTGCTTGATCCCCCTCCCATGGCATGCTCTTTAACAATAGCACTGATAGGGTTTGGATTAGCAGTGCTGTTTGCTTTCTACAGAGACCTCCGTACCTTCCGCGAACACAACTGAGAGTCGTCTCAGCTTGATTTGTAGGGAAGCGCAGTACAAAACAGTCAAACCACCAAGCAAACAGGAGAAAAGAAACAGTTTAGCTCTAGCGGTTTTTGCATTTCTAATAGCTGGTAAATTGAAATGTAAAACAATCCTCTGGTTGGCATTCCACAAGTTAAATTTTACAAGAATATGCATTCAGAAAGGGGTATTTTTGAGCTTAACTGCTGACTGTGAAACCTTCCAAGATGCCAAAGACTAACCAGACTGCAGGAAGGCCACATAACCTTTGTTTCCAGAGAACAGTACAAGTCTCTGAACAAGAGCCAAGAAGAGTGATGCCTGCAGGCAGAGTGACAGGAAATCCCAACAGCGTTAGGTATTTGATTTTGAAAACAAGATCATTAAAAATGCAGGTGGTTAGAAGGATTTAAGTACAAAAAGAGAGCAAGACATGAAATGGAACACAAAGCCAGAGCAATGAAAGATACAGGAAAGAAGCAAGGAAAAGCGGATGCAGAAGTTCAGACACACAAAAAGAGAAACAAGGACAGAAGAAGGATTTCAGTAAAGAATATAAAAAAAAACTGTTTATTTTAGTCTGAAGCTAATGGAAGTAAGAAGTCCTAAAGGCATTGGAATAGTTTAATTTTCATAGCTGGTCTGGTTGACATTTTCTTTTGAACACCAGATTAAATAACACAACTCAGCTAACAGCATCTTTGCTATAAATGCTACGGGGCTAAAGACCAGATAAGCAGCAGCATTTAAAGCCTTTTTCCCTATGCAAATAAGTGCTGGTAAATAGTATCAACACATACATGTTTTGAGCAAGATGAAAATACAAAATTTGTTGACTGCTCAAGTCTGTTTTTCAACTTCAAAATCCTTATGCCAACACCTGACATGCATCAGCCTGAGGTTTACATATGAGATGATAATTAGAAAGTTGTCTTAAAAGAGAGAAATAGAAGACAGTAAATATATTTAACTAAGCATGTGTATTTAACTAAGCCTATTATTTTTACTATTGTATCACTTGGATTTCTCAGCAGTCCAGATCCCTTAACATGAAACATGAACAGATTAACACGAGTGCTGTGATACTAGATACTTTTTCACCTGAAGCTCCCATTCTCAAAGGCAACAGATTCATGAAAATATCAGCTCCTATGCTGAGGATAGACTATGGGCCTCAAAGTTATTAAATAAAAATGGAAAGCATTTGTGAGAAAAATCTCACTAGTTCAAGGAACATCAAATCTTCACGAGTTAGCAACAAATATTCAAAATGCCATTTTTATGTTACAACATAAAACTTCAGTATTTTGAACTTTTGAAGTGTGTAGTAAATATCATAAAAATGCAGAGTGAGCAGTATTTTTTGACTTGAAAAATAAATTCTAGAGAAATAAGGCAACACCAGAGAAGGAGGCAACATGGGAGATGCAGCGATTTTGGGAAGGTCAAGCAAGGTGTCACAGCAGTGCTGAAAATCACACCTTTGGGTACACCAGTGCTGTACATGTGCAGGCTGGGTCCAGAACCAGCACGTGCGTGCCCCATACAGACCTGGACACTGGTGAAACCCTGAAGAATTTGGTGGATCTTCCCTTGGAAAGATAGCTCTACAAAGAGCCAGTTCCAGGGAAAAGGACCTAAATTTTATTACCAATTTTGAATGCAGATAAGTTTTATATTGTAATTTAACTGCTGTAATGTCTGATATATCTGACTTAAAGGACAGAATTGTAATAAAGTTAGAAGCGTACAAAATTGCAGGAAGGACAATTTAAAGAGAAGCTCTCAACATTAACATCCAGGTTTTGAGTATTCAAAAGTGAGCTATGAAACATCAGAAAAATACATGTAACTTGAGGCCTTTGGTAAATGTCAACCAGGGAAAATATGACTTAGATTATTAGAGATACTCAAAGAATATAATCCACAGTAGATCACTTCAGCCCTGGCTAATTACTAAAGGCACTAGTGTATTACACTGCTGTAGCTGTATCTAATTTAGTTTGCTCTGCAGTTCATCTATTTTTTTTTTTTAAATGTATTACTGTACTGGCTGTTGTAGGGTAGAATCTGCTCCAAAAGTGCTTCTCAACCCTTCTGCTTTCTACTAAGCAAGTCCAGAAACTGTAATTGAGGTGTTCTCACTTTTAAACTGACTACTGATTAACAAAAGCAAAGGAAAACAAACAAAACAAAAAACACACTCCTCCCCCAGTAGGGATAAAAGCTTGCATTTAAAAACCAAGACCATCCTTCAGACATTTTCTATAATAAGACCCAAGCAACTGGAATTGGTTAATAAGAAACCAAGGTCAGATGCAAATTTGAAATTCAGAAAAGCAAGGCTATTTATATATTATTAACATGGTTTGATCATGGGATATTTCATTTTAAAGAAGTATTTATGGTTTATTCCCATGAGATTCTGTTGTTGTTGAAGTTTTACATGATACAAGACAAGCATATTCATATGTTATTGGGAGGGGTTAGAAGTAGCTCATCTGTAAAGATCCCTTCCAACCCAAACTATTCTATGATTCAGAGGAAAAAAAATTAAAAATCTCAATCTCATCCAGGGTTACTCCAAGAATCCAAAATTACTAAGTTACAGATCATTGAGGAAGTATCCTGAGAGTTTTGGTTTTTATTTGTCTTTTTCTTCTTCTCTTCCATGGGCACCTTTTATTGACTACTACTAATTTGCTGAACCTTTGATCTGGCCTAATATTATTGCTCAGGCATCTCACTACCCCCTGATTCATTGGTAAATGTTCTCAACACAACAGAGGACTATTTGCATGATTTGTATCTTTCCACAGAGTAAGCATAAGGTAGATATAGCTACATACATCTCACAAACCTATACAGCAATTAAAGATACCTCGAGCACTTCATAAGTAGAAGCAAAACACTTGTTAACAGGAACAAATGTTTTAAGTTCTGTGGTACGAAATGTCAGTTCAGGAAAATCCATACTACATATCAAAGAATATTTACTATTCACATCTGACTTTCCAGTAGTTAATAATAATGAAAAACAATTTTTTAAGTGGCCGTAACAAATCTATTTTACATGGTGCATGCCATTCTTGTCACATTTATGGCTTGGAAATACGGCAATGTAACAGATATTAAAACTGGCATAGTCTCACATATTAAATAGTTGTAGCCTGCTTGTATTTTTTGTTTAACACATTTCTCAAAAGTCATTCACAACTAATTGGTATGAGTTTTAATTGAGCTTTGTCTAAGTATTAGAAGGAAAACTGAAAAAAAAAGTTTGCAGCATTTTGCAGTGAATCAAAAACTGCAGTACTTTTGAAGATATGAGAAACTTGTTTCTGTATGAATTTAAAATGACTGAAAGGCATGGGAACCTGTTAGAATACTCAATATTAAGACAAATGTTATCTCTAAGTGAAATAGGTCCCATTTTCTTCTGTTTGTATAGTGCACAGAGTCCAATTATCTCAAGCACAGGTGAATGAGATAATAAAGTATCTTAAACCCTTCCTTGCAATAAAAAAATTAAGTCCAGACTGTACTGGAGTCACAGTGGGCAGGCATTCTTGAAGAAAGCAGTCACTGATGACACTTTTGGAAAATTCCCTAAAATGTAAGCTACCTGCAGATGTATGTTCATTTTTTTTGGCCCTCCACTACTTTCAGCATTCAGCTGCTAAAAGAAAACATTTCCTAAATTTGCCAGTTTCTGTAGTACCTGATAATATAGTGAATTCTAAAAGTATTAGTGTGTAAGAAAAGATGGACAGAAGAAAGTGCATTCAGCCCAAGAGAAACAGCACAAAATTTTGAGATGGGCGACTACTGGACCTCTACCCTGTCTACACCTTGAAATATGGCTGTCTACAGATTAATGTTACATAGATGGGGCAGCTTACTAGCCAGCAGCACCCTCATCACACCAGTTGCAAACATGTGCACACTTAACACTTTTTAAAAATGCTATGAGTTGAGGGCATCAGTCAGAGCCCCTTATCTAGATGAACCCTGAACAGAACCTTTCTTCTAAAGCCAGCTCCACTTTCTGGTTTTGATTTCACAATAAGAACTGCTGAGGCATGTTTCCAAGGGGACAACACATATCTACTTACAGGATCTGGTCTAAGAAGTCATGATCGCTCCTTGACTCTGCACGCAGATGTGCATGTTGTCGATTGTCTATGACTGAGTTCAGATAGCAGTTTCAGGAACATGATGGTGAAATCGTCAGATACATCTGAGCAAAGTTTAACTTATACAGCAAAGACTTTAACAGATTCCCCAAGCTGATTGCAAGCTGTAGGAATTTAGGCAGCTGATGATCATGCTATTGGGTTTTCCCTGCTTTTTAACCTTTATCAGCTAAAGGAGGGCAAGTTGTAATATATCTACTTACCCTTCAATTGCTCCTTTATCCAAGACAGCATAGACTGCCTTTATACTGCAGCAAATACATCAACTTTTCTTGTGCCTCAGAGACTCTTAACACAATGAAAAGATATAAAACTGGAAAACCAACTGCATCATACAGAGCAATCCAATGGGGTACTTAGTGGGTGTTATCACCTCCTCGCTCTTAAGAGCTCACTTTCATGTCTCTTTTCCTCCTTTTAAGCCCAAACCTTCACAACAGAGAAGGTAAGGGACCAAGTAACATAAAGAAAATTATTTTATAACATTATTCTAGACATGACAGCACTGCTAGAAAGTTGAACACAAGCACTCCTACCTGTGGCTGGGAACTGACACCAACGCCACCTGGGAGCGACCTCTCTTCCTGCCCCAGCAGAGCTGTGTCCTGCAGCTGCACCCACTTGGCTGCAATCAGCACACCGGGGGCAGGCCTCAAACAGGCTTTGTTTGTGTCCCCCATTCAGCCTAAAGTCCCCACAAGGATAATTAGCCTGCAAATAACCTCATCATCTGAAGTCTGGAATATATGGTTTCAGTTGTACCCCTCTGCAATTAATTCTACAGGTGCTTATCTTCATTATTACTCTCCTACTACATTACACAAAAATGACGAGGACCTAATCACACTTTGGGGTTTGTTCTCCCATTTACCTCAACAGGGTTTCCATGGGTGAAGCAAATCTGCTAGTAACAACTGGTGGTATTGACTGCTGTATATTAAACCAAGCAGAATCATTTGTACTCCAGGTTCTCCCTTCAACACAGTAGGCAAAGTTCTATTTTCTAAGGATAAAACAGTTCTGATGATGAAATAAAGGCTTTTTCTTAAGACAAGATGCAGAAAAAAAACCACTGACAGCTGACGGCTATGTTACAAAAATAGAAAAAGTTCAAACCCAGGTGTTTTATCGGCTCTTTTGCCTATGATCGTAGTTCAGATAGCATACGTTACGGAAAGGAGTTTATTGGAACAATTTCTGCTAAAATATTAAAAGGCCTATCCATTACCATGTAACAAAAAATCCACAACATTCAGAGAACAGAAACTACCTTGCAAATGTATTGAAACAAAAACAACAAAAAAAGAACCTTTCGAGGTAGCTCCTGCATATTGGCAATGGAAGTAAAAAGCTTAATAAAGTGAGACTAACATAATTTGTCAGGAATGTTGTACAGTACAACATCAGCAATGCTTGGCAACTGAAGATTCATTAAGGTGATGGTGAAATGTTTGGTGGTGGGAGGTTTGACATGTTTTTCATTTTCCAGCAAGATGCTATACTTCACACAGCTAGTAAGGCTACCAGCAGGTCTAAACATAGCTTATATTTAAAGTGTACATTCTTCTGATTTGAACCCTTATAGTGAATAGAAATGACTTTGCTATCTTTGTTCCAACATATTTTTTCTGTTTCTAATTACACGTGCCAAAGTGTTTATCTTATCTATTTTTCTACCATATCACAGTTGCAGTCTGCTCCCACTGGTCTTAGATAAAACTGAACATTTGCACTCCTATAATAATTACAATTTCAAAAAGAGATTTTAGATTAACTTTCTGAATTAGAAACCTTGAAACATTTTCGTTTAGAAAACAATGTTTTTGACATGTTTTTTGCATGTTTCAATGTCCTATTCCATTTAGTTATTTTAGTTTTGAAACATATGTAAAACATCCTTTTAAAATGCGAAATGCTAACACTTGCTTTCATCAGCATTCCTTCGTAACTACCACAACCCTGCAAAATAGTTTTAGTGAGAAGATAACCGTGTTTTTGTGTGAATGACTTAGTTATCATTATTATTTGCCCAGTTACAGTTGTAGGTGGTAGCAGATTTCAGTTCATGCAAATCTGTATGAAGCAAAGTTGCTTAAGAAGCAAAGGGCATATGAGTCGGTGTGCATCCTTCCAAAGGTCATCTTCTAAAATACCAAGTACCACCTCTCCCGTGTTGAAGACTATACAAATTTTACAAATTTTTGCTTACAGAAGGCAGGTACTTTCCCACATGTCTCTCATTTCCTTTAGCTGCAACACAGCTGTAGATTTGCTTCTGTGTTATAGTGGAATAAGGAAAACTCAGTTGGAAAGCATTAAGCTTCTGAAAATGCCTGCAATTACAGGTCAGAATTAGAAACCTACTGAATACAGGTTGCCCTGGAGCCTGCTGTACCTGAATTTGGAGCAGTTTTTGACTGATGTCATCTCACATTAATATCAGTGCTACTTAACCCTGAAAGAGTGCCAGAGTTAGAAATGGAGCTGACACAACTAGGTTTTAATGGTCTCCAGCAACAATGTTTACTGCTTTGAGGTAAAAGGTGAAGTAAATATGTTGTCCTTCCATATACCATTTTAGCAGATCTAGGTAAAAAAAACCTTTTGACACATGCCCCTAACAAAGAAATTGAATAAAAGCGTAATCTGCTGGCGATATTTTACCACACACTCCTACTTGCAAAGGATATTTCTGTTTCTTTTCTTTTCTGATTCATGTGCTTGAATGAACGATTCTCTCACAGCAGAGATTTTTTTTATTTTTTATCAGAACTGTAAAACTGGAAAAGCCAGTGGCATTTACTTGGCAGTGTATCCCTCGTTCATGAGCCTGAATGCAGCTACAAGGCTTGTAACAAAAAATACACAAATATCTCCAATCTCCATCTCCCGCATGCCTAAAAATGTTGCAGCCAGTGACAGGTAAGCAACTATTCAAATGAAATAAACTGGCAGAGCAGGTGAACAGCAAGAATGCAAATAGGATTGTCGTGTGCTGAATTAAATATATTGGAAAGAAAAGAATTGAGAAGAAAAGTGAGCAAAGCAAGCCAAAGCTCAGACGCTAGGCAGTGCAGGGCAGTTCAGAGGCTCTCAGCCCTTGTTTCTAAGCAAAGCTCCTGCAAGGTCTCACATACCATTTGCATGTTCCTCCCGCAAGAGTGAGTGGGCTGGTGCTATCATAAGGAGCAAGTCCAAGAAAAGAAAGATAGAACAGCTTTGAAGTAAAAACACCCTAGTATAAAAAGCTTTTCTCTAAGGAGTTTTTTTTTTTTTTTTTTCCCCCTCAGGTATTAGAAAGACAGGTAACAGAGAAACAAGGGAGGTGGGAAAAGAGGGAAGCCTGAAATCAAATTCACTCTGAAGAAACTGTGCAGTCACAAATAACTCAACATTTCATAATATGGCTCCCTCCCCACTTACTTTTACATTGCAAAATTGAAGATAGTCAAGCTGGTGAGCTGGGAAAAACTTTTAAGTGCAAAATGAAGAAAGCTTGTTCAACATGACTTGCCTGGTATCACCCAAACTCTAGACATTCCTATTTTTAGCTGCAAAATAATTTGTGTATCAGTCATCTCTTTCCTCTTCAAGAGAGTTTTCTAATTACAGTTACATGCCAGGAGACAATATTTGAATCTAGTTTAATTTATAAATTACCATGAAGCAGGTTTGTCCCTGGTGAATTTAAAACATTATCTAAAATTTCATGTTTTATCCACAGCTGTCAAGTGAGCAATTTCCCTGCCTTGAAATATATATAATGCAAAGTGCTAACCTTGAAGAGAAAAGAAAAAAATTAATCAAATCTCTATTCAGGAAGAAAAAAAATCTGGTAATAGTCCCTTCCATCCCAGAAAATGATGATAAATTACTGATTCAAAATGTGTCTAAGTATTGAGCATATAAAGGTGGTAACACTGATTTAACTATTTTAGAATCTGGATAACACTGTGCATGGCATCACAAAATATACAGAGAAACACAGCCTCCCCCTCCAAAAGCTTAGTCTCCTTGCAGACAATACCAGCCAAGGGTGAGTGAAGAGGAACTTTATTATCTCGAATTTGCAGAAGCACCCCGAGCACAGAGCATATGAGCTGACTGCACTCTTGAAGCATTTGCCAAAAGATGAACCTGTGTGTCTTAATCCCAGTTTAACATTTTACCCATAAATCACTCCTCTCTCATCCTGTTGACTCCTGCCTGCAAATCCAGGCTGAGCACATGTGCAAAACCTTTATTTCTCCTCCTCTCCATATCCTTGTAACAATTTCCAGTTTTTCTTTATTATTTTTTTCTTTAACCAAATTTTTGAAACCTTTTCAGGACAACAGACAAGGAGAAGGGCCCCTGTACCTTTGATATTCACATACTTATTTCCATTATGAGGGCAGGTTGGTAATGGCCTGGCAAGGACTGGTAACTGCTTTGCATCAGATTTCCCCTGGCTGCTCTGACTGCAATCTGTACAACAACCGCTTGGAGAATGCATGGCCGAGTCCTTGCTCTCTGCTGTTACTTTTGTTAATCCTACTGACAACAATTTATGCCAGAAGAGACAGACCTGCAAAAAATCCCAGAAGTAATCAATACAAAAATTACAGTAGAACCACTTAAGGACTCTGCCTTTAACTTTATGTGCAGTGCTGTTACGTCAATAGAAGAGGTGACATAAATAATTTAGCTGCTGACCATAAATGAGACAAACTGTATTATCACCACAGAAGACATGACATGGTTTAATGAAACCTTGAAAAATAAATTAATATTTCCTTTGGGGGCACAAGAAATATTTACTCCCAGTGCAAATTAACTTTTCAGTAAAAAAGTAAAATTCCTTATTCATTAAGAAAAAATATAATATTAATTTTAAATATTTTGATGTAGAATAATGATACAAATAATCATAATCTTGTGATCATGTAATTTTACCTGCAAATTTTTACAATCTACTAGATCTTTACCAACAAATTTATCACACATCTTTTATCCTAAGAGATATGGAGGCGCAGCGCTGACAAAACCTGACACAGGAAATCAATGGCAGAACTGACTAAATATTAAAATCCTCTGATTCCTACTGCAAACATTTCTCCACATTACCAACATTATCAACTGCAAGAACAATTATCAACAACCAACATTATCAGCTCCAATCAATATATATGTACTTTTATTACCAAGTCTTAGCCATAAAGTAACTCCATTTCAACTCTATAAACCTAAAATGAATAACCTTATCTCTGATTTTAACTTGGTAAGATACTTTCTATTTCTTGGAGGTAGATGGCAGATCCTTGTCTTTGATGTTAAGAATTTCCCCGTGCCCGTCCTCACCTTACTCCTTTTTTAGGTCTGAATATAGCGTTTTATAATGCTTGTGCATTATCTCAAATCACAAAAATTTACTGCTGGCTGTAGAATCTGACACAGAACCAAAGACACTAACAGGACTTTTCTAAGCTTTTTCAGAGCTCTTCAAACAATGGTAAAGTAATTAGGAGCAAACTGTAGCAGTAGATACCAATGTACTCTCAAGATCATGATATACATATCTCAAAATAATGAAACAGGCATGTCATTCAAAAAAAGCAAAATGTCTTCATTGAGGAGAATAATTTCCTCACCTTTTCGTATTATCTTCTTCATCACTTTAATAAATACGTTTAGCTCCCTGAGTGCCTAGAAAAAATCTGTAAAATTACAGACTTAAGTAGGAAATCCCCCCAAGCAACGATCAGCTACAAACCTAAAGGCCTTTCCACCACGGAGTAGATTTTTTTTATTATTTCACATACTCCAGAGCTTTGGGCACCACTCATTTCACAGGTTATCTCATAACTCCTGTTTTCTTTACATGAAGTATGCACTAGCATTTTGTACTCCCTGCTGCAGCATATCCGAGATTAAGTACTGATAGCCATTCAAAGATCACAGAATCATGGAATCATAGAATACCCTGAGTTGGAAGGGACCCATAAGGATCATCGAGTCCAACTCTTAGTTCCACACAGGGTAACCTAAAAATTAAACCATTTATCTAAGAGCGCTGTTCAAATGCTTTTTGAATGCCATCAGGCTTGGGGCCATGGCCATACGGCCTCGGGAGCCCATTTCAGTGCCCGACCACCCTCTGGGTGCAGAACCTTTTCCTAACCCCCAGCCTGACCCTCCCCTGTCCCCTCCTGTCCTGTCGCTGTCCCCAGAGAGCAGAGCTCAGCGCCTGCCCCTCCGCTCCCCTCGTGAGGGAGCTGCAGGTTGCCATGAGGCCTGCCCTCGGCCTGCTCTGCTCTGGGCTGAGCAAACCAAGGGACCTCAGCTGCTCCTCATGTGCTTGGCCCTCCAGACCCTACAATGTCTTCACAGCCCTCCTTTGGATGCACTTTGATAGTTTTATGTGCTTATATTTTGGTGTCCTATCTTGCACGAATTGCTCAAAGTGAGGCCGCACCAGGCAGAGCAGAGCAGGGCAATCCCTTCCGTTGACCAGCTGGCAGTGCCATGCCTGAGGCACCCCAGAACACAGCTGGCCTTTTTGTCTGCCACGGCATACCGTGACTCATGTTCAACTTGCCATCAGCTAGAACCCAGAAAGATACAAAGCCTTTCAAGTTTCTGAGACAACGGAGTCTGATTGCTCAAGACAAAAAGAGAAACAAAACTAGGTCCTGCTGTATCTTTCCTTGTATGACCTGCACTTTGTGGGAGGTTTGTGGTAAGGTGACAATTCTCAATTCTGTAGCTGCTTCAGTTTAGATGTGCTAATTGTAATATGCATGAAGCAAGAGATAATATACAGGCTTTCTATTGGGATAAAGACATGATTCTGGACTCTCATGCAATCCATCTGATGTTCACTGCTCTCTTTTTTTTTTTTCATAAAACACGCAAAGATGAGGATATTGGATTTGATGGAGTGGAACTGTTGAAAAATGTAGTACTTCGTGTTTCTTTTGTGCTATGCTCACACACAGTGCTTTAGAGGGCTAGACTAGCACTTGATGCACTTCAAAGACCAGAAAAACTCTTTTCTAGAAACTCTCCATATTGGAGATGGCTTGGTTGAGCATTATGGCAAAGGAACGAACTATGGCTGTTCACAAGTTTTTTAAGTACTGTGGTACTAAAACATAACCATTGCATACAAACTCATTGCATGACAGATCAACTACAAGTATTCTGCTCAACCAATGCCTATTCACATTTCAGATGAGTGGAAACACTCATATATTCCATGTTCAGTCTGACTGGCCTCAAAAATCCATTACTGAGACCGGTGGAATCTCACTTCAGGGACAAGCAGCATTCCTACCAATACATGCTTTCTCAGTGTACAAGATGGCTATTACTATCTACAGTCGATTAAGAAAAAATAATGGGGGAAAGGGGAAGTAAAATAATAGGGGAAAGGGGAAGTAAATCAAATATTATAAATTTAATCAGCTCAAAAAGCTATTGAATGGACCCTGTGACAATTGAGAAAAACGAGACTTTGTTCTTGGCACAAAAGACAGACAAAACAGCTCATCGTAAATCTTGGCACCTATTGCTACTGATGATACTTTTATTTCATGATGACTCACCATTTCTGAGTGCAGAGAACAGTGCTGGCAGGTTTCTCTCTGTAGCTGGCCCTCGTATCTCTGCCACTTAACTGCAAGGGCTTCTTGAATCAGAGATGGTTTTGCCCAGTCAGTGCACTATGCTTTGGTTGCCTTTACTTTTACATTTGGACTATGCCCCAAGCACCTTGTTGCCTCACCTTCTGTGCATGTTGCTTGGTTAAAACAAAAATAGTAACTTTTCTTCTACAGTTTCACATAACAGATGAATCACTAGTACATGGAACTTGCATGAGCAGTCCTCACTGCAGTAAAATGGAAGAGGGCAATGCTGCATTGCATAGCCGATCATCCAGACTATTCCTTCCTGACTTGAAGAGATTTTAAAAGTGTCTTATTTCATCCCCTATTTTATCAGTTGTTTAAAACAAATTTAAAAAACACCTCCAAATCCATCTTACCAATGAATGCTGCTGTCTTGAGAAAAGCCATGAAAGAGTTGGGGTTTATTTTTGCCTTCACTCTAAAGGTAAAAGCAATAAATTGATAATAAAAAAAAGAAAAAACAAACAACAGCAACAACAAAAACAGGGAGAGAGATGAATGTAATCCTTTGTATAGACATCAGTGGCAGGAGGAAGATTAAAAAAAGTAAGTGGCCTGCTTGCTCCTTGGTATTCTATCATTAATCCACTGTCTTATATATATATATAAATTAGTATTTTGATTAAATAAAAATTCGTAGTGCACAGTCTTAACACTGCTGACTTTAGATGTGAGTGCTGATGCTTCAATATGTTAGGCCCATAAATGCAAATTGAAGCAATCACACAAACATGGGAGCAGAGTGAAAATAGAGCTGAAAGGTTTTTTTTATCCAAACAAACTCAGTCACTTGATTAAAGTTCTTGAGTAATTTGCCCTTTGTGATGTTTATAGGAAATCTACTGATATACAGCATATAAATTCTCTTTTCTTTTGGGTACCATCTCTCTCTGTACTTGCAATACAGTGGAAATATATCCAAGCTCCCTGTAGCCTTGCAGGCTGTACTCAAGCTAACTTCATTTTGGGAGCAATATAGCCAGATTAGCACTGTGCTACACCCAAGCTATTTTTGCTTTCTTCACAGCAGCCTGCTACTAAATGTGCTAGGAAGAAGTTTCACTAGCGTTCTGGCACATTTTCCACAATAGTCAAAGAAACTAGCACTTCAAACTTTGAGTGAGAAGCAGAACTCACCTTGTGTATGTCAGTGCACATATAACACACAAGCTACCGTTCTGTATATCTATGACTACATTCATTTTTCCCATGAACCACAGCTAATTCAAGCTGAAAGAGCACTCCTACTGATGTCCATCCACTTGCCTTTGATAAAGCCACAAGGCCTAAGTAACTGCTCTTGTAATTTTTGTCCTAAGAATCTTGGATCAGATTCACCTTCCACAAACTCTAAGCAATTCCTATTGTTTAGTACAGCTTGCCATTCAAAACCACTCAGCTCATAGAAGAAAATGCAATAAATTCTTCCAAAAAATCATTCAGTAAAAGGTGGTCTTAGAATCTAAGTATATCCTGCAGAAGTAGATGTTCACATGTTATTATATAAACACACCACACAATGCAAGAAGATCCTAAATCACTTTAGGTCTGGAGATGAAGCTGCCATTTTATTTTTCTCCTTAAAGCAAGCACATCAAGAAACACCACAGACTCGTAATATCTCTGGACAGGTTTTTCAAGACCACAAACAATGGACTTAGAATAAGGTAACTTACAATACAGAGAGCTCAGATTTACTGGGGGAAATAGATTAAAAGAAATTGCATCAAAGCTACCAAGTGTCAAGGGTATCCCTGTAGGGCCAGTCCTTTTCTTGAGTCTTGCTTTCATTGTGGTGACTTCCAGCAGTCTCTTGAGTTAAAACAAACACTGCAAAATTCTTTCCAACACTTAGGGAAATCTTATTTCCATCTTTGAGCACCAGGTACTTGTGCACAAGGCTGCAGGAGCCCTGCCAGTTCTGGTTCCCCCCTCTGCCCAGCCAGGACATCCACCCTGCTGCCAGGACAGCCAAACAGGCCCCAGCACTCTGGGAAAATGCCATTTCTTCCTCCTTCTGCAGCCACTAACTGCAACCAGCTTGAGACTAGCATCCTCTCCCAACCACACTTTTTTTTAAACAAAAATTCCAATTTTAACTGTAAGATTATCTGAGTGCCTGCAGAGGAGAAAAGAACTATGTTTCCTGTGATGACTTTGATGCTTCCAAAGTGTGCTGAGGACAGAACCATGAAGTGCAGGCATAGAATTTAGGAAATAAATGGTGAAAAGCTTTTTGGAATCTGAGAAAAGACTTAATTCTCAACAAGCCTGGATGAAAATATCTCTTTTTCTGCATGGCTATCAAGTTGCAACAAGAAAAAAGCAGGGGTCTTTTTTTTGCCACGTAGAGAACATAAAGCCTATCTTTTCTCAAAAGAAAGTAGGGACCATTTACTGATATTCAACTTTTTTATATACAAACAAACCTAGAGAATATACACCAATGACTTAAATGATTTTCAGAAACAAGCTTTCAGAACTAGTAATGCTTTTTTTTTGGGGGGGGGGGGAGGGGTAGTGCGGTCATTTTTTTTTTGCTAAACTGTCAACAGACTGAGGAAATCTAAAAGATTCAAGGATTGTTTTATTTATTTATTATTTTTAAATGTGAGCTGGAGAACTATAGGTTACTTACCATTCTGCTTAGTGGTATAGAAAGCATTTAAATGTTTCATCTGGGATATTACAAGCAATGAAAAAAAGTCACTTAGCACATTTGCGTAGGAGGTGTTGTTGCAAATCTATTGCCTTTGTAGTCTGTTTGTTTAAGCAATTTTGGGCCAGTTATAGAGGCAATGACAAGGCTTTATACCTTGTCTTTTAACTTGATTTCCACTGTACGATGTAAAGAAGACACACGAAAAAATTGATTGAATGAATGACTTCAAGATGCTGTTGTTAATATGTAGAAACCAAAGTCTGGTTACTTTACAGACTTTGGTCAGAGAAAGAGCTTGGTCCCCTCATTGGGGAGGTTTAGGCTGGACATCAGGAAGCGGTTCTTCACTGAAAGGGTGGGCGCACACTGGAACAGGCTCCCCAGTGAAGTAGTCACTGCACCAAGCCTGTCTGAATTTAAGAAGAGATTGGACTGTGCACTTAGGCATATGGTATAAACTTTTGGGCAGACCTGTGCAGTGCCAGGAGTTGGACTTGATGATCCTTATGGGTCCCTTCCAACTCGAGATATTCTATGATTCTATGATTCATCATTTCATATTTCTGTAAAGCAGTAAAACGATATCATAATTTTTTACTGGAAAAGTTTCTTGTTGCCACAAATCTTTGTGGAACAGTAAACAGAAAGGAAGTTACTATTACAGAGAGATCTGAATCACTTGCAACCTGAAAAATGCATTTTAATACAGCCAAATTCAACATAATACATCTGGGAACAGAGTAAATCTACTCAATCTACAAACAAATCTGCAAACTAAATCTAAAAGCTGAAAAAGCTTGTCTTGGAAAGCAGCAACAAAGAAGATTTAAAGGCCACTATAGAGAAAGTTTTGCAATTTTTCTGACAAATAGTTTCTTTGCTGGAAAATACACTTACCAAAGTCTATTTTAGGGGAGGAAAAAATTTGTTAAGTAATGCAGGCTGAATTTAAAATATCATTCAAAAGTGAAAATTCTGATTTTAGGTCTGCCTAATATTAATTTCCTGTAGTTTAATCATAAAATCTATGAATGTCATACATATTGCAATGTACATTTAACAACATGTATGCTAAACTGAATATACTTTACTGTTAGCAGCTGGCATATCCTGTGCTATCATGGAGTTGGGTTCTGAAGTACACTACACTTTTTTCCGCAACAAGACTAAGAAAGTCTGCTTTCTGAGTTGCATTAGAAATGGGAGGAGCAGTCCTGCTAGAACTTCTGTTACTTTGAAAGCAATTTTGTGGGAATTCACTTCTTTTTTTTTTTTTTTTTTAATCCAGTGGCCTTAAATGATCTGTTCATTCACATCTGCGTTCTCTCATATCATCCTTACATTGCCCCACAGAATTAATTGAGTGCAAGATTCACTGTCACACTCACTGCCCTTTGAAAAGAGGCACTGTTTCCTACCCACTTCACAGCTCCAGCAACAGTCAGGAATTATTAGTGTTTGATGATCTTTTGTTTCAAGACTTCAATCTCTTGTACTTTGAAATTGAAATTCCTTAGCCTGCAAGGGCCTCAGACTCTGACAGCTGACTTCTTGAACTTTCCTAAGCTGCAACAGCAAAGAAAGTAAATCTATCAGTTTTTCCCCTTACAGTAATAGCATTTGTTAAAAATAAAAATGAAAAAATAAAGCAGTGCTGGCAATGTCTACTGAAACTACTGTCCTCACTTTTTTTTTTTTAATTTTATTTCTCCATTAGTTGAATTAAATCTGATCTATTTACACATTTTAAAATAGATCTGTTGAAGCACTGGTGTATCTTAGATTCAGCAATGTGACATGTCAGAAATACAACCAAAAGTCTTTAGCAGCTGCATTCTCATGGGCCTATCAACTGTTTTTTGTTTGTTTGTTTGTTTTTCCGCAGAGGAAGAAATAGCTGGCATTGCTCTGCTTTCTTTTCCTTCCACATTCTCTACACAGCCCAACCTGTCCTAAGCCACTCCACAGACAGGAAAGCAGATAATGAAATAAGCTGGTAAGAAAAATTAAATATTCTTGATGCAATGAAGAATTGTACTACCAGATACAATTTCCTTCTAGTCTGAGAATTCATCTACTCCTTTCCATTGGTGTCACAGAACAAAACCCAGGTATTTACAGACACCAAACACCTTATTAACAGTGTCAGACTTCTCAACTCCTGACATGCCTTGGTCCTTCCTGAACCACAAACCTAGATGAAGCTCTTTAGGAATTGTAAGTGTAGAAGATTAAAGACAGTAGTATTTACATAGGTCTTAATGACACACGGTGGTATATTTCTGTGGTCACATACTGTCTCATCAGCAGTACCTCGCTTTTCCCCCTTAGATTGAATTGCCTCATTATATTCTGATATGAATATCATATCAGAAAAGATGGCATCCTTGTATGGCAGGAATGATCAAACCCCCCTTCGTACAGCAACATATCACAGTAATAAAGAAATTACATTTTTTCAGCTAGAGGAAGCAGTAAGTCAAAAAACATACCCAAAATAACATAAGCCATGAGATTCTATTGTGATTTTCTTTCCCTAAAGGCATCACCAGTAGTTTAACTCTTAAAGCACTGACAACAAAGATAAAACTCCTATGAAATTCTAATTCAACTATTATTGATCCCTTTTGAGATTATTACTTTACTTGAAACACAGATGCATATATCTACAAGGCTAATGTTAGGAGTCGCTTAAGAAGGATTCAGGCATTCAGAGGATTTAGGATTTGATGGATGAAGAGGAAGGATTTATTGTACACAGAAGCAGTTATTGTATCTTCAGACCAGTGAGTATGAGAATAGAAGCCCAACTTGGAATCCAAAGAAAAAGCTGTGTAAGTGCAAAGAATCAAGGCAGAATAAACAAGAAAAATAGAAGGTCTTACATAAACCACAGATTTTCATTTTTAGTCCAGTCTCAGCCATCATGTACCATTCACAGCATCTATGAAAAGTGTTGTTTTTTGGAATAGAGAAAGGAAAGGTGCAAGCCTTTACCTAAGTTTAAACCTTTATGAACCTTCTTACAGCCCAGAGAATATTAAGACCTGAGACACTGGCAGAGAATTGCAGTGCTCTATTTTGGGAACAAGGATGATATCATGATTGCTTTCAATTTGAATAAGACGTCAGGCCGCAGAAGTTTCAGGTATACAGTTTGTGAAAAACTGATAGTTTTCTCTTTCAAAAGAGAACGCCGTTGCTTTTGGTTGGTCCCACCACTGAGGCAAGTAACACTGGTCCTTAGTGCTACAGGTCTCTAGTGAAGCCCAAGAGCCAAGGTGTGCAGAAGGGGGAGCAGAACATTTAGAGTTCAGTGCTGAGGAGTGTTCGTCAAAGCTAAAAGCAAACCATTTTGCTCTTGCATGTTTATGTTGCTGCCCCAAGCCTTCACACTGTTCTGTGTCTGGCTGGGATGGAGTTGACTTTCCCAGCAGCAGCCCACACAGTGCGGTGCTCTGCACTTGTAGCTAGAGCAGCACTGGTATCACACCAGTGTTGTGTCTGCTGCTGAGCAATGCTGGCACCGCATCACGACTCCCTCCAAGGCCCCAGAGCCAGCAGGCTGGGGGTGGGCAAGTGATGGGGAGGGGACATCACCAGGGGAGCTGACCTAAACCGACCAAAGGGATATTCCATGCCATATGATGTCACGCTCAGCAATAAAAAGTGGGAAAGGGGAAGGAGTGTGTGTGGGGGGCTCTCGTGGTGGAAGCATCTGTCCTCCCAAACAACTGTTACACGTCCTGCTTCCCAGGACGTGGCCGAACATCGCTCATTGATGGGAAGTAGAGACTAACTGCTTTTTTTTTTTTTTTTTCTCTCTCTGTGCTTCCGTGCGGCCTTTGCTTTTTTTCTTTTTTTTTCTTTTTTTTTCCCCTCTCCCTTTTCCCTTTAATTAAATCATCCTTATCTCAAACTTTGAGCTCTTTGTGTGGTATTTTCTGAGCGACCGTGGTGGAACTCGGCTGCCCACCTGAGTAAAACCACCACACCTTCTTACATCACCAGCCTCTGGGTGCAGCCATTCAGAGGCTCAGTTATCAGTGCACCCTACTGTCCGCTCATCCAGTCCAGACTTCAGCAGCTTCTCTTGCAGGAGCTAACAGGAGGCAGTGCTGCACATCTTCCTTGAGAGCAGGTAGACAACATCTACCCAGCTCTCCCTGGTGGTTGGAAAGAGAAGTGCTGAGGGTACTAACCGGCCTCACAACTGCTGCCATTGGAGCGTCTCCCAAGACTGTTTATCAATATGGCAATAGGCTCTTTATACATAGAAAGACACAGAAAACAGAGGGCCTGTTATTTCATCACAAATGTTTCACACATTGGTCAAGCACCCCTTCCCCTTGGGGAATCCATGCTGTCTACTCCCAGTGATTTCCTTGTCCTTCCTGCACCTGGAAATGGTTTCCAGGATGAGCACTTCCAGCACCTTCCCAGGGAAGGAGGTGAGTGTGACCGGCCTGGGGTTCCCCAGGTCCTCCTTCATGCCTGGCTTGTGTATGGCAGTGATGTTTGCTTCCCTGCACTCTTGGGGCACTTCTTGCAGTTGCCAGGAACAAGCAACAATTCCTGAGAGTGGCCTTGCAATGGCATCAGCCAGCTCCCTCCACACTCATGGGGGAATCCCATCAGGGTTCCTGGACTGCTCTCTCTTGGTTTTCTCAAGGCTTGCCCGACCCCATGGATGGGGTTTCCGTGGCAAGGTTGAGGTAGCGGGCTGGGGGGTTGCAGAGGTGGGCTCTGTCAGAAGAGACCGGGGGCTGCCTCTTCTCATGGGAAGCCCCCATCAGCTGCCTGGGCCTCCTACTGCAGACCCCTGAGCCCGAGGCCTCAGCTGTCGTGTGATGGGCTGGTGCAACAGCCCCGAGGCAGCCGGGCTCTCTCCGCTCCTCTCCCTGAGGGCGGCGTGCAGCAGAGATGCCCCCTGCGCAGTCTCCAGGACTGCATGGGGGTGCAGTGAGGGACGGGGAAGGAGGACTCAAACACCACTTCAAAGTTCACTGTTCTTTATTGGCGGCCGGGAGACGAACACAGGCCGGCTGCGCTACGCCGTCTCCACTTCCTCCACCTGCGGGACACCCATCTTGGCAGCTCCGGCGTCTGCCTGCTGTCGGGGTGCTGAGCCATGGGCAAGGAGCTGGGCCCAGCCTGAGGCTTTGTATCATGCCAGGGCCTCCAGGAACGGCATGAGCGGTGATTCCTTGCACGCTTCCCAGGCCTGGCATCGTAGTGAGGCCTTGCCAGCCTTTCTGGAGGTGGCCCCACCTGCCTTGGCTGGATCTCACCTTCTGGAGAGTCCACGCCCATGGTCAGGACATCGTCCTCTGTGGGTGGCACCTGCACAGTCTGCACCCGCTGTTTTAGCCAGTCCCTGTTTGTGGCCTGGCCATTGTCCTTCAAGGATGGCACGTTGCCTGTCCTCCCCTGTTTTTTCTCAGGGTCCCTGTATGTGGGTTGGACATGGTCTTGCCTGTCAGGTACCACTGTGATGGTCCTCACCCCTGTTTCAGCCAGTCCCTGTTCATGGCCTGGCCGTTGCCCTTCGAGGGTAGTCTGCAGACTTTGATTTGTCCGGCTGCCATGCCTTGGCTGTCTCAGGGACTGGGTGTTGTCTTCCGCCGGCGTCCCCTTGACAGCTCTCACCCATTGAGTTGGTGGGTCCCCGTGCCTTCTGTGGAAGTTGTCTTCCAGAGCCGGTACCCTGCTGGTCTGCCCCCATTCTTTGCATGGGTACCTGCTTGTGAGCCACGTGTTGTCTTGCGCAGGAAGCACCTTGATGTTCCGCACCCACTTGTTGGGTTGGCCTCCATGCCTTGGCTGGAGTTTGTCCCTCCTGGGGCGAAACTGATTGTTTTGTTCCCATTTGTTCAGTTTTCTGATGATGGCACGCTCAACAGTAAAAAGTGGAAAAGGGGAAGGAGGGGAGGGGGGACAGTGGGGCTCTCCTTATGAGAACGTCATTCCTCCCAAACAACTGCTATGCATATTGAGGCCCTGCTTCCCAGGACGTGACCAAACATCGCTCGTTGATGGGAAGTAGAGAGTAATTCTCTTCTTCCCCTCTGTGCGGCCTTTGCTTTTTTATTTTTTTTTGTTTGTTTTGTTTTATTCTTCCCTTTTCCTTTTCCCTTTAATTAAATTATCCTTAACTCAACCCATGAGTTGTTTTTTACCTTTCCCGCATACTTTCTTCTTCCCCTTTTCTTCTAAGGAGGGGGAGTGAGAGAGCAGTTGTGGTAGAGCTCAGCTGCCCACCTGAGTAAAACCACCACCCACACAATACTATTTCCATTCATGCAACTGCTCGGGGTAAGTCATCTTTGCGTGTAGGCTCCAATTCACTTGGGATGCTTCCACAATGTGTTTCCTACAACAGAAAGCTGGGTAGTTTTCAGTTTGAGTCAACAAACTGGGTGAAGTTACAATGACATGCATGGGATCTGTTCCTCTGTCACTCCTGTTCAGTAAATTCAAGGAGAATAATGCTGTTAACAGACAGCAACAAATAAGAATATAGACACGTCTGTTGGACTGGACTCAAGACCCATCTATTTCAGTAGGATGGCTCTTACAGCCCCCAGCACTAAATACTTCAGGAGAAGGGGCAAAATGTGCATTAGGCAGATAGCAGATAATCCTCCCTCAGAGTGGATCTCTTCTAAATTCACAGTAAAACTGGAGAAAAATCCTTGAACAGTGGAGTTTAGAAATGGCATGGTCAAATGAAACTTTTCAAGAACCTTACAGGTAGAAAATAAATCAAAATTATTTACAGAACAAAAAATATTGTGATTAAGCCTATTTAATGAGATTGTTTGGTGGTGGGTGGAGGGAAGGGGGAAAAACAATTCCTTACTACCTGGTCCATGAGACCTACTGTGGAATTCTTTGTGGCTCTGAGAGGAGGGTTACGAGAATTTATTTCGTTTATGTTTATATAGAAGATATATGTGTGTGCTGCATTGTTGTGTTAAGTCTAAACATATCAGTGCTGGTTGAATCATTGAAATCATATTCTAACCCATCACCCCATGAATTGTTGCATGCCAATCACAGAAGTACAACTGGCCAACTCACTCATAAGCAGAAAGATTTTTTTTTCCTCTCACAGAGTTGCAATCAAAATCCAGCAAGACAGCTAATTGTAACCTAATCTTGTCAATTCTATGTGCAAAAACAATTTTAGGTATGATTGTCAAAATGTGCAGAGGGAATAACAACAGGGTATTTCTGGCACCCTATGGATTTAAAAACAGATTCAGTGGCATTTAAATAAAGTAGCAGGGCTACATTTGCTAAATCAAATAATATTGGACTAATAAGGACATCTGGAAACAGTTGGTATCAAACAACATTTGATTTGTGTTTCCTTCATAACTGCAATGTGTGGCTAAAACAGGTGCACTGTTCTTGGCAGTGTAGACGCCAAGCGCTAGACACTTGCAGGGAAGTTGGGAAGAGACAGTTATGGATAAAATTGCAAAATGTATTTCAGCATAAATAACAACACTGATTCAAGGCCATCACATTAATTAATATAAAGAGAGTTTTACCCTTATTAGCATAGTAAGGATCACATTTAGACCTTATGAATATCTATTAGAAATACAGGGGAAAAAAAAAAAAAAAAAAAGAAAAGCATTGCATGAGCTTCCAAAAAAGAAGGGAAAGGAGTGGAAATAAGGCTCTATGTCATTGTACCCCTTTTGAATAAAATCAGGAATTAATCTCTCCATTTCAATCTAGTGCCAAGCCTTACTTGGTAACTACAGGAAGCTTAGATAGTGCAAAGCAAGGACTTGTGAGATTCAAGGCCATGATGTTTAGTCAGGCATTATGCCTTATTAAAATTCAAATTTTTCTTAGCATTTTACTGGAATTTTAAAGCCAGTAACTAGGACTGCTATGTATGAACTTAAGCTATTTTTAATGCAATAAAAAATCCTGCCTCAGTGTGCCGTAAAGCTAACAAAACAAATCTGACCACTCCTATAAGCAAATAGCTCACATAACCATCTTAAGTACAAGCAGCTTGGTTTCAATTAATAAAAGTGCCAGCATTACCAAACAATTAGAAGGGAGCCAAGTATGCACAGAGAAGGGAAATGAAGCTCCCCATGAAACTTCTCCTCTCACATCCGCTAGCAGAACTGGGCCAGATAGTTCTGTTCACTGCTATTATTATTCTTCTAACCTCATGAATTCCTAAGAGGCTGAGGTGGGAGAATTTATCAGTTGAATGCTTGCCTATGTTATGAAACTTTGCATGTTCTTACGATGATCCTTTCCAAATCTTTTATGAAAAATTTAGAAACAACAACAACAACAAAAAAAAACAACAGTTCTTTGGGAGAAGTGGAAGAATCAAAAACAACACAATTTCAAATGTAAGGTTTTGAGTTTTCCTTTCAAAAGGAAAATTTGCCCACTTCTATGCAAAAATCCTCACCTTATGATTTGAACTCATTTCGCTCAGCATTTTGCACAGACAGGATAGCCCTCCTCTTCAGAAGAATTGACAACAGGGACAAGCTTGATGAGTGTCAGACATGCAAAGGAAAAATGAGTTTCTCAGAGTCACACCAAGCAGACGTGGTATTCAAAGCCTAGGGTAAACATGACCATCTTCTCAGCCACTGCTCTAATCACTGGACCATGCTTCCACTCCCAACTCAACGACAGACAGATCACATTACTGCAACTCTCCTTCTTGTGTCTCAGTTCAAACACTTTTGAAGACCTTGTTACACACATTACACCATTGCTATTTATTTCTAGTCCTTACATCTAGAAGACTGGTAATTTGAGTTGGCTGGAATCTGCTGTCTGGAATTTAATTGCTGAGCTGCCTACAGCAACTTCAACTATAAGATCACTTTAGTAGTACTTGCATACCCAATTATTATAGGAACAAAATGGTTATGCTACTTTGATCAATCATAGCTACACTACTGATGTTCACAAAGATTTGTATTGCTGTTATAAAGTTATTTCCCACCTCAAAGCCAATTATTTTAGTAGGCAGATTTTAACTGGTTTAGATGCATTGATATTAGGGTTTTGTAAGCTGTGCTAACCCCCTGAGTAAGCACATCTTATACACAATGTATGTAGCAAATATGGCTATTCTACATCTAGAGGCTGGTAGACTATGTTATAGTACTATGACATCAAGATTAAAGTGAAGTTTTCTTTTCTGAGTCAGAAATTCATCAATTCTACAAGCCAAAAATATACTTCTACACAATATGTACAAATGAGTGAGAAAAAATTATATCAACAAAAGCTGGAACCATTCTTCCACTCACAGCATTGGCTGTGCTCAGATCTCTCAGTGAACACCATGGACTTGATATAAACATGGAACAACAGTTACTCTAGCTACGTCTTTGTCTATTCTGTACCAAACGAGAATCAGTACAGAAATAGCTGGGGTAGCAGTATGAACCTTGGCATTTTTCCAAACCCTCCATGGATTCAATGTAGTTCCTTTAGGTGTTAATTCTGTTCTCCTTGTCTGTTATTTAAGTATGCATGTGGTTTAAGGCATAGCATGCTCTAAGGCACAGTCCATAACACGAAGCCGGATAACGTGTGCCATCCAAACAGGTAGTAAAAGTAGTGATAGTTCCCTTCTCTCTCTGGCCAATGAAAATAAGAATTTAACTGCTGAACAGCAACGTTAACCCTTCCAACTTTATAACTTGTATTAGAATGCAACTGTCATGTTTTCTCTTTCTTTCCCCTTCCTTTTCCTATTTTTCTTGTTCTGTTCTCACTCTGTAATTTTCTCTTCTTTCAAAAACACAGCTAGAGATAGAAATCTATAGAAGACCACACAGGCAGTTATACCTACCAGTACAAATCTTTTATTAGTGTAATAAACAGAAACTATGCACGTTAGAGGGGTTAGTCCCCTTCTCCCAAATAATCATAGACTGCATTTCACAGCTGTACAATTCCTACACCAGTTGGACCCTTACATATCTACTTGTCACCACATACTTAAAGAGAGTCCTACTCTTATGTAGGGGTAAACCTGATAACTGAATAAGCAGCTCTGCTGCAGAGCAAGTTCGCATTTAAAGGACTTGTCTATGTATGACTAAGCCAATCTGATAAGCAAAAGGCTTTGTCTCTTCTACTAGTGGCACTGACATAAGACAAAAGTTAACCCCACAAAATGCTGTTAGTAGAAGAAACTGTCATAACAGGAATGTAAAATATATGCTGACTCTGCCAACCTTACTTCATAACTGTGGCAAAACCACAAGTGGTCTCTACAGAAATTGGCTTCAGCCTCACTAGTGACTAGCAGCTGGCTTCCACATGATGATTTGAGACCAGGAATCAGTTAATATTGAGAGGCCATGAGCCTGCTCAAAGATAGAGAAGAAACAGGCTGGACAGAACAGGATAGCTCCTTCAGGAAACCCAAGATCAAGCAAAAGGTCCAGAAAGGACCTTTTACTACCTGTATTACCTCAAACATGCAGGCTGAGGTACAAATGGGAAAACATAAAAAGGGCCTTCAGGGGAAGGGTATCAGAAAAGAGCAGATACGTGCTGGGGAGCAGCAGGAACAGGACTGCTCCCTGTGCATGAGCTCACCGCTGGGGCACCTGTGCAACAGCAACACAGCAGAGCCAGTGACAGACAGTCTAGTGCACAGCAATGTGGCAAGTGAGCAAGCCAGATGTCATTTTTTTTCAGGAACCCCCCAAAACCACTCAGGAGATGGGGCTGGAAACAGGCACCCCACCACGTAGCTCCAATCAGGGCCTGAGCTTGACTGGGGCTGGTGGGCCACGGGTGGGAAGGCAGGGGCGTAGTGCTGCTCAGAGCTATCCACACCAAAACTCGGGGTCCTGGCCCCGCTGTTTTGATTTGCATTGAACGTTTCTCTGAGAGAGAAATTCATCTCGTAGGATGAGTACTATCGCTAAAAAAAGTCTTTAGACATTCTGTTTGGTTCACTGGTTTACCCCAGCCAGAGTTTTAAAACTGAACGCATTTCTTTCAATCCAGGACTGCTTTGGCAGAATCTGAACAAATTGCAAGGTTAAACATTGCACTATTAAACCATGACTCAAAAGACATGGGTTTTAGTCCAGAGATCAGTTAATCATAACCAGAAAAGCCAGACAGGTAATAAGTGTATTGCTCATCTATTACAGAAGAGGTGATTAACTGAGGGCCTTTCCATATGGAATAGAAATGCCATGAAACTGATATTAACAGACGTCAACTGGGCTAATAATAGAACTGCATTATATGCAATGCTAGGAAAGGGATCTGAGAAGAAATGGGTAGACTTTAAAAGCAACGAAATCTAATTTCAAGTAATTTAATATACTTTGTTGGTCCTCCATTGAATTATTGAATTTTATAATATGAGGTTTATCCCTTTTCCTGACAAGATAAAAAAAAAAAAAAGGCACACGTTAATAGCCTGAAATCTCACAACTTTCATTGCCTCGAAGTACCAGTCTGATCCTTGACAACATCTATTAGTGTTTATAAGCCTCTATCTTTTTCTATACAGAAAGAATCAGATCTCCATGTATGCGATCAGACTTGTCTAGCAGCAGATCTACGCTCCCAAGATCAGTTAATTCTGTCAGTGGCGAGTAGCACTTCAGAGCATATGGAGAACTACTCTGCATGTCCTTTTTACAGGTTCTCTCCTGGCATCAATAGCAGGCCTGTGCAAAGGGTACAAAGGGAAATCCATGGGCAAAAAGAGAAGTCATGATGTGCAAAACACAAATAGCTCAAGTGCTACTTCAAAGACAATTCGTGTACCTTCAGTTTTGACTTTATACTGTTCAGAGTTGTTAAGCAGACTGCAGTGCACGTTGAGTCTCATGTCAAAAATTCAACAGCTATTTAAAATGAGTTTTTAAAAAGTGGGAAAAAAATGAAAAAAAACCGCAACAATTGCTTTCCTGTTAGGAGAGCAGATAAACAATTCTAGACTTCATTCTTTCAATAGATTACTTTTTCCCATATGACCAGCCTTGTCAGATTCATAACCCTCTCTTTGTTGGATATAAGATAACATCTGCTTACATTGCCAAATTCCAACACGGTGTCGTGAGGCTGGAGCTCCTCTCCTGCAGTCTTCAAAGACTGATTAACATCAAGAGCAGGTGTAACTCCTACAGGCTTCACTTGATATCCCTTTCTCCTATAACACTCTTTCCACCATCTCTCCAGATATTTGTAATAAAAGGCTCCAATATCAACACATACAAGGTGACTGATTTTTAGATCAAATATACTTCCAGTTTTCAGCTTCACTCAGTTATTTTATTTTTGCCTTCATGTTTTCACATTCTGCTTGCAAGTGTGTTATGCCCTTTGATGACACTGTGGGGTCTAGACCACTGAAATAAAATGGCAAGCAAAGACAAGCATTTTCCTCATCCAAACGATTGCAGTTGCGGGGATCCTGCCAGTGGCCACTTAGAGTAACTTTTACCGTATCCGGGCCCTGACACCAGAACATAGCAGTCAAGCCTTTGCAGAAATGCAACAATTCCTAACCAGGCATCAAACATGCAGTCTTTATTGTCAAGACATGTCAGTGAAGGAATTTAAGAGACTTAACAGTTTTCAGATAATGCTAAATATACCTGTAATGCACCAAATTCACCTTTGGAAAGAGAAACAGTACAACTGTGCAGCCTAAAGACACAGACTGGTTCAAACTTCACTGCCAGCAAACATAGTACTGTTTAAGTAAAATTTAACAAAAAATACATGCCTCAAGCTAAACAGAGGAACCTGTTATCATGCTAAATAAAAGGAATGTTAGGAGTTAAAGTGAGGTAGATTTTTTTTTTGAAACATTATACGACAAAGAAATACAAGAACAGTATCAAACAAATTGTAAGAAAAGAGGAAGAAATCAAGGTACAGTAACAAACAAACTATTTTCCAATGGAGAAACAAGCAAACCAAAAAAACGAAAGGACAAAGTTTTTGGTGAAGTGCTGCTTGATGAAATTTAAGGGAGCAGTATTTCATTTGTGCTTTGTACATTAATGTACTTCAATCAAGAGATTTGACTTCATTACATTTTTTTCCCTAAAACTGAGCAGCCTGCAAAAACATGGAGTGTTTGTCTAGTTAAGGGGACTAATGGAAAGAAAATGAGGAGTCAGAGAAAAACAACAATAAAATGAGTCAATTCAAGCATGAAAAGTTAGATAAGACAAATGTTGATATTATAGACTGGCAAAAAAAGAATTAACTTGAGATCATATAAGCTCTTTGCCACCTCATGTATGATTCTAGTCCCTTAGTCCATACAATGGTGCCTGTAGCTTTGATTGTGCACGCAGGGTTCATTAACATTAACTCTTTATACTATAAACTCATACTAACTTCAGCAGGACATCCATCCCTACAGATGTAATATTCTGGCAATAAAGATTGCCAAAAGAGTCCTGGAATTCTGATGACTGTAATAACTTATGTATTAAGTTTAGGAGTGGCATATTTCTTTGCAGGATTTGGACCCAATATTAAAATCTCTTCAGGAAATAGACAGTTTCTTCCTGTGTTTTTATACCAGAGTGCTGGTCTTTATTGCAGTTTTTATGAGGTGCTATAATTCAAAATTCAACTTCCCTAGATCACTGCATTTTATTTCTTCATGCTCTTTTGCATTTCACTTCACGTGACCTGCACAATCTACAACTAATATGAAAGACGCTGTTTGCCAAAATAAAGGAAAACAAACAAACATCCTTCTCTGCAGTAGCCCTCTTTTCTACCTGTAAAGCCATTGATCCAATGATATTTTTTCACATCCACCCCTCCAGATTTATTCTTGAAAAAAAAGATAACCAGACAGAAGAGTTATCACCTTGTCTCCTTGTGGAAATGCATTGCCACCAGAGCCACAATTCATACAGTGAATATCAAGGCCAGCAGTGGGTATCTATGAAAGTAAGAGGTAGGAACATTGCATCTGATGATGAAACAACAACAACAAACCACCACAACAAAATCCTATTATGTGTTTCTTGCTGAGATGTGTTTTTCTCTATTAATATTGTTCCAAAAGCAATTGGAGTCCATGTTGTTCACACCTGCATAATGAAACAAATCAGAGAAAAGCCAAATTCTTCTACTGCTGTTATTCATCCATAACTTGCATGATTCTTTGGTCCTTATAGGTCAACACATTTTAGCAATCAGCAGCGTGCTATTGTTGAACATTTGTTTCAAATGGAAACAGCTAAAACAAAATTAATAGAAAAAGGTGTTGTGTCTCTGATGTAGTTCCATACATTTGTTATGCTGTAAGGACTAAGGCTGCTAGACCTAGCTGATGTCAATGGATTGGTTAAATCTTTTTTTTTAAGTAGAAGGAACAATCAAATCCCTGTACACATGGCCACAAATGCTTTAGAGATGCCACACTTATTGAGCTATGCCGTTGCGTAAAAATTCAGGTATGTTCTAGAACTGTTTCAAAAGCTCCTTTAAAATTCTAGCAAAAAATGAGCTAGCTCACGTGGTCAGAGGACAGCTGGCTTACAATTTTCAAGAAAACCATTGTTCCAAAGAAAAAAATCACGTGCCAGTCAATTAAAAAATACAAATATTTGTGGCAAATTCAAATTCTTTTCACATAGATATGTATATAAAAGGGTACAATTTAATTCGTAAAACAAACAAACAATAAAAGGTATGTTAAAATGAAGGTATTTTCTTTCTGAAGTTAGTTTTAAAAAATCTCTGAGTCTCAACACCACTGCAGACTTCTCTCTTTCACCCCTGGTACTGCTGAAGGTGCCACTCAGTCCGTTCCATGACGCAATGGGTGGCAGCACAAAGCACGAGGTGCCTGTGGTAAGGGCGCAGTGGTTTTCTTCAGAGGCTCCTTTCTCCCGTTACCCCACAGGCCTGCCAGTGCTGCAGGGGAATCCCTACTCTGGCACCCGGAGCCCCTCCCGCCCTACTCCTGCCCTGCCCCGGCTGCTGCAGGGCTGTTCCTTGTCCTTTCCCCTCCCTGCCAGGCCCCACTCTGCCCAGGATGAAACCTGTGTCCCTCCAGGAGCATCAGCAGCACCGAGGGGCTCTGCTCTGCCCTGCGGCAGGGCCTGGAGCTGGCTGGGACCCCCTGCACAGGCCCCACTGCGGGCACCCAGTATACCTGTAACTAGTTTTATCCTGGAAGGCTGTTTGATTTCCAAATGGTTCTTAAATGCATTGATATTGTTAAGTACATCATGGCAGACCTAAGACTGTCAAAGAATACAATCAAAACATTGGTCAGCTTGTTTCTGTCATAACACACATGTTTTTTCAGTGCAGAGGAATTCAAGACTTGGGAACCTGTGGTCTTTTCAAAGGCAGAAGAACTTCTGTCACACATCATTATGAGGTGTAAAACAAACAAACAAACAACACAAAATCAACAACCCCACCACCACACACACACACACAAAAAAAACAACACACAAAATAAAACAAAAACCCCAGCAAGCTTTGTAGGCTTTCCTGGAGGAAAAAAATAATAATTCACACAAGTGGCATAATTGCACATACTATGGAACCACAGCAAATAACTACTTTACCATGTTCATCCATTCCAAAAGGAGAAAATGGAAGTCACTCAAGCTAATCCTTTTTAGACTTGCACAAACCGCCTCCTGTTACAGTGGCTCTGGATATGTACTGCCAGCTGAGAGCCCTGCTAAACTACCTCCCTGAAAGCTGGCTTTAATTCGGACACATGGAGCCTGTGCACACTATTACAAATGAAAAATGCCCTCCCTGCACATGACTGCCACGCTCACTGTGCTGCATTCAGCTTTCAGACGGCTGAGAATACTTTCTTTCTGATGTGAGAACCACTTGTGGTTTCTTGGAAGGGAACACCGTAGGGGTATGTAAAATAATGGATGGTTTAGTTAAAGTTGATTAGGCTTCCCTATTTGTCCTGAAGAATAATCCTAGATATATGGGGAAACTCCTTCTACACCAGAATTACATTTAATAAAATCACAGGATGTTTGAAGACACAGGTTCTGAAGAGTATTTCCTTTCCCATAATTAGTTTCACTGCTGTTAAGGGTGCTACCAAGGGAGTACACAAGAAAGTCTAAAAGTTATACAGCTTTCTGTGCCAAATCTTAAGAAGCAGTCAACAAAACATGGAAATTAGGTAACTAAAAAGCATAAGAAAGTCTTTCAAAGGTTACTAGTACTGTACTTTGTTATACAATGATATACAGAGGCATTTGAGGTACTTAAATATTTAAATCTCTCTTACTGTGTTTGATTATTGTAACAAACCCAAAGAAATACACACTCTCCCCAAGGGCCCCACAATGTTTTCCTGTGGCTTCAAAATGTCCTTAGGAGAAGTCCAGAAACAGAACTATTGTTCAGGAAAATAACCTTTCCAAAAGAAGTTAAGAAAAGAAGTGATCCTAATTTGTAAGTGTTTAGATCTTGAAACATGAATGGTTGGTTATAGCAAACAGTCCTGTGCTTTCTCAGTAATGATAAGCCATGTCTAATAAAAATTTCTCTACACACAGGAAGAACAAAGACAGAAAAACAGTCAAAAAAAAAAAGTTATGTACCCAAAGGAAAAACAAGAAAAAAAGTAATTGAATCCCAGATGGTTGAGAAACAATAATATGATTGTATTGCAGATCATTTGCAACACTAATAAAAACGGTTCATTTAGGCAATAGCTATGTCAAAAGTAAAGCTTATTGAAAGAGTTAAGATGACCAAATAACATTGTTTCTCTACTTTTGGTCTTCACAGCTGCCCATTTGAAACTCCACCTGAAAAACGTTCACTTGCATTTGTTCACAGTTAACACATCATCAAAATCCTAACCAGCAGATCAAGACATCACTTAAAACTTTAAACTTTAAGCACCAGGGAAGGCAACTGCAGCATTAGAAACATGCAGAAGATAAACCTCCCTACCTTAAGAGACTTTTTCTTTTTTTGGAAGTCCCTCGAGAGGTTGTTTAATACAGGCTTCAGTGCATTTATCACTTTGAAGAGGATTTCACTTTTAATTTTCTAACTCTAGAGATGCAGCTTTTTTAAAAGCTATGGATGTTCTTGCTTAGCTATCTGCTACATATTTCATATAAAAATTTTGACTTTGCAACAGCTTCAAACCCTTTAAAAATCCAGTGAGACTCAAGTGCTAATTCATACTGCATGATCTGAAAGAACAACAGGTTCACAGATGGTGAGGTAGATCCATCAGAACCTGGATTTTTATGATCTCTACTAACTGATTTCTACTAACTGTTTTTCTCGTTTGCAGAAAGAACAAGCCAGTCTCCGTGTGTGTATGCACACCAAATAAAGGCTATGCTATGAGCTAAAACAGCCATGGCCATCACCAAGGGCTTCCTACCTAGGAGATGGCAAATTTCCATCTTTCCTTTCTACTCCTCATTTTTTCCCCATGGCAACAGTAAGGAATAAACCAGCACTTCAGCTGCTGCCTAGTGCAAGGAACGTCTCTCTGTAGGTGGAGCAATCACATTACAAGCCAGAGCTTCCAGTGGTTACATTAACATATTTTACTTGGCAAGTGGGCTGGCTCAGGATCACACAATTAGTTTCCATGGATCACAAAAGTGATTAATGCCAATTAAGTACGAGTCTGAATTCAGATGATATCATCTTGAATTAGGAGGATAATAGAAGTTAATCACTGAATCATCGTATAATTTAGACTGGAGGGGATCCTCAGGAGCCCATACAGTCCAATCTCCTGTTTCACCCGTGGATCAAATTCCTCAGCTTTTCTCCAGATAAGTTTTGAGTTGCTCTGAGGATGAAGATTTATTCTTTAAGTTTACTGCAAACCTTAGTGAAGTACAAAATTGTGTATAAACAAAAGAGAAATTTTGATTAAAACTTACAGTATAGAATATCTTTTCTATGTCCTAACATTGGCTAGGAGACCTGGATCTATTCCATACTGTGCTTTACGTGTCTATATTGATGTTAAGCGATTTATTGTATGTTTTGAAGTTTTTCAGCTTTGATGTCTACTGTTCTGAAATTGTATACAAAAAGTGAAAGGGAAAATTTCACTGTCTTGAGCTTCCAAAGCTGTGTATATCTGCAATAATCCTATACTGACAGATGTTCTCTATTTAGCCTTTACAAAAATTCAAGTTTTACTACTATCGTATGCATCATAGGGATCTATTTTTCTTTTACAACTAACCATCAGTCAGGTAAAACCAAAAGGAGTTAGTTCTTATTATGATCTCTTTTTGTGGTGATCTTTCTTTGCAAAATGATTTTGCAGGCAAAGAAACACAAATCGTCTGCCATGCACACAAGCCTGTTTACCAGAAAATGGAAGAATGTTCTATTGAAGCTGCATAGAAACGATCCCATTATATGTGAACCATTTAGAGCACAGTGGCTTACTAACAATTAGAGCTTTATGTGTTTCATTCACAGCTTATATAAAAATTCTCAATAGACTCTATTTGCCCTCTCCTTCTCCCATAGAAAAGTTTGAAAAGATATCAGCAAAGATCCTTTATGACATTTAATTTATTCTCTTGAAATTACCTGCAATTCCTTAGTAAAAGAGACATTTTTAAATGAATTATCTCTCTGCCAACTATAACCTCTCTCATCACGTGCTGGCTCTGCAAGAGCATCAGCATGACAACTTCTCCTAGATAGGAGGAAAGGCAATTTATTTTTTCCTATGGCAGTTAGATTTTGTTTTTAAAATCACAAGTCAGCCTTGTGAACTGTATTCAGAATTTGGGTAGAAGCGCTTTGGTTTAAAGTCCTGTGAAAAATATCTTTGAACCACAGAAGTGTAGAAATAGGGAGATATTGGTGATCTCTCTACCAAAAAGCAGCTAATTACCTGATCATCTTGAACTCTCTGAAGTCAATTACTGTAATTACTGCAAGCTACTGTGTTGTCATATTTTATTTGGAACAAAATGGTAGCATGAGAGGAAACTGCCAAGTATGGTGTTCTAGACTTTGTTCATTTTATAGAAATTTGTTTAAAATGAAAGCTTCTGTCAACCCCAATAAAGTGTTCCTGAACTCAGGAAGCATAGTCACATGTTACAATACTCCCTGCTAATGTAAACCACTGTAAAATGTAATAAAATTACGTAGAAGGAGAAGGCTCAACATCAGCATTTCAGCATTTGAAACACAGCCCCAGCAGCGTAGAGAATATGCAAGAAGTGTCAGCACTGTCTAGGAAGCAGTCTGAAAACCCATTTCACTTTCCTCCCAAATCCCATTGCACCAAGCAGAACAGCTATTCACAGCGTGATCCTGCATGTTCTGTTTTCACGTGATTGTGCCGGATGCCCTACGTAAACCACGAGATTCAGCAGTCACGTTAGGTAACAGATGATCCCCCCCCCCCCAAAGTGCATCTGGATAAAAACTTTTCTATCTTCAAGAGATTTTCAGGAGTTTGCTTGGCTTAAACCGTAACTTGAATAACAAAAACATTATAATACAAGGTTAACTTTAACTTCATCTTGATGGAACTATTTATCTGCCACACAAAGATAGGTATATTCTCAGTGGACTGCTTTTTTTAAGGGCATACACACAAGCTATTTTCTCACTACAGTGAGATGTCTAAATAAATCTCTTACTGGCAAGTAATAGGAAATATTTCAGCTCCAGATGACTACACACAACTATTTCCCAACCTTCAGGAAAACCAGTGAATATCTAAAGGCATTAGCACTTCTAAAAGAACAAAATAGAGACAGATTTACAAAACACCGTGATAAAAACCTCTGCTTTAGCCCTCAGTTCCAACTTCATGAAACGTAAAATCTTCTAATACTTGTTACTGCACAAACCGTGCCACATTGTATTGTGATTCTGCATTTTCCTTCCTCAAAACAGGATGCAGATGGTGATATAGGCAGTAATTTTCCTATGCTTTAAGGTGACAAATATTAAAGCTTCTCTTCTGTAACTCCCTGTATCAGAAAAGGCTGAGCAGATTCTCTGAGGACTAATACTGAAAACAGATACTGAGCTGTGAGCCATGCTGAGGGATGTGCAAGTTGTGTTTTGGCTTTAATACAGCTGTGGTCACTACAGATCTGCTGGGTCTATACACATGGGGCCTACCAAATATTCTCTGAAAAACTGTTATAAAAATCATCCTTTATGCTCCATCAAGACTTCTAAGGACCAGCCCTCATTCTAATACAACATAAAATCCTAGCTTTTGAGGAAAATCAGGGTAACTGTGCTTCTGATTGACACACTCTCTGCTGGGACAGAGCCCTGCTTTCGAAGTGATTCACCTTTGGCATGTCAGGCACCCATGGCAGGAGTCAATGCAAAGGCAGAAGAGGGCTTAAACCCTTCTTCTGTCACAGTTCACTTCCTAGCCCCTTTCCTCATGAGGCCAGCGTGCAGCAGATGTGTCAGACAGGAAAGATAAGGCAGTAGTAATAGCAGGGCTTAGCTAACAGATGGCCTTCTCCAAGACTAATGAAGAACATTATTTTGTAAAGAATAATAGAGAAAAATACCTCAAAATTGTTAGGGGATTTTTTCTGTTGGATTCCAGCAATTCAGGATTTCATGTTTAAGGTCTAAAAATTATTATTAAACATTAAAGCAAACAAACAACAACAACAAAAAACAGAACCATTGCAAATTAACGCTGTCTCTAATCTCAAATGAGGTTTTATGGAACATTACATCCTTCCTTTGATTAGTTGCAAATAGTCAACTCTCCATACATAAAAGGTTTAAACTGAGAACTTCTGTCACAAAGGCTTTCACTGCAGCACTGCTTTCCTTGGTAAGCAGTATTACTAGTTTTTCTAAGAAAAGTCAGGAACTTAACACAATCTTTGTACACCTTTTTATGCTACTGGCTGAGGAGGCAGGCAGTGGAAGGGCTACTTTTTTCCCCCTTCTTCGTATCCGTTTGTTTTGAGATTAACTTTCAGTCAACAGTGAAAAGTTTATTGACAGATGAAGGACAATGCTACACTTTTCTACTGTTATGGATGATAAGTTCTCATTCCAAAATGTTAAATGTATCCCATGTTCTCACAATGCCTATTTAATAGTTTTGGGACTGTGTGTGTGTTTCCCTTAGAGGAGAAAAGCAGAATGCACTTCACCGTTTTTTTCTCCTCCTGGATCTAATTATTCTCTAATTTAAATGCAAAGGCCAATCCAGGTTGTTCCTGAAACACTGTGGGACTCTATTAGGATCTTTTACATTAAGACTTTTTATGATAACGATTATATGATAAAGAGCATCTGGAGTCTAACACAGTATTAACACTATTTCTTAAAGGTGCAACCCATTTTTCCCCCAATTTAACATTCAACTTCTCCATGCTTACACAGTCCAGCTTAAGGGAAGAGAATATTTTCTTCCAAGTACTCCACATTAGTTATTACAAACAGAGACCATCAGAAAAACCTGGTGCAGGGAAAGTACAACTAGTTTTGCATTTACGAGAAATGAAGTTGTGCATCTTCGGGATTGATTTAGTTAAGTCTCCATAGAGTTGCATTATCTTCTACACAGAAATGATCTGCGTTTTCTTTATGCCATTTGAAAAGTAACAGCATTAATGATTTGAAAACAGCCCCAAACAAACAGAATACCCTCTGCCACACATGCTGCAACACAATATTAGAGTGCTACATTACCCCTGCTTCATAAAACCTCCATGCTAAAAAGTTAGACATTGTCCAGAATTGTATTAATTTGCAAAATTAACAGGTCGCGTCATTCTTTGTGCAAATCCTCTAGCTGTCCTCAGGCTTGAATGATGAAAACTAAACTCATCCACTAATTCAAAAATCACATAAGTAGGTAGGATATACTAAATATAAGATTTTATTTTTACAAACCAGTTTCCCTCGAATTTAAGACTTCAAAGATTGCACTTTGTACTTAACCAACACAGCTTGGGTTTTCATTCTACTTTCCTGTATAACAATTCGATGCAAACGTGAGATTAAGAATAAACTTAGTTTTTTATAATTTTTTATAAGTAGAAAAAAAAAGTAGAAGTATGATAACATATTTTTGATCTCCTTCACACACAAATATCTAATGGATAAAGAAAAAAACACCACATGAATAGCAGGCAAACCCAGCAATTTTCATCTGTGATGTTTAAAGTCCAAAAGGTTCATTGATTTATCCACAATTTGCTGCTTCTTATAATTCTCTTATATATTACATGTCATTTCCCAGGTATCTATCTATGTATCTGCCCAATTAACAGAGACTAACATTCATAAGATATGCTTTTGAAAGACCCAATTTCAAAACAGTTTTTGAAACAGTTTTTAGTCTAGATAGTAGAAAAGGGCTAACTTCATTTCTTACTTTATTTTCATGTATAGTAATAACTTTTTCTTATTCTTTTTGATAAAATATTGAACATATACATGAAGGAAAGGATCAGGAATAAGAGAATGCTTTAATTTTTATTTTTTTTTTCTGATGGTTAGATTATACAACTTTAATCAACTTATTATATTACCACACTACTGCGGCTGCACTATGTCTGTAAGGAAAGTAGCATGCTAAGCAACAACAAAGCCACCTTGGATTTCTATGTAAGCTAAGCTATTTGTTCTGATGTTTCATATCTGGTCTTGCTTTACCAACCAGCTGATAACCTTCACACCTATACAGTGCCTATTATATATCCATAAAATTATCACAAACAGAAAGTTAACATTACTTACAGACTACATACAGAGTCCATATAGTAATGTGAAGTATTTTTCTGCTTTACTGTAACTAAGATGAGCTTAGTAGCCCACAGGCTACATTATGAGAAGAAAGACACTTTCCAAGCTGAGATATAGTTTCAATCTATAATTAATGCACACATAAATGCCTCATTATTTCTGCACAGACTAGCAGAAGGGACATTTTAACTGCACATTTTTAACCAAATAAGACCTATTAGTCAGCGAGTTGAAACACAATATCAAGAAACTTCTGTCCTCAGTGTTCTTGAACTAGAAAAGCTTATCAAAGCCTCTCCTAACAAAGAAACCAATGAGTCTTTATAACCATTAAAAACATAAAATGTTAATTAGCCTAGGGTGCATTTTCTAATTCTCTTAGCATTGGACTAGCTAATTCACATGGTCTCAGTTTCATGTTCCATGTTTTCACCTGTTCTTTTCCGTGAATAAAACCAGTAATACCCATTTTGAATATTTTTCTAGTGCTACTTTGTGAGGCAGCTCACACACTTACTAAGGAATTACGCATAACTGAGGATGAGCAAGACAAGTGATCCGTTAGGAACGATTATAAAGGAGAGTTAGTACATGAGACTGTGAACTATAAAAGATTATTAAAAATGTAAAATTCAGTACTAAAGACTTGATATAATTTGACTGAAATCAGCAGAATAAATTTAATCAATTTCTAGGTCTAAACTATTTACTCAGTTTAGAGTATTTCCATAATAAGGTAATGATAATAGTAATAAAAAAAAAGTGTCTTGATAATATGTGACCATCATTTGGATACACTGTCCTTGTTATTCTCTGGAGAAATTAATATAGCCTCGAGACAAACAAGAGTGCTCTAATTTAATTATAAGTATTTTGTGCTTTGCAAAGGCAAAGAAGGCAGTTATATATAAGTATATAAAGCCAATATCCAAAGCTTCATTGCTACTTAAAAAACAAGGACGGAATGGTCCTCTGAAAAAAAGCAAAAAGAAAAAAAAATTATTTTTTTTTAATACTTTTCCACCCCAATTCTTCATGCCACTAGATTTCAAAATGAAGATAAGAGTCTTTCAGGAACTAGTTTTAACATATAACTAAATTGAAGTCTCAGGGTTAGAAGCAGACCAAGGGCCAACATTATTAGTTTAATTTTCAGTTATATTGCTTTCTTGATAGGATTTCATGACATTCTGGAAACTTGTTTTCTCAGATCTGCTTTAAATGTGCCTGGTTTGTTCATTAGGATATATACATAAACCAAATTGTTGACTTTTTTTTTTTTTTTAAAGGAAGAAACTAGAAAGAGTAATTGTTCCATGATTTATACCATACTATTAGATAGGTGGTCAGAATAGAGGAAAGTAAACCAGCCCATTGTTCTCAATATGTCCACTATAATTCACTGTGTAATCAAGGAGTTACTAATCCATTGCCGCCTATAATTACAGGCACTCTCCTTCCCTGTATTGTCCAATAACTGGTTGAAAATATTTGGCAGGATTCCTACTCCTAAGTAATGCCGGGATGTCAGTCTGGGCTAATGAAACGTCTGAAATAGGCAAATACAGACCGGTTAATAAACCCAAGAGTTTTTAGTCTTGGGTTTTGTGTTTTAGTTTTCATATATACAGGAGTATGTGCCATGAAACAACAGACACCTTATGTGTATGTGTGATTTCAGCTCAATTATGTGAGTGGATGAAAAACGAAGTAGTAAATATGTCAGGTATGTCATTCAGGATTCAACTTCATAGTGCAAAGCGTCTAAAAGTTTTTATCATATTATTATATTCTCAGGCAGAAAGACTCAGATAATTTTCCGTATTCTTCTACTTGAAATGCTCATTATTTTGAACTGTGTCTTATTCAACACTTTGCCTATTGCTGCATACAATAAACTGAAAGGTCTTCTAGTTTGAGAACCGTCAATGCTTTTGAGCAATTTTAAGGAGTTGTTTTTGTGTCTTCATTTAGTTCTGCCTGTTGAGAGAAGAACCACAAAAACTGGAGAACCTTTTCTCAATGCTACAAGAAGCCAAGTAAACTATGGTACATTACCCATCACTGAAAAATACAGTAATAAGTAAAGCCTCTAGCAAGGGACTCTCAGAGTCTAGTACATCCTTCAGAGAATCAAGGAAATCTGCATTACAATATGACGCATGATTGACTTGGGACTGCCAGTCAAAATGATGACATTATCTGCCAATCAAGGTAAGAGGCATTTAAAACAGAAATAATCTTCCAATCACATGGCAGGCCCATTAGGAGTGAGGCTTGTGATATGCTCAATCTTTGCAGTGCCCTATACAAGGCAATCTCTAAGTTTTGTCAGTTCTGACAGTTTGCAACTGCATATGGCATATGTACAGACTTTTAGGCCATATTCAAGATATATGCTTTTTGTCCAGCTACAGTGAGGGGCTAAATCTCAGTTCGTGTTTAAGAAGTGATTATTACTACATAGAAGTTAGAGCCAAAAGGATTTCATTTCTTCCAAGTCACCAGGTGATTTCACAGGAGCAGACCACAATGAAATTAAAAGGCAATATATCTTTAGTTTTCCTGACTCCATAACCCTTCATGGCTCGCAGCAGCTTAGGAAAACGGGAATAAACTCTGGGACAAGAATCTTAGTTATTAGGACCAAAATGGATCATTAGACCATCTATTTTGACTTTTCATAAGCCAGGACAAATACTTGTTCCCGATTACTCATGCACTGGAGTTTAATAACTTTTGTTTGATTGATTCTGTGCTACAGTAATTACAAAATCATAGATTCAGCTGATTTAATAGGTAGAACAAACTATATACCTATAAAATTTGGTAGTGACCTGTTGGAGTTAGTCAGCTAAACTATCCAATGATTTCACATGTCTTGATAATTTTGCAGGGCATCCCAGCTCTTCAGTTCACAAGTGAACAAGCCAAGCACATTTTTCATGGACTGATCATTACTTCCACAACAGCTTCTCCCTCCTCCTGTGAGTGATTGTGACACAATGACAGTGACATTACATATCTCCTGTCTTCCAAACAGACATCTTTTTGAAAAGCAGAAGGAGCTGAATG
Source organism: Anser cygnoides (assembly GCF_040182565.1). NCBI lineage: Eukaryota > Metazoa > Chordata > Aves > Anseriformes > Anatidae > Anser > Anser cygnoides. The sequence goes on from NC_089887.1 coordinate 14,524,962, forward strand.
AGGAAGTAGAAAGTCATACATGCGTGAAGAACACTTCAGGAGTCAACTGAGTTAAAGGGGGAAAAATGAGAAGGATTTGGATGCAGAACCAAATGCAGAGAAAAATATACTGGGAAGATTTATTCAAAGACACAAGGCAAAATATCCAGCAGTCTGAGAGAGAAATCTTACAGCCATTCAAAGCTCCCAGGAGAAACTAGATGTTTCAGAAACCAGAATTCTGTTAGGACTATGAAATAAATGTTACTACTAGAAAGCTGAACAACTTTTAACATGTGGCTAAAAGTGCCAGTGGGATGAAACATCTTCAGTTGGTGGAGATACAAACTTATATTTTCATTTCTTACTACCTGTGCTTACAACAGTATATGCAAATGCTTAATGATTCCTTTAAAAATAAACTAGTTTAGCTTACCTGCATAGCCCTTTTAAACAAAGGATGGTTTCTACTTATAAAGATGCTTATAAATCCTTCAATTTGGTAAAGATTTAGCTGGTGAAGGCCACTTCATTACTCAGATCCATTCTTATTGCCTTATAATACTAACAGAACTACTCTACCTCTTAACGATGCTACAGTCAGCCGTGTCATTGTTTGGACTACTCTTAAAGTGCAAGACAATTCTTGTGTATTGAAAAAAATATATATAAATTTATTTGTATGTTGCTCATTCAATTTAAAAATAAATGTAAAGCAGGTTAGAATAACTTAATGTACTCCTTTATTTTTTGGTTTGGTGGTTATTTTCATGGTTAAGAGTAATTTCAGATTAGCATGCAAGAGTTGGCTATTATGCAGTCTGTGCACTACAACAGTTGGGGCACAACTTTTTTTTTAGTCTGGTCAGCCAAAGTCCAACAAATAAGAGATAGCTGCAGGTTTTGTAGTCTTATGCAATGAAAGTATGAGGTTGTATAATTTAGCCTTTCAATTCCAATGTTAGAAAAAAAAAAAAAAAACTTAAGAAGTAGCAATCATATAAAGAAAATCCTTAAGTAAAGCTAGAAAATAAAGTTTCCTACATTCTTTGCTCAGGGCTTTAGACATGATTTATGGAGAAAGGTATGACTGATAAGAGCTAAGTATCAGACATCCCAAGTCCCTTCATTTAACATGTCTGCAAAAAAAACAAAATACAACAACAACAAAAAAACCTCCATGATCTTCCTTCCTTCAGTGAAACTACCAGTTGGTTCATCCAATGGCATGGCAGCTATTTGCCTGTCCTTCACGGAAAGAGTTGCTGACAAGTTCTCCCAGAGCTGCACAGCTGCTTCTCAACTGTCTCTAATCAGGACGCTAGAGTGGCACTGAGGACTAATGAAAAAAGCATATGGTCAAAGACCTGTTATTACAGCTACAGAGCTTTCCTGCAGAAATCTGACACCCAAGAAATCCAAAGTTCACTCCAGGTACTGAAAAAAGAACTGTAACAGAAGAACTTATCCGGTGCAAAGTAGATGGGTAATACCAAAGCAACGCGGAATAGAAAATTAAAGACAGCAGATGACTTTCATGGAAGGCCTAGTGAAGAGCAAAAATCTGTGAAAAAGATATGGAAGAATTCCTGCCAGAAAGGGAAAAAGTTCCTTGACAAAGGAAACAGAAGAGTCACCAAAACTGCTTGAACCAATTTCTCAGGGTTGACAGACCATATCTGGGAAACAAAGACTTATGTGCATCTTAGATAATCTGCATTATAAAAACAAAGAAAAATAGAGCTGGGTGGGATGTTGTGTTATACTGCAAACATACCACTATTCCCTAACATATTTTTTGCTTTAAGGACTTCTACTGATCATAAAATCATAGAATATCCCGAGTTGGAAAGGACCCATAAGGATCATCGAGTCCAACTCCTGGCACCGCACAGGTCTGCCCAAAGTTTAGACCATGTGACTGAGTGCACAGTCCAATCGCTTCTTAAATTCAGACAGGCTTGGTGCAGTGACTGCTTCACTGGGGAGCCTGTTCCAGTGTGCAACTACACTCTCGGTGAAGAACCTCTTCCTGATGTCTAGCCTAAACTTCCCCTGCCTCAGCTTGACACCATTCCCACGGGTCCTGTCACTGGTGATTATGGAGAACAGGTCACCTGCCTCTCCACTCCCCCTCGTGAGGAAGTTGTAGACCGCAGTCAGGTCCCCCCTCAGCCTCCTCTTCTCCAGGCTGAACAGGCCAAGTGACCTCAGCCGCTCCTCATATGTCTTCTCCTCTAGGCCCTTCACCATCTTCGTCGCCCTCCTCTGGACACTCTCCAACAGTTTTACACCCTTTTTGTACTGTGGTGCCCAGAACTGCACACAGTGCTCGAGGTGAGGCCGCCCCGGCGCAGAGCAGAGCGGGACAATCCCTTCCCTCGACCGACTAGCAATGCCGTGCTTGATGCACCCCAGGATATGGTTGGCCCTCCTGGCTGCCAGGGCACACTGCTGGCTCATATTTAACTTCCTGTCAACCACAACCCCCAGATCCCTCTCTGCGGGGCTGCTCTCCAGTGTCTCGTCACCCAGTCTGTACGTATAGCCAGGGTTGCCCCATCCCAGGTGCAGGACCCGGCACTTGCTCTTCTTAAACTTCACGTGGTTGGTGATCGCCCAGCTCTCCAATCTGCCCAGATCTCTCTGCAAGGCCTTTCCACCCTCATCCGAGTCCACAGCTCCTCCAAGTTTGGTGTTGTCGGCAAATTTGCTCAAAATACCTTCTAGTCCTACATCCAAATCGTTTATAAAAACATTGAAGAGGACTGGCCCTAAAATGGAGCCTTGAGGGACCCCACTAGTGACCATCCACCAGCCAGATGTGGCCCCATTTACCACAACCCTTTGAGCCCTGCCCGTCAGCCAATTGCTCACCCATCGCATGATGTTTTTGTTTAGCTGTATGATGGACATTTTGTCCAGTAGGATCCTATGGGAAACTGTGTCAAAAGATTTACTGAAGTCCAGAAAGATCACATCAGCTGGTTTCCCTTGATCGACTAGATGGGTGATCTTATCATAAACGGAAATCAAATTTGTTAGGCAGGACCTACCCCTCATGAACGCATGTTGGCTGGGACCAATGACTGCATTGTCCCCCAGGTGCGCTTCAGTAACTTCAAGGATCATCCACTCCATAATTTTACCAGGACTGACAGGCCTGTAATTGCTAGGGTCTTCTTTCTTACCCTTCTTGAAAATTGGCACTACATTTGCCAGCTTCCAGTCTACTGGGACCTCTCCAGATTCCCAAGATCGTTGAAAAATAATTGAGAGAGGTCCCGCTGTGACGTCAGCCAGCTCTTTAAGCGCCCTGGGATGAATCCCATCCAGATCCATGGACTTGTATGGATCCAGGTGGAGCAGCAATTCCCGCACACGTTCAGGGTCGGTTGGGAGTTTGTCATTCCCACTGTCCACCATCCCTCCAGCTCAGGGTACACTGGGTCCCGAAGCCCATCATCAGTGTTGAAGACAGAGGCGAAGAAGGCGTTAAAGGTCTCTGCTTTGCCTATGTCATTGTCTGTGAGGAGGCCCTCCCCATCTAGTAGCGGACCTATGTTTTCTTTGCTTCTCCTTTTTCTGTTCACATATCTAAAAAAACCTTTTTTATTGTCTCCCACAGACATAGCCAGCTTCAACTATAGTTGGGCTTTGGCCACATGAATTTTCTCCCTACAAACACAAACAGCATCCCTGTATTCCTTCCTCGTTGCCTGACCCTCCTTCCAGCAGCCGTACACTTTCTTTTTTCACCTAAACTCCAGTAGAAGTTCCCTGGTCAGACAGGCCGGCCTTCTGCCCCGCCTGCCTGACTTCTGATATTTTGGAATCGCCTGATCTTGTGCTTTTAGGAGGCAGTGCTTAAAGATTGACCAGCACTGATGGACACCAATGCCTTCAAAAGCAGTTTCCCAGGGGACCTTGCTGACTAGTTCCCTGAGCAGCCTCAAGTCTGCTTTCCCCACATCCAGGGCTGAAGTTTTGGTGGCAGTTTTCCTTCTGTCACCATAAATTCTAAACTCAACCACTTCATGGTCACTATGACCGAGACAGCCGCCAATTGCCACGTCTCCCACAAGACCCTCTCTGTTCTCCAGCAACAGGTCTAGGAGGGCGCCTTTCCTAGTTGGCTCTCTTAGCACCTGCACCAAGAAGTTATCATCTAGGTGCTTTATGAACCTCCTGGACTTGCTTGTGTCAGCCGTGTGGTGATCCCAGTTGACGTCTGGCAAATTGAAATCCCCCATTAGGACAAGGGGAGTTGATCTCGAGGCATCTCTTAGTTCTCTGCAAAGAATAATTCATCGGCGTTGTCGTCCTGGCTGGGTGGTCTGTAATAGACTCCCACAACGACATCCCCTTTATTTGTTTATCCCTTAATCCTTACCCAGAGGCTCTCAACTTTGCCATCACCAACTTGAAGTTCCACACAGTCCAGCCCATGCTTCACATACATCGCCACCCCGCCTACCCTGCCTGTCCCTCTTGAAGAGCCTGTAACCATCTATTGCAACACATCAGCCACAGGACTCATCCCACCAGGTTTCACTTATGCCAATGATGTCATAGCTGCAGGACTGGGCCAAGACTTCTAGCTCATCCATTTTATTCCTCATACTGCATACATTTGTGTAGAAGCACTTCAAATGCGCCTCCCTACATGCAACACCTTGTGTAGCCGACCGAAGGACCTCACTAGCACACAGTCCCTCTGATTCTAGCACATCATCCCTTAGCTCATCACTGGCGTGCCTGGTTTTATCCCCTTCCCCCTTTGACTCTAGTTTAAAGCCCTATCTATCAGCCCTGCCAACTCCAGAGCAAAAATCCTCACCCCTCTCTGAGAGAGGCGCATCCCATCTGGTGCCAGCAGGCCCGGTGTCACGTAGACCTTCCCGTGATCGAAAAACCTGAAATTCTGCCAGTTGCACCAGTCCCGAAGCCAAGTGTTAATGTGATGAGTCTGTTTGTCAGCATCGACCCCCCCCCTATTGGAAGGACAGAGGCAAACATAACCTGAGTCCCTGATCCTTTAAGTAGTCGCCCCAAAGCCCTAAAGTCCCTTTTGATTGCTCTCGGACTTCTCGTTGCTACCTCGTCATTACCAGCCTGAAAGACCAGTAGCAGGTAGTAGTCGGTGGGCCATACCAGGCGCTTGACTTTCTTAGCGAAGTCTCTCACCCGAGCGCCAGGGAGGCAACAGACTTCCCTGTGGGTTGGGTCCGGTCTGCATATTGGGCCCTCTGTCCCTTTTAAAAGGGAGTCCCCCATGACAATAACCCTTCCTTCTTTTTTGACAGTTGATGTAGCAATGCGGGGGATAGGTTGCCTTGCCTTGGGCATCCTCTCCAACTGGGACGGGCTTTCGTCTACTTTGTTGTTCTGACTGTTGTGTTCTTGACCCTCATACCTGTTATATAAGAGTAGATGGGAAGGTGAGGTGGGCAGGGACAGGGCTCGCCTACCACCCCAAGCAGGAACCTGCCTCCACTCCCCGCCTTGGCCTAGGTCCCCTCCTACTGCCTGGCAGGATGAGGGAACTTTTGTCTTCTGCATAGCAGGAGACATTTGTGCTATGGCAGGCTCATGAGTCTGTCTCAGAGAGGGTAGAGTACACCTCCACCAGTCAATTTCCCTCTCTGACTCCCTGATGCTCCTGAGCCTGCTCACCTCCTCCCGAAGCTCCGCTACCTGGCTGAGTAGCTCTTCAATCTGGGCACACCTCCCACAGGCATACCCCTCGCTGCTGCTGTCGGATACCGACAGAAGACTTGGGCACACCCTGCAGCCCAAGACCTGGATGGCCGCGTGTTTCCCCATGCCCTCCGTCTGAGTGGCCACATTGGTGACTGCGGCTGGAGAGGCCGCAAGAGATGCGGAGGCCATGGTTTTCTGCCTGGTTGATACCATGGCGAGGTTCCTCGCAGGCAGGTTACAAGTACCGAAGGGAAAGACCGCTGCAGAAGAGCGGTGAGGGGCCCTCCCTGCTCGCCCTGCCTGCGCACAAACTGCCGCAACCCGCCCTTCTGACGCGCCCTGCCCTGTTTGCCATGCTCCTGGTCACTCGCACTCCTTAGGGGCTGGTTTTGAACGTCAGGGTAGAGGGGCGCTGCTGGCTCCACCTACGCCTCGTCAGCCTCCCTCCTGAGGGCTGCCGGGTCCTGGCGGCTCCCTCGGCTGCTTCGAGTGGCCTCGATGCCGAAAAACAAGCCCTGCCTGTCTCGATCGCCCGCTCCGCTGCAGAACGCGTCTGCCCCGGAGCCGGGAGCCGATCGCCTCGGCAAGTGCCAAAGATGCCGATACTGATGGAGAGTCCCTGACTAGTAACCTATTGCACTGCTTCATTATCCTAAACATCAGGGGGCTTTCCCTAGCAGCTGGACTCAAGCTTTAAAAAATTTACTTCTTGCCATTCAAGTAGAAAACAGACTATTCCGTTCTTTGCAGCAGCTTGCTACATATTTGAATATTGTCCTGACATCCTCTTCAGTCTTAACAGTTAGAAATAAAAAAAAAATAAAATATAAAAAAATCTGTGCTTTTTCAAACAGATATATATATATACACACACAACTTAGCATTCTGCTGCAGCATATATGGCCTAACGACTAAATAAATAATAGAGAGATTTGCCCAGCATACCTGGTGATTCTGGAGTGATATGCTGCCCTCATACCCTTTGGGCTGTGTTGTTTTACTGTGGTATTGAGAATGTAGCTCATAGTTATACACAGTAAGGGCTACAGACTGTTGTAGAGTAGGCAAGTGCAGCAGTAAGCTTGGTGCCTCTCTCACTGCCCAGCACTGCAGTGCTTGGCACAAAAGTAGGGAACACTGGACAACCATGACTTCACCACCACCACTGTTTAAGTGGGTCTGTAACCGAGGCCTTTGCAAGTGACCCACATTCAGAATGCTGTAACAAGCATGAGCACGATGAGCTCTGAAGTGTTTGGGGATGCTACAGCTCACATGGCAAAACAGAAGGGACAGCATTTCATCTGTGATAGTCACAGGATTGTGCACATGACTTGTACCTGAAGAAATCCCTCTCCCTCCTTGCACGTTTATATAAGTGACATTGACCATTGGAGGAAGCAAGCTGTGAAAGTTCAACACCTATTATCCCATACAATGGGGATACTGTAAACAGGAATGGTTCTCACAGAACAAGAACTAAAACCACCAGGTGCCAGGGCTGCCTGGAGACCTCTGTGATATCATCCTGTGCTCTGCTATTAGTTCTCCTTTGCATCTTGATGCCAAGGTATCTCTGTCCCCTCCTTTTTCCTGAACACAGAGCAAAACTGAAAGGTCTGTTCTGTTCACCCATAGTCAGGGCTAAAGAAGCCACATTCCTCCTTGCTCTTCTCTGCCTGGTCCCACAGGGCTGTAGCCATCTCCACTGGGTCCCACAGGGCTGTAGCATCTAAAAATTTAATTAAAATAGCATTTGTTTTCTACTTCTCAGGTTTATCTGCTCTTTTGCTTAAGATTTTATTTCGCTTTCATTTTCTTTGGAGATGGGCTTTAAAACATAGTCTGAGCTAAAATTTAATATGCACAATAAAATTTAGTATGTAGCTGAACAAAAAGTCACTGCACCAAAAATGGTCCAGTCCAGTAGTTTTTCTAAATGATGTAGGAGAAAAATAATGGGGCAGAGTAGCAGAAGCCTGACCCTATTCCCATAAGACTGTAAGATTTATCACCTACATAAGCAGAATGCTACAGAAAAGAGATCTATTGACCACAGCAATAACTCATAGCCCAGTAAAGCTAGCTGAGATGCTAGTCTGGTATTTGCTGATAGTACCTTTATTATGTGGTACTCAGAATCTTTTTAAATAGCCTTGCTCAACAAGCTACTGTTTTTAATATTACGCACCATCTATTCTTTTTTTTAGACTGGCTACTTATTTTCTTTACTGTTATTTGGGGGGCAGGGTTGGGGAGAGCTGCAGGGAAGGATTTATAGTAGTTGGGATTTACAGTTTGAATCAAAAACTGTGTTGCCTCAGTGCTTGTGGATTTGGGGAGAGGGGGAGCTATAGCCACATGCTATGCTGGTATAACAGAAATATTACTCAAGCAGAAATATGTTTGCATAATACTTTCTAAAAAAAAATAATTGAAAACTGCTTTTACTTGAAATGCATGGACTGAATTTTCTCAGTTTTTGTTACATGTGGAGAGATGCTCAACTGGCAGACTGCTTTGCAGAGCATTTCTTCAAGGGCTTGATAGCTAGGGTACAAGGTCCTTAAGAATTCTCCCAGTACTAGAAGATGGACACAGTGGGCATTGTCCTTTTCCCGTGAGCTTGTGTCAGGTCCCTGTGTGCAACCCTTCCTCCAGGGGTGCTCAAGGCCAGTGCTGACAGGGTACCTCTGAGTGTTGTGGGAAAAGCTGTGAGAAGAGCCAAGCATGGGCTTGGCCCCATTTGCTTGGCAGCTGCATTTAACTCAGGCCATCAGCCCTTGGTCTTCGCCTGAGCTATACTGCAGCCATGCCTGTGTCTGGATTCCCAACCCGTGGGCTTGACTTCCTGCCTTGAGCTCAGATCCATCTCTAGACAATTTTTTTTTCCCAGTAACCTTTAACTAAAATATACCTTTTTTAGCCCATCAAGAGAGCCCAAAATATTTACAATGGACTGAGGAAATAGCCTCAGTGTTTTCCCCTTCCCCACTTTCACAGCCTCTGTGTCATATATGCTTCATGTCCTTTCAGGATTTAAAAGAAAAATGTAATGTTTTTTGGAAGTCCTAAGCAATCACAATTTGTAGTAAAACATCTGTTTATGATTCTCTGAAGTTATTTACAATATTTGTTAAAGTGATTAACACCAAAATCAAATAATACAGAATCCTAACCAACAGAGCAGAAGCCTTACCCAAAAGGGTTCTTGGAGCCAGCTGCATGAAAACATGCTAAAAGCAATCCATATCACAGAAGTACAAATAAAGTAAAAGAAAACGTCAACAATTCCATTCAATCATGGTTCAGTTGTTCACCTCTGAGTCCACAGAAAAACCCACTGGAGGGTATGATTTCTTTATTTTTATTTTTATTTTTTGAATAGAAAGAATTTTATCTTGTTACTAAAGGGTATCTCCAGTGGCCAGATGGCAACTGGTCCTTCTCCATATCTCATTAAGGAGACGAGGAGCTTTTCTCTGATGCTGTCTTCAGCACAGAGACTATGTTACCTTGTTGCAGGGTAGCACTTACAGCTTTAAGGGATTCACAAAATATGGACACTACTATTGAGAAAAGAATATGACTGGTTTCTACACACTTTTTTTTTTTTTTTTTTTTTTTTTTTTTTTACTATTGCTTAGACAAACTACACCACCGTGTGTTTTTTAACACTAGCAATTCTTACCTGCCACCTTAAAGTCTGGTAAAACTTATGCCTGAAAATCTAAGTCAATGCAGCAAAATTTTTCCATGGAAATCCTTTTCAAAACACATTGAAGGCACAGGCTGAATACAGATTTATGTATACATAACCAGCCTCTAACATTTTTCCCTCTATACTTGCTCTTATAAGCCCAGCATGTTTTACTAGCAATCATTTAATTGTAAAGGGGCCAAAAAAAAAAATGATTTTGTTTTTCCATGTGAAGCTATATTTTCACAGCTAAGACAAACACAAAAAAAAAATGTGTAAAGTGTGAAATGTTTCTCTCTGACTATCAAAGGGAGACTACTTTCTAAATTGAGAAAAACAAACAAAAACAAAAAACATTCGCATCTCTACTGCAGTCCAGATTCACACATTTTCCTTTCCTCTCAAATGTTGTCTACAGTTACCTTTACCAAACAACAATAATCCTCATTAGGAAGTAAAGCCTAGCCTGTAGTCTCTGAACCCGTAAAGATTCACTTGACAACACAGCCTATGCATGGGTGAAGATCAATGCTCAGTAAAGGCTGATGTGCAGCTGAGTAATGGCTGAGTTCTGCTTTGGCCTGTAATGGTTGAGACCAACATTTCTTTTGGCGCAGAAGTTCATATCTCTGACACAAAAAAAAACAGCAACCAAATCCTTGTTTGTGAAAATATAATTGCCTTAGGTAAAATCAAGTTACGTAATTAGAACTAGAAAGAAAAATTCTACCACACATGGTACATCTGTTGCCATGTGCATAAATTCTCTATGACTTGCCAAAGTAATTTATCCACCCAGAACACACATCCAAGCTGGCCAATATCTAGTACTGAGCAGAAAGCAAATTTAAAGAAAGGCACATCATTTATCATTACAGACAGCTCAGCAATATTGTGAACAGGGAGCACAATTGCAGAGCAGGGGGAAGAGGGAGTGGGAGAATGAAGACTGGAAATGCTTGCTGAGCTCAGAGCCTGCTCTAACAGCAGCCTGACATTGGGATCTCAAGGGCTACTTCCTCTGAGAAAAGAGAGGAGTACAGAAAGCCATGTCGTAACCATTCAACCCTGTCCCAATACATATTGTGATTCAATGAATTGCTATTTTGTGATGGAAAAACTTGCTGCCAGAATTATTTTGACCACCCTTGCATAACTTGAAGTAGAATTTAACGTGAAGAATAAACAAACTCACTGCTCTACGGCAGCCTTATACTGAGGCTGAAACCTTCCAGAATTAACTTTACAAAAAGCCTATTTTCATCTGCTACACGTAAAATTCTACTCCTCCCTCTCTGCACTTAGGGGAGTTCTTGGCAAGGGTTTCAATGCAGTTATTCAGCACAAAAGACTGTCTGCTGAATTTTTTAACAGACTGCTCTGCTCTCTAGGCTACGAGATGCTAGGACAAAGTGAGGCAACATCATTAGTGGAAATTTCACTATTTGATGCCCCCCATTTTTATCCACAGATCAAGTTTAGATAAGAAAATGTACTGACATATGAGTACCAACCTCATCCTACAGATCTCATCTTTCATTAAAATTAAGGAGGATTTTAGCTCCAAGCATCACAGAAGAAACTCTAAATCCATGAGCAGGCTGTAAACAGCGTCTTCGTGAGTTTTCAGGCTCTCCAGAGCTTATACACAAAATAATGTTCTGTTGCTCATGATGATGCATCAATGGTGATGCCCAGTGAGATACTTGGAGGCAAGGAGAATGTAACACAGCTCCAGGTAGAAGAGATGATAGCAGCTGCAGGGAGTAAATTTTACTGGAGGCAGATTTTAAACAAGTAGTTTGGGAGATGTCTATATCTTCAGCAGCTAGTTCAACTGAACTGCCTCCAGCACAGTCTTGGATGAAAGCACAATTGCAAGCTGCTGAACATAAGCTCCAATTAGTCTGTTTCTACTGCACATTACAGGTCTTACTTGAGTTTCTAAGTGAGCAGAGGCCCTTCTGCTTCTTCTCTCATTTTGGAGATGCCATGGCTACCCTTACTTCAGTAATATACCTTCTTTCTAAAATGGGACACTTTTACCTTTCCAGGCTGAGGAAATGAGAAGAAAATCTGCAATCATTTTAGCTGTGTACACAGTCAGTGATACAGCAAAGCATTTCCATTTTCCTCCTGCACATATATGAAAGTGTGTTCTTAATTTCTGGAAGGTCCCTGATCTTCCTGTTCCTGTTTCTGAATCTCTCGTTTTTCTGCCACAGAGCTAAGCTCAAAAAAAGTCATCTGGCTGCACAAGAAAAACTAGGTTATTAAAATACGTCTTCTTTTCAGTTATGCTGGAAAAATTAAACACCTATACAGTAAATATTTTAGCTATCATGAGCTTTTGAAAGTTTGTTGGACCACTCTCAGGAATACAGAGCAAATGAAGGAACAGGGAAGAACTGTGGTGAGGAAAGAAATAATTATAATCCATAGATATTCCAGCAGAGGTAGAATGAAGGACAGAGTTCTAACCAAATGTTTCAATAATAGGTAAAGCAAAAGGCAAAGCAAAAAATAATAAAAAAAATCCTTGTTGCTTATGAACCAAGAATCATATCTATCATTGCTAAAAATGAACATAAATAGACATTCATTCCCCATCTCAGTTTACCTGACATGCCAAAAATGCCAAATAGCCAATGTGGCATTAGCAAAAAAAAAATACCAGAAGTGACTCTGCTTTCCACCAACACTTGCATCAAGCAGAGGAATAACTTACAACAAGCCCTTCTGATAGCATGCACCTTGATACTGAGAATTATCCATCTAAGTGAGTCAATAAAGATTAGAAGTTGGATGAGGAAAAAGAGTTAATAATGAACTGCAAAATATTTGGTGTATTCATTTAGCAACTCATTTACGAGCTAATTGTGATTTTCCTGGAAGGTGCACATTGTTCATAAATATTTGCTATCTAAATGAGATGACAAAAGTTCAAACTGTAAGTCGTTTGTGAATTGTTACCTCTGAAAACAGACTGCTATTTTCCTCTCCAATACACAATATGTGACACATGTCATACGGTGACTGATCAGTGACGAGAAAACAGAGCAATTTGATAGAGAAAAGACCAATCAATGACAATTAATAAGGGAAAACAAAGGAAGCAACATGATTTTTGCTACCAATGATCATTTGCAATTAAATTTGCAACACATGCCAAGCGGTATATAACTCATTAAATATATTGTTTAAACTGGCTGAAATATTAAGCAGCATATTTTTTAATTCTTGTTTTCAAACTGCCTGAGCAATTTCAACATTTTTTTTTTTTGTCTTTGGAAGCATGTGAGATGGAATTATAGTCTTTTGCTCATTTTTGTGAGTGGCTAGTAAACATTATATGTTTAGCAGTAGCAATCACTGAAACATAAGAGCCACTTCTATCTCTATGAAAATACAACTGTAGGTATTCATTTTCCTCTTCCTTCCTTAGATGCCATCATCCTGCATCAAGTAGAATAGAACACTACTGGATACCTCTGATGAAACAGCCAAATTAATCCTAACCAGTTTTCTGTCTGTAGCTGGGGAAATTCCATGTTTATGATAGGAAAGATTATTTGTACTGAAAATGTTTTACCCTTATTGAACAATAAGGGCATTTTATGGGTACTCATTTGGGTGGCAAGATCTACTCATTTGGGTAGTTGGGCCAGATAATCAGATTTTTAAAAAAACAAACAGTTCTTTTCATTGATGAGGCACCCACAGCTCCTCTGGGCAGCCAGAGCCAGGGCCTCACTACCCTCATCATGAAGAATTTCTTCCTTATATCTAATCTAAATGTGCCCTCTTTTAGTTTAAAGTCAGTACCCCTTGTCCTATCACTCTACCCCCTGACAAAGAGTCCCTCCCCAGCTTTCCTGTAGCCCCCTTTAGGAAGGCTGCTCTAAGGCCTCTGCGGAGCCTTTTCTTTTCCAGGCTGAACAGCCCAGCTCCCCCAGCCTCTCTTCACAGGCATGCGGAAAGTCTATTTTGCTTTTCTGTGGCTTTCACAGACAGTCAAAGATCAGCCTGGGTTTGCCTGAAATAGGACTTAAGTTTTCACACCACTGTCAATTTGTTAAAGAACACATTGAAAAGCTTGAACTGAAATAACGCCTGAAACTCAATAATTTGACACTATGTCTGGTCTGTGTTTTAAATAGTGTTCATAGTTCTACTTTGGACTCTTTCAGCCATATTTGCTATGTGACAAATAACTAAGTGACATGTTTTTAAAACATGAAGCATTGGCCATTTTCTTTTTCTGGTGCTGTCCTGTTAAACTACTTGAAACCAGTACAGATCGTGTTTGAAATTCCTATCACTGACTGTACTTCAGTTATCCAACATGTAATGCATATTCACGTAATACTTACATATGATTATAATGCTTATAGGGATAAGCTGGAAAACTGACAAAGGACCATAACTTTAGTGAAAGTGGTGGGGAGGGGGGCGTGTAGCAAATACATTCACAATGTTTTCATTTCCCCTTTCTGACGTTCTCCTGACTCACCATCTGAGGTTCTTCTAAAATTATTTGGGATCCTCACATCAAAGTCATAACATAAAGGAAAACAGTAACATTTTTAATTATTTTCTGTTTGATAGTAGGAACAACATTTGTGAAAGGTGGACAGGTATGATGGGATAAGTTTGGCTGGTCACCCGGTGCCCACCAAGATGCTCTCTCTCTCACCCTCCTAAGCAAGAAAAGGGAGAAAAATAAGGGAGAAAATAAGATGAAAAGCCCCTGAGTCACATTAAGCACAGGGAGATCACTTACAATTACCACCATGGGCAAAAGCCACAGTAAAACAGTCAGAAACAAGTTTTGGCCAGTGGCAGGCCTGTTTTGGTGCCAGCTGGAACTTGCTCAGTCTGACGTGGGGCAGCCTCTGGTCTCTTCTCACAGAAGCCACCCCTGCAGCTCCTCCACTACTAAAACCTTGCCATATAAAACCAACACAATATGCAAAGCATATGTATATTATTATTATTTTTTATAGCTGATGTAGCAAGTAGAAGGTAGAAAATCTGCCAACTGGCTGAATGGTACATGATCTAAAAAAATAAACGATGGTTCTTTCATGGTATATCACATGCAACAAATCCTTATTGTCATCGTTTGCTTCTCCTTAGCACCACAACTTAGTTCCCAAATTGCATCTGCTGATTCAGTTGTTTCTATGGATATGTTTCAAAATAGGTCTAAGTGATCCAGCTGTGATATCTAAAAGCATACACCCCCCCCCCCCCCCCAACACATACACAGACACCTCCTCAAGTAAAAGGATCATTTCACAAAGTGAGTTAGTGCGTGGCCACATTAAACAACTATTCAAATGGTTGAATCTGCGCATTGTGATCACATCCGCTGTTAGGGTGGGTTTGAAAGACTCATATCCTAAGCCTGATTTACTGTTAAAGGAATCACACTGTGAAACTGCAGGCTAAATCCATGTTAGCACTCATTATGGGCAGGTCTCTTCCAGAAACATCTGCTTCAGAATGCTATCCCCACCATCCCCTATTAAAGTTAACTCATTTATTATGTGCAAATCACAACAGGACTTGGCCTTTTGTTCCTTGTCAACAATGCAACTTACATTGTACTATCCAAAAAGCCACTAGGAGCAAGTATCCTTTCTGTGTTATTGAAAGAGAACTAGTGCCAATCAACCTAGGACAGTGCAGAGGCTGAGCCCTACCTCAGAAAATTCTCAGATGCTGACACTCTTATAACAAAATTAATTACTACTCCATATAGTCTGATTGACAGAAACCCTAGGCCCTTTGACAATGGCATGTCAAAATACAATGGAACTTGGATGTAGAAGGCATACTGAAACTAGCATAATTCTTTAAGTATCCTCAAGCACCAATTGCAAAAAAAAAGCCTCTTCTTTTTGGGGGTGGAGTCACATTTTTATTTTCATTAAAGAACAGGTCATTCAATTCCACATAAAATATATATGTACTAGTGAAACAAGTCATTAATCTATTCTAATGTAAAATACACAGATCTAATGTAATGAATATTTGCAATGAAGAGAGACTGAAGTTAAATTATTCCTACATAATCTACAGATGTTGTAGGCAGTCTGAAGCATATGTGTTTGGTTTAGTCATTTTATGAAATGCATAGCCATATATCAGCTTATCCGGGAAGTTAATTTTTTAGTCCTAGTGTATTTGAACACACTTTTTTCATTGGATAATCCTAAATGCAGATGCAGATATTTCTTTGTTCTTTATAAGCTAGAGAGAAATACAAGAAGCTATTCTGCAGGGGAGACTCAGACCCTTAACAAGAACAGCTTCTGCAAAATAATGCAGTCTAAAAGCTAGGCACTGAAAGAGGGACAGTAGGTTTAACATATTTTCCGAACAGATTCCTTCTATAAATTAGGATTGCTGCAGTTATCTGATCCAAACTTTTGGCAGATTTTTAGCAGACCAGATGTCCACAATAAAATGTTATTCAATGTATCTGTGAACAGTTTCTAATATGTAAATAACTCAGTTTCTGCAAACATCTCATGGTCAAGTGCCAAAGTGAGTGGTGTTCATTTCAATATAGTAGAAGAAGGGGTTATAAGGATTCTTCATTCTGTGATAAATGTACTATTTAAAATCTTTCTTTATTCATTTTATAATAGTGCATAAAGAATATATTTGTCTCTAGTAAGTAGGCTGAAAACATAATAAAGTTACAATAAACTTGGGAATAAAATCAAGAATGCCTTCAGCTTTGAAAAGATGGAGGAGAAGAAAAAAAAAGCAAGTTATCCAAAGGATGCTAAGCAATTGTTTTCCATATAAATTGTGTCAGATGATTTCACATGGTTGCTGGATTTCCATGCGCACTGGTAATTTACATTGCTTGATTTTAATTTTGCTTTCTACGATCCCCTGACACTGACAGCTACAATAATACAGGCCAGTAGACCAGTGCAGCCAACTGGTCTGTTACTTGTCTTAAGATATGAGAAAGCACCTTATATTGCATCCCCCAGATAAAGCACTCCTCAGCATTAGAAAAGCTAGTTAGACCATAAACGATTCCCTCCACAGGCTCCAAAATATCAACAACCAGCCAATCTTTCCCAAAGTACAGGATCTAGGGCAAGAAGCAACAAGGCAGCTTTGATACTCAAGTAGAGAATAACAATTTACAGGTCCAACACTCTTCTAGAGATGGGTATTTATGCTTTTGGTTCTGAAAATCTCAGATGCAGTTACTAATGATAATGTTTGCCAGTGGTTTCTGCATTAGTAACATTCATTCACAGATTTCTCTAGGTTGGAAGAGACCTCAAGATCATCGAGTCCAACCTCCGACCTAACACTAAGTACTCCACTAAACCATATCGCTAAGCTCTACATCTAAACGTCTTTTAAAGACCTCCAGGGATGGTGACTCCACCACCTCCCTGGGCAGCCCGTTCCAATGCTTAATAACCCTTTCGGTAAAGAAGTACTTCCTAACATCCAACCTAAAACTCCCCTGTCGCAACTTTAGCCCATTCCCCCTCGTCCTGTCACTAGGCACGTGGGAGAATAGACCAACCCCCACCTCTCTACAGCCTCCTTTCAGGTAACTGTAGAGAGCGATGAGGTCACCCCTGAGCCTCCTCTTCTCCAGGCTGAACAAGCCCAGCTCCCTCAGCCGCTCCTCGTAAGACTTGTTCTCCAGACCCCTCACCAGCTTGGTCGCCCTTCTCTGGACTCGCTCGAGCACGTCCATGTCCTTCCTGTAGCGAGGGGCCCAAAACTGAACACAGTACTCGAGGTGCGGCCTCACCAGAGCCGAGTACAGGGGCACAATCACTTCCCTAGCCCTGCTGGCCACACTGCTTCTTATACAGGCCAGGATGCCGTTGGCCTTCTTGGCCACCTGAGCACACTGCTGGCTCATATTCAGCCGACTATCCACCAATACTCCCAGGTCCTTCTCGGCCAGGCAGCTTTCCAGCCACTCATCTCCCAGCCTGTAGCTCTGCTTGGGGTTGTTGCAGCCCAGGTGCAGGACCCGGCACTTGGCCTTGTTGAACTTCATGCAGTTGACCTCAGCCCATCGCTCCAGCCTATCCAGGGGTATTATGCAATAATACATCCCTACCAGGAAACAGTCCCAGCTCCCAAATCACTGCTTAATAAACCAAATATTTTCTCTGCTTTTTCATGTTAGATATTGCCTCTTTTTCTTAAATAATCAACAAGTTTCACCCAGCTGATGGGTCTTTTCAGTTTACTGCAATTTATTTCTTAAATAAGCACCTTGCTGACATCCTAAATTGTCTCCAGATTATTTTATTAATCTTACAAGAACATTAATGTAATCAGTTATGTATGGTATTTACTACTGTAAATCAGTAGTATGTTCTAACTTGTGAGAAAGCCCTTTCTATCTGACTCCAAAGGAAATATAATTGACCCTGACACAGTTACGTGCTCCAGAGGGGAGAGAGTCTGTCACATTAAATCATTTCTTGATCAAATCCAAAATGGCAAGTTAATTGTTTAATTAAGGGAACATGGCCCTTAGAAACTTCCGTGTTCCACATAATTTTATAATGGGACTACATAAATAAAATAAATAAGATATGATTGAATAGGTAGCAATTTCATAAGCAAAATCAGTGCTAAATATATGTGATATTGACCAAAAGCTATCAATGGCTAATCTCCAGTGGCAGAGCCCAACAAAACAAGCTGAGTTTGAGGTAAGCACTTCGGAATTCATATGAAAAGCAATTGACACATTAGAACACAGTTGTACCTTGTTATGGTTCTCCCATCTTTAAGACAAGGAATAGACCACAAAAACAAAATTCTCTCTTACTTCTTGAAGTAATTCTGAAAAACTGGATTAATGAAAAGCAAAGAAATTTGTAGGAAATTGTGTTACTGACACTGCAACCTTTAGTGTGCCTTTCACGGCTTAGTGGATTTTTGCCACCAAAATCCACATCTAGAGGTCACTTTTCACACTGAATAAAAGTTAATTTTTATAGAACAAAACTATCTGTCTGGAACTCAGAACTAGGTACTTAAATGTGCACTGATTTATTTATCCATGGATGGGCCCCCACACGATACGTCCCATTATTTATAAAGCAATGTGAAACACACTAATTCTTTTTGATATGTTATTCATTGAGTGCAGTGTACCTGCACATCTCATTAGTAGAATTTCTTCCAGTGTTATATGTTCTGAATAGTTTCCAAAAGTCTCTCTCCCAGAACTCTGCCACATTTTTTTCTTTCTTTACCTTAAACTATTATGATATTATCCAAACTCGAAACAAAATAATGTTCATCATTAATTTTGGAACCATCACAGATTAAAATTCTAACTTCAATATAGCAAAAATATTTATAGCATTCTGCCAGCATTATGCATTTCAGATTTCTAATGATACTAAGCATTTTGTAGCAAAAGTCAATGGGTTAAAGCCTTCCAGTGGTATTTCAACTTAGATTTGTCCAGTGCCTGTTTAAGGCCAGACTTACGTATTCATTGTCTATGAAATTTAGGTCAATTGATGTGTATTAAGCTGCATGAAGTCCTTAAGACTCCTGATTTTTAAAAGTTATCTGAGAAAGCCCATACAGCATATTAACTAATTAGAGAAGACAAGTCAGCCACAGATTTTTTTTTTTTTTTTTCTGGGATACTAGTTTTTTGTTTTGTTTTAAATATATGTAAGCCATCTTTGCATCCAATATCATTATGATACCTAGGTGGTGTGTTTTTTATTTTATTTATCTTTTCCCATGGTTTCTGGAAGTTTCAGGTCACAGTGTCGAAGAGGACAGATTGCTTTTTTTCTTGTGTGAGGACCATAGTTATTTTAGAAAAAGAAAAGGAGTCGCATGCATGAGCTAATTATAAGCCTCAGAGGATAAGAGGAAGGCAGCTCTCAGTTCAGGAATAGCATCATGAGAACACAGAGCACTTATATGAGAATCTGGACTGCAATACTCACTCAAAAGACTTAAAGTTGTATACCAGGCCCCCCTAAACAGGCCCCCTAATTTGTTTCAAATTGATGAGACTTCTGAAACAATATGTTTTTTTTCAATCTGACTTTTCCTTTCTTTTGGTTAAAAGAAATGTATGCTTTCCAGCTTCTCCCCACCTTGATCATGTGTGAGAAATTTGCTATTCTTTTGAAATAGTAACTTGGTTCCATGAAGAGAGAATTTGAAAAATACATGAAATATATCAAAATTCATGACAAAATAAAATGAACAAAAAAGAAATAAAATGTCCCTAACGTACAGTAGGCCAGATTAGGTAAGAAAATGTGGCAAGATTGCAGAGAGTGCTTTTGTACCAATACCAGCTCACACAGGATCAGAGGGAAAATAAATAATCCTGCCTGGATTAATCAGTGTTTAATCAAAATCTGACTTCTTCCCCTCATCAATTAAGAGATTTGTAGAAGGCAGAAGAGAATAAAAGGTAATAAGGCTAAAAGTGATGAGTGAAAAAGAGGGTCACATCAATAGAGACACATTTTTGTAAGTTGTCTTCTCTCCAGAATGAACAGAGAAGTGTAAAGAATCTACTTTCTCCAACCACACAGAGGAGCCGTGCTAAATCTCTGATTAGACACAGATTTTCTTTAAACTTTTATAGGAATGAGAAGGTCTCCACTAATGAGAGTTTAAGGGAATTTCTTAAATCTAAAGTGAAGGATATCAGGAGTTGAACATAACCTGAGGGTTTTCCTGTACATGTTCACTAATATTACAAAGAGCTTTCAGAAAATCCTCTGAAGATCCTGTTTCCTGCAGGAAGAAAAAGAATCAGGGCAGATAAGAGTTTGGGGAGCTGAAAAGGAAAAAAAAATAATGTTGCTATAAAGTTACCTATACAGTCTGTTGTTAAAAAACTGGGAGTCTCCCAAACGCCATAAAATAATTCCTTTTCACAAAACCAGTTGTTCTAGCATACAAAAGCAGCACAACCTGAACAATACTGTAACTGGGAAAATAACTGAGCTCATTGATGGCACTTGTGGAAACGTAGCACTAAACCTTCCACAAACAGAAGCTGAACCCAGGACTTTCCCGATTACACCTGAGGATGTACAAGAGGACATTTTACCCTTCCAGGGATGCCAGTCAGCATGCTGCTCTGCTGCAGTGATGAGTAACAGTCCCCATTCACATCTAGACACATACGAGCCATTTGACATCATTCTCTAGCATATTTAAATGGATAGCTTCCACATGACTGTGCTTTTCTTTTGAGAGAGACATAACTCTAAACACTACAGACTTGCACTGTGCTCTCCCTCTTCACAATGAGCAGGGACAGATAGTTGCTCCTCCTGTAATTCCCCTGGTATAGAGATAATTGTAGCTTCTCCCCTGGGATTTGTCAGGATGTGAAAAAGTTTTTAAGCTGCACCTACTCCATGGCCTAGTGTCTGTTTAAAAAAAAAAAAAAAAGCCCCAAAACAAAAAGCCCCAACAACTATGCCAAATCCACCTGCCTTTATTATGTTCAATGGAAGCACTGTTGTTTTCAACAACTTTGGAGAGGGAGATTTAACCTCTGTGTAAATGGAGAGCAGTTGAGGGCAATAAAAGCTTGTGTCAGGTAAGAGAGGCTGATCAATGCTGACAGGGGTAGGAATGGAGACATCAGAATACTTGCTCCTGAGCATGAAGTGTCAGACTCATGGAGACCTTTATAAAGCTCTTCTCTGTCTCTGTTTTGTTACAGAAAGCTCCTTTAATGCTGGAAGATCTGCAAGGGATGGGAGCTGCCCTCCCAAATCTTGAAGAAGGCAGTAGCTTGCCCTTCCAAAACAAGGTGAGTGGAATAGAAAGTCCAGCTGTGACAAGTTGCCATAGTGAAGGGAACAAAAAGAGCAGCACTGAAGTTTTCCTTGGAAGACCGGGCATTTCACACAGTAGTCCTTCAGCTCATGGGGCCCATGGAAAGCTACAGGGCCCAGCCTATGGCAAGCCCCAGTATGACCTGTATGAGGTCTGTGAGGCACCTGTGATAGGTGGGAGCAGCCCTGGGACGGTCCATGGGAGAACAAGTCGCAGACAGAGAAAACAGATGCAAGAAATCCTCACAGAGATGGTAAACTGGAATAAAGAGAAATAAATGACAGACAGGTGAAGAGCTATCAAAACCAGGGCTTGTGAAAGACTTAAAAAGATGCTGTGACCAGTAAGTCCTGATTACATCATATATTGTCCCAAAAGAAACATGTTTAAGTTCAGTGCAGGATGTTTAGACTCAAAAGAAAGAAGGTTACAACTGGAATGGAAAAAAGAAAAAAAATGGGAAATTGTGTGGAGTGGGGGTGGGAAGGAGGTAGGAAATTGAAAAGGTTTGGATGCTGGAGAAAGTAAATAAATTAACACACACATTTTTTTCTGAGAGAAACACAAGATTAAGAAGGATGTCTTTAGAAATTATAGTGAAGAGGTGAGAGAAATGTATAACAGAAACCTACAGCACATTGTAGCAGAAGAGCAAGTGGTGGATCTGCAACTGAAGTTATCTCAAGAGTGTTCTCTGAAGCTAGGGCCTATACTTGCACTTTTCACTGATTTAGCCTCAGCTGACTGTATGTTGCTGCTATCTAATTTTAAATCACGCCACACTTGTCTTGGACATCTCTCTAAATGCAAGTGGCACAGAACCATCTTTCAACCTCATCACACATTCATTTCTTCAACAACCAATGTTTATTTTCATACACATTTGAGGGTAAAAATTCAAGAGATTTTTATCATTTCACATGCATAAGAGAAAAAGGAAACCAAATTCTTAAGTGTGATACTTTCACCTGAAACATGGAAATATTTCCTCCTAATATCCCACTCTGTCTTCCTTCCAGTCTGTTCTTCACGGCTTCCATTACAAAAGCCCAGAAGCAGCTTGCTAAGGATGAGTCTGCCTGTATTTGTTGGCAGTGGCATCACCATAGGCTACAGAACCAATCTCCTTGCTGTTATTTCCATGGAGGGGCACACAAAAATTTTGTACATTGGACTGTACAAAATTTCCAGTTTGAATCATCTCTCATATTCAGCATTTAGTGGACTACTGTATTATTTTATGCACAAAAATAAAATCTGAAAGTGGGAGAATAGGGACTATTGAACTGGTGACCTGTATGCATCAATCTGAGGTTCAAAAGGTTAGGAAGCTTTCACGTGTCAGTGATTTACCTAAGTTTAATATTTGATAATAATCCTGTCTTCAGTGTTTCCCTTTTGTATGTATTTTACACTCTATTTTCTCTTTAGTTCAAGGCTCAAACTCATTTCTGATGTGAAACAGAGAAATGTGGCTCTTTAGAACCAAACAAACTCAGTACTAGAGCTCCTTAGCATCTGCTGTACAGTTATAGTGGTTCTGAATATTTTTTCATGTTTTTGGTTTCTTCTTAAAAAGAATTCACTTCTCTTGTCACAAAATATAGGAATAAAATTTTGTTCAGTATTCTAATAGCAGCACAAGTGTCCTAGATAAAAACATAAAATACATGGAATAGTAGTAGTAGCTAGGGGGATTGCATTTATGGACTATTTGTTATTACGTTATCTGAATTGCAGGAAGCAACTGAAGTGAATATTTGTACTTGTGCAATGTTATTTGCTTTGTATACAGCGGCTCTCGTAATGCCAGCATTTGTGCAGTCTCTGTATTTTACATGGCTTCCCAAGAGGAGAAGCAGTAGTGAAACCAATAAAGCTGGCAATAAACCCATATTAATAATGTATGCAGAGCCATAGATGTCTATTTATATGACACAGTATTAAAGTGTAAATGCATTGCCTTTCTTTCTTTAAGATGAGCACAAATGACCAGAACAATGTTCTTAGTTTTTTTCCAGTGAGAATGACATCCTGATAGTGCTACATGCTAAGGAACTTTCAAAATAATACAAACACGCACACACGATGCTGATATTCGTAAAACTAAATTCCACCCAATGACATTTTTAAAAACAACATGAGAATTTATTTCTTCATTTTATTATTGTTCATCTAGTGATGATGTTTGCTCTGAGCAGCAAACAGCAAGATTGACACACCCTCATTTGAAACTGCAGCACAGATACAAAGCCATGCATGGACGTCAGCTAAAGATCATTTGAGTTCCTCAGTGACAAAAATTAGCACATGCTATTTTTTAGGCTGCTGTTCACACAACCTGATCACCTGTTAGAGTGCTTTTAGGTCACTAGAGTGGATTAGTGCAATACATTATATTCATAGTTTATCTATCAAGACAGTATGTGACTTGCAAGTAAATGAGAAGGAGGGAGTGTGGCCATTATCAGGGGACGTGGAATTTCACTTCAGGATTTAAAATTTCATCTTCCTGAGAGCATCTTTGGCATGCCTACTTGGTTAACATCTGAAATATTATTACTAACAGAGGTAATGAGTATTTTGATTACAAAGAGTAGTTATCATTGTTACCATTTATTATTTAAACCAAGGAGAACCCAAATCTATGAGAAAGCTTCTGAATTTTTGGACTCAAAGACACACAAAAGAAAAGAACAAGCAAAACTTTCTTTTCCTCTCTATTGACAAGATTATGAAGCAGTCACCTCATTTTCTGAAGTTTTGGTGTATTTCAAGAGACCAGTATTTCTGTTTGAAATTTATATCCTACTGTGATATTAAGCAGTTGATCACTTTTTACCATTTTTATGCAGATGACAACTAGGGACCCAGATCAGCAGTGTAAAAATCAAATTAAACTGATTTTATGACTATAGTTACCCACATGCTTGCAATTCCCAGCGTTGTTCTGACACTACTCCGTGTTCTCTCAGCTTGGAGTAGATAGGCTCCAAACTGATCTTGTCCATGTCCTCAGAGTGCAGCACTAAAACCTAATTTTTCATTATGACTAATATAAAGTAGTATTTTGCCAGTTATTCCACACTGTATTCTAAATGTGCACTGGGGAATGGTAAGATAAAAAAAAAAAAAAAGGTTCTACCATTTTGATTCATGCCCTAGCATACATCTACTTTCTCAAGAAAATATAAACCAGTTCCAGTGACATTCTGAATCAAAGACCTCTGCTGGCTCTGACCTAAAAGAAGGGTGTGTTTTTGCTGTACTGAGAGCTGTTTAGTGCTTGGGATGGGCTTTGAACTGCACCAAAACAAAGACTGAAAACAAAAGCTTTGCACTATAATTGGTTTGTGGCTTTATACTCTCCCATAGTCATCTTGTCTTCTTTCATCTCTCCTGTTTCCTATCACAGAATCAATTCTCAACCTCAAGTCTTCTCTTGTCATTTTATATTGCAGATTAAGACAAGAAACGTGTACTAATCTCTAAAAGAAAATCTTATGCCTGTTTTGACTTTTATAAGTAATGGCCACATCTGTATATAGGAGTAGCTCAGCGTTTTGTGAACAGTTTTTCTTTTGTGCTAGACGTAATAGCTTTCTAAGTAAGGACATCAGATGTGATATATAGTCAGCTAATTTCACTGGTGAAATAAATTTGATGAATAACATGTTTTCTTTCCGCAGACCTTAGGAGTGTTTGTTTATTCCACCAACTCTATGCAAAAGTTAGAATTGCTCTATTCATACTATCCTCCAAATTTTAGCATGTAATGGACATCCCCCTTCCATCCTTGCTGTGAAGCAGAAGAAATGACAACTCTCCCTACACCCTCTCCATGATTTTGCTATGCAGTACAAATTTGAGAGTTTAGAGGGGAGAAGCTTTACCTGCTGCTGTCAAACAGGAGAACTGGGGAGCGTGCAGGTACAAAGAAAATACAGGAATTCAAAGTGACTGTGATTTAAAACATATTCTTCTTCTTCAAAAAAGAAAGATCTGGCTTGTTCTTTGGGAATGACAGAGTGTGAGTTTCTTATTTCTTGCAGAAAGAACTACACACATCAAGGGAGAGCAATACCCACTTGAGAATTCTTGTATAGATATATCTTTGAAGAAGGAGCTTCCGGCATACATTCTAAAATTACCAGGGGATGGACAGGTAGTCTTTCACAGGAAGAGGAAAAAGGAGTTATAAGCAGAAAAAAAACAGGTAGTTTGGAGAACAAACAAAAAAAAATCGAGACAAGAACACCACCACCACAAACCAAAGAACAACAACAAGACAATAGAGCCTGTCCACATTTTTAAAAAGCTTCAATCTACTCAATTCTTATTGGCAAGATTGCTGAAAATGTTTGTACCTCCCTGCAGAGAGATGGACCCCTGAAGAATTAGATGTTCATGTTGGATAAAGAGACAAGTTTTTGGCCTCTCTAGGGCTTAGCACTCTGACACACAAAGTAAGGCTGGATAATTTCTCAGTCCTACAAACACAAGAATACTTCAATTTATCAAAACACTTATGTCTAGAAAAAGCAAGTAAAACATAGTGGATTTCAGCAATATCAGGACTAAAGCATGTGCTGATAGTTATAACTGAATCAGGATCCAACTTCAGACTTAAAATGCTTTCCTATTTCTCCCACTCTGAGTGACATGATATAATTTGAACCTTATGACTTTCACTAATATAGAAGAGAATAAATAACTGTGAAAAGGTGATGTCTACATAAGGAATGCACTAGAAATTTGAAATAAAGCTCTAAATAAATATAAAAGAAGCTTCAACAGAAAAATAAAATCTACGCTGTTCGACCTACAGGATAAACAATCAAGCAAGACCCCGAGGCTTCTCCCAGCTCTTGCTGTGTCTTTTTGAACAAATCACGTCATTTCTCTTGGCTTTTACTTCCCCCCTAAACTTTGTCGGTCTTGTCTAGTTGGCCTGTAAAGATCTTCAGGTCAGGGCTTGTTTCTTAATATACCAAGCACAATCTCTATTGGCTCTTCTGGGCAGCCTGGTACAAATTCATGAATACCTGCAGTATTGTTGAAAACTAACAAATAACTGTAATAGATATATCTTTATTTCTTAGGAGCATAATGCCTATATGGGTTCAGACCAAAGCCCAGTGTAGAGTTCAAGTGATCTGTCCCACTGCCAAAAGCAATTGTCCAGGAGATGGCATGTATGCAGTACTATTTCTGTAAATGCTCTCTTCCCAACCCAGCTTTGTGGCTCATTGACTTTTCAAGCCAGCAGCAGTGATACCAGTGTCTTTCTTTAGATGTTATACTGCCAGCTAAAGATTCCAGGTAAGGAGGGCCTCCTGCAGGAATTTACGTCACTAGAATCATAGAATCATAAGGGTTGGAAAAGACCTCCAAGATCATCTGGTCCAACCATCACCCTACTGCCAATGTCACCCACTAAACCATGTCCCTCAGCACCACGTCCAACCTTTCCTTAATGCTCCCAAGGACACTGACTCCACCACTTCCCTGGGCAACCTGTTCCAATGCCTGACTGCTCTTTCTGAGAAGAAATGTCTCCTAATTTCAAACCTAAACCTCCCCTGGCACAACTTGAGGCCATTCCCTCTAGTCTGGCTGATTATCTGTGAGAAGAGGCTGACCCCGAGCTCCCCACACCTTCCTTTCAGGTAGTTGCAGAGAGCGATAAGGTCTCCCCTGAGCCTTCTCTTCTCCAGACTAAACAACCACAGTTCCCTCAGCCACTCCTCACAGGACTTGTGCTCCAGGCCCTTCACCAGCTTCCTAGCCCTTCTCTGGACATGCTCCAGGGCCTCGATGTCCTTCTTGTACTGAGGGGCCCAAAACTGAACACAATACTCAAGGTGCGGCCTCACCAGAGCAGAATATAAGGGGAACGATCACCTCCCTGGTCCTGCTGGTTACACTATGCCTGATACAAGCTAGTGCAAGAGATGAGTTAACTAATGACCACTTAATATTTTACAGTGATGCAGACAACTGCAGTTTATTTCCTGAGGAAATCATACAATGACTAAAAAATATACACACTGAATGCTTTTACCTATGGGGAGAAATATTTTTCCAGGATCTGGGAGTAGTATGGAATTGCTACCAGAACTCTTAAACCCATGAGAAGATATTATATGTTACTTTTCTATTAGGAGCTCTGTGTCAGTGCTGGTGCTGGTGACTTCCTGGTAAACCAGACCTGTATGTAAACTGCTTTCCTGTTACTTTATGTCCCCCCTATAATCCTTTCATTCCAAATAAATATGATTTTTCTTTATGGAAGGTGGTTAACCTTTTGCTGAACTAAAAATCAGACATGCAGTTAATTACCAGAATCTGCAATCTAAACATTTTATATAGAGAAAATTGAAGCACAAAGAAATGAGTTTGGCCAAAACAGAAAATCTAATCAGACTTTGGCAGAGTTCAAAACAACATTAAATCTCTTATTGTAATTGCAAAACGTATTCCAGCAAAAACTGATCATCAAACAGCAAAAGGAAATAGAAAAGGTATTAAGAAGTATATATACAGTACAGCGCTTGGGATGCTGTATTTTAAGACATCATCAAGCCATTAACACACCTCACAAAAAAAAAATTGGCAGTCTATTAAGTCAAATATATGGCAGATATAGAAAAAACAACTCAGTCGCTTTGGAAAGGGGGACATGAACTTATCTGAGAAATGTGCACAGTATGTATTATATGAATAATAAAAGTGCTGCTATCATAGAGTGCATTGCTAAACACTGTGCATGAAGGAACTCCTGTCCTCCCAAACATCAGAAAGATGATCAGAAACATTCTCCTCTGCACTTCCATCATTTCTTTTTGGGTATTGACTACCTCATCAAGACCAATAAAATGATGACCAGACTCCATGCCAGTTGCGTTTATATGAGCATGTTTTGGCATCAAGCTGATTGTACCCCAAAAGATCAGGCAGATGCCTGGTTAATCATTCTCAATTTACAAGAGCAAACATTTATGTGCATATCCAACCTAGGCACTCAGTTTGGTTAAGCCTCTGCCAGCACACAGAACTGATTTGGATATAGATCACCCAGACATCATAATGCTGTTTCTTCACTTGGAGACACTGCACTATTACCAAGAAAACACTGAAATTCTCTCAGATATTGTCACAAATGTAGCGTGACCCACTTGCCACTGTGTCCAGACAGCCTGCTTGCAAGCTGAGAATGTATGCAGAAATGGTACTCTAAAGGCCCAAAGAAAACTTCAAAATTTACTGGGGAAAGACCTTCGACATTTAAAATGTTCATAACTTACATCAGCATTACCTACTTTTACTGGGCTTTGGTTCTGCAAACTATTCAGGGTGAAATACACACTCTTTTAGGAGACTCTCCAGTGCTTTAGCCCTGTTTCTCTCGCAAAAAATGAATCCCCAAAATATATTCAGAATTGTACTGCCAGGCACAGTGATTCTTAACTTACATTGCCACTGCTCAGACTCCTCCCTTGCTTGAATTATCCAGCAGCGTCTCTCCATTCATGGCATCAGCACCAGTGAAGCCTCCTCAGTCTCACACCTATGGGGAGATGAAGTAGTTAGCCAAACTCGCAAGACTGGAGGAACATACTCTCCAGAGTCCATATCTCTACAGGAGCTGTTCACTGAAACCAATTTAAAATTCTCTTTAATTGATTCAGCATTGTGCCCTTTACAGAGCAGTGAGCTAGGAACAATGCCAGCTGTTGATTAACTGTCAGTTCAACCTGCTCTCCCCATTCACCCATGCAAAGGTACCCACCTGCAACTAACAGCCCCATACAGAAAAAGAAAGGAAAAAAAGCCCTTCTGAAGCTATGAAAATGTATGAGAGAAAATCTGTCTCTCTGAAGAATGTCCATGTCAGACAGTACTCACTAGATCTGCCAACAGAAACAATTTTGTACCAGGCTACAGGGACAGCTGTGAACAAATTGGTGACTGACTATAGTAAAGTTGTGGACTTTTTGGCACTCCTAGGACAAATAGTAAATAGTACTTTGTGACTCTGGAAGCAGCTTTTTTCTTGGAATCTTTTGTTAGCATGTGGGATTTTACAGATAAATAAATGCAGACAACAGTTTAATTGCCTTTACACTATCGATTTCCAGAGAGGTTAAGGTAAGTACGAGTGCCATTGCAGTCAAAAGACATTGAGAAGTGGCCCATAAAACATCTAAGATACTTGGATCAAAAATCTCTATTCTTAGTTGTGTTTTGTTTTTTAAATGAAGTTTGTTTTTAACACACTTTTGGAGACATTAAGTTAATTCTCTTGAAAAACAAATACATACCATTAAAAACAATCAAAAAAATACACATCTGTTTCTCTTCAGATAGGCCAAACAAAAGGTTTGAGAGCCTATCTACCCCACAGCCCTAGCTCAGAGGTCACTCTTTTTTTCCAGTCGTGCCATTGAAGCCCTCTAGATGTTGAAGATGGTCCTTCCCCCATTTCATCCTCTCAAAGATTTCCCCAATACAGAATATGACACAGGACCCACAGGGAACATACACCTTTCTGAAGTGGCAGCTGGAGCCAGGCAGCTCATATTCATTCAAGTGGTGACCAACCAGATCCTTTTCCTCTGCACAGCACTCGAGCCACTCTCCCCCAGGCCTGTAGTACTGCAGAGGGTTGTTGTGGCCAAAGCGCAGGACCCGACATTTAGCCATGTTGAACCTCATCTCATTGGCCTCTGCACATTGACCCATCCTGTCCAGGTCCCTCTGCAGGGCCTTCCTACCCTCCTGCAGATGGACACTTCCCCCCAACTTGGTGTCATCTGCAAACTTACTGAGGGTGCACTCAATTCCCTCATCCAAATCATCAAAGATATTAAAGAGGATGGGCCCCAACACTGACCCCTGGGGAACACCACTGGTGACCAGTCACCAGCTGGATTTCACTCCATTCACCACCACTCTCTGAGCCTGGCCCTCCAGCCAGTTTTTAACCCAGCAAAGAGGGTACCTATCCAAGCCATGGGCTACCGGCTTCTCCAGGAGAATTCTAT
Source organism: Anser cygnoides (assembly GCF_040182565.1). Lineage (NCBI taxonomy): Eukaryota > Metazoa > Chordata > Aves > Anseriformes > Anatidae > Anser > Anser cygnoides. The sequence goes on from NC_089887.1 coordinate 14,555,250, forward strand.
GGGAGACCGTGTCAAAGGCCTTGTTAAAGTCTAAGTAGACTACATCAACAGTCTTTCCCTCATATACTGGGTGGGTTACCGGGTTGTAGAAGGAGATGAGGTTGGTCAGGCAGGACTTGGCTTTCATGAACCCATGCTGACTGGGCCTGATCCCCCGGTTGTCCCGCATATGCTGTGTGATTACATTCAAGATGACCTGTTCCATCACCTTTCCTGGCACCAAGGTCAGGCTGACAAGGCCTGTAGTTCCCTGGTTCCTCCTTACGACCCTTCCTATAGATGGGCATCACATTAGCAATTCTCCAGTCATCCGGGACCTCTCTAGATGACCATGACCACTGATAGTTGACGGAAAGCAGCCCCAACAATCACATCTGCCAACTCCCTCAGCACGCTTGGGTGGATCCCATCTGGCCCCATGGACTTGTGACAGTCCATGTGGAGCAGCAGGTCTCTAATTGTCTCCACTTGTTTATTTTGCTCCATTGTCTCCACTTGTTTATTCTGCTCCCTGTCCCAGACTTCCAGGTTGGGAGGCTGAGTACCCCACGGATAAGTGGTCTGGCTAGCAAAGGCAGCATTATTTATTTATTTCACAGAACGTCACAAAACCACAATAATCCTCCTGCCAGTCACTCAGACTTTGAAATTTACATCTATAGGATCTATTATATCAATGTGGACCATAAAACAAACAAACAAACAACATCAAAAAGAGAACATTAAATACTAAGCACCAACATTCCTCTGAGATGTATCAAGGTAGAAGAAAAACTATGATGGTTATTATAGTTGAGAGCCTCATGCAGTTCTGAGCTTTCCTAGTGAAATTCAAACCTGCAATAAATATACCTCTTTCTTTACAAGGTGTCAAATTTTCTTGCACTATTTTTAAGACATTTGTAGTATGAACAACAACAAAGGAATAAAAGTACATAAATAGATATATTCTATTCACAGCATACTAGAAATCCTCAATTGCTTAATGATACCATTGGCAGATATAAGCCATGAAATACTGCTTAGCTATTTCTTTCCCAAGTTTTATAATAATTCAGCTCAAATAGTATTCTTGCAGTTTAGTCCTGCTGTAAACTTAAAAAAACCAAAAAAAAAAAAAACACAACCAAACAAGAAAAAAAAAACAGAAAATCAAGTTGGTGACTTGATTCAAGAAAAAAAAAAAGAGATACACAGAGACGCACACAAGAAGAAACAAACCAAAAAACAGAATTTGGCATTTATCTATTTATATTAGAAATGGTCCTTCTAGATTTCACTAGTGGTGGGTTGGGCACTTGGTTTTGCAAAGGCTTGGTCCAAATACGGGCAGTATCTGTCCCTCTGTTGTGGACCTGATGCTGTCAGCAATTTGTGAGGGCAGCAGAACTGAAGCAATGTCCTCCCTTTGGGACCAACTTACCAAGGAGTCCCGTTATATTAATAATATGATTGCTAATGGCACGCTGGGCATTCAGCCACTTTTCTTTGCAGACACAGCTGACGACTGATCATTGGAAGGAAGGATGTAAGCTCCTGTGCCATCTTCCCTCTTGTGAATTGTCCTGGCGACCATTGCAAAACTTACATCTACAGCCTGATCCTGGGACAGGTCTGAAAATCATCTCTTGACAAGCAGTGATGGAAGATTTCATGACAAACTCTTCCCATCCTTCTGAGAAGGATGGCTCCAAAATATTATATCATGTCATGTCACAGCACTGAGAGCCTTCAGACTCTGTGGATTCTTAATATTTACAAAATGCAGACAAGTGGAGAAGACTGACTATCCCAAAATATTTCTTTACAGACCAATAACTGGTCAGGCTGGCAACAACCTATGATTGTCACCATCTGACAGCTGTTTGCTGGCTTGCAGAAAGTAACGTGGCCTGTTCTCAGTGTGCAATAGGCCAGGTGTCCACATGGTTAACAATCTCCGTGGCCCAGCTGTTACTAAGAGAAGCCACATATGTCCACAGACCAGCTGGGGAGTGAAGAGCACGCAACCAGCCAGAGGACGGTGTGTGGAATCACTCCGGCTGTGCATGGTGGGAGCAGGACAAAACCATCTCCAGGGCTTCCCCTCCTGACCTCTGCATTGCTGCACAAGCCATTTGAAAAGTGACAAAGACAATACTCTTCTTTAAAATGTTATAATACAAGATTTGAATCTTGCCGTGGGTTGAATAAAGGCTGTGAAATCTTCACCTTCATGAGTCTTGTGCTATCTAGTGCAATTTAGCATATTCTTCTCTCCATTGAGCTATCAATGACATCTTATGCAACTATCCTATAAAATAGGATAGCAGAATCTGCAGTTTTGAACATAAAGCAAATACATGGTTTTCTTTGGAACAGCTTAATCATTTTTCTCCGTCTAGTTCTATGGGCTTTTCTGATTTTGCTCCCCTCAGCAAGTTTGCAGTGGAGGGGGGCACTAAACTGCATGACCTTACAGAATTAGCTACTGCACAATTTCAAATGTAAACTCTGTTCTCTCTGCAGAGCGATCAAAGACACTTTCTTTTTCATCAAAACTGAACATGTTAACTAAACCACCATGACAAATTCTGTACTATTGCAGTCAAATCTAAATGGTTGTTCAGTGATGCACAACCACCTCTTGATATCTTCTTTTAAATTCTAGCCTGCTTTGTCTCTCTAACCACAACCAGTTACAATTATATTTTTCATTCCTTCCACACCCCTTCCAACCAACTGTGGTCAAAGCCTGTTTCTCATCCAGTCAGTTCATGCTCGGTACCTGCCAATGTGGAGATGACCTGAAGTAAATGGATAACACAACCCATCTGCTACCTGATTCTCCTCCTGAACAAGCTCTAGGAGGGGTTTTAAGAGCTTAGGTATGTTGGCAGTTGGGAGCTGCCTTTGGAAGCATATAGAAATAAAACATAAGCGAGAATCATTTTATGGTCTAATTTTAGGCATGACTGGCCTAGATTTTCTGACTCAGCACTTCAGTTGGCTTTAGCTTAGTTAGAATACCTCAGCACTTCTCAGTCAGGAACAAATTTACTAATGTAACAGAAACAAGTCCATAATTTAGCCCAGCAGTGCTCTTTGACAGAACTCTGACATTGGATTAACCAAATTGAACTGATGTAGAGAAAAGGCAGAAAAATGGCAAAGGTGACTCTAGCATAGCATCTGTCCACCCTGTGGATTAAGTGAGCCACTCTGGGCAAAATGAGAACTACCTGTAATTACCTTTAACCCAGACAAAGTCATTTTTTGAAGTGCCCTTCTGATTCCAGTTGTAACCTATTAAGATCCTTCCAGTGTTTCAAGTGCCCAAGAAAATGATGTTTGGTATGTGTTTTACTAAATGTTCAACCTCTTTCTTTTCTTACGGCTATATATATATTTATTATCAATATCTATACACACTGTTTTTCCAGCAATTTACATATGTAATTTGACATTTCCCAGTTTACAGAGAAACTTGAACAAAAAAGGACTATGACAATATTAGGTGATGCTGGATAGTATTACTCAGCTTTGCAATTATCTTTTATCTCTATCCACCTGCACAGCCATACTTTCATTCGAAAACAATTAAATAATTAAAAAAACAGTCACTCCCACTCCTGCTACAGATAATGTGGGCCAACAGATCACTCAGACTTTACTTATTCCTCCACAGAGATGCTAACAGCAGTACTAACTTCCCTAGGGTACTCATCTCAGAGTAGGAGAATCACCGCTACGTGAAGCAGCGACACTCTGAGATGCTCTTCCACCTCAAGTTCAGTTTCCTCAAGAGCTGAAGTCACAACACATTGTAGATATAGCTCCTGCCTAACTATTATATTCACTTCTCTGCATACACTCACACTAAAACCAAGAGCTATGTTTTCTCATTGTGACTGCTCAAGGAATGGAAATGGCTGTCCAATCCCTTTTTCTTTTTATGCAGTCCTGGGACACTGTTCTTATAAGAACTTTTGTTCTCTTCCATAGCACAGTGGAAGGAAAACAAAACAAAAAGGACAAACAGGTGAGCTCTGATCACTCGTTGACTACCATGTCTCAGGGCAGAACCGCATTCAACCCCCTCAGCACAAATTTAGGTTTCCAATATTTCATTATTTGATTGCCATTACAATTGTTCTCCCTGAAGGATAAGAAGCAAAGAAAGAAATCCTGAAAAACAAAAATGAAACCATTGCCCTCCCCAACCACATGAAAACAAATACAGCTTCAACAGTCCATCTTTCGATACAGTTCTATTCAGTAGTAAGATGAAGTTAAACAGAAGTATTTGGCCAAGGCTGTGACACATGTCAACTGCAAGCAGTAGTATGCTGGCATAAACCTAATTTATAGCTTTTCCAGAGCATTTTCCATCTCTGATCATGCTTCTCTCACAATATTTGAATATATTAAAAAAAAAAAAAAAAGAGCCCTCTAACACATATTCCCTAATGCACATTTGCAAGCAAAGCATCTATGTTTGTCTCAAATCCAGCATGACTCACATTACAGAGCAAAAAGAGTAAGATGATTAAACAGACTGACTCACCCAGCTTGTTTTTACACATCAATAAATAACCTCAACACAGCAGAAATAGAGATGTGGTTTTTCATTTAGAGTTAATTCAAACACTGGCTCTTCTTCAGACCTTCCACACTATGTAAAATAGATCTGGGTGAATAATTCATTATGAATTATTCATTCAATTAATTTAATTTCTTCTGCTCACTAATTAACTATCTTGACTTTTTTGAATGTTTTCATTATCTGAAAATTATTTACTCAACAGTTTCTATGAATAACTCCTTGCCTCTAGATTGTTCACAAGCAGATTACTTCAAGAAATCAAAATTGTAAATTCAAGCTGTGCTGAATAGTTTTAATTAGACACACAAGTCACATGGCATTTCTCTGTTTCCTTATTGGATATATTTAAAAACAACAACAACAAAAACACATCTTCTGCAAACAAACTTATTCCAAGACTGAAATGTATTTGCCAGGAAAACTCTTGGAAATATTAAATATTAATTTTATAGCGTAGAATGAATTTGTCCTTCTTTGGGGAAAAATGTAAACTAAACATGTTAGATTTGAAAGGTAAAACAACTTGTTTGTGTCTATTCTTTAACTGCTTCTGCTTCCCCCAGACACCTCAGTGCTGTTCTAGGCTCAAACTACCACCAGAGCTTCGTACCCCCGATCTAGATAAGGGAATAACAACAATGCCACCAGTAGGCATAAAGTCAAGAGTGTGTCTGAGGGCACAGAGTGTCCTCTTCAGCATCTATCCAAGGGGAAGGTCATCTGGCCAGGTGCAGCAGGCCACAGGGAGCCTCTTGTAAAGGTTATGCTTTCTAATCACAAACTAGCAGCCAGAGAGAGAGGAAATGTAGATATTTACACGGATAAACAAAAAGACCAGGTAGAGCAAGTTCTGTCTTTGATTTGCATATCATACCTCCACACTGGGTTTCGTCTTTCCTTACAGCAGCACCCAGGCAGGTCACTCAGCTGTCAGTGCCTCAATTCCCCAGCTACAGGCACAGGGACAGAAACATGGTGTTACCTCACTTGGTTGATGTGATGGTAACAAGCACCAAAGGGAACGACAGAATCGGAGGCAGCTACAACAAGCAACCCGAATATAACCAATAGCAATGAACCTGTATATACCTATATACTTAGACAAGGTATATATATATAAAGACTTCCAGCTTTCTAATAACTGAGTCTAAGAACGATAATAACAAAAAACTAAAATCCAAAAATCCCCAAACCCTACCTTAGACCTATTTTTCTTCTTCCTACAGCTGTTATTACTTGTAAGTGGGAAATGTTCACTTCCATTCCCTCTAGGGTGAGAAGAAGGGGAGAAATTAAGATGACAAATAATAGTCTATCAGTGTGTAGAATATTTCACGGAGAAACATAAAGCTACTAATAACAACCTACTGTTTCTCAGGGGAGAAAGCAACAGTCCATCTCATATGGGATGAGAAGAGCGAAAAACAGGTGTGATTGCTTTAATCATTATTTGCTAGAGCCTGAAGGAACTGAGCTGCTGCCATCAGTTAAAGTTAGTTGGCATTTCTCTTGCCAATTTACAGCCAAGAGTTATATCTGCTTCCTACCCACCTGGGATGGAGGAATTGTGGTATGGACATCTCATGAAATGTGAACACGGACTTAACTAAGCTCACGTTATATTTTTTAAATTGAAGTGATGGTAACTGAGTATGTATTTTCATAAGAAATATGCCAGCTCTGGATGTATTTGCCTACAAGAACAAATCGTTAACTCACTTCTGTGCAGGTGATAATTATTTGGATTTAGATCCCAAAGTGCCCATTTGACCTTGTCCTTCAAGTGTCCGCAGTGGACAACTGTGTGGCTACATGAAACAGGTGGCTATATGAGGGCTTTGCAAACCAAAACTCTGAAGGTACATTACAAATTTAAAACATTTTTCAGACAGTGCATGTTACATAGATAAAACATGACTTTTGTTAAAATCATTCTTACATCTATCTTTCATCTAAAATAATGTTTTCAACCAATTTAATTAGTATCCTACAGTATTTTCATTCACATATAACATTTCTATAATACCACATGGACCCATATGGATTAAAATCCTGGGAGACTTGCTTAAATATTTAGAACTGAATTTGATTTCTGCTCACAAAAACAATCTTAACTCATTTCTTGACTACTGGAATTCCATTTACTAAGTCTCTAGCATAAATGTTACAGCAAACAGATGAAACTCTTGGTGACAATACATGTAATGAAGAGACCCCATTCTTTACAGAGAAGGCTAATTAATCATTAGGTGAGTGCTAGTAAATTTTCTGAATCACCAAGTTTCTGACAGACACGCTGTTAAGCCAACAAAATGCCCGCAGATGTTACTTGCCCATCAGAGGGGAACATATTCTCTTGAGGACTCTGAGCATCTTGTCACAGTTTATTTATTTATTTTTGAATGAAATGAAAAATTAGCAAACCCATGTAATGATTAATGTATATGTGCAAGTAAATAATAATAGCATGAAGTCTATTAATAATTAAAACTAGTGCTGGATTTTAAGATACTGAAGTAGAAATGTAAATTGTTTTCCAGTGACTCTGAAATGCTACAGTTAATAGATCTACTGCACTGCCTCCCTAATAGCATAACCATAACTTAATTCAGAGAAAACAAACCCAAATTCACAGCAGGATTCTCTTCTACTTTACTTTCTCCCTATGCCTTTTTGTACTTTACTAGGGCAGTCTCCACACAAAACTTCCATCACTATGTTCAGTAACATGCACCATTCTCTGCCACACGATATAAAATCTAGAGCGTTGGGACAGCTGTGCATCTGCTGAAAAACACCCAACCTGCTCTGTGCATGGTGGGAACTGGAGGACACGTCACACCATGGTTCCTCAGAGCAGGGTTCACCACTGCCCATGGACAGCCAGGGCTTGCTGCCCAGATCCAAATAATCCACAAACCCAAAGATAAAATTAGATCAAACTAAACAGCCTTTGCAGTACATCAGAAACTTTGATCCTGCCTGAGAAGGTTACATGTTACGATGATGTACTTAGTACTCAATAACAGCTTAGATCTGCAATTTAGTTCAAATTCTCATTTTCCGTCACAGATTTTATAAGGATGGTCTCAGAAAAACAATAATGAGCATTTTTAAAGTATTTCCTTAATTGCATGGATGTTTTTCAGGTTTCTAGGCCTCTGCAGAAGAGCCAAGCCTAAAACCTCCCTCCCTCCCTTAATTAAACATTTTTCTTTCAACAATCTTCAAACCTTTTTTTTTTTTCCCCCTTTTTTTTTCCTCCCTGCCATTATAAAATATATTAGGTGCTGGCATATATGGAAACTACTGTTTTTTTTATTACTCCTCCTACCCTCCACAGATATTAATTACATTACAGTTCATTAGCTGAGCTCATTAAGACCATGGTACAGGTAGGAAATAGGTAATTGGCTAGGTACAATTATTACATTAATTTAATTATCTATTTTGTGCTTTTATCAAAAAGGTGACCTCTGTGGATATTGGAATAGGTTTCCCTCCCTTGCTGCTTGCTGGGTTGCAGGCAGCCATGATCTGTGATCGTCTGAGAGAATAAAAAGCCACATTAGAATTGCTTTTGGTGTGGTTCAGCTTGAGGGGAAGAGGCAGCTGTATCCAGATATAGCAGACTTACAGAATTTTGGTTTTTATATGACTCTGTTCCTCCTCACTTATTTGAATGCCACTGATGTTTTATTGTTGTGTGCCAGGCAAAACACAAGCCCTGGATCTGGGGCCTGCAGGAGCATACTGCCTCAGCTGAGCCTGGTGCTCAAGGCCTGGTGCTCGAGACAGGCCAAATCCCTGAAGGTACGATGACCATAAAGCCAGAGCAGTAGCGTTAAAAAGCATGGAAGAATTCAGAAAATATACACAGATCTGTGTAAATGTCACGAAGCTAGTTGCTACTGGAGGCCCTAGTTGCCCCTCCTGCTCCACTCTGGGATGGAGACTCTAGCAGAGAAGGCAGCACAGACCCCCATGGCCTGGCACAGTGGCCATGCCACCAGGCCTTTTGCTCCTGGCATCACTGATGAATGCCTGCACAGGGCTCAGCACAGGCTGCCCCAAAAGACTGCTAGAGAGCTTTTATTTTAGTATTACTTTAATGGGACAACTACAATGATTTGGTTCTGTAAATATCACAAAAATGAATACCACTGATGGGAAGCAGCTCTAGGGATGCTTTCAATTAAAACAGCAGTTGGTGGAGGTGTCAAGGCACAGTCCGATTCCTAAATAACTGAATGTGACATCTCCCTCTGACCAAGCTGGAGCTGAACAAAGCCCAAAATAGAAAAGGACGAGCCAAGCACTGGGTGAGTTCAAAATAGCATTAAGAGGTTTACTTGTCACCTTCATAGGAAAATGTTTTTGTGTGGTCTACAGAACAGTTTCTGTTTGCCAAAGAATTTTATCTAAACACAGTGCAGTGATTTACATTGTGTTTATATAAAAACGAGAGCTAGATTTTAAGTGAAAAAAAATATTTATTTCAATTTCATCTTTGTCTCGATTTTGAAGCTCTCTTTTCAAAAATAAAATATCTGTGACTGTTCTGAAGCTTAACATTTTAGCTGGCATTACAGGCACTCACCCTAAATCTCACACTGCTAAAATACATGTTTACGTACTCGCTTCAAGATTACGTAACTTCCCAGAGTTGGTAAACAGCACAAATAATACCTGTCTGTGCCATCACATAGGGATGTAGCTGGGATTATAAATTACCTCTAGACAAGTAAGAGGCACAAAACACAAGCTTGTCAAGTCAACTGGAGCAAATTGGTATTGTGCTGGAACAAACTGGAGAACTAATAACTAATACAGATGAAATCATGGACAGCTGAAGCAGATCCATAGTTTATCTTCCAGAGTCAGTTAATATCAATGTCAGTGGAATTTGCACAAGCAACAAACCCTCAGCCTCAGCTCTGTGATGGCTGACATTTCCCTTCTTTAAAATTGGCAGCGTGAGCTATGGAACCTAAATTTAACCTCTGGAGAATATGCCACATGACATCTGTGTGCTTTACATGTTCAGTTTAAGATTCTGAAAGCTAATTTATCCAGGCACCACCTCAATAAGTGACTCACCTAGCAACTACTGAACTTCTGTCACTTGTTGGCTTCTGTTGGCAGAGCCTTTCTCTTGGGAGCTCATTCTTTAATAATGACCATCCTAGACCCCTGAGGCTGACACTAATGAGCATTTGAAAATGCCAAAAAATCTAATGGTGTTCACTGATTTTTGAAGAAACAACACCTATTAGAAGTGGCTGTTATACCAATAGATTTTTTTGCAACAAATTATGCTGAGCTGTTTTATTAGATTCATATTGAATTCTCACATCCACAATACAACCATTTAAACTGACACTTGAAATACTGAAAGCCAAATTAAACATTTCTTAGAAAGTGCTACTTAGAAAAAACGCTAAACAGAAAATATTAACTCAAGGCTTATTCACTGGAAGGCTGATTAAGGTACACTAGCATTTCTCATACTTGTTAAATGTCCAGGTAGTCTGCCTATGGTGCATCATTAGCATTGCTACAAATTTAACTGGACATGTCAGTCCAAACATAATGAATCTTTGACTTACACTCTTGTGTTATTGATCATTCAGTTAAATGTCTCTATTTTGACATTACTATCACTCAAGCCACAAGCAAAGTATAAATATAATTAATACTTTCATGTTTATTTTTCCATGTACACTTTATTTTCCCAAATATTAGGGCAAAGCTGCTCATAAAACCTACAGATGAATCAACAGCATTGCTATTGCTGTTTTTTTAATTTGAAAATTAATACAACTTTCCACACAACGTGCCTGTAAGTATTAAAATCAGTTTGAAGTGCAATGCCTGCTTTCTCTCTCACTCATCCTGATACAAAACTAGAAATAACTTCAAGTTACTTCAAATTTGAGTGGTCATACCTGAAAACAACATGATCATCTCTAAACTGGCATAGTTGAAAATAATAGGGAAAAGTACAGTAAAAACAAACAAACAAAAACAAAAAGTAAAGTCCAGTGGCATCTCCTTCCCCTCCACAAGTTCCCCTGAATTCAGCTGTAAGGAAAAGAGAAGTGGCTTTTCCTCCAGAAATTACCCAGAATCTGTCCTCACACTGACAGAAAACAGCAATGCTCTTAACCCACAAAAGGGGCTCTGCACTTTTTGCCCTACGTCCATCTCCATAGAGTTTCTGGTACCTATGCAGATAATTGCCCAAGCATATTTTTACTGAACATCCCCCTCAACGAAAGTAGTTTTCTTTCTTTCTACCTGTGTGCTCCTTGTTCCATGTATGTCATCAAGCTAATACAGAATAACTCCATAGCTGCAAAATTAATAGTATTAAGAAAATGAACTCACAGCGCACTCATCTGTTAGTCAAAGGGCCTGACTTCATGGAGACTCTCCTAGCCATCCTTCACTCTAAGCTCTCCGTGCTTTTCTCTCTATCCTTCCATTGCTTTTTCTTAGACTTCAACGCAGTATGGGTATGACAGTGAGACAACAACACAAGACTGCAAGGTATTTACATGAGTTTGAAGAGGAGACTATAAGAACCAAATAAAAACAGGTATTTCCACCACTTCATAGATATTCTTAACATTTACCCCTAAAGAAATAAACAGTATTGTGCCCAAGCATATTTGCAACAAATCATATGTTCTGTAAACATCACAAGGCCAGGAGGAGATGAGTTTGAGAGATTATCCTGATTCTTTACTTATACGCCCCCATTTGTGGAAACACTCAGCTATATCCTCCCTTTATATTAGAGCAAAATTAATTAAATAGGCTATCATTTAGAATAAAAGGGGAGAAATAACAGATGACATAAAGCCACACTTAATGAGGAAATGTTACTTGAGAATAAACACATAGATGGATAAAAAAGGAGTAATTTAACAGGTTTAAAACTGTGCCTTTCATATATCAACACTTATTTCAATAAACTGGTGTGTTTGTGGGGAATCCAGCTCTCCTGAAGGCTAGGTAAGAGCTTAAATTACTCCATCTATTTACAGTTATTGAATAGCAAACTGCTAAAGGAAACTATATCAGGTAATATAGCTTAGATAAACATTGATAGCATCTTGTAACCAACCTGGGAGGAATTCTTGCCACTACTTAAACATTCAGGTAACTTTGCACTGAAGCTTTTCACATGCATTATCAAAACATTATATAAATGCCTTCTGGGTCAGAATCCTAGGTTGCCCTCTCTGTAAAATAGGAGCTTTTTTTTTTTTTTACTATATGTTGGCAAAGAATATATATATACATATATATCCTTATTCCCCTCTGTAGATTGTAGACACCAGATAAAGCATAAAACTCTACATACCCAAATTAGTTTGTTCTGTTTGCACACACCCAAACACACATGCTCATGTCCTACCTGCTATTCCAGTAAGTGAATGATGATGTGGTACTGGAAACTAGGAGAAAAAAAATAATTCAGATCAAATAAAAAATATAGCTAGACAGAACAGCCTTCATTCCAAATTATTAGCTCCAGAAAACATTTCCATCTAACCCACCAGAATAACTATTAGAAAAGAAGCGCTGTTTACAGTTTCTAGACTTTAGTGTGCAATTGCTGGCAGATCCTAAAGACAGAGCATGCTAAATGTCCCAGGGTTTCAAGCAACCATTTTTTCATTCTGTATTTTGTTGCTGAGAGTTGTTTTTCTACTTATTTCCTCTTTCATTTATTCAACAAAAATAAACACAAAGCAGAGTCTGAATTGCACATGATTAAAATGAATCTCTTCAAATTCTGCAGACCCCAAACCCTCCTGGTACCACTTTATTTTTAAGGGATGCCCAGCAATGACTTACTGTGAGATGAATAATGCATTTATATCACATACTAGTTGTAGCAAAACTAATCTATAAATGTTTAATAAATATTCTGTAATGCTTTTGGTGAGCATGCTATAAATAAGTAACAATAGATTTGCAATGAAATATTTATATGCATTTTGGTTATTGTTATGCTCTAAGTGTTCAAGGAGCCATTACTAACAAAGTAAATGGAGTTATCAAGGTTATAGATATCTTCTGTAAGCCATTTATAATGAAATGTGCAACACAAAGTAAATGCATTTGTAGAGGTTGTTGACAAAGTGTAAGTGTCTGGCAAACCATTCATACTAAACTCCATGCAGATACAAATGATACGTAGACAGTTGATAAGTCAGCTATAGTGAGACTTTTCTCTGCTAGAAATATATTTTAAGATCTTTGTGTGTATGCCTGTGTCCTAACTGTAGCATACTTACAAATATGCTGTTACATCTTGAGACATCTCACAAGACATACTATTAAGACTGCACCTTAGCTATCACATCCCAGAGAACTTGAAGGCTCAAGGGCATGGATAAGGTCAAGAGAGCGACAGGGGTCAAAAAGCAGCTTGAGGTTTCTTCCCCACAGCAGGATGCTAAATACCCGCTGCTTTGAGGCATGGCTGTGGATGATACATAGCAAAGCCATCACTTACTAACAGGTCTTAGGAGCACTGGCCTAATGTTTTTTAGCTAATGATATCTCATTTATAGTGACAGCAGGTTATGCAGCCACTTAATACCATCAGGGAAATACCCAGACAATACTCAATAATATGGCAAATATAATTTTTCCATTAATGAAAAATTCCATTATTAAATTTCTTAATGCTAAACTACACATATTCATCCTGGTATCAAAAATGGCCCTTATAACAGGTTCTGACCTGGGCACGATTAATTTGTCCTCTTGACCTTTGCAGACTCAGAGTATACCTGGTACCACTTTATTTAAAACAATATCCATGAATGATTCATAGGGATATCAATAATGTATTTGTGTCACACACTGTTATCGTACTCTTATACTTCAGTAGTCTTGTTTGCAGTGGGGAGCATGTCTGGTTGCTGTTTGCTCACACAGCTGTCGCGAGGGCTGCTGCTTCCTACTCCAGCCAGCCTCAGCACTTCCACAGCAAGTGGAAAGTCCGTGCAAAGCTCCCTGGCCTCGCCAGCAACCAGATATTCACAGCTTTTACTGACACACGAAGACTCAAATGCTCTGGACAGCAGCATTGTTTTCAGGATAGAAAACTATAGTGCTTTGCCTCACTTAGTGAAAAGAGCACTAAGAGTAGTTGTAAAGGTTTAAAACCTGTTTTAAATAATACCTTTAAAGGTGGAAGGGCTTAATTTCCTCTTACACAGCCACTCACCCAGGGCTTAACAATAGGGGATTTGGCTTGAAAAACTGCAGCAATATCATACCAACAAGTTGAATGCAGGAAAAAGTAATGCTCATTTCTGTATTTCAGTTAATCTTCCAAAACATAGGACTATTGTAGTCTACTGGAACACATATATAGCCAAAACAGAACTCAAAAATAAACAAGGACTTTCTTTCAGTCCCTCACAAAGATTATAAAGTGGGTGCCATGAAAGAGAACATCAACGTGAGACAGATTAGACAAACTGTATACTTAAAATATGGGATTATAACAACATTACACTTCTAAGGAAATGCACGTATTTTTTTTAATTCACTGTAACTTTCATTGTCATTAGGAGCTACTGTATAACAACTGTAATGCAAATTCCATGGCTATACTATTTTGTATGTATTTCTACAGTGCTGACTCACTCTGGGGTCAGCATCCGGTTTGCTGATTTCATGTGTATGCCAGGAGTGTCAGGTGCATATGAGAAGTGCTAGATTTTGCTCTTTATTTATCCCCTTTCATACTGCAAAACAAGTAAGACCTGAAACATGGAAGTAGCCTTCAGTCTGCCTTTAGCTACTTGCAAAGGTAAATTCTTATCTAACTTTTATCCATATCCTTAGTTTTACAGTAACGCTAAAGCATTAGAGGGAAATACGTTCTAATAATGATACATTAAGGAACAGTAAATTACAGAGGAAATACTACTGGAGTCCTTAGAACAGCCATATTAATACTAAATGACTCATTATTAATAAAGCATAATAAATATAAAAAGAATTATCAATAATTAGGCTATGATTTTATATTCTTAAACACTAGAGATTGTACTTTATTTCAAGTAAATTTAATAGATGTTGAAAGAGTCAGCCACTCTCCGTGCAGAACTTCATGTCAAGTGAAGCACTCTGTTGAAAGAACAGGTAGCTAAGCACACGAGCCCTGCCATGCGTGCCTTACAGCGCATTAGTTCATTGGCTAACAGGGCAATATTGTTTTCATGGGGATTATGACATTAGGCTGAACACAAGCATAGATTCCAGAAGAGAGAAGTAGCAATAATATATTGCATAGCACCTTTTCTTTTGTGATCAAAAAGCAGAGTACTTGAATGAGAACCATTACTATGAGGCATGTCCCTGTGCTTCTGTACTTAACATCCACATGAGTGCAAGCAGCAGCTTTTTCTTTGGAGTTCATCATCCCATGCTTTCAGGTTTTAGACTTGTATAGCAAAGAAGGAGGATGTGGCCTTTTTCCAACAAAACTTACTTTTGATGAGACCAAATCAGATTTATTTTCTCATGTTTATTTTCCCTTTTCTCATTTCTTAAGCTCTAATGAAAGATCTCAGACGCAGCTTCTAAAAAACTGCTGTTGGTGATGCTCCTTCACCACAAATATGAAGTGAAAAGACATAATAATTAGGTAGTACATGAAGCAAAAAAGAAGATAGGGTTTTGCTACTTCTTAGCAGCTGAGGAATAGTGGCGTAAAGGAATCAAACACTTCAGTGAATAAGCATGAAAAAGGAGGCTTAATCTTATAATGATTATATTTCACGTGGCAGAATCTCACTGGAATATCTGAGGGACTTGGGCTGGTTAGATTTAAAATAGATAAGCAAACAAAATTCCTGTGATGGAACTAGGGGAGAGACCTAAAAGAAAATCTCTTTTGAGTTTTCTGTCCTCTCATTATAAAAGTAGAGTCCTTTGTACAAAGATGAATTTGCACAACCCATCATTAATAAAAGCTTTGGAAACCTAACACTTCATAATTTTACATTGTCACAGATTTAAACAACAACAAAACCCCTTGTACACAGAGACTGACAAACTGCAATCTCAGGAGCCACCACGTCTATGCAAATGCTGTCAATACAGTTCTGAATAGCTCAGTCATTGCCAGAGACTCATACTGAAAACTGAAGTAGTTCTTACCAAGCTATTGCAGGCTGGAGGTTATTTTTCATTTCGATAACGCTGGTTAAATATATAGCTATCTTGCTGAAATATCATTTGTCTTTCGCATTCTTTGAGGAAGCACACAATTCAGGGTTTTGCTTGCCAGTGTTACGGAGAGCAAAATTTCCCTGCTGCGGCCCGCTTCCTGCTGACTGTTCTCTTCCTGTCCCAGCAGAGTCCCCTTCTGAGCCCCAGCACGGCTCTCTCTGACCAGATTCATCTCACCAACTCTACGAAAGACTTACACATGCTTTTTGCACTGTTCCTGGTGATGGATACCCCTGAGAAGGAGAACAGGAGCAGGACATCCTTGCAGGTCATAGTGTCCTCAGTCCAACTCAGCTCCTTGCGTGAAGCAGACAGAAGCATCTGCAACCCAACTTAGTTCTAACAACTGCTTTTTGAC
Organism: Anser cygnoides; assembly: GCF_040182565.1. Lineage (NCBI taxonomy): Eukaryota > Metazoa > Chordata > Aves > Anseriformes > Anatidae > Anser > Anser cygnoides. Next base: position 14,571,464 of record NC_089887.1, read on the forward strand.
AGAGCTCTCTGTGTACATCTCAAGGAGAGAGAAGAGTCTCACAGATGCAGCTGAGCTACATACTCTGGTCCTACCTGTCTTTCATAGAAAGAATAACCTCAGATGGGAACATAAACTGTAATCTGCAACCAGATGGAAATAAGACTGCTGCAGTGTTGCAGAACAAAAAGGAAACAATGAGAAATATTTAGAAAGAGGAACACGGATATATAATCACTTAATGAAAGTTTGTATTTTCACGTGACTATCTCATTGTCACAGTTATGCTCCAAATACTATCAAGAAGGTCTATACTTAGGGGAAACCAAGAAGTTCACTGTAAAGTGGACTAGCCTGTCAGACTGAGATTTCTCTTTCATAACCTCTTGGAATTCCAGTGCAATGCAGTACAATGGATGGAAAAGATTGATATTGCTGTTTTCTTGTGTTACTGATCACGTCTTCAGTGTGAAATCACTCTTCCTTTCCTCTTGTTGGAAATTATGCAGTCAGAACTTATGCTCAGTTGCATTCAGTGCAATTGAAAAGGTACTTCCAATTTCTGAGGCTGTATATTCAATTAATGTAACATGTGAAAACATTTTCAAAATGCAAGTCGCTTAGAAAAAGACATTACAATGAAAGGAGGAATTTAAAATACACTTAAAATGCATTTTCTTTGGAAAGTATTTGATTCAAATTGTTAGAAGACAAAAACACATAAATGTCTCTTTTATGCCTTCCTTCTTAATCTTCAGCAAGCATTCCAGGACCATAAACTGGCATCGATGGAAGCTGCATCTCAGGAATGAACAGAATATATGGCCTTTAATGGAAGAAATTTTTACACTTAAAAGAGAAAGAGGGAGGGAGCAGTTCTATGCTCTACAGTCACTCAGCATAAAATTACTTATTATTCATAACTATCCTTAAATGCTTTATTGAAGCATAATGCAAAAAAGTACCTGTCCGTACTTAAAAAACAAAATTTCATCTATCTGTCCTACATTTGGGTTTGGGCTTCAACATCTATTAAACGAATCCATTATTTCCCCTTTTTGACATTGCTAGGTCAGTGCACCAGCCTTCCTTGGCAGCGACATGGCCAATGGCACACACACACACAAGAGTCACACAATTTCAACTGCACTGTTTGCAAAACAAAGGCAAATATGGGGGTGCAAAGCAGTGCCAAAAGGAAGTCCGAGGTGCAGCAGAACTTGCTCATGGTATTCAGTGCCCTGGCACCCACGGATTGCATTTTTTTCCTTCCTTAAGGCTTGCAGGTAGCAATGGGCCCCCTTGAGCCTCAAAGCTTCATGCATAACTCCAATAAATTTCTTATTTCACATGGAAAACCTTTGTTTTATTCCTCTCTCTTGTGCTCAGGATGTAGATATTTATTTATGGTATTTTGGGGAGGAGGGGAATGGAGACACTGACTACAGCAGCCTGTCTCAGACGCTGTGCTTCTACAAATCCTGATGCATCTGCAAGCCTGTAGTACTGTATTAGTACTGTAATACAAGCCTGTATTAGCACTATCTGTGGCTACTCCCAGGTGAGCAATCAGCCTGTTTTTCTGCACACACAAAAAAAAAGGGGAGCTTTTGAGGAGTAGACAAATCTTCTCCTGAATTTGGCTGGCTAATAACAAAACAGAGGAAATATCTGCCAGTGCCTGGATCAAGACGAGCAAGCATTCAGATCAATTCCATCAAAATACTATGCAGAAAGCTTTCAAGCACTTATTTGCAATTTGAAAATAAGTTTTTTTTTCTTTTTTCTAGAATGTGAAAAAATGCATTAGTGAATAAAAACCAGTGGTTTCAATTAGCAAACTATTTCATCTGGTAGCGATTGCAGGTATTCTGATATCAGAAACTGTCCTCTATTTTACTGAAGTGAGGTTCATGCAAGTCCTCTCAGACAGAAAAAGCAAGTGAGGTGACTTCTCCTTCCTTTCCACTGCTCCAGTGCTGAAATTTCACCAAGGCCTCAGCAGCATCCCCAAACCATTCAAATTTCTCTTTCCCTGCTGCCGTTGCACGTTGTCAAAGGTCCACTACACACACACTGGAAGGGGCACACACTCCCAGTCATCCCTCTGATTTCTTCCTCTGATTTCTTCACATCCCTGCTTGCATGATGCTCTCTAAGCTATGTGACCTTACTTGGAGGTTAAAGGTGTAAAGCAATGGCTAGTGCATTAATACCCTCCCCCCCCCCCTTTTATTTTTTTTGCTCCGGCTGCTGCAGATCAAGGTACTAGGCAGGATGTTTGCCACACAAATTTTGGATCCAGAGCAGCCTTGCTAGAGTTTCACCAGCCAGGCAGAAAGGGCAGAACATCTGTCTGCTTTCCAGGGAGCATGGGAACAAAAACTATTCCTTACCCACACCAACACGTGCCTTTCCAATCCCAAGGTCTTGCACAAGTCAGATATCGGACCAGAGAGAGAAATTAAAGCCTTCTGAGTCTCAGTGGAGAATGCCTGACCACTGTGCTATCTTTCCCAAAGGACAAGCTCTGTCTCAGCTGGTGAGGTGGTTAAGTCAGTGCCAACATCACCTGCCAACCCACCGCTGGCCAGGAGAAGTGGCCATGCAGTGGCTCTGTAGCCTCCACCATCGGTGGCCCTAACCTCCACCACCCCACAGCCTTACCCAGGCATCCCAGCCCTGTCCCTGTCCTTGCTCCCAGAGCAGCCTCCATCAGAGGGAAGCCTCAGAACAGGAGAATGGTGACCTCGTATCTGCCCCAGAAGAGATGTCAGTGTGCTCAGCACATCCAAAAGGCCTTTTCCTATTGTTTAACATGAATGCAGGGTGTACGGCTGAATAACATTGTTCTCTAAATGAATGGGCTTTTCATTCTGTTAGCATAGTCTCCCCGTTGGTTGGGAGTTATTCTTTCGGCAGTTATTCTGGTGGAATGTAATCATTTAACTGTGATTTATGGCATGGCTGTATGCAGCTGGCTTAGTGCAAGGTGAACGCACAGTAGTACTTTAATAGTTCTTTTCCATTAGCAGGTATGTTTTTCAGTTGGCTTCACTGTGATTGGAAGAGTTGATAAATGTAACATATAAAACACTGTTGGTAAATGTCTTCAGGCTAAGAGTAAGCTTACTGCTTGCCTCTCAAAAGGTAAGATAAGTGTGTGCCTCTAGAAAATAACCCTTCCAGGTGATAGCTGTGACTAAAAATTCAACGGGGAGGAAGAAAGAGCATTTACAGTGGTGAGCTTAGAAGGAGCGTCTCTATTCAGAAGCAGATCTAGGGGGAAAACAAACAAACAAACACCCCTAACTCTCCTTTCTTGCATTACTGTTCTTGCTTGTGGGCTACCTTGCTGAATATTGACACTGATGCTAAATGGCATTAATAATTGCTAAATTATATTAAATTGTATATCAGTCAAATTAGCAAAGCCTACAATACTTGAAGCATTTAGGTTCTTAAAAATCACTGGCATCTGCTCCTATTAAAAGTGACAGATGATTTGCAAATCCAAACTTTTGGTGAAAAATGTTAGCTAACAAGGTGGAATTAAAACTTACATCTTGTTCTAACATAATGAAAATAATTTAAAGTGTGATAAAACCCTTTGATTAATCCTCATCCCATATTGCACAGCACTTTATTATGCAAATTAAACATTGTAAACTTAGAACCAGCAAAAAATTCCAATAGAAATATATTCTAATTTAAAAATTGAGAAAACATAAAAACATGTCATTCGATCTCTGACTGTGCCCTTTGTCATTACTGAGTTACAGAGCAGAACTGGGGGCATATGTAGCACTGAGATAATTCATGTCTTGGGTGTCTGAAGGATTAGAGTTTGCTCCTGTTTCATTCGTGTACCAGCCATCACATTATTCCCCCAATGATTGTGGTGTATAGTTTAATTAGTCTCCCTGCGATAATCAAGCAGTGCCCTGTCACCAGAAATGTTCAAACCCTGCAAAACATGCATCAAAGTCTCTGCACTCTGGCTTGCTGGGTTTTGTTTTGGTGCTTTTACTTCTGTCTTGTTATTTTTCCAGTGGTAGAGGTATCACTGGAACAGTCATTTAAAGTTCTGCCTGACAGAATGAAGTCTGGCAGCCTTGCACAGCTCTGAACACTTAAAATTTCTGTTCAAAGTCCTTTGGGTTCCCCAGGAGTCCTTCCTTTGGCCTCTGCAGCCACTCTGCAAAGGCCTCAGCCAAAGACAAAAGCACATCAGCAGTACTGAGTTTTAGGGCTTCTTTTCCTCCTGTGTCTCTTTGCTTTGGGAAGACAGTTCAAATGTTCCTGCTTGCGGGAGGGTAAACCTGCAGTTCTGGCACAGGACTAGGACAGCTAACAAGTACTGAAAAAAAGAAACTTCTTTAAATTCACAATATCTGTCTTGCAGAGAAAACTATCACTGTGCAGGGACACAGATGAGGTGCTACAAGGGCTGTAGTCTATCTCTCAAATCCCAGCTGCTGCTTAGAAATACTGTATACAATGCTCCCTACCAAATCTATAGCAAGTCATTGACCAAACTACTTGTCTGCTTCTCCCCTCACACCCAAATTAGAGTATCTAACTTAATGAAAAATGATTTTTTTTCCTTTTTGTCGCTTAGGAGGGTCTGAACATAAAGCTCTTATCACCAAACCACAGCTGTAGGAGGAATCCTTTAATCACAGCCTTCCTCCTTGAAGAAGAATATAGATTTATGACCGGACTTTGGTTACTGAGCGAGAAAGAAATATTGCCAGCAGCCACCATACTGCTTCCCATAGGCGGTAAACAGCTTTAATCTGCTTTAGCTGTCATTTTGAAGTCGAGAGATATTAGACTACAATGTAATTATGTAGTTGTGGGCAGAAGCACAGTTTATTTTCTTTAAACTAAAGTGGCAGAGGTAAATTCCTAGAATGTGCCTAAACAAACAAATCCTCCTCCCTCGGTCTTATTGCCATCGTGGCTACAACAGTCCCATCCCTTTTATGCTGCTTTGATTGCTCCACTCCTCTGCTAGTGCACTTTCATGGGGACCCCAGCTTTCCACCCTGGTGGAACAAGCTCACGTCCCTCTTCCTCCCACCCCCCAGCTCCATATACACGCACACAAAGAGAGTTGCCTTGGATAGCGCAGAAAGATGCTGCAAATGAGCTACGGGGTGTGCTTTTTGTCAAGGGCACAACAGTGACACATTCACTGTGAGCTTCCCAGGGCAGAGACCCACTCCCACTAGTACAAGCCTTAAATTAGTGTTATTTTTCATCTGACCTAATATCTTATTTCATATACAAAGTGAAATTTCTTCAACAGGAAACAATAGAAAGACCAAGTCCATACCATGATACCTCAATTGCCAGCCAATATTGTACCCATTTCTCAGACCTGTACTTGAGATTTTATTTATTTTTTTTACAGTCAGTTTCTACAAATATTCTCGGAAGATGCCTATATTGGATCCCCTTTCATAAAGCATAGCCAGAAGTGCTCAAGTCTGTATTAATTTAGGGTATCATCTAAGCACATGTTTAGTCTTACTGGAATCTATACATTTATAAAACTTCAATAATCTTACAGATATATTTCCTTACCTTATTTATTTCTTTATTAAGTACAGATAATAAAATTACATGGACTATAGTCATTAAGATGTTTGCCTCTGTCTGAGCTTTCAGGGAAGAAAATACTAAATCAAGTTTTCCCCCTTATATGATACAATACCACTGTCTTTGCATGAGTTGAGGCAACAAAGTACAGATAAATTGCAGTCTTCCTGGATTTATATTGTCCTACATTGCATATTGCATTTTAAAATTCATAGACTGAGGGATCTATTTGCCATCAGCTACACGCTATTGCCTTTTCAAAGAGCTACTATAACTATTATGCAAGACATTGCAGCCTCTCTGGAATTTCATACCAACCATCTCCTTCTGATAGTCTGAGTTTGTCCATCCCTCAGACTATCAGAAAGTGATCAAAAAGTCTGAGTCTGTTGTGTGCTGAGTGCACAGTTCAACCTGTTTCAGGAGGTGCAAAGACAAGTTGTCATGAATTAAAACTGCCATGACCTAGAGAAAACACATCTGTTCATTCATTAGCAAAAAGAAAAAGATGTAAAACTCCCCCCCCCCCGAGAATGAAAGGGAGAGCGATGTGCTACAGTACTAGGAACAGTAATTATCAATTCTGTCTGAGAAAGGAATAAACAGTCTATAAAGCTTTTTGTGGCATCATTTTGCCTCTGTATTCTAGCCAGGCATTGATCTCCATGGAATTCAAAGAGTTAACCAAGCAAATTATTCCTGCTAAGAGCAAGACTTCTCCTAGCAAGCACTTATGATCTTGGTGCTGTGGGTCAACCAGTACTGGGCTGTACTTCTAACTTCAAAATCTGAGGAATGCACATCTGTGCTAAATTAAAAAAAAAGAAAACTACAATTGCTTATACACGTCAGGATCCCCAGCTACTGTCTTACACCTCCCTCAGTTCTTTATTCAAATGAAGACAAAAAAGGCAATTTTAGTGTCACTTCTGAGCTTTAAAAAATGAAGTTGCAGAGCAAAGAGGACTGAGGAAAACTCTAGCAGTCTCAAAATGAAACAACAAAGTTTCAAAGATTTAGCAGGTATTTTGACTAAAGACATGTATTTGCAATTAATATTTTTTATGATAAAACATGATAATTAAATGAGAACAGCAACTGGGTTTGTATGAAATGTTCAAGAGTGTCAAATTTCTCCATGTTCTTCTCTATCAGGAGTCAATCCAGACATTAAAATGAACAGTTAGGTATAATCCTGTACAAAACAGCACCATGCTGATGAAAATACTAAAAAGCACAGAAGCAATCTTACACTTCTATTGAAATAGACTGGGATGTTCATTCAAAGCTGGCATCTTCTAGTGGGAGGAATCCAGATAAAGATATCCATCAAGAATATCTTTATAGGATTAATATCATAGGTGGAGTCACTCTGACGCTTTTTGTAGTGAGCTCTATGATTAATAAAACTGCTTGGAGAGTGGTTCTTTTAATGACAGATGGATATATATTGTATGACCCTAGTTCTTCGTAAATGCTATCTTATTGTCAAAATGCTGAGAGAGAAATTTGATATGATTAATGTTCTTTCTTCCTCCTTTTTCCTCACACTGATCAAACAGAAGAAGGCTAATCCAGTTGCCTACAGTGAAGCAATTAACAATAAAAGGAATAAAAGAGACGGGTGATTTCTGCAAAATTCAGTCTTTGTACCTTGAGGAAAACCTTTCATTTTACTCATTTTGCACTACAAATAATTAGGGGATATGAATCAGAGGGCTGGAAGTGACCTCAAGACATCAGCTAAATATGTTTCTCCGCTTGCAGGCAGCAAAATCATACATGAGGTTTCCCAGCAGATGGGTGTCTATCTGAGGTTATTAAAGACCTGCAGACAAGGTCTCTGCAGCCTCTCTAGCCAGTCCACTCCAACATTTCTTGATCAAAGAAAAGCTTTTACTAACATCTAACCTAAAGTTTAATTTTTTTAGTTAGAACTTCTTCTCATCTCAGTTGCCATCAACCTGGAGAACACTTGCAGTTTCACATAATTTTAAGTTTATCCATGATGATGTTTTTGTCAAAAGGTATGGCCCCAGCAAATCTGACTGCACATCCCTGTTGTGTCTGCACATCCCATTGATGGCTCCAATGATTTGGCCTCTGCAGGCTGAGCTGCTGATCCAGCTGAAAATGGAAAAACGGGGGGAAAAAAGGGTACTTTTGAAGCAGACCAATGGCTGCAAGGCAGTAGTTGGTCAGGTCCACCAGTGGGTGGAAACAGCTCCTGATGTTGCAGCTGCCAAGAGAAACATTTCAAGAGCACCGGCCGGAGTTCCTTTCCCACTGAATTTCCACCTATCCAGCCATTTCCTATGCTGTGTTTAGGCAACTGATTATTCCCATGTAACCTACTATATTGCTCTTTTCTCTGTTAAATATCATCCTGCAATAACAGAGCTACATATCTATAACAGTACCATATACAAAATCATCAGACTTGCTCTCCTGCCGTCCAGCATACAGCTTTTCCTAGCTCAGTAACATCTGAGTTTCATAAGCCACGATCCTCCAGATCATGATTAAAAAAATTAAATAGCATTAGTATTAGACAGACAAAATGGTAGGTCAGTTAGTGAATCTGTAATTGAGGACACCTGATACACATTTTTTTAATAAAAAATGAACAGAATGCTTCTGATGCATTGCTCAATCATAAATTAGGCCTCAATCTTACCTTGCCAGCTGAAAATATCAGAACAACTGGAGAACAACTAGCACAAACAGTGGTCATATGTGATAATGCTTACAGGTTCTCTAGAGAATTAACTCTGATATTTGCTAGCCAGGATGCATCTTCAGAGAGAAGCAAAAGTACAGCAACTACTCTATTTAATTTATTGTAGGCACAACAATTAGAGGCCAAGACTTCTGAAGAAAAGAGAAAGGCTGCCTTTCAGGAGGAATAAAAATAACAAATATTTGACAGAAATGTCCTGCGGTTACTTAAGGTCAAAAGAAATTCAGACAGCTTTCAGCCAATTCATGAATGACTGTTTACATTCAGTAGTAAACTCTAAGCTCTAACAAGCCCTGTAATTCTTTGACATGAAATGTTATTGAGGCTACGAGCTACAGTAGACCTAAGGAAGTTTGTCATGTTAACACTAGCAAGGCCTTCCAGAGTTTCTATGAGGAAGATGGAAGTACCAGAGAAAGCTTTGGAAGACATCACACAAGCTTAGAAAAAAATTTATATACATACATATATATATATATATATATATATATAAAGAAGTTTTAATTGTAACTACCTGTGGGGTTCTCTTCAGAGAGAGAGAAATTTTTTGAAAACAAAATGGTTCACAGATAGGGTTTGTTTGCCTTTTCTCATTGTAAGAAGCTTCCTAACACAGAATTGATGAAGTAGATGAGGGAAGTAGAGAAAGGCCCTGTGCAAGCTTGCCTTTTAGGGCCTTATCCAAACAGCAATGTTAGGATATGTAGATTTCCAACTTTCCATCCAAATGTCCTAACTACTGGGGTTGGTAGTTACATCGTTCCTCCCTTCCCCCCACAACCAATATCTACTCTCTCTTCACCTGCTTCATAAACCAGAATTATTGTTTCTTATATAAGCCTCGAGAAATGGAACACTAAATTAGATAGACTACTGGCTAATCTGTTAAAATGATTCTTGTATTCCTCATGGACACCAATTCTTGGAAAGTCACACTCATGAAGTTAAAATTCACTCCCTCTGGAGAGAACCAATATAAGGGTTTTGTGCCATTTCTAAGCCCTACAGTTGCTGTACTGCATAGGTATGTATTTAACCCCTTCACATTTTTGTGAGCAGGAGCTTCAGGATTCTGCTCAGTCATTAAATAGAAACTGAAGCAGGTTAACAGAAGAAAGAAAGAAAAATAACATGCTTGTTGTACTTACAAGGTGGTCTGGTAGATTTTTTAACTATGCTTTCTCCTAACACAAGTTTTAAAAATGAAGTTTAGGTCCATCATTTGGCATTCCAAGGGGTACAGTAATACCCCTCACCATTTCCTCATGTTCCTTCCTCTACCTCAGAGACTGCAAAGCAAATACCTTTGTTTCATGAACGTGGAAAAATTGTTAAAATACAGCAGTTTCATTTAAGCATGAGAAAAAAATATTTATGATTAGAGCATTGTGTTAATATAACACTAAACAATTAAAATAACTTGCAACCAAATTTTGTTGCTAGTTAATAGTATCTAAAATAATATTGATAACAAATGACACAGAATGCCTTCCCAGAAGACTAATTCTGATTCATAAAATTTTTTCAAAGTGTGGCTTGAATAATGATATAATATACTGGGAATAATACATCCCATATGTTGATGATTTTCTGCACGCACTACATTGGAGTTTTCTTTAACGTTATAAAGAAATTCAAGAAAGTAAACATCATATAAAAGTGGCAAAGAGATTTAAACAATATCTAAAATCTACTGCATTTTTTTCTTGTAATTCTAAGACTACAAAAAGAAAAACCAAAACTGACCCTATAATCCACAAGTTTTTCACGTTTACAACATTTTTCAGTAGTTTCCAGTCCAAACATATCCAAAAACTGTCTCATTCTAGTGATGACAGTAATGCAAGGAGTCCTTTTAACCCTTATCAGCAAAAGTAAGGAACAATCAAAAGAAACTGGCTCGCTGTATGCAACAAGACAAGGAAGCAGTCAACAAGAACTCAGGTAGCCGCTAATTAGCCAGATTTTTCCCATAGCTCTGAGAGCTTTCAGAAGTAAGCATTCAGCTCATTTACATGTGTTAGAAGGTGAACACTTATTGATGACTCTTGAGAGCAGTGGGAGGTTGGCAAAACTGAAGCACTGAACTGCTCTTTTTATTACTTGTGAAACTTTCCAATCCCAAGAAGTCTCTGGAGTAAAGCAGGTACCTTCCTCCAATTTTTTTTCTTATTTTTTTTTTTTTTTGCACTGCTCTTGGTTCATTCCCTGTTAAAATCTTTCTAAGAAGCAGAGTAGAAGTTATAACTCCTTTGCTGATCTGTCATGAAGATCATGCCACGGCCAGTAAATGCTCCCTGGTTGCCCTTCCCTACCACACCAGTTCTCACTTGACACCTTACACAGGACCACTTGCAGTCACCTCGCCTGAATTTTGTGGGCATTAGGGTCATCGATAAAACAAGCCATAGCCACAGTACAGATTCCCTTGGTTCGCAACAGGAGAGAATGCTACATGTGAAAGAAAGTGCTGTCATTTCAAATGTCACCTTCCTAGATTTTTTTCTGTAATGACAGTTTAAAGCTATATGTGATGTTTGCTGAACCAACTGATAGATCATCTATTATGTTCCACTTCAAGATCAGATGCCGGACCTTGCTGACATCTGGCAAGCGATTGCCCTGTAGTTACAACAATACAAAATGAAAAGAAACCCTGAACGCCTCCCTACTACACATGTGCACGTGCACACACACACTCAGCAAGTCTTTACCTTTCAAAAGGGATTTCCAAATGTCTTCTAATCTATCCTTGCACTTAAAAGATCACATCAGCACCTTCACCTTTCTCTACCCGCCTGCAATCGATTTGTCAGTTGTTTGTGGTCTTGAGGGGGTCACTCATTTGAAAAGGGGGGCTTTTCTCTAAAAACAGAGATTACTCACTACTACCTTTTCTAAAATAAAAGTTCCAAATAGACCTGTCAAACACATAGGAGTTAGGACATCTGGACCTTCAAATTCTATCTTTGTTAGATCAAGTAGATGCTTGCAAAGACACATTTTTATGGAAATAAGTCCCATGTATGACCGTTTAGAAGAACCGGTATGGGAAAGCTTGCTCCACATTGCCACTATATTTCCTCGGTTTGTATTTCCATAACGTTCGATGTTTTTGAAGTGCATTGCTTTCCAGTTTACGCTGGTCCATTTTGAATGTCAGATAGTATCATTATAGACAGTATCAATAACACCTATACCATGATAAAGAAAAAAAAGCATCTTGTGCACATTTTCACAGGGATTTTGGCAGAGCCAAACACTAGACAAATCTCTCAAAGCCAAGTATCACACCCCCATATCATCCACTCTTCTACAAGTTTACACCTGATGCCTGTGCTCTGCCTAGTCTTATTCCTAGCAATTTGTGGCTCACCTTATCTCATCCCCCTATGCAAACCTCAAACCAGTGAAGGGGCATTTTCAATCACATTCATTTACTTTTTAATTAGCATTGCTTTTAAAATACCTGCAAAAGAAGTGGGAGATTTTACTGATGACACTCTCTGGGCTTATTTCCTGATTAACCCACTGTTTATTAGGGCTTTCCCCCCCCCCCCCCCCCCCAGCTTTTCCCCTGCTCTTTATTCTTAAAATTCTTAACACTTGACTCTACTTCAAAGCTGCCTCTGTTACATTTATTGTCCTGACAAGTGTAAGGCTTTTCTCTCTCTCTGCTCCGCTTTTGACACTAAACTCAATGATCAGTTGATCAGTCTAGCCTATCTGTCTGACTGTTGACATTGAGCCCCTTCAAGCTTCTGTTTTCCTGTTCTATTTTCGTATCATTCAGCAACTTGCGTTTTCCTCTGAGGTCACCCTTAAAGGTCCATGTGTCATGTTTTTCATTTCTGCCTTGTCAGGAAAATCTTGCCACTGCATCTATCAAAGTAATCATCAGGCCTTGATGTAAGAGTATGGTTCCTCTCACATTTTTCATTACCAGATAATTTATTAATATCCTCCTGAGCAAGACTAGATTTATCTTGATAAAAACGCTATCAGTGGCGACACAGGATACAGCACTGAAAGCATTCAGCTATTTTGGCAACTGCTCAGAGAAGGCGTCCTTTAACCTCTCCCACCCCTTAATTCCTCCGCAAGCTAAGGGAAGATTTCAGATCCTGCAGCTCTGGAGGCTTTTGCCATTGTGCCACTTCAGTAAAGCTGACCTGGGGCAGCCTCCCAAGAGCAGACCCTGCAGCGCATCTGGCTTTTCCTTCATGATGCTCTCTGTTGCTGGCATAGAATACATACACGTTAACTTAAATAAAAGCAATGCAATGATACACACAGAAACAAAATCCTTAGTTAGACGTGCCACCCAATATGAAGAACCTAGAGACAGTCATTTTACATTTCAGGTTGAACAGGCCCCAACAGAGTGCTTGATGTTTTCTACTCAGAGGGATATCTTATTTTCTTCTAGCAACTGAACCCTGCCTATACACCCACCCCCATCTCAACACATTCTTCCTGTAACAGCTATTTCTCTTTTACATTATCTTTGCTGGAAAAAAAAAACATCGTAAGGCTACTCAGCTCCCCACTCTATTATATACTGAAATTAAAGCACAGGAGGCCCTCCACAAAGGCGGCTGGCTAATGACTCTCCTGGTGGACATTAGGTGAGAGATGCATTTGTGACATGAGTGGCAGCTGTGCAGACACCAGTTTATGTGATTCAGCACAGCTATTTCATTAATTGCGTTTCATGGTTCATTTCCTCAGATTACACTCAAAATAAATAAATAAATAGGAGCACAAAGCTGCTGTGTTCTCCGAACCATCCACCAAACAAAAAGGAGGAAAAAAAATGCCCTTATTTTAATTGGCTTCCTACATACTTTTCTGTCTTAGGTGCTTTTTTAACCACAAAATCAAAAATAAAATAAATTGCAGTTATATTCTGCTGTCTAATTATCTCCTCAGTTTTCCACAGAGACTTAGTGACTTACAGAGAACCCTGCTATGAGGAAACACATTTAATGAAAGTGAAAATTTTGTAGATGCTTACCTACAAGCATCGCATATCTTCATCTGCTGATTTACATGTTTGTATTTTGTTAAATTTAACACAGAGAAACTGTGTGGGCAGTCTCAGGAAGTCAACAGCTTAGACATCAATTTAAAACCTGACCTCACCTCTCACATATCCCGATAACTATATGCATGTGGAGGAAAAGTAATTACAAGAAGCAAGGAAAGATGCAAATGCAGAAAGTCAAAAATTGCTTTGATTCAATCAGCAACATAGGTGAACATTCAAAGAGGACATCCGGCTGAGGCTTGAACAAGTGACTTCAGCACCACAAAAACCTTACAGAGCAGTCAATACAGTCATGAACTTTTAAGATTAAATATTACTTTTTTGTCCCCAAAATTATTGTTTGGTATACAGTGGTTTCATATCAAAAGCTGCAATTTTCAAAATATCTTCTGTAAGGAGCTTTTACTAACACTGAAATTATTGTGAAGCACTAGCCCAATTCCAGTGCTATGTTACTGAAACCTTTGTCACTCAAAGCCAAAAGTCAGACTGAATCAGATGCGGCAATCTTCTAAAGATCGGAGTCTCTATAGATTTTTCAAAAGCCTTTCCTTAGGAAGCTTTTCAGGTCTGCAGAGGAAGAGATGCACCCAGGAATAGCCTTCAGCCTTGCTGTATAGCAATCATGTGGGAATGGAGGTTCAAAACTTCATTCGAAGTTAGTCAGAGCACGTTCTGGCTGAAAGCTTTATAAAGCAGAGCACATCTCTTCACAAGAAAACAAAGAACGTCCCCTCAGTTCTCATTTGACAGGGAAAATATTGCTTCTTTTTGTTTGTTTTTAACAAAGATGCAAATATTGAAAGCTCAATGTTTTCAAAAAACTGGGACTGAACATATTTAGAAAATATGGGTCAGGAAATCCAGGCAATTGCTGAGTTATAATCATCTATCTACTATAAATATCTGCAGTGTGAAAAGAGCTCTCTCCCCCTCTGCATTCACTGCTGCTGCTGCTAAGCACTAGGCATTTTTGTGGTTTCATTTTACTAATCAGGATCCCTCGTACTTCCCGGACAGATGGCCATTCACACTTCAGTGCTCATTTAAACACATACGTCAATGATGACAGAACATTTCAGCTGAGAACAGGCCAATGTATTCTTCCAAATTCAAGGCTATCTGTCATTTTTTTGGTTATATAAAACCACAGTCAAAAGTAGGGCTGTTCTTATTTGGAAAGCTAGAAAGAAAATGGAAAATTCCACCTGGCTTGCTGTCTCCATGAAACTCAGGCAAGGCTATTTAAAATGATTTGAGAAGCTCTGAATGTCTAGCCTCTTCTGATCCATTGGCAGTTGCTCTTGGGGCCTGCTAAGAAATGGGGAAGCTAATATCAGATTAGAGAATGAATGTTGGGCCTTGCAGGCTGCTCTGAGCCCCCACAACAGCATTAATTCTGTATATCCTCTTCAAATCCATCCCATGTTTATAATGTAATGGTCCTTCATTTGTCTCTTAAGGTATTAGATAAGTACATGCCAGCACCTTGCAGCTGCACTCTGCAATATACAAAAGACAAATTGGAAATGGAGGGCAAAGTATCTTCTCGACTCTGACGCTGATCCCCTGTGTTTGCTCTGAGTGGACGCAGTACTTATGCGGATAAATAGACAAAATTATTTTCCACTGCTGTCAAGTCAGCATCCGAGACAAGAAGGAAAGCATTTAAATTTAATAACATTCTCTTCAGCTTCAGGGTGGACTATGTGTAAGAAATGAAAATCTGTAATATGAAAAAAAAATATCTATTCATGACATTTCTGGTTCCTGCCATTTCTGTTCTTCCTGCAGGAAGAACATGTATTATGCCAAGGGTGTCTGCTTAACTGACTTTATCAGCAAGTGATTTTATTTTATTTTTAGTTCAAATAAACTTTACAGGCAATCTTTTGGGAACTTTGCCAAACCTAAACCAACCTATGAGCTATTTAAAGTTCACTTAATTAGCAATTAGCAGGACAGAATTAACACGGGAGCATTTAAGAGAGTGTATATGCAATCAGCCAATTATTATCAACACAGCAACAGAGGTGTGACACAGTATGGGTTTCAAGCATATCCACCTAAGTGTGTAAAGATAATGAACATAGCAGTGGCTAAATATTTCAGCTTGCCATCCATGTGAAGCTACAACAAGTCTGCTTCTGCAATTTGCACCTAAGCTACAAACCATAAAGCTAAAGAGGTGCAACTGGGAGTACAAAAATTTCCCTAAAC
The DNA here is from genome assembly GCF_040182565.1 of Anser cygnoides. Lineage (NCBI taxonomy): Eukaryota > Metazoa > Chordata > Aves > Anseriformes > Anatidae > Anser > Anser cygnoides. The sequence goes on from NC_089887.1 coordinate 14,587,060, forward strand.
TTACAATGCTGTTTAACAGCTGAGTATCAAAACTGTATTTTGCAGGTGCATTGCCAGAAACTGAGACCCTTATTGCGCTGTACATTTGTCATTCGTGTCTGCAAAGCGAGATTTCCCACCAATAAACAAAGCACGGCAATGGATAAGCAGTCCGGTCAGATTTGATAATCAAATCAGTTTGACCCTGGATGATCCTGTCATTCTGAAAGTAAAAGCTGTGAAAAGTGAAGAGTTCACGGAACACATTACGTGCCAGTTAACTGAAATTGTGCTGCAATGGTCAGAACAACCATTGCCAGCCCGCTGTGGAAGCCTAACACTGGTGGTACTGGAAACTTCACTTCTGCATTGCTAGAATGCAGTCATGATCCTCAGGTAAGCACCACTTAGATCACTAAGATGAAAGAGTTATCAAAGCAGTCAGTATTTTTCAGCTGAGTTATCAAAGCAGTCAGTATTTTTCAGCTATTCCTGAGACAAAAACTTAAAAACCATGGTTAGGCTGAATAAAAAGCTTTAAGATAGCAGCAGAAGTATAACTACTTCTAAAGGTGTAAAACGCACTGGTGAGAAGCTGGATTTAACCTTAGCTGTGTGCTTAGTACTGGAAAAGACCTCTTAAATAAACTTGCCTTGTCAAACACATTGTGAAATAAAAGAAGCTGACCCAGAAGGATTCTTGAAGGCACAACAGAGGAGTGGCTTTACAGATCAACGGTATTAATAAAGTAGAAGAGCTGACCCAGGATGGGATTAGCTGGAGGAGCAGGCAGTCTGTTGTGAGCACCTGATTGAGCTGGAACAAGACAGAAGATGAGAATAAAATACCTTGTGGCTTCTAACAGGACCCACCGCTAAACTTTCTGGGGAACAAGATAAATTTGAAGGAAGAGAATAATTAACTTCTCTTCTGGAAAGTAATCGGTAACTCAATCTGACTTCAGGGGAAAAAAAGTTGTTTTCATGGGGAGGAAGCTGAAGGTATGTTAGTTGAAAGAATCTCTGTGCCCCGCCTTTTTGCTTCTTTTGATTTAAGCTCTCTCTTGAGCCTGGGGGAAATCTGAAGTTGAATGCAAGGAAGAGGGCAGGGCAATGAAGATCTATGTTCTTTTTACAACACATTATCTTCTGCGGTTTGAGCATGTGATGAGAGCTGCCATATCTGGTTGACACTCATGTACAGTAGTGTCAGCAAAGCAGAAATTGCTTCTGGATGAACAATGTTCATTTAGAATATTGATTTTTATAGAAAGCCCTGATCTAAAAGTAGTTTCATCAGAATTATAAAGAAATGTCATTTCTCTTCTTGAAAGTAACTGAGGATTTGCTCCATCTCCTACTGTAAGTTACTAAATTATGCTTATGTAGTCTCTGGCAAAATTGGTTCATAGTCTCCATAGACTTGGGTGTAATATACATCAGATACTGCAGATCTCCTTTGAGAAGATCAAACTTTTACCACTCAGTAGAAGAAAGTAATTAGATAAAGATTTACTGAATGCATTATTTTAATTTCTGGGGTTTGGATTCTTCTCCTGTTTACTTTTTTTTTTTTTTAAACATACATGCAGTTTGGTACTCCCAGATGGTTTAGGAAGGTTAATGAAAACTTTGAATTTCATTTTTGTAAGCTGCAAAGTTCTCAACTGTAAACAAATATTTTGAAATCTAGATGCAACAAAGAACCAAAATTACATAAAGGAGCATTACTGCAGCACTTTGATGTGCAGATGAGTTTCTTCCAATGTTTCTATATTAACAAATTAGTAGAGTAGTAAGGGTAGTCCAAAGCCTGGTGGCCTCAACTGAATTTTCCAGAGGTACCTTTCAGCCAAAGAGAGATACCTATCTCTTCAGTAACCTTAGTCTAAAGATTATGATTCATGATGTTACTCTTAACGCAGTTACTCAATTCACTACATGTCATCTTGCATAGTCTCCTACCAGTTAAGAATTTTTTTTTTTAATATAAGGTTTTCTTATACTTCTTGACTGCATAGTTACTAATACCTGTTAAAATTAGGCATATATTCATACTTCAGTCTCTATCAATAATGAAAGATCAGAAAAATTCTGTTTGTTACTCATCCGTCTGTTTCAGTTATTGCATCACCTCAGCTGCATAGCTGAAGTAAGTGTTTTTCAAGCCTGAATCACAAATAAGCCATTTCCAGCCTTGACTTGAGCAGGTCTGTTTTAGCTTAGAGTAGTCAGTAGCTTAAATGCTACTGCAGCAGGAAGAATTTGCTTGTCTATCTAATCATTAGCAGAACAGTTCTGTTCAGTAATATTAATGACTGTATAAATAACAAAATAACTTACAGTTTTGCATAGACATAATTCTCTTTTAATACCTGACCTTCTTTTAATAAGCAAACTTATTGAAATTCCTTTTTTAATTATTAAATATTGTAGCTATAATAAGAAAGAGAATATTGGGTTGCGATATTTAAACCACAGGCGATAAACAGAAAATTTGCATTTCATACGTGAGTTGTCAAGCATTCTGTTGAACATATGTTTTTCATATAAAGATGATGGTAGCTACATTGTCTGAACTGCTTTAGAAATATCAGTCTTTGGATATCACCAATGCAGCCTGTCCTTCTGCCTTCACTTATGTCATAATAGCTTGTACGGGATATCCAGCTGAAATCTAACTCTTCATACAAGAGTTACTCCATCAGGATTACTAATTTCACTTATATTGTGTTACTGCCGACGAGACTTGCTCCATATCGGGGAACTATAGGCCTGTCAGTTTGACCTCAGTGCCAGGAAAGCTCATGGAGCAGATTATCTTGCGGGTCATCGCATGGCACTTGCAGGGCAACCAGGCGATCAGGCCCAGTCAGCATGGGTTTATGAAAGGCAGGTCCTGCTTGACGAACCTGATCTCCTTCTACGACCAAGTGACGCGCTTGGTGGATGAGGGAAAGGCTGTGGATGTGGTTTACCTTGACCTCAGTAAGGCTTTTGACACCGTTCCCCACAACATTCTCCTCAAGAAACTGGCTGCTCGGGGCTTGGATTGGCGTACGCTTCGCTGGGTTAGAAACTGGCTGGATAGCCGGGCCCAGAGAGTTGTGGTGAATGGAGTCAAATCCAGTTGGAGGCCAGTCACTAGTGGAGTTCCCCAGGGCTCGGTACTGGGGCCGGTCCTCTTTAATATCTTTATCGATGACCTGGATGAGGGCGTCCAGTGCACCCTCAGTAAGTTTGCAGATGACACCAAGTTAGGTGCGTGTGTCGATCTGCTCGAGGGCAGGAAGGCTCTGCAGGAGGATCTGGATAGGCTGGACCGATGGGCTGAGGTCAACTGTATGAAGTTCAACAAGGCCAAGTGCCGGGTCCTGCACCTGGGGCGCAACAACCCCAAGCAGAGCTACAGGCTGGGAGATGAGTGGCTGGAAAGCTGCCTGGCAGAGAAGGACCTGGGAGTATTGGTTGATAGTCGGCTGAATATGAGCCAGCAGTGTGCTCAGGTGGCCAAGAAGGCCAACAGCATCCTGGCTTGTATAAGAAGCAGTGTGGCCAGCAGGTCTAGGGAAGTGATTGTGCCCCTGTACTCGGCTCTGGTGAGGCCGCACCTTGAGTACTGTGTTCAGTTTTGGGCCCCTCACTACAGGAAGGACATGGACGTGCTCGAGCGAGTCCAGAGAAGGGCGACCAAGCTGGTGAGGGGTCTGGAGAACAAGTCTTACGAGGAGCGGCTGAGGGAGCTGGGCTTGTTCAGCCTGGAGAAGAGGAGGCTCAGGGGCGACCTTATCGCTCTCTACAGTTACCTTAAAGGAGGCTGTAAAGAGGTGGGGGTTGGTCTGTTCTCCTACGCGCCTGGTGACAGGACGAGGGGGAATGGGCGAAAGTTGCGACAGGGGAGTTTTAGGTTGGATGTTAGGAAGTACTTCTTTACTGAAAGGGCTATTAAGCATTGGAACGGGCTGCCCAGGGAGGTGGTGGAGTCACCATCCCTGGAGGTCTTTAAAAGACGTTTAGATGTAGAGCTTAGCGATATGGTTTAGTGGAGTACTTAGTGTTAGGTCGGAGGTTGGACTTGATGATCTTGAGGTCTCTTCCAACCTAGAAATCTGTGATACTGTGATATAAGCAACACTAACACCAAAAATTGCCACAAAGTCCTGCTGCCAAAGGACTGACAAACTAAATCTTCAGATTGCACGTTCTTCAAAGTTTTCTCGTGGTTAACTGTAGAAATTAAATGTTTTTAAGAACATTTCTAAGCAAATGGACCCTGACCCTTCTCTCCTCCCCGCCCCATTTTCTTTCCACATACACATCACACCCCAAAATCTTGAATGGCAACTCAGTTACATGAACATGAAGTTAACAGATGAACACAATAACAGCAGAAGATGTGAAATCACTGGCCGTGACTCACTCTGTGAAGACATACCTATTTCTCTCTAAAGAAAGACATTTGCATGACATGTCGAAAGAATATCTGTAACCACTAGGCAGAACAAGACTTCAAGGGCTAGTTAATCTTTTGGAAACAAAATGTTTATGCAACAAGGTTGTCTGTGCACAAGCTAACGTAGCTGGAAGAAATCTGTAAGCACCAGACCTTCAGGTACGGCAGAGACCATTTACAAACTAACAACTAATGCCAGCTTTCCTCATTAAGGGAGCAGGAAGAAGGGACTAGTTTTAATAAGATAGAGATTGGTTAAGTAAAAATCACCCGCAAACTTCCAAGACACTTTTGTCTAATTGGTAGGTATCTATATTCAACTTGGAAAGAAGAAAAGAGGAAAATCCAAGTTTTTTCTTTCTTATTTTTTAAGATTAATTTACACTTACCATCACTGGAGTACTCAAATAACATCTTTTGCCACCTCATACCCTAAAAAGTAGTTTGGAAAGATGTGAAACCTTTTTTATGAAGGAGAGCGGTCTCCTGAAAAGCTACAATGCCAACTACAGCCATCTTAGCTCTTTAAAGTAGATCATTATTTGATTATCAGACACACATGGCAAGTCATAAATTAACATTAAAGTCAGTGATGGGACCCGAACCTTGATCTAGTGGCTTCCCAGGTGAGTGCTCTGCACTTGAGGTAATAGAGTAATTAGACAGCTTTTCCCTCTAAAGGATAATTGCTAATACATGTTGGCTGTTGGAGAGGAAGCCCTCCTGAGGAACAGATATGGGTTTCCTTTTTCATTAAAAAAGAACCTTAACTTTTTCAGTGGTAACCTTCAGCATATTAAAATGTTTAGTGCCTGAGTCAGATAGAAGTGTCCCTCTGAGTAACAGACAATTAAGCATAGCAGACAAGTGGGAAAATAGCACAATGGTTCTCAGAAAAACAACAGTGGCCTTTAAATAACAGCTGCCCTATTAACCATTCTGTGTAGCTGTAGCCCACGGTACTGAGAGCCAGTGTACAACTATTAGGGCTGTTGACAAAAGTAACAAATTCATGTGATCCACAAGAAGCTCATAAACAGTCTAGACCTAACCTATCATTATAATTTTCCAGAGAAGATACCTCTCTTGGATGTGTCACATTGCATATGTACAAATCTCTCTGCATACAGAGTGCATGGGTCCAGTTTCTTCACTTTTCCTGAACTCTGTCCTTGCCCTCAGTCATAAATCTGCTTATATATATGTATACATGCATTTACTAAATAGATCAGATTAATAAACATCATTTGATCTAGATCTAATCTTAGCAAACTAAGATTACCCTGACAAAACCAAAAATATCACAGATACAGAATCTTAAACTATAGATACCCAGAAATTCTGATAGATGAAAGAGAATTTTACAACTGGTGAATATAAAATTGAGTAAGATGTCTGAAGCTCAGTTTGAAATGTGCAGAAGTTTTCCTACTGACATGAATTGAACCAGCTTTAGAGTCTAAATCATTTATGACTGATCCTGCCTTGCCTTACCTCGCCTGTGATCATTAGCATTTTGAGGATTGAATGTCCAGTAGGTATGACATGCTGCTAGTATATTTAGTCTCAGACTATAAATACCAACATTCCATTTCCTTTTAGGTATCTTTAACTTCCTGGAAGATGTTTTTACATTCAGAAGTAAGATCTATCTCAGTATATTGCAGATAGGCACATTACATGGCTGGAGAGATTCCATGGGTTTCATCAGTCTGTTAACTTTGTCTGTTAACTTTGAATGAGAGTGACAGCAATCCCTTCAGCTGGATTTTTACATGAGACAGATTTGACCAGCAGAGGATCTTTTCCTTAATTTCATATTTTTACATTCTTTCAAGAGTTTTCTCTAACATTTGTTTCTTTCTACATCTTTCCAGGCTGAACCGGCCTTCCTGGAACTCAGCAGCTCCTGTCTGTCACTGAGAGTTAAGGCCACTTCCAGAAAATTTGAACTATTATCGTGGCAGCATTAGTGCTGCAAGTACAAGTGGCAGGTCAGCAGTAGTAGAGGGAGCCATTTACAAATTGCATTAAAAAGAGAGAAGGTATGATTACTGACCCCTTGAAATACAGTGAAAACCCTTTATAGCTTTTTTTGGTTATGATCCCAGACTGCACAGCAATTTTCGTACTACAGAATGAAGTACCCTTTTGTTTTCAGTCCACGCTTCTCCCTTGCACTACTTTACAGTCAGCATCAACAGTATGTTGGTAACTCTCTTCTGGAATAGATATAAAGTCAAGGTTCTGACCATAAGTGCTTATTGAAGATTACCCTGTGCTTTTGGCACATTTGGAAACATTTAGTTGCATGTTCTATCTAAACTTCAGTTTGAATAACTATGTGTACTAGCTACTCCACTTGGAATTACTCTTTCAAACACTCTGGTAGTTTTCTTCATTGCTTTTCAAAAATAAATACTCGCACATATATAAACCTGGCTTTTCATTCCCACAACAAAAGATATGATTTACTTTTTCTATTTACGTACTTCGTCCATGGACATTCTACCACATATCCTCAACAATAATCCTTTGATATTCATGCGGCTACTGGGAGAGTAAGTATCTTGCAGTACCAGCGTGAGGTAAGGCCATGCCCTTGCACTCTATTACATATGGGAATGGCAGAGAGAAACACTATGGACCACATCCTCAAAATTATTTATGCACTTGTCTTCATAGACCTTAAGTACATTCATGGATTTCAAAACAGTGCATCCATAATGAAACAGAAAACCGACACAGTTTCTGGAATCCCAGATTAGCGGTATTTCCTATTCCCAAATGCAGCAGGTTTGTATTTGCCAAATTTACAAGTCCTGTGCTGGAGCTCAGAGCCCCACAGGCTCTGTGTTTGCACAGGAAGGTAGTGCATGTGCAAGCAAGCAGACTGCAGCACAGGGAGGGGATTTAGAGTTTTACAGATTAAGAAGTGTAGAGAGGAAAATTTCCATTGCAACATAAAGAAAAGGTAGGAGACCAGCAGCGAGAACCCTTGCTACACTACCTTATTGCAAATGCATCTCAAGTATCACAATTAATGGAGGCCTTGTGTCTGCATATTCAATCAGCTCTTTTGCTGAGACTGCCAACATGAATAACAGTGAAAGCTACTTGTGGTACTGGCCACGGGAGGGCTGACAACTGTCCTCCAAGAACTCGACCAAAAGCACTATGACCCTCAAAACTTAATTTTACAGATAGGAGATTCTGGGTCCAGTTAAGTGCCTTTGGAAATAAATTGGCTTAAAATGAAGTTCAGCTTTAGGGCTAGATTGGTTGCAGTTGCTAAATCTGCAGTTGCAAAGGCTGTCTCTCTGGGATGTGAGATGCCCTGGTAAGCAACTGTTTACTTAAAATGCTGTGTGAATGTTTTGGAGTAGGAAAATATTTAACAAATTTACCATTTTGTCTGTTGACAGGTTACAATCCTGTAATTTATTCATCCCTGCATTATCTGCCAAACTCTTTCCAATTTATAGTCTATTAATTGGACACCAACAGTGTGCCTTATGAGCATTGGATATTCATCCTGTTGTTTCTGATTCTCCTCTGAGCGTGAATTGTTCTTGGCGTCTGACTTCCACTGTGACCACTCAGGCTTCCGAGTTCTGCATTAACCTTCTCATGAACATCCTCTAATCTCACTTAAAACTTACTGATGGGGCACCATTACTTGTTTGAATGTTCACTGAAGTCAACCCAACCAATATAAATCCAATATGTTACTGAATATAAATGTAGTTAAAACCCATGTGTATTAATATTTTTATTGCTGTTGTTGTTATTTGAATATGATGGATAATATTTCAATATGTCATATTACTGACATTGAAGTGTTGATAATATTTTGGTTAGGCAGGCATTGTTTTCAAGGATTTGCAGTTACTACCTTCTGTGCTACAACTGATGTGCACACACTAGTTTTATTACAGCTCATTTATGAATCTGGATGTGAAAAAAACTCTTAGTTAACATTAAAAATGACAATAAACTACTTGCATATTTCTTCTTAAACCTGAATTCTCTTTTTATAATATTCCTAGAATTAAATTTTCCTAGTGCCTGGAATCTGAGAGGGAAGTTTAAATAGCACAATTTAGTTGGGTTTGCCATAATGTGCTTCAGCCACCTGCATAATCTGACTGCGTTATTAAGCATCACATTTGGCACGGACATTTTAAACTACCTGGCACAGAAAAAAGGTGTTTCTTTCTAGTTTTATTTCACAATCATTGAAAGTAGTATTTTAATCTATTTCTTCATATCTATTTAGCTGAACTTTGTATTTATTAAAGGATCAAACTGTGTTATGATGCTGGAATAACAGCTTCCTTTTAAATTTATCTGTTTCTAAAAAATCTCAAAGATATGCTGATAGAGAAGCTATGATCCATGTGACATAACGACCATTCAGTAGTCAAAGAGGCAATTACTGAGTTGATGTTAGTGAGGAGTTCAGGGTGTCAGCATGACAAGATGAAACAGAATAGAGTCTGTATGAAGCCAGGGGTTCTGTATGCACTTTGTGCTCATTCCATTAATCTGAAATCACAGGCTCAACAGATCCATAAATAAGGAGACCCGACATCCTTTAGGTTTTGTTGGTGTTGTTATTGAATATTGAGCTCTTATGTGTGGATGGCGAGGTGGTTTTATTTTTTTAAAATTTTTATCCGAGTGCTTAATGCAGTAGAAATAAGCCTTTGGTGTACCTCACTCACATCCAGTTTTGTTGGCTTTGAAGTGGAAAAACAACAAAAACAAAAACCCAGACCAGTATTTTCTACTCACCGTGGCTTTCTGAATATCATTATTCCTCTAGGGTTATTCTGGTTTTACATGATTTTGCATTTGTCTATGTTTTCTTAGATGCCTTTAAATGTTATTGTAAGTCCCTTCACCCATTTCCAGCCTAGCAAATCAGCTTTCTCCTTGTTTTACCCTGACTAACCTATTTTAAAGACACTCTACTCCCCTCATCTTACTTTCTAAGTCATCAAACAAGACCCTAAGGATCACTAAGGATACAAGGAAATTTTTCATACAAGGAGCCTAATGCCCTGATCACATTTGGGGTTGAGTAATTGCATTTCATGCATAGTGCATGAACACGTGCAAGAATCTCCTCTTTGCACTGTCAGCTAGACACGGCACTATGGATCAGGCTGCTATTTTTCAGATTGCTAGGAATGTTTTATGGAGAGAAATACATATCTGCCAGCAAAGCATTTTCCAAATGAAGATAGAGCATAAAACCACCCTGCAAGTAACACAAACTGGTAATGGTGACATTTTGCAGTATAACTACATTCACTAGCACAATAAGAGGTAAAGAGCAAAGTTTTCATGTGCTTGCAATGTCAGAGAAAGTTGACAGCATAAGCGCACGGCTTGTGCTGAAAAAAAAAAAAAATACAAGAGAGGCCACAGCAGTGTCAGGAAGGATTTCTTCCTGACAAATAGAATGTCTCTTGGCTTCCTCATTCCGCAGGCCTCCCAGCCGGGTCCCGCAATGGCAGATGAGAGCATGCCCTTTGCTTGTCAGTCCCACCAGTACAGCTGCAAGCAAACATCCAGATCACAAACAGAAGTTGTATTTACAATCTGTGCTGCTCTTTTCTCCTCTTTTGCAAGCATTTGTCTCATCTTCTCTTCAAGGAAAGAACACTGAGTTCTAACAGAAGGAGCATATGTGAGCCTCTATCAACTTATTCTTGCTCTTTCCCCAGGAAAGAGCAAATAATACCATCACTGATTCATCAAAATATGAGTAAAAATGTATGTTGTGGTTTTGTTTTTGTTTTGTTTTAATGCTGCTGAAAGGGAAAGGGAATAAGCAATATTGTTACAGTGAATGCTTTACTTTGTGCTTCAAATGCTTTTAACCACTTATCCTTTTTTTCCTGCACCTATAAAGAAGGGTTAGAAATATTTTTAGAGGTGATTGTTTGCCATGGAAGTAAGTGGGTCAAAGTCTCTATGTTTGAAATTCTGTATCCCTTCTCATTATTTAACTCTGTACAGTGGCATACCATAACTTTCTAGACTCAGTTCATAAAAATAAATATAATAGCTCCCATAGAGAAAAAAAATCATTTTTTTTTCCATATTTAGAAAAAAAAAGATTTAAATTTCTTAGGAGGGACAGAACACAGTATTCATGTGCTTGTGATATCAAATTTTAACGTTGCAGCACTTAGAGGCAGAAAAGATATACAAATTTAAACCAACATTTGGAAAACAAACACGTAAATTTGGCTCTCAGAGGATAGCAGATCTAGTTTCGTAGACTGAGGACTGGAAGTGTTGGCTGTCAGAGGTCTAGGTTCACTTCAGAAACTAAAAAGAAGTCTTTAACCATTCACACAAACCCCAACATCAGCTGACAGCTGAATAGGGATAAGATTTTCTTACGTGTTTCTTGCCTTGTCCTCCCACTTTTGATTTATCTGAGCATTTTTATTTAAGGGAAAATTTCAAGACTCTGGTCTGATTACAGAAAATGTATAAAAACCCTAGATCAGAACATTGATGATATCCAATATAGATTATTTTTTCCCTAGTTAACTTCTCAGAGTTTTATAGCTGTCCTTGTTTATTTAGACTTTCCTCGTATGGGTATTTTCTGTTGAGTTCTCTGTTGATTTTCTAGTGATTCCTAATGTTCTACTTATTGTTTTGGCATCAAATTGGCACTAACTTCATGTCCTAGGAGAACAATTTATATCAACTTTAAGATGTTTTTCGTGAGTGGAAATATTTAATTTGGAGCCCTTAATGACATAAATAAAGTTAGAATTACTTTCTTCTCCATAAAGATTAGTTTGAATTAATTGCCCAGTAACTCAGAATTAAGTGGTCCTCCTATAACTTTTCCAGGTCTGCTATCGATTAAGTTCCCCTGCATAAATTTACATCAACCAGACTTTGTCAGAGAAACTTTCTCTAAATACACAGCACAAAGTTTAGCACAGAGCCCTGTGAGACCTCATTAATAACCTCCTTCCAGCATGAAACTTTAGCATTTATGCCTATCCTTTATTTCTACTTTTTTAACCAGTTATTAGAAGAAACTTGACAGTCTTTAAAGCACCTCTGCTGACAAAGTTTTTGTAAATTCAGATTTGTTACATTGCTCAAACGAGCCTTATCGTGTTTGCTGCTGACATCTATGGACATACTTAGGCATTGGGTGCATGTACAACAGGTGCGGTGTTGCTGTTGTGAAGAGCATGTACTACACCAGAAATTCACACAATCTCTCACACATCTGCCTGATTTGGAATCATGGGGGAAAAATATTGAGCTCTCAAAAAATATGTGTGTGTATATATATATATATATATATATATATATATAATCCTTTCATCAGAGCAGGTAGTCTATACCCATGAAACAGCCTAATTCAGGGAAAGCAGAGGATATGTAGTCTTGTACTCTTACCAAAGGCCGCTTCAACATAAAGTGGTTATACAGATGTGTTTTTTGAGTTTATAACAGTTTTTCCACTGTCAGGAAGTACAATAGGACTGTGAACCTAAATATTTCTTGTTATTTCTTGGGTCCCGGGAAGCTGGTAGCACTGTGGTACTGGTGACAGAGGGTGCCACGTGTAATGTTGCTGCAGCCAGGACTTGCTCGCTCTTTTAGTCTGTTGGTGGGCCTTCATCAAGCTGCTGAGACCCAGCAAGGTGGACCTGAGTTTCCTCTAGCAAAAGGAACAGGCCAGTATTTGGTACAGTGACACCATATGTTCTTGAGCTATGTTTTTTCCTCAGATACTATATTTTCAGTACCTCCCTGATCGCTTTTTACCAAGCTTGATGTTTGGGTAAAGGAAAGAGGATTTGCTACATCCTGTCAAAGGAAAGACAGAGTTCATCTTTGTCGGCAGTAGCTGGCTTGCCAGTTGATGCCCGCGAAGTCTCAGATTAGCCAAAGCATGTGCTGCTTTTCACAGCTGTGGCTGACTGCAACGCTGCAGAGGAGCAGGGACTGAGTCAGGGTGCTGTCAGAGCACAGAGGAGAGGCAGAGACTTGGCAGGGGGAACACTCAGGATGTGAGCAGGTCGCTGAGGGAGCTGCGGGGAAGGTGTTGGAGGGAACTGGAAGATGAGCTTGTAATACAAGAATGCACACATGAAATGGGTCTGAAGTAGAGGCATGCAGGGTACTTAAGATGCAAAAAAGTGTAGGAAACCAGAGTTCATCTTCTGCTGTTCTCAGAAAAACTAATTTCTCTTCCATTAAGGTCTCCTTATTAACAGTCGTCTTAGACACAAGACATTTTCAAAGAACTAATGGTTTCTTCATCTAAGGCAGATGAATCTTTTTTACACAGCTAATTGTTAATTCCTAGAACTCTGGTGTAATTCCAGATTCTGAATTAATCTCCATCAGGCAAAACTATTCACTTTCAGGATGTAACGATCATATCACCCCTTGAAGTCACTCATTAAGTTCACCCTGTCTTATTCAAGAAGGATGCTGAAATCTTGACTGACAGTTTTGTTACTTCTTTGTTGAACTACTTTAATGTACTTGATTTGTTTTGGCTTCCTAAATTCTTTATCAACTGTTTTGCAGTGATCTAGAATTCAGCATGTTCTACTCCTTGAACTCACTGCCTCTAACTTCTCTGAATCTGTGTTTCATGTCAGACTATACGTAAAATCCAATGTTAGCCTCAGTGCAAAGCCAATTACATCACTGAAAATATTTCTCACCCCACTTGTCTCGTGGTCACCACCTGAGCCACTAGTTAGATCAGCACCTTACTGGTGGAAGGCTGGAAAGCACAGAAAGCCAGTCAATTCAAATCATTCAATGATATATTTTTTTCCGTCTTCATGAATTCACAATGGTAAGTCTTGCAAATCCTTTTGCATTGCACTATAGATTACTTTTTCAGCAGAAAATATTACTCTAATAACCATAAAGGAAAGTGCTCCATACTTAAATTTCTTCATATCATTCATTATGTATATAATTGCAAATAATAGTATATACAGAAAAAAAAAGACTTAAGAAAAAAATACATTATTTCTCTAAGAGTAAAATCTACTCATCTTCCCAGATTTTCTGCATTACTTTATGATACAGAACAGCAGACTCAGGATTTGCTAGACCACAGGAGGATGCTAACTGCTAATTCATGTAATCAATAATGAAAACACCATCTTGAGATATTTTAAGGAAAAGCCAAATGCTTCACTGTTGCATTTAAAGGATTGGACAGATAGCTGGACCCACACACCACCAGTGACTTTTAGCAAAATTAATAGAATTCTAGCCAGATCCATAGATGTATCTACTTTTAATTTTAGGACCAGGCTTTGTTGCTGAACTACACAGTGTGAATTCCTGTGGGTCATAGGAAGGTGATTTTCTCCTACTGCCACATTCTTCCTCCTGCAAAGCAGAGAAATATTAAAAGAGAATGCTGCCTTCTCTCCACCTCCCACCACGTAGTTCTACCCAGAAATCCAGTTCTGCCCAAGCCCTCCTGGGCTCCAGCACCAAGACACAAAGCTGAAGAGCTTCTGCACTCATGTTTGTAGTGTGGGGGGTTGTTGTGAAAACCTTATGTGCTGTTGTAGAAAGGCAGAAGTGTACCATTGGACGGATAAAGAATCCATTTCAAACTATACTCTTTGTTTTTTGAATCTAAATGTGACAGTCTCAACAGAAGGCAATTTGATAGCCTTGCATTTGTACAGGTGGCTTATAAAACATGCATGTCTCTCCTCCAGCTAGTGACTATTAAGGAGAGCAGGTGATACACAAACACATGATCAATCCTACTGCCTGAAAATGTGGAACAATTAAGATATTTTATTGCATGCACTTCTTTGTAACTTTGTAACCATATTGGAATTAAACAGATCTACGAAAAAAATTTGACTGAAGAAAGGTAGGCTCTTCTTCAATGATACCCTTGAGTGATCTGAAAAATGAACTAAAGTTTTCTTTAACTAACAATAACCAATTCCAATATTTCAATTTTCACTGAAAGGGTAGTGCAGCAGTCAGTAATCTTCATGTAAGTAAATATAAAAATATTACCACTTCATATGTAGGAAGACACAGGAGAAAAAGACATGCATGACATGGATTTCATTCTCTGGTTATTCAAAATACCTCTTATCTTTCAGTCTGCTAAGTAAAGGTACATTACAGAAAAGGTTGAAGCACTGAGGGTAAGAAGGAGAATGGGAATAGGCTGTTTGATCTATAACTTTCATATTGATTTCAGTTGCTGTGTTAGAAAGGAGAACCATCCCCCCCCCCCCCCCCCCCCCCCCCATAGTTTTATTTACTGGTTACTGCTTTCATTTACTAGTTACAGTCCAGAAAAGATTTTTTTGTTGTTGTTAAAGTACTTCAGAAAAATCATAGAAAAATGTCTTTGGCAACCTTTAAACAACTGCCTGACTTTTCTGTCTTTTTCCACTCTTGCTATGGAATATCTATTTCTCCCTAATATGATATATGAATATATTTCCAGTAAACAGCTCCTTCATTTTGACAAAGACTTAAAGACAGGGACAGAAAAGTGATGGCAAAATCTATACCATAATAGATGAGTAAACAGCGTTGACTTTCTAAGTAGATTCTACCCTCACAAACACTGTGGCATTATATATCTAGTCACGTTTTTCTAGCTCGTGTTCCCTTAAAGCATCTCAGAGTATTCATGGCTAAAAGGGCCTACCTACCCTGAAATCAAATACAGACCAAACCAAAGTCTGATGTCTATAGAACGCAAGGCCCTGCCATCTTACCCATGCAGTATGAGAACTTCAAAACCCACATTTACTCAAATATTTCTTACTCTTTGTAATTAGCAGACCACATGATTTCACTCTTGGTAACAATTAAGACTATGAAATGTAATTTTCCAACATGAAAACCGTATGATACCACAAAACCAACAACCTGTTAAGCTTGTGTGCCTTCACCCTTTGTTGAGTGAAGCTTGACAAAAAAAGCTACAGCACACTTCGAACTCTGATGGACCTGAAACTATACTATCCTTTAAACCAAGGAATTTTCAAAGAGAGGAATGAGAAAGAACAGGTTATTAGGTATTAAAAGACACGTCCATCAACATAGTCAATGCCATACTGAAGTCCCCAGAAGAAATACCATAACTGGGAGGATAAATATCACCAAAAAAAAGATTTTTAAACAATAAAGGCCACTGCAGCATACTAAAATACTAAAATTCCTTGGGTGGGAAGGAAATGTGTAGATACTGTTCCTGAAAGAATTTTTATGGGTCTAAACAGAAACTCCCTGTGCTTTCTGGATGGAAATAGCATAGCCTGAGGGACACAGCTGTTGCTCAGTCTAGTCAGAAAACCTCTTCTTTTTAGCTTTATAAATCAATCTAGTAAGTTTTCCCACTTTCACGCAATGTTTTGACCTTAAATAGGGAATTTGTCGATTGGGTGAGGGATGGTGGGTGAATGATTTGCCAAACATTTTGCGTAGCAAAAGAGAAGACCCATCTACTTTCTGATTATGCTCCATGAAACTGAATGGGCTTCTATAAAAACAAATGGTGAACCAAGGAAAGAGAACTCACAAATGAACAGACACCTCAAGTTGTAAGAACTGAGCAGAGAACATGCCTTTGTTCTGCAATTACTTTAGCAACCCACAGCAGTTCATCTTGAACTCACATTCTCATTTGTAATGACTGCAAATCAAGAGTCACATAAAAACAAGACTACTCTGCAGTATCTCAAACCAAATCTTTTACACTGTCTTACATTTTTAAAACAAAACAAAAAAAAAACATACCACCCTGTTTTTTGTGAATAGCTTGGCTGTTTATTATAAATAAAATTGTTTTGCAATGATAATAGACAAACTTTACCAATTCAGGAAAGTAGTTATAAACTACTTTTTTTTTTCTTTTTTTTTTTCTTTTTTCAATTAAGTTTGGTTGCATATTTGCACAAGACCAATTATCTTTTAATGTTTCATGTAAAATTCAAGAAGAAAATGTGTGTGGGAGGGGGATTAAAGTAATATCAAGCAAGAGCCATAAAGGCATACTGACAGCATACTCAAATCAAAGAATGGGTGACACAATTGGACAGCAGATTCATAACTGGTGTTCAGAGCAATAATAAATGAATGAACAAGCTATAGTTCATATTTTCATTGTAAGGACAAGATCTGGGGCTCCAAAAGGGAAAATTGAGGTTGGGGGATGTTGGCATTAAGATAACATTGCCCTTGTTTTTGAGCAGTAAAGGGATTGTTGAAAATGTGTATTTTACTCTCAGTACAGAATTATGCTAACTCAGGATTGTGCTTTAAGACCCAAGTTCTGTGGATATTAGCAGAGTCAGATATACAGAAAACACTGTGAAGGATTTAAAAGTATGAAAAGCATAAGGATTATATAGACTTGAACTGTGAATGAGGTTGAAATGCATTCAAGAAAGCAATAAAGACTAGTGAACCAGAAACGCCTTGCTCACTTATGATAAAATATCTAGTTAATACCAAAGAAAAGCTTCAAATAGACTTGTCTGGTTCTTTAGAAAGTCACTAATAAAATAATGCTGATATTCTTTGTATAAATACTTTCACAAATAAAGAGTCTCTTTTAGAAAGAAGATTGGACTTGGTAAGTAAGCAGCTTAAGCAGTAAAGAAAAGCATATTAAAATTATTTCTTAACTTGCAGAAATGTTGAATAATGGTCCATGGCCATGTTCTGTAATGACAACTTACCATACACTGTTCTCAGAGCAACGTAGCTTCCCACGTTTTCCATATGAGATACATACCAAAAGGTTAATTTTATCCAAAATGGTAAAGGTAATCAACACAAGTGCAACAACTATTTACTTCTTTAGCCTTTCAGTCTTACTAATTTTCTTGAGTAGTAGAGAGTTCACTAACTACTCTCTTCAGTAGCATTCTTTTTACTATTTTTAGTTAAAAAAGATACCTCAGACTAAGTGGACTATATTAATATAATTTGACTAATCAGAATAAGTGATGAAATGCATGGAATGCTTTCACCTTAATTAGCTCACAATTCATGTCAAACTCACTTGTCAAAGTCAGACTCACTGTTTTTTTGGAAGGAAGAAACAATATAGACAATATAGACTTTAAAAGTGCCTTGTTTTGTTTATGGTGGATCTTGCTAGAATTATAAGACTCAAGTGAACTATGCAAGAAATAAAAACACATTCCAGCATAAGAAGCATTATAGACACTAAGGCAAAACTCGGCATTTCTCCATCTGTTACCAATTCAAAATGTGATCCTCATCAGTTTTGAATGTGAGACTAATTTTGGTATATCAGCCATTCTTTTACTGTTGGGTGACGATTTTTTTCCCCTTTTCAGCTAAGGAACTTAGAAATGCAAAATTGAAGACTACTAGTCTAAGTAGGGTATACAAAGCAGTAATAATCAATTATAGAAATTTCTTAATAAACAAAGCATCCAAGTAGAGCCAGGAATCTTTCTTACCTCTCTCAAAGCTCAGGGCTTTAGAGTTACATGGGAAAACATGCTTGTTAAGTGCAGGGAGACTCTTACAGATGGTACCTCCAAAAAAGCTCTAGATAGTGCATCAGCCTCCCAGCACCACCACCTCATTGGCTGTGCCTCCACATTTACAAAGCCTCATTAGCAACTCATTAGGAACACTACAGATGTGACACACACAAACCTGCTCTGGGAGAGGGAATTAAGGAATCTGTACCAGAGAACTACCTCAGAAAACTGAAAACAATTTAAATGATTGTTCAGAGACTATCCTGATCATTATATAAAACAAAAATAAATCATCATTTTTAGCAAATGTTGAGTGAAGAAAAAGTTACACCTTTTAGAGATGGAGAGGTTAAAACAACAGCTGTCTGGGTCAATTCCCAATTTATACTTGGATTTGCAGTAATAACAGAAGGAAGTTACAGCTTTTACTTAGTGCCTTCAGGAATTACTGACTTTATTTGAAGTCTATCAATAGCTTCTTATAGTAATGAAGAGAATCTTTCTTTCCTGCTGTTAGTATCAACAGCTCCTAAGTAATTCTTACAGTTTCTTCTTTGTTTGAAGCTTTGTTATTTATTATGTCAGAACAAATGCCAATTATCCATTAATTATACCTAAAAAAAAATATCCTGTGGTCAGAATGCACTCAGTCCTCAGCAAAATTCATGGCAAAGTTCTGCCTTAATTCTGTGGAAGCGGCAGAAGCTCAACATTATTCACAGTCCCATTATTCACAGTCCAGGGATCAGAGTGCCTTTTAAGGACAGAATACCTGGAAACGTACAGTTAAAAAGATGTTGGGACCTACACTTGTTCAAGGAAGCTCCTCGAGTCCATCTGTGATACTTCTACCTAAGAACATGTGATATGTTTGGTAAGTTTCTTATGGGAAGAAGGGTAGGAATAAAGGTAAATGTAAATGTCTGTCATACCTTTGATATAACTGTGAGTAGTGGTCCTTGAACGCAGGGGAAGAAGAGTTGATTTCCTAATGCACAGATCTTAACATCTGAGGACTTGGTTATACCTTGTTACATATCATGCTCTTTTTTTTTTTTCCACCAACATCAGTTTTATAGACAATACAACTACTGACTTCAATGAGGTTTATCATAGCATATGTGGGAAGAGAAGGAGTGTTTAAAAAAAAATTGCCTCTTGGTACATCAAAAGTCAAAGTAATTACAGATTCCATGTTCTCTTCTTTCTGCTGTTCCCTGCTATTCTTATTTTCTTGAGTTATTTGAGCAGGATATATTTAATCAGAATTTTGTCTATAAAACATTTAACCTGATAAAGCATGCAAGTGGAAAATAAGCACTGAGGGGTGAAGAAAGTTCTGAAGTTGTTCATGAAGTTACCAATGCTATGAGAACTATATAGCCACAATTCACAGGCTGCACACTTTGCCTTCGCTTCCTGGAAGGGCAAGCAGTTGCCCTGCACTGTGAAGTCAGGTAAAGGGAAACATGTTAAATCTTACAGAAATATTCATATACAGAAATTCAAAAGGTTGCTGGTTAAAATGGACCCAGGAGAGCATGTCATAAACCCTCTCAGATTCTGGGTAGTCTGAACATCAAAAATATATGCTCTCCTCTTATTGCATCTCCTTTTCTACTACTTTTGATTGACCATATCTCTGTATCCTTTACCTTTCAGAAACTGTATGCTAGTTAATACAAAAGTTACTGTATGTTAAGAAAGGTGGTTTGTCTAAGATAACCTACTTGGCAGTGATCTGCTTTTGGACAAGAGCTCCCAGGGAACTAACAGATAAACCAGAAAAATTAATACAGATAACTTTGTCTGAACCTACAAAAGAGGTGGCATTGTCTATTCCTTTCTGCCAGTAATTTTAAAGTAGGCTCTGTCATTTCTAAAAATACTTGTGTCGTTTGTACTTGACTTCTCTTATCTAGGTGACATTCTAGGCCAAAAGGTATTTGAACCACCACTTAAGAGAATGGTCTTGGAGACTCATTCTTTTTCCCCTAGGAAATACTCAGGAACTTAATTACTGGTTCATATGCTTGTCAAATGGACCTCAGCTCATAATCTTGAGTTTCCCTGGAGCAAACCAAAACCAGAATTATTCCTGACTCACAGAAGAATAAAACAACTACAGGAATAGTATCTACACACAATTACAAGAGAAAGAAGAGAAGAATACTCTCTAGATTCTGCACGTTTTCACTTTCCCATTAGCATTATCCAGTGTAACAATTTTACATCAAGTATGTATGTTTCTATCATGCCAAGTTTCCAGCAAAAGAATGCATGTTGTCACTGTAGATCAGCTATGTATACATAAGCCCATGTGCAGTAAGTCTGACACATCCAGACGAGCCACTTCCCACTCATGTCCCAGCCATTTAAGTCACCATCTAGACCTGTACTCAATGGAAATACTGGGGTGCCTGACGTGACTGTGCAATTTGTGCCCTCACTTGTTTTTAGACGGGGGCTATGTCCATCTTCAAGTCAGCAGACACAAAACATACCATCAGGACAGCTTCAATTTAGAATTTATTATACCATGGAAAGCCATACAGAAGTAAAACCCAGCCAATGAACGAATCCTGTTAAGACATAAATCTATACTCAGAAAATTAAGATCCAGAGCCAAGCCCGAAATAAGTCAATAAGACAGTCAATAAGAGCTGCAACAAGGTTGGTAATACAAAAACTCATCCCTAATAGAAGCCATATATGAGTAGCTGTACTAAATAATTGTGCTAAAATCTCATAAGTTCTAATACTCATTTGCTAGGGGTTAAAAAGAAGCCGCAAACAGTTGGGGAGAACATAATCTCCATGTCTCCAAGAATAATGTGTAATCCAACCTTTCACTGAGTAAGAAAAAGTAACATTTTTGTGTGGGTAAGCTATATCCTAATTATCCCATTTAAGCTTTCTTATACTGTCTTGCAAGTACTTCATCCCAGCCTCATCTGACAATGGGATACTGGTGTAACTCAGTATGGCAACTTTCATTTACCTATGGTAATTCTGAGGAATTTTATGAGGGCGGATGTAATTTCATGTTGGTTGTAAATTACACAGTGGACTTATGAGAATAAAAACCTTTGATTATGGAAATTAAAATGCAAAGTTCCTAAGTCTTCTATGAAAAGAGTTATAGGATGCAAAATATCCATTTCTTCAGCTTTTTTAAAAGCTGTTGTCAAAAAACGTAAGAAAAATGCAAATTTTTATTAACCACATACTTTACTTTTTTCTTTTTTTTTTTTTTCCTTAAATTTAATGAAGCTTTCTAGTTATCAAGGTAATTTAGTCTCAAATCTCCACTTTCCAGTCCAGTTTTCATTATTTCACATGATTCTTTTACCCTTATTACAGAAGCTGGCTTTATTCCCAACTCATAAAGTGACCTGAATGTGCAAGGAGATATTTTCTAGCATTGATTTTTCTTCATTCATAATGTTAATGGCATGACTATTCCTATCTTTACTTTATGTACTTTCTTAGCTTTTATTATTTTCATAATCCATCAGTAACACACTTTTTTTTTCTAATCTAGACCACATATCTTTCTTTTTTTTCTTTCTTCTAAAGATACTGTATTTACTGTATTTCATTTTTTTTTCTTTTATTTTCCCTCTACTCAGACAACAGGAGATATGTCTGATGAATTTGTTGGTTGGGTGGGCTTTTTTTTTTTTTTTTAAATCTGTTTTTTAAGTAATGTCAAACAAGAATACCAAGCAACAAACATTTAAAATCAATTCTTTTTCTGTAATCCTTTCAACAACTGTAATCCAGCTGACCAAAATTCCTCTCTGAAAAGATTTCAAAAGCTCTTCACCTGGACCATCTTCTGTCTAGAGTACTATCAGCCTCAAGTAAATATAGTCTGGGGGATGTTATACCCACACTTGTTAATGAAATTTAAGAAATAAATAATGTTTTTCAAGAGAGACATTGGGAGCCTATGTATTATAGGATGAATTATTTTCATTCCCAGTATACAGTTTGCCTCTTTAATAAGACTGTACATAGAAACTACTAAATATTGTCACCCTCCATTTATAAAATCTCATCCTTCTTCCTTCAAAACATCTTTTTTTTCTCTTTAAAAAACATTTTTCTTCTATTTTTTTAGGATTTTTTTTTACATATTACTTTTTTTTTTTTGTTAGATAGCCATTAAAATATAGGAAAACTTATCCTGTTTTCATCTAGGAACTAAAAATTACAGTGTAAGGAACTAAAAATTACAGTATAATTCACAAAATAAAGCCTCACAATCCTCTATCAAGCCACTCTGATTCTGACTTAAAATCACACTGGTTTCTCTCTTCCTTGCTTGGAGATGGCACAGTCGTTTCTTCGTTCACAGTCATGCTATATGTTCATTGGCCACTAGACATACGGTGTGGTATTAGCTCAAACAGATCTCCGACAGAGAAAAGTTCTATCATACAATGCCTGTTTCATATCACTAATATCCATAGCTAGTCTTTTGCTCTACAGCTCTTTTACTATGTGCTTTCCTAACAGGAGATTAAATAACCATAAACAAGTCTTTCAAAAAATTTAGGCCTTTATTTGGTAAAACCAAGCATCTTGGCTTTGAACTGCTAACCCTTTCTTCAAAAGAATAGAATTTTTAATTCCTCTAAACCCTATCTCAGCTTCCTTTACAAAAGACCCTTTTCTACTTTAGAAAAAAAAAAAAAAGACGACAAAATATCATCTCCGTTAAATTACTTTTTCAATAGTAGATGATTTATAGTTGATTAGGTAATTAAATCAAATACAAGTGGCTGAAAGTAAATCTATTTTTATCATCCCTGTAAATTAAAAGTTCCGCATCATAAAAAATCATGACCATCTTGAAAATGACTAGTGAAGTGCTTTTTATAGGCAAGCAGGATTTATTGTCAATTAACGTATTGAACTGTATAGTCAGCATAACCCTGTGCTCAAGACTTTTTAAATTATTGGCTTCCACTATCAAGCTGCTCCACATCACAGTAATGAAATGTATCTAGCTATTCACATATTGAACAATTCCTTAGGTTGGGTTTATATCTCACTATAACAACATTTCATTTTATTATTATCTCCAATCCTCTGTAATGAATACAAATACATTCTTTTTTTCCATCATGGGTTTATCAATTTTCATTGATTTGCCTGTAATGAATGCAGCCAGGATGGGGGAGAAATTTTTTTAAAGAGATCATATCAACTAAAATGTCTGTAAATTCAAAATTTTTTCACTCACAGTGGCATCAATTAAAAGAAAATAAATAATTAGAAAGCCAATTAAAAGGAAATATGAATTTAAGCCTTATACTTAAATAATAACTGTATAGAGGAATTTGTGAACCTCTATTTTTACCTGACATTTGCTTTTGCAATTTTCTTTCCATACACTTAAAAAATAAATAAATTCTCATTATAGTTTTGCATTTCATGTAGTTTAATTTGTTGTAATGCACCACATATTTCTTTGTCAATAAAGATCAACTTGACTAATGAAAATGTAGTTTAGAGTGCAGAGTGTGATTAGCTTTACACAAAGTATGTCTGTAAGTAACTCATGCCAGCATCTCCCCCAGCCAGTACTCACTGAGTACTTTCACCATTGAAGTGCTTGCTGAACAGGGCAGACCTTAGCACAACTTATGTACTTTCTATAATTTGGGTACTGATTTTTTTTTTTCTTAATTCTGAAACCTAAATAAAGCCACATTAGTAGAAAACAAATATAGACATGTTGAAATGCACATCCCAACTGTGTTAGAAACTTTCATATTGAAAAACAAACTTCTAAATGAAAACACAAAGTGTTCTCAGTTGTGACATTTTATTGTACTATAACCATTGCATCTGCTTGTGTTTGGCAATTATATCATTATATGACAACATAATTTGATATAAAATGAAGTGATGCAATAACATCCTGGCTTTTATTCAGGCACAGCAAAAAAAGCCATGGAACACAATCTCCAGTCTCCAGAAAACAATACAGACTGCAGAATCTGACATATTGTATTTATGTGGTGCAACAGAATGGGACAAAATTGGCTGCATAAAGAGAAAGATCTGTTAAGAAGAAAACATCTATCCTACTCACATATACATACACACTCACACATATTTATACACACAATTCTTCTAATAGGTAGAGGACTTTGAAACAGATGAGGGAATCAGGTGCACCCTCAGTCAATTTGCAGGTGATTCTAAATTAAGCAGGGCTGTTGATCTGCTTGAGGGTAGGAAGGTTTTGCAGATCCAGACAGGCTGGCTCGATGGGCTGAGGCCAGTCACATCATATTCAAGAAGAGTAAGTGCCAGGTGCTGTGCTTGGGTCACAACCACCCCACACAGCTGGAAAGCTGCCCGGCAGAAAGGGACCTGGGGGTGCTGGTAGACAGCTGGCTGAACGTGAGCCAGCGCTGTGCCCAGGTGGCCAAGAAGAGCAACAGCGTCCTGGACTGCGTCAGAAATAGTGTGGCCAGCAGGACCAGAGGAGTGGCTGTCCCCTTGTATGCAGCGCTGGTGAGATGGCACCTTGAATATAGGGTTGAGTTTTAGGCCCCTCACTACAAGAAGGTTAGTGAGTTGCTCGAGCATATGCAGAGAAGATCAAGGAAGCTGGTGAAGGGACTGGAAAACAAGACTTACGGGGAGCAGCTGAGGGATCTGCGGTTGTGTAGTCTGGACAAAAGGAGGCTGAGGGGAGACCTCCTTGCTTTCTACAATTACCTGAAAAAAGGTTGCAGTGAGGAGTATCTGTCTCTATTCTCAGGTGACAAGTGACAGTACATGAGGAAATGGACTCAAGTTGCATCAAGGAAGGTTTAGATTGGATATCAGAAAGAATTTTATTTATGGAGAGGGTGGTCAAGCATCAGAACAGGCTGTCCGGGGAGGTGGAGGAGTCCCCATACCTGGAGGTATTGAAGAGATGCATGGATGTGGCACTAAGGAACATGGCTTAGTGATGGAACTGGGTAGGTCAGGTGGGTAGTTAGACTTGGTGATCTTGAAGATCTTTTCCAACCCAGATTATTCTAAGGGACTATATTACTTCCAGAATCAAACTGATGCTTTAAGTCACCTTCTCTAGAATAAGAGATGGATAAGATGTAGTGGAAATAAAAAATGCAGTTAGTGTACTTTATATATATACATATATAGTACTTAAATATAAGAACAAGTGTTAATAAATTTCTCCTTCCGTGTTAAAAGGAAGTTCAGAAACTGTCAGGCTGATTCTGTGTAAACCTACTGAATTTCTTTTCTCCAAGGATATTCTTAAATCCAGTTCTCCAGATAACCCTACTGAAACCCAGTGAGAGTCTGGCATCTAACTTCACCATTCTGCTTTGAAAGTTCCAGTTTACGGCATTACAAGTGTGCTTTGAATCAGTTACTTCAGAGTAAAAACATCCTCATCCTCTACCGTTTTAAGAGCTTCAGAAAGCTTCCAGCATTGCTGCTCTCAGTAATGAAACAAGGCATTTAATTTCATAGCTGAGAATGTTGTTGTTACATGTAATATTGTAAGTCACAAGTGTTGCATTTACTACTCAAATAATCACCATGGTCAAAAGCTTGATAACATGATACACAGAGAGGTA
Source organism: Anser cygnoides (assembly GCF_040182565.1). Classification (NCBI taxonomy): domain Eukaryota; kingdom Metazoa; phylum Chordata; class Aves; order Anseriformes; family Anatidae; genus Anser; species Anser cygnoides. The sequence continues at coordinate 14,612,652 of NC_089887.1, forward strand.
AATGCTGCATATTGAACTCAGGGGAGCTATTTGCATGTTGTGCCAGGTGGAAGAGACATTTTTGCAGTCTTCAGTGGCAAAAAAAACCTTACAGAATCAAAGACCCTTACAGACAGATGACTAACTTTGCTCATCCTGTTATTAGCAGTTATTAATTCTACTTTGATCTAAAATATTTTATTGGGAGAAAAAATAGGTAGAATTATTTAAGGCATTACAGAGATTATAAGCAATAATTTCAATAAAGTTCTGCTGCAGAATCAGCATTTTTCTTTTAAGGAAACTTTAAAACATTATTTTGAAGCTAAAACGTATTCAACGTTGGATGAAAATAAAACTAAAAACTAAAGTATTATTTTCTCTTATAAAGTGTTCGTATTATGACAAAACAATCACTATTACCTTCTAAAGTGTCAAAGTTGAACCTGAAATGTGCTGAATTTTGTCCTCCGTTGTGTTTCAGAGAACATTCAGGGCTTTATAGTGAAAAAATATTTCTCCAAACAACCTTAGTTTATCACCAATATATTCAAAATAAATAATATTAATCCTATATCATAATATTTGCTCCCCAAACTAAATCTCCCTAGTACCTATGGTGTTCAGGATTTCTGTTCAGATACTCTCCTTGAAATTCTTCATTCCCTCTTTCGGAGCCAATCGTTAGTTGAAGAGGGGCTTCGACCTAGAGGATCCTGATTCAAACCCCAAATCTGACAAACAGGAAGAAGTAAAGGGAGGAAAATAATGGCTTGCTTTTAAATGAATGGGCTATGTTTCTATCACACTTTTTCAATTTGGCAAAGAGGAGCAACTTCACCTGCTTCAAGTTTATTTGTTGTGAAACTCCTTATTAACAAAGGCATTTCTTTTCCATTCGCTATACTCCCATATACTATTTTTTTTCCATTCCTTTTCCCACTCTCATTCTGAAAGAGTGGAGGGGTTGAGATCTTATTTGCCCAGTGTCTCATTAAGACCCCAGACAGACAAAAGAAGGCTGTGCAAAGTCACGCTGACACAAAGAACTTGACGATGAGAATGGCTTTGTGTAGTACTCTAACAACATGGATCATTTGATGGGTTTGCTGCAGAGGTTATAGCTCCTATTACATACTCACAAGCCTAAAAACCCACCACTGTCTTTGAAACCCTGATGATAAGTCTCCTCAAGTGTTTTGACATTGTTTGAGACAGACAACTAAACAATAATGTGCCAGAAGTTGTTTGAAAGAAGCACGCAGATAAAATAAAACCTGTTGCATGATGGGTCAAGTGAGCCCACCCTGCAGACATCATCTTCCATGCCTAGCACAGCCTCTCCACCTTCAAACACTTTACAAGACACCTTAGTAAAAGAACTTCTTCAATCTCTTCATTTAAAAATCGATAACCTTCAAGCTTCCACAGCCTCCTTTGAGACTAAGGTAAATAAAATTGAGGGAAGGCTGGAGGGATTTGAAAAGCAATGGAGTCAATTGAAACTCAAACAACAAAGACAGGAATTCTGTAATAAAAATCACAACAGAGAGAAAACTGTATTTAAACATCATACAGCTTCTGAAAGAAGATTAGTGTCTTTAGAAAAAATCAACAGCACTGCCATAGTACTTAATGTTCTGAGCATCTCCATGGGAAGTGCCAACACAACGGGAAATTCATGGAAAAATCCTAAGTACAGGTAATGAAGAAAAATTAATTATCTGGTGATAGAGTAGCAAGGGCAGTACATCTGTATGAATGTTGAAGGCTCAAAACATTGCACAAGAAGAATATAATAATCATAATATATAGAACGTGATTGAAACCAGGGTTTGAGCAATGGCCAAAGAATTAGAATAAAAATGGAGATCAGACATCTTACCACTCCATAAACCTTTGGCAAAGAGTTTAGAAGGAAGAAAAAAATATTAAATGACCACACTTCAATCTTCTTTCCCACCAGATTGAGATTAGTGCTCAAGAGAAAAAATGCAACTCTGCTGGGAAGCAGAAGCAGAACATTCTTTCACGTAGAAGTGAAAGACAGGCAGCAGGAGGATGTTAGATGGCTAAACATATTAAAAAACCTCTCTAATCTCTTTGTTTTATAACTTTTCCAAGGGAGATGTATATGAGTGTGATAGTTCTTAGGGGGAAAAAGAAAAAAGCTATTTGTCCTCTCATCCAGTGTGAAGTATTGGTGGTTTCACTCACATGGTTGTGTAAAGGAATAAATTCACCTAAAATAATGAGAAGGTTAATTTGCATCAATCATTATACAGCTGATAAGTTCTTACTGGCAAACTAATTTAATTTCTAAACTGCACTTTCAGAAGACCTATTTTTATATTTCCCTTATGGCTGCATTCAAAGATTGTTGTTTGGGCTAAGAGCTTTTCCTAATACGTATTGCTATTGCTAATGTGGAAGTTAGTACCTCCACATTAGTTATCATCCTCAATCATTATACAGTTACAATACAATAAACAAATAAATGACAAATTCCTGTGATAAGAGTTTGCCTGTTACTACTAAGAAACAGAAAGGAAAAGAAAAGAAAAAGGAAATGAGGAACATTATAATCCAGACTCTCAGTTTCAAGGATCACCTTAGGACACCTTCACTTTCATTTGCTGTCATTGGTTCAAGTAAAACCTACATCTTTGGTACCCTGGAGTGAAAATGTCCTTGCATGTCTGAGCTAGAAATATTTGTTTCTGCTGAATTGAGATAAGACAGAATATTGCACCCAAAGGGAATGTATGAAGTATGCATGATAGTGACAGTGCTGACAAAGAAGATTGACTGGAACAATGCGTGTCCAGGAGAAGACGTGCTCAAAGATGAAAATTAGCTAACAGGAAATCAGGGAGACAAACTGAAATATAATAGATTTATCTCAAATCATCTGATCAGGTGTCAGGGTTCTGAGGGCAACAAGAGACCTCGCTGCCTGTGACGGTCTCACCAGAACCCCCAGCCACAAGCTACCCGTGGGCCCAGGGGAGCAGACAAGATCAGGCTCAGTGCCTCAGCCTTGCCTGAGCTTTGGTATAGAAGGCTTATGACAAGAGAACTAACTCGCAACAAAATGTGCTATAAACTAAACCTCTGTGCCAATTTTCTTCACTTTCTACCAGAGTGATATGGTTTGTACGGCTGCAGAATTTATATGACCTAAACATAAAGTAGAAACAGATGCAACTGAAAACATTTTGAAGGATAGGAATTAAGACAGCCTGTTTCCATCCCAGAAATGTAAATAGTAGCATCTTTTCCAAGTAAAAATTTAAAAACCTCAAAGTAAAACTTTCCCTACGTTTAAAAAATATTCTTAATTTTCTGCACTGAATCTGGAAGTGTATGGTTCTACCAACATTCTTGCTCCAAAGCTTTGGGGTCGAATAGAAAATTTCCAGGAATAGAACTTAAATATTATTAATGATTTTATTGTCTAGCAAGTGATTTTACTGTCTAGCACAGGCTCCTGTTTTGAGTTAGCTTGCTTTCAGTTTCTTGACTTATGCATATATGAAGGCTTCTGTGGCTGGTTGGTTTTTGTGGTTCTTTGTTGCAATGTTTCGTTAACCTTCCTTTATGTATTTTTAATGAATACTACAAATAAGAAATGTGTAAACTCATCCTGAGAAGAGGCTATAATGTCTTCCTGTGCTTTTGATTCACTGCCTCATTTGCAAGATTGCTGCTTATTCACAAATTAATTATGCAATGGCATCTTTAGCTAATAAAGTCTAAACAAAAAACATTTAATCCAATTCATAGTTTTCTCTCAATCAAACCAAGTCTGTCAAACATAATTACATTACACATGCAAAGCAGGAATGAGCCAAGCATGTGCCACACCTGCTTAGCACGTCTTCAGGCAGACGATATACAGTAGAAGAGCAGTTGGTAGCACAGATGGCAAAGAAAAGAAGACTTGTGAAAAATTTAGTTGTGGAGCATGGTTTGGTGCCTTCTACTGATGGAAAGGGTCAGATAGTGATCTCAGTTTATGTCAAACCCATCCTTCTGGTAACTGTAGACTTGACAACTCTAATTTTGGAGACACAAACCCCACCATAGCGCTTGCTAAAGGAAAAGATCTGCAGCTCACAGGGATGCACTGCTGGTTTCCAACCACAGCCATGCACTCTGGGAACATGTGTTTTCATTTTTGATTATGCTAGCATTTATGATCCTGGAGACCATGCTGTATTTTAGGGTGACTCTAAACTACACATCTGCCCAGCAGCACCATTGTATATCTATATAATGAAGCCTGTTTGGCTTCTATAATAAGGATAGTGATTTTATATATTTCAGTACATCTGGTTCACAAAATCAGTAAGGAGCCAGGCATTTCACTTAAGATCACAAAAAGAAAAGATAAGCCGAGCAGTCCTGGGTAACTTTTCAATTGTGTGGATATGCTTAAATGTTAAGGTTAAATCATATGTCTGTTTTAACATATATTGGCAATTATATCAAGAGGTTGAGTTTCTGAAAATTGCTTTATCTAGAGATTTCATGTTATCTCCTGCAAAGCCTTTTTTCTTATTACCAAAAAATCCTAACCATTTCATTTACAAAGTTAGCATCTTGCAGGATCTGAGACACCCAAACCCAATCATGTCTCATTCCTGGTTTCCTAAAAGATCTAATATCTAGTCTTCAGCTTCCTTTGCACACAGAAAAACAAATAAACAAATAAAAAAAGCAAACTAACCAAGCAAAGTAAAAACAAAGACCCAAAACAAACCTGAAAAAAACTAAACCCAATATGTTCTTATTCAAAAGACTTTTTATCTCACATCTCAGTTACTGTTAGCTCCTGCTGTGTATATTCTGTATTTTTATTGTACCCAAGTTACACAAGCACAGTGTAAAACTATCACTACATTTAGCTGCTTTGACCACATCAACGGGCTCTGTTCAGCACAGAAAGCACAAATGTCCATATCTTTAAGGTTGTTCATAACTTTCTTGGCCCTGCCAAGCTTTAGGCAAACATTTTCACCACCCAGGTAGTCTGTCCCAATAGATGGAGACTACTAAAGGAGATCTTGGGTTAAAGCTACAGAGGATACATCTATGATAGAACTGTAAGGATAAGAGGGCAAGTGGGTTTCACAACCTTTACTAATTTCTACAAAAATTTTTCTCCCATTTGTTTTGGTAGTGGTTCCATCCAAGATACCGAATACTGTAAGATTTAACAAGCATTTACACCAACTTATGTGACAGACAGAAGGACAGGAACCCAGTGGTGTGTGCTGCAGCGTCACATTGTGCTGACTGGGGAGGGCTGAGAGGGAGCATGGCAGGGAGCTGCCTCTCCACCCCTGAATCCTCAAATTCAGAGAAAAATACGAGGAGTGAGCTTCCTTCACTCTTCCTCAAGTGAGCTAAATGAACAAAGTTAATTTGGGGCGCTCCTCTTAACTTCAAAACACATCTGTCTGTGAAACACTGGCTCCAGATTTTAGTAACTATAACATAATTTAATAGGAAAATGTGCTTATTAAGAAATTTTTCTAATACATGTCTTAAGATTTAGTTTAAGTTCACTGTTGGCATCCCTACATCAAAGCAGAATATGGCTCAAAAATTTACATAATTTTAGGTATTGTACAGAAGAAAGAATGGACCTGTCCTGACTGCTGTGTTTCAGGCATGAAATCCGTTAGAGGAGCTCATTCTCCACTGAAGCTTTCCTCATGCTTTCAGCTTGTTTTTCACGTACATGACCAAAATGCTAACAAAGTATTCATACAGTATTTCCCACAGGTGTAGGTACACTAAATGGAGACTGCAGAATCAAGGACTGGGAAAACAGTACTGAAAACAGTACATGTTCAAATAACTTTTGCAGTAGTAATTCCCTAGAATGCTAAATTTTTGAATCTATTAGTGCACTTCCAAATTCAAAAATATTCTAGTGCAGAATATTTTGTCTGCTTTTCTCCAAGGATGCTTGACCAGAGGGCTGTTAGCAAGAGGTGGAAAACTGTCAGTGGAACTAAAAAGATAACAGTAAATAAATAAAAAATCACTCACAAACCATTTTCAGGGATTGAGTGCAAAAAAATTATTCAGATGAAAATACACTGGGATTTAACTTAAACAAAGTTTAAAGCAATTCACAAAGTTTAAATTACTGAGTGAACAACAACTATCTTGGGAGAATCCTTATGGCAGCACAAATCAGAAATAAATCAGCAGAAAGGAGTAAGTATGTTTTTCTGAGAAGAGAAATCTCGGTGTCATCATTAGTATTAAAAATAAAAATAAATTAATCTTACAATCCTATTCAGAAAGCATATCTCTTCCAGAGACTCAGCTCCTCTCAAAGATACCAAGATGAACCAGTGAGCAAAGCTATAAAACCAGAATCCCAAACGAATAAATAAAAAGGCCATCTTCTGTTTCAGAAATCAGCAGTCCCATAACACATTGCTCTATAAATTTCTTCCCCACAGACTGGAAAGAGAATGTTCTTGACTAACAGATCTTTCTTGCTGAAATATCACCTGGGAGGTATAGTACTCACTGGCAGGCTTGCACCATCTGCTTACTGAGACTCTAGTAAAGTAGGCAGCGTGTTTCATGTTTGCATAGCACAGATTTAAAGGAAATTGTGTCTGTTTTTACTTTGTCACAGAGGGACATTTATATAAAGCCCAAGTTTACACCACATTATTGTCTTAACTGTGCACTATTCCAAATGAAGCTTAGCAAACATTTTCCCAAATCTTCCCCCCCCACACCCCCCCCACCCCCCGGTAGTCGTATTTCAGTCTTTACCAGATCAGAGCCAGTGAAGAATCAATAAGTAAATTTTAACGCTCTTCACGGTTGGTCACTGATTACACTGAGAGGTGTTTGAAGGATTGCCACAGGGCTGCAGTTTAGCCACTAATTCCCCCCACTTCCCCCCATTTCCAAGTACCATGGTCCTGAATTTTTGGGGCATTTCTACTGGGTACAATGGAGCAGAGCAAAGACAGCACCAAAATACAACCATTTAGAACAAGAAGCAGCATGAATATGGAGCTTTACATCAAGCAAGGACTTAATAGTTTTCCCAAGAGAAGATGATTAGCATGGGGTGCAATGGTGCTATGCTGAAGCTATATTGCTGTAAGAATCTAAAGGATATTGGTGCATCTTGCTGCAGTGAACCAGTGTAGTGCTAACGAACCTGAAAGCACCACGGGTAGCATTTCACAGCACTGTACTGTCAGCAGATGTAGCCATTGCAGTCAGCTATGCTGTGCTTTTGTTGAGGATGCAGCAAAGAGTCAAATTAATTAAAAAAAAATAAACACAATTTACCTGCTCTTCAGCCAGCACTATTCATAACTACACTGGAAAGACATGAGATTATTACCACCTATGGACAGAAGGTAGGAAATTCTCAAGTTTTAAAGTGAATAAAGGACCTTTACTATCTCAACCTTTGGATTTTACAGAGGATTTATTTTTTTCCCCAATCAGATATAGATACCGTCTATTACTAAGTGGTGTGATCATTCATCTTTTATTATTTTCACTTAAAAATATGAAGTACTAAAGTAATAGACAATTATTCATTCTCCTACCTTTAATACCACAATTTAAATAAAAATGCTTAAGATAGAATGTGTGAGATGTAGCATATCCAAATTTGTCATATCTTCTCTTCTTGTGGCAACTGCCACAACATTTTTGTTTCACTTGAAAGGTAGATTCTGTAAAATTTTGAACTTTCATCAAAAAGAGTAAAGTCACAAAGAACAAGAAAATATTCACATATGCTTAAAAATAATAATAAAAAAACAGTAAAAACATACAGCAAGCAAAATATCTCCATGCTTATTTTTTCACTGATCTTTGTACCTATATAATGTTTTTTTTGAGTGTTTGAATGTCTGAAACTGGCTATGAAGTCATCCTTTACTGCACAAACTAATGTTGCAAATATTTATGTATAATTTAATCTAAGTATACAGCCTCAGTGGTGATGTTTACATGCACAACTGTAATCATATATATAAATATCTGTCAGACAAGTATCTGTTCAATTTCAGAACTGATTTTTAATAATTAATATTTTTATTTGGAAATAAGATTGTTGGAAAATGACTCCTTAAAAATTGTTCTACTTTATAGCCAAGAAAATGGTCCAGATTAAATAGATAGATAGATAAATAAATAAAGATGGAACAGATTGCAGCGAAACATGGAACTGGCTATCCGAAGCATTTTGGTTCTCTTAATATTTAACATTATTGTAGCGAAAGGGATTTTTGTCAGCTTTTCAGGTCAAAATACAGCCAAAAGCAACTTCCATTAGAGCAACATAACAATGTAACCTAAACCTCCAAGTAAAGCATGAAATGGGTTTTTGCCTGGTCCCACCAAGGACTAATGTCAGTGAGCACACTGTTGTTCATGTCCTAGTCATCTTTTAACCTCAAGCAGACTAGGCTCTTTCATGCATTATTGAAAGACAGCTCTTTCCCCTGCATAATCTGGCAGCTCTGTAACAATGAAAAGAAAAACTTGCATGTGTCTACTTCCTGCTGATGCTCCATGGATTGAAGATGTCTAATTGTACAGGTATAGAATTTTAATAAATATTGATTTTATCCCTGTCATGAAGAAGGCTCTGAATCTTGTCAAACCAGAGTGAACACAGGTTAATGCAGGTTTTTATACTAATCCATTTGTCTCTTTACTAAGGCTATTTACTCTTTGACTAGCAGAAAAGTATCAAATGATGCAAATGCTTTCCTAAGATTTGTCAATTATGAATGCATAATATCACTCACGGTTTGATATGGAATAAAGACCTCAACACATACCTTGACATATTTATGTTAGACAGCAAAAAGTTAAACTAGTAACTGATGCAGGCCACGCCAGCAGAGAGTAAAAAGAAAAGCACTTTGCCATTCCTAAAGCTACACAAAGTTTTTTTTTTTTTTTGAAACAGCTCTGTCAGTTAGGATTTGTGTGCTACATTCCTAAGATACAAAGGCAGGCCTGTAAAATTGCTCAATAACCTTGTATGCAAAAGGAACACAGTGACAGCTGAAAAAGATGTTTGTGCTCAGGATTAAGGCCAGTGTTTATCTGGGCAAAGGTATCTACAAGAAAGACTAGAGTAATGATACCATGCTCTACAAACCACTACAAAAACAAGATCAAAAGAACTGCATAAATATGCCTATATAACTTCCATCACAGCAATGAGAATGTAGAGACAAATACAACTTGCTGCTAAACTTGGCATCTGTTGACTAAGGAAGTAAGTTAGACACTGTACAGACAGATACTACCCTAAAGCCATTGGAAGACCATGCCTCTGAAATCATTTGCAGTGACATACAGAAGTTCATCCAGTCAACAAAGTAGCATCTTTCAGGTTTGGCAGCCCACCAAAAGCAAAACTGAAAGCTATTATCATCTTATCTATGATCTTTTCAGCTTGGTCTATGAAAGATCTACTTGGGAAGCTGATCTGGCACAGGAAAGGATTCTAGGGTCTCAGAAAAACCTCACTTATTAAAGATTTCAGTGGTGCTTTGAGTATCAGAAATTAAGGAAGAAGGTAATGGCAGCTGGGCTAAATTGATGGACTAGCAATCAGAAAACAGAAGTATTAGTTTACCATCAGATGCAGTGGAAGTCAAAGGCCTTTTCTTTTTGACCAATAAATAGTCCAAGTTATAGATTGTTGCTCAGGATTTTCTGGAGAAATAGAAAAGTAATAAAGGGAAATTAGCATATACTTTGAAATGTAAACTATTTCAAAGAGTGACAAGAAAGTATAAGCTGGTAAAAAAAAAAGAAAGGTACCCATATACAATTTAGTTATACTGAAATTAACTTTTTTTAGTCATTTCAAGTATTAAGTGTTAACTTAATTCATATTTTCAAAGTTTTGTATGTTTTACTCTCAACTTTTTCCATCTGTAATTCTGAATTGGTTTTAAAGGGAAGGTAAAAATCAAAATTCCCATGAAAGTAAAATGGAGCTGCAAGATTACGATTTCTTTCCTTTTTAATTCCAGAGTTCTGTTAAGCAATTTTTCATCATAAGACAGATCTGATGGCTTTACAGTTATGCAATCAGTTTTTATTGAATACTAAAGGTAAAAATAAAAAAAAGACTTTTATGCAGTTGTGCTAAGAGGTATTAGTAATCACCCATTTTTTATTTTTCTTTTAAAGTAATCAGCCAAAAATGCTTTTTAGCCAAGAACTATGCACAGAGAAGAAATGTTTTTTTCTGCTGAAGTTACAAGACAGAGATGCAAAAGGCCTAGGTTGTACAAGAAGTCATAAAGGACTGGTTGTTTCTGACTATGAGGGTGAGCACACAATGATAAAATGTAACGTAAAATGCCTGTGTATTCCCAAAAACAAACCAAAGGAAGTAGGGGTCTACAGAGGATGGTGTCGTTACAAATAGGAGGCAGCAGATGGTTATGAGTGGGCCTTGAATCCCACAGATGTGAGTCAAAATGGTGATTGTACAGCCTGCCTCAAGTCCATACCACAAAGAGATAAAATGCCCACCAAAAGATGAGTCTGTTAAACACCCTCTTTTGTACAAAAAATAAAAAATTAAATGTTTGGCATGAAGCTGTCTTAGTGCTTTGAGTTTTCTGACTCAGATGAATGCCAAAGGCCTTCTGCGTCTGTGTCGTATCCTTATGTCAGCAAATGACTGGCAATTTCTGCATAGCCTGACAAACATTTGAAAAAGCACAGTGTGAAAATGCATTTCAAATGTCTCCTCCAAATTTTTATTACCAGACCTGAAAATAAAACAGCTCCAATGGCACCAACTACAGAAAAATAAAACGAACCAAAGTTACCATTCGCCCAGACTGATGATGATCGCAGCTCCTCTCCCTCATCACAGCTCTGCAGCTGTTTGTTGTCAGAGTGGAAAGTACAAGCCCTGGCATTTCTCCTCTCTGCCGTACTCTGGATGGCTGCTCAGCACATCGAGGTAATTGACTCATCTTGGCTCAGTCATAACTTCAATCAGCTGGACCATCTCATTTTCCCCACAGCCAAGGAATCCTGCTGTTCGTAATATCAGGGCAGCAGCCAACCTGTTTTCAGAGGGAACCTTATTGCAAAACATCCTTCCGTATCCCTGGGAATTAGCTGGAAGTTTAAATGTTTCTTTTGAAAGAGAATACTTTCTCCAAGAAGGGAAAAAAGGTCTTTTTTTTTTTTTCCTGTCTTTCTGGAAAATCTGCAAACAAAAAAGCCAAATCCCAAAACAACAACACTGGGAGCAAGTAAAAGGTAAAAACATTCTGTGTTTGACTTGAGCCTCACACTCAGTGAATTCACAATCAAAATATTTCTGGTCTGAACTTTTACACCCACTGCAGGTTACTTTCATCTCACTGCAGAGTTGCAAACCAGAAATGTCTGGTTTAGATATTTGCAGATTTCAGGGTATCTGAATTGACAATACCCATGTCAATATAAGTGACAGTCTTTGTCTTGGCCCTCTGGAAAAGTAACACCACTCCCTTTTCTTTGTCAAAAAGCTTCTTCACCACTGAGGAAGAGCACTAAAAGATTTCTTCCAAGTTAAAGAACAATGTAAGTTGAAGAAAAAGTTTTCCTTTGATGCTTCAGACCTCATTCTACCACTTGCAAAGGCTTTCCTGTGCCATTACGGATGTGAATCGATCCATGAAGTCCACTTGTAATGCCACTGCTGTGATGGTTACTATTAACAAGAGACATAAGAATGGTTCCAGTACGTGTTGGTAGTATCAGCAGAACTTCCTCTAACTCTCCAACTAACCCAGAAGTTCCAATGAAGGTGATGATAAAAGGTTTTCCAAAGCAATTCCTGCCCTTTCCATGGCATTTCTTCTGTGGTTTTAGCATCAGTAATAAAGGCAAGGCAGAGCAGAAGGGGGTTTTGTTTCAACCAGCTCCTGCCAAAGGCTGAGCTTCCAGGAGGAAGCAAAGTTCTTTTCTGCATACAGAGCAAAGGCCTCTGCTCCGTGCTTTTCACTTCTCTGGCAGGAACTGGTGCCCATGAGGTATTTCTTTCCTGAGCAGACTGGGTATGTCCTTTCCCTTCCCACAGCTCCTTGGGCAAGCATCTGTTATGCATCAGCATATCTTATCTTCAACACCCAAGGTTCCCTGTCATGCACTGACTAAATGCTGCAGAGGCAGGTCATCACACCCAAGCATCACCTTGCCTGCCCAGGAGAGTCTTCCAGCCCCACATACCTGGCCCTAGTCTGGCATGCTGAGAGCAGAGCCTGCTGAACTGACATCTTGTCACGACACGCACTGCCAAAACATTTCAGTCAAGCTCCAGTATTTTCTATTACACTGGCATAAATAATTACAACTCGGAGAAGAAAAGCAGCTTTTTAGCTGGTACATTAAAGAAAGGAAAATAATATTTTCCTCCAGAGCATTAAGCTTGGAGAAGATTATCTGCCCCCTCTACTGCTGGCTTTTATTTTTTTGAGAACGGAGAAAAAGGAGAAACTGCTGATGCTTTAGCAGGCTGTGGTGCTCCTCACAATTACCCATACAAGCTCTGGCCCTCCAGAACTGCTTCCATTGCCCTTCATGTAAATGCAGTACATTTCCCCCTCCCTTCTGATTTGCTTCTGGTATTTTAAACTAATCTGAACAAAGTTTCATGGATGTAGCTGCTGGTAGTGGTACTGTTCCTGACCCTTTTCACCTTCCCTTTTCTCACTTGTTTTCAGCTTGCAAAAATCCCTATCCTTTATGCTCATCCCTCTGCAAAAGTATTATTTTCTAACTGAGTCCATCTGAAATCGGGGCAAGGAGATACATGAATTCGGACTTTCTCTATTCTTGAAAAATGTCTTTTTTCTCTCCACTTCCCTGACTCTGCAATAACTCATCTGCTGCTTTTTTTTTTTTTCTTCCAGTCTTCCTCTCTCATACGAATCCCATAAGATGAAGACAGCCCCCATAAAAATAGACATCTCACTAGTAAAATTTAGCTTCTGAAAATATTTTGTGGTGTACTAAATTTATCCTTTTGTTTGAAGGACCTCATTTCTTATTGTGACACATAAGTCGAAATTGTAAGTCACCTATGCAACATGATAGGAATGTACAGCTTTACCAGCAAAGATTTCTCCAATTATGGGAATAAAGTTCTGGAACCAGGCATGCAAAGTGGCCAGTAAGAGATACCGAAAGCTTGCAACAGGATTATCATTGATACCAAGTAGTAGCATTGTTCTGCAACACACGGCATTTCCCTCCGAGACACCTCACACTTTATCACAGAAAATGCTCACTAAATGATGATTGCTTTCACTTCAGCTCTGCTAGGAAATCTAACTGGGGAAAAAATAAGTTACTGGAACACTTCTAATGGATTTTTTTGATGGAAAAACACTCCAAATGTAAAAATCAAAATATTTTGCAGGAATGTGTTTACTTTGACTTTTTTTTTTTTTTTTAAATAGGAACTGGGCAGATTTTCAGAAGAAACCTATCTGATGTACTGTCAGCCTCACTGTCTGTTAAGTCCAACAGCTGTCTACCTGGTGGCCTTTCAGGGTCCAGCTCCTGCGTATCCCAAACCCTGTATGTAGGGATCAAACAACACTGTACTCCTTATCCATAAGGCAAGAAAAAGCACTGTTCCATATTTGGGCATATAAGACACCGAGACGTTTCTTGCCCTCCTCCAGGCAGCTCCTTATGTAGCTGTGCTGAGAAGCATACAGGTTACGCAGCAAGGGACTGCAGCATGAAGTTAAGCTGCAAAAGGGATGTGAACACAAATTACCATTAACAGCCAGTAGCAATTACCTATGTATTACAGCTTGCATATATACATGAAAATTTGTACTCAAAATATATACCAATATGCACGCATATAAGTTTGGGGAACACATTTCATCCTCTCTCACATAACAGGAGGTATTTTTGGTGCTGTTTTCTGAAAACTAAGCAAAGGGTGTAAAGTAAAGAAGCTACAGAAGTTGGCATTATTTCCACTTAATCAGTAAGAAATCATTACAGCTTTGCTATGAAAATGAAACAACTCTAGTCATACAAGATACATCATGACACAGAAAAATTAGAAAACACTCTGAGCTCTGCACAGCAAGATTTGTAAGCCTGCCAGCAGAATCACAAACTCGCACAGCTCTAATTTGTCTAGGAAAAAAGGGGTGTTTAATTGCTGTGCATAATAAACACGCAGACGTCAGAGAGCAGCCATGGATAACATGCACAAGTAGATTCCAGCTGTATCGCTAAGGAAATATAAAAGTGATTTATTTTATATCTTGATGCTAAGTCCAATAAATCACATTAAAATAAAATGACCAAATTTCCCTAAGTGCTCAGCACTCAGCAGCTCTTGCTGGCCTCACTACTGAGCTCTCTTGGAAATGCATTCATTTCATTTAGGTATCTGCAGGGTATGGTGCCATGCAGCTTTACCTGAGCTGTGATGGGCTCAGCAAGCAATAGCTTTTTAGCACGTTCAATTAGCCCACACAAAGATGGGCACTAATGTAGTCCTCATGCTCCTAGCACCTGAACTAGTTTATTGAGAACTAACTGGTCAGTCTTATCTCTGCTCCATGTGCAAATCCTCCAAGCATCAGATGATTGCTTTCGAAAGCCTGTCCAGTTTGCGTTGCTTAATTACAGCCTCTGGGGGGTAGCCCTTGTATAAATATCTAGTCAGAAATTCATCTTTGTTCTGCTTCTAGCTACAGCCAGTAAAGATCACCAGATGCCTGATGTGTACATGAATTGGATTATTATAACATTATGTTTATATCTCAGAGTTTATTTCTTTTCACCAAAGAATGAGTTGAGAGAATACAATGGAGCCAATGTACCAGAAAGGATATGAACTACGAAGTACCACAAATTTTGGTATGGGAAGGTCACTGCAGCTAGCCTAACATCAATATTCATATTCTCTTCTCAAGATATTTTTTTTTATTGATAGCTGGAGAGGAAAAGACATGTTCATGAAAAAAAAGGGAGGCAAGGAAGACTTTTTCTTTAGCTGGGGTGCTCTCCAAGTCACAATTTAGCCCACTGCAACTGTCTGCCTCAGTGAACTCTTTAGGGTATCTTGTATGCAAAGCAAGTTACCATCTACTTTGCAAGCAATTTGGGTTTATTTTTTTTTTTCTAATCATTTAACCTTACTTGCCTGAAGTTGTCTAAGACTTTATTGACTTTAATTCAGAACTTACAAATCTTGTCAAAGTGTTGATATTTTGTCCTTGACAAAGACAAATTTTAATTTAATAATCAGTTCTTTTTTACCTTGCCTTCTCTGCTATATCAGCTTTAAGACAAAAACAAAAAGTGTTCATTTCCATACTGAGATTACAAATCACTATCAATGCCTTGAGCAGTAGATGACAAACCACTGTTACAGAGTTTTCTTTGAAGCTTTAGACACCTCTGGATTTATCATTTGTCACAGAAATCTGCACATTCTCACTATCTGCAAATACCCTTTCTTTACTTCAGAGGATTTCTTACAGTAAAGTCGACACAAAAATTCTGTCTGCAATTCCCCTTAAAAGTAATAGGGCAATCAATAAAGTTGAATTTCATGTGATTTTTTTTATACTTCTTTAACGAATAGGATTTATGTGAGAATTGGACTAGTGTTTATCTGGTTCAGGAAGGAAATTGCTGACTTGCAAGGTCTCTTGAAAAAAATATTTATAAATTAGGCAAGAACTATGTGCTTGAAATTAACAGCAGAGATAAGAATCTGGCTTGCTTTCTTGGTCGGGTATAAAAGGCCCATCCTCACACTCTGTTGTTGGTATAAATGTGAGTAACACATTTAAGATCTTCCAAGTCCTTCAGAATTTACATCATTCTAAACAAGAACAACACCAGAAAATCATGGTAGATCATGGTAGACTGTTCACTTTTTCATTTTCATGTTGGAGGGTCCTCAGTTTGAATAAAAATTGTGCACAACATTGAGGGCATTTCTCTCCGTGTTCACAGTGCTGGTAAAAAGATTTACCTGAATATGAAGAAGATATTGCCACAACAAAAAGAGATAATAAATAAATTCATCCTTTGTTCTAGTGGAAGGTGCACAGTTGGAGAAAGGAGAGACTTGGGACTCAGGATTATTTAGTGCAGGGAACTGTTCAGCCATCTGTCCACGAACAGATAGCATCCTCTCCCATTAGTGCTGAAATAATCTCTTTGCAACATCTTGCTAGATCAAGGTTGGTAATGAAAAACTGACTGAAAGAATGGGATATAAAAGTCATGTTGAAGAAAGATATTAAAAGAAAACCTTAATAGAGAAGACAGAGGAGAGAATATTATGATGCTAAGAATACAAAGACAGATACAAACAGTGCCTCCCAGAGATCTGGCATATTCAGAGAGGGAAAACATATTCATATTAACTATACAGCTGGAAAATTCTCTTTGAACGCCACAGAAAAAGTACAGCAACTCAAACCAGTTAGCCAATAGGTAAAATATTCAACAAACTTTAAATGAAAACATATTTAAGTATTTTGAAAAGTTATCAAAGTGTACATAATAACAGGTAGTAAGAAAAGCTGAGTAAAGCATCTGCCAGAATCAGTCATTAAAAAACAACAAAAAAAAAAACACACACTTTCATTAGTAGTTGTCACATCAGAAAGCACAGTAAGAAAAGGCATAAGTTTTGAACTATTTCGAAGCATACTGTGTCCAGTTCTGGGCTCGCCGGTACAAAAAAGACAGGGATCTCCTGGAAAGAGTCCAGCGGAGGGCCACAAAGATGATACAGGGCATGGAGCACCTCCCCTATGAGGAGAGGCTGAGAGACCTGGGTCTGTTCAGCCTGGAGAAAAGACAACTGAGAAGAGATCTCATCAATGTGTGTAAATACCTGAGGTGTGGGAGACAGAGGGATTTGGCCAACCTCTTTTCAGCGGTTTGTGGGGACAGGACAAGGGATAATGGCCACAAGATGGAGCACAGGAAGTTCTGCACCAACATTAGAAAGAACTTCTTCACGGTGAGGGTGACAGAGCACTGGAACAGGCTGCCCAGGGAGGTTGTGGAGTCTCCTTCTCTGGAGATATTCAAGGCCCGTCTGGACACCTACCTGGGCAGCTTGCTCTAAGGAACCTGCTTTGGCAGGGGGGTTGGACTCGATGATCTTTCGAGGTCCCTTCCAACCCCTTCAATTCTGTGATTCTGTGAAAAAAGTATATATATAACTCTATGCTTAAAGGTGTTAAGCTGCCTCAAGAAATAAGAAATATAAAGAATACACATATATTTTTTTTTTGAACGAGATCTTTTTGAAACTTGGAACTTAAAATTTCTCTGGGAATTGAAAGGTAATTGAAGCATTAGGGTGAGAAGATTCAGGTGTTCAAAGCATGAAGCCTGTGTTTAAGTTCATAACCTATGATTCCACTACAACGTTCTATCTTCCTGCCACTATTTATATGGCAAATAAATCAGTGTTATGGGATTTACATAATTGATCTGTATATAAGCAGCAAGTTAGAATAAAATCTTGCACTTCCTTTGTCAGAAATGGGAAAACATACACTTCCATTTTGCATCTTAGTGACCAAACAGATTTAAAGCTTGCATCTCAGAGTATGTATGAATCACATCAGGTTGTGCGGTCAAATACATAAAGGCCTAGAAGTCTCCTAATGACTTTACAAGTCATCTTAAAGCCATTCAATTTAGATAACCTTTTCAGAATAATGGATTCTAAAGCTGCTGTTCAGCACAAATCTGGCAATTTTACTGTAGAGCACATCCACATCTTTGAGAAATGATCAAGGAAAGATTAAACCACTTCACAATAGGATAAACTATTGCTTCAACTTGCAGTTTTAAGTGAAGCACTATCAAGATCATCTTGAAGAACCCTGCTTTAATATTTAGATTCTCTAGCACCCAGAATGCTGTTTTAGGTTTATCAGATTTGCCATAAGAGAGAGAAGGAAGATTTACTAAGTCAATATCGCTTGCTAAACTACATTTCTCAAGCTGACTTACAAGCACATTATGCTTTATAAATTAAACTGGACTGTCAAGATAAATGCATAGGCAATACAGTGCCATTTGTAAGTAAATGCCTCTTTATGTTTAAACAGGTTCTTATAGACCAAGAGGCCGAATCTCTTTTTTCCTAACAACTTTATAAATCTATAAGCCAAAGGAATAAAATGAAAAGGAAATGGGCCATAGGCCTGTGTGAAGGATTGATGACTCAGACAGTACTAAGTGTACCAGAAATTATTATTTTTCTTGTCTTTGGTTGGCTTTCTTCTAATCATCACGGGGGGATGGGAGTGGAGATGAGAGAGGAAGGGAATAAAGAAACAGCAATTTTAACTTTTTAACCCTTGTTCTAGAAAGACTGCTTTAGTTGCCTGCATGTCATGAGACAGGTAGTACTAACTCAGCAAATTACTTGTTCTGCTGGATATGCTGTACTTACTGTGATTCACCCTGCCACTTACAGTAAAGTGACACCCTATTGTAGTTGCAGATTGACTACAGATTAATAGTGCAGAAACAGTCACCAGTTATCACTACTGAGAAGGGAACATCAGTTTGTAAACTACATAGTAATAATCTCCTACCCTGGTCCCAAAAGTCTGTGATCCATCTCTACCTATTTAGTGAAATGCTTCTACATCAAGACATTGCTATGAATCAGAAGCCCATAAACATGCAGCAGGAATGCATCAGCAACAAAGATACCTCAAATCCTGCAGCCCTTTGTGAGGCTGGACTGTATTAGTTCCACTGCAGGCTGGTCTTTGCCTGGATTATAGAAATTTTTAGTTTCTTTCTTAATTTACCAAACTAATGTCTGAAATAGTTATTTCTGTCATTCTGTCATTTGTTTTAACGTGCTGTAGCTATTTCAATGGGCAAGCAAAAATAAGCATCTTTGCAGCTGTAAAACCCATGAAAGGCAGTGCAAAGTGAAGCCAGACAAGCATACGTGATTTCAAATTCCATTTTCAAAGATGGTAGACTGCTATAGAGCTAATGATTCCTTCTCTAGCATTTAGCACCATTCAGGAACATATCCCCACAGCTTGTTTACAGTCTCTGCGGAAGATACAAAAAGATATACGTAAGCATTTATAATGACACACTGTTTTATGCTTTGCAAGTCGATACAGATTCACAGTTTGCAGTGCATAACTCATTAGCTGTAGGGTGGTACAGCACATCCTACATTATGAAGCACTAACAATACAAGCTATGGAAGCTGTGAAAAGAAACATTATCTTGTACACAAGTCTGTCTTCCCAGCTCTGGAGCCTTCAAATAAGACACTGTCACAGAAACAGAGCAAAACTCCCTTGGTTGCAATTGCTCAAAGGGCAGCTCTTCAGAAATCCTATAGGGTAAGTTATTTAAATAATACATCAAAACTAAATCTGTAAAGCCTTAAATCTTATTCAAAAGATTTTGCTTACAAGGAACCCCCCACACAACAGATGCACCCTGGGCAAACTGTAAACTTTTAGTATTGAAGTAGCCAGATGAAGTGAAGGTTTACGCCTGCCAAATGAACTGCCTGTTGTATGGCTGCCAAGGACAGATGGGAATTTCAAGATACAACTATGGCTTAATAACTGCATTGGGTTTACATGTCCAGGGGTGGTGGAACCTGTGTGCAGTGAGAGGCTGGGCTGCCCTGTGCTGGACACAGCTGGTCCAAGATGGCTCCAGGCCCCGCTGCAGTGCGCACCATGTAAATAACATTCCTGTTTAACTGCACAGTTTAAATAAAGTGCTTTTGCACTGCTCCCTCCACCCACATGTTTTTATAAGTTGCGTCCAGAAGGGAGTACAGATTAAAAAATAGGAATCCCTGGTCTTTGTGAGGGTGTGAAATAGAAGGTAGCATGGATGGTTTTACTCAAAATACTACAAGAAAAGTGAAACAGAAAGGGCTCACATTTCCAAAACCCATGCTTTTCCTGACTCCATAACAGTTCCCAGTCAACAGTCAGCTTCAGAGATTCCAAGAGAAGTTAGTTAGTGCAATTTAGTGAAAAGTGGAGGATGTTGCTAGGCCTTTGGGGAACAATTGTAAATGTCACTATCAAGAGAGGCCTAGACAGAAATAATAAATTATTGCTTATAATAAATTATTGCTTATTACAGTAAGAGTGAGGATTTAGAATAAATATTTTTTCTGGACATATTCCAGACTTATCTTCTAATCAGATTGTCTTGACTGAGGACCTATCTGCAGAGCCTAGTTTTCAGAGCGGAAATGTTATCATGATTATACACAGGGGATGCATGGAGAAATGGAAAAGTAAGAAACACGTCTCTGTCCTGATTTTTTTTTTTTTTTGCCTTCTCATGTTTGTTGAGAAGAATTTGGCCTGACCTAAATCTTCATTACAAATACTCTTAGTCCTTCGGCAAGTAAAACACAAACATAAGTGCTTCCAAGTGACTATCACACTAAGTTAAATTCTGACTGTACACAGGGTATTGTTTATCACCCCCAGATGCCAGGTGATGATTCACTGGAGGAGAGCAGGAAAAAATAATGTGATCCTTCCACAGCACAACCTAGTGGGGCACAGGACTAGAATCAGAGCTGCAGAACCCAGCAATCCACCTCTGCCTGACACGTCTGGTGCAAGGGATGCACTGCCACCATAAAAGAGCACACTGTACTGCAGCCTGGCGACTCTTGCTCTGGAAGGGTTTTGCTGCTTTGCTCAACAAAAATCTTCTACAAGGCATTTAGAAAGTGGCAGTAGATAATATAAGGTAGTCAACTAACTAGATAGAGAAGCCAACTAGATAAGCAATCCAGGACCAAAATAAAAAGACACTCAATCAAATTGGTGGTTTCACTTGAAGAGGTGCTAATTTGAAAAACAACTACAGTGAGTTTATTGTAATAGTCAGCTGTCATTGAGAATGGAATTTGGCTGTTATATCCAAAATAAAATGAAGAAACAAGAAAACATGAAAGTAGTTCAGTATTACAGACAAATTGACATTATATAGTTTAGAAAGCTGCCAGAGGTGGGCTTAAAACCATTAAATTTATATGATTTAGGCTTATGTTCTCCCCCATTCCCCCCCCCCCCCAAAATGGTAGTGGGAAAATATACTCTGGCTGATATTTTCTGAAATGTTGTCTCTTTTCTAAATAAACGCTTTGATCCAACATTGGATGAATTGCAGACCCCTAAGTTAAGTACTTAGGTCTTACTGTCCAATTCTAAGGGAAAATTGTAATGCAAACGTTCTGATTTGTGTTGGAACAGAATAGCCATATGCAGTAACTCTACAGTATAGTTTGTGCCTATGAGAAGACATATTTCTTTCTGCCCCATCAATTAAGTATTTGATCTCCTTGTAAGAAAGGGAGGAAAAAATCCTTACTAGAACAAGTGCTCAGATGGAACTGAATGTTTCTGTTGTTGTTATTGCATGGACTATATGGACATTCCCAAAATTTCTATTAAATGCCTCTAAGAATAGATTTGTTTTTAATTTGTCATTTTGGACAATTCCTCAGGAAATTGAGCTTTTTCCTACTGTTTTTGTTTCACTTTATGCACTTGTTATGATACTCAATGAATACAAAACATTTCCGAATCCGCTCAGTCTAATTGTGTTTAGATTTCAGTCTGTTTTAATCAAGGCATTTTCACCCAGTACATAAATCCCTCAGTAGCAGTTCTAGTTAGAAAGAGAGATGAGTGGTCCCTTCATACAAGGCTACATTCATAATGATCTGTGGAGATGTCGCTTTTCATCTACTGCCCTTTGATAAGAAAGCACAGAGATTTCCCACTCAGCTGATTAAAACTGAGTGACTGCATAATCTTGTAATAATCTCATCTATTACTCAAACAAAATGGTTACCTACGGCATCGTAGTGGCTAATAAGAAAAAGGGGCTCCTTTCTGTGTTGTGGTTTTGTAAATTGTCTGCTCTACCATATTTAGTTTATGGTTGACTTATGCAAGATCATGTCTCTGCCTTCATGTTTTTCAGAAGGTAGTAACACCACCCAATCAATGGGAAACATTTCAAATTGTCCACAATTGACACTGCAATTTGGTAAACATAAAACAGGACTTAAAATCACTACAATACTTTAGGTAGCTACAGGTAGTCCGTCTTATACTGCATAGCTTCCAGAAGCCTATAGAAAAACCTGAAGAGCATTTTCTAAAGACACCATGTTATCATTTTCTTGTGTTTTAATTCTCCCGCAGAAGTCACTGGAAAATTGCACAGGGCAGAATACAAGTCAACAAGAGGTAAGACATGGGAATCATAGAATTGTAGAATACCCTGAGCTGGAAGGAACCCACAAGGGGATCTATACAGCACAGCAATGAGACCTATTGCTGCAATTTTCCTCAATGGTCAGGATGGTATCTTGGTTTTCTGGTAGAACATGGGCCATATTGGCCTATTGACATGGTTCTGTTGATAAACAGAAGATTATCCCCCCCATCCCCGCCCCGGGAAAGTCTTTCCATTTCCAGACAAAAACACGGGAGAGGGATACCTCTTTTTCCCTTCTGAATAATCTTTTATCATCCAGAATAAAGAATTCTACCTTTCAGCTATCTTGCCACAAATCTTTTATTAGCTGCCCTTTCCTGTTTTTGTAATGTGCCATACCCTAGTGCAATAGCCAAGGTAAGAGCTGCCAGCTTAGAGGAACCAAACTGCAAGGGTCACACCCAGAAAGACCTGTTCATCTGCAGTCTGTTACAAAACTCATCCTGGGATGAAATATTTATTCCCTGAGAATTCCACTTTACGTCGTACCTGTGGCTGGAGCTACTACAAAATTTACCTGCTGATTTTAAGACAGAATTGCCATCCTTCCCTTGCAAAAATTTTGAATTTGCCCAGGAGTTAGAATAGCGACTGTCAATAAGGAAAGACCTCACTTACATGCAGGCCTTCCCAGTGGCAAGGACTGCTTTGAAACTCAATTTGTGTTGCAAGGTAGTACAAGAAACATTATGTTTGTAGCACTGCAAATAAATCATGGAAATCTTTGGCAAGCAGCCTGGGATCAGATCAGAATTATCAATTTTCTATTTGTAAGGATTGGGTTTCTGACTTACAACAAAATGTAAACAATGACTTTCTTATTTGTGGTCCCCTCACTTGTTAGCCAATTTTCAAACATCTAAACCTAAAAGGAATGAGATATTCTTGGCTCTTGGCATGTATAGGTGGACACACAAAAGAAAGTCTTGTGCATCGACGTGTCTGGAGTTCTCTATTTCCTAAAAGTACCTGAGATTCCTATTCCTGTCTTCAATATTCTGATATCTTTCATGAAGTTTTGAAAGTGAAAATTAATGATGTCATAGTGTTATTATTCATGCTGTTAGTAGAGTTTCCAGCAATACAGAAATCGTAATTTTAAGCCACAGTCTCCATAACACTCCTAGAAATTAGGAGAACCCTTGTTTCCACTTTGTATTGTATCAGATAGCAGAATAGCTGGAGATAGGAGGAAACTTGGCCTTATCCTGTCCAATTAAAGTTTTGCCATTAAGTTCTGCAGATGCAGAGAGAGAGTTCCACTGATAACAAATGTTTTGTATTCATATGAAATGTTGGAATATCAGAGCTCTCAGTACATATCCTGAAATATTTCTATAGTGGCCTTTATATCTTATTAGATTTGCTCATGTAACAAAAAGTATCTCTTTAAAGTCCATATCTAAAAAGTGATGCTGTGCAAGAGAACATTTCAGCTATATATATACACCACACTGCAATTCAGAGATGTAAATTTCCGATTCTTATGACAGAATTATCTAACACTAGTGCTGAGATGGCAGTTTTACTTTCTGTTAAACTATAAGCCATCTCGAAAGGGCAAAAAATACATAATTCTTGATTAAGCTGAAACTGCTAAACAGTTTTTAACTGTCCAGTTAATAGAAGTAGAAATAGAATCTATAAAGAAATAGCTATAAACCTTCAGTGTGCATCTCATAGGTGGGTGCTTTCCAACAGTAATCTAAGGTATGTTCCTAGAGTGGCCTAAGTCCTCTTTTAAAGGGTAGAAGGCAGCTATTCCAAAGTAACGGTTTTATTTTCTTACAGAACTTTATATTTTTATGAATGCTCTTTGTTTCAATGTCTGTTCTATCTTTACCTCTTCCTTAAAAATAAAATCATAGCAGGTAGTTATCTTGAGGTGATACAAATAAATCCATTCATTATCTAGTACCAATTTCCAAAAGCTGATTTGATTCACAACAGGAATGCTTGTGATGCACCTGGAAAGGTTAGATCTAAGGCAGCTGCAGCACCACCATCTCCAGACTGCAGAGATCCTTTACAAGGCAGGCAGCTAAGCATCGTTTAGAGAAGCACTTACCAGCACAGCCTGAACTGCCCTCAGGCCAGGTCTGAAAAAACGACAGAAAGCCATGTTTTTTTCCAGTCCCCTACCTGAATCTTTATCAGTAGACAATGATATGTGGCCATTCTCTGTCTATGTTTTCTAGAACAGTCTAAAATTCTTTTTTTTTTTCAGTCTACATTACATTTCAAGATATCATTTTTTTTTACTCTTTACATTTTTACTCCTTACATTATGTCAAATGATATGACAACATAATTTTGAGTATCTACTATTACAGTCTGAGATGTGTTCATCTAGTATACTTTTTTTTTTTTCTGGCTGCTCTGTTGACAGTTAAATCAACAGCGCCCGAACTACTCGAGTCTCAAAGTTATCTTTTTGCATGAATGAGGTACAGAAGTTGTCCAGATCTTTGAACACTGAGGATCTAAATCTACAGTATTTGTCTACGCTACATCTATACTAAAAGCACACTCATACTGCTACCCTTTTACTCAGAGTGATGAACTACGCAGTAGAGGTGCAATGAACCTTTAATGGCTTTTGTTTTCAAAACACCCAAGTACAATAGCACTTCCATTTGCATGGAGATGATCACAAATTCGAAAATAGTTTCATGTCAACTGCTTTGTTAAACTGACTTTGAGGGGAGCTGCTTACAGTTACAAAACACAAGTAAAAACTGGTAAGTGAAACATCCCTTTCTACTGTGTAAGTAAAAAGATTTTTTTAAAAGAGCAAAGTTCTGAAAAATTAGCCACATAATTTAATCTCAAATAGTTACTGACATTACTCTACTAAAATGAATCATTTAGCCTCGAGCAATGCTGATATTGGGGAAATATCATTAACTAAAGAAAAATTACACTCAGTTTCTGGACTGCAACTCTACTGATAAGAGAAGAAGAAAGCATTCAAACATTGGCTTAGAAGGACAGGATGCTTAAGGGGAATATGTGCCTTTTCCCTTCTGCTGACATTCCCCAGGCTGCAAAACCAGCTTGATTCAAAATCTGTTATCAGTGAGGCAGTACTACCACATCTTTTTTTCTAGTATCCCCAAATCCTTACATACATTTATAGACAAAGGGGTCATCTAAGATTCCAGGTGGAGAGAGGAAAAACATGCTGCTGTATCTCATCTTGCACCATACTTCAGCTTTATTTTATTTCATCTGTTGAATCCTCATCTGAATAGTATTTTCACAACTCAATCACAACTTAGATTCATTTAATTAAAAAATGGAAGTATCACTCCGTGTATCAAAACATATTGCCTACCTTATCTTTCAAGCCAACTAGTTAAAACAGGCTACCAACCCTGGAAAAAAATTAAAAAATCAGTTAACCGCATTTGCTCAGATACCACATGAACAATGTTGCAACAGTGCTATTACACACATCTCAGTCAAAGTACCCAAGGTCTTTTAAAGTCCAGAATGTAAAACCACAAAGATATCCTAAACAAAATAAATTCAAAGGAATCTGCTCAATTGATGTCTCAGAGTTTACCTCTGTTTTCTTATGCATCTCTTTGCAGAAGGGAATCAGCAGGGAACACACATCACCTTAATTAGTGCTGTTCTCAAATCTACAAAGATGACAGGTCTATTTTTCAAAGGCATTAGCTTTAGGTAAATAAAGGTATGTCTATAGCTGAAAAGACATTGAAGGAAAAGAAATTGTGAGAAATTTTGACAGAGCTGTATGAATTTTAAATAATTATGGAAAGTTTAAATCACAGTTTGAAGGAGTATTCACTGAAACCATTACCTGGACTACTGTACAGGTATGTTTGACTGTATAACTGGTCAGAGAATTGGTTCAGAAAACTGAATGCAAAAGAGGGTCATAGCATTTAGCCTGTCACACAAGAAAATTTTCACGATGATTTTATTATTTCATTAACAGGTCTGTAATTACCTTCAAAAGATGTAGTGAAATTAATAAAGGGAAGGATCATTGATGAAAGCATCTTAGAAAACTCATCTAAGACTTGGGTAACTACCTCAGGCAAGCTTTACGGATTTTGCTCTCCACAACCTTCAACATTTGAGGACTAATATTGCAAAATTTTAGCCAGGGAATATATATTTTTTAAGCTGATGGAAGATCAGATTCATTATTAGAGAAAAAGTGCTCTCTTCTTAGGGTTACAAACAAACAAACAAGCCTCCAATGGCAACAATTAGGAATCACTCCTTTGTCAAGTGTCAACTATAATTTTCTTATATAAATCTATCTAAATTAGAAAATAAAGGGGCAGGATGCCTTTGTTTTCTATCAGTCTCCTTCCTATTGGAAGGCCATGATGTCTACTGAACTCAAGAAAAATGTTCCAACTTGGAACGTAGGTGTGCTGCAACATACTATTTTATTCCCCCGTCACTTTGTCCCCAAATCCAGGTAAAACAATTGCATTGCAAAAACTCTCAGGCCTCTATACAGCATGCTAGCCACTGGTGCAACTGTTACC
This sequence comes from Anser cygnoides, assembly GCF_040182565.1. NCBI lineage: Eukaryota > Metazoa > Chordata > Aves > Anseriformes > Anatidae > Anser > Anser cygnoides. Next base: position 14,639,534 of record NC_089887.1, read on the forward strand.
ACTAGGCAACAAAGACCACTTCACTTAACTGAAAAGAAAGTGTTTTGTTTGCTGCATTACCAGATAACCAATGTTAAATTTGAAGTCTTTGTTATGTACAGCTCTGTGTTCACAAAAAATAAAGCTCTACTTTAGCACAGAAAAATGAAAATAGCTTTCCGTGCTTATTGGTGTAAGTTTTATGTTTTTTCAACATCCTGGTTTTGCAGAAAATTTCTCTCAAAGAGGTTTCCTACTAAGAAGTCCGCCATCATTCAATCTCCTTGAAACTGTCTGTAAATGTATTACTAATTAAGACAAACTTTCAAGTGATGGATTAGTTATTAATTTGCACTTTTCCATTACAATTTTATATTAATTAAATGCATCATATTAATTAAGTCAAAATTAAATTAGCTGTTGAAAGAAAAGTTAAAAATGAATTACTTCATAGCATGTTTCATAAAATACTTCATGGAACTCTGGACTGAATGAATAAACTTTACCCATATTATGTCACATTGTAGTGAAGATGAAGAAAAGTCTAATAAGAAGTAGAGGTTTTTAACCACAGAAGGCATAATAAAGTTCACGTGACAGGAATATTTAGAATTTAATTCATGGTTGATGCAATTGTGGTTATCTGATAATTAAAATAGCAGTACAAAATTTACTAGATTAAATAGGCTCAGAGAAAGGGTTTAGGATATTAAATCCAAAGACTCACTGCATTTCTACAGGCCAGTTCGTATAGTAGGTCTAGTCATTTTCTACCTGTTAGTATAAAACAAATATACTGGAATTCTCAGCTGTCCCTGGTGATAGTGCTCTTCACTATTACTATCACTATCACTAAGTTTTTGCATTTCCACAAAACTAAGAAATATCTGTCATGGATAATTACACATAGGCCAATGCTATAATTAAATCAAGTTTTGTGTTTAATTTCCAAAAAATATAACGAATCATGTGACAGGAGCACAGGACCCAGCAAGCATCTTACATATTTTTCATCTATACCTTACTATAATGGTGGCCAACAAACAGCATCACCTTCAAGTCTTGACAGCTTGATTCTCTTTGGTTAATGGCAGGATATAAAAAGAGATGACTCTCCCAGCATTGTGCACTTAAGGACCAGGTACAAATCCATAGAATTGTTTATCATAGAATGATAGAATGGTTTGGGTTGGAAGGAGCCTTAACGATCATCTAGTTCCAAGCCCTGCCATGGGCAGGGACACCTCACCCAGCCCAGGGGTCCCAAATCCCACCCAACCTGGCCTTGGGCCCTGCCTGGGGTACCCACAGCTCCTCTGGGCAGCCTTGGCCAGGGTCTCACTGCCCTCTGAGTGAAACACTTCTTCCTAATATCTAATCTAAATCTACCTTCTTTTAGCTTAAAACCATTTCCTCTTGTCCCATCTCAACAGGGCCTGATAAAGAGTCTCTCTCAATCTTTCTTATAAGCCCCTTTATATATTGAAAAGCCCCAATAAGATCTATCCAGAGCCTTCTCTTCTCTAGGCTGAACAACCCCAACTCACTCAGGCTTTCTTTGTAGGAGAAATATTCCAGTCCTCTAATCATTTTTGGGTCCTCCAGCCCCACTCTCACAGGTCCTCACTGATAGTAGCTCCGTATCGCAACTCAGACCCCTCACCAGCTCTGCTGCCCAGATGGACAGTTTGATTAAATGCAGATTAGTTATATTACAATTTTTATTCCTCTTCTAGCAAATGCATATGCATTTGCCCTATGTGACCAGAGGAAGATGAGACTATCCTATTGCAAACTAATCTGGTGCTGCATACACACTTCTGCAGAGGAAAATAAATCACTGAAGTGCAACTTCCATGTAATATAAATGTGCTGCTCTGCTTAAAGAACAGAAGTACAAACACTTCGCATTCTGGGTGACAGAATGATACCCTTGAAAAAGAAAACTGCAGCAGAGGATATCGAACATAACTAAGTATACTGAATGTTAAGTGTTGTTCCATCTAAATACACATAAAAGAACAGTTGCTTGGCAGCAAAGAACTTCACTTTGAAAAGGAAACCAAGCTATCATCTGCCACAATTTTAACATGGTATTTTCTCACCTTTTATGACAAAGAATTTTTCAGAAGCTCAGGTGTTAGTTTCACTAATATATTTCCTGTCCATCACAGATACATTTTCCATTTTGCCAGTGTAAAATTGATTACAAACGATAGGCCTCTGACATCTATATATATGCTACCAAGAAAAACAGGCAAACTCTTGTACATGCATTGCTAATAATGTTATTATAATTCTTGTGCATTAATACAGACAGGGATGCAAGCAAAGTTAACAATAGGAAATATAATCCTGATAGGTCTATTGTGCATTCCTGACAAATTGCGTGTTGCTACAACACCAAAAATCTTCTCACAAATATTCATAAAAATGCCTCCTTCTCCTCTTTGCAAATATTCCCTTAAATATTCTAGCCACAGAGCCTACAAACCAGTTTGGCCTTCCACCAGTTAGACACACAGCAAACCTGCATTACTTTGTAAGGGAGGGTGCAAAGAAGATGGAGCCAGGCTCTGCTCAACGGTGCCCAGGGCCAGGCCCAGAGGCAGTGGGCACAAACTGGAGCACAGGAGGCTCCCTCTGAGCACCAGGAGGCACTTCTGTGCTCTGTGGTTGTTGGAGCCCTGGCACAGGTTGCCCACAGAGGTTGTGGAGTCTTCTTCTTGGAGATCTCCAAAAGCCATCTAGATATGGCCCTGGGCAAGACTGTAGGTGTCCCTGCTTGAGCAGGGGGGTTGGACCAGATGATTTCCAGAGGTCCTGTTAAACTTCAGCCATTCAACGGTTCTATGAATTCATCACCTTCCCACCATCTAAAAAAAGAGCCTAGGCAATACTAAGCTTCCACTCAAACTGAAAATAAGCATTTCTTGGGCTGACTCTTTGCTTAAATTGGTGCTAAACTGAAGGCTGCAATTAGAATGCAATCATCAGGTCTGGAATCAATATATGATGGTCAAAGGATTAAAACCAAATTCTCCCAGCATAGCTAAGGGAAAGTTAAGGGTTGAGCTGATCATGGTTTGCAATTGACTGTGGAAATTATTTATAATACCAGTTCTTAATCTAGCGCAGAGAGGCACAATGATTTTCATTGCTCACAAGTTAAATATGAGTAATTCAGAGGAGTAGGTTGTCATGCATTTTCTACCTACCAAATAACCAATAACTGGCACAGGCTATTAGGGATAGTTTCTTTATCATTTAATGTTTTTTTAAATCAAATCTGGGTATCTTTCTAGAAAATATGCCAACACTTCAAGCAAAACTAAAAGCTTGCCTTAGCAGTGATTGGGTTGATCTCTTTGACCAAACTGTGTCAGAGCTCCAACTAAATTCATTAAATTCATTATTCTGAAAGTTCATATGAAGATATGGAAGTTTAATTAAACAGCCTCTGAGAGCTTCTGAGACCCTACAAAAGAAAAAAAATCATTTTATTTTCTTGTAATACTATTTTGTACATTTTATAATGCTGAATATCAGCTTCATGTTTACAGTATGATAAGCTCTGAGAAATGATTAACAGAAGAAAGTCAGCTCATAGGAGAAGTGATGCTAAAGTCTCTCGTATCATAAGAAACCAGAAGATAACATTATTTAAATGAGAAGCAAGCTTGAAATTAAGAGCAATATTAAAAGTGGAACTGGTTTTAAAGAAATAATGCAGCACAAAATTTGGCATGTCTGGAAATACTTTCATATTTCCCTAATCCTGAAAGGTGCATAGCTGTTAAAATACGCTTCTTGGTTAAAATGTTGAGGTGCCTAGGATCAGCCCGACATATAGAAAGAAGCAACTTTGGAATTGTCAGCTTGAGGTCAAAGCAGCTTGATTAAAGAGTGCAATTATTATTTCCTCTTATCCTCCAAATTATATAATTTATCAGAGCACTTTGTCATCGATACATGTAGTACAAACAATAGGAAATGAATCTATCTATTCATCACTGGTAAACAGATGCAGAGAAGACACATTTTGTCTTACTCATAATTACAATGCTCAGAACATCCTCCCTATTTGCACATGCCATTATTCCATTTGCTTCATTGAATTCTATGCTTTGCTTGGAAATTAAATCAGGTCTTGAATTTGAAACCAGGACAATATTGAATCCCAAATCTATCAAAAAGTGTTGTCTCCTTAACTGAGCAGAAACTTCCATTTCCCCCTCAAACTATTAATATTAAGATACAATCACAAGGAAAAAAAAAAAAAAAAAAGGAAAGAAAAAAACCTGAGCTTTAGAATATATCTCTATGCTGAATAAGTGACAAAAAGTTAAAAGCAGTAATTTAGGAAACTTAAATGTGACAGTGTGTGATAGATGTGACTTGGCAAGGCAAGAAAATGAGAAACATTAAAATCATATATTAGAATAGATCAAGCTCTACATACCAGTTTATGTCAGCAAATTTCTTTTGATATGTCAAGTCCCTATAGGGCTAGAATTCAAGTATACTTTGAAGATATATTTTAAAAAGAATATGCTTATGTTTAGAAACTTAATAAGGTCATGTGTGTATGAAAAAGAAAAATAAAATTGAATGCAATGTTAAGTTCACTGCAAGGTTTCTCACTGTGCAGCATTTCTAGTGTTTTTCATGCTCTTCAGAACATTGTAGATTCTTTTACTGATAGAGTCTTCTGCATTCCCAGGTACCAAGTAGAATGATATAAAAGGCCATATGGGATTTTATCCCTAGCCATTGCTTATCAAAAATTATACCAAGTCAGTGAATTGCAGCTTGCTCAAAGAACATCAAGCAAATTGAATTCAGGTATGCTCTATCTTCCACAGGATGCTGTCAAAGGCTTCATCACTACTTGCAGGGGAACAAAACCCATATTCTAGTCATTACTGAGCCACAGCCGGACATTCACGGGGAAGCCCAATCCCTATGCCTAGCTAGAATCCATAATATCACTGAACAGAAGGTCACTCAGTTATGAATAAATAGACGTATATTGAATCCTTGCCACCACTCTATTTTAAATACCACTGTGTGGACTAGCAATTAGATATAATAGCAATAATTCTGCATCTGAGATGCTATTCCTAAAATCAGAACAAGGACCTTCTGCATATTTTCATACAGCAACATCACCATGGGGTTGCCATCTTGGTACTAATACTGTGGATAAAATGAAAGGAGCAATGCTTTGGGGTCGAAAATGGATAGTCTAAAGTCTGAAAAAGAAAAGAAGGGCAAAGTGCTGTCAGTTGTACTCAGCTCAGTTTTTCTCCAACACCATCACGGCAGAGATACACTGCTAGTATTTCAGCACCGAAAGAGATTCCTCTGTAAACAGGGACAGCCTGCAGAAGCTGAGTCTGCTGAGTACAAATACTGCCAACATTCCCTGCGGTGCCGACCACTACCACTTTCAGGTACACCCAAGAAGCATGGTAAGAAGCGGACAAACAGGGAAGTAAAACACTGTGAGATAAGATGATTATTCCTCCCCTCAAGAAGTCACAAGAGATTGGTAGCTGGATCAGGGAACTCAGGTTTTATTGCATCCTAGGGAAATGCTCATGTTTTGGAGCATTCTGGAGGGAACTGAGCATCCCAGGGAAATCCTGGGCACAGCCCTCATCCTGCCCTGGTGTGGTGCAGGTGCTGCGGAGGACTGTGCCTCTGTGCCGCATAACATTAACACAGCAGTCCAGCCTTCTGCATCTTTTAACTGTGGAATATAATCAAGTATGATTACATGTTTGCATTCACCAAAAGATTAGCAGATTACCTCTCTTCTTTTTCCCTTTTTAAATTAATGGCTTAATACGCGTGCTTGTACTTTGCATCCTGGTGGATAAATAAACCACCTGCTAGCGTACGAGCAGCTTTCTAGTTCATACACACACGGAGAACGTTAAGTGCATGTGAAATGGCTTTCTTCTTCCTGATGGCAAATGGATCTACATAAAGCCATTTGAAAGACTGATGTTTGACAGCATTATAAAAAGGCACAAATGCTTAAATGATTCTGAATCAAAGGTGAGCCAAAGGTAAATAGCATCTAGAATGACAGCGTGGCCCATATACTCCCTCAGCAGCCACCCAGGCCCAGCTGCAGCTCCAAAACCATCAACACAAGTGGCTGTTGACTCTGCCAGGAAGCCAGATGCCACTTTCTGGAAAACTGTGTTCTACAGCTTGGCATCTGGTAATTGTGATGACCAGCCAGTAACCATGAGGGGAGGGGAGGGAAATGTATTTTCTTCACTAAATGGTACTCCAGTGAACAATAAGCAACTGATTCCCCCCATTCTAAAAAAAATATTAAAAAAAAAAAAAAAAAGATAAGAAAAGAAAAGAAAAGAAAAGAAAAGAAAAGAAAAGAAAAGAAAAGAAAAGAAAAGAAAAGAAAAGAAAAGAAAAGAAAAGAAAAGAAAAGAAAAGAAAAGAAAAGAAAAGAAAAGAAAAGAAAAGAAAAGAAAAGAAAAGAAAAGAAAAGAAAAGAAAAGAAAAGAAAAGAAAAGAAAAGAAAAGAAAAGAAAAGAAAAGAAAAGAAAAGGAGAAAGAAAAGAAAAGAGAAAGAAAAGAAAAGAGAAAGAAAAGAAAAGAGAAAGAAAAGAAAAGAGAAAGAAACAACCTACAGAATCTTTCTTAACACACATACACAAAAGAAATATTTTCCTGCACTAAGGATATGATAAACCCAAGCTCCCATTTATGAGCTCTCATAAATGAGACATTTTTAGGAAGGTTTTACTCAAGCATCTGTAGAATTTGTTCAGTTCTTTGTTTTCATCCAAATAGTCTATTGGCAACAGGAGGGAAGGTTATGAGACAGTCCTGCTTGCCACTTTCATGAACCATCATCCCTGCCAAACCCTCCCAAACCCTCCCCAGCTTTGATCTAAAACCGTTTCAATCGGCAGACCACTAGGAAGCTTTCCAAACTCCACAATTGGATAATAACCAATATCACACAGCTCAGGAGACCGGGAATTTCTGTGGTGTGGCTAGAAATCGGACAACCCTATGCAAGACGCAAAGGACGTATTCTCTTTGGCAAGAATTTCACTGACTGAAAAAAATAGCTTTCAAGCCCCAAATCAGTCCTACGGTTACAGACAGTCCATTACTCCAAGTGAAGTGTTCCTCAGTGTAGTCTACCATTACAGGCTCACAACAAGTATCCATCCATCACAGATAAATTATAAAAATTAGGTGATCATATTTTTTTTTCTACCAACTCCATTAACAGTGATTCTTAAATTTGCTTGTAATAAATTCTGACTGCAACTGAAATCTTCAAATTTAGGTTAAAAATCTTACTGCACATTTTCTTGCAAGACACTTCCTTCTAAGCAGTAAAAACCTTGAACTATAATATACTCCTACAATATTCTCCTGTTTAATCAAAAATATTTCTGTGAATTTTAAGAGCTAAAGTGCTGGTCTGGCATCACCAGAGAAACATGAAGATCTGCTTTGCCCTAGGAGCAGACTATCAAATGGACAGTGAATCAGTGCCCGAATTTTATTTCCAACCTTGTTCTAGGTAGGAGACGAGCAAACTAAGCCAGCCCTACTTTTGATACATGCTGCTTTTCAGATCACCCTCATTTAATAAAGCATCTGCTTTGAGTGAAATTCAGGGTCAAGCCTCTCCCGTCTGGTAGAAAGCACACTGGTTTCTGCCTAAATGCAGGAATCCTGGATAGCAAACAGCTGCGCTGCCACTCTGGCCCTGATGTATCACAAAAAAATCTCAGTATCACAATGTAAATCATCTTCATATCATCTTTTCTTTCATGCATGGCATTTTAAATCCATCTTCACAGCCTTATAAAAAGTCTTGTTGATCTCTTCACGGTTTGAATCAAGTAAGGGCATTTCCAATTATAATTATTTCTGTCTAAAAATCTTTGAAATAGCATAAATCAGTAAGACTAGCTGTTCATAAATTTATTATAGTAAAATTTGAATCTTGTTCTTCTTAATTTGAAAAAAAAATGTGTGCACATTCTTTTCTGATCTTTCTGTAACTTCTGCATAGTAGTATGTCATAGCCATATTCAGCAAGGAATCTGTACATCACTAATTTAAAATACAAAAGATTTAAAAGAAAAGACACAGCCTGTAAACTGTGACTACAGTTCTTAATGTTATTCCTTATATAACCAGATCCAAATTGCACCCTGTGATAGTTAAATAATCAAAACTTCTTAGCTTTCAAAACAAGTCTATTTTGATATCCAGTGTCTCATAAAATGTTCCAAACCAAAAACTGTCACCACATTAGAAACTTTTATACACACATGCACACATAGACTACAGAACAGCGAATACCAGCAAACATTTATGCCATCAGCAGCCCCATATGCACGGGTTTTACAATGTGAAGTCTAACATAAAATACCAAATTTAATTCAAAACTCTCCTGTTGCTCAATTACTGAAAAATATAGTTGATTTTAAGCATTCATCTCACTCCAAATGTAAAAGTTGTAGTTCTGTCATTTGTAATGAAGTTGCCTAACAAGGGATAAAGGATTATTGACAGGAAAAGACAACTGCAGTACATTAAAAGCAGATTAAGGTTGTAAGAAAAAACAGTGTCAGGAAGGAAATTCACAGTTAAGGGGAAAAAGCTCCATATGCCTTCTAACACCGAGATACAACTGGGGGCACTGAGGAAGTCATTAAGGAGATACCCTATTGTGTCCTGGAATTAGAAGACATATGGCATGTTTTCCCTAAACTGTGGATTTTCTTGATTATCTACCATCAGCATATAATTCTAATGTCTTTTAAGAAGAAACTTTTAAAGAGGGAAAACAATAACCCGCAATTACATTTGAAGCAGTTTTCATTTGCAAGAAATATTATATTGCCTGCCTATATCCTTCAGACAGACCAAGTTTATAACACCCTGTTGTGGTTTGACGTGGCCAGCAGGACAGAAAAAAAAAAAAAAAAAGGATGATTATAATAATAATAATGACAATAGTACTACTACTAATAGTGTGTACAAAACAAGTGATGCACAGTGCTCACCACCCGCTGACCGATGCCCAGACTATCCCCGAGAAGCCAGTCCCCCATCCCGGCCAGCCCCCCCATATTAATCATTCAGCATGACGCCAGATGGGATGGAATAGTTCGGGTCCTTTGGCCAGTTTGGGTCAGCTGTCCTGGGTCTGTCCCCTCCCAGCTCCTGCTGCACCCCCAGCCTGCCCGCTGGCAGGACAGAGCGAGAAGCTGAGAAGTCTTTGGCCTGGTGTAAGCACTGCTCTGCAAAAACTAAAATATCAGCATGGTATCAACATTATTCTCATCCTAAATCCCAAACACAGCACCCTACCAGCTACTAGAAGGAAAATTTACTCTATCCTAGGTGAAACCAGGACACACACACAAATCGTGTATACTAGTAGAGAGTTCAAGTCACACTGCTGAAAGATGAGATAGCAGTAGCATATAATTTGCTGTATTCTGTGGTTCACATCAAATGTGGGAATAACTTCCGAGTTTAAAGGAGGCTATAGAAGTAAAAATCCCGGGTGGTAAAATGAATCTGTGCCTTGAAGTCTCTTGCTTGTTAAATCAACATACAATCTTTTAGCACTGCGCTGGAAGGATCTCCCAGTTCAAGCCACACATAACACGACCAAGAAACTCTCAGTTTTGCAGTACTGCACAAAGCCTGCAAGGGGATACTGCTCAATGAACAAATGTGCAGTGGTAAAATAGATGTTTAGCCACAATCCAATGTCATCTCTCAATTCATGAGTTTCTCATGATGATCATACTACAAATCAGAGTAAAATTAAACTGATGAAAATTTTGCGTTTGATGAAAGCACACTTGACAAATGCTACAGGTTATGCACTCGGGTATACTCAGTCACTATGTGACTTTCATTGACTGTGATGACCAGCACCAAAAAACAATTCTGTATAAAGTCAAACATGTTACTCCTGTTTACTTTATAGATGAATTCATGACTGGATCCAGAACGATTATCGGTAAATACAATATAATCCATGCTGTCATATATTTTATAATATGGATACTTTCAAAAGCATTTATTTTCTATTCATTTTGGCAAAATCCAGTTTCATATATTCCACTAATACTAGATTAATAACATTTTAATACCATTTAATTTTAAAGCAAATTAACATAATGAACTACACTTGAAAACTACTCACAATTTCATTAAGATATTTATTTCAATTTAGTAAAATGAATTCATAATAATTCCACAGCAAAAAAAAAATTATTAGCAAAGATGCTGTAGTTCCTGGCATATTTTCATTATTTCTAATAATCTTACTGAAGTCAATGGTTCACCCTAACAACACCTGGGAATCACTGTGTAGGGATGTGGCCCAAGTAAGAAATATAAAGTTACAGACCGTAAAACAGACACATTTAAACCTGTTGCACTAAGGCCTGGAAATACTGGTGAGGCCTCCCACATGGCGTGTCAGGCTTATCTGAGGCAATTACACCACCCGGATGATGTTAGCCCCTCAGCATAGGAACTGAAAATGCTGATTAAACTCATTTTTTTTTCCCCTGTATGCCTAATGCCAAGTCGGCTCCTAGAGAGGCAGGGCTGTTACAGCCAGAATGATCATATTTTACTTGAATTTGACCTAAATTGCTTCTATGCCTTTGGAAAACTGTCTCCGTGGGTGACATTTTTAACCTTTGTCTCATTGAGGCATGTACGTGGGGAAGTTGGGGCACTAAATACACTTTATTTTGAATTTCTTATTGAGACTTACCAAAAGTTAATTTAAATTGACTTGAGAAGTTGAATGAAAGTTTCAGTCATCTTTTCTTTGGACTTCAAAGAAGGTCTAAAGAAACTTTCTAGCACTGTATGTAGGCACATGTCCATACCTTCAGAAACACCAAGTGCACTATGTATTTTTTCATGGTTTTGCTGAGGACACCGTGGAGATTGAGATGATGCTTTATCAAATTTTAAAATAGCATAGAATAGCCTACATTCTCCAAAGTAACTCTATAGCATCTCATTTTAAAAAGATCGATTAAGAAAAAATAAAAATCAAGAAAGGTTCTGATTTTTTTTTAATCTTAATGGACAGTATCCTTCTCACTTTAACAAGATTGTTTTATTTCAAGGATAAATACAGTTCATAAACAAAACACAGAAAAAAGAAAAACCTTCCAGATAGTCCTTGTATCTACAATATTACAAAGGAACAAAAGAAGTCAACAGTTCCCCTTCTCCCCTGTCTTGCAAACGCAGATCTCAGGAACAGCGATAAGCCTGAATAAAAATTACTGTTCTTAAAATCTGCAACTTAGTTGGAGCTTTGATTTGGATTCACACATTTGTGAAATCATCAGGTTCTTGGAAACACTGCATATAATTAGCTGAATTCTAAGCAGCTTAAGCTCCACACCCCCAGAATCTTTGTCTTCACATGTATTGAACAGCAGAAGTATCAGATCACAGGAGATCACAAATCCTTTGGAAGTGGTTACAGTATATTATGAGAAGAAAACTTATGGGAATATAAGAATAAGAGAAAGATACTGTTTGTTTGGTTCCCCAAAGCACTATGGAAAGGATAAAATAAACTTCAAGAAAAAATAAGATGATGATAATTGCCCCAAAGAAAATAACTGTAAGGAACATTGATCAAGAGGGGAAATTATGAAAACACAAATTGAAATAAATAAACCAATGTTTATGTCAGTTTGCTTCTCTACCTTTGTCTGAACATGGCATAAATTTGTCATGTAAATAACATTCTCACAAGCAACTTTAATTGAGGCCTTGAACTATAACCAGAATGTGTGATCTTTTTTATCACTACTGCATCTGCTTTGCAGGCTCATTTTCTCCCCCTACTATACAACAGTAAGACCCTTGAAAGCTTATTCTCCCTCTTTATTCTTTTAGTTAGAAGTATGTCAACATGAAAACTGATTTCTTCCTGAATTTTGATGCCTGCTGTTTAGGTAATACAATAGTAACAATTGATGACGATATAGTCAAAATAGTTGTGGCCATTTTAAAAGCTGACTTCCATAAAGTATTGTTTTCTTACTTTCTTTAAGTATCTGATAATACAGAAAGCTTCTTTTTAACATATAAAAATCACTGATCTATTCAAAAATTCATTGATCTGAGAAAAATAGTTTGATGTTCATCTTGCTGCTTTCAGTACCAGCCTCACAAGGTCATGATACAAACCAGCAACTCCAATCCAGAGTCAGAAGCTGTCTCCTGAGTCCAGATAACAGTCAAAAATCTGAAAAGCAACTTCAAAGATATGTATGGGCTGAAGACCCTTACCTAGTGAGTATTTACAGACTTGCTAACAGGAAGGAAAACAAAAAACAAAACCATTCAAAGAGTTTGAATGGTAATTTGGCAGGGGTGGTGATGGTGGTATAATGGAATGGTATGATGGTGGAATGATTTTCTTGATATCATCACAGTTTTAACAAGAAAAAAAAAGTATTTTAACTGATCATGAGTCACAAATCAATAAATATATGAACTTGTAAGGATGTATCTTGTGAAATAGAACAACTTTAAAAATTGCTGCACAGTTGGAATAGTGACAAAAGGTGAAAAGAGAGTAATGTTTTATCTATAAATGACATGAATAGCTGCAGATAGTTTTTCTATCTCCCTCCTAAGCACCAAAAGAAGTACTGTGCAACTGTAGAATAACATGATTGAAGCTACAGACCTGTAGAATGTGTAAGTTCAATTCAGCAATGACAGCTGTTTTTCAAGGTGAAGCTACTGAACAAAAATAAACCTAAATAGGTTGGAAATTGTATGTAAATCTGAAACAAAAAGTATTGTATGGATTGTTTCTAATACTGTAAGTACTATTTACAGACAGTTTTCTTTACATGGGTGCCATATTTATTTGTGGGCATGACACCATCTAAAGAAAGCAAGAGCTACACCTTTTCAAAAAATACATGCCAGTTTACTTTTAGGACATTAAGTATCTGCATTAAAGGAGACGATTCCAGCTATTTATATTTCCATTAAGCTGATAAAATTGTGAGAGCAGATCCATCTGGTACTGAATTTCCCCAAGTCTTTGGTGCTCTGAAGGTCTCCTGACCTTTTCTTAACTTCATAAATACTCTTCTGTTAAAATTAATTTCCAATAACAAGCCCCCCCCCCCCCCCCCCAAAAAAAAAAAAGCACTAAAAACACACACACAAACTAGAAAGTTAAAAGCAACCATTTCTCTGAAAAGCTTTAGAAACAGTTTAAAGTAATCTGGAGAGAAATAAGTTCCTACTGAGACAGGGTACTCTTCAGTAACATCAGAAAATGGCAGCAGCCTCTCTTGATAAAGTACACATGAATGCATACTTGTCTGTCTGTGACTATAATCTCTTCCGAAACCTTTGTTCCTGTAGACAGAAAACTGGCAACATTGGATTATTGGATATCACCAGTAACAGGTGCCCACACAGAGATCTACAAGTTACCATTAAGTTTTGGTACTTGGGTTATCTTTTCCACTAGGACTTTGCCAAAGACCAAGAAAAGTACAACACAATGGTCTTGAAAAAATAGGGCAAAAAAGAATTGGACTGTAAAACTCAAGAGAGTGGATATATGGAGACCTCAGCCTTTCAAAGTGATGCAAGAATTCCATATTTTTTATAAAGTTGCATCTCTAATTTTTCAGTGTTTTCCCAATTTTGGAAACATATTTTCAAATTTAACTCATCATCATTTAATTTACCTATCCATTGAGAGAAGTATCCATTTACCAGATCGCACCCCAGAACTTCATCCAGCATCGAAACACTCATCTCTTAAAGCTCTTAGAGACTGAATCAAACTGCTCAAATTAAAAACCACAAACCCATCTTTTTACCTGGTATTCAATAGCAATAAGCAAACTGATCGCTAAATGATATATTATGATGCCCAAGACTAAACTCCCATGATAACTGGAGGTGAACTGATGCTTTGATGTTCAAAAAGAGCTGTTTACTCAGAGTTGTGGATTTATTTGAAATTATCTCAGAACAAGATTTGATGCCATTTGTAATAAGAAGTGTTTTCATAATAAAAAAAAAAAAAACCAGAAAAAAAGATGAAAGTCCCTTTTGTGAGCCATGAACTGATGAACTCATGATTGTATATGATTCGGACAAAAGTACCATAAGTCCAGAATTCTAAAGCTGAGAAAATATCAAGAATATCAAGAAAAAAGAGTAGTAGGTTAAAGTTAATGAAAAAATAACAATGCTAAGAATTTCATGAATGAATTTACTGCTATTTAGAAAAACCCAAGCTGATGTTAAATTAAAAAAAAAGGGGGGGGAGAGGGGAAGGAGGTAAGGGTAAAGAAGAGACTTTCCGAAGAGTAACTTCATGGACTTTTATTTATTCAGTTTAAATCAAAGACAGATGGTCTGAGACAACATCGAAAGCCAAAGTTTAGAGGGCTCTAACTGGAAGTTACAGTGCTAGTATTCACCTACAACATCAGCTTCCTACCTGCTGCAGTTATGTAAGGAGAGGAGAGGAAAAGTACTACCAAATCATGGAGGAGCTAGCAGTTTGAAGATTCACATCACCATAGGTCCTTTACTTGTCAGCCCTGTCCATCTGTGCCTTGCAGAGGTGCTGATAACTCTTGCCTTCCCCCAGTCATTCCTGTTTTAAAGCCCTCCTTACCTGGTCAGCCATTCCACTGACAAAGACACCCTTCCCCTTCTGAAAGAAGTGGATCCCATCTCTCACAAGTAGACTGTTACTCCTCAGATAGGATCCCATGATCAGAGAAATAAAAATCCTGTCACCAACACCACACCTGCAACCAATTCTTCTATCAGAGCCCTTCACCTTACACCCCTTCTCCTCACTAGCAGGAGAATGCCACTTGGATCCCCATATCCCTGACCATCACCTCCAGAGCTCTGTAGCCACTTCCGATACTCCTCAGGTTGCCCCTGGCAGTATCACTGGTGCCCACCGGCAAGAACAGACGAGGGGCAATAATCAGAGGATCAGCCAAGCTTTGGCAGTCTCTCCACAACATCCCAGATCCAGGCCACCAGCAAGCAGCAAATTCCTCTAGACAACAGATCAGGCTGGCAGGTGGGTACCTGTGCACCTCGCAGTGGGGACTTACCCACAGCCATCAGTCACTGCTTTCTCCTGGTGGTCTTGTGTGATTAGGGACCAGTTGCCCAGATGTTTCACTTGAAAGCACTTTTGGTGTGCCCTGACCTTTGAGGTCAGTGAATTTATTCTGTAGTTGCAAACCTTGGGGTGTGGCTGGAGCCTTCATCTTGGTGTCAGCCACCAGACTCCATGCCCCATAATTTGCACTTACCGTGCATGAGATGGTTTAGGCTGAACCCTTTATTTATGCCCTTCTGTGCAAACTGCTGCATTGGTTGGCTGCCCCTGCTAGCTGCTCTGGTGGAACTGTGCTCTGGGCCCATCTTCAATAGGCCTCTCTCCCAAGGACTAGCTGCATCTACATCTATACACAGCAAAATGATTCACCAAATGGAAATTGCCTCAGTCAGGAAATAAACTAAAATTAGATCTGGGGGAAATATTTGTTTAAACTACAATGTGTATCAAAAATGTAGTTAAAGTACCTACTTGCAAATGCAACGAATAATTCGGCCATTAAAAGGTGAAAATGATTGAAAAAAGTAATCAAACATCCTTTGGTATAAAGGATGTTTTCACCTAGACATCAAACTTTAAAAATACACAAATGAAAAAGACACCTAGGCTGTAAAGGAAGATGCACATTATTTTGTTTCAGGTCAAAGCACCTTGGTTCTCTAAAATGCATTATTTCAGGTAAAACGTGTTGGACAGACATAAAATATTTCTCTTTTCTTCCCCCCTTTTCAAAAAAATAAAAATGACAAAACTTAAATCCCATGGAAAAAAAATAATAAAAATGATGCTAATTTGAACCACTTATCTTTCTGTTAACATTTTAGCTTGCCCAACTGCATTATTCAAAAATCTATTAAAAATTCATCTAGAATTTTCAAACCACTGTCATTCCTCATTTCCCATCCTACTCTTCTGCCCTTCTTCTTTGACAGATGTTGCCATTTCTGAGAAAAGGGAGTGTCTGAGGTACTCATAAACCAACTCCTTGACTGCTACAGTTTTCAGCCGAGTGTAGCAAGACAAACTAAATCTGTGATAGACAAGGTGAGAGCAGTAACAATTTCAGGCACCCAGTTTCAATCTGCTGCCAAATATCTGTCAAAGCTCAAAGGCATGTTAGCTCTAAGATACCAGTACTATTTCTTAGCAAAGCATCTATCTCAGCTAAGACACCTTTTTAGAGGGATGATAAAACAGATTTCAAAATTTATAAACCAAGGATATGTATTAATACCTAAAGTTCAAGAGAAAAAAACACCAAGCTTGCCATGTTAGAGGCACAACATAGAGTTGCACTTATTCTAACAGGGGAAAAAAAAAAAAAAGAAAGAAAGAAAGAAAGAAAAAAAAAAGTAACTTATCACAAGTAGCCTCTGTGTGTGGCTATTGACTAGTTGACAAAACAAGCCAAAAATCAATAGCATTTTCTATGAGAAGTTAGATAACTTCCCAATAATACAAAAGACGGGTCTGCTGAGGAATACGTTATCTCTGCTGATGGCTTCACTACAAATATTTCATTTATTTATTTCTGTTTCTTGAAGAGCTCACTAAGTTTGGCCCTGATAACATGCTCAAGGAAATAAAAGAAAATAGTATTCCAGTATAACAGGAAACAGGAAGCTTCAAGCCATGAGCACTGCTGAACACTCAGTGCTTTGCTTTCAGTAAATACTAGAAGTGCTACCTAATTTTTTTGAGAAACATTTACCGGTGAAAAATTGATCTGAAGAAGAAAGAAGAATGGGCTTCCAGAATCAAATGTTAGCACAACCTGTTTCCCATAGGATCAAAATCCTGTTATGCCTCATCTCTTGTTATGGGCAAAATGGAAAACACCTTATAAGCTGCTAATAATAAAGCAGTTTTCATTAATCAAATTAGAATTATCTTGATGTGTACTGTCCAAATTACTACAGAGGAGAATCACTGATAACACTCTTCAAATCATTATGCACAAACATAACTAGACTCTGTCCATGCTCTGTGCTGTGCTGCTCACACCTTTGGCCCTGCTGGCTCCCCAGGCAACAACAGGACGCAGGAATGGGACAGACAGGGTGGACAGGGGGACAGGATGGCTGGCAGCAGCCCCAGTCCCACACCAGAAGGAGTGGGGTGCTCACACGGCCCTTTGAGGGGCAGGTGCCTGCCTACGCTGGGCCTGTGCTGCCTTACCACAGCAGGGCCGCCTGCCCTTGGGCCCTCGGCCCTGCCCACCTGGAGCTGCACAGAGGCGGGCCCTGGCCCGGGCCCTGGCCAAGTTAAGCGCTTATTTCTGGTGCTGCCCAGTTCCTGCTGCATCCTGCCATTCCTGTTCCTCTCAGGGCCCTCCCAGAGCTTGACAGCTCAGGGTAGCAGGCCTCACCCCAGTGTATGTGGTAAAACCAGCCACTGCTGGCCCAGGGGGGTCCTGGGTTGCTCTGACAGAGGTCATTCACTGGCAGTGGCATGTCTTAGCCAGTCTTGCTAAGAACAATGTGTCAGAGCTTTCAGGAATACCCACACCAACAGACTCTTAATAAAAAGAAATACACCCACCACCAGCTTTCACAGATTGGAATGAGCTCAAGTCCATCTCTATATCATTTGAATTATCATCTGCAACAGCGTTCACTCTACGTGCTGAATTCACCGTCTGTCTGCTCTTTGCTGACTGAAAATCTCCTTTTAAAATAAAGGACTGCTATATTAATCAACCTAATGTAAGCTGCCAGGTTCATCTTAATATCAGCCAAACAGTGACTTACCCCTCAAATGGC
Source organism: Anser cygnoides (assembly GCF_040182565.1). Lineage (NCBI taxonomy): Eukaryota > Metazoa > Chordata > Aves > Anseriformes > Anatidae > Anser > Anser cygnoides. The sequence goes on from NC_089887.1 coordinate 14,657,480, forward strand.
CCAGCACACCCCTCTTGGAGGAGACCCCACCATCACTTACTAGCGCTGGCCACACCATCAGTCCTGACGCTGCAGTCACTGCGTAGGCCCCTCACAACAACGGGCGCCTGGAGGTTCTGAACTTTCTGCTTGCCTTAAATGTTTGTGGTCTGCCCTTATCTTTAACTGCTCACCATTACTAAAGTGATAGCAACGTTTTAGGTCTTATACACACACTGTAAATACAACCTACCGCGACGTTAGTTTATAGCATTTCCGTTTTCCTATTTTGTTTATACAAAATGCATCAACCTCTTAGAATGCATCCACATCTCTGAACAGAATAGCAATAAAATTTAAAAATAACAGAAAGAGGAAAAAACAGGAATAGTTTGGTCTATGAGATTTAAAAAGCATAAACCAAGATTTAGAAAAGGTTTCTGAAAAACAATGTCTGCTCTAACAGTGCTTGTACTGCAAATGGACCACAAACGTCAGTCTGGTGCATATTTAATTTTCAAATGAACAACTGGAATATTGCCATGTGTATTCATATAGTCACATGCAGGTCATGTTACCAAATATAGATTACAATTTTTTTCCAAGATTAAATGTGCACTTGAGGTGGGGGTCATTTGAAAATTTTACTGTGTGTTCTTCTTTCCATTTTTTTTCACCATTTATTTGTCAATAGTTACTCTAGTTTTGCTATTTGTGGAAAAATTGACAATTATTTTTAAGAGAAAAGTGAATATATATATATTTATCAGAATATGTTTTGCTCTTTGCTGTGGTTTAATTTAAATACAATTGCAAACTTAAAAACATCTTTTACTGGGGAAAAAGTAATTAAATCAGTTTTGTATTTGTGGAGCTCCTTTAAGGTATTAAAGTGTAACTTGATCCCCAATGAACTTAAAATTTTAATTCATTTTACCTTATGCTGGCTGTGGAAGAAGTCAAATTTTTAAATGCAATATGACATATGGCTGTTCATTATTTATACATTCTGTAGCAGACTATAAATTTTACTTTGGACGTATATCGAAGCACTGAAACCATTTCAGTTGCAAACACATAAATCATAGTTACAGTTATTAGTCTAAATGTAATGCCACCCAGGTTCTAGATCAAAACCTTTAAAATCCATTATAATTGACATCTGCTGCATAACTTATGTCTGATTTTATTAAAGGAGCTCATTATTATTTATATCTTTGAAGTGTTATATTCCTAGCTGTGTAACCAGTTAAATGTGAAAGATTTGAGGAATGGGGGAAAGAGGAGGGGACAACAGTCTCCATACGAGGAAGAATAAGGCTGTAAGAGAGGACAAAATGTTCTGAAACTAAATTACCTAATTCAAGGTATGAATTAGACAGACTCTACTAGCAACTGATGTTCATTTGGGACAAATAAAGAAGGAATTCTTTATAGGCTAATCAGTGAATACACTGGAAAACAAACTGCATTCTCCCATGCTGCACATTGACCATTGCTTTACAAGGAAGGTGTGGAGGGTGTAAAGGTTTAAGACAATTCCTATGGCTTGAAAAAAATAACCGAAACAAAATGGAAGGGGCTGAGAGGTCTTTATAGATTTATTAGAAAGCTTTTTGCTGATGAGCTGTTTTCTTTGTGTAGCCAGGATGCAAAGTGCATTCTGGGATAAACATCCTGTAAACACGAGCAAGTCCTTTGCTTTTATTCTCTTGTCAAAGGGGCTCAGCCTCAAAGGCAGAAGCACATCTTCTCTGAATCACAGTGACTTTATCATTCCCTTCCTGCTTTTCCTTTTGTGTTTAAGAATGGCTTTTACTTAGCTTTAAAGTGTAGCCAGAAGAAATAAAAGAGAGAGCAGCTATGTCAGTTAAATGTCTGCTGAAGACCTTATACTGCTCTGTCTGAAATCAATGACAAAATTTTAGAAGACAAAGGATCAGGCTTTTAGGTGTTTTAGAAGTTTTCATTGAAGGAAACAAATCTCTGAAATGCTCTAAATTATTTTACGAGCGATTTACTAACACCTGGTGGTGGTGGGGCGGGGGGGTATAGTTATATTCCCAGACAGGTGCCTCCTGTTGGCCCAGCCTGGGTAGGGACCAAAACCACTTTGTTACTGATTTGCTTGGAACAATACAGGGCTTTATCCCCTTGTACACCTCGACCTTGCTTACATGTTAACTATATTTAGCATAACATTTACATATTATACTTTTATTACTTACAGTCTGTATTTACATATTTAACAATATTTAACTCTGGTCCCTGTCTTTATTCAGTTTAGCAACAATATTTAAGAGAAGGCAATGAGAGAAAAACAAAAGCCAAGGCTAGATTTTGAGTAATGACAATGTGACTGCACAGTTTGATGGCCTCCTTCTGGAGTTAATTTTTTGGTTTCTGCCATACTTGGCCTATTTGCAGAAAAATATATTTTCTTAAAACACTTTGCATATGTCTTTAACTGTCAAAGTTAACTTATGCTTCTATTTTAATTATACTTTAATACTTAATATTATCTTTTACTTAAAGTTGCATAATATGGGCCAGAACAAAATCTAAATTTTGTGTCACTCGTGTGTAAGCAAGGAGCATTTCTTGTCTTTTCTAGGGAAAAGGTGTGCTAATACAGGTTCAGTGAATATGAAATGCTTAAAAAAAAATCCAACACCAATTTAACTGTAAGATTAACTTTAAAATAAACATAGAAAACCTTGAGCTTTCTTCCCCATGATTAATGTGATCATACCGAATCATATTATATTTATCATCATAATATGATCATACAGATATTACATTTTCCCTCCTAATTCAAAAGCTACAGTTTTTATAATGCCTTTCTACAAAACACATTATCCATTCCCAAGTTTTACACCATGCTCTTTTGTATCTTTGTCCCAAAATGCTAAATGTTTCTATTGAAATAAACTTCACTTTTCAGATAAAGAAAAGTTCAAGTGTTGACATAAAGCACAGAAAGAACTTGCCACCAAGAACTTGAATTGGGGTAACTTGTAAATCTGCTTGTATAGGCTAGCAATAATAACAAAATCTCATTAATCATGTAAGGCTGAGTTGCATGCTACTCTACAACAGCCCTGCAGCACTTTTTTTGCTGTGGGGACAATATGCTTCATAAACTCAAATTAGTGTGCTGCAAAAGCTAATTGAATGTATGCGTGATACTTTGCCTAGGGATAATGCACAACTTTGATGGGAGAAACTGGCGCCATAAGTGTTTTTTAGGGTCCTAATTAGGGTTAGGGTTACATTTAGGATTGTTTGGAAAGAGAGAAGGTGCAGAGTCCTGTTGTGTGTGGGGTTGCATAAAGGCTCCCAAAGGGAGTTCAGATGTACCCAAAGGCTTCTGTTGGGAGCCCTTTTTGATAGGAGAAACTGGCGCCGTATATGTTTTTTAGGGTCCTAATAAGGGCTAGGCTTAGTGTTACTGTTAGTGTCACATTTAGGGTTGTTTGGAAAGAGAGAAGGTGCAGAGTCCTGTTGTGTGTGGGGTTGCATAAAGGCTCCCAAAGGGAGTTCAGGTGTACCCAAAGGAACCCAGACATCCAATGGTCTTACAGCTTTTTTTTATTTGGTTAAAAACAGATGATAGGCTTCTGTGCAACCCACTAAGTCAGTCTATAAATTATTTGATTTTCTGTTTCCTTTCTATGAGTGGCCTCATTTTTTTTTATTTGAATATGCAAATTGACAACCAAGAGGAGAACACTAATTTATTAGTTATTAGCCAAGTTTCAGCTCAGTGTGAATTTGTAAATCAGAGATACTCAATGTGCCCAGTTCTGCTGCCCAGTTTCCCTTGTCTTGCTTTACAGTTAACAGTAGAGAGAGAGAGTAAGTGATAAATAGTACCTAATTTAGTTTCTTGCTTTCAGTCCGCAGATGGAGATTATCTTTTTTATTGGGTGTAGGCATGAAGATTTGGCAGCAGCAGGGCTGCAGGACCTATGTAAGAAGAGGCCAGGGCTGCCCTGTGCGGGACACAGCCAGGCACACCTGAGCCCCTCAGTGCCGCTGGTGCCACTGCGGGGACACAGATTTCAGCCCGGGCAGAGTGGGCCTGGCAGGGAGGGGAAAGGATGAGGAACAGCCCAGTGAACAGCCGAGGATGCTGGTGCTCCAGGTGCAGAGAAGACCCGTCCTGGAGTAGGGAAAAGCATGAGGGGAGGATGCAGCAAGGAGGTTCTGTTATGGACTGACCACAGACCCCATTCCCCATCTGCTCAGGGTTGAGGGGAGGTGGAAGAGCTGGGAATGAAGTCGAGCATGGGAAAACGGGGAGAGGGGAGAAGTGTTTTAGCTTTTGTCTTCTTTTGTTCCGATTCCAGCCTGGACTAATTCCTACTTCCTTAGGTAACCTGGTAACCCTGAGCCCCTTGGGATTGCCGTATTGATGTCTGCCTTTGCACCCATGCCAGCATAGCACACTGCAGTCCTGAACTCCTACTGGTGATGAATATCTCTATATAGAGACACAATGTCAAGAAACTTAAACATCTTAGAAACTAGAGTACTAAGGTCAAACTTCTCAGAAACACTCATGCCACTTGAACAAGTGGAACTTCTGATCTAAGCAGTATTTCGTCTGTCCAACACAGGGCTGATCTTAGGAAGAGATTTTAAGAGAGTACATGAAGTATCCCTAGACAGCAGCTTGTGTGCTTACATTCAAAAATCTTTTGTGCTCAGAACTTGCTGTAGTACTCAGGTCTTTGGATAAGGCATCCTAAGACATTGCTGATACTGGGAGATGGTATATTTCTTGGAACATGATACCAGGAGCAGCAAAATACACACCACATGCAGATTCTACACTACCAAGAACTATTTGAGATAACATCCTGCCATGGAGATTATGTGGGACAAGTCTTTTAGCCCAGAAAACCCTCTTACTTCCTCAGGTATGCCTCTGGGAGAAAGCTAACTGGATGCTTAAGGTCCAGAATGAAAACAGATCCTTTATCTAATGAATATCAAAAAGTTAATCATCTGTATTTTACTGCCCATGGAAATGGTTTTGTTGCTGGATGAGTAGTCTGGTGAGCTTTAGCTTTGATTTAATACTAATTAAGTTCATTATATGCTTGTGAGTCTGTGGAATGCTTTATGATTATTATTATATTTACTGCACTGTATACTGATAAGTCTCAAAATACACTTAATCCAATGAAACTTTTACCTGGCATAATAATATTAATATCCTTTTGTATTTGTACCCTATCACAAGAAAACAAATGGACTGGATGCATACAAAAAAAAAATCTAACCCTTCTGCGTAACAGAGTTAGCCCAGCTCAGGAAAAAAAAACAAAACAAAACTGATTTTACTCGTTGCACACACTTTAAATGGTATTTTTGTGTACTACTCATGTTTTACTGCTTATAACATAACTTAGAATTTTCTACAGAAAGAGAGGTTGTATTTCAGTTTTTGCTGATTTGTCCATGCTGCATCCATTCTTTGGAGACAGAAGCAGGTATTTAATGTTGTTTTTTCACAGCTTATTAGAAATTTAGAACAGAACACCCCATATCCTGCATTTTGTAACATATTTTAAATATCAATAAACTTCAGGGAATTGAAGAAAACATTATCCGGAACACTGCAATAACGATTAAGTTATGTAGTTACCTTTTTAACTCAGCAATTGCTGATGAGTCATGACAAATAAGATACTGACTTTAAGAAATTGGAAAGATTTTGTTTTCATTTCAGAAATTATATCAAGCTATTACATTTTCAGAGACTAACAGATTATATGGGGGAAAAAATTGCAACCTACAGCGACAAAGATTGAGGAAGGCGGTCAATAAGAGCGCGAATCTCAAAGTGACCAAACTATGATATTATTTTGCAAAGCTTCTCTAGAAAAAAAAAAAAAAAGAAAAAAAAAAGCTGTCAAACTAGTGTATAATTTCTTTAGTTTCTTCCCTTTACCAGGACAGGCTTGCTCATTTCACTGTTTAAATCAAATTATGGCTATTTAAGCCTTCCAGGTGCAACACAGCATATCAGAGTCAGGTTGACTTTATGCCTAATCAGAAATTGAACTAATTCCAGTGTTCTTTATAGTTGATCATTAGAGGAATATCTAAAACAGGAAGGAAAAGAAAATGCAATGTGACTTCAAAATTGCCTTTATCCTGTAATGTCAACAGCAAATTGCTTTTGACCACTCATACACTCAGGTATTCTTAAGCCCTGAAATCCAACAACATTTAACTTCCTAATATGAATTAATTGGACTGTATTTTAAATTCTTTCCCTCATTTTTGATTCCTAATTTTACATCTGATATTGATGGGAGACATTTTCTCTACAGGGTGTTTTTGCATACTGTTTTTCATTCTCCTTAGGTTATGCAGCTATTTAACTCTTTAGCTTGTCTTGAGCTACCAAAAATAAGAGTAGGAAATTGCATTATTTTGGCAGTTACTAGAATTGTTTAATGTCATTTGTCATCTCTTACTATTAAATAATTGGATTTGAGAGTTATTTAAAAAGGCAAATATCTTGCTGTTCCTTACAAGGATATTAAGGAGAGGAAATGGCTAAGATTTGATTTCATGAAGGGCTAATTTTGTCTTTTTACAGCTGGAAATGTCATCCTGTGTCACTCAGTTGTTGTCACTGCTAGCTGTGGTTAAATAAGAACGTGAAACTTGAAGGATATCTGGATCATGCTTTTTGTCAAGATTATCAGCATTTTAATTTAATTTAATTTAATTTAATCTGATTAAAACACATTTAGCTTTTTTTTTTTTTTTTTGCTATTGTCCAGTTTATGAATTTAAGATTTCTCTTAAATCAAGTGCAATACAATGTTATTTTTGTAGTGCTGAGTGACACCCTCCCTTCTTCAATTTATTTGGAAAGTGCTGTAGTTTTTCCTAGAATGGGTGATAGATCTGACTACTAATCCATATTATCAAAATTATGCCAAAGGAATTTTAATTCTTCTAACACTCAATTTAAAATGTTGCCAAATGCTCTCAACAGTTATGAAGTGATCTGCTTGTTAAGATTAATTTTGTACTGTCACTCAAACAGCTGGCTTTAGAAAAATATTAGTTTTGTATCCAAAATTTAATTTTTTAGATGGAGGTCATTTTTAGCAGGTGCCACCCTCAAAATCACAGGTATATATACCACAAGTGATATCCTGTACATTCTGTTGACAAAGAATAATTCTATAAAACACCTTTACTTACATACAAAATTAATTTTCTTAAATAAGCAGAAAAGAACAAAATTTATCATTGCCTTTCTGTATGTATTGCATGAAAGGCAACAGTGAATGTGTCAATGTTTTCCCTCTGAAATGGATTTACATCAGAGGCAGACGATTAATGTATTTTAGAGGTCAGACAGCCTTCCAAGCAATGTCTCTGCAGAGAAGGAATGTTCATTGCAAGGACTCATTATTCAAATCTTGTACCCCTTACTCTCACTTGTGGTCCCCTTTTAGTAACTGGAACTGTCAATCTGCATAAATCGGTTAAATTTCAGCAACATTAACTTTTGCCAAAATATGCTACTTCATTGAGACTGAAGTGTTTAATAGAAATAAACTGTTTTTACCAGTTTTGTGATAAAAAAGGGAAGGAACAAAGAACAGTGCTCAAATTTCCCTTGCCTACAGTCAGAATGCTGATTTTACAGCACTGGATAAATTATATTGACCACTGTGGCTGAGACTTTTGTGGCCCATTCAGTCATTTGGGATGAAGGGTCTTCAAGCAGGAAGAGGAACTCTGGCGTGTTAAGTTCTATCAGGATCCAGTTAGTGCCATAACTAGAAGCTCACCAAATGCCTAACAGGTTTCATTCATACAGGCTTAGAAGGTCCATTTTCTTAAGTTCAATTCATTGGAACTTTAGTATAAAGAATAACTGACAAAAGGACTGGGGCCCAATACTTTCAGAGGTCATCTTGGTGTTAGGTTATCATTGTTAGGAAGCCTGAAGAGTGTATCAGAAGAGCAGAGCAAGGTAGGGAAAGAATATAAATTGGCCATATACACCGCAGCACCTGTGATGAACTAACCAAAGTCAACCCAATTATACAAAGAACAGTGCAAAGCTCTTTTCAGGCCTTCACCTTCCTTTAGTTCTCATATTTATAAAAGCTTTTATTTCCAGCATCAACACTTTCAAACACAATTAATTGCAGGACCTGCCCTCTTCTTTCTTTAAATTCTCTGCCCTTGGAGTCACAATTCTTGTTGAATTGTCCCCTCCACATCCTCAGAACACTTCATAAATAGGTCTGAGGATATGAACCAATGGCAGTTTTTCAATTTCAAGAGTTTATTTGCAGTATCTGACTCAGATTGCCAGGTCTGAGGTATCAAATCTATATATTGTAGGACAGGCTTGTCTGCCCACATAGTTCAATTGCTAAGAATGTAAGAAAGAACTGGAAAAGGAAGCACTCTTATCAAATCAAATCTTTAAAAGCAAACTGTAGACATTACTTGTGCACAAAAAAGTCTAATATTTCCACGTCAGAAGCACATATGTATTACTGCTGATGTAACCATTACCATTACTGTTTTCGTAGATTCCAGATTTTTATTTTTAATATGAACTTATCTATATTTAAACTTTAGCAAATCAAGAATATTCTTTTCTCATGGATGCTAATATACCTTTCTCAGGGATGGCAGAGTGCTATAATTCTTTATTCTAACATATAATTTCTTTCTACATTTGAAATTTAGGTGTCAAATATCACATTATGAAACTAAATACCTGCAGAGTTATAGGGGTCAGTATATAAAATGATAAAGGAATGTGGACTGCTTACCAGAAGCAAGCACCACATATAGAAATATACCACATATAGAAAGGTAGCCTGTACTTTGCATCCTGTTTGATGAATAGGAAACCAATTCAGCAAAAAATGTTTTTAATCTGTGAAGCCTGCTGCAATCTACCCATTACTGTTACAAAATGGGATTGGAGTTATTTTGTGATAGAGTTGTATCCTTCATATATTTCAATTGTTATTTATTTTAAGGAATATTTTTGAACAGAGGCATAAAAGATTATATGCCATTACTTTAACAGCTAAGCATGGCACTGGCAATATTCATCAACATGTCCAACCAGCATTCCTACAAATAGTTTTCTAAGAGACATTTAAGTAAGTGAGGTTGGACTGATTTTAAGAAATGATGAACATCTCCAGTTTCCTTTGTCACTCTACTTACTATATCAATGGGTGCTTCTAAGCACAGATTTCTGAAGATAGTTAGCTATGAAACTAACAGAAAACACGAGTCATGGTATTTCTCATTATATAGGCTTTGTATTCTTTTTCACCTTTTCTGTTGACTCACTGGGGGTGAGTTGGTAATGGTTTCTATTCAAAACACACCATGCTTCTTGCAGTCTTACAATACATTTTGCTAACAACACAAAGCTGGGAGGCATGGCTGATGCCCCAGAGGGCTGTGCTACCAGTCAGAGGGACCTCGACAGGCTGGAGGGTTGGGCCAAGAGGAACTTCATGAAGTTCACCAAGGGCAAGTGCAGGGTCCTGCACCTAGGGAGAAATAACCCCAAGCAGCAGTACAGACTGGGGGCTGACCTGCTGGAGTGCAGCTCTGCAGAGAGGGACCTGGGAGTCCTGGTGGACAGCAGGCCGAGCATGAGTCAGCAATGTGCCCTTGTGGCCAAGAAGGCCGATGGTATCCTGAGGTGCATTCAGAAGAGTGTTGCCAGCAGGTCAGGGGAGGTGATCCTCCCCCTCTGCTCTGCCCTGTTTAGGCCACACCTGGAGTATTGTGGCTTCCCAGTACCAGAGGGACATAGAACTATTGGAGCAAGTTCAGAGGAGAGCTATGAAGATGATTAGAGGGCTGGAGCGCCTGTCCTACCAGGACAGGCTGAAAGAACTAGGCCTGGTTAGCCTGGAAAAGAGAAGACTGAGGGGAGACCTCAACAATGTGTATAAATATCTGAGGGGAGGGTGTTGAGAGGATGGAGCCTGTCTCTTTTCAGTTGTGCCCAGCGACAGGAGGAGAGGCAATGGGCACAGGAGGTTCCGACTCAATATGAGGGGGCACTTCTTTACTGGGAGGGTGACAGAGCACTGGGACAGGTTGCCCAGAGAGGTTGTGCAGTCTCCTTCTCTGGAGATATTCAAAATCCACCTGGATGTAATCCTGCGCAACGTGCTCTAGGTGATCCTGCTTGGCAGGGGAACTGGACTAGATGATCTTCAGAGGTCCCTTCCAACCTCGGCCAATTGTGATTCTGTGAAAAATATGCACAGTTTAGAAGGACAAACGATTAGGAGTTGTGAGCTGTTACTTCTACCTCTTCCATGTTTTTTCTAAATGTTATAGAGAAGAAGGACACTTGGCAAATTTGAATTTTATTTCCTGTGCATACCTTGTTTTTACATCTGTTAAATGAGCATGAATCTTTCTCTGCCATCTGTGTAGGTCAAGAAACTATTTACATAAACATGACACCTTTTCAAATAATGCCATAAGTTCCTCTGCAGGAGAGATATATATGCCTTTACAGCTGCATCTTTGGGTTTCTCTAAAATTCATAAAACTTGAAATACTGAGAAGTTTGGTGCTGTACATTTGAAAGTCTTTATACTGGGGATAACTACCATTTTTATACATCATGAAAGTCTTAAATAAACATTAAGGATCCATTTTTAAAGTGTTCCATTGCATTTCCTACCCCTTTTACACATTGCATAGGAATACCTTTTTTTTTTTTTAAATGTACCTATTAATTAAGTCTACCAAAGGAAACTCAGAACTGTCTCCAAAGCCTGTGTAACCCTTCTTTACTGTTGTCACAGGCAAGGAGGGGTGAACCCCACATGATAGCCATTTAATAAGTCTTTTTTTATATAAACATCATCAGAAACACAGTCTGCATTACACACAAAGATCTTTCAAAATGGTCTGTCAGAAAGAGAAGTTTATGAGTTCCTTTGCTAAGCAAGGAAGATGCAGTAATTGAAAGTGCCCACGGGCTTGGAGATTTATTGTTAAGGGAAGCGTGCTGTAAACAAGAGTAACATTAAAGATTTGACTGTAATAATTCAATCTATCTTACTTTACAAAATAACATCTAAGTTTGCAAGTAGTAAGACCTTGTTTACAAATAATTTGCAGCCTTCATGATGTAAGCAGCTTCCAAAGCCTCCCAGATGAAAGAATTTTTATAAAATGTAAGATATTACAACTGAAACACTAGTCACAAATGTGTAGCTTGAGCTCAGTATGTTTTTCATGGAAATGGGTTCAACCTCTGTACACTTATGCATGTAGGAATAAGCAAGGGTAAAACAGCAAAGCAGAGTAGACTTCCTTTGTGACTAGACAAACAAACCCAGGTGCCATTAGTGGATTGAGAGCTGTAAAGTGGCAGGATCCAATGAACTTCAAGATGACTAGATTTAGAGGCAGCAGTCATTTCATCCTGCACTAAATTCTTCAATGTATCTGGATAACTCCAGTTTCTGTAAAGTAGGTCTACTTCTTTCTAAAGCACGTGAGAGTGCAACTCATAGCCACCCAGGTGGGTAGGGTATACCAATACATGCATACAGACTCTCCTCTTAGCTGAGCAAGTATCATCTCTCAGCAAGTGATTTTTGCTCTGATAAAACAGCAGTAGAATCATAGAATTATACAAAACAATAAAATACATTAATTTGGCTAGAAAGGGAAAACATGCAGTCATGAAAGAAAGGGATCACAGCAATGTATATTTTTAAAAATATTGGCTTTCTTTGCCCAGGACTTCTCTCTGCTATATCCCAAATATTGAAAAATAGCACTATACTTGCAAAATGAAAAATACGTATTACTGTAAGGCTGCATTTCTTTTCCCTGGAATAAAAGGTGTTTCCTTCTAGACACAGTATTCACCTTAAATTGATCCTAAGGGAAGAAGAGGGTGGAACAGCTCACTTAGCAAAACATTACATACTAAATATTCAGATCCTGTACACAGTGCAATAGAAGGGCTATCTTCTGCCCCTTCTTTCCCTTTCCTACTGCTTCTGGCACTATATTCAAAGAGCACAGCTGCCTGCCATTCAGGGCATAGATATATCTACGTAACAGGTCAGCGCAATCATTGCAATGTAGGCATTTATTCTGACAGAGTGACAGATGTTACTTCTGTCCCAGAGCACAAGATTAAAATCTTTACCAGAGACATCTGATTTCATAGGTTGTAATTTTTACAGAAAGATCACAGATCGGTTCTTTGAACACACAGAGAACTCCACAAAAATATCTAGATACAGTGCAAAATTTGTCTTGGATCAGACAAGGCAAGGAGAAGATTAGATAACCCACTTGATCTTACACAGAAGCATATGCTGCTCCAGAGGAATTAGAAACTCCTTGGGCCTTAAGGACAAAATTGTTAAGACAGTACTTAACTGACAGAGTTCTTTTTGCTATTACCTTTTAAGATGGTTGGTGTTACATAGCTACTATGATCACAATCTGCCATATTCAGCACTGCAGTTGGTACAAAGAAAAGTAAAGCATGTAAGTTTTCTGTATGTGAAAAAAATGAAAGCAGATATTTAACAATATATTGAATATTTAGAGTCATCAGAACATATAGTTTAATTAAATATGAAGAGATCATTTAGAAAATTATTTTTATGGTTCTTAATATCTGTCTGTTCTCTGATGTTCCTGCTTAAAAAGCTCATTTATTCATCTACTAAGTATTCCAGTTGTTCAGTGAATGAAACGTACTCTCAATTCTGGTGCTCCTATTATGCAGAAGTAGTTACTGAGAACGTGTACTAAATAGCCTTTCACACCTCAAAAGCACATTATAATAGTGATAGATGGATGTGCATGCTGGTGTGATGAGAAAAAAAAAAAGAACTAAAAAGACTGCTCTATTATCATGACAATTTCTTTCTTAAGAGCCAATGAAAAAAGATTTGATCTATCTGTAGTAGAGATGGTGACAATTAAAAGAAAAGGCTACACCAATCATCTGTTGATTCACAGCCATGCAGCAGTCTTTATCACTGACCAAGAAGTACTGAAGAATGTAGTTGTAGTTGCCTAGCAAGGATGAACAATCACTAGAAACATTTTAATTTCCTCCTTTGTGTATAATAATGCCAAAGGCCATAAATACTTCTGTGATGGAGAACAAGACAGACAGACAGACAGACATGCTCTTTTAATGCAGAAACACAAATACACTTTCCACCTTTTAACTAATTCAATTCACATTATGTCTGTGAAATATTAGAACAAATTTTATAAAAAGACAAATTAGAGCTTAAAGAATTCACATTCTTCAGAGCTTGAAGTAGAATGGTAAATTTTCTACTAAGCTTTTACAGAATTGGGCAGTAGATTGGTCTTCAGCTCACACAGTGATGAACTGTTGGAAGCAAGATTGAAATGGTTACAATTAAGAAGCCTTTCAGCAGCGTGTATTTATTGATATAACTCATTACTGTGGGAATCAACACAACCAGTCACCACAAAGTAGTCCAAGACTGGTATTGTCCATTAGAACCATTTAGAACTGTCATGGTGATGCAGTGAAAACTCAATAACCAAAGTTACTGAGTAGGTATTCTTTATTATGGCACTGGGTGTGTGGGGGATCGCTCCACCTAACACACACCAATGGTGCTGGCAGTGTACTTATATTAATGGAATATATGCATATTCATTTAAATTTCCATAAATATCTTGCATATTCATCAGGTCTCTGAAGAATCATTAACATAGTTTCCCTCCCCTATCTGCATGTGTACTGGAGTCCTTGGGTGGTTGTCTGGCCTACTCTGGTTGTCTTTTGATGAAGGCCAGAAGTCTTCCTCATTGCTAAACTTATGACCTTTCCCTTCTTTGACAGACTTCAGCAGTCAAGCCAGTTCTTGCTGGTGCCTTTATCTATGCATACAGACTTTTACTCCCTTATTTTTGGGGTCGTTAACATACAATTGTGCTAGCTAAGACCTACAGAATCAACATCCTTTATCTTGTTCTCTGTCTCAATGAAGTTTAATTCCTTTAATTATATAAAATTATTTGTTAAAATTAAAGCAACAAGATTTTGTCCTTCCTGTTCTCTGAAATCAAGCATTCTTGCTGTATATTCAATATTCAAGAGCACCCACAAAACTTCTTTCATCATATTTCTGTTCTCCCTCTCTGTCACTCACTAGCTAAATGAGTTTTGACTTTCTAATCTTCATATACAAAGTAGTTCTTACAGCAGTTACGTTGCAAAAGGCTTTAAAGTTTAAAAACAGCGTATACTGGCCCTCATGGCAAATCAAAGCATGAGAGTAACAAATAGAGGAGGTGAAATAGAGCTCATCTGGGAAATCGATTGCTTCTTTTTGGTCTAAACCTGAGAGGTTAGACCAGTTTTATAACCTGGAAGAACTGATACCAGTGTACTACTGGGCTTTCATGTCAGATCTTCTCTCACTCCATATACTCCTTGTTCCTTACTTTAACAAACTCAAAATTTAGTCAAGACACCCATAATTTCTCAGCAGAGCTACACAAAAAGTTTGCAACAAACTTTCAGGCAAAAATCACAAGATTGTCTAAACATAGTTTCAGATATTCACTGCAGAGAGAACACAAAAGTAAAAGCTACAGAATAAAAAGAGAATGCAAAAGCCAAAGCTCTCTTTTCACCATTTGAGGTTTGAAGTGTTCAAGACTTAAGTAGGCAGAGAAGAGGAAGATTTGCAAATGAAGCAACACGTGCAAGAAAGCTATCTTGAAGGCAATTGTTGCTACTTGTAGTGTTTGGTGAACATGTGAGCTCTGCTTCCCATCTTTCTCCAATGGATAAGCATATATTTTTATGCAGTTGGCAATGGACGTATTACCAGCTGTCAAGAAATCAATTACTGAGGCCTTAACTGACAGTCAATTAGACTCCCTATGAACGGTGATCATGTTTCACTCTGAAGATAGTGTAGTAAGAGAATGAAACATATGGTAAAGTTATGATTTTTTTCTCAAAACAGTTTTTAATGGTATTTAACTATTGATCTGTTGGGTTCCAGTTTACTTTAACTGGTGTGCAATATTGTAAGAAGCTATTATATTTAGGCTTTCTATTTTAACTTCTTATATCCTGCTTAAACAGCAGAGAAATTAACATACTGTTATTCAAATATATATACACCTCAGTAAAATTTATGGCACAAAAGAATGCTTCACAAGGCTGCAGAATTATCAATAAACAGATTATAGTGTTATCATGACCTTAAGGCAAGATGAGTGATTCCTCTTTCTTTCACTGTTCAGTGAAGTTAATGCTGTCTTAAAACCAAGCATATTGGAAATGGCATTCTAAAGCCTTTTCTAAAAGAATTCTTCTGCCTTTATGAAATAACACAAGCATAAGTTACATCATTTTAGGTAGTAGGTATCAGCTGAAGAGTGTAGTGTTATCCTAAGTACTGAGCTGTGTACATCTCTGCCTCTTGTGCTTGCATACTCACATGTGCATAAAACGTGAATTGATTGCAGATGTAGTATAGTATGATGTACATTGGATTAGCGTTCTTAATGTTTCGTAATATTTTTGTACAAATAAAACTAAACTCAAAAATAATAAAAATGACATATTTCAGCCAAAAATAGACTGTGTTCCTAGCCTTACTTGCGGGTATTAAGATAATGTCTTGTTTTCTCATTTTCTCTATATTAGAAATTTGACGAAATATTTTTGAAACACTAAATACATTCAAACAATGACAAAGATGTCTGAAAAAGACAAGCAAGATTATAATTTTTCTTCTCAATTTTACCACTGACCTGCTATTGCAAAATTGGCCACACCAATGTGTTAGTGTCTAGAGGTTTAATTTCAGACCCTTTAAAGGGAATTCCCTGGGGCAGGAGAATGGATGTATCTTGCAATCAAGATATTCTTGTAATTCTTGCATTGAAAGTTAAGAATCTAAAATGCCTTATCTAATTGGTTTTAAAATTGTATGAAATCTTAATGTTCTGTTTTCCCTGATAACACTAGACAGGAGTAATCTGATTTTTTTTATTTATTTATTTCCAAAACATAAAACCCTCCAAAAAGGGGGTAGTAAAAATGCTACAAGTCCATTCCTATTAGTGAAAGAAATTAATACCTAATGGCTTCTAGTTACAGCTTTAAAGAAAAAAAAAAAAGGCATAATTGGATTGATACGAAAGTATTTGTTTTCTCATCCCACTAACCTTTTAAGGCAGATGCATACTAAAGCCAACAACCTGGATTCACCCATCAAGTCTGGATTTGTTCAGATAGTTAATAGCTTCTTCATAAAACTCTCTCTTTTCCATATAACAAAATAACTAAATAGCAAACTTACTTCATTTTTATACCACCACCCAACTATACTTTTGGATTAAACATATGTATTGTAAACGATGAGCTAATTCAATCTGTGAACACTTTGTTTCCACACTAAGCAAATGACATAGAATGAAAATTGAGGGAAACAAAAGTTTCCTGTTAACCCTACCTTCCCTCTTCTCCAGGAGACAGAAGCAGCAAGGCACTCCAAACTTCAGAGATTTGCTTCTCCTCAATTGGCATTGCTTCTAATGGGTAAAAGCCAGAACTAGTAGGTGTCAGATCCATCCAATTAAAACCCTGCCTGTTGATGCAATCAATTAAGATGTCAGCTGTGATGATACACCATTTTATCTTTTGTGTGCATGTATACTCTTTGGGGGAAATAAACTGAAATCGTAAAAGAGATTTAGGGTTCCCAAACTGATAGACTGATGGACCACTAAGTCACTTCACTCTAGGTTTTTAAGAAAAAGTGGTAAAATTCAGAGGCCACTGACACAGCACCTTTATAGCAACTGCTTTCCATGACTTACACTTTAGCCTGGATTTCATTCAGAGATGTAAGAAGCCAAAAATGGGCAAATACAGTACCAAAAGAGTATTTTGAGGTGAACTGAAAGCAATGCCAAAAGTGATAATATCTAATTCCACTCTTGTGGCTTTTATCTGTAGATCTCTAAGTGGTAGCGATATTCCACCAACTAAGTGCTCTATATTCAGCTCAGGAGGAGGTCAAGGGCAGAACTCCCATGGACTTTAAAAGTTTGCTGTAATAAGACAGAAGTATCAAAACATATTACTGCAGCTTCTGTCTAATATATTATTTGGGGGGCCAAAGGAGCAGTAAACCATCAACCACTGACTTGATAATTGCATTTATAATGGAAATGTGTGCCCCTTTTGTGTCATTTCTACTGTAAAACAGCATGCTAGTACCCACTAGTGAACAGTGTACTCAGCAGAAGGATAACTAATAGGTGAAATAAAAATTATGTCCCTGATGGTGTTTTTTTTTTTTTAATGTATTAAATAATGATAAGGGGCAAAGGGCAAATATTCAGCAATCAGCAAGCAACCAATTGGGGATTGGGGCGGGGAGATGCAAAAGATGGTGATTCAATAAGTAAGGACCATTAAAAATCTTAGTGCAGCCCTTCTCTGAAATCTTCTCCCACTTGTCATAAAAATACTGAAACATATCATCCTTCATTTTGATTGAAGCTAGTCTCTTCTCCAGATGTTAAGGCTGTTCTGTTATCTGTTACTATGTCATATATATTCCTGCAAATATACTGTCAAAAAGACATACTTGCAGGTTGACAGCTAAGATATTAAAAGGCAATTCCAGTTACAGCTGGCCAAATTTTTGATTAGCTCTTCAGTAAACAAAGGGCATTATTACTGACAGTGGGTGATTTCAGACAAGATAGGTGTATGCCATGGCACAACTTCCACATCTCAGTTGTGTGTTATGGTATGTTAAGAGATAGCTTGAGCACCCCTAAGAACCTTGTTGTCAGGCTTAAATAGAGACAAGGGTGAGAATTCAATGTACTAAAATTCTTTATTTTTACAAAATTTCTAAATTGTACTCCTCTTTGACATTGAGCATATTGAAATACTTCTAAATACAATCAAAAATTGTTGCTTGGCAAACCTAGCAGAAATAGGATATCATTTGGGGGCTTTATAATATTTCTGATCTTTTACAAAGGTTGGCTGAAAAAAAAAGTACACAGAAAAAATGACAATTATTTCCTCTATAAAAGGAATAGCATAATACAGACAAATGGATTTTGCAGGAGAATTGCCAATTATACTTGGCCTTGTTCAAAAGGTTAATGATGAAATATATCTGGCTTATATTTCAAGAAGAAAACTAGCAGTAAGGCAAAATTATTCATGGTGAATCGAGTGAAAATGTTTCCTTTGGTCTTTCTTTAGCTTTTGCTAACGATCAGGAACTAAAAAATGCTTTCTGCTGTTGAAACAGGTATGCTTAATCTTCTAAATTGAATTTAAATATTTTAAGACAGAATCCATTTTTTTTTCTTTATCATCTGCTACTTATGTACTTCTAATGATGTAAACAGAAATGAAGGACATGGCAATGACCCTCATTAATCCAATAATACTTTGTGACTAGACCAGGTCATGGGAATATTTACAATAAAAAACTTCATTTGCTCTACAGGTTTGTTTGGGCAAAGGCAGTTAAAAGAGAACACTTTATACGAATCTAAATGAAACATCTCCTGGTAAACAAGTTGTTAAAAATATCTGCACCATTAGTTATGGTAAAGTTATGGTGTTTTGTGAGGCTGATAATGAGCAGAATAGAAACAGGTAAAAACCCTCCTCCTGTCCAGTGTATGGAAATAATCTATATAATCTTTTGAGGAGTTAGCCAACCCAGACTTCGGTGCATCCCTAAAAGAAACACATATGCACAAGATGAAATACACAGCCATTAAGTCTTTTTGAACTTCTAGGGGGAAAAGAAAAAAAAAAAAGACAAGCTAAAATGAGTTATCATTTTAACATGCCTATTCTTCATTCTATTTGCATTTCTTATTTTTGCTGTTCCTTCTATTAGGAGAGTTGTCTGGTGACAGCTCCCAGAGAGAGACTTGGAGACATCCAGCACACACATACACTACCATGTAAACTTGGCTAACCCAGGGAATGAGGCCAAGATGCTGTTCAGGGGCAAGACAGCTGCTCAACCTAGAAAGCCTGAGCACAAAACTGAGGAAGTCATTGAAAGAATCATGACACTTCAGTATGACAATAAGAAGTAGGTGAAATAGAATAATTATGTTGAAAATGATTTTTAAAGAATCACATTGTATTGTTCTTTTGTACCTGAATAGAGTACCACAAGAAAAATAAAATAAAATATTTCCCTGTATCCATTCACATACATAAACTGCTCTTAATACTAAAGGGAATTATACACAAAATCCTTTGTATCTTGACAGAATTTTTCATTTTAGAGTAGAATTGGTATCATTTCTAGTCTGCAAAGATATAGTTTATAATTTAATAATTAGTTCACATGTATAATACAATAAGTTTATTGAAAATATCATGTTTTATTGTTATGTAATGCACACATGTTCAACTCTCTCATATGAAGAGCTTCTTTCCAGTAAGTTCAAAAAGAAGTGAAGGAGGCACCTAATAGGGAATTGCTATCACAAGAGGCACTAGTCTCTGTAAGAATCAAATGGGTTTAGCCTGTTTTAACCAGCACTTTCAATCTTACAAACCTTGTTGTCGGAAGTCTTTCAGGGTTTGAATTGCTGAGAGTATATCCCCGTGGAAATCAAACGCCTACATCTCAAGTTGAATAATTAAAAAATTTCTAGCTATTTTTAGAGGCTCTGGCTTCTAGTAGGTACCAATCTGGAGAACAACTGTTTGAAGACGTAAAGCAATTTTATATTTGCATTAATTTCATAAACAAAACAGCACTGTTATGCAGTTACATGGCATATTTCCTCCTTTCCCCCCATTAGATTTCGCTTACATTTTGAAATGATAGATCAATTGCTTTGATAAGTATACATGCATGGCCAGACTGCTGCAGCAAAATATATCCTTATCATGAATAGTGTCCAGGACAAAATGTTCAGTCAAAAAACCTCACTCAACAACAACAAAAAAACCAGCCCTATACCATCATATGAAACTTGTCAGAACTCAGGGACTGATGGATAAGCAGAGAGCAAAACTTCATAATGGAGTTTGACACAAAAATGTGCGAAAAAAAACAATACTTTAAGAATGAAAGATTTTAACAGTGAAACAAATAAAACCATTCTATAGATCTGCATTTGGGAATGAACTGAAATTTGCTCCAGGTCACACCACCATCTAAGAATATTACATCGGTAACTTGCTTCATCTGAACACAAGGAAAGGCTATTGCTCACTTTGACCTGTCAGCCCAATTGACATCAAACTTGTCAAGAAAAATAAGAAAGGGTGAACAGGAAAGCAAAGGACAAATATAAAGTAACAAAAGGGAAGACCTGGAAAGAAAATGTCTTGCCATAAAGAACCTCTTTGCTTAGGTCATGAGCTCATGTCACATTCTCATGATAGTTGTTAATAAATATCTGTTAACGTCATACGGAAATGAAAGTAGTAAGGATAGTCAATATTAATTGTTGAAATAGAGCACACTGATGCAAAAATAAAGATTGTATAATGATTAAAGGATACCACTGATGATAAACTGAATATAGATGCCATGAGCCATGAGATCCTGAATGTTAATACCAACTGTGAGAGTTTATTAGGTGACCTTGGCAAGTTGCTTGCTTCCATTGTTCCTTAGACCCACGCAGAACATTAAATAATATTTATGGATTTGGATATGCAGCAGCCTATCGACAGCTGCTACAAATCTATTTTTTCTGACATCATCTGTTTGTATACCCAATGTGCTTTCCAGATGTTATTTTGGTAAATAGGCTCATGTATTTCATGATTCAGATCTTTCCTACAGCCAAATGGAGTAACATGAAGAGCTATGTGAAGTGGCAGGGTTGATAGTCACAGGAGGCCACTGACCGAGTTTGCTCTATTTTTTACCATCAGCAGTATAACAGTCCTATGAACACCTGTTTATTCATATTGATGAATTCAGGTTAGTTTCATGGATAACTCAATTAAATATTGCATGTGCCAAAGGAAGGGAAGAATATAATGAAAATCTGTTGATTAAGTTTTGTTTAGTAGAGAAGAATTTTGTAGAGAAGTTGCATTTTGGGCTTACAATTGATGAGGCTTACTGTGAATGATGTTCGAAAGTTGCATGCAATTTATCCTATTTCCACTACAGCAGAAGTGCAATTTACAAAGCATTTCAAAGGCATTACACAACAATCAAGTATTTATATGTATTATTATTTTCAGATGGATAGAATGATTCAAGAAGAATCAGCAATCCATGCTAAAACCAGATGAGAACTCACAAGAGTCTGACTCATGATCATGGCATGGCTGCATGACAAACTGTTCGTTAAGTAGCTTATAGGACACTGCAATCACCTGGTTCATTTTCAATCAGCAGGGAATTATGCAGGTTAGTTTCAGCTGCCACTTTTGGCTGCTGTAGAGAAAGCAGGAGTAGCAAGAGATATTTTAAAGACGTGCTGGGGGAAGGGAAAAAAAAGTAGAATAAAAATCTGTGCATACTACATAATAATAATGTCAAGTCATAAAAGTTCGTGATCCAGGAAACTACTATGAGTTCCTATTCAGAAAATTTACCTTTGAGAATTGAAATGTACTCCGCAATATATCCTTGGCTCAATAATGTTGCTAAAAATAACTGATAAAAGTAACAAGAATTGTTTTTAATCTGAATTTCTTATTTTGCAATCTAGTTTTACTGAAAATGAACCCAGAAATCCTAAAACTCCTCCAATACAGCATGCTGATCTAAGTTATTTAGGAACAGCTTTGATTTATGTCTAACAAGGTATTTTGAAGTATGTTATATTAGGACAAACTTCAGTTTTGTGAATTGGTCTAATGTCACATTATCTAAATTATCTGTCGTTATTGTTATCAGTTGATGCTGAAAGCAGCATGTTGGCAAATGCATCTTTCTTCCTCCGAACTAACATTAGGACATACCACATACTCTATAACAATATGTAAAATATTGTTTTAAAGTCCCAAGTGAAACAACAATTTGGAATACAAAAAGATGAAAGATTAGGATATTTTTAAAACTGTTTTAGAGATCAGTAATGCTAAGAACAACAGATTAATTATTCTTGTTAGCTTGTTTGATTTCCCAAGAGAACTGAAGAAATACTTATTAAGGGAATGTCATGATGACAGCCAACACTGAAATCAAAAGAATCACCAATTTCAGCCCTCATATTTGGGAGCTTTGAATGCTAAACACTAGTATATCCTTTGGTGATTTCCCAATTTTAATAGCCTGTATCAGATATAACAAATCTTTAAGTTGTTAAAATACCTTAAGTGATACATGAACAGAAATAGATATAAAATATCATAGTTTCAATATTCAATTTTATCTTTTACAGAGCCAGACCTGTTATACAAATATATGATCGTAAAATTTATCTTGCACTTTTTAGCTGCATACTATATTCTGATTATAGTTCTTTACATAATTATTCTTTCTTCAGGGGAAATACAGTGCACTATGAAAAACATACTCAGGAAAAAGTCATTACACAATTACTCATACAATACTCTAGAGCCAAATCCACAATACTGTGCAAATAAGTGACTTCCTCAGCATACTTCTATGAAGGAAGGTTATCCTAAGTGAGCTATCAATTTTAAATCAAATCTCCTTGGTTGTGGAGGCAGAGAGCACATTTCATAGAATTTACAAGCACTTACCACATAAACAGATTAACTTTGTAGAGGCATTGGAAATACTGTTATTCCTTTGTTAGTTTTTTGCCTCTGACTGCAGTCTTGTTTATTTGCTTTGTAAGAAGTAGAAGTGAGTTCAAATCAGTTTCCCAAAACTCAACCTTTCAAAACCCAGAAAACACTGGACTTCAAAATGGTGAAATATCTGCTAACAGTGGGAAGAATTTTAGTATTGCTTCTTTGTCCTCTTGATCCTGAACAGCTTTCAGTTTTTGTAAGATGGAAATAACGCACAAAACAAACAAACAAACCAACACGACCACCAGCAAAAAACGCATTCGGCTCACATATTGTGTGAAGATAGTTATGTAATAAATTCATGTGATATTGGAGCATTCATGCCTTTTAAGACAGATCAAAGTGAGTTTACTTGTATGAGGACAATTTGGAGGACAGTGAAAAGAAATGAAATTGCTTGCTGCAAGGCAGATAGAAGAGCGATCTTTGTAGCCCACTGCACAAGACTTCTTTGTAAAAGGCAGTTCAGTGCAGATGGAAGACATGCAGCTTTCCAGTTCAGGAGGTACCATACGCTAACTTTTTCTGAACAATCCTCCTCCCCCAATAACAATATGTGTATGGACACTACCTTATTTATACGTTCGTAATTATAAAGAAGGTTGAGCCTAATCAAGAAACTTTATATTCCTATAATCATCAAAGAATTTCCCCAGGGAATTCCATTGAGATCAACAGGACTGCTTAGCTGCAAAAAAAAATTGCCTCTGTGATTCCGGCTTTGGGAAGCCTTCACTGGTAAATAAACCCTATGTACCTATGATACTAAATATGCTGGATACAAATACTGGTAGGATGTTTAAGTGGCAAGGACACTGGACTGGGACATCACCAAACAGTCCTGATGACCTCTCTTATCTTCCCATAATGACCTTGCCTGCTTTGCCAATTTAAGTAATTCTGGGAAAAGCTGTCTTTCATTGTTTATGTGTGCAGTTGGGGTCCCAGTCTTTGGTGTGGCTTCTAGAGGCTCTTATAATAGAGACAATAATAATATTGAGCTCTTAATTTGAGGAATAATCCTAAAGACTAGCTCTTACTCAGGCTTTTAACAGGTGGAAAATACTCCTCTGAAGGGTCTGTGAACATAGTGCTTAACTTTAAATAAACGTCGATGCTGCTAATAGCTAAATATCATTGCCCTGAGCCAGCAGGTTTTGATTCAGTTCTGTATATTCCTTACAGTTATTTGCCCCCTAGTTGTGCTTGTTTTCTTTTGAAGAATAATTAAGATTTAATGGCTTTTTTTTTCTTTTTTTTTTTTTTTTTTTCCTGCTTGCTTTCTTGTTGCCTACTGTGCCGATTGCTTGTGTCTGATCCTGGTCATTACAAGAACTGTACAGTAATTGCGTATCTGGTGACTCATTAATGAAGGTCCCCAGAGAGATGAGAAGCTGTTCTTTTGAAGTTCATCATGTTTGCTGTTGGCCTTCTAGTTTAATCTATACATTCAGGACATCTTACTCAATTACTGGAAACTCCTTTTTTTCTAAGGATATAGACACCTTGTAAACAAAGACCTTTATCTCTGCTAACAACATGGCTTACCTCTGATAAATCAAAGCATTATACACACAGACACTCTTTTCATCTTTGAAAAGCCAGAATGGTTCAGAAAAAGAAAACCAAAACATTCTGGTACAAACAGGTGTTTTGGATCAGAGAATTACCTCCAAAATACATCATTTCATACATCTTAAATTCAGCAGCATATTGCAACAAAAAGCTCTGTTCATGAAAACATTTTTTCCAGTTCTCAGAAGCTGATTTTTTAAAATTTTTTTAACAGAGCTTTGTAAGACAAAGGATTACATTTTAGAATTTTCTGTGAACTATGTTTGACACTGCTTAAAAATTATCATAATGCTTGGCACAAAGTCAACCAAAAGCTTCCAGCTATTTATTTCCAGGCATCTCATCTGCTCTTTCAGACAATCTACAACTCGTGCTTTAACTACCCCGTAGCCCACTGTGACCTAGGAATGAGAACTCCCAGATGCTCAACTCTGACTCCCTGGGCTTATATAGCCCAGCAATATTAACGTACAATGTCTCCAGAACACCTTAGCAGTTACCTGGTGAATGTATTTTTGAGAGACCTATTCATGTTTCACCAGAAGTTTATCAAGATCTTTTCCAACACATTGTGGTTTTGACAAATGAACCTGACAGGGGAAAGACTGCTTCAACAGAACATTCCTGTGACTGTAGCACTGGAAATACTCAGTTCAGACAATTAGATTTTTGTTTTGTTGTTTTGCATGTTAAACCACATTAGGGTAGCTTTTTGCCAGCAGTGAAGGGCGCACTGAAGGTGATTAACTGCTTTGTTTTTGTTATCCGTGTAATTTACTCAATTGTTTTTCTGAAGTTGTGCTGTCCTTACAAGACAGCTGTCAGCCTGCATGGGTGGTCCATTATTTGTATTCACAAGTCTGTTTCATTGTCTCTGTTTATCTACATGTAATTTAATAGGAAAGGAAAGAGCTGTGAGCAAAGCAAGTCTCCAGAACAAGAACTCTGAAAGTGAGGGAAGGGAGGAACTCTCACTGCCAACAGACACAAACATGTGCTAGAAGTCCCACCAATACATCAGGACTTGAAAGATCCATGCAAAAATTTTCTCTGACTGTCTAAGGAGAACATCAGGGAAAGATGGATCCCTCACGATCTAAGGCTTGATGAGGGGGGCAAAGGAGCACAACAGCACTAGTGTAAAGTTAAGCTGGCAGAAATTAAAGACAAGTTTTGCATAAAAGCAATTATAAACAGATGCAAATGGGGAGACCTTAACAACTCCATGACAACTTAATTAGCCCAAAGTACCTGATGATGATACTTCAACCTCTTGGCCAGCTGTACTACTACCTATTTACATACAGTCAGATATTCTGCAGAGCGCCACTCTAACAGTTCTCATCAGGACAACACAAGAAATCAGATTTAAAAATTCAAACAGTTCTGTTTTGTGCATAGTCATTGCTATCCTGGATATTCCAATTTACTAAAATGAGAACTGAGAATCTTTTTATTTTTTTTTCATAACTGTTTAAGGAATCATGGGAAAGGCAACAGTACACATGAAAATAGTCCCTAACACTTAACATCACTTGTCTTAGCAACAATATAGGGTGGGTTTTTTTTGCCCCACTGGTGGATGAAAGTAAAGTTCACATTACCCTCTCTCCTGCTAAAAGCAAAAAGAAGCAGCTAATAGGTGTGGTTGGAATTGCATTGTCACCCAGCAACTGTTATGTTTGTTTCTTTGCACACTATCACTGAGTTAGGATTTAACTTGTTTAATCTCTCTCCCTGTGGAGTGATACAGCATTTCATACCTCTTGAAATGCCATCACCAAACTGAAGAGATCCCCGGATGGTAGCACCAGTGTATTCCTGGCTCTGTGGACTTTGAATGAAGATGCACAATTGAACAATATTTCTGCAACTGGAAACCCACATGCCAAAATATTTTAAAAACAAATGTTGACCATGAAAAATCCATGCTGCCAAAGACTTGATAGTCCTTCTTACTCAAGAGATTGAAACACATATCTAAGGTATATGGTAGAGCAAAATATTTATTTTTATTTAATTGAACCAGTAGCAAATCTTACCCCTGTACATCGTTGTATATATAATAGTAAGAAAACTATTAAACTTCTTTCAGAGAAGTTTAATTACAGAAGGTTCATTTGCGACATAAAACTATACTATGCATTTGTTGTAAACTATTTCAGTAGCAAGGGGATGGAATTATTTATTGTCTCTTCTACATATTAACATGGTAATTTGTTGTTTTAAACCATTCATATTTTAACCAGCTGCCAATCACATGTTTTTCTAACTTCTTTACTTACATTTGATGTGAAATGATTGAAAAATGTTTGGAGTTTTACTTAAGAGCTGATTAAAATAAGCACTATTTGAAAGAGAATTACTAGGGCATCAGGAATCTATTAAATGAGCTGGAAAAATCCTGCAGAGTATAATATATGCATGTGATTAAGAGCTCTACACTGATAGGGTTTCCTTTCCTACCGTCTATTATAAAGGCATTAGGAAAGTTGCATCAATTAAGATGCTAGGCCTGAATATAACAGTACTCAGTTTTTCAGGGAGATCACAAATAAAGGACAATGTGAAATGTCTATCTCACTTTGTATAACCTTCCTCATGAACGAAACCTAATGATTTGCACAAATTTTCTTGATGAATCTTTTGAAAGCTATTCAACAAGCATCCTGTAGAATGTCCACCAATTAGTATAAAGAATCATTTTAAGCTTTGTTGAAGAGTTTCTTGTGCCTTGTCATATTTATCAGTTAAGCATTACCACTGGCCTTTATTACAGAGGCCTCAAATACTTTTTTGGACAAATGAACTCATTCAAATTTGACAGTTAAACTACCAAAACTCAAGTAAATTTTCCTTGCTACTTGTATAGATGAATTAATTATATGTAATGTATTTTTTCATAAAATACAGGGAGTAATCCAATACAATTCACTATACAAAGTTGCACAACTTTTCATCAATTATTTGAAATCCACACAGTTAAATAAAATTTGTCTATTGCCCAATTTTGATCTCACATGTCTTAAATATTTTACAATGTTAAGTAAGTTTCAGGATTACCAATACTTTCTGGTTTAATGTATTAATTTTTTTTCAGGGTGAAAGTAACGTCATGCTAGCTGGAGATCACACTCAAATAGTCTTTGGTGGAGAAGCCTACAAATTGGTGAAAAGTTAAGGGGTTTGTCACACGCCTGAATTTGCAGCCATGTAATACCAACCATTCCTTCACTGATCCTTCTCCCCGAACGTATCCTGTGTAAAATATCTTCCCCAAATTAATGTAAGAAATCCCCCACACACATCTCCTGGCTCTCTTCACCTCTGCTAGTTGTATTCTTTTAATACCTGTTTTGCTCCAGCTGAACTTCACCTTCACAGAAAAGATGCCACACTGCAAAGTGTCACACGCAACACGGGGCGGGTCACTTCTTAACATGTCATCTGGTCACCTCTTCCATCCAGCATCTGACTTTTTCTCCAAAAAGGATCGGTAAGCCTTAGGAACACAAACACAGGCTTTGCATGAGGTTTTGTCCAATAAACAAAACATGAGCTGCCAAAGAAACTTACACTAAGATCACCTTTCCAATTATTAATCACAGAATGCTGAAGAAATGTAAAAGCAGATTTAATTCAGGGACATTTATCAGAGCAACTCTATTAATAAATTATTCTACTAAGATAATTTTGTAGATATTTTAGTTTGTTCTGAATGAAAATATCTCCACCCCATTCATCCTTACATTATTCTACATCTACTGAAACTGACATTAAGTAAAATAAATAAATATAAAGCCAATCACACAGCTTTTTTTTTATGGCTAACGAACAATAGCCATTTACAGACTCTTATATCACTAAAGCACTAACATCATCCAAGCTCATAGATATTGCAATTAAGATTACATAATGAGAAGGCTGAAAACTGCTCCTGGTGGATTCTTGTTTAAATGGGTAGTGAGAAACAAATCATTTGGGAACTACACATGAGGTTATGGTACATGATTTTGTAGATCTGATTTTATTTTTATTTTTTTTGCTGAGGCTGCAGTTAAACTAGGCTACGAAAACATTAAATATCAAATATTTGTGCAAACAAAATTCACAGTTTATGAGTGTTATGTGTGGCTTGAAATTTACTCTATTTAACATGCATTAATATACTCAACACTACTGTTCATTTGCTCACGTGTATCAAAACTCATGCCCATGCTAGAATGAATCAAGATGTTGTCATTATATTAAGCATCATACAACCTTAAAACAAGTAAAACTCGGGTTAAAATAAAATGTGATCGAAAGACAATGAGATTATTTTGGTTTCATGATGTGCCCTAATACCCTTTAAATTTTTGATGTGAAGAGATGCTCATTTGGTATCTAAACCAGAATACAGTTTGCCCAAGGAGGATGGGATGTGGCCTTTCCCTGTTTCACTACCAGGTCTTCTAAGGATGATGAGTGCTCTTATCTTAGTGTTATTATAACATCAAGAAGGAAGTGTTTCTAAGGTTAGAATCAGGTGGAAACCAAAGTACTGCTGATGATTTGGTCAAGTTTGCCATTTTCACGTTCCAGTATGAGATTATTTTTACCCAGATCCTAAGGGTAACATCTAGGGGAAGATTTGTTATCTATTCTTACAGTACATAGATGTTTAATGAGTACTTGATGATTCATCTAGAGTATAAAATTTCAGCTGAGAGCCTGGTGTTATTATTCAAGCCCATTTTGCAGTCAGACAGCTCCCACTCTTCTATAAAGTATTTTTTCACTCTGTGAAAAACAAGGCCTTGGAGGCAAGTCAGGAGCTACACAATGGCATATTGAATTTACTGGCTTTATCTTGAACAATATGGCAGAAATATTTCAGTGATGCAAGATCTAATCTATAAATAACAAGGAAACACAGTAAAAGACTGTGCTGACAGATTGTTGCAATCCCCAATGGTTTGAATGGGAGTTTCCTAGACAGAATTTCTAAAGGGTTACAGTTTTAAGTGGAGGTGAGCTAAATAAAAATAAAAACAGGGAATCTAAAATGTCACTGTGTAAAGAAATCATCTGATAATGCAAGGGATCAACATTCAGTCACTGTTCAGCTTTTCACAATTTCAAATCTTTGAATGTCTTAAAAGAAATTAATTTTGTTCCCCTTTCTTTCTCCCATCTCTCCCTCCCTCTTTTTTTTTTTTTTTTTAAAAGGGGAGTGCATTGCAAGCATTTCACATTGCATTTTCACTTCAAGCCAGCAGTAGGAAAATACAAGCATTGTACAAAAGAGTAGCCCAAAATGAAGAGAGCCAAATGAGCCATCAGAGCGTGAAATTCCCCATTCTCCTCCCCAATCTGTTGATCATGATTTTCTAACTTCTCATCTTGCTCTGCTTTGCTTGGCAGCTGCTGCAAAAATTCTTTGCCCTAGCCAAAAGTTTAAGCTAAGAGGTTCTCTTCAGCACTGATGCCAGTGCAGCTCTGCAGAGCCCTGCTCAGAGAGGGTACAAGCTGCAGAGCTGGCACCTTGCTGCAGCCTGTCAGTCTTGTCAGCGTGAGTCCTCTCCTCAACTTGGACAAGTACTTGAGAGCCTGACACAGCAGGGCCTAAAGTAGCTGTGTGCACACGTAGCTCTGAATGCAGCTTACTATTGAGAAAAGCTGGAGAGGAAAAAAAATATATATATATCAAAATCAACCCTTCTTTTATATCAAGAAAAGCAAAACTGGCAGCTCCAACTATCTAGAAGCCAAGCAAGCTGCGTTAACAACCATATAGGAGTGAATCATATCACAGCTACTTTATATCTGAAAAAAA
Source organism: Anser cygnoides (assembly GCF_040182565.1). Lineage (NCBI taxonomy): Eukaryota > Metazoa > Chordata > Aves > Anseriformes > Anatidae > Anser > Anser cygnoides. Next base: position 14,687,689 of record NC_089887.1, read on the forward strand.
AAAAAAAAAAAGTAGTACAATTGTACAATCACAACAGCAGCTCTTGCATAACAGGCTAGAAGTATCACCTTGCTCTCCTTTCTATAACATCGCAGTGACATAAAATAAACAGAGAGTCCCTGAATCAGAGCCCAGATTGTATTCAGTTGAAATCACTCCAAGTTTAAACATTTGACCCAGAATTCTGATGCAAAGCTTGTTTCCATTAGGTGTACAAGGGAGGCAAATTAGCAGATTAGATTAAGAAAATAAAAAGCACACAAGGAGTTCAAGAAGATGAAGCTGTTTGTTGTCAGCTTTTTGCCAAGACCCAGCTCTGAGCTGTTTCTGTCCTGGTTCAGGTGCCATTAGTGATCAAGACTTTCTGTCAAACTCAGCTGCCTTCTCCCCCACACACACTGTCCCTGCTGGTCTTTAAAGTACACTCGATTCAGGAAGGTAAACCCTGTCTGCTTAAGACATACTCAGACTTTCAAATCAATTGAACTAATTGGCAGCAAGTACAACATGTGCCTTAATCGTAATTGCAAACACTCTGTGATTGTACCAAATCCTTTCTGAAGGGGAGACTGCTATTTTTGTAAGGCTCTGAAAAGTAACTATTTAAAAAGGAAAAAGAAAAAAAAAGTTACCTTAGGGCATTTCACTGCACCACTTTCAAAGGTCAAAGAATCCAGATAAATAACATTACCACAGTAATCTTACCTGTTTTAGAAATATACATTACCATATTTATTTTGTAACCACGATTTGTTCTTTTTCAACAGTCTTCACCTTTAGTAAAGTCTTGTTTAACCAGCCCCTATCCCCACCTATTTTGTGTTTTAACGTATACAGGAAAAACAAATTATTTATTTATTTATTTATTTTAGTATTCATAATTAAAAGAATGGTAGCTAATTTGAGCTGACAGTTATCACCCAAACATGCTAATTTGCCAATTGCAAAGTATTTTCCCTAATGCAACAACTAGGCAGTACAGCATCAGAAAGCACAAATTTAAGGGACAGAAAGGAGTTAATGATCTCTCCCTGAAAGAAGCTTAAATCAGCCCCCACATACAGCACTTGTGAAAGGCCTGGCCCTGATTCTTCCAGCCATTAACAATCAGGAGGGAACAAGGTGCAGGAGGGGAGCACACTGCACAAGCAGCTGCTTTGCCTGGGGCAAGAGCTATCCCAAGAGACTTAAGTCACCAGGGGACTTTTTTCATCATTTCCCACCACTGCCAATGCTGATTCAGCTTCACTGATGTTAGAAGCATTGAAAGCAGGGCAAAGTCAGGCTCTCACTGGCAATTCAAACATCTCTTCGATTTAGACCTATTTTGAGCTACATGGAATGAAGCTAGTGAATCATTTATGCAAAGATCTCCAAATTTACTGGCATTAGAAATGCTGCACAACCTTTTTTTGCAGACAGGTGAGGCTCCTCAGCAGACAATGAGCAGAAGCAGCAGATAACCAAAGACAGTGTTGAGAGCACGTTGTCCCCCACCAGGTAACAAAGCTGGGTCAAGACTCTGGTGGCAACAGATTGTCTAGAAGAACTGCAATGATGATTGTGCTTATTTTGAATGACAGCTTGCTCATCCAAGGAGGCTGTTAACCAAGCAGATGTATTACAGCTGAAGCATCCGTCCCTGCTTTTATAACTGGACTCCTTCATGTGCCTGAATGCTGGCTTGTTAACTTAGCATCTTTGAAAAGAAGAAGGAATTATTTACAGGCAGAAAGAGATCACTGCACCTCAGTACAATCAACAGGCATACCAGGCTCAGAGCAGAATCTGAATGAAAGGAGAGGGAGAGTAAGAACCACAGAATGGTTTAGTCATTGTGGTTTAACCTGGCTGGCAGCTCAGCACCACACAGCCCTTCGTTCACCAGCTCCACAGTGGGATGAGAGAGAGAACTGAAAAAAAAAAAAAAAAGTGTGAGAACTCATGTGGGTTGAAATTACAGTTTAATAAGAAAGGGGCAGAGAAATGGAAGAGAAAAAAACAGGTGATGCACAGTGCAATTGCTCACTGTCCACCAACTGATGATGATGCCCAGCCAGTCCTCAAGCAGCAGCAGCCCCTGGCCAGCTGCCCCAGTGCCATGGCTGAGCACGGCACCCCAAGGTCTGGCATGTCCCTGGGGCCAGCAGAGCTCAGCTGGCCTGGCTATGTCCCCCCAGCTCCTCGGCACCCCTGGCCTCCTCACTGGCCAGGCAGTGTCAGGAGTTGGAAAGTCCTTGACTTAGTGAAAGCACTGCTCAGCAACAACTAAAACATTGGTATGTTATCAACATTATTTCCGGCCTACATCCAAAACCCAGCACCATACCAGCTACTAGGATGAAAACAGACTACGCCAGCTGAAACCAGGACAAATGGAACAGTCTTCAGTTACCAACTGGCAGGCCACACTAAGTTGTACCACACAAGTTGCCTGGTTTCAGGCATCCCTTCTGAGACTTCTAAGTTCCATCACAGGTGTCTAAAGTATGTGGAAATGTGTTCAAAGTTTTATTGTTGCTGTTGTTGTTTGCTTGTTTTTCATCTCTACTAATATAAATGTATTTGCAGGAAGAGTTTGTTATCAAATGCATCTAAGTCCTTCTCATCTCACTGCACTTTCAGAAGCCAGAGAGGTTTGACAGTGAGATGAACGATTGCTCTAATTTTGCTAGACACCATCATCCACTTGATAAGGACATGACATACACTTTGATTCTCGATGCCCAATGACAGCTTTGTGTTGGAAGAATATGCTTATTATAAAAGCCTGAGTTTTCATAAATGCAAATTCTTAGATACTCCAGTTAGGGTAAGTTTGTTCTAATGCTGTCACATAAAAAGGAGCTATAGAACACATTTCCTACTACGTTTTTAAATAAAATAGCATCCATTTTTATTTTTTTAAGAAGTAGGTGATAGAGGGTGGGGACGGTGATGATACCACCCAGGAGGAGTCCTTTGGGAGGACTGGAGAAATGTCTGCTCCATTCAGATCAGGCTGCTTAGTCTCTAAGATGCTCAGCCCTGTGAAGGCCTTTGTGTGTGTACAAAAGCAAACGTTTGGACAGACAGCAGTCAATGGCAAATTTCAGGATTTCCACTTTGACGTGAGTCCACAGTGCTTTTTCCTTTTTTTTTTCCTCTTTTTGACGATTTTAAACAAGCCAGTTTCAGCCAATACCGAGAGAAACATTTAATGCAGAATATCTAAGTTTTACTATATCTAAGTGGTTCATGAAACAGTGCTCTCAATTAATATGACATGCTATATTAGATGAAAACTTAGAAGAAGAATTGTTAATTGAAAGAACATTACCCACAGCATAAGCAGTTATCGCCAGTTCTGAGCTTTGCCTTCTTCAAAGCCTATTTCTCTTACTTTGCCTTTGCAAAGAGTTACTCTGAAGTAATGAAGATTTGCTGAGAAGGTATTTTGAATAATTTGGAGATTGATCTCTCCAGCTATTCCTTATTTTATCAAACATCCATACAAACTTAAACAAAATTATTATTGTTTTGAAATTATGATATGAAAACAAATAATCAGAGCTCTGATCTTTCAAGAGTTTTTAAAAAAATAAGAAGGAAAATGTTTATAGTGTTTTTCCTGAACTAGCAACAGCTTGCTTCTTTCTAAATAACTTGTAAAGAAAATGTCCTAAGATACCATGTGGAATATCAAAACTTAAAAAGGATGAAAGTTGATTATATTATCTCTTCTCATGAGAAGGTAATCTCTGTTGGGCAGAGAAACAAATAAGCACTTTCTGTCCCCAGTAGCGAGGATAAAGGATATGGCCATGGGAAAGCAAAGATATTTTCAACAGCCCTGACAACCATAGGGTATAGATAAAAGCATAACTACAACTTAGAGAGAATTAAAATAAATGTGGAAAGTTTAGAGGGCAGTGTGAAATCACACTGATGACCTACCTAACTCTTCATTTCCAGAAAGGCAGTTTAAAGGATTTTTGTTAGTGGTGGCTACTCTTCTTGGTGGTGGATTTTTCCTTTTTTTGGGGGGGAAGAGAGGTGGAATTTTGGGGGATAATTACGCGTATTCTCATTCAAATGAAAGTAAAAAGGAATTAATTTACAACTTAAAGCTCTTAGTTCACAGGTTTTTTAAATATAACCAGCGCATATGTTTAATGGCAATTTTAATGGTGAGGGTAACGACCAACAATGAATGAAATCACAACAAATTATGTCAAGTATTCAAGGGATGTTTTGACTATAATTAAGAGATTGTGGAAGCAAAACAGGTTTCATAAATGGTGACCTTTTACACAATGAAGTTCAGACAATTTAGATTTGTTCTCATTGAAGGATGGACTCTCTTCTACCACTGTTTGCCATTTTGAATTTAATCTTTCTTCTGTCTCTAGAGTTTTGCCATTCGTTTCTCTTGCAGCTTCTTTATAGACAGAGTTTCTGCAGTGGCAGTATTTCATTAGTATTTCTCTATAGGGAAAGGTGTATTTTTTTAATTTCTTTTTTTGACAGAGTATTAGGAGAATACCTACTGGTGAAATGTAGTGGCTATAGTACAATTTCACAATAAAGTATCAAATGCCCTATTACTTGAGCCATTTAAAACTTAACTGTACAAAACCTAAGAATTTTCCACAGGAAAATGATCCTACATCAGTGAAGTATTATACTAGACTGAAGACCTAAAAGTTCATCTTGTTTCTCTGATTTCTATATCCCCTCTTGTCTGAAAATGTGTAGCATCTGTCAGTAACTGGTATTCCTCTCCAGTCATCTTCTGTGAACAAGTTCTTCTCCTATTTCCTATGCAGCCCCTTCATGATATTCATGTCTGAAAATGGAGTTTGTATATCCTCCAGGGAAAGTTTATTGCAGTGAGGCAGCCACAGTGAACAGAAATGTCAAGTCTTAATGACAAGAAAGCAGTTTACTCAAAAGATACAGATCTTGGAATATAGCAGTGTATGCACAGCTTAGATTATAGGAATTCAACCCTGAAGCAAAGAGACCCTTAAAGACCCCAGAACAGTGATTGCTTGAAAAGGCCATCTATTGAGTATATGCTTTTCATTTCTTTCAGTTTTTCTGGCTTGTATTCTCTCTGATTTTTAATTAAAAGATAATAGCAAAAGATCTTTGGGTTTAAAATTAAATTATCATATTTGTTCTGGCTTTTCCGGTAGTCTTTAGCTGTTCCTTTCAAATATCTCAAAACTGTCAGCAAAAGAAACCACCCAACTCAATATAAATAGTCAAATGCCCTTCTCTCTTTTCTCTTTCTTTCTCAGGCATTCCAAGATGTCAGAACTGGAGAGGAATTCATGCATTTCTACAATGGGAGGGATTGGGACTGAAATACTGTGGAGATCCACAGTCTTTGTTCATTGTGGTCTTCAGTTTATGACACAACAAAGAGGTTTTAGGTGGCACATTGGTACCATTCTACTGCTTGAGATGCCCCCCTGTGGGAATAAAAATGTTGTTTTTGCAGTTACGTTGTTTAAAGGTAAGGAATGTGGTATTGAGATATGCTTGCAGTGATAAAAAAACTTAGCAGGTGACCTTGTAAAATGCAGACAACCAGTATCTGCCACTGTGAACACGGTGGCTAAGGTATCACTGGAGCAAATAGTCCCTAGATATGGGATAGCTGAAAACGTTGATTCAGATCAAGGAAGTCATTTCACTTCACAAGTACTGCAAGGGTTAATGCAGGCCTTAGAGATTGAGTGGGATTTTCACACCCCCTGGCACCCCCCCTCTTCTGGGAAGGTAGAACGAATGAACCAGATATTAAAGAAGCAATTAACTAAATTAGTGTTAGAAACCCAACTTCCTTGGGTAAAATTATTACCTTTAGCACTCCTCCAGGTTCAAACAGCACCAAGAAAGGATATAGGAATTTCACCATATGAGATGCTTTATGCATATGAGATGATTACCCTATCTGGGCAGAAGGGATGAGATACCACAATTCGAAACGAGAGTTTTCTTAAGAACTGTATTCTGGGGTTGTCCTCTTCTTTGTCATCTCTCAGGATCCATGGGTTATTGGCTCAAACCCCCCCCACCATCAACCAGAAAATTGGGTCCTGATTCGGACCTGGAAAGAATGAACTCTGGCCTGAATGGGAAGGACCATTACTAACCACTGAAACAGCCATAGGAACTGCGGAAAAAGGTTGGACTCACTATACTCGAGTGAAGGCATCTGTCGACCCTAGTACCTGTGAAGCTGTTCCTACAGAAGAATTGTTGGAAGTTGAAATCAAAGAGAAAAATCTCATAGTGGACTCTAAGCGGGATAAAAGCTTACAATTGTAAACTAACCTTTTATTTTCACAGGTAACTAATGAGTGTGGCTTGCGAGTGAGAGAAAGGACTGGCCTATAGCGAATTGAAGTGCTCCCAAGGGGTTTTTGTTCTAGTAGTACATATATCTTATTCTTTGTATTGATAATTATTTGGAAACCTAAGGGTTAAAAATAATGACAGGGAAAAATCAACTATTAATTTTGTTTCTAGTGATTGTAGGCCTCAGAGAAAGCCTTGGTCAATTGGCAACTTGGAAAAGGCATGACCAGATAATAGTAAGACGTTAGCTTGTGGAGATTTAAATGCCCAATGACAATTGAGCAGAGAGAACAAATAACTGGGAGAGACCCAACAGCCAGATCGAGAATAGCTCGAATAGAGGAAACGATCCTCTATTGCCATCAGAGAAAGGGAGAAACTCAAGGAGAAAACAGGAGAGAAAACAGGAGGCCCTCTTTGAAATGTAGCAGTTCAAACATTTGAGATTGAAACAGGGTATGGGGATGTGAATGCCTGGATAGAATAGGTCAAATATACTGTCCAGAGTCTCAACCATAGCAATTGCTATGCTTGTGCGTCAGGATGACCGATTGCCCGGATAGTGCCCTTCCCATTGGGGTGGACCAAGGACTCCCAGGGGATGCGATATACGATTGCATTGTACCAAGAAAAGACTGCCTGGGGAAATGAGGCCTGTAAGTCTCCCTCTTTGCTGTTCCTTTCCTTGCGTGATAGCAATATCAGGGTTCCCTCTGCATTCTCTACAGCTATAGGTAATCATAAATAGTACCCTGCATCTGGGAGAATTTGCCTTGTGCACAAGGACCTTGAATGCTACCAAGGACTTGATGGGAAACTGCTCAAGACTTGAGATCCCCAGGGCAGATCTCTGGTGGTACTGTGGAGGGAAGATCTTACGGTCCACCCTACCATCTAATTGGGGAGGCACGTGTTCAATTAACTATACCCTTCACCCTGGCATTTGAAAGAGAAACATCACATGTATCCAGAAGAAGTAAAAGAAGCTTAGGAGTATCATTCGATGATAGAGTATACATAGGTTCTGTTGGGGTGCCTAGAGGAGTTCCTGATGAACATAAAGCCAGGAATCAAATTGCTGCAGGGTTTGAGTCACCGTTCTGGTGGGTAACAATCAATAAGAATGTGGATTGGATTAATTATATTTATTATAATCAGCAGAGATTCATAAATTATAGAAGGGATGTGATAAGAAAAATCACTGAACAACTAGATGTCACCAGCAAAGTGGCTTGGGAAAACAGAACAGCATTAGATATCACAGTATCACAGATTTCTAGGTTGGAAGAGACCTCAAGATCATCGAGTCCAACCTCCGACCTAACACTAAGTACTCCACTAAACCATATCGCTAAGCTTTACATCTAAACGTCTTTTAAAGACCTCCAGGGATGGTGACTCCACCACCTCCCTGGGCAGCCCGTTCCAATGCTTAATAACCCTTTCGGTAAAGAAGTACTTCCTAACATCCAACCTAAAACTCCCCTGTCGCAACTTTCGCCCATTCCCCCTCGTCCTGTCACCAGGCACGTAGGAGAACAGACCAACCCCCACCTCTTTACAGCCTCCTTTAAGGTACCTGTAGAGAGCGATAAGGTCTCCCCTGAGCCTCCTCTTCTCCAGGCTGAACAAGCCCAGCTCCCTCAGCCGCTCCTCATAAGACTTGTTCTCCAGACCCCTCACCAGCTTGGTCGCCCTTCTCTGGACTCGCTCGAGCACGTCCATGTCCTTCTTGTAGTGAGGGGCCCAAAACTGAACACAGTACTTGAGGTGCGGCCTCACCAGAGCCGAGTACAGGGTCACAATCACTTCCCTAGACCTGCTGGCCACACTGCTTCTTATACAGGCCAGGATGCTGTTGGCCTTCTTGGCCACCTGAGCACACTGCTGGCTCATATTCAGCTGACTATCAACCGATACTCCCAGGTCCTTCTCTGCCAGGCAGCTTTCCAGCCACTCATCTCCCAGCCTGTAGCTCTGCTTGGGGTTGTTGCACCCCAGGTGCAGGACCCGGCACTTGGCCTTGTTGAACCTCATACAGTTGACCTCAGCCCATCGCTCCAGCCTATCCAGATCCTCCTGCAGAGCCTTCCTGCCCTCGAGCAGATCGACACACGCACTTAGCTTGGTGTCATCTGCAAACTTACTGAGGGTGCACTGGACGCCCTCATCCAGATCATCGATAAAGATATTAAAGAGGACCGGCCCCAGTACCGAGCCCTGGGGGACTCCACTAGTGACCGGCCTCCAACCAGATTTGACTCCATTCACCACAACTCTCTGGGCCCGGCCATCCAGCCAGTTTCTAACCCAGCGAAGCGTACGCCAGTCCAAGCCCCGAGCAGCCAGTTTCTTGAGGAGAATGTTGTGGGGAACTGTGTCAAAAGCCTTACTGAGGTCAAGGTAAACCACATCCACAGCCTTTCCCTCATCCACCAAGCGCGTCACTTTGTCATAGAAGGAGATCAGGTTCGTCAAGCAGGACCTGCCTTTCATAAACCCATGCTGACTGGGCCTGATCGCCTGCTTGCCCTGCATATGATGCTTGCGGAGAAAGGTGGTGTGTGTGTGTGATACTGGGCAACCATTGTTGCACTTTTATACCCAACAATACTGCCCCGGATGGCACAGTAACTAGAGCATTGCAAGGGCTTACCACCCTTGCCAGTGAATTGGCAGAAAACTTAGGAACAGACACTTCCACCACCAGACGGTTGGAATCTTGGTTTGGTAAATGGAAAGGGATGGTAGTGTCCATATTTACATCCTTGATCGTAGTAGCAGGAGTTTTGACAGCCATTGGTTGTTGCACTATCCCCTGTGTAAGAGGACTAGTACAGTGGTTAATTGAAACTGCATTATTGAAACAAACGGCCATGGAGCCACCACCTTACTCAGATAAGAGGATGATATTAGAGGAGATGGAAAGCAAAGAAAGTGAAGAAGAGGAAGATATCTACCAAATTAGACCTTAGCGAAAAGTTTTGCAAAAATCAACAATTTATAAAGAAGAAAAGGGGGGAATTGTGGGAATAAAAATGTTGTTTTTGCAGTTACGTTGTTTAAAGGTAAGGAATGTGGTATTGAGATATGCTTGCAGTGATAAGAAAACTTAGCAGGCGACCTTGTAAAATGCAGACAACCAGACTCCTTAGAACAATTAGGTAAAAATCACGGTGCCAAGTCAAGTCAGATAAGTGAAGAAAGATTACCACTTCAAAGAGTAAAAAAGTCAAAAGAAATTTGAAATTTAACAGGCCAGCAACTGAAGGCCATGTATTGTCTGTGAAGCATCGGATAGGTTGTGAACCTGGATTACCCAGTCAATGGGGAAACAGGGGAGGGTCCCAGTCATCGAGAAATAAAGTATATAAACAGTACTGTGTGACTAGTAGGCGCGCTCCTGCTTGTGGGATGCCTGCCATTGCAATCACGAATAAATTACTACTTCACTGAGGTCCTTGCCTGAGCCTAAGTTATTGGCTACAGAGTGTTTCTCACACCCCTCTCATTAGAGAGATACAGCCACAGTGGAAGGTACTACAGTGGTACCTAAAACAACTTTATCTCCATTATCAAATGCTACAGCCATGGGGAGAGGACTGCCTTCACCAACTGTGCTCCTGTTCTTTCAGTTTGGGTTCTGGGAAGACATAACCATTCTTGAATAATGATAGCTCCTGTGCTTCTGCCTGGAGCCTGACAGGTGAACTGCAATGAGTCTGAATCTCCAGTTCACAGCACGCTCCAGCTCCTGACAGGCCTACTGTCTATCAGAGAAGATTTACCTGATGTCCCCCTATCTATGGAGATCATTCTCTTCACCGATTTCAAGTGATTCCAAGAAGTGATTCTCAATTGCTGCTTTTTCTTTTCCTATAGGAGTGAGAGTTATCCTAGTATTTGTGTTTATTTCCCTTTCATTTATTTCCTTTTCTTTGTCAATTTAGTCTCAGCAATTTTTTCAGCACAGCTTACAAGTATCATCACAAATTTGCAGAATAATGAAGCAATAATTAAAGCAGAATAAGCCAATCTACCACCTTCAAACACAAAACTCCACAAACCAAAATAAAGGTTTGCCCCCACCCTTAAACCTGAGATTTTGCCCAGAACTTGCTTGCAGCTGAAATTGGGTATATGGCTAACTTATATCCTTTTAAATATCTTACTCATATCTGTACTACTTAGGTGATAATAGGAAAAAAAAAATATCAGTTATAGGCATACATTTATTTCTATGGCATTCTCTTAAAAATTTATCAATTTAGCTTACATTTTAAAGGTCTACTAGTTTTAGCTGAGATAGAGTTAATTCTCTTCATAGTAGCTTATATGGTGCTGTATTGGATTTGTGATGAAAAAAGTGTTAAAAACACATTGATGTTTAGCTGCTGCTAAGCAGTGCTTACATAGAGTCAAGGATTTTTCTGTTTCCCACTGCCCTACCAGTGAGTAGGCTGGGGGTGCGCAAGAATTTTGGAGGGGACAAGGCCAGGACAGCTGACCCCAACTTACCAAACAGATATCTCATACCACATGGTGTCATGCTCAGCAAGAATTGTCTGAGTAAAAAGAAGGAGGGGGGAACATTCAGTGCTAAGATATTTGCCTTCCCCAGCAACTGTTACACGCAATGAATCCCTGCTTTCCTGAAAATGGCTGAATACCTGCCTGCCAATGGGAAGTAGTGAATGATCTACTTGTTTTTCTTTGCTTCTGTGTGCAGCTTTTGCTTTACCTAGTAAACTGTCTTTATCTCAACCCACAAGTTTTTCTCACTTTTACCCTTCTGATTTTCTTCCCCATTCCATTTGCAGGAAAAGAACAAGCAGCATGGTGGTGCTTAACTGCCTACTAGGGTTAAACAACAAAAGGAAATTAAACCAATATCTTAGTAAAGATGAAGGCACGAAACTTTTCCAAGAAAGAAAGCAGAATAGCCAGAGAGTGAAGGTTAAAATTCCTTCACTCCCATGTTGGAATTTAAGGCAGATCATAGACCAGACAAAATGCTTCTATACAAGTTTATTTCTTCAGTCTCTGTCCACCTCCCCCTCACAACATGTTACTTCATTTCACCGAGAAGGCTGAAATCAATATCATGAGTAGAGAAACACACAAATTGGAGAAGCGTGTGTCAAGTGGCAGCATAAAAAGAGCAAGTGAGAATTCTGTTGATAAAATCTCCAAAAAAAATCTTATGCACCATCAACATGTATTCATTTCCATAAAAAACAAATTGGTAGTTGATGCTGATGAAGGCTGCTGTACACTTTACTGCTAATAAATGACACCAGGGGCCTTGTTACAAAGTATTTCTAAACATAAGAAATTCTGTAATGGGGCCCCCAAGGGCTGAGTCCATAAACTGTGGACCCTTTTTGTGCAGCATATGCACAGCCACTTGTTTCCAAGGCAACTAACAGAGTACATGAGCAGTATGAAACAGCTGCTGTATAGAAGTTAAATGAAGCCTTCTCAATTATTTTCATTCTGTGCTAGGTCTTGCATATTAGGAAACACTGTCTTTCCTGGATTTTGGACCACAGAATTAACCTGTATTTAGATAACCCCTATTACGTAAATGTCATCCAAAGAAATAATACGGCATGTCACAAATGAGAAAAATGAGAATAGCAAGGCACAATCCTAATTTCTTTTTTTTTTTTAACAACTGAAAAAAAAAAGTCACCTCTTTCATCAGAAGGCAGCTGCAAGACATGAATCAGAAAAACCAGCAGCTATATCCCATTCGAGGACCGTAATGTAGCAGAGTAGTATCAAAGATAATTGGTTTGTTCACTTTCCAGTTTGATTCTGGTCACACTGCTGCTGACAATTTAACACCAGCCACATTTTCTAGAATGTGGTGTCAGTTCTGCTCATTTGTTCTGCATCAGCCATCAGCCAACAACTTTTCCATCACCACAAAGATACCTGAAAAATATGGGGCAAAAATAACTGTAGACCCCAAATACCTTCTTAAACCATTACTTCTTTCCACATCAGTTGAAGAATCACTTCACTCAATTCGAAATTTACATGCTTTTTGTAAGTGTTGAATTTTTTTCAACATTAATCTCAGAAGGCCAGGAAGGGTTAGAACAAGAGAATTCTATAAAAGTCACTGCTATAAGCTAAAAGTAAACAAATCCTACATAGTACTTGATCATTCATCCTTAGACGGTCTCAGAAAGGTCCCTAGGATCGACCTGAAGAATAACCTTCCTTGGTTGTCCCAGTTCTAGTCTCACTGGAGGGAAAAAAAAAAAAAAAAACAAAAAAAACAAGGGTAGGAAGGCCCTGCAGAGGGACCTGGACAGGATGGATCGATGGGCAGAGGCCAATGGGATGAGGTTCGACACGGAGGTTCCCATGCATGAGGTTCCCCATGCAATGCTACAGACTTGGGGCAGAGAGACTGGAAAGCTGTGCAGAGGAAAAGGATCTGGGGGTGCTGATTGATGCTCGCCTGAACACGAGCCAGCAGCGTGCCCAGGTGGCCAAGAAGGCCAACGGCATCCTGGCTTGTATCAAGCATAGTGTAGCCAGCAGGACCAGGGAGGTGATCATCTCCTTATACTCTGCTCTGGTGAGGCTGCATCTCAAGTAATGTGTTCAGTTTTAGGCCCCTCAGAACAAGAAGGACACCAAGGCCCTGAAACATGTCCAGAGAAGGGCTAGGAAGCTGGTGAAGGGCCTGGAGCACAAGTCCTGTGAGGAGCAGCTGAGGGAACTGGGCTTGTTTAGTCTGGAGAAGAGGAGGCTCATGGGAGACCTCATTGCTCTCTGCAGGTACCTGAAAGGAAGGTGTGGGGAGCTGGGGGTCGGCCTCTACTCACAGGTAACTAGTGATAGGACTGGAGGGAACGGCCTCAAGTTAAGCCTGGGGAGATTTAGGTAGGAAATGAGGAGACATTTCTTCTCAGAAAGAGCAGTCAGGCATTGGAACAGGTTGCCCATGGAAGTGTTGGAGTGTTTAAGGGGGTGTTTAAGGAAAGGATGGACATGGTGCTTAGGGACATGGTTTAGTGGGTGATATCAGTGCTAGGGTGATGGTTGGACCAGATGATCTTGGAGTTTTTTTCCAACCTTAACAATTCTATGTGAACCTCTCATCAGCTCACAGTTGCACATTAGTTAGCAATACACATTTGTACTTTAAGTACTGAAGCCAAACAAAGGATTTGGACTGCAAATCCTATCATACTGGTTCTGTGTATCTTGCTCAATCCATTTAGAGCTAAAATGAGTCAGACCCTCTACATCTATGTGCCAGTTTGAATTTGAGAAATCTACCTTGTTTTAGGTGCAAATATGTACATCTACAAATATATGATTCATTAACTATTTAGCACTAATTGCAATTTAAATACTAAGCTTTCAGGATGGTAAATAAAGAGAAAGATAGTTTTCAAGTTTCCTACTAACACTATAGTTGTTAATTAATAAAGCACTGTCTTATCCCAGAGGAAGGAGAATGAAAAGCAGGGCAACACACAGACTATTGCATGCCACTGTCCCAACACAAGAGCATCTCTCTCTCCTTCCTCGGAGCACAGCAGAGTGGACAGGGCTGACTAGCTGAACACAGATAATAGCAGAATGAATACCCAGGGCCAGCACCATTATAGGATGGATACAAAAAAACTCACCACACTTCCTCCCAGAGCAGCCTCACAGCATCACACTCATAAGCTCAGAAAACGCATTACCTCCATTTCATTAAAAACAAATCCTAGAAGAGGTTATTTTCCCTTCAAGACACCATGCAAGAAATAAGGTTATAGTTACTAAAATAGCTACAGTGTATATTAAATTCACTGAAGTTTTGATTAAAACTATGAAGCTGTGCTTCACAGTAGATGAAACAAACTCACTCATGTACAAAGGCTCCCCCCTTTGCCTTTTCCTTGCTTCAGACCTTGATATTTTTTTCAGAGTAGTTTCAGATCTCTTTCAAGCCACATGCGCCATGCATTATGTTTATAGCCATAAACCTGTCATTTGGTGAAACTCTTTTGGATAGGCATTTCATTTTTAAAGTCTCTTGAGAAGCAGCTGACTTTTCCATGGGTTAGCATTTAAAAATCACAGAAAACCTTACAGATTCTCATATTCTCAGCAGAAAGAACTAGTCTCATCACCTGTTTCTGTGATATGCCTGATGACATGCAATGCCACCCACTTTACACTAAAGGTGTACACCAAACTCACAGTATCGATTTGGAAGTTTTAATAAAACTAGTGGCTTTGTGTAAGCAATGTCACAGCCTGCCGACAACTGCATCCAAAGGAACAGAGATAGATACATTCCTTTCTAAAAGTGTACCTGCAAGTCAGAACTTGAATAGTCAAAGATAAAACCTACAGCTAAGCCCCCAAAAGATATTGATACAGGGAGGAAACAAAGGCACAACTGAAGTACCAAGGTACTTCAGTACAACTAGCCTAAGAATCAATGTGCTTTCTTTACCACCACCCCATGGAGACACCGCTGTTGAACACATAAGTGTCACAGCATAGCAGCTGACATTAAAAAAGCCTCTTTTCCAGCATAGCAGCACATTTGGAAGCAAGATATGCTTTGCATTTCCAAGTTTCCCAAAGCCCACAGGGCCACCAAGGAAGCAACATAGCTCCAGAAAGAAAGCAGTGTTTGGCTCTCTTCCCTAAGACTCTTCCTAGTTGCATTATCATTGACAGGGCAACCAATGCTGTTACATGGCAAATTTGCACAGATGTCCTGCCATGGATGTGCCAGGGGGGATTGTCATATAACAAGGAGAGCAGAGAAACTTTGGAATAAGTGGTTTCTTTTTCTCAAAATATCTCGTATTGCAGAGTTTCTCATAGTCCTCTCTGTACTGAAATAAGGGTAGAAAACCTCAAATGTCTTTGTGGGAATTGCCAGTTAAATAAGAGCTGACACCTCTTATCTGTAGTATGAAAAAAATCCTAGTCTTTGTTTGTTTGTTTTTGTTTAACACCTATACCATAACAGAAATATAAAATACCATTACCTAGCCTTATAGTTGTGAGGAAAGTGAACTTCAATGGATTCAGCACTCACCATTAGAAAGGCTAATTTTTATCCATCCCTTGATGAAGATTTCTCCAATTCCATCCAGTGATGTTGAGAATTTGCTACTTTGTTTTAAAAGTTTCTTTCAAAGCCAAGTGAGTTTGCTCCTGAAGAATTATGTAAAACTCAAATCTACTGTATATGCTGACAATACCAGCTGTAAAGGTCTTTGAAAACACTGTTCGCACAGCATGAAAATTCTGAACAAATGGAAAACTTTATGGCAATACAAAAAGCATAACCACTGCTTTCACAATTCCTGTTGAC
Source organism: Anser cygnoides (assembly GCF_040182565.1). Lineage (NCBI taxonomy): Eukaryota > Metazoa > Chordata > Aves > Anseriformes > Anatidae > Anser > Anser cygnoides. The sequence goes on from NC_089887.1 coordinate 14,703,395, forward strand.
ACAAATATTTAAAAACAAAAAGGGACGCATGGGTTATTTTTTTTAAACTTTAATTCTACTTCTGAAAATAGCTCCTAACTTAGTTATTTTAAAACAGAAATGGCATCATTTTAGCACTGAACTTGTAGGCAATTCATCAGGTTGTGAATTCTAACCTGACACTTACAATATACCAAATGCTTTTTCAATGCTGCTGTTGCACCATCTGCTTTGATATTGCTTCAGAATTATACTTAAAAATATGTAGCTAGAAGCAAAATGAGGTTTATAGAATTTGACTACAATCTATATCTTTCTGGGAGGGAGGATTAATCTTCAGTGCTGGAAAGCTTTTATGCTTTATAATTTTTGACAACATTTGAAAAACAGAACACAACTGGCACTGCCACAAGGATGTAAAAGTTTGCTCTTTCCAAATCCTAAAATAGTGGTGTTCTTGCTAAGTTCTTCTAAGGAATAATTTGTGTGATGTCATTTTTCTCCTTAAAATCTAACCAACAGAAGTAGCTGGGATTCATTTTAATGTTTCTTTTATATGAGTATTAAACCAAAATGTTATGTAACTTTAAAATAACATTCTACCTTAAAATACATTTGTGAAAAGTAAAGTCTGTGTTATCATTTTCTTAAAGACCGTAAAGAGCAAAACAACTCAAAAGATCAATTCTTTTGTGGACATACATAGCATAAGTGAATGGAGCTTCATGCAGCTTCGTGTCTTAGTATAAATATTGTAGATTTTACAGTTTCAGTTAGAAAGTTATATGGAATAATCAGATTGCAGGGTAAGGAAGCAGATGATTTTATGAGACATCCTGTGATTGTTCTCACTTATTCCTGCTATTGGTGAAAAAGGGCCAATAAGGTAAAAAAATCTTACTGTTTCATGGTCCTCTGTCTAAATATGACCTAAATGTTGCAACTCATATGATGAAAATGAAGCTGTTTCTGAATGCTAGTTGGCTCAAGAGTGGCAATAAGAATTGTTGCAAGTTTTTATTTGGAAATCATATTTTACTAGAACTGCTGAGTGGGAAGGTCTCTGCTCTTCCTCTCAGGCATCTAGTGCTGGACTGTCAGAAACAGAATCCAACACTGGATGGATCAGAAGTTTAAGCAGCACTGGAAACCTTGCTCTGGTTTGTCATTATTCCAAGCAGGAAAACAAACAAACAAACAAAAACCCAAAACCACTCTCAATTTTATCTTTTGTGAACTCTTAGCTATAGGAACATAAAGTAAAGATGAAGTAGGTAAGGTGTATTATTTATATTTGTGCCTTTGAAAAACATTCGAAATACCCAAAAAAGGCAGAAAAACTGTAGAGATACCAGCTATGATTGCACAATACCCTTTCATTGTAGGTTTCAGACATTTTTTCCTAGTAAACTTCAAAGTTGCAAGATGAAGATTTTTGTTACTTCTCAAGAGGATTTATTCCACATCTAGAAATTTCTTAATAATCCAAAGGCAGAACTGTGCCTTGAAGCATTTCAACACTTTTCCAGAGGGTGCTCTACTGCTTTAAAGTTTTCAACAGGAATGGTCACAATTCTCAGAAATCACAAGTACTTCTTCCAGTGCGAGCCCATTTCTGCTTGCAGCTAATGGATTTTAGAGCAAGTGCAGTGAATTGGCTTGAGCTTGTTCAGAGGAGCATGCAGCCCAGTGGACCATCAGATATGAGTCAACAAGTGAACGTACCATTGATTAGAAAACAGTGATTATGTACAAGGATCACTTCTTTACATTCTGCCCTTCACTCATTCATCCAAGTATTTTTCTAACTTGTTTTTATACTTCACAAATTCTTTCTGAGTGCAAAGAGAGCAATAAGGAAAATGAATCATTACATCAAGTTTTGCCTCATTTATCTGCTTGTGCTAGAATGGACAGGACACAACCAGTTCCACAGGGCTTACACAGTCATATCTCCACTGTCACACAAATTGATACCGTTGAAGTTTAGCTTAAGATCTAAATTGTATTCTTCAGACTGGTTACCCCACTACTTTCTTCTGTCTCAAATACAACTGTTTCTTTGCAGTTCTCCTCTAACTCTGCCACTTTCTCAAGTGATCCCAGCCTATCTCCCATCCCCCATTTTGTCTTACTCCTACAGCCTTCTCTTATCTTCCTCAGTAATATTTTCAAACATCCATCTTTGTTTACCATTTTGTACTCTACACTTGGGTGTAGCTCCTTCTAACAAAGCTCATCATTTGTTCTCCTACAATTACTGCCTTTAAGTTCCCATTTGCTGAGGAGAAAAATATGAATAAAATAAGACTGCTGATGTGTTAAGGCTTCTGCTCATCATGCTTTTGCACTTCCTTCCTTTCTTGCATGCATCTATTGTTTCTTTTTCAGAACTCTTTGTAGGACAGCTTTTACCAAGGTCCATTACAAGGACTCTCAGATCAGGACAGTAGTAGTGATAACAGTTTCCAAAGCAGAATGTGGGTTATGCTCATACATTACAAAGCACATTTCCTGTCCATTTCGTTATTGAAATGTGTGATGCTGCTTCAACAGGAAGCATTCAAATTGCTTTTCAAAAACTACACTACAGTGACTGAGGACTGCTCAGATTAAAAGCATTATATAAACTTCACACTGCCCCAGCTGTGTAGGTAAGCATTTTTCCCATTTCATAAATAAGAAATTGATTTACAAAAAGATGGGGTTTACAAAGATCACATGCTAAGTCAGTCACAAAGTACAGCTAGGTCTGGAAATAATTTCTCCCCATGCTCACTAAGTGACATAACACAACCTCACAGAAACCTGTACGTAGCAAAGCTGCCACTCTGCCCAGCCTTCCCTGCTCTTACTGCTGAGAATTTCTGGAGAACTGACAGTCTCAGTTGCACGAGCTGACTCTGTTCACTCCAGAAAGACCCCTGAGCATCTCCAAATTATACTTTTAGCTTTTTTTTTTTTTGTCTTTTTCGTTTGTTTTTAACATAAAGACATTTGTTGTGAAAACTGCAATATGCTTACAACTGTTGTATAATCAGTCTTGCTCCTCAAGAATATCCAGAGTAGCATATTTATGGTTTTGGCAACACATGTAAATCTATGCTAATTATTGCATCGATGAAAAAATTATCTGAATTGTCTTCAGCAAAGCAGAAGTAAACTGCCTAATATCCCCTCCATATACACACAACTAATCCAAATCATTCTGTCATTAACTGAGGCTCTTTAAGTTAAATTTCATATTTAAAAGTATAAACTAAACAACATTTTCTTCTTCTATTGCAGACAAAACAAATGCCCCCCAATTTCTTTTAAACAACATTCCTGCACATGAGATTGGTAACATAATTAAGAAATGTATTCAAGCTATTACTAATTTAATACAGATCATCAATGCTTCCATCAGAAAGCTGTTTATGGCCAACACTGTCACTACTGAATTTATGTAATGTAAATATAAATATATTTTATTCATAGAATATTCTTGCAACTTCAATTATGGAGTAAGTATTTATTTGGAATTCATTATTTTTTGTTTGATAACCATCATTAATTCATGTTCAACTGATTAAGCCTGCTGTAAAGCTTTAGTGAACATTATACAAGATAAAACACAGATTTGTAGAGGTCTGTATTTTCCATACAACTTCAAATCTGGAATCTGTGGGCAATGGTGTTATGCTGTTTCATAACACCATTGAATTTTATGTTATAATTTAATGACCACTGAATTTTATCTTACAATGCCATGGATAATAATGTAAACTTATCACAATCCTTTCTATTAAAAACAGTTTAAATCTCTAGACAAGAAGAGAAATGTATTGATTTAGAGTTTAAGCTCCTCACTACTTTTAAACTGCACAAAGTTATCACTCTTCTCACTACACTTCTTCATTTCTGCATATCAGATTAAGACGTTAGCTGTTTTTTTTTTCCCCACTTCATGGGAGTGCAAATGCTTGCTTAGCAAACAACCAAGCTCTCAGCACAAATGCTTCAGTTAAAAAGGGTAGTGTGTTTAAGTATATGCTGTAAATTTAATCTTCCTCCACATTTTCTCTTAAGCTAAGGCAGAATGCAAAAATTTGTGTTGGAATATAAAGTAAGGTTCGTAAGTTCTTGAATTGACTTTTTATATTTATTTTTAAATTTATAATTTTTGCTCCTGTTTCCTAGAGCTTATTAAGATATCAGAGGCAAAAAGAACCAATTAAAACAGTAAGTATATGATGGAGAAATAAAGACAGCACTGGTACCATTTTCTATAGATCCTATTCCACTGAGAAATCTACTTTGGTTATCCAAGGGAACAAAAGTTCAGGATGATACATAAAACTATTTTACTGAAGTCAACAAAAGCTGAAGACAGAAAGACTGAATTAGTCCAAAACAAAAATGCCTACTCATAAAACCAAACAGCTGTGTTGAGATAATTTCTGGTAAACAAGGGGAGCATGAAGCCAGAAATTAATGAACCAAAACAGCAGTGCTAGAAATTAAGCCCAATTAGTGAATACAATAATAAAAAGAATTGCTATTTCCCTCTCACTTTATTCTTTCAGTATGCTGGTTTGGAGATCTTAATTTCACACTGACGCTAACAGCGTGGACTGAAAGGAGAAAGTGCAGTGTCACAGCTGCTGAGCTGCACATGTAGGACCCGTGAATTCACAATTATTACTATTTGGCCACAGTTACGAAAAGCTGAAGACCAGAGACTCTAATGATATAGACAGTACGTGCTTCAGCATGTGTACTGAACAGTACACCCAGCTGAGCTCATGTGGCCAGCCTACTCACTCCTATCTCCCTTCACCTTACTTCTTTCTTTTGTAGTGTTCTGGTTTTGCCACTCATCTGCAGCCTGACTGCCGTCCAGTGCTGAATCTTCAGCTTTTGTGAGTCTTCCAGCCAAAAAAGCAGCTACAGGTGACATGTTAAGCTAACATTGTCTATGTTTGCCAGGTTTAAATCCATTAACGATCACTACTGGATTACAAGAAAGCACTACAATCTGAAACATTTTCATTGCTACTGTTTTCTGTTTCTATTGATTCTATAAAGTTACAGTGGCATGTAATTGGCATTAATACTTTTTCACATGCACCAAAATTACCAGAGCAGTTCCATCTTTTCACCAGGAAGCATCAGATGTCTGCTTTACTATCAACTTGAAAGAAAGCCTCTCCACATTTTAACCTTCCCAATTGGTTTACAACTGTAGCCGATCTGACTCTGAAAATGAAATTCCATGAAAGTCTATAGATCCATACTAATGCCTTCATCTGCGTACATGAATTCAATGACTGTTCTTTCTGAAATAAGATTAACTGTCTCCAAAAGCTATGCTTGATCCAAAGGTAACTGTCACCAAAACATTCTCACTTTGTGTTTCAGGCTCAAGTAATAGTTGTGTCGAAGAAAGTGTTATTGTCTCTTCCGCCCCCCAAATTGTCACTTCCTTTGTACTAGAAGAATCTTTTCTACAGCGTCTGTCCTAGATGCATTTAAGGCTACACTTTAAAGAGACAGACAGTTTGGATTGTAGTAATGACCCTCCCTCAAAACTGTGCATTTTTCTCTTGAGTCAGAGATAATGAAGTAGTTTTTTTTTGTTGTTGTTTTTGTTTTTTAATCTCCTGTTAGACACAGAAGAGAAACAGAATAGTATAGACCTGTATTTATGTTTGGGGCCCATGTTTTGTACAAAATTAATTTATTAAGAAAGGTTACATGTGTGTTCAAACTAAGTGACTCTATACTATCAATATTATGATAATATTTAGGACTCAACATTAAACAACCATAACTTTACAGAATCACAAAATGGTTGGGGTTGGACCTGTGAAGGTCATCAACCCTCCTGCACCACCAGGGCCACCCAGAGCAGGGGGCCCAGGCCCATGTCCAAGTGGCTTTGGGAATTCCTCAAGGAGGAGACTCCACAGCCTCAGTGGACAACCTGTGCCAGGGCTTGGTCACAATAAACCACTGATTTTTATGTTCACACAATTTGTGTAAAACTCATTGGTGAACTTAGCTTTTGAAACGTCTAACACTAAGGCAACTAAGTCTCACACTTTCTCTAAGACTTTTATTTGAAGTTTTCAAAACCATAACATGGTCTCTTTCCAATAAACCTGTGAAATTAAATGTAGGACAAAGGACACAAAAGGAAGTATTTGGAACCATAATGAATACATTTGCATTTTTAAACATATAATGTAACTCTACAAGCAGAGAGAAGGCTTAAATGTGGTAAAGAAAAAAAACATTACAGCATTGGTGATTGCTTTTGATACTAAAAATGTATTACCCAGAATAATTCATATTAAATTTCATTCAAATATTCATACTAAAAGATATTATTCATAAAATAAATATTGGTTATCAGTCAGCACTACCCCAAATCAATTTTGGAAATTTTAAGAGAGCCTTAGAGAGTAATCCTTCATGAAGAATAACATAGTATCCAATGAAAATTGCTGCAGAAAGACTGAAAGAATAGTTTCCTTGTCCTTTATTGATAGCACCAAATTCTAAAATGAAACTCAACAGGTAGAAGATCCAAAATGGATTTCAAAAGGTTTCCTCTTATACAGTGATTGAATACCAAATTACATTTTTTCTAAACACATTACAAGTCCCTCCCATTTTAAAGAAAACCCACCAGAAATGCACTGTGATAAAAACCTTTGTAATAGAGTAAGCACTTCTTTTTTAGGAAGCCATCATTGCTCACCAGTACTAAATCATTTTTTGTCATAGTGCTAGGAGCAGCACATGGATGGACTCACACACACACACTCACTCTTCTAAAATACTCCGGAGGAGAGCATCTACAGCCTTTACCCATTAAGACTTTACCTAAACAGAGATAGTAATACAACCATCCCAGGCAACACGATTGGTTAGAAAACTGGTAGTAGTACACAGCTTATGCAGCTCTTTTCTACTGGTTTTAATCAGGCATGTAACAAAAAGGCTACTGTCGTTTCCATTAATCTAAGTTAGTTTGCTCATCACTTCTTGCTCTATCCTTTTTAGCAGAGGAGATAATTTCTCTTTGTTGAGAACCAAAGTGAGCATATGGACATAATATTCAGCCACAATAATACTGCTTTACATCTTTCTGACAATATAACAGCACTGGATATTAGTATAATTTACTCCCACTTCAAGTCTCCTTTTCATTGACAGAACAGCATGAAGAGATCTTCATGTAAGTGAAAATAAGTCCCACATGAATTCTAGGACAAAATTATGACGTAGTGAATGTGAAACAGTGAGAAAAAAAACTTGTGATGTAGATGGAAAACATACAATTAAATTATCATTTCAACTTGAGGGCTTTCTGAGTATTGCAAAATAAACAGGGAATATCTATTTAGTTCACACTTAGACAACAAATCATAATTTCTCTGCTCTCCAGAGATGATTGCAGTGAGGCACATGATTAATACATTATGGTATATTAATCACACATTATGCTGTATCTGTATTCTGTTGCCAGTGTTGCACATGAGCTGCCGGAGAGGATTTCAGTTTCTTGTGGTAGCTACTTAACACCTCTCCTGCAGTACTGACTTCCACGGGGATCATTCTCAGAACAAAACCAACAAAATTAAATCCTGTATCATATGAGAGGTGACATCAAACGGCATTATCAGGTACTGGGCACCTCGAGGACACTTCATGGTGCAAAGGATCAAAGACTGTTAGAGACCTCACAGCCATGTTCACATAGTATGGAGTTACACAGCTTCAGCAATAATGCTGCCAGCTATACTCTTACCAGGCCTAAGTAAATCAGCAAAACCTTCAGGCATGCCACATTCTTAATCCCTCCTTCAGCAGAGCTACTTTGTAAACGGAGACAAATGTCCAGCAGTTGCCTTGTTCTCACCCTACCACCCTCAGTACTCCAGAGGCAGGGAGGAGGAGGAAGGCAGGCACCAAGGAAGCCTGTTCCCTGTCCTGCAGAGCCCCTGCTGGAGGAAGAAATAGGCTCTGGAAATGGTGCGACTTGGGATGCAAGGTCACCTGTGCAGCTTGGAGGTTTGGGGCTGAATCAATTCCATCACTAACAAGATTGTGTGCAGTACACATTTGCACAGAGTATGATTTTACAATGCTCTCCTCCCAGTCATATGAGCATACGTTACAGAAACCACTCTGAGAAGTAGCTTTATACAAATGAACAAATGACGTGTTTTTTTTTTTTTTTTTTCTTATTTTCCCTCACAGTGTTTACTAAGCACAGGATACTAAAACGAAGTTCAGGACAGTCCTGCAAGGCTCACAGATATATCCACCTTATCCTTGAGAGCCTTCCCTTCTACTGCTTCTTAAAAAGATGAGAAAGAGTCCTCCTCTCTGACATGACATCTGGTCTACATCTTCAGGCAAGTTCCTTCTGTCTATTTACTAAAAAGACACAGATAAACCACAGCTCTTCATCTATGTTACCCTCTTTGTTTTCACCTGTCTCTACCCATGCCAGTCTTAAAGTGGGAGAAAAAGAAGGCAAACCAGAGTTCCCATTATAAAGAAGGCTTTAGGCTGACAGACAGGCAATTTTAGGCATCCATAATTAGATTTCACAGCCAGATAGGATTCATAAATTCCTTTTCCAATGTGTTCATCAACTGGTATTAAGTAGTTTAACAATGTAAGATTTAGTAAATTATTTCAAAGCATTGTGAGATTAGACCTTGATCATAGATGGCAGAAAGAGAAATGTATGGGATGTTAAATCAAAACCAAGGCAAATTATAGTACAAACTATAGCAAGATAATTCATTGTTAAGAGCTTATTTTAATCTACTTCTACAATTTTCTTCTAATTCCTCACCTGTCTACCCACCTTCTTAAAAAAAAAAAGTTATGGAAAGATATACTTGTTTCCACCAGCAAACACCTTTCATATATACAAAGGACCAACTGAAGAACTATCATTTGTCTGTTTGCTATCCATTTTAAATAGTATTTTTATTTCAGGCTTCATTTTACAGGAGTGTAACCTTTTTAATGTAGCAGAGTTTCAATCCACTAAAACTTAATTTCAAATGCTGCTTTTCCAGCTTAAGGTATATGCATCATTATGTCAGCACAAAAATTCTTCACATTGCATTTTTAACAGGATACTCAAACTACTCGCAGTGAAACATTCTTAATTATGAGAATGAATTCTTGCTGTCATCACTGCACTTTAAAGATGTGATATCTAATTTTGTTTAATTATTTCCAATTCTGGGAAAAGGTAGCAGAATATGAGCAATTATAGGCTACCAAAGGGTGGTAAGACAGTGGTGGCATAATGCATAATCAAATAAAAACAATTTAAATAACAGGGGATTGTGTGTATAAAACAAATAGTTTATTGTTCAAATGATCAACTGGTTTATTTTTCTGCATGTGTTCTACCAGTGTGTTTTATTAATAGGCACTCAAAAACCTTATATGGTATTTGCAGGATTTGTATCAATTTCTTTCCTGGTGGTTTTTCCCAGCAGTTGGAAGGCCACCTAGTTCAAATTTCTCATGGCTTATTTCTTTCTCCACTAACATTCAATGGCTATTGTTTTATTGAAATGTATTTACAAGAAACAAGCAATTTTTTCAAGGTGCCAAGAGCTTCGAGCTTTGTTTGTTTATAGCTCCTCTGTGCACTACTACATGTCTCTTGGATTCAACTGCCAATGTAAGGGATTAAGGGGCTAAGCAAGTTTGACTGGTGCAGGAATCTTTCAAATATGTTCCTCTAGCTCAACTCTTCACTGGCAGTTTTTATTTAATGATAACTGAAAAAAAACAAACAAACAAACAATGAACCAAACAAACAAAAAAACCCTTGGTGCAGGAGGAATGACAAAACAATCACACATTTCAGGCACAATTCAATATCTGTTCACAACTCTGGAAAAAAAAAAAAATAAAATTTGACAAAATTATAAAGCTTGTTGGCCTGTTTGCTTGCTCTTGCTGTGTTTTTTTGTTGTTGCTGTTTTTTTGTTTTTGTTTTTAAATACCTGCAACTAATCTTCAGCTTGCTAGAGAGTGTTGGAGCAAATGTTTGCTGACCTGTATCCTGCCCACAGGGCAATAAATATTCATTAACCTACTGTAAGTTTAAAAAAAAAAAAAAAGTTAAATATACTAGAGAAATCTATCTTAACTCCTGTTCCCCATACATCAGTGCTGCCTCTGGCATTTCATCACCAGAAATTGAGATTGATCCTTACATGGGTTACAGACTGCTTTACATTTGTTTTTCTAGGGAGGGTTGAATTTTCATTGTTAATGGAAAGAGCTATTTACTAATATCAGCAACTAAATTCATGGTTACCACAAAAATGTCTCTGCCAATGCAACTTACTTCTGGCTGGCCCTGCTATTTTGCTCCTGCTCCTCTCCAACGTAGAAATTAAGTTGTAATAAAAACTGTAACAGTTTTGGGTTTATGCACAAATAGAGATGAGTCCCTCTTGCTCTAACTTGCTTCTTAACTCATGCTCCTCAAAGTGAAATACAATTGTGTTAAACATACACCAGTATGATTCTCAAGCAATTAAACAGATATTGCCTACACATTGCTTTTCAATAGCAAGATGAAGGTAACAGTTTTGATATCTGTTCTCACATGCTTTGGTTTCTGGTTTTATTCATTGAATATTTCAAATAGGAACTGTTTTTCTGTCTTTTCTTATTAATAAGAACACTCCTACATCAAGATGCTTTTTTAAACGTGGAAGATCTCCCCATGCACATAAATTATTCTTCAGGGTAGATCACAGTGTATTCGTGGGGAAAGGGGGAGAAACATGAGAAGAATCACCAAAACGACAATCACTTTCATCACAAAGTTGAAGGCTGATACAAATACTCCTAATAAAATCTGTGGATGATGTATTATCAAAAGCCATATAGAATAACTTTACTTCTTGAGAAAGTTGCATTGAAACAAATATAAAGCAGAATTATAGACTTTTATAGACTTAGGAGCAAGAAGTACAGGTCCTACCTAGCAAATGACAGATAGAAACAAAAAAAAAGCTGCAGTTCTGACAAGGAAGTAGAAAATATTGTGGAAAAGTTAATTCATATATTCTATCATTATGCCAGTTAAAATAAACAAAAATAAACCCCAATTCACTATCTGACAAAGAAAAAAGAATAAAAAGTGGGAACAAGATGTTGCTATAGTCCATATGAGTATATCTCAGAAAGCTGAGAAATTAGATAGAAATTGCACGTATATCACAAATATGAATTCAAATTATAAAACGCATCTTATTATTGGTAGGAAAAGATTCAATATCTTTAACCTATCTAAAAGAAGTGTCTACTGTCATGTGCTTGTACCATCTAAACTGTTTCATGGAGACAAAAAACAAAAAGTGAGAAACAAAAGCGAGGCAACTGTGAGACAAATGTTTTTCACAGTGAAAGTGGCTAGCCACTGAAAATGTATAAAGCCAAATCACAGATTCCTTATTTCTTGACACTCAAGGCCTTTCCAAAATATTAAATACTTTTAAAATAATACCAAATATTCATAGAAATACTATACAAAGTATAAATACTTAAATACAAAATATTAAATAATTATACTTATTAAATTATATTCTCTGTACAGTTATATTAGAATGTCATTTGTAACATCCACAGGATAGTCATGACACAAACTGATGGATACAATAGATCTTTGTTTACTTAAACCTCATCAGAATAAGCATCCAGTATATTTCATCACCTTAGCATGTAGAAATAACCATAACAAGTTATGTATCTGAATCTCTTCCTCACTTTCATCTAAATATATATATATATTCCTCACACAGAATCATTCCATCTTGGAAAGAGGGAACCTTGATAGCTCTCAGCATGGAAGAACATGTGATTAACACGTGTGGGCTCAGTGTTCCTCATCTGAGAATACTGTCTACAGTTGTATGGAATACAAATGTCACATTTCCTCAACAGCTGAAACAGAACATTTATATTTATGAGTATATAAACTCATTTTCTCAAGTCTTCAATATTTGTTGAAAATTAATCATCCCCTTGCGAAACACATTCACTAGAATATTCATAGGAAGCAAACATAATGAATAATCATATTCAACTTTTATAATCACAAGTTCCTTTTATAATCACAAGAAGAAATTTACAAGAAGTAAGTATCATTATCTCCATTTATAGACAGGGAAACTGAGGCATATTATTAAATTGCCCAACATCAACTAGCAGAAATATAATACACCTTGGACTTCTTGCAAACCACTGGAATTCTATTCCTCTAATATATAAAGGTAGTCTAAGTTTAAAAAAAAAAAAAGTAATAAATTTAAATCAATATTAGTATGCTTTGTGATATTCAGCAAGATTTCCCCTGAAGCAATTGATATTTCTCCACAGTGTTGATAACGTTTGTGTTTTTTAAGGCCTACCCATTTTTACCTGAGTTTCCTGAACTACTGTACTGAAAATCTGTGAAAACCTAAAAAAGTTTCCTTTCTTTATTTATTTCTAGAAATGCTGAGAAGTCAGAAATACTATGTGGAGCCTCTCTCCAATAATTTTTACCTCTATTCTGCTCTAAAAGCTTTTCTTATTTATAAGAATATAATAAGGACATAACGTTTCATTAACCAAAGTTTGCTTAATCTTTAAGCTTTTTTTTTTTATTTTATCTTTGTAATGATTTTATTAAAGGAAAAAGAACTCAGTTTAAAATCTGCTGTAACTTACAAATTTAAAAAATACCCTTCTTCCATTAGCTATTATCATTTTAATTAAGGCTAAAGTATTCAGCCCTTAACTCTAAACAGGAAAAAGAAATTTATCATTATTTTTAACTGAGAAAAAAAAAATAAATCAGATGTGCTTCTTAAGAAAAATTAGAACACTGGAAGAGTAAAACATTGCACTCGCACCTCCTCTCCATTTATGTATCTCCTTAGTTTGATGAAGAAGTCAGTTCACAGCCCTACTTAAGTAGCATAACTATATACACATTATCATTTTTTACTGCTGAGTTTAATAGTTTCCTTTAAAATGATACAACAATGTAAATATAGTTAACACAAAAAATTATATTCACAAAGTATTTATTCAATTTGCTTCCCCACATATAAGAGTGAAGAAAAAAAACAGAATGCTTTGCTCAATGATTTTAATGTGAAACTGCCAGCAAACTCGTCAACATGCTCAGTGTAATACATTAAGCCAGCATGTGTGGGTGTCAAGTAATTGTAGACAATTTAGTGCCTGTATTCCCTCAGGGTTTTAAAGCCCTACTATATTTTGCTTGGATACCTCTTTTCCAGGTCATTAAGATACAGTTGTCAAAAGAACAGATGAAACAAGCTTTTAGTGTTTTATTGCTGAATAAGAGGAGTTATTCTACCTCGGTATCCAGGGTTTACAGCTGTATACCTGTATTGTATCTCTTTTTTTTTTTTTGTAGCAGTCTGCTAAAATGAAATTCATTTTAGAAAAAATAATAGAGATCTTTCTGTATTTTGTTCACGAGTCTTACATTACTGTATTATCTGACATGATCCCATTCATCAATGCATACACTGGTTACTGTGCACCAGTAGGTGCAGGAACTGCTCATGGCTTTGTTGACTGACACAGTCTCTAGGAAGCTAGTCTATCTACACACAGAAAGCAAATCATATTGTGCTATTATTCCCAGTTACATTGTTCTGAGGCCAAATCCACTCAGCCCATGCAGAGCATAGAGAACCATGTTTGGCATTGTGATGCCCTGGAGGGAAGGACATTCAAAGGGACCTTGCCTGGTTGGAGAAATGGACAGACAGGAAATTCATGGAGATCTAAGGCAAATACAGAGCCCTGGCCATGGGTTGGATTAACCCAGTGCAACTGGGGAGGTGGTGGTTGACAAGCTAGAAAGCAGCTTTACGAGGTCCTTGCGTAGCTCAGATTGGACAAGAGGCAGCAGTGTGCCCTTGCGTCAGAGAAGAACAAAAGTGTCCTGGGCTCTGTTAGTAGGAGTGAAGCCAACAAGCCCAGAGAAACAATCTTTCCCCTCTGTTTGGGGCATCTAAAGCATTGTGTGGTTTTCTGTGGGCCCTGAGTACCAGAAAAACATTGACAAACTGGAGTGACTCCAACAGAGATTTACCAAGGTGGCCAGCACGCAACAACTCTCAGCCTCTCCTTGTGTGTCTTTTTCTTTTTGGCCTGGAGAAGACAAAGATGAAGGGAAGGGAGCAGAAAAGGGTATTACTGCCTTCTAGAACTGCCTACCAAGGGATGTAGAGAAGACAGAGCCAGACTGAAGTGAGTATTGCAAGAACAATAGTCAAGGGACACATTATAGCAATTCAAATGGTATGAGATTATTCTCCCCCCACATTGAGGGGGTATTCAAACACTGGAAGTGAGTCCCAGAGAATTTGCAGAATCTCCACCCTTAGAGGTATTTCAGGCCTAAGTATGCAAGGACATGAGTAACCTGATGCAACTTACAAACAACTATAATTTGTTGATTTTTTCATCAACATGATTGTAATCTCAACATCAACATATATCAAATAATGTCAACATAATTATAATTTGTTGACTGCAGTTGAGTTTTTCTCCAGTATTAGTCTTGCTACTAATATTTTGGAGGAAAACATCTTCCTACTTTGCATAAAATTTAAAAGTTGTAAAGTTATATTCTAACTCTGCCATCCACTTAAGCTTATTCCCTGAACACCTTAACCTTAAGGGCACACATTCTTTCACAAGGTCTTTCTGAAAATATCCATTTCCATGTTAGAGCTACAACGACCTTGTCTGGTTACAGAAATATGAGGGAGGAGACTGGGAAGGCAGGGAAGATGTCATGAAAGAACTTTCAGAAAAAAATCAAATAATTTAAATTAATGAAAGCCAGACTTCCACAAAACTTCACATTCTGCAATATACTGCACATCAGACCAAGTTTCCTCAGATCTGGGGAACAAACTTACAGGCTTAAGCCAGTGCAGATGAAGTGGAAATACAGAAACACCTCCATAGAGGAAATAGTCTGGAAGGCTGAGTGAGAAGTGAGAAGTTAGTCTACTGTGAATTTACTACATGATTGTGAGGTAAATAAAAGGTTAGGAGAATCTTAGGCAGTTTAGAAAGGAAAAGTAAGGTGCTGAGAACAACATATCTCTATACATTTGGGAGCAATGCATCCATTTTTGACAACTCAGTACAGAAAGACAGGTGCATTTGACAGATGTACATTTTCTTCAAGACTGAATGAAGAAAATTCCAGACAATTGCAATAAAAATGTATTTCATCCTATGAAAATGAACTGACAAGTTTGTCGAAACCTTAGCAACACAGATATCTGAAAGATTGCACTAAAACATGCAAACATCTGAAAGAGAGAAAAGGATGAAAAACTATTTGTGCTTTTTATCTGACATTCCACTGAAGTAAGATTTGATCAATCTATATTTCTTGTCCCTTTACTTCATTCACTGTGGAGTGATTCTCTGTTGTTACTACCATACACTCCAGGGTGAGGGAGCATGGGCTGACATGGACATTACCTTATTCAGATTTGCTTATTCCTGGGTTTATTCCTGGAGCGTATGGAACTAGCTTAACTAAGGCTCTACATTCAGCTATATGATGGATAATTTCCTGGTTGACTTGGCCCATAGGCTGTCAGAAACTCTGTGTAGAGCATCATGCCTACATTAAGCCTAGAAATGTTGTTAATTTTCAGACATCTATTTCAGTGTATCACTTGGCATCATTTGAGGAGCTAGCTGCTATAATATACAAAAAGCAGTAAGAATGACCATAGACTATCAATTCTAATATGCTTTGTTGAGCATGCAATGCAAGAAGGATTGGGATTTAATTAAGAACATTTGGTTTGAATAATATGAAGAACCAACCTGATTGTGGGATTAATTAGGCCACAGAACAAATACTTTCCCAAAGGAAGAGAAGGATTTCTATCACTTGAATCATTATAATGTTATAACAAGACAATGAAACTAAGGAGAACCCACAGCAGAATAACCAGCTTGTGACTTGGTAAAGTGGTATAGGAGACATTTAGTAGATATCTTCTAAATTAAAGTTGTCAAAAAATGAAATTTTCATATTTAAAGAAACGGGCTGCCAGTTCCTATAGCTGTAGGTTGGGCAAGAGAATACATGACTTCTGTAATACAAAAAGGAACGGTGGCAGTAACAAGATAATGGAGAAGATGATGCATCATGCACAAGAGCATGGTATCTTGCTAAATCTCCAAATGCATTGGAGAGAATAAAAAAAAAAAGAAGCTCTTAACACCTTCCAACTTGCTACCAGGCAGAGGCAGGAATCTTCTCCCACTTCCCTCCAGTAAAAGCCTAATTACCTTATGTCTTTTTTTCAAGTGCAAATATGTTCCCTGTATTTAAAAATGGTGGCAAAATGTATATCTGCTTGTATACATGGTTCTGATAAAATGATATTGAGCCTGACGTTTTTCTGTGAATGTCTGAATAAAGCAAAAAGAGTAATAACCAATTTTTTTCTGCTACACTTCCCAAACACTGATCTGCTGGGTTTTTCACCTAAATAAAATCCACTGTTGTTTAACCCACAGCCTATTTCTTTGCATCATTTTGCATTCATTTCTCTTTGCCTTTTTAAGCCTTGAAATCTACCTCTGCAATGCAGCACCATCTTAACACAATGATCATATTCAGGTCTTCTGCAGTTTTATTCCATAAAACACCACAATCTATAAAGTAAAATTCAAACTCTTTATCCCATTTGCCATGACAAAACCTTCTTCTAAATTGTCAACTATTTTCTTACATTCAATGCAGCCTAGCTGTTTCAAGAATTGTAAGCCTATAAACTAACTGTATTACAAATATTGTCCAATTTTGAAGATGCAAGCCTTATTCAAAGAAACCCTTGTGAATCTTATTATTGCCTACTATTTATATTAGTCATGCTTTAAGATTTGAAGCAAGTCAGATCATACTGAAGCATGACAGATGCCACAGAAATATTATCTTCACCATTTTTCTTAAACAGATCTCAGTTCCATTCTCTTGCTTCTAATCAAGCCTCTATTATGACCCATGAAGAACCATCTTTCAAGCTTCTGATTATTTTGCCATCTAACTAATAATGTCCTACAAATACAAAAGGTACCATACATAATATCTGCTGCTCCATCTTTCAAAGAAATGGGTCATTAAATTTTCTGGAGATAGAGGAAATGGAAGGAAGTACTTGGAACAGCTTTCTTTAAACTTACTCTTGCTACAAGAGACATTTATTTTACTAGATAACAATTTCAGTTACTAACCCAAAATCTATATGCTTTATAAACCACGATTCAGATTAGGAGGATTTGTGAAAAACAGCATACTTGTCACACTGACACACTTAGAAAATGCAAGCCTCCAATATATGTGTACAGTATTGTGGAAGAAAGGAATTGCTAAACAAATTACTGCATTTCACTACCCAGCAGGGTAATAACCATAGCAACATCTCATAGAAGAGGAGGAAGGTTGAGAAATTGTAGCTTTGGGATTAGGTATTTGTAGACTCCATTTTGAAGAGAGAATCTTTATTTAATTAAATGTTTATTTAATTTGGGAAGAAAAAACAAATATTTTGTGTCTATGATGGAATAGAAAAATTATATAGAAAGTTATATAACCTTGCAGAAATTATACTGTTACTGACACACTTAGCATTTTACAAAATAAATAATAAATAAATAAAATAAAAATACATCTATATAGAGAGTGGCTGTATAGATATTAATCAAACATACAAGGATGAGGTGAATATACAAAGACTAGACAATACAGTTTTCAATATAAAACTCCTCCTGGGACTCATCATCATGTCACATATGCATTTACTAATACAATTATGAGAACAGTCTAGCTCATTTTGTATTTCTTGGCTTAGAATTCAGTTATGCCCTTCAAAATTTATTGAATACATTGCTCACAAATTTAAAAGATAAATTCAGAATCACATGGACAGACTGTAGAAGTCTATGAGTTGATGTTTGTCTCAGTTTTAGAAATACCTAGAAGTTTGCATATTAACCTGAAATTCTCCAGCTTTTTGACTGAGAAACCTTCCTGAATGTTTCACTGGTCTTTTGAGTTATGTCAGTCCTTTCAATTCCAGTTTAATTTGTGGAGGCAAAGCTGTGACAAAGCTGAGTGAACTCTATTTGGATCATGATTTCCAGAGCCACAGAAAGTTAGAAGGGATCTCCAGGGGTCTCTAGTCCAAATCCTGAGGCAAAGCAAGTTCAGTTAAAGCAGGTTGCCAGGGGCTATGCCTAGTCGAGTCTTGAAATCTCCAGAAATGAAGATCCTCTCTGGGCCTCATTCCAACAATTTACCACTCATACAGTGAAAAAGTTCTCTTACATCAAGTTGGAATTTCCCATGTTCCAACCTACTGACTTCTTGATCTATTGCCATACACCTTTGAGATGAGTCCATCTCAGTCGTGACTCTACAGGCCTCCTTGCCCGGTTGTGCAGCTGTAAACACTAAGATCTTCCCTGACCCCCTGACCACAAACACAGTGGTCCTCATCCTCCCCTCATATGTCATGTGCTGCAGCCATTTTAGCAGCCCTCCACTGAACTCACTAATTTGTCAGTATCTTTCTTGTAGCAGAGCACCAATACCACACAAAGTGCCTGCAGATTTCTATCTAAGTTTGAATCTCGGGTAGGTTTATATCAAGTTTAAGTTTTTTCAAATTTATGATCAACTCAAATGAATCACTAGCAAAACTGAACACTAAATCATAGGATTTTTTCAGAATTTAAAGGAAGGTTTTGCTGAGACTATGTTCCAGATATGCAACTTGGCCTCCATTTTTCCAGAAGAGAATCAAACCATATTTTCCGTTTTGCTTTCTTTATAAGTTTCCCTGTATGAAACCACAAATTCTTATAAAATTTTATTGTGCTTTCAGTTTTTTAAGTATATCAAGGTAGGTAAATTCTTACTTTTTAATATGCTGCCTCTTTATAATTTACCATCATAAAACAGGAAGACTCTCCTCAAATTCTCTGAGAGCAAGCTTATCCTTAGAGAGAACAGAGATGAAAGAGCTCTTTCAGAAAAGCAGACACCTAACAAAGGATCATCCAACTGGAAATCATTATAACAATCTAACTGAATCAAATTTCTAAGTTAAGTACAATATAACCATTCTAGCAAAGTAATAGTTGGTCAGACTCCTTACCACACGCAATGAGAACATCAGCATTGCAGTTTTTATCAGGAGTTCATTTTTAAAGCAAGTGTCCCAATTGCCTGTACATCCTCTACTCACACCGTAGGGCAGTTTTGGACTTCAAGGACTAGGTTCCAACCAGGTGAGACATGCTCTATGACAGCACTCAGTGTAGGTCACTGGCTCATGGGCATGAAGTCCATGACACCAGACTATAACTAGTCTGAAATAAAATCTCAGAAAGAAATAGAGAGTGAATTTCAGGTCCTCAGTACCAATTGCTCTGTCCTGGAGATTTGCTCTGCATAGTTCTCACTACCTGATCTCCTTTCTTTGCCATGCCTCACTAGAATAACGTGTCAGAACTATCATGTTGGTTAACAATTTCTAAGGCTTTAGAGGTGCAGTTTATGTTGCTTCTTAAGAACAATCCATATGTGTTACTTCAGTATCCTTAAATGTTACAAGTTAGTTTCTGTTCATTTTTAAGAAATGATTTTTGATTATGGTTACTTTAGATCTAGATTACTTTTAATATGATTAGCTGGGGACAATTCCTTCACATTATTGGGAGTTTCTAAGCTCCCAACTACTTACGGCACTAATTTTTTTTGGCATACAGTATGTGTAAGGTTGCTTATTCTTCAAAACCAGAATAAGGTACTATCGATAGAAGGATTCAGTATAGTGTGGTGAATACACTGCAAGTTTATCTTAATGCATATCAGCTTCCCTTTGGAGGAACCTAACCTTGCCACAAACAAGTATAAAGTTCTTACTGTGAATGTTGTATGCAAGTTTCAAAGCACTAAAATCTGTACTGAAACTACATTATATAAAGCACAAGTGATGTTGCATCAGCAGACAAAAGTGTCAGAACATTTACCAAAAGGTGTTATTAACTTATTATTTGACACAGACAGTTTCTTAATGTTTTATGCCTATAAAGCTACTCTAGATGATGCATTTCCATTAGATCTGATCTTCCCAGTTATGCTCAGCAATCATTTTCAGATGCTGACAATCTTGCTCCCTATGAAAGGTATAGCAGGCATCTAAAATATGCATAAAATCCATTTTTGTGGCATACAACATTTTAGTGCAAAACAGAAAATTCATTGATCTTAAGAGTATACAATATATTGTGCACAGAAAAACGTTACATGCTAGATAACACTGTGGAATTAAAATAAGAGATTTCTTTCACTTTTTCAATGCAGAGAAGATAAGGAGAAAAAAATTGCATGTCATTTCCCTCATCCCTATGTAAAGCAATAAAATCTATGCAGTACCTGCCATATCTTGCAAACTCACCAAGTCTGCTTATTGTATTTACCATATGGAAATGATTCAGAAAATAATGTATGACTTGGTCCTTTCTGGAATTCTCCATGCACTGAAATAATGACACATTCATTTGCAGATGCAGGTAAGAAAAAAAGAAGGAACAAATAGACAATCTCCAGCAGGTACCTTTTGGATTTGCATTTCATGAGATAAATACATTTAACGAGTAATACACATAAAGCACTGAAGAAAAAAAACAAACACATAGTCCTATGAGATAAATCTTGAGGTCATATGGACAGCATCTACAATGTTCTCTAAAATTGAAAAAATTTAAGTAATGGTCAAAATTGGAATGTTCTCAGTAGCCTTTCAGTATTGATTTTCCCAACTCATTTACCCATCTAATTCAATATTGTCTTAGAAAAACTTCATTGTGAAAGGGAATAGAAAGGTTGAGGCAAGAAAACTTGAATTATACACAAGTGTAAATGGAAAATCCATTTGTATAACCTTTTTAACAAGGTCCTGAAGTGAAAGGCTTCTTAAAATGAGAATATCAGTCCTGCATTTAGCATCCAGACTTTTCAGAAAGGTTTCTCTGTAACATATGATGTTATATTCTAGTATAATCTGATGTTTGATCATAAGTACCAGTAATGAATACAAAAATACCTTAAAAAAAAAACATACTGCCTGTGAAAATCAGTAATATAATTCTTGGGAACACTCACACACTTTTTTTCCTCATAGACCAGTATATTATTTCAGTATTTTCCCTTCATTCTTCTTTTGCAAAGTTTCCTTTATAATATAAAGCCAACACTTGAGAAGACTCATGTTCCACAGCCCAAGAGGAAAACCAGGCCCAGATAAAACACCAAACGCTACTAAGAATAAAAAAAGACTCTCCCAAAAGAATCACAATATAAAACTTCTATATATTTTTAGATTGATGATACAAACAGATCACAGTGTTTCACCTCTGTCACATCACATATGTTGTGCAAATTCACCTGCAGGGTTCATCTCTCTCTCAAACCCTTTCACATTTCTTCTAGAGACACTTAGCTCATATATTTCTCTGAAATCCAGATTGGCCTTCTGTTTCCTGTGATAGAGAAAATTGCTTCCTCTGTATCCTCATACCACAGTGATAGTAACTGTTCTGTTGTTTACCTATAAGTTACACCATGAGATAAGAGTTAACAGTCATATGGAAAGGAAAGAGGGAATGTGACTAAATAAAACTAAAGACCTCACAAAAGCAAGATTTAATCTGCTTTGAATAAACCTAAAGAATTGCCAGATCTCCAACAGACAGGTCACCAGCAAGCAGTTTACAGTTAATGAGAGAAAAATGTAAAGAGAAAGGAGAAAGAGGAATTCCTTTAATGTAAAGATAAAAGAGAATGAGGAGTTGCTTTACTGAAGAGAATAGTAAACCTGCAAACACAAATCTGAGTTCACAGGTGAGAAGCGTACAATAGTCAAGAAGTCACTTCCCTAAATCACATTTATTTATTTTTATTTTTACTTGTAAAGGCCGGAAATTAGAAAATGTTTTTAATTACCAAGGACAATTACAAAAATTATGTAGGCGCACATACCAAGTTGAAGAGCCAACAGCACACAGCAACAGCTAACAAGGGATTTCAGGTAGTTACCTGAAAACATTCTGAAAGTATATTAGTAATGAGGGAGATCAAAAAGTAAAAAAAAAAAAAAAAAGTAAAAATAAAAGTGACTGGTCTGCTACTGTATGGAGAAGAAAAACTAGAAAGAGGAAAGAGGTGAAGGCCAAAAGTTTAATCTCATCTGTGCTTCCACCTGCACTAGTGAGATCAACTGCAAACAGGTAGCTAGTACGAGTAATACCAATGACTCAGGGAAAAAAAAGCTCTCCAAAATATAGAAATTACAATTTAGGAACATTTAGATAAGTTAAATATTTTCAAAACAGCTAGGGTTCAGTTTTTTAGAGACTGACAAAGGCAATGTCAAAATGAATAATCATTTCTAACTCATGAGAATGGTAAAGTACTGGACAAACAAAAAAGGAAAAATGTTGTGCCTCCATTTTTGTTGTTGTTGTTGTTTGTTTGTTTTTTAAAGGGGGCGGTGAAGAAGGGTCAGACAGTTATAGAGGAAGCAGCTTAATTTCCAGGAAAAATACAGGGACAAGTAATCAAACTAGATGTAAGCTTCTAAAGGATAAGAAACAGTCCACACAGATTTAGCAAGAAGTAGTCACGAGAAATACACTGAATTTCTATGGCAATGCAACAAATCTATTAAAAAAACAGAAAGGAGAAAACGTTTGACATATGTTTGTTGACACAGTCTTACAGGCAAGCTTAAAACAAACAAACAAAAACATGAACTAGATTAATCTAATGCTGATGCAGAACTGAAAGTAAAAATTTGCCACAGTTGTTAGGCATTCACCGTCAGAGAAGGGACATCAAGTCAGAGTCCTTCCAATACTGTTCTATGTTTTCAGTAACATGATAATAGAGAGTCTGTATCTTTTTAAAAGAAAATACATGAGTGCAGAGAGTTGTACATGAACACAAAAATAGTTGGAACAAAACAAATTCCACCAAAACTTCCCCCCAAAAAACTAAAAATAATTGGAGAAACAATCTGGAAAATTGAATGCAGTTCAAAAGGAACAAAGGAATTTAGAGACACAGAGAATAGTGAATAGTCAGCTAACAAGAAACCCTCAAGACTTGATCAGAAGGTTATAGTTGATCATAAGTTGTTTATGAGTCAGTAAATGTCATGTACTTACAAAGAAAGGAAGCAACATACCAGAAGGCATAAAAAAAATATTCTGCTATGTTCCAGAAATAATAATTCATCTAGATATCATCTGAAATATTGCATATATTTTGGTCATTGCTGTTCAAGAAAAATTTGAAAAACTTGAAAAAGAAAGAAAAAAGACCAAAAAAAAAAAGAAAGATCAAAGGTCTTAAATTTGTCTACAAGAAAAGATTAAACAAGAAAAAGAGCAGACTGAATGGAGATTTTATAACAGTCTTCATATACGAAAAGGAAGGAAAGAATCTGTTCACTGTTTTTATTTATGATACCATAAGAATTAATGAGCATAGCTCACAACTAAGGAGATTTAAGTTAGATATTAGGAAAATCTTTCTAATTGTAAGAATGCTTAAGCTCAGGATAGATTTCCCTGGAGATCTTTAAGAACAGTTATGTATTCATCTGTCAAAGTTGAAAAAGTACAGTTGATCCTGTCTTGAAGCAGGATGATAGACAAGGTGACTAAGATCTCTACCTGCTCTTCTTCCTCCAATGCAGAAACCTCATTTACTAGAGAAGGATCTCAAATGCACAGACTCCTACTGTGAGAGGTGAGTTTAATTTGATGCAGAAATGTCGTGTGAAGTGAATCCAGTGAAGGATTTAGGAAATCCTAACCCTCCAACTTTCATCGCAGGAAAGATGAGCTGTCTAGAAAATTTTAAACAAGTGGAAAGATATTATTTTCTAGTGATCAGTTAAGGGTATTAAAGGTATGGTCTTCCTACATACTCCATCCCTTTAGTTACTTTTTCTAAACAATTTTCATGCTCGCAGTTGTATACTGTTTGTAGTAGTTTCCATCTTCATATTTGAAGAAGCCTATTGTTGTCAGAAAGTTGAATTTCAGAAAGAAAATTTATTTCTTGTAATAACTTTATATGACCTTTCCTCTCTATATCATCTATCTAGGTACCAAACACATCATACTCATACTACAGTCCCAAGCGGCAATTTTTGATGCTGCAGCTTTTTCTTTTCATGGGATAAAACCTATGCTAAGTGTTTAGCATCACCTCAGCTGTGCTGATTAAAACAATTTTTATCAGCTTCATATAAAAATTATATTTAGTTAGAAAATTGGGAAAAGGGAAGTTTTAAAAAAAAATCATAAGATTAATTCAAAAACTACCAAAGAAGGTTTACAGCCTTCCTTACACATATTCACATTATAAACTCACTGGACCAATTCTAGAAATTCCTCCTCCTGGCTGAGCAGGGTGTCCTCTTTCTATAACAATCTTTGTTCTTCATTAGCCCAGGAGATTTCAACTGTCTTGGTGGTTCTTAGGCTGAAATTTGGTAAAAATATGCCTATAGTACTAGCTATTGATTGACAAACAAATTAAAAGCTGGGTAAGTATATAGGCATAATATCCAATGACATACATCATCTAAACTGTTTCTAAACTGTTTCCTTTAGAAGAAATTATAACGATTGGGGGCATACAAAGCTGCACCTAGACTTCCAACTGAAGATGAGAAATAAGCCTATATAAAAATCTAACCTAAGTCTTCATAAGACAGGGATGAAACTTAAACTGAATATTCTTTTGATGCTAGAAAAAGCTCTGACACCACAGAAAATCTATTTTGACAACTGTAGGAGTTAAACTCTAATTTCAGATGCATGGCTGTCAAAGAAAAAAAAAAACTGTTTCTATGCCTACAAAGATTAGAATCAGGCAGATGATCTAAAAACCCAGCTAAATATTCTTTTTATAGAGTCACCTCCTGGTCCCCTTATACACATAAGGAGTCTTGCAGCATTCAAGAACAATAAGGAGGATTTGGCTCTTCTTGCTTTTCTGTTGAAAAACATGCTGTAAGATAAAATCAATACAGACAACCCTACATTAAGCTCAAGGTCACTCATGGCAGGTAACTACTTATGCTACCACATCTCCTGTTTATATGCATCTCTGCCATTAAGACTGCTTTTGCAACTACTGGCAATATTTCAGTATAGTTTTCCATGTCTGTCTTGAGGTATGGCAATATGCAATGGAGCAGCCCACTATGACAGAACTTGCCCTTTGCGCAGAAGAGTTCTGTATCTTCAAATACCAACATAAGCAATTTCTTCTTCCCTATGCTGTTATAACGCTTTGATGAGCAAGTTTTCCTTCATCAGACTCGCTAGATGTCAAAAAACTCTTTCCTTGATATGCAGAAATATGAGGCACAAGTTTTGAACAGAGGAAGGAACAATTTCTCATGGTTATATGGGCTGTACTCACAGTAGCTACACAACACTGCTAATTGAATATGTACTTATTTGTATTTTTATGTATTTTTATATACACATACATATATTTAATGCATATATATTTTTTGTATGTACCTGAAAAATGAGGTACAAAAGTTATTGTGTGGTTTTTAAAATGTTAGCTTAAGTATCATCTGAAATCTGAAAAACACTGCTCTAGACCATCAGTCTAATTAAAGAGGTTAAGGAATTCAGCAAAGAGACGGTTTAAATAAAAATAAATTTACTCTGAATACTAATGGTGAAATAAAAAGATTTC
Source organism: Anser cygnoides (assembly GCF_040182565.1). Taxonomy (NCBI): domain Eukaryota; kingdom Metazoa; phylum Chordata; class Aves; order Anseriformes; family Anatidae; genus Anser; species Anser cygnoides. The sequence continues at coordinate 14,729,286 of NC_089887.1, forward strand.
ACATATATAAAACCTAAGCTGCGTAAAACACATCAAAGTACATCAGACACCAAAAATATGATTCATAATGCGTATAGGTGATCAAGAAAAAGGTTTTATACTAAAGATGTCAGCTTCCACTGTCAGCATTAAAATATGGAATCAGCAGAAACTCTGCTTAACACAATTATCTAATTATGCTTATACATAAAGGCAGTGTGATATTGTCAGTTTCTCTTCTCTACATTTTCAGTTTTTTCATAAAACACTTCAAAAGTAGACCTATTCTAAACAAACAAACAAACCTACAACCAAATCCCACAGGTTTTTCCCATGACATTTGTATAAATGTATTTTCTTCCAAGAATCCATTTTTTTCCCCTCTAGCAACTTTCCAAAAAAATGTGTTACACAGACTTGTGCAGTGGTGATAAACAGTCGGTTTGAGCTGTTTAACAGGACTTTGTCTGTTGATATTCATTAGGCCACTTTAAAAGGGATTTTATTTTATGATACCTTTCCCCCCATACTCTTTATATGAAAACCAAGAGGAAGTGGAAAACAAACAAAAAAAGTCGGATATGATACCATTTGAAAAATGTTTCAAAAAAAGGTGTGTGTCCTGAAACGCGTCTAGAATGCAAGGAAGTCTTACCTTAAATGATCCTGACCTTTCCAAATAGAATCATTCACCTGTAGAAGCTGAAACTCATAGGGTGCATTATATATTCCTTTATAGTTATTTTACTATTCTTTGCCTTCTCAGGTATTTACCAATATTGGGTCATTTTCTGAGATAATGCTGTAGCTATAATTATTTTAATCTCTCTTCTCAATTCTGTCTCTAGAACATCCTGTTGCCTGTGACACTACACAGTGTTCTTCATAAAAATAATTAATTTGGTCAAGGAACTAAGTTGGCTAAGACATAATGCTGACATAATACAGTTGGATTAAACTATTCTTCATACTACAGCTTTCCTCCAGCAGCATCCTGCTACAACAGGAAAACATCACACATTAGTCAAAAATGTCAGGGGGATTTGAGCGTGCTAATGTTTAGGTCTTGATACAAAACCAGGAGAATCATTCTTGCCTGCATCTTAGCAGTTGTTGGTATGTGCACACCATCTGCACTAGGAAAGCACATCAAGGGTGGAAACAGCTTTAAACTGTGTTTCACAATCTTTCCAGCTTTTGTATGAATTCACCATTGTTTTATTTATACTTGCCTTTTTAGTGCACATAGAGACAATACACCAAATGCTGGAATGAGAGAGGGACTTGCCAGAGCTAACCAAGGGACAAATCACAGAGCGATTGCCGCACTTGGGCACAGGGATGGCCAGCACACACGGGCAATCTATTACTCTGTGGAAAGTAGAGCAGAGGACGATACTAGTACTTATTTTATTTTTCAGTTTCACATTATGCCATTTTCCCCAGTCATGAGTGAAAACACATTCAGAAAGATATTTAATCATCTCAGAGTTCTAAGCAACAAAGTAATTTCTGGTCTCCCTTCCCAATTCCATAGCGCTACATACACAGTGTAAGAGGGGAAAGCACATGCATATGTACACAGAGCATAATCCTAAAGAGCTGAATGCTGTAAAGAAGTAACATAGCTTCTGGCAATCTTCTCTGCAAGTTTTAACAGCTATGTTCAGGTTTCAGCATGCCAGACCCATATCAGGTTTGAGAGTTTATGGGTGAATATTAGAGAACAAGCCAACAGAGGCAACTTAATGATAGTGTGTACTACTGTCCACCCGATCAGGGACAGGATATTGATGAAGAGGTTTGTTTTTTTTTTTTTTGTTTTTTTTTTTTTTACTTCAACTCCAGGAATCATCATGTTCACAGGCCATGATCCTGCTGGGTGACTTCAACCAAACTGACATCTGCTGGACAAGTGGCACAGCAAACTGCAAGCAGTCCAGGAAACTACTGAAGTGCAGTGAGAACAACTTCCAAAGTATGGGGGTCAAAGAGCCCAACCAGAGAAGAGGTATTTCTGGATCTGTTCCCCACCAATGCAGAGGAACTTTATCAGGAAGGTCAAGATTGAAGGTAGTCTGGGCCCTGGGTAGTGATCATGCCCTGATATGATTCTCAGTCCTGAGGGATACTCAAACCCAAACCATGCTCCGAATCACATGGCCACAGCCTTTTAAAATCGGAGTAGGTTTGTGCTTCTGTCTGGTTGCAGCTGCTCAGGAGCAGGATGTTTCTGTTACCTCTTCAAAAAAGTCACTGTATGAGTATTTGACTCTAAAACTAGCGATGATGCCAGTTGTTCTATATTCTTGACTCTCTGGAATTTATTTATGAACACGACATGACTAAAAGCTGATGTTCAACTCTGCAAAGCATTCCTGAACCCATTTGCTTCACTTCAGATAGCTCAAAAAGTACACATAACCTATATGCTGCTTTCTCCTCAATTTCTGCAAGCCATTCAGGTTTCTCTCATTAATTTGATCAATGTTTTGGAAGAATTCTAGAGAACCTCTCAGAAACTTTATCCCTTTAAGTGACATGACTATCCCAAATTATAGCTCACATTTCTTTGACTTTGGCTGCTCCTTTCCCCAGAAATGCCCCTCTCCCTCCAGAAAAATATGCCTTTAGTTGCCTAGACAGGCACTGGGTGCTTTGTGCCTGGATAGCAGATAGAGGATTCCACTTAGACTGATGTTTCTAAAGATGCAGCAGCATCAGCAAACCAAAAATTCACATATAAATATTTACCAAATCAGTACTACTAAGAAAAAAATCCATTTTTTTTTCTTTTTTTCCTCTATTTTTTTTCAGTTATAGTTTTTGATTCAATACTCACTCAGCACCCACAGGTTTTATTCTCTCAGGTGTGAGCATGCTCTCTACACCTGCAACACATCTGAGTGAGATATCAGGAGCAAGAGCAAGCACTGATGAAAGCCCAATCCCTCCTCCTTTTCATGCTGCTGCTACCTTGCCTCACCTCAGGTTTATAAAAAATATCGCCTCCATCTTCTATGCAGCACACAGACAGCCTCTGCACATTTTGGTCCCTTTTTATTCCTCCTCCTCTTCTCCACCCCTCTTTTTAAGGCTCCTGTGTTTCTGGAGCTTCCCTGGGGAAAGTCTTCAACTTGAAAGGGCTTCTTAATAACCTTGCTCAGACCTGCACACAGGAAATTAAGCCATTCTGCACATTCAGCATTTGCCACTTTGCTCTGCAATCCAAAGTTCTCACACACACGTACAGTTTGCAGCCATTTGGGGATTAACCCCTTCACCTTGCAGAAGTGCAGGTGAATTTTCATTTCAATGTGTGAACTCTGCCTAGAGATGTGGGTAAGAGTTCATATATTGAATACAAACTGCTCTAAATATATCAGAGCTGCTTTGCATCACTGCCAAAGTGATCTGTCAGACAAAAAAAAACTTGTACCAAGTGAAAACCTAATTAGGAGCCTTTTACTCTCAGATTTTTCTCCACTTCATTAAGTGTAATGAGTGCCCCCCTGCACTTAAAAGAAATATATATTTTTTCCCTTTCTAGTGGACTGTGGCCTAGGGAATTCATTCTTATTAACCCCTCTTAGTTGTTTTCCCTCTAGTCAAAGGCGCAGACGCTTAGGGACACAACCCTCCTATATTTACATACCGAGACTGAGAAACTGACTGTCTAATTTGGCTACATCCCAGCCTGCAAAAAGCACAGTCAAATTGATCGGCTGCTATGTGAGTTTAGAAAGCATGGTGCCTGACACTCAACACAGTACTCACAATAATTTCTCATCATTTTTTTCCCATAATCTTGTAGAATGCTTGGACCAAATATATTTTTCTAATTTAAGAAAATTAAAGACCAATGCTAATTGTGTTTGCTCTCCAACTTAAATTCATGTTTCCTTGCACAACTGCAATTGCCGACAGAGCACTGTGCTTCATCCCTGACAATTAACATACAAGAAACATCTACAAATGCAGACATCCCACATTTGAGACCAGGCATATCTTTTGGTTTCTAAAAGAGACATACCAGCTGCACAAAGCCTGTTCTTCCCCCAATTCTTCACACTCAAATACTCACCCAGCATTTTGCTCCCCTAAATCCATGCATTTAGTGCCAAGCAGAGTGATCTTTCCCAGCTTCCAAAATGCTTACATTGAAACAACATCCATGTTCCACTTCCCTCATATGAATTAGGGAATGACTGAGTGACTATTTCAAAGCACAAACATAAGAAGATAGGGTGCTGTGCAGGGAAGCTATTTATTGGTCACAAAATATTGAAAACAAATTACGAAAGCCTAGCTTAACCCTGGACATGTTCTAGTGAAGTATGTACTAGTTGCAACAGGCCACTGCACCCCCCTGCCAAAATTATTAACCACTGGAAGTGTCTTTGAATAAAAATTCATAAAATTCTCTTAACTCTCCCTCTACCTCCTACACCTTCCTTCAAAGCTGCAGTAGAAAGCACTGGGTAAGAAGGAAGCAGCACAATGCTATAATAAGCTCTAATAACACAGAGAGAGATTCATTCCCACTTTTTTCTTGCTTAAGCACAGTCTGCAGCAGAGAAGGCTGGAAGGACCCATGAAGGTGAACTGGTAATTCCACTTGTAGCATAGATATGGCAGGCTACATCTACCAGCATGAGTCAAACATGAACTAAGCACAAATGGGCCACAAAGAAAAACCTTCAGTGAACTAGTCAGTAAGCAACTCATATATAGTAAGCTCCATCCATACAACTAGCAATATGATTTATTTTTTCTCAGTCAATTGATATGAGTCAGAGTTTACATTTTTTTGAGAATGTCAAATCTCAATAGTGGCCATGAAATAACTGCTTTTACAACTGTTTCATAAGTAAAAGCCTACCATGCTAATGTCATTTTATTAGTTCTTCTGGAATCCAAAAGACAAGGGTGAAGAATTCCTACTTAAGAAGGTCCCTGACGGTCTTGAGGAGATTCATTACAAGAGGTTTACAACTGTCCTGAAAACATGTAATTCTGACACAAAGAAACTGCTTCATTCTCTTCTGTCAGCCAGTTGAGTACGTGTAAACTTCAGTGTCCACAAAGGTGAGCAGAACTCAAAATCTTTACCTAGCTGTTGAAAACAGTAGCTCTTGGATTTTGATTTAAGACCACCACAGAAAAAGAAGGTGTGCAAATTAAAACCTTAGCCTAAAATAATCACGTTCTTTATAAGGAAAGCAATGATGCTGGTGCAATGCCGTTACAGGAGTTTGACTTGATGATCCTTATGGGTCCCTTCCAACTCGGGATATTCTATGATTCTATGATACAGAATGTGGAGCACATGGGACATACCTCTGGGCAAAAAGTTTGCTGAGAAGTTGACTTATCTGATTAGAGGACCACAGATTGTGTGAAATATTCATAGTAGTGAATTTCAATAGTAGTATTCTAATGCATATCTAAAAGTTATCACCTGGCGAGTAGCACATATGGAAAGTATAATCACAAAATACAACTTAATAAAAAAGCCTGTTATCAACCCTCTTTTCACTCTATAGTCATTTGGACCATTCACACATCCAAAACCCAAAAGGAAAAATATTAATTTCCAGTCTTGACAAGCTTCCCCTACAACAGAACTGTGACTGTCCCCCTACCAACACTGCAGATATGGATGTATACTTGTTTCCCACATAAAAGGGGGGGGGGGAGGGGGGAGAGCTCATCGCAGCCTACAGCTTCCTCACAATGGGGAGTGGAGGGGAAGGCGCCAACCTATTCTCTTAATCACCAGTGATAGGACCCACAGGAATGGTGTCAAGCTGAGGCAGGGGAGGTTTAGGCTAGACATCAGGAAGAGGTTCTTCACCGAAAGGGTGGTCGCACACTGGAACAGGCTCCCCAGGGAAGTAGTCACTGCACCAAACCTGTCTGAATTTAAGAAGCGATTGGACTGTGCACTTAGTCACATGGTCTAAAAATTTGGGTAGACCTGTGCAGTGCCAGGATTTGGACTCGATGATCTGTATGGGTCCCTTCCAACTTAGGATATTCTTTGATTCTATGATTCTATAAATATAGAAATCCAAAATGATTCACAAATTAGGGAAAGAGTTCAACATTTGGCACTGAGATCAAAGTCCACTATTTCTTGGTGCAGAGGTACAGCAGTTGCCACTATCTCAAGTGTTCTTTTAACATTCTCTGAGATGCTGCATTCACTGATGGGCCAAGTGCCTGCAGAACTGCAGCTGACTTATAATTAAATACGAGTACTTTCTTAGAGTCATGGGATTTCCTTTTTGTCCATGAAAGCTGGGGATTTTGTAAGTACAGAAATTCTGTCATTCATTCATTCAGATTCAGCAGCAGTTTCAAGTGCAAAATTTTGATCTCCTTCACAAATATAGTGTTTCTGTTTTAATTACTTACTTTAAAATAAGAACAGTTATCTTGAAATGTTATTTAGAAAAAGGGCAGAATTAATTAGGTCAACAATGAAATGCAGGTTCTACCTACTCATTACTTAAGAAATGCACCATAAAGGAGTGATTAAAATGTTTAGTTACCATGGCTACCTTTATATCACAAGGCAAGGAAAACGTGCACTCATGACAAAAAACTACCCCTTAAAAAACTAGCCACTATTAGCATCTTTTTCCCCATTATTTTCAGAAGAAAAGTCCCTTAAAAAGAAGCAATTATGTGACAGACTAAGCATAATTTTTCCTATTTCTTGCTACACTTTTTTTTATTTTTTATTTTTTTTTGGTTTGGTTTGTTGTTTGATTGTTTTGTTGTTTGCTTGTTTTGTTTTGTTTTTTTGGTAGCTAGAACAATAAATACCTTTGACTTGCCTTAGCAGTTAATGATTTTCACAGAGCACCAAATTCTTCAAGTTTAAGACTAAATAAGGAGAGAAGGAACTTTTTTAGCACTGATATGAACATACTTTGTGATTTATAATTTCAGCTCCGCGGTTTTAGACTGAGGTTTAAAAATATCAAACAGTATTGTTTCTGCTGTGCAACAAGTTCTATGCCTACGTCCTACTGTGCTATGTGGCAGTACAAAAACCTAAATTGGTGAGCTAAGCATCAGTAAAGAAGATAAAGCAATAAAACGAGTTACAGCAAACCAGGAAACAAGGCTAGCTTGGGGATGATGGCTAGAGAACCTCTTACTCATCAGAAAGCAAGCTTTGCAAACTCTGATCTATGGAACACAGCATGTGAACCATCACTGATGAGATCTGCAAGGGCAATCACATGACGAAAAAAGTTTTGACTTTTCAAGGTAGGGAAAAGTACATATAAAAGTATACATGTAAAGTATGTATTTTTTGTTGTTTCTGCTGTGTTTTAAAACTAGAATCAGAGCAAATGCTCATATTCCAGTTGAACTGCTTTTGATTATATGAGCCAACTAATAAATGACTTGCTAAGGAACTTACATGCCTTATGCTTTAAATTTAACATGAAACAATCCATTGTTATTAAAAAAAGGAGTGTACAAAGTCTCATTAAAAGGGTTTTTTCCCCTTTCTCTTGTGCTATTAAATGATAGCATAACAGGTTCTTAATAAATGAAGAAAACACATTTACTAGGGACTGCAATTGAAAAGACATTGTGATTAATGGCCAAGTCTTTCCAAAGCTTCAGCAGATGGTTATGACATCCATTACTGTAAATCTCATATACCACCAATGCAGAAACACAAAAACACTTATTGGATGCTGTACAAGAACAGTCCAGCCAACATAACTTTTATTATAATAACGTGTGGAACGTACTATCATTTTAATAAAGATATTAAATAATTTGTAAGGAGACTTTCTCAAACACACACTAGTGTTTTAATGGAAGAAAAGTTCAGAGTCAAGATAAAAATCACATATAAAGAATCAATTTATTTTTCTGAGGTATTAAAAACATTATTATAACAGAGGATTTGAGAGAGCAACTGATCTTTGATTTTTCATTTACTTTATGCATTACTTTTGTTTATGTATGCTATGTTTTTATTCTTATCTTTTTTTATAGTTGACACTGCAAGCCAAATGGACCCTAAGATAATTTTTTTTTCCTCTAAACTATCACCAGTTACACATGAAAACTCCAAAATATGTAATGAAGTACCACATTACAGAGAAATTAAGCCAATGCTCAAAGCTGTGCAGTACTGGAAAGAAGACTTTACAGTTTAAGCTCTCTGTGATAACTTATGAAAGGAAGTCTCCAACTTCTGAAGACCTTTTCTACAAACATTCAAATTACAGTCACTATTTTATGACAGTCTCTATGAGTCTTCACATGAAAACTGTCCATTGAACTTGGTCTTCCAAAGACAGTAATTGGAATATTTCATAAAAATATAAAAGCCTTACTCCATTGATATTTGGAAAATCTATGTGGCACTCAAAAGGGCAGGATTTTCCAGGCTGTATGCTTTTTCTTCTTTCCTTTTTTGATAAAATTGACACTTCTCAGTTGTTTGTACAAATGAAATAAGCATAAGTGTGTCTATATACACTTTGTAAGTTACTGATAACCATAGCAGAATAACAAAAACACTGGTCATCTTGAGTAGCTGCTCCAGCTCCCAGAACTTAAAACCTAAACACCTAACAAATTGCCCATGACTGAAATAATTTTCCAAAGACCTAGATGCAAATTTTTGAAAAGAAAATGAAGCAAAAATCACTCTAAAACATCTATATGTAAACGGTGCCATAAACATAATAGAACTTCTATGAAAACTAAGATTTTCAATACTTTGAGAAACCCAGACTGTAAAATGTGATGCCCATAAAACTAGGAAGATTTGTGCATATAGCTTTAGCATGGAAGTTCACAAGATCTGTTATCTGAAAACAGATCTTAAACATTACTATTTTGGGGCACCTAACTTCAGCAAAAGATAAACTTTAGAAAAGTTTAGGTAGTCTCCTTGTGAAAATCTGGACTTAAGAGATGATAAAACCTCTAGTCAAATTTGTACGTCTTGGATGTGAATATTCAAAACTAGTAGATGTTCCACTGAAGTGATACTTCTGGAGAACCAAGACCTGTACATTTGTTTGAAGTAGAAATGCTAAGCAATAGAAGTCCAGTACCTTGAAAAATTCAGTAACAGAATTACGAAAAGCTCTTCTGAATTTCAGTTCATCTGAATACTTCATGTTTACAGAAATTTTCCAAAAGATTAAGATAATCATATTAAAGCCTCTATTAATATAGCCAATAGGAATCACAGCACACAGCAAGTTTGAGTTACCATCAGATAATTCTTTTTTCACGAATCCCATAAAAATAAGGACAGTTTCAATTTTCAGCTGAGACGCTTTTAAGAAATCAAGATACCACTAGACATGAACAGATGAAGGAAGAACCTTATTAACTTTTAGTATATTGTGTAAAAATTCCTGTACTGAATAACACTGTCAAGGAATTCTCGTCAGAATAAAAAGACATTTAGAAAAACTGTTCCCTCCTCCACTTCCCCAAACACCAAAATAAAACATCAGGATAAAAAACAAGCACTTTTATCCAAGAAAAATATGCTGCAGAGAGACAAAACAGCTTCTTCCCTTTGCACTGTCCCACCTGATAATAAAAAAGATTAGTTCTCGTATGTTTCCCAGATTCTACCTTTCTCTAAGGATAAAATATAATACCCCAAATTCTCTAATGACTGCTACCATTTTTGAAAATTGGAACACGCATCATTTTGCCTGTTAACTGGAAAAAAAGTGGGTGTCCGTATGAAGTTTCTGACATTTTAGCAGGTAGGCCTTAATATCATCAAGACAGGAAAACCTTCTAAGCCTGGCAGTCATTTCACTTGTCTTTAAGAGAAACCTTTTACTTCAATTTGTAAAATAGGTTAATACTCTCATTAAAGATATTTTATCCATATCAAACATTGTTCATTAATGAAATCTGTATATCACTAGGAAGTGAACACTGAATGGCTACATGATAAAGCTGAAATAACTCTTATTTAGAAATATCTTGTTTTAGTGTTATTGAAATAAGACCAATTTGTTTCAACAATTACCATTTAAAATTGGCAAAAGCCAACATGTTTTAATGATATGGTGACAAAGCTGAAGTTTTAGGTAGAAAAACAGTGTATAAATATATGCTTATATTAACCTGCTCTAACAGCAGCAATACAGAAGACTCTAGACTATGTTTCAATCTTGGTAGTGCATCTTGTATGGGTTGCTCAAACAACATAAGCTGTAAGCCCAATAGAATGGAATAGTTCAGTTGGAAGGGACCTACAAAGATCATCAAGCCCAAGTGCCTGACCACTTCAGGCCTAACCAAGAGTTAAATAATATTATTGAGAGCATTATCCAGATGCCTCTTGAGCACTGACAGGTGTGGGGCATCAACCACCTCCCTAGGAAGTGTCTGACCACCATCACAGCAAAGAAATTTTTCCTGATATCCATTCTGACCCTCCCCAGGCACAGACCTGCCCTGCATTCCATCACTGATTCCCAGGGAGAAGAGACCAGCATCTCCCTCTGCACTTCCCTTCCTCAGGGAATTGTGGAGCCATGAGGCTGCCTCTCAGACTCCTTTCCTCCAGACTAGACAAACCAAGTGTCCTCAGCCTGTCCTTGTAGGACAATACGGATTTGGACCTTAAAAGGAAACATTTGCAAGATATGCCTATTATATTAACTACCTTACTTACATAATCAGGTACAGCCACAAGAGTTGGATCGGAACACTAACCCCAGAAGAAAAGCATACAGATGTGCGTATTGCCTGTGCTCATTTAAACAGGTTCCTTGAAATCCTGCAGTTGCTTGCATCCTAAGCGGTATCTCTAGTAAGTTTTCCTTCTGCATAAATTGAGATGAGGAGGAAGGAAAAAGATGGAGGGATCTTCACAAAAAGCTCTTTGCTTCCCCTGAAAGTCAATTAAAAAATAAAAAATAAAACAATTATCATTCCCACTACCAAGTCTGTGTCCATTTTAGCATACGGCACTGCCACAGTTTGGTTTTGTTGGTAGATAAGACTGAACTCAAATGTTATGGCAAACCAGCACAGAACTAGATCTTCATTCCCCCTTTACTGTCAGCTGCTTCAGTGATTCACTACAGAGAAGCAGTCGTTTTGAACCATAGAATGGTAAAACCCCTTTCAGGGAAGGAATTGCACTAAAGAGACTCCATCAGTCATGTTATTTCCCTTCTCTTCCAAAAGCAGGGGTTAATCTCACTTCCTTTCTCATTCAACTTTCTGTTAGCTGGACAGCTGTGGCATTGCATAGCTTTAGTGGATTGCTCACTTAACTCAGCCTATCCAGAAATATTTCTAATTAGAATCATAGAATATCCCAAGTTGGAAGGGACCCATAAGGATCATCGACTCCAGCTCCTGGTGCCACACAGGTCTACCCAAAAATTCAGACCATGTGACTAAGCGCACAGTGCTTCTTAAACTCCAACAGGCTTGGTGCAGTGACTACTTCCCTGGGGAGCCTGTTCCAGTGTGCGACAACCCTCTCGGTGAAGAACCTCTTCCTGATGTCTAGCCTAAACCTCCCCTGCCTCAGCTTGACACCATTCCCATGGGTCCTATCACTGGTGACTAAGGAGAACAGATCGGCACCTTCCCTTCCACTCCCCCTTCTGAGGAAGCTGTAGACCGCGATGAGGTCTCCCCTCAGCCTCCTCTTTTCCAGGCTGAACAGGCCAAGTGACCTCAGTCGCTCCTCATACGTTTTCCCCTCTAGGCCCTTCACCATCTTCATAGCCCTCAATTAGTCCAAACAGCAGTTTCTCATCTATTTCTCCCCTCATCTAATTCAATTTCCTTGCTGGAAAATGGGACTACAGGACTCAAAGTTGTTGTAATGATAGACTTTCCTGTAAGGTTCCTGAAATTGAAACTCCAAGAACCAGGATACGTACAACTTTTAAGATTTATGAAGTTTGGACCTTTAATGGTGTTAACTCTAATTTTTTAACTCTAACTAGGCTTGTCTGGACATGGTCTTTAAACAACGTGTAGTAACTATCTGTAGCTAAGTTGTACAGAATTGCCTTTTCCACACAGACCTGTCATGTCAGCATGGAGTCCCCTTAAGCCAACAAGTATAGGCTCAACTGTTTAGTTTCAAGTTGTCTCTTGCGCCTCTTGCAGCCCTGCGGCCGCTCCAGACCCTGTGATGGGCCCCAAGGCTAGGTCAGGGAAATAGACTGTAGCACTGCAAGTTCCCCCTGTAACCAAGATGAAACAAGGGATGAGAAAGTCAGGTCGTTTAGAACGCAGAAGAACTCTTACTCAGACTGGGGAGGAAGAAGGTGACAAAATAGGCTACTCCAAAATGGCTGGGCCATCACATGAACGGGAAGATCAAGAGGAAGATATCATAAGAGCATCAATAACTGGGAAGCCCTGTGAGCTCCTATGCTAGTCTGCAAGATACATTAAAACAAGTCTCCTCCAAATAGTTTCTCTGTTCCTTTAGACTTCCTTGAAGCAAACATTCAATAATTGGTGTGTCTATTCCCCTTACCAAGATAATCTTCCTGAAGTGATTACCCTCTTTAGACCTTGATTCAAGCTTTGCTTTCAAGCCAAATACTCTTCTACTGTTTTTCCTCTGCTTTCTTCCTGCAGCCCAGATGAACCAAAGATCATTCCAGAGGGAAACAGCACAGAGCAAAATGGAGAAACTGAGGGATATGATAACATACATAAAAGCACTAGAGAACCTCTCATATCCTCCACACAGAGAATAGGCACTTATGCATTTACTACTAAAGCAGGAATAACAAGGCAAATCCTCTTTGAAAGAAATCACAATCTGATTTCCTACTTCTTAATCAGATGATTACATGTCAATTCAGGAGCTTGGTTTGAATTGCATGCATCTGCAATTCTTATAGCTCACAGACTCCGTGTCCAGAAAGTCCATTAGCAATCTAATGGACTGAAAGTAACATAATCAACTTCAGGGAGCTCCAATAAAATAATTTTGAGAATGAGGAAAATATTTATTTTAGCCTTTCAAAAAAAAAAATCCACAGAGACAACGAGCTTAGGCAGCGTTCTGACCATGATGAGATAAATCAGTTTTCGGCTACTGTGGACAGTAATGAAGACCTGCTGTTCCTTATAAGACACAGTTATGGAGGAGAGATTCACAAGCCATTTTTTATTCCTCTTGCAGCTGCAGAAACTTGGTGCCATTTATTATTATTTATGATAGTATTTCATACAGAATGGCAGGTCTTCATTAAGAAAAACATTTACCACATTTACCTCTCTTACACAGAGATCAAGTCTACAATTAGAGCTCACAGCATATAAAAATCTACTTTCTCTTTTTCAGGAGACAAATGACAATTTAAAAAAAAAAGGAATTAAAAATTACACATCACCTCAGGCAATTTTTTCTTCCAAAATTACATATTTTTAATTTCAGTAACAGAAGATCATACCACGATTAAGAAAGTTTGAATACCTAGTTTTCATTCAGGCCTTAAATAGAGCAGGACAGGGCTCAGTGAAAAAGCAAATGTCTTAGAAATCTGTGTTCTATCAAAAACACAAATATACGAGCTCTTCTTCAGACCAAAATTAAAAATCACATGATAAATCTTGTAATTAAAAGCATAACAAAATTCAGAACTGCTTATAAATTGCAGATATGACTCACTAAATGAGAGCATATTAGCATATGTTAAAAGCAAAATGGGTAAGCCCACTAATAAAATTTTCAAAAAAAAAAAATTAAATGGTAAAAAAAGTCTCATACTACAAGTAGGGTGTGGTGGTCGTGAAGATGCAAGGTATTTGAATTTCTCCTCTTTCCAGAGATGAATAGGAAAAACAAAACAAAAGCAACTAAACATCCTTGCATTTCCAGGGTCATAAATATATCTTGTATAACAAAAACATTGCAATTCAAAAAAAAACCTCCAGCTGAATAGTTAACACCACAGCACCTACCCAAGTTAAATGAAAACCAGAAAGTAGGCCAGGTTAATAGGCATGTTTAGCTTCCAGAAACAAACAAACACCAAAAAAAAACCAAACCCTAGTTTTTGAGATTGGAGCATTTTATAATATAGATTTATGACTTTACCCCTCCTCCGTGTCTATACTTTTATCACAAATATTTCATACAGACTACCTATGAATATTGAAATAATACCTGATGTTCACACATACTGTTCAGAAAAAAGTCCTGCTAATCTTTAATGACAGTTTCAATAACCCATCTCACACATATACTTCTAAGCAGCTGCACACCACCTCGGCCACACGCTGTTGCCTTCAACAGAAATCCTGCTAAAAATCCTGTGCAACAACTGCTAAAAATATAATCTTTGGATATTGCTTTATTATTTTTGGTTTATTATAAGTTGCCAAGGAACCATACAGTACTGTAACCTTCTTATGTTATACAAAATAACACTGTGTGAACCATATTTGCAAGGGACCATAGCTCTCAGCAATTAGCAGATAAATACCATCTTTAACAAATAAGATGGCAACTACATGAAATCATTCCAGGAAATCATACAGTCATTTTAAACTTGAGATTACAACATTTCAGGACTGTTTTCTGATCACAGTAAGTCCTTGGCCTGGCTGGGATGGAGTTAACTTTCCCTGCAGCAGCCCACACAGTGCTGTGCTCTGCGCTTGTACCTACAGCAGCACTGGTATCACACCAGTGTTGTGTCTGCTGCTGAGCAGTGCTGGCACCGCATCACGACTCCCTCCAAGCCACCCAGAGCCAGCAGCCTGGGGGTGGGCAAGTGATGGGGAGGGGACATCACCAGGCAGCTGACCTAAACCAACCAAAGGGATATTCCATACCACATGATATCACACTCAGCAATAAAAAGGGGGGTTCTCGTGGGGAAGGGGGCTGTCCTCACGAATAACCATTATGCATTTTGAGGCCCTGCTTCCCAGGACGTGGCCGAACATCACTCATTGATGGGAAGTTGTTTTTTTGTTGTTGTTGTTTTGTTTTTCCCTCTCTCTTTAATTCAATCATTCTGATCTCAAACCTCGAGCTCTGTGTGTCGTATTTTCTCCCCCTTCCTCTTTGAGAGGGGGGAGTGAGAGAGTGGCCGTGGTGGAACTCAGCTGCCCACCTGACTAAAAGCACCACACAGTATAAGAGCAGGTGACCATCCAGGGCCAAATCCTGCTACTGAAACTCTGATAAGCTCCCAGTAATTTAGAATGGTGAGTTAAAGGTAAAATAGCATGAGAGAAGCCTGAAAAAGGACTTTGAGATTTGGATCACAAAGAAGCTACAAAATAGTGTGTTAGAACTAAGATTTATGAAAGTTTTTTTTTTTTTTTTTTGTTAAGGAGGCATCATAATAGGGGAAAATTCAGAGTGATGATAATTTTAAGGTTTTTTTTTTTTTTTTTTTTTTTTTTTTTTTACGATCTACAGATATGGAGGTCTCTGCACTTCTGCAAACACTTCTCTCACTTCGGTGAACAGTTTAAAATTTCTTCCATCAAAAACTCTCTGCATCGTGCAATAATTAAAAGTATTAACCCAATGCTCACTGTGTACTTACATAAGAAACCACTTTCAGTTGTAAAATGTATTTCAAAAAAAGATCTTTATTTTTAATATTTTTTGTGAAGACAAATTTTACAGGAACTATATAATCAAGCATATGTCCTATAAAAAGAAAACAGTATTCTGTTCACCTTTGCTATGTATGCTATGTTGCCAATCTCACTTATTTAAATACATATCTTGCTTAACTTTAATGTAAAGTTTATTTGGTCATAGTGCACATAACGCCACTACAGGAATGCAGAAGAAAAAAAACACGTTATGGCTTTTCTCACACTTGTGCATGTGTCATAAAGTTTGTAGAAACATTGCCTTGGACATGCAAGATATCTTTTTGTAGTCCCAGAGACTGCAGCAGCAACATGAAAGAGTAAAAAAAAAAAAACAGTAATCTATATTCCAGAATTTTGTTTTCAAATAAACAAAAGTAATGACATAAGGAAAGATGTTCTGGCCAGATCCAACAGTGCCAAGTAGTTTTAGTAAGGCATATATTTGTAATTGTAGTACGATATTTCTTCACAAAGGCAGCATAATTTAAAATGTAACTCAGCAAATAATGATGAAAATCAAATCTGTTAAATAGTAATTAACTTGCAATTAGCTCAAATTAGTCAAGAGTCATGTACACAATAGGTGATAGAGTCCATAGTGTATTTGAGTTAGAGTAATTGCTATATAAAGCTGAAATTGAGGAGAAATTCAGCAAGAACAAGTGCAGTTAGGAAGATTTTTTTTTTTGAGTCAAACATAAGGATCGAAAATGAAGAGTGAACTCCTGGTAGGGCTGAGAAAATGACTCAACAGATTAAGGAGAGAAAACAAACAATTACTGGGGAAACAGAAGATATTTAAAGTAGCCCAGAAAGTAAAAGAAAGCTGACAGAAGAAATCACCACAGATTACAAGAGCTTGGTATGGCATGAAAATCCATGAGGGACTGACTGATTAAGAGTAAGAATAGGAAATATCTAGAATGAAGAAAAAAATTGAAGGGCTAAAAATAATATTTCTGTAATTTATTATAATTATGCATGAAGACTGTATGGTATTCCACCTTGAGAAACAGTCCCCAAAATCAACACTGATCTTGATTCATGGGGAGAACTGTTGGTTCATGATTTGTTACAGAATCATAGAATGATCTAAAAGTTGGCACTGGCATACAGAATAAGCCAGCAACCGTATAACTGATATAACATGGGATAAAAAGGTACCACTACAACAAAATACAAATGCAACTCACTCAATTTACTCAACAGATATTGCCATTCAAGGTGGCAGGGGAAGGAAAGACGTGGAATGAAAGAATGGAATGAAAGAACCAGGGGCATGTTTTCTCACGAAACCTACCCTTCAAGCTTCAGAAAGAATGTCGTAAGGGTTAGTATCTGATTATTTCTACAAGTATTATGAAAATGCCTTCTATATTTCTTCAAAGGCTTGGAGAAATGAGCAAGAAATACTAAAATAGAAATGTAAAATATACCTATAATATACTAATAGGGCATGGCAATGCCAGTGAGTCCGAAGAGATGTGACGACACAAAACACAATAATAATAATAAAAGATTTTATTTAAGCCTGATTATAATATAGTTTAGCTATATATCATGCTTGGTAGAGAATTTTAAGTGATGCAAAAAAACCCTTGCTTTTAGGAGGAGCTAATGATAAAACTCACTAGAGGAGAAGCAATTCCTGAATTGGCTCAAGATTTAAGATGAACATATACAAGAAATGCTCTGAAATAGACATTGTTCTATAGAAAATTCCTTGTAAGAAAGGTGAAGAAAGCTGAAAAGAAGCCCAAAAAGAAACCCATGAGAGCTTTAACTTGAAATTTTAGCTTGCTTAAATTGAAATAGAAGAATGATGTAAAAATGAAGAAACTATTTAAAAATAAATTAAAAAGAACCAGCTATATTTTTAAAATATTTGTATAAATATTTTAAAGCTTTCTTTTTATACATAGACTAGCATAGAGATTCTTTAACAGCACCACAGTAAAAGCTCAGAGTACAACTATATTACCTATGAAAAATGATTTTAAATGGGCTTCCAAAAAAAGTTAGTGTGCTCAAACAGCAGAGTAAGAGAGGCTATTAGACATAAGAGGACATCCTTCAAAAAGCAGAACTTGCATCTACCTGAGAAAACTGAAAAAAAAATAAACAAAATGTGTTAAGATTAACATAAAACCAGAATCAGGAAAACAAACCCCAAAAGATTTCAAGAAGTAACTTGCTAGAGACATAAAAATGAAAATTATCAAATATACCTATGAGAGCAAGCCTATCTGAGCATGCGAAGCTGATGGATAAGTATGAAGTCAAGGAAGGAAATACGAATGAATCCTACACATCCCTGTTCACATCCAGACTTTTCCAGTTTGGAGAGATTCTCTATATAGAGTAAGTAGAAGATACTGCCTCAAAATGACTTATGAATAAAAAATAAAAGTCTTTTAGATAGATTGATAGAATGAATAGAAACATCTGGTATGCACCTAGAGTTTCTAAAGGAATCTGGATATGAAACCTGTGATTATGAAACTGTGGTTTGTAAACTACAATTTAAAATTAGTGTTAATACCACTGGAACTAAAGATGATAAGCACAGTGTCAGAGGACCAGGGTATCTGACCAGAGAAATCTAAAATATTTTACCTCATTGATTAAACATTAAGTACTTTCGAAAGAGTCAACATTCTGGAGGGAAACTGGGCCTCCTGGATCTCAGTAAAAAGGGTGATCCAATTGATACATAATGCACTTGTTTCCCTCTCTCCACCCCCACCCCCCCAAAAAAAAAGTTGGCTATAGTCTCTCACTGAAGACTGACAGAGTAGGAAGAAAGGTACACTTGTAGATCAATAACTGGTACGAAGGAAACAAAGGCTGGCATGTATACCCTTGCATGTATATGCTTATCTGCACAGATTTTCAGATAGGCTTTATAAAAACAAACTCTAGAGTAAAGTATTCTTCATTATAAATTTCACTCTGACACTGGTGTTTAAAAGCAATTCTTATAGAAGAAAGCTGCATGCTACAGAGTCACTTCATGAAAGCTGCTATTTACCTCCTAATCAATTATTAGTTATCTTCAAAAAGAAAAAAAATAAAATATTAAGAAAGTAAAAATAACAAACAATTTCTAAGTTACTACTGAATGTAGGTGTCCAATTTGGTTATTTTTAAGAATTTATGTTAATTTAAACATGAAAGCTACAGTAAGAAATAAATTGTTGCACATCTTACTCAGAAACATCACATAAAAAGGTCATTGTGGCTGAGGCACTTATTTTGGCAAATTATTGTGGAGGAATAAGAGCTAATAACACAGCTTACAGCTACTAAATTGCACATGTGTCTCGATGCTCAATGGATAAGGAAATTTATTTCTGTAAATTAGCAATGCAATAAACAAAACCGCATTCTATTTATTCATCGCCTTTAAATAATCAGCATTGCCAGGAGATGACACACTGTTACTTGAGTACATTTTCTTGTCCTTATTATATGAATTAAACCCTGCATCAACTGACCACTCAAACAACAGATACAGCAGAGCAACACCAGTAGTTACTCAGAGGATTGAGATAGTCCCCGCTCTTAGGAAACCGAGTATAGCAGGCAAGACTTTTCTAAGACAAAAACATGATCATTTTTATTCACGAATGAATCTGTGAGCGTTCCAAAGGCCAATATTTTATTTCCAATGGCCATCGCAGCACTTCTCTGTGGTGCTTGTACATCAGTGCAGAAACATGGAGCTCTGCAAGCAAGAACTTCTGCTGTCCTGGAGAGGACCACCCTCAGGCTTGAGAGTCCAAGGTGCCCTGCACAGTCCAAGACCAAGTGATACCAGTGCCATGATCACTAGCCAGGTTGTTGACAGCAGGGAGGAGGAGGGAGAGGGAGGTGTTGTTGATTTTTAGGGCACCTGAGGAATTTTCAATTATTAGTAGCACGAGGACTAGAGAACGAGCAGGTAAATAAGGCTTTTCTGCCAGGAGGGAACTAGTGATCGGCTCAGTTCTCCAGGCACAAACCTCCTGGTATGTAGCCCGAGAACACAATTCTGGCTAACAGAAGAACAGTCAGCCCCCTTCACTCAGCTAAGTTATAATAAAAGGAGTTTGAGGCAATGATTGTGCCATGTCACTGTCCTACAAGTATTATGAAGAAGAGAGAACATGCTAGGCCTGGTGTCAGGTTAGCTATTTTGCAGAGAGAGAAATGCACAAAACTATCTTGATCAACTGTGAAACATGGCTAGAAAAAAGAAAGCTGAAAATACTTCAAACACTGCTACAAATGACAAAAATCTCATCTGTCTAAAGACTGTGGAAAAGGAATATAAAGTTTTAAAGGAGAAAAGAGTAAGAGGAAGTAAAATGCTTGATCCACAGCTCAAGGGCAGACTGGAAACAATTCTACCTCATGCAGACATAAAATTGCTAGAAGGATGTTCTCATAAACAAAGTGCTGGAGGCCATGCCATCGTCCACCTCCTCCTGTTTCTCTCTACATCTGAGGAAGCCAAGTACATCTCATAAAACAGAAGATGCACACGTTTCAGGAGTATCCCAGAGGCAAAAAGAAAGAATAGTGAAACAGTAACAGCTTTCAGAGCTGAAGATACAGCCTCTTCTATTTAGGTTAAAAATCCTCTAGGGCCTGTTCCTAGTTCTGATTTCCATGTACTTGCTGGATTTTCCACAGCTTCATTATTCAAAGAAAATAGCTAGGTTTTACTGAGGTTGGCCACTGGGGGCAAAATTCAGACGCTGCAGAAAGGCAGATGAAGGTATTTGCACCATGTTAGTTCCCATTGCACTCTCTGGGGCACCTATTAAACCTTCTGGGCTAGAACAGGATTTAAATGAGGAACAGACACCTACACTTTTCTTCTCCTGTTCTCTTATGGCCTGCAAAGTGTTTTACATTAAAATTTATTCATTGTTAATATTTTTCTAGCTACTCATTACAAACACTTGGACATTTTATTTTGAAAAGGTCTAAATGCAACTTGCTAACTTTTAAAACATTTTTGAGTCTTCCATTCCTTTATAGCAGAAGAACAATCAGGCCTAAAGTGAAGGTGGAGGAAGAAAAACACCAAACCACTTCAGAACAGAAATAACTCAAAATTTATATAAAAGAAGCAGAAAACTGATTGAAAGGATGAAGATTTCCACATAAAGCAGCTCCCTGCCTTGCCACTGATACGACTAGATAAATCAAAAATAAAACAATCTAATAGTAATAACTATAAGAATAACAATCTGGGAATAGCACTGCACTGAAATGCAGAGGTGACCTCCTCTTAAGGTAATGCAAAACTTACAAAATAAAATTTAGAAAAGGTCAGTTTAATCCATTGATTTATTCACAAAATTGCACAAGATTCAGCTGACAAAAGCAGCCAAGTAGACCATGATGTTTTTTTAATATCCATATGAAATGGCACTCAGACAGATTTAACACTTGATTTAAAGCAAACTGATGGCTAAGTTACACATTTAGATAGGAATGCTGGGGTAAGGTCAAACCACTACTATCATTAACATCCCAAGGAGGAAAGCTGATAATTACTAATGCTTAAAAGCACCAGCAGCCTACTGACTGCATGGATTTTCTCAGACTTTTGTTCAGCCAGTTTCTCAAGTAAAAAATAGCATTCAAAGACTTTTAGCTCATACAATGTAAGCCTCACTCATTAGTAATCCTTGGAGCTTGACTTCATTTGAACCTGTTCTGAGCCTGGATAGCAATTAGTATTGCCCTCCAGGTAAGGGAGTGTAGATTTATTCCCAAGAGGTGGTTTAACTTCCTCAACCTACTTTAAAATTAGATTTACTCTGTTACAAATCGTAAGTGTTAAATGAGTAAAACTATTAAACAAGGAATACTGCTGGGCTAAATGGCTAAGCATTTAATGGTTTACCACAGTATTACCATTTTAATGGTCTATTAAAACAATTGGAAGAATATCAGCAGTATGAAGAATCAAGTAATTTATATACAAGTTTGATAAAGTACCGTATGTTTGAGCAAAAAGTGAGCTCATTTTCTTACACTTAAGAAAATTAGAGGAAGGGGCATTTTAAAAGAAAAGGTTACTTTAGAGCTGAAGTACATTTACCTTATACTAATTTTGTAAAAGGATTTACAACATATATTTTGCCATCAAGATTTGTTTATTTTATGTAGCTCATTCTAACTAAATGCAGATGGTCTAAGCTAATATCACAAAACAGAACAGCTCAAATAAGATATTAAAAACCTGACTCAAATCTAATTCATCTCTGTGCTGAATACTCATCTCTCCTCCTTTTGCTCCCCCGTTAACGTTAGTGCCAAGGTCATCAATATGTTGAATTACATGACAGCATTCTGAGTTTTGAATGACTGAAACACTGAAATAACCACCTCTGGTGTAATGGCTGCCAAGAGGTCTTCCAAGAAATTTTGGGTCCAAAAATTCATTCAGAAAACTTTTTTTTTTTTATATATATATATATATATATAAATGTTAAGACAGAAGTATTCTTTCTATTTGGCCAGTTTATCACTTGCCCTTGACTAATCGTTAAAGTAAAACTCCGTTTAGTCTTTAAAATATCCCCCCACCAAAAAAAAAAAAAAAAAAAAGCTACAAAAACCTGTCAAATTCCTTCCTTACTGACCTTGCACCAGAGAACGTTTTGCAGTTAAAAAGAGAAACGCTTGATTTACTAATGAAGTTTAAGAAATGGGTCAAAAAGAGGAACCTTTTTTCTTTGATTAACTTACCACAATGAAGTTCAATCAAAAGTTATGTGTATAACATCTCCCTAAAAATTCAAAGATTATACAGCTGTTTCAAGGAAGTCAGTTTCTAAAATCAAAACAGCAAGGCCAGGAACTTATGCTCTAGGCTATAATTGCTGTTCTTATAAACTAACATGTTAAAAAAAATAAAAAACTTAAAAAGTAAGGCTTCTTTTCATTGCCCCCTCCCTGCAGTCCTGCAGTGATAGCGTCAATTTTGGATATTTCCTGAGAAGTATTAATTGTGTAAGTATAATTAATTCCATCAGTTGGCATAATCACATAGTGAGAATGATGTGTTTCAATTTTTAATCTAGAGATGGAGTGGATGGTGGGGTTGGTATTTTTGTTTTGTTTGGTCTTTTTCTTTTTTGAAAATACATATAAGCCCAGTACATTAATTTGATTGATGGCTACATGAAAAACCATTAGTAGCTACATGGTATATGGATTTTCAGAAAGCTTGCGTTAGACAGAACTGGTGAATGTTGGAGAGAAAGTTTGAGCACTGTGAAAGGAATGCCAGCCTATGTATTATTTTTGGCAAATCTAATCACCACTGGTTCTTAAGACTTTTTTTTTTTTTAATCAGGGTACCTAGTTTCTTCCAACACACGTGGGATATTGTTTTTTCCTTTCTATCCCAAAGGTTTCACAAGCACTTATCATGGTGAGGTATTTGTTAGATTTCTTTGTGGTTTGTTTTTTAATTTCTCTCATTCTTTCTTAGCATCATATTTTCTTTTTTGTTTGTGGCAAGAAAAAAAACCAAAACCTTTGAGCAGTAAAAGCAGAAAGTGGTAAAGTGTGAATATCCTTATGCCTCTCAGACTACTGCAATTAGAACAAACATTTCAAAATTTCCAGATTCATAAAACAAAGACCTCAGTATTTATCTCATTAATGTAGGTATATGTGAGTAGCTGACAACTGGATACTTGAAATATAGCAAGACCATAGCCCATGGATTGTAACTACTCCTGTCTTCACTTAGCAAGTGACCTTCAAAAATCACATGAATGATGCAACTTCAATGCAATCAGTAACACAACTTTTCAGACTCTATACTTCTTTGCTTTGTGGTTTTAAGACAAGTGTTTGATGTCATTTGAAGATAGATTTTTGTGGTATAATACAGATAAGGGTTAGGTCAAGTTTCTGTTCTTTCTCACAAAGGAAATCCTTCAGACACGTTCATAAAACAGCAGGAAGGACACCTACTGTCCTTACACATTCATATCATAATGTCTTTTCTTCTTTCTAGAGGACTTTTTCCTAGAAAAGCCTATCAGATAAGATCAGTATCATAATCAATACATCATTGGGAAACTGCTGGCAGCATACCAACTGTTAATTAACGCTAACATTGTCATACCTGATTACTTTTCAAAGTACTCTGGAACAATTGAATTTAAATAATATAAATAAGGATAAAACATTTAATTATTACTGAAAAGACAACTATCTCCTCTATAAGTGTGAATGGCACACTTTCTACAGAGAGCAAACTGAGTTAGAGCTGTCTCAGCTGTCCCCCTTCCCCCCCCCCCCCCCCCCCCCAATTCCCCTTCACATTGAGCACAGTATAAAGCTCCTCTTGAGAGCATAGTAAAGCCAAAGGGCTGGGTGGTGGTGGGGAGTGTGTGGAGATGAAACTAGTATTGTAGAGCCCAAACATATGCAAGGGGCTGCACAATACTAAAAGGATTTGTACTACTCCTGTAGCAGCACTTATGTTGTGCATAGCAGGTAAGAAGAAAGGACAGAGCAAATACACACCTTGCTCAGGTGAATGGACAGAAGCAAAGTTAGATGGGTATAAAAGGTAGCCTTGGCTTCCCCTCAACCCAATCTTGCTAGCATACAGCAGAACATATGCAGAATTCCGTGATAAATCATCTTTTTCCTCATCATCTTTTCTACGATGGTATCTTCCATTTAAATCAGTGGATCAGAATTAGAAAGCACAGCGCACTGCATCTGCTAGACAAAATGACTTAATATTTCACTCCAGTCTTACAGATGATCAGATTCAGATCTTTACAAGCAAGTAACTTTCCTGCCCTACCTAAAATGCAAGATTCTGAAATATCATTCCCTCCTCCTGGATTTTACTAATGAATTAAACAGTCAAAGCTCAGTAAGCAAGTCACCTAGAAGACTCACATTAAGATTGTCACCCAATGGAAAAATATTTGCAATAGATTTTTTTTTTTCCAAAAGGATGATATGGAATATCATCCAACAGATGGATATGTTCAGTTGTGAGAAATACAAATAGAACATTTTGAATAGCTCAGAGTTCTGAGCACACAGAGAGCACAGCCCAAGCTGGGGTTACAAATTCTTAGCCAAGACAATGGAAATCTAGCTCCCAAGAGCCCTTCCTGAAGGTGGGACTTGTGATCTGGCCCTAGAGTAAAGGATGTAGAAGCCTGGACAGGTGAATCCAGCAAGAGCACGGGCAAGATGACAGGAAAGTTCCCCTCCACCCAACACTCATCCAGTGACTGAACACATTGTAGAATTAATATTTATTCAAAAAGTTCCCAAATAGCTCTGTATTTTAATATCTGATATTCTGGATCATGAATGTCACAAGCCATATAAGACAGCAATACTCCTTGAATTTCTTTTCCTTATAAAATTTCCTGCCCTTTAATTTCAATCACTGGCCTATTGTTCTTCAATTATAGACAGGGTAAATAGCATTGACTGATCTGTTTCCACTATGCCAAGTATTAAAAATCTAATAGTCTTGTTATGTGGCAGTCAAAATTTCCTATATATATGATTTTTTTCCATGAACTTTTGCATACTAGGCTCAGAAAAAATATCTAAAGAAAACCTATGAGGTACAGTATGATAGAGCAGCTAGATCCAGCTGCAGATCATTGCTGTGAAATATCTTTTGGAGAGCCTCAGATTTTTCCATCTCCCTATTGTATCATCTAAATAATGTCTCTCACCATAATGTTTCAGACTATCAGACTTACTTGATATTAAAAATTGCATGTGGTAACAAAAAAATAAAAAAAAATGTCTTAAGCATTCCCTAACAACTTAATTGCCTCTGAATCCAAGGAGAAAATTTGCTTAACCCAGAATTGATCGCATATCCCAGAGATCATTAGATGCATTCTAGACAGGTCCAAATTGACTATGAGGTTAGAGAAGAAAGTAAAATGCCTCCCATACTTATGATCTTTATTCATCTGTTGCTTACATGTAATTTTGATCTTCTGGGTAGCAAGCACCTTGTCTTTATTTTTGCTGCTTAGAAGCACGAGAAAGGGAGGAGAATGATTTCAGAAAAAATAAAATAGAAAGTTTTTAGATCTTCTGATGGCAACGTCCACCACTACTACAATATTGTGTATCATTAAATTTATCCTTACTCTTGACAAGACAGGCAGTCTTATAAAGGCAGTATAATGAGATTTACCAGTTAGCTGAAGTTTGGCAAGGAGGGGGGTTAACCCAGGCGTGGGAAGTAGATCCAGGTGAGAGAAGTGGAAGCCTGAAAGGAGAAATCTCTTGGGAGACATTATCTAACCTAATTATATGAATGATATTTCTTGTACCTCTGAGGGCTAACAGCAAAAAGCAGCTTTGAACAGTTTGCACACTGGGAATAAGTGCATCCTTAGAGATGGGAAGAGAAAGAAAGCCAAAGCAAACGATCTCTGAGATAAAGCCTGACAAGAAACTTTAAATAAGCTGGAAAACAATGACCACAAACTTCACAACAGCATTACAGGATGCATAAGGTTGGCGCGCCCCTCAGTAGGCAACTGAGCACGGGATGACTCCAATGACTGACACAAACTCTTCAGTTTATAATCAGAAAAAGATGGCTGAAAATCAAATGAATAAAGGAGTATTTGATGCCTGTTATAATAATAACAGAGCTCTTTTAAATGTGATAGTGCTGCATAATTAGGTTTCCCTTTCTATGCATGTACAAATAAAAGTTTCCAAAGAAATTTGAAAAAAAAATAAAAACACATGCACATAGGAAGGGGGGTGGGGAGGGAGGCCCCTAAAAAACTCAAACCCAAACAAAAGTAAGTTGGAAAAAAATAAGTTCACCAGTCAGGTTAATTCTCAGTCCTTCAAAGTTGCCTATATAAATGCAAATATACAGCCCAATAACCCATATTCTGACAAATATCCAAATTAGCAGTTTAAAAGGTGAAAGCCAAAAGTTATGCAAAAATCAGCAGTTATATAAAGCATTAATGACCCATTACTGTATTTCACAAAGGGTAAATAACCTATGCATCTAATTTTCACTGGAACATTCTAAATTTCTAATGATGGCCTTGTGTCCTGATCTTACTTTCTAGAGAGCAACATGTGCAGTAAAGTTTCCAATTTTCATTTTTATCAACAGAATTATTTTATTTTGGAGTAATTACCAGGTGTTCACAGTCCCACAGCAGACTACAACAAGTACAATCTTTGGATTTTACAAAGACACAGACTGACTTAGCACATAGAAAACATTCAGAATGGTGAATGTTATCTGGATTGAAAACAAAAGCTGAGCATTACTAGCTGAAAACCACGCCTTTGCTCAAAAAACAACAACAACAAAAAAAAAAAACCAGCTGTTAACCTTGGTGCTTGATAAGAAAGACATTAGTTTACTGTGGAAAAAAAAAAGAGTAACGCTTCTGCTTTAAGAGTCTGGAAGCAGTGACAAACACAGGCACATTACTTTTAAAGTTTACTTTTATAAGATTAAAAATACATTAACGCAAACAAAAACTTTGTCACAAATATATCTTGTTTATTTTGGTCACCTTCATTTTGGGAATCTTTCACTGAGCAGCCTACTTTGAAAGCCAATTAAATTGCTTTCAATTCAGCTGAGAACAAGAAAGTGGAAGTTCGTTCAAACAGCCTATCTGAAGAAACTTCAGGATTGATCCTTTCTTCCATTATACCAGTTTTCCATCAATGCAGCTCTGATAGTGTCAGTGTAGTTACACTGGCAAAACACTGGTTTAACTGAGGAGAGAATCAAACCCTTCACTTGTAACAACGTCTGTCAAGAGACTAGACTAAGTCACTTTAATTGAGTTCTTCTCGCTCTCATTGTGCAGAAACAAAGGAGGAATAAAAAGAGATCAAAGAGCCCTTATTTGGAACTAACATAATTGCGTTCCCTTGGAGAGAATGGTGAGCCTGAGATTACTGAAAGGAGATAGACTCTGAATATATAAACTAGACTAGAGTGATAGTGGAGTGTTTTAAGGGGAAAAAAAAAAAGCATATACAGAGATTTATTGTAACCTTTCATCATTTTGTAATCGAAGTAGTGGAAAGAAAAAAATTGGCTCTTTGAAGAATCAGCTGGCATATGCCCTTGCCTTTGACTTCACCACTCTACCATGCAAAGGTGAAAAATGTTGCAGTGTAACTGATTATGTACACAATGATGGGAGATGTGTAAGTGAATAAGAGTAATCATGCACACAAACTATCAACAAAGCTTAGTGTTTGAGACTCCAAAATTAGAACCAGGGTTTATAAAGGCAACTTAGGACGTTAAATACCCAAATGCTCTAAGTACGTAGGAGGTCTGGGAATGTAACACAATGAAACAATTAGGCTTCAAAAACCTGGCATTTAAAAACATCATTCATGACATTAGGAAGGTTCATATAAGAATTGGCTTTTGGAATTTTTAGCAAATACATGATCCATTCAAATATATAGAATGCATGAAGCAGTGCAAGCAGCACTTACAGATACCTACAAGTCTAGCTAAATACTAAAATAAGTTGTGTAAACAGATCTTATATTGCCAGTTAGAAATGTAACCAAAATATGCTTTGGCAGACAACCCTGTACCAGTAGCAGGGTAAAGCAAAAGTTAACCATTACTAGGGCGCAGGACATCATCACTGGCCAGAAACAATCACAGGGAAGTCTGAAGGAAGGAGAGCTTGTTAACCAAACAGTGTGATCCAGATTTCCAGGTAGCAACATCCATGCAGCCTGTTCATACCCCACGGAGCACAGGCAGCAATCATTAGACTCATGCTCTGCTCAGAAAATGCTGATGGCTGTCTCTCTTTCCTCTCACTTCCAGAGGCAGCCCAACAACACCTTATGAATGAAAATCTAAACTCGTTTCTGCAAAGCCCTTCTCACTGTGGAGAAATCGAACCAGAAAACACAAACTAAAAGCTCAAGTGACACACTGAACAACAAAAACAAAATAGAGTCCGTGAGTCATTTATGGGTACAATCAATTACAAACATAGCACAAGCTTTTTCATCAGGTCAGAACTGTCAAAACACACTGAATCTTCCAGTGCAGGCTAAGTGGAGCTACAGAGACATGATAAAGGATTATCCAATAGGAGATTTTATTTATTTTTTTTTTTAATGTTTTGAAGGCTGATAAGGAAGCTATTGCTTGGAGCTGTACTAGAACTTGCTGTTGCCCCTTTTAATTGTGTAACTAGATTGCTTAGTGACATTTCTTCAAAAGGTATGGTTTGCGTGAATTCTATCTTGTCTCCAGGGTTAAATCTCTATAAACATCATCAGGAAAAAATCAGCCATGAGAGAGAGGTAGGTAGGCTCACTACAAAATGTGGCTCACAAAATAGGGGAAAAAAGACCAAAAAAAACAAACAAACAAACCACAACAGACATGGAATAGTGGAAAGAAGGCTGCACAAGAAAGACAACTAAGGATATTGCAGTAGCACTTTATTACTGATTGAAAAGAACAAGTCTAGGGAGTTAGCAACCCCCAGTCTTTTGTTAAAGACAGTTCGTCTTTAACTGAATAATCTGCCCAGGATGACTTTTAACCCAACACTTCAGAGGCTGAGGATGCTATCAACCTGGAATAATTTACCTAGCTTGTTCACGGTTAAAAATAAGGTCTAGCTTAAGTTTTGGCTAGAATCTGACTCTTCTGCAGCAAGGCTGAAGGCAAAGATCACCGGCACACAAAACGCCCTGCCTTTCCCCACCTATATGAGGGACAACCAAGCAGGAAGAAAGGGAATCCCAGAGCATGGCAACTATGCTTTCAGGAGCACACGTGCTGGAAGAGACAGAGGTACTATAAGAGAAATAAGGTTTAATTACAGGAACGCTTGCACACAGGCAAGGATGGTTAGATCTGACAGGCTAATCTTGGAACAAGACCTAACCAGAGATATTAGGTGAATCCTCATTGAAGCTAACACTGAGGTTGATAAGCATCGGTACAGAAACCTGTTTAAGAGGTGGAGAAACAGCCATGAGACTTCCCTTCTCAGAGAAAACAAACCCACTTAATCAGGATTGCTGTCATACCTGAGGATGTAGAAAGACAGTAAACGATCTTTCAGAGACTGAATTCCGACCATATGAGGCTCTGCATTTTCTCAAAGGCAGAAGCAATTCATCTCATTATTTTAATATAGTCAATTGCATAAAGGTTTTCCTTTAGACTACTCAGCGAGACACTTGTCATAAATTCACAGGGCCAGAAGAAAATATCACAGTACATTTTATATGTTTGCAAATGAGGAGACAGACTAAGGAGAGAGGTTTAACACTGGAATTCATTAAGGAGGACAGGTTACTGGCATGTGATCAGTCACCAACATTTGAGAACACTCGCTTGATTTTAGCTAATATATCAAGATAAAAATTGCAAATTCAAAGCTTGGCTGACGCACTGTGCTTTGCAGGTTCCACATATATCCTTCACAAATCCCCAGGATTTTTATTAATATGTTTGAAAAATTAAACAAAAAAACCCACATGCAAAGAAACAAAACTATAAATGAACAAATTGACTACCAGATTTTCCTCCTCCCCCTTCCCCAAAGTTACAGAATTGCTTTGCAGTAGCATTACTGCATTGAATTACCCAATTATCTTCTAAATTATAAAAGGCAAATCTTCACCACCAACTGTTCCTAGGACTGCCAGGATGTGCAGTGTTGCAAAACTGTAGCAAAAATGTAAACAAAAGAGCCCTACTGAACAGGGAGGCAGGCTGTCCACATATGCCAATCCCAGAGGCTTCAATCAAAGGAGAGATTGTTTCACAAATAAACTAAGCCAGTGCAACTAATAAACTCCTGCTCTAATTACTGGCTGCAGATGTATCAACTGAAGCAAATGAGACTCAGGCAGCCATTAATTATCTAATGAGGCCAGCAGTGTTTCTGATGAGGTGGGGCTGATTAAATATTAAACAGTAGCATATGGTGAGTGCCAAGAACAAAAGACTTGAATCTGACTCCCTCTCTAGATATATATATATACACACACACACTATTGCATTAAAAAAATCCCCCTCTGCTAAAACAGAAGAACAATCTCACTCTGAGAAAAGTAATTAGGACAGAAATGGAAGCACAAAACTCAAAGGGAGTCTAGTGAGATCTGACTTCTGAAGGTATAACTCAGATGAAAAGGTTTCACATTAAAGGGATGCCAAAAACATTTAGGCATTGCAGCAGTCATCTCTTTGTTTAACCCTTCTTTTTTAGTGTAATTGTTTGTTTTATTTTTTCTTCCTCCTTTTCTCCTCTATCCCTTTCTTCCTTTATTTTGCACTGGAAAAGTCTCATGGCTCACTCACAAGCAATAACTATCAAATCCCTCCTTATTCAAAATATTAACACAGTTCACAATATTAAACCAAGTAATGGTAAGTATAAGAAGGAGAATGGAGTCATTGAAATGTTATTCAGACCAGATAGGTACGACACTAAAGTGAAGAAAAAGTCTAACCTTACACAGATGTCGAAACAACTGAAGCCAGCTAATCCCATCAGACTTAAATGGGCCACCAACAGCCAGCACACCAGAGAGCTTCAGATGAGCCACATGTGCTATTTGTTTCCTCCTGTCAGCTGCTCTATCCTTCATCACAGACCTCCACTGGATGTGATGACTTCTTGAAATGTGAGAATCACCCTTTCCCAGAGTCTGGGGGATGCAGGATGCATGCCAAATCACAGAATGGTTTTCCAGCTCTGAAAAGCAATAAAGTATTTCTTTACTATTCAATGTGTCTGGGCAGCTTTGGTTGCAGCCCCGCCCCTGTACACCAACATGGTTCAATCCACCAACTCTGGGGACTGCCAGATGTGTTACAGGTCTGCTGTATGCTTCACCCAATGCACACCCTCATGTAAGCATACATCAGCCTGATTTGTCCCAAACTTATAAGACACATATTAAGCTATTCAATGCAAACAATCTGTGCAGTAAGAACTTATTTTTGTGTTTTAAACAAAAACTCTGATCTAGCTGCTGGAAAGGTCTGCCTGCAATCCTAGGGAACCAGAAATTTCCAAGAAGATTGAGAAAGCCTTTAAATCTGTCAGGTCAAAATTGCAAAGACAGAAAAAAATTCAGGTATAAAATAGCCTTATGAGCAGGGGAAACGGTCTAGAATTGGCAATGGCTGCACATTCTCAAAAACTTGTGAAGACTGCTTTTTGAAACTCTAAATAAGCCAAACAGCATTTGCTGTTTATTTCAAAATACACTCAGATGGCAGCTACTCATCACATTTTACATTGTTACAGTGACAACAATGCAAGTCCTAGATCTACCCAATTACTTTTAGCTGCTGGTTGTATCAATTTTTTACAGAACAAGCCCATTTATAGATCAGGCCTTTGTGTAGTAACAGAAAGAATCAACAAGTTATTATTGATTATCTAAGAGATCAGATATTTTGGAATACCTTTTGCTCTTACAAATGTTTTCCGTAAATATGAAAGAATGGCACTCCCCCATCTGCTTTTTTTCCCCCTCTTTTTTTGATAATACCCTTCTTTATTATAATCTCCTTAATATCCATCTGCTACCCTTTAGGCTAAAGCTTCTTAAATTCAAATATAGGGCTATTTTTATCACAGAAGAATATATAAAGCAATAGAAACATTTTAATGGATTTTTGTGCCTGTGGCCCTTTCTAGCTGAATTTCCATAATGAAATCCAGTTACAGACATTGGTGCTGCTACAGTTGGCTGTTCACACACATAAAGAATGAACATTTTTTTCTTGTAAGCCAACACAGTAAAACAGAGTGCAATTGCTACCTACAAAAAACATAGGATTTTTTTCCTCTGTTGTTGCTTTAGTATAACTGTATATAATGCTATTTTTACTCCAATAGGGCATAACAATCAAGACAAAAACCATGGCTCTACATCAAAGTTATAAATAAGTATAAAGTCATTTTCATAAGTTGAAACTAACAAAATGAGGATCCTTTCTTTTGGGCTTGGTATTCAGGAGCATCAAAATAGCTTCATAAAAACAGCTGCATGCAGCAACATTCACAATAAATGTCCAAGTAAGCTGAGTATTTGTACTAAAGGTTTGGATAAATATTTTTCTAATAATACTTACAGGATACCAGTTCTCTGTAAAAACATTTTATTGTCCTGTAGCTGTAAATGGAGCTGAGCATAAAACAGCATCTTATATCATAAATATTCCTAAAATTTTAAATGCTTTACCACTTCTCATCAGGAAGAAAGCAGGACTTTTAATAAGGGAAGAGAAAGGTTTCATATGTGACATGGAATAATGAGCAGCCCATCTAGGCATTCAAACCAGTGATTGTCAGGCCAGGTCCAGGAGCCAGGTCTCTCCCCATTTCAAGAGGAGCTCCTAGCCAGGGGACTAACAGCTAACAATCCAGGCTTCTTCCTCACATGACCAGAAATTCACTTCTGCAATAGCTGATTCCTGATAGCGGGTTAGTTTCACTAACTGAGCTTTTCTGGAGCAAAATTGTCTAATCAGAAAAAGCTCCTAACCAACTCTAACGTAAACCATTTATATCCCAATGCCAGCAACTGCATTTGAGAAACAAACCATCAATCTCTCTGTCAACTCAAGTGAAATAAATTCAGGATCTGAGACGAACAACCACAGAGCAACACTATCTTCTGCCCCTCAGCATCAAAACCAAGCAGGCTGGTAGTCCAGACATCCTCAGAGGAACTGGTGCTGAACCCCCTTTTACCCATCTGTTCTCCATCAGCCTTCTGTGCAAGTCATTGCATTTGCATGGTTCATTCCTAATGAATCAAGATGACCAGTACTCAGACAACAAGCCCTTAATAATCACAAAAATATATTCTAATTGTTATTTATATATTAAAATATCACTCGGCAAACTTATCACTGACATCTTGAGTCTGATCACAATGCAACTAGAATCAGTTTGACTGAATTCTGTGGCTATCCCAACTGCTCAGATACTATTATTTTTTAATCAGGCCCAAAATGTGCAGTTAAACACTGAAATGCTGCAGAGAGATAATACATGGCAGCACTATCAAGAGTATCTGATAGATTTAAACCAGGACCTCAGCATTTCTGTAATGTTTATCTTAGCGATTACTTAACAAATCTAATTCCTGTTTCCAGAAGTCTTCACCATGAATTGTCTAAGAATCTACACAAAGTGTGATGAGCTGGTGCATTTTTATAAATGCCCTTTCACAGAAAGGATGCACTTTGAATAACTTGTTACTGTTTAGTGCATTGAACACAACACTTTTTATTTCGACAGTAGAATTATCTCAGATAATAAATTCTGAAAAATCTTTGTGTATTTTAATTCTAAAGATTTAAATATTCTAAACCTAGTGGTATTCTAAGCCTTTATGGTAAGTGTTAACAAGTACATTATTCTCTCCCCTTCATGTTCGTGTGGTATGTCCCTGTGGAAATCAAATATAACGTACTTCCTTTGACTTACAGGTAGATCTCTAGAGCTTTTCTAGATTTTACTCTACAGTGTCCATTTATTGAAAAGTTAGATTCCTAGCTTAGAACATTGCTTTGCAGTTCTGATGAATATTCAACCATACAAAAATCAGTGAATATTAGAAAATAACTGGAAACTTTCAGTGATAAACACTGATCAGCATCTGATAACATCTGCAAGTAATGTGGGGCCTTTGGGGCAGCAGCAGCAGCTCTGCTGTGGTGGTGTGTGCAAAATTAAATGATCAGCCCAGTTTAACACACTGTCACACTCAAAACCTTCATGTGGGCAAAAAGGGAATGCCAATCAGACATGTGAAACGAAAAAGTTATTGTCTGCCCACAAAGGTTTTAAAGCATAGCAGTCCGTGGTACCTAATATTAGACATTAATGAAGCTTCTCTCTAATTAGTTAACACTCTTCAAATCATTAGCGCAGGCATCACTAGCCTCTGCCCATGCTCTGTGCTGCATTGTTCACACCTCTGGCCCTGCTGGATCCCCACGCGACAACAGGACACGGGGGGTAAGGAATAGATGGGGGGACAGGATAGATGGGGAGACAGGATGGCTGGCAGCAGCCCCAGCCCCTCACCAGAAGGAGCGGGGTGCTCACGTGGCCCTTTGTGGGGCTCGGGCCTGCCTGGGCCGGGCCTGTGCTGCCTTACCACAGCGGGCAGCCTGCCCTCGGCCCTGTCCACCCAGAGCTGCACAGAGCCTGGGCCAGATGGTTCCAGCACTCTCAGGTCACGCTGGAACTGACTACACACCAGTAATGCCAAAATCGTACTTGCAGGATGATAACGTGTACCTGTGCTTTCATTCAGTGGGCACCAGTTGTTGTGGGTGACACCTGTGATCACCGCTGCTGACAAGGAGAAGAAATAAGGCCTCTACAGCAGCATCTTCCGCAACTCTGAATAAAACTGGTTAATCTAAATAAAAATAAGGAACACTGTGGCCTCGGTGCTCTTGACCATGTGGTCTCATTTTTTGGGGATACCAGGACAAAGCATTCAGAGGATGAGATCAAAATGTTCTCTTGTCAGAGACCTTATATAGAAAACACTAATGAAGAAAAAGCTGTTTCCTCTCCTTATCTGTTTTGTTTTCCTTTCGTGCCTTCTAAGTGTTTTCTGTATTCCTTTGTGGAAGAAAAGATGTAATGTATTTTCAGAGGGACTCAGCTCCTACAGGATCCCAAATTGGCTCATTTAATCTACATGGGTATTTGTATCTTCACTTTCAGACATCCGTTAATTAAGCCACATTAAACCACGCAGGCAAAAAAGAGGCTATGTTCAGATAAATTTAAGGGTTTGATTTTGTGATTTGAAGCCACAAAGCAAAGACATGCAGAGAGCCCAGGCTGGTGCTCCCTCATTAACTCAGCATATTGTGACATTTATAGTTCTCACTCAGGACAAGGAAAACAAGGAAAATAGGGGTTTACAGTGGTGGAACAAAACTAGATAATGCTGCAGAAAAATAAAGTTTGTGTCCAAACAATGAGCCTGCACAACAAGGCTTTGCCTTTTAGGCATTCAGAAATCTCTCTCATGCTTATGCAAATATGTTTATATTCACAAGGAGAATTTCTGCACTGCCATTTGAAAGCCTCTTTTCTATAGATGTTCCAGTAATTCTGTCAGTAAGCAGAACTCACCACTGAGTGAGGCAAATAAGCACATCCAAAGAAGTGGTAAGCAAGAAAAATGAGTTTTTCATGAAAAAAAAAAAATCATGAACTGGAACAGGATGATTTAAAATGTTTAACTAAGTTCAACTTCATATGTAATAGACAAGGAAGAAAGGCTATACACAGATAAGCAATACAAGTGCGAACATCAAAACCAAGAAATAAGTATTTGGCATGGGTCCACATGAATATTTATCCCATGTAGAATGGGAGAGGGCCTTCCCTCTGTCCACTTTCTCCCCAGAGCTGTATCCTTCTGTGAGTTAAAACCATCCTTACTACTACATAATATTTGAAGCTTTGGAGGAGTGGCAGTAGGCTAAAACTGAAGTTTGGGAGTTTTTGTTTGTTTGTTTGCTGTTCTTATACGTTGCCAAAATCATTAACACATCATTTCACAAATATTTACACAAAAAGGTAAGTTTTATGTAGGCACTGCTTTCCATACCACTTCTTAGTTTCTGAGAACTTCAGAAATGTTGTTATCAGTGTTTTATAGAAATATGCCAGCATGGAAAAAACAGGTAACAAACTCAGAAATAAACACCTCAGGCAAAAAATGCAAGACCCTTGTATATTCCAGACTGATAGCTAAATACAAACCTGTTCCATTCTTACCTACTGTTGACTTTAATAACGCTGCATGGAAATAAGTAAATAACAAGCAAAATTCTCCCCATTTACAAATTCATTTTAACTGCTTTTTTCCATGTCTGCAGTTTAGAATTAATCAAACTCTTTTTGTTAAGCATACAAAGAAAGAAAAGACCCATGCTGTTTGTTATCTCTGTAAAAATTAGGACCATAACAGATTCAGTGAGAGAGATTTTTCAAGGGAATTTAGGAGTACGGTTTCCTCTGAAAACAAATCACATACTTTCCTAAGTGTGGTAGATAACACTTGAGACCCAGCATAAAGAAATACAATAACAAAGAAATGCAATAATCCAAATATGTATTGTACTTTTCCTGTGGGTACAGGTAACACTTTGAAAACCTTAAGCCTGTGCTTTCCTTTCATTTACATGAGGAAAAAAAATGGTGAGAGTGTTAGCGATGCGTGCAAGACTACTAAAGCTCACATGCAAAAGAAATTAGTTTCTGACTGTTTCGTTTGCTGTTCTTTAGAAATGTATTTGATAATACTTATATTATTTGAAAACAGAGGTGAGAACACTGAGTTGAAGTGCCAGTTAAAACAATGTTACTTTAATTTTTTTTGTGTTTTTCAGCAGCTGTAGAAGAACCTCCCTGAGATTTGGGAAGAATCTTTCCTCAGCCAATAGTGCTGAAAAGAGCATCTCAAGATTAACTTGTCATGAGATCATTAAAATAATATTTCAAGAAATAATCAACTATCTACATTTATAACCAAATTCAACATTTTTTTCCCCCTCTGGGAACAAAGTAACCAAATTTTGTATGTAAAAGCAAAATTTAAATATGAATCTGTGTGCTGTCTTCAGTTCCCTAGACTAGCATCTTGATTGGTTCTGAGCAAGTAATTAGAAGGAAATTAGAACAGATTTTTTGTTTCTTGTTGCTTTTGTTTAACATTAAATTCCATAACATTCAGAAAAGTGCTTTAGCGCATTGCAGTAGACAAGATAATAGATAAAGGAACATTATTTTACATCTATCTTTGAAGTGGTATTTTTTATCTTGCTTTTCCCCCTACATATTTATAAAAGAAAAGAAAGGAAGCCTTCTAGGGACTTACACATTCCCTTTATGGCTTAGTAGCTAGGTTTCCTAGGCAGCTTTTGAAAAAGTATTAAAATAGTCTATTACCAACGTCTGCCCATGAAGAAGGAAATGGAATACAGTCAAGAGACATTTTTGATATCTACTGCAAAATGTTATGCACCCTACTTCTGATAGCCTTCTCCCTTGTTGTGACCCTTTTACTTTCAGTGTTCCACGCTATGGATTTTACATATTTATACACAAACAAGTACACATTTATACATACATAGTCTTATATGCTATTAATTTGTTTTGAAGGCTTCATTTTCAGAAACACATGACATTGTTTTAAATCTTCATTTTGTAATAAAAAGAAGGTACAAACCTCATGGCTTAGGCAGAAATCCAACCCAGAAATTCTGAGGCTTAGTCAAATGCACCATCCATCAGGGCTGCTCAAGAAGTACATCCTCAAGCTCAAAGGGCAGAGCTTACTGAGAAGTCACAGAGGCCATAACATCATAGTAGTTTGTCTACCCTATTGGTGTTTTGAGGTTTACAGAAATAAAGAAACAATAGTCAAAGATAATATCGACATACAATATGTCAATATCTAATATACAATATTATACAATATATATATTATTATACACACTGCAAAGAATAACTGCTCAGCTTTTCTTGTATTTTATCCTCATAAAAGGTAGTCACTGATTTGTAAATTAATAATAATAGCAAATTAATAATAATAATAATAATAAATGCCAATCATTAATTTTGTTTGTTTCACCATTCCAATCTCTAGGTAACTTAAACCCTAAACCCTATTTCCCAACTGAATTTATCTTTCTGAAAGATAAATTCAAAGCTTTTAAAAGTAATTAGGGACTAAAGCAACTAAAGAATTTATGTTTCGGACTTGAATTGGTTATAAGTGTAAAAATATGTAGTTGGTTGAAGATACAAACAAATATTTCTTTGAAACTGCTGCATTGGCTGAATATATTACTGCCTCATAACCCATTATAGAATTAAACAATAATGTAGATTGAAAGAAAGTGCTAGAGCTTTTAATATCTCTAGTGGTAGAGATCCAGTGTCTCCCAACAAATGCAGATCTCTCAGCCTCTCCTCCTATGCTATGCTGGGCCCCCAGGTAACCTTGTTAGCCCTACATTGGACTCAGTTTGATTTGTCAGTGTTTTTCTTGTGTGCAGGGCCCAAATCCACAGACAGCACCAGATGCATTCTTAGCAGGTAAAACTTTCCACGACGTGCTAGCTACACTCCTTCTACCACAGCCCAAAATGCAGTCGACATTCTCTGCAACAAGGGTACGCTGTGGCCTCATGTCCAATTTGTCATGCTCAGGACCCCATGTCCTTTTCTACAAACCTGCCTGCAGCCAGTCAGCCCCTGCTGCATGTCCTGCTCCATTAGGGCAAGTTCCATCCCAGGAGCAAGGTTTTGTATATATCTTTTGTAGTACTCCATGAAGAATATGCCCATTTCTCCAGCTCAAAACATCCAGATCAGCAGATTCTAGAGAGGTGTTTAAGTCCCACAAAGATCATTTTAATTCATACAATTGAATTTGTCTGAATCAAAGAAGGGGCATTCACATGAGCTTTTTTGTTGTCAAAGATTTGACATCTGCCTATTTGTCAAAGTCCAATACTCTCTGACACTGCTCTTTTTTAGGTATTGCACGCACGGAGGATGTTCAATACCAAAATCAAATTCGTTGGAAGATATTTGATGTTACACAGGATTTTGATTTAGAAAAGTGATACAGCTAGGTACTGAAAACACTATACAAGTACAATATAGCAATTACAACACACAGTTGGATCACAGTACAAATGTGATTCCCATTACCAGTCTCACCGCTCACTATCATGATGCTGGGTAGGAATACGTGTTTGAAGGTGCCTGGTGCTCTCTTCAAAATTCTTGTGCTACCTTAATTTTTATACTCTATGTTGGGCTGAGCCACCTATTTGTTCCCTCCATGCTGTTCTGGCTAATTTAGAGGGACATTCATGTTCTTTTAAAGAACTCAGAGACAACTAGTTTATAGCACCAGCTGATCCATTCAACTATCTGTGGCTGTTTATCTAAAACAAAGGACACTCTCAAGTCCCCTTGGTCTTGAGGTAAAGTCAGCTTCCTTGCAACAGGTGTGGTCAGTTGCACTGTTCTGCACAACACAAGGAGATTGAGAGGAAGAATTCACAAAGGGCTTTGCACTGACAAAGTCTCCACTTCAAAATCATTTAGTGAAACATGGAATCTCAGCTCTATTGATTACTGTTTCCCTAAAGTCCATTAGCCTAATCAATTCTGGCAGTAAGTCTTAGGTCAAAGGGACTGAACACTAAGTACTTTTTGAAATGCCATGTTTTGCAATATACAATTTAATTTCACTTTAGACCTATATTGTACTAGCTGCTGCACACAAACACTCTGGCTTAAAGAGCTGATGGAGGTAGTTTGTTCTAACCTGGTTATCTTTGCCAGATAGCTATTCCTTTCCATTTCTCTCTAGGGGCAGGGATTCTGATTTCTCAGTGGTGTTGACAATCACTTATTGTTGAAAAGAATTATTTATTTATATTTGAGCAGAGGAAGATGAAGAAACTATGAAGAGAATTTTTAAGGTATATGACTAGGAAAAGTCTGGAGGAGATTGCGTTGAAATGGATTTGTTTCCAGCTGTTTGACAGGAACTTCGAGTTAATTACAGAAAAGTAGTCAAATATTGCTCTTATTTTACACCTTTCCAGCCTCATTTGTCTGAGGTTATATTAAATGTCATGAAAAAGACTAGAAAGAACTGATTCTACTTATTTCATCCAGAAAATAGGATCATGAAGAAAGAGGGCTGAAAAGCCAAGCATTATATTTACAAAGCAATGCAAGCATAAATCTAGACAAAGGGTTTCGGTGTCTCCTGTCTGTATCCCTCACCCCCTACTCCCTACCCCACATTTTGTGAGGCATTTGTAAACATCACAATTTGTCTCTTCGTGGCAAATAAATGTTTTACGTGTGAGAAACATAGCAATTTCTGTTCCCATCTCTAGTAGGTAAGATTTAAAATGAATTTAAAAGTAGTGACTTTCAAAGGCAATTTTATATTAAATTACCCCTGCTTTACTCTCCAAAGCAACTTGGAAAATGCTAGGGCTTTGGCTTCCCTTTTTCTGTCCTGACAGACAACTGCAATGAAAGATGAGCAAGTTAAATTGAGACTACAGATTGGATTATATTTTTTAGGAATGGAGGAGTACAAAGTAGCTAACAGAACTAATCTGTTTGTGTAAGTGTTATATGATTAGATGTTTGCACAGCTCTCTGTAGATGCAAGGCAGTGTTTACAAATGCTAAGTATCACTATATGTAAATTAGCTGCCTCTGCAGAATATTTTTTTTTCTGGTGAGTCAGCAGCTACTCATTCCTTAAATTATGCTCCTTTTCTCAGAGTACTCCTTGATGCCTTCTGAACATTTTTTCCCTATGGTAGATAATGTCTTTTGCAATGCAAGATCCAATTCATCTGACAGTCATGG
Source organism: Anser cygnoides (assembly GCF_040182565.1). Taxonomy (NCBI): domain Eukaryota; kingdom Metazoa; phylum Chordata; class Aves; order Anseriformes; family Anatidae; genus Anser; species Anser cygnoides. Next base: position 14,770,394 of record NC_089887.1, read on the forward strand.
ATTGGATATACTGCTGAGGGGAGATAATGAGAATCGTGGCTTTCTTGAACACTGTCTTCTGAAGATCTTGCATCTATTTTCTGTTTGCCTGTATCTCAATTGTATCATCAATCTGTGGTCTTAAAACAGAAGTTTCTCCAAGAAGCTCTTTGGCAAAACTGTTTCACTGATATTGAAGACTCTATTGGCTTTTGTTTAAGATTTCATAATAATAAAATGCTTTAATGGAAAATCAGCTTCAGGCCAAGAGGAAAAACCTTTTCCTGGTACAGAGCTTGGGGGAAACACAGCAAAAGCCTTCTTAGAATAACAAAAAATAATCACCCTTTTCCCCTTTGACTCAGCATCCTTCCTGAAAAGCTGGAAACTCATGTTTGCCCAGGAAGGCTAGCTAGGCCTTCCAGAGAACTTCATACCTTCAACTTGTGAAGGATAGTTTAAATTCAGATGCAGAGTAGACTCAGTTAGATACAAGATTTAGCAATGTCTGGCATATTTTTCAGTGTTTCCTTGAATTTTGTTAAAAAAAAAAAAAAAAAAAAAAAAAAACACCCCACCCCAACCCAACCAAACCATCCTCAAACAGGAAAGTTAAATGGAAGGAGGTATTTCTGAATCATACCGATCAAACATAATATGGCACGTCTACACCTACTTTGGATTCCTCTATAACGCATTTACATGCTGGACTGCAACAACCCATTTCACATCCCATCATAGTCATACTGCACAGATCCACAACTATTTGTAATGTCACTGTTGAACAATATGCACACATCCTGAGAGCATGGTCCAAGCTCTGTTGCTTAATTCATAACTGTCATTTAGTCTTACGAAAATACATGACTGTTTGCATCAAATATACCTCAGAATTACACTGTAACGCTAGATGATTGGTAACGTTTAGCTCTATAGTAAGTTTCACAGTCCTTAATTAGGAAAATTAATACAAATTTTCACTATACCAAATAAAATAGTTTTATAGTTGGGGCGTGTGGTATTTTAAAATTCCCGTGGTTTACTTCCTTCAGCATTCAGCCTCCAGCATCTCTGTCTCAAACTGAAGTTCTCCCAGCTAGGTGTATCTTTTCCACCTTAAATATCAAAGAAAGTGTAGGAAAGTGATTATCCAGTTCTCTTCTGGAATCCAGTGGCTATTAAACAAAATACCACTACTACTTCATTTGATTAGAAGTTTATCTATAACCATTCAAGATCATTTTGTTTCAGTATCTCTTACTTAACAACACAATTTCTACAGGAGTTATTTACCACTATGCCTACTCGATCCCTCCTAAATAAGTAATAACTATTGATTTCTAACATTTCAATTATGTGAATCCTTTCTTCTACTTCAGTAACTCTCTTTACACCTTTATTAACTGGGTTTCTAATGCCAGGATACAAGTTATGTAATAAATTCATTTCTGTAAGTCCCACGGTATATCACTAAATCTTTCTATTACTATGTTTTTATGTGAAACAAACATTTAGTTGTGGGCTGTTTTATTTCCCTTTTGTTACACTTTTGACTTCTCTTTGTTGATTTACAGGCCACCCGCTATACATTTTGGTTTGTTTGTTTGTTTTCTACCAGAAAAAGACCAACACCAGCTCTCAAAACCAGCAGCATGTATAAAACACTGCTGGTGCATCCAGAAGTCTAAATTCATACTTGACTTTTCATCCTAGTTATCTCAAGATATTTAAAACCATTACCTGGATTTCTCCTTCTTTCCAGCATTCGCATTTGTACCTCTCAGTTATGGCATGGTGCAGAACAGCATTAAGGATAATACTTATTCTCTTTTTGACGCTGAGTGCAGACTAGGGAGGGAGAGTTACAGGAAGTTCACCTGTTCTTCAATAGTACCCGATTCCAAATAAAAACAAATATGGACCTTCCTTACACAGATCAACATGTCTGTGCGGAATACTTTCCAGTGGAGTTGAACAGCTATGCACATTTATGTTCTGTTCACTTCTCTGATTCCTTTCATTAACGGTTAATTCATGAAGGAATTTTGTCATTTCTGTGCTGAGATTTCACTACTGCAAAATTCAAACTCCCGCTTTAAAAATCACTCAAAAACACTTCGGTTCAGGAGTGCACCAAGTGACTGACTGTGATTGTAAGCTTCAGTGCTCATCTCCTCCCTCTCGCTAACAGGAAGCTATTAGCCACTCTGAGATTTCAAACAGCGAGGCTGATCAAAGGCCCAACGGTCACAGCCACATAAACCTACTGAGACTTAAAAAGAATGAAAAACGTGGGCTCAGTGGTATTATAAAATATGCACATACGTGTTCCTCTGCCTTGCAGGGAGTTGCACAACAGAACAGGGGAAATATTATCTATTTATGTGTAAACCTTACTTTAATCTCTGGGTGATCTGGGCAACAAAAAAATATTCAGACATACTGAGTAGTGAATAACCACAAAGTAGATAATTAGCTAAACTTGCTTAGTTATTGCAGAGTGTTTTTTCTCTTTTCCTTTATTTTAGCTTTCACATAGCAAGTTCTTCATTCACGTAGGCTGTAAAGCCTAACGCAAAGCAGTAGTATAAAATGATGTTATCATTTTCTTAACTGATGAAAAAGGTAGAAAGAGAGATGGTTGGTAAATATCCAAACAATGCAAAGCTTACTACAACTAAGTGGTGAGGACAGTCTGAAAAATCCCAAAGCGCTAAAAAAAAAATAAATCGATTGTATGAGACCAAAACCACAAATTACAAAGGTTATGGGCTAGATTTCTAATATATACACTGAAGTATTTAAATTATTGAGACAAAAAAGCTACATGTGTTGCAAGCTCATTGTCATTTTTGATTGAACATCATTCTGCTATTGAGCCATTTCTAGCAATTCTCTCACATGTAAATGTAAAATACCAGCCAGGACTAATTTTCCTCAGTCTCCTCTACTAGATGCTTGTCACGAAATTACAGGACTTCATTTGTCTTTGAAACAATAGAAAAGTTCAGTTGGAAAGGACCTACAAAGATCAGCAAGCCCAACTGCCTGAGCCCTTCAGGGTTAAGCAGAATAAAAGCATATTATTAAGGGCATTATCCTAATGTCTCTTGAGCACTGACAGACTTGGGGCATCAACCACCTCCCTAGGAAGCCTGTTCCAGTGTTTGACCACCATCATGGTAAAGAAATTTTTCCTGACGCCCAGTCTGACCCTCCCCAGGTGCAGCTCTGTTCTGTTCCCCTGTGTTCCATCACTGGTTCCCAGGGAGCAGAGACCAGCACTTCCTTCTGTGTTTCCCCTCCTCAGGGAGCTGTGGAGCCATGAGGCCACCTCAGCCTCCTTTTCTCCAGACTAGACAAACCAAGTGTCCTCAACCTCTCCTTGTAGAACATGCCCTCCAGCCTTTATTCTAACTTTGTTGCCCTCCTCTGGAGGCTTCCAAGTATCTTAACATCCTTTTTATCTTGTGGAGCTGGGGACTGTACATGATATTCCACATTAGGCTGCACCAGTGCTATAGTGGGAGAGTCACCTCTTTTGATTGTCTGGCTATGCTGTGTTTAATGACTCCCAAAACATAGTTTACCCTCTTGGCTGCCAGCTCACACTGTTGCCCCATATTGAGCCTGCTGCTAAGTATCCAGGCCCCTTACTTCTGAGCTAATCTCTAGTCACTCGTCTCCTAATCTGTACCTCTGTCCAGTAGTACCCTGTCCCGGGAACAAAAGCCAACCTTCATTGAATTTCATGCCATTGATAATTGCCCACTGCTCCAGTCTATCTTGATTCTTCTGCAAGGCCTCTCGTCCCTCTGGAGAGTTAACAGCACCTTCCAGATTAGTATCATCATCAAACTTACTAAGGATGCATTCAACTCCTGCATCCAGATTATTGATAAAAATGTTGAATGGACCAGGCCCTAGAAGCGAGCCCTGGGGACCACTTGTGACTGGCTGCCAGCCAGATGTAGCCCCATTCACTACAACTCTTTGAGCTCTACCATTGAGACAGTTCATCGCCCAGTGTAGCATGAACCTGTTCATCTCACAGTTGGACAATTTGTCCAGAAGGATGTTGTGATGGATGGTATCAAAGCCTTTACAAAAATCCAGAAAGATCATGTCCACCACCTTCCCTTCATCTACCAGCTGGGTGACCTTATCATAGAAGAAAATCAAATTATTAAGACAGGACTTCCCTTTCATGAACCCATGTAGACTATGCCTGATAATTGCTACGTTCCTTAACTGCCTTTCAATATCTCACAGTACACCTCCATAACTTTTCCAGGCACTGAGGTTAAACTAACAGACCTGTAGTTTCCCGGTTTTCTCTCATGCCCTTTTTATAGACGAGCATGACACTGCCTAGCTTCCAGTCAGCAGGGACTTGCCCAGGCTCCCAAGACCTTTGGTAAATAACTGAGAGGGATCTAGCTCAAACTTCTGAAAAAAGATATTTTTGACAGGGTTAAAAGACTAAGAGTGAAAGACAAACAGGCAGATAAATGGCAACAATTCTACAAGCCTTCACTCCTACACCTCCCAGGGAATAGGCTAAAAGTGAGTTGTTATGATATAGCAAGGGGAACCCTGTCTTTGGCTAGCCACATGCTCACCTTCAGCTCTGGGACAGTCAGTGTCACACAGGGTATCACACAGACCTCAACACTGCTCCAACCCTTATTCAAGGGTCAAACAGGACACTAGTTGTTATCTTCCTTGTGATTAACTACCTCTTGCTTCACAGGAACAAGCATGCCTTCATCAATGTTTGAGGCCAGACAGGTGTTAAGTTATTAACTCAAGAGGGACTTGGAACATGCTTCCTCTACTAATGAGTAAAATATGGATAGAATCAAAATCTACATTCTGCCTCAGACAGCAGGATAGCATAGATGATGAGGAACATTTCTCTCTAAGTTTTTAAAAATCTTAAAACGTGAAGATTATAGTATTGTTTGTTAGGGTTACATAGAAATCAGATATCGTAAGTACTAACACTAGGCACTTGTGTTCTGTCACTTGAAAACTTCAGCATTATTATGAAAATTTCTTTAAGCAAGCCAATATATCTTTATAATGATAATGTAAGCAGCACACATCTCAAATCTCATGCTTTCAATTATTTCTTATTCAACATGTTAAAAAGATAGTTGTAGGTCAAATATCAAATAGGACTCACAGGGTGAGTCCTGTTTGGAGCAAGGAAGAGATACGCCTTGTGGAAGAGGATCAGGTTAGGGAATACTTAAGCAAACATGACATACATATTTGTACAGGGGCCCTGATGGAATGCACCCACAAGTACTGAGGAAGCTGGCCAACATCATTGCAAGGTCACTGTTGATAATTCTTGATCATGGGAGAAGTCACTATGATGTATATAAGTACCTGAAGGAAGGGTGCAACGATGACGTAGACAGGCTCTTTTAGGTGGTGCCCAGTGACATGACAAGTGGCAACGAGCACAAACTGAAACACAGGATGATCCATTTGAACATCATGAAATGCTTTTTTACTGTATGGATGACTGACTACTGGAACTTGTGGTTGAACCCAGAGAGGCTGTGGAGTCTCCCTCTTTGGAGATACTCAAAAGCGATCTATACATGGTCCTGGGACACCTGTTCTATGAGGCCATGTTGAGCAGGGGAAGAGGGTAGGTTGGACAAGATGACCTCCAGAGGCCCCTTCCAACCTCAACCTTTCTGTGATTTTGTGATCACTATAGTAGGCCAACCATCACACATCTGCACTACAAGCATTTCTTATTTTTTTTAGAGATTTAATCCATTTTTTTTAGAGGAATAATTCATGACATTAAGGAATATACCACAAAACCAAGATGACAAATTAACAGCATGAACTACATAATAAAGAACTGTACAGAATTTAACAACATGAGTCAATGAACTGACCACAGACCACTCAGCCTCTGTGGAGTATGAAATTTCCCTCCCTGCTACTCAGAGGTGATGCTGAAATCCACACTATGCTGCCATTCATTCTTGAGGATTAGGCTGGGTCTCTTTAATATCACACTGCATAGTAAGAAGTTCAGAAACTACCTGCATCCATAACCACTTTACCCATACTATGAGCAAGACTGATTCATGTATGTGAATCATTTATTTACTCATACAGAGTCTAGGAGCCATGTGTTGAGAAATCTGGTTTGTCAAACAAATTTCGTCCCTAAAAATAAATTTCTCTGTGTATACTACAGTTTTGAAAAAGAATCATGCCTTCCATTTGGAACAAATTCATTTGGTCGTTTCATGGCTCTATCATTTTAAATCTCCAGAAGGAAGGAAGGAGAGTTTACACAATAAAAGGGAAGAAAAAATTAAAAAACTTTCAAAGAGAAAGTGTTCAAATAAATGTCTTAAAACCAGCTTTGTACACTTAACATAGAGCAGGGATCATGCGGGCCCCCTGAAGAGAACATCTCTGCAGTCCCCTCTGTGCATCCGTGCAGCTGCAGTGGTTCTTCTATCTTGCTACGCAGAACTGAAAGACATCACTGCAACATACTGGGAGATGATGCACCCTGGAGCAGTGAAGTCACATGTGCTCTCAAGGCTTGAACAAGCAGACTGTCAAACTTTTCTTTCTAAAGATGCACTAGTGTAGACAAGCTTCAAATATACGACGAAAATGTAAAAAATTCTCCCCACCTCAATTGCAATTTAGTACAGGTTTGCATTACCAAAAAAAAAAAAAAAACTATTTAAACTGTGCTGCACTTATTAGGAAAAATATTCTGACTAGAACAGGACATCAGCTAGATTTTAATAGTTCAGACTCAGAGATATGTCTAGCTATCTAGAAAATATGGGTGTGAATGCTTGAACAAACTACTAGAGACCAAAGCATTGCACGGAGCTAAAAATACCTATGCTCACAACTAGGATTTCAGCAAGCATACACTGGGAAGGTGCCAAAGATTTTGGTTATCTTACATAATAGGCAGTTTTCCACAGCAGAAATAACAATATCCTTCAAGATCTTTAGGCATTGTGCCTGGCTCAAAGGATAGCCTACTCTACATAGGCATCCAGAAAACATACTGCCTTGCATGAACTCTGCCTTGAGAGCAGAAAGACGACCAAAGCTGCACCAGAGCCTTTTTTTTTTAAAAAAAAAAAGACCTACAATAACAATATTGTGCCTTGCACTAATGTACATAAACTTCTTCCACCAAAAAGGGAGAGCTCAAAGCCACAGAATTCAAATTGAAGTTTCACAGCACAGACTCATTGACAAGTTATCGTTTATCACAGCAACTAAAAAACACATTTTTAGTTATTGACTGTAAATACTGAGAGTCTTAGCATCGTTCACACATTATTAGCATCGTTCACACAAAAATGCACTCAGGAAATTAAAAAGGAACAATTACCATTACCACCCAAGTAATTGTTTCATATTAAAATGGTTTAGATTCATGATTAAATAGAACTTGAATAGCCTGTAAATCTTTAGAAATGTGTAGATCTATGACTATTCTTCATAGATTTTATGAGAGAGGAACTACTTACAAGTACTTCACAGGAATCAACAATGACCTCATATAGTAACACAACAGTAATTTGACCGTTCAGTCACTTTACTGACCAAGCACAAACAAAAGCTACTGTCACTTGTTCCATTTCGTGAGGCTGCTGAGGACAATTAGGGTTCATTAGAGCTGTTTGGGCCCTGAGGAAGGGTAGAGGCAGGGCAGGGCAGTGCTGCAACAGAGCTGTTCTCCCATCATTATCCCCCCACGACACAGACGCAATTGTCTATAATTCACTACAAGTATTCTGGCTAAATGATGAATTTGTCCCTGTGTGAATATTCAGTGCTGATTTGCAGTGGCAGTGGCGACCATAAAGACTAAAATACATGCCCATCTTGAAAGAACCTATCTTGTACACTCTAATGTCAACTTTATTAGGGTTTATGGGATGGAACCGTGGCCAAAGCACCCATAAAACTCTATTTGAAATTCCTGAGGAACTATTTCATATTCAAACATTAGTGACAGAGATGTCAAAAGTCTTATAATATGTATTTGTTTACACCACTGCAAATGGGGAAATGTTACCAATCCCTAATTTTCAATCCCTTAGCAGGGATGTCAAAAGTTACAGAAGGTGGAGAATCTAACCCCAAATTGCCATTATTTATTTATTTATTTGAAGTTTCTTCAAGTAATTCCTCTGGCATAACTAAAACAAACAAGGTCACTTGACTGCTACATGGTACAGTTCAAAAGTGTTATATTGCATGAAAAAGAACTCAAGAAATAAGGGAAAAATGGCTTGGGGAGATGCTTCTTTTCATGCTTAGCATTGTACTTTAACAATGTACACACTGCAAGATACATATTTCAAGGGAAAGCAGTTACGTTCTTTTTTTTTTTTTTCCCCAGAAACAAAAATATTTCTTTTGAAAAAATGAAACAACAACAAAAACCTCCACATCCCTATTTCCCCTTTCATACATATTCATTATCTAGTTGCACTGGAGTGGAGCTTGGAAACACGCCAAATACGTGCTGCACATACGCTCAGACCCTGGGCCCCTGGCTACAGGGAGAGATCAAAATATTGCTCATATTTTGCTCCTCTAACATAATTTCTCATGCCATTCTGCTGACTGTTGAAGAGGTTTTAAAGTCTCTCCCTTCATAACATATATACTGTCTTCTCTGAGGAACATATGCCAGCTACAAATAGGAATGTGGGCCTTCAGACAAAACTCAAGGTGGAGAGGAAAAAGAAAAAAAAAAAAAAAAAGGACTTAAGGACTTGCTCATTTGTAGTAAATGAGAGAGAGAGCACAATGGAAACTTTGATAAAGGTAGACAGCCACTGCTAATTGCCTTAACCATTTTGAACCAAAATCAGTGCTGGGCACCATTAAAACAACCAGACATTGACTGCAGAGGATCAGGGGCTGTTGTGGAAGCACTGAAGCCTGGTGCACAGTGGACAGCCTTCACAAAAGGAGAGGAGCAGAGGCCAGCACTGCTGGTTCCCTTTCTCTGGCTCAAAGCAGAAAGTCATTAAGGCCATCAAGGGCCTTAATGAGCCCTGCTACTAGGGTGCTCTGTAGCACCAGGCTAACCATTTGCTCTTTTCTGTTCCCTTCCTCTGGTCATGCTGTTTTGTCTGTTTGGATTGCATGCTTTTATCTGATCCACCTGTACAGAGTCCCCATACTGCCAAACTTGAGAGACTTCCTTTTCTTTTTTTTTTTTTTTTTCCTAGGTCTTACCAACACATTACGGCTACACCACGAATAACAATTTGAAGATACTCATATTATATAAAAGTTTGTTCTCCTCCCTGTATTTTTTATCAAATCTTAAGCCTCCCAAAACCCTTTACATCTTGAGCATATCACAAATTAAAATAGCAGAACTGTTTTCAAAGTCTGACAACTCCTATGGTACACTTTGTATTTCAAATCAGTTCCAAAAGCTTTAAAATATATTAATTTTACCTGCAAATTATTAGTTAAGTTTGTAGTGTCATTCAATCTCTAATGTACTTATACACCAGAAACGCTTTGAAGGGAGAAAAGAACCATGAGAAAATATGAATTCAAATAAAGAATTCCAATTTAATACATAGTAGTTTCTTACAATGGTGAAAAAAATGCAAAGAGCAATATTAAGATGAAATTAAAAGTGTTGTAAGTAAACACTAAATATTTTTGTTTACAGAATCATTAACTAAAGGAAGGAGTGAGATTCGTAAAGGAAGGGGAATTAACATTTGTTGACATTTTACTGCTGTTAGTTTTTATGTAAACTCAAAGCAATTAAATTATGTTTAAGACATTTTTTTCTGTAAGTAGTTTCCATTTACATTCCTAGAAATAGTAATCCAACTATTTTATTGCATTGTTGGGAGCCCTGTAGCAACAGACCAAATATTTAGCAACAGCTCTGTTTGCCATCTCTAGAGCTGGAAACCAAAGACTTGAATCAATTTAATTGCATCAGTGTTTCTCAGCTACCGTACCAGAATGTGTTGTTCTTGACTTTAAAGGGCCTATTCCTACCTTCCCCCACAGCAGTCTCTAAATAAACCTATAAATCCTTTTTCTGTAGCACATGAATTATCAGTAACTTCAAAATAAATGAAGACAAAAATGGTTGAATATTTAAACATGTAGCAACTCCGTCCCATGATAGATTATTTCAGAACAAAATTCATTTTTTTTCTTTGATATCTACTACTGCTATAAACTTCCAGTTTATCATATAACATTACAATTTATGGTATAACCAGCTTGTGTACTGACTATAAACCCTTTGTCAATGCCACTGTAAAGACTTTATAGTCCATAAATAATAGAAGAGCGATAGTATCTATCCTTCTTATTTTGCTCAGCACATCCAGAATATAGTACTCTAAACATGTCACAGGATTTGCTTGTTTTACATACATTATAGGTTATGTAAAAAATAAAAAGGTAAATTTCTCTGAGTATTTGGCTTACACAAAACTCATTCAAATAAATAGAAAAGTCACAGGTGGGAGTCTGCTTTTGCATGTTATAGCCCAGGAATAAAAGACACGCAAATAATAACAATACTTTATTTACTGTAGCATTCACCTATGGCAAAGAACTTAAAAAGTAATAATAATTTTCTATATCCTAAATTATTAAAGAGAAGATGGATTTTCTTCAGGTAGAATTGCTTAGGGAGGAATTTACTGAGAACTCTACATGCAGTTTATCACCTTTTCCTGCATTTTCCATGATATACAGATTCGGTCAAGGTATACCTTTCTCTCCCAGTGCAGCAATTCAAAGACCAAATCTGGTACACATTTACCTTTACATCCCAGTGAAATCAGTGCTATTTAGAGGTTTTTTGTTCTGATGTTGAAGGAGAACAAAGACAGGCAAAGACCTTTGCTCACATTACATCCCTTTGTGGTATAAATGACCAACCAGCAGCTACCTCGCCTCAGCCACACCAGGCACAAGAACTTCTCAGAGTTCATAATTCTGGCTTCTACACATATGTATTCCCATACAGGCATGGCTATTTCATTTTCCATGCTGCTAGCAAAAGATGAGATGGGACTCTTTAAAAACAAAAAATATAAGGAGTGTCACATCTTCAGTCCAAACACCACTTTACATCACTTGCTATTTATAAATAATCATTTACACTGAAGGTCATGAAAATAAGATGACAATTTGACCCCAAATTCCATGCCAAGCTCTTATTCCAGATGTAATGGGCAAACTGAACTGCCATCACTGTCATCTGTAGCCTCAGACATTCCTCCGCACACTAGATTACTCTTAGTGCACAAAATTTCTGTTCTTCTCTCCCTGAATTAGTTCAGCAGTTTTCACATTATACAACTCTCTCCTTATGCACCCCTCATGGCAGGCTGCTCATGTTGTCTCACCAGGGATTGCCCCTTCTCATCAAATTCTTCCACGCACTGCAGCAGTAGGCCTTCTGGCACAAAGCCTCAATCCGTTGATCCTACAAACCAAACTTCTTATTTATGCTTACACATTCCCTTGATGAATCCCTACATTGCACTTACTTCCTACAAATTGGCAGGCTCATTCATTTATTTCTCTTACCTCTTTTATCAACTCTCAGAACAGTGCATATGGACATCTTCCTCACTGCAAAATATAACAATGGGGTGATGACCTTTCTCCCCTTCACAGCTCAATAATAATAATAAAAAAAAAAACTTGTTCCTCTTACTTTTCAGAACCTGAGCATGTTCTCTCATTGGGCAGGGATGGGTCCCTACTTGGGTGGTATGTCATGTTTCTCCACAAGATCGCATTCCCCTAGCATATTCTAGTACTAGCTGCCTTTTCGGTGCTGCTGAACCAAAAGCAGGTGATGCAATACCCTTGCGAGTAGATGCAGCGTATCTTTAAATGTTGATGTATTCAAATATCTTTATAGAGGATATGACACAATAAGTCTCAGGTGAACCCTTTGGGAATTCCAGGGAAAAATCTGCCTAATCTCCAGTTAAACAGGCCTATTATCTCTCACTCCCCATGAGAAAGTGAAGCAGAACTGATTTGATTAAGAGCAAATTAACCTCTCTAACACAGCTACCCAGGGTTTTACACCTGTCACTTTAGTATGACAATTTATATTTATTCAAAAAGCCATGAGACAGTAAATTAAACATTGCCCTAATTAGAAAAATGTCATATGTTACAGTAGGGGAGCAAACTGAACTAATTTCAAACAGTTCTTGTGCAAAGTACATTTCAGTACAGCATTAATAAAAGTAGAGTCAATATTTTTTACACAGTCCCATCTGAGCTGAATGTCATCATGCCACAGTTGTATGTTTAAAGTTCTGTCAAATAAGGCTGACTGTATTCAGAGTTCACAGAAAATCTAAGTTTATTTAGCAAAAGCCATCAACACCTGAATTACTTTATACTCTACCACCATTTCTACGCTCTGATGTCACAATATAAACCAGTTCTCTCAACTAGACCTCCTGTCACAGCATTTTTCCTAACGTTATTGTTGGGCAGATAAAGAGTAAATTTTTCAGTAGTTTACAAAACCATACACTATCAAATGTCAGTTAGATTGTTTCATCAGATAACTGGAATTCAATAGAATTACCTATAGATGAGACTCAGTGTTTCCAAAAAAATCTAAAATTGTACAACAGAAATTTTTAGGCTTACAGAAAAACACTTAGAGATGTTAGAACCATATATAGTAACTTGCTAATTTCAAAATAAGAATAGAAAAGGCTAAGTAGGAAACAAAAATCTAAATATAATTACTTTCTAAATATTTCAGCATAGCTTGATTCATGTTGTAGACTGACATAAATTGTGGAGGTGTTTCCTCCTTGTAGAAATTTCTCAGCACCTTGACAGTACTAGAAAGATGATAGATATGATGAATTTTAGCTGTCCTGTTTCTTCCTCTTGTGGGTTATTTTTGTTTGGATGGTATTGGGCCATTTTTTTCTGTTTGTCTCATATCTAGCTTTTTAACAGCTATAATTCTCTTGCTATCTATAAGTAGTTTGCATACTGTAATCATGACAGGTAATCTTTAAATAAATAAAGATTATACACTAAGTTCTTCACAGCTGCTCTGAGGAAACAGCATTATAATAAAACTATCTGAACTCTAAGAAAAAAAAAATTTAGGTCAATATTTTCAGTACAAATACTGGATATACACATGTTTTGCTTAACTTACTAAATGGAGGTGAGAATTCTTTATAAGTATATAGATGTAGATGTTTTAAATTATATAATACAGAGATCATTGAATGTATTAATCATGTATTATATATATGCGTATAGATAATACACATATATATACACCTCCATCCCAAAGAGTTGTGGTGAATGGAGTCAAATCCAGTTGGAGGCCGGTCACTAGTGGAATCCCCCAGGGCTCAGTACTGGGGCCAGTTCTCTTTAATATCTTTATCGATGACCTGGATGAGGGGATCGAGTGCACCCTCAGTAAGTTTGCAGATGACACCAAGTTAGGTGCGTGTGTCGATCTGCTCGAGGGTAGGAAGGCTCTGCAGGAGGATCTGGATAGGCTGGACCGATGGGCTGAGGTCAACTGCACGAGGTTCAACAAGGCCAAGTGCCGGGTCCTGCATCTGGGGTGCAACAACCCCAAGCAGAGCTACAGGCTGGGAGATGAGTGGCTGGAAAGCTGCCTGGCCGAGAAGGACCTGGGAGTATTGGTTGATAGTCGGCTGAATATGAGCCAGCAGTGTGCTCAGGTGGCCAAGAAGGCCAACAGCATCCTGGCTTGTATAAGAAGCAGTGTGGCCAGCAGGGCTAGGGAGGTGATTGTCCCCCTGTACTCGGCTCTGGTGAGGCCGCACCTCGAGTACTGTGTTCAGTTTTGGGCCCCTCGCTACAAGAAGGACATGGAGGTGCTCGAGAGAGTCCGGAGAAGCTGGTGAGGGGTCTGGAGAACAAGTCTTAGAAGGAGCGGCTGGGGGAGCTGGGGTTGTTCAGCCTGGAGAAGAGGAGGCTCAGGGGAGACCTTATCGCTCTCTACAGGTACCTTAAAGGAGGCTGTAGCGAGGTGGGGGTTGGTCTATTCTCCCACGTGCCTGGTGACAGGACAAGGGGGAATGGGCTAAAGTTGCGCCTGGGGAGGTTTAGGTTGGATATTAGGAAGAACTTCTTTACTGAAAAGGTTGTTAGGCATTGGAATGGGCTGCCCAGGGAAGTGGTTGAGTCACCATCCCTGGAGGTCTTTAAAAGACGTCTAGATGTAGAGCTTAGTGATATGGTTTAGTGGAGGTCTTGTTAGTGTTAGGTCAGAGGTTGGACTGGGTGATCTTGGAGGTCTCTTCCAACCTAGATGATTCTGTGATATGTTGTTAATTGGCAGTAAATGAGGAATCTCGACTTGGGTGGGGGGAAGAAAAGAGAAGAAACAAGGGTTGAGATAAGGATAATTTAATTAAAGGAAAAATAATTATTAAGAGAAAAATGTTATTAAGTAATTTAACTAAAGGGAAAAGGGGAAAAGGAAAACAAAAACAACAATCAAGCAAAGGCCATGTGGAAGTGCAGAGGAAAGAAATTACTCTCTGCTTCCCAGGAACAAGCGATGCTTGACCACGTCCTTGAAGCAGGGCCTCAACATACACAGGTGTTGTTTGGGAGGACAGAAGTTTTCAAAATGAGAGCCCACCCCTCCCTTCTTCTTCCTCCTTTATCCACCTTTTATTGCTGAGTGTGACCCCACATGGCATGGAACATCCCTTTGGTCGGTTTAGGTCAGCTGCCCTGGTGATGTCCCCTCCCCATCTCCTGCCCACCCCTAGCCTGCTGGCTCTGGGGGACTTGGAGGGAGTCCTGATGCGGTGCCAGTATTGCTCAGCAGCAGACACAACACTGGTGTGATACCAGTGCTGCTGTAGGTACAAGTGCAAAGCACAGTTCTGTGTCGGCTGCTGCAGGGACAGTTAACTCCATCGCAGCCAGACCCAGCACAGAAGGCCACTGTGATGGTGCCTGGGCTGCCACCACAGCAGCCTCCTGATGTCACTTCTGCCCTTGGTGCCCGTTGTCCCCGGCCCCATAAAAAGGGCAGCCCTGCAGCTGGCCACCACTCGCTCCTGGAGCGCCGAGGAGACTTGGAGCAGCCCAGGTGATGGGAATCGCCAGCCTTTGGGTGCTGTCCTGCTCAGCCTGAAGGATGAGAGGAGTGGTGCGTTGTGCAAGGAAGAGGCTACACAGCCTAGAAAGGAGGGACCTCCAATGGCAACCCCCTGCTAAACGTCCCAGAATGGAGAAACACGTGCAGCTGGGGAGGAAGAGGAAGCACAGCCAAGACAGGAGGGACCTCCAGTGGCAACCCCCCGCTAAACGTCCAAGGATGGATGAACACCTAGCAGTGGAAGGGAGCACCATTAAGAAATGGGTGCATAACCATCAGGTGCGCCCCAGGAGGAACAACTTCCATCCAATGCGTGGAGGCCAACCCAACAAGTGGGTGCGGAACATCAAGGTGCCTCCTGCACAAGACAACACGCGGCCTGTGAGCAGGTACCCACCCAAAGAATGGGGGCAGACCAGCAGGGTACCGGCTCTGGAAGACAACTTCCACAGAAGGCACGGGGGCCCACCAACCAAATGGGTGCAAACTATCAAGGGGACACCTGCAGAAGACAACACCCAGTCCCTGAGACAGCCAAGGCACGGCAGCCGGCCAAATGAAAGGGTGCAGACCACCATGGTGCCACCTGTAGGAGAAAACAGCCAGCCCAGGAACAGCTGCCAACCACAAAAATGGGTGCACACCAGCAAGATGCCACCATTGCAGCAAAAGGTCCAGGTCGCGAACAGGGACCCCCACAAAAAATGGGTGAGGACCAACAAGGTGCCACCAGCGCAAGTAAACATCCAGCCCACAAAATGGGATCCATCAAAAAAATGGGTGAAGACCATCATGGTGACACCTGACAGGCAAGACTACATCCAGCCCACACATGGGGACCCTGAGAAAAAATGGGGGAGGACAGGCAACATATCACCCTCAAAGGACAATGGCCATACCATGAACAGGGACTGGCTGAAACAGCGCGTGCAGCCTGTGCAGGTGCCACCCACAGAGGACGATGTCCTGCCCATGGACGTGGACTCTCCAGAAGGTGAGATCCAGCCAAGGCAGGTGACGCCACCTCCAGAAAGGCTGGCAAGGCCTCGCTACGATGCCAGGCCTGGGAGGCGTGCAAGGAATCACCACTCAGGCCATTCCTGGAGGCCGTGGCGTGACACAGAGCCTCAGGCTGGGCCCAGCTCCTTGCCCATGGCTCAGCACCCCGACAGCAGGCAGACACCAGAGCCGCCAAGATGGGTGTCCCACAGGTGGAGGAAGTGGAGACGGCGTAGCGCAGCCGGCCTGCGTTCGTCTCCTGGCCACCAAGAACAGTGAACTTTGAAGTGGTGTTTGAGTCCTCCTTCCCCGTCCCTCACTGCACCCCCATGCAGTCCTGGAGACTGCACAGGGGGCATCTCTGCTGCACGCCGCCCTCAGGGAGAGGAGCGGAGAGAGCCCGGCTGCCTCGGGGCTGTTGCACCAGCCCATCACACGACAGCTGAGGCCTCGGGCTCAGGGGCCTGCAGTAGGAGGCCCAGGCAGCTGATGGGGGCTTCCCATGAGAAGAGGCAGCCCCCAGTCTCTTCTCAGAGCCCACCTCTGCAACCCCCCAGCCCGCTACCTCAACCTTGCCACGGAAACCCCACCCATGGGGTCAGGCAAGCCTTGAGAAAACCAAGAGAGAGAAGTCCAGGAACCCTGATGGGATTCCCCCATGAGCGTGGAGGGAGCTGGCTGATGCCATTGCAAGGCCACTCTCAGGAATCGTTGCTTGTTCCTGGCAACTGCAAGAAGTGCCCCAAGAGTGCAGGGAAGCAAACGTCACTGCCATCCACAAGCCAGGCATGAAGGAGGACCAGGGGAACCCCAGGCTGGTCACACTCACCTCCTTCCCTGGGAAGGTGCTGGAAGCCCTCATTCTGAAAACCATTACCAGGTGCAGGAAGGACAAGGAAATAATTGGTTATCAAGGTTTGAGATAAGGATGATTTAATTAAAGAGAAAAGGGAGAGAGGGGAGATAAAAGAAAAAAAAAAAAAAGCAAAGGCCGTGTGCAGAAGCACAGAGAGAGAGAAAAAACAAGTTACTCTCTGCTTTCCATCAATGAGTGATGTTTGGCCACATCCTGGGAAGCAGGGCCTCCATACATGTAATGGTTGTTTGGGAGGACAGACGCTTCCACCACGAAAGCCTCCTCAAACTCCTTTCCCTTTCCCACTTTTTATTGCTGAGTGTGACATCATATTGCATGGAATATCCCTTTGTCAGTTTAGGTCAGCTGCCTTGGTGATGTGCCCACCCCCAGCCTGCTGGCTCTGGGAGCTTGGAGGGAGTCGTGATGCAGTGCCAGGATTGCTCAGCAGCAGAAAACACTGGTGTGATACTAATGCTGCTCTAGGTACAAGTGCAGAGCACAGCACTGTATGGGCTGCTGCAGGGAAAGTTAACTCCATCCCAGCCAGACCCAGTACACCTCGCCTTTACAGTCTGTCTGCATTGTTAGTTGTTGTGATTGTCACCATTAAACAACCTTTGGTTTCTTTCTTAACTCTTTTGAGACAATAGCTATATAGCTATTATATATATATAATATATATATATTATATATAGCTATACAGCTTCAAAACCAAAAGACACAGATTAAAGAGGTACAGATTATCTGAAAACGATGCATTGCAGTCAATCTGCCTTGTCACCAACCCTCATCTTCAACAGAGATAAAGTTGTCAGTAAGACATTGCTTCTTTCATTGAATTTTACTCAGTTCAGATTCATTTCTATATATTTCACTCATTTTAACTATTTATAAAATATTTTTGCAATAGTTTAGAAGTAGCTGACAGTGTTTGGAGACTACCCTACAAAATCTCTCTACCAAGAAAAAAATACAAATATTTCCCTAAAACTGTCAATCAGCCTAAGATAAAATAGCATCAAGAACAGCACAACCGGTGTTTTAACTTGGGATGCCATCTCTATCTCACCTTAGTCTTCCCATGGGCTGAAGTGCCAAGACAAATTAACAGCTCAGATTGCCTCATATTCATTGCCAGGTTAGCCTGAATTAGATCATTCAAGTGAGCCAGCTGAAGTTACAGAGGCTTATGCTGCAGTATCAGTTGTCTAAATTCACATATCCCATTGCAATCTCATAGCTTTCCCCAGAAAGTTTCAGCATGATGTTTTGAAGTTTGATATTCTCATTGCTTGTTACTGCTTTCAAGAAAGCTTCTTGCAAAAATCATTAATAATGTATATATTTTTTTTTGAGAACCTGCTTTAGAAATGTCTACTATGGGTAAAAATTTCTAATTTCCCTTTGAATGTCTTTAACCTGCCCAAATCCCACAAGATTTAAGATAAGAAAATATTAGCCAAAAAGATAGCAGTAGGATTACAAAAGTGTCATTTATTTCCCCTCTAAGTATCCAGTCAAAAATCAATCCTCATGCACCTGCAGGTTGGAATTTGTCCAATATTTGCAGACTTGGTAACTGCTCTAGCTGCATTGTGCATCCTCCAGACAGTGCATGGCCAAAATGGGTTCTGCTCCTGCAATTGTTTTGAAATGGAACAAATGAATAACAGCAGCAGTTCATGTCAAACAGAAGCTGTAGCAACAGAACCCAGGAAAATATTTTTAGAAGATGTTAAAATTGAAGTTTGCTTTTAGGTCATACAATTGTGGATCAGCGAGGAAATGACAGAAATAAAAAAGTGGCACCTTATAATTTAATGATTGAATAAAACAATTATGGATCATCTGAGAATAAGACATTTAAAACAAAAAAATGTTTTACATTAAAATTTCAGGAACATGAAGCTTTTGGGAAGAAAGGAATAAAATGAAATACAAAAAGGGCATCATCTTCATAGGCAACATATGTATCACCAGGAAATTCCTAAGGAAATAGCAGCAAAAAAAAAGAGGAAAAATAGGTATATCAGCTCTGAGATACAGTAGGTTTGCTATTCATTTTGAAAAAGCGACCACAAAAAAAATAGAGAAGAAACTGTAAGACAAAAATAGCCCTTTATAAAAAAAAAAAACAATGCCAATCAACAAACTCTTTCTCTGAGGTATTTTTTAGCCTATAAAAAACAAGAGTTACTGGAAAATTAGACTGCAGGAAAATACTGTAGAAGCAATATTAAATTTGTGTAAGAAAACAAAGAGATGGGCAGGCTCACAATATATATTGGATCACAGAGCTAACAGTAAAAAAACACTTTGTAATCAATAACATCAGAGCACAGGTGGAATGTTCACATGTGTAATACCTGGTGTCCCAAAATAGCACACACAGAAATAAAGGCCACCTAAATGAAGCGATTAATCTGTTTTGTAAGTGCATTATTCAAGCCAAGGTTTGAACATACTGGGTGATTTAAGACAGCAGTGCAATATATTTCAGAGCTACAGGACTTGGATCAAACCAAGTGCCTAACTGTGTTTATTAAGCTGGTGCCCACTGCCTCTCTCACAACAAAATATACACAACAGCTGAGCTGATACTTTTTTTATTTATTTATTGTTTTTGTTTTGTTTGTTTTTGAGATTAAAGTTTAAGACAAGCATGCATTCGGCTCAACTCCTCAACCCCTCTGGAAATGAATCCTATGAAGCAATTTGTTCCTAGCTATACCAGAGTGCTGAACAAGGACACTGGATGATTAGTGATGCCACCACAAGGGAGATATGGAACTCCACAGGTACAGGGGGGAAGAAAGGATACATCAGAATCTGAAGTTTACTTAATCATTAAACCATGCTTCATAGCAGAGCTTTGAACATCTAAAATCACATTCACATCTCCAAAAAGACAGCTTGATCAACATGAAATTATCTTGAAAATTACGAAACAGATACAATGAACGTGTCGTTTTTGTTTGCCTTGCCAAGTCTAGAAAAATCTGAATCTTAATAAGGCATCAAGATACAGAAGACAAAAGACAGCAGTGATCCATCTTTACTGCCCAAATCCATGAGCACTGGCTTCATATGTGTACTGAAAGATTAACAATTAGATCATATGGGCAGACATGCAGCACCGAGGCAATGATGCTCTCTTGAACCCCTCAAATGACAACATGATTGGGAATCATAAGCTTCAGTACCAATAGTAAAGCTTACGCTGTAGAAAGTCACAAATGAGCTACTTCCCACAAATTCAGGGAGTATGTTCCAACAGATCATGAATATTGCTGTTATTGATAGGGTTTTAGATTGAAGCCTTATGTCAGAAGACTGAAACCATAGTCCATGTGTTTTGCAAGGGGATGAACAGCAAAATGTAGAATGACCTCACAAAGTACTTGGATTTGTAAAAAGGGGGAAACAATCTGCCTAATTTATATTTTTGTTATCCTTAGAAACAACTGTAATTAGTCGAAAGCTAAGAGATTAGCTTTAATAAAAGAGGGGAAGTGCTGGAACAGAACCAAGAAAAACAGTAACTTTTTATGGTTCTGAAACTCTTCAAACAACATGCCAAGTTGCAACTTCAGTATTTTGTGGGATGCATTTGGAATTCTATCATCAGATATGTGAATCCAATATGATCCTTCAAAAGCAAAAATCAGCAGTATGCCATATGCTGTATATCCTAAGCACTATTCAAAATAGCCTCATTTCATTTGACAGTACAAAGAACTGTCTGGATTTTGCATCTTTCTTTGGCAGACCAGATAGACTTATTACCATGTTTGTTTCAAGACAGAAAAATCACATCCAGCCTTGTGCTGCAGTCATGAAAAGAATGCAAACTGGAGAAATACTAATAATATTCTTCATTTGAGGTTTTGGGAGATGTAATATTCATATTATATTTTGTCATGAAGGGTCAATTCTAAACTTTACTTTTGAAAGTAAACAGCTTTTCTCACAGTGTGCAAAACCCAGAGGCTAGTGCATAAACTCATCTGGTTAGTTTTTTTCTAAAAAAAAAAGCTTTTAGCACAAGCTAAATGCAAAAATGCAAATAATGAATTTTGTATTTATATATATATTTTTTTTAAAGAAAAAGCAAAATGCTAAAAATCTATATTACACAGTTACAACCATGGTCTCTGGGCATGCGGTCCACAAACATGTGACAATTACCCACTACCAAAAAGTCTACTGTTTTCACAGTTGACATTTCAGACTTTCCACTAGTTTCGATGTGTTAGTCAATGTGAGGTATACTGTGGATTATTACTGTCCAGTAACATTGATCATGGAAGATGCATGGAAGACGATCACCTGGAAGTTCTCACTTAGGCAAAGCTTAAGCAAACTTCCCGCATTTGTAACCATACCAACACAGAATATTTTAAAAATGTTGCAGAATGGTGTGTGATATGTATAGCCATGCATAATACTTGAGTTGTGAGATCAGCAAAGAACCACTACTTCCATACCAACAATTCTCAAGAGACTGAAGCAAGATTTAATAAGCTAAAACACAACATTTTTATTGATCTGCACTTGATTTAAATACAGCTGTGCAGCACAAGTCTTACACGAGCCTAAGAACACGCCTGTGCTTCCTGACTGAACTGTGTATAGTTAACTAACTATAGTTAGTGTATTTGCATGCCCAGAGACCTACCTGAGAAAATAACCGCATCCTGAGATCAACCACATTTCGGTCAGTGTTCCAGAAGGAACAGATTTCAGTTCCCAGGATACTGACTCAGAAATAAGGTAAATTAAATTGCTGTAGTAAGGTAAAGAAGTAGGAAGCCAGCCTCATAATGGATGATTATAACCTGGAAAGCAGTAAAAGGGGTACAGATTGCTGTGGTGGAAGTCAGGAGGAGCTCACTGAAATTACACATACATCCAAAACATGATTATGAACATAAAGAAACATACTGTGATGGAGTCATGTATTATAGCAAAACTCATCTGATGTTGCAGAAAACAACTCAAAAACAAAACAATAAAAAGACCTCTTTTCTATTGCATATTGAAGAAAGAGGTAAACTCACCTCTGGCTCTCCAGAGAAGATAGCAGATCCTGCTCTCCTCCAGTCTAACAGCAGACAGAAAGGAAGCTATAGGGTATGTGGAGCAAACAACAATATAACCACGTGCATCTGTGTGAAAGAGGTTGAGAGATGCAACCTCCAAAATGGTCATCAGTACAAGCACCTTAATCTCCTGGAAATCATCATTAGGATACATTAGTTTCCTGCCAGAAGAGTGTTTTACAGCTAGGTCTACCACCAGTAACAGGGATTTGTGTTTCTGGTGAGGCATCGTGGCCATCTTAACAGGACACAAACAAGCCACACCCCAGTCTGGCAAACCAACAGCTGTTCTTGGTTTGTTAATAAGAGTTTTGGCTAATATCAGATTAAATTGCTTTGGATTCATATTGGTGACAGAAGCATGAAGAGAATGTTCTCTAAATCCAGAGCCTATATATTTTTAATATGGATCCTCACAGTTAATAACTTAAAACCACATACAGATTAAAAAGCTAAAGTTAATACTGTGCTTATATTGAGAGGCTTATTGCTTTTTCTTATGAAAATCTAAGTTGATTGACCCAGTTTTCAATTTTTCAATTAATCAATTTAATCCAAACAGCAGGAAAAAATTTCCCATTGATATAAACTAGTACTTCTTCTGACACATTTTTCTTAGGTACACTATTAAGATGGGAAAATTGGCAAATGCATCTAATTACATACAGAGGTTTGGGGACTTCAGAGTTTCAAGGGATATATGATTGACTGCAATATATAAGAAATAAATTTGGGTTAAACAAATGAGTAAGAAATAGATGTGGGGCCAGGGATAAGAAAGTGGGGAAGGAGCAAACAACAACAACAAAAGCAGTTATACAGAAATAGAGTGTAGATTTTTGTAAGTAATGAAAACAGATTTTTAAAATACCTTGTGGCAGTTCTAACAAAGGGCCACGGAGTGGTATATTATTACTCCTTACATGAATGATCTACTAGGTCTACAGCTGAGGGCAAAACAGGCAGTGTTATCCATTGCAGAGTCTTTAATAAGACAATGTGAAGTTCAAGTTGCACACCACGCAATATTTTTCTCCTCTGTTCAATCTATATTAAGTCGATACTCTGCTAAAACCTAACATTTGTTGCATTTTTCCAATTTAGTTTCTGTCAATGTCCCCTAAAAGTGCTGAGCCCATCAAACTGACATCACCCACACAAATTTCAATAACAGTTCTGTAGTGAAAATGCCATTAAACAGAGACTACGCTTTGAGGAAACAGCTCAGCTTCTCATTCACACTACATCTGTTAAAACTTGTCTTTTCATCAGGAACTGAAAAAGTATACAAAGATGCACACTACAGCAATGCTCAGAGGCTCCCTTCCCTTTTTATTGATAGCGCAGCAGGAAAGAATAAGGACCGTTACAGTAGGTGTCTGCAATGAAGACTAACCAAAAATTTTAACCAAGTATATACAGAACAATTTCAACAGCTGCAGAGCTATCTAAACTGCTACATTACATGCACAGCTGCTTCTAGTCCCTTCCTCTTGATTTTAAACGTTTTTTTGAAGGCTGTTAATATCTCGAAGTTTTCTATTCAATACTTCAGCTAACTACACAACCAAATGCTTTCTGTTCTTATTTCTCCCTCCATCCCCCCACCTTTTTTTTTTCCCCTGAAATTTTTCATTCTGTAAGATCAGCATGTAAATGGCCGCAAGCCATTTTAGAGGATATCACACAAAAGCATGTTGAGGGGGTGGGAGAATCAGCATAGCTTGTTCCTCCTCCTTTACCTTAGCACCAACCCAGAAGCTGCCTTAACAAGAAGACTTGTATTGGCTTCTGCAAACTTACAAGCCATCAGAAAGCCAGAGAGGTTTCTAGATCTCTCCCTCCTTCCCTCCTTCACCCTGCAAAGTGATACCTAAGCCTCTTAATTCTGTTTAGCCCAAGAGACCAAGAGTTTAACAATAATAATGCTTAAAGCTTAAACACTGAGTTCCTTAAAATTATTTAATGACATCCCTCTTTTAATGAATAGAGAATATGAACACTTATGATTTCTCCTTTGGAATAAGTTTCTATAATAACTACACCTTGACTTGTTACAGGTCAAAAAGAATGAGTATTAATATGAAGACAACAAACCTAACAGTCAGTTAGGCAAATTATACTTTTAAAATTGGTTGAGAAACAGTGGGCCCCACTGACTGGGGTTTGGCCTGATTTCACAGGACATAAGCTTCAGATGCAACTGAAGTGGAGTTCAAGACAAGAAAGAAAGGAGGCAAACCTCTCAAGTCAGCCTGAACACCTATCAAAAGCACACAAAAATCCAGATCATGCAGAGTTCGAAGGCTTATTGGAATGCTCAAAAATCTTTCCAAATAGCAGTTGAATTCAGAGAAACACAAGATATAATGAATGGAAACATATTTTGTGCCATAAAGAGAAAAAAACATTGAGTCAGATGGAAAATATTTTCTGGCATCATGTAAGCTTTTGTGTTAAAACACATTACAGAAATAATCAACCACAAAACACATAACTAAAATGAAAGTAAAAAGGCAAATTAAATGTGAGGAAACAGCTTAAACAGTAAATCATACCTAGCATGCACATTTAGAACACCAAGACCTTATCTAAGTCTCATCCACTAACACATTATGTACTATGTTATCTTTCAGATAAGAACTTATTCATCGGGACAGAAAAATTTGATATATATCTTCCAGTTCAAGCCAATAGGGAGACTCTGCCAAGTTTTCCTGTATAAATCACAGCAGTCTTGTTTTTATCAGGCCACAAAATGTGAGAGAAAAGATTACTTTGATAATACAGCATAAAGAAAAAAAGGTCAGTTCTTGAACCTTTTTAAGATACCACAAAATCTATAGTGATTCACTGCAAATACTAAGTGGTTGTATTTAGATGTGAAAAGACTTACACACAAAAGCTCACCAACTCACAAAATAACTAACCAAACCCAACCAAGCAGCAGTATGCATAAAACCTGGTATGACTACAGGCTGATTTTGGTCCCAGTTTTCTTTTTGATTAAATAAATTATGTTTTAAAGTAAACAGTATGTAGAGGGGTATATAGGTATATCTACCAAAAGATGCTTAAGTATTTTGGAGGGACAACATAAAGGAACATAAAAGGATTAGCAAGAATCCATTTTTTATGCCAGTCAAACCAAGAGTTTCTGGATTCTTACTTGGTACTCCAAATTTAGAAGAGTGGAAGTAACTCTAAAATATGAAGCATCAGAAAAGTTCCATTTCTACATTTTAAAATAAATGCTTCTGATTCCCCCCGCCCCCCCCCCCCCCCCAAACATACGCTAAGCAGGTTTTATATAGGTAATCTCTATACATTAGTTTAATTTTTATTCCAGGTTTCTTCTGTCCATTCAAACTGTGCCTGTTCTGCAATGCAGTAGTAATTACTTCTACTGTATGAGTACAGTCTTATTCCCTGTCTTCCTCAATAGCATTTACTGTGACAACTGAAAAGATGGTAGACTTGTTTATCTCATGTAGCTATACCATTTCTGTAAGGAAAGATATTTTGCTTTGATGGTGCAGTAGTACAAGGGAATCAAAATGATGCAACATCTCTAAAATAATGGAGCAGGCAAAGGTCAAGGATTCTTACTGAATTTGAAAGATTACAGCAATAAAGGTTTTAGAAAGCACTCTGGAAGTTGTATGGAAAGGATATCACTCTCTCCTAAATTTTAGAACTATAAAAGCTAACCTGCTGCACCAGTAAACTGCAGCATTTCCAGTATAAAAATAAATCTTAGAATTCATGTAGGAAAGAGGAAAATGGGATGGAGAGTGGGAAAACATCATTATCACTGTCTTCATCCTTATTGACAGAGGTAAACATGAACTTGATCCACAGAACATGACAATCAAATGAAGCCATACACTGGGGGTTTGGTTCTCCCCGCCCCTCCCTATTGGTCGATGTCCTTTATGGGAATGTTTCTCTTATCTTTTTCTTTAAGAAATTAAATATCACCTTTCTCTCACTCCTCTACCTGTCTCAAGAGATGGATGGGTTCCAAAACCAGCTGTGTTTGACTCCCCAGCAACATATTCTTGTTGTCAAGCCTACATGAAACCGCTTGAGCAGACAATATTGAACAAGACAAGTTCTCTTCATGGTTCTTAAAGAGCAATGAGATGATGGAGAATTTTGCCAAAGCAAGCACATCTAGACTTTATACAATAAACCTCCAACATCTTCTTCCAGTAAGAAGAATAAACTTCCCACTACGTAAAGGTGAGGAAAAAATAAAATTATTTTATAAGATAATAACTAGAAGGAGAGGAATTTGAAAAAGAAACAAAAGAAACTGCAGCAAAAAAACCAACAACACTGTCAGCATTGCTTGTGGTCTAACAGGAAGGTTCACAGTTTTATAAGGCAGAAGGTAATGTCGTTACAATATTAGATAGAGACAAACTACTTTGCCTTCAGCCTCAGTTTATCCACAGAGGAAATGGATTATTGCTCTGAAAGCTACAGCAATTTCTCTTTATTGAAAGCGTTCACATTAAGGTAAGAACAAGCTTATTTATATGTTTCAAGCTTATTTATAAAGCAAAAGTAATGTTAATGCATTTACCTCTTAAGAATGTCAGGTGTTAAAAGAGAGAATTCATAAAATGCTTACTGATGTTAAACTTGTTTTGCAATCTAAGGCTTTAGTTGCCATACTGAGCACAAAAGCGTATCATATATTAAATCTTCAATTTAGGATGAACGAATTTCTGCTCACCACGCACAACTCCAGTTATGATGTGATTTCAATCAGAAAAACAAAACAAAAAAAATTGATTGTGATCCTATTAAATTAGGAAAGATGGTCTTCCTGCTTTGATGTCTACAGCTTCAATACTAACAGGTGTTAACAACCACCGGTGTACATTATGTTCATTAATTAGGACACATTATGTTCATACCTCTGTGGGCATCCTGTGCCAGTGCTCAGTCAACCTCACTAGGAGGAAGTCTTTCCTGATGTTCAGGACAGAATCACACGTGTGCCAATTTGTGTCTACTGCCTTTCTTCTGTCACTGGCACCACTGAAAAGAGCCAGGGTCTCTCATCTTGATTCCCTCCCCCCAGGTATTTATATATATTGATGAGATCCCCCTGTCCAGGCTAAACAGTTCCAGCTCTCTCAGCCTCTCTTCATATGAAAGACTGGCCTGTCTCTTAGCCATCTCGGTATCCTTGCACTGGACTTGCTACTGTAAATTCTTATTTTTCTTGTACCGGGGAGCTTGTTGGATTGACACTGGGCAGCACCTCAGCACCACACAGCTACTTGATCACCCCTCCACCAGTGGGGCAGGGGAGAGAATAGGCAGACCAAAAGCAGGAAAACAACTCATCAGTTAAGATAAAGAATTTAATAAGTGAAAGAAGGGGCGGGGGGGGGGGGGGGGGGGGGAATAACATGAAGGTATTCAATAATAATTTTTTCAGTAAGATCCACAAGTAGACTGACGCCCAACCACTCTGAGCAATGGCTACTGGTGGTGCTTGACTATCCCTCATCAGGTTGAGCAGCCAGGATGAAGGCTGCAGGCATCCTTTGAACAAGGACAGCTGACAGGTGTTTAGAAGCTGCTAGAGCTACCCTTACTTATTTTCTTAGCCCCACATAGCAACAGACACCCTCAAGTTCCTTGCAGGGCTCCCAGGATTTCTTAGATTCCAGGCTAAGTGCCCAGATGCTCTAGATCTCAAAGAAGCAGTGCCCAGGAACTGGTGTATAGACTGCTGGTGGATAGGTCTGGTGCCTAGCCTTTGGGAACTGTGCTCTGACACCTCAAGTCAAGCCAGCAAGACAAAATCTATTTCATGGCTGCAACATTTTGTCCTTCCACGCCATTCAGCAATTTTATATTTAAAAAATACCTGATTTTATTTTTAAAACCTGTTTTTATTAAAGCAGAGGCCATTTTCACACAGGTTGGCATAACACCTGAGCTGATCCCCTGCAACCTGGGAGACTAGTGTGCAGCCTCTGCAGACTAATCCAGGCAACATATGGGGGTTAGTGAGACACAGTCATCATGCCTGGTGTTGCACAAGGGAGGAATAGTCTGGGCTGCATTGCTCTTCCTCGGTTGGTATTAACCAACTGGCTTTTACCAGCAATCAATTGAACTGGTCAGCTGCACAGCATGTTTTAATAAAATTTTTTCTGTTTAGCATTTGGACCTTTTTCCAACACATTGCTCTCTTCAGGACAGAGAGGTTATTCATTAGTTGACAGCAGAAGCCAGGCAGGCAGTTTACAGATTCATGCTCCTTAAAGATTTTCAATTACACTTTAATGATAATTCTTCATGCTGGTACAGGACAAAAGTTGAGAGTTGACAGAAGTGAAATGGTTCAAAGAGTTTAGGTATGAATGAACTGGCAACACAAAGCAAGAACAGCAGGGAAAAAATAAGAGCTATTAGTTGGATAAATCAAGAAATCCTTCAGTAACACAATTTTGGTGGTAAAATTTTCAGAAGCTGTTGACTGACTTGGCAGACAAAACATATTAAGTTTCCGTGGACTGAGATTTCTAAGCAGGTGAATCACATTCAAAAATGATAAAAGCTGGCTAAATCTCAAGTGCTTCTGAAACTTTTACCCACAGTTACTTCAGGTCCTCCAATTCAGACGTTGATGCAGACCAGAGGGATTATGGTCATTTACAGGGTTTCACTGGGAGGACCATTTATTGCTGCAGCATGAGGCTAGGCGTTTTGGCATGCTGGAAGCACAATATAAGGAATGAATTAGTATCTGTAATGAAAGCCCTTGCATGCATCCCTATCACCATCAACTTTTAACAGCATGTTGATTGCCAAGGCAAAAGCATCACTTACCATTCACAGAAATCTTAAATTTCAAACTGGTTATTCAGGTTCCTGTGCCATAGCTTATATTAGTCATACTGTGTCTCTATGACAGGGACAAACAGCTTTAAAATAATGTCCAGCAGTCAAGATTTTACTGCATATCCTCTGCGGTTATAAAGTATGTTACATGTAGGCAAACAGTACTTCAGCATTTCACAGATAAATACATACACACTTTTATCCTTAACAGCTATTCTATTCTGACAAAAAAAAAAAAAGCAGCAGCAGCTTGAGTGGCATTAAAATGAACAGAAAGTGCAAATAAAATTCAGATTTATTTCAGTTTCATTTCTACTTAACTGCAGTTATTCATAACATCTAAATGCACATTCACTGCAGTTTCTAGGTGCAATATAGTAGTTTTTATGCAGCTAAAATGAGTTTATGTACAAGAGAATTGCCACAAGCCAATTCAAAACTGCTTTTCACAACCCCTTTTCCTAAGTAAGTTGTATAGCAATAATTCTATTTGTGTTGTGTCAGCTGGCCCACAACTACAAATTCAAAATTACCATGAACAAAACTAGGATTAAAAAAAAAAGTATTTGCAGAATCCCTATGAAATAGATAAACACACCACATGCATTAAAAAGAGGAATAATACACAACAGATTATTCTTGCTTTACTTAGAGACACATTTGCTGCATAAACATATATCCGCATTCTTAATCCTAGTACCTTTCTCAATTATTACACCATAAGATTTTAATGCCCCTCAAGCTCAAATTATTAATCACAGTTTGCATAAGTACTCTTTCGTTTGCCTTACGTGCACTTACAAAGACGCGGAACTATAAAGGTACGAAAGGACTTCAAGATATGTTCTTTCATTATGGTTAAAGTAGCTTTTTCTCTAGCATTTATAATACATTGGAGAAGGCAGTGTTGCTCCCCATAGTGTTCCACAAAGACATTTTCTTTTGGATTTCTCATAGCTCTTTGCATAGTAATTTCAAAGATGAGGGAATAATCCATTCAGTCTTACTTGCAACTTGCCATCCATGGAGGGAAATACGATTTCTGGAATCAATAAGAAATTCAACTCCAGTGATCCCCAAAACCATCTCTAGGAATAGCCTATAATTTTAAGCTCACTTGATAAGTACATTCTCCTGCATGTGCTTCAGATGCAGCCAGCCCTTGTTGAGTGCAGGAGTCACAAATGGCAGGTTAATTATTTGTACTTTGATAGTAATTGGAGACCTCAAGTGAGGTTATACAGAGCATAGTAAAATGTTATTTCAGATACTCACTGAGATGTATTCAATACTCTGAAGAGCTTGCAAAACAGCTAACAGAAAATAAAGGAAACAGATGCCCAAATAAATGAAACAGGTGACAGCGAGGGCCAGGAGGAAGCTGAGACAGGATTCACTCGTATACACATGATGACCAGGAAAATGAGCTGCTCACAGCACTTAATGCAAAAGGTCTCAAAACCCATAAACCCAAACTCACAATTTCAGTTCAACAGCTTAAAAAAAAAGGGGGGGGGGGGGCAGGGGGAGAAGGTGGAGGTAGGACAACATGACAAAAGAGGTATGCAAGAAGCAGCCCAGTCAAGATGTTTTGAATGTTCTTATTGCTGCAATAAACTAAAATTTGTGCAAAGAACCTCAACTTAGAAAATGATCAATGGCACCCAATCATTATCTGAGCAGAATATTCAAGTAAGACATGCATAAAAAAGTAATTTTGATTCATTTTTAGAAGTGATGGCATTTAGTGAGATTCAGTAAATTGTCCCTTTCAGCACTAATAACATGTTCATAGCTTTCCCCACCAGACATTACATAATGGCAATATAATAGGATTGCAATGACAATTAAATGATTGCATATTTTAGGGCAATGGAGGGTATCCACTAGGGCATGAACCATTAGCAAAATGGTAACGTTGTTACAGGAATTTTCATGCTTTGGTACAGCAACTGATAAATCGGAAGCACTGGAAGGGAACAGGTATTCAATTCTTGCACCATCTTCACTTAAAAAGGCAGAAAAATGGAAGGTAATAGTGAATCTTAAAACATTCAACAAAAACTGAAGTTTTCTTTCAGCACTTGAGATACCAGCCCTTCCTTCTCTCCTCACCCCTCAAGAAGAGAGGTTCACCTAAGAGTGCTCACAGCTTTCACTAACAAACAGCTCAGAAAAGGCAACAAGGAGGTTTCCTCCTCTTTCCTTCCCCAAATGCCAAGCTGTGAACTCTTAAAGGCTACTCTTCATGTTCCCCTCTAAACAAACAACTGGTCTGAAGCACACACTGCAGATGGGTTAGTAGTAACACCAGGCTGTACAGCTGTGCATTTTTGCCACGCATAGCTGGAAGGAGACTTTCATTTAAAATTTAGTATTGGCGTAAAACGTTTGAATCGACAGCCTGGGAAATAAGACTCTCCATTCAAAGGCAGCAAACAAAACAATGCAAACATCAAACAGTGCTTTGCTTCTGTGGTTCCAGCCTGAACCACAACTGCCACGGCAGAGGTGTAAGCTCATCTTCTCTGGATGACAGTGACCTGCTTTAGGATTTTCCTGAGGCTGACATCAGTGTGATGTGAAATCCAGTTCAACACCAAAGGAGTAGGCAACTACAATCCTTTTCCTCCAGTTACAAACAGTTTTTGGGTACTGGGTGGAGCACAGACCTAAAGTCTCACACAGAACCTGCTGACAGGAGAACTTCATTCCCTGACACCCAGTTGGAAAACCTCTCCTGAACATGACATCTATTTATGGAAGGAAACATGACTGCAAAAATAATAAATGAAGGAAAAAATATTATGTGTTTTTCTACCCAAATTAATGCATGTAACTTCTGCACTAACAATAAGGATAAAGCTAATAATGCACCAAAACCAGAGAGAGTTCAGACTCAGCATAAATCTGGTCATCGGAATTTAGGTTTTTAATATTTCCCTCAGATATCACAACAAGTAGTTCAATGTTAAATGCATGGATAAGTTTAAATGTTGTCAAAACAAGAGTCACCTCGTAGATTTAGTTTACTTCCCCAATGCAAAACTGCAGAAAACACTAACATAAGAGAATGCTGAATTCCATCATACAAGAAAGCATACACATTTTTCATCCTTTGCTTAAGAAAAAATGCATTAGAAATAAGTGAAACAGCAACCATAGAAAAAGAATAAGGAGAAAAAAAAGTATGCATGAGAGAATGTTTCTCCTACTTTCCCCCTATTTGATTACAGCTGGAGGGTAGAAACCAAAAGACATTTGTTATATTGCTGCATAATCCCATTTGCAACAATCACTCTTTGATGTGGTAGATATAAGGGTGTATTAGAATGCCTTAAAGTATTTTTTATCCCTTTATTTTAAGCATACAACTACAGGCTGAGATCAGCTGACAAAATATTTCATAACAACTCTGCAAGCGTTCGTGCACATACATAGACACACACACACAGAGTATATATCACATGTGGTTATGCCACTATTTCACAACCTAGAAAACAAGTCAACTAGAATTAAGAACATGTCCTACTGAGAGGGAAAATAACCTACTCATTTTCCTTTTTTGAAATCCACTGAAACAAAAGAAAGAACTAGAACTTTGACCTGTAGAGTAAGAAATTAAATGTCTGTTCTCTACTAAATCAGTGCAATAATTGTTCACTACCTTTTTCAGAGAAGAGTTTGACCCAGAGCCTACCAAGTTCCCTTTCCAATTAATGTAACAACTTCATAAACCAGAATCTAATGCCTGGAATCCTGTTCATCATATCAGTCAGCCCCTTTCCTCCTTTGTTAATGGAAAATACAAATTACAATATTTCAATCAGTATACTGACACTGAAGAAAAGTAAGTCAACAACAATCTTCAGCTCATCAGGGAGGATCTAAACAAATTAACTTTGCCACAATAGAGAGACATCCTGCTTATTAATGACTAGAATTTATCTTCTAGAATGACAACTGAGGCTGAAGCCTATACATTTTATGAAAGCCACTGTATGATTTTATTGAGAATTTTAACTCCCCTTTCATATGTCTCTCCCTAACGTGCAAAACTTAAGTGTTTGAAGTTACATTCTGGGAATTTAAACCTGCAACAGTCTTCATTGTCTTTTCCTTTGTTCCCCAATAACTGGAGTACCACAAAACTACTTCAGAACTAACAGTATCTCCAGAACCATAACACTAGAACAATGAACATCTGCTGGCAGTGCAGCCTGAATGGCATTATTTATTTATTACCTGAAAGGAATACATAATAATCTATACTCCCAGACTTCATTTTCTCTAAGATAGCTCTTAAAAGTTAAGATAACTTAAAATTTAGATAACTCTTAAAAATAGCAAAGTGACTAGCAAAAAAACCCAAAGTTTGAAAAAGGTTGTTTCAGACTTATCACATAACTGGTAGACATTCAGGACTGGATCAAGTGCCTTGGCATACAGGACTCCCTGAGATGTCAACATGTGATTCTACCTAGCGAAAAATAAAGCTTCCAAGGCATTCAAAGCAGTCCGTCACATTCATCCAAAGAGCAACAGAAATGAGATTTGAGAAGAAGAGCAATTTGAGAGCAACATGGGTCCTTGATGGCTTCCTAAATAAATACCAGGTGTTGAAATAGCTTTAAAAAAAGGAACAAATAACCCCCAACACGCACCGCATTTTGGCAAGAACTTAATGGAGCAGATAAAATGATTTTGTATCTTTTCTTCTGTGCAGCTCAGGTTACAAATGCATAAATATAGTGCATTTTAGACTAAGAATCTAGTTTCTGTAATCATGTCTTTAAAGGACAAAGCCCACTGAAGAACAAGAGCAACCCATTTAAAAGGAAAAGCAGTAACAAATCAGGATAAATGCATCCAATTATCCAGACAAATATTGTTTCAAAGCAACTCAAAAACCTTGCATGTAAATCCTTTATCTCTAGGAGAACAAAAATAAATATTTACTGTGTGCCAAATAAAATTAAGATGCATTTGGCACTGAAGGGAGAAAAGCCCTTTGAAACATCATATTGCATATCTGCAAAGAGAAGAAAGAGGGTTCTGCAACTGGAAAATGCCTTAAGCACGTTGTTTCACTTTTAAAGCAACTAATGAAAAACTAAGCTTTTGATTAGTTATCCAAATTATTCTTAATTGCAGCAAATATTAAGAAATTACATTATCTTTCCAACAGTTACACTTTGCTAGTCATCAGAAGGGTACCTTGCATATGAGCTCTACAGTGCCTCTGCTTGGCCACTGGAGATACAGGTAGGTTTGCTACCTCCAACCATTTGTTTCTAGCACAGGAAGCCAGGACTTAAGGACAGAACCTGAACATCTCCTAATGTTTTCCAACATTTCTACATTACTACACAAATATATGTAAACATGCAAAAAAGTTTAAAAAACAAGCAAACAAAAAAAACCCTGCAAACTTATTATGGATGCTGCATGTTTTGTTTATAATAGCCCACAGAGAGCTGAAACCTGGTAACTTATTGACTTCACTCAATTGCCTGAACAATGTGATTGCACACACCTGCATCTCAATTAAGCTTGTCTGCTGCAGTGAGGCTACCTCACTCATTTTTAGATGTAATCTAGGCAGAATTGATCTCCTCCCCTGATTCATTACAAAAGATAAGAGAGATTTTTAAACATTCAAAAACATCAGAACACACGTTTGATTTCTGTCTTTGAAAGGAAAATTTCTGCTGTACATGGTGGGTGTAACAAATGTAATATACCTAAAACACAGTCTGCCCCAAAACTAATGATGAGAATAGAGCAGTGAATTTAATTAGGACTTTTCCAATGTATGCCTCGCTAAAATTTGGCCCAAACAATTATGGTGCAATACCTGGGTTGTTGTCTCTGCAGCTAAACAGGAAGAAAAACTTTTACCTAAACGTTTTCTTACCTTTTGATCTTTGCTTATGGCACTATGTCCTTTTAGCTACGTAAAGAGCACGTTAATTATTTAGATATGTTACATAAGGAAAGAATACAGTTAATACATTTAATGTGCATGTGCAAATTAGCTTGGCACCACTTCTATTGCCTTAGTGTGCACGTTCAGAAATACTTTTGTGACACTGCTCTCTGCAATTAGTTCTTATGTCTCCTTCATTATTTCCTCATCATCTAATTCTGTAATTCATTGTCTTCTTCATCTTGGAAACTAGGACATCTTCTCAGGGCCATGTTATGTAGGATACCCTGTAGATCTGGCACACATTTCAGGGCATTAGCAGAAAGTTGTTTGTTTTTTTTTTTTTTCCCCATAAATATATGAGCAATGCAATTTTAAGCCCTCAAATAGGTATTTGAGGACTGCCACATTTAAAGTACTTGAATCCAACATACCTCTGTTGTATTAATACACCTTTATGAATGAGGAAACATATGTCTTAAAAAATCAAATAAACAAACAAATAAATAAATATACACATTCTACATAAAATCTGTGTAGTCCATTAGGGTACAGAAGTAATGAGTTGCATATCTGATCTGTTCCATTTTCCTGTGGTATTGCAGCAGGCTGGAGAAATGGGTTTTGAAGCCTTGCCATTAAGAAACAGAGCAGCATCACGGAGCATTTCCAGTTCTCTAATCAGGGCAATCACTTGGATTTAGAGCCTGGCTTTCAGATTTGTGGCACCTGGCCAAAGACTTGAAGAACTGTGCTAAATTTCCATTATATGAATGCAGTCGAGGTACAGAAAAGACCACGAGGTAAGAGTTAGTCCTTCACAGTGACACAGAATAATACAATAACCACATTCCTGAATGTTGGATCTGCCCATATACAGATCTGGCCACCTCTTAACAGTATTGCAGGATTCAGAACTGTTTTCCAATACAATACACAAACACATATGTGAACCTATAATAAGAAGACCTTCCCAATTAGAACTACCAACTATTAGTGCTCTGCAAAGAAGCACATGTACACTGGGAGACTGGGGAAAAGTTCTCATTTGAAATAATTTCCTGTCAGAAAACATGAAAAAGAAAGGTGTTTGTTGTTGTTGTTGTTTTGTTTTGTTTTTCCAAAAAAGCTTTTATTTAAATGAAAGGTGAAAGCAAGCAGAAGCTTTTTATTTATTGTTAATATAAAAGATATTTATTCACATGAATGTGGATTGTCAAAAATAGTTTGTAAAACAAGTACATGGAGTTTTGAAACTAAACTTACAAAAACACTCAATTTCACTTTCGATTGCTCCAGGAAAAAAAAAAAAAGGAGGGGAGGGGAGGGGAAGGGAGGGGAAAACAACAACAAAAAACACCAAAACCAGAAATAACCATGCTGTAATTCCAAACTCATATCACAACCTGTTGAAATATTACCCTTAATATCTCACTAGCCAAATGAACAGCCATCCATTTCTCTGAGCAGGTATGTTAAATCAACACATCTATAATGACACCCCTTCCTATTTGCCAAACAGCATTGGCTAGCCCAGTCTATGGCAGTTGGCTGACTGCAGATGTCTGAAGGATAGATGGGCATTTTGAGAATCCATAGCACTGGCAAACACTTTGATAATCTAGTTTATAGTATTACAGACAATCTGCATATGAGGAAATGGACCTGCTACACATTGCAGCATATCTCTTCTGGAGCCAAAATGGCAACATGATTGCACTCAGTTATTCACAATACATGGGAAAATAACAGCAAAGTCACTCTTTAGTTAGCTGTTTTGAAGTAATTAAGTATTTTTCATCAATTTTTCCAGCTGAAGGCAACTCATTCACCTGCACTATCCTTCTGAGGACATCCAGCACTTGACCAAATTTTAGTTATGATGGTTCTCTGAAGGTTTTGATTTTAGTCAGCACCTTTGGATCTCAATTTTTTGTTTTTGTGCTTTCTCCTCTCTACCCACAAGAGCTATCTATGATCTGAGCAGCTGAAACCCAGCAACATCCTCTTAAACAATTAGAAGTTACCCTCATTAAACTCTCTGGCTTGTTATGTTCATGTTACTTAGCAACTATCACCTAAACACAGTGAATTGCCATTTTTCATCAAAGTCCCATAACTCTAAGTTTTTTCTTTATACTCTTAAAATCACTTCAAGTGTTTTTCATATTCTTTGTTCCATAAACTTGCTGTGGCTTTCTAGCTACCTCAGCCTTTCAGTGACTGTTACCCAGAAGGGACGTAGCTCATGCTGCCCAATACAATCAAAACAAGGTCAACAGAACCTGCATTTTGAAACTGAGAAACAGGCAGACACAGAATCATCAGCAATCACTGTCTACGCTGTCCCAGGAATAACTCAGGGTCATGTAAGGTTGTTGGGTTTTGCTTTAAATACTGCTTATTCTACCTCAAGAGTATATTTCTGAAAGGGCAAGGAAATAGCTGATGTCATGAACTCTAACAGCTTGTGCTTGCTAAGCAGCATGGTTAACCTAGATTTGAGTGTTTAATAATAGAGAAGACACAGGTGAAGTGTTATACTAAGATATCGACCTAGGTTAAACCCTGCATTTCTCTAAATAATGGCTGGTAACCCCTCACAGAAAATTCTGGCTGCATTTGTTGTGCCATCTTCACATAGATATGCCAATAGCTGTTTTCTTCATTTAAAAGGATGTCTGATCTTTATAGTCTGAAAATTATGTATCACTTCAAGTGACCTTTCCCAACATGGTAATGCCACATTTTTAAGTCGTAGAAAATATTTAAAAACCCATTGATCATTGCTGTCAATACTTTGTAAAGCATTTCATACTCCATAATGGGTCTGTGTGGGTTAACATCATTCAACAAATCAGCTGTAAGAAAATAAGGGGTGGCATATCCATCCAAACCCCATTGTAAAGGATGCTAGAGGTGGCAGTAAGAGACACACAGCTCTGCCTGAAACACAGAAAGACTATCATTAGAGTAGCTACATTAAAACATTTATAGCAGGGGTGTGGAAGGGTGGTGAGGGCAATTCAAAGTAATAAGTCCAAAGTAATAAGTATGTACATTAATATCGTTGACTAAAACTTCTTCAACACAATAAAACATTGATATTTGCAGTGTGGTTGAAACTAGTATCTCCATGTGTTGTCTCTTCACAGCTGTTTTGCCTCTTCATAAATTCACCTCTGCAGCACACAGGGGAAAATCAACCTCAACCTTAAAACAACAATCCAAAAGAAGAGAAAAAGGAATAAATTCTTATGAGATGCATACATTAAAGAGTTAATGCCAAATCATTAATTAAATCTCTCAGAGGTGCTGAACACATGCATTAATTGTCACTGCTCAACACTTCTAAAATTTCCCAACCCTCATAAAACTGTTCTTGTAGGTTTGATTTTTTTTTTTATTGCACCATGTGTTGTGCAGAAGGCACACACAAATCTTCAAAAAGCAGCTTCCAAAAAAATCCTGGTGAACACAGTACAGAAGGCTCCTCTGAAGACAAAGAACAAGACATCAGTGTCTCATCTGCTGTGAATTAGTTTGCCTTTTTTTTTTCCTTCAAGAACTCTCACTTTGAGAATCCGATCAACATTTAATCTCCCTGAGCAGACACCGCTTTGTTATCCTCTGTGGTAGTTCTCTGCTTCTGGGGTAATTTGTTGCTGAACAATTGAGGCAAATACTTGGCTCAGGATAGAAAGAAGTGAGATTAGTCTGTAATTGGAATATTTTGTCTCATTTATTCTTGAAGATGTGCCATATTACACTCCATCAGCCAGAGGTTATTGTTTTATGAAATCAAGCTGCACCTGGCATTGCATTGTATAAAACCTAAAGTGCTGCTGTTTTCAATCTAGCTTTCTATTTACCCAGACTCTAGTACCAATGAATGTTGTGTCCTGTGGTGTAACCTTCACCCTCCTCAGTTAATTATTTTAGATAGTCTTAATCTCTCTTTTTCTATATATATAGAGAGAGAATTTTCCAGGTTAACTATAAAATTTAATTATAATATCAAACACAGAACTGTCATGGATCAAAGAAATCCACACACTTTTCTCCATCGGTTTATTTTATTATTCCAGCAAAAGTTTCCAAAATGATCTCTTATTTTACAACTTCAAATGACTACTTCAGCAAATAAAACATTTATATGCCAAGCTAACTGATTATTGTATCACCATTTCATTTAGTTTGACCTCTGGATGTTTGTTGTTGTGTTTTTTTGTTGTTGTTGTTTTTATGTTTGCTTGTTTGTTTGTTTGGTGGGGGGGAGATTTGGGAGGACTGCAGGCATAAAAACAAAAGGATATTTAAAATTCAGCTACATTTATGACATACTTGCACTATATATGTTAACACGTGTAAACATATTTTTAGAAATTATATTTACAGGAATTTTTAGGATAAATCCTAATTTTCTGTATTTAGAGGTGCCTGGTAGAATAGAAACTTTCATTGTTATTATTATCTACTTTCACACAAGTGCTATTGCACCAGCTGCAGAATCCACCTTTGAAAGACATTCTGCAAAAATGAATAAAGAGACATTGAAGCTATTCATAGGTAGCGAATTCAAACCCTTCAAACCCCAACTCAGGAAGTTGTGAAGAGCCATGAGGCTGCCTCTCAGCCTCCTTTTCTCCAGATTAGACAAACCAAGCGTCCTCAGCCTCTCCTTATTCTCTTTTGAAAGAGGTTTTCTTCCAGCCACAAAGGAAGAGGTTGCCTTGCTCATACTAGGCAAGATAGTCACCATCATTACAATGTATTCACCATAACTTTATTTGATCAGAAAGTATGCCTGGAATAATGCTAGACAAGAAGAAGCTGAAGTATCTCCTTGTGACAGTCATTGCTGTACACAGGCAACGTACCTTGAACTACAAGCTGTTAAGTCTCTTGCAACAAAACTTTGTCATATGAAAAGAGAGGAGGAAGATGGAACATGACTTCAGAGGCCCCATGTCACCTACAGTACCTAGGGAAGGTGGCCTCCATGCTGTATACATTCAGCAATTGCCCCTTCTCCCCAGGGTGACTGTTGCGGTTTAACCCAGCTGGCAGCTAAGCACCACACAGCCGTTCACTCACCCTCCCCCCTCCCTCTCTGGGACTGGGGAGAGAATCAGGAAAATGAAGCCCGTGGGTTGAGATAGAGACAGTTTATTAGGACAGAAAAGAAAAGAAAATAACAATAATAATGATAATAGTACTACTAATAATAATGTGTAAGAAACAAGTGAAGAACAATGCAATTGCTCACCACCCGCTGACCGATGCCCAGCCTATCCCTGAGCAGCCAGCCCCCCCACCCCGGCCAGCCACCCCTATATATTGTTTAGCATGACGTCAGATGGTATGGAATACCCCTTAGGCCAGTTTGGGTCAGCTGTCCTGGGTCTGTCCCCTCCCAGCTCCTGCTGCACCCCCAGCCTGCTCGCTGGCAGGACAGAGTGAAAAGCTGAAAAGTCCTTGGCTTAGTGTAAGCGCTGCTCTGCAACAACTAAAACATCAGTGTGTTATGAACATTATTCTCATCCTAAATCCAAAACATAGCACCCTACCAGCTATGAGGAGGAAAATTAACTCTATCCTAGCTGAAACCAGGACAGTAACACATACACTCCCAAGGTTTCTGGAGGTGTTGTAGTGGCACATAATCTCCCTCAGAAAGCCTACCCCATGGCTTCGATAAAATGTGCTGTGGCTACAAACTAAAGTCTGCATGCACTCCCCCTGCCTTCTAGAAGAAAGGTAGAAAAAGTGACTACATCTCCATCTACAAAAGTTGGATTTTAAAGGACATAGCTGAAAACGTTTCACTCTCAAAAGCCCGACAAAAAAAGGTTAAAAGCCACTGGAACAGTTTTCAAGTTACTGGCACAGCAGATGGGAAAGGTGTCATTAATTTTTTTATTTATTCTCTTAATGTTGACAAGCAAGCCTTTTTTTTTTTTATTACTTTTTCTCCATGCTGTTATCCAAGCTACTGAGCCTGGGAAGTTCTACTCTGTTCGCTTCAAAGTATACCCATGCAATGGGGGAGGTGGCAGCCTGCCATAGCCCATCATCGTAACTTAAGGTGACAGCTCTTTTGGAGAATGTGCCTTTGCTTATCCACACTAAGTTCAGGATCCCACACTGACATCTCCTCATCCCTTTTCACAGTCCTTCTTCCATGGGTGAGGAAGTAAATGTGTTCATCTTTTCCCTACCCAACATTTTCCTTTGTTTGCCTAAAAAGAAGAACCAGATCATGAGTTTTCAGCAACATTTTGTATAAGACTGTGTCAGAAGCCATTACCTGGAGGTGCTGATTACAGTTGCAGCATTCAAGACAAGTTGGCAACCGGTATTCCTTTGGAACGGCTACAGACAAAAATAGCAGGAGTTGCTGCTAGGTTTTAAAATGGATTTCTCCAAAGCAATGTTTATCAGAATGAAAGGAATTACCAGGGCCAACAAATTGTAAATAAGATAATAGAGGGGAAGGCCTAGAGGGGAAGACATATGAGGAGTGGCTGAGGTCACTTGGCCTGTGCAGCCTGGAAAAGAGGAGGCTGAGGGGAGACCTCATCGCGGTCTACAGCTTCCTCACAATGGGGAGTGGAGGGGAAGGCGCCAACCTATTCTCCTTAATCACCAGTGATAGGACCCACGGGAATGGTGTCAAGCTGAGGCAGGGGAGGTTTAGGCTAGACATCAGGAAGAGGTTCTTCACCGAGAGGGTCGTCACACACTGGAACAGGCTCCCCAGGGAAGTAGTCACTGCACCAAGCCTGTTGGAGTTTAAGAAGCACTGTGCACTCAGTCACATGGTCTGAATTTTTGGGTAGACCTGTGTGGTGCCAGGAGTTGGACTCAATGATCCTTATGGGTCCCTTCCAACTCAGGATATTCTATGATTCTAAGATATGAAAGAAAAGGTAAGTATTTCTATCCCTGGCATACAACCTAAAAAAGGAGATATGGCTTAAAAAAAAAATCTCAGTGGCAGTTAAAAAAAAAAAAAAAGTGAAACTATCAAAGTTATTGAAAGAAACATCAGAAATGAGAACCCAAAGATGAGGTTAAAGGCCACAGCACATATACTTATTCGCTGGTAGCTAATAGCTCAGATCTCAAGAGACTGCTGGTGACAATTGCTAGGTAGGCAACAAGGGCACATTTTAAAGGCACTTTCAGAGCACAGGATACAGAATATAGGATGTATTCTTGTTGTTCCTGCTCTGAGGATTTACTAAGTATAACCACCTGTAAAGCACGTGAGCAGGTAGTGACCTCTGATAAATTCATTTGAGATTTAGTCATGATTTCTGATATTTTAAAGAACTTGTACATTTTAGAATTCTTGAGTTTGCTTAGATGGGACACAAGTAAGGTACAAAATAGGCAGCAACATCCACTCCAGATCTACAGCACAAGTTGTTTGTTCTTAGACAATTTGTCTGGTTCACCTTTGTCACAATTTCTTCTGCAAATAC
Source organism: Anser cygnoides (assembly GCF_040182565.1). Lineage (NCBI taxonomy): Eukaryota > Metazoa > Chordata > Aves > Anseriformes > Anatidae > Anser > Anser cygnoides. The sequence continues at coordinate 14,812,806 of NC_089887.1, forward strand.
ACAATAATATTTTTTAGGTACAGTAGTTTCAGGCATACGAGTAATACTTCAGAAGCACACTGCTTTGCCAGAGATAAGGACTTGAATTTTAAAAGGTTGTGTGATTTACAAGCAAGTTCACTGTGCTTTGCATTACACAACACATGCTCTTTGCTTTCTGTATGCTGGTAAACTTCATTACAGTTGGCAGCTTCGGTTGGTTTTATACTGCAAATTAAAGTGGTGCTTTTGCAGAATTTTAACTCCTCTTATTATTTCAATTTCAAACTAAGTTTCAACCCAGGAAAAATGTTTAAAAATAAAAATAAAAAGCAGACATATGTATATTTGCTGCCCCAGATGTTATTTATGTTGGTTTAGGAAAATCAGAGACTGACAGCTTTTGAGGTAACCAAATATATTCTGCTCCTCTCATATTGATCTTGCAAAAATTTAGCTTACTTGATTGAAAACAAGTTGTTAAAGGAAAACTGTGGTCTTTCTTCCCTGCACTTACCAAGTCAGCTGTTTAGGAAAAGGATTATTAAATAATTTTCTTCCTGTAGATATGTATCTGTCATATATACAATAATTATTATCATTCTCTTTTTTGCCATAAATGGATACTTGCTAAAATTTAGATCCAGTAGTTGGAAGAAGTCAGCCTTTCAGGGTTGCAGGTCTCCTTCACCTCTGTACAGTATTATGTGCCACATGAGCAAAGAACAATCAAATGAATTCAGACAGGGGCTCCAGGAGATCGATCAGTCTGCCATTCCCAGCAGTAGCCTCAAGCAGACAGCTGGGCAAGAACAGGACCAGTGGCAACATGTCTAATACTTTCTCAGAGTTCTTTATCAATCACTATTTTCAGCCCAGGGGAGAGTTCCTTGGATTGTCTAGAAGCCCCCCAGTGGATCTCACTTCTATATGCTTGCACATGAAAAGTGTAGTAGAAAAGCCAAACACCTAAACTTTTGCCAAAGCCTGTTGTCACAAAGAAGACTCTCACAGAAACTGGGTATCTTTGGTGTAAAAAAAAAAAAAAAAAAAATTTGGTTAGTAAAAACATTTTCAGGGTTACTTATATTCTGCACTCCTAACTTGTGCTATACTGAAACTTCTTTGGCATCTTCTCCCCAGATATCGACTCCACAACTTAGCTGGCAGGATTCTGTTCATCTTCATGAAAGGATATTGTTTCATTTCATTTTTAAGCAGAGCTGAGCATAAATAGTACAGTCATTACTTCACTTGGACAATGAAGTTTGTCTGTCCCTGTAAGCAGCAGTGAATGTGCTTGTTGAAACTGGGATTTGCTTCATTGCACAGGTGCAGCAAGGTCCCTGGATCAGCAAGGACAGCACTTGAGTCTCATAGCTAGAGGTGAGACAAACCCAGGCCGCCTTCATCATTTCCATCTGGTCTCAGATATAGATGCGTTGCCAGTATTGTATTTCCAAAGCCACCTCAAAGGGAAGTCTTCCTTTATCTACTTAACAATAATCAACTTATCTGTATGGTTTCCTTTTTATTAAAGACTTCATTCTTACAGCTTTTTTTTTTTTTAATAGAATGTTACTTCTTCTATTGGCCAAGAAGTCATGTAAGAGCTGACTTTCTTGTGCTATTTCCAAAATACAGTTAGGTCTGAAAGGCAACAGGCCAGTTCCCCACCTCAATTATACCAGTGAATCTGTCCCTGTGAAATGTGTCTTCTCCAAGAACAGAGAGAATTTCAGTCCATCTGTTCTGTCCAAAATTAGGAATTACAGAGCAATGTGAGAACAAAATAAACAACATACTATCCCATAAACACTACTCACACTTGAATCAAATCTTATTTTGCTTGAACTAGTTCTCCTATACCTACTAAAAGCATTAAAATTCTCAAGTACCTTTTTTTTTTTTTTTTATAACTTCACATTGTAAGTGGAAACAAAATGCTGTGTGAACTGAATAGAACTGGATAGCTTACATTAGATGGAGCTAATAGAAATTCAAAAAAAGATGTGTCACACTCAGATAGCTTGGAGTTGAAGTTCAGAAGTCCAGACATTTCAAAATTATCAAAATTCCTTATTATTAGCGAGAGATAAGATTGTGTTGAATTCTAAGCCAGAAGGAATTACATGGGAAGACACAACGAAGAAACGGACTGTGCTGTGCACAGACCTGTACTATTTACAACATTCTGTTTCACATGTCACAGTTCAAATCTAGTTGTCTAAAGCTGATGCAATTCAATAGAGTGAAACTATTCCAGCAGTTGTGGCTATTCAGTTTCATTATTCTTCTTCAGTAAAGCAGGTATGTAAGGGTTCAAAACTTCTGAACTGTGTTTTCAGTACTCTGACCTCAATTTCCTAGCAACTTTCACAGTAAAAAATAGGATAAAAAAGTGTTGCATTTACTAAGGGAAAGTTATACCATAATTTCCTTCCTATCTCTCTTTACAACAAACCAAAATAAAACAAAAAAACCAACAACAAATCAGATTTGTTATATAGTGGTGCTCAGTTTGAAGCAAACAAGCTCTTCAACTGAAGTTCAGAGGTTTTCCCCCAACCCCTCCTGCTTCTAGGAGTCTCAGTAATTAGAAGAGAGCAACTGAAGTGAAGCTACAAAATACTAGTCCTCAAGGGAGCAATTATAGCATTCCAGTGAAGGAAACTGTAGGAAATGCAAGCATGCAAACACTACACATAAAACTAAAGATGCACGAAAGATCCCATAGTTGTTTGCAAAACTGGTCCTTGATTTTTTTTTTTTTTGCTGCATGTGATACTCCTCAGCTTATTATCATAAAAGCAAACAGAGATATCTACTTTATGGACCTTTCTGTGATTGATCAGTTCGAGGAGGAGAGAGAAGCTTTGGGGATTTCTTCTGATATAAAGCATCCATCTTTAGTCTGTTGAGTTCAGAGGTGAATGACATCAAACTACACTACTCACTTCCTCAGGAGTGAGCACTGTCTTTTTTTCCATGACTCAGACCACAAGCAAATTCTTCATTTGACATAACACTTATTATCTGTTTTGGTCAGATTATTCAGAAGAAATATATATTAAATAAATAAACAAACATAGCCAAGGAGAAGTCAAGGTGCCAGGTATTTCATTGCTGCTGAAGGTGAATCAGGGAACCCAAAACATTAGAGAGACATTCCCTGACCTGCTGCTGAATTTCTGTTGTATCTTCGAATTTTCACTTCATCTATTCTGCTTTTCTTTTGTCTGCTTAGATTCTGAATGCTGACTGACAAAGGCTTCCCCTTCATGTATTTCTCAGCAGCTTTCAGAGTATCAGTGGGCTATTTTGTCAAAATGAAAAACACATGCCATATAGCTAATAGGTTTTAAAGAATCCTATTAGTTCTGATGCCTTTAAATGGGCACCCAAATCACTAACTGCTTTTAAAAAGATACACAGTGGTTCTGTTAAGATAGTCAGAAGCAATCCAATACACTTCACTCTCATCAACCTCAACATGAAAATTGACCTTTCAAAACTCAGATACTTATATTTAATGTTACAGTAACACTCACAGATTTCAGTTTACTCATTTTCAGCTATTATAGTGCTCCATTCACTGTACTAGCTTGAATATGTTATTTTCTATAGGGTGTTGTGAAACATCTGAATACTTTGACAGTTTTTATGTTACAGAAAAATATAATGAATAAAAGTGATCTCTCCCTGCTCCCCCTCCCCCCCCAGTTCTTTTGAATATTGCTATTCTCCCCACCTTCTTTTCCTGCAAGATAGTATGACATGTATAACATGAGTTCTAAAACTGCCTTTCATTTCAGAACAGCATGACACCACCACAATGATAGAGCTGAAAGCCATAAGAAGTTATCATTACACTCTCAGAAATGCTATCACAATCAATCTTATGTTATGTATTCACCAGTTAGACATATACCACAAATCAACCCTATGTAGCCACAGATAGAAATGACATGATTTAATCTTTGGTGCAATAAGGTAAAATGAATCAAATTCACACTGACAGGAACCTGCACCATAAGCAGTGCGCTCAGCTAAAAAAAAAGTTTGTCATCAGTACAGACAAATCACAAATGGTAAGGCAACCAAGAGAGCTGCCATTTTATCACTGCAGATGCAGACTGTATGTTTGGGCCTTAGTAGTTTATTCAATGGGAGCTGATACACTTTGCAAGTTTATTTTCTTTTAAGCTATATTATCAAGGAGAAGCAAATTGAGCTATGTTTCGATTCTCTATTTACCATCATTATGCTTTACTTGGGATTTTTATAATCATAGAATATCCTGAGTTGGAAGGGACCCACAAGGATCATTGAGTCCAATTCCTGGCACCACACAGGACTTCCCAAAAATTCAGACCATATGGCTAAGAGCACAGTCCAAATGCTTCTTAAACTCCGATACGCTTGGTGCCGTGACTACATCCGTGGACAGCCTGTTTCAGTGCGTGACCACCCTCTCCATGAAGAATCTCTTCCTGCACCAAGAAGTTATCACTGAGGTGCTTTAGGAACCTCCTGGACCTGTTTGTGTCAGCCATGTGGTAATCCCAGTTGATGTCTGGCAAGTTGAAATCCCCCATGAGGACAAGGGCAGTTGATCTTGAGGTATTTCTTAGTTCCTCAAATAATAATTCATCGGTGTCATCATTTTGGCCGGGTGGTGTGTAATAGACTGCCACGACGACATCCCCCTTATTTTTTTGTCCCTTAATCCTTACCCAGAGGCTCTCAACTTTTCCATCGCCAACTGCAAGTTCCACACAGTCCAGCCCCTCCTTTACATAAAACGCCACCCCCCACCTCGCCTGCCCGGCCTGTCCCTCCTGAGGAGCCTGTAACCATCTACTGCAACACACCAGTCACAGGAGTAATCCCACCAGGTTTTGCTTATGCCAATGATATTGTAGCTCTGGGACTGGGCCAAGACTTCTGTCTCATCCATTTTATTCCTCATACTGCATGTGTCTGTGTAGAAGCACTTCAAATGAGCCTCATTGTACACAGCACCTCAAGGAGCAGACCAAGGGACTTGACAAGCACACTGTCCTCTCATTCTGGCATGTCATCACCGGCAGGCCTGGTTTTATCCCTTTCCCCCTTTGACTCTAGTTTAAAGCCCTATCTATCAGCCCCACTAACTCCTGGGCAAAAATCCTTTTCCCCCTCTGAGAGAGGTGCATCACATTTGGTGTCAGCAGGCCTGGTGTTACATGAATCCTATAGGAATCTGTATCGAAAGCTTTACAGAAGTAATCTTTTTGCATTTAAAATAAGTAAATATTAGCTTTCTCCATACCATTGAAATAACGTGATCTGGACATACTTGGTGGTCCCACTTGACTAAAATGAAGATCAGTCCCAGTCCAGGCCTTACCTTCCACCTATGATGACTGGAAGAAGACTTATGGGCCAAGAATTAGATCTAGTTATTAGTTTCACTTTACAAAAGGCAATTGCTCTAAATTTGCCTATGTTTGGATTAAACAGATACATCAACCTGCTGTAATTTCAAAATTGATGAGAAGTACAAAGTTAAATCTGAGGAGGCATGTGTCACTGAAATAGTGAAAGTCCATGAAGAATTCTTATCAGAACCATTAATGTGAAAAACATGTGGATAGATCCCAATAGTCAAGAAGCATGCACGTCTCCCAGAAAATTAAAAAGAAAAAAAATTAAAAGGGAGAACCACTCTCACAAACAGTAAGGCCAAAGGCCACTAATTCCTTTAATATACTTGCCCACATAACAAGAGGAAGGAACAGCTGTCAGCTAATGCCTGAACTGAAACGGTCAGGACAGGATAAGTCCTTTCCTAACCAGGACAGGAAGCTGGTTGGGAACTTTTTTTTTTTTTAATTTTAAATGTAAGTAACTATCTGGGTAGGACTCTATGACTTAACCTTTATTCTATAAGCCGATTCTTGCATCTATGTTTACATAACTTTGAGTTTAAAAGCAAGCTTCTTTTAAGTTGCCAGTCACCTGCAGCTTAAGGAAAGGCTTGTCAAATGCTTCCTTTTGCTGGAGCCTTCACAGTGACAAGCAGAAATAGCATGTCTTGCAGTTGCAGCTGGAGACAGGGAATTCCATGCTTATTTTTCTGCTTGGAGCAAGGAGCTGGGGGAGGCTACAGAAGGCAGCCTGCTAACCAAGTTACCAGCCAAGTGCATACAGTCCCAAAATGCCTTCTCAGTGGACTGCTGCCTCTGGGAAAGAAAACACAACACCTGGCCATACGTTCACAAAAGCACCACAGTAGAAAGAACATTGCTCTATTTTGAGGAAAATGGGCTCTGCTTAAACCCAGCTTAAGTTTTGGCTAATGGGGTTATCCTTCCCAGCCAAACAAAGTGCCAGGAGTCGTTATTCTCTTATTGGTAACTTGTACAGGTATAGCACACAATAAAAAAACACTAAACCCATAAAGTAAGCCCAAATGCGCATTTTTGTTTTAGTAACTTCCAACTATAGGAAAGTTTTTAAGTTTCTTAAAAATGTATTGTTTTAGACAAGAAATCCAAAGCAACCATACAGCTGCAGTATGAAGCATGCAGGAGTTGAAATGATTACCAGAGCTACAGGTTTCAACAAATGAAAATGACAAAGTCAAGTCCAGGATATCAGAGTATGAATTTTGCTAGCTCAGTAATGTTTTAGCAGTCATGCACTGTTGGGAACTATTGTTTGTTCCCCATCAAAAAGATGATGCATATTGCAGTATACAAAGTATTATCTAACAGCAGTTGGGTTTTCCTGAATCCAGAAGTAAGCTGAGAGAGCAGTTTCTATCAACCTTTGAATTCACAATTTGATGTGAATGTGGTCATTATTTCTAAAAGCTTCTAAGGTCATATAACTAAAAAAGAAAACTGGTTATAGAAAAGAAAGGATGCAACAAATACAGTAGAAAAACTGTCCTGCTCCCAGCTGGAACAAAATTTATCTTAAGCATCCTAACGTATTAACAATAACTCACTCTTGCTTCTGAAAAATCCACCTCAATTCAAAGTTAAAGAAAAGGATTCTGACTAACTTTAGGGAGTGTTCCCCAAAGACACCATAGGCCCAGATAATTAATAAAGCAGTCTTAAAAAGATGTCTTTATTTTTTTTTTAAGATAAAAGAATACCTACAGAGATTACATTGGTTCCGGTTAAAAGATTTCAATATCACAAGTGTGTGAAAAAACATTGTGATATTCATGAAACCTTACACGAAAATCACCATCTTATTTGCTTTAGTTTTCATCTTATACAGGCCTAAGAAATGGTTATCTGGACAGTGCTTTAAAATAGATGCCCCAACTGCAGTGATCACTTTCAAATGGCTTATGTTTTGCCTTTGAACCAAGACCACTTTTTAATATCATTTTTCTCCCCTTTTCCCCAATAGATAGGTTTCACTCTTTCTTGGTTAATGTTTTATATTGGATAGTCGCACATCCTTCACTCATTCCTAGTACTGGGCCACTCATGTTATGTATCTCTTTAAATACTGAAACTACAGCATTATTTTAATTAGAGAAGTAAATTCTACAGTAAGACAGACATAGACATTCAGGCAGTAGACCCTAAAGTGCATTTAGAGTTTTATTGGATCCACGTTAAATTTCATCCTTACATTTATCTTTTTATTGAAGAATAGTAGAAAAAATACTGTATACTGTAGTTCCTTGGAACTATTGAGAAGCTAATCTGTTGTTATGGAATAAGAATATGTTTAAGTTTGATTTAAAAAAAACTTAATATACCAAAATGCTTACAATAACTCTTAGAAGTTATTTGGAAGAACACTTCACCATCATTTCACAGAATCATATAGGTTGGATTTCAGTAGTCATACAGAGAAATGCACAGAGATAAAGACACAGTAATGAAAACTCATAACTAATGAGATGGTTTAGAGATTTTCTGGGACATGTTTTTACACTCATTTCTGTTCTTACTATGTGCCATTTTGGCAACGTTCATGGCTGGCAGAGAAGAAAGATCCAAATTAACGTCCTATTCCCTGTTATGTTTTCTCCTTCTCCACTCTGAAAACAGCAATGGTGATTGAAGCCCTGCCTTGAAACGCAACCACAAGGTCAGCGCATGAAAACTCAGGCACTCACACACTCTGCATCTCTCCCAGTCAAACATGGGAGACAGACAGCCAGGTGGTAAGATGGAGGGAGAACAAGGGGAGCTGTCAGGGCACAGCAGCTGAGACATGGATTGTAGGACAAAGTCCCAAGAGAAACTAGGTTTTATTTCTCCACTAGCAAAACCATGCGGTGTTTTGCTTTGATATAGCAGTATTTTATTGAATTTTCTTTGTATTTCAAACAACTCATGTACTCTGCTAAGTGGCTAAGTCTATATAACATCTTTTCCTGTGAAAATATAAATAAAATTAATGTAATTATTGAAAATATTCTGAGGCCTTTCGTCATCATCAGTAAGCCCATGGTAGGTAGCTATCAAGTTTCAAATCACATTTATATGTCATTCCTACCAGTCCAAATGAACAACTCAGAAAACATGTAAAATGGACTCAGTCTCTCCTTTAGCATATGAAAGAACTGTTAACAACATTGCCAAAGTCTGTTTTACAGTAAGACCTTTTTTTATTTTGCAGTCTTTGCATGCATGATGCTATAGCAGACTCCTACAGCTGCTGTGAGCTCCAAAGATGTCATTGAGGGCAGCCCTCTTAGAACCTATTTCCAGCTTTTTTCTAATTCAGGTCTTCAGACTCACATCAAACTTCCACCCATCTCAATTTCCCTGGTACTGTTTCATATTTCAAGAACATCCTAGCAGTGGCTCAAGAACCTTTTCCCTGTGACAATTGCCACATGTCCTCGCTCTGAAACATTATTCTTCAGATCTTCTCTTTTCTCTTTTTCTGTCTTTGTCATCTAACAGTTTTATTTATATGACTCTATTTAAAGCTGCTAAAATAAAAGTGTTCAGAACATAATTTCCATTTTGATTTTACAAAATGGATTTACAGCTAGTTGAAAATACAAGATTGCATATAGCAGTTTTAGTGCCCATTGGCTTAAATGTAAATCTTGTACCATGCAAGGTCATTTCATTCCAAAGGCAGGAGATCTACATTTCTATTACAGAATGTTTCATTTCCTCACCTACTGAAAATGAAGTAGTTCAGTCTGATCATCTAAGGACAGTAGGCTTTTAACATATCTGATAACATATTATTTAAATGTGAATGTTAGAATGCACCACTTTTACAAGAACAATGCAAAATAAGAGATATTTTAGAAGATGCAACAAGTTATATAACATTACAAAATTGCTACTGCAGTGCTTTAAAGTCCCCAGACAGCCATGCTTAGGAAAAAAGTCCTCTCTGTAGCAACACTGTTTTGATTAGTAGAAGCTAGCTAAATGCCTGCTATTAAAAAAAAAAAAGCAACAACAACAAAGCACTGGAAATTTAATTCTAGTAGAATAAGGTGTAAAAATAATCATTGGTAAGTCTTTAATTCAGAATTAAATAACCTTATTTTATACAAGAAATAAGGAATGTAAACTGAATAAAGGATATTCTAATTACAAGACTTCAAAGAGGTTTAATGCTAGCTAGGTAACCCTCTGCAACTCTTAATTCAGATTAACCTCCTTAAATATCCTTTTTGTTGCCAAACATCATATGTAGGTGTTTATTATATATATATATATATATATATAAAGCTACACTTTGTGCCTTTTCACCCCAGCTTTTGTTACCAAACACTGACTTTATATATTCTAGCAAATGGAATTCTGCTCCATACCCTATGGTTTAGACAGATGTACTCACACATTTACTAAAGGTACAAATGAAATTTCTGCAGTCCCTTGTATCTTATGTTATAAAAACACACAACATGGTATCCCATTCCAGTGTTTGTGCTTACAGACATCTTGCAATGACAAATTACAGAATAGACAATTGGACTGTGTCACAGGCAGCTCAGGAATCCTACCAGGTGCCATTAACATAGCTACCATATTAACTGTAGGTCATAACTACTTAGTTTTCCACAATAAAATAAGCAAATATTGATTAGTTTAGGTGTTATAATTCTGAGTCACCATTTAGAGATATAAGTGTTTAAACCTTTCAAAGTCAATCTAGGACCATTACAGAAAATGCATAGTTACAGACAACAGTATTCTCCTGAGACTTAGGCATGAGACCCAAATATTCAAAATAAAACCAACACTGGCCTATAGCATCAAGAAGCCTGGACATGAAAGTCTTTTTCAGCTTTATGACTCTAATATGTATATTTTAAAAGAAATGTACATAATAGTTACAACCACTGGCAAACTAACTACAATGATGGTTAGAGTATGGGATTCAAAGTGCAAGATCTCAGGGGACCCTTTACCTGACAGACGCTCGGTAGTGGCACGTGAGCCTCACTGGAAGGAAGCCCTGTGTTGCCTTGCCAAGAGAAACCTATTCATCACATTGATCTAGCAAGTATCACTGCCAGCCCTGGCTATGGAGCTGCTGCTGGAGATGGAGAGTGCTGACCCACTAATGCTAACATTAGCGTGCTGCATGGCTGTGCCAGCAGCTGCACACAAAATTCAAACTCCATGGCTGCTTGGACCAGCCAAAACTATTTGGGCCATATTCTATTAGAGCTGATATTGCTTTTGCTCCAACAAGCAGTAACCCTACTGAGATTGGCTAATTCAATTTTGCCCATCTTATCAGATTTCTTTTTAATGAAACTGAACAATAGTTTCATTTGTTGTGTTATTAGTTTTCCCAGTGGTAGCAGCAAGACTAACTCTGCTGAAAGCTGAACAACAGTGTTGTGCTAGTGGTGACTGTTTATCATCACGATATGCCAGCTTCATATTGCAAAGTTGCCCTAGTCCATTCTTTTTTGTTTGTTTCCTGTCTGTGGGGATTCACAGCTCAGAGGTCATCTTCCTGCCCCATCTACTTTGTGGATTAGCACGTACATGTATCCATGTACTATGTCCCTGAAGAGACTTGAAATGATCATAGAATCATAGAATAATTAAGGTTGGAAAAAAACTCCAAGATCATCTGGTCCAACCATCACCCTACTACCAATGTCACCCACTAGACCATGTCCCTAAGCAAAACATCCAACCTTTTCTTGAACACCCCCAGGGACAGTGACTCCTCCACCTCCCCAGGCAACCCGTTCCAACACCTGACCGCTCTTTCTGAGAAGAAATATCTCCTAATTTCTAACCTAAACATCCCCTGGCACAACTTGAGGCCATTCCCTCTTGTCCTATCGCTAGTTATCTGTAAGACGAGGCCAACCCCCAGCTCCCCACACCTTCCTTTCAGGTACCTGTAGAGAGCAATGAGGTCTCCCCTGAGCCTCCTCTGCTCCAGACCAAAAGCCCCCAGTTCCCTCAGCTACTCCTCATAGGACTTGTGTTCCAGGCCCTTCACCAGCTTCCTAGCCCTTCTCTGGACATGCTCCAGGGCCTCGATGTCCTTCTTGTATTGAGGGGCCCAAAACTGAACACTGCACTCGAGGTGCGGCCTCACCAGAGCAGAATATAAGGGGAACGATCACCTCCCTGGTCCTGCTGGCTACACTATGCCTGATACAAGCCAGGATGCCGTTGGCCTTCTTGGCCACTTGGGCACACTGCTGGCTCACGTTCAGGGGAGCATCAATCAGCACCCCCAGATCCTTTTCCTCTGCACAGCTTTCCAGCCTCTCTGCCCCAAGCCTGTCACATTGCATGGGGTCGTTGTGGCCAAAGCACAGGACCCAGCACTTAGCCATGTTGAACCTCATCCCATTGGCCTCTGCCCATAGACCCATCCTGTCCAGGTCCCTCTTCAGGGCCTTCCTACCCTCCAGCAGATTGACACTTCCCCCAACTTGGTGTCATCTGATCTGGGACACCGCAGGGATTGGGAGATACTTTGGACTGAATGGAGCAGGTCTCTTTTTTATTTTTATTTTTTATTTTTTTAGTAGTAGGAAGAAGGGGAATTATCATTTTATATATTCATACTTAGAGTCCTTGTGGCACAGACTACACAGGTTGTTGTCTTAGAGAAAACATCTAAATGCTACTATTGTGTTTATCAGCTTGAAATCATATTATCAATTAACCTTCAGAAGTGCTCAAAAGAAATAAATGCATAAAAAGTTGTTATTTCTTCTTCCTGCTGCTTCAGCTGATTTATCACATTACAGAGACCTACACTGCATTGGTGTTTGAAGGGAAATTGAATTGAGAAGGCAGATTCATTTGCATGATGCTCACAGATTTCTTTAGCTCTCTGTCTTTAGAGAAATGTTTTGTTTGATCCATATTTAGTGGTGGCAAGAAAAACAGACTGCCAGCTTCTGCATATTAAACCCTATAGCAGATTCATTCAGTGAAATGGCCCAGAATACGTAAAATACTTTTGCCTTAGTCTCACCTCATTTTGGTTTGTCAGAGGCCCTGATTCTAAACTAGAGAGGTAGGTCTCCTGCAGAACTCCTTGTCAGCATGGCTACATTGGTAGATGGACACACAGTGTCATCCAAAGCCAGAACATGCTCAGGTGAGAGAACTCATCCAAGATACCAGACAAAGCGCTGTCCTGCCCAGAATCAGGATTTAATCAAGGATTAAAACAAAGCATTGGAACAATAGCCTCCAGCTTTAACTTTATGCTGAAACTTGAACTCCTAGTTTACTCCTGGCCTTCAGGTACCATCTAGTTCCCATTCTTACTTTCAGATCCTGAACACATTATACGCTTTCAATCCTCTGCCTCATCACCACTACCTGGCTTATCTCTTGTAAAGCATGTTCCCAAAAAAAGCATTTGTGGAGATGTTTAAGAACTTAAGAGTTCTTAAGTAGAACTATTATTGCCAGAGCCAAATACACACAAGAATCACAGTGGTTATTGAGGGGCAGGTGAAAGATGAACTTTTATACTTGCTCACTGATTGTAGCTGAAAGTCTAGGCAAAAACATTTAGTCCTTACAACACGTCCTCCCTGCCCAAAGGCATTGTTGTCAAAGGTGTTATGGTTAACAAAAAACACAGACATAAAACAGCATTTCTGCCAACTGAGAAAACTTGAAAGCTAAGTTAGTGCAGATTATAATTTCCTTGGTACACCTAAAGTACACTACATAACATACAGGGCCAACAAATCTAGTATGGCACACTGGTCACCAGCATGTCACAGAGAGACAAACTCAACAGTGGTCTAAGAATAAATGGCTAAATGAATCCAATTTTCTCATCCAAATAAAGTAATAAGACACATTTACATTATATGGAAAAGAAAATAATCTGTTTAGGGCTGCCATCACAGCCACCCAGTCTCCAGCTTCTATCTGTTCGTGTATTTTTCAGCAACAGAGGACTATGCGCTGGTGACAGCCCCAACATAGCCAGTACTGCTGTGAGATGAGAGCTGCTTCACACCAAACTAGACTGAATTCCACTACATGCAGCATGCAAGGAACAAGCCGAAGTAAATTAAAGGTGCTTTTTGAGCTCAAGGTCTGTTTGTTTTTAAAGCATTTACAACAACTTAAATATTTTTGCCCTGCTTTGCTCAGTAAGGTAAAACGAGAGCTAGAGGCCCCAGTCGTGCTGTGCAGCTGGAGCACCCCGATTGCTGCTGTTGTTTCCTCACCAGGAATCATCTGACTTTTGAACTGACTGTAATGGAAATGGCTAGTTCTTAGCATTTTCCTTGTGTGCTATGGGCATACACTTCATGCCTGCCCCCTGGAAATATACCTCTGGCCTCAGAAGGAACACTATTAAGTAATTTCATTTTAGAGCTGAAATCATCTGCTCCACTTCTTGTTCACCTTATCCAGAAAAGTGCTGAAGACTTCAAAGTCCCCCAATCACAGTCACATAAGCTTTTTTCCTGAAACATTATTCTACAAATAAATAAACTAAATTATAAGAGGAATACCAAGGCATTCAGCAAATGTTCAATATAAGAGGTATTTAAATATTTACTCCTAAGCTAGACTGGAGCTCACAGTGTGTTTTTTAAAAAATAGTCATTATTTGCATCGTGGTAGCACCCGGGAACCTAGTCACAAATAAGACCCAATTGTATAAACCAAATGAAAAAGACAGTCTTTGCTCTAAAAAGCTATTACACCTAAAACAACCATGCGGTATTTTCAGCTACTTGGTATTCATTTTAAGAGCTGAGTTCCTAGTGTTCAGATGCACAAGACAGTAAATATATTCTTACTGTGAGCACCCTGTACATAAATTAAGAGCACAAGGAGTGTGTGCATCAATGGTCAGCCCTTACCTATCATAATTTCTCATTGCTCCATAGAAGACAGCAAAACAGAGACCATTTGTAGTGCACTTTTGGCAACTAAATTGCAGTCATAACTCTGTACCTGTATTTTACATATAAAAATATATTTTTAGGGATTTCAAGACTAAATCATTTTTTTTTAACCTTTTGTATTCTGAAGATGGTCTGAAGTGGGTTTTGTTTAATTGTATCTACTGCAATATGGGGTTTACCTGCAAAACACCCTGGGCCACACTGCTGATTACCCATTTTTTCTCATAGTTGAATAATAAAAACTAACATGCTATACCTTCCACACAAGAACATACACAAAGGCAAAACACGAAGGTACAGCTGTCTTTACCTCCTAAAATTGTGCAAGCTTCAACTTCTGCAGGATTAAAGAAAATGGTTGAAAATATAAAAAACAGTCTTACAAAATAAATACCTAGATATGTTTGCACTGTCTTTTCATAATTGTATAAATAATTTAAAAATACATAAATATAAAACTGTATCCCAGTTTCTGTAGTTCTACTGAAACATGTGACCAATAAATCAGAAAGCTGGGTATCTTCGTACTAAATTAGTCTGCCAAACAATGTTCTAATTGCACTTTGATTTTAATGTTAAAACCCATTTCCATTATTTCACTGGATCATTACAACACAGTTTAATATTTGCCAATGAAGCAAATGATCTGCAAGCAACATTCACAGATGGTTCATGTTTTTTGTTAAGTCTACAAGCTAAGATTTCTTCTATATATATATGCATATATATATATTATTTTTTATTAACGTATGATCTCATACTTCATCTTTTCTCCCCAATTAAGGGGTGCAAAACATTTTTTAATTCTACACAGCAATTTTTTCACAAAGCATGTACAACAATGATATTCAAAAGCCTTTCTCTACTGTCTGACAGGACAGAAAGCAGGAGCTGGGATGTAAACAAGATATACAACTTTTGTTCATTATAAGGGCTATGAAAAAAGAAACGAAAACTAAACCCACACAGGTACCAGTTGTTTGCATCACTTCAGACAGTTAAAAATCATGGCAACTCAGAGATTACCTACTGTTTTTATTACTAAACAAAGTATGAAGAACTCTGAAGACCTACTACCTGACAATCCTAGACTGTTCCTGAATCATCATTAAGGCACAGTATCTATCTATGGGCCTACTTTCATATGCCCATAATTCTATCTGAATATGAGATACTTATACTGTGATGGCTTACAATGAAAATAGGTATTTGTGCAATTGTACGATTTCCCAACCACACTTCCTGTGTCTGTTGTCTCTAAACAGTGATCACCTTCCAGCACGAGAGAGAGTCCTGGATTAGTGAGCACCAGTGAGGGACATTATGAGAGTTCCTGGAGCACACTTCAGGCCAGATCGTTCACCCTGTAGTCAAATGTTTCTAGAGGAAATGGCTTCTTTATTATAATATTTCTGTTATTTCTGCAGTTAGCATTAATTTCAGTAAGATTGGTGACTAGATATCATGTAAGAGGCATCAACGTTACAGGAAAAACCCCAACAACTACAACTGAATTATAAGAGAGATTAAAAGCCACTCAAATACAAACAGAGCCACCAGATGGGCAGTTTGGAAGGAATTCACAAATCTTTTCATCCATCAGGGCATGTATGTGTGTGTGTGTCTGCACCTGCATGTTCCCTTTTTCTTGTAAGTGACTTCAGTAACTGCTTTAGGGATGTTTTCATCGCAAGCTTGTGCTTCTGTTGCTGGTTACAAATTAGGAGGCTTTTTTTTTTTTTTTCTGAATGCAGGGACTCAGCTCATCTTCTGTAATGCCCCCTTCTCCTTCCAAGTTCACAGCTTTTTGATTTTGCACTTGCTGCCCTCTTAAACAACTTTAGTCGAGTCTGCTTAATTGGCACCTCCCAGCAAAAGCAGAAAAAGCCAATTAAGTATTTGTACTACAGTTTATGTGGGTACTTGTGCCAAACTATCAACTTACACTTCTAATCAAGTACCATGGAAGTGATGTATCTTCAGCTGACAGTCCCCACAGCCAGAGGACTTCTTTTTGCAATGATACTTGTTCACATCTGTTTAATGAGTCTGCATCACAAATAGGCAGAGTACAAGTTATTAACTCATTAAAACTACTTGGGGATAGCACTATTTTAATAAGACATGTATTGCAAAAGACAAATGAAGTGCTACACTGACTGGCTGTCATGGTAGCTCTGGTGTATTGCTAGGAAGTGACCTGAATGAACAACAATACCTGTTACAGAATTTGATCCAAACAGAGATCCTTTGATAAGGGCTCATGACTGGGCACTCCACACAATGAAGATGCACTAAGAACAGCTATCACGCATCCCTTAAGTCCAATTTAAAGTCCGGGTAAAAGTTTGTTTTGTGCCCTGTGCTTCTCACCTCTGCTTTTGATGGCTACACTGCAGCATTATCCTTTACTGTCTGTTAACCACGTGTAAACAGACCACCTATTTTTTAGGACAAAAATTTTATTAGTAGCCTCATGCACCTTTTCTCCAAGTTTTCTTGGAAATTCACATACAATGTTTGCATTTATCTCTTAACATATAAAAGCCTTTCATGCCATTGCTACTGAAGTCCTTAAAGTACAACAACATTCAATTATTGTATCTTCCTCAGCCAAGCATCTTGTCTTTCTCTTGCCTATATTAACATTCAACAGTCCCTTGACTTCCTGCTCCCTGTCTCACAGCCCTTTTTCCACTTTCTCCAAACATATGTGCTGTACTCTTTCATGACACCCACTCTTCTCAAAGCACTCCCACACGGTCACTGTGGTGCTCCCTTTGTGGTGGGTCAACCTTAGCTATATGCCAGATGCCCACCCAGTGGCACCCTCACTCCCCCTCCCCAACAGGGTGAGGCTGAAAGTGTGTGGAAATAACTTGCCTCAGCAGTGGGCTTGGGCAGCATCACATATCCAGTTCAGCTTTCGTATTCAGGAACGACTCCAACCAGTTACAGTAAGAGATTTTTCATCTGCATATACAAGAAAAGCAGTTGAAGTAGGACAGCCACGTGTTTGTTTGCATTGGGTAACACTCACGTGCCCTTTTTCTTGAGACACAAATCCCTACACAGCCAAAAAACCACCCTCCTCCCCCCCAAACATAGCCCAACCCCTGCATGAAAATGCAGTCTGACTTTCAGCTTCCTCACATCTGAAAAATGACCTTGCAGTCAGCAGCACTGTTCAAGGAAGCAGAAACGCCACTGCACCAGTAAAGCCTCTTGTTGATGCCCAGTTCCTCACAAGCAGTTTAGCTATGTTTGGAGACATGGGCTGAAAAATGCCTGAGACTTGAAACACAGGTGTACCTGTTTTCAGGTTTTTAGCTTACTACTTGAGTGATAGCAAAATGACCACACCTTTCAGAGGAAAAAGTAAAAACAAACACCAGCAAAAAAAGCAAGAATAGAAGACTTCTTGAAAAATGTCTATTTTGTATTTTTAAATAGTTACAAAAGTTAACTTTTTCATGTAGTATAAGCCTAATTCCAGTATAAGAGTGTTCAGATGTTTCAATTAATATAATTGCAGTGAATTCTTTGATCTGAACTTGACAGGTGAAGGAGTTCTCTGATTTACTGCCTCCATAAAGTAAAAAATAAAAAAAAAAAAAAATGAGGGTAGTTCATTCTGTCTGAGTGATAGTCTTTCACTACAAACATTTTAGGTTATTTTAAGTGCATTTGCATTTTACATAAATATATGTTAGTATTTCCATCACATAACTAAAAAGTACCCATATTATGTGGGATGTACTATAACAAACCTTGTATATAGAACAACTCTTTGAGTACTAGAGACTTGGCTGAAGAGATTTTGAATTTCAAGGAATATTCTTTTCTATAAAGCACCTTTTGGAAATCAGCCAGTGACTTGTTTCTAACACATAGTCTTCTGTATTACCTGGCATCATTTAAAACACCACACAGTTGAAATAAAAAGCTGGGGGGACAAGACTTTATGACAATACGTATCACTGAGACAGAAAAACCATAAGATAATTATTTTTTTGTTAACATTAAGTCTAATTAAAATAACAATAATAATAATAATATCTGTGTCTTCCAGCTTTCAAGAGTAAGTATTTAGTTTAAAACAATGAAATGGTCTACTTCTGACTGCCTCTTCAATAGTAGTTACTGAACCAGAGGATCTTTAGAGCAAATTTGTTTTACAATACTAACACAGGGTCTTGAAAGCAATATGCATGTGGCCCATGTGCAAAAGCCATATTACAATTTCTGTTAGCCAGACTTCACTGTATTTTAGGAGGCTGGGTCATGATTTATGCCAGTGCAGGATGGGAAGACTAGTTTAAATTTTCTCCATTTGTAAATCTCATTTTATGTTTTTCTATAAGCAAAGAGAGTTTTACCTTTTATCTTAGAGGTAGGTAGAGGACAACTTTGCTGATCAGTTTTACAGTTTCTTCTTTATGGTGTAAGTGCAGTAGATAGACGGAGCACCCCTGATATTTTTTGTAGTTTCCCTGGTGCAAATGGATCTGGCAAGAGTTGGGTTGGAGAAATGTAGCAATATTCAAAGAGGCAAATAAAAGCTTGCTTTTCCTGTACTAACAACAGAATACTCTTTTTTTTTTTTTTTTTTTTCAAGACTTAGGATTGAATAAGATTTTATAAATGCATGCACCAATGAGATAAGGTGGTTTTAGAAGAGGAACATGTACTGGAGTTGATGACTATGCTGAGGAGGATACCACAGACCTAAGCCCCTAAGCCTGCTGCTTTACCATCAACAGAATAACTACTTTGTTTTCTAACATCACACAACACTGTCTCAGCCCAGACAAGAAAGGAACTGCTCCATTTGCTTCCACACGAAAAAAAGAGAAACTGTATCCTGCAAATTTGTAGTATATATTTATGAAAAAAAAAGGGTGGGGGGGGGGGGGGGGGGGGGGGGGGAACACAACTCAGTAGTGTAGAGGCTAAATTGCCCTCATCAGCAAATAATAATTTCAGGTGTACCGGGCTGAATGCAATTCTAATCTGAAGTTAATGGCTAAATAACACCAGATTTGTTCAGGCAGGAGAGCATCTAGAAACACCAGGTACTATAGGCATGAGTAGTCAAAGAATCCCAGAAAAAATATCACAAACTCTATTTAGCCTAACCCTAACCCTTTGGCCCTTACTGACTAGGTGCAGCTTGGGGTGGGAGGGAGAGGCCAGCATCTGCATTCAAGGCAAGTGAATGAAAAATACTCAGCAACTTTTTTTACTTACAAGTTTGAATATTAAAAATGGCTTAGGCTGACCAAGAAGAATTGTTTAATCTGAATTCTTACTAAATTAGGTACTTAAAAAGTGCAGGGAACGCAACATGACAGAAGACACAGTTTCAAGCCTGTGATTCCCCTATACCCCCCTTTTTATTTATTTCTTCATATTTAAAGAATTTAATTAATCCATACAATTTTTTTTAATACAATATAGTTGATTAACACTAGTAATTTCAGTGCCTTTTAATATAACAAATCTCTTCTGAGAAATATTCCTAGTTAATTATCTGTGACATTTTTTAAAGTTTGCCTTCTAACTAATTTTAGTGGAAATACCAATAAATTCTTCATTACACTTATTTTAACAAGGACTGAATTGGATTTTAGATGTTATGATTTTAGCATAATAAAAACCTGCAGCTCTCAAAACACACTATTCTCTCTTGGAGCTCTCCTTTGAAGTTTTGGAACTGAGGAGGAGGAGAGGTTTTCTGTCGTTTCACTTTAAAGTCAAACTGAATGACACTGGAAAAAGCTGGGGTGCTGGTCTGTGTTGCCTCCATTCACACCTCTGCCAAACCTTCTGCCTCTCCCCAACCCTATTCTCCCATTGCTCGTTTCTGTCCTTGCACTGAAGCATCCCACTCTCCACTAACACCAGTAGCACCATTTTAAGGCTGATCTGTAGACCTCTGGCACCAAAAGGATGGAGATAAGAAAACTCCACCCCTTCTGTGGAGTGAGTGCTCTGGCATTTGTCTGTGGGCTTGTTGCCCAATTGTTATTGTTATTGATAATCTCCTCTCTCTCTTCTTGCTTCACACACAAGCAGACATTTGCCATGTGTGCCCTATCCAGCTGAGGCTCCTTGCTGTGCTTCTGTGGGCTGTGTCACATTCAGCAACCCAAACCCTTTCAACTAGAGATTAAAGATTGGGCCTACTAACAACCCACTCAGCAGTGCTGAGCACTGGAGAACTCTCCGCAGCACATATGTATATCAACTAAAAAGGTTATCTCCATAGCTGGCAGACAGGTATATTCCAACAGCACGACTAGTTACCAAACTTATGATAGAATCATTTGGGTTGGAAAAGACCTTCAAGATCATCTGGTCCAACCATCACCCTACTACCAATGTCACCCACTAGACCATGTCCCTAAGCAAAACATCCAACCTTTTCTTGAACACCCCCAGGGACGGTGACTCCTCCACCTCCCCAGGCAACCCGTTCCAACACCTGACCGCTCTTTCTGAGAAGAAATATCTCCTAATTTCTAACCTAAACATCCCCTGGCACAACTTGAGGCCATTCCCTCTTGTCCTATCGCTAGTTATCTGTAAGATGAGGCCAGCCCCCAGCTCCCCACACCTTCCTTTCAGGTACCTGTAGAGAGCAATGAGGTCTCCCCTGAACCTCCTCTGCTCCAGACCAAACACCCCCAGTTCTCTCATCTACTCCTCACAGGACTTGTGCTCCAGGCCCTTCACCAGCTTCCTAGCCCTTCTCTGGACATGCTCCAGGGCCTCGATGTCCTTCTTGTTCTGAGGGGCCCAAAACTGAACACTGCACTCGAGGTGCGGCCTCACCAGAGCAGAGTACAGGGGGATGATCACCTCCCTGGTCCTGCTGGCTACACTATGCCTGATACAAGCCAGGATGCCGTTGGCCTTCTTGGCCACTTGGGCACACTGCTGGCTCACGTTCAGGGGAGCATCAATCAGCACCCCCAGATCCTTTTCCTCTGCAGAGCTTTCAAGCCTCTCTCCCCCAGGCCTGTAGATCTGCATGGGGTTATGGGGTCATGGTGGCCAATGTGCAGGACCCAGCACTTAGCCATGTTGAACCTCATGAACCTTAGCCATGTTGTACCATGTTGAACTTGCTGCAAAGTTGGCAGATGCCAGTTCGTAGTCTGTAATTACTTCACATTCTTGCATTACACATGCAAATATTACAGAAAATGTAACAGAAAAGATTATAGATGCCGAAAATCTCATCAAAGTACCACCATGGACTTATTCTCAACAATGGAATTGGGGCACAGGTGAAGAAAACTGTAAGAAGGAAAGACTTTCTACCCCATGCATCTGATAGAACACCTATTAATGGAACACTGAGAAAGGACAAAAAAACCCTTACTACCTTGAATAAGACCATTCATTAAAAACATATGATGGGGAAACATTTCATGTAAAACTGTCATCCTTGGAGTTGTCAAAAGGCCCCAGAAAACGAATTCTAGAAATATGACCTCCACAGCATGGTATATGCTTGGCCCACCAATATCTTGCTGTGTGTCGCTGCTTCCTCCACCTCCTCCTCCTCCCCCTCCTGGACTGGAGCTGGTGGCATCTCCACGTCCTTTTCACTCCCACTGTACTCCTGGCAAGGCCAGGGTAAAGCAAACACTGTAACAAACGGGCAGTGGTGTTCTGGGCCAAGGACACATGCAGCAAGATCTGGGGAGCCTCGGCCCAGCAGGTGATAGCTCCAGGAGTAGGCCCCACACCATCATGGCCTCCACTTCCACATAGAAGCTCTGCTGGAATGAGCAAAGATTGCAGCATCAACCCTGGTGTCAGAAACCAAAAGGTTTTTATCCATGCTTTTGGTCCTGCAGGGTCATACAGATCATCCTGAATGAAACTGGAGAAGGACATTCTACGCTGATGGCTGCTGTGTGGGATAGACCTTGGCTACCCCATGCTCCCCTAGTGGCCCCCATGTTTCCAGGCACTATCTGCACGATCAGTTTGGTTCTCTCTCCATTTCCTTCAAGGGCTCTCTTTATCTCTCTGATGGAAAGAAACTCATGGTGGATAGGACAGGCTGGTGTAGGGTCTGATTCAAATCAACAGTGGAAATGCAGAATGTGCCATTTAGGCCTCCCTCACCTGGAACAGGCCAAGGTAGTGCACTCACACATCCCTACAACCATCGAGACGTTGTAAAACCAGAATTGCAGTGGACTGCAATGTACTGCTTACTTTATTTGGGGAGTTTTTATAAAAACAAGCAAAACAAAACAACAACAACAACAAAAATGAATGCAGTACTCCAGGCGAGGTCTCACAGTTTCCAGTTTCCTTCATAGCTTTCCAGGAACTGATGTGGGGCTGACCAGACTGTAATTACCTGCATCCTCCTTGTTCTCCTTTCTTTTTCTTTTTCTTTTTCTTTTTCTTTTTCTTTTTCTTTTTCTTTCTTTTTCTTTTTCTTTTTCTTTTTCTTTTTCTTTTTCTTTTTCTTTTTCTTTTTCTTTTTCCTCCTTCTTTTTCTTTTTCTTTTTCTTTTTCTTTTTCTTTTTCTTTTTCTTTTTCTTTTTCTTTTTCTTTTTCTTTTTCTTTTTCTCCTTTCTTTTTCTTTTTCTTTTTCTTTTTCTTTTTCTTTTTCTTTTTCTTTTTCTTTTTCTTTTTTTTTCTTTTTCTTTTTCTTTTTCTTTTTCTTTTTCTTTTTCTTTTTCTTTTTCTTTTTTTTTCTTTTTCTTTTTCTTTTTCTTTTTCTTTTTCTTTTTCTTTTTCTTTTTCTTTTTTTTTCTTTTTCTTTTTCTTTTCCTTTTCTTTTTCTTTTTCTTTTTCTTTTTCTTTTTCTTTTCCTTTTCTTTTTCTTTTCCTTTTTTTTTTCTCTAAACACTAAACAGCACTAAGACTAAGCATAGAATTAATTCACAAGGGAATTGTGTGTTTTATGCCTGCATGGTCATAGGCCCAATATCTTGTCCAGTATTTCGATTTAATTTATCTGATCCTTTATTAAGCAAACCACACTGGAAGCTGAGAGTAAGCTGGGCCTGATCTTGTGTTCAAAAGGTGTTAGGAATTTCAGACAAACTGAGAGTGCACTATGCTTATGCAGCGGCATGCACAGGCACAGCTGCGTGGCAAATGTCTATGGTAGCTTATGTGCATATATACCATCATCACATGAATTATACATTTCTTGTAGTGTAAAGTACTAAGCATATTTATGCATTTTTCTTGATTCTTTTTCACTTTACTGGACACACAATGATGTATTTTCCATCATTATATTAGACTTCGAATGAAGGCAAGTTCCTTGTTCAGGGTAAGTTTTTTTTTTTTTTTTTTTTTAATTGCTACTTTTAAATTCTAGTGAAACAACAAGTAAACAAATAAAAAATTCATTAGAGAGAGGCAGCTCAACTTAGATAAAAGTTTTACAGCACATAGCTCTGCTTTCAAAAGCACAAATTCCAGTCGCCAGGTCATTAGCACAGCATGTAGCACCACAGAAATGAGCAACATTAAAACTTGTGTCGTTTGCAAGATTTACTAATATTTCAGTGTCTTAACAACAGTGTTTCAGCCTAAAGCTTCCCAAAAGGCATTTAAACATTTAAAATACCAGCTCCAAATGGCTATGAATACATTTACTCATTACAAACATATTTAAAACAATGCATTTGGGCTGCATTGTGACAACTTTGGGGCTACTGTGGAAAGGCAGAGGGAAGGCATGAAGAATATTCTTTTATTTTTTCACCCCTTTGCAAGGGCAGCCAGAGCATCTCTGCTCTTGAGCATGCGTGGAACGATTGCTACAATGTGCTCGTGGGAGTAGTTGTATGTGCAGATTACCTTTTAGTGTTTGGCTGTGAAAATTCCCCTGAAGAAGCTAACACTGATTACGATCCTAGCTTGATAGCTTTGCTTCTTTGAACACACCAAGTTAATTTCATGCTGAATAAGGAGAAAACTTATGCCTGTCACAGTGCTATATATCAGTCAGGGGCCAATAACAAAGGTCTTAAAACCAGGCTGACTAGGTTTGGGACAGGTCTTGGCTAAAAAAAAAAAGTGAAATGCAGCTGCCTTTGTGCTTTCTACAGCACAAATGAACTTTCGTTTGAAAGAGAAGGTAGCTAAGGAGGGGTACACATTATCTTTTAAAATGGCTTTGTATTATGCTTTTCAGCATAGGCCAAAGGCACTGTCTGGAAAGAATGGCTCTACAAGTGTGTTGGTGGGCTGCTTCTCTGCACAGACTTCCCCTTTCCCCAGCTCTTTCTTGAAAGATAGCTTTTGTAGTTAGTCAACATAATTACTGAAAAAAAAAAAAAAGAAAGAAAAAAAAAAGAATCTTTGGGGGTTTGCATGTCTTCTATCTGTTTGCTTCCCTCCCACCCCCTCAACTCTGCTATACTTAAATCTTTACTCGCTATTTGATCTTCACTTAAACTCCCTTATTTTAATGTTAGGAATTGGAAAAAGAGTCTTTAAAATAAATAATAAAAAAAAAAGAAACAAACAAATAGAACCTCCACTGAGTTGTTATTTAAGTAAACTGCTTCTCCTGGATCAAATATAAAATAAGATGTCAGAAAACTTTCGTAAGCTGTGCTGTAGGAATGCAATTGCTACTGAAAAGAGTGCAATCACAGCTGCTAAATTTTAGTAGTAATCTTTTAAACTTTAGTAATATTTCCATTAAATACATCTTAGCTACAAGTAGCTCAATGTATAAGGGGAAGGCCCAAAGGTTTTGTAAATGCCTGTCATAAGGAAATTTTGCAAACTTTTGCAAGGTCCATCTTGAGGCATTTTCAGTTTTAAGTTAAGCTTTCTGAAAGACAGATGGCCAATTGTAAATGAGGGCATGGTACCAAACACTTAACAGCAAAAAAAAGTCTTCTGTTATTGTTTCTGTTATTTTTTAGGTCAGACTTTTATTTTTATGAAAGGAAGGAGTGTCCTATGGGCATTTTACAAACTACTGCTGATTTTTCTATTTATGTGGAGATAATTAGAAGTGGCTTGAAGGGCAAAGCCCCTAAACCTCTCCCCAAGACTACCAATTTCATCTGGCAAAAGTCTTTCTCCTGTTTTCTCCACATTATCAACAAACTCACAGGAGAGTTGCTTTGCCTTTGCAGTTGAGATTCTAGAAAAGCTTGGTTTTCAACTACCCTTAAATAACATATCTAGGGTGGATTATTACACAAAATGTTTGTGAAAGTATAAACACAAAATAAATAAATAAATAATGATTTGTGCTGTGCATACGGAGGAATGAAACTTAGTTGGAGAAAGGCCTGCATTCTGTTTTCTTTGAGGTCAAATTTATCTTTGAAGGCTGAAAGAGAATTTCCATATGCAGAAATTAGGGAGAACAGATTGAGTCACCCTCAGCTCCCAACTCCACAGAAGGCCTGATGAAAGATTGGCACCAGGGATGGCAGAGGAATAGCTTTAATCCCATTGGAATGAACTATGGAATATTAATTTACCAGGACAGACTGCATTGAATTGCTATGGCTCTCTTCCATGATTCAGCAGTTGTCATTGTGGCCTTACATGTAGACAGCACAAAGTTATCAGAATGTAGCTAAACCTTTACAGGTATGCAGCCTGTGCCTACATGTTGCCTTGCTACGCAAGTGACTATCTCTAATCAGTGTTACTAGACATAACTGACAACTTGGAGTTCCTTTTTCAGGCAACCCGTGGTGATATCTTAATAATCCTGAGATGGCTGCATTTGCATTATGTAGTTATTCTTTGATCATGTTAAATATTCAATACACAGCTGTTTTCCTTAAGTAATGATCCATCAGCCAGAAAGCTCAGCTCAGTTCTTAGTACAGGTTGCCAGTCTAACCCCAGGGACAGTTGGAGCAATTCGGGGGGGGGCTAATTGTTACTAATCTGTAGCTTCCCAAAGCCAATTTGCCATAAAAGCTCATGCTTTCTTCCTGTTGCGTGCCCGGGGGAGGAAGGAGGAGGACAGCTGTGGATTCTCCTGCTTTGGTGGAATTTTCAACCAAAAATTAAATACCTTCAGTGATGTCAAAAACTTTTATTTATTTGTTTGTTTGTTTATTGTAACAATGACACTACACATTATTAGTTCTATCACTCCTTATGTCAAAGTAGAGCTAGCCTATGACACATGAAAAATATACATAACCTATCCAAAACCAGCTTGTTACTTGGCTCATGCTAAAATCCTGAAATTCATTCTCTCCAGTCAAAAACATTTACTTCCATAATTTTGTATAATAAATGTTTGCTTTTAGACATCCATTCTTGAATTTACAGAAAACAGCTCACCTTAGATGATCAACTGCTCTGGTCAAAGCCCTGTAAATTATGACTAACTAACTAACTAAATATCAAATTTACACCATTGTCTCTTCTCTGATTAAAACACACTATTAATATTGTTGCACGCTTGTACTTACATGAAAAATATTTCAAACTTTTCTCTTTTAACACTGTCTAGTTTTCTGCAGAATGATCACAAGCACCATAGACTATATGAGTTTTCCTTTTCAGCAGCCTTAAAGTTATTTAAGATTCCTTCATTCTGCTCACTCAGCAACATGACTTCTGTTGCCTTGTTGCTAAGTTCCCTCAGCATACTGGCATAACTACCAGCACATTTTCTCTTTTTCCTTCCCCCTTCCCTCCTCTCTCCTTCTTAAACCTTAAATGTAATACTAGCAATGAGTAGGAAGAAAGTTATCCAGATTTCTTGGCCAATAGAATACACAACTTATCTGGCCAAAAGCATAGCATATCATCTACTTTTGCAGTACAGCTTCTTGTCCATTGAAGAGGAAAAACAAAAGAAAGTTAGTTTAGGAGAAAAAATTATCAAAGATGGTATCTGACCATCCTTTTACAACATTCATACACAGGCAGGAGATATTCAAAGCTACAGTAAGGCTTAGCAATTAGTGCATGGGAGAAAAAAGAAGTAATAAACAGCTAAATTTAACAAAATAAACAGCTGTGTCCTTTACGATTCTAAGAAGGTTAAGGAACCACAAAGTCTAAAAAGAACTGGCAGTTTTTGCCTTATACTAAAATATATAGTCACTATTACATACAATACAATGGTTGCTTCTCCAAAAACAATAAACAGAAGTAACATGAAGCAAAAGAAGCCTAGAAAATGTCAAGATTTTTTTTTTTAATTGACAGCTGATTTCATTAACTCAGACACCAGCTGTTGCACTGGAAAATGTTATATGATTTTTTAAGTTATCACAAATAGGTGACAACAATATTTGTAAATATTGTACCATTCTAACTAATCTTCATATAATACAATTTTTAGAAAACGATGTGGCAATTGGCAAGTTAAGGTCTTAATATCTCTTTGAACTAAATTTGAAAAAATTACATGCTCCTCATTCACTCATGAATCATGAACAAAATGAAATTTTAGTTTAGGAATTAAATTGGAGGGGATAAGAACTTTCAAATTTGGGAAAAAGTGCAGAAATCTCTAGGCAAATAAAGCAGATCTTAAAAGTGTCTTTTGTCAGTAGACAAGGCAAGTGTAGGCAAACATCTCTGCTGAAGCTGGACCGCACCTCTTTAGGTGACTTCAGTTATATACAAAACACCTTGAAAAGACCAGAAAAATCAGAATAAAATACTGTAACCAGTACTTGGGGAATTTCCACTAGTCCTGACTGTAGCTTGCTGTGTGATGAAAAAGTTCTGAAGAGCTCCCTCTGGATTTAGGCAGATCAATGATAAACATTTCAGTTGACTCGGCTAGTTCTGCTGCAGCTGTAATTGACGGTACCTAATTCCTTCTGCCCTCCTGTAAGAGTAAGATACTTGATTTCTGCTTCCACAAATCTCCAGTTGTCTTATGATAATTCATTTCATGGGGGACCTGTTTCTCAGGGTGTTGCATTTATGACACACAATTTTCCTGTCTCCAACCCTATGGTAGGCTCCACACAGCTGTAAAATTCTACTTAATGGTGCCAGGAGGCAGGCTGACCGAATGCGACAGAGGTGAACAACTCAATGAGAGCACAAATTTACACATATTTCCATTAATCTGGCATTGGGTAAAAATACTTCTCTGTTGACTTCCCGTCAAAGTCACTGAGAGTAAAGCTATAAAAGAAGATTATAAAAAAGTAGGCCATGTTTCTCTGCTTATCCTATTCATGTTGCCACTTCACATTTTCCAGAGATAAGAGTCTTCAGATTGGACTGAGAAAGGATGATTGGCACAACACTTTGTGGTGATGCATGCCCTCCTCTTAATCTCAGTATACGAATTACATTTTGTCCCCACTAGGGGACAAAGTCAACTGAAGGCTGGGTTAAGTGAACAATTTCTATACCAGGGCCTAATGGCAGGTCACATTTTAAAAAAGAAAAAAAAAAGGAAAAAAAGGGCATCCATCAAAATCCAGAGACATCCCATAGGAACTCATCTGTACAGCAGAATTTACTGGCTTTGGCAACATGCATATTTCTCTCTATATTCTCTTTCAGCCAATAAAAGCTGCTTCTCGGCTTCCCAGATAAAACTATTTTTTCCTCATTTGCTTGCTTTTTTACCTGAAATAACTTTACTTTCTAACTGTGGAGCAATGGGGCTCCAGATCTCTCTTTGATGAAACCTCAGTTATTTTATCAGCTGTATCTGTAAATTAAGGATGACTTAAGAATGTTGTTATCTCCAGGCCGTCACTTTTTCTTTTTTCTTTTCAGAAAATATGAAGTTGGATTGTTGCCCATCTGGGTGAACATCAACAGTTGTGTACAAGGAGATGTGAAACAGAGGTTCTATAAGAATAAGGTGAGGATGGCAGAAACATTCAGAGTTGCAAGTGCAACTGCTCACTTCACAAAAAACATGGCAATTCTGCGGGTGACAAGGTCACACATAGGTGGGTGTATTGCAGCCATTCCATTTTTTCTCAAAGACTGCAGAGCTGACATTCTCACCTCTCATTTGAACATTTGCAGACTTTTTTTTTAATATATAAATCAGGTGCTTCACAAACTTGAATTCCATTTTGATTCCCCTGGTAAAGCCTAAAGCCTTTGTCCGAGTAATAATTTTCTGCTTTCTGCTTTATAAACCATCTTATGAAGGGGAAAACCCCAGAAAAGCCTTTTGCTGCATGTTAATTCTGCTGCAAATGGCTTGAATTGAATATCCTATTAGAAAATTTGTCTGTGGTTATAAGTTTCCAGACTTAGAAGCTCTTGTTTTGGAGACCTACTCCAAGGGACAGGTTTAAATCTTGGCTTAAAATGAAGATCTGCTCTGCTGCCAGTTATGAAGATACAAACAGCAGACTTCTTTCCTATAGCAAAAGTGCAAACAGAAGATACATTTCTCTACTCCTACTGCCTCTTCTGATTCTGATCTCACACTTCCCCAATACTTAAAACTGCAGATTGAAATTACTTGTCTGAGAAACAAGCAACCATTGCTCTACATGATCTACCTAAAAGCTGCCTTTTTTAAAATGTCAAATCTTGTTCATTTAAAAGTGGTGATCAGCAGCTAACATGCCACAGCCAGACTAAAGAGAGTAGAAGCTGCAGGCTACTACACTACCATCTTCTACAGAAGTTGCAAGTAATGATTCTAGGTAAGTTTTTCAGTTACTGTAAAAAATTTTTAATATAAAAATATTCAGAACTATACTGCTGTATACTTCAGAAGGGTTTGAATTTCTCTTCTCAAATAACAGCAAACAAACAAAAAATTACTGTTATGCTTAACTCTCAGGACTGCCTTAAGTTACAGCAAGTATAAACACACAAAATGTAAAAATCTGCACACTCAGAACATTATCTTCAATATGATGTTTCATGTGGTAGTGGAAGAAAAAAAGTGTCTTTATATAGAATCACAGAATCGTCTAGGTTGGAAGAGACCTCCAAGATCACCCAGTCCAACCTCTGACCTAACACTAACAAGTCCATATAAGATTTTAGAATCTGAGGACACTGAGCCAAATGCAAAACTGAGCCCACAGAGACATAGAAGATTTTGCATTTGATCCTCCATTAAGGCCTTGTTATATGAATTGCTGCAACACAAGCACAGCTCTTTACAGCAATGCATTAAATAATAATTTCTTTTGAGTATCATCTGTCTTTTTTGCCAATTGATTATACAGAAAGCTGAACTGTGGATTCATGCCAAATAAAATATGACCTAGCGAGACATCAGAAAAAGAAGATAAAAACAAAACCAAAGCATGTGTAAGTTAAATCTAACCATGCCTTGCTATAATTCTGCAATAGCCTTCAGTGTATGCATTCCAAGGCTCCTATCTGAAACTCTGAGGGAGTAAGTGGGTCTGATGTTGCTAAGCAAAAGAAATCGTGTTGAATACCCTATCCCTAAAAACTTCCTGCATTATTTCTACTTAAATATTAAAGTTGGAATAAATCCAAAAAGAACAATAAAAAGTGATAGATCTATTGAAGGTCACGAAATGGCCAAGACTTTTGGACACTTATAGAGCTGTTGTAGCTCAAATGAGAAAGAGACATGCTTAAGATCATCTCTAAGACTAATAGGATGATTAAAAAAGAAAAAAAGTGGCTTCAATTCTAGGGAAAATTTGCTATCAATGAGTTTTACTGTGAGGAACAGCCTCACAGTGCACATGTTACAGAGATCACAGTACTTTGCACTCTTTGCACTATATATAAAATGTGTGAGATCTACAGTCTCATTCATATAGGGATATCTCACATACATATACCAGTTCTACAATGGAAGGACATTGGGTCAGATCAAATGACCTAAAGGAATTACATAAATTTCAATGTTGACACCATTAATTAGCACAAGAAAGGAAAATAAAATGGATGTATCATATAGCTGTTATTCTTCACAAGGGTCCAGTTTAATATAAACTAGCAGTAAGTTCATGGTAGTGTTACAAAAAAAAAAAAAAAAAAAAAAATCTGTGGATATGTCTTAGGGATTGTTTGCCAAGCAAACTATTAACTGAAGCCCAGATCATACCCCTTAGATCCGTGTTCAAAGAGGAACCTGTGTTCACATACTTTTCTCCTTCTGTGCATTAGGAGCTCCACTGATCAGTTTTTGTTACTTACGGCCTATAGCACTCTTCCATGATCTGGGTATACTTGCATGAGCTAAGTAGAGACCGGCATAAGCGAGAGAAAGATAGCTGCAAGAAAGACTGTGACAGTAGGGAGTCATATTGTATCAGTGACAATACTGAAATTTAGATTCAAATATTAATATTTGGTACCTGCTATCTCTTCTCTATTGTGATTTATGGCAGAAATCTACCAATGGCAATGAGATCTGAGAAAAAGTGAAGTATCACATACTGGACTACAGGAATGGGGTTTAATGAGAATGATCCTTGATGCGTCTTTTTAATCTGTGAGACAATATGCTGATTTGTTAGTGCAATCTCTTTCTACCACTGACTTCTCATTGATATGCAATAATCTCCTTTTGTTAGAATGCAACAACAACAGATTAGGTTAAACTGCGTCTCTCACTGTTGGTTTTGAAACTTTGCGGCCTCTCTCAAACCATCCATGCACATGCCAATGTTTAAAAATATCCTCAGTCTTTCCTAGGACAGGAATTACTTCTAGATGAAGACTTTTCCCCTAAATTACGTTTGTGCAACTTGTTAATACATTTTACATGAAGTATCAGAAAGGATCTTAGGAAAGAGGAGGGCACCTACCATAGTATCTATTTCCCATAGAAGCCATCAGGGCAAGTTTATTAGCACATTGTGGTTGCAAATAATGAATTCAATTTAATATTTGGGGTTACCTGGGGTTTAAATTGGTACTGATCTTAGTCTAATGTTTCTTATTTCAAAAATTGAAACACATTACTATATGACTTTGCCAGCATGCAAAATGTTAATCTTGATAGATTACACTAAGCTTTATAGAGAGCACTTTTTGCTCCACTTATATTTCAGGATCTTAACTCCTCAGCATAAGGATGCTTTAGCTCTTTATACTGAGAACACCGCACATTTATTTTAATTGGATAACTGAGCTTTTTTGCTTACTGAGCTGTCTGCCTGACATTTGCAAAGCGCAGGTTTTTTTCCCGAACATAACCTAGCTGTTCATTTTTATAATGCCTGTCATCCTGAATGTGGAATCTCATCCTTAATTAGTTGTCATATTTGTTTAGATGTTATACATCATCTATTGGTCTGAACTGTTTGGTTTAGCGTCCTTTCATAATGTCCACTAAATGATTATTTTTGCATTCACTTATGTTTTATTTAACAGTTTTCCAATTTATTGAATTCCTGACTCACAGGTCTTTCACTAAACAATGGAATCATTAAATTGGTTAGGCATGCAGGTTCTCAGTGCAATACATGGGCAAATCAAAGCTAGCAGAGAGCAAACTAAACCAATCCATAAGCAGTAGTGAGAAGCAGACTGGAGTGTTCTACAGTACCATACACACAGTGAGCTCAGTTTCAGCTCAGGTTTTCAGCTCTAAATCTCGTTTGGAATCAGAACCCCACCACAAGTCAACCTATCTCATGTGAAACAGAAAGAACACTTCATTGTCATATGACCCCTGTTAAGCAAGCAATGGGGTCATATAAGCATGTTTTCACTCTGTCTGAAGTGGAAGGGGAATGGAATCCAGGGCAGAGCCCAAACCAACAGATTACTGAAAAAGTGTTTCTCAGTGACTAACTCTTTAAGTAAAATGGAAGATCTTCAACAGAGCTGAAAACAACTTTATCCAACATACATATGGCAGCTACATATGGAAAAAACATCTCAGTTACTGTATAAAGTTGAGCCAAGACAAGAGTTTAGAACCACCTCCCACATATATTTGTGAGTGCCTTAAACACAGTTTCAGTGAAATTGGTGATTACCTCTACCTCCCTTTCCACCCAAACTCTCTTTCTTAATACCTGTATCCAAGTCGGGTACTGCAAACCACGTAAGATGAGATCGCTAACCTTGAGTAACCTGATAGGACATAAAGCAGGAATTTGAAAAGCTTGACAATATCTACTACTGAGAGAGAAACAACAGCTGAAGAGGGAAGAGCTCCTGGCCCTGAATGTTGCCTGGAATAGTGAAACATCTTCTCTTTGAAAATGGATAACCCACTTTTGATTGCTTTTCACTGTAACAACAGTACTGTTGTTGCATAACAGGTGTTATATCCTAGACAACTAAAGCTAGTGGTGAATTGTTCAGGCAATCACATCACTGTTTCAATTACACTGACATTGCATCAGAGTCATCCTTTGTGTGGATATAGGCAACATACCCACATGCTTAAAGACAAACCAGCATGAAATAAAAATTTACTTTTCCAAATATGAATGTAAGGACTAGCTCTTGGATCTAGAAGGAGTTTTAGCATTTTTCTTCCCCATGTTAAACTTAATCTCACTCATTAAGAGAAAAGGCTTGATTTCAAGCTGATGATACACCAACAAATACTACCTAGGCTTTTCCTGATCCTAGTCTGTTCCTTGTGCTTTTTATGAAGTGCTGCAAGACAATTCTTGGTATGCAGAGCACTAGGTTAGTGCTGGAGAATCATAAAAGCTACCAGAAAACAAATTCCCCTTCATATCAAACCCAAACATCTCCATTGCTGTATGAATAAAGTTAGGTATTGTAAGGACTCAAATTCCTGTCCGGAAAGACTCAGGATAAAGCTCATGTTATAGTGAGAGATGAAGCTTATGGCCTTTAACAACAACTGAAGAGTTGCAATAAGCTTTTATAATAGTGGTAACAAGACTGGTTTTGATGACAGGGAGGCTGAGGGAGCTGTGGTTGCTCAGCCTGGAGAAGAAGAGGCTCAGGGGTGACCTTATCGCTCTCTACAGGTACCTTAAAGGAGGCTGTAGAGAGGTGGGGGTTGGTCTATTCTCCCACGTGCCTGGTGACAGGACGAGGGGGAATGGGCTAAAGTTGCACCAGGGGAGGTTTAGGTTGGATATTAGGAAGACCTTCTTTACTGAAAGGGTTGTTAGGCATTGGAATGGGCTGCCCAGGGAAGTGGTTGAGTCACCATCGCTGGAGGTCTTTAAAAGATGTTTAGATGTAGAGCTTAGTGATATGGTTTAGTGGAGGACTTGTTAATGTTAGGTCATAGGTTGGACTAGGTGATCTTGGAGGTCTCTTCCAACCTAGACAATTCTGTGATACTTTCATAAATTCTTCAAAGACATCCCCAAATCATTGTCTTCCTTCTGATTTCACCTCCCACTCAAATCTTGCCTTCAAACTGAAAAAAGGTTGTTTTTTTCTGTTGTTTTTTTTTTTTTTTCCCACTCCCTTCTGCTTATCAAAATGCTACTTCAGTTCTGCTTTGGAAGAAATCCTTTGCACAGCCTTTTATTCCTCATGCGTCTGTACTGTAAAACTGTAAATAAATAAATAAAAATGTGGAAATAGGAACATGCCAAAGTGGCAACAAATCACTTGAGATAAGAAACCATAACATAACACAACAGCAGTTCAAACTGTAGACAAATAATATTTCCAAGGAGTTAGAAAACTATATTTTAGTTCACAAACCAAAGCCAAATATAAAGCTAATAAACAATGTGCACGCACTTAAAGACAATCAAGGCCAGAGTAGTGCAGGACATGGTAGAGAGGGGTGATTCTGAGGTTTCCTAAAAATATTAAATTTGATCTTTGCTGTATGATCTGCTACAGTGAAAGTTGTGTTAGAATTTTAACTAATTGAGAAAAATATCCTAAAGAGTTTACTGCATTTTCCTTTTCTTGTTGTTGTTTTTGTTTTGGTTATACATGATGCTTTGCTTATTCTTTAGCCAACTGCTCAATAAATATATATTTTTATTAATTTACCACATGTTGGCTATTTGGTTAAGAAAGGAAGTGCTACTGCATCAAATCATGAATAATGATACTGTACAACAAGTAGATGAATCCAATCACATGAATTGTATGGTGTTTCAGGTACTTTCTGTATGTGTGTCCCACTGATATTTATCTATCCACATGCTTCACACCCTTCTTCAGTACAAATCTTACTCAGTATTACTGCCTTTGTCATTTTGTCCAACCACCAAAGGAAACATTGTCAATATAGCCTTTGTGTATGGTGTGTAGGAGAGTATACTCAAACATGTAGTGCTCGTATTTTGTATAAAGCTATAAAGTAAGCAGAAGATAGCATCTCCCCACCATTGCTGGCACACATCAGGGTTTCTTTTCTTTACTTTCCCTGAAGGATCAAAACACTTTCCAGAGAAGAACTTGCTAGTAAATTGCAAAGCATTCAATATTTAATGCCTTATCTTTATGTCTTCTCTGCCCCTGTTAATTTATAATGCAACAGGAACCCAAGTAGAAGAGATACAATTCTGTTGGCATGCATGTGACATGATTAATGGCACATTAAATACATCAGTCTCATCATATGTAGCTGTCATTCCTATGGCTTGAACTATAAACCTGGGAGAGAAGGCAAGGAGCCTTCCAGAAACGCAGAAATACCATTGTTGGTTTAAGATCAGCAGAATTATCTTTCCTTCCTTTCCTGTACTTGGAAGTGAACAGAAATAGAAGCTGTCTATGAAAAAGACAGCTAAAGAGAAGGTTAGCTGCCATTCATCACCAGAGAGAAGTGGTGCAGGGCCCTGGGAAAAGCAGCAGTCACATACTTACCAGTCACCAGCCCTCCCTAGTGTCGGTGCTCCCTGAGCAGCACTCGCCTGAGCAGCTACAGCCACGTTTCATCTTAGAGGTCAGATGCAGGTCAGTGGTATTTTTATGATCCTCTTAGATGAAATGGCCTGTTTAAATGAAGTCAGTTTATAAGACATTTTTATTTCCCTACAAACAAACAACTAAAAAACAATCCTTCTTCACATATCATGCACTGTTGCCTGAAAAAAAATACATTTAATACTGGATAAAACTTCCCTTTCTGGGGAGCAAACATGCAACCCAGTCCCTGTGCTGAATCTCATCACTCTGCCTCTGACTGAAAAGAAGCAGCAGCGGAGCTCAAGCCAGCTGATGAGGTTATTGCCCCCAAGCCCCAACACACACACACACACACACAAATAGCCATGTGTACACATACACATGCACATGGACCCGGGCACACTCACTCACAGCCGCCTCTCGCTCCCTGCCCCAGCCTGGCTGTGCCCAGCTGTTGGTCCCTGAGCAGGAGGCCAGGCACACGGGGCAGGCACAAACCTCATCAGGCTCCTCTGCTCTGCCAAGCTCCCACCAACACTTTCAGGCAGTAAAAAAAGGCTGTGAACCTTGTCAATAGTGCATCTGGTTACAAGTACACTGTGAACAGTATCGATGGTGCCACTGCGGGTAGCTCTTCAATCAAAACAGTAAAAAGGAAAAGCAAAATGACTTTGAACACCAACATATTTTTACCTTTTCAGACTAAGCTTTTATTTTGATATTACAAACCATTTTTTTTTTTTGTTATTCACAAATCACGGCTGTGATATAAACACTAATTTCTAAAGACAGATATACACATTTTCTGGGTTTGTAGGTTTCTGTATTCTTTTTTATCTGTTTAGAAGTCACTATATTCCACATATGGTAGTAATATTTTTTTTTTCATAAGTCATATTCTCAGTAGTTATTTATATAAGTGAAAACATTCCCAATATATATTGTAAAAAATTTTTCAAATGCTTTTCTTACATAACTATTTCAGACATACATTTGAAAATGACTACTAGGAGTACTGTAGGACCTTTATAAACAAAATAGTTGCTAATATGGGCTGCACCCTCAAATTTTCAAGATTATTTTAATAGTCTAAAACACCATACA